>NC_138129.1:43667771-46103833 GCF_964188305.1 Podarcis bocagei | reverse complement strand
CAAGCTTTCATGTTGTATGTTCAGATCATGTCAAAATTGCTGTCATGTTACTATGGCTGTGTGAGCCATTAAAACAGGCCTCTCACGCTTCCATTATCTTCAGATATGCCATCCTGCATGCTGTAGCTCAAGGTGTTGCTACTAAAGATATTTAGGGTGAGCAGGCTTAGCTTCCATTTTGATGGAAAAGTTGATTTTGGAGTCCCCAAGAAATGGACTGAAGCCTTTTGCCCCTTAATTGAAGCCCCTGCTCTTAGCCTATAGGTAACTTATTTATCCTTGTTCACACTGCTTGAGCTAGAAGGGAAAAGCAAAATAGCTGGATAGGGCAGTTATGGCTATCTAAAGTTATGGAGCCTATTGGTCTGTGTTAGTATTGGGGGGTTGCTTCAACAGATTTTAAATTCTGGATTGTTTCCATTATCAGGATCTTAGCATGCTTTTTTGTTTTTTTGTTTTGTTTTTGTTTTGTTTTTTTTGCTCCCCCCCAGGTTTAATAAACAACTTGAATACAAGCACATAAACTGAGGAATGGTGCTGCTGTTGCACAAGATGAGCTATAAACTTGTTGAACAGTCAGTCTGTCTTGTTTAAATCTCCAGACAATAGGTGTACACTAAGAGAGGAGATATAACAAGGAAACATTATGATTTGAAACCTCATTTTTAACAATGGTAATTTCCTGTTAGCACTGGACGCAGTTTTGCATCATTGCTTGTGTCAATAAGCAGAGTACATGTGTTAAGCTTATAACTTTGCAGGGCTGATATATTAAACCACTTTTCAGCATTTGATTAGGGCATATGTTTTCTGTAATGAGATGCAGCTACTGTGTTGACAATTCTTAGAATATTGGGTAGAAGATCTTGAGGGAGGTAGATGATAAGATGGTAGAACCCAGCCCTGGAAATGATGGTGCTACTTTTTTCACCATCTCATCTTAAACTAGGAAACAAGAAATCTGGAGGCCTCTTGAGTCCTAAGACTACTCCCATCTTATAAGAACCATTGCTCATGTATCTTTTATCTTCTTTCCTGCCCCTCTTCCTAAGGAGCCCCCACCATTCTCTGTGTCAGCTTAGCATTTTAAGAGAAAGGGGAAAGCGATTTGATGTAGACAAAGGTTTGTATGAAAATATAATTCTGCTTTGTTAGCAGCCATCACACTCTAAAAGGCACTGCTTTTGTTTTCTTGTAACGTTGTGAAAACCTCATGTCGGATCGAGAGCTGCGGCCCTCACGACTAATCGCCTCTCCTTTGTGTTTTTAGATTATAGGGGCAATTAGTGTTGTCAAAACCTCTGGCAAGTCTCTTTGCTCTTGACAGGGTGTCAGTCCGACGGGCGCGAAATGGAAGGTGTTATAACTCTCCGGTAATTAGAATGCCTCCGATTTTGAAAATGCCAGCCAACGTGTATCAAGCTGGATGCACGGTGTAGTGGTGGGGGTTGGTGGGGAAGGGAGTTCAGATGGGGGATGCAGATGAGCAATTAATTACAGGCTCTCATTCAGAGCACATTGCAGGCTGATGAACAGCAAAGGGAAATTAGCGTGATGCTTGTCTCCTAGTGAGTGGGCATCAACTCCATTCTTTCTCATTCTCCTGGTACTGCTGCCTGAGTTTCTATGTTGATTTTCATTGCTACTTGCATCTTGGAACACCCATTCCGTTGGTTAGACAAAGCACAAAATACTAGTAGCAATGTACATCAGTGAAATACAGGTTGCAGAGGCCATGGTTTTGCTATGATAACAAGGCTTTATATTAACTACTCCACTATAATTTAGTGGAATACCTCACCAATGGCTTTTCCATGTTGTGCTGCCAGTATTATATTTGGTTTTGCACAAGATTCTTTCAGGTGAATGTTGGAAGAACTTTGCAACTAACTGTGCTATTGATGGGACTAGAATCTCTGTCCAGCGTGAAGAAGGTTAGACAGTCTGGATTTTGTTAGGGAGGACCAAGGGTCTTACAGCTTTGCTTCATGGACTGATTCTGGTTAATGGTGCCTCTTTAGCAGTTTTGGAGCAAGCCCACAGCAGTTAATAATTAACTTTGTAAGTTGACTCAAAGTGACTTCTGGAATAACAAATGAAAATTTGGGCACCTCCCTCAAGCCAGCAACCTGAGTAAACAGATAAGACTTGCAACCTGCCCCAAAGGTCAGCAAGCTCCTGAATGCTTGAACCAACAGGACAGAAGGGGGGAGAAATTCCCTGGTAGAATTCCCTCTGCTCAGGTTCCTCCTCCTGAGTGTGGTATTAAACTCCTTGTAAAACTAAAGGTAAGATTGCCCTCCAGGTCGTCACACTTGCCAGATTGATGGTAGGTTTGATCTGCTTCATGTGACAAACTGCAGCCTTTTCCATCCACTGCAGTATCTTCATTGAGTTGTTCGATTTCAAACTGGGATGGAGGGGAGAGTGCATCCCTGACAAGGGACACAAGAGGGATGAGAGTTTCAGATTGCATTAGCTGTATCCTGGAGGGACGGGAACAGATGTTTTGAATGCACCCCAAATTTGAACTATTTCTGGACATTCTTTGTTCTTTCACAACAGTGCACTAGAGTGCTTATCCTAACTGGAAAGTTTATTTTCTCTACTTAAGAGAAAGGCATGGATGAAATGAAGCAATCATTTGCATTCCCCGATTAATTTGATTAAAGTGATTTAGATGCCCCTTTTCCTTTGCTCAGAGTGGCTTACAAAGCGGATGTATCTTTCCTCTCTTGCTGAAGACAGAAGGAGGAACATCCTCTAACTTCAGCTGGGAGGTCATTTCTTAGTTTCAGTGGCAACTGGGATAAAGGTCCTGGTCTTGGAAACCAATAGTCATTCTTCACAAAGTGAAGGCTCGTGGAGCAGGACATGATCTGACAAGGTGTGTGTGTCTCTATGTGTGACTGTCATATAATTTCAATTACTCCCCGCATAGCCTAGCTCTAGTGAGTCCTTCATCATCTTGCACCTTCCGGGAACCATCTCTTCCCTTTGTATACAATTCAGTACTTGGAGCATTAACTCTAAATGGTGCCTTTATTCTCCAAGACAGGGGTTCCAAAACTATGGTCCATAGACCACCAGTGGTCTGCGAGCTTCATTCAGGTGGTCTGCAGCATGTTTGTGGATTTATGGTTGAAGATAGGAGAGAGCATATCCATCACATTAAAAATATTTATTTTTAATTGCTTCTTTTACTTCTTTTATTGTATAACCATATGAATTCCATGGAATACAATAGAATGCAATATATAAGAAATAAAACAAGCAATAAAAATGCAATACAGCATCTCGTGCAACAATTGGAACAACAGCAGAAAAATCATTAAGTGATCCTCCAAGACCTTCAGCAATTTTCAGTTGTGCCATGTGGGGTGCTGGTGGTCAGGGAACCACTACTATATTAAGAATATTCCCAGTAATAGAGAATCTGCAGGCCTTTTGCAGATAGAAAAGACCCAGAAAACTTTATTTAGCTTGAAAAACTTGTATGCTAGTGAGAGTGGAATGCCTGCTCCAGAGAGCCCTCCATGCAGGAATTTCATTCCTAAGAAAATTGTGTATTATAATAGTCAAGCCTGTAAATTTTGTCAGTTGGTTCTGAAACTGAAAGTTGGTTCTATTGTCACTATTTACACAACAGAGTTCTTCATCTGTGGTGCTGAGAAAATGTGGGTATTCTTAAAATGCTCTTTGCAGTGAAGCCTGATGAATGTTCTTCTAACACCTTTGCCATCTTCCCAGTGCTTGTCCAGTTGATTTCCTGCTTCTGATGCAAATTTCACTGCATGGACATACAGTTCATCACTGTGTGTGCGTGTGTGTGTGCGCGTGTGTGTGTGTGTGTGTGTCAGTGTTCAGATTTTTTTTGTGTTTTACCTTACACCAAAGGTTTTCCATGCAGGAATTGCATGACAGTTGAAGCAACCTTCACTCTGAGAATAAGGTGTGATTATTGTTCTTATTACTGCTGCTGCTGCCACTATTGCTATCATAGCAAAAATATTTAATATGCCACATTATTCAAAAAGGTGCACTGAATCCCTAAGGGATATGTAGCTTGCAGACTGGTGTTTCTGTGCACTTGTTAACCCATCCCCAGGAACATCAATTTAAAATATGTACTGACAGTTATTCAAGTAGAGCTCATCTCTTTAATACACCCTTCGTGAACCTCTCTTTCCACACTTTCCACACCTGCACAATCTGCACCTTAAACACACTTCACCCCCATTGATTTCTTGTAGGCTCTTGCATCTTTCCTGGTCGTCTTCCACTCACTTCAAGCCAGGAGGTGTGTGGAGTGATCCAATTGTGACCCCATGATCATGTGATTATTAAACCAGTCAATCAATTCCTGCCTAGATGGACTTCTTTCCACTACTACTTTCCTTGTATGTATGGAGGTATGATAGGCAAAGTAGTCTTAGAAGGAAGGTGGAGTAACTTGCTCACTACATTTATTCTCTCTTCCTAACAAGAGCACACTAATTTGTCACCTTATCTCTGCCCCCACCCAATTGAAACCTAGATGTTCCTCACATGGTAGACCAAAGAAATTATAGGATAGGTGTGGTCAGTTCATTCTATGAGGGAATGCCATGCAAAACTCCTCTATGTCCATATTATTTTCTTTCCATTCTTGTTCAACACTAAAGCATTGAACTGAAAATAGAGGAACCTGCAGCAAAGAAGTACCATGAGTTTTAGGGATTGGGAATAAGCAGTACATGGAATAAGCAGTATATGGCACCCAGCTTTTATATTTTGTTATCTATGAAGCTAGAAATTGCTGCCTCTGTCCATAGCTAGTGTGTGAAGGTTGTGATTAGATGGATGAGGCTTAATTAATGAACTGAGGCTTAATCGAGGTAAGACAAAAAGTGATGCTGATGGGAATTGGAGTGGCAGGTTTTCCTGTTGTGCTGTAGGACTCTTAGAGCAGGGATGCAGGCTGCTGCGTTCCTGGGTCAGTCAGACCTACTATGTCTATGATACACTGGCTGTACTTGTTTCTAGATGGTAAGAACCATTATCTGTCCCTTTGTTACTTCAGATAATAACAAAGACTGTGTTTGGTCTATATAGGTCTGTCCTTTCAGGCTGTTTGAAAGCTGTAACTAGTGTGGAATGCTTTGGCCTAGCTGCAAGTGAGTGTAGGCATGGAAACATTCCTGCATTTGGTTCTGAGGCAATTACAGTGGCTGCCAGTGAGTCTCCAAACCCAATTCTAGCTGTTTTTATTGACCTATATCAGGGATGGTCCAAAGTGCAACCCAAGGGCCACTTCAAGCCTCTTTTGGTGCCCCTCTGGGCGTCTTTTGGCGCCCCTCAGCAACATTTGACACCTTCCCCCTACAGCCCTTGAGATGCCTCCCCAAAGCTGGGTAAGCAAAGTGCTGGGCTTGAGGAAGGAGGTGCGATGGCTCTGACAGGGTCCTAGAGTCCAGCCTTCTTCCCAAAGCCTAGTTAGGGCCTTCCCAGCTTTGGGAAGGAGATGGCAGGGGGCTCTAGGAGCCTCACACCTCCTCCCCAAAGCCTGCTGCCTTGCTTAGCTAGCTTTGGGAAGGCAACGTGAGGGCTGGGTGTGTGTGTCAGATTTTGGCCTTCTTCTCCCCACTCTTCAAGCAGCAAGGCAGTGTGCGGCCTGTGTTTTCTGTGCCAAAGTACTCTTGTGGCCCACTTGGTATGAAAGTTGGACCACCACGACCTATATATAGCCATTCACAGCCTCCTTATCTCACAGGTGAAGTTATCTGGGGTACAAAGAAGCAGTTATTTAAAGTCATTGAATGTAGAAGTGAGAATTGTGTTGTAGTCTGGAGTGTAAGGAAGAAAAAAATTATGCTGATTATTTTTTGTTAGATTTGGTTTTCATTGTACTTCTGTATTAAATACGTTGTGAGATGCCTTGAACAAATGTGAAAAGGCCAAATACAAATGCTTTAAATAGCAGTTTGACACCACTCATATTTATCAACCTGATTCTACACCAATTTTTTTCTGAGCTATGAGAAAATACCTAGAATAGTGGTTTGTGGTCTGTGGATCTCTTAATGGTGGTTTGCAGAGAGCAGGCCATTTTCACCAGAGTTCTTCTGACTTTTGGTTTCCATTTTCAGCCTTGAGTGAAAAGGTGTGCCTTTAGAACAGTGGTGTCCAAACTTTTTTTCAAAGAGGACCAGATCTGATGAAGTGAAGGGCCGTGAGGGCCGACCAAAGTTGTTAACCTTTTTTAGGATTGAAGTTGAGCTTTTTTTTTTTTAAGGGCCACATTAGGCCCCCCCAATGGACTTTGAACATGCCTGCTTTGGAATATCTCCAGGAGTTACATTGAATTGTGTAAGCAGCTGCATTAAGGCCATACAAATGTAAATTTTTGAACTCAGAAGAACTCCTGAGATTAGAGCAGGGGTTAGCAACCTTTTTCAGCTGTGGGCCAGTCCACCGTCCATCAGAGCATGTGGGGGGCCGGACTACATTTTGAAGAAAAAGAAATGAACGAATTCTTATGCTCCACAAATAACCCAGAGATGCGTTTTAAATAAAAGGACACATTCAGGCGATTGGACCACACCCGGCCCATGGGCCTTAGGTTGCCTACCCCTGGATTAGAGCCTTTGTTATGTACAGAATGCTAAGAATCATTATGACCCTCAACATCCTCACAGAACTTCTGTTCTTCAAAACTACTGATTTAAGGAGATGCTGGGAAGGCCATGCCAGTAAAGTAAGTGGTGTGTGTGTGTGTTGGGCAAACTTCTCACCTGCTCACCTTGGCCTGACTTTTTCCAGAAATAAATTGATAACCCTAATCTCCCTAATCCCCAAAGCACTCTCCTAATTTCCCCAAGCACCTTCATTCCCTTCCTTATGATCAACCTTTGAGTTCCTTCTTCAAGTTTCCCTTCCAAGAGGGGTTCAAAAAAGTAGTGACAAGGAAATGGATCTTTCATAGCAGTGCATACCACAGCAATAATAACCTTTCAGGAGCTCTTCTCGTTGTGAGACACTTGTGGGTGAGCTGAGAGTTTGTTTGGACCCTGGGTGAGATCTTTGTATCAATGTAACATTTTTATATGTAACTGTGTATTTTTGTAATACTTTTGTTTAAGTTGTCTGCTGTTGCTTTCATTTTCTGTACACTGCTTAGAGATACTTTATATTAAGGGGCATAGAAGTGAAGTAAATCATATCACCATCATCATCTACAAGCAATAGGTTTTTTTCAAAGGCAAAGAAGTGGTATTATGGAGCCATCAGTGCTCAAGGTGTCTGTGTTTGTTTCAGTCTAACCTCAAGTTCAAAACTAGTTCAAGTTCTACAATATTTTGTACTGTGTTAAATTACCTGTAGAAAGTGAAGCAACGGAATTAGGGTGTCTGACAAATGATTTATTTATCTTTGTGGTCTTAAGATCAGCTTTTGCCCTGGACTTGCCTTACTGTGTTTGGTCTGTCGTGGGTAATAGTTGTAGGATTGGACAGACCAGTTTATCTCAGCTCTAAGGTCGTGTCCTTGTGAAGTTTTGAGAGGGCATGTGCCGGGAGCCAGTCGGCCTGGCAGTACTTGTAAGTGTAACAAGCATCTTGCTCTTGCCCACATGCCAGGAACAATCAATGTAGCTGTACCTTCTTTCCCTGTTCTCCTACCTACACCCTTTCATTTGGGTATAGCATATGCCATCATCCACTGTCCTTTGTTTCTGCAGGTTCCAGTGTCTGTGGCCATGATGTCTCCTCAGATGATCACCCCACAGCAGATGCAACAAATCCTGTCTCCTCCTCAGCTCCAAGCTCTGCTGCAGCAGCAGCAAGCAATTATGCTGCAACAGGTAAGACAGCCTGTGTTTGAGTGGCCTTCTTGTGACAGACATTTCATGTGATTTCAGAGGACCGACCTTTGTGTCTCTACATTTCTCGCATGCAAATATAACGTGTTTTCTGTTTGTAAATTCCAAGATGAGGCACTGATATTCTACACTGATGTCCTGAGGCAGAGAGATACTTACTTACCCAGGGTTGTTTGATGTGTCCTTGCTTAGGTGCAATGCGAGTCCTGGACAGCCACGTTCTACACTTTCTACTGTACGAACTTATCCTCGCCCATGTCCTTTGCCTCTCAATATGGTTTGGCCACAAATATCTAGGCTAGCTGAAATTGTTTTAGTTTCCCCTTTGTAAATGGCAGCTCTTTTTTGAGAGGGGCTTGAATTGCCCTCCCAATGAACAGTTTAAAGATTGCTGTATCATAGGGGTCTCTCTCCAAAAAACATTAACAAAACTCTCTAGGTTTTTCTTCTTCTTCATGCTTTATTAGACCAGTGCTAGTATAGTGAAGAGTTTGTCCCCATCAAATGGATTTGGGAGTCAGGTCTTGTTGCAAGGTGGTGAGGTGTGGGTGTGTGCTTGTGTGGGGAGGGAATTTCTTTTCCCCGGCAACAAAATCGCACAGATTCATTGCTAATGCAACATTGTTAGTCTTCTCCTGCTCTGCCTTGGGAAATGTCTGGATATCTTATGACAACTGAATAATCATAATTGTACATTGCTTTGCAATGAGATTAGAGTCTAGAAAGGCCCTTGTTCCATTTTTGCCTCTTCCCCCCTGCTTTAGCTGTTCCCGTGAAATATTAAGAGCATTAACTATGAATAATTGCAGCAAGTTTGAAATAGTAAGTTGGATGTGTATGCCATTCTAATTAGTAATGAGTCAAAGTATTTGGCCTTTGGTTTTTGAAAATTTTGGGGGTTGGGGCAGAAGTGATCCTTGAAGATTGGATTGATGTTCAGGTGCAGGTGAATTTCAGAATTCTTCAAATTGCCTTAAAAACAAGATGTCAAGGTTTTCTTTTTCTAACAACACAAAGCTTTGCCAGCTGTTCAAGTGGTGGCTTGGCTGCTCTGGTTGTATTACTGGGATGGAATGCCTCATGGAAATAATACTGTATCTTGATGTAACATCTTTCTTGGGGGGCGGGTTGGGGGAGCCATTCATCTGTTGTGTAGCATTTGTTTCCAGGGACATTTTGTGCCAGGGATACACCCAGAGCATCAGGCTGCTTTTCAAAGTAGCTACAAGGCTTTTTCAAAATAATAAAAATCAAAATAAACTCTCCCAACAACCACATTATATTTAAGGTAAGATGAAAATTCTTGAGTTTAGTCTGCATCCTGGAAAGTTGCCAAATATCTCCATAAACACTTTCATGGAGAATGGACAGTTCTGCAGATGTGAAGATTGCGGAATATTCAACCAGCCCTTAATTCAAATATTCCTTGTGTTAAAAAACTTGGCACCCAAATCAAGGATGTATCAAGAGTGTTTGGTTGGTGCCCTGCAAATTAAACTTTTGTTATCTGAACGTGGGCTTGTAGTTGAGCTCTCTCCTTGCTAACCATGAGCTACTGGAAGGAATTTTTTTATTTTGAGCAAAGACCTAGTTTGGCTTTTTGTAATGTGTTGACCAGGTCAATGAGAAATTTAAGAAGATAAGATGAATTAAGGGTGCTCTTATCCAACTAAATAAATTAAGGTGCTCTCACCACTAGGAATTACTTTGTAGCTGCACATAACTGGACAAGCTTATTCCATTTAAGAGATGTATTTTGACCTAACGCTTTGTCTAGCTGTTCCTCTTTGCAGCTCTGAACCACATTTGCTTGCCCCCTAGTTTGGATTTGAGTGTTTGAATAAAAAGTCAGCCTTAGCAGCTTGATCTGGTACTTTTACAGACAGACAGACTTTCTTTGGCAAAAGGAAAATGCTTTCTCTCTCAGTTACGAAATAGTTAGAAGAAGGGAGGAGATAATAAAATCCCCCAACAAAACACAACTGTTTTGATAAACACTTTCTCTAGGGAGGGGGAATGAACAAGAAAAAACAGCATCCTCCACACCCTTCTTCCTGCCTTCAGTACCTGTTTACTTCATACAAGCTGATAAGAAGTCAAGGTTGGCCCCAGGGAAAGAACAAAGGGTAAACACTAACTTGGGTGGGGTCCTTCCTTCTCTGAGCCTCTTTGGAGCCAGATAGAGAAACATGTTTGACTGCAAATTAAACAGCCTAGGCCGGAATAGCTGGCATTCTCCACAAGAAGAAAACCAAACATCACACCTCTCACCTCTTGACCCAATGTTCTCAGAATCCCATACAGAGACCAGGTTTTGATTGGCTTTTGGGTAAACAGGGAGGCTTTCCAAACCTGTTCAGCAGACATAAAGAGAAAAGTTTCTGCTGTCAGCACTGTCAACTACAAGCTGATAAGGACTTTCCCAGAATCCCCAGGGGCATTCCTCAGGAGCCAGCTTTTTTCCCTAGTGTTGAAGAACCTGTGTCGACCTCTCCTGTGGTTCTGGCCCCCTCCTGTGGAAAACAAACCAAATTTGTAGATTTAGAAGGGCACAGTATATTAAATTAGAATTGGCATCCCTTTGAAAATCCCTGTATAATACCACTCAGCACACAATGAGCATTACCCTTTATCCAGGAATCTTAGGTCACATTGTAGAGTATTAAGTGTTTATGTGCAGTATATACTGGCATGCCTGTTTCATAGATAGCAGAACAGAGACGCTAAGTAGAAGTGAGTTATGATACCCCAGAGCCCCAATCATATGTACCATTTAAAAGCCGCACTCTCATTTTCAGGTTTTT
Organism: Podarcis bocagei; assembly: GCF_964188305.1. Classification (NCBI taxonomy): domain Eukaryota; kingdom Metazoa; phylum Chordata; class Lepidosauria; order Squamata; family Lacertidae; genus Podarcis; species Podarcis bocagei. Next base: position 46,093,171 of record NC_138129.1, on the reverse strand, counting down.
GAGGTGTAATTTTTTTTAGGAAAAAAATAAATTGTACTTTTAGGATTATTATTATTTTTTTTTTTTTTTTTGCATTTTTATGTAATAAACCCAAACTTTTGCTTCTTATAGCCCATGTCCAGGACATCCAGAAACAAGGGCAAGTATTTTTAGGGCAGGGCAATTTATTTTCCTAAGATTAAAATAAAATGTATGTTTGTGAGTATTTACAATTTAAGAACTGAGCAGCTTGCAAAGAGTACACCATACATAGTATACAAATGTAACCAAGCCTTACTACATGCCATTGCATTAGCTTGCATTCATCCCTTGCTAGATTGTAAGCATCTTGGAGGCAGAGACATACGAGTGCCAAGTGCCTTTGGCATGCTATAAATTGCTCTTTTCACTCCCTGCTGATCTTCAAACAGGAGACAAAGATCTGGTGTGTTTTTTTAGAGAGCCTTTGAAACTCTGAGTTTGGCAGACACAAAATTTGGCTTGCTTTATTAATTTAATGTATTGATTTCTGAGTTTGTTCTGCCGTTTTGTTTACTTTTTGTATTATGGATTTTAAAATTTGTTACAGCTTGTCTTTAGGCTTAAAGACACAATGCTAATGTTTTAAAAAGGAAAATAGGTAACAGTTTCACCTTTTTGTTTCTGATGTGACTGTAAAACATACTTTGGCTATTTTGACTTTCTTCTGTAACATTATTATTCACTTGTAATATTTGCATGCAAATTGTGCAAGGGGAGCTTGGAGAAACTGCATGTGTGAAACTGCACTTAGAAAGTACTTAACATACAATGATTAAACCAACTGAACAGGCTGAGCATGAAGGAAATCTTTAGAGTTGGGGTGCTAAACAGCTCAGGACAAGGACTGCCCCTCTGCATGTGAATTGACCTAGACCCTGTGATCATCATCTGAGGTCCTTCTTCATGTGCCTCTACCATGAGAGGCCTAGAGGAGACAACACAAGAGCAGACCTCCCAATTTGTGGAATACCCAGGGGGACTCACCTGGCACCATCATAACATATCTTTAGGCATTAGGCAAAAACTTTGCTCTATAACCAGGCCTTTTGCTTTTAACTATCTGTGGTCTTTTAGAAGTGGGCAAGTTGTTTTTATTGTATTTCTTTCCCCCCTTTTTGTTTTAATTATCTATGTGCGGGGTGGTGGTGGTGGTAGTGTCTGTCTGTGTCTTTGGTTCTAAGTTGCTTTGGGTTACCCTGGACAAGATAAAATGACTAACAAATTTAATGATGGTGATGATGATGATGACAGTGATGATGACAGTGATGATGAAGCAGTACAATGCATAACCAAATAACAGACAAATTGCTTGATATAGTAAGATAAATATATGTCTGTTTCAAATGAAGTAAGCTCCTTCAACTCTAAACCAGTTAGTCTCTGGTTGTACTGGACACGAAAATACGCAGTTTCCTATCTCTCCCTCTTTCCCATTTATCTCGCCCCAGATGGTGTAGTGATGGACAGGAAGAGGTTACAGCCTGGAGCTCATGTAATTCAGTCTGTTGAATCATATTCTTTCAGTTCTGGGAATTCTCCTTTAAATTTTTACATGTATTTGCCACACCTTTTAGAAAAATATTACATTTGGCTATCTGTTTCCATTGCAAGAATCTTTGGAGGAAATAATTTCCCTGTCTTCTTTCCTTGTTTTTTTCTTTCCCCTGTAAACAAAAGATTTGCATAAGCAGGAAGGTGACCTGCACAACCACCAGATTCTGCTGTTCTACAAATGATGATTTAACATCAAACCTTGTGGAGTTAAGCATGCCTTACTCTGGGTGTTGCTGGCATGGAAGAAAGAGCCTAGTTTAAATGGCTCGCATTTTAAAACCCACAATTCTCAGGAGTTTTTGAATCTCCCAGCATTCCAATGCAATACTTGCGAATAATGTCACAATCCTTAGCCGCATGATATCAATCTAGTGTGAAGTGCTGGGGAAACCGAAGTAATTTTACAAGTGCCAGTGTAATCCAGTTCACAGAGCAAGAGAGAGATATTAGTGGAATACTGGGTTTCTTAAACAAGTTAATTTCTCAACCTCTATTTGAATTCATAAAATGGGAGTGCCAGTGAGCTTCAAATGATCTTCGTGAGGATGGATGAGCTGTAAAGAAAATTGTTATACTAAAAGTACAACAGAAATAAATAGCTTTCTTCCACAGACTCCTTATGTGATCCTGTTCAAATCACCTGCTTCTTGGGGGCTATTGTAAATAATGCCAAACATATATGTAACACCTTGTCAATGTGCTAACACCGGCATAGGCAACCTTCGGCCCTCCGGATGTTTTGGCCTACAACTCCCATGATCCCTAGCTAACAGGACCAGTGGTCAGGGATGATGGGAATTGTAGTCCAAAGGGCCAAAGGTTGCCTATGCCTGTGCTAACATCTTAGGAAATGGTGAGGCCCAGATATGTAATGATATGTAACTCTCAATCACTCTGCCCTTTTTTAAATCAAACACTGACCTCATTCACATATTGCTTTAAATCATAGTTAAGCAAAACTAGAGTTTTAAGGTGAAAGTTCAGTGTGCTGGGGTATGGTACTGAAATGGTGGGCGTTTCACTCCTACCCCACTCTGCCACCATGCTCCAGGAGCTAAGCCATGGTTTGGCCAAGTGTTAGAGTCTGAACCCAGGCTCACGATTTCTTTCTTTCCAAACAAGCCAGGGGCTGTAAGCAAGGTTTGTTCTTAGCTTCCTGCTTGTGGTTTATTTGGGAAAACAGGAGCGGGGAAGGAGTGACGCACCTTCAATTTCAGCAGTGTGCATGAGCAACAGTGGGTAACCTTTGGTGCTCCAGATATTGCTGAACTACAATAAGCCCCAGCAAGCATGCCCGGTGGCCCAGTAGGTGTTGTAGTAATTTAGCAACATTTGGAAGACCACAGGTTCTCCACCCCTGGTTTAAAGTGATGTGCAAGCAAACAACTAATGGTCTCATTTCCTCTCTATATTCTTCCCTCATGCCTCTTCCTCAGCTGCAGGAATACTACAAGAAGCAGCAGGAGCAACTTCATCTGCAGCTACTGACTCAGCAGCAAGCTGGAAAGCAGCAAGCCAAAGAGGTGAGTTTGGCCTCTGTGTACAGAAATGCACTGCTGTTTGCATGAACACTTCTGCAGAAAAGTGAGTTCAACTTGTTTATAAGGGGGGGGGGGCAACTTCAGAAATGTCTTCTGGGAATGGTAGATGAGTGGTGCATTATTCCTTCTTTAAAAGAACAGACTGGTCAATTGTGTAACTTCCTATGGGGGGGGACAGACTGTCCTTCCTTATTCTATGAAACAAGCTAAATTTTACTATGCTTTAAAAAAGACTTACTTTTTTAAAAAAGAAGTAAATTATCCTGGATCCCCAGTAATTGTCTGGGAACCTGTTGCTTGTTCAAGACACTTATCTGCAACTGCAAACATATGATTTTCACTTCAGGAATCAAAAATCATAGATATTTGCTGCATCCCTGCTATTAGCACTCCTGCCAGAATCAACATCATAATACTGAGTGCTGTGAAAGCATTCTTTGGCAGTTGTGCTGCTGCCTTGAAAGCACACGTTGCAGTGTATGATAACCTGGAAAATCTGATTTGCTTGTCACAATAGCAGAACTTATTTCTGGGCTACCTGTTAGTTCTAGGGAATAATAGAGTTTCCAGGATTCAAATGTCCATATCTCAAACCCTTCTTAACCCTTCTCCAATGAATTTCTTCAGCTTTATATTTGCATAGTTAATTGTGTTGTGATTGGGCCAGATAATTAAAATTCTAGATGCTACGAGTTATTTTAGCATTTTCCACAAAGGTTTGTGCGAGGACAAGTGGAGAATGATTCAGCTATATTGATGTTTCTAAATTCCAGGATTATTATTTTTTGCTATATTTGATAGTTTATTTCCCCCAATATTTACTGAAGTACCATGAATTTCAGCTTGTTTTGAATTATTGTGATTAACACCATCATCGTTGTTACTATTATAATCACTATCATCGTTATTTAGTTGCCTATTTCAAAAATAGTTTCTAGGTGATTTACAAACAAAATAAAAATATGGAGTTAAAAATGTAGCAACCATCAGTATGCTAACAAAACAATAACCTCAAGCATCACAGCAACAGCAAAATAGCAGCAGTATATGGGCCACAACAACCTTTCTCAATTGACCTTAACCTGTATCATCTGTGTCAGGGAAGCCTGATTGGAGAATATTCTGTAGCTGAGGGGCCACAGCCAAAAAGGGCCTCTCCCATGTCACCACTCTTCGACATTCTTTACATTAAAGATGGAAGTTTATCAAGGTCTTCAGTTAGTGTTGGATTGATAGAGGCACTAGCTCAGCAGTACTGTTCTGTATACTCCCCCAAGCAGATTTCGATTCTTCCTGCTGTGTCACTGGTGATGTGTGCTGCTTCTAATATATTTATTGTTAGTTTCTTCCATTCTCTGTTGCAGTAGCTTCCACCACAAAGCCATCTGGCATAACCAAAATTATCAGCAGCTCAGAATCACTATTATTAAGGACTGCATGGTCACCTTATGATTTAGCCACCTTATTCATATGGCCAGATATCAGGATTAACCTGTGACCTCCCTGTGAACCCAATAGGAGCTATGCATGCTCAGGTCAGACTCTAAAGGTTCTAGAGCGCTCTTATGAAAGCAGGGTGCTCTCCTGCTCCTCTCCCCTAAACGTTATACCAGTCTTTCTGTCACACCTCTCTGATTTCAGACTGTTTCCATGTGTTGGCTGTAATGTATAAACAGGCCCTTAGACTGGCCTCTGTAAATATATATATATATATATATATATATATATATATATAGTCGGATAGCCAGTGCTTAACCTAGTTTTGATATCTGGAGGGGTGACTTTTTTTGGTCATATGATGCTTGAGATAATCTCTGAAACAGTAAAATGCTATTGATCAAAGTATGGCTGATGTTACTTACTTTTTCTCTAACTTTAAATATGTGGGCAATAGTCTGTTTGTTTGCTTATTTATTGGTTGATTTAAATTTATACCCCTTCCTCAATGTTTAGAGTGGGGATTCAGAGCCAGGTTACAAATCATATTGAATTATATGTCATTCTCCTCCTCACCCCCAGCTGGGTTTCTTTTTCAAAATCTACCTATGCAGAAAGAAGAAATGCAGGAATAGCCTTTTAACCTTTCCCCCTTCTGTTGAAAATTCCCCCTTCCAGCTCCCTTTTCCTTTCAGAGTGGGAAGAAATAAATGTACCTCAAATCTTTTCCCTTGTAGGGGAAAAAAGGATATTGGGGGGAGGGAACAGTTTTCAACAGCCAAAAAAACCTGGAGAGGAAACAGTTTAAAAGGTGAAGGTCTGTGAAGGCAGATTGTTGCCACCATTGCTGCATTTTGTTTTTAGGGGAAGGGGCAAGAACTACACACAACTTGGTGTCATGTGCAACTTGGCCATAATGCCACTAGAAAACAAGCTTATTTATGAGCACTATCCAGTAGAAGTTAATAACTCCTCTTAAATTCTATTGATTTCAGTGGGAGAACTCAAACTCAGGCTTAAAGCTCTTCTGTTGAAAGAGTTTTGCCTAGAGCTAGATCATACCCATAAATTTTATGTATATTCTTACACATTTTTCTGCATTTCCCAGGTTCTAATATTTTATGTAGAATAATATGCATGCTTTCAAGCCTAGTTTTACATCTGTTTGGGCTAGGGGGGAAAAAACCACACACAAAGCTAAGACTCTCAAGGTGTAAATTCTGCACTTGCATGGAATACGTTGCCTATTCAGAGCCCATTGCCCAGTTGGCCTTTTCTTCCTAATTTATTGAATTTATTCTATATCTGTTCTATACCTGTCTATAGTTGTTTCTAATAATATTAACTCAGCACTTTTGAAATCAGCACCTTTATTCCCTCATGCCCAAATGTCTATAAGTGCAGTAATTGAGGAACTGAGAAATCACAGTTACTCCTCCAAACACATACCACAAGCCGACAGCAGAATAAGAAAAAACTCTGAATCTGAGACGAGCATCTGAATTTTGTGGCACCTGTTTTGTTTTGACTTGCAAAGTGCTGCTTCCTTTAGTTGAGCAACATTTTTATTTTGGCAGGTATGAGTTAATCCTGTCACAACCAATGTGGACAGCAGTATACAGTGTACTCAGGCCAGTAATGTTATGTTGTTGTTTCTAGTAGTGTATTTGGAATGCGAAACCAGCTGTCCCTGTTCTTACAAACCTAGTTCCTTTTATGCTTTCAGAAAACTTGAGAGGGAGAAAAGCTTTCAGACAGAGCCTCGTCTCTGGCAGTTGCCCCAGTGTACCAGATGATATTGCATGAGGGGGCAGCACATGAAGATTGGCCAGCGAGTAACCTAGGCGTCAGATTAATGAAGTGCTCCTGTCAGTCCGGAGTGTCACGCTGAAACTCCTCTTGATGTGCTCATAAATCAAAGTGACGGTGCCTGTTACCCCAGTAGCTGCACCCGCTCAGCTGCGTCTAATGTAAACAGAGTGCAGACAAAATGCATTAAGGAACTCAAACCCCGTCGCTAGGGAAAAGATCAGGGATCAAGGGTGTATAGGGTTGGAGCAGGAAGAGGGAGGGTTGGATTTGGGGATTGCACCCTAACAGGAAACCTTCCCTATGTGCCTCCGTCTCTGAGAGAAGGAAAGATTGGAAAGGCCCAGTGGGTGCTAGTGACTGGCAGAGTAAGGTTCAGTAATTACTTTCTTTGTGTTTAAGATTTTTATCTGTGGGCCGATAAGCTTCATACTTCATTGGTTCTATCAAAAGTACGCAGCGGATGACCTCCAAAAGTGAAAGTGTCCAGAGAAACCCACAGACTCTGGCAGCAGCACGTCAGGGGAGGCTGAGAGGGAGCTGGTAGGCAGAAGGAAACTTTATTTTTTTTTTAGTACCTGGTGATCAGGGAAAGATGTTTGAGGAATGTGGCTTATTAGAAGAAAGGCTGGAAGAAAGACTGAAGTGCATTTAATGGACTATGCCATTTTACAAATGCGGTGCCCATTGTTAGGCCTGGCAAACTAGCAAAGCTTTCATATCTTTTAAGCATAACTTGAACTCAATTTCCTGTGATAATATCTGAAAAACAATAATTCCATTACATGCATTACTGTGCCTCATATTCAGTATTTTATCTGAATATTAAAACTGATAACTCTTCTCCCAAAGGTTTGGGGTGAGTTAAAAAAGGGGGGGATAAAACAAAAAATAACCCACCAACAGGCTAGCATAACATTAAAAAAATCACTGACATTTCCCCACTCTTTCCTAATATAAGCCTCAAAGTCCAGCCCTAAACAGTAAGTCCTCGCAAAGCTACCATAAAGCAATCAGGTTTGGATTTTGTTAAATCTATAATTGGAGTAAGGTTTGTAATTGGTTTGAGTAGGGAGCCACCAAGAATGCTTCTCTTCATACCATCTTTGCTGTCTGAACCTAATGAGTGTCGGTGTTGTTGTTGTTTAGTCGTGTCCGACTCTTCGTGACCCCATGGACCAGAGCACGCCAGGCACGTCTGTCTTCAAAAACCTAATGAGTAAATGGTGTCAAAAAGAGGGCACCTTTGGTGGATGACTGAGATTATATTTGGAAATGTGTCAAAAGGCCATTTTAAGGTGTGCTTGCTGTATTCCCCAAAACTAAATACAGTGGAACCTTTGTTCTCAAACGGCTTAGTTGATGAACAGATTGGCTCCTGAACGCCAAAAACCCAGAAGTAAGTGTTCCGGTTTTCGAACATTTTTCGGAAGCCAAACATCCAATGCGACTTCTGCTTGAGTGCAGGAAGCTTCAGCAGCCAATCGGAAGCTGTGCCTTGGTTTTTGAACATTTTGGGAGTTGAACCGACTTCCAGAATGGATTAAGTTCAAGAACCAAGGTACCATCATATCTAATATGGCTATCATATTGGTCCTTTCTTTCCATACTAGTAATGAAAACAGTACTACTGAATATGGTGATACCACATTACCGACTCACTCATTGTAGACAAAGGGCACAATCCAACAGGAAATTTTGTATGTACTAGCCTCAATGAAATAAATGGAAGCTGCAGAAGAGCACAGCCGTATTCTTGCTCAGCTTCCTTTCATTTCAAAAGAGCTTATGCAGGAGAACTTCCCAGAGGATTACGTCTGCAGGTGCCTTCTGGAAAGCAAGTGTATTTTCATAGTTTCCTGCACTGACATTTTTGATGGTGTGGAAAGCAGCTTTAGAACTTATTTGTGAGTAAGGACCCTAGGGAGGAGGATAAATTTTTGTTAGCTTGAATTGGAGGCTTGCAACCAGGGGATGTGATGTCCAAGTTTCTGTTAGAAGCTTAAATGAAACTAGCTAAAGGATTCAAACAACCATTTTAACCCAGCTCTTCTTCCAGTGGCAGGAACTCCACATATGATGACATGTTCCATCCCTAAATTGTTTTAGGAATTCCAAAAAGCTATGCTCTAATACAGGGGTCAGCAAACTAAGGCCCGGGGGCCAGACCCGGCCCAATCACCTTCTCAATCCAGAATCAGTGTGTTTTTACATGAGTAGAATGTGTCCTTTTATTTAAAATGCATCTCTGGGTTATTTGTGGGGCATAGGAATCTGTTCATTTCCCCCCTCAAAATATAGTCCGCCCCCCAAAAAGGGCTGAGGGACAGTGGACCCAGCCCCCCTGCTGAAAGTTTGCTGACCCTTGCTCTAATGCATTCGTTACTCTGTTGCATGAAAAACATGTCCTGACAATCCATTTTCTAAGGACAGGTGCTTACACTCCTGGATTCTGTTGCAGCCTCTAGTGCTCATTCCTATGGCCCTAAACTTCATTGTACCTTCTATTTATCCCCACTTGTCCCACAGCCATGAGTCACTCCATTCTCAGTGCCTATGAGATTCCATTTCAGTGTAGGCCTGTAGAAAAGCCATGCAGCTGAAGCCATTTCACCTGCTGGTTACTCACTGCTCCCTTGTCCTCATCTGTTATCCTCCAGACTCCCGGAACCTACTATAAGGATGCTTGGGCTCAATGACAAGTCCATGAGGAAAGATACAGAGGACTGTTGAGTTATGAAGTGAAAGCAACATGCCCTGGGGATCCTAATGACTTAATCCGTTCCCAATTTCCTTCTGTTTTACAGCCTGGAAGTTGAGTGAATGGGGCAGTGTTCAACTGCTCTGATGTAACAGGCAGAAACCTGTGCTCACAGAAAGGCCTGCCAGGGAGTGGGGAAGCAAGGGAGGGGGAAAAGCAAACTCTAGTCTGTGTGATACTGCTACAGATTTTTTACATGGGAGCGTTTTAGGATCTCGTCCCACACCCTTAGGCCACTCAGAGTGCATCTCACACACATATTTTTTTTTAACATGAATGACTCACCCTTCCTTGCTTGTCTGCCTGCAGTACAGTCTGTAGGGGATGCCTCTTCCCAGTTTTGATGCCCCTTGGCTGAGACAGACTGCCTGGTGATTCATCAGTTAGGAATTTTATCCAAATTGAAAATGAATGGACTTGCCTTGATGTACTCTTCAATGATGTATTCTATTCTGCTCTTCAGATAGCTACCAGATAAATGCTTCAAAGATTAGATGGAGGACAAAATGGATATTTTAGGCTCTGAATCTTTCCCATATTTTGCCAGTTCCTGCTTCTCTGAGGCCGCCTTGGTTTATGCTACAGTGGATCTCTCTCTACCTCTTAAATTTATCCATTTAAATATTTATAAGCAACACTTGCGTAAGAATAGAAGAAGGCAGTGTACAACATACAAGCATAATGTGATCTTACCTGCCAGCTGAAGTACACATATTTTAGTAGAGGTAGTATGAAGAATCATAGCATTGTAAAACTGAAGAGTTGGAGGGAACCACAAGGGTCATCTAGTCCAACCCTCTACAGTGCAGGAATCTTTTTGCCCAGCGTGAGACTCAAACCCATGACTCTGAGATTAAGTGTATTATTCTCTACCAACTGAGCTGTCCAGCATAGGGTTATGGTGAGAAAGGGGCCACACATTATTCTCTCATACATATTGTCATTTGTTACAGTTCTGTTTATAAAATAAATGAATGGCTGTAGTTGTGCTCCTTTTTCTGCCCATAGAGGGGCCACCTCATTTTACCTGTGTGTTTTTAGATTGTGATTTTATGTTGTGATCCGCCTTGAGACCTGCGGGTATAGGGCAATATACAAATTTAATTAACAACAACTACTACTTCCAAACAAATCTTTAATAAATGTTTTAGGAAAATCATTACATAAATTATTTTAATAATAATATTCAAACTGTTTGCATTTGAATTTAATCCTTTCGTTTTGCCTCTTGGGCTTTCCTTTTAAATCACCTCGATTAAAAATATTTGAGAAGAATCTTGTTCTTGGCTTTGCCACAAACTCCCCATGAAATCATGGGCAGGCCATTATTCTTCTCACTGAAATTAATGGGCCTCGTCTTGTTGGAGTCAGTGTACATGGATGTCAATGGGTTGTGGTTAAGGCCCACAGTCAGCTAGAGTTCTTGAATTTTAAGATAATTTAGTGCTGTTAATTTCTGACACTGAGATTGATTCTCCATCTTAACATTAATTTTTTTTTTACATTGGATTAACCCATTTCCTGCCTGTAATAGGAAGATAATTATGAGCATTTGTGACACGTTTTGCAAAACTTTTTCTAAATTATGGCCCATATTTGTGTCGCATTCCATTTTCTCTAAAAAGCCATGCATGAACAACAAGATTTCTATGTGTCATTCTGTATGAGAGGTGGGAAAAAAGTTTATATTAGAGTATATTTCCCTCTGCCAATTTAATTAATATATCTTTTAAAAAATAACACCTTTATTCCTTGAGACCAGCAGGAGCCCCAGATCCTGGGCATTAAAGTTTCAGGGGTAGATATCGCCCAGATGGTTGTGTGTTTCTCCATAAAGTCAAACCATTGTCTTTAAGAGTTTCCCAGGTTATGATGCTCTAGCCTGCAAGCCTTTTGTGTTGCTCATAGGAGTTCAATCCATTGATGCTGATGTATGCTTCGGGTAGGCAGATACAACTGAGAAACAGATTCTGCTTCTTTATGCACAATTCAAACGCACAGACTTTGTGGAAATGCTCATCTGGCAGAGAGACTCAGCATTTTCACTGCTCTGCCAAGCAGGCTCGCTCTCTTCTCTTCCGCCACCCACCCCCTTCGTTCTGCTGCTATGATAGATCAAAGGCTTTCTGTCTTGGTTATATGCTGTGTGGCCACTGAGGACAAGAGATCAGGACTGTGAGCTGTGCTGGCTGAAAGCAAGGCTGATGCTGGGATTGGGCTGCTTATGCAAGACCCCAGAGAATCCCGGAAGGCCTGTGCTACAGGGTTGAAAATAATGTGTTTTGATTTTTTCCTTTTGTCTTCCAGCAGCCATTAGGGAATAAGCAGCTGGCATTCCAACAACAGCTACTGCAGATGCAGCAGCTGCAGCAGCAGCACCTGTTAAACCTCCAGCGACAAGGGCTGGTCAGTTTACAGCCAGGACAAGGCACCGTTCCTCTGCAGACCCTTCCACAAGGTAATTCACATAAGCTTCCTTGCTTTTTTAGTGCCAGAGGAGGTAACCCATGCACCCAGAGCAGCAATTAGCACAGCCTGTTGGTTTTCTGTTAATTTTAAGAGCTGACTGTTTGAATGCACGTGGGGCCTAACATTTGGCATGCTTTGGGTTTTGTTATGGAACAGACATCAATAACGCATAATTGGACCAAAATGTAATGTGCTTGAGCTGTGTTGCTGTTAACGGGAGAAAGCTGGGGCCTAATATTTCATTTTTGCCTTTCGTGCATAACACAGGGATTGCCTGCCGGTGGAAGCTTCACTGTGATGTTGCTACTTTCTGTCTGCAAGAGGGGGATGCATAAGCAAAGTAGCTTCACTTTATGCAGACACCTTATGCCCCTCTCTTCCAGAGAGGCAGTCCTTGAAGAAAGCAGCGGAGTCTAGACTGATATACTCAGCCTAGTTCATGCTAAATGGGGTCTTTGAACATAGTGAATTGGTAGGAACAGGCAGTGGCAAGCTATGTGGTGGTGGGCAAGCTGAAAGCAATGCTCAGGTTTTGCCAGTAAGTGCCCCCACCCCCGCTTACCTTGGTCATGGCAGCAGGAGTTAGCTGAGTACTGCTTTCATCCCCATCCCTCCTGCACTCCCCACCCCCCACCCCAATCAAGCCTATTTAGTTTCATATTCAAATGTCTAAGGGTCTCTTTATTTGTTTGGAACGGAAAGCAGAAGAAGTTTGGACGCACACTCACTTGAAATTTCAGTCTGGCATCCTGGATTTGTTTGACTTTGCTGGTCAGAACTGAGTCTATGCCCATCCTTTGGGGAAGGGTATTGACTCACTAGTAAGACACATGCTTTTGCATGAAGAAGGTTCCAGGTTCAGTCTCTGGTATTTCCAGGTAGAGCTGGGAGGGGTCTTGTCTGAAATCGTGAAGAGCTACTGCTGGTTAGTAAACAAGCAAGCATGCAGGTACACAGATTGAAAATCACAACTGCTTCACTCTTCACCCGGTTCTGCTACTGCCATTCTACCCTGAGCTAAGCCATGGTTTGGCTTAGTTTTAAGTACAAACTCAAGACTGTGGTTTGTCTCACTCCAAACAAACTACGAACATTAAGCTAAGAAAAGCCCTTGATACAGTTTGTTTGGAATGAGACAAATTGTGGGCCTGGGTTCACACTTAACACTTAGCCAAACTATGGCATAGCTCTGGGTAGTGGTGCAATAGCAGGACTGGGAGAGGAGGAAAATGGCTGTGATTTTTGCTCTCTCTACCCATACACTTGCTTGTTCACACTTAGCCTTGATTTGGTGTTATGTGTGAACCAGGCTGATAAAAGGCAATTTTCTATGTTCCTGTGAGTAACTGAATGCAAATATGTAATCGGGCAGCTACTTTTAAAGAGTTACATCCCGAAAAGCATTGTAGCTGCTACTGTGCCTAAACGTCAGTATTTTTACCTATCTAAAAGACAGTGTGATCATCTAGCTAGCCAAATCAAGATAAGAATGAATGCATTCCATGGCATGAAAGCCATATATTGCCAGAACCACTTGAGGTATATACCAGACATGCCAAAACAAAACCACCCTCTGGCTTAGTTTTTCTTCTCCGTATAAGTGGTATAAATATCCAGCCTCTGCATCAGGGATGGGTAAAAGCAGTCAGTTGTTGGTAGTGCATTGGAGGACTGCTATCCAATTTCTAGTGGGCCACATACTGCTGAGATGGTGGACTAGTGTGCCTGACTGTCTCGAGCAAAAGTAATTTTTATATTATTAAGCAAGGGTTTGTTCTTGGGATCTCTAATACAGATTAGTTATGTCTTTAATTGTTAAGAAACCCTTCAATAAAATTGTAATTTTAAATAATCAATTTAAAACTTGTAATGGCCGTGGAGATTCTAGACCATGTAAGACTGAAGTAATTCCATGCCTGCTCTAAAAGTCACTAAGTTCTGTTTGATTTCCAGATGCCACAATTAATAGTGTTACATAAATAGTCATTGAGGAGAGCTCTCAGTAGCCGGGAGACTCAATTAGCTCTTTTGTCAACAAACTAAACACAGAAGCCACACCTTTCATGGATTTTTTTTGGCTCATCTTAGCATGGGTTCTGCAGATTTGTGATTCTTAAATCTTTCTTTAAAAAATCTTTTCCTCTTTCTGCTGCTCCTTCCTGCTCTCTCCAACATGTGTGAAGCTGTGTGTCCCTCAGACCTTCAGCAGCTATGGAAAGAGGTTGCTGCTACACAGCCTGTAGAAGACAGTATCAAGCAAGAGGGACTTGACCTCAGCACCAACACCTCCAATTCTACCTCGTTTTCGGCCGCCAAGGTCTCTCCTCCAATTTCCCACCACCCTCTTCCCAATGGACAGAACGCCATGCTCACACAAAGGAGGGACAGGTAGAAACTCTATGTGGTCCTTTAAAATATGGAATGGATAATTTGTAAAGGATATAGAATTTATCTCAAAGGACGGGGTAAAATTCTACACATGATTGGGAGAGACTAGTATTTTCTATCGCGTTCAGACCTTGAACTTCTACTTTTTGCACTACTATTTGGCACAGTGTTGGCTTACCAGATATGGAGTCCAATTTGTGATTGTACCTGCCTTCAGTGACAAATGGAACTTATTAAGTCACAATAGGAGAGATTGGCCATGTGGAAATTGGCCACTTCAATTCAGACCCAATGAATTACAATTTAGGCTCAATGAACGAATTATATGTGAGTCTTGCTAGCCATTGGAGAATGGCTACATGACTATCTTCCCAAACATTTGTGTATAATGGCCCCATTGCTGTTGTGGAGACTATGCTGACTCAGTTGTTTTTTTTTTAATGGCATTGGTGCAGTCACAGCCTTTAGTTTTTCAGTTTACCCCAAGGGCCAAATAAGAGTTCATAATAGCCATTCATGCCAGGGAAATGGCTTAGATGCTGTACTGTTTGGGAGTATCCAGTAAAGAGCTTTCCACTCTGATGCTTTGACACCCTAGCAGACAGCTAAGGATCTAACAAGATCCTGCATATAGGCGGAGACTCTTACCCTTGGGACAGTCCCATGCTAATCAGATGAAGGCAGCTGTGCTAAGTACACAGTCCATAGGTCTGCCAGCCTTGTGGGCTATCAAGAATAAGCAAGAAACATAGCATGGATGCACTGCAGAGATAAGGAAGTTCTGCATCAAGCAGAACCAGACAAGCAATCTATATTAAAATCTAATAAAGCAAACCCATCAAACAAACAATCTCATTAAACTCCACTAAAAGTCAGAGGAAACAGGATTATTTACTAGCAGAGTAGGTATCAGAAGAAACGTTACAGGGAGAGAGTTCCACAAATGAGGCGCCAACACCAAGACAGCTCTGGTAACTACCCAAGTTGACTTGGAAGATGAAGGAACCTATAACCTGACATCCTATGAAGCTTTTACTAATTTGGCAGGTTCACAGGGGAGCAGGCAGCCCTTTCATATATATTGTGGTTCCAGACCTTTTAAAGCCTTATAGCTCAGAACCAGCACTTGAATTATGTTTGGAAATAAAATTGGAGACCATGAAGCTCTTTTGGTACTGGTGATACATGTTCCTCTGCATCTGTGTTTGAAACCAAATGCAGTTTCTGTGCATTCTTCCTAGGTAGTCCCACACATAGCACTTTATAGTAATCTAACCTTGATGAAACCAGGGTATGGATAACTGTAGGCAGTGCACATTTTTTTCAAGAAGAGTTGCATCTAGCATACCAAGAAGATAGTTAAAAAGTATTTTGTGCCACACCTGACAATCTAAAATATGAACTGAGGATGAATTCTGCTGGTCTGCATCTGCAACTATGGTTCTGGCAGCCCAGGCTAGATTCGTAGTTGACTGGGTGGAGACAACATCTGCTCAATGAAGGGAGTATACATTCTGTAAAGACTAGATGGGCTGAATGAGCATGTCCCATCCCTTTAAAATGCCCTATGTGGTTGTTCCTTCAGCCAACAAAGCAAATGAACTATACAGAGCTAGAGCTGCTATTCCATAGTAATGCTTTTTTGTTTTCCTTTACCCCCTCCTTTGCAGCTCTTCTCATGAGGAGACTCCTGGCTCTCACCCTCTGTATGGACATGGAGAGTGCAAGTGGCCTGGTTGTGAAACCCTCTGTGAGGACTTGGGACAGTTTGTCAAGTAGGTGACTTATGTGCAAGGTATATTAATGCTGCCGTGTTCTTTGTCCCAACCTGTACTTAATAATTCTTCCTGTGTTTTCTCACACCATAGACCAGGCTTCCTCAACCTTGGCCCTCCAGATGTTTTGAGACAACAATTCCCATCATCCCTGACCACTGGTCCTGCTAGCTAGGGATCATAGGAGTTGTAGGCTAAAAACATCTGGAGGGCCGAGGCTGAGGAAGCCTGCCATAGACCTCAAAAAGGAAAAGTCCTGCTGCAAGCACTTTAACTGTTTATGATGTGCAGTGAAGCCCAAAAATCAGTCTGTTGCTTTTTGGCCCTGGGGATGGTTTCCTCAGATTCTAGAGATATTTTCCCTCCAAATCAGTTATTAGTGAGCTTTGATACTTCAGAAAATATAATTTATGTCTGTAGAACAGGTACCTGGTAGCTTTTGATAGACTAGAAGCACCACCATGCCAGCCCCTTAGAGCCATTCTAGCATCACTACTTTTAGAAAAATTGAGTACAGTACTTCTGCACCAGTTTTTCCTTCTGTGAAATGGAGCTAGACCCCTCTAGGCTTCTTCTCCGAAACAGAGCTATATCACTGTCATAGACCTACTGTAAGAACCGGGAAGTTTTTAAAGGCTGCCAGGCACTGTGGGGTGAATAGGAAGAGTGGGAGAGACTCTGCTAGAGAGAAAGAGGCTGACTGGGACCTACCGTAATGACAAGGCTTTTGGAGGAGAGAGGAGACAGACCACTAAAGTTTATAGCTCGCCCATGTTAGGAAGAAGAAAAGGGGGGCGGGTGGGGAGAACTAGAGAGAAACAGATGGCAGCGCGGCAGCCTGCTGACACCGCTTGTGGGCTCTGTCACTGACTGATTAACTCCGCTGTCTAAGAGCCCTCTGCTAGCGTCAGGGTCAAACAAATTGTTTTCACGCTTCGTCAGAGGTTTACTTAATTAGTTCATTTGCAATTAGATCTCTTTGTAGCCAAGATTTTTAGCAAAGACATCAGATGAAACTGACGGGTTTTCTTTTCTTGCTTGTTCGGGTTCCCCCCTCCCCCCAATGCCTTTCTTGCTACACATGCTTCCCACCCCGTCCACATACGCACATGCCGCTCCTCATTCTCGGCCCCCCTCCACCTCCCACCCCACTGCCTCTGAACAGAATGTTGTGAAGGTTGAAAATGACGTTTGGGAGGACTGGAGACGGTCAGAAGCACAGCCTGTATGCCTGATCTGTGTGTGTATGTGTTCTGTGAAATGAACATTTTAGAAAAACTTGCCACCCCACCCCCACCCTGGCCTTCAGCTACCGAAGGATCACTGTTAACGAGCCAACAGGTGCCAACTGCAACAGACTTAAGGCAGATGGGCAGGGAACTCGCATACTCCTTCAAAGCCTAACTTAGCCTTTTTCATGTGGCCAGGAGGAGGCCAAAAGGGAGAATTGTTTCCACCTGTGCTACCATATGTAACTGACTGGTCCGAAAGGAGCCTCCTAACATTAGACAGCCATATCCTGCTTCCCCTAACTGGGAAGTCTTGACACAGCTTAAAATAGTAAGGAAACATTGCATGGAATGTTGTTCAATAGCGAAACTCAGGCTCTAAGAGTAAAATGAATTTAATTCCCTGCACTACCTTTAGTTCGTTGGCTGACATTAAGAAAGCTTACATTCATTCGCCTGTTAACGGTACAAGCTTTGAAATGGAATATAAAGTCCAGGCCTGTTTCGGTTTTGTTAAATTTTGTATGGCAAAAGGCTATGCTACTTCAGTTAGGGACCGGAACTTGGCAGCAGATGGAGGGTGGCTTGTTGAGGCAAAGTTGTGAACCTACAGTGAAGAGGCTCTTGGAATTCATAAAGGAAAATGCATTTTCTGTCCTTATAATCCATCTCTCCTGAATGAAGAAAAATCTCTGGAAAATTGGTAGACTTACGAGTGTTGAGCTCTTTTTCCAACTGATTTGTAAGCGTGTCACTTTGCCTTTCTGTGGTTCAGGATCTCCACCTGACTCTTTGGTTGACTTGTCTCTTCAGACTCTAGGGCAGCCTTCCCTAACTAGATGTCCTCTATGTCTTCTAGATCTTTTGGACCGTGACTTATCTCTGACCATTATCCATGCTGGTTGGGGTGGATGGGACTAGTAGTCCAAAACATCTGTAGGGAATCAAGTTGGAGATGACTGTTGTAGGTCGTGTAACTTGCTGTGTATCTATGTACAGGGTGAGTCTTTTAAAAGAGGCCCCGTGGAACATGTGTACTCTGTATCCACGGGGCCTCTTTTAAAGGACTCACCCTGTATATGTAACACCAGTGTGGTACAGCAGACAAGGTGGTAGACTTAAATCAGAAAACCTTTGGCTCAAATCCCCACTCAGCAGTGATGCTGACTAGGGGGGAATACAGCCTTGCACTCTTCCAGTTGTTCCATCTTTGAAAACATTTCAGCTTGCCAGTTGGAACGATTCCCCATCTCCTACCCCCATGTGCTGTTCTGGGGGATCTCCTCCTGCCCTGAGCCATTTTCAGGGGGGAGAGGAGGAAGTCCTTGAACTGATGGGCCTGGTTAGGTACATTTCACCCTAGGTCATGGTCTATGGGCAAGTCACTTTCTCAGGTTAGCCTCCCTCACAGCATTATTGTGATGATAAAATTGAATAACCTGTTGATGAACAGGATAAAAATGAGATAGATAAGATAGTAGACATGTTGCATAGCACAGCCAGTGTATTAAAGAATCTTAATAAAGGGGTAAACATTGTCTAGGGAGTTCTGGTTGTCCAGAGCTATGTTAATTTCTTCTTCTTCTCCTCCTCCTCCTCCTCCTCCTCCTCCTCTTAAAAATATGTTTTCTGTTTTTAGACACCTCAATACAGAACATGCACTTGATGACCGGAGCACAGCTCAGTGTCGAGTTCAAATGCAAGTGGTACAGCAGCTGGAAATACAGGTGAGTGTAAATGTATGCAGTGAACCTTATTCAGTCCCATCTGTATTCAAGCCAAAATCCTTGAACACAGCAAAGTCAGTAAGTTGTTTAATTTGGGATCTTGTGTGCCTAAGGGATGGATTTTGGAGTTTCTCTTTTACATTGGTTTAAGGCTTCCTTCATCTTTTTGGCTCTAAGGATCCAGGTCCTTTATCAGGATCGGCCTCATGGGCCAAATTTGACAGGTAAGCAGGGTTGCCCATCTGTTAAGCACATGATGTCATTATGACCATCGCATGATTGACATACAGGCTGTCAGATCTACCTGGCAAAATCCCTTGTGGGGCTCCCAAGTGTCCCCTGCTGCTATGAAAAGCCCAGGAAAGAATGCAGGCTCTGCTCCACTCCCAAGCTTCAAGTTGCCTTAGACATTGCAACCTTAGGATCAGAGGCAGGTCATGAAATAGCATAGTATTCATTACTCCTGTCTTCTGTTATGCTGATAGGCATCTATTTCAACCCATCAGAGTGGTGGAGAGGGCCTCAGACATATGAGTCAATCATAAACGGCTCCAGCAGTTCCTACTGAAATTTGCAAGAATTGTAAAAATTGGATGCCCAAGGGTGTAAACAGCCTTTCTTCCATAACCTAGGACTTTATTCTGTGATTACAGAGCTGAAGAACTTGCAGGAATGTCACCAAAGGAGTTCTTGACTTTATGAGACCAGGACTGGACTTAGAGGAGCTATGTGGCTGCTTCTAAAAGCAGAAGCCGTGCATCACCTGCTGCTGCTGGGGAACATCCAGTAATACAAAATCTGATGTGATGTCACTGTGCTTTGAGTTTCCTCAACCCCCCCCCCCAATTACAACTGATGAAGAGGAGGAGCTGGGAAACTTGAGGCATGGTGGCATCACACCACGTGCTTTATATTAATGGATGCTACCAGGGGTGAGAGGAAGTGATGCACTGCTTCTGATCTGAGTGGAAGCCAAATTCCTGCTGTAACATTTAGTTTGGAGCTGAGAGAAATTGTAAACACAAGGAGGAGGCAACATTGGTAAATCAGAAGAGTATGGATTTTGCATATAGGCGATACCTATAAATGTTTGCATAGGGTGCAGGAACAGGTAAAGCAGCATGTAATCTGTGATAAATGATTATTGCATAGGATGGAATATAAATTGGGAATGGCATTTGGTTTCCCATTCCTTACTTCCAGCTCGTTTTCGGAAACAGCCAGCACTGATGCTTGCTTGATGGACTCTGAAGGGAATGGGCAGGGGGTTCTTTTTATCCATGTTGCTAGATTGTATATATGCGAAGCAGTGCAGGGATGAAAGGAGCAGCATTCTCTGGAACATGAATCTCCACAGCAGCAGGATTAGTGGCAGAGGAAAGAGTGCCAGGGAGCGAGGCAGCTATAACACAAAGCGCAAGTAGTCTCTGTTGGAAGCTAAACTAAGTCAGTAGTTGCAGATGGGGTGCCTCGAAGAGAATGCGGCAGACATGCAAAAAGAGGAGAGAAAAGGAAGGAGTGCAACACTCAAAGAGCAGAGTTAAGATTGTTACACAGCCTGAGTCAAACCGTGTGATTCTACCCTGTTCCCAAGCTCTCTCTAAAGCAAAAGGTTGAAAGCAATTACTAGCGCTTAAAGAAGGGAATGTGGGGGAGAGAATCCTTGAAGAGAGCAGAAAGCTCCATGCGTGAAAAGAAGAAGCTGCCACCAGAGTTCCCAATTATAAAGTTTTCACTACAGAGCTCCTGCTGTGTCGGCAGCAAGAGTGGCTACATCACGAGAGTGGATCTGTCAGCTCTAATGAGAGCCACGACAGTGCCAGAGCGTCCTTGCGTCAGAGTCTCTCAAACTTCCAGCAAACTCCACTCTGGCTGCTTCCTTTAACTCCTGCCTCACTGGCCCCCTCTCTCTTTTTTTAGTTTTGGGGATGGTTTCAAGACCTGGTGGGAGAGGAGAGAAATGCCCTCTCTGGGTGTGTCCTAGATTCTGCATAGGGGCCCATCAGGTCAGGAGGAACTGAGGCAAAGTTTGAGGGGAGCACTCAGAAAGGGAAGGTGACACAAAGGGAGATGGTGTCAGATCCCATTGCTTCTGCAGCACTCAAACTCTCTCCCTGTGCCACAGCGAATATTTCACCCTTCTCCGCACACTGAGAAATAAACACACACCCCAGGAGCATGCAATTAAAGCAATGTTGCACATCTGGAGAGATGGATGGGCAGGTGAGTGGGTGGGTTGAAAAAGGCATGGTGGGAGTGATAGATGGATGAGAGGAAGTAGTGTAGAGAGGGAAGAGATTAGAAACATGAGCAAGTGATGAGGTGAGGGAAAACCGTAGAAGCAAAGGATGTTGAGAGGAGGTGACTAATATGATAGAGTGCCAAAAGGAAAGATGGTAGAAGTGATCTAGCAGCTTCACATGGGGCAGGAGGATCCTGATGCCTGGGATAGGGAGAGAGGCCAGTCCATTTAATACCATGGTGGATGAAAAGGACGAGAACTGAATGAAAATGCAGTGAATGAAATGGAGGGGGGGGTTCATAATGTGAGGTTCCATTTTTCAGCAGCTTTTTCTGCCTCTGCTCACCCACATCTGATTCCTTTACATCAAGGTCACTGGCACTCCTATGTTACTGCACAGTGGATGCACCAGAGTATCAAAAAACCACCACACATCCTGATCTTGATATCCAATAGGAAAAGGCAGCTCTTTAGAAGCTTGGAAATGTGATACTCCAACCAGATTCATGGCTCTCAGGAGTATTCAGTGTTACTAGGGAATTAGGGAAGCTGGCAGCTTTTCTCTTCCAGGAGTGCTCTATGAAGGCAGCACAGCACAGCAAGAGCTAAAGGGAACAGCCCAGTGCTGTCACATTACTGCATGTAGGAAGTATTAGTCAAAAGAAGAGAATGGCATGTTCACACCGATGTTGAATGGAGCAAGCAAAACGAGGTGTCTGTGATCCCTGCTGATGTAGAGGGAACCATTCAAGGGCATGATTATTGATGGAACACTTAACTGGACCACCTTTCTAAATATGTTGGCCAAGTGAATTGACCAGTAATGGGAAAAAGCTTCCTCAAAACAAATGACTTCTTGTTTGGTTTTCTTTGCAGCTAGCTAAGGAGAGTGAGCGTCTCCAGGCGATGATGGCCCACCTCCATATGAGACCTTCAGAGCCAAAGCCGTTCAGTCAGCCTGTAAGCAATACTCAGCTTGTTCCTCACCTTTACGCTCTAACTTTCTTTTCTAATAGGGATTGCCACCTCAAGCCTCAGGCCCATATTGTCCTGCCAGAGTCACTCAGGGCTGAAGCAACCCTGGCTGTGACAACATTTCTAGGCTCACAGTAACAGGAACTATTTCCTACAAGTTCCTTTGAGCCACTAGGCTCCTAGTAGATGGCATGATGGTGTGAGGAAGCCAAGGTACACCTACGCTCCATTGAAACTCCTAAACTGATGATTACCAGTTTTCCACCCTTGCGGAATCCTCCCTTTTACTACAACCCAAACATTGTTTACTTGAGCTTCACTTTCCACAGTCATAGCCATAGAGGGTCATGTAATATCATAATGCCTGCCAGATACTGCCCATGAACCACCAGGTAGCTATCCCTTCTTTATAATAACAATACCCTTCCTCTATCTGTTTCTCCAAGTCCTCTTTTACACTTTGCACTTGCATTTCTCCATGGCATTTCACAGAGGCATAACTCAAACTGTATAGGCTGAGTAATCTCCTTGAGAGAGGAACCTGTCCTCTTGGAATCTGTGACTTGTCATGCATGTTATTATTTTATCATTTATTACATTTACATACCACCCTTCATCTGAAGATCTCAGCGCGGTTCACAACATGCATGCATACTGATGGTGCTATAGAAATACAAACAACCATAGGTACCTGTGCTGGCCCTTTCTGCAGGCAGGTAGAATCACTCGTTCTCACAACATCAAGCCAGACTGAGACAACCTCCCAGAGGCAACAGCTCACAGAGCATGCCCAGATAGCCCAAGCTGCTATTGTACGCAAGGAGTGAAGCAAGGGGATTGGGATAAGACAGGCTGTGCCCAGGCCATCCTTGCTTTCACATTGCACAGTTTAGAAAGCCAGCTGTGTAGAAAGACCACACTACTTGTGTCAGTCCTGCAAACTGTGTAGACATAGGCTGAAAAGTGCTGCTTGGAAGTGCTGAAACACCACACCAAATTCTGAAATCAGAGCTGATACAAACATACCCTAGTGTCCTCTAGCCTGCAGGGTGTGTTACTGGCTCATTCCTGACCTATAGCCTCCTGTGCTGTCTTATTGGCCTTTCTAAGGTGTTTGAGACACATCTATCTCAGGAAAAGCAGCTGGTGACATCTATGCTCTCTTGAGGTTCTAGTTCACATCTGTGCATGTGAGACCCTCTTGGAAGAACTTGCATCAATGACAAAAATATGTGTTTCCCCTCTGTGGTTTCTGAAAGTCCCTCCTGTTCATGAGAAGGGAGGTGGCCATGGTTACAGTTTTGAGGAAGGAAGAGAGAGAAAGTACATGCATATCACTGAATTACATTCCGAACCCCAAGAGCTCACTAACATCTGTAGTGCTTCAATATATGGTTGTATAAGATGACCTGATTTTTTTTTACTCATGAAATGATTGCAATCCTCTTTCTTGGCAAGGGATGAAATTTTGCATGGATGCTGTTGATCTTCAAAAGATAATGCTTATCTGTCAGTGTTATGACTATAGATAATGGTACTATAGATAATGGTACTGATGAACTACTGGGAATTGTGCTGTATCCTGGGACAGCATTGCTCCAATTTGCTAATGAGACACTTGTGGCAATGCCACAATGTTTTTACAATGAAATCCACAACTACCTGATCATCTTCATGAAATGAGCAGATAATTAATTTTCCCCCCAAGTTAAGCTGCAGTTTAGACAATCTCATTGGAAGTGGTGTAGCATAGTAGCTAAGAGTGCACACTTTCATCCAGGAAGCCCTTAGCTCAAATCTTGCCTAAGCCATGAGCTCACTAACGGTCCCCACCTGTGCATGCTTGCTTGCTTCTAAATAAACATTCATAGACTTGGACCATGTTTGGATTTATGCAAGCCACTATCTTGTAATTTCAGCCCCCGTCTGCAATACAGGTGGTAGAGTGTGCTAGCTGTAACTGAAAACCATTCCTCCTAAAGTTTGGCTTCCCATTTGCTTTGGAAAAATGGCTACGGACAAGAATTATGGATTAGTTTTAAAAAAACACTGAGGAAGGAAGAAATACTTTATATTGTACTAGATGGTCATCTGGTTCTTTCACGTTTCTAACAACTGGCTTTGATGTAGCTAGTAAAGAGTTTTAGGTTTCATTCACGTTTGTAGAGTATGATCTGATTTCTCATCCACATCTAGCCCTTCCATTGTAGTTGATGAGTCTCAAGTTCTTATCTGAGATGCCTGTTTCAATCTTTGCTGCTGAATTGATTAGTAGACCCTCAGTGGTGTGCCTCTGCCTTCCACCCAACCTCTATATCTTCATTGATAGAAGTTGAACAGCCATGTGCTATGTCCATATAGAAAACTGTTGCTTACCCAGACACCTCTCTGTCTCCTGGGTTGATTCTAATAATAGTTTGTCATCCTCTTTGAGCAGCTGAACCTGGTTTCCAGCGCCACCCTCTCCAAGAGCACTTCTGATACCTTCCCTGATGGATTACCTCATCCCCCCACCTCTGCTACTGCACCCATTACTCCATTGCGGCAGGGCCCTTCTGTCATCAGCTCATCCACTTTACACAATGTAGGGCCTATTCGCAGGAGGAACTCAGACAAGTTCTGCACGCCAATCTCCTCAGGTGAGAGCAGCTGGGGAAACTGCAGCTGCAACTTTATGTTTGGGTTGAATTGTGTGTTTCTTAGACTGAATTGTGTGCTACTTTTCTTCATAACTTTCTTTCTTCCCCCTAGAACTTGCGCAGAATCATGAGTTTTACAAAAATGCAGATGTCCGCCCCCCCTTCACATACGCCTCGCTTATCCGGCAGGTGAGAAATTCCTTATTTTGGAGAAATGTACAAGTGTGCCAGAAAGACCTGGAACAGGCAGCAGTTGTTCACACTCACCTTGAATGTTGCTTGTGACAAGTGGCTCAGGTTGCTAATGGTACATTCTAGACATCGCCTTCTTATGCTGCCTTTGGAAATGGAATTTGAGTCAGTGGCTGGGGTGTAAATCTGGTAATTGAGAAACCTGGATTCATTGTGGTCTTGAGCTATCGTGTTTTTTTCACCCAACCATGCCTTTCACAGTTAACACTAGACATTCTAGCACTGCAGGTAAATGGATAGGCACATAATTCTCTCTGTAGTTTGTTTTGTGTAGAAGTCAAAGGCCTAGAGACTAAGACTTTAGGCTATATCTACAGCCATCACTGCTGTATCTTGTGACCTCAGTGCCTCTTTGTCCTTTACATGATCATTATTTCCTCAAGAG
The DNA here is from genome assembly GCF_964188305.1 of Podarcis bocagei. NCBI lineage: Eukaryota > Metazoa > Chordata > Lepidosauria > Squamata > Lacertidae > Podarcis > Podarcis bocagei. The sequence goes on along the minus strand of NC_138129.1, from coordinate 46,067,967 downwards.
TTCAAAGCAGCTTAGTTCTATTACAGTGTCTCTGACTTGGTGCTTTTCTGGTCCCCTGGGTGAAAGATACATTAGCTACAAATGGAGTGTGAGAATGGGGAGTTTTCAGCAACAGAAATGGCAGTGATGGCTTCAACTTGAAACAATAAGATTTTGCCACCCCACTGTTTTCAGGGATTTTATAAACTTGCCCAACAAGGTATTTTTGAAGTCATTACTACAGAATCACCTTGTGGTTAATAACTCAAATCTCCATTTTAAATGAGATGGTTGGGTGTTTTTTTTACCAATACTATTTCCTGAATATTAGCCTTTGTGAGGAGAAAAATAGAATCTGCATGTACCAGTGCTATTTCATGGGTTGTTGGCTGCCACACTTGATATTTGAATTATTTGCACCCTGCCTCATGCATGTAGGAGCAATGTTCACGGTGGGCTTTACAGTGTTTCTGGCTTCCAGGGTATAACATAACTACTAATGTTTCCTGTTGTGTCAGAGTATTAGCAGTAGAGTTTGTCAGGATCAGCCTTAGTGGTCCATAACAACTGAAATCTCTTTTCAGCCTTAGCTTTCAGGCACAGCAGGTGGGACTTTACTGTGTCAGTTTCTTGGATGAACTGCAACCTTCTGTTTCCAGAGCTGCCAACAGCATATCTTTGACAAAGAATACATTCCCTGGGGAGGATGGCTTCTATTGCTCCCTAGTGGTGCTGTATTGTGTGGGCATTCCCCGCCTTCCAGTTAATTGAAGTGGGCTCTGTAAGTTAGCGTGCAGGCTATGATATTGTTCTGTGGATCTCACCTACACCCTTATTCTCCTTTGGCAAAAAATATGCCTTCATTGTCCATGTAAAAATATACTTTAGAAGAGATGCTAAGATCTGCTTGCTGGCACTGGTCTTTTAAAGCCCTGGCTCCTGGAATTCATTCCTTTTGATTCAGCTCTTTGAGGTTAACCTCCCTGGAGTAGCTGAGATCTAGGAAACTCTTCCAAGAGCAAGCAGTAGTTGGTGTTTTCAGACACAATGTCACCTCCATTAGCCAGGCCAAAGTGTGGGAATGAGTGCCTTTATGCTTATCTCACCTCCCTCCCTCCTAACAGCATCACGCACGCTTCTGCATGCAGTGTTTTGTTTAAGAATGCTGGATCAGACCAAATGGCTGGGATCAGACAGGTGCTTCTGGAATACTCACCAAATGGGACATGATAGAGCATTATCTGCTGTTTTTTGCTTTCACCATCTAGTAATCAGAAGTTCACTACCTCTACATTTGAGTTTTGCTTTTAGCTACCATGGTTAATATTCAACACACATAGTATTTGGCATGCTCATGTTTTATTAGTGGTGTGTATATGTGATTATTCTTTTTGTAATAAATAATTTTATAGGCTTTGTACATACCTATTCCTTAACTTCCAAGTTTTTGGCTGTACCATGGCCAATACCCATTGGCATCCCACCCGTGAATTTGTCTGATCTTTGGAAAGTTCTTTTTAAGAGTTTTTTTAAGCCCTTAAACTGGTTAAGGTGTTGCCTTGTAATCTACCACTTATGAACTTCATTGGATCATGCCAAGATCTAGTCTATGTACCTCCATTATGCTCTCTTTTTTATTCACTAATGGTAACCAGGTATGGCACACCCTCCCCTCATGTGGATGCAAATGGTGCCTGAATTATTCTCTGAGTGAAGTTAGCAAACAGCAGGCCCAACCAGTTATCTGCTTTCAGTTCAGATAAGAATGAAGAGGGGCTGGAGTGGACCAGTTTCAGGCAGAAATTGTTGATCTTGCTCTACAAAACTGGGATCAGGATTCCAATGTTCAAGTCTAGTTCAGTAAGGAATGTTTTGAGTGCATTCTAGCTAATTTGCCCAGATTTGATCTGGTGCAATTCCTGGTTTGCAGCAATGGTTACTGTGCTTCACTCACTAAATTAATTCAACTTTTATGCATTTTGAAAGCGATACTTTAGCACTGATTTTACTTTCCATCCATTATAACCTGGAGCACTTCTTTCCAATTAACTGTAAGATGGGTAGAGTAGTCGAAATCAATGGTTTGTCTGGGCTAGTACTTACTAGAGCTTCTAATCAGTCAGGTGTACTATATGTGAAATAGGGTGTCACTGCATTTGCATAAGGGTATGTCCTGCTAAATGAAAATATCTCAAGACTATTTTAGCATATTCTTTAGGCAGTAATACTGATCTGCAAAGATATGTCATATCTAAAAATGACCAAGCTTTATGCAGCTGGTCATTCACCTAAGTAGAAAAAGAAACAATTTTCAGAGAATCTTGCATATCAGGTCCCAGAATCTGTTTCAGAAGTTTCTTTAAGGCCTTAGAGCCTGTTATTACCCATGACTATGCTTGTCTGCACCTGTAGACTTGACCGAAGTAGCTCTTTGAGCATGCACAGCAGGGGTGGGGAACCATTTGCAGCTTGAGAGCTGAATTTCCTTCTGGGCAACTTTCAAGGTCTGTGATGGCCAGTGGTTGGAAGGGCCTGAGGCAACAGTGGGCAAAGCAGTGAATGTGAATTTTACCTTTGAACAACAGACTAGTTTCTATCCTTCTCTATCTCCAGCCAGATAATAATAATAATAATAATAATAATAATAATAATAATAATAATAAAGCATATCTAAAAACTTAATAAAAACACCATGCATTAAAAAGCTCCTGATACAGGACTGCCTTCAGATGTCTTCTAGACAAGCAAAAGTCATTATCGGAGTTCAAAGACGCATTCCCACCAGGCAAAAATACTCAAGGTGGATGTGAAGCAAGGCTAGTGAGAACTGTGGCCTGCGGAGGGGTCTGGCTTGGGAGAGTCACAAGGGCACCATTTACATGCACACCCCAGGCCTGAGGTTCTCTGTTCCTCTGCTGCTAAGCTTGCTTCAGTGCATTTAACCTAAGAGGTAGAGCATTCAAATTATGAGAGTAGTGCTTCTGCACCTCCTTTTATATTTGAGGACTAGCTATTCAGTCCATAATATATTTCATTCCTGGCTTTTGGGGGGGGGGTCTATAATCTTGGGTAGGTAATTGTTTTGCAACATATCTTGCTTCTCCTGTATCTTTAATAAAGGCTATGTTTGGGCTGATTCACACATTCATACATATCACTCTCAAAGCCTTATCACTCAGTTACTTGAGTCTCAATTCATGAACTGTCTTCACTAAAAATGCATTGTTTTGGAGTAACCTTGTACAGCTATACAGCTATTTTTAGTGTTGGATCTGTGGTGGCTGTTTCATGCATGTTGGTCTCCACCTGATGTTGTATTCCTCAAGTGAGAAACATGGATGTCCTAAATTCAGATCTTTGAAATGTGTAGTTGAAAAGCAGAGCAGCATCTTCTCATATGTCCTCATAATGGTTTGCCTAGTACTGGTGGTAAGAACTTATGGGACTGATGTCTGTGAGTAACTTTTTCTCACCTTTCAATGCAGGCTATCCTTGAGACACCCGACAGGCAGCTAACATTGAATGAAATCTACAATTGGTTCACACGGATGTTTGCCTACTTCAGGAGAAACACAGCTACCTGGAAGGTAAAGCTTAGTCTGGGATTTTAATGCAGCTTTAGTGCCAACACACTTCTTAATATGGAACTGGGTCTCAGTTTGGAGGACCTGCTAAATAATTTCATGTCCCAAATGTTTTTGGTGGAAGAGGTTCTTAAATAAGTGGGAGCAGGGAGCTCTTATTAAGCAACTACATTGTCCATGTTTGATCTGTATCTCGGCTGCATCCTGGTTATGGACATGACACTGGGAATCACGAAGAAGTTAATGAATTAAGGCATTTACTCTGTCAACATTCTGCTAAAGATTCTGTTCTGGAGTGGTACAACAAGGCCACTTCAGAATAGATATTCTGCATGTTCTTACTTCTTTTTAGAATTGGAGAGGAAGGATTGTTCATTAGTTTATGACACCAGGATGCAGATTCATGTTTCAGTTTCCCACTCCATTTAGCATTACACAGAACGTATGGTGCTTGGATACTATGGTAAAGGCAGCATCCACAAAGAAATATGCACAGCCTTTTGTAATACACTCTATGTACCTAAGGATGGATTCAGATGAAAGAGGTGGCTAAAACAAAGTGTGAGTGACTTGCACGTTCTACTTTCCCTCCTTTTGACTTATTTCTCCTATACCTGTAGTGAGATGTGTAAGTTCCCCATATCTTTGGGAACTTGCCACTGGCAAGGTAGGCAGCTCCCTTCCTTGGATATGACTTGAAGGGCAGGGGGAAGTAGCTGAATGAGTCATTCTTATCTCCTTCACACACACCCATCCTTTTTTGTGCTGCTTTCAGTAATTGTGATGTGACTGTGAGACTGTCAGGGAAAGGAGCTGGGACCAATGGATGCAAACCTTCTGAAAGCAGGGAGTACTAGTAGCGAGGAATATCTAACGTCCCTCCATCTCCATTGCTTTCTAACTAGGCCCTGTGGTTGTAGCTCGCTCTGGTGAGAGAGCTGTGGGTACTCGGCACAATTGACAAATTGATAATTTAGCTTAAAATGTGTCAAACTGCCTGGGTGGTAAAACAAGCCAGGGAACTATATTCCTTCTCTTAGAAGAATCTGTTTCAGCCCTCTGAGGTGGAGGCAGTGATGTGTGGGTGGGTGACAACAGCATGTGACCAATCTGTTCCGTTATAAGGCTGCAGAAATAGGTCTGTGCTGGCATGCACGTGGCTTGTCTACAGGAAAAGCAGAAGGGGAGTTAGAGATTCTAGAAATAGAAAATAAGGTTAATGATAACCCGGGGGCTGGTATCTCACTGCATGTGGCAAATAGATGATGCCTTAGCCAAGCTAGCAACGATTCAGGCTGGCTTTTCAGAGCATTGGGATGCAGATGGTCTCCTGATAGGGAAGATTGTGTGTGAGCTGCTAATACTCAACTTTCAACCTTGGGGAAGAAGAACATGAGGAGGCAACTTAATCTTTGTAACAGAAAACAATCTTGCACATGAAAAGGGGCTAACAGAAGCGCCACCCAGTCTCCTGTCTGGTTCAGATTCCCTATGGGCTGTTAGCTGTCAGTTGGTGTTTCTGTCTTCCCATCTGTAAAATGGCACAACAAGAAGGGGCCGGTTTCCTCTGTTACATTAACATATATGTAATATTGCAGTAGGCCCATGATCCTAACTGAGGTCTTGATTACTGCTATAATCATAATCTTGATATGTCTGTCTCTGTCGCTCTCCTTTTCACCGTAATGTATAACTCTCTAGGCAGTTGCCAGACCATCACTGTAAAGGCATTGTGTGGGAAACAATGGGGAAGGGTCATAGCTTAGTAGTAGAGCATATGCTTTGCATAGAGAAAGTCTCAGATTCAGTACTTTTGAGGTAGGGATGAGAGAGCCTTTCAGAAATCTTTCAGAGAGCCTTTCAGAAGCCACTGCCAGCTAGTGAAGTCCATACTGAGCAAGGTGGACCAATAGCCTCACTTGTATAAAGGAGCTTCTTCTTTCAATATTTCTAAACCAGACAATGAGCACACCTCCCCTACTGTGTACTGGAGGCACAGGCTCTGGATATGCAGGTGCCGATGCTTGCTCTTGGAATCAAGTCCAGCTCCCTTTGCTTGTATTTTTTCCCTGAAGAATTCAATTTTAGCAAAAGTGTACCTCCTTAAAATGTGTCTGTGCCCGTGTGTGCTTTCATCATGAGAAGATGGTCCTGATGTTTGTCCTAATTCAAAGCTTGGCCTGTTAGTGTCCACTCTCTCTGAATACACTGATCCATTCCTTGCTCATGTGTTCAGTGACATCTGGAAAGCAGAAGAAGTAATTCCAGAAGAGATACAAAAGTGAGGGAGGGTGAGAGAGAGGATAGAAGGACTATCTCCAGAGTAGAGGGGTGTGTGTTGTGTTCCTACAGCTGGGCATCTCTGCCTTTCAGCTGGAGGCCTGATAAGATTCTGTCTTCCAGACATGACATAATTCTGCCAGTGTCACATGCAAGCCGTGATACAATCACTCCCTCAGACGGGAAGCCAGAGTCATTGTGTAGCCGTCAAACTCTTGATAACGACCAAGCAGAGCTTGCTGCCCATTAAGCAAACACAAGTCTGAGACTAGCAAGTTATTTTCTGTGAGTGAAAAGGGGTTATGGCATCAACCATGTAGGAAGTGAGTGAATTTATTTGGATCAATTCATAGAGAAGTGCTGAAAATTCTAAGTCACCTATAAACATCATTGGGGAAGGGTAGCTGTATGTGGTAGTGCATGTGCTTTTCAGTGAAGAAGTTCCAAGTTCATGGAATCTTCAGTGAAGAGTTACCAGGGAGCAGGGCAAGAAAATGCCTCTTCCTCCATTTCTGTTGTGTTGCTTCCGAAGGGAGACTACGCCAGGCTAAAGTATGATGGCTTTGTCCATTGTTGCCTGTGACTGTTCCTCACTACACAGCAGCCTATACCCTAGCTTCTGGGGAACAAACTCGGAGAAAAATTATTTATTTGCTTGCTTGCCTGCTTGCCTGCTTGCTTGCTTGCTTGCTTACTATATTTATGTAGCCACCCCATAACAGGCATTTTCTAGGTGGCTCATAAAGAAAAGAAAATGCAATATTCAAGTACGACATAAAACAAATTAAATTATTTTCAAAAATTGAAACTATTAAAAACAAATTTAAACCTCAAATTTAAAACAGAGAGACCAAAACAATGAAGTTTTAAAGACCTGGAAAGATATTCAGCTGGCACCGAAAAGCCCATAAAGATGGCATCAGGTGCACCTGTCCAGGATGGCTGTTCTATAACTGGGGTGCTGCTACTGAAAAGACCCTGTCCTGAATACTTGAAAGCAATGCTTTTCTGTCATCCTTCATCTGCTTAATTTGTGAGGCCTTGGCATGTCTGCAAAACTGGCAAACAGGTTGGTTTCAGAAAACAAATCTTAAAGCCTTGGGCAAAGGGGAAAGAAGTCAAAACTCTTTTTTGTTCCTGCCTTTTCTTTTCTCGTACTGCCTGAACAAGGAAGAAGAAACAGAAGGAAGGTCCTTTGTGCAGCTTGTTGGCTACCTTTCCCTACATATGCAAACATACATGTACAAATGTGACACACACCAACAGGCATATAAACAAATGATACCAAGATCTGAGCTTGAATCTAAGGACAAAACTACTAGGAAGAGACTACTTATTAAGGACTGAGTGCCTACTTAAGCATGATAAACATGATAGGTACTTAGTGCTTGGCACATTTACGTAGATGTTGGTTTTTGCTTTTCTTTAGAATGCGGCAGCTAGACTGGTGACTGGGAGCGGCCGCCGAGACCATATAACACCGGTCTTGAAAGACCTGCATTGGCTCCCAGTACGTTTCCAAGCACAATTCAAAGTGTTGGTGTTGACCTTTAAAGCCCTAAACGGCCTCGGTCCAGTATACCTGAAGGAGCGTCTCCACCCCCATCATTCTGCCCGGACGCTGAGGTCCAGCGCCGAGGGCCTTCTGGCGGTTCCCTCATTGCGAGAAGCAAAGCTACAGGGAACCAGGCAGAGGGCCTTCTTGGTAGTGGCGCCCGCCCTGTGGAACGCCCTTCCAGCAGATGTCAAAGCGATAAACAACTACCTGACATTCAGGAGACATCTTAAGGCAGCCCTGTTCAGGGAAGTTTTTAACGTGTGATATTTTATTGTATTTTTGGTTTTTATGGAAGCCGCCCAGAGTGGCTGGGGAGGCCCAGCCAGATGGGCGGGGTATAAATAAATTATTATTATTATTATTATTATTATATATTTGGTGTGCTTTTCAATGCATCTAATCCCTGAAAGCCACAAAGCAGCTGTAGTGCCCATGGCTGATATCCCACATTATGGTACCCTGGAGAAATTGTGCAATTGCTCAGGAAGTTGGCATATCCTCACAGAGGAAAGATGTTAAACTTATACACAACCTGGTACCTTTATTTGTTCTCATCCATTTTCCTCCATTTTGTGGTTATATGCTGAAATATTGAATTAGCTTTGGTGGTCCAGTTCTCCTCAATTTATTGCCATTCCAGTTCTTCTTGCTTAGTTAGGTAGTCCTTGTGGGTGGATGCTTTCTCATGGATGCACAACTCAAAGCACACTAAGAACCACTGTTACATTTTAGCAGTGCAAGAGGGTTGCATTGGACATCCACTGTAGCAAAACCTTTTTGTTGTAATCCTAACCTATTTGTCTTCTCTTTAAGACGTTCATACATTCTTCCCTCGTGCATTGATGGGGGGAGCTGGGCTGTGACCAGCAGCCAAATGTTTGGCCATCATGTAAAGTGGTCCTATAAACATAAAGCATCTCCATGCATGCGGGGCGATCCTGATTGACCCAGGATCTCAGCTTAAGTGGAGGCGCTCTGTGTGCACAGGCTGATGCATGCATAGGACTACCTTATGCATAGGTAGAACATGTGGTGTGAGCCAGCAGCAGGGCCACCAGCCCAATCCTGCTTCCTGTGAATGTGCGAAGGGTGAGTTATATGAGACCTGCTTTTGTTAACCCACTTTTTCTCTATATAGACTATAGTGTCCACATTCGCCTCTCTGCATCGTTGTCATTGATAGCCCTGCCTGTTTTCCGTTCCCCTCTCTGTGGTGGTCTGCAGCCCTTTCTGTCATTACTGTCCTCTCTTTTACTCAACCCAGAGTTTTCTCTGTTCCCCATCTCGTTAGCCATTTTTCCTCTCCACACCCCGCAGCATATGCTTGCTCACTCTCCCTTCTCACTGCACAGCAGCAGGTGTCCCTGTTCCCTCCAACGGTTATGCCCCTTTTTGTTTCTCTCTCCTTTCCACAGGTCTCCTCACACACGGATCTGTTACTTCCCTTTCTCTGTTTCCGCTGCTATTGGTCTCACTTCACCACTATCTCTAGTACTCTCTTTTTGCACCCTTTCCAGCACAAACCTATAGATGTCTACTCAGAAGTAAACCCCACAGAGTTCAATAGGGCTTACTCCTAGGCAAGGGAGTGTAGGATTGCAGACTGTCCCTTTATACGCTCTCTTTCTACCCCCACCCTTATCTCTTCTTCTGCCTTGCTAAACTCAGCAAGAATACCTAAGGCATTCATTTTCTCAGCGGTTCACACATTAAGTGCCTTTCCATATATTATTTGGCAGCAAACATGGGTTAGCAACTATGTGTTTGTGATAGGGAGTTGGAGCCAATCCTAGCTCTCTGCTGTGTTTAGTGATATGATACATGCATTTACAAACAGGTATTTGGCTCATTTGCTCATTACGTTTTTAGAGGTATGCTTTTCAACGTGTAAATCTGCCTTGAGGGGATCTTATAGGCAGGAAACCATTGAACATGGTGATCTGGTTGCAACAGGCTGGTAAAGCTTTGCGGTCGACTTGGCTGTAGAGTTTGATTCTAGGGAAATGAAAAGCTATGTAGAATATAATGCAGGTATCTTCCTGGACTTCTCTGCTGGAGGGCCAAAAACAGGCAGGGTGGGTGCTGCAGTTGGCTGACAGCCCTGCTTAGGTTGTGCAGCTCTATCTAGCAACAGAAGGAATAGAATATCCTAGCTCACTATCTATAAAAGCCCTGGATTTTGTTTGTCATTCATGTCTGGAGCTTCTCTCCCTCCTTTATTTAGTTGCCACTCAGCTGAGGAAAAAGGTCCCTTCATTTCTGGTTAACATAAGCTGTGCCTGCGCTCATGTAACAAATCACTGTAAGCTCTGATTCTAGGGGTTTGCTCGCCACATCATCCGTAGATGGAGACAGATAGTTAACCTATTCAAGTGCAAAATGAGAGACTTGAAAGAATATTCACTCCAGCTTCTTCAAGAATTATATAATCTTAGTCACTAGAGTCTGGAAAACAATTATTAGCTGACACCTAGTCAATTCACCTGCCAGAGGACGAATTTTTCCTACTATGTAATTATTTACAATACAACAAATTTCAGCTATAATAGCTTATGCTATGCTGTAATCGCATTCTCAAAACACCAGATAGGAAAGTGCTTGAGGGAATACAACCGCTGTGAAATTTTCAAGCAGCATGTGATGTCTTTGACTATTATGCCAACAGCACACAGCCTTGTGCTTTTATGTTTTCTTACAGTTTTAGAGTGCAGGTATACGAGAGTGCTTGCTTGCAGCTGTACTCTAAGGTTGGTAGGCAGATATATTTGTATACTGCTATATCCAAACCTATCCCTCTTTTGGACTTCTGTCCTGTCCTTTTCCCTAGTGGGCAAGTTATGGCTGCTTTAAAAGCGCGCGCACACACACACACACACACACACACACACACACACACACGAAAGTAAATATATTTTGCATAAGATAAATAAAAATGTGTTGGTAACAAAATGAAATATCAGCTCATTCTTCACAGTTATCATGCTACCTGCCTCTTGCATTTCATCACAGGAGTCCCAGGGACACTTGTAAAAGGGATGTTGATTGCACCAGAGATGGAGTACTTCTAGAATTTTCCTGTCCAGAGGACATAAAGTCTTCTGTTTCATAGTTGTGTGGTGTCATTTAAATAATTATATGTAAAGTCTTCCTTAATACAGTCGTGGACTATGTGAACTTCAAAATGTCTTCTAGGGTGAGTGGACATGGGGCAGAAGAACAAAAGTGAGCAGGGACCCCACAAAATCATCAGTACTGTTGAATATGTCCCCAAAAGCCTTAGGGGGAGAATAGCCCCCTTCATGCGTTCACCATGGAGAGGAGACTCCACATGATCAAGAGGCAGTGGGGCTACATTGCATTAGGCATGGGTGTCTGCAGTGCAGAAAGCCATATATGTAGATCTCTCTGCATTCTGTGGAACCCTGACCCATGTCAGAATACAAAGAAGCCTACATGTGTACAGGTCTATATAAGTAGATTTCCCTTTTGCAGACATGCACATCAAACATTTGATTGTGACAAGAAATCTCTGTGACAGCACTGCTGCCCCTTGATCACGTATGAAGGGGGCTTATGTTAGGCAAACAATATGAAATTGCTCAGAAATGGAATATTCAAAGAGAGATCCTTACATGTGGACACATTTGTCTCTTAAGTCACTTATCATAAATTATCTCTTCAGCAAACAGATGAACTCTCCTCCTTCTCCTCTCTACTACCTTCGAAAGAAAATGTTAGCCCTCTAGCTCACAGTCAGTCTGCCAAGGCTAAAACCACTATAGCACCCTACCAGGAGCACTAGTTTGCTCCACCTAACATTTTTAGGGGAAAATATGGCTGGGTTGTCAAATATTTCTGGGTTTGAACATGGAAATTTCTGGTTTTTAAAAAAATTATGGCAGTTGGTTCCCCATAGTAGTATTAGTGCACACAATATCCCCCACCTGACCTGCCAATCTCTGCCTGCCTGGACTACCCCTGGTTTGAGGTGAATTTTTCAAGATCACTATCATCCTTATTCTACTGAAGGTCCTCTTGGTTTTAAGCAATATGCCATGCTGATTGTCAAAGTAGTTAAAGGGCAATATTTATCCAGGATCACTATACAATGAATACAGTAGGGTGTTTAACACTAGGAAAACCTGGGTTATGTGGAAAAAAAAGTAAATGGAACAGCAGGTAACTTAAAAAGTGGTGGTCCACCCCCCAAGAGTAACTTAGTATGGTCTTGAAAGAAATCTACTCTGACTGTTATGTCCTTTAGTACCCTGTCATATTCAGTTATATGGCCAAAAGGCTGATTCCCCTTAAGAATGGTAAAGGTTGAAAACACATACAAACATAGGAAGCACACACCAATATATGCATGTGCATGCTTAATGTTCCTCTCTCACACAAACATTTAAAATGATGTGTATTTTAAATTATATTTTATTGTAAACCACTTGGAGGTTATTTACAGCTCAGCAGTATACAAATTTTGTTAAATAAATAAATGAACAACTCCTTTCCGCACAAACATATTTGTACAGAGAACCAGGCAGGTTCCCCAAATGTTAGCTGAGTTGTAGACCAGACCTACAGAACTTAAGGCCCATTAACAATTGTGGCACTTCCATGGCTAAGGACCACTGGGACATTTAATTTCCTTTTACTGTATTTCAATATACGTATATCCTGGTTTTCTGTCACATAGTGAAGCAGCTAACAACCTCATTTAAAAACAATAAACCATAATAAATGAAAATTTGAAATCAGTTTTAGAAAGACCTATCACCAGTCAATGACAGATAATTCAAAATGCTGAGGCTGCCAGGCATTGAAGGCCTATGGAAACAAGTAGGTCTTTACTTCCTATATAAAAACAAGTGAAGGAGAAGCTGTATGGCTTTTGCAACAAGGGCATTCTGTAATCTATGCACTGCCACAAAAAAGAATGTCAAACATCCATCCTTTGTAGCCCATTTCTACCTTATTGTGCATGAGTACAAATCTCTCTCAACCTCACAGATTCATTAACAGGTGGCGTGAGGTTGGTAGACTGGTCCTTCTCTTTCTCTGGATTCAGAGGTAGTCAGTGGAACCGGTACCATTTTTGACAGCATGATTCATTCAGTTGGCCATGCTATATAGCCTTTTTGTGTCAGAAACTCCTTCAGTGTGTAAATTGCTAAGGAAAAGAAAGGTTGGGGCCGGATTCAACTAAGCTGGAGCACTAGTGGAAGCCAGCACAGGGACTCCTGGTAGCACAGTGGAGCTTCCCCCCCCCCCCAATGTGCCTCCTGCTTCTCCCCCAGATCAGCTCTGGATGTTCAGAAGAACCCCCTGAACGGTTCAGGGAGGCAAGGCGGGAAATCATTCCATCTGGCAAGCAGAAATGCTTGTTCTGGCACAACAATAATATTAGCACAACATTGCATTCCACCCTTTGTGTCCTCTTGCCATGGGCTTCAGTAGTGAAGAGTAGAGATAATTAAGAAGGTCAGAAATAGAGTGGGGAAAGACTCAAAGAAGAAAAGGGAGTAATAGAGATGAGGATGCAGAGAGACAGGGAAATGAGAGAGAAGCTGGTACAGATTGCGGGGAAGAGAGTTCTATTGCCTAGCAGATATGATGGTTGAGAGCAAGCGGAAAGGAGGAGATGAGGATGCTGTGACAAATAGGATGTGCTGGGTGAAAGTACGATAAGTGCGAGCAGCTATAGAAGGACCTGAGGTAGTTCCGATAGAGTACAGTATGGAATACAGAGCAGGGGGCATGGGAGTCAACAGGGAAGTGGTTAAAAAGAAAAGACAGAGTATAACAATTGGCAGAAATGCTTGCCCGTTGTTGATGGGGTAAAGCAGTCCTGAAAGTGTCCCTTGGTAATTTAGAGTTTTACACCCTTGTTGTAAAGAAATGCCACAACAGCAGTAGCTCCTCTTCCTTTCCAGGCCTGCAAGTGGGTTGTTCCACTTTCATTCCCTTACCCAAAGTGCAGGCGGGAGGGAAGAGCCCAGTGGAGACAGTGCACATGGGCACCATCCTCCCCTCCTTCATTGGCAGTGGATGTCTTTACTTGTCCCATTTTCTCTCTGCCAGGGGTTGCAAGACAGAAATAAATCTGTTTGTATACTGCTAGAAAGAAAACAGTTCACTAAATTTCAGCAAAAATGTTAAGCATGTGCATAGCACTGCTCTTCTATTGCAAATAATGTGACTTAAAGTGCTTAACTTTGGCTGGGTTGTGCCCTGGGGGGGGGTGCGAGTGCGCATTAGATAGGAATAAAACTGGATTTTTATTTTTTTTAAAGCTGCAGCTCTTTTCTCACTTGTTATTTATAGCACAAACTATTTTGTTTCTTCACCTTTTGATCTCTCTTGTTCACTGTGTACTATTAACAACCTTAATTCTTATGAAACATTAGTCATTTAGTGCAAGGTGTTTTCCATTATATCGAACTTTCATAATAGTCTGCGGGCTCTTATTTGTAAATCTGGGCTTGTTGCATGAGTGAATACTAACTGCTGTTATTCACCTTCGTGTTTTTGATGTTAATGATTCAAAGATATTTAAAGTACGCCATAGACATGGTGGATTTGACAGCAGAATTACAGACGTTTCGGTTACTTGTGAGAAAATGGTTAATTCTAAATTAATTTCTTTGAAGCCCGCCTGGAAATATGTTAGGCCCCGTTTTGTGAGGAAGGCTGGCATCCTGCTCCCAAATCAGTTGTTTTGTTGCTGGTGTTCTGTGCCTCTGTCTGGATGACTGACCATGAATAATGATGTCAGAGAACTGAAATGTGTAATTTCACCATCCCCAGCATGAGATCTGTTGCTTCACAACGTATTGCTGTGCCTGTATTTTAATTCTGTAAGGTTTACAGGTTTTCGTCTATGCTCATCCTCTAAGCCTTCCTCAGCTGCTTTTGTTCATTGGTACAGAGTATCAGCAAGAGTTTGTTTCAGCAACTCCCACTTTCTTGGCAAGGGGGTGTACAAGGCTAATACAATCCTACTATATATTCATTCTTTTCATTTCATTCTTTGTCTCAAACCTTTGCTCTCATAAAGTCTCCCTGTCTTTCATTCCAGTGTTTTGCACCACTGAATTTTCCTCTGACTTTACCACCTTCATCTCGCCTACTTAACCCTATGGGACCTTCTGAAGACAACTACATGTGTTGCTCTTTAAAATCTGTGCGGTGAAAAGTGCATGCCTGGCATGTATGAGTGACAACATGTGTGTGGGGAGGGGTTCCTCCGCCCAGTGATGTCCCCATATACATGCTAATAGTAAAAAGACACATTGCCATATTTTGAGTTGCATGCTTGGCTGGATATGCCTAAAAAGGGATGTATCAAAGTGCCCCTAACTGAGAGGGTGATATAAAAACAAAATCTGCTCTCCCTTCGATGTGAACAATTATAAGACTAATTATCTATGTTCTATTTAGATTTTTGTACTTTGGTTAAATGCATCAGCCTTTAAGCAAGTGTCATGGGAACGTTTGCGTAGGGAATGATTTGAAACAAGACTGTGATTAGATGACCCTTTTATTTTCCTTTCTAAGCAAAGAGTAAGAGCCACAATATTAACCAGAATGGGTGTCTGTGAATAGGTAATTTAAACAAACTGAGGAAGGCTGCAATCATTTCAAGTGCTCTGTAAGTAAGTTTGTGCACCAATCATTGAGTCCCCCTAATGGTTCAGGTGGATTACTACAAGTAAATAAGCTGTGCTTGTGCAAGACACAAATAACTGTAGACAGCATCCCGGACACGTTGCAAGTAGGGTCCTATTGAAGAGAATTGGGGAAGGGGATGTGGAGATATGCCAAGCTATAGCTGTCACTCTTGTTTAAAACTACATGCCCCATAGAAAATGCTATGCCTAAAATGGTTAGGACAGGAGCCAGAAATCCAAATTTTTGGACTCTCTTTCTAGCCTTTAGAGAGGAAGTGAGGAATGATGTCCATTTCTACATCCTTTATTGATGTTGTGTAGACATTAATTGCACCCTTGGCTAATTAGAAATAGATTGGTGCAGATTGAAAATCTCTACTAAAAAAAAAAAATCTTACTTTGAAAAATAGCTTTAAAATCTTGTGTTTGCTTCAATTTGCCATTTAGTCCCATATTTTTCTTTATTGTCTCTGGCAAAATTGAAGAAAATAATGTCAGTATAAAAGAGGTATGGGAAGGAACAGAAATTCCAGCACTACGGCTTGTTCCAGTGAAAGCGCATATTACATTGGTTGTCTCACAAAGAAAGCATTTCATTTTTTAAATGATGGTTTAATCCTTCTGGAGCGATTTGAGGTACTTAGGTAGTAGGAGCTGGGTGAGTGCAAAGTAAATAGGTGCCAAGAGGTATGGCAAGAGGTGCCTGCAAAGAAGCAGGTGTGAGGAGGATTTTGTTGGTGTGGCGGCAGCGCATGTAACAGGGAGATGCTGAATGGCTGGGGTAGAAGCTGGGGAGAGAAGCTGGGCCAGGGGCATAAAGCAAACATCATTAGAAAAGACAAAGATAAGAAGCAAACAGAGCAGCCAAGCCTGGCATTAAACAAATACTCTGTCAAAACACAAAAGCTGCATTTAAATCATGCAAGGATGCCTCCCCGGAGCAGGAGACCACAGATGTAAGGAAAGAGGAAAGACACACTTGGCGACACCCTCCTGCCAGCCACTGGGATGGCCAAAAGACAGTGAATAATCCACATAAAGAGCTAGAAAGCTTAGTGTTTCTTTCTTCAGATGCTGCCAGAAGCACCTTTCATAGATTTTTCCTTCCTGGGATTTCTGTGTGAAGTTATTCCTAGACAGCTTATGAAAATGCATGTGGGATTTTCAGGAAGAATCTGTGAACATCCCTGCACATGTAGTGGCCTCATTTGGCCTCCATTTCCTTTCCTGCCCTGTGCATATAAGCAAGCCAATGTCCTGTTGCCAGCTATGGATGGTTAGTGGTACCCCATAAAACACTGAATGGGTGCTAAGCGAGCCTGAGTCTGCTCTATACCTCTTGATGATCAGAAGAGCAAGCCTTGCTCTTAAATGATTTGGTTTTTAGCCTGTTTTTATTGTTCTGTGGTGCTTAATGTTTTGCTTTATAGTTTCTGCTAGTATTGTACACACACACACTTGCGCCAAGGTTCTGTTTGGATGAAGAGCAGTTCAGAAAGTTTGTAAATAAAAAAAAAATGACAGAAGCAGTCTGCTGGGTAGGGATCAATGTCAAATGGGGAGACCCTTGCAACCAAGATCCATCACTGCCATATTTTGGGGCAGAATGGGGATGATTTCCCGGTCTCATTATGGCCCTCATGAGCCACATGCAGATAACATTCTCGGCCTTCATCATCTGGCCAATAGCAGCATGGCCACACTAATGAAACAGAGGTAGAATTTTTCCCAGCACAGGTTTGCAAAAGACGTACGTGCTCATCTGCTGATTTCAGCGCCGGAGGGTGTCTGCCTTCAAAGCGGTTTCAGTGGAGACCAAAGAGAAAAGGCCGTCATTTTGTAACAGAAGCAGATGTGGTGTTTCCAACAGTAACCAATCCCATACAGGATTTGCTGTACCAAAAACAAAACAGGAGGCCATAGCATTTTACAGGGAAAGCTTGACCTTATTCTCTTGATTTCTTCATTGGGACTGTCTTTAGAGACAGATTTACTTCCTGCCTGAGATTCCCTTTGTGGAACTCAGCGAGCCATTTAGGCATGCTTTCTCTCTCATGCACACACACACTTGTGTGATTCCTGTCTGGGGTAAGCCCTGAGGCAGATCTCCTACTCACAGATGATCAACCACAGAGTCACAGAGCTCATCTGCACCTCACACTGCAGCAGCATCAATGCCACAAAAAGAGAGAGGGTTATAAGGCACTTCAAATGTCATTGTAAAGGTGGTGCAGAAGAAGAAACGCTATTCAGTACTCTGTTCTGAGAGCAGCAAAGCAAATCCCCAAGCCATTTCATCAGGCTGCTATTCAGTTCCCTGAAAGTGTTACCAAGTCCATGATGCCATGTGAAATCCCTCAAGCTCTTGCAACACTTATGCAGAGCTGCCGCAAGCAAACAGTGCCATGTAGAAGGGCCCTTACCTTGAAAATTGGCATGGTATTTACCTATTGGAAATGTGTGCCAACATGCCACAAGCATGACAAGACTGAGCAAGATGCAGCTGTCATTTATAACAAAAATGGAAATTGAGGCCTCTCTTCTCATGTCTGGAGAACAGGGGCACCAGGAAGGGACAATTGCATTGTCACAAATATTCAGGTGGGTAAATAATAGAAGGAAGTCGATGGGGAGGAGGAATGTGTAGGCTTGAAAAATACTGTAGCCAGTATGGGAAGAAAAAGTCTGATTCATTGAGTTTCCAAGAACTGTAACACTTTCGAAGGTGGGGTTTTTATTCCCCATCTCTCTCTTTTGCCTTGTTGTCTTGGCCAGCTCTTTTGTTTATACGGCCCCCGTTCGACCTTTTAAATTGCTGTTAATGTTTTAGCGTAACGAATTAGTCTCTCATCACGAATCAGGACTCGAAATAAAAAAAAAAACCCTCCGAGGCCAACATCCTGAAATTGGGGTCATTCTCATTTGCAAGGCAGAGAATCTGAGAACCTTAATGCAAGGAAATTTATTCAAAGGCAGAGCCCTGACGTGATTAGGCCCTTTGTAATTATAGCTCGGAGAGATTCCACTCCAGCCTCCTGCCTCCCTCATGGATTAGCAAGTGAGTCGGAAAAATACACAGGATTTAATTAGAGGCAAATTAAAATTGGTAATGAAATAGGGGCAGTAGCAAATGGCAGGGAGCTGGAAGGGGGGAAAGGGAGCTAGTATCTCTCGGGGCAACACTGCCTGTGTACGTGCATTTTCTTTATTTTACATTTAGAAATGTAAAGATGGGCAACACAGAATAAAGAGGAAGGATGGGCTGTGTGATGGGAGGGGGGAAGGCTGAGGATTTCCAAGTAGGAGCTGGCATTGGCAATTCATTTCCCAGCACGATATTTAGTTTCCTTTCCCTCTCCCTCCCTTTTCTCTACATTTAGCCAATAATGAGCAATTACGTAGGCTGGTTTGTGGAAGCCCAGCAACCATTCTCAGTTCACTTCCGTGGGAGGTGAGAACAAGACACACAATCACAAAATGGCTCTTCCATGGAAGCTTTGTTAGCAAGTGTCCCAGAGAATGGAATGGTGTGGTCGCTGTCCTGCTGATCTCAGAATAACAGGACTGAAACATTTTTCATAGCATGCTCTGCTGGAATGTCACACAGTAGCCCTCTCCTTCTGCATTTCTGACCAAGCCTTTTCCCAGCTGCTGCTGGCATTTGTTGATTCCATCAATTGCCCTTGAAGGAGAGGGGCTCATCTTCCGCTCCCACTGCTGGTGTGTTCTGCTGAGGGTACCTCGATGCCAGCTGTGATGTTTCCTTAGGATAGTCCAGAGGTATGCAAGCACATCCCTGCTGTTGTGAGGAGGTGGCTGGGACCAATCATGATTAGGATGAGACGATGTGATAACTGATCAGGAGGTGGTGCTGACCCAGGCAACAATCTAGCTGAGTAATATGGCATAGGAGCATCTACAGTAGAGACAATACCCAAAATATCTAGCTATTACCATAAAGAGCAGATGGTTGTCTTCAGAAAATGGTAGACCGAAAGCATCATCCCCCATTATACAGAGAGACAGATTTTCAGGATATCGGTAGCAGGTTGCTGACTAATCTGTAGGAGACTGGCCGCTAACAGAGGTATCAGCTGGAAGCGTTGCTGAGAGGGGTGTCTAGCAGAAGGTCTTCACGTGTTTCAACATCATTCTTTATCTTCTTTCTGTCCTCCCTGCAGAACGCCGTACGCCACAACCTGAGCCTACACAAGTGCTTCGTCCGAGTGGAGAATGTCAAGGGAGCCGTCTGGACTGTAGATGAACTTGAGTACCAAAAGAGAAGGCCACCAAAGATGACAGGGTGTGTCAGACAGCTTGCCAGGCAGCCTCCATGGAAAGAGGAGTGCTGCAGTTGAATATGAGAATGGCTGGGAGTATGCAAAGCTCATGGGGGGGGGAGTACATAGGAGGGGAGCAGTGGGGCAGCAGCACATCTTCCAGCAACATGTTTCTCATCTGGGCTGCACACTCAGAGGCAGAATCATGAAAACAACCTGGCTGGTCAGAACCAAAGGTCCACCTGTGTCGTCAACTGTGCCCTGGCAGATGTTACTGAGAAATTTGCACACAAGGCTTGAAGGCAACAGCTGTCCTCTGAATTTGGCAGCATACCGTGTCTGAACATACATCATTGCTAACACGTGTAGATAAATACCCAATGAATTTGAAGGGCAGAGGGGAGCTTTTAAAGCTAGTGACAACCACTGGTAAATCTTGTGGCTATGAGTTCTGTAAATGAATTAGTATTTTGTGAAGGAGTAAATATCCCTCTTCAAATGATTGGGATATAATCCCCATCTATTATCCCTGAGGTAAGCTCAGAAGTGGCTGAGAGGCCTGAGTTATTATTTTCATTCCTTCAAGATTTCCCTATGAATTTATTCTTTTCAGAACCATATTTTAGCTTTTGCTTCACTGATTAATATGTTTATTGCCTGTGCCAGTTTTCAGAACTGAACTTTAACATTGCACACTGCTCTGTGATTATCACATCTCTCTGTGTGTGTGTTCACTACTGCAAAGATGTACATTTAGAAGTATGCATTGCATTGGAAATATGGGTTCATGTTCTCTACCTGCAATGAGACAACAACCCTCTTGTCAGCAAAACATTATTTGTGGGTTGAAGAGGCATTCCCTCTTTTCTTTACAAAGGTTCATTTGAGGATGGGGCAGTTGTATGGAACTGTCACATAAACATCACTGGCTATTTCCAGCAAAAGGAATAATTTTGTGAAGAGGGATGTGAGACATGTAAACTGACATATTTTCACTTTAACCATTTTATCAGTAAATATAATTGGGGTACCAATGATAGTCATCCCTTTAAATTTATATGAACAAAACTGCAATCCGGCACACACTTGCAGCATGTCTGATAGCTTGCCAGACAACATCCTTGGGAAGAGGAGAACAATCCTGTTCGGCAAGCTGTCAGACACAGTATGTTTGTATAGGATTTCCATGTAGTAAGCTCCATTGAACACAAAGGAACATCTTGAGTAGACAACCATAGGATAGCACTGCAAGCATCATAGCAGTATGTAGCAGTAGCATTGCATGCGCATAGGAACATATTTCCACAGCCAAAAACATTCACTTACCACTAGCAGAAACCATTAGTGGAAGCTGCACAGGCAACAAACAGGGCACCACTGGTGGTATTCCAATTGTGGTATTAGCTCCTGTAACCATAGAAAACCTGTTAGTGTATTTATGTACACAAACAAGAAATGGGGGAGAGAAGATATTAAAAGAAACCCCTAGCCCTTCAGATTAAAAATCTCTGACAACTGTTGCAATGTTCCTGGGGCACACCCAGTCTGGAGACATGTCTAAAATGAAACAGCACAGACTACAGCAGAGCCTAGGACACAGTTGACAGGGGTGGCTAACCTGTGCTCTTCCAAATGCTGTACTCTTAACTCCCATCAGTCCTAGCTAGTATGGCCAATGGTCAGGGAAGATAAGATAATAGTCCTGTAACCTCTAAATATTTAGATTGTAGTAGATGGAGGGGGGATAACATGGGACTGGTTACCATCTTCCAGCCACAGTAGGGCATATTTTCAGACACTGAAAAAAGAACCACCATTATCATTTCCCCATAAGATCTAGTGATGTCCTCCAGCACAGATGGCTTTAAAGGAGGATTAGAGAAATTTATGGAGGATAAACCTGACAGTGATTACTGGCCACGAGAACTATGTTCTACTCCACTTTTGAGGGCAGTATGCCTCTGAATGGCAGCTGCTAAGAATCACAAGCAAAGAGAACACTTTTGCACTCAGGTAATGCTTGCGGGCTTCCCATAGGCATCTGATTGGCTACTGTGAGAACAGGATGCTGGACTAGATCAGTCTTTGGTCTGATCCAGCGGGGCTCTTAGGTTCTTAACACTGGCAGCAACTATTGCAGCTGCTGTTCCGTAGTGGGTCTATTTTTGCATCTTGTGCTTAGGTAAGAATGCTAACAGCTGCTTCTTTTGTTTACAGGAGTCCAACTTTAGTCAAAAACATGATTTCTGGCCTTAGTTATGGAGCACTTAATGCCAGCTACCAGGTATGACCCACCAATGAACAAGTTTTATAGGTAATATTATTCCCATTAGAGAGAGCCATCCCTTGCTGAAAGAGTGCTGTGTTCACAGTTCATGTCCAACAAAGCAAGCTCCCACTCCACTGGTTCCTCATAGCAATGCGAATATAGAAATAAAATAAAATATAGAAATCAAATGCATAAAAGGTGGTTTGGTTTTTCTGTTTCTCTCATCACATGATAGCCAGTGCTCCTTTCCCACAAGATATATTGGAGAACCAGATCAACCTAAGCAATCCCACTCTCCACAGTCATGTGAGAGCCCTCGCTCCAAATGGGCCAGAAACCCACTTTACTGTTTGTTGCAGTAACTCACTAATCTCCTCCTAGGCAATGTAAAGATCAATTGTTTTGGCAATAGTTGTAAGGCGTAAAGGATAGCAAATGGCAGAATATCTAAATAACCTCGTTCTCCCTCATCACAGCTGAGTGCCTTGCAGGATGGTAAATGAAATTGTCCTTTCAGCCTCCCCTCTCAGTAGGTTGGTAGACTAGGGTGTTGTAGGTCTATGGATAGGGAGAGGGTCCAGATATGGAATAATTGTGCAGGTATCATTAGAATGATTACTGCTGAGGAACCAGTGGGCTAGCACTATTTAACAAGTCTAAATTAGACTTCAGAACTCTCTTAACCAATGAAGTAGGTACCCTGAGCTTCCTCAGCACACACAAAAAGCTCACCTTTCTGACATCTACCTGAGTTTCATTCCCATGATTGTTGAAGGAATAAAATCAACACAGGAAAGTTTATTAATGAGATTTTACAAAAGTATTTTAGTTGCTTTTGTTGTTACTTTTGTTCCTTGATTCATTTCATGCTGTGAGATTTAAAAGTGGAACATACATTTCCATTTCTGTACACTGAGCTGTTGTAGAAGAAAACATAGCCAGATGCACTTTAAGTACTTGGGGAAAGTAATTTCTATTTCTCATTACCTATATAGAACTAGAGTTGTTTTGTAAACCTGTCGTTTCTTTTCTTTTTCTTTTTTTGAGTATTCATTAACTGTATTCCCACCCACAACACACCCACTAAATTGGTCTTTATTTAGGGAATGATATTGTGCTATGGTATTTTTATTACTTGCATTTTGACTTTTTAGGCAGCCCTGGCTGAGAGCAACTTTCCTCTGCTGAACAGTCCCACCATGATCAACACAAGCTCCACTAGCGGCATGCTACATGTCGGCCATGATGATGTGAGCAGCACTGTGGAACAAGTCAACAGTAATGGCAGCAATAGCCCCAGGCTTTCACCACAGCAGTATAGGTAAGTTCAGACTTGCTTTTTTTTCTATAGGCTTCCTTCCAGGCAAAAATGAATTGGAGCTCTGGTAGCTCCTGCATACTGGGCTGCCCTAGAAGTGCAATGACAGATACAGTAGTCTTTAAAATGCAGACATCTTCTACACTTCATTAGTGGGTCAGGCTGTGCAACTTTTGGAGGACCCATTTAAGAATCAAATACATGTACAACTTGAGTATTGCCCTGCTGCTTGTGTCAGTGGGGGGGGGGGGAGATAGCCCTGGGGTTCAAAACGGGCTTCTTGGGAATGCTAATGAATTTTCACCAGATTTCCTGTTAAAGAATACTTCATTTTCACATCAGAACCCTCCTTCAACACACAGTGGTACAGTGCCTTTTGGCAAGCTATAATGTCAGCATCACTGTTGGATAAGAGTCTGAGTGAATACTGCCTTACTCAGACATAGTAAACCAGGCATAGGCAAACTCGGCCCTCCGCATGTTTTGGGACTACAACTCCCATCATCCCTGACCACTGGTCCTGTTAGCTAGGGATGATGGGAGTTGTAATCCCAAAACATGCGGAGGGCCGAGTTTGCCTATGCCTGTAGTAAACTACAGTGGTACCTCCGGTTGCGGACGGGATCCGTTCCAGAGGTCCGGCCAGATCCCAAAGTTTTCACAACTGGAAAGACCACTTCTGTGCACGCATGTGTGGCGGAAGAGTGATGCAAAAACCCGGAAATATACTTCCGGGTTTGCTGCATACGTATCCCGAAGTTTACATAACTGGAGGGATACGTAAGCAGAGGTACGACTGTATCTAGAATGGGTGGGTGGGTATAGGAGCCACACATTCAATGTCCAAATGTCAAATCATTGATTGTAATGACAAGGGCTTTCAGACCCCGTAATCATCCTCTTAGGCCCTTCTTCATGTGCCTCCTCCATGAGAGGTCTGGAGGGTGGCAACACAAGAATGGGCATTTTCTGCAGTGGCTTCCCATTTGTGGAATGCACTCTCCAGGGAGGGTCGCCTGGCGCCTTCATTACCTATCTTGAGGTGCCAGGTGGAAACGTTTCTCTATAACCAGGCCTTTTAAATGTGTTTGTGGGAGGAGGGTTATTGGTTTGTTTTCATTACGCATTTTGTGTTTTTATGTTGTAAACCACTCTATGATCTTTGGATGAATATTCAAATAATAAATAAATAATCAGCATTAAAATTCATCTGGGGAAGCATTAACATCAAGTTAATCTGGAGATTGCAATGAGTATAGACTAAACATTATAATTGCCATAAAACGCCCCCAGCCCATGTAATTGATCCAAATGCTGCGAAAATTTCTGTCCCAAGGGAAACATGTTTAGACTCGAATATTTGGGATCTTGAAAAAGTCAGGACTAATGTCCTTTCAGCCAAATGTTCAGTTTCTGCCCTGCTTCTTTTGCTAGTAATCTCCTGAATGATCTTATTTTCCCTAGTAAAATTTTGTTCTAATTCTGCTTGGTTTCTCCAACTTTCCATTCTGCAGCCACCAAGTCCATGTGAAGGAAGAACCAACTGAGACAGAAGATGACAGCAGACCTGTTTCTCTCATGGGAACAACCAATCAGAATGTGACAATTCCTGATGACAGAGACATGGAGGAGGAGCTGCCAGTGGAAGACTTGTCTTAAGGGCCCTCCCTCCTCACCTAGGCCCAGCATTTCCCCAGAGACAAAGCAATGGCTCCCACCTCCTCAAGGTGACCTTCAGCGTTATCTTGTTTAAGGCACTTCTGCAAAGCAAAAGGGTTTCCTTGGGTCTACCCATTGCTGAAGGCACACACTTCTTTCCCTTCCTTACATCCCAGTGACTCTTAACAGACATTCACAGAGGGGGATGTGCAAAGAAACAAAAACCAGAGTTGAGCTTTTTCTTTAACTTTTTTTATTATTTTATAACTGATAAACGAGGATGGTAGGTTGGTTCTGTCCGAAGACTTCTTTGTTGCCTTCCCCTGCTCCATCACCCCATTCTCATGGGGATAAAAAGAAGGTGTCTCGTATTGTCTGCTCTGTGTTTTGTCATTTTCAGCTCATATGCCATATTGTTTCCACAAATCAAGATTTTGGAAGCATCCAGTCCAGCAGGGGGCAGCATCCAAGCCTTGGGCTTCTGTGAATGTCCCCCACTTTCCCATGGAAAGCATTTCCAGTAACCTGTCAGTTTATCCCACTGAGAACTTTGCACTAGGAGGAATGTTTTTTCACGCGCACACACTTAGCATATATGCATACACAACTCACACACACCCTAGCACTATTTCAACGTACTGGAACAGCAGTTTGAAACTAGAACCCTACAGTGGCCCTGGTGTTGTCCCAGCTTCTGCTCATTTCCTGAATGAGAGAGAAATGGAAAAAAACCGAGCTGGGTATAAGGAATACACTGTAGGTCAACAAACAGCCAAAGGGTCTCTCACTGCCACACATAAAACCACTCGGTTATTCTTTCTCCAACCTGTGTTTGTGCCCCTGCAAACTCAAGAAGTAGCCTTCTTTTACCAGTCATGCTTGACAGCCAGACTTCAGTCCACAAAGTTTTATTCACCACAAAACCCAGGGATGAATATCCATTCCGCGCCATCACATACTGTGAAAATTTTACCGGAAGCCAACAGCCAGATGATTGGACAGCAAGCTCCTGGGGCCCAGCAAGAGACTGAATTCAGGGAAAGACTTTAACTTCTGCAAGACAAACCTTTTGCTTGCTCCTCCCAGCTTCCATTCTGTCCCTTCTGTTTTCACCCATGCTGGGATAAGGCCAGAAAGCATGACTCTTGGTTGCTCATGTGGGAGTGAAGAGGTGGGTAAATGGGAAGGCCAAGTATATGCGAGTGGAGCTGACTTAGCAAAGCCAGCAAAATCTGAAGCACTTGTGGTGGGGGGAGGGGGAAGTGGGGACAGGCCAATGTATGTGGCTGTAGAAAACCAAGAGCCGGTTGACCATGCAAAACTCAAAGCAATATAAATGTAAGGTCAACAAACTTTTTCCTTTGTGACCAAACACAGCAACGCTATGATGAAGCACTCGTTTCCTTCTAGACATTAGCTTGTCTAGTGGAAATATATCTAACCACACAATTGGTATGCTAGCAGTTAGTTCCTAGATGCCAACTATTTTGGAGGGGGAACAAAAGTTTCCAAAACGTTACAGTAGGATCTAGTACATCTTTCAGGTGAACAAACAGTGTTAACCAAAAACCCTTCCCACAGCCTTTTTATTTTATGTTAACTCATTGTCTGATGCCTCAAATTAGAATTTCAGGATGGAGAG
Source organism: Podarcis bocagei (assembly GCF_964188305.1). Classification (NCBI taxonomy): domain Eukaryota; kingdom Metazoa; phylum Chordata; class Lepidosauria; order Squamata; family Lacertidae; genus Podarcis; species Podarcis bocagei. The sequence continues at coordinate 46,041,728 of NC_138129.1, read as the reverse complement.
GCAAGAGGATATTCCAGGAGCTCTTCCCGGCAGAAAAAAATAATGGTTTCCAAAGGCTCCTCTCCCTCTACTTCCATGAGAGGGCAACCGAAAAGCTCCCTCTTGGTGACCAAAAAATTGTCTTGGCCATTGTGGGACAAGGGATGCAGTGGGTCAAAGAAGTTGGATACTGGGCTTTTGAGGAGTCTCTTTCTAAAGCAAGCTCATGTGTGTCCACTCTCCCACCATCTGTGTAACCTAGGGCTTATCCACACTTCCCTTTTCCCTGTGATTTCCAGTCATGGGTCCAAGAGGTTCTTCTTTTGTCCCACTGCTTCCTTCACTAGGAAAACCTGTTTACTGCTGAATTGGAATTAACATTTATCTACAGAAAATCCAATAGATGGGGTTTACCGATTCAGCAGTAAACAGCGGGGTTTCCCGAGAAAAGCCGTGGAACCCATACCTATTTTGTGCCTAGAAATCATGGGACAAACACAAGTGTGGATGACCCCCACATTAAGTGTTTAATCAAGATACAGGAGTTTCATCATCACCTTTTGGGAAAACAAGCTGGTACTTGGCCACACCTGGATGATTCCCAAACCAGCAAGAAATTGTGTTCTGTATGCAACCCTGAATGTTAGAAAAGTAAGCTGCCATAGCCATGCTTCAACACTGAAGTTCAGCGTAGATTAGCTTGCTGGATCCCTCCCCAGACTAAGGCCCCCAAAGACATTGGAGCAAAATAGTCATGATTAACTTGTCTTAGGATTCCTTTGCACCATTCTTTCTTTCATTATTAGGTCCCCCCCCCCCTATTGTTCAAAGCACCATCTGGTAAAGTGAGGGGTAATACTGTCTGGGTAAGGAAGAGAGCTAACCTACTCAAAATGTTGTCTCTTTAGCCTGTATGCACCATTGCTCCATTTATCTCCAGCACAGTGCATTTTAATGGTGTTAAAATTCTTCCTTAAAGTCTCCTTTCACCAGCTGGCAGACCATGATAACAATCCCTCCTTCTTCCTTTCCTTAATTCCCAAGCTTAGCTTAAAAGGTTACAGTAAATCAGCTGGCACTTCTTGTGCCTTTTTGCCTCCACTCTACCTCTTCTTAAGTGTACAGAATGACACATTAGTTCTATACAACCCCAAACTTACGTTTGTAGGTGAATGGTGATTGGGATCAGACCTCTTAACCAAGATCAAGTTCTCTCTCTCCCCCCCCTCTCAAAAAAGGTGCTCTCTGATTAGTCTCTGCAACAGCTCTAAAACCACCTAGCAGAACCATTTGAGTCTGTTTGCTCAATTTTGCCAGTGGAATTACCTCCTAGAAGGATCTCTGGTGGGTTACACTAGAACAATATATCTTTTTATTAAATTCTGGAACACCATGCACTATGATCTCTAGTCACCTTCTTGGCCAGTCTCCCCACCCCTTTGCGTTATTTTCTCTAAATAAGTTTGCTGATGGAAGGGAAGCCTACCCCTCAAGTCACAAAGAACAGAGATTGATGTTACCCCATGTAAGCCTTATCTAAGCGATTGTATTTGTCCATGTATGTAACACTCAGTACTTCCTCTCTAACACTTTCCTTCTGAAACTTCATATTGAGTAGTGCGCTTAAGTGACCCAGATTTGTATCACACCTAGACAAAAATGAAAAGCAGTAAAGATATATAAAAAGCTTCCCACCCTTCCTTCCTTTTTTCTTTCCTTCCTTCCTTCCTGAATCATGGCTGCAAGAATAAAGAGATGCCACAGTCCTCACTCAGAAAACCACCAATGCTTGGTTCCTGGAGTCCACACTACAGGGAGGGCTCCACTGAGCATGAATTCCCCCTACTCAGCTTCCTGACTTCTCCAACCGGCAGAGCAAAATTGGAGTTTATTATCTAGATTAATTGAGGGTAGTTGCTCTGGTTTGATGGGAAGTGGACTGTATACCTATTGGAAGAAAGAGGGGCCATCTTTAAGCTGCAGTAAGCTGGAGGTGATCTTGCTTAAGGGATGTGAATCAAATTTAAGAAGCTTTAAATAACCTTCCCAGAGAAACTATCCATTGCCAGTGAGTGGCTGGCTTGGCAAAGCCTGCAAATACAGTCAAGACGGACTGCAAGAACTGAAAATACCTCAGAACCTTTTGACTGTCTATCCATCCCTCAGGGCCCAGCTTAACTCCAGAAGCAGCTTGAGGAAAATGTTCCCATCCTTAGTTTGAGCAGAAACACACCACACCTCACTTCCTCCTAGGGACCATATCTCAATGCCTCCCTAGTGCCCTCTTCAGAATGCTTTACAATTGGCTTAACCGTTGACCAAAGACCTTTCTTAGATAAGAAGCATAAACCAAAACACTTTTTGTTTTAATTTTTGTTTGGTGCTTTTATTCTGACTTATCCCAACTGGCATAGGCCAAAAAGAAATTCACAAAGATCCTGCACCCCTTTAGCCCCTTTGTCACTTTCTTTTGATTTTAAGTTATTATTTAAACCAAAGTTTACAGGTGCTGTTTTGTACACTTCTAATGAAGGTAGACCAGAATCATGGATTGCTGCTTTGTGTTAGTCATTTGCTTTATTAAGGGTACGCCGTTGAGCCTAGAGAGGGTTTGTATTCCATGGGTCTCTCTTGAACCTGCTTCTGTCTCACTCGTTCCCCTTTTCAGATCATAGCTTCCTTCATTTCAGCTGTTATCAGAGGTTGGTTGTGCAGTTTGGGATTCTTCTTTTTGTTTTCAGCAGTCGTTCTTTCCAAAGTTTTGTTGTCCTAACCCTTTTCCTCATCATCCAAAATGATTGGGAGCCTTGTCAGATCTTGAAGGCATTGTCTGGGTAGCATGTGTTTTGAAAAGCTCACAGCAGATTCATTGTAGCCACTCAAGGTATTGAGTCAATTAACACATTTACATAGTGTGAGATGGCAGAATTTTGGGCCGCATGAGTTCAGACTGCAGGGGTGGGGCTGTTGTGGCCATCTTTTTAACGCTCCCATACATTGAAAATGTTTTGTGTTTTTTTAACTCCCTGCATGTAGTAAATTGCATGTAGGAAATGTGACTAAACACACAGGGAGGGATTCACCTAACAAACTCCATCAGCTTGTGCAACGGCTTCCTGCCTCTCCCCATGCCTCTAAAATTGGGTTGGGAGAATCCCAGAATAGTGCATCATTCCATCTGTCAAGGCAGAACATCTGCAACAGCGCAGCATTGAAATATACCTTCTGTCCTCTCCCTGATGTACTAGTTTAATATAAACTGGATGATTATTTTTACATGACAGAGGGTTTGTTTAAGATTCCTGTAGTCTGAAATGATTCCTTCTGGAATTCTGCCACCTTATTCTATTTAATGTGTAGATCAGCTTTGCAATAAGATATTTATTGGATCTTTGTCTTACTCCATCACGATCCATGTACTACTGTAGCATGTCAGATTGCTTTGAAAACAACTCTAGAGCTGAGTGGTTATACCCCAGTGTTGTTTATCTTACCCCTTGGTATTCTTTCCCCATCAATTCCTACTAAGTTCCATCAATTTGAACTCTTCAAAGATGCTACTCAGTCTGTTTTTCTCCTACCTGGTACAATAACTTGTGTTTGGCACCTGCAGCTGGTCCTGGGGTGCCCAGTATATGCGTTGTTCTGCCAGTATTAAAGTGGTGTTACCTGGTGCTGTACTGCCAATATCTGAACTGTAACCATCATCACTTGCGGGAAGAGGTTCTCTTTAGAAATATAACTGTCTCTGTTTAAACCAAAGCCCATGCCTCACTGTTTGGGTTTGTTCAACTTGACTCACTTATTGGAGGGGCCCGAGAAAAGGGAGTATAATGGTCATAGTTAATATATTAAATGCCCATTATCTCAAACCAACTGGAGGCAAGGGATGGAGCAACTAAGGCTGAATTGTTGCTGCAGTGCTGGGCATATGGCAACCAGTTTATACTTTTGGTAGAATCAAATGGTAAAATTTCCTGGACTGCAATGCTTTAGGCCACAGGTGGAGGCAAAGGTGGTTGTTTGCCCTGTGCAGGATTTTTTCCTCCATTAGAAAACCAAACAAGTGCCGCCACCCACCCACATCTTCATGGTGCAGTCCAGGAAAAGCTTAACCATGATTCTGATGAATATAAAAACTGCCCCCAAGTTCTGAACCTGGAGCAGCAATAACAACCTCAGTGGCTTGCACTGTCATAGAGAATCTAGTCTTGACTGAGAATCTTGATTAACTTGGTGGGACACTGCCCACTCATATCACATAATCCATACCTGATTGGGCACTTACTATGACTCCAGTGAAAGTAGGCAGGAGCCTTTGCTAACTTATAGGTACAGAGGATACAAGCTTTCTAGAGACCCTGGCGTGCATATACATAATTTGTAAGACAAACTGGCTTTTGACGTAGAACGGAGCGTCTCCAGTCTGTATTGTGCTGCTAGCCATTTCTGCCAGTTACAGCTCCTCCCTGCCTAGATGTGACAATATTAATGTGTGCATCCCACAGGGTAACTGTGGGTCTTAATTCTCGCTGCAGCAATAAATCTGTGTCTGGAGTTGCACCACTTCAGAATGCAGGTAGGACAGGAGATCATGAGAATGCAGTATTTCCATGCACATAGAAAACTAGTTGTTGGAAAGACAGGTTCTCCTTGACTTGTCTGTATGAGCAGATCCCACCTCCCCAAATGAAGGAGCATTCAGACACATGAAGTAGTCTAGCTCAGACACAGATTCCTTTATCCCTGTGAGAACTATACTATATTACTACTAATAATGGAAGGAATTTGTGTGTGTTTATCTGTGTTATTATCTTATTTAGTTTCTCAAACAGTGATTCCTACCCCTCCAAATGCCAGAAGGGCACTCCCCACCCCCAACCCCCTGCTATGTTGCAACCCACTAGCTTTAAAACATTGGATATGCTGTCCAAACGTCACTGCTTTGTATGTTACAACCAGGATTTTGCATCAGAATTGTCAGTATGCATATTGGTCACTAGGCAAGTGGCATAGTTTTGAATCTCTTTGGATTTTCAAATCCACCCCTGGTCCTGAAGGGAACCAGTGTACATGTGAGCTGGATAATTAAAGAGGAGGTTTGGGGTGTCATTCTCTCAGTCCTCCAAACTTCTGTGCCCTGCAATTGTTTCCATTTCCATGGCTCAAGTCAAAACCATCCTCTCTTGGCTTGGCTAATTTTTTCTTGTGTTTCTGACTTTCCCAGCAAAAGCTATCTGAACCAGGATATTAATTTCACGTTGACTGCTTCTACAGCTTTCTAATTTTCAGTGGTAACGCACTGTCCCAATGAAAGAAATGTACCACAAAAGCAGAGTGGTTCTGATGTCTGGTTGCTTTAAGATTCTGCCTCATCTTTTATACACATAAAGGAGTGCCATTATAATAGTGTTTCCACATGGCTCATGGGCTTGCCTGTGTATAAAGCTGAAAAGATTATTACTTGCAAAACAGCAAGTCCTAAATTCATTCATATCAATAACAGGATTCCCACTAACTTTACTGGGCAACTGATCAGGATCTGCCCTATCCCTGCTCTTTCTAGACACAACTTTAAGAATCTTTACAGGTGCTTGATTAATAACAGAACACTGAAGAAAGACTATAGTTCAGTATCACTGAATCCATGCTGTTTGCTACAGCTATTCAATTTGTGGTCTGTTTGCCCTCCAACAGCTTGAAGTGTGAAACTTGCTCCTGTTTTTTGAACTGCTTGATTGAGCTGCTATAGCTTCAGTTGGCATAATTTTCTTTAGATGCTGCCTTTCATTTAAATCTGACTCAAGCTACCTGAGCAGGATCCTTTCTTATGTCCAGGTCATGGCTTTGAAATTGTGTTTTCCTGGGTTACAGGGGGGTTTCCCCATTCCTCTAATGTTTACCTTTCTGTGAGAATTCCTTTGAAAAGGGTTCCAGCCTGGCAACACCAACTCTTTAGAAGTGATGGACAACAATGAGCATAGTTGTTAGGATGTGAGCAGCTGCTTGGCAATTGGTCAGATCTGCACAGCCCTTGTTATTGAAGTCAGTGTGTTTCGTTACACTGGTGTAAATTCAGAAAAAGTTAATGGTCAAGCATTCCTAGAGAAAAAGAGCAAATCCAAATACTGTTGAGATATTATTTGTCTTAGATTAATATAAATGTGTTTAGAATAAGCTTGGGAAATCCATATTGTTCCTTCTGGCCTTCCCAGCAAAATCAAGCGTAATGATGTCTGACTGAATTCTCTGCCCAGAATTGTACAAAACGTATTTGAATGCTGCGATTTCATCTGTAAGGTGTTCTTTCTAATCCACTGTTGCAAAAAGTGGAGGCTCTTTATACAGACTGGGAAAGGGCCTCTAGTCGATAATTTTCTGGCGGCAGGTTAAACATCTGATTATTTTTATTTTTATTTTTTGGTCTTCTGCTCAAAATTGAATAATTCCCATAGTGCCATATTAAAAAATCAGCACCCATATGTAAATGCAATATATGTACCAACAGACAATGAATCTATGGGATCTTCTCTTAACAGTTGAGGCATCCATGCAATTTCTTTCACCTCATCAAATGTGCCCATTTACTGTTGTTCCATAAGTCATTTTGGAAGAATAGTTTACCACAGAGTTTCTTTTTGTGGCTTTAAGCTCTTGTAATGTTGTTCAGTGTCCTTTATTCCTCATCCTCCGTTCATGAAAAGTAAGTATGGCTGGCATGAGCCTTGGAGGGTTCTCTTCTCTTAAGCTGGAAATATCTTGGCACTTAACTTTCCCCAAGTTTAACTGCATTAGGTACATCTGTTTTTTGCACAAATAACTTTTCACAAAACACTGTTTCATTCAAACTACGTATAGTACTTGTGTGTTTTATGGTTTTTGTTGTTACCTCAAAATGGCTTTTAAAGGGGTAGTGTGGGAAAGACCAAACCCAACTTGTGGCAGGATAGTATCTGTATATATTGATATATATGCTGGTTAAAAACCTACTAAAATTAGTTTATTGTTGTCTATTTAACTATCCTGTGATGAAACTAATGCAGGGAATATTTTAGGAAGGTTTTCCCCCCCTTATTCTGGAATTTAGGAAGCCATTCTTGTATCTCTCTTTGACTTGACTTGGATGCTGTTCCAGTTCTTTATGCTGTCTTTGGTTTGTTTTCTTTCTGAAAATTAGGTTGTAGAAATGGTGAGGGTGGGAAGAGAGAACCCGTTGCTTAAAAGAAATTGGGATACTGATGTAATCATTTCCCTTTCCTTCTCACTTCCTCAAAGTTGGGAGAAGTAAGAACAGAAGCAAAACACATTTTATTAAACCAAAGGTGTGTGTGTTTCAGTTTTGTATGTTTACATAATCTTTAATAGGTATATTTCAAGGGGAGAGAGACAAAAATCCCACTCAGAAAAACCCACAAGAGCATGTTCTGTTTATCCATTCTGTAGATTTCAAGTGTTCAACTCCACAGAAATGTGGCCACTCTGCATAATTTGTAGAGGTTTTGTTTTAATTTTTTCCTTCTTCAAATTTAGACTATTCCAAAGTGCTGAAGGATTTGTCAAATGGGAGTCTTCTTATTACTCATTGCAATGGGGCTGTTCTTCTATAGGAATGAAATACTGGTGCCCCATTGGCCTGTTGTTCACTTTAACCGTTTGCTATTTGGAGCAGCTTTCCGGTTAACCTTCCCAAAGAGTTGAGGCTCGGCTTCTCTGAGCTTTTCACCACTTGGCATTCTTGTCTTCCAAATCTCTCACTGAATCTCAGGTGGCAGAAAAATCACCCAGGAAACAATGACTAGTGACTTTCAAACCGTATCAGCTTAGCAGTTTGGCATGAGCCAAGGGGTCACTGATCTCATTGAATGGAAATGGGGAGGTTAACATGTCTCCTGAAATGACCTGATTTGCTAATTTGTAATATTTAATTTTGCCTCCAGGGGCTCCTCCTTCTTAGATCTTCTCTATTGCAAGTGGATCTGTTCTCCCTCATCCTAGTACCCAACATACAGTGGGAGGGTAGGGGACTGTGGCATGTCAGCACTCTGTTGTCTTTTCCTTCTCCTGGTACCCAGGAAGGTGCAAGAAAGGGGCGAGACATGCAGTGACCTTTAATATTGTGGGTTTTTCCTTCCTCACATTTGTTGGTTTGATGTGATCATCCTTTTAGCAGGTGGCAAGTCAGTGTGAAGGGAAAGGTTACTGGGGAGGGGGAAGGATGTCTGTAAACCTTTGATCCATCCTCCTCCTACTGCATCACACTGCCATATTTCCACCCTGTATAAAGGAAATAGCATTGCTGTGTATTTGTACTCTGGACTTCTGTGTGTCTGCTCTGGCAGACGGTAAACCCTTGTACAGTAGATCTAGCTGCATGTAATCTGTATGACAATGGCATTATAAAATGCAATAAAATTAAATTACCTATGAGGTGGTTGTGACTCTTTAAAAATGTACTCTTCTCTAGCTCCTCTAAAATGGAACATTATCCATTTTCCATGTAGCTCTTTTGTTTGCTTTTCCTTACCCTACTGAATATATTCTCACCTTCGTTTGGCAGTTTAACACTCCTGTGCGCATTAGCAACAGGGAACCACTTTCCCCCATATGTTGTGCTTCCATTCAGCCCTGTTCTGTAACCTCAGGTCTACTTAACTGACCCTGTGTCCTCAATCTGTTCTTCTGGAAAATGTGCATAAAGAAAAATAACAATATTTTGCACGAGCCCCCTTGTCATTGGTAATATAGCAACTGCTTTGCCCTGAGATCACAAATTGAAATATTAATAGATGCAGATCTTTTAAGAGGTTAAATGAATTATGCTTTCTGACTGCTTTTTGTTTCATTGCACCATTTGAATCTGACATCCCTAATTATTTACAGTTCTGGCTGGTCTTTTCCTCAAAGCACCTCTCCAATCAGCATCTTAAAGCTGATATCTCTCTGCTGGATGGAAAATTAACCCCCATGCCTAGAGGTCCAAACTACTTAAGGCCAGCCTGACTTTTATGGTGCAAACAAACAATAGTTTTAAGACCACCTACCAGCTCCTCATATCCTGGAACATCTGCACACCTTATGGTCCCACCTCCTGTCTCACCTGCCCTGGTGGCTTGTCAAGGCTTACATTAATTCCTACCTTCCTGCCCCCAGGGGATACATGCTTCGTCTCTGCCACATCCTGCCATTTTTCTGTGCTGCATAAAGATAGTAATATTGAAGTATTCTAATCTTTATTCCTCTTATGTTTGTATTGGTAACTTCCTTCACAGTGCTATGCTCTCCACTGCCCCAGAAGTGGAGGAGGAATCCAATCAGCCTTGCCCAATGGCTGAAGTGAGAATCAAAGGCCGTCACACTCTGAATCTTGCTGGGCAGGTGCAGAGTCCAAGGGGCCATTTCCTCCTTAGGGGTGGGGGGAAATCAGCAGTGCCTCCTATTTGCCAAGAGGCTGCTGTACATGCAGCATTTGGGCGGGTGGGGGGGGGGCTGCTAAAGAGGCAGATCCAGCCTCCAAGGAGCATGCTGCAGCTGTTGCCACCCCCACAGCAAAAGTGGGTGATGAGTTCCATGGGGGCCAGATCTGCTGCCCCTGTGGATCCTGCCGCCCAAGGTAGTTGTCTCACCTCATCTCATGGGTGGGCCTGCCCTGACTTTTCTCTTTGTGCCAAAAGCTAAAATTTATGCCCCCAACACCACCATTAGGAACTATTTGAACGGTGGCATTTTCTGCTGCATCAAATGCACATCTTGAAAGCAAATATTCCATGTGTCCTTCAATTTTGCTGTACGGAAAAACAGCCCAGCTCTAACTGCACAATAAGATAGACACAAAAAGGGAAAATATTTTTTTTAAAAAAAATAGGACAATAGCAGCAAAATGCACACATCTGTCTTGTATACAGATTTAGAAGGAGGCCTGTAGCTCCATGCTGGAGCATGTGGTCCCAAGTTCAGTCCCTGCTACTTCCAGCTAAGAGGATCAGGCAAGAGATGGGGGATACATCTCTGGAGAACTGCTGCCAGTCAGGAGACAATACTAGGCTAGGTGGACAAATAACCTGACATAATGTAAGACAGGTTCCTATGTGAATTACTCTGGGATGTGACTCTAAATCTTGCCCCCTTTCAAAAGGATAATGGTAGTATATTTGGTAGCCACGCTTGTGCACTTTCTCCACTAATACGGTAATCCAATGAGCCTTCCCATACTGGTGGCCAGCTTCAGTCAATATAATATAAATTTAGCAGTCTGAATCCTAAGCACTCCCAGAAGAAAAGTGCAAGAAGAAAAGCACACTGAAGCTAACACACAGCAATAAAATCCCCTGCATCAGTCAGGCATGAAAGGAGTAAATTCATGCACTAGTAATGTTCTCTTCCACACCACACATACTATCTGAAGGACACAAAAAGATGCTGCAGCACTCCTGGATATGAGATTCTCCAAAGCACAATAGCCACGAGTCTCTGGAGTCCCTGTATGCTTGTGTTTGAGCCCCTGTGCATACGCGCACATGCACCACAAAACAACAACAACAAATAAACATAGTTTTAACTGACTGATGCTGAGAAGGATAGAAGAACATGCAGTAGGCTTGTTTGGGAGGAGGCATGTTTAACAAAGCCTCAAGCCTTCCTGGAGCAAAAAATCAAGATGTGTTTTGGGAGAAAGGCCATTTTGGCAGTGAGAGTAAGGAACTAGGGTTATTAGGGCAAATAATAATGGAAGCGATGACTGCACTCTTATAGGAACATCTGCTAGTAGCTCAGTAATGCCTTCAAGACAGGACTTTGTGGTGGGCAGAGGTCCAGGGCCACACTCCAATGAATGATCAGAAGAGTCCCCCAGAATATAAAGTAATATACATTACCATCTAAGATGGGCAGAGGGACAGAAGGCCATTATGTCCAGAATCTGAAATTATCTAACTGCACCACTGGTAACTTATGATATAGGGTAGTGGAATGAGAAATGTAAATTCAAACTGACCAAGTGAATGGCAGAATTAAGACCAAACTCATCTTTTGTATGCCTGGTCCAACAACTATGTAAATGGCAAAAGAGAGTATCTGGCAGATCTGAAGTCCACCCAGCACACACTACCAGGCAACTCTCTAACCAGTTGATCACAGACAGAAAAAGATACACATCATGGAGCATTTTGTCATCCTCCAGCCACATACGCAAAGATCAACTGGGTTGCACAAGCAACCCATGCAAGCTGTCTCTGGATCAAATACCAGATGTGATCTTGTGCTAGAAGACTGAGAGGAGTTCACAAAGCAGCACATACTGGTGAGAATGTACTGCTGGTGGGAGCAAGCATCAAATGGACCTATTGGCTGCTCTTACACAACCAGGTTGCTTGGGCATTACCTGGCCCCCACCACCCCAACTAGCCTCATCACTTTGCTTATTTGCTTGATAGCCAGCACCTGATGATGACTGTCAAAGCAGATTGATTTCCCACCGCTATTACTGCCCCAGGCCAACTTGACTGCTTGACTTCCCACACCATCAAATCACACTGTAAATATCTTGCTCTGTAAATATCCACTCTGTGTTGCAGTCAAGAAATCCTCAACCGTCTTGGTCAGAGATGTTGCTCCTTTCAAATTGGGGACAGGAGTGGGGAAAGGTTTCTACTGTGTTTTTAAGCAGAAGTTGGATGGCCATCTGTCATGGATGCTTTAGCAGAGATTCCTGCATTGCAGGGGGTTGACTAGATGACCCTCGGGGTCCCTTCCAACTCTATGATTCTATGATTCCTCCACTACAGTTGCCTTGATGAGTCATGCTTCCCTTTATCTTGATGCTAGATTAAAGGCCTCCATTCCTATAGCAATTCCTACCCCTTGGCCAAAGAGCTCTGGCACCATTCCATTACAATCACCTTAGTCCCAAATAAATTGCCTTTCAATAAAATAGTCCTTTATTAAAGACCATTTAAGTCATCTGTCTTGCTGGCCTCTTAGTATGCCCAACTCATAGACCTTCTCTAATTCTGTACAGGCTACATCTGCCCTTCCTGCCTGGGTTCCTGGACCAATCTGACCCACTACTGATGTCAGTGTTGCAGTAAATCTTTACCCAGGGGTATCATCTGCTGGGCCTTTGCAGCTGATCCGCTCAGCACAGCTGAACCCAATTTTCCCTTTCTTCCCATCATCCCCCCTCACTTGTACTGGGGAGGTAGGAACTTATGCAGTAGGAAACGAGAGTGACAAGTGCCACACAGGCCTTCTCAAGGTGAGCATGGAGTCAAGAAGTTCCACAAAGGAAATTTCCCCTCACACAAGACTCTAGACTGCAGCTATTCCCTCCCCAAGCCCTTTGCTTTCACTGTAGAATTCACTTCCTCTTCTTCATCACCTGCAGTTTCTTTCCAAGTAGTTCTCTAAAACCGGGCCACTAATCCAGCTTCTCACACTCGTGACTGGTGGGTTTGTAGTCTCCTGGACAGACAAAGCTTCTCTCCCCACTAATTTACCCGCTGGCATTTTATCTTGGAAAAATCTGGCCGGTGTTTTCACTTTCAATCCGGCATTTCTCTCTCATCGGCCACCAGAGGGAGGTATTGGATTTGAACTTGGTGCCTTGTCGCAAACAAGTGCTACTTACAAATAGTTCGAATGGGTGAGTAGGAATAAGGAGGGCAATTTTTTGTACAGCCAGTGGCAGGGTCTTCAGTGTGTTGTGTTTTAGGATCTGGACAGGTATCAGCAAAATTTTCAGCATTATGGTCTGATTTTGAAGGATGGGAAAACAGAAGCCAGTGTAATTATGACGTAAGTGCTTATGGGATGTTGTGATTGATATCCAGTATGTCCTTTACCACAGCTGTATCATCACACCCCTCAAAAAACAAACCTTTCCCCTAAACAGTATACTACATTCAACAAGCGAATGTTCTAATGCCCATGGAGGTTGGGTGCTCAGCTGACCAGATTCATGGTGAATGTGCAAAACCACTAAACATGGATTAATGGTACAGCATGATGTACTCATCTGTCCTATCCACTTACTCGTCAGTTGCCCTTGCTTGTAATAAAACATGGAGAGAGGGTAGGGAGGAACGAATCTGTCAATTTAGATTTCTCTCAGCTTTTTAATTTAGCAATCTTGAAATTCAGTTCTTCACATTTCTGCAGCTATTTGTGATTTTTTTTAAAAAAAATCCTCCTGAGAATTCAGTAGCAATTTGGTGCGAGTGTCTCTTAATCAACACATTTTCAATGCCATTTTGCTTAATGTGCACTTTTTTGCAAACAATTCCCCTACCTCTAATGAATTTTTGTGTATTATTTTCATTAATATTTTCATTTTTTTATCACTCTTTCCCTGAATGCATGCATTTTTTGCACATACTGGTTGAAGAACTGCATTGCAAAATTCGGAGAAGTACAGATTTCAGGATAGCTGTGTTTGGTCCACGTATTAGTTCAAGAAGTGCGAATTAGGTAGTTTCTCATTAAAATGCACACAAAACTGAATTTCTCCATCCCTAGGTAGGAGTCTCTGCTCCTTTTTGTGCATGCTAATACATGCAGTGTAAGATCTAACATACATTAGGGATTAAACAAATGGGTGCTAATTATTCTTCACTGATCTATATGGAATAAGAATCTGTGATCCAACGCTTGTGCCCAGCAAGAAGTTAGCTAAAGGAGTTTACTATCTGAGGGGTGTGGGCTTTCGCTGGTTAGACAATGAGTTCATTTAAAAAAAAAAAATTGCAGTCATTTAAATTAATTGGCACGGGCAAGGAAAACCCCTGAATGGCTGCCCTTTTAGTTTCAAGTACAAAAAGGAGATTATTATTTGGGAAGGAGCCATTTGCTTGCCCAGCCTTCCCTTCAAAATATACTGTAGGGGTTCTACCATGTCATTCAGGAATAATAAATAATAATAATAATAATAATAATAATAATAATAATAATAATAATAATAATAATAATTTATTATTTGTACCCTACCCATCTGGCTGGGTTTCCCCAGCCACTCTGGGTGGTTTCCAACAAAGATTAAAAATACATCAAAATGTCACACATTAAAAACTTGCCTGAACAGGGCTGCCTTCAGATGTTTTCTAAATGTCAGGTAGTTGTTTATCTCTTTGACATCTGATGGGAGGGCGTTCCACAGGGCGGGTGCCACTATCGAGAAGGCCCTCTGCCTGGTTCCCTGTAATCACACGAGGGAACCACCAGAAGGCCCTCGGAGCTGGACCTCAGTGTCCGGGCAGAATGATGGAGGTGGAGACGCTCCTTCAGGTATACTGAGCCGAGGCCGTTTAGGGCTTTAAAGGTCAACACCAACACTTTGAATTGTGATCAGAAACGAACTGGGAGCCAATGTAGGTCTTTCAAGATCGGTGTTACGTGGTCTTGGCGGCCGCTCCCAGTCACCAGTCTAGCTGCCACATTCTGGATTAGATGTAGTTTCTGGGTCACCTTCAAAGGTAGCCCCACACAGAGCACATTGCAGTAGTCCAAGTGGGAGATAACTAGGAAGACTGTGGATCAAAGAATGGCCAACTGAAATGGTCTGCTTCACACTGAGGTTAAGCCTGTATCTAAGCTGAGCTGTGATAAAATAAATGTCTACCTAGAAAACCAGACTGTTACGTACACACACTACATTTTCCCCAAAGAAACCTGGAGACTGTAGTCTCTTTCAGAGGTAAACTAGTTCCCATGATTCTTCCGGGGAGCTATGCTTTTAACGTGCTTTAAATATATGGCATGTATGTAGCCTGGATCTCGTCTCTGATAACTGCCCTTTTCTCCATACAGAGAATTGTTTGTATTGAAAAGCACTGTCATGTCAGCTGCCACCTGAATTCTGAAGTGATATATAGCCCAGATACAGGTTTACCACCTCTGTAATAGGAAGGTGTCTCCCCTGTACCCAGTCTTTAGATATAAAATGAGACATCTAGTATAAAATGACAGGGTCTCTGGGTCAATGGGGGAGCAGCCACCAGCACTCTCCAACAAGGTTTCAAATAGGCTGCAAAGGGGAGATTAAAAATAAATCCCTTGCGTGTTGGAATGTGATTATTTTTTTTTTATTAAAAAAAAAAGACCTCTGGTCTAGAGAAGAAAATGTTACAGTGAATCCTCTCTATAAGTACCTGGTCTCAGCAGCCCTGTCTTAAAGCTTTGCAGCTCCTTTCAAAAGTACCCACCATTTGATCTAGGGGTGCTAGGGATGACAAAATTCATCTATTTCTACGCCATGTCTTTTTTGGCATGTGCCCACACATAAATTCATTCTGTCTCCTTCCTGTAGTAACCACACACAAACCCACATTTCAATAAGTATTTAAATGTGTATTATTAACGTAAAAGCCTTAAACCTATAAAGCCTTAAATGGCTCAGGACCGCAATACCTCAAGGACTGCCTCGTTCCATATGAACCTACCCAGACTCTGAGATCATCTTCTGAGGCCTCAAGAGGTCCGGAAGGTGGCAACACGAGAATGGGCATTCTCTGCAGTGGCTCCCTGTCTGTGGAATGTTCTCCCCAGGGAAGTTCACCTGGCTCCTCCATTATACACCTTCAGGCGCCAGGCAAAAACATTCCTTTTTAACCAGGCCTTTGGTTGATCTGATTGCTATCCTATGCCCTTTTAAAATGTGAGGCTTTTTTGCGGGGGGTTGTTATTTTCTTCTTGTTTCCATTTTAATTATATATATTGTGGTTTTTATGTTGATCGTGTTCTGTGAAGCGCCCCGAGACCACCAGGTATAGGGCAGCAAATAAATTCAAGAAATAAATAAACACATTTTTTTTATTTGGGGCTTTTTTCTTAGCTGAGAATGGCATGAAGCACTTTTTCAGCCTCGTGCAGATCCTACTTTGCCTTAGGCAAGCCCCATATCCCTTCAAGGCACAACCCCCTTGATCTCCAGATCCATCCAAGTCTGGTGCTCATGCATACCCCAGTACATGCTACTGAGCATCCTACCCCCTCAGGTTGCTGACACCCTGGAACTTTCAATAAGAGCATTTTGCAATGGGCCTCCTATATCCAACACTCACTATCACTCTTCCTCCTGCCATTGGTTACTTGCCTGTTATTTTTCCAAGCAATGCCTTGGCCTTCTAAAGAGAGCTTTCTCTTGCACCAAACAGCTACAGATAACAGAATTGTCACTGGAATGGGAGCAGGAAAAGTCAGAGCTTGGTGACCAAGCAGAAGCTTTGCATGAAGAAAGATCTGGGTTCAATTCCTAGCATTAACTGGACTCCTGTCTAAAACCCTGCAGAACTGCTGCCAGCCAGCCTTGACCATACTGAGCTTAATGGACCACTGAGCTGATTTCCTATAAGGCAGCTTCTTATGTGTGGATGCAATAAGGAACCACAGCCAGCTCTCTGGAAGATTTTTACCACATGTTTGAAACTATGTGTTTACCTCATAGGTACCCACTTGAGAACATAGGATGGTCTTCAGTTGAGTTTGACTCGGAGTAAACCCTTTGAAATTAATGAATGGTACTAAGCAAGGTCCATTATTTTCATTGTGTCTGCTTTGAGTCCCAGCTCCTGCCAACCTAGCAGTTCAAAAGCATGTCAAAGTGCAAGTAGATAAATAGGTACTGCTCCCGCAGGAAGGTAAACAGTGTTTCCGTGTGCTGCTCCAGTTCGCCAGAAGCGGCTTAGTCATGCTGGCCACATGACCCGGAAGCTGTACACCAGCTCCCTCGGCCAGTAAAGCGAGATGAGCGCCGCAACCCCAGAGTCGGTCACGACTAGACCTAATGGTCCGGGGTCCCTTTACCTTTTAAGGGCTCATCCAGACTTCCTTTTGTGCTGTGTTTCCAGGCACAAGTCTGCACTATAAAGCACTGTGCCCAAGTGCTTCTCCCTGCCCCAGGTGCTTTTGCTGCAAAAACCCACTCTCTACTGCTGAATTGGAGCAAATGAAAATCCGAGCTATCGTGGGGAAAGTGGCAGGGGAGGAGTGCTCAGACCTGTGCCTAGGAAGCATGGCACAAAAGGAAGTCTGGATGAATGATGAATGAAGAGGCCATGAGGGGTAACTGTGCCACATTCATGAGTTTGAAATGGACAAGTCTTGGGTCTCCTTACTACTTACCACTTGCATCAGGTTTGAAGTTGTACAATGGATGAAGTAATGATAGGAACAAGTCAACCATTGACAGCAGCGGCGTGCGGTTAGTGGACTAGGGGAACTAGGATAGTTCCCTAAATGTTTCTGGTAAATTAGAGTATTATATTATTAAAGGCCGGCGCCTCCTTTCCCAAACCAGGGAAGCATCTTCCCAGCTTAGGGAGGGAGGCGTGATGTTCATGCACACAACATCAAGCTCTCACATGCTGCTGTTGCCCCACCACCACCAATTGCCCTCGCAAGCTGGTGCCTCTGGCCCTAACTCTTAGCCTATGGAAATTTTTACCACACACCACTGACTGACAGGGGCAGAGGTAGGGGGACTAGACTAGGTTCAATCCTGGACACTACTTCTTGTTGGAACTGACTTCCCAATTTTTCTAACTATTTTTAGGATATGATAACCTGACGTATTCCCACAGGGAGCCATTTCCATATGAACACTCCCCCTACGCCCAGTTTTCACATGGTACAGTCTCTACCTCAAAAAATAAAATAAACGGCTGTGTGAATTTGGCCTCGGGAGTTAGCCTGGGAAGAAAACAAGGCCAGCTCATCTAGCATGCGGCATAACGGCATGCAATTCCACAGTGCAATTTCCTGGCAGCTTTCGGTCAGTGACTGAAGCACTTTGCTCCATGGAGCTATTGATTGTTATAAAAAGAATATAGCTTTGATTGCTTTAACACTTGCTGAAGAGGCTGTTTAACTGCTTAAAGAAACCATAAAGCCTGTGGCTGCACAAAAATGTTTTCTTTCCGATTGCTAAAGCAGCGGCCAGAGCAGCTGAAAAGTCTCTGCTTCTGCTACCTGTGAGTGCAAAGGATGTCTAGCATCCAAAAGAGATCACGCAAGGAGGATTCTGAAGCGGGGGGAATCATTCTGAGTTGTTTGTTTTTAAAATCCATCCCTTCATTTTTTTTAATATGAAATGAAACCATACATTTTTTGTTAATATTTCTGTCTTGTTTTCCTTTCTGTTTCATATGAATAGCCATTCTTTTCTTCCTCGTTTTAAACAACAAAACACCGTTGTTACCTCAACTCTCTCACTTGATGATTATTTGTCAGCCTTTTATGTACTTATCATAGTGGTTTGGTGTATGTATTAAGCATGCTAATAACTAAAATTGCTCCTTCTGCATTTCAAAAGCAGCTTCTTAACTCTCAGCCAATTTAGATTTTTCAAGCTTTATTTTTTTGTCACTTTATAATATTTGCCAATCATTAAAACTTTATTCTAGGCTTTGAAAAATCTAAACTACTTTTCAAAGAGTTGTATCCTGAGTTGCCCTTCTGCAAACTGGGGGATTTATTCTGTTCACAGGAGGAACTGCAATCCAATGGAGGCTCCTGATGGAAGTACAGTGGTACCTCGGGTTACATACGCTTCAGGTTACAGACTCTGCTAACCCAGAAATATTACCTCGGGTTAAGAACTTTGCTTCAGAATGAGAACAGAAATTGTGCTCCGGCGGTGCAGCGGCAGCTGGAGGCCCCATTAGCTAAAGTGGTGCTTCAGGTTAAGAACAGTTTCAGGTTAAGAACAGACCTCCGGAACGAATTAAGTACTTAGCCCAAGGTACCACTGTACTGGGGAGTGGGGGAAGAGCTTTTTGCCAATTATCCCAGCAGCCACAAACGACATCCTGAAGTCCTCTAAAGAACATTTCAAGGGAGCTGTGGATGGAGGGAGAAATTGGCAAAACTGACTCTCCTCAGTCCTTCCTACCAGTGGAACAGTTCCATTCAGTTCTGGGAACTCTGGCTCTGAGCCATAGTGTTTGCCAGTCTGCATGCTGCTTCTATTAGCTTATTGATAGACTTAAAACATTAAACTGGCTACTGTGTACTAACTGTGTTCTACAGCACTCATCATCCACGTGCAATGTTATTCCCCTCCCTACTGTATTTAATAAACCTGCCTTCATCTCTCTTGCTGCGTCCAGTTCTTTGAGGGGCGGTCATTTCCCCTATTTGTTGGAAATGAATACCCGGCCTACAATGTTATTAATATCCCATTTACAATGGGCTCACTTTATGAATTCTTTAAATAAATTTGAACTATCAGAGCTCTGGTGCTTCACCTGTACACAAAAGAGTCCCAAAGGACTGTAAAGTGCTGTACTTTCTTGGTTCCCCTTCAAACTGCCACTGAATTCTGCACCAGCTAAAGTTTACGAACCATCTTCAGAGGTGGATAGGTTAGGCTGAGAGGTAATGCCTGGCAAAAGGCCACCCAGTTTGCTTAATGGCCAAGGCAGGATTTGTACCCTGGTCTCATTCTAACCACGACACCATGCTGGCCAGATGTGCTTTTTCCTTTATATGGCAGTGTGATGAGATTCTGGTGCTGAGCACATAATGATAAGTCACAACTAACATTAATTCTTGCTTTCCCAATACCTTTTAAATGCATTATTTCAACCACACATCCAACATCCTATACCCTTTTAAAATGTGGCTCTTTTTGCGGGGTGGGGGGAGTTATTGGGTCATTGTTCCTATTTTGATTTTATATATTGTGATCTTTTCTGTGAACTGCCCTAAGACCTCCAGTTATCGGGCAGGATAGAAATTCAATAAATAAAGAAAGAAAAATACACATGTCAGCTCTTTTTTTAAAGTAAATGGAAGTTGCAATAACATTTCTATATGGAAAAAAGTGTCCTCGGCTTTGTTTTTCACAAATCAAGAAACTGAGAGTGAACCAGAACTTATGACAAGCGTACTGTATCTTGCTATCTGAGAAGCTGGTAGATTTGACTTGAATGGTTCTAATCTGACATTTTCACAGTGATATCAAATATTAGTCATACCCAAGTAAACTCTATGAGCCTAAGTCCACTTATTTCAATGGGTCTACTCTAAGTATGATTTAATTGGCTGTCACCAATTTAAATGAAACAAGCACAATAAACAAATTTTAAAAGGCAGCCTTAGCTGCATGTAAATAAAAATTTGTCTCCTAGCCCAAAATTCATTTCAGCTTTCTTCAGTGCATTGTTTTGTGATACTTATTTGCTGCCCTCAGGTGGCTACATTTTTGTGACATTTCTGTATTTTGAGTGAAATGCACACTTTTTTATCCTGTGAATTAAAGCTTAAATTTCGGATTCCAAATCACTAACTAAAAATTCAGTTATGATGTTGTGCTGCTATCACCTTGAGAGCAAATCTTTTCAGTTGTTCAGCTGTGGTTCAGAATTCTCTCATCCCCCCATAAACATTAAGGCATGTGTAAGAACTTCCAATTTGCACATATTAAATATGGAATTTCAACGTTCAACAGTTCTATCAACAGACTTCAAAATTTAAATTAAACTGGAACTGAAACTTCAAAACAAACCAGAGGCCTAAAGGGCTATCATTGCAGTCCATAATATTAGCTGTTTTGAATATTATGATATCACATGCCATTGTTTCTGTGCTATTTGCCTATACATGTCTATCCTCATAGGCCTAAAGCAAGGAAAACATTGCACAGATACTTAGGTTTAGCACATCACTGAGCTTGTTCATTCTTCAGTTACAAGTCTTAAATAATCTTGTGCCTACACCCTCACTGTGGAGAGAAATTGGGGAACATATTGGTCTCTATAACATTTATTTGAACACAATAACTACCAGGACACCTAATCTGTCCCTAGAAAAAAAGGAAAGGGAGGGGTAGGTCAGATGAGGGAGCGATACAACTAAATATGGTGTTGCAGAGTTCAATAATTTATTTTTGCCTAGAGAAGGAAGGAGAGATGCATTCCTAATTTTCAGGTGGTAGTAACTGAACAGCCCCATTGTTAGAGCAGAAATGGAAGTTACCAAGCCTGGATGTTACCAGAGCATTAATAAATACTATTAGGCACCCTCTGTCCAGGAGAGGCCAGAGATATCACACCTCCCTTAGCTGGTGAAAAGCTCTTCATACCATTGCATCTATGTGGGCCAGCCCTTCCTAGAGCTGGTTCTGATATCACAAAACAACAAATATGGCATTTCAGGAAAAGCCAGGGTTATTCAAAATAGGCCAAGTGCCACCTTGCATCACACACCACTTCTATTCAAATGGGGGGGGGGTTGTGCCAACTGTTTGGCTCATAGCATTATAAGACAGCAAGGCTTCTTCCTGTTCACTTTCTTTGTAGTATGCACAATAGAATCATAGAACTGTAGAGTTGGAAGGGACCACGAGGGTCATCTAGTCTAACTTCCTGCAATGCTCCACATGGTGCTTGAACCCACAACCCTGAGATTAAGAATCTCATGTTCTACCAACTGAGCAATGGTCAGAGGCAATTTTGTGAACTTGATCACCCCACCATGCCTCCTGGTGTGAATGAAATTTAGCACAACCTAGCAGTATATCAGTCAAAAAGCCACAGTTCCATAATGCAACAGGTGCTGCAGTGTGAAAGCACTGTTAGAAAACAGGACAGATGAGCTAGCATTATAACCTGGAAAACTAACACAAGAAGCCCCATGTCTGAATGTACCCCAGATGGACCTCACCACTGGTTAAGCCAAGCCAAACACACAGCAGCTTTAGGCAGCACTGATTGTGTAACAGTGTAATAATTTTGTTGTAGTTTAGTCATTTAGTCGTGTCCGACTCTTCGTGACACCATGGACCAGAGCACGCCTCAGGATCTGCCTTCCAGTGAGCTTCAGGATCTGCCTTCCAGTGAGCGCTCAGGGTTGATTTCCTTCAGAATGGATAGGTTTGATCTTCTTGCAGTCCATGGGACTCTCAAGAGTCTCCTCCAGCACCATAATTCAAAAGCATCAATTCTTCGGCGATCAGCCTTCTTTATGGCCCAGCTCTCACTTCCATACATCACTACTGGGAAAACCATGGCTTTAACTATACGGACCTTTGTTGGCAAGGTGATGTCTCTGCTTTTTAAGATGCTGTCTAGGTTTGTCATTGCTTTTCTCCCAAGAAGCAGGTGTCTTTTAATTTTGTGACTGCTGTCGCCATCTGCAGTAATCATGGAACCCAAGAAAGTAAAATCTCTCACTGCCTCCATTTCTTCCCCCTTTTTTTGCCAGGAGGTGATGGGCCCAGTGGCCATGATCTTAGTTTTTTTTATGTTGAGCTTCAGACCATATTTTGCGCTCTCCTCTTTCACCCTCATTAAAAGGTTCTTTAATTCCTCCTCACTTTCCAAGGCAAAAAGATCTCCCAAACTAAGAGCCCTTATTTTCAGCTGGTTTAAGCACACACAGAGAACTTTTAGGATGAACTGGTGTAAATGGAGGAATGCATTAGCTTGCCCAGCCAACTTCAAAGACATAATACTAACCAAATGCATAGGTAACAAGGCAACCTACAAAAATAAACTCTAGCAGCAGCCACCTTATGATGTCCATAGGTCAGTGCTGGGGAACAAAGGGTTTCTTGTCCACTTGAAGCAGCACACACATAAACAGTCCAGATGAGCCTGAAATGGTCCAGCTCCAAACTTCGCCAAGAAGTGGATCAAAGGTTTAGACTAATATCAGTCTTCCCTGCAGGCTGTGCTGTTAATGTGTTGAGAGGAGTCAGCTGCTTGCAGCAGGGCAAACATAATGGAGCGGTCCATTGGGGTAGTGAGGATACGGGGAAATCAGATATCTTCTTTATGAACCAGCCCTTATTTGAGAGAGATGTGGTTGTAGTTACGCTGAGGCACAAGACCCCCCAACTTCCCCCCTGCCTGTTAGAATTCAGCTGAATTGCAGAAAGCCCCCAACACTCCTCCCTACCTTGCACTGCAAAGATTTCCTGAGTCAAATATTTGCTTAATTCCTTCCATTTCACTCACCAAAGACGTTGTTAGCTTTATTTCACTGTCTAAGACTGTGTGTTCCTGTTTGTTCTCCATCCAGTCTGCTCCTGATGCTAGTTTGGGAAGCGGTGTGCACACATCTTAGCTCACACCATACCCACCCTGTTGTTTCTTACAAAACACTGTGGTTTGATGTGTTTCCCCTCCAAACCAGCTTCATTCTGAATTCAGAAAAAGCAAAGGCCTAAAGGCAGTTTTAAGCCTGCAATGTGTAGGCACTCCAAGGCTCTTGACTGGAGACCAAAACAAAAAGCAGGTGGCTGTCAGGTCCATATGGCCAGTAGCACATACATTGATACTTGACTCCAGTTCCCTCACAGATGGCTGAGACATTACTGGAAGGACTCTGAGCACACTTAGCTTTCCTCCTCTCTTTCTAGGCATGGTCCATGCGTTAAAGCTGTATCAGAGCACCCTCCCCTCCCCCCAGAGCTTTCCCCATGAGAACCTGCTCTTTAAAGCTCAACCAAAGCAAATGGCAATCTGCAGAAAACCCAAACTGACATTTGCTCCAACTGAGTGCTAAAGAGTGGGTTTCTGTGGGGAAAACCTCACATTTTGACACAGAGCTTTTAAGCACAGACCTGAGCCTGGAAAGAGCAGGGCAAAAGGCAAGTGTGAATAAGCTCCTCGTTCTCTGGGGCTTCCAAGTCTTCAAAGTACATTCTTCCAGTTGTGGTGGAGAAACAAGGGAATGGGGGGGGGTTCCTGTGCAACTTAGGGCTCATCCTGACTTCCTTTTGCACCACACTTTCTAGGCATAGGCCTGTACTTTAAAGCTCTGCATCAGAGGATTTTTGTTTCCCTGGGAAAACTCACATTTTACCACTGAATTGGGGCAAATGGCTGCAATAGCTTAATATCTTAGAAAAACTACAAGTGAAGATTAATACTAAAGCAGTTCTGATATTTGTGGACGCGGAGAAAGCCTTTGACAGCATTTCTTGGAGTTTTATGAAGAAGAATTTACAGGGGATGGGGGTTGGTCAAGGTTTTGGAAATGGTATAGGTGCAATTTATTTAGAACAGAAGGCTAAATTAATTGTGAATAACGTAGTGACAGAAGAATTTAAGATTGAGAAAGGAACACGACAAGGTTGCCCAATCTCTCCATTGCTTTTTATATCGGTCCTGGAGGTTTTGCTAAATATGATTAGAAGGGACCAATTGGTTAAAGGTATACAAGTGGGAGCTAAACAGTATAAACTGAAAGCATTTGCTGATGATTTGGTATTGACTTTACAGGAGCCAGAATCTAGTACTAAAAGAGTACTGGAATCGATTCAAGATTTTGGTCAGGTAGCAGGCTTTAAGTTGAACAAGATGAAAACTAAGGTTTTAGAGAAAAATCTAACTGTGATTGAGAGAGATAAGTTTCAGAAGGAGACAGGATTAATGCTGGTTAAGAAAGTGAAATATTTAGGGGTTAACATGACTGCTAAGAACGTGAATTTATTTAAGGATAACTATGAAAAATGTTGGACTGAAGTGAAAAAGGACTTAGAAATATGGTCAAACTTGAAGTTATCACTGTTAGGCCGAATTGCTGTGATAAAAATGAACGTATTGCCAAGGATGCTGTTTCTGTTTCAAACATTGCAAATTTTGGACAAAATGGACTGTTTCAAGAAGTGGCAGAGAGACATCTCTAGATTTGTCTGGCAGGGCAAGAAGCCTCGAATAAAATTTAAGATATTAACAGATGCTAAAGAAAGAGGTGGATTTGCCCTGCCAGACCTTAAACTTTATTATGAATCAGCCGCTTTTTGTTGGCTGAGAGAATGGATGCTTCTTGAAAACACTGATGTGTTGGATTTGGAAGGTTTCAACAATGTATTTGGTTGGCATGCATATCTGTGGTATGATAAGGTTAAAGCACACAAAGCGTTTAAAAACCATATTGTCAGAAAAGCACTGTTTAATGTCTGGATAAGATATAAGGACTTGCTAGAAAATAAAACCCCAAGATGGCTGTCACCAATGGAAGCAAAGGCTCAGAAAAAACTCAATATGGAGGCAAAATCGCCGAATTATTGGGAAATTCTGGAACAAGAGCGAGACAGATTAAAACTGCAGAGTTTTGAAAAATTAAAAAACAGAGTGCGAGACTGGCTCCATTATTATCAAATAATGGAGGCATATAATTTGGACAAAAAACTAGGCTTCCAGGTGGAAAAATCAAAATTGGAAACAGAATTGTTAGACCCCAAAGTTAAGAATCTGTCAAGAATGTATAACTTGCTGTTGAAATGGAATACTCAGGATGAAACTGTGAAATCTGCTATGATTAAATGGGCACAAGATGTTGGACATAACATTATGATGGCTGACTGGGAACAGTTATGGACCACAGGCATGAAGTTTACGGCATGTAATGCCTTAAAAGAGAATTTAATGAAAATGATTTACAGGTGGTACATAACACCAGTCAAGCTTGCAAAAATCTACCATTTGCCCGATAATAAATGCTGGAAATGTAATGAGACTGAAGGTACATTCTTTCACCTTTGGTGGACATGCCCAAGGATTAAGAATTTCTGGGAGATGATTTATAATGAAATGAAAAAGGTATTTAAATATACCTTCCTGAAGAAACCAGAGGCCTTTCTCCTGGGCATGGTCGGCCAATTGGTGCCAAAGAAGGATAGAACTTTCTTTATGTATGCTACAACAGCAGCAAGAATACTTATCGCAAAGCATTGGAAGACACAAGATCTACCCACCCGGGAAGAATGGCAGATGAAGCTGATGGACTACATGGAATTGGCGGAAATGACTGGCAGAATCCGAGACCAGGGAGAAGAGTCGGTGGAAGAAGATTGGAAAAAATTCAAAATATATTTACAGAAATATTGCAAAATTACGTAATGAATGTTAGAAGGATGCTGGAATGAAGTTATATGGCTTTAGCAGAAATGTTATAAAGAATTAAGCAAAAACAGA
Organism: Podarcis bocagei; assembly: GCF_964188305.1. Classification (NCBI taxonomy): domain Eukaryota; kingdom Metazoa; phylum Chordata; class Lepidosauria; order Squamata; family Lacertidae; genus Podarcis; species Podarcis bocagei. The sequence continues at coordinate 46,015,836 of NC_138129.1, read as the reverse complement.
TTGTTAATGGGCCAAAGTGGAAAATTTAAGGTTAGATTGTGTTAAGATAAATTATAGAACAAAAATTGAGAAAGATGGAAAGGATTTGCTGAAATAGCTAATTGAACTAGAATACAAAAAAGGGAGCTGTGAGGAGGTCGATGAAACAAGTAAATGAAAGGTAAAGATACGGAAATATTGGATGTGTTTTTAAATGTTTTTGTTTTTCTTGTTGTTTTGCTGTATTGTTTTTTGTTTTTCTTTTTATTTCTGATGTATTGTAAGGTATTGTTTTGTTTAACTTTTTATTGTTTCTTTCTTCTTTTTTCTGTAACTATTAAACCTCTAATAAATATCATTTAAAAAAAAATATGGCTGTAATAGCTGAGCATATTCAAGAAGTAACCTGTAACCAGGAGAATGTATTCAGTGGTAAAACACAGTTTTTCCCAGGGAAAGCACCAGGACAAAACATAAACAAAAACTTCCTTGGACACAGAGCTTTAAAGCCCAAATCTGTGCCTAGAAACATGGCACAAAAGGAAGTCAGGATGAGCCCTTGTTCCTAGAGACAGCTCCTGGCAAGTTGGAGATACTTAGAAGAATGAGTAGCCCTATCCCGAGTTTGTTACAACCACCAGGAGCCTTAAGAAGACGACGCCAGCAAGAGGTGTAGGAAACTTGCCACTGGCATAGGTGTGAAAGTTTCTGTGCAGTCAAGTTTTCCATTGCCTCCTCTTATACCTATTTATTGGATACTGCACCTACTTTCTCACCATCTGTTCCAGTAAATATTAATCCTTGGTACCTTTCCAGTTATAACTGGTTGATTGGTATTGTATCATCCCTTCTTCAGTACTAAATATAATGTTTTACTATATATATTTTTCTTCTGTGATCCAATAAAAAAATAAAGCTGAAATCCTATACCCACTAATCTGCATGTGAGTCCCATATACATGCACAGAAATGTGCTGTCAGTCTTTGAGAACAAGACTGCATTTGACTTTTAAACTATGCAAGGAATGCTTTTAATTCTCATCCACTCCCTCATCAAATATGGTTTCACTGTTATTTCAATTGCTCTTCCTTCAATTGCTCTTCCTTCCCAAAATTTCCCAAACAGTATGGCTGTTTTTATCTCACGGGTGTTAACATCTTAGATTCCTTGGCATAGACTTATACCGCGTAGGCATACAAAAGGGTCATAATGGAAACACCCTGACTTTCCACTGTGTCCACAACTTAGTTAAGGCCCAGTGGATTAGTTAAGAAGGTGTAAGAAGGCAAAAGAAGAAGAGTCACTTTTGAAAGACAGTATCGTGGTTATATTCATGGTTATAACCATGGTAATATTATATTCAGAGCAGATCCATTGAAATAAATGGCCATAGCATTCAGTTCAATTCAATTCAATATGTCTACTTTGAGTAGAGTTTAACTGGAATACAATCCTCTGTAGGAAACACTAGATCTTTCTTGTAGGAAGGGATAGAATAATAGAATTGTGGACTAGATGAGGGTCATGTAGTCCAACCCCCAGTAATGCAGGAATCTCACCTAAAACATCCATGACAGGTGGCCATCCAACCTCTGCTTAAAAACCTCCAGTGACAGAGAGTCCACTACCATCTGAGGGAACGACCACTGAAACATATTCCTCATGGAATTTATAAGCAAATAAAGACAGAACAGGTGTTGCCAGGTGTGACAGAAGAGCTATTTTACACACACACACCAGAGATGATATACAGAATACAGTCGCACCTTGGAAGTTGAATGGAATCCGTTCCGGAAGTCCGTTCGACTTCCAAAACGTTAAAAAACCAAGGCGTAGCTCCTGCAGCCAATTGGAAGCTGCGGAACCCACGTTGGATGTTTGGGTTCCAAAGAACGTTTGTAAACCGGAACACTCACTTCCAGGTTTGCAGTGTTCAGGAGCCAAAATGTTTGAGTCGCAAGGCGTTCAACTTCCGAGGTATGACTGTACAGTAAAGATGATTAAAAGCAACACAGAAAATAACAGAGCAAACGGAAAAACAGTCCAAAGTAGATATCCATGGCAAAGACCTGTTATAATAATTTATAGCTTATTTTTCAGTATAAGTTGCAATTTCACCGAAACTTCATTTATTTGAATGGGAACCAAGCGCAACAGTCTGGATCCACCCTGCCAAAATATTTTTATGTAATTGTTCAAGTTAATAACTTCTTTCTAAAGTGAACTGGAAGTTGAACTATAAATTGAAACAATGCGCCCTGATACAGTGTATCAACCAGAAATTCTGGAGTGGTTTTTCAGCTATAAAATTGTGCTTTCTGCTACTTCAACTTCCAGAATTAGTTTGTATTCACTTGACTATGGTAACAATACTTATGAAACATTGAAACCAACCACTTTATTGTTTTGTTATTGCAGGAACTTGTTGTGTTCTACATGTAACATGCAAATAAATAAATTGATATGGAAATAACACATAGTGAGTTGGCATAGACAGGTGTGGTTGGCTGTGAATACACATCTTCTGCATTCAAGTCTACATCTGTACTATTGCACAGAAGAGCAGCAACATCACTATCCATCACTATGTCAATACCTTCCCCACCATAGTGGAGGTAAATACAGGCCCATATTTTTCCTAGGCACTACGAAGCGATCCTGACTCTTTGTATGCGTTTTATATATTTGTACATTGGGGTTTATATTGGTTTTAACTGCATACCCCCTTAATATATCAGAGATTGAAAACTGTGGCATGCTTTAAACACCCTATTCTGTTGACACACATACCCCCCCCCAAAAAAAAACTTACACATGAATGAAAGCTCTCCTTCCATCTGAAACTAATAGACTATGCAGAATTGGATAAGATGACAGGAAGGATTCAAAACCTACGGGATCAGAGATTCTCAGAGGGCTGGAGTAAATATATGAATTATTTGAAAAGCAATTGTAATCAACAGATTACGCTAGTAGGATTGCAAGAAGTTTTGTAAGGAGGACTATGCGAAATATTGCAGAGAAAACTATGATAAGAATTATTAGTGAAGGAGTATTACAGTAAATGTAATACTGAAAATAATGAAATGCAGATTAAGTGATAAAGACTGGAAAATCTTCAGATGCAGTTGATGGAAGTCCAAAACATTGTATAAGATAAGAATGTATGATATATGATTTTTGGAAATTATTTGTAATAAATAAAAATATTTATTTATTTATAAAAAGAAAGCTCTCCTTCTATCTGCCACTTGGGTTTTCTCTGCAATTAGCTTTGATTTAAGAAAACATAAGGGTGATCATTCTTTGGTTTAGGTACATACTATATTTCAAATAAGTAATTTCCCTGCGTGGGCTCACAAATTTGAAATATACCCTTCCATCTACAGTGCATGAAATTGCAGGCTGTGCAACAACATGTGAAACAACATGTGGCATTATTTATGGAAATGGCAGCTGTGGACAACCAATTCCGGCTGGAGCTGCAGCCAGGGAGAGGGAGAGAGTGAAGGTCTTCTCATATCATGGTCCCAATCCAGCTCAGAAGTGCTCACGCAGGCTGCTTGTGAAAGAGAAATATTGGACTCAAGGGCAAACCAGATGGACATCATCAGCTGTAACTCGGCCCTTGTTGTATATATGCATTTATGTGCCATAGAAACTACAAGAAAACCTCTCCTCAGACATTTAACTTCTAGAGACAGCGTATGAGAGAAAGATAACCAGAACAATGACAGTTCTAGTTTCCCTGTCACAGAGCTACAGTTCTCAAGCTCATTAACAAACTACAGCACCCAAGATTCCTTTGGGGGGAGGGAGTTGTGTGTTTTAAATACACGTGGATCTGCCCTCAGCAGCAAAATGGACAGTAATATACTAGGGACAGGGGATAGGAACAGTTTGAGCAAAACATACCCTCCAACATTTCTCCGATGAAAATAGGGACATTCCATTCCATAATGATAATTTTACTATTTATACCTCACACATCTTACTGGCTTGACCCATCCACTCTGGCCAGTTTCCAACATATATAAAAACATAACAAAACATTAAAAAACATTTTTAAAAAACTATATTCAGGATTGCCTTCAGATGGCTCAGGGGTCAGATAGCTCCATATCCCCCAACATTTCTGCAGTGAAAATAGTGGCATCCTAAGGAAAAGCGGGGCATTCTGGGATCAAATCAGAAACCAGGATGGCTTCTCTAAATCAGGGTCATCTCTGGAAAACAGGGACACTTGGAGGGACACGTGACATTTGACATGGGGGTGGGATGTATATATTTAACTGTTTTTTATTGTTGTGAGCTACCCCAAGCACATATTTTGGTCACAGAGAGAAATTATAAATGTAAGAAGTGAAAAGGCACGAAACAGAAACAAAAGGCCACTATACTTCCCATGGGGAGTGGGGGAGAGAAGAGATGTGTCACTCACAAGATTGTTGCCCAGCCCACAACTCTCTCCCACCCTCACCAATACAAGCAGCCGCCAAAGACCACAAACTTCGCTCAGTAAGGAGCAGGCTGTTGTTTCCTTATGAGGCACCAACCCTTTTCAGGTGTTCTTGAATTCTGTCCTCAGAGGGAACATGAGACCATCCATTTACAGCACTCTTACACCACTTTAAACAGTTATGGCTCCACACCCACCCACCCCAAGAATCCTGGGAACTGTGTTATATTAAGAGGACTGAGAGTGGATAGAAGATTACCTCACATAACTACAACTCCCACCATGCTTAACTAACTACAGTTATCAGAATTAACTGAAGGGAATCCATGATTGTTAAAGTCAAATACAGTGGTACCTCAGGTTAAGAACTTAATTCATTCTGGAGGTCCGTTCTTAACCTGAAACTGTTCTTAACCTGAGGTACCACTTTAGCTAATGGGGCCTCCCACTGCCGCTATGCCACCGCCGCATGATTTCTTTTCTCATCCTGAAGCAAAGTTCTTAACCTGAGGTACTATTTCTGGGTTAGCGGAGTCTGTAACCTGAAGCGTCCGTAACCTGAAGCATCTGTAATCTGAGGTACCACTGTAAGAGTACTTTAAAAGTATGGTGCGGATGTGGCCTTACAGTCCTTCCCTATATATTCTAATTCAGGCATTTATCTGGGCAATCTATGGGGAGGGGACAGAGGCACACGTGTGAACCTCACCCTCAATACCCCTGTATGTGCTGATTCCAAATTCAGACCTTCCTGCAGTGAGAGAGAATATCTGATGGGATGGTTTGTTTGCCACTGCTCTAAAGTAGGAACAAAGGAAGCTGATTTATGAGGGTCACTGGCCCATCTAGCTCGCTTATGGACACTGACCAGCAGCACCTCCCTGCTATACAATCAGCCACTCTCATAATGTAAAAGCAGCATATGCATATCTATTTTTGCCCTTCTGATGGTGTGCATTTTCTTATGCCAGTCTCCGATACGCTACATTGCTGCTCTTGGCACAGGCTGGGATTTGGAGCAGCTGCAAGCTGTCTCCTTAAAGCCAATACAGTTTTCTTAAGTTAAAAATGGGGAGGGGTGAATGTGTGGAATGTCGGTCCAACTTTGGAGTCAGTTTTCTCACTCTGAATGTGTGGGAAGCGTGTAGAAATTGCGTCTTTTGTAGCCGAATGGCTGCATCTCGCAAAATTCCACAAACGTGAGTATTTGAGGAAAAGAAAGAAATAAAGTTGTCTTTTCCCAGCAATGATGCCAGTGGAGAGCGAGCATCGCCCAACAAATGAGGGCTTACTACTTACTTTACTTCCTCAGTAACTTCCTTGCAGTGGCGTAGCGTGGGGGGTGCAGGGGGGGCCGGCCGCACCGGGCGCAACATCTGGGGGTTAGGGTTAGGGGGCGCAAATCCACGGGTTAGGGGGCGCAAATTACTTGCCTTGCCCCGGGTGCTGACAACCCACGCTACGCCACTGCTTCCTTGTGGTAGTGGCAGAAACAGAAGTGGTACAATTAGCAATGTGGTGCAGCTATTATCCACCACGCTCTTTACCCAACATGATCTACTAAACCAGTGTAACTGCTCATCTGATTCATTTCCTTCCCTAACTCCAGTAAAGGGTCCCAGGGTGGCTTACAACAATTAAAACGCAACTTTAAGAGCAGTTTTAACCAACAATTACAGAAAATACGTGCGTCCTTAAAAATATACATCTCAACTGTCAAAAGCCAGGGTAATGGCATGCATCTTCAGATATGTATGTTTGCAGCAGGGATAAGCTTATCCTGAGCAAGTTGCCTCAGGGCCAGCACACTTCCTCACCCCAGCTCCATTCCAGAAACACGCCAGGAGAATGGGAGGGCTTTGGATCCTGCAGATTTAAGGATTCCCCCAATCTGCCGCTGATATGTTCCCTTTTTTGCCCTCTGCCATTGGAGCACCAGCTGTCAGGCTTAAGGAATCTCTCCCTTCCCTCCCAATGGTTTCAAGGAGCCAGGAAAAAAACAAGAAAGCTTTTAATTAAGATTTATTCAGTCACTGCGGTAACAGACAAAGAATTCCAGTCTTTACTCCATGATGGAGTTGCACACTCTGACTCCTCCTCCTTTCCCCTTCCCCAGCAGCACCAGCCCCTATGGAAGGACTGTTTTGTCCTAGGGGATGGAGGATCTCCTACTCTGTCTATTGAAGTGTTTGCTGGCAGTTCTCCCCCCTCCCTTAATTCTCCCAATTCTGCATAGTTCGGCTGCTTGCCCGCCCCTACATTGTTATCTTCCTCATAGTTTGGCTGCAATTCAAAGCTGTCTCTTTCCCCCATCAGCTACAGGAGGGCAGGGGCGGGGAGAGATCCTCACCATTCCTCTGCCTCTTCATTCCAGTCCCTGACACCAGCAGTGGGGAAGCACCATGAGCCACGGTTCCTTCCACATTGGCTGGAAGGGGAATTCCAACAGAGGGAAACCTAGAATACTCCTGTGTCTTCTGATGCCCTCCCAGGGGCCACAGGATTGTGCCCTACATAAATTCTAAGTAAATAAATACCATTTGAACGCAGTGAGACTTGTTTTTAAGTGCACATGCTTTAGAGTTGCATGGCATCCATGCAGGGAGCAAGTAAGTTTCATCAAAATAAAACAGGGTTTACAGTGCTACCTCTGGTTACGAACGCTTCAGGTTATGAGCTCTGCTAACCCGGAAGTAGCTGCTCCTGTTTGCGAACTTTGCCCCAGGATGTGAATGGAAATCACGTGCCAGAGGTGTGCGTGCAGGAGGCCCCATTAACGAAAGCGCGCCTCAGGATAAGGACAGTTTCAGCTTAAGAACGGACCTCCGGAACGAATTAAGTTCATAACCAGAGGTACCACTGTACTTTTAAATAAATGTGTATAGGGCTGTCTGGGATGTGCAAGTCATGAGTGGTGAGCATGAGACATGAGGGAGAAGTGCCTTCTCCTGCTTCCTGCCAGAAAGAGGCAAAGCAACTGAACAGAGCTGGCCCAAGGCACATTGCTACCTGAAGCAAAGGGCAAGAGGGTGCTTTACCCAATTCCATGTACAAAAGCTACCCAGAATGGCAGTTGACACTGGCAAAAGGACAGCTGAGGGCAGCACCCTGTTGAAGACCACATGGTGTCTGCCCACTCCATGATACTGGGGCTTTGCCATCTGAGGCAGATTCCCCAATCTGCCTCATGGCACGGCTGGCCTTGTGCAGCTCAGTAGACAAACTGCTGAGGCAAGTGTGACTGGAATTCAGTGTGGTGCTCACAGGACCTTGGTTGAACAGAGTACTTGTTGCAAATGTTCATTCCCATCCAAGGCAACTGGTCTATGCAATTCAGTTGTGGCCCTAAACACACCTATTGAGGAGTAAGTCCAAATGAACCCAGATGAAATCCAAGTAGAAATCTGTGAGGTTTGCAAGGGAAAAATTCACCAGTGTTTACCAAAGGTAACCACTTTAGCCAACCATGTGAACAAGTCGTTCCAAACAAGCTAAATATAAATGTGGAATGGTTGCTTGCTTCTGCTGTGTCATCTGGTGACACTTTGTCATGCTCCAATCAAGGCTTGACACACTAAATTTAAAAAGTCAAAGAAAAAATCTTAATAAAACCAAATTTGAATCCAGACTTGGTTCATATCCCATATTGATATCATTCCTGAATCCCTTGTTCTCTTCGGTTGTAATTGAAGCACAAATTTGTCTTTTTCTCCCCTGAAGTGTTTTTGTTTGTTTGTTTAATAACCTCTCCCGTTATCAATATGCCATGTTGCAGGTTAAAAAAATAAATCCGTTCAAAAAGATTTAGGTTGAAAGCCTGTTTCTTTCTTCTTCTTCTTCTTCTTCTTCTTCTTCTTCTTCTTCTTCTTCTTCTTCTTCTTCTTCTTCTTCTTCTTCTTCTTCAGTATTTACAGAAATAGCTTGTGACTCATCAAATCTTTTCGCTGAAAATGTAAAACACTGGAGTCATTCACTTCCAAACTTGCAAACCACACCAAGGTTGATCCCTCTCATCCCCTTGAATAGAGTGATTTAAGAATGCTGGATGTTTTGTTTTCTTTAAAAAAGTTCTGCATGTGTGCAAAGGATGGTGATTGTGCTAGACAGATTAGACCCTTGTGCATTAACACTAAGCATACGCTGTTACAGCCATGTCTTGTGCTGAGAGGCATGTGTATGCATGCAATGCCATTCATTTGACACCGACGCAAGTAAGGTTTGTCATATTTTTTGTATGTGTTTGTACACATGTATGCACACATTAAAAAAAAAAATCCTACAAAACTGTTGCCTATGGTTAGAATTAGCAAAACAAACTTGCACTGCTATCTTGTTAAAGTTGGGCTGTTTTTCAGCTGTGATGAATCTCCATAACGATTTGCATGCACTTTAACCCACAGTCTGTTGGGTTAATGGTCTGAATGTATAGCAATCCATCACGCTGAAGATCAGAAGGGGACATAGGGTCTTGTGGCCAAAACTCAGGCACCAGGGGCATCTGAGATTTGTTTATTCTAGATTTCCTGTGGGATGTGGGCAAGTTCCACTAAAGCTGCAGACATAAACTTCAGCACGTACATAGCATAGTAACCCTGGCAGTGATGCAGAATCTGCCACTTGAGGAGGGGAGAGGATCAACAACATCATTAAAAGCTATTTTGGGACAAGAGTCCTCCTATAGGCACATCCACATGGAGGTTCTCAAAGTGAATACCCACAACAAATCATCCCCAACAGAACACTATCACACTTGTTGAGTTCTAAAGGAGTACACTGAAGGGGAGTCTACATGACTGCAAAAGCAGACCATATATTCATCTTCAGACTGCCATTGTGAGTGAAACTGCCATTTTATGTCCTCTGATATAAAAAAACCCCTAGCACATCAGGGAGACGGCTAACCTAGCCTATATAATAAGCTAGCTTCTATATATAAGAATGCTTAAAGAAAGGGAAGTTCACAAATACAGTCTCCCAGCATCATTCTGTCTGTACTGATATAGTGAAAGAAAGAGAGAGAAAATTGCCATTTAATTTTAGTAAATGTGTAAGGGTGCGTGAAAGTTTTGTACAGCCAAATGTGGAATCTGAGCATGTTTCAATTGCAGCTTCCTTACTGATTAAAATTGATTCTCACTCTTTCCTGCATTCTTACCCAAACTTCATGTGATCCTTAATTCAAGGACTCTGCCAAGATGACAACCACATGTCTAACTTCTTCCTACTTTCATAATATGTAAAACAGGGTAAGGAAACTTTTTTTTTCAGCCTAAGTGCTGCATTCCCTCATGGGCAGCCTTCACAAGACAATGATGGGCACAAGCAGAGCAAACATGAGGCTAGAGGCAGGAGTGGGTGGAGCAATGGACAGGACTCTTCCTTTGGTACAGTAGGTTATATTTCAGCAATGTAAAAGTGAGAGGTTTCTACACATCCACATCTATTCACATGAATGTTCATTCTCCTTTTTAGTCTCATTCAAACAAGAGGCATTATCATACTTCAAGGATGCATTCCATCGAACCAGGCAAAAAGCACTCAAGGGCAGCATGGAGCAAGGCCAATGAGGGACGTGACTTAGATAGTGAGTTCTGGAGGCCAGATAGGGAGGCCTAAATGGCTGCATTTGGGCCCCAGACCCACAACACACCCCCCCAGTCAAGAGGAACTTGCCATGTCCTGTACCAGAGGTGTCAACTTCTGCAGACAATTGAGGGGGCCCGATGCAACATCCTGACGTCACACATGGGACATCACAAGGAGCCAGGAGGCAGAGCCAAATGCCCTCTGAACATAGAACACCTGTCCCCCTCAAAAAAATATTGGGGTGGGGGACACCAAGTGCCTCAGTCCCTAGAAGCCAGCACCTATGCCCTATACTCATTCCCTTGTTCAATTGTAATAGTAGTTTGTATTTTCCCAGCATACATCATTGGCTGCTGATTGTGAGGGAACAAAACATTCCATGACATTAGGACTCCCCCCCACACCCCAAGCTATATATTTATAGCATTATATCTAGTTTGGCCTAGTTATGAATGGATGAATGAATGAATGAATGAATGGAGAACTCCCTGGTCTGTGAAAGTCCATTACACAAACAAGCAGCATATAGATTAGCCTTATATTTAAGGATTTTTGGTAATGACCTTGGCCCCACCCCAGTTTTGCTCCAATGTCACATCTCTGGGCATTAACAAGTTCTGTACATAAACAAATAATCAGGTAGGAGATGGTTATTTTATGTAGTTAGAGAACCAACTAAAACCCTCCTTTGCAACAAAAACACACACAAAGAAATCCCTCCTTTGCAGGAACTCATGCCTGCCTTATGGCAGGTAATTAGCTGCCAGTATGAGTTTCCCAGTTATGTAACTGGTGAAGGAAATAAAAGTCATGTGAACACAAATAATAATCACAGTAGAGTTTTGGATAACTGGAAAATTCCACAAGCCCCATGTTTGCTATGGAAGATATCACCTTATCCTTCGTGAAGTTGGCCACAGCGGCGTAGCGTGGGTTATCAGCACCCGGGGCAAGGCAAGTAATTTGCGCCCCCTAACCCGGGGCAAGGCAAGTAATTTGCGCCCCCTAACACCTAACCATGGTCATTAATACGCCAAGACGCTCGTCTTTGGGCGTCGCGGCGCAGCCTTCTCGGTCTCCCTCCCCGGCCCGGCTAGTCCCGACGCGGCTTCTTTCTGGCGCGGGGAGGGGGCGGCTCTGGGGCCAGTGCGTCGGCAGGCCTCCGGCGCGGGTGGTGGGCCCGTCGGGGCGGGTGGGCGGTCTTGGCGCGCAGGCACTAGAGCGCCGCCGATGGCGCGTTTGGCGGGCTGCGCGCGTCCAGACAGCGACCCGAGCCTGGGCGGCGTGGCGCTTGGTGCCGGAGCCTCCGCCCGCAGCGCCCCGTCGGGAGACACGGCCGGAAGGAGCCTCGAGCCGGCTGTCGGACGCGGTTGAAGCAGCCAGGGCGGCATGGCAGGCGGCGGCGGCTCCTCGGCGACTCCACGCGGCCAGCCCAGCGCGCTGGCCGAGCCCCGCAGGCGAACACTGCCCGTCGGTGAGGAGGGGCTGCCTGGCGCGCCCTCCGTGGCCCTGACGCGCGGGGACCGCGGCGAGTGCTGAGAGCCGCTGCCAGCTACAGCCTGCGCCCGAGGCTCTTCAGCGACTCCGAAGGCAGCGAGCGCGCCCCCCCCGAAGTTGCGCCCGGTGCGGCTGGCACCCCTGGCACCCCCCACGCTACGCCACTGGTTGGCCAATCCTCTTTTAAAGCCATCCAAGTTTGAGGGCATCCCTGCTCGTGGGAGCAAGTTCCATAGTTTAGCTATGTGCTACTACATGAAGGGCTACTTTATTTTATCTGTCCTGAATCTTCCAACATTCAGCATCATTGGATGGCCACAAATACTAGTGTTGGGAGTGAGGGAGGAAAAGTTTTCTCTAGCCTGTTTCTCGTTTTCATGCATTATTTTATAAACCTCTATCATGTTTTTTTACTTGCCTTTTCTCTTAACTAAAAAGTCCCAATCCTTCCACTTGTTGGCTTCGACTGTGAAACAAGGGCAGCCAGTTGACTACTAGGTCTCTGTGGTCCCCTGGAAGCTTCTCCCCTAGACCACTTGGGCAGGAGCACCCTGTGTCCCTACACCGAAGACATCCTTCTGAAAAATCACGTTAAGCCACACCAAGGTCTACTGTGTTCTCTGTTTGATGCTCAGCACCCTTGTGATTTGCTTCCTTGCTTTGAGAATCCTGTTCAGGCTACACCAGCTTGCGCCGTCGCCATATATTTGCCTCACAGTGACTGATTTATCCACTTCCTTCCATTTAGTGCCTTTGCTCTAATGTGGCAAAGTGATATACTGCTGCCTCAACAGGGATGACTTTTATGACAGGAAACCCATTGGAAATGACAGGTCTGAAGAAAGGTGCTTATTTTACAAGCCAGGTTTACATAATATTGAAAAGGATACAAGCTCACAGAAGAAGTTTGCCTCAAACATATTATAGTGGAGAATATAGCTGACATTCCTTCCAAGCCTTGATTCCTAACAGATGTATCTCCACCCAACCTCCACGTCTGAGGTGTGCAAAGACATTATAAACCCATCTTTTTGTCTGCTCCTGCTGCAGCTTGTGCTTTTACAGACTTGTCATTCTTTGGTGATGGAGGCACTACAAAACCCTGTGCCTTCAGGGGAAAGAGGTGCTTTTCTGTGTGGGGCATGCATTTAGAGATGAACTATGTTGCCAAGGAAATAGGTGCTTCGAATGAGATCAGTGTTAGGGTGTGTGAAACAACAAAAGAGGCAACCATGTAGGTTAGAATGACATACTTTGTAGACTCAAAGCTAGGGCAAAGTTAGACATATACTGTATTTTTTGCTCTATAAGACTCACTTTTTCTCTCCTAAAAAGTAAGGGGAAATGTGTGTGCGTCTTATGGAGCGAATGCAGGCTGCACAGCTATTCTGAATCCCAGAAGCCAGAACAGCAAGAGGGGTTGCTGCTTTCTCTGCACAGTGATCCCTCTTGCTGTTCTGGCTTCTGGGATTCAGAATATTTTTTTTTCTTATTTTCCTCCTCCAAAAACTAGGTGCATCTTATGGTCTGGTGCGTCTTATAGAGGGAAAAATACGGTATGTCCTTATTAAAATGAAATCACACCACTATGGAATATTTAGAGGCAAAAGAAAATAATTTTACATCCTTAGAAAATCATTCCATTGTGTGGGTTAAATATTGGATGTCAATGGAAAAGACCAAAGGGAATTCAGAGAGAGACATAGGAAATACCTTAGGTAGTTAGCTGAAAAATTATTTGATTAGGGACAGGGCTGTCAACCAATTAGATGCAGAGCTTCCTCTCGCTCTCTTGTTCCTTTCCAACCAACCCCTGTCCTTCAGTTCTGCTCTGGAGGGTTAGGGGACTACCCAGAACAGATTTCAGGTGCAGGGGGAAGAAACAAATGGAAGTCCCATTGTGGCTGTGCAACCCCATAGCTGTTACAATATAATGACTAACAGAAAATACCATAGCAATAACATAAATCACCACAAAACCTCAGCAAGGCAGCAACAACAAAACTTTCTCAGTGCTCAGGTGCTCAGGTGCTCCTCTCCTCTCCTCAAAGGCCTGTACAAAGAGCTGCATAATGAAAGCAATGTTGAGACACACCTAAGAGGAGAAGTTATTCCATAGGTGTGGAGCTACTACAGGGAAAGCCCTCCCCATGGACCCCAAACCCACAGTTCTCACTAGTGCAGGAACCACCAAAAGGGCTTTTCTTGCCAATCTTAAAGCACAACCAGGTTGGTATGGAAGACTGTGTCCTTTCAGATATTTGGGGCCCAAGCCATTTTCAGCTTCACATGTCCTGATATACACCTTAAATAAGCAACCAATGCAATTGTTTCAAAATAGGTGTTAACATGTTAGTGACCAGCTGCATCCACAAGCACCCTGGCTGCCTCCATTTTGCACAAGTTGCAAACTGAGTGCAACCTTGCCAAGAGTACCTAATCCCAATCCAGGAATCACTCATCCACAGCACCTCTGTCATGTCTGGATTCAACTTCAATTTCTTGGCCTCCACCCAGCCCATTACTGCTTCTAGACATCAGTTTCAACACCTTCACTGTCTCTCCTGATTCAGATGATACAGAAAGATAGGGGTGTCATCAGTATCTTGGTAATACCTCACTCCAGATGGCAGGCTTAACATAGGCATTATATAGCATGGAAGACTAGATTGAACCCTCCAGGTTCAATTCCCATGGAATTGTTAACTGTCCAATACAAGAAATAAAACAAGTTGTTCTGAACCCCTGGCCTACCTGGCAGCAAGTCAGTATGTCCAGTCTAAAGGTCAAGAAACACAGTCCAGGGTGAATCCAAGTAGCCAGGTCTGAAGACCAGCAGTCAGGACACAGTCCAGAGTCAAACCCGAAGCACAGCCCCTTAGAGGTCCAGGCACATCCAAGCCAAGGTCCATCAGCATGAGCAGTTGAGCAAATACAGCACCCCAGCTCTGCTTCCCTTTTGCATGCTGATTGCAGCATCTGGGCTTGATGAGGCATGCGACCCTCACCTGTTCCAAGCCTAAACCAGCTGAGGAATCACACACCTTCTCCCAGAGCTAGCGAGCTCCACCTGGCCCTTGCTGCCTCAGCCTCCCAGAGCACCACTCCTGCTGTTGCCTACACCTCAGAGCCCACTGTGTTCAGGGGGACAGGGGCTACCGAAACCAGAATACGATTCCCAATGAATAGAGTATGGGTCTTCATTGTTTTGCAGAGTTCTTTGACCCATCCTGTGAGTCCCTCACTGCTGACACTAACAACTGCAAATTATAATGCTGATCCCACAAGTAAAGACCAATATGCTAAGCCCAATCTTTAATTTTCTTTCTTGGGAATCAGACAAGCGGGCACCACCTTTTGTTTTCACATATGATGCTTTTCTTATGCTGCAGAGTAAGGGTGTAAAGGAGGAAGGAAGGACCTGGACTAATTCTGTGCTGGGAGTTCCAACGGGAAATCTACTGATATATCTGGCACAGATTGCACATATATAACTCAAATCTGACTTCTGGTCAAAATTAATAACTCTGTTTTCTGTTGTCTTAATTGAATGAAAGATGTTTTAAAGTTGCATATAGTGGCCAATTAATAAGTGGCATATATGTTCTGGGTGAATTCATAGGAAGTAACTGTCGTTCCTGGTAGAGTCCCCATATCCATGAACTCAGTGTGCAGCCACCTCCGTGTGGACTGCTAAGATTTTGAAAGGGATGCTTTTGCATTCTGGGCCCACCCAAACTGAGTGGATAAATGGTGTTAAGGGGCAACTAATCTGCATGAAGTGATCTCAAAAAAATGCACCCTTTAGTTCATTCCCAACCTTGCCAGGAATTTCATGTGTGACCTTGACAACCCACTTAGTCTTCCTGTGCTTCATCTCATCCATCTGCAAAACTGGACTGACAGCTCTGCCCTCCTTTGCAATGGGGCCAGGAGGCTTAATTAGTGGTTATGAAACTTCACATGAAAGGTGCTCTCTAACTCCCCATCATTATAAGAAGGGGGGGAAAGTGGGAAAGGACTCAAACATCCACTTTTCTTTCACTATAAATAAAGAACAATCAGGCAAAAAAAGGTTCTCTATCACATCACCTGCCTGTGAGCATGAATCTTAATAGACACATGAAAGTGGTGAGCTGGCATATTTCATCATCAAACAAACTGCTTTCATTCTTGGGGACGTGGGCCACCTCCCATCTCGAGAAGCACCAAAGGGCAGGCAACAGGGTGATGGGGGAGAAAAGGGCAGGATTCCCAGAGGAGGACTAGAAAGGTAAAGTGGAGGGCTGGGTTCAATTGGGTGATAGGAAGCAGATCCCTTCTACAAACAGCCCACCCCAACCGGTTGCTGAATCAGGAGAGAATTGGGCATGTTTTTTATTTTTAAAAAATGCATCAGCCACACAGGTAAACAAACAAGAAGCAGCCGCTGCCCAAAGTGGCTGCTCTGACAAGTTTTGAGAATGATTCACAGCCACACAGCCTAGTAGTCAGGAAATCCAAGGCACGCCCAGTGAGACATGCTTGCAGCCAGGCTCGCCGGGTGTCACAAGCCCTGCCAGCCTCTCTGTCATCGTTGGTCAATGAGCCCTTGTGAAAAAACTGGCAGGGTCTTTTTGGTGGCCATGACAGGCTGGAGTAGCACAGTGTCGGATGAAGACAGGCTCTGTCTCTCTGAAGGAGAGTGGTGGGAATTTCCAATGCCGGTTTGACCCCTGGGAAAAACAAACAAACTGCCGAGCGAGTAAATTTTCAGCACTGAAGCCAACAAATGTGCACATTGACCAAGGTACTAGATGACTTGAAACACACACACACACACACACAGAGAGAGAGAGAGAGAGAGAGAGAGAGAGAGAGAGAGAGAGAGAGAGAGAGATTGTTCCCTGGTCCTCTGTTGTTCCTTGGGCCCTGTACGCCTCTGTAGCAGGGGTAGACAACGTGGTGCCTTCAAGATGTTGTTGGACTCCATTGTTCACATTGGCTGGGGCTGATGGGAGTTGGAGTCCAACAACATCTGGAGAGCACCACATTGGCTACCCCTACTCTGTAGATTCATGACATCAGCAACCCCCAACCACTTGCAATCCTTCATTCTCCGGTCTACTTTTTATTGTTATACAAGTTTACTTGTTAGAAAGCTGCTTATCAGCAGAGGCCAACTTCAAGAAGGGGCAGGGGGACATATTGAAGACAGTTTTTTTCAATCATGATTTCATAATAACCCTAACCCTTTAAAAATGTGTTATATGAATACATGTTGCAAAACAGGTTTGTTAAGAGTTGTTGAGAATTGTAACTTTGTGAGAGGTAAACTATAGTGCCCAGAATTATCTGAGAGGGGGAAATGTGCCTTCAATGTGCTTTACACCGTGTACACAGCAATGGTTTCCTATTCAGAATGCTTTCATTAGGTTTATCTTGCATCATGTATAATGTGTCAAACCATGTACTAGACAGCCATGTCATAGCAAAATCAGCCCTGCCATGCACTTCTTCAAACTGTTCCATCGTATACTCCTTTGCAGTCCCAAATGGGTGTGGCTGTCTTCTTCCATGGGGCACAGCCTGTTTATAGTAGTATAGCCATAATTTCTTTGCACAATTGGTTGAGTTGTCCCCCATTGACTATCCTGTCCTTGCAACATGGCAGCTGCTTTGAAAACTAAAATTCCCCAGGTTTAATTTCTTGTGTTTTGAACTTGTCCAGGTCTTGCTAATGATTCCACATACTCTGTGAACTCCAGACTCTCTTTCACCACCATAGTTGTTCTCCTTTGAATTGTCTCCAGTATGTATATGGTTCTTAGGATGGAGACAGGCAATTGGTTTTAAGAGAGATGCAAGAGGCTTGCGAGATGGAGCTCTTCTCGTGCAATATCTGTTCACAAGAGGCATAAGTGAGAGAAAGAATGCATCTTTCGAACTTCCTTCAGCTCTCTGAAAAAGGCTAAAGCCATTGCCTGGTTCCAGCCTTAGAAGATTGGATGCCAGTCAATGAATGGTAAATAGAACAATCCCTTTATTTCTGGTAAGGGACATTGGCTACATTACACATTCATTGATTATTTAATGTGTCTTGCAGTAGTAGACAAAGCACTGAGCAAAATCAAACAGCACAATAATATTGCAGAAAAAGATAGATATCAGGTCTTAAATAGATTGTGCTTCCATCTCTTAGATCCTGCTCAGAAAGTTAGTTTATTGCTAATCTTTTTCTTAACTGTGTGTTTTAGATCTTTTATTATGTCTTTCCTGAATTGCATTCCACTTCTTCAGTTTAGTGCTTCCCTTTTAAAATATTATTTTGAACATCAGTTCTTTCCTCTGTTCTATCTATTGCTAATCACCACCGCCTATGGTGAACATATTCCATATTCCTTTAATCATTACCAAAAAGGAGGAAGGCTAGTTCTCTATGGAACTCTATAATCTTAACATTTGACAGAAGCCCATGCATTGCAACTCTGAAATTGTCATCAAATATGTAGCCACTTTACAGTAGCTTTCAACCTACTTTACTTCAATATGTCACATGGAATTGTAGCAAAGTCTTTGTTGACGGAGCATAGTCTGGAAAATAAGATGTTTTGATAGTACTGCTAACAGATTTGATCCATGTTCAGTGTTAATTTGACACTGTTCTGTTAAACATTTTATGACTTAATAGTGTTCCATAGAAATAAATTAAAATGCATCTATGTATATTTTTCTCCCCCCTTTTGACATTTGGTATTATGTTATCTCTTTTCTGAACTTTTTTTTATGTGGGTTCTCCAAGATGTTTACTAATAGGCCTGAGATTTCTGCTGCTGGTGCATTTCATCTCCAAAGTCCTGATTCACGTGGATCTGGGAATTTGGACAAACTCAGCAGCCCAGCATTCAGTGGTGTGTGGTCAGTGGACTAGGGGGACTAGGCTAGTCTCCTAAATGTTCCCCAAAGCCCAGGAAACTTCTACGCAGCTTAGGGAGGGAGACGTGATGCTCAGACAGGTCCAAGAGCCTTCCTGCCACCTTCCCAAAGCCCACCCAGCTTTGGCAAGGAGGCAGGAGGGCTGTAAGATCCTGTCAGAGGCCTGACACCTCCTTCCCAAAGCCTGGGGAGCTTCTGCCTGGCTTGGGGTAAGAGGCGCATCACACACACATTGCCCCCACCCCATCTTCTCTTGCAAGCTGGCGCCTCTGGCCCTGTTCCCCTATGAAACATTTGATTGCATGCTACTGCCAGCATTCACTGATCAGGTCTTATCCTTCTCCTGCCAACCTTTCTCCTCTCTCATTCCTTATATTGACTTTGATACGAACCAACCCCGGGGCGGGGGAGGGATACTATTTTTGACTTTTTGGTACCTTAAGACTCCTCGTTAGCAGCAGCAGTAGGATCAACCCACAGGATTATCATGAACAAAATAATGGGGGTTTTAAGGCTGCAATCCTATGTACCCTTTACTCAGTGAGAGTTCCTTTTGAGTAGGTATGCATAGGATTGAAATGTCTGTGGAACTGTGAATGAGTAGGATTTTCCCTCTGCCGTTTGAAAATTATGTAGATATTATTTCTGAAACCCATCAGAAATCCTCTGAGTGGATTAGCAATGCAGGAAACTGGTCAGAGACCATCTACCCCCCCAGTCCAATGTTGCCTACTGTTATAACTGGGGTACCAGAGTCTGTTATTGAAGGGCAGAAATTAATAAACACTAGTATTTAGATAATATTTGGAGTATGGAAGGGAATATTCCAGGCCAGTGGAAAAATACAGGCTAAACTCCCTTTTTCAAGCCAGGGCCTCACCTAGGATAGAGGCTGTTAGTACAACAAAAGGTGTTGATGGCCCATCCCAGAGAAATCCTTGGATCTGTGCAAAACAGAGTTGTCATGGCTACTGTGGGAGAAGAACGGTTTAGGATTGAAAACAGGGGAGGGGGCAGGCTGTTGCGCTCACAGGAAAAATGTGCCCTTTTAAAACTAGGTTTGGGATAGCAGATGGATGGAGAGGAGGGGCTTGGAGCAGGGGGTTTCTGGGAACAATCAAGAAAGTTGGGAGAACACCATGCAGGAGCCAAAGGGTAGCAGCCATGAGAGCTGGCTGGAACGCAGGAACCAAGGGATGGTGCTTACGATGGCTCAGACTGCAATGCCGAGCTGCTACGGATAACAATGCTGTAAGATCTGCACCCCCTTCATCTAAACACAGATGTAAATACAGTGGTACCTTGGTTCCCAAACTTAATCCGTTCTGGAATTCTGTTCCAAAACCAAAGTGTTCTAAAACCAAGGCACACTTTCCCATAGAAAATCATGCAAAATGGATTAATCCGTTCCAGACTTTTAAAAACAACCCCTAAAACAGCAATTTAACATGAATTCTACTATCTAACGAGACCACTGATCCATGAAATGAAAGCAATAATCAATGTACTGTACTATAAAATAAATAAGACATTGTAGACGATAAAAATTAAAATTACTTTTTTTTCTTACGTGCACTGATGATAGTCATTGTTTGGATGGGGGGCTTTTATCCATTTCTGCAGTCACACAATCAATCAGTCAGGATCTGAACTAGGTTCCACACAGTCACAAAAACAAGTCACAAAAATGAAGTCACAAGCCACAGTCACAAGTCAGTCCCATAAAACGAAAAACAAGTCACAGTCAAAAAAATGAAAAAACCACACAAACAAGACGGCAATAAAAATAGCTAAAACAAAAGCTCCAAATATCACCTCTGTATTGCGTGGGTGCTTGGGACTCAACTGTTAGGGTGTGAAACCTAAGACGCTGGCAAGTTAGCAATGTCATGTGACTTTAAGTAGTCCAGCTCGTTAAGTTGTTAAGTTGCTCAGTATATAAAGAGTGTTTGTTTTCTCTGCCTGTGTGTGGGGCGTGAAGCAAAAATGTCCGAAAGCTCTGGAGGTGTTTCTGTTATCTTTCTGCAATAAACCTGTCTTTGGAAAGACAGGCTTCCCTGTGTCGTTATTTCTTTGCTGCTGAGACTCTGAAGCCTTGTACTGCAACAAGAATCTCTGCACTGGACTTAATTAATGCTCTGCAAAGAGAGCTGTTGCTGGTGGCGCAGCGGAAGCGTTTACTGGACCAGTACAAACTCTCTTAGGTTATGGCTCCTTCTACGTTTCTACAGCTGTATTGTGTGCAGAGAAAGTGAAAGCAGCTTTTGGATGAGAGAAGACCAGCTTGGTCGTAAATCCAGCTCTTAAAGGACGCTGGAGGTGTCTGAAAAGTGAGTAAAACAAATCCCAAGGGGAAAGAGAAGAAAGGGCAAACAGAGGGAGTAGCAGCAGACCCCAAGAATGGCAGTGGAAAATTTCCAGGTTCCCTTTACAAAGCTGAACTCTGCTAATTACGTGCAGTGGTCTAAGAGGGCTCAAGTCTGGTTGGAAGCCAAAGAAGTGTGGGCTGACTATGTTCAGAGGCGAAAGCCGTTTGTGGCTGTTGCAGCAGATGCCACAGCAGAGCAACAGGCTGCTGCACATGCCCAGAACAGGGAACATGATAAAATGGACACTAAAGCTAGATGCATGTTGATGGTATCGATAGACGATTCCCAATTACCTCATGTGGAAAATTTAAGGTCTGCATTTGAAATTTGGGAAGCTCTTAGGCGAATTCACCATAGAGCCACGCCCGGAGAGAAGGTGAACATTATACGTGCTTTGTATGAGTTGAAATTGAAGCCAGGGGATAGTGTGGTTGAACACACGTCACAGATGACTGAGTATTTCAACCGACTGTCATCTTTAGGTGTGAATTTTCCTGAAAATATTAAAGTTTATACTCTGCTTAGCAGCCTGCATGCAGGGTTTGAAAACTTAGTACTAACTTTACAAGTTTTGCCAGAGGACCAGCTGAATATGAATTATGTGACTGGTAGATTGTGTGAACAAGAATATCAACATCATCGAAAACGTATTGATAATTCAAATACCCCAAGGGTTGGATGTTCAGATAATTCCCAGCGTGGGGAAACTAGCAGGCAGAGCTGTAAGGAAGCCTCACAAGTGTCTGCTATGGCCAGCAAGTCATGTTTTCGATGTGGCAGCAGGTTTCATTTGATAGCAAAGTGTCCAGAAAAGCAACGGGAATTTCAACAGTCCAAGGCCAGTTTCCGGAGTTACAGGGGAAGACGACGTGAGAACTACAAGAATCAACGATCCAGAGGGGGAGCAGGTGCTGATAAGGGACTATCTGCAATGGCAGCACAAAAGAGTCCTAAAAGGAGCCAACAAACCTTGAAGTGGATAATTGACAGTGGAGCAAGTCACAGTTTAGTTCCAGCGACATCTAGTGGCCGCTTGATGAACTGCAAGACATTGCCAGTTGCAAAAACCGTGACTATAGCAGACAATAGTAAACGAGAAATGAACCTTAAAGGCACAATTTATGTTAACTGTTTGCAAACTAACCTTCCTGTTTTTGTTCTTCCAGGAATGAAAAATGGACTTTTGAGTGTGTCATGCCTGGTAAAAAGTGGTTTTAAGGTTGAGTTTGAAAATGATGTGTGCACCATTTTGAAACAGGGAAAGGAGCTAGTTAAAATTCCCTGTGAGGATGGGCTTTTTGTTTTGGATGAAGAGCAGTTAGCAGCAGGTAGATGTTCAACAGGTGAAGCACAAGCTAAGTGTGTAAATAAGGCTCCTCATACAGGTTGTGCACATCTGCTACACAGAAGGTTAGCTCATGTATGCTTTAAGTATGTAAGCAAGATGCCAGATTTAGCTGAGGAGTGTAACATTAAACCCTGTCCAAATTTTCTGGATTGTTGTGCTTGTAAACATGCTAAGGTTAAGACATGTAACTATCCTAGATCTGATAGAGTAAGCAAGAAACCCTTTGAACTTGTGCACACAGACGTGTGTGGCCCTATGCCAGTCAAATCGCTTGGAGGTGCGAGATTTATGCAAATTTTGGTGGATGATTTTTCAAGGGCTAGTTGGGTTTTCTTTCTGAAAGAAAAATCACAAGCAGCTTCCATCCTGATGGATTGGATTGAAGAAGTCGAATGTAAATTTGACACCAGGGTACGTAAAATACAATCAGATCGTGGTGGGGAATTTGTGAACCACACGCTGGAGACATGGTTAAAAAAGAAAGGTATAGTTCATAGACTTACCAATCCCTATTCACCACAGGAGAATGCAGTTGCCGAAAGAAAATTTCGAACATTACAGGAAGCCATTACTGCTTTGCTGTTTGATTCTGGACTTCCACAGCGTTTTTGGGCTGAGGCTGCATTGTATGCGAATTATACTTTTAACAGAGTGTACAATAGCACAGTAGGCAACACTCCTTACTTCATGCTGTTTGGGAAAAAACCAAAAATTGATCATCTAAGAGTTTTTGGATGTCGTGCTTATGTGCTGGTGCCTAGGGCACAACGTAGGAAAGGCGATCCTAGGTCTAAAGAAATGTTTTTCTGTGGTTATCAAGCAAACACAAAAGGTTGGAGATTTGTGAATGTAGAAGGCAATCAAACAAAAATCACAATCAGCAGAAGTGCGGAATTTTGTGAACAGGATGGTTGGAATAAAATTCATGGAAATCCTGACATACTATTTGATGTGGTGAACAGTAACAATGGAACTCAGGCCCCAGGGCAGGTATTAGTTCCAGAACAGACTGAGGAATTTGAGTCTGAGGACAAGGGTGAGAAATCGCCTAGTTCACCCAAGTCTGTAAAGTCAGAATCTTCTAGCTCTAAAAGTTCACCTGTACAGCAAGAGAGACGTGTAAAGTCAGAATCAGAAAGTTCTTCAACTACTAGTGACAAACAGGTGACGACTAGTGATTCTGGGTCAGAGGGGGAAACTGAAGGAACATCGCAGGAACTGTTAAGGCGTTCTAAGCGTACCAACAAAGGTAAACCTCCTGAAAGGTACCAAGCTATTAGTGTTTGGGCTGGTTTGGCAAATTGCGAACCTGAAAGTTTTGAGGAGGTTGAGCAATTACCCCAGGAGGAGGCCAGTAGATGGCGTGAGGCCATGCAAAAGGAGTTGAATTCTATGAAAGAACTGGGTGTGTTTTCCATCACCAAACTGCCAGAAGGTGCCAAGGCAGTAAGTTGTAGGTGGGTGTACAGGATAAAGACAACAGCAATGGGGAAACCAGAGTACAAAGCGAGGCTTGTAGCTCGAGGTTTTACGCAAAGAAAGGGGTTACATTATTCCGAAGTCTATGCACCCACTTCAAGGAGTGAAACCCTACGGGCACTATTAGCAGTTGCTGCTCAGAAAGGGTTCAAAGTGAATCAATTTGATGTCTCTACAGCTTATCTTCATTCAGACTTGGCTGAAGAGCTCTATATGGAGCTACCGCCAGGATTGAAAGTTGGTAAATCAAATCAGGTGTGGAAACTACATAAATCTATTTATGGACTCAAGCAATCTGCTCATAATTGGAATGAGTGTTTGAATGACGTTTTGGTAGGCATTGGTTTTAGCAGGAGCAAGGCTGACAATTGCTTATATTTCAGAAGTTCAGGAGATGCTCAAGAATCTTTGCTTGTTTATGTAGATGACCTGATTTATACTTCAAAGACACAAGAACAAGTAAAAAAACTAGCCAAAGAGTTAAATAAACACTTCAAAGTTAAGAATCTTGGTGATGTGAAGATCTATCTTGGTGTTCAGATAGATAGGACCAAAAATGGCAGTTTTCTACTGAATCAAAAAGGCAAGATATTGCAAATGTTGAAAAAGTTTAACATGACGGAGTGTGCAGGTGTTAGAACACCAATGGAAATGGGTTTTGTAAAAGACAATGAGTTCAAGGATAGTGCTGAATTCAAGCGTGCTGAAATCTTTCAGTCAGCACTGGGAAGCTTACTTCATCTTTCGCAATGGAGTAGACCAGATATTGCTTACGCTGTTAACTTACTCAGCAGAGAAGCTTCGAAACCTAGTGTAAATGCATGGAAAGGAATTCAAAGAGTGTTAAGATATTTACAATACACCAAAGATTTTTGCCTTGAATTATCTTCGGAAGGACAAACACAGATTACTTGTTGGGCAGATAGTGATTGGGCAAATTTAAAGGATAGAAAATCAGTGTCTGGCTGTGTAATAAAATTTGGTAACTCTCTGATTGGGTGGAGATCCAAGAAACAGAACCTGATTGCTTTGTCGTCAACAGAAGCTGAGTTCTGTGCCTTATCTGAGTTATGTAGAGATCTAGAATTTTACAAATGCTTGGCACAAGAGATGTATGAAAAGGCCATCACTCCAGTCACTGTTTGGGGTGATAATCAACCGTGTCTAAAGTTAGCACAAAATGGGCAGTTTAAAGGTCGTACAAAACATTTGGATATCCGCTTTCAAAATGTTTGTCAAACGGTAAAAGCAGGAATTGTTAAATTAAACTACTGTCCCAGTCATGAAAACCAAGCTGATGGTTTTACAAAACCGCTTGGGTTTCAGCGGCATGAAAACTTTTGTGAAGAAATGGGTCTGAAGTAATTTTTGTTTTTTGTATTGCCAGCGAGAGGGGGTGTTAGGGTGTGAAACCTAAGACGCTGGCAAGTTAGCAATGTCATGTGACTTTAAGTAGTCCAGCTCGTTAAGTTGTTAAGTTGCTCAGTATATAAAGAGTGTTTGTTTTCTCTGCCTGTGTGTGGGGCGTGAAGCAAAAATGTCCGAAAGCTCTGGAGGTGTTTCTGTTATCTTTCTGCAATAAACCTGTCTTTGGAAAGACAGGCTTCCCTGTGTCGTTATTTCTTTGCTGCTGAGACTCTGAAGCCTTGTACTGCAACAAGAATCTCTGCACTGGACTTAATTAATGCTCTGCAAAGAGAGCTGTTGCTGGTGGCGCAGCGGAAGCGTTTACTGGACCAGTACAAACTCTCTTATCAACAACTGACAGACTCAACTGGAAGCCTCTGGTTAGCAGCGGGGGGCTCAATTTACAAATGGAACACACTCAACAGGAAGCGGAACATGTTCAGCTTCCAAGGCAAAGTTCACAAACCAAAACACCTCCTTCGGGTTTGCAGCATTCTATTTCCAAGTTGTTCATAAACTAAGCTGTTCTAAAACCAAGGTACCACTGTATGTGTAATTAAACCACATTTCTTAAAGACACTACAGCCTCTGCCGCATCTTGAATATCAACGGAAACATGACCTTGGAGGAGCGCCCAGAACTTCCTGGAATCTCATGCACCGCTCAGCATAAATTGGGGTAGCATGCACCCTTTTTAACAGTACTGTGACTAGCAGTAGTCCTCCAGGGTCTCTGAGGTCTTTCACAAAACTGACCCAAATATTAACTAGCAGGGCTATTATGATTCCTCAGCTGAGCAATTTGTAGCTGGGGATGCCAAGGATTAAACCTGGTACCTTTTGCATGTCAGATTTGTGCTGTAGTCTTTTTTCTTATACACCGCAGATTGAGATACTGAGAACTGCCAGACTGCCACACTGAAGGAAAGAGTGGTATACTTATACTAGCTAGTTGGAATTTTAAGAATTACAGGAGAAAATGTGGACCTCAGCAGGAAAACTCCGGGATGCCTCACATTGGCAGCAGCAAGACTCACAATTGCCTAAAACTAGAAAGATCTGAAGAATGCCACCTTAGATCATTGGTATACCATAATAAAGTTTGGAACATTGCGTTAACGGAAGCAATGGATGCTGAAAGGAAAGAAACAGACACTTTTATGGGTGACTAATACGGCTTTAGTGTATACAGTACCTGAATACAAAACACCTAACAGAGGTGGACATGCCCATGATGTACAAGTCCGGAACTCATAAAGCAAATTAGGTTGAGTATTGACATCTTCTTGAGCAAACTTTCTATCTCACCGTAAAATGATATCAGAACCAAAAACAAATATGTCAACATAAATTGTACTTACCCTGCCCTGAACCTATAACTTACGTTCATTTGATGTTCATATGTCAACTTCATTGCAAGTTTTATTAGCTGGTGTGAATTAAAATCCTAATAGTATCAGCTGCCGGTTTAACTGCAAAAGTCGTTTGTCAAATGATGCTATTCAAAGTTTAGCTACCTGATACTGAAGGCAGTGTGGGACGCGGGTGGCGCTGTGGGTTAAACCACAGAGCCTAGGACTTGCCGATCAGAAGGTCAGCGGTTTGAATCCCTGCGAAGGGGTGAGCTCCCGTTGCTTGGTCCCTGCTCCTGCCAACCTAGCAGTTCAAAAGCATGTCAAAGTGCAAGTAGATAAATAGGTACCGCTCCGGTGGGAAGGTAAACGGCATTTCCGTGCGCTGCTCTGGTTCACCAGAAGTGGCTTAGTCATGCTAGCCACATGACCCGGAAGCTGTACGCCAGCTCCCTTGGCCAATAAAGCAAGATGAGCGCCGCAACCCCAGAGTCAGGCACAACTGGACCTAATGGTCAGGGGTCCCTTTATCTTTACCTTACTGAAGGCAGTGGGGGACCCCTATGCTGCCTGAGACCCTTGGCCCGTGGCACCTCCTAAGCTGAAATGTTGATTGTCAAAACTGTGAAAAGAATAGCCTGGGTAGTCCAAAAAGCATTTCTGTGAATATGCTACTCTGTGGCATGTACCCCATGCCTGGAGGTCCAGTTTTACTCCACCTCTTCTAGTGACCTTTGAAAACCTGGTCCCATCCCGTCCCCCCCCCCCAGGTTCTGGATTACAACTCCCAGCAGTCTCAGCAAGCTTGGAGGTGCTGGAGCAAGAAAGGAAGCTAAACAAAACATATTCAATAAGTCCAGCTAAACATGCGAACTCTAATTTGTGTCACTTTGAGGCAGGTGGTAATAAAATTAATGACCAAGAGTTAACCTAATACAACTTTCTAATTTCTACTTGCTGAGCCTTGTTTGCTAGCCAGCTCCTTTTGATCCTGGTGGGATATCTAACAAACCCAGGACCAAAGTTGTAAAGGGGAAGCAAAGAATGCCAGTTATGTCTCTTGTCTCAGCTGCGCCTGCCATGTGACTAGTTCTTAAACAGAGTCAGGTGGGAGAGGCAACCAGGCCGGTTTTTTCATTTCTATGAAAATGTTGCAACATGAAACAATGAAAAATTACCAAAAGGGTGTGTATGTAAGAAAATCTCTCTAATCTCTCTCTGAGTAGTCTCTATTCATCTCGATTGCTGCTCTGACACTTTAAGACAAAGGGGTAGGGGAGCCATTGGCTTGTAAGATGTTGTTGCTCTCCAGGTCCCATCAGCTCTAGCCAGCATGGCCAATAGTCAAAGATGATGGGAGCTGTAGTCCAACAACATCTGGCAGGCCCAAGGTTCTCCATCCTTGCTTTAAGGTATGCCAACTTCTAAATCAAGGATTCGTTGTGAGATAAGCTGTAAGTAAGAGTTCAGCAGTACCATACATGACATGCAAAAGTTGTGTAAAATGGTTTGGGGTTATTTTCTTCGCTAGAAGAATCTGCTGCAGGGTCTGTGCAGCTACAGTCATACCTTGGATCCCTGGAACTTAAGATGTTTTAGCTCCTGAATGCGGCAAACTTGAAAGTGATTGTTCTGCTTTGTGAACATTCTTTTGGAACCCAAACAGGAGCTTCCTGCAGTCAATCAGAAGCTGTGATTTGGTTTCCGAACGTTTTGAAAGTCAAACGGACTTCCAGAATGGATTCCATTTGACTTCCAAGGTATGGCTGTAATAGTAATATTTGTTATCATTATCAACAGAGGCTTAATTAATACAAGTAAAACACTGGTGTGTGGACAGGGATAAACTGCCCACCTACTTTTTTTAAGGCTGGCAACAGGCCTTTGATATGATTTTAGTCTCATTGTTGCTACTCTTTGAAAAGTTGGGTGTGTAAGCAGACACAAAAGTTTACTTTGAAGATCTGCCACATGTAAATTAGGGTTCTGGTACTTCCCTCACAGGAGTGCACAAATCGGCTTCACTTTGCCCCTCCCTCTTCTTTTTTAAAAAAACAAAACTTTGCGGAAAGTAGGTTTGTGGAATTGTGTGCGCGCATCTGTTTACTTTTGCTGTTAAAAAACAAAAAAACCCCAGCAACAACCACCAGAATCCTTAGCGCCAAGCAACTTATTATAGGTTGCCTGAACTCCAAATATCTCCTGCTTGAAGGAAACTGAGTAATGAAGGCTGAATGCAATTTCCTGTGGAAGAGGCTGGAGGCAGAGCTTACGGGGCGAGGGGGAGAGGCAGAAACTTGTCCATTTGCAACCAAACAGTGCAATAAAGGACAAGCTGCGGAGATAAAGGAGTGAAGCAAAGCGCGCGCGCCCCCCCCATTTCTCATGAAGTGTGTGAAAGACTCTTAATAACAGGGCAGAGAGCCAAAAGTTGTGCTTTGAGTTTGAGCCCAATTTAAAAGGGGCTGAATCGCTGGCAGCGAGAGAGAAACTTGTATGGAGAAGACAGTAAGATGAC
Organism: Podarcis bocagei; assembly: GCF_964188305.1. Lineage (NCBI taxonomy): Eukaryota > Metazoa > Chordata > Lepidosauria > Squamata > Lacertidae > Podarcis > Podarcis bocagei. The sequence continues at coordinate 45,986,927 of NC_138129.1, read as the reverse complement.
CCTCGGCTTGTGGGAGCGCCGTTAAACGATTCACCCAAAGTAAGTCCTTTTCCAATTCTCCACCCTTCCCCTATCGATTTATTGGGTAGGGGCCGTGTTGGAGAGGGGGAGGGAGGGGGAGGTGTTGCTGAATTCCTGCATGCAGCTAACAAGGGGCGGAAAGGTGTCCAGAGCAGGCATTTGGGGCTGGGATTTACTCGCGAAGGGGAATGGCCTTTGGGGCAGGTTGTGGGGCGAGAGGACCGAGGGCGCCTGGGCTGGCGCGGCGCGGTTTCTCCACCTAAACGGCTGATTCATCTCCATGGGAGAGAGAGTGCGCCTTGTGGGCCGGCGGTGGAGGGAGCGTCTTCAATGAGCTTCTCTCTGTGTGTGTCTTTCTCTGCGTGTGGCGTCTCTCGCAGGGCTCAGTCCGATGTCCCAGGTGAGAAGCGAGCCGTCCAGCCGCTCTGACTCGCTCCATGGAGACCCCCAGGTGGATCCGGCGCCCTTCCCATCCCCCAGCTCAGGTAAGCACAGAGTGCGCTTGTTCCCGAAACTTACAAACTGCCTCGATACTTACTTGTAGTTGGGGGGGGGGGGGCTTTTAAGCTCTCGTGGATTTTGTGTGTGCGTGCGCGTTTAGCTGTTGGCCTGATTCTAGAATGGTAAACTCCAGGGGGAGAAAAGAGACTTTTTCTTTTTCCCTCCCCCTCCCCCACCTCCCATGTCGAAACTTTGCTAGTATGTATGAATATTGCAAAAAGCCTCCTGTGATCTGTGCCCGCTGGCCCCCAGTGTGTGTGCGCACACACATCCGAAGTCTGGCAAGGCAGATTCCACCCCCCGCCCCCCATTACGCTTTGATTTACGCCGCATCCACTAAGGCGCTGGCCCAGCATGTGTGTTTTGGAGACTTTTCCTTTTGTGTGCGCGCACACACATACATGCATCGTGCGTGCCTGTGACTTTTCCTCCTCGAAGGCTGCACACAGGGCTGGAGCTGCGCGAGTCTCCCAGCGCCTTGGCTCTTTCTCCGGTTGGATGTGAGCGTCGATCTCTCTCCCCCTCCCCTGCAGAAGCGCAGGGCGTTCACGAGAGCGCGTTTGCTGGGGGCTTGCGTGCCAGAGGGTCTCCTCCTCCTCCTCCCCTCTTCATCCAGCACGAAACCCACCATTTCCTTTTTCTCTCCAAAGCCTCTTTCTCTCGTGCGCCATTCTCTTTTTTGCAGGACTGTAAACACTTCGCAGGCGTTGGGGGCTGGGGTGTGTAGGGACCCGAGCTTCTCACAAGAACTTTTGTCTTCCTTCAGGCATCGCGTGTTGCTGGGCCCGGGGCCAACTCCTTGTGGGATTTGGTCTCCACCACCCCTCCCCTTTCCCCCACTTCGAGTCCTGATCATATTAAATTTAATAACATCCTCTAGACCGAGCTGCAGCCAGGAAAAGAGTTTTCTTCTTTGTTCCATCTAATCCTTTCAACAGATCTAGCTTCGGGCTTTGTAACTGGGGTGGGGGGAGTGGGCTGTGTACACTGAAGTTAGGAGTGTACATTCCAGTATCCCTTGCAGCAGCCTTGGCTGCAGACTGCATTTGAGGGAGCTGGAGAGGATTCAGCGGAAATGCCCCCTTCCTGGCACTGCTGACCTGTTGAGCTGCAACTGATTCACACAACACTGGAAACTCGTCTAGAAAAACACAATTGGGGGAATGTGGGCTGTAGTTGGGCACATGGGTGAATTTTTGGCTGTGCAGTAACCAAATACCATTTTTTCCAAGATGGCGCTGTGGGTTAAACCACAGAGCCTAGGACTTGCCGATCAGAAGGTCGGCGGTTCAAATCCCCACGACGGGGTGAGCTCCCGTTGCTCGGTCCCTGCTCCTGCCAACCTAGCAGTTCGAAAGCACATCAAAGTGCAAGTAGATAAATAGGTACCACTCCGGCGGGAAGGTAAACGGCGTTTCCGTGCGTTGCTCTGGTTCGCCACAAGCAGCTTAGTCATGCTGGCCACATGACTCAGAAGCTGTCTGCGGACAAATGCCGGCTCCCTTCGCCTATAGAGCAAGATGAGCGCCGCAACCGCAGAGTCGGTCACGACTGGACCTAATGGTCAGGGGTCCCCTTTACCTTTTTTACTGTCTTTTTATTGAACCTGATGGCTGGCTGTTGGTTAGGTCTCAAAATAATTCATGATTTTAAGGGCATAAGAATTTAGGAAACTGCCTATATGGTTCATCAAGCTCAGCAATGTCTACACTGGCAGCAGCTACCCAGGGTTTCAGATGGGGGACATTCCCAGTCCTGCCTGGTGATTGAACCTGGGACCTTCGGCATACAAAGCAGATGCTCTACCACAAAGCTACAGCCCTCCCCTCAAAACCCTCCCTTGAAGTGTTCGTAGCAGTTCATCTACACTCTTTGTTAATAGAGTATCATTGTTGCGCCTATGCTTTGCAGAGGACAAGAGGACAAGTCTTTATCCCAAGACGTTTACAATCTAAAACCATATATAGAAGATAAAATAGACAGAAGAGAGGCTGGGATTAACATGGAAAGACTATATGGTTACTTGCCTTTCGTGTGCTTTGATTTGGTTGTAACCCTAATTAGGTCTGTATCATACGTGCCAATTTTGGCCCCCCAGTGTGTTTTTTGAGGGGGCCTGTTCAGAGGGGGTCCAGCTCCATCCCCATGCTCCTTGTGACGTTGTGAATGGGACATCAGGACGTCACATTGGGCCCCCTCAATCATCTTGAGAAGATGGCACCTCTGGTCTGTAGTATCGTCATGTTTGTGTCATTTATATGTTGTCATTTTTTTTATCTTCCAAACATTTCTGTCTTCACAACAATCCTGTAGGGGAGATTAGACTGCGAGACTGTGACTGGCCCAAGGTCACCCAGGGAGTGGGGATGTGAATCTGAGTCTCCCCATTCCTAGTATGGAGCCTGAGGGAGTAGCTTGCCTAAGGCCCTTCCATTGAAGTCATGCTGGGTGGGGATCTGAGCTCCACCCAAACTTCGTAGATAATAGTTTATGTTCTTCAAAAGTGAACCATGAAAACTTTGTAGTGACTTTTAAAAAAAGAAGGTGTGGTAAATTCCCAGCTTGTATTGGGAAATCAGGACTTGACTGTGGGGTGACATGATTGCATGACTGCCTCAACCTACATGGATTTCTGCCTGTTTTCATAGGAGGCCAATGCATGAGACCCACCCCCTTTGCCGGTGTTTGTCCCTGCCCCTTCCATGCTCATGACCAACGGATTGTTGGACTCACTGTTTTAAGGTGGCAGCTTTTGCATCCCATGTCAAGTTTGCCGTGAACAGCAAGCACCTTAGGCATACAACGCCCTCCCCAGACTAGAGTCTCAAGTGGCTTCAATCCTCTGATCTGATCAGCACTGGGTGAAGATGTTCTTTTTTATTTTCCTTGGGTTTAAACATACTTTATGATGCCCTGAGATTCTGGAAGTTTTAAGACCTGTGAGAACTGGTAGTCCTGATGTACGTTTGTTATGCTAGTGCTACCTTTTGCTCCTGTTTTCCTATTTTGTAATACAGTTGTACCTTGGTTTTCGAGCAACTTAGTTCACAAACAACTTGGAACTTGAACGCCGCAAACTCGGAAGTAGATGTTCCAGTTTGTGAACTTCGCCTCCTGCAAAGGACGCTCCTGCAGCCAATTGGAAGCCGTACCTTGGTTTCTGAACATTTCGGAAGTTGAATGAACTTCCAGAACGCATTCAGTTCAAAAACCAAGGTATGATTGTATAAATAAAGGTATTTCCATCTGTGGATTTGCGGTTTCTTTGTTTTTTCCTCATGAGCTAACACAGTTACCTTTTAAAAAAAATGTTAGGTTATTGCCTTCACCTTTTAATTCCTAATTCTTCCCTTTTTGCCATCCAGATAACCTTTTTGTTGCTGAGCAGCAGGCAAATACAGTAAACAAATAAATAAGCCATGGAGGGTTGGAGAAGAAGGTGTCCTCTCTTGAGCATGGCAATTGTGTGAATTGGCTGTGTTTTCCTTCTTCTCCTCCCTTCTGTCCCCCAAAGAATTAGAACACATCGAAGAATGTTTTCATTTCACGTATTTCTTCATGACATTGTTACAGTTTAGGATTTCAGGAACTTCTTTGTACCTTCTGGTTTGGTCCTTTAAGCTAAAAGTGCAGCAAACCCCCATCCCTGAAACTGAGCAGGGATGGTGTGGCATATGAAAAGGTGTTCCACCCTCCCTCTGGGGAACAGGCAGTCATAGCTTAATGGTAGAGCATCAGCTTTGTATGCAGAAGTTCCTGGGTTCGAACCCCAGTATCTCCTGGTAGATCTAGGAATGCCCCCTATCTGCAACCCAGAAGAAATGTTGTAGTTGGTGAGCTAGATTATCTAATGGTCTTACTTAGCATAAGGCCATGATGAGTGGCTTCTATATTCCAGAGTGACTTGGGTAGGTTATGCTGGCACAGTGATCATTACCATCCACCTACAGTTCACACAGGTGAGCAGTGTAGACAAAAGCCCTCCAGTATTCTTGTATGTCCTATCAGGATCAGGTGTACTGGAAGAGAGTACATGAGATCTCCAGGGAATCACTTCACAAAGCCGCCAAATGAATTTAGTAACTAAGGAGTAGTTTTAAACCTATAACTCCCCAGTTAAGTACTTGCATGTTATCTTCAGGCCCCACTTTCAACACTCATTCAGGGATTATTCTATATCACAAACCATTCCTAACCAAAATGAGTGGCGGCAGGCAGGTCGGAGCAAATAAGTGTACGCATATCAAAATCCTGTGCAAGAATAACCCAAATCCTGTAACACAAAGAGCAGAATTCTGTAACTTTGTCTAAATTATGCAAATTGAGCACATTTGCATTTTTCATATGTCTATTAGTCTTTAGAAGGGGTAAAAAACCCCAAACCCCTGTACAGGAAACTAAGACTTGGCCTCCGACTACTGGAAAATATTCAGCAACTCCTCTGGCTTCTGAGATTTCACCAGGTGTTACTTACATACTTTTAAGCATATATCTTCAGTCGCAAGAAATCTATGAGAAAGTTGCTTTAGAACACAAGAGCAAGCAGAATGGTTTGGGAAACAGAATTCCGGTCGGAGCACCAATTGTGGATAGCAATTCTGAAAAGATAATGACAGTCTCCTGAGTTCATGTATGTGTTAAATATATACACTAAGGACCAAATCTACTCTTACACTATTTTTTTAAGCAAGAAAATTTGCTTTTGGGGGCTGGTAATTGGTACTGGAGAAGAGCTGGGGAAAAGGTGGAGCACCTATTTCTCTTCACCACCCCTGGCCCCCTGCACTAGCTTTCCTGTCTAAGGAGTTCTAAATGAGTGTTTTCCTCCATTTGAAACTCTGAGCTGCAAGTGAGGAGCTGACAAACAAGCAGGGGGTAAGCTGGAACGTTTAAGAAAAGCCTAAGCACCTCCCTACTCCAAAGTGGCTTTTTCTTCTTAAAAAAGGACCATTCAGGTACAGTCACACATGCCTGTGCATAACATCTAATTTGGCCATAATGCAATATCGCAGACACCAGAAAGAGAGCAAACCTTATTGAGCAAAATGTGTAGGTGTAGCCTTGGGGTGCAAGGCTGCATTACTACATAGGCTTACTCTCAAGCAAGTCTTAGAAGTAAGTCACTTTACATACAGTGGGACTTTCTGCAATTGCAGCCCTGGTCTAGCATTGTGTGAGAGACAGAAATCCTGAAAAGTCTAAAAGAAGACAAATAATAGCCATACTCTTAGCTATTCTGCATTCGTTACTGTAGATGAAGTGGGAGTCATGGGATTGTATTGCAATAGATTCAGCCTGTCTCTTCCTTCGTAATCATTGTGTGGATGGACCTTCAACTTCTGCACTGCCTGGTCCTTCCTTTATTCAAGTCATTAGCTTCAAGTACTTAGTCTTGAATATACAAGGCTCTCTATCAAGCCACCAGTAGGATGGTAGTGTGAGAAGCAGCAAAGGGAGCTGAAAGCTGGAAAACACTAAATTCTCCCAACAGCAGTGCTGGGGAACCTGTGGCTCTCCAGATGTTGTTGAACTACAACTCCCATCAGTCCCAGAAAGCATGGCCAATGGTTAGGGGTGATGGATGTTGTAGTACAACAACAACATCTGACGGGTCTGTGTTTCCTCAGTCCTGTCCTATGCTGTGCTTTTCTTCACTCTAACAAGTTTAGTACAGATAAACTTTGCCTTAATTTCCAACAACTCTGTTTAGGAAAACTCTGGAAACCAGTCAAAAGTGCTTCACTAAACAGTTCAGCTGCCCACTTCAAAGCAGCTGATCTGTTATTGAGCTTTTTAGTCACTTTTTGTTGTGTTTTAACTGACTTTCACAGAACTTTTATGTATTATGTAGAATTTTATGTATTATTGTAGAATCATAGAATCACAGAACTGTAGAGTTGGAAGGGATCCCCGGGGTCATCTAGTCCAACTGCCTGCAATGTAGGAATCTCAACTAGATCATACATGACAGACGGCCATCAAACCTCTGCTTAAAAACCTCCAAGGAAGGAGAGTCTGTTCTACTGCTGAACACCTCTTACTGTCAGAAAGTTCTTCTTGATGTTTAGTCAGAGTGGCTGGGGAAACCCAGCCAGATGGGCAGGGTATAAATGTTGTTGTTGTTGTTGTTGTTTGTTGTTGTCAGAATCTCCTTTCTTGTGACTTCAATCCATTGATTCTGGTCCTAGCCTCTGGAGCTGGAAGAAACAAGCTTTTTCATCTTCCATGTGACAGCTCTTTAGATATTTGTAGGCTGCTTATATTCTAAACTTCTTTGAGCACAAACATGTTGTTGTTTGAAATGCATTGCCTATGGCTAATAAATAATGTCTAGACATCATTTGGACATTTCCTTGGTAGATGATGGCATTCACAGAAACATGTGAAGGCTGGAGGTTCCTTGTTGGAATCTCTGGTAACCTGTAAATACTTTTTATCTCTAGCATGCAAGATCCAAGCTTTGTGTATTATGTGTGAACGTAAAGGTGGTAGTCATCTAAGGCCTCATCTGCAGTATACATTCAAAGCAGTATCATGCCGCTTTAAATAATCATGACTTCCCTCAAGGAATTATTGAAACTATTGTTTGTTAAGGGTGCTGAGAGTTGTGAGGTTGTCCTATTCCCCTCACAGAGCTACACTTTTTAGAGTGGCTTAAAAGGTCTATCTCTCTTCCTGGGTAACTCCCTCAGGATTCTTTGGGTGAAGGCACGACTGTTTATTGTGACATGAGACTGCTTAAAATATATAGCGCAGAAGATGGAACTGTAGTAACCTGTAGATGGCCCAACTGAAATGGGAACTCATTGGATTTTGCATTTATGGGGGTATATCTGCTGTAAATAAGAGACTAGAGGTGAATGACAGGTTACTCAACACCAAGGTAGAAAACTTCAGATAGTGTTGAACTCTCCACTTCCATCAATCCCAGTGGGTCTGGCGGTTCCCTAACTGCGAGAAGTGAAGTTACAGGGAACCAGGCAGAGGGCCTTCTCGGTAGTGGTGCCTGCCAAGGAAATAAACAACTATCTGACTTTTAGAAGACATCTGAATGCAACCCTGTTTTGGGAAGTTTTTAATGTCTGATGTTTTATTGTGCTTTTAATTCTGTTGGGAGCCGCCCAGAGTGGCTGGGGAAAGCCAGCCAGATGGGTGGGGGTATAAATAAATTATTATTATTAGGTATTAGAAGAGTCAGTCTCTCTTGATGTCTGGATGGCTACTCCTATTCTACACATACTGTATATGCCTCCGTTGGATGGATGCCTGGTCCTAGCTGTTTGTTTATTTATTGGAAATACCACTTTTCCTCACATAGGCTTGGATCCTCCACACTAGGTTTTCTGTGATGGTTCCAGCCCTGGAGTGGAGTTCTGCTCATGGGATGCTCCTGCCAGTAGAAGTGGGAGAGATGCAGTATTCATCTCTGCAGACCTGCATGGATGCAGGGCTGTCGATCACATGGAAAGCCTGTGTCTGCAACACTGTTATCTGTGTAGGCTCCTGTTTCAAATATTCTGCTGAACGATACATGCTAACTGGGGCTGATGGAAGTTGGAGTCCAAAATGTCTAGAGGTCAACAGGTTGGGGAAGGCTGGTCCAAATTGTGATATGCACACATTTCCCCAGGAAACAATACACCTTCCTTTCGGTCCACAGAAGTTTGTTTCATGGCTAGCTTCCTGCTCTTGCATCCCTCTCTTGGTGCCCGATCTAATGGCTCTGTGGCTTCCCACTTCTGCATTAGCAGGGGGGTGGGGCAGGGATCACTAACTTCTTGTGGACATAAACAGCAGCTTTCTGATCATTCCTGGCAAATTTGCCCTGAGGCATCATGCTGGTTTGAAAGCCATTCTGTCTAGATCCTAACTTAGCTGGACTGCCCATCCCCTTGGGTAGTCGTAAACAATGCATCTTTCACAAGAGTGCTCCACTGATACTTTGCTCAGAGTTCAGCTGGCCCAGCCAAGCAGAGTGCTGATGTGGCCTCCAGTTCATTGTTCTGCCTAAAATGCACAACCCTCTGCACATGGAGATCCTTCCTTGATATATTAAATCCATAATTTCATGTGTCGGCTACTTGGCTCTGCCCAGCATTTAGTGGCAGGTGAAAACAGGAAAATGTAAGGCAAGTCGAGTGATTGTGCGGCAAAGGAGGAGCTGAGTTCCTTCTTTCCCTCTGACTGAGATTGTTCTTGTCATCGTGGGATATGTTTTTCCTTGTCTTATTGAAGATGGAACCTTCCAGGCAGCATCTGGTTGAGCGTGTTGTGCCAGTGCAAACGGACATTGTCTCTCTGAAGGAAAGGCTGAGTGCTGGAATGGGGATGTCAATAACTGCTGGCTGCTGATGGGGAGTGAGGGAGAGGGGGAAAGAAAAATCTCAGCATAAAAAAATTCTGATCACACATGTCTGCAGTCAGAATACTGTCTGAGAGCAGGGAGAGGCAATGCAACTTGGTGACAGAGCGTATGTTCTTCATGAAGAAGCTCCCAAAGTCTAGCCTTTGACCTCCAGAGAAACTGTAAAGCAGCTGCTAGGCATATTGGGTTTGATCAGCCTTGCCTGGACTGGTGCCTCCCCAACATTGTGCTGTTGAACTTCAACTTCCATCATTCCTGATCATAGTCCAATTCTGCTTTTCTAAATTGGACTAAATTCTGCTGATGCAGCCACAGATGTTGTCAATAGTTGCATGCCACAGTGCATTCCTATGCAGGCTTACTTAGAAGTAAGTCCTCTGTTGCTTAAGTGGGCCTTACTCCCAGGTAGGTGATTGCCCCTTGATGTGAGAGGTCAACAGATTAGACTAATCTGTTGCTTAACTTTCTCAATACAAATGTGACTTGTAATGCACGCAGAATTGAATTTATTTTGGGCCAGCATTTATTTAAATCTGTGAGAGCTTTGATTGAAGGTTGGCTTATTGAAGTTTGTGTTTCCAAGTCCCAGTAGGAGAAAATATGCCTTAATCAGAGTTAAACTAATCCATGTGAAAATCCTAGTGAAGATTAGGCTGTTGTAATGATATCCATGTATGTATCCATGTATGCTGGTCAAAATGAATTCTACATAGAAACCTGGAATTTCATTGACTTATTAATGTGGGGCAGCCTCCCCCCCCCCACTTTTTTTTGGCAACTGCAGATTTAAACCTCCTCAAATAAACCCACTCATACCCGTAAACTGTACAAAATTGTATCAAAAGACATTTTTAAAAATCACATATTGGCCTTGACATTTTTATTTTGCACTAAAAGAAAGTAGGGTTCTCCCCCCACTTTAATCTTGCATTGTTTCAGTGCTTCTCCATATATTTTAAGTGGGTTATAAGACAAAATACATAAAGCACTGAATAATCATAATTTTAAAACTTAACTGAAGCCTTTGTGCCAGAAAGCATCTATTCTGACCCACCCCCCTTTTGCCTAATTGAGTCATTCCTAAAAAGGATATCTATCTCAGAAAAATTCCAGCTTGCAGGAAAAAGAAGTTATCAATAATTTCATTGGTAAGAGTATCTGTTAAACTTCATCATAAGTGGATTCATTTCAATTTACAATGAGATTCGAGGGAAACAGTGATTATATGAAATGGTTTTCAAACTGTTTTTATTCTAATAGCTTTTTTACTTTGTTTACAGCATAATCCTATATATGTCTACCCAGAAGTATATCCCATTGAGTTCAACTGGGTTTACTCCTGTGTAAATGGGTATGGGATTGCAGCCTTAAACTTTTTATTCTTGTCACGAGATCTTGCCATATATTTAATTATAATACAAGGTGTCTGAAAAGACTTTTTTAACCATTATACTGATTGAGGACCTTCCAATGGTATTCTGTTTTTATTCCTTGTATACTTTTATTTCTTGTTGTTATTACTTAATTGGTCACCATTTCTTGATGTTCCATTTGCCTCAAGTCTTCTATAAGCCCAAGCAAAAGTCAAATTGGAGACCTAGGTAATGATTATAAAGATTTATTTCTAATACTTTCTCTTCCTTTGTCCTAAATAATCTCTCCCCTCCACTGCATATGCACGTCACTGGCAGTGCATCTTGAATACGGCCAGTGCGCTGTCTGGCGTTCCCATATTGAACTTGCTTATCTTAACAAGGGGTAAGATGCCATTTCTTATGCTGTTTTTATTAGCTTATCTCATTAGCAAAGGAGGAGTTTCACTTTTCATGAGTTTTCTCCCCCTACGTATTGCTCCATTTAAGTTTAACCTTTGAATTTTTTAACCGTCACCTCCTCATGTAATAAACTATGCACTATTGAGAAAAGTCAATAAAAAAACTTTTCAAAGTTCCTTGGCAGCCCATCCTCACATATGTGCTACAGTGCCTTTTGAGGAAACAATGAAATAACAAAGATCTGTTGTTACTTTCCATACAATCACAGATATTACCATTTCGAATTCTCCCCCCTTTCAAAAAGATGCATTCCGTAATATTGGTACCACGGCACAGTTCCCATAATTACAAACTCTCTATTAGTATCCTTACTCTTCATTGAAGAAGACTGGTATTGTAGGTAATGTATCTAAAATCAATTTACATTTTGACTGTTTCCCAGTTTGATAATAATATTTTCACCAATATAGATATGTTGTATCCAGCTTTTCCATTCATACCTTTGACATGACATTTAATGGCACATATTTATCATCAGCAGGGGCAGATGTACTATGAAACTCATGAAGCTTAAGCCTCAGGGCCCCTAATCTCAGAGGAGCCCCAGAAGTGAGTTTAATTCATATTGCTTAAAAATATATATGGGTCTAGTAGATCCAGTTTGAGTTGTGCAACCGCCCCCATACCAGAATTTTCTTTCATGAGTTGCCATCCCTATTCTTCAGCTTTCATTACAACTTGTGACATATCTGCATATGTTTAAAATAATAATAAACTGAAAGACTCAGAGGAGAAACAATAAGCAGCTTTTTGCCCTTTTCAAGGGTTCCAATTTTAAAGCAAAACAAATAAATTCCCCTTCTGGGATTTGTTCTTTGCTGCTTAAGCATTGCATTCTTGCACTAATTTCTAATTGGATTTCCTTTGAAATTGCCTGACTAGATTCTATTAGTTGCAGAAACCAAACAGCATCCCATTGGGGTAACGTTGAGTTTCATATTCTTATATTCTCATTCTTTCCCAGAACTGTAAAACCACATGCATGCTAGGTTCCAGGCTGTGCTCTTTCCACCCAAAGGCTCCCTGGCTTGATCTGTGTTGATAGGCCTGAACCAAAGATGGGTTATTAAGTGCTGTAAAAGGGACCTTGCTTATTTTGTGTTTGTTTTCCTCTGGCATGATTTGTCACAGCCCAGACTAAACGAAAGCAGACGAGTAAACCAGTTATAAAATGTTTAAGATAGAGTCTGCGAAAATTGTCATGAGCAGGTTCTGAAGGAACTTATCAATTTTAATACCACTACCACCACCACCACCACCACTACTACTACTACTACTACTACTACTACTACTACTAATAATAATAATACAGTATTTGTGTGGTGCCTTCCTGTGTTCAAAGCACTACACTTGCATTTTCTGGTTGCCTGGAAAAGAGACTTATTACGAGGCAATGTAATTGCCACCTTCAAATATTGGAAGGGCGGGCTGCCTCATAGATGATGCAGCACATTTGTTTTCTGTGGCTCCAGAGGGGGGAGCCTGAACCACCAGAGGGTTCAAATTACAAGAAAGTGATTTCAAGTAAATTCTAGGAAGACCTTCCTGAAAGTGCAAACTATTGGTACTGCCTGGAAAACTGTCACACTCTTCTTCATTGGAGGCTTCTAACCAGAAGCTGGAAGGCCATCTGTCAGTGATGCTTTGGTTGCAGTCTTCTTGTGCTATGATGCTATAATTCTTACAAGAGTTCAGTAAGGGTTGGGATATAGGTTAAGTGACTCAGTGAGATGAATGAATGAATGAATGAATGAATGAATGAAGGTAAGGCAGTATTATTGCGGGGGGGGGGGGGGCTGACCAAGAGTGGCTGGCCCAAAGCCACCTACTGAGTTAATGGCTTCCTATAGTTCAGTTTCATAGCCACTGCTACACTATGGGCAGATGGGGCTTGTCAACCTGGGGAGGTAGCCCATCTAGGAGAAGGAAAACTCTGATCTGAAACCACCACTGCCTTGCAGGATATCTTTGGGCAAATAAAAGGCTAAGGAGTAAACCCTACATAGGCGGAGTCCCTAAGACAGTTGGATGGTGCCTCCTTCTGGCAACTCTTGCAGCCAAGCTTGTGCCAAATGTATTGCTCTGTTTTCCTTTGGACTACATCAGTGAGGCTGTCTCTCAAGACAGACGGATGCCAACTACACTATGCCAGCTCTCTATTTGTTGCATTGTTTTAGGCTTTCCTAATTTAAAAGGCTTAACGTTCAGCACGTTGAGGTTAGGATTTAAATACATTTTTAATACTATGTCTCCAAGAAATATGGTACTAGGGTAAGGAGATGCACTATATGTTACTTACCGCTTGGAAATTTCACTATTTCTGAGCCTCTGGTATGGCATCTACAAACTCATAATAAAATACTCTCCATTCTAACAACTTGTGGCTTTCTAGTGTCCCATGTTCTGTGTAGATGCTGGTGGGGTGAAGAGGAAAATCATGTACAATGCGGTATGGATTTTTACAATACTCTCCACAAGGGAACACTGGTGGAGGTGGTTATGCTTTCCCTTCTCAGGGGTGTGGAACAGAGGTGTGGAACCTGTAGCCCTACAGTAATTGTTGGGCTCAACTCCCAGCAAGCACGGCCAGTGATAAGGAGTGATGAGAGTTGCAGGCGTAGATCAACAACATGTATGTGGAGGGCCACAAGTTTCCCATCCCTGCTGTAATATAAGCAATAATAAAGCAGGACATCTGATTTCTGATTTCCTTCAGATGTGTTCAAATGTCCAGATACTCCAGATTATTATTTTTTAAAAAATATTCTTGTTATTTTCTGCATGTGACACGAAAAGCCTCCAAAACAAAGATCCTGAATCTAGTTATAAAACAATGAGTGTTCAAGGGTGGTCCTAACAATAATGGTTAGCAAACAGATTATCACTTAGTTGAATTCAGTGGCACTGGCTTTACTTGTAAAGGTCGGAGGCCATTGATGTAAATAGGAACTGCATCTTTTTTTAATTTCAGAAATTTTTCAAAATGTGTTCCATTACATTTTTTGAGTTGGACAAAAGTGGATGCAGATCCAGACATGCTCTGATTTCGGACATTTCTGACTTGCAGTAACAATGGGGTAGCCAACGTGGTACCCTCCAGATCTTATAGACTATAGCCCTCATTAGCTGCAGCCAGCATGGCCTATGTCAGGGATGATGGGGGTTGTAGCCCAAAACATCTAAAAGGCACCATGTTTGGAGGCTGCATATTTGATATATATATATATATATATATATTTAATGGGTTAGAAAATGATTCTAGGGTGGACAAGAGGAGCGTGCTGGCTTCAAGGCATAACTGTTTCACAGTGCTGGAATATATGGGAGATTACAGAAGCTTAAAAGTCTGGTCAAGGTTCATTCATGCAAAGAAGGGAGGGGTAAAGAATTAGCTAGCTGACCTCTGGCCAGTTCTTAGTAAATTGTCTTTAGATTAGATGACTTTTGTTGATTCCCATTCCCCTCAAGGTCTGCTTGGTGCACCAGGGACATGTCTTTCCCAACAACAGTGTGTGTTAAGAATTTTTATTGCTGTTTCAGAGAAGATCAACTGACCACATCAGCCAACCTTGTAAATTCCAACTATGACGGGTTGTACAAGGAGGCTCAAGATTAAAGGGCATGTGACATCAGCAGGAGCTGTAGGGTGCAGAACTTTATAGAAGGCTCTAGACCAGGAGTCAGCAACCCTTTTCAGCCATGGGCTGGTTCAGCATCCCTCAGACCATGTGGTGGGCCAGACTATATATTTTTTTGGGGGTGGGAATGAACGAATTCCTATGCCCCACAAATAACCCAGAGATGCATTTTAAATAAAAGGACACATTCTATTAATGTACAAAACGCGCTGATTCCCGGACCGTCTGTGGGCCAGAGTGAGAAGGCAATTGGGCCACATCCGGCCCACGGGCCTTAGGTTGCCTACCCCTGCTCTAGACTATTACATGAACCTTCAGTAAAACACACATAGATGCATGCATGGACTTAAATGTTTCTGCCTGGGTCCATTTTGGTTTGTCCTAGATCCTTTAAGACTGTGCTGTTTATAAAGCCATCACCCAAGGGCCAGGAGACTTGCCGGGGTATCTGGTTGGCAAACCTGCATGTACTGCAACAAAAGCTTTGACATTGCCACATGTGTTTCTTTGTTGCTAGGGAGGTATTCCTTTTCTCCACGCTAGTAAGATCTGACTTTAACTGGCATCAGGATGGGACTCTGAGGGGGTGGACAGGGAGCCTGATGGGCTCAGAACCAGCGGCCTCTCCTTTCTTTCTAGTCATGTGAGGTCTCTGAACGGCTAGGGTGTGGCCCTCTTAGCAGTGCGATGGGTGCTGCCTCTAGGGAATATGAGGAAGTCAGTGGGTGGGAATGATTTGCGGGAGGGGATATTATGAGTCCTGCTAGATACTACAGACAGGATTGGCCTAGAGAGTCCTAAGGGCTAGACAGAGAATCATGGAGGACTGCATTTGGCCCTAGAGCCGAGGTACAGATAATTAATATAAATCTGGGTGGTGTTGGCCTTTTTTTCTTCATTGTCAAAAATGGATCTATTTCACCCAGGACTCAAGACCCTCTGAATTAATATGGTTTTAGATCTGGGTTGGGTCTCCTCAGATGTCAGTGCCAGGCACCATGCCTACAGGCCTTGAAGCCTAATTCAGATTTCACAGTATCAACTAGTATCTCCTGCTTATCTGCTCTGCTTCTGGTGAGTAATACAAAGTGGCAGTGGGTGGTTTGGGGAAAGCTGACTTCATGCCCTGAAGGCCACCATGTGATCTTAGGGCTTTAAGTACACTAATGTGATTTTTTTAAAAAAAACCTAATTGAATTTGGTAAAAATTGGCCCATGTTTGACTGAAAGTAATTGATTGAAAGAATCAATGGTGTCTCTGGAACCCATCATTTGTGGTGGCTTACTTAGCAACAGAAGGAATATCGGGTGTGGGAATGCAGTGCTGCTATTTAACAGTTACCTCTCATCAGCTAATCACACTTAGTTGGGAATGGGGAGAAAATTGATTTCAGCTTCCATTTAAGGATGACTCTCTCTAATTCACACTTCCTGAAACATCTGAGAGCAGAAACACAGCCATCCTTCAGAAGTCACACTGCAATGCAGTTCTCCAGCCAAGTAATGGGTACAAAAATGCATATACTGGGGTAATGTGTGCATTAAAATGCATATAGTAGTGCAAGTAACATTGCAAAAATGCATCGTATTGGAGGAAATTGCTTTGCAAAAATGTGCAAATTTGGGGAAATTGCATACAAACATGTGTATGTAAGGAGAAATTCACTCTATAATACTGATGGACTTTCATGAGGACTTAAAGAAAAAAATCACGAACTGATGTGGGAATGTGGGAAATTGAACTTAAGGTTAGAAAAACAAGAAACAGAAATTGACAAACTCTCAGTACATGAGCATTTTAGAAGTTCCAAGTTCTCAAGACAGCAGGGTGCAAAAAATGTACTTCCGAAATATTCTGCAGCTCACATCTATAGCTGAGGAAGATTCAAAAGCTTTCTTCCAGAAACATAAGCACTAGCTGGCGCTCGTTTATCTGTTTCTCATTTCTGTGGGACCAGCATGCCCTGCTTAAGCTCTCATAGTGTAGTGTCACACATTTTCCATTACACCTCTTATTTATGCAAACATGTACTGTGTTTCAAACCTAGCCATGCTTAGCAGTAACTGTGCGGCGGGGGCGGGGGGGGAGTGAAATGACAGCATCACAACTCTGCTTGTCTTTTTACCAGCGCCTAATTGGTAGTTGTTCTGGGGGGGGGGGGATGCTGTTATTGCCAGAGTATACAATTTTCTTCAGAAGTGCTGGATGTTGGTACATGGTTGGCATAGGTGAAGGCTGAACTGGACTTTACATATCAAACAGGTTTGATTCTGCTGAGCACTATAAAGTTTGAAAGCGAAAAAATTCTTTATAAAAACATGTGCTGGACACATGCACAGAAACTACAGCCAGTCACTTCTTTCTTGCCGGCATGCATCCTGTATCCAGCTGTGTTTACTTGCACCAGGAGTAAGAGACCTTTGGCCCTCCAGATGTTGCCAAACCATAACTCATCAGCCCCAGCAAGTATGGCCAGTAGTCAGGAGTGATGGGAGTTGCACTTCAGCAACATCTGGAGAGCCAACTGTTCCCCTAACCTGACTTACACACATATCCCCTATATCAGGCATAGGCAAATTCGGCCCTCCAGATGTTTTGAGACCACACTTCCCATCATCCCTGGCCACTGGTCCTGTTAACTAGGGATGATGGGAGTTGTAGTCCCAAAACATCTGGAGGGCCAAGTTGGTCTATGCCTGCCCTATATGCTGAGACATAAGGCTTATCCACACCTCCATTTGCCCCAATTCTCTCTCACACACCCCCCGGAAAACCCATGGCTCAGTGCCCTTGGGTTTTCTGCGGATTGCTGTTTGTTCCGATTCAGCAGTAAAGAGTGTGTTTTCCAGGGGGAAGCTGCGGGACAAATGCAAAACCACTTGGACCCATGCCCAGAAAGCACAGGGACCCTGTGGGACAAGCAGAAATGCGGAGAAGCCCATAGTGTGTGTGCACAGGAACTGCCAGGCAGATCAAGTGCTAATTGGTTTCACGCCTCAAGTCTTGTCTGTCTGTTAAGACACAAAAGTTCAGGTTGCCCTACCGTCAATCCAGCTTGTTTCACAAGCAATCCTGCTTGTTTACCCAGTTTGACAGCTTTAAATTTTAATTGCTAAGCCTTTGTACAAAACCTCCTCAAGAAAGGTTGCATGCAATGGATTGCTACCTTGGTGGACTGTAACTTGCATTGCGCCTTGGTTTTGTGACTGCTAGCCTCATGGAACTGGAATAAGCCTTCTCTTCAAAACTTTGTCATTGGGAAGCCTGTCTCCAGTAATCTTGTGAGGATGTCTGTCTGTTATTGATATGACCCTGTTTTCAAGTTAACTGTTCCCTTTGTACATAGCAGTACAACTATCCTATAAACCTCTGGCCTAGGACCTAAAACAGAAAACATTCAAACAATACAGGGACAGTAGGTCTATAACTACCTGAGGCAGTGGTCTCACTGTAACCAGCAATGTTACAAGGGAGTTTTGAGGCTAGATCTGTATACGGTAGCAAAAGATCAGACTTCCACTACGTATCAACAATTTTACATGGCAAGAACCACAAAATAGGGCAGTTAGCAATTTATTGCATGGAGCTCAATCACATCATGATGACTCAGATTAGGAAGTGTTGCAGTCTTGAGTTTGTCTGACATGTCTTTTCATACAGGGCATGGTTATGCTTCATTTGTTCCTCAATCTTATCTGGTATGCTGAGAAACAAATTGAATAAAGCGCTGAGGCTGTCAATAAAGCAGGCCTGGGTCTTGTATGGATGGAAAGCTTACATTGTATTTGCATTGGTACACAAGGTGCGCCTGTGATCCAGAGATGGGTTGGTGTCCTGAACTTGAGAACAGCAATGATGTTAGCTCAAACCATTCAAAACAGACCTGAAGAGTGATGGAGTGGGGAATAGTGGTAAGTGCAGGTAGATTTCATTGCTCCCTGCAGATCAGAATGACTTCTGGATTTCTTCATCTTGCTCTCTGCTTATAACAGACATTAAAAGTGTGGTGGGAGGGACGAATGTGCAAGTATTAATGCAGAGAGTTGAGCTTGGTGACAGGCAGTCTTCTTCCAGCTCTGCTTTATGCACCGGTCTGCTGTGATTATGTTGATGATCCACATCATGCCTCAGTTTTCTGGAATATCAACCTCCTAATTATGGGGATTGGCCAAATGTATTCCATAACTGCCTGGCACAAGAACAGAGAAGTTGGTGTGGACTGGAGAACTGAACATCCTGAGAACCTGTACACACACACTCTCACTCTCAAGACAGCTTTAAAGCTGTGAAGAGAAGTTTGAAAGTGTTGTCAGTAATGCCTGGTAAATATAAGAAGTCTAGGGGGAGCTGAGCAAGATTTCCAGTGCTTAGGTCATGCATTATTCCTTGATGCTCCACAAGCAAATGCAGAATAATATACAAAAAAATGCCTAATTGCTCATGCAGGTTGCAGAATTTGATCATAACCGGAACAGCATTGGGTGCATATACCCACCCTGGTTTATTTATAAACTGTATTGAAAGTGTACTGGTGTTGGAAAAGTGTACTAACAAGTTCATATATAGCCAACTGCTGAGTCATCCTAGCAGAAAGTGGTAGAGCGGGTGCATGATGTTGGCACCTTTTCCTGGATCTACACATTGCAATGGGCTCAAGCTTTTTGCTTAACATGCTGTTTACGTTCTTTGCTACATCCACACCCTGACTGTTGTCAACAAAGGTTGAATCCCAGACTGTTTCAATTTGGCATGCAGAGTCAGTATTAACTGGTGTTAAAGCTGACACAGAAGTCAGGTAATGTGTACACACCCTTAGATCTCATCTGGGGTTGGGCCTAGGCACTGAGCTCTTGGAAACTTCTACAGATGAGCATTTTGGCATACATATTTCATGGAAAAGCTAATGCAGCATGATCTTGCATAGTCACTGCCATGGATGATACCATTTTAATAAAACCTGTGCTAAGCGATGAGTTTGATGTGCGACAAAAGAGTTGGATGTGTTCAAATTATAATTCTCATTAATAATGATGTCCACTAGCTCCCATATATCTAATCTTCAATTAACTTCTCAAAAGATCTCTTAACGGGTTAGAGAAGCACAATTTCCCCTTGAAGAACCTGTGCTGGTTTGACCCGAGAAGGTTATACAATTACTGTACCAGCATGTCCTTAATTAGACTCTCCATAATTTTCCTTGGCATGACGATCTGTGTGAAAGGTCTGCAGTTTCCAAAACCTCTCGAAGGTGATCTGTACCATATTTATCTTTCTCCCAGCCTTCAAGCTCATCTCTGCATTTGCACAGAAATCAAATGAATGGTGGGAATGTACCACATCTCCATTTTTTCGATGCGCTATTTGTGTCCTTAAAAATAAGTAACTTTGAATAAGGACTACTGCTTTCAGCCAAATTTAAAATAAAAGCATTTTAAAGTTGCACTGCAAAGACCTCTTTCAATATAGTAAATTAAGATAGGATGCTGTGCAATGTGAGGTCTACAGAAGCTTTTTGCTAATGTAAGAGGAGAGATGATTTTTCTGGTTCTGTCTTCCTGCTGCAATTCCCTGCACTTATAAAAAACCCATTCTAGATTATTGGGGGGGGGGCTCTCTCCAAAAGCATGGAAAATAGCACAGGGGGATGCAGCAGGAAAGAAGAACTGATTAACAAAAAAACCCTTCTCTTACAGTAGCAGATGCCTCCATTAGATCAGAAATCCAGCACCAGGTTTTACCCATAGGGAACTTGGCAAACTGCATGTCTTTCACGGTCTGTCTTTCAGTATGCCAGTACAACTCTACCTTTTGGACTCCTCAGCCACCACTTCCCTTTCTCCAAAGAGCTTTGAATCTGAAATGCTCTAGTGCTTTCATTTCAGACTGAATGTAAATAAGCTGTTTGGAGAACAAACTCATAAACTAGAATGGTAAGTATTGTTTTTGTTAAATTTCTATACTGCCCTTCATCCAAGGATCACAGGGCGGTTTACAATATAAAGACACAAAAATGCATAACATATGAACAAAGACAATAATCTGTTGCTTGTGTGACTATGCTGTGGTGTGTTGATTTAACTAGCAAGTGTGTGAGAAGCAAATTTTGTGCAAATAAGCAGCCCATCTGGAAGTACCTCACATTTTTGGTTAATCCCATTCCCCATGTAGACAAAAACCTGATGCAACACATCTTGCTCAGGCCAGTATGTATCAAGGCATTTACTTTGTTGCTTGTGTCGCTGTGGCCAACTGGCAGAAGAAGGAAGTATATAGTATCTCACTGCCCCATTTGTGGCAAAATAAACTATTGCACCAGACTTCACAATCGTTGACATATATGCATTCTCCTAACACAGTGCTGAGCGGAGCCTTCTGTCACTGGAAAATAATGGGACATTGGCATGTGTAAATTTCATGCAGGATTGCAGCTATCGACCTCATGAAACCACAGCTTTGACCTCCCTATTATAAGGCTCAAGTGTCTGCCCACAAGCATTATAGCTTTGAAGACAATTCACAGAACTCAGCTGCCACCAAAACACATCCTCCCATTTGTGGGTTTCTGTCTGCAACCAAAGTTATTTATATGTGCCTTTCTCTGAGTGAATGATGCAAAATCTCAATGAACTGGGGGAAGGTTCATTGGCAGCATATCCAAAAGGTCCCTGCTTACAAACGCAAATGATTGACTGCTTTCTTTTCTTTGCCATGCAGCCCTTTCCCTCCTACACATTCAAAAGTGTGAATGCAGAAATTGTGCTAAGTTTCAGAATTGCTAACACTCAATGCTTCTACTACAGCATTGCCTTGAGGTGTCCACTGCATTTGAGGTCCACATTACGCAAACATGGAATAAATGACTCATTTTGCAATGCATCCTGAGGTGGCATGCGTAAGGAGATTTACTAGAGAAGAAGTTTAGTTGAACTCACTGGGATTTGTTTCTGAATAAACATGCTTAGCATTACAATGTGCATCTGGCACAGAAATCTGGAAATGGGCACATATAAAATCATATTGCCAGCAAAGTATTGAATAACATTGCAAGTATCAAAGCTTCTTTGATGTGACTGAGCTTGTACTCAGAGGCGCTCTCTCTCTCTCTCTCTCTCTCTCTCTCTCTCTCTCTCTCACACACACACACACACACACACACACACACAAATATTAGAGTTGGGTTGGTTGAGATGCATCTTGGCTTTTATTCTTTAAATGAGTTTCTAGACCTCATGACTAAAAAGTAAACCTGAATGTAAGTAGACCACACCTGGTTCATCCTGGAATTCTAAGTAAACCAAACCCTATTTAAGGCAGTGGAAATAATCCCTGAGTAGAAATGGATAGGACTTAAATATAAAATCTCAGGATCCAGAAAGGGGCTTGTTATGATTTTATGTGGAAACGAGGTCTAATGCTTTGCATAGTAGTAGTAGTAATGTCTGATATAAAACCTGTTCTTTTACACTGATGTACTCAGAGTGACCAGTAGTATAGGTGAAAAAAGGAAGTCGTTGTGTAATACAAATCATCACCAAAAACAGTGAGATAAAACAAATGGCACTAACATAGTAGGCATCACAGTTTCCTGTTACATTTATTTAAAGTATTTTTACCCTGCTCTTCAGCTGAAAAAAGACTCCCTGAATGGCAAGACTAGCAACAGAATAAATTATGCAAAATAGGCAAATATATGCAGGTGTACTTAAGTTGCATTTTGCATATATTGAGTGAGAATTCAGTTCTTCATGCAGAATTTATGTTACCTTGGCTTTCACTTATATCACAGTGAGTAGAAGAAGAGGAGTTTGGATTTGACAGCCTGCTTTATCACTACCCTGAGTCTCAAAGCAGCTAACAATCTCCTTTCCCTTCCTCCCCCACAAGAAACACTCTGTGAGGTGAGTGAGGCTGAGAGACTTCAGAGAACTGTGACTAGCCCAAGGTCACCCAGCAGCTGCATGTGGAGGAGCGGAGATGCGAACCCGGTTCACCAGATTACGAGTCTACAGAGTATGCACAGCTCTGTTGATGTCTGAGTTTGTAGGAACTTTCCTCCCTGTTTTCATCACTTTTACAGCACCCAACTGAAGATGCCCTCTAGTCTATCAGTCTTCAACCTTTTCAGGCCCAGACCCACATCTAATCCAAACAAGTATGTTGTAGTGGTGGTGGGACTATTAATCTTTTTTAACATATATGTTTGGTGGTAGGTAATGTTGTTATCCAACTAAGACCAGGTTGCAACCGAGTTATAGATCCTGACCCACAAGTTTAAGACCAATGCTTTAGTCCACCAAACCTACTCCATGATAAATCTATTAGTGTTAAAGATGCTAAAATACAGTGTTTTGTTGAAACTAACGCATAATTCAGATTCCATGATCTGCCGGAATGCTAAATGCCAGAATGCTTGTGGTGCATAATTAGTCAGGCAGCAGCACTGTTCAGAGACATCTAGGTTTTGTGGGTAATAATGAACATGAAAGAAATGTGATGTTGTAGCATAAACAGAACCCAAAAAGGACATTGGCTGTCATAAGACTTAATTACATCAAAGATTTGGAGACTCAATTCAGACTCTCCTTAAAACTATGATTGAGTGAATTTGGAAATAAGCTGCAGGCCCACAAACTTCCTTCTATTGCACATGATGGAAGAGTGTGTTTGGAAACATCAGGAGTGGGGAGATTACTCCCTTTTCTTTGACGTTTGGGGAAAACGGTTTTTGTGTGTGCGTGTGTGGGAAAAATGTGTTCGGGTTTTATGTTTTTTTGTTAAAAGTTGTCATTGGGATAGATTACTAGCTAGCTAGCTATTTATCTATCATTATCATCTATAATTTTTATTAGATCTTCTGTTTTACAATTTTAAATACTCATTTAAACATTCGTACAATATCAATGACTTCCCTTCTCCTTTTTCCATGGTTCATTTTGTATACCATAAATCATTGCATATTTTACATAAACTAAACCATTCAGTATTCCATTATTACATCCATCAAAACTTATTTACACTGCTGAATTTATCTTAATGCTGCCAGCGTTTTCAGATTGCTATCTTCAACCTTCATATACTGTATTTCACTTTATAGTTTGAATTTTGTATTTGTGTTAACCTTTGAGAGCCACCTTGGGGATCTTTTTGGCTGAAAGGTGGCATAGATATGAACTATAACTAACTTTTCATTTTCCTGTTGAATGCTAGCCATAATTTGCAAAGGCATCTAAACTGGCAAACTGTGGCAAGTGCTTGTCCCAACAAATGGGGGAGCCCACTTCAAATCATGGTTCCTTCTTTGCTTTGAAGGGCAAGTGTTAACCATGGTTTGCCAATTAAGATGGTTATATAATCTACGGTTTGTTTGTTTTTGTTTTTATCCTGCTCTTTCTCCCACAGGACAGATAATAATAATAATAATAATAATAATAATAATAATAATAATAATAATAATAATAATAAAAAAAAAATAAAAATAAAAATAAAAATAAAAATACAACACATAGAAAATTTTAATTACTGTTTTATTATCTATCTCAACAATTAAAACTTAGGCAACAGGCAATAATTTTTTATTAAGTTAGCTGCATCCTAAACACCTGACCAAAGAAATGTTTTTAATTTATACTTGGATGGTGTCATTGTGGAAGACAGCTGATCCCAGTAGCATAAAAATTAACAAGTTAAAGCAAAATGGATCAGATAAAAAAGCAGCAATTAACAGATAATCATAAAACTGCCCATAAAGCTGCAGAACATTTTCCTCTTAAACTAAGTAACTAGCACCCACCAATGCCTTGGGAAATAGAGATGTTCTAAGCTGGTACCAGAATGAAACAAGAGTCTCTGCCAACCAGATCTCATATTATACGTTCAGTCTCTGCTGTGGCTTCAAACTGGCTAGACAGCATCTTCATTAGAGATGCCATTGAAGTTTGGAATTAATGGTTTCGGAATGCAACATTTCCCTGTTTATAATGCCCAAATGTATTAAAGGAATGTCCTTGCCTCATAATGTAAAATGAGACTATTAAGATTCCCCCCTCTTCTGTGCAGTCTATATTCATCAGACAAAGGTGCTGTATATCAGTCAGTTTAACCCCTTGAAACCACCCTTCTCTGCAACTGACCAGAGGTTTTTAACATGAGACTATAAGTTACAGGACAGTACCTTGGCTTCTGAGCAATCCCTTGGGACTGGGAATGTCAAAATTTTAAGAGGTTTATGTACCAAAGGCATTCAATATGAAATGTGACCTTCAAAGCAATTCATGAGTCTAACTAGGGGTGGTTTTAAACACACACATGCACAATCACTTGCCAGGATCTGTCTCCACTTGCATCTGCATAGGAGTAGGAAAAAAGTGAAGTCTGACTATAGCAACAGACATTTCTCTTGGGTGGCATCTCCTGCCTGTCTGGTGAGTAGGTGATAGCACCATCACCGCTGCTGCTGGAGTTGCCTCCCCACTCTTCTACTCTTTAGTTACCAAGGAGCACTCCAAGGATGCGCTTGTGTTCCAGAATAGTAACATGCATGTGCAAAAAACATATACATCAGTTCAGAACATTCAAAATAAAATTGGATTTTCCCAGAGCCTTCTGCAATGATATTTACAATTGCTGATTAGAGTCCAAACTGAACTGAGAAAAGTTGACCTATCACTAGCTTATAATGCCACAGGCATAGAAGCTTGCCAAGGTGAAATATTTGGGCCCATCACATAAAAATACAGCAGTTGTCATGCTTTGTGTTGAGGCAGTGGGGGCTACTTTTGAGTAAATTGCATGGTTTGTGGTATTTCTTTGGGGGGGGTGTACCTAAGGAAAAGCGTAGCTCATTTTGCATGTTCGAAAAATCCCAATGACATCTCTTCAAATCCTTTGCAGCTTTATGACAGGTATTCTAGCAAGATTCTTCATTTAAAAAAACCCATTTCAGTGATGCAACCAAATTCTTCCAGTCAAGAGTCATGGTCTGTGACTCTTTTCTATCCTGCTGCACCTCTGCGTTCCCTTCTAGCAGGAAGTAATTTGCAGGTCTTGGTGTCAGAATTACTAATGAGCATTCCAAAATAATTTTGTTTTTACATATATATATATATATATATATATATATATATATATATATATATATATAAAAAATGTACTCTTGGAATAATAAAACTGTTTTGGATAATGTTTTGGACCTTTCTACATTTGTTTGAAATCGTAGCTTTAATCTAGGAGACGCTTTGCTGATAAAAGCGTCTCCAGAAAGAGAGCTTGTCTTAAAATAATTCCAATACCGAGGAGGAAAAAAACTGGTACGCCAAACCAATATTTGTCTTCCTGTTTTTGGACACAAGGCTGTGTGTGTTTCTGAGAGGGCTTTCAGAGAGCCCCTTCTTCTCATATGGGCTAATCTGACAGGCAGACTGTGGAGAAACCATCCACCTAAAGTTCCCTGGAGTGGGGCTCAATGAGCACAGCTGAACCAGGTCAGGAAAAGTGCAATGCACTTTTAATGCTTATATATTCCATGGAAAGTATGAGCCTGCATGGTCTTTTCCTTAGCTGCAAGGGTTTTAGGCTCCTTGACATTTCTCTTTTTCTTTAGGCTTTTTTTCTGGAGATTAAGAGCTGTTACTTTGGGGTTTTTGAAAGACATTCAAGCAGTGATCTTAACTGCATCAAATTTTGTGTGGTGAATATGTTACTTGAATCTTCTTTTTCAGGGGTCAGCAAACTTTTTCAGCAGGGGGCCAGTCCACTGTCTTGTGGGGGCGCAGACTATATTTTTTTTGGGGGGGGTATGAATGAATTCCTAGGCCCACAAATAACCAGAGATGCATTTTAAATAAAAGGACACATTCTACTCATGTAAAAACACGCTGATTCCCAGACCATCCATGGGCTGGATTTAGAGGGCGATTGGGCCAGATCCGGCCCCCCAGGGCCTTAGTTTGCCTACCCATGTTCTTTCTTTTGATGAGAGGGGGAATTTACCACATTAAAGTGACTCCCCCTCACTTTTTAATGACTTACTTAGTAAGTTCTAACTCTCATTGTATGAAGGTTCATTCGGTGAATATATTCACAATGGCAACCTTTTGGTTATCATCAGGCAAGCCGTGGTTACTACTAATTACAAGTTGCCTCCAAATCAGAGTTGTGAAGTTGGTGGTTTCCAGTTCAGATAATCGCAATAACATTTCCGAAACACCTCAGTCACCAAAACTCCAGCGTATCCTTCCTGCCTAAAATAAAATAATTTGCTCCCCCTGCTCCTCAGTGCCAAAAAAGAGCAGAAGTAGCCCCACTCTCTAAAGGTTCCCAGCAGTTAACCCTCATTTTCCAGGTCCAGGCAACCTGTAGTTTGTGTGAAACAAGAACCATAGTGGGGAATCAGAAGTGTTTGAGGACAGGAGGGAACAAGTGTGTGTGTGGCCAAACACAGTGGTTTGGTGATGTCACCTACACTGATCCAGTGTGAAAATGATGCAATTAATAACCTGTCATTACGACTGCAACATCTGCAAGTGAGCTATGACTCATCCCTAATAATCACATAAGAGAACTTGCTGTGTTGATGACTGTTCAAGTGGCTGTTTTACTCTAGGTACATACCACAGAAAGCAGCAACATGAAAGGTTGCATTTATGCCAATATGTGCTTCTGGAATAGAAAACACGAAGCAATAATTTGAAAAAAGGCCTCTGAACACGAGCGAGAGGCCTCATCCTTTACAATCAATTAAAGTTCCCATATGCTTAAACAACTTATGAGCACGTGTTCTGTGGAGACCATGTTTTGAGTGCCATAGTCTTCAGCAGCTAAGCTACACACTTCCTTAAACTTAGGATCCAAGCTTGTGTGTTTAGCACATCTTGCTGCTGTGACACTAACCCCAACTCTGGCAAGCCTTTTGGTTGATGTGAAGCCTTCCGATGCCTATAGAAAGTAGCCTGTTAACTGTAATGGCCTGAGGATCCAGCCCTTTCTCTTTCACGCAGGGCTCCGTGATGCAGTCACTATAATTATGTGCATGTGCAGTCTGCCTCCTTTCCTCCCTGTCTGCCTGCATGTAGGACCTCTTGTTATATTGAGTATAATAACGGGTCCAAGGGCCTCTTGCTTCCTGCCCTCAGCCCCCTGCCTGGCTGAGAGTAGGTCTTGTTGTTACCGTCAGTGTAATTATGGGTGTTTGGCCTCGCTCGCTGCGCCTAAGGTGTAATTTACTTTATATAAAGTGTGGTTCCACCCCTCCGAAGCTGTTGCACTCCAGCAGCTTGTCTTGTGTGTAAATTGTTGCTATTCTGAGTGCCAGGAGGGAGCAGGAAGGGGCTCTGAGGGCGGGGGGAGTGAACAGGTCTGTGGTTGAACCGGGAAGGGGAGAGGGATGCTAAAAAGAGGGAGAGGAAGGATTTGCAGGTCCAATCCCCACCACCAGCACCCTGAGTCCCGGTGTGATTTCAGTGAATCTATGCTCTGGTCATTTGTGTGTGATTATTCCATTCCCTTAGAACGGGCCCCTTTTCACCTGATAAAATTCCTCCATTGTAGCAAGTGGTTTGCTGAGATAAGGCAGGTTTCCTTTTGCATACTTTGCTACTGTACTATACAACTGGCTACACACAGGAGCGCCAACATGGTTTTATTGGGCTCATCGCACTGTGTGTGGATTGGATCTAGGGGTGGGGTGGGGGAGAAATTTGGTTCAGTTCTCAATTAAAGGCAAACCTAGCTAATTCAGCAATACTGAAACATAGCCATCCTTCAAAGCTCGCACTTCGCAGAATTTTGCTAAGCAATCTCTCAGCTCAATTAAAGCATACAAAAATGCATCTACTAAAGTGTGCATAAAAATGCATATCTATTAGTGAAAATAACACATATGCATTGTATGTTAGAGGAAATTGCTTTGCAAAAAAGTGTATATTGGGCAAAATTACGTACAGAAATGCATATTCAGAGAAAAATGCACTAAATTGCTGATGAATTTTCATGAGGAATAGATAGATAGATAGATAGATAGATAGATAGATGAGGAAACTCGGAAACTGATGTGGAAAATGGAGCTTAAGACCTGAAAAACAAGAAATGGAGAGGAACCAAAACTGACAAAGTCCTAATTGGACCCTCCACTTCATCCACAATCTGTGGCCTATTTACCTATTCTATGGGCTGTGATTTATTCACCTATATACTTCTGTTGCCCCAGCCCCATACTTTCTCTCATGGAAGGAGGATAGGGGGTAGGCAGAGCAGCAAAACAGCAGGGAGGGGAAAAGAGAAAGGTCCTAGGGGGCCTACTCCCCCTCCCAAGAGGTGATGCGTGGCCAGCTGGGGGCCTGAGCATACTCTATGCCCTGTGAAGCAGGTTAAGTTTGGCAAAAAAAACAAGCCGCTGTGTATAGGAATGCTGAAGCTGCAGTTAGTATCTATGGGGAAAACCCATGTTCTCATGCATACAAACAAGATAAATACCATTAGAGGTGACCTGCAGCATACACAGAGCACATGAGATCTCACAAGACTTCAGCAAGATATTGCAAGATCTCACCAGAAGTAAGTGCCGCTGCTGGCACTTTGTGGACACTTTTGCACTACACAGGTAAGAGGTAGCAAGGGGGCAAGGGGGCAGCAGGGACAGTGGCTCGTTCCCACTTTGCCTCAAGTAGTGAAGCGGAATGTGCTTCCCCTGAGTACGCAATAAGCAAATTTCATGGGCCTGGCCAAAATCAACAACTGCTAGATGTTGCTTGCTTTTTAAGTATTGCCTTTTGGCCTTCCATCTGTCCACTAGTCAAGATCTCAGAAACAGGGCTTCCACCTTCTTTCTGGCAAGGTTCCTGTGCCTTCAACAGGTGTGTGTTGGGCAAGAAATCCAGCAGAAGCAGCTTTCCCCAACACAGAGGGCCCACAGCTGCATCTGTTGCGCCAAAAGGCACCGTGTGCCAACAGGAAAGTGGCATCGATAATTGGGGTTTGTGCATGAGATAAATTTAATTCTGAACACCAGTGACATCCTGGTGTAAACACCCCAGTGTCTCTCATCCACAGAACATTTCTGGCTCTTTCCTGATGGAATAAATGAGAGATAAGTATTGAGCACAACTGGTTTAGCGTAAGTGACCGTGCTTTGGCATTAATGGCAAGGAGATTCTGACATCGGAGCTCTTTCTTCCGCTTGAGGCCAAACTCAGGCCGACAGAAGGGTTTATTGCAAATTAGCTTAAGAGGGCAATTGGTCAACAGACCATATATGGCCTACGAAGCTCTCATAAGGTCAGACTCCCCGCATTTCGTAATTCACAGCTGGGGAACCTGTGGCCTTTCAGATGTTGCTGAACCACAAGTCCCATTATCCCTGACCGTTGGCCATGCTGGTGTGGGTGGAGTATGACAACATCTGGAGGGCCACAAGTTCCCCTTTCCCTACTTAACAATGTAGGAAAAGTATTGCCCCTTATTTCTTCTTTCACAGCCCCTGTTACAAATGCATTTGTACAGTTAAACTATTCTCTTCGTTGCAAAGTGCTTAATACGCATTTGAGTCGCCCTTTTGTCCTTCCCACCAGGGTACTAAAAATATGGTAATGGAATACATTTTACTTATACTTTTAACGCATCACAGCTCTGTGGCCTGGCTTAAACATACCGTATTTTGCGCCCCATAAGACGCTCCGGCCCATAAGACGCACCTAGTTTTTTGGGGGGGAAATAAAGAAAAAAAATTTTATTTCCCCCCCAGGTGCGGGGCTGGAAGAACCAGGTCGGGGAACAGTGGGAAGGCACGCTCTGCCTCCCCGCTGTCCCCCGAGCTTGTGGGGCTGGCGATGGGGAGAAGTGCACCAGTCCCGCGATGGCAGGCAGCTCTGTGCCGCCATCCCGAGCGGGGCGGGACTTAGCGCACCGCTCGGGATGGCGGCGTAGACCTGCCTGCAGTCCCGCGACGGCAGGCAGATCTCTGCCGCCATCCCGAGCGGGGCGGGACTTAGCGCACCGCTCGGGATGGCGGCGTAGACCTGCCTGCGGTCCCGCGACGGCAGGCAGATCTCTGCCGCCATCCCGAGCGGGGCGGGACTTAGCGCACCGCTCGGGATGGCGGCGTAGACCTGCCTGCGGTCCCGCGACGGCAGGCAGATCTCTGCCGCCATCCCGAGCGGGGCGGGACTTAGCGCACCGCTCGGGATGGCGGCGTAGACCTGCCTGCGGTCCCGCGACGGCAGGCAGATCTCTGCCGCCATCCCGAGCGGGGCGGGACTTAGCGCACCGCTCGGGATGGCGGCGTAGACCTGCCTGCGGTCCCGCGACGGCAGGCAGATCTCTGCCGCCATCCCGAGCGGGGCGGGACTTAGCGCACCGCTCGGGATGGCGGCGTAGACCTGCCTGCGGTCCCGCGACGGCAGGCAGATCTCTGCCGCCATCCCGAGCGGGGCGGGACTTAGCGCACCGCTCGGGATGGCGGCGCAGAGCTGCGCTGGTCCCAGGAGCGCAGGCAGCTCTGCAGGGCCACCGGGAGCGGGGCGGAGCTTCTCCCCCGGCTCCCGGTGGCCGGGCAGAGCTGCGCTGGTCCCAGGAGCGCAGGCAGCTCTGCAGGGCCACCGGGAGCGGGGCGGAGCTTCTCCCCCGGCTCCCGGTGGCCGGGCAGAGCTGCGCTGGTCCCAGGAGCGCAGGCAGCTCTGCAGGGCCACCGGGAGCGGGGCGGAGCTTCTCCCCCGGCTCCCGGTGGCCGGGCAGAGCTGCGCTGGTCCCAGGAGCGCAGGCAGCTCTGCAGGGCCACCGGGAGCGGGGCGGAGCTTCTCCCCCGGCTCCCGGTGGCCGGGCAGAGCTGCGCTGGTCCCAGGAGCGCAGGCAGCTCTGCAGGGCCACCGGGAGCGGGGCGGAGCTTCTCCCCCGGCTCCCGGTGGCCGGGCAGAGCTGCGCTGGTCCCAGGAGCGCAGGCAGCTCTGCAGGGCCACCGGGAGCGGGGCGGAGCTTCTCCCCAGGCTCCCGGTGGCCAGGCAGAGCTGCGCTGGTCCCAGGAGCGCAGGCAGCTCTGCAGGGCCACCGGGAGCGGGGCGGAGCTTCTCCCCCGGCTCCCGGTGGCCGGGCAGAGCTGCGCTGGTCCCAGGAGCGCAGGCAGCTGTGCACGGCCACCGGGAGCGGGGCGGAGCTTCTCCCCCGGCTCCCGGTGGCCGGGCAGAGCTGCGCTGGTCCCAGGAGCGCAGGCAGCTCTGCAGGGCCACCGGGAGCGGGGCGGAGCTTCTCCCCAGGCTCCCGGTGGCCGGGCAGAGCTGCGCTGGTCCCGGGATTGCAGGCAGCTCTGCGCAACCCTCGGAGCCGGTCTCCCGAGGGTTGCGCAGAGCTTCCTGAAGCCTGGAGAGCGAGAGGGGTCGGTACGCACCGACCCCCCTCGCTCTCCAGGCTTCAGCGAAAGCCTGCATTCGCCCCATAAGACGCAGGCACATTTCCCCTTCATTTTTGGAGGGGAAAAAGTGCGTCTTATGGGGCGAAAAATACGGTAGATGTATTGGCTTATTAAGTAGATATATGCACGAACCTTGCACCTGCACGCTCCAACCTCATACCACTCCTTTCTTCTTTTCTGCATGCTGCAACCCAGCACTTCTGGGGTTAATTAACTCTAGTTTTCCATTAGACCTGAAGATACTAGGTTCTTGGAATCACAGGTGGGCAGAGGCCCTTGTGGTCATGTCCTGTTTGTGGGCTTCCCAAAGCCATCTGCTTCTCTAGTGCAAAAATAGGATGCTGGGCTAGAAGGGCTGTTGACTTCATCCCAGCCAGCTCTTCCTATGTCTGAATGGGGAAATCTTGGTTAGTAGGACTGGAGCAAGTCAGGATCTTGAACCAGAGTTTGAAGATCCTAGTTTGTTCCTAACCTGGTAATCAGTTTCCCACTTTGGATATAATAAGTAATCAAAGTGGGACAGGCAAGGAAGTGGAATGGTTTTGAAGGAATGGGGATTCCTTTTTGATTCCAGGCTCAGTTATGTCCACTAGAAAAGAAGTATGATAGTTACAGGTCTGTCTGAAAAGAAATGACATGGCATCCCATTGTACCTCTCTTCAGACCTTGGGGGTGAGAGGAAACCATGGTTAATAAACATAAGTAACATTGGATGTATTGCAATAAAGGGGTGCCACAGGGCGCACATTAGTGCGGCACTGAAAAATTGCTCTAGTGTTTTGTTCTGTGGCCATGTTGCAACAATAAAATAGGCTCAGTCCTGTGCCTGCTGCAATGCTAAAGCATCCTGCAAATTAGTCAGAAAAATAACCCTCTTTTGCAGGGTAAGAAAACTTTGGAGGACAGGTTTTAGCACAACAGTACCTTGTAGGTATCTCTGCTTAGTAAACTGAGATTTGTAGGTCTGAACGGATAAGTGGAGTGTGTGTGTGTGTGTGTGTGTGTGTGTGTGAGAGAGAGAGAGAGAGAGAGAGAGAGAGAGAGAGAGAGAGAATGAACTTTAGTGAGCTATCCATCCTCTCTAATCAGGTGGGAGCTGTTGTGAGGATACCTCCTTTTCAGGACTTCAGGCATCAGGTGAGCCTGCTGTCATCAGCATAAAGCAACACTTATGCTGGAACTACCTCATGTCTTTCAGGCCAAGATACAAACACGTGCCCTTCCTCCATGCCGAATTCAGCGGTAGCACCAACTACTCCAAACTTGCCAACCTCAGCTCCTCATTCTCATAATCAGACCACAGATGTGAAGGAAGAAAACCCATCACAAGAACACTCAGCATCTTGCAGGTCCCTGGTGAATGGAACAGCGCCTTCCAAGAGGAAATCTGAGGACGACTCTGGAGTAGCGAGAGAAGCTATAACACGTATGTCTATTACCCCTGTCTCTAACTGATAGTAAGGTCTCCTGTTTCATGAAACATTTGTCAGTCCCACCTTTAAAAGTTACCAAAATCCCTCCCCCAAAGTTCACTTACTTTTGATAGGGCAATGAATTTGGGGTAGCATTCTTTTTTAGAAAGACAAAATCAGATTATCTTAAATAAAGAAGAATCTGGTGCAAGTAACGAAACTGTCAAAAATAAATTACATATGCTATTATAAACAAGATTGCTTTGCTTTCAGTAAATAAAAGGTCACCAACTCTTTACATATTGGTTCTCTGTCTACTACCTATTCGGATGACATGTTTTACTCCCTATATACAACGGAGCTGTTTGCAAAACCCTGGTCAATTACTCTTTAAATGATGGGCCTTTTCTGTTTTTAGCAGTATCTAGGAATAATCTTTTTTTATGCTGTTAGTAAAGATACTGTACTGTTAATACAAATTCATTTTGAAGTGAATTTTTTAAAAAGGTTAAAGGTATGTTTATAGTTTATCATCCTGTTGATTTCCTTCACCATTTCCATCCAGAAGTGTTGCATAGCTGGGCGTGAGTCCGCAAATGTGCAAGAAATAAGCAAAGGTAACATTATATTTCCTCCCATTTTCAGAGATCTTCAAGTTGTCTAGAGATGAATACACCAGTTTTGTATTTGTAAAATCATAGAATCATAAAGTTGGAAGGGACCCAAGGGTCATCTAGTCCAACCCCCTGTGATGCAGGAATCTCAGCTAAAGCATCCATGACAGTTGGCCATCCAACCTCTCCTTTAAAACCAACAAGATTGGAGAGTCCACAACCTCCCAATGGAGACCGTTCCACTGTTAAACAACTTTGACTTTGCTCCCTGCTAAGAAAATGTCTTTCAAATATTAGTCAATGACTAAGGCACGTATGTAGCCCATAAAACTCTCCTGCTTCCAAATCTTTCCTGATTATAAGATGGTAATATTTTAAATAATAAATCCTTTGTTCCTCTAGTGGTAGGAACTTATTTCTGGATCTTCATGCAATGTTCTTAAATGTCTGTTTCTAATTCCAATAGATACATGATTCCTTAACTGGAAATACAAAAACTAATTATTGCCCACTTTCTGATTCCCCCACTCCCTTTCTTGCACTCACTCGTGGCTGCATAGAAAAAAATTGAAGTGTGACCAGGATACAACAGCTGTCGTTTAGAAATCCGAAGAACAGCCAGTACAGAGTAATCCACAGAAATTTGCAGTGGACATGCACAATCTCCTTCTATTGAGAGATTAAACTTTGATTTATACCATTCTCAGGGATGTGACGTCCACCCTGTAGAACTAGGTGATTACATGTGAGGTTGTCGCCATCAAGAGAGGCTGTTGCATGGAGGCTGTTGAGCCAGGAAGTGCAGATGCTCGCCCACAATGCACAGCTCCCTTCAGCAGTCAGTGCAAGCACACACTGACTTGTGAGAAAGTTACTTGATATACTGGTGCACAAAGCTATTTTGGCCTAACCTATCTCTATTACTGCCATCTATTGATGCTGTTTTTAGGTAGGGAAGCCCTCCAGCTAAATCAGGTATAGGTAGGCATTCAGATTAAATGCTCAAGAAACAGGTCATCTAGAAGCATCATTTCAAAGTGGTGATGCCATGGGTCTTGGGACACAGATCTGTGTCGAGATAAAGTAGCACCAGAAGCTACTTTGTGGGCCAGACTGAACATTACAGGTTAACACATGTCATGGTAGCCTGATAACCCATTTCCCCCCTGGAAGCTTTGAGAGGGTGCTATTACGACCATAGTGGCAGAGGCTAGCACCCATCGCCTCGCTTTTCTGCTCCCAATGGCACCTTCCTGTAGACAACAGGAAAACAAGGAAGGGGAGACTGCCCTACCCTAAAAAGACTGATCCCTTCTGGGCACTAACATGCCCTTTCATCCCTCAAAGGGTTTTCCTCATTTAGGAAAATACTTTGGGTGAGTTCTGCAAATCATTTGTTGCGCAGGCATATATATAGAACAAAAGGTTACTGGGGAAAGGGTACTAGAAACACTGTCGTAATGAAACTGTGCAATTCTGAAGCCACATGCTTGCCTGCGAGCATCTGGTGCTGGGCTGCTTGCCTGTTGACATTCTGCATTCATGAGTCACTCTGCAGTCATGCTGCACCCTCTGCAGAGAGGGAGCTTTCAGCAGCTATGCTCCCAGATGTTGCGCCTCTGCTGTAGGTTTTTACACACACACATTGCCACTGGCCCTCAAACCACTCCCTGAGGTGTCTTCCTCGAACGAAAATTCCTTGAAGGAGAGATCTTTCTCCTTAGGAGAAGCTTTTGATTTTGCAAGCATGCTATAAATTGTGCTTTTCCCCTCTGCCACAAAGAACATTACTGAGAGCAAGGTTTTTGCTCCGCCATGATCTGACCTAATGTGCATCTCCATATTCAAGTGGAATTGTTTGTGAATCATTTGTCACAGTATCGTCATAGCTAGGTCATCCGAAGTAGACCTCTCATCTTTAACTGGCAATGCCAGTGTTGGTCTTCTGCTTCCATTTAAGCCACTCCAACTTAACACCATTTGGGATCCCATTTTGCATTCTTCCGAGCTAGCAGAGTGGGGGTTACTGAGAATAAAAGCATCTAGACAAAATAGGTTTATCTAGAGCAATAATGGGGAACTTGTGACTTGCAGACCTAATTAGACCTGCTAGGCCTCCCTGTTTGCTCTGTAATGCCATTTTGGCCAAGCTATCATGAATGTCATCAAGTTTGGGGCAGGTAAAGGTGAGGCTGGGCTGAAGGGAGTTTGCAGGTACCATGAAACAGCTGATCTGCAAAGCCTGGGTGTACAGTACTTTGCAAGCACAGCTGATCAGCTGGTCATTGATGCCTGAAAAGTACAGTGCTTCTGAAGCTCCAGTGATCAGCTGATCATCAGGGCTTCCATGCACAGCGCTATACAAAAATATGCATCACTGGATGTCACTGCGACATCAACTGTTTGTCAGACTTGGTCCCTGGAGGGGGGGGGGAGATAAAGACCCAGTTCCCCATCCCTGATCTAGAACAAGTCCTAGCTACCTTACAACAGTACAGTGGTACCTTGGGTTAAGTACTTAATTCTTAACCTAAAACTTCTTAACCTGAAGCACCACTTTAGCTAATGGGGCCTTCTGCTGCTGCTGCGCCGCTGGAGCACAATTTCTGTTCTCATCCTGAAGCAAAGTACTTAACCCGAGGTACTATTTCTGGGTTGCCAGAGTCTGTAACCTGAAGCGTATGTAACCCGAGGTACCACTGTATGACTAGAGTGACCAGATCAAAGGAATACTCATGGCGTTAATGCATCCACCAGATTACAACACTTCTGTTAGTTCTGGAACTTGAGTCGGAACTTTTTGCTGTGCTTACATAGCAGGTAGGATCATCACTCTTTAGTTGGTATTGGGTAGGGAGAAGCCAAGATGTTGCATTTGTTTCATTACTGTACAAACATTCCCTTAGGAACCTAGGAAGCTGCTTTGCAGTGTGGCAGACATTTGGTCTGCCTAGTTCAGTACTGTATACAGTACATTGACTGGCAGTGGCTTTCAGTCAGGAGTTTCTCCCAGCCCTACATGAAGAAGCCATTGTAGATTTGACCTGGGACCATCTGTTCTATTGTTGAACTACATCTCAAAAGCGATGGTCCTGAAAAACAAAACCGAGTCTACTCCAAATTGAAAGAACAAACATGTTTCTAGTGATGCAAGGCTCCATTTTCACTATACTTGGGGCTGTGTGCCAGTCGTGGATGTGGCCAAAAGTAGATGTGGCCAGTCAGCACCTTTTCACACACAGGCCCCCTCCTCTGCTGATCTGTGCAAATTATTTTCTCTTCCCTATCCCTCAAATGATAAGAGGGGCAATTTTGCAGCCCTAGCTTGAACCTCTCAGCCCACCTCAGTGCTGTGTCCACTTGATTATTTTTTTGCTGCCACCGCAGCTGGAGGAGAAAAGCGCAGAGGGTGAAGAAAGAGCTGCGAGTGGAGGGGGCCATTTCCCCATCCTTTGGACCCCATGGGAAACTCAACAAACCTGCTGCACCTGGAACTGGGTGTGAAAAGTGCAGCTGAATGGGACCCAGCTGTGGGTAGCCTGAGGAAGTAACATCCACCTTGAGCCTGACCATAAAGAACAAATCTGGAGTGTGAGACTAGGGTGATGTCTGCTGTTTCCAGGATCTCTTCTCATTGTGAGACTTTTGTGGGTCAGCTGAGAGTTTGTTCAGACCCTGGGTGAGAACCCAGAGGCTGTGGGGGGGAAATGAATTGATACCGATTTTTATATATATATATATATATATATATATATATATATATATATATATATATATTAGTAACCTTGCAACAATGTAACATTTTTATATGTAATTGCGTGCTATAATATTTTTGTTTAACTTGTCTGTTGTTGCTTCAGTTTTCTGTACACTGCTTAGAGATATTTTAAATATAGAAATTGAGTCATCATTACTGTCAAAATCAATGGGGTTGGGTGTGTGGTTGCTTTTTTGGCAGAGCAGAAAAATCTGCTTGGAGGGGGGTCAGATCAGATGTCGGTCACCCTGGCTTTAAATAAATAAATAAGCTTGGCTTAATCCCTCCCCCCCCATTTTTTTTTTCCTTCAGAAAACAGGACCAAAGGATTAAGAATAGAATATGTGTGCAGCCCCTGTTCACTTTGGTGAGCTTGCATAAGGGAAGCTCCCTGTGGATTGTATCAAATGGGTCTTCAGGCTACTTGCCCTTTATTCACCCCTGGAACAGAGAAAGCTTTTGAAACGGTCCAGGTTGCTAATGGTGAATTGGGTGTTGGCCTGGTTTGAGAAAGGAGACTGTGTTGAAAAGCCAGGGAAAAAAACTATAATAAATGGCTGGGAATGAAATTCTTATCATCAGTGGAATTCCCACCTGTAATTATCTGATTAGGGGATTCACCACTCTATAATTTCATCCCCGAAATAATGATGATTATAATGGTTCACTCATGCCACTGCAGTTAAGGTCATGTCAGTGTGTGAACCCATATTCTCATGGGCTCTATTTGAACTCAGCTGGTGAAATTCATTCTTAGCCTTAAGCTGAAACTGAAAACGAGGCAGATGTGCATATAGCAAGGAGCCTCTCCCTCTTAGAAAAGTTTTAACTAACGATAAAGCTTTTGCTCCCGTCACGTTGCAGATAAAGAGCTATAGGTGTGCTTGGATACTGCAACCATTAGCATTGAGCAAGAGACTTGTGCAGTCACTGATTGTCCTGCTGCCATTAGCATGCTAATGTGCAGTTTCTGAGGTCAAAAGGTAGGGGAGAAACCTTACAACTGGCATTCTGTCAGAATGAAAACCTCAGCACAATGTGTTTTCAAAATGCTGATCCTTGCATACCCAGGTCATGGATAGGTCAAAACCTTTATTTAACAAGCGGTTGAATTTGAAAAGGCTTTGTGCTGGCAA
Organism: Podarcis bocagei; assembly: GCF_964188305.1. NCBI lineage: Eukaryota > Metazoa > Chordata > Lepidosauria > Squamata > Lacertidae > Podarcis > Podarcis bocagei. The sequence continues at coordinate 45,948,252 of NC_138129.1, read as the reverse complement.
GGGCTATGTGTATGCAAAGGGAACTTCTGCTGGTAGGATAGTGCCTCACCATGTCACAATATGAATGAGACAAGTGTGGTGTCGGGAGTGGGACATTGGGTTTGGGCAGAGGACAGCAAGGTTCAAGTCCTCTTCTTAAGCCCCATCCAGCCATTTTCCTGCACACCGCAAGAGCAGGTAGGGAGAGCAGGCTTTGCTCAATGACCCTGTCCCTCACATTATGGTTGTGATGGCCTGTCCCTTCAGCTCTCCATTCCTTTGGGCTGAATTTCTGCTCTGGGGAGTCTTCTCTATTCATGATTTTTCAAGGTTCTGATTCATGTGGGAGCTTCCACAAGTATAGGAAGCTTTCCCTTTGCAGGCCATCACCCTGGAACATGCATGATGTCATAGAATCATAGAATCATAGAATCATAGAATCATAGAATCATAGAGTTGGAAGAGACCACAAGGGCCATCGAGTCCAACCCCCTGCCAAGCAGGAAACACCATCAGAGCACTCCTGACATATGGTTGTCAAGCCTCTGCTTAAAGACCTCCAAAGAAGGAGACTCCACCACACTCCTTGGCAGCAAATTCCACTGTCGAACAGCTCTTACTGTCAGGAAGTTCTTCCTAATGTTTAGGTGGAATCTTTCTTTCCCCATGATGTGATGGGGATGGGGGCAGAGATAGTGTGTGGGTGGGTGCTCTTCCCTCCCAACCTGCCCTCTTCAGCACACCTGATTAAGAGCTCTTGTCTCTTTGCCATCCCTAATCCTATAATGATCCTCCCTCCCTCCAGGTACGGTTGTCAGTGACTATGCTTGGCACTGAAAATGATCTTGGCAACTATAAACAGTGACAGTAACTGCCACCTGTCCATCCAATGTCCTTTGGGAATATTGATTGAAAAGTGGTATAGACGTTTCATAAGTAAATAAAAAATAGAGAGTGATTATTCATAATCATGATTGCACTCATTGGCCAGCAGTTTCCCTCTCCTGAGCATGAACTCTCCAACAGAAACATAACCCTTCCTACGAGCCTGGCCCTACCATTCCAGTTCTATGCAAAACCACAAGATAAGATAACTAGTATATCCATGCTCATTTTATGATACCTTTATTAACTACCAATAGCTCTGGTTCACTAAAGAATCCTCTCTTGCTTAGCCTCATGTACAGGTGTGGTATGTATGGGAAGAAGAAACACTTTGTTTTATGCAGGTCTCTGTAATATTTGTAATATTTCCCTACAAGCCTTTAATGAGTCAACTTTCCTATATAATGTCTGTCATTTGTCTCTTAATGTGAGTGACTTCACAAGCTTCCTGAGCAGTGGAACAAATAATAATTGAAGATAACTAGGTGGCCATTCTGGTGCTTTGCCATTCTAAAATGTTGGCTTCTGATCCAGAGATGCCCTCTTACCACCATCAAACTAATATTGGCATCCTACTGTATCTGGCAGATGACTCTATTGGCAGAGCCAAGCTCAGATCCAGGAAATGGCAGCTGTGTTTCTTGGTGCCTACAATTCCACCTCTTTTCTCCTTGAGTCCATGTGTGTCAAAATAGAATCCTGTGTCAACTTAACACCCTCTGGTAGGTTACCCATGCTAGAGAAACCAAGATTGCCTTTTTGCCACCTACTGTGCATTGCTCTGCTCCCCCACTATCAGGAGACAAGAAACATCTTGTGCTGGAAGGTTGGGCATGATGCTTTCAGTATGACTCAGTCCTGGCCGTTTTCATCCCAGAAATTCAGGAGTCCTGTCCAGCTGACACCCCAAAGAGAATGCAGCGTCTGTTCCCTGGATTGGCTCAAGATAATTTCTGCTCTCAAGCCTTTCTGCTGAATCACCCCGTGTTTACAGATCAGAGAGGAGAGAGAAATGTAAAGTCTAGCAGAGGGAAAAAACAAGCCCTAGCTTGGAGGGAGAGGGATGAGGTGAATGTGTGGCGAGTTATTTGTTTGGGGGCCAATCACGTCATTTTCCTTAACCCTATCCTGATCTGGATAGCTGGTTTATAAACTGAAAATCAGAAGCGTACGCAAGAGGTTGCAGGTTCTAATGGTGCGTGCATATCCCCAAATATATTTCTTGGCTAAAGCCATTCAAATGATTATTTCCATGACTTGCCCACTGCCAAACTGCAATTTGCAATCTCTTGCACTTAGTAGTTTACACACTTTACATTCATGACTGTCGCTTTGGTAGTGCTAGAATTAAGGGGGAGACCTGAATTCCTTCACTCCTTTTTTAAAAAAAGTGTACAGTTGGAGAGAATTGGGAGAGGTGGATTTGGGGAATTTCATAATTTTATTTTTTCCTATTTAATGGTGGCTTTGGGCAAGTTACTCACATCTTTGTGTCACTTCCCAATTTCTCTTTAAACTGATTTTCTGTACATTTACATTTCAAGTAAGAATGCCACAACATTGTTAAGTGATGCCTCCAAAAATTAGTAGAGCGCCGCCACTTAGATCTGAGCAAGTACTGCTTCCCACTGGGCTGGTGTATATGCCTTGAAACCTTCCAGTGCTGCATACATGGCAGAGCAGTGGGAGGTCTTTATTGTACACAGGCCTCCCCCGTCTTACTGCTGCCGCCATGCATACTGTGTAACCTCTCCTAAAGTCAACGGAGCTACTTTGACACAACTGGACAATGGTCTGTAATCACAATTGTTCTTCATTCTTGAACAGTTTGTGGTTGAGGCTCGGAGGGGAGTGGGGGATCCCAGGCCAGCAGATGCATGCCATTCATAGCAGAGGTTTGGCTGGCTCTGCCCAGAGAGGAGACTGCAGCTTCATAAAAGGGAAAGGTCCATGTCCCAAGGCTCCAAATGTAGGCTGAAGATCCCAAAGAAGTTCTGCTCTCCTCCCCACCACCAAGGAAGAGCAAAAATTGATTTTAGGAGTCTAGAATGTCTCTGTTGTCCAAGCAAATGGCCAGCATGGTTTCCCTTTTGTTTTCTGCTGTGATCCTGTGCTTGTGTTTGTGGGAGATGGTGTTACTGGTTTGTTTCTGTTTTATTACATATTTTGTGTTCTCGTTTTGCATTTTTATGTATTTTTGTGATCTTCACATGAAGGGTGGTGGTTGTTGTTGTCGTTTAGTCGTGTCCGACTCTTCGTGACCCCATGGACCAGAGCACGCCAGGCACTTCTGTCTTCCACTGCCTCCCGCAGTTTGGTCAAGCTCATGCTGGTAGCTTCGAGAACACTGTCCAACCATCTCGTCCTCTGTCGTCCCCTTCTCCTTGTGCCCTCCATCTTTCCCAACATCAGGGTCTTTTCCAGGGAGTCTTCTCTTCTCATGAGGTGGCCAAAGTATTGGAGCGTCAGCTTCACGATCTGTCCTTCCAGGGCTGATTTCCTTAAGAATGAATAGGTTTGTTCTTCTTGCAGTCCATGGGACTCTCAAGAGTCTCCTCCAGCACCATAATTCAAAGCATCAATTCTTCGGCGATCAGCCTTCTTTATGGTCCAGCTGAAGGGTGGTATAATAATTAAAATAAGTACAATTCCACATAAATAGCCAGGGGGACCGTTCCCCCCCTTTAAATCCCCATTGTCATTTGGAGACTTGAATGAGCCATTGGGACCAAACATTTATTTTCTAGGGAAGAGAGACACAGCTAACTCTTGACTTGCCATTGCATACATTCAATTTTCACATGTGTTACCATTCAGTACAATAATAGCCTGTATTTCGGAAGTCGCAGCTTATTTTGCCTCTTGGTTACTGTGGATATGTGAATGTTTAAGAATGTACAGTATGTGATGTTAACCACATTTCCACTTGATAGCTAGTATAATTTTTGTTTGTTTTTCAGAATTCATTGAAGTAAAAACGGTGTGGGAGGGGGGAGGAATAATCAGTTAAAACTGCTATTCCCTGAGGAAAATATTCAGTTTACTTTATTTCACATTTTGTATGGTTTTGTGTAATACACAGGTAAGAGCTCCTATAATCTCCCTCCCCCCACATTTCTACACACACTTATTAAAAAGCAATGCCAAGGCGCACAAAGACATCTTTTAACCACAAGGAATGGTCAGTACAGAAAACAAAAGGTTCAAAGTCAACAGCATTCCCAAAAGGCCTCAGACATTTTAGAATAGAAGTCACTTGGGGTTTTGGTATTATTAAAATATTTATAATCCACTTTCCTGTCCTAAAGAATAACCAAGGTGACTGGCAAAAAACAAAAACAAATCCCCCACCAAGAAAGAATTCATTCCGTAACATTTTTTTTAACCCATGAATGAGAGAAACTCCACAGCAGAAGCAGATATCTTGCAGAAGGTACCTTCTTCCAGAGATCAGCATACTTTGGATCTCAAAAACCAGGCCAGGGAGTGTGTGTTTTTACACTGTAGGAAATAGCATGCAACCTGCATGTACATCAGGGGTGGGGAACCTGTGGCCCTCCAGATGATGGACTACAACCCACATCAACTCCTGACTATTTGCTGGGCTGGCTGGTGCTGAGCTACAGGTCCCCATCCATGCTTACATCATCACATTTAGTGATTCTACATGCAGTGAAAGATGCTTGCATGATCATCAGACCTGATAATCTCTGCACGGATTGCTAAACTATCTCCCATACAGAAATGTCTTCAATATATTGTTTATTATTTATTGAACTCTCCTAAAATGACCAGTTGCTATCCTCCATTACTTTATTAGTTATTCATCTTTCTTGCCACATCATTGTTGCACATTCCTTCGGACAAATTTACTGCATACATTTAAAACTGTTTAACTTACCCTGCTCTCAGTTTAGCCTTTACTATATTTGGCTTTTTGATTTTTTCCTACATCCAGTACTTATAGCCTCTTAAGAGCCAACTAAGTGAGAATTCAAAGCAATAAAATGGGCAAAAACTATAAAAAGGAAATTTCTAATCAACAGTGTAGAGGACCTGTGAGCAAACATCACAAAAGGATCTGTATTCCTGGTGCAGAACTGATTCCAGCAATCTCATTCTCTTTCAAACTTGTACCAAAACTGCACAGCACTGGCCCTGTAGATTAGATTTCTGGAGGATAGCTCACTGCTGTGTATGACCATTACTGAATTCGGACCAAAGTCTATTCTAGGACCAGCCCCCACCCCTCCGCCTAGCTAGTCTTCTGGACAAATACAATACTTTCTGCAAACTGTAGGTACAAAGCTTTTAATTGTGTAGCTTTCATAATGGTTATTCAGCTGAAAAAGAAATAGCTTACAGCCTGAAATCACAAAACTCAATTTGGATTTTGTTCAGGGAGCTGTGGAGATGATGTTGTTTGCTTGGAAGAGGGATACAGTGGTACCTTGGGTTAAGAAGTTCATTCATTCCGGAGGTCCGTACTTAACCTGAAACTGTTCTTAACCTGAAGCACCACTTTAGCTAATGGGGCCTCCCGCTGCTGCCGCACCGCCAGAGCATGATTTCTGTTCTCATCCTGAAGCAAAGTTCTTAACCCGAGGTAATATTTCTGAGTTAGCGGAGTCTGTAACCTGAAGCATATGTAACCTGAAGTGTATGTAACCTGAGGTACCACTGTATTGTAAATGTTCTGAAATACTTTAGGTTTATTGTTTTGCAAATTATTTTTAAGATTATGAAAAGAAAGGCGTGTTGAGGGGAACTAAAAGCAAAATGTGAAGGGACAAACTGTTGCAAAGCCAAGTATTCCCTCCCCCCCCCCCAACATAACGGAGTCCACAATTTCTCAATGCTTCTGAGGGCAGTGTGGAATCCTAGATATATTTCTGTCAGAACTGCATAGGCATTATGTTCAGTAATCTTTCTCTTCTTCCCTAACAGGTCAGCCCCAAAGCCGAGTAACTGTCCGGACCCCTCCAACCTCGACTTTGATTCCCCTGCTGCAGAATGGTGCTGGGCATGTGTCAGACCTCAGTGCTTCTAACGGCGAAGCTGGGAATGGTGCCTTGTGCTCTGAACGCAGCTCACTGTCAGGCTCCCAGAAGCCTCATCGGAAGCTGCAATCTCATCATTCCATCAACAGCCAGATCAGTAAAAAGAGCAAAGGCAGCTCCAAATCAGCATCATCTCAGATACCTACTGAGGCACAGGAAGGTACCTCTCCCCATACCTTAATATTCTTCAGCTACTGCTAGAGTTTATTTGGTCCTTCGTTCATCGGGAGGAGAGTAGAAAGCACCACCACACCAGTGACTGGATGGTAGAGAATGTGAAGGTGGAAACACTGATGCTCCTGATTACTACTTTTTAGTATATACGCTACCTGTTTTGTTTCCAGACACATGGAGTGGGTCAATGCCTGCATTAAGATGCATGTCTTATCCATAGGAGATATTCTATCCCGAGTTCCAGTTCATGCAATTACAAAGCCAATGATTCATTAGACAGACATGACTGGACTCCAGCCAGCCAGCCAGCCAGCCAGCCAGCCAGGGTCCACAGAGTCTCAGTGGCAGGACTGGAGAATGGTCAGCTTCCATGCAACAGAGGGCAGATTCAGTGGAAGGATGCAGGCAGCAAGTGGAAGCCGGGACAAGATCAGGGGCAGTTCAACAGGCCTGAAGAAATTGGCCAGACAGAGAAGAAAGCAAAATTATGGAGATGGATTTAAGAGTTGCTATTCTCACAACTCTTGTTCAGTGTCTGAAACAATTTGATTACATGCACATGTTCATTTGCATTAGCTTTTGAACCTGTATGCCTTCCCTCTTTCAGGATTTAGTTACTTTAGCTACCATAGCAGCTGTTGGTTCTTCCTTTTGGGACTTGTGTACGATTCATCCTGATTCTTCATCTAAGTCGTATGGCAATTGCAGAGAAATGCAGCCTTCAAAAGGGAGGTGGACATATCATCCTTTGGGGGGCTAGTGGCGGTACAGTCTCCTATACTTTCCACTGCGCACTAAAGCACAATGCAGGAGTGGAAAATGTTTCATGGGGAGTTGTCCCCTGGATCCCTTTACTATGAAGCTGCTGAGTGGCCCTTGCTTGAGAACTAGAGAGTATTATCTGCACTGTGGCATTGTGTGGCGTGCTGAATTACTGACAGAGAAATTTTGCCTTGCAGTTGTTGGTGCTAATTGCTATAACCATTTCTGCCTATGGGCACTCACCATTGGCCAAACATCTGGAGGCTGTATGCCAGTAGTGGGTGTGGCCCAAGGTAAACATGGCCACTTCAAGGGCCAGATCAGGCTCCTAAACTAGGGGTTGGCACCCTGGCTGGGTGGGTGGGTGGAGAAAAAAGAGAGACTGTGTGGGGTGGGGGAATGCTCCAAATCAGACCTTGCAGTTCCACGTCATTATTTTTGCAGCTGCAAGAGGCCGGCCACTGTTTCTCGGCAAGAGACCTCAAGGGACTGTTGATGCCAGCGAGCCAGTAGATGAACTCTCACTATCTGTTCTCCCTTTCAACCAGTTGTGGGGCACCTGGCTTGTGATGGGATCTTCTCTGGAAGAGAGAGGATTTATAGTTACGTATGTTCAAAAGGAAGGTTCGGGCCTTAATTCATGTCACTGTACACAGTGTTGATGTTAACTTTCCCAAGGTGGCCAGGCTCTCAATCGCATGACCACTGAAGAGATTCCTAGGTGATTTCTCCTTAGCCATAGCATCCCAGATAATTACTGACTCTCATCCAAGTGTCTGCAGCATCTTCTTTCACCAGACTGGCCCCAGATGCCTTGATATACTGAAATGCAACATTTATGCTTTTCTTAGCATTGGTAGATTTTTGGAGCAATGCCTTTGCAGAATGCTATGCACAATGGTATCTTCTGTTTCTTCCTGTCTTCTGGCTCTGGTGCAATCACTTCTCTCCATGCCTGGTTTCAGCTTCCCACACTTGGCTCTCCTTTGCTTGCTTTTTGATATTCTCTTTTCTTTCTGCTTCCAGATTGCTGTGTCCACTGCATCCTCTCCTGCCTCTTCTGTGAGTTCCTGACCCTCTGCAACATCATGCTGGACTGTGCCACTTGTGGCTCCTGCAGCTCCGAGGATTCTTGCATCTGCTGCTGCTGCTGCGGCTCTGGGGAATGCGCCGATTGCGACCTGCCATGTGACATGGACTGCGGCATTATCGATGCATGCTGTGAGTCGGCTGACTGCCTTGAGATCTGCATGGAGTGCTGTGGCCTGTGCTTCTCCTCCTGAGACATGCAGCCAGATCTCATGCCCTGAATACAAACTGAATGTGCGGGAAACCTTGTCAATGAGGTCTCTCCACTGTTCTCCCCCGCCATCCAATAATCTGAATCCAAAGAAGCTAAGTTTGAAACAGCAGATGAGCCCTGCGGAGGGGACCCAAATTCTGGGCTGCAGAACTGCTTGGGAACAAGATGTGCAGGATTCTTGAAGGACAAGTGGTGGGCGTGCTTGCTTTATCTCTTCCCTCCCACCAGATTCCTCCCAATGGCAGCTGGGGGAGAGGAGTGTTCCTGCTGCCTGAGCCAAGAGCAGACAAAGATTAGCTGCACATCCAGCTATGTTGCTTGGCCGGGATCTGGAGCAGTCACACGGAGCCCAGAGATGGGCATGATGTGCTGCCTGGGTCTAGCGTGCCAGTAAGCTGTGCCACCTACTGGCCGTCGGGTCCTGCTGCTGTTCGACTCCTGGGTATTTCTCCCCTTAGTTCTGGTGCTTTTCGTTTGGCAAAAGTGCCTTAAGTGTACTGATGTCAACTAGCTGGCAGCCTTGCTCTCTCCTGGCTGGCCACTGAACATCTCCGGCGCCCATGAGGATGGCAGCTAGCCTAGTGTGCCAAGATGGAATGTTTTCATGCAGCTGCTCTGGGCTGATCCCTGGCCCTGTAGCAGAATTCTTCCAGTGGCAGAAAGAAAGGAAGCCAAAGCCTCAGATCAGCCCCTAATCCCATGAGAAAGTGACTTGTGAGCAGCCCCTCCACAACTGTCAGCAGCCAGGAGCTGACCTGTGAACTTTTAAGAGGACTCGTATCTCACCCCTAACTCCCCTACCCAAATCCTTTCATCAACTTTTTGCAGTGGACATATCGGTGCTGAGATTAGACAGTCCCATCCAGTCATCTCCATACACATTCAAGGATCTCGATGACATATCTGGTGTTTGAATGCAATACTTTTAAAGGAGCTTTTTCCTGAGGATGAGGATGTACTTTGTAGGTGTGGAAGGGGATAACAGGAGCCTCATTTCTGTGCCTTTTCCCCACAGCAGGCAAACACTAGGCCTAATGCAAAGGCAGCAATCCATTTGATACTGGACACTGACATGACAGCCTTCCAAGAGAGCCATCCAAAATGATAGCCTGTTTTGGGACCATAAAGGGGAACAACAGATGCCGCTCCAAATGTAGACATCCTTGCCGTGGGAGTCCTCAAATCCCTTTCAGTGATGGGTTTATATTTTGTCTTTCCATTGTTATTTGTTACTGTAAATAAAACGTTAAAAAATCACTTTGAGCCAGAGAATACTTCAGTGTTGTGTACTGGCTTTAGGGGTGAAACTACCACACACTGATAAGTGGACACCTTTCCTGGGGTCATTTTACCCCAGTACAAATCGCACACACCACATATTAAGTGCATGAAGCATTAGCTGCCATAGTGTGTTTAAGAAAACCATGCCAGTGATGATTAATTAATAAGCCCATGCACATCTTGTATTTGGGTTGTCATATCTAAGCACAAAATGTTTTGTTTCAAATAGCCTAAATTTATAAATGGAGGACCTTTTTGGGAAGGCATTCTTTAAGACGGAGACAGGCAGGGAGTAAATTCCCAGATCAGAGCATCTGAAATGGGACTCACTAGATATATCCCTCCCCCCAAAAAACGACTGGAAAGAGCTCAAGAATTGCAGGGGCGTTGCGCTGGAATGAGTGGTTCTGACTTTTGGAGCCTTTGCACATCTCTTAATTCCTTAGCATTTAATGATGAACCATGTTTGGAGAACAAGGTCGTTTTGGGTTTGATTATACTGCGTCCAGGAAAAAAGGTCTAGTAGCCAGACTGCTCCATTTTTTATGGAAGTGTTCAAAACTCTCTGGGTTGTGCTCCAGACTGTCGGCGAAGGCTTTGCATGATAGAATGCTCTCTGTATAAGCCCCCTTAACATGGTGCTCTTGTGAACTGGTGACACAGGTAACTAAGTCGCTGTGGGATGTTGGCACCTTTACCCCCATGCTTTGAGATCTGCTGGGAGGGGTGGGGGTGGGGAGCAGCCAGGCTCATGCTTCGGTGGTGACACTGGATAGGGCATCCTTCTTTGTGGAACTCCCTGTGGAGGTACAGCTCTCCCCCTAGTCAGCTTTTTGACGTCAACTGAAAACTATCTTTTCCTTTGGGCTTTTGGGAGATAAACATGTGGAGCCCAACAGTTATTATTTTGTCTGCTGCTGTCATTCCTTATTATTGTAATATGTTTGGATAAGGAGGTCAAATTCTGCTCTGTGGTATTTTATCTGACGTTTATGTAAACTGCCCTGGGATCCTATGGGGTGAAGGACAGTTTAACAATTAAAAATGATTATGGACGATGACGATTTTAGCCCTGTCCCTGTCATTGCTGGGCTGTTCTCAGCCCTTTGCATTTTGGGGAATAAGCTTCGGAAGTGGAGAGCTTCTTCCGCCTTTGTAGGTTCCTCACATTTTATATTTCAATCATCTAACATATAATGGGTCTGGGAAGAGCTTTGAGTTAGGACTAAATGGGCAGCCCCTGTGGGTGGTATTCAGTGAAGTTTTACTCAAGAGCAGATCAGCTGAAATTAATGAGTATGACTAAGTTAGGTCCCTTAATTTCAGTAGGTCTACTCTTGAGTAAAACAGGCACATATCTGGCATCTTCAAAGAAGAATCCATCCCCACTAGAACATCTGGGCTGAGACATGGTAGAACCCTTGGGTGACCCAGGTCTGCTGACCAGGCCCTTCCAATCCCCCTATTTTCCTGTGGGGAAGTTTTCTCTTGTGCTTATGGGAGGGATGCATTTATTCACCACCAAGTCCTTGCAAATTTCACGGGCCACCCTCCCTCCATATTGATGGCCATCTTGTTAAGAAAGAATAAATAGCATAAACGCTCTTCAAAATGTGAAATATGTTGGCTAATTAATTACACACATGCTAACATGTTCCTAATTAGCTTTCGTGGACATCTTATTTCCTAAAAATACCACGGCAAATAATTCGATATTAAATACCACAAAGGGGGCAAGGGAACACATTCGCAAAATATAATATTAAGCAGCTGGTTTTCAAGGGCTTGCTGAGACAACAATCCCTAAATTTCTAGACAAAAATGCCTGCAAGAAGTTTTAGAGGCCTCGCAAACAGATCACAGATTTAAATGACTTGAAAGATAATCAGAAGCTCTTGGGTCCTTTGCTGAATGATGGGTAAGCATTGCTAGGGGTCCTGAAGATCGTGTCTATGGCTTTAAAATGGGAATGGGGAACCTGGGACCTTCCAACTGTAGGACTCCCAACCCCCAGCAGCCCCATCAAGCATGGCCTGCGGACTCTAGGATGATGGGAGTTGTAGTTCAACAACATTCCAGGGATTAATAGGTTCTCCATCCCTGCTAAAGCAGCAATAGAGGTTAAGCTGTCACTGGAGCTGCTCTCTTACTGTGCTACCGGTGCCTGCATCTCCCTTCTCTCCTGCCTTCAGGAAAAAGCAGCAGCAGGATTTCAGTTTCTCCCCGCACAAACAAGGTAGGAGAATTGAGCTGGTGATGTGGGAAGAACAATGGCTCCATCCTCCTTGGCTGCTTTGGACATTTTAAACATACACCCAACAACTGTGGGTGGAGTGGGCAGAGGAATGTCAGGTCACATCTGTTTACTTAAGTTTAAAATTCTGTGCCTCCCTCCATCATTGATTCCAGGGCAGTGCATGGCACGGTTTAAAACAAATAAAACACAACATGCAGTAATAACATATCATACAGCATGAAACAATGGCAGCAACAGCAGGAGACCCACCTCTCAAAAGTACTTTATATACTTTAAAGGCCTGGGGAAATAAATAAATGTCTCTTGGTTGCCAAAGACAACAAGGCATGCCGTAGGTGAACTTCCCTGGGGAAGGTCCTCCATAGATGGGACATCACTGCTGAAAATGTCCTTTTCCTGGTTACCACTTGCTTCCCCTGTGAGGGAACCTGTTTAATAAACCTGTTTTGTTCCCAGCTCTTTTGTGGGACCTGAATCAGTAGTTGAAGTCCAATGCACATTCATCTCTCAGCTCCCTCCTTTCTTTGTCAGTCTCTTGCTCTTACTCTGTTTCTGCCTACCCCCCACCTGATCACTGATTTCAGCAACATGAACAGTGCATGAGGTTCTCACTCAGCAAATCGCAGACTAATCGTAATCATAATAATTTTATTATTTATCTGCTGCCCTTCTGACTGGGTTGACCCAGCTACTCTGGGCAGCTCCTAACAAAATATGAAAAGCACAATAAAAGATCAACCATTAAAAACTTCCCTGAACAGGGTTAAGGGAGTCTTGACTGCAAGCTGGGCTGCAACAGGCTGGGAAACTATTGCTAACTCCCTACATGCCTGTGAATCCAGGGAGAGGGGAATGTCAGCTAAATTGTAGGCATTTCCCAAGGACCCCACTCTTGATGACCTTTGGGCAGGCCTAGGCTACACCAGCAGCATGAGATCATATGGCAGCAGCACTACTGTGTCCTGAACCACTAGGGTACCATGAGCAATCCCACCCCAATTGCAGAAACCTGTGCTGGACATTAGGCCAATGCTGGACTGCTGGTTCTCAACCTGTGGGTCCCCAGATGTTGTTGGACCACAACTCCCATCATCCCTGAGCTCTGGCCTTGCTAGCTAGGGGTGATGGGAGTTGTAGTTGAACAACATCTGGGGACCCACAGGTTGAGAAAGGCTGGTGGTTACAAGCTACAATATCAGCTCCTTTTCTTTCTTGGCCTTGGGTGCCTCACATTACCCTGGCCAGAAGCCTATCACTTAGTCATTTTCAGTTCCCAGACAGCTAGTTAGTAAATGCACCAATGACAATCCTGTCTGTCTGGTCTGCTTAGGTATATGTGCACTTTTTGCCCACTTTTTCTTGTTTGCTCAGCCTCCCCAATCCCTTTTCTGTGCTTCTTCCACACTCTTCCTCAGTTGCTCCCCCTCCATCCCCTGCAATCCAAATTCCTTCTTTCTACATATTCCCATTCCCTTCAGAGCATCTGCTCCTTAGTGAGGCTTACTCTTAACCTCTAAACGCAGAAGTTTATTTTGATTGGTTCCTTACATGCTTCGCCTTTCCTCTTAGCCCCTGTCCATGCAGCTTATCAGATTGAAGTGCAAAGGTTGCTGGCTGGACAAAGGATTCCCATTAAACTGGAATGTGCGGCTTGCAGCAGTATTTTTTTTTTAATTCTGTTGCTCAAAAGCCTTCAAGCAGTACCATGTACCTAATGCATGGGAAGGGCTTGGTGGAGCGGGGTGGGATATAATGTGGCTGCCTTGATCTCTTCCACCTTTGGAGCATAACATCACTCTAGCCCAATTAGGAATGGACTAGTGGTACGTTTGCCAACTAACCAGAAAAAAACCCTGCTCTGCTTTTATGCCTTTAGCTGCAGTTTGGTCTGTGTAAATCAATCATAAAGCTTTTCCCAGTATGTCAATAAACATTAGGATGCACAGACATTCCCCCATCCCGTGCACACTGCTGGTCACATTCTCAAATGTTATGCAGCTTCTTGCCATCTCCACCCTTGTAGGCTGTGCATTCGAAACTCATGAGACAGGCCCATTTGCACTTAGGGCTCCTGCTTGCAACCAGAAATCCCAATTGTGCAGGATTCCCAGGTGGAGAGGCATAGATGGTCATCTCTCCTTAACTCAGTGTGCCTGCTAGAGGGGCTTGTGTGACAGTGGGCTTTCCCACATTCAGGTGGAACTTCAAAATGCAATTGTCGGTAATTTTTTATTATAAACGATGATGGGTGAGCAGGAAGTCATTAGCCAGTAGAACTGGATATAACTGTTGAGTGACAAAATGTCACCCTTTAGCTCAAAATAAAATAAAATACTTTTATTTTATTTTAAATAAATAAAATATATTTAAATAAATTTATTTAAATAAATTTAAATTTAACCCTATAATCCACTTTAATACTTGAAAAATAATGACTACATGGCAATGAAAAGAAAGGAACTCTGAACTTGTTCAAGTACATATATACCCATGGTTTTTTGGGGGGACTCATATTTACAGAAAAATAAACACAAGTAGTTTCTACACTGAATTGTTCAACCACCCCCCATGTTTAGGGAGCTTTTCTGAATGGGGTCATTCCTGTCTGTGGATTCTTAAGGATGCAAAATCTTCTTCCTCATTGGGAGGAATTCCTATTGACTGAAGCCAGTATCTCCCCCACCCCTCATTTATTTATATGTTTTGCCACTACATAAGAGAATTTGACCAATCTGCAGGAGGCAGTAGAAGACAGGAGTGCCTGGCATGCTCTGGTCCATGGAGTCACGAAGGGTCGAACACGACTAAACGACTAAACAACAACAACAAGAGAATTTTAGCAGGTGCCACTTGCCAGGATACAGTAATGCAGAGGCAAGGAAAGCCACATTTGCTGAAATGCCCCTTTTGTACAATGCTCCTTACCTCCTCTATCCCATCTGAGCAACTTACCCCTGCCCAAAAAAGCCACCTATGTACCAAACATAGACTGCAGAAATAGTCTGAATTTTAGTAGGATGGAGGGGTTTGCAAGCTTTGAAACCTGCAGGCAGTGGGCAAAGGAAGAGTTAACCATGCTTCAGGGAATTAATTAACAACAGATGTCTTCAGTTTCAATTAATTAATCTCCTGCCACGCTTGGTTTTTACAGTTCCCTTGGAAGTCTCTCCAAAACGAAGAGCTGTCCAGATGCCAAGGCAAGTCCCATGCCTACAGGCCTGGAGGGTCACGTGGGCCTTGAGCAGCCTGACTGGGCAGGGGTAGTGAGTAAATGGGTTTGTTGTTCTTCCATTTGCGCAGCGCCAGCTGGCCAGACAGGCACACTTCCCCTGACGTTGGCAGCAGTGACGCATTGAGCGTCATGCTTCTCAGACTATTTCCCAAGGGGCTGCGGGTCATTGGCCAGCAATTACTGCCACCTGGCCCTGTGTGTTCAGGGGGGACTCTGAAAATCAGTCCAGATTAGGTAAATATATGAATTTAGATCCCTTAAATCAGGATCAGTTTTCACTTAAAACTGTATGGCGAGCACATATGCAGAATTTTAGATGGGATTTTAAAAAAAATATCAGATGGGCTATTTATCTCTTCAATTGAAGACAAAATGATGGTTTCTAAGTGGCAATCTGTGCTACATAACTGCTGAGGAGGTTGTCCTTGCAGACCCCTGGGAAGACTTCTGCACTTTTAACCCTTGAGGATTATTCATGCTGGCTGGTGCTGATGGGAGATGGGGGCCGACAACATTTGAGGGGTCACAAGTTGGCCACCATTACTTTGAGTTTCATGAAAGGAGAACTGCACCAGGGGTAGTTTTCACGACTACATTGCTGCAATGATAGTAGCCTTGTTGGGGGTTGTTTTCCCCACCATGGGTGCAAGTCCTACAAATGGGAGTTAAATGTGTACATCTCTTCCTTTGCCCTGTGTAGCAAAATGCTGTTTGCTGAGTAGTGAGTTAGCATGAAGCAATTATGGTACAGATCCCAAACACTCTCAGGGCAAGGGGCAATCAATGTACCACCCTAGCAATGTACCACCCTAGCAAGTAAAGGACAAAGAAATGGGTTGATGCTTTCCCCACAAAGCAGATTTCTGTTGTGTGACTCTTAATTTACGTAGTTCAGTGGCAGAGACATGTTTTCCATGCAGAAAGTCCCAGGTTCATTCCATGGCATCTTCAGATGCGATTGGGAGAAAGCCCTTCTTAAATTTTGCAAACCCACCATCACTCAATGTAGACAGTACGAAATGACTTAGATGGGCTCATAGTTTGACTTGGTTTTAAGCAGAATCCCATGCTCCAGTACTGGGTAACAATACTGCACCCATACTAATGTCTGGAGCCTTGCTATTTTTACAGAACATGCTTCTTCCTGGGGTTAAGATAAGTAGTTTCCCTGGATTAGTACCTTCCCTGCTCCAAACCAGTGTCTGGATAAATATGGAAATCCTTCTGAAACATATACCATCAGGGCGTCCAACAGATCAGACTAGATAGGAATCTATTTTCTGGAACCCCAGACAGATCTATTAAACAGCAAGTGAGATGGACTTTGTGAGATGGCCTTTCCAGCAAATTTCATCCAGAGGGCCCTTTTGATGGATTACATTTAGGGGAGCTTTAATTTTCATCAGCTTAACCACCAGCAATTTATTATGGAGCATATTAATAATGAAAGTTTATTGTCGAATTGCTAATTGACTGCAAGGGAACTATATTCCCTGAGCTCTGCCTTTGCTTTCCCAGCTCGAGAAAAGGCATTAACGCACAGAGCTCTTTCCGTGCAGTGCCTCTGCGTGGAAACTGCTTTTGGAAATGCACTTCCCTTTATTAAGAGTTGAGGTTTGGCCAAAGTGCTGGCCCAGGGATGATGTCCAGCCAGATGGAGATGAAGGATATTAACCTTGAACCTAATGGATAGAGAGAAACATTTGAGTAGAAGCTCCACAGCAACTATGTCAAAAAACAAAACAACACCTGGTAGTATAGGAGCCATCACCTTAGTAGTCCTGCAGTTTAGAGTGTCAGTAATGCATACAGCACAACACATGTTTCTTGTTCTAGCCAAAGGCCACGATAAACCCGCAGCAACAGTACCAATAAAGCAATACAGATCATACATCCATAATATGAGCCAACATCCATGATATAAGAGGTTACCAGAGACATCAACAAACTCAAATCCAACTTGATTTCAAATTTAGCCTCCAAACCACCACAGCAATTTATAGTGATTTAATCTATCTCCTTCCTTTCTCCTTTTTTTGCAGTCAGTACATAGAGGGCCACTCTGTGTGTTATAAAGCTTTTTATTCTCACTCGAAAGAAACCAAACCATTTCTGCCGGGATGGACCCATTTGCTTTTGTGAACCAAAGTTTCAGAAATTAAGTCCCCTTGAGTCCAATGGCACTTACTTCCGGGTAAGTACATACAGGATGGCAGCTGAAGTTGAATTAGTGAGACATTGCAGTCCTGAGCTGATCTTCTCCCTGGGAAGCTTGACTTCAGGTCACACCTTGGCCACCACCTCATTGTGTGGCCTTGGTTATATTACAACCCCTTTCAGCTTCAATTCCTCATTGATAAAATTAGGATACAAGAGATCTATAAGTAGTTGTGAGGATGATATGAAACAAAAGGATTAAAAAGAGGACTCAGTGGGCTTTGAATAAATAATACAAAAAGAGTGTGACTGAATTTTTTGAGCAAAAATGTTTAGTGTAGATTGACTCCTCTCACAAAATCCCCCCACATCGCATCTCTTTCCTTCTCTTCTCAAATATAAATGTTTTTGATACTAGTTTCTGTTGCTATTTCAAGAGCAATATCCAAGATCTATATCTAAATCCTGCTTGCATTCTTTTCATCCCAAGCCTAGAGGATGACATACGTCAGAAAATCTTTTTAAATATATTTTTTTCAGGCAGGGTTTGATTTCCTCCTCTTCTGTCTGCTGTTATAAAATGGCACCAGCTTCACTTTCAACAAACAGTAAGGCGATGCTGAAACTGCAGGCTCTGTGCTCCTGTTCTGGTGACCTAGCAAACCTCTGCAAGGAAAACCTTCTCCAGTGGGATGTGTGAATGCAAGGCTCACTTGTCAAGAATGGAAGTCAGCCACAGGAACCAGAGAGGCCTCTTGCTGGTCTCCACCAGCTTTGTAGAAAGGTGAGGGACTAACATGAACCAAAGTGCTTTCCTTGCATGTCTGAAGTGGAGGGGCGTGTGGGTCAGGAAATCTGAAAAAGTGTTGCCAGTACCTGGTCAGGCTCATTGAGATGTGTCTTGAATTACTTTTGGTGACTCTCACCACAAAAGAAAGAGCTTTAAGTGGCAGGCAGACAGCTCTCTTGATGTTTTCACTGGCTGATGTGGAGTTACACTGACCCTCCACTCAGTCAGTTGTGGAGGGTTGTGTTTAAGCGGAGTAGCCAAGGTTGTGGTTATCCTTCACTCTACCATGCAATGGGGCTGGCACGGGCTCTTAGGATACTGTAGTAAACACATCCGTATTCTGGTTCAATATGGTACTTTCCTTGCCCTTATGGCAATCGTTGCTTTCAACTGCACATGCTATTTCTAGCCACACATTTTTCAAAGGAAAAGAATCAATAAAATGTGAGGGTTTTCTTCTTTCTCTTCTCCTTCATCGCAAAAACTTTCTCCATCCTGCTTCCTGTCTGGCCGCAATACCAAACTGGCACATGCTGTGGAGTGCTGTGAAATGGCGTCCAAGGCTAGTCACCTGACTTTCAGTCACGTCTAAACGTGCCCCCCGTTGGTTGCCTACCCCCTTGGCCAAAACCGTTTCCTCCCCTTTAAGAAGCTGAAAATTTAAAGGGCAAGGAAACACATGGCACCGAAGTGAGCCAAGCCAAAAAGAAAAACAATTCCGTGGGAGTCACGACTTTTGTTTAATCATCGGGTTGTGCTGCGCTGCCTCTGCTAAGCGGAGCTGGTGGAATGGGGAGGGAGGGGACAAGCAGAGAAGGCTGCAGTCTATTAAACTTCCTTTGAGAGCCTGCCAGACTGACAACAGCTGGAAGAAATTAACATTTCAGATCCATCAGCCGCCTTGCTGCTTTTCCCTCCAGAAAACAAATGGCTTGACGGCTGTAGTCTAGGCAGCTTCACCTTGTCCCCCTTCGCTTCAGACAATTGCTGGCTTGATTTTGCCTGTGCGGGGCTTTTCCTCCCCCCCCCCCACCTGCAATGAGACGAGGAAAGAAAAGCGCTACAGAAGTTGTGCTGCGAGGAGTACAGAAAGCTGTTATCATTTACAGGCCTGGCTGGAAAAGTCAACAAAAAGCACACAGTGAAGACGACTTTGGTACACCAGAATCCACAGAAATATCATTGCCAGTTGACTTCGAGGTGTTAAAAATAGTCAAGCTCTTTGTTACTTAAAATGTTTGTTAGCTGCTCTACAGCTCCCAGAGTAGTATATAGAGAAAGCATAAATAGATTTTTAAAAATAAATAAATCAAAAAGGGTGGGATAAATCATGAAATTATTATATCAAGCAAACACCTCTGGGGATCCAGAGATTGTTTATGGGAAGGATTCAATCACATGCCAAGGAACTTAGGTTGTGCAATTACAGGGGATTTGAGTTTTTGCACAACTAACCTACCTGCCCACAAAAGCGGGGTTTTTTTGTGATAAGGAATATGATGGGGGAAAGCACTGGGAAGTGAGGGACAACAGTTGCATGGTATTGCAACACTGTATAATTTCCCTGCAAACAAATCAGAATGAATGCTCACTAAACAGGTCATCTTGAAGCAGATCTCTCCCATGAGCTGAATTGGTGATGCCTTTTGAAATCTGATGAGTCTCCCCATTTTGTGCACTGGGGTGAAGGGGAGTCTCAGGGCAGCTGGGGGGGCTGTTGGGGGGGGAGTCTGTCAGCTGATCCACCCAAGATGCTGCAGTTGCTTACCCATTTCTAATTTGCTCTGAGGAATGTTGGAGGGTATGAAGTTAGCTTCATTAACTACAAACCCCCAAATTTTGGGTGCCCTCCAAACCAATAACAAAGTTTTGTAGTTTTGTAGCACGAACCCCATGGCGTGGGAGCTTCCTGCTGTGGATGCCTGTGGACAACAGTTCATACCGCTCAGAGCGAGAGCTTGGATGGCTTGGAGAGTGGGGGTGAAAGTTGCTAAGTTGTTGTTTCAAAAGAAACTGAGTGAGAATCTGTTGGCACAGCCTGGGGACCTCTTTGTGTTTGGGGGCGGTGTTGTCAGTCATAAGTGAAAAATGGGGTGGGAACTATTGCTAAGACCACTGGCCATTTAATCTGGCTGAATGCCTTGTGTGTTTTTCCACCTATGTATTTTGGTTAAGTGGGTTGCTTTAATTTTTGCCATTGTAGTTTTGCTTGTCTACCTTATGATAGAATTATTCACTAGCTGTTTACTGTATTGCCCAAGTCTATATGCTTTTGCAATGTTTTTATGTTGTTGGTACCCGCTCTTTAGCTTAGTTCCCCCTACTCTAGGATTGAAAATATTCAACAAAGAGCAGGCTTATAAATACTGTACATGAATGAATAATTGCACTCTGCATTGCATTTATTTCCAGGACTCCGCAGAAACAACCCTTTTGCTCTGCCTTGAAGTCGTTTGATAGTTGCCTAGGAGTGGAAGAGCCAGATCTGATCTGCGTTGCTATCATGTAATATCTTGTGGGAACAGAAGCACTCTGAATCCTGCAATACTGGAAGTGAGGCCAAATTGGCAGGCCCAAGACCTCCGTGTGCCAAACTGCAGTCTGTCTGGGAACTTTGGCTTCTCCGGCAGCACAGCCCTGAGTGAACACAGTCCGTATTCCTCTAAGTTCTGCAATGCTACCAGGTTGGAGGAGAAAAGGGGCAGTTGGGTGGAGTTTACTCTGGTGGGGGAGTGCAAAGGGTTTCAATATGTGGTGGATACGAAGAGAATGAGCTCTGTCTCAAGCGATACCCAGCTTTATAAGGAAAATTCTCCAAAGTCAAGTGTGAGAACTTGTTCTTGCTCCAGAAATGCCCTGGTGGCACAACTGCTCTATGACAGCCTTTCTCAACCTGTGGGTCCCCAGATGTTGCTGAACTACAACTCCCATCACCCCTAGCTATCAAAGGCTCAGGGATGATGGGAGTTGTAGTCCAACAACATCTGGGGACCAACAGGTTGAGAACCGCTGCTCTTTGACATGATGCACTTTCAATACTATGATCAGCAGTTTGAGGTACAAGCACTTACATTCACACAACCATCTCAGCATCCAAAGGCGAAAGGTGATCTTCTCAAGAGCCTAACACCCATGGGCAGTATCCAACTCCTTCCATTAGTGTAAAGATTTCCACTTCCACAACATCACTTTCACCCCCTCTCCTCCCCCTGTTCATGCCCCACACCCTCCACAAATCTGCTCGAGAGTGTTGGACAAACCCCATAACAGACTGGAGAGCAATGCCAGATTTAGGGCAGTATGGGCAGTTCCCCAGCACAGGGCGCCAAGCTGAGTGGATGCAAATTTGAGATCGACAATTGAGAAGGTCCATTTGGGGGTGCCAATGTTGGCCTCGCACAGGGTGCCATATTATGAAAGATTACCAAAGTCCACCCCTGTTTAAGAAGAAGAAGAAGAAGAAGAAGAAGAAGAAGAAGAAGAAGAAGAGGAGGAGGAGGAGGAGGAGGAGGAGGAGGAGGAGGAGTTTGGATTTGATATCCTGCTTTATCACTACCCAAAGGAGTCTCAAAGCAGTTAACATTCTCCTTTCCCTTCCTCTCCCACAACAAACACTATGTGAGGTGAGTGGGGCTGAGAGACTTCAGAGAAGTGTGACTAGCCCAAGGTCACCCAGCAGCTGCAGGTGGAGGAGCAGAGACGCAAACCCGGTTCACCAGATTACCGCTCTTAACCACTACACCACACTGGAGGCACATGGGGAGGTGAAGGAGGCAGTTCTGTTGCGTAAGGGTGAATCCTTCATCACTTTGTGGCTTTGCAGTACATGTGCTGCACACTCCATTGCAAACAGTAAACTACCTCTTTATAGGATTGACATAGGAGTCGTCGTATATTCCTGTGCCAAAATGATTTCCATGAGGGAATTTTGCCACGAGAGAGTTCTTGTAATCAGAGAGGTGTTGATGGTCTAAGTCACATAATACACCTGTTATGATTTTTCAGACTTTTATGAAATCCAATTGCCCATGACTAGCTTAGAGAGTCTAAACAAGCAGAGGACACCACTTTTTCATGGGGGGGGGGGTATCTCCATTTCCCAGGCAGCCCAGTGAGACTGCAGCCTTGTTTAAACAATGAATTTGCTCTGGTTTGATTTAAAGTTATAAACACCAACTAAGATAATAAATGGTACCTCCTCTTCCCCTCCTGCCCCCTCTCCAAAACTAAAAAGCCCTGGGTGGCCACTCTAGTTCTGTTCAGTTTACATCAGTTCTTACTGCTGACCAACTTTTGCTGTGTCTGGGGCTGCTTTTCATTTGCACACCAAACCGGCATCAGTTTCCTGCTATAAATGTTGGCCATCGCAACATGCTAGCAGATGTTTGCTGCCTTTATAATGGCTTGTGCTCACTCTCCCAATCCACAGATGTGCGTGCATGTGCACACCCGCACATGTATCTATCCATGCACTGTGGGAGCCAACCAAAATGCAGAAATCCCAGCAGCCTTCACTTCATTTAATACCAGCATTCTTCTCAACTCCGACATACTTAAGCTTCATCCTCAGATGCCCACCTTGAATCAGCTGCATGAATATAGGTGAACAAACAGCCTCTGTATTGATGCTGATGTGTCAAGCGTAGTGTCAGACAGGCCTTGATAATGTGGCAGCTGGTGGCTCTTTCTTCTTGGCTCCTGGAATGGTACTCTAGGGAAGGGATGGGGTAACAAGCTGAGAGAAGGTGGAGTGCAACATACTCCCCAACTGTGCCAGTTTAACTCAGGCTCATAAATCGCCACTTCTCTACGTTTCCTGAAGCAAGTAAGAATGTGGACAAAATCACACTGGCATATTTCATGAGCACATGGGATTCTTCCCTTGCACAGTTCACAATGTTTCTTTCTATCTTGCTAAACCTACCCACTCCCCCTCTGCTTAGTGTGGGGGAAGACATTTCCTCCCTGCATGCTCATTCGGATGCAGTCCCAGCAAAACAAGGTTGGGAACGGAGTGTGTTTAAACCACCTTTTGGCATTGCCTGGCCTTTCAAGCTTGTCCTCTGTCTCTGGATTCAACTGAAACTGGCAGGGGTGTAAGAAAACCCTATCAGATTTACCAGAAGTCCCACCCACCCACCCGCACTGCCACTCTTCAAAAGCATACGAAATATTTTTTTTTATTTTTTAAAGAAACCCAACAAGGGAAATAAGACTTTCCTCTAGCTTCATCCATTTCCCCCCGAGTCTGGAGGAGGGGGATGGAGAAGAAGATGCCTGTGCTGCCATGTCACTTCAGACAGAACATACTTTATCACAGGTGACAACATATGTGCAGGAAGCTTGAAATTTGTTAGTTAGATAGACGAATAATGGTTGTTGTTTCGGATTATATATATACAGTGGTACCTTGGGTTACAAACGTTTCAGATTACAGACGCTTCAGGTTACAGACTCTGCTAACCCAGAAATATTACCTCGGGTTAAGAACTTTGTTTCAGGATGAGAACAGAAATTGTGCTCCAGCGGCACGGCGGCGGCAGGAGGCCCCATTAGCTAAAGTGGTATCTCAGGTTAAGAACGGTTTCAGGTTAAGAACAGACCTCCAGAATGAGTGAACTTCTTAACCCAAGGTACCGCTGTACTGCCCTTCGCATAGTACATAAATCCATAAAACAACACAGTCCTTAAATTACACTACCACTCATAACAATTCATTAAATAGTAATTTACAAAAACAAGAACAAAAAACAAAACACAGCAGCAGCAACTAATCCATTTATCTAATCAGGTCTCCAACATTCCCACCCAAAAAATTGTGGTGGAGTGTGTATTTACCAACAATCTAAAATGGTGAAGATGCACCTCAGAATGGAGAGAGCTAACACAGGTGAGGAGACACCTCTGAAAAGGCCACCACGCCATATGATACATGCTGTAGACCATGTAGGGGTTTAAACATGGTTTCAAATCCATACACTGCAAATTATATGAGCTTTAGAGAGCCTGTCCCACCCACTATTTGTTTGCCAATGGGAAATTTCCTCCAAAAGCAAATGCCAGCTTCTGAAAAGGGGTTTTCATTGGGGCTGCAGGGAATGAAAGGGTTACATTCCTGCTCTGTGCCTGCCTTGATCCTATTATCAGCTCCCCACCCCTCCACAACCTGATACAATTTGTAATTCAGAAAACCAGCACATTATATGCAGAGTCGCATTTAACATCACAAGTAGTTGGGCCCTTAGAAACTGTACACCGATAGTACAGAGAGAACGGTTTAACAGCACTAAACTGTTAGCATGTATGAAACTGGTCTTGCTCTCCAGCAAACAGACAGTGAAACACGATATAAGTTGTTTCTTTTCTTAGACCATACATAGCAAATGTGAGTACATAGGAAGAGGTAGAATATAGTGTAGTTAAAAAACCATGTGAGCTTGAAGGCTTTTTGGAAGGCTGATGTAGCTGGTGGCAATGCTAATAGACTGTATTGGATTTCCAAATTCCTCTTAATTTCAATCACACCCCCCCCCCCATTGGCTGCAGTAGTACACTGAGAAGATTGGTAGGAATCCTACACTGGCCAGAAACATGGAGTTTTATTCCTAAGAAATTAGTTTGCTGATTAGTGTTTACTAAAAAGAAAGCCCATATCCTGTTTGTCAGATGTTGGGAGGATATAACGTGGTGCTGTGGGCAAGGCAAGCTATGTCTGCAGAATTGAGGAATCTTTGTCTTCCATCTATGATTGGCTCAAACACAGTATTTGGGGTTTGTCTCATGTCCATTTGCCTGGTCCAACAGCAAGTTGCACCTTTGTGCATAAAGCCATTTGCTTCTTATTAGTGCCAGAATCCATATTTCTGGGTGGATTTTTTGGGGGTGGTGGTGGTGGCTTGTTTTCTTCTTCAATGAAAGTTCTTCTATTATCACTGGCTGGGTAAGGCAAGTGTTGTGTTTTCTTTTGTTTGGATCATTGGAGCAAAGGATGTTTTTTCTGCCTCGGGCCTCTACTCCGGTATGTTTATACAGATACTCTATTCTGCATTTGGACTGTATTTTGGACCTCCCTGTTTTTATACCCCTAGTTTCTGGTTCCTGGATCTGCTGTCAGCAAGGGCCTCCTTTCCTCATCCATTTCTTGTCTCCAGTCATGGCCAAGGCTAACAAGCGAATAGAGTGGAGGGTCTCTTATTCTGGAGAGTGCCACATTCCAGGCCCACCGCTCTGCTCTTTCCAGGAGGAGTTGTGATGGGAGCAAAAAAGGGACCGGGCCGGACTGGCTGTGGGATACTAACCCTGTAAATCTCGCAAAGGCTTTTCAGTGAGGGCTGTCAGGAAGAGGTGCCTCATAAAGCCAAATAGTGATTTCCTGCTGCAGCCGGCAGGAGTTGTTTTCTTTACAACACGCTGCTGAAACCGGAGAGGAGATGGTGTTTAAATATCTCAGTCCTGGAGGAGTTGCTGTATGCTTGAGACGGAGCCAGCAGCCAAAGTGCACAAGGAAAGGACAGATGCCAACATTTGAAAGCCATTAACCGAGAATATTTCGGGAGGATAATTAAGAGACATACCTTTAACCCACTTCGAAATTCACTGAATGGGCTTATGTCTCTGTGAGTTATGGAGTGAAAATATGGCAACTTTTTTTTTTTTTTTTGCCTTGAAAAAGAAAAGAGAATTGTCTGCCTACATTCCTCATACAACTTTGGCAGTTTGCTTACACACACACACACACACACACACACACACACACACACACACACCTCAGTTCTAAAAAGAGAGAAGCTCTGCGTCTCATGGTCTGTCTAGAAGCCATGCATTTAAAACCTTACACACACACGCCTTCCAGCTGTGGGTGGAAGAGCTGCAGTTACTCACTGAGTGAGGGAAATATACTTTGCCTGTGCTCAGAAACCTAACCTCTGCTTTGTTATTAATGCCACCTCTACCAAGGCTGAGACTTGCCTGGCATTGAAAACACAGGCACCAAGGCAGAGCCCTAGTAAACTCACTTGTTCTAAGCCCTTTGTTCTAATAGTAGAATACTTCTGGAAGATAAAAAAAGGAACAACCTAATCCAACAGCAACAGCAAAAGTCAAGGGAACAGTTCGAAAACCAAAGGGGGAAACATGCCATCGTAATCAACCAAATGAACAACAACAAAAGGCCTAGCCCTGGCACATATGTATCTCAGACATCAGTCACAAATCAAATAGTGCAATGTTCAAACAGTAACAAAGTCAGAGAAAATTGTATTAAAACTGAACACATTTTCTATCCCAAATGGTTCTCCTCAGTGGTTAAACAAAACAACACAAAATCCCAGGCTGTGTACACATACCATTTACTCAGGCTCCAGCACACTCCCCGGGCTGATGCTTGAAGCAGAGCACACATGACGTTAGCCACAAGCTATATGTATTCAGTAGTTTCTTGAGTTTCGGAAACATAGGCCACAGTTAAGCTTTGGTGTGTATATTTGAGACACCTGTTGCGCATGTGCAGATGACAGCACATGCACAGATGATTGCTTTGTTGAATAGGAGTTCAGAAGGGTTGCAGATGTGGCGAAACAAATCAGGTAATGGCGTGAAGTAAAATGTGGTTTGAAACACAGCAGGGGGAAACGACCTTGCTGCATTTTAAGGTGCTAATGTCTGCACGCCCTCAGACTCCCTAACCAGCATGCTTGCTGATAACATGAACAAAGAAGGTTAACAATAATGGAATATTTATATGGCACCTGGCAGCAGGAGGACCCAGTTCAAATTGATATAATGTGCAAGAGCCCAAGCTTGTGGTCCTTGTGAGGGTGTTGCGGGAGCCGCAGAATATTACTGACCTCATTTCAGGGGGAAAGTGGGGTCTGCCATCCGACGCCTCCTCATTGCACGTAAAGAAAGCTCCATGGCTGTCCCTCTTCCAATGCCAGTGCTCCGGTGGTGCTAGAGTTGGAAATAAGGTGACCATGAGTGCTACATTCAAGAGAACTGCTCTCTGTTTGAAGGGTTATATGGACAAAGTCCAGTTAAAAGAGAAAGAAAAGGAAAGGAGAACAGGAAGCACTTTGAAGCTGCACCTAGATAGCATGTTGAGCAGGAGCACAGCTCCCATGACCATAGTCTTCCCCACAATTGTGAGAGGAATTATTTTTCTATTTTAATAATAATAATAATAGCTTTTTTTCTGGGGGTACGCATACCCCTAAACATTTTGTGAATGTAAGTTTGGCCTCATTGAGGGGCAGTATTTTCAATATGAGTAGTAAAATGAGAGTACCCCTAAACATTTTTTAAGGAAAAAAGCACTAATAAATTATTATTAATTATTATTAATTATTATTAAAAATATTATTTATATCCCGCCCATCCAGCTGGGTTTCCCCAGCCACTCTGGGCGGCTCCCAACAGAATATTAAAAACACAATAAAACATCAGTCATTAAAAACTTCCCTAAACATGGCTGCCTTCAGATGTCTTCTAATTGTCAGATAGTTGTTTATTTCCTTGACATCTGATGGGAGGGTGTTCCACAGGGCAGGTGCCACTACTGAGAAGGCCCTCTGCCTGGTTGTCTGTAACCTCACTTCTCGCAGTGAGGGAACTGCCAGAAGGCCCTTGGAGCTGGACCTCAGTGTCTGCGCTGAACCATGGTTGTAGCCAATGTTAGCCCTACTCAGAGTAGGACCACTGAAATAAATGGGCATTATGACTTTTATAGTGAACATTATACCCCAAGAGTGTCTCTCATTGTTCCCTCCCAGATTCAGCAAGCTTGGGTCCAAAGTAGCAGGCTTCCAGGGTGCAGCCTCCTCCAGCCACCAGCACCTCGTGGAGTTTGGCTACCTCCTCCTTCTTGTCCCCAGAACATCTTTAGATTTCAAAAAGGACACATTTTTCTGTGACATCATCCCCCATTGCCTTGGCAACCTCCCAAATCTCTTGTCTCTGTCTACTCCTCAGAGCAGGAGGTGAAGGATAGCTTTTTGCATTGCCAATTGCATTTAATGGCCCAGTACTTGCTTCCCCGGGACACAGGTGGTGCTGTAGGTTAAACCACAGAGCTTAGGACTTGCCGATCAGAAGGTCGGCGGTTCGAATCCCTGCAACGGTGTGAGCTCCTGTTGCTCGGTCCCAGCTCCTGCCAACCTAGCATTTCGAAAGCATGTCAAAGTGCAAGTAGATCAATAGGTACCGCTCCGATGGGAAGGTAAATGGCATTTTCATGCGCTGCTCTGGTTTGCTACAAGCGGCTTAGTCATGCTGGCCACATGACCCGGAAGCGGTACACCGGCTCCCTTGGCCAATAAAGAGAGATGAGCACCGCAACCCCAGAGTTGGCCACAACTGGACCTAATGGTCAGGGGTCCCTTTACCTTTACCCGGTTCCCCATAGTTTCTCAATAGCTCTGCACTTAGCTGGCCCAGCCAGACTGATTTGCATAAGCAAACCCAGGAATTTCTTTCCTAGTACAGTTCTGCAGCTTGTATTTTCCCTTCATATCACAGATATTACCTAAATACTACAATTTGTTGATTTCTACCATTCACCAACAGCTCAGATCTGTGACATTATTAAGGATCCAACAACCTCTGGAAGGCCATGGCTTCCCCACCCTAAATCTAAGACTCAAAGGAAGATAGGGTGCCAGTAACTTTCATAGTTCTTTAGAAGGTTTTTTTTTGAGGTGGGGGGCAGAGTGTGAAAAGCTGCTCCTTCCTCTTCAACACAGCTGAACAGGGGTCTTGTCCTCCTCGGTGCTTAGGTTTACATTGTTCACTTAACCAATTTGAACCCCTCTTTTCTTTGGAAGTGAAATACATTGTTGATAAGCACGTCAAAATGCATAAAATGCTTTAAAAGCACTAATAAATTAAATCTGGGTCTGCTCCACTCCTCGACCTTGGGTTGCTATCGGTCCCAAGCACTTTGACAGTTGTCTGTGCTGCACACCTGACCTCCATATTTCCTAAAGCAGAGTAACTTAAGGAAGCATGATATCCAGGATTGAG
This sequence comes from Podarcis bocagei, assembly GCF_964188305.1. Classification (NCBI taxonomy): domain Eukaryota; kingdom Metazoa; phylum Chordata; class Lepidosauria; order Squamata; family Lacertidae; genus Podarcis; species Podarcis bocagei. Next base: position 45,919,356 of record NC_138129.1, on the reverse strand, counting down.
GCACCCTTGGTCACTGAAAGATGCAGAAGAAAGCATCCAGTTCATTGGTGAGATCCACCAACCTCCTCTGGAAGTCCTCTGGAAATTCTGCTCAGAGAGAGAGAGAAGGAGAGAGAGGAGTTTTCGGATCTCTTGGGCTGAGGGTAAAGCTCAGATGTGGTCTGAAATCCTGCCAAGTGGTTGAGTCTGGGGAGTGTTTGTTTGCCTACTGGAGGCTGTTTCCACTCTCTAAATAATTGATTGTTCTCCTTATCACTTCGGTTAACATTTGTCAATGAGATTTCTCTGTGAAACTGGATTATTTACAAACCACCCCCTGCCCAAGGAAGGATTTTAAAGACCACCCCAGACAGCAGCTCTTATCCCAACACAAACACGCCATCAGATTATCTTCACACTGCATGCTGGCCCTGTCCCCAACAAAAGGTGAGTTTTATTGCTGCAGAAATATTTAATACAGCGGTTTGCTCCTGCACATCCTAGCTTCCCTGGTGTTTGATAGTATTCGGATTCCTGTTACACTACATTAGTTTCCTAGACACTGGAAGTTTCTCAGGAGCAATCCCAAATTTGGGAGTTCGTAGTTAATGGCCACATGCAAAATCATGGATTCTCTGTAATACAACTTCCGAAACACAACAAACACACCAGAATACCTGTGATTCCTATAATCCTTGTAATAAATCACTCACTGCAAAAAATAAATCAAAATTGGGAATAATTGTTCCACAGTTTCAGTGGACTAAGCAACCTGGCCATTGTTAAATGAAAAAAAGGGAACTCTGGTTATGTACACATTCCCATTTACTCTTCATCCAGTGTGTTCCCATCCCACTACTGGTTTGGGAAACAGTGTACACAATGCGTTGGCCACAACTGCCTGTTGTTTCTTATGAAATATACTGTGTTTTGATGCATCACCCTCCAAACCAGCTTCAATGTGAACTGAGAGAAAGAACAACCTAGCTTTGTCTTTCAGCTGGTACACAGCCTAATAGAGTGATCCGGACCTGAATGTCTTTGATCAAATCGCAACATTTTGCAATGTATGTTTCTCACTTAAATCTTAATCTCTCCAACCTAAACGTGTGCAGTTACAGAATTTCCCCCCTTTGTAGATGCTCTGCGCCTCTCCTTGGAATCACTCTCCCAGCAGCGAGCTAAGATGGTGAGGGCCAACAAAAAATAGAGCCACCAAGAAATAACAGAGAGGCATTAGCATGATTGACACAAGGGGGCAACTCCCTCAAGAAAACAGTTCAGTGAGCAACAATCTTTTGAGCAGAAAAAGGGGGGAGGGGAGGGGAATGGAAGGAGGCCTGGCTGCCAGGCACTCCTGTTAGGAGGGAAGCATACACGGCAACATTTTGTTGCAAGTCTCACTTTGTCATTTCAAATTTGCTGATGTCTTCTGCGAATGTTGCAGTCCAGAAATGAATACTGTATCCAAATTAGGCTGTGGAACCTGGTTAGTTAGGATGGATGGAGCACTGCCTCACCAACCCAAGTCTGCCTTCAGCCAGTCCTGTCTACCTCCACATTTACAGCCAGTCCAGCAAGTGGCACTGCTTATCCTGTCAGCCTTCTCCTCCTTAGTCTCTGAGCTGCCCCTGTAGAACTTAGCAGGCAGAAGGAAGGGGATGGAGCTGGAATTAGTTGGTCACTCCCGCTGCCTGCCTTTGGTTCTGGCCTACTGTTAAATCCATAACTGTTCCTGAAGAGAGTCCTGTCCAAATAGGTTCCTCCAGTGGCGTAGCATGGGGGGTGCAGGGGGGGCCGGCCGCACCGGGTGCAACATCTGGGGGGGGGGCGCGCTCGCACTCGCAGCTCTCTGCCCCTACCTGGCTCACTCACTCTCTCTCACTGCAGTGCTGGCTGTGCGAATCCGATCCGAGCCGCTGGGTCGCCGCCCACTGTGGAGGGGATGGGTGCCAGGCGTGCGGTGCGGAGAGAAAGCGAGGGACTATCTGGGGGAGGGACAGTGCAGCGGCCGCCCAGCGCAGCGCTGAGCGCGGGAGAGAACCACACCAGACCAGACCAGGCAGCAGCAAGAAGAAGCTGGCAGCGGCGGCAGGTTAGGGGTTAGGGGGCGCAAATTACTTGCCTTGCCCCGGGTGCTGACAACCCACGCTACACCGCTGGGTTCCTCCAATGCTGCCTTTTCTGACCAGCTCAGCTAACATAAGAAACCGCCATGTTTCTCTTTACCTGACTTTTCTACCTAGCAAGAAACCTGTGTGTTTTGCTCACAACTGAAAACTGGATAGCCGTTGGATTTTGTATTTTAAAAATGGGGGGGGGGGGGAGAGATTGGCCATTCCTTGTTTGTTTCTTTGCCCCAGCAGTCCTGGGTGAAAACTGAACCTTCACTAGGTCCTAATAAAAGCATTGTGCAATGGTGGATTTTGGAGTTTTTGTTATGGACCAACACAACTTCCTTTGCTTCCCCCACCTCCCTGACCATGTATTTGACCACTAACACATAAAGCTCTTGTGAAATCAGATTTTTGCCAGGACACAGTTTAAGGGCTAGGTCCCTGCAGACAGCTAAGAGCCATTCGGATCCTTAGGACTGAGCCATCTTTACCCAAGGAAGTATTTCATGGGTTTCTTTGGCTTCCCGTTCCTCTTTACTCCTGAGCTCAAATAGAAGTAATTTATAGTGAATTGCAAATTAGATTTTGGAACTTTCTTTTTTTAACCAGGGGGAGTCTCAGTGTTGGAAACTTTGTGAATGACGCCCTGCTCTGTAAAAAACCGTGAAGTTGGGACTGAAAGCAGACAGGACTTGTTGGGAGAGGAAGGACACTGAGGAGTGAGTGTGTATTCAGCTGCTTCTGAGGTTTGGATGGGTTTTGTAATTAACTTGGGCTGTATCTTGCTTATTCAAGGCAGCTGGCCAAATCCTGCCTTTAATTGCATTATTGCAACCGCAGAGGCTCAAAAATGGCTTGCATGGGTATAAGCTAGGGCGAGAGGTGGCTTGCTGTGTGGTATTTATGCCTACATAGGTATTTGTACCTATAGCAGCCAGCTATTTTGTGAGGTTCTTTTAAATAATGTTTTCATCCGACTTGAATGCCTGCTTTATTGACACCACAATAAACTGGTGAGCAAGTGTGCGGACCAGAAAGACACACCACTGCCCTCTGCTGGCGGGAATGAGAAGCCTGGGGCTGGCAGCGAAAGAAAGGTTAGCTCAGAAAAAGCCTGAGAAAGAAACTTCAGACACATCCAGCCCCCCCCCCTTTTACCATCAACTCTCTGGCAAAGCTTGAAAAAACATCTTCTTTGAGGTCTCAGTTCACACACATGTATATACAGCAAAGATGCAGCATAAGAGCATCTCTGCTCCTCAGCACAGACCTAGGAGACTGAATTGAACTCAGACTGGAAGAGAAGGGAATGTTCAGTGTCTAGAACAGCCCTCCCCAATAGGTTGCCTTCCAGGTGTTGCCATGCCTTCCTCCATTCCCCTCCTCTCCCTCCTAAAGCTGGTGTTACCAGGATGCACCTAGCAGTCATGCATTCATGTGAACATGCAGAGGCTTAAAATGGGTAAGGGGTAGGGGCATGCATGCATGCAAGCCATAGCCCCAATATCCCAGCATTCACTGGCTTTGCTGCAAACCTTTGTTTACTGGGGAATGTCTTAATTAAGGGGAATTCTAAGCACATTGGATGAACATGCTTAGAAGTTCCCCTCTGGTTAGGAGTTTATGGGAAGCCTTCTAAGCATGATCATCTGAATACCAGAGCATTGGCTCTTGCTGTCCCCTGGATCAATGCCCCCTCATTATAACAGTGTTTGGTGTCTCTTCATCCTGCCCATGTACAAGGATCTCAGGGGCTGGCAATTTCAAGAGAACATGTTGTATCAGGCTGCCATATTTCAAACAGTGAAAATCCGGACAGAAAAGCTGTTGAGCTTCTTTGAGCAAAGTTGCCACGCTTTGAACTGCATTGGCAGACATACTCTAGAAAGGCTTACTGTTCCGAATGTTGCGTATTCTGTTCTACGCAGCTTCTGACTGGTGCCAGCACATCTCACAAGCCTTGGACATAGATACTTGAAAACAAATTTCCACAAAACGACCTCAAATATGATCCATAAATTATTCTTAGTCGCAGCCTGGATGGCCCTCAATGGATCTCCAGGCCCTGGTGAAGCGGAGTCTCTTTTTTTTTTTTTTTTTTTAGTACCTCAGATATTTTTATTTTTATTTTGTTTTTGTTATTTCCTTATATTTATTAATGGTATCTTTCTTGCCCAAGAATAATTTCTTTTTTTTAAAAAAAGATTTTTATTGGTTTTACAAATTTTTAGAAAACAGACAAACACTTAAGAAAACAAACATACACGTATAAATTCATAACATATTTTCATAAACCTCTTTTCTAGGACTTAGAAAAGAGAGTCCTAGAAAAGTCCTGGTGAAGCGGAGTCTCTGCCCCATCCTATACTTGGGCCCTGGAATCATTCGAGTTTATTATTTCAAGTTCACTCTCTCTTATTTCTTTTTAGGTATTGGCAATAGCAGCACTGCTAGCGGTTTTGTACAGTAACTGAGTGTGATGCACCACAATTCTCCTGGCACAGGAGGTTAGCGTTTTGGATCCAGAAGCTGCAGATTTCAGTCTCACTAATTACCTCTTCAAAGTCCCACATGAACCGTGTGTTCTTTTAATGCCCTGAGTTCTTTCCTCTCAAAAACAAACAAACTACAGTTTCTGTTTTGAGGATGAATCTGGATTTCATTTACTAGCTTTTTGGATTCATGTGTATCATGGGACAGGTTGTTCTCTTAGGACTGAAAAATGTTCCCTTTGTCTTAACCCCCAGGGATAAGATGAGGCCCAAGGCCAAGATGAGGCCTATTGTTGCCTGATAGAATCAAAAAGCTTCTTGAACTTCTTGTAACATGTATTTGTTGTGAATTGATTCGTTGTGGTAATTCCTGTTGCCAAAAAAAGACAGCAAACTATTCTAATGGCCTTGTCGCTGTGGGGCAGAGGACTTCCATTTGTGGAGTGCCAGAGAACATAAGAGCCCTGAGGAATCAGGTCAATGCCCCATCTAGTCCAGCATCTTGTTCTCACAGTGGCCAACCACATGCCTCTGAGATGCCCAAAGGCAGAAACCTGAGTGTATCAGCCTTCTTCCCACCCCCTTGTGATTCCCGGCAACTGGTATTCAGAGGCATACTATAATAATAATAATTTTATTATGTATTTGCTGGCCATCTGACTGGGTTGCCCCAGCCACTCTGGGCAGCTTCCAGCAAAATATAAAAACACAACAAAACACCAAACATCAAACACTTCCCTATACAAGGGCTGCCTTCAGATGTCTTCTAAAAGTCATATATTTGTTGATCTGTCCGAAATCTGATGGGTGGTGGTGGCTCCAAACCCCTCTGCTCTTCCTTTCAAACCCTCCCTGTACTATATCCAGTTTTAGAGTGCATACACAAAAAAAGGGAAATTGCCTAATGTGAATATAACTGATTTAGATTGATTAGTAGTGCTTTGGCTGCCTGTCTTCCTGAGACTGATGGCTCAGGAGTGACTTCCCCTTTATACACTACCCTCGAAGAAAACTCCATTGTTGGATAAGAGTCTCTATGGATGCTAGCACATTACAGTTAACAGTGAAAGGAATCTTATATCCTGCCCACTACTGAAGGTGCCTCCCCTTTACTTTGTGGCCCACATAAGTGGGCCCTCTTACAGAAATCAGCCTAACTGCTGTGCTAATTCTACACCTCAGTCTGACTGGGAATATTGTTCATAAATGGCTTCCAGATGCTATCAAATAATCAGCTCTCTCCTTCCGCCTGCATGCTATTCTTCCACACGCCATTTGGGTCAGCAACTCTCTCAGCTCCTCCTCAGCTGCAAGAATGCAGCCGTCCTTTCCAGCATTTAAAAGATGGCCTGTCTCACATCTGGCTATTAATCCAATCATCCTCCATCCAGAGGGCAGACGACTGACCCTACCATTTAATACATGACCTTGAGTTGCCAATAATACCCTCTGCATGTACTCGCCAGAAAGGAATCGAACCACAAAGCTGGGAGAGTGAGCTTATCTTTGAGGGAAAATAATAGGCAGAATTTGGGGTAGCCCTCCTCCATGGGGAAAAATGGACTCATCTGTTCTGAATTCCATATAATAATTTCCAGTTTATGGCAGCTGGGGATCTGGGGACAATCTCAGACAAGAAACGTTTTTCCGAGGAAAGAGAAAACAAATGTTCTTGAATTTGAGACCAATAATATTCAAAATGGGTGTGTGGCAAAGAGCCACACGCCATTATGCTTCTCCCCTCCAACAGCTTCTGTACACCCAACATACACACACAACACTTCACTCTCTCTGCATTCCTGTACCAGTCAGCTACTCAATATTTCCAGGGACTATTATTTAACTATGATTTGGGCCTATCTCACAGCTGATGAATCCAGCTCTGTTTTGTCCCCGGCGTGTGGCTGAGTTGGTGTTCCATTTGCAGAACTGGAGAGCTACGCAAAGCTTACGCGATTCGGCAGCATTTCAGCTCAGAGTGTGAAAAGTCTACCTCTCCCCATAAGCAGCAGCAGCAGCAGCAGCTTTCAAGCTTAACCTTAACCATTAAGTTATTTAAATAAAATAAAAAACCCAATAGCAACGATCTTAATACACTTTCTGGAAAATCTGGTTCTGTGTTACAGAAATGGTCACAAAATATTATTCATGGGCTTGTATTTAAAAGGCAGCAATGATAAGCAGCATCTCTCAGTGCTAGCGGGGGGGGGGGGCAGCCGTTACAATTATCTGTGGTAAATGGTAGTGTGCAGACGGTTATGTTATGCAGAGTTTAGCTGAAGCGCTTTCCAGTTCAGAAGCACAGAGACCTCTTTCCACTTTTTTTGTTCTGAAAGATCAAGGACAATCAAAATACTGGGAAAGGTAGATTTTAAATTATTTTAAATTGATTTTTCTCAAAGATTCTTGAGTTTAGTGGCAGTAGTGATGTGGATTTTCTTTCAGAGCCCCTTTCACCAACCTTTTCCAGTAGGGGCCACAACTCCCGGCAGCACCTGCAACCACAACAGTGCTGTTTGGAGCTGACGGGAGTTATAGTCCAAAACAGCTGGAAAGCATTTAGTTGGTGAAGGCTGCCTTAAACCTATCACAGAACTACAGTTCCCAGGGTTCCCTGAGGCAAGGAATATGACGATTAAATCAGTTTTCATTTAGTTAAGGAAGGATGCAGGCTTCAAGTATGCCACTCAAGAGTGGGAGCTGGTACAGTGGTACCTCGGGTTACATACGCTTCAGGTTACAGACTCCGCTAACCCAGAAATAGTACCTCGGGTTAATAACTTTGCTTCAGGATGAGAACAGAAATTGTGCTCCGGCGGCGTGGCGGCAGCAGGAGGCCCCATTAGCTAAAGTGGTACTTCAGGTTAAGAACAGTTTCAGGTTAAGAACAGACCTCCAGAACAAATTAAGTACTTAACCTGAGGTACCACTGTACTGCTGTAGGCCCCTAGCCACTGCTTTAAAACCCACACAATCTTATAACCCTTGCTGCTGTCAAAGGAAATTTCTTTTGCCTGCTGTGCTACTTCAGGAACAATGCGAAAAGAATAAAACTGAATACTGAATCCAAAACAAAAGGCTCATATTGTTAAATTTAATTGTATCATGTGGAAAAACAAAACCATGGATCTGATCACTCCAGGATTTGAGAACCTGAATTATGTCACATACTTCCAGCATTGCTCGCCACATAAGTTTGATCCAGAAAAAGGCAGAGTTCATCCACATTAAAATCAAGGGGACGGTAAGGCAAAGGGCTCCAATTCATCTGGCTTGGAAACTGCAGGTTATCTTTGTGTGTGAACACACTCTCTCTCTCTCTCACACACACACACACACACACTTGTATGAGGCATGTACAATAGAAACAAAAATTAGAAACAAGTTTCCCCGTGCAAAATCTCAGGCTCTAATGTTTCCATCAATTTATTTTTGCTGGCTTTTTAGTACATAGATGTTGCAGTCATATTAGCTCTGTTGATGTACCAGGAAACCAATGACCCACAGTGATTTCGCAGAGACTGAAGAGGGGAACAAGGAGGAGCAGTGGGAAACAAAACTGAGAAATCCTGTTCCCGGCAGTGATGTCTTATTATTCCGCTGGGAAGTAGTGTGGGGATAGGTGGCTGCTTCAATTGTCTCATCTGTGGGATGGGTTTTAGAGCACTAAAGATGCTGGTTCTCACTTGGTTTGTGCCCATGAGCCATGCAAAATAGAGAGCAGGGTTCAGGTGGGAAGATGCTTCACCAAAACTCAATGAATTGTTAAGATCTTCTGCGCTCACCTTTCTCAGCCGCTGTTTCAGAACATTTACTGCTTTGTGTGCCGCATTAAAGAGGCATCTGCTTCAGAAATCCCATCAGCCTATACTTGACTTTCAAGCAGCAGTTAATGACCAAACTTCAAGAAGAGAAGCACCTGAAACTTTGCACAGGTTCCTAAACCAGGTCTACACTCTAGTCACTCAGTGCTCAGAGCGAAAGGGAGCCCTTCACACCTGAAGGTGCATATCCTCACAGAATCAAAGCAAAACTGACCCTAAACTTCATTAAATGGCAAACTTGTCAAGCTGATAAGGCATAGGTTGTTTTCTTCTTCTGCATGGGTAGGCAAACTAAGGCCCAGGGGCCAGATCCAGCCCAATCGCCTTCTAAATCTGGCCCGCGGACAGTCTGGGAATCAGCATGTTTTTACATTGGTAGAATGTGTCCTTTTATTTAAAATGCATCTCTGGGTTACTTGTGGGGCATAGGAATTGGTCCCCCCCCCAAAAAAAAAGTCCGGCCCCCCACAAGGTCTGAGGGACAGTGGACCAGCCCCCTGCCGAAAAAGTTTGCTGACCCCTATTCTACTGTGATAAGTCCAAATAGAATGCAATTCATCTAGTTCTTAATCTGAACAAAAGTACACTGGATTGAGCCCATGGAAAAAATTCCAGCCCAAATACTTAGGCTGGAATCAGAGTCTGACAGTTCATGTATTTAGGCCATGTGAACAGGCTGTGAGACCTGCAAGACCTGCTCCCTATCTTGCAAGCCTTTTTTTCACCTGGAAAAAACCTGACTGACTCCAGCTACAAAAGCTAGGACTGCTGAAGAGGCCAGAGATCATCTTGGTTATCGAGTCTGAGCTTCCACAGTCTCTGCCTACTATGAACCACCATTGGCAGGACTGGCAGCAACAGCAGCAGGTATATTTAACGCTCATGACAATATTTTATTTTCTTGCTAACTATGCTGTTTTAAATGTGCATTTTCTATTTGACTTCATTTAGTAATGTTTCTTTTGAAGCATTTAAAATACAGTGGTATCTCTAGATGTGAACGGGATCCATTCCGGAGCCCCGTTCGCATCTAGAAGCAAACATAACTAGCAATGACATATCTGCGCATGCGTCGTTTTTTGTCGCTTCTGTGCATGCGCGTGATGTCATTTTGAGTGTCTGCACATGCGCAAACAGCAAAACCCAGAAGTAACGTGCTCAGTTACTTCTGGGTTGCCACGGAGTGCAACTCGAACATGCTCATCCCAAAGCACATTCAACCCAAGGTATGATTGTAATGTTTATTGTTACCTTTGCTATGTTAAATGTGCATTCTGTAGTTACACCTCCTTTGTTTTATTTTGAAATCTTTAGGATAATATTTTAGTTTTGTGTTAATGATTCTGCTTTGGATATATATTTTATATTTGACTTCTGTAACGTTTTCTTCTGAATTGTTTTATTTGATGTTTTGATGTAAGTTGTAAACTGCTTTGAGGTTTTTTTCTTAAAAATATAAAGCGGTATAGAAATGAAATGAATCATCATCACCATCATCACTATGTATCTGGTGAGAACATGTGCTAAGCTTCCTGGCCTCATAATCACTAATTGCACACAAATTATTTCAGACGTCAGAGCCCATTTTTCACATTACATTGTTCCTATATGGAAGTGTCCCCTGCACTGTAAATTACATGAATCCCCCAATATATTGATTATAGCACTTACAATGTATACAAAGTATACAATTGATGTACATTTTCGCCTAATATTTGCATTTGTATATTTATTTATTTATTTACTTACTTATTTATTTGGTGAGCTACATCACAAAATTTGGGTAAGTGTGAATTAGGTAGGTTTTCATTAAAATGTGATCTGAGCTTAATTTCTCCTTAATCGCTATTGAGTAGGAGCCCTTGGCTGCAGATCTCCGTGGCTGCAGATTCCACGTGGGCTCGAGTCCTGCTATTTTATGTATTTTTTTACCATTAAACTCTGAGATAATCTTTAGCAGTGCCTCAGACAAAGCTGTGTGATCTCAGATAAATCATTCTTGCTCTGAGACCTTAGGAACCAAAAGGTGTTTTCTTTTTTAAACAGCGAGATATTTTGCAGCTGAAGAAATAGAGAAATAAACCGATATGCCTTGATCTGACAATATTTGCACATTACTACTGAGCTGGACTGCTGCCAAATATCTGAAGCAGCCTGAATGTTTCAAAATAGTTTTGGATTTTCATTTGCAAATGTGAATCCCTTTCAAAAATAAATTGTTTTTTAAAAAATGGCATGAGGATGTTGACTTTGTTCTTCAAAAATCTTCTTAATCAAGGTTCACTTATTGCATATTTAAAATTTAAAATTAAACTGGCCCACCAATCCAATTCATTCTTGTGTGAATTAAATGGATCGTGATGACTGCTGTTGCCTGTAGATCTGGCCTGCAAGCAGTGCACCACTCAGTGTCTCCTGTACTTGTCAGCTGCCTCCTCCTCCTCCACTGTTGCCCACCTCTTTCCAGCCTCCTTTTACTCCCCTGCTGACTCAGGTGGCTGCAGAGGAAGAAGAGGTCTTGGCGTCGGGAAGTGGCAGGTGACAGGGGTAGTGGCAGCTGACTAACACAGGAAGGGGGTGGTGGGAATGGGCATTTTTAGTTTTGCCTCAAGTACCAAAACATCCTAGGACAGCCCTGCAGGGAGTCCAGCAATATCTACAGGAAATCAGGTTCCCCACTGCTGCTGATAACAGAAAAGAGAAAGCCTGGTCTGGCCCAGTATACACTGAGGTTCCTGTTAAGTTGTGGGTGAACATATCAGACGACACAGCGATTCTTCAAACAGCTCTTGTTTATTCACAGGCCAGAACAGAACTGAAGTGAAGGGTTCAGCCAGTCTGCTTATATAGAGCTCCACTAGAACGCAACAGTAACCATTTTCTGTAACTATCCAATCACTGAATGTCACTTTCAATCCCTTATTTGCATATGTGGACCTGAGTGAAAACTATCTACAGTATCCCCCTGCTGGCCCAGGGTGAGAACTTCAGTACATAACAGTTCCCATAGCTGAAGATGGATTGAAACAACTTGCATTTCCAATGGACTCCTATAACTCTCCCTCATCTTTGTATCCTAGATCTCTTTCTCAAATGGGTAAATAAACAGTGAGTCACTGAGGCTCACACAGCTCTGTGGCACAACGGGTCAGTGCATCTGGCTCTCAACCAGAAGGTGGGTGGTTCGAGTGTGTAGTTCGAGCCCACGCAGGGACGGTTGTGGGCAGGATTCCTGCACTGCAAGGGGCAGGACAAGACTGATCCTCAGGATCCTTATCCACCTCTACAATTCTATGATTAATCTATGAAATCTTAAGTATTTAATGCAATCGCTTCAAAAGTATCTTCCATGAAACAGTCCACCACAGAAATAATAAGTCTAGTAGGCCAACAGAGGGGCTGGACTTCTGTGAAAATCTTTCTAAGCAAGCTACAATGGGAGCAACTGGGTGCTCAGCACTTTTTGAAATGTGTAACTTTGTAGTACTATCTAGGCAGGACCAAGTCCTTGAAAACTGATCTTGAGTCCTTTTGAAACCCTATTCCGGCTTGCTCCGGGATGAGTCCAGGTCTCTGATTCATAAAGGAACCCAGAGGAGAGGTTTATATTCCTGAATAGAAGTAGAAGAAAGAGATTTGGGGGTGGGGGGGGGGTGGGGAGCCAGCGGTTAGAATTCTTCTTTTTGCCAGCATTGCTGAGTATAAAAGGAAAACCCTTGTCCTTTTGTCCCTACACTCGCCCTCTAAAGATGCACATGCAAAATCTAATTAAAATTTAGCAGAAGAGGAGGAAAAAAACCTGACATGGGTTTTTTAGTTATAAAAAAAAAAGAGCAGTGAACGAGAGAGAGATCTTTAACAAAGGCCATAATATTAACGGGGCCGATTCGTCAGCCGCTACCTGATAATATAGAGTCGGGAAAGCTTTATTAACGTTGGAAGCCTGGGTTCTTTGTTAATTACGGGCTTTGCTAATGATTTGGAATATTGGCCAGTTCCGGGGGATGTTGATGAATAGAGACCTCGCTAAGATTTATTCCTAATTATCTCATTTGTCTCCCTCCATTACTTTTTATGGCTGAAATTTATGGAGCTATTACTGGGGACATCGTTGCAGCTCAGAGATGATTTGGGAGAAGAGAGATGTTTAATAATAATAACAATAATAATAATAATAATAATGCCAGATTAATAGGAAACCGATTATGCTACAATGGGCAGAAGGGTCTTCCATGCTCCCCCCCCTCCGCCCTGGCTCCCCTCCCCACCCCAAACTCATTGTCTCTTGGCTGGTGTGTAAGAAGTCATGTCCTTGCTGAGAAGGCAGAGGGGATGTTGAAAGAGCAGTCTGGAAATTCCTTCTGGCACTTGCTCAAGTCCCTTCCATGTCCCTTTGGCTCACTCATTCCAAAGAAGATAGAGGAAATCCATCATATTTTTAATATTTTGCCTCCCACACCCCTACAGCTGCCTACCGCCTTTATTCCTTTCTCCCCCCTACCCCTCCGCCCCCAAACTCATCGTTCGGAGGCAGTCTGTTCTTCTGAGATTCTGTTGGTGGGTCAGATCAACACATTTATGAGGAGTGGAAATGTCAGATTTGGAGAAAAAGGTGATATTTGGAATAGAGGCATCCATTGCTCATTGACATCCCTGCAGAGATATACAAGAATGCAAGGACACATATACACATGATAGAAATAAGTGAATGGTAGATAATAACAAAAAAAGCTTTCCCCCCCTTGCAGTTAGCTCATGGTAGCGATCTACAGTATAAGGAAAATCACCTTATAAACACCAAGTGCATTCAGGATAAGTGTAAAAAATAAATCGAGGACAGTGGCACCTCGGGTTACATATACTTCAGGTTACATACGCTTCAGGTTACAGACTCTGCTAACCCAGAAATAGTACCTCGGGTTAAGAACTTTGCTTCAGGATGAGAACAGAAATTGTGCAGTGGCAGCGGGAGGCACCATTAGCTAAAGTGGTGCTTTAGGTTAAGAACAGTTTCAGGTTAAGAATGGACCTCCGGTGTTATGTACTGAAGTTCTCACCCTGGGCCAGCAGGGGGATACTGTAGATAGTTCAGGTCCACATATGCAAATAAGGGATCGAAAGTGACGTTCAGTGATTGGATAGTTACAGAAAGTTGTTACAATTACGTTATACTGGAGCTCTATATAAGCAGGCTGGCTGAACCCTTCAGTTGAGTTCTGTTCTGGCCTGTGAATAAACAAGAGCTGTTTGAAGAATCGCTGTGTAATCTGATATGTTCACCCACAACTTAACATCCGGAACGAATTAAGTACTTAACCCGAGGTACCACTGTATGTGCTATGTGTATTAGCACATGGGGCTGCGTGTTGAATTATTCACTGCACTAGAATTTAAATGGGACTGTGTTGCAAGGATGTCTTCCAGTGGGGGAAAAACGGCCATGTGAATTCTACCCAGCATTAGAGTTCTGTCTGTTGACGGCTGTTTGTAGTATTCATACAGGCTGGTGATGTTCACTTGTCACCTGGCCCTCAGCACACATTATAACAGTGAGATGCAAGTAGTCTGTAGATGGGAGATACTGTATGACCACATCCACTTTAGTCTCTCTCAGGTTTGTCAAAATGGAATGTTGCTTCCCACATATTCATTGGCACATCCTACAATGGGGTAGGGCGGGGGAATTTGTGCTGTCCCATTGGGCTGATGAGAACATAAGTAGATCTAATGAAACTCAGCATGTTTGACAAAGCACTCGGGCTGTTGGTACAGTTTGTGCCTCACTGACATCCCAGCCCATAGTGCCAACACAGATGTATTTTCTTTGGGGAAACTCAATGGATTTTGTTGCAACAGCTGAGCAATTGCTTCACCATGTGCTGAGCTGATTTTCACTGTCAAAAATCTACACTGTAATATCTGGTAGAAACAAAAATGCATCTATCAGTTTCTTTCCAGTGCTGGGCTTCTATTTCATTTTGAACGGACATTCGAGATCCCTTACAACTCTACAATTCCATGATTCTGTGTTTCAAAATCTTGTTTGTAGACTGTTTCAATGACCTTTAAGGTTTTAAGACCTTGATGTCTTGAGGCAAAGTAATGAAGTAATCCAAGGTTGTGATAAATTCAGATTTATGTCCATGACAAGAGAATGTCCTAATGTATGTGAATCCAGATTCCTAGTCCAAGTAGGTGTGTATGGCTCAATGGAAAATTAGCAAAACACCACAGAATGGAGGGTGCTTCTAGATGTGGGTGACTTAGCAGCATTCAGACATTGTTGCTTGAGTTGGAAGTTGAATGGCAGACTTCTTACACTTCCAGACTTCTAACACTCTGAACAAGTATTTAATCCCTCTTTGCCCAGCCCCAAATGTTTTTTTCGGGGGGGGGGGTGGCGATTCTCACTGGGACCATTGTGTGGAGGGAAAGTGTTAAATATTCCTTCTACTCCACACTGCACTATCATTCATGATTCTCCCTCTCCATGGTAGAGAGATGTTGGGGGGGGAGAGAGAGGGAGAGGCAGGCAGGCAAATAGAGAGAAATGTATATGGAGGCAAAGCTATTTGGAAAGTGAAGAGTTAAAGCAATTTAGTTTATTCTTAGAGACCAGAGACTGACTATTGAGAAGGAAATAGCTAAAGCAATCTAGCAAATGACTTGAGTGAACTATACAGGCCGGAATGAGCCAGAATAGCAGTGGGACGGGCCATCCACACTTGAAGAAATTTAACTGTGTTTAGAAAGTTGGGTTTTTGAACTCTTGAAAAAATTGAAGCTGAATGGTTTATAGAAATTGAGTGAAGAAACATGGATGTTCCACTATAAATGATCAGTGTGGAAGCAGGCAGAAAGTAAAAAATTCACACTCTGAACTGGGTCATTTTTGCTAACTAATTGAAATTGCCACAAGTTTAGCAGAAGATGGTCACTTAAATCAGATATTGCACTCTATAGAAAACAAGCAGTTAGCCTACTTGGGCCTGCAAATACAGCTGCAATTCCTGGGTGTCATGAGAGTCCACTTCCTTGTATCCATAATTTCCTCACTTGCTATGTGACTTTTAGCCCAAACATTTGGAAGCTAATCTGAGCTATAGAAATCAATGCCAACAGCTCTGCAAGTCTCCACACCTCTCCTGGCATATAGATAGACTCTTCAGCTTTACCCTGCTCCAGGGAACTGTATGTTTTTCCTGCACATAAATATGTCCTGGCGCAGACAAAGCTTTTATTCATTGCACCTCATAAGGGAAATCTGTGAGGGCCCTAAAGGCTGCCACCACAAAGGTGCAGCTGCTGTCAGGATCGGGGAGCTGACAGTGCCATCTTCCCAGAGCAATGCAGCTGAAACAGACGCCTCCATGAGCTTGTGCTGCTTTTATTGAGGGAATAATTGAGCTGGCAGAAGGATACCCAGCTTTTGTATGGGACGTTATTCCTAAAAAGCAAATTCCTCCTTGTTGCTGGAGTGTTAATCCATCATTGGCAGCTTTGATACCACAACATCAGGGCTGAGGGAGCCACAATCCCTTATGGACAATCTTCCATGAGGCCACATGCCAGCAGTGAGAAGAGCCAGAGGTTAAAAGTGGGCAGAGCCACACAGGAGACCCTTATTTTCTACAATAGACTACATTGCAGCTACAAAAAAACCCAGATATTTCTACACACACACACACACACACACACACACACACACACACATATATCCAGGCAAGCAAGAGCATCATCACCACAAAGACACAAGCCAACCAGGCAAACGTACTTCAGGGGAGTGCAGAGCAGACCTGTGAGGTGCATACCCAGCCCATAGGCCCGGCCACCTGAGAAACTCCTAAGACCGGGCTGGATGGAGAGGGCCTGAGGTTCCCCATCCCCTGCTCTGCATCATAGATGTCTACCAGCACAATGCAGGGATGAGGTGGGGAGCCTTGTTGAGAAGGCAAAAGACCAATCACTTTATTTTCCTAATTTGTAATCATAGCAGGATCATCAATGCAGTGGTACCTTTTGTTAGAGCAGCTTTCAAGCTGCCTCTGCTGTATTCAGTTTCACCCTTAAGGGATATTTCATACACATATTAATATGGGGATATGGACACATCCTATCACATAATGGAGGTTCTTTTTTATTTAAAGAACAACTTTTGATACAGTTCCAGACCGCTTTGAGCACTGGCAGGGGATGAGAGCTGGAGTTAAGTTAGAGTGTGTTCCTTGTCCTGCCCACAGCAGTCAATCCAAAACATAACATGTATTATTACAGCAGTACCTGTGGGGACCAGTTTTCATTTTTCCAGTGCACAGTTGAAGTGATATGAAAACGTCCAACAACAATTTGACCAGCAACTACGACAGGGCATGAACAATCAATTCCCCAGATATTGTTAAACAACGGTTCCCATCCTTACTGACACTGGCCTTGCTGGTTGAGGCTGGTGGAAACTGGAGTCCACCCTCATCTTCAAATCCCTCAGATTCCCTGCTCCATGATGAACACTAATGGGTCCAGTTTTATAAAAAGCTGCCTATCTTTGTTAGACTGGCCCTTTGTGGATCAACTGGATATACAGTACAGTAATGGAGTGCAAAATGTATTCAAGACACACTTTCAGTATCATCACAACTCAGGCTTCTACCACTAAAATCACCTCAAAATAATAGGCCCATTCTCTCCTTCAGGCCAAACATCTCTGGGTAGACAAATGCTATTTATTTATTTTATTTATATTCCACTGCAGCCTCTGGGTAGCATTTTATTTCAATGACATCTGCATGAAAGGCAGATGAGACACCTAAAAAAGGACAAAAGGGAAAGGATGGTTTTTGAAAGATTCAGCTGCGGCCCTACGCAGGGAAGTCCTTCTAAGTCAGGCAGCTAACATGGGGGTTCCTCTCCCCAGTGCTTGCCATGGAAGGGGGGGATTGGGTTTTTGCTAATGAAACCTGCCTGGGGTAATTATTTTAATCTGGGTTATTGGGATGGAAAGCAGCTCTTTCTGTGTCTGCAAATTTATAATAACATTGGGGGGGGGACACCCTTCTCTCCATAAGAGCCTTGCTTCCTTTGATCCTTTGTGCAAGGCCTCTTATCGGCAGGCGAGTAGGTTTACATAGTGAAAGATAGAGGAATAATACTCAGCTGAGATAAGCTGCAGCCCCGTCTTGCCTTTGTGTAGCAAATTTGATAGCACTGGGAAAATGTTTACTGGGAGACTTTGGGAGGGAATTAGTCCCCAATGCAGCTGAGAAAAATAATTGACTTGAATTATAATTAGAGGGGTGTCGGGTGGGGTTTCTGCCACCGTCTGAACTGCTGCATGCTCATCTTGGTTACCCCTCTTCCTGTCCTCAAATGTGAGCTGCATTTGAAGTGAGGATTTTTAGGAGCAACCACTCTAATTTAAGAGTAATCACCTTCATTAGACTGGAAGTGTTTCTTTTCCCTCATAGCATGTAGATGGTGGCTGCTGGTGGGATTTAAAAAAAAGAAACGGCAGATAGGACAGCAGTTTTTAAGCATTACTTGGGTTCTTTGTGGCATTGTTTGAGTGGCACTCTCTCTTAGTCTTGCAATTTAGGAAGGCTCTTCCAAGATGTGTTCAAATATATATCTATGAAATACTTCATGGTTTTAAATGCATCTTTCTCTTTCTGGAAGAAAGCAGGCATCAGCTTTGGGGGATCTGGACAGTAGTAGTATTAGACTACCCAGTTGCTGTTGTGGTAACTAGTAGAGTCGGTGGGGCAGCCAAGGGGGTCGCTGGAGACTGGGCAGGTTTGTTCTGGTCCCCCACCCTTCCTCTCTTCCAAAGGATCCTGGTTGAGCTCTGCTCCTCCTTGCCCTGGTGACCAGCTTCCCAAAGGTGTGTTTCACAGCCTTTTCTCTGCACAAAAGCCAATGACCTGTGTGCAGGAAATATGGGAGTTTCAAGCCATATTAGAACCTTTGGATTTTAAGCTTCAGTCAATCCCACCTCTTCATTAAACAGTGAGGGCTATTATCCTTTTCTTAATGTGGGGATCAGTTTCTAGAGGATATATTAGAATCCATCCATGTTATGAAGTGGCTTCAAACATTTTGTTTGGTCTGCATCTTGTTGACTTCCTGTTTGCTCAGTTGAAGAACACTTGCTTGTGTTACTTTGCTGCTGTAGTTAAAGGCAGAAACTGAAAATCTCAGCTTTAACAGTGTTATGTCGTCGGAAAGGAAACACCTTTTGATGGTACACCGACCGGAATGCCTTCACCAAGCTCTACTCAGAGTTCTACTAATTGAAGTTAATGGAGCCAATTTAGTAATGTCCATTAATTTCAATGGGTCTGTGCTGAGTAGAACTAACATTGGCTACCACTTCGATAGTCAAGAGCTTCCCCATTGAGTGTTAGACCACTGCTTGAAGCAGAGCCCAAATTATTCCAACACACACATCTGAAGAGGAACCCAAATGTGTACATGTACGTACACACACACACACACACACACACACACACACACAGACTTTTAAAAAGTTTTGCTGCAACATTCAAACACCAAGTTGTTTTTTAAAGATGTTGTTAAAGTAAATCAAACAAATCAATAGAAATAATAGACCAGATTTTGTCTCCTCCTATTCCTCTCTCATTCTGACACCTGAAGCAGGTCAGGTCACCCTACTGAACAACTGGGACAGCTTTGTTCCCAAGCTGAACTTAGATCCAAGATCCGAGCGCTCAGCCATTATGACACTTGGACTCGTGGGGGGGGGGGGGCAAGCCTGGTATCAGGCACTGTTGGGCTTGCTAGGGTGCATGGACCACCACAAATGCTTCTGTATGCTGGCTTGACTATGGATTAATATCAGAGATTTCTCTAGCTACATGGATTTTTTGGGTTGGTTGTTTAAAATCAAAGTGTAAATCCGTGTTTACTCCAGTGCTAAATATTCAGATAAACTATATGCCTATTTCCTCCCCTTCCCGAAATATCCACCCTAAGGTTAAAAATCTGTCCAATGACCTGGTTTGCACATTACATTAAACCGTAGTTTAAAATAAACAATAGTTTCATGCGAACAAGCAACATGCTGGTGCATGCTGTTCAGAAATCCCCATAGAACTTCTCCCCTGCTCCTCTTGGGCATTGCCTGGCTTGCCATGTTGAGTCAAAACAAACAACAACCCATGACAAAGGCTTGTTCTTGCCTGGAAATCTGTCAGGTTTGATTTCTTTCAGTTTCTCATCTTCCCATTCTTAGGTTCACGTCAGTCTTAGGTTCTACATTTTTGCATGTTTTTAAAAAACAATATATTCATTTTTATGCACACTTTAACCTGGCAAATGCATTTTCATATATCTTACTTGTTTGGTGAACTGCTCTGCAAAATCTGGAGAAGTGCAAATTTTGAAGGATGGCCGTGTTTCAGTTTGCATATTGTTTCAGAAAGTTCAAATTAAATAGGTTTTGTCATAGTCTCATTGTAGAGTAACAACATGCAGGGCTCAGTGGAGTGGGAAGCCAGCCAACCAGAATAGATGTACTTACCTGAAATCAGGTCAAGTCCTAGGGTCGGCCGAACAGCAATCCATGTGGTCAGATGGTCCAGGGGTCAGAGAATCTGATGATCATGGGGTCAAGGGTCAAGACAAGCAGGAAGCAGCAAGGTAGGGCCAGAAACTACAAGCATTGTTACCAGCATCTGACTGCTGCTAGAAGCTCTGCTTAAGGAGACTGAAACCAGCTGGTTCTCATCAGGGTCTTCTCCTCTGAGTCCTTGAAGGCTGATCAGCTGCAGGTGGAGTCATTCTGCCTTCTCCCCCTTCAGGCTGCTCTTCAGCAGGTGAAGCTGACTCCTAGCCCAGGACAAGTTTGCCTTTAAACACAAACTGAATCAAATTTCTTCCCATAAACACTTTTGGCTTACTATTTGTGTTTGGGAAACAAAACAGCAGCCCTGTGTTTAGATGAAACAACAAGCCAGGATCTGTTTCTTTTCCTAAGCAACAAAAAACTGACAATACTGTTGATATCATTTGTTGCTAATGCCCATTTTTCTTTTCATATCTATACATTCCTATACATTCTGGTATCATTCATCTGTGGTGTCATAGAGGAGCGCTGCGGGAACTTTTGAGCAGCATGTGCCAGCACGCTGCTGGTTCACATTAAACCATAGTTTGTTTTAAATTATGGTTTAATGTGATATGCAAACTGTGTCAGTGTTGTGAACACAGTTCACCTTCTGTGTTCTTATAGAGGCTCCACAGCTAAAAGTCTGGGCATCTCCTTTTTCACTGCTCTTCAAGGGATGTCAATTTACACCACCTGAAGGCCAATTCAACAAGCATGCCAGTCAGACAAGGAAAGATCTTTAAGCCTCAGTGGAAAAGTCCCACTATTTCCACCCCTGCCATGGCTTGTCAGCACAGATGGCAAAAGCTAAATGTTATGATAAGGTATTTCTCCCAAATTTCCCTCTTAATAGAATTACCAGCCTGTAATTACCCTACAAGCCTGAAAAACTGCCAGAATCCCAATTAGGAATCTGAGGATATAATTGGCCCCTAATTAGAAAGATTTGTCAAATGCGAATAATTTCCTTTGCTTCTTTATTCCTCCACCCTTCCTGTTGAAAATCTAGATATTTTCTCTCCCTCGCCCCACCACCCTCTCATTCCTCAGAAAGTGGGAGCCACTTTCCCCCTTTTGCACTCTTGTTCCAGAGCTGCATTCTTTCAGATTCTTGTGA
This sequence comes from Podarcis bocagei, assembly GCF_964188305.1. Classification (NCBI taxonomy): domain Eukaryota; kingdom Metazoa; phylum Chordata; class Lepidosauria; order Squamata; family Lacertidae; genus Podarcis; species Podarcis bocagei. The sequence continues at coordinate 45,898,207 of NC_138129.1, read as the reverse complement.
AAGTTGAACCATATGGCAGGTGTTAAGCCACTTTTATATTTCCTGGAAAATGGTGCTTTAAAAGAGAGAGAGGGAGTCAGGCAGAAAGAAACTTTCAGTACCGGTGCCTTGGGGTTTTCATTTTGCAAAGGCACAAGGACTGGTGCTGCAGGACCAGAAGCAGTGAGTGGAAATGAAAGCAACTTAATAAGAGACTATTGTAGCTGATTTTTCGGCTGCCGAAGGAGGAAGAGGGTGTTTCAAAGGCAATGCGAGTCTGAAGTAGATCAGAGAGAGTGAGAGAGAGATAGAAGTGAGGCACATAGTAGAACATGGGCATAGTTCCTTAGTGCTATATACTACCAACACAGGAGTAAATCTAAGGCATAGGCACATTATGCACTTAAAACAGTGTTAGCAGAACAAAATGAACTTTAAATAAAGGTTGCTTCACACATCACAGGAGGCAAAAATGTATTCTTAAAAGTTCTTTTATATAAAAAATCCCTCTTTGACCCACAGATTCCTGACACATCTCCCTCCCAGGTTACAGCTTTCTTGTGTGCACTGTATGTACCCGCTAAAAATATTATATATGAAGCATCCCTAAAAGATGGTATTCTAAAGGCCTCGAAGTGTCCATTGTATAGAAATTACACAAAATAAAAGCAGCCTGGTTGTAAAAGGGACATCAGTGGTCATCTTCTAGGCCAATCCCTACATTAATAATGATCTAACCTGGCATTTTTAAAGATACAGCCAGTGGCTCTTTAAAACTTCTGTTGATAGAGATCACATAGCATTTCTTATTCTGGTGTTGTCCAACAGTTCTTATATCCTGGGAAAATTCATCCTAATATTTAGGCTGGGCACAATCTAGCTAAAGTTAAGGATTTTACACATCATTGATTTCAACAGGAGAATTAAGCATATGTCTAAATCTCTCCTGTTAAGATCAATGGGCCTTAAAAGTGATTCTCAGTCTGGTTCATGCCCTCTGAATGTATCTTTCTGTGCCTTAGGCCGTATCGAGATGGCAGCTTCCTCCGTGACACTGGTGGCAAACTAAAGTAAGGATGGCAAAAGAGGAAGCCACTTTCTTCTTTCATGAGGAAAGGTAGCAGTGCAGGAATCAAGAGAAGAGGAACCTTCAGAAAGGTGCGCTGAAAACCAGTTGGAATGGCCACTTGCAGATATCAAACAACAGAATCAAGATGAAGTGGGCCTAGGTATGCTGTTTGAGACATACCTTTTGAAGCGCCAGCGCCACCATTAGCCTTGCTGAGGCAGTCGCCTCAGGTGGCACTCTGGGGAGAGCTGTGAGGGATGACTGATTTTGCACATTTGTTGGTGGAGGCAAAAAAAGCAACTCCAGAGCATAAGGTGTTTCCACTCCAGACCTCCCATCGCTTCCTGTCTTGGCATCAGCCCTGTTGTCTCTCGTGCCTTTGCTGCTCTTTCAGCCGTGGATGCAGCACAGCAAGAACTTTGGTTTATTTACACAGATATACAACCTGAGGGTCTCACAGCAGTGAGGGCCTCTTTTCTAAACTAAGCCCTTTTTACCTACAGAGGGGGGAATGTCTTTGTGAAATCAGCATGTTTCACATGCAGACAAAATGTGGAGAAATGTAGAATGGCCAAATTTATTGAACATACTGTGCTTCTTTTTGCCCTGCAAACATTTTAGAAAGAAATGCTGTGCTAGGCCTAGCAGCCTGATGTTCCCACCTCACCCCCTCCTAATGTAGCTTTTGAACAGGAAAAGTAGACTTGTTGGTATTTATTAAAACAAGGAGTTCCTATAGGAGGTAGGTAGCTTTTTTCTCTTCCCCCTCCCCACCATACTACGAGATGACAAACATTTTTTTCAAAAGGATTATTGTGTCAGCTTCCTACGCAACCTCTAAAAGGTACATAGTCACAATTTGTTCTAGTGCATCTGGTCACCATAGCTGATATGGGTTGCCATGGAAGGGATTAAAGATTTAACAAGTAGAAACTTTTTAACCCTGTTCCCCTCAGTCTTCAAATAAATAAATAAATAAATAAATAAATAAATCGCAGTGCATAAGAGGCTGAGCAGCATTAAACATCAAACACACATATCTACCCCCTACAATGAGTAATAGAATGTATGGAGACTATTTTTATTTATTAAATTTATTAACTGCCACATACTGATTATCTACAAGTGATTTACAATGCAAAAAACACACTCTCCGGATGTAAAATTCAACAATTTAAAAAATGCAACAGAACATTTGATTCTGGTGATTCTATGGAGGCAAGCAGATAATCTTCAGAGATTTTAGCAAAATGAAAAATATGGCATATGTGAAGGTTAAACTGCTGAGATCTGGAACAGTGATACAAAAAAAGGGAATGTTGGGTTGAGAAAGGCCTCAATACATGGGGTACTATCAGGACTGAGTGCAAAACCGGCACAGGAGTGGTTAATTGGCTTGCTCTCCAGATGGTAGACTTATGTTCTGTTTCTGAATAATAACCCTTCAATCATTCAGGAGCAGCTGGCAAGTGTCACTAGTGGTTGGAGCACCTTTCCCTGGAAAAGCTCCAGCTCCGTACAAGTAGGGCGCCTTCTGAGCCCATCCTCCCAACTCCCATCCTTCAGCGCAACAGCAGCGGAGCTGGTGCAGCAAAGGCAGAGACCAGAGGAGCAGCAGCTCCTTTCTCTGTAGAGGGATTTACCAGTCCTATTGTTCCTCAAGCCTCTCTTATACAAGAGGCTCTTTAGTTAAAAAAGACAACAGGGGGAGTGGGAAGGGGGGGGAGGCCTGGTTTTCCTAATTAACAATTAGTGCAGAGTGTGCTGCTAATTATGTGGTTCCATGTAATTAAGAAGCTAATTAGTGCAGTGTCAATTAAGATTTAATTAGTACCCTTGTCAAAAATACTTGAAAGAGCAGTTTATATGCAAGTACTTCAATATTTCAATGGCCGTGATCTCTCCGACGCAGGGAAGCAATCTGCTTGCCAACCTCCGATTTGAGTGTGTGAACAGCTCTCCAGAGTTTATTGATATTGTCCTCTAAAACACTGCGGCTTGTATCTCTGTAATAGACACTTTTATTGATTTCCGTGGGAAGCTGCCTCTCTCTGATGTGCCCAATCTCCTCGGCACAGATCCATTGGCATCTGTGTTTTCCCATGACAGATGGAATTAGTAGAAAGAAGGTTTCATTCTGTAATTGTCCGGATAAGGATCTCGGCTTGCAGAACCTGGAGGTGGGGAGACAGGGGTTGCCCAAATTTTGCCCCTCAGAGAGGTTTGACTGGCAAAATGCCAAGGCAACTGGAGCGGCGTGCGCCACTGACATAAAAAGAGCTTGCGGCTGCCCAGGGATGTCACTGAGTAGTTAAAGGGAGACCTTGGTCTAGTTCAGCACCCCCTAACCTGCTGCTGTTTTGGACTACAATTCTCATCAGCCCCAGCAAAGCCTTCCTGGTTTGTCTTTCCTGTGTCTTTAATGGAATGAGATATTGAAATTCCTGGGATCTGGGCAGGTGAGCATTTTGTTTGGTTATTAGAAGCAGGAAGAATATGATCCATGTGATGTGGCACTAAGAGTCAATTTTTAAGCAGGGAAATGTAGTTATTCAAGTCTGCCTCCATGCATTTTGGATTTTAAAAGGAAACAGTTTTCTTGGGCGGTACAGGTGATAATAGGGGAAGATGTGTGAATAATTGACTTAGCTCTTCCCATGACCCATGAGAAAAGTTGCTGGAAGAACAACCAAGAGAAAACTGCCTTTTAAATGTGATGTGCTGCTGTTGATGTCAACCAGGGTTGCAAGACTGTGACAGCTCCCCATTTTGGAGGGAGCCTAGGGAAAGGAGAGGCACGGGAGTGCACCTCTCCCCGTGTCAAATTATTAACATACACAGTGGGAAGATGATCTGTTTGTAAAAATCTGCACCAGAAATCTTGGGAGAATCTGATAAACACTAGACATATTGGACAAGAAATGAACTTGCATCTCCTGCCACAGATATGGCAGCATCCTATATCTGAAATCATATGCTGCATTCACAACATTATAATGTTGAATCTTACGGGTCTCCGGTCAGCCATTCCAGAAGGGAAGCCCACACCCCACCAGTTTATATATTAAATATAACTATAAAGAGGAATGGAAATGCCACCTTTTAACACCTGTCAGTATCATCCCTTTGATGTTCCTTTCTGACTTAAGCTGGATAATATGAAAAATTCTGCCTTCTTTATGCGTTGTGAGTTGCTAAATGGGTCATCAGTGTGTGGTGTGTTCCTTTTCCTCTTAGCGCAACCAACGTAAGTGTCCTCTCTTTGATCTTTGACCTGGCATAGGGCAGCTTATTATGCTCCTATATTTTTATTGGGTTCCTTGACAGCAGTAACAAATGATGGCAGCATTTTCAAATTTCCAGGTAATCTTGTAAGTCTCTTTGGCTCACTTTTGTGAGGAAAGTGACTAATAAATCATCAGCAGCGTCTTGCTATAAAGTGGCCAAATCCCAGACTCAGGCGTGGTTCATGTGCTTTTAAACTGTCTTCATATGCAATCACACTGAACTTTGCTTGTTGTTGCTCTCCACCAAGAGGTCTCTTCTAAGGTCTTTTCTAAGACCTAGATATGTAACCTGTAACTTTTGGATATCATCATAACAAAGTCAGGCAAACCTACTGCTGATGCAAACAGCAGCCTATATAGACCTCTATATTGTTTTTGTAAATGCTTTATTACTTATAATAATGTTCCTGACTTGGTTTGAATCTTAATACAAGCCCACCATTCTGCTAAGCTACTAAAGGACTTACTCTCATTCTTACAGAGGAGCTCTGAGGCTCCTCAAAAGCTTAGTTGGGGGTTCCTCAATGATAAATTAGTGGAAAAGGCAGCTTGCCCATTCATGACTGGTCTTCCTCTATAGTGTTCGGGTGCAGAGGAATGCTGTGTATGGTCTAGAGCACACACTCAGGCCTGACAGGTTTGACCAGTACCCATTATGAACTAAGGTCATACCTGATGATGTTTCCCAGAATACTTTGCACCTTGTAGGAGTTCTGTGGCAGGCTGCAAGGATTTGTCAGCTGGTGTCTAGTCTAGTCTGCAGATGAAATGTAGCAAGACAGTCAGCAATAGCTGGAGTTCACTTTGTGTGTGATAATAGTGGTTGGACTGTACGACCTCCTTGCAGACAAATGAGAATGAATGTTCAGTAAATGGCTGGTGTCCTCTTAAATTTCCTGCATACTTTTTTGCAAACTAATCAGGCTAAATGCTCAATAAACAGGTCGTCTGGAAGTCACTTGTTACCATAAAGCATGAAACCAGGTAGGGAAATCATCTCCCTCTGTCATGTGACTGCTTTGGCTTGCTATATTGAATTGTAGTAGCAGAAGACATCTCTCCCAAAGGGTTGTGTAGAGGTTAGGCAGACCCATCTGCAATCATAAGATGGAGGAAACTGTTCTGCACTTGTTTTGTGAAATATGGAAGGGATATAAGTTGTTTTCACAAGTGACCATTATACCTGCTAGTCAAGAATATGCTTCTTGTGAAAGTTCTTAATGGCAGCATAGAAAGTAGAAATGGGTCTTTTGAAAACTGTATGTGCATTTTAGTCAATGTAACTGTACCATTTGATTTAGAAACACAGAAAATGCAAACGCTGATTAAAGCATCATTTGGAAAAATGGATAATGGCTACAGTACATCTGTTGGGGTCAACCAGAAAAGCAGGTCACAGCATTGCAGCCAGGATGGGAGGGAAGCTCTGCTATCACAACTGGGGGGTTGTGTGAGGGGGTAGGGTGGATGGAAGGAGAAAGGAAGGCAGAAAGCAGAAACATCAAACTTTCAGCCTTTGTTCCAATAAATTCCTATTCTCCTAGCCTTTCTATGGATTTGGTGTCCTTTCAGTTCAACTGATCTGTGGCTTCTGGTCTTTGTCCTGATGCGACTGACCATTCTTCAGGAGGTGTAGAGTGAGAAGAGGGCACCAGCGCATTCATAAGGAGTCCCACCTTCTCAGAAGACAAAACCAGAAGAGAAACCAAGAGAGATATCCAAGGCTGATTCTTCCAATGGGCCAAGTCCAGAAAACCTGCTTATTGGAGAGGGGTAGGCAGAAGCAAAGGCTGGCCCTAGAGATGCAGAGAGTAGTACAAGGAATCTGTTTCCCCTCTTTCCCCCTCCTCCCGTGTATATGACTGAGCCGCCTGTTCTCCCACAACGGCTGCCAAAATACAGCGAGACAGGGTATAATTACAGACACTTACTGTGGCCATTACACCACCGGCGCGGGCTGCGCAAAGTGACACACGACCCGTCAACTCCTTATTCACGCCATTAAGGAGACTCATTAGCATCTTCACTCAGAAGCAAAATTACCCTCACTGCTCATTTCAAGATGTCATAAATTTTAATTTAGGACCCAAAGATAGCACAATGGGAACGAACAGGCTCTCTCTGGCACAGCCGCACAGGCAGGGAGGGAGGAGGGAGGCCAGGGGTGGATGAGGAAGAAAGAGCTTGCCTGAGGAAAGATGGTGGGCTTTGTTTTTTAAGAGGAGGGAATGAAGAACATGGAGCGGAGGAGACCCAAATGGAGGTATGCTGAACCCAAGAGAGGGAGGACACCATTGTTGTGTGGAGGAGGCAGCCTGCGGTGTGAGGCTTTATGGGTGAGGCTTGAGTGATCAGGATTGTCCTTAAATGTCAGAAGATTGACACACATGCCAGATCCAAAGGGATCTGAGACTGCCGTCAAATGATCTCTGCCTGTTTTTTCGCCTCATGAGCCACATTTTGCCCAACAGAGCTGCTAATTCCCCTCTCCTCATCTGAAATTATGTGGGCTTCATTATTTTCAGTGTGAAATACTTTACTATGAGAAAAACATCTATTTCATCCATTATTTTTTTAAAGGGTAATATTATGGAAATGAAAAAGTTGTTTCATTATCACTTATCCCTTCCTCCCTCCCCCTCCTGTTTTTAAGGAATGGGCATACAAATGTTGATCTACATTTTGGAAGGCAACAATAATTATATTTCCTGATCATTTGCTCCACCATAATTCCTGTTCACTGTCTAGTGCAGTCAAGCACTGGTACCAAATATGCTTTGGTTCCACTTATCTGGGTGAACATGGAGGCAACCAGATCAGCTCCTCCCTGTGTTGTTCTTATTTCAAAGGACAAGGTTAAGTAGCAAAGCATCAGTGGGCAATGCAGTCAGTGTTCCCTAGAGAATAAAGGAATCTGAACTGAACCAAAGGACTAAACTCTTGAGAATCAGGAACCCTACAGGAATGAACATAGTGTGCATTACCACTGGGAAGCGCTCGTCCACATTTCTGCTTGCTCTGCACCTAGAAAGCACAGGTCTGAGCAGTTTTCTGCTTTCTAGGCATGGGTCCAAGCCATTTTGCCTTTGTCCCACCACTTCCCCCCAGAAAACCACTCTTTAGTGCTAAATCAGAGTAAACATCAATCGGGTCAAGCACTAAAGATTGGGTTTCCCTAGGGGAAAGCAATGGAGCAAACAGAAGTGTGGATAAGCCTGAAGACCCAAGCTGAGAGGACTTATCAGCCTACTGATATGCTTAGAGGCCATGGGCCAAATCACTGAAAAACTTTGTGTGCTTGTAGAACAAACAGCTCAGAGTCTCTGCTGAATGTTAGCAACTTGAGTCAAATTCAAGATCATTCAAATTAGCTCTCTTGTAATACCTTTTAACCTTCTAAGCGTACTCATTGGATAGTTAAAGTATGGGCATTTTTTCAGCTGGAACTCGCCAGAACTCAATGCCATTATATAAGAGAACAAGGGAGGCATTATTGGTGAGTTCCAGCACCTTCTTTTCTAGAAAAATAGTACTGGTTAAAGTGCAGTCAAAGTGTAGGATTTTGGTACTCTTTTGGTGCATGCTTCAGGTGCATCTACTTTAATATGGAAGTACAGAATCAGGGAGAATTGGTGCACTTGGCATACACATCATAACAACATGGCATTACAACACAGACCCCTCTCCTGCATTTCTCAGGCCCTTGGAGCCAAGAGTGCAAGTGTTCAGAAGCAGATTTCTACATCATTGCTTTGCTTCTACCCCATGATTCACTTTAGACGACAACATGCATTTTCTGCTCTTATTATGAGATTGCTAGAATTTGATTCCACATGTTAAGGCTGCAATCCTATGCCCACTTACCCTATTGAACTCAGTGGGACTTATTTCTGAGAAGACATGTCTAGGGAAGAGGCCTAGGGAGAGTACAAAATGAAAGTGAGGGTAGGCTTCTGAGTATTAATAAAGGTAAAGGGACCCCTGACCATTAGGTCCAGTCGTGGCCGACTCTGGGGTTGCAGTGCGCATCTAGCTTTATTGGCCGAGGGAGCCAGCGTACAGCTTCTGGGTCATGTGGCCAGCATGACTAAGCCGCTTCTAGCGAACCAGAGCAGCGCACGGAAACACTGTTTACCTTCCCGCCGGAGTGGTACCTATTTATCTACTTGCACTTTGAGGTGCTTTTGAACTGCTAGGTTGGCAGGAGCAGGGACCGAGCAATGGGAGCTCACCCTGTTACGGGGATTCGAACCGCCAACCTTCTGATCGGCAAGTCCTAGGCTCTGTGGTTTAACCCACAGAGCCACCCGCGTCCCTTGAGTATTAATACATTAAAGGAAAAAGGGGTTTTCAGAGTGGCTCCTCCCTTTCTGCCAAAAGTTGAAACAACTGCCAGATTATCATATAACAGTCTTCAGGAAGTATTTCAAAGACTCATCTCCACAACTGCAAGACCTCCCGCCAGCTCACAGCAGAATATATGAAGCTGGCTTATACTGAGTCTGGCTATTGGTGCCCCTAGCTCAGTATTGTCTTTACTGATTGGCAGTGGCTGTCCAAGATTTCAGGTTGGGCTCCCTTGCAACCCTACTTGGTCATACCAGGGATTGAAGCTGGGACCTTCTGCATTCAAAGGCAAATGCTCTACTATTGAGCTACAGCCCTTCCCATTCAGTCCCTTTTAATGACTCCCCTTTGCTGTGAGAGACTTGTGCCTAAATTGCATGTAGACTAAACAGAGCCATACCAATTCCCCCCCCCCAAACTCTTATTGTAAGACTGCAGCCTTTTTGGAACACAGGGGTGTGCAAAAGATAGTCAGAGGGTGTTTTATGCCACAATCCTAGCCTACACAGCTGGTTTAGTTACTAGGGGGTACTTTATCTTTATTTGTTGCTGTGTGGATGGAGCTGGAGCTTTCCTAAAGCTCCCATGACAAATGCACAACAGTTTGTGAATGGTGATCATGACTGCAGGTAGCTAGACCATGACTTCAGGTAACCCACACAAACCAAGCATTCCTCTTTGTATGGTGATACTACAAGATAACTAATCATATGTTCTTCATTGAAGGGTGTGAAATAGGCCATCGGCCTTGCAGACTTCTCAGAGACCCACCATATTGTGTAACCGGAAGAAAGCCTCTGTCTGACAGGTGGTCTCCTAGCAAGGCAATTGATTAAATCTCAGAACCCCCCTCTGTTTATATGCATATTTGAATATTCATGAGGAAAAAGACACACCTCCACTTCACCCCCACAGACAGACAGTTTCGGGACAGAATGCAATTACAGGCTCTTAAACTTTACCAGTTTCTAAGGATCCATGATTAATGAGTTCAAATGTCCACATCTTTAAAAAAAGAAAGAGAGAGAGGTGGTGGAAGAGGAAGCTTTAAGGGGGGGGGGGAAGCAACTCCAATTACAGTAGCTGAGGGAATCCAGCATGCTCCTCTGCTTATAAGTATATATATCCAGAAAGGTTATGTTAATTTTTAATGTACGAGGCTATAATTAATTTCAGTGGCTGGGTGGATTAGCCGAGAGTGTAAATTTCAGGCTTGGCTTGGGCAGCAGATAAACTAATGCCAGGGAACGCCATGGAGCGAGGCACTTGGGTCTTAAGCATTTTGCTAGGCTCGTGGGGATGCTTAGAGCTCTTGCATGTGAGAGATAATAAAATAATAAAAAATGCTGGACACTTTATCTGCAAATCTTATATCCCTCCATAAAAGTGCCCCTCCTCTCTTTTTTGAGAAGAGAATTTTGAGGTATAGAAGCATGCTCATACCTCAAGGTTCTCCCATCAGACCCAATTTCAGAACTCTTTCCTATTCTTGAAACATGGTCAGAGAAAAGGCCAGTACTGAACAGTGACTGGCATTCAGAAAACTTGAAAAGGTGTTTCATAAGAAAGACGCGCACCAGTCCCTTCACATAGGGACAAAACAAATCTCAGACAATCAGCCGTAGAAGTAGAGAAACCCAGCTTGTCAGCCTCACTGGCCCTGTTCCTTTCTTTCTAGCCAAAGTGAGCATGAGGAGATAAGGGGGCAGCGATAGCTTGCTCTGTCACAGAACTGCTTTGCAACATTGACCATAGCAGTTCTCAAGCCACTTATTCCCTGCAGAGGTCCAGGGGCTGCGTCATAATAATTAGGCCTAATGCTTCAATGGCCTATCAGTAAGATGATACTGGTGTATCATTTGTATGCTTGAAAGTGCTATAGAAATTATGATGAATCCATATCATATAGCAAGATACCCCAGTGCTTGGAAAACAGATTTTAAAGAATAGATAGCCACCTACTGTCAACATGCAGAGTTGACTTTTCAATAGGGTGGCCAACTATACATTGCAAGACAAGAGGATTTGCATCACCAGAACAGGGTACACAGATCTCCATATGGTGATTTAGATATAATGGCTGTAATTCAGATATAAATACAGTACACCTCACCATAATGAGGAAGAGACTTGGTGGCATGTGCGCCTGCTCAGTTTGTTGCCCGGGTGCTGCTAACTGTTGGTGGGCAACTTCAAGCCTCTGTAAACCAAACTAGGACTGGACAGCCCTCAAACAGAGGACAGGGCTGTCTTCTGTAAGGGAAGGCACATGATCACCCTATTCATCAGATCCTACTTACACAGCCATTAGGTATTTTGTGCATAAGGAGGAAATGCTGGAGAAGCCTACATATGGTGCCCCTCAGACTATGCCAGGGACGTGGAACCAGGGGCTCTACAGATGTTGATGGACAACAGCTCCCATTAGCTTCAGCCAGCATGGCCAAGGATAATAGGAGTCGTAGTCCATTAACGTCTGGAGGATGACAAATTCTTTAACCCTGGCATAAATAATTGTTTTCCTGAATCAAACAATGGGTATATGCTTACAGGCAACTAGGAGAGGTTTTCTTCCAAGACCACTAGGAGAGACTCCCCCCCCCCCCGGTGACTCAGAATGCAAAGCAGTAATGAACAGCCATCAACTTGCACAAGGCTTTCAGGAAAGATTGAGATGCTCCAGGAAACGAGACTTCATTAAAAGGTGCATCCTAAAAGCTAGATTCCAGTCATCTTGCTTACTTATTTACCTATAGAGCAATCCAGGCCTTGCTTGTCCCAGGCTGGAGGAGATTGGATTGGGTGGAGCTGTCCCTTGACTTGGCCCTGACATTGGCCATGTGCCACCTGTGGAGTGATGTGTGTCACTCTACTAGTGCAGAGCGCCCTCTTTTGACTGCTAACCCTGTGTGAACTCTAAGAGCATTCCAGCCAGTTAATGGTCCAGAGTCCACTGGCTGCATTCCACTGAAGCAATAAGGTTAAAGATGATGCAAGTTCAATGACTACCTCAATGGGAACTTTCTAATGTGCACAGCAGCTCACTGGCAGAGATTAATATTGTTATTAATCAGTATTATTATCCCATTCTTCTATTAAAATACCCAGAGTAGTGTACAAATTATCATGAAGCCATATAATATAATAAGTAAAAATGCAAATACAATGAACAATTTCTAAAGCCAGTAGTGACAAGATACACCCAAGGTTTGGAACAAAGCAAGAGTAAAATGTGCCATATATTAAAAGTAGCAACAGCAAAACTAAATGTTGCACATTCAAAGCCCATTGAAATAAAAACATAATCCGTTTCTCATGACTTTCAGATTAGAAGGCTGATGTGCTGCCTGCTGCATCAATGAAGCTCCTTTGTGTTCAATTTCTGGCAAGAGAAATCGCCAGAAAACAGGGACAGAAAACCACAACGAGCAAGATGCACAGGTGGATAGTAGGACTGCAGGTTGTACAGCTCTGCCAGACATGCTTACTCAGAAGTAAGCCTTACTGAGTTCAGTTGGATGTATTCCTTAGGAAACAGGCTTAGGATGGCAGCCTTAACTGACTCAATTGCTGGATTTGTCAGCTGAAGCTGTGCAGCCTGGTCTTATGCCTTTTCAGTGGAGTTTGCTCCTCACAAGCGGAGTTTGTGTTTAGGATTGCAACCATACGTAGCCAAGTGGTTAATGAGCACAACTCATTAATCTGCAGGGCTAAGAATTAAGTGCACACTTGTTTGTTTTTTAAGCCTATTTTAGTTTCTGTAATAAATGAAGATGAAAGCATCAAAAATACAGTTAACATCTAATGCGCGACAGCTTTTCTATTAAATAATGGATTATCTCATACTTCCTTCAGTATCTCAAAAAAGGTCTATAGTCTTTATTGAGCTGTTGACAAGATGCACATTTACTGAAATGCAAGCAAGCAATTAGTCAATTAAAAGGGAGATAATTAATCAGCTAAAATGTTTTAAGAGCTCCACTGTTCAACAAGGCTCATGGGTAGCAGGAAGTCAATATAGATATTTTCCTTTACCTTGTGCTTTTGTCTGTGACATATGTATGCATGTATATGTATATATATGCATACATATCCTCCACATTCCGCATTTGACCCTCATCCTAAAGGAATAATGGCCTCTGCTTTCTCTGGGCTTTGGTGCAAGCATGATGAAAATGCCTAGCCAAAGAGCAGAAAGAAACTGGCCCAGGAAGGCAGGGAGCGCGTGGCCTTGAAATACAGTAAGTTTTTAAAGGAAAGAAAAGGCTCCATTATTCTTGCATTAAAGTGTCTCTCTCCCCCTTTTCTCCCTCACTCTGTCAGTCTCTCGCTCACTTGCTGACTCCCCCAGCCTCTCCGAAGACAGATCGCTCCCTTAATCACTCTGGAAAAGAACCCCAAGCCGATATAATATTATAATTAATTAATTCACTAAAAAGGTATTAAATTTCTTTTCCCCCCTGTGGATATTATCTGAATTCATTGACCTTTAGAAAAATCACCCTCTAATTGTAACCAGGTTCAAGTGCATTTCCAGCCTGTCCCTTTTACATTAATAATATCTTCCAGGACTCCGCTATGCTACTTAAATATTGTATAAATTTCAGTGCCCCCTTAAAAAGGAGAGAGAGAGAGAGAGAGAGACTTGAAATGAAAACTGTGAGAAATCTGAAATGGCTTATGAATGGGGGGTGGGGAAGAGACCTGGTAGATTCCAGTACAAACTGAGGTGATCTATATAATGAGAGAGTGGAATGAAGCCCAAAATGCAGAACCACTGTTCTTCCATACTGTCTAATGTGAATAGTAAGCTCCCAGTATACCTCCATTAATTATCTATTGTCCTCATGATGTTCCCCTTCAAATCACTGCCTTCCCACACTTCCCCCTCCCTCAATTCGGATTTTCTCATACCATCTCATTTCGGAGTATCCCTGGTATGAAAAAATCCAGATTGAGGAAGGGGAGAGTGTGGGAAGGAAGTGATTTGACGGAGAATGCCATGTGGACAACACAGAATTAAAGAAGGTACAGGAAGTTTACTATCCGCATTAAACAACAGTAAGGAAGAGCCCTTAGATTCCTGGTGCCTATTCCTGGGAAGTTTTGTTTAGTTTTCCAAGAACCTGATGGGAAGATGGCTGAAAAGATGACACATATCTTGCAACTTCATGACTGCTAGATGCCATCTATGGCCAAACTATAGGAAGGCATAAAAATGCTGAACATGACAATGGAATCCCCGTGGCTCTCATAATCCCAGAAAAGCCAGTAGATTATCTCTATGAAATCTAGTGCTGCTGGCATAAGAGTTGATCCTGACAATTGTATTGATCTAGCATAATGCAGAGTTGGAGAGCTGGGCTGGTCCAGCATTTAGGAAACTATCATCTGACCTCACAAATGCACATTTAAGTGCCTGTGGAATACAAGCCAAGACATTTGGAATATCACCAACTTACAACCTTAGAGTTCTCATCAGTGCTAATGTTGAAACAGGCAGGAAGCAGCTCCTGGAATATATAGGGAAGTAGGATCATATATTACTGAAACTGTGGCAATAATACTGGTTGCCAGGTAGTTTCAGGACCCAGTCCAAAGAGCTGCTTTTGACTTTTAAAAACCTTTGTGGCTTGGGAACTTTATATAACAAACAGTCTCTCTTTATAAGAATCCCATCCTAGTATATTCATCAAAATTTCTTACCCAAGTTGTAGGGAGGAGCAGGATCTTTTCAGTAGTAGCCCCAAGATGATGGAATGAGTAGTAGCCCCAAGAATGATGGAATTAACTGACTCAGGAGGGAGAGTAAAGTCTATCCACTTGGGCAGACTTTGGGAGTAAAAATGCTGTAATAAGGAGGTAATATCTGTGGGGATGTAATATGCTGTTTTATTGTAATGTAGCATTTTAAAATAGTTTCAGTGCTTGGTTTTATGATCGTAGTGCTTGCTTTACTTATTTTAATGAGGCTAGAGACACCATGAACAGATGGAGAGGCAGGATAAAACATTTAAGTGAATAATCAACTCAATTTGGGTGGTCTCTAGTGGTTTCGCGTATATTTGAAAAAGCCTGCAAACACCCTGTTCCGCCACCCACCCCTTTTTGTTACTTTTTGTTATGTTTTGTGGTCACTTCTGGGTTCAGTGCAATGCATGTATGTGCTGTCGCACACATACATTGCACCGAACCCAGAAGCTGTCGCACACCTATTGAAGGTATGTAAACGGGGGATTGCCTTTAAATATATAATAATGATAAAGGTGTGGTGGACCTTTTTAGTTTCTGAGAATGGGAGTGAGATAAGCAGGTTTCTCCTGAGGAATAATAGGTGCCACCACATTTTTATATATGTAGGCAGGGATTCCTGACTATTACAAACAGGCAAAGAACTGATAAGTATGGCCACCAAGTGATTGAGGATTGGCAGGCAATGTTCATATGAAGCTACTTTTGAGCTGACCATCTCTACTCTTATTGACAGCACATCTCCAGACTGCTCCCTTGTTTGTTTTTAAGCAGAGATTATGGGGGGTTGGGACCTTCCGCATGCAAAGCTCATACGCGACATACTCCGTGGTTGAGCTGTGGCCCTCTCCTCTAAGTCTGTAATGACTTAAATGCAAAAGAAGAAATTACTTTAAAGGCAATAGTTATTTAGGGGTGGGAAGAAGGGACATAAATTCAGGCATTCGAGAGAACAAAAATAAATTGAAAATAGTATTATATTTTCACCAATTCAACTCAGGATGTTTTAAAAAAAGTGGCAGGCAAATTGCTTGAGAATTACTAGAGTCTATTTTACCTGAACTAGTGCTGCCAAAAGGAAATATCTGCCTCTGTCTTGAGACTTCTCATCCAGCCACCCTAATTTCTGGCCAAAGAAATCAAGATACACTATACACAACTGTCCTACTGGCAGAAAGAAAATCTTTTTATAGCGAAAAGGCTTCCACTTTCCTTAGGTTTAGAGGATAAACGAGCACCCAGTCCATGTTATTTAATGCCAGTTGAAGTTCTCCCCCCTTCCCTTTTTTACATTTAAAAGTTACCTTTTCAGAACAAGTTGCCGAACATGGCATACAGGATAAAAGTGATAATATAAGTGAAAGTGCTGAAACATCAAGGAGGTGGTCTGCTTTTCTTTTAATCCCACACAGCCCACAGCCATGTTGACACAACTGTCCTCTTCTTTCAGAGAAAGACCATAGCTTAGCATGTTCAGCATGCAAACATTCCCAGGTTCAGTTCCCCAGAATCTTTGTATGGGGCTGGCAATGTCCCATGCCTGAAATCCTGGAGGGCCACTGTTTGTTGTTGTAGACCAGGGTTACCCAAACTTGGGTCTCCAGCTGCTGTTTGGACTACAACATCCATCATTAGCTAGCAGGACCAGTGGTCAGGGATGGTGGGAATTGTAGTCCAAAAACAACTGAAGAATCTACTTTGGGGGATCCTGTCTGTAGACAATACTGAGCTAAATGGACCAATGGTCTGACTTAGAATAATGCACTTCGTTATATATTCCAGGTTGTTACTGTGATATGCTGGATACAGTTTACTTTAAACATGAATTCCATGTCCAGGCCAGGATTTTGTACCTACTGTTTAGGAAGCTTTGTGAGGAGGAACTAAATGGGAGATTGAGATGACCCTTTCATCACCAATACAATGCAATTCAGCTGGGGTGAGTGGCCACACACTGTGGATTAGCCATTGGCAAAGGGGTGAAGGATATAAACTGGGAACACCGTCTATTGATTCAAATAATCCAGCCCATCGCAACAGCAAGGAGCACCACTGCCTTCACAGCCATGCTGCAGATACCAACCAAGACAGAAAGTGGCTACTGGTAAAAAATGCATCTACACTTTGACAGCTCCTTGGATTGGGCCTGCAGGGTTGGCTCAGGATCCAGATCTGTCGCCTCCTCCTTTATGATGGCTATCGCCAATAGTGATACATACTGCCAGTGGCCGCTTGTTGCTGACCATGCATTGGGCAGGTGCATCAAGGCTCTCCTCAGTCTTAGAGCACCCCCAGTGGTGGAGGCCAACAGAGCTAAGGAGGGTACCCTGGTTCATCCAAACCCCCTTCAACATAGCAGACTGGGGGGCTGGATTCCTCTGCCAAGTGTATGTTAGCACTGTGGATAGCAGTCATGTTGTCTTTGTGCTCCTGCAGTGACATGCATCCCAAACAAGCATTATATTGCAGCATTTCCTCAGCACTGCATCCCTTCTCCTTGGAATCTGAGATCTGAGCCAGCCAAGTCTTTCCCCAACCACACAATAGATATGTCTGATGAGTCACAACTTTTGATGTCTCCTGTTCTGATGCTCTTTAATGACTTGTGGCATTGGTCTCTGCTTGGAATCTCTCTCTTTCCAGTTGCAATTAAACTGTCTGAAAGGACCCCATCAGCAAATGCCTTTAAAAGCCAGTGATGGAAAATCAGCATGCCAAATGCAGACTTGGCCTTGCTCCCCCAAAGCCAAAGGTTTGTCACCTGAGAGAATCCAGCCCTTTTCCTCTTTGGACACAGCTCTGGTTTGGAGAGACATCAGATATTTATGGGTTCTTCACATTTCTCTCTCTTTTATTACTCAATGAGATTTACATGAAAATACCTTTTTTTTCCGTCTTAAAAGCTGATCTGGCCTTACTGCATATCCCCACCTCAAGCTGCAGTCTCCATTGTGTGATTTCAGCTGTTTCCACAACAGTTTTGCAGATGAAACTAACAGAGAATTAGGCATTTCAGGTAGGGCAGGAGGAGGTGGAATAAATAGCACAAGGACTTTTCCTTACCCAGAAAGAAAAGGAACAACCTAGTAATCTGGAAAAGCACTTTTCACAAGATGTTTGAGCATTTTATAGAGCTGAATCATAGGGACCAGAACAGGGAATGGGGGGGGGGAACATGGGGTACCACCTATCCTTTTTGCTCTGCCATCGCCCCCTCTCCCACTTCCATGCCAAAGGCACTGACAGAATCTGAAAAAACTAGAGGGGAAACAGAGAGCAAACTCCATCTCCCACCCCCCACCCCCACCCCAGCAATCCTCCACCCACAATCTGTTCTTCGACTGCACCATGACATGAAAGAAGAAACTCTCCACCAATTATTATGAAGCACAAGAAGAATTCTTTAAAATAAGATGAAATCCCCCTCCCCCAATCCTTTCACCCTTTCCAGCACCTCCCCATCCCACTCACTTTACAAGCCTTCTTTCTCACTTTTGAGTAAATGAGGATTGGCTTCAAATCCAAAACATTAGAATTAACACATAACTTTTATTTAGCCACATTTGCTCACCAAACTGCAAGATCAATGTTGCACTGGAAACTTTTTTGAAATATTCCTCATGCAATTTATCTATCTGTCCACTGAAGCAGAAGCCTTTTCTAGCCTTCTTTGCAGGAACCTTGTGCAACAGTTGCTGATTTGCAGTGGGAAATAAAGGGGTTTCATCTAACCTACTCTCTTAGAGGCATAAGTATCTAGAACACTCCTGCTGCCATTACCTTCCTTGAGTAAAACAGGGTTCTTTATCCTACCACACAATTACTGGACATATGTGCATTTCATCAGCATCCCCCAATTCTCTTTCCCTCAAAACAGCTTGTTTCAGGGATGATCCAATGCATTGTACTATGTGCAGTGGGGGTGGGGCATGCCAAAGGCCCACACTAACTTGGAACCCTGATCCATTTAATCCCAGTACAGTGGTACCTCTGGTTACAAACTTAATTCATTCTGGAGGTACTGTACATTCTTAACCTGAAAACCATTCTTAACCTGAGATACCACTTTAGCTAATGGGGCCTCCCGCTGCCACCGCACAATTTCTGTTCTAATCCTGGGACAAAGTTCTTAACCTGAGGTACTACTTCCGGGTTGGCGGAGTCTGTAACCCGAAGTGTTTGTAACCTGAGGTGTTTGTAACCCGAGGTACCACTGTACTATATTGTATATTCTGGCCAGTACTGTATATTTTTCTATAATAGTGCAAGCCAGTACTTCAGCTATCCTTTCCCCATTAGATGAACCATGGACTGAGCTTAGAACACAGGGGCTAGGAAACCAAAACAACAACAACAACCCAAAACAATATGAATCATCTTGCGGCACTATAGCATTAAAGTATTCCTAAAAGAAAAGCGGGTAAGGTGGAAAACTCCACAACAGTTGCATCAATCAGCTCTTTGGAACTGAAGCTGCTTTCTTTTATCTCCAGGGTCAAAACCCACCCAGAAATTCTCCTGTGGAAGCATTCATTCCAGAGGTGTGGGCTTCCAGTAGCCTTTGACCCACATCACTAAATAAGTGAAGGCAACATTCCCAATTGTTTCGTTCTGACCAGCTTTTGAAAATTATTAGCCGTTCACATTTTGCAATTGAAATTCATATAATTAGGAGTTTCGTGTCCAGATTGTCACTAATGCAAATCCACTAAATCTGTCAGATACAAATGTCTCAACAACCATTCAGTTCAGCTCTAATAGCAGTGGCATAGTTAAAAATCAATCAAGGCACTATGAGTCCTCAGTGAATTATTTCCAGTAACTATCTGGCTCTCTCTTGTGGTCATGTATGTTCCATACAAGCTTTCTCCTTAACACCTGCCTTCCTTGCAAGATGCAAGGAGGAGGATTATTCTCCCAAGAGGAAACAGTCTCGACATCTGTCCCTATCAATTTCCGTATCCTGTTGGAAGTGGTCCTGCCAAAAAGGAGCAATCCTGTTTGGGGCTGTGATGGCAGAGAGGCAACTGGAATTGTTTTCTGTGTTCGCTTATGAGAATAACCATTTCTTCCCTACTTGCAATTTCTGTGGGAAACAATCTGAGCTAAAGTGTCACTCCATACTCAACAAACTTTGCCTGAGCCAAGCTGATTAGATATTTTATCTTGTTACACTTTGGAACTTACATCACAGGGATTCTACAAATGTAAACAGGTAAATGTGCCACAAGGACCAAACTAGACATCAAATACAAATACGTATAAGAATAGTCCAACAGGGGTTTTTTTAATCAAAAAAGACATGTTAGGAGGATGTGTTAGAAGGTGGGGAAAGAGCAAGAGGAAAGGAAGCAGTTCATTATCTGCTGCTTCCTGTTCCATATACCCCACAGTCGCTCACCCCCTCCATGGCATTTCAGATGTTTTTGTGTGTTATTTTCTTTCTTTTTTGATTGAGCTGATATTTCTGTATTGGTATGCATGTGAGCAACTGAGGACAATTTTCTCATTCAGAAGTAGCATACAAAGTCAATACCAATCGAACCTAATTCTAATTTGGAACACCATAAGGAGAAAAGTTGCTGGACAGGGGAACTGGAGTTGAGAAATGATTGGAGAAAAGAGAGCTAAATGCCCTCCTGGCAGCCACCCACATTCGTCTATTCCTAACTGCCCCCTTTCAAGGCAGCATTTCTGCCATTTTAAAAGGGCCTTTGGGCTACTCTTATACATGGTTGCATGCAGTTAATTTGGCACTCCTGCTTCTTTAAAGTGATGGAATACATATCAAGCAAAACAAAAACTGTTAGTTCCATGAAAGAGGACATGGAACAGGTAAGGGTACCAAAGCATGGAATCTGTCAAAGCAAGGATCCTCCCCCAAAGCCTACATTTTGAAGCCACAAGTATATTAACAAATGAACTTTCAGTCCATGTTACAAGAAGACATTCAGCATTATAAAGATTTGGCTTTGTCCATATACAGACTTAGATACCAGATATTGTGTAAAATGGGAGATTCGGAGCAAGGTATGGATAGAGGAACCCAACATTGCTTGTGATTGCATATCTAATTCACTAAACTATTAAAATCCATCTGTGTAGACTTGAGAGCACAAGCATACAGTATGGTTAGCAGGTGGTATTTGACATCTTGTGAGTTCACCTTGTCTTAAGGCAAGGCTCAGATAAGTGCTGAGAAGAGTGAGAACAGAAGGACATTTATTCCCATCCATAGTGGATGCCATAAACTGCAGAAGTACTGGAGATCTATTTTGGCAAACATCAGGTCCCCAAAGTTTCTTCCTGAATAATTTTGATGATTCACATGTCTTAAGATGCTCCGGAGAGGATATCATCCGCTTATAGTTGGCAGTTATCTATGTGAGTAATGGTTCATTTAACTACTGCACCTCAAGTTCCAAAGACCAGCTAAAATATAGGACCGGATCTTTACAGAAAGACACATTGACAAAATAGGAAATAGGGCCTTAAAACTTAGAAAAGCCCATCAAGCATATGTGGCAAAGGCTGTTTTTTCAAGAGGAAGGAGGGAGGGAGGGGAAACACATGCAGTATGTTGGAGAGAGAGGTTTGGGAGAGAGATTCCTACTCTCCAGTTAAGCACAATGGCAATTGCTCCAAGCACATTAAAACTTAGTTAGATTTTACATCTGCCCTCAACCACCTTTAAACAAATGTTTCCACAAAAAATACTTAGGCAAGAATAAATCACAGACACTTAGCTTTGCAAATATGTGAATACTTTACTCATAGAGTTTCTAGAAGTTACAGCAAACAAATCTCCATCCACTGGCAGTGAAGTGAAGATGAAAACAGGTTCCAAACAACTTAAAAAGGGATCATGTAATCTTTGGATTGGCAAAGATGCAGGCTTAAAAATCTCCTTTTAGAAAGATTCAATTCACTTGCAGGGAGCCATGACCTCCTGGCTTCTTACTTGTTCAAGGAAGCACAAAGCAAAAGTAAAAGAGAATGAGAATGAGGAAACAAAAGGCTACAGTGGTACCCCGCAAGACAAATGCCTCGCAAGACGGAAAACCCGCAAGACGAAAGGGTTTTCTGTTTTGGAGGCGCTTCGCAAGACGAATTTCCCTATGGGCTTGCATCGCAAGACGAAAGCCCATAGGGAAATGCTGGCGGTCGGGAGCAAAGACTTTCGCCCACAGCCGGCCTTCAGAAGAGGACCTCTTCTGAAGGCCGGCGGGGGGCAAAAGTCTTTGCTCCCCCCCCGCCTGCCTCCCCCCCCCCCCGCCTGCCCCGGGCGATCTTAAAATGCTGGCGGGCGGGAGCAAAGCGTTCGCTGCCGACCCCCAGCATTTTAAAATCTCCAAGGGACAGCAGAGAAGTCTCTGTCCCGGGGAGATTTTAAAATGCTGGGGGTCAGGAGCGTTCGCTGCCGACCCCCAGCATTTTAAAACGCTGTTCCGAAGCGGGGGCGGGAACAGCTGCCCCATCCGCCCCGCTTCGGAACGATGTTCCGAAGGGGGGAGGTGGGGCGGGAACAGCTGCCCCATCCGCCCCGCTTCGGAACGATGTTCCGAAGGGGGGAGGTGGGGCGGGAACAGCTGCCCCATCCGCCCCGCTTCGGAACGATGTTCCGAAGGGGGGAGGTGGGGCGGGAACAGCTGCCCCATCCGCCCCGCTTCGGAAAGATGTTCCGAAGGGGGGAGGTGGGGCGGGAACAGCTGCCCCATCCGCCCCGCTTCGGAACGATGTTCCGAAGGGGGGAGGTGGGGCGGGAACAGCTGCCCCAGCCGCCCCGCTTCGGAACGATGTTACGAAGGGGGGAGGTGGGGCGGGAACAGCTGCCCCATCCGCCCCGCTTCGGAACGATGTTCCGAAGGGGGGAGGTGGGGCGGGAACAGCTGCCCCATCCGCCCCGCTTCGGAACGATGTTCCGAAGGGGGGAGGTGGGGCGGGAACAGCTGCCCCATCCGCCCCGCTTCGGAACGATGTTCCGAAGGGGGGAGGTGGGGCGGGAACAGCTGCCCCATCCGCCCCGCTTCGGAACGATGTTCCGAAGGGGGGAGGGGGGCGGGAACAGCTGCCCCAGCTGCCGGGCTTCGTAGCGCTGCTGCGAAGCCGGGCGGGGTGGTGGGAACACCTTCTGAAGGCGGGCAGGGGGCGAAAGTCTTTGCTCCCCCCTGCCTGCCTTCCCAGGGGCTTTTAAATCGCCCCGGACAGCGGAGAAGTCCTCCGCTGTCCGGGGCGATTTTAAAATGCCGCCCGCCAGCATTTTAAGATCGCCCGGACAGCGGAGAAGTCCTCCGCTGTCCCAGGGTTTTTTAAAATGCTGGGGGTGGGAAGAAAAGCCCTTGTCCCCCCCCCAGCCTTCAGAAGAGGTCCGGGGACAGACTGTCCCCGGACCTGGCCTGAAGGTGGTTTCCCTAGGAACGCATTAATTGATTTTCAATGCATTCCTATGGGAAACCGTGCATCGCAAGACGAAAAACCCGCAAGATGAAGAGAATTGCGGAACGAATTAATTTCGTCTTGCGAGGCACCACTGTATAGGGAACCTACTAGGTTCCACCTGCACTGCCAACCTGAGCTAAGGTTAACCCTTTCATGTGCATCAGTAACTGTATATTACAGCAAAGTGAACCCACTAAGCCTGCATATTACTATGCTACAGAAACACAAAAGTTGCGGCTTTGCATATGTAATATGCAAACACAAAAGTTGCGGCTTTGCATATGTAATATAGGGGAATTTCATGGAAGCCTATATAGAAAAAGATGCTTTTGCTTCATGAGTGTAGCACAGTGTATGCACAGTCATCTATTGCTTGCTCCATTTTGCTGCTTTGATGGGTCTTTGGATTGGGTCCAGTCGCCCTGGTACAGTGTAGGGTAGCATGTGCAGCAGTAGATTTTCACACTCTAGTTAGAGGAGGAAGCACAAGCTGGAATACTGCCATCGTCACCTATTAGTCTGGGCTATGCACCATTCCTATTACTGTACTGGGAACCATATGGCTGGAACCACCAACTTTGATAGCACTGGTCATCTTTTGAAGGGAATCATATTGGCAGTACCACAGTTGATATCACTGGCCACCTGACTCAAGGAGATACAGAGCAGTGCATGGGCGCTTCAAAGCTATGTACACATATCTCAGAGTCATCTCAGAGAAACTATTAGCAATAACAAATTATTTCATTATCTGTGTTATTTAACAGGGGGAAACATTATTGTTAATAAATAGCTCAGACACCACACACACGACAACATTTAATTGAATAATCAATCAATGATGGAACTACTGAGATAGTTAATAGGTTCCAAATATTCAATAGATTGAAAAATAGTTAATAAATGGTTAAAATGAACTGAGTTCCAGTTATAAAGGTCCACTGGAATAAGTTTAACATGATGGCTAGAATCCCTACCCCTTTGCATGTAGGAATTTCAGGGATGGCAGGTAAAGTGTTTGTCTAACATTCATGCTTCAGAAACCAATGTGGAAACTGAAAACACAACTATCCTTCAAAGATCCCCACTTGTCTGAGTTTTGTGGTTGTTTTTCAAACCCAAAATGTATACAAAAATGTAAGGGAAGGTTTACACAAAAACACTTCTATTAAGTGAAAATAATGTACAAAAATGCATTGTCTTAAAGGAAAGTGCTTACAAAAATGTGTATTATCAAGCTAAATTGCTTACAAAAATGTATTGATCTTTCTGTATAGTGCACTGTCAACAGTCATATATGGCAACATATAAACTGCTGCATATCAAATACTGAATCAAGTAAGATTGTTGGCAGAAATAGATATACTGTAAAATAGTAATTAAATATTTCAAAAATATTTGAGCACAGAGAATTAACTGGGAGACTGCCCCTACATTCTCATTTGCAAAGGAGATTCTGAGATTTTTCTATTTTTATTTTTTTTAAGGAATCACAGTTTTAGCTCTAACACAAAACCATCCTCAACAAAGGATGTGTCGTGGCTTTAAACAAAATAACTAATTCTTCTCAGCATGTGAGTTTTCACAAAACCTAAAAAAAAAAACCCATATATGGCTCAAAGGTAATTATTTTAATAGCACGAACAAGGCTTTTCACAAAGCAACAGTGTAAAGAGGAGGAAACTCGTGGAAGGAAATCTACGTCGCATCCAAGCTAAATTCTTTTTAAAATGGGGAAACAACCTTATTTTCAGTTTGGCCACTACCTAGCGTAACGTGGCAGAGAGTTTCAGAACATTCTATAAAAAGTAAGTAATAATGATCTAAATGTTAACTTCACTGTTCTCTCTCTGGGGGATAAGGACACTGTGTTGGGGATCTTAATGTGCCGTATATGTGTGACAGACTCTGCAGGGAAGTTATTAAGAATTTCAACCCCAAGCAACCCCTTTTTGGCTTTTTATATCCCACTTAGGGCCTTGACACAAATTTCCTCCCTTCGGGTGGCTTGTATTCTGTAATCAACAGCCCTTTCCAAGCCCTGCCTTTTGTGGCAGCTGTTTAACGGAAGGAAACCCCTTTCGTTCTCTTTTTCTCCCTTCTGATCGCAAAGGGAAGTCTGCGCTGTTAGATTGGTCTTTTGCATTTCTGAGTTGGTTCTATTAATTGGAAGGAGGGTTAAGAATTTGCAAGGTCGTTTCAATCTACATCTGACCTTCAGAGTAATCCTCTATACCAACACCAGAGCATGTCATTAAAATGAGGCCCTCTACCATCTCCCAGCATTCTTTTATTCTCTCCTTGTGCACATTAATTGCTCATAAGTTGATTTGATCTCCCTATTCTGCAAGAAGTAAATTGGCCTCTTATTTCACCATTTTCATCCTGTTTTCTTAATTAGGCCCTTAAAAATCTCTAGGGCCTCAGCCAGGCCGCAGGCCTCATCCTGGGAATAAATTTTGATCTCCGCCTGATAAAGAGTGAGCAAACCCTGAGATTGAACAATGTCATTCTTCCCCTCCTCCTCTCCTTGCTATTCTCCTGACATGAAAAGGCTATCAGTTTTTCCTCTGTGTTAATATAGGAAATAATTCACACTTCAGGCGTTGTTCTCTATTTAGTGTTCACACTCCCCAGATAAATCAGGATGAGGGGGTTTTTTTCCTTAAGTGTCTGAACTCTCTCTTTTCACTCTCCTTTTCTTTTTAATAAAGTTTCCAAGATTAGTCTTGGTAATTTTTTACCCACATCCTGATGAGTCTATTTTAGGGGCTTTGTTGCAGCTGAACAATCTGAGATGTAACTGCATCTTTTCATAGGAAACTGACACAGTTCCCTGGACATGGGTTCGCCTCAGCACATGTGTGAAAGGGGCATTTCTAGAAACGAATGCCATCACTTTAAGCTTTAGAACTGTGCTGAGTATGGCGGAGCATGCAGATCAGCACACTGCTGGCATTACAATAGTGTTTAAACAACCCAAACCACCTTTTGAATAAAACAAAAATGCACACGGAAATAAAGAAGTTTTAATATGTTCCACAAATCCCAACAGATCTTCAGTGTGTTGCCATGAAACCAGAAAGATGGAAAATGTTCTTCCATTTCTGATATTTAACCTGGTCCTCACTAATTTAGTATAGCACATATATGAAGTTTGTCAGGGAATCCTTTGCAGAGCAGAGAATCTAACTCAGCTGTTTCCAAATTCCATGGGAGGCCAACTAGCCAATAACAGAACAGAATTCCAGGGACAGTCCCGGAATTACAAAAGCTATCCCGGCTTCTGATTTGAGCCAAGAATGTCCCTATTTCCCTTGCCAGTGCCTCTGCTGCTGAGCTTGGGCAGGAGGAGCCAGTGCTTATTCTCAATGACGACAGTGGCGGCTGTGAAGGAGCATCCCGTTGCCTCTCCACAGCCACCCCTGCTTTACTCAAACTTTTGCCAAGGTTTAAAACAGCCACCTTTCCCCTTCCAGTGCCTTTCTCGTCTCACTGTCCTGAAATTTCTCCCTCTTTATTTATCTCATGTAAAAGAGATAAAGAATGAGGAGCTCTCAAATATCGCATAGCACCTTCACACAATTCCAGAGTGGCTTAACAACCAAGGCCTCTTCTCAGGGAATGCTGGGAACTGTAAGCTCTGTACTGGCAGGGACGCGGACTTATAAAAAATATTGGGGGGGGGGGGCCGGGAAAGCTCATGAATAATAAATAAGCTCATGAATATGCAAATAAAGTGGCGCCGCCTCCTCGTGAGCGAATAGGGGAGAGCGTGCTGCACCTATTAATCAGGAAATTGGGTGGAGCTTTTGCTCGGGAGGGAGGGCAGGAGGCATGCAGCCCGACCCTGTGCATTTTGGGCTGGGGGAGGGGCGGCGATGGCGCTCTGCTGGAGGGGCGCCGGAGATTATTGGGGGGGCGGAGCCCCCCCAAACGAATTTTTGAGGGGGCTCGGGCCCCCTCAAGCCCCATGGAGTCGGCGCCTATGTGTACTGGGAATAGATGTTTCCTAACAACTCTCGGCAACCTTAACAAACCACAGTTCCCAGGATTCTTTGTCAGAAACCATGGACGTTTGAAGTGGTACAATGCTACTTTAAACATCTACTGCAGATGGGGGCCCAAAGCAATGACTTACGTACTTTACTTTTAAACTTCCCATGTCCTCAGTTCACCGTCCCCATTTGTGCCCTTCCAACATGATGCTATGAGTCAGAGGACTTGTGAGTGAGCCTAGGTAGCCTGTAACCATGACGACACCTTTTCAGCTGCAGACCTCTGATTAGCTGCCTGGCTCAGTAATTAAACCCTCAGGGAAGGTGGTAGGTACATTTCTGACACAAACAATTCAGATAGGAAACTAGCTGAGGAGCCATGCATGTGTCACGTACCCTTCAGAGTGTGTGGGTCTTTGCTGAGGAGAGGGATGAAGAGAAGGAGAAGATCAGTTTTGTTCAACAGTATGATGGCTGTACTTTTCTAGCAAAAATAGCTGCTGGTACTCACCGTGAAGTTGTTAGAGTAAGTGCCACACTTTTTAACAACAACAGAAAAGAGGTGCAGGAACTGTGTACTCCCTATAAGAAGAAGAAGGAAAGCACTGGCTGTGCTCTTACACCCCTTGGAATAACAGCCATTCTATAAAGATATTAAAATAAACGGTTGAGCCCACTTTTTACATAATTTTGCAGCAGAACGGAGGTAGGTAACTTGTGGGCCTCCAGTTGTTGCTAGACTCCATCCCAGCATGGGAAGTTGTTGTGGGGGACAATACCCCATTGCAACCTCTCCACATTGCTTCTACCACAGACTACCCTCCACTGCAACTTCACCCCACCATTCCGCACACACACACATTGCAAACCTACACAAAGCGGCAGGAAGATTTCTCTAGCAATACAGTAAGGAATGAACTTTCATAAGGCAATAAAGGGCAACGTGGGGTGTCTGCTGTTCTCATCCTCCGCAAATTGAGACTGAAAGGGAAAGTGTACAGTGGTACCTCAGGTTAAGTTCTAGAGGTCCGTTCTTAACCTGAAACTGTTCTTAACCTGAAGCACCACTTTAGCTAATGGGGCCTCCTGCTGCCGCCGCGCCGCCAGAGCACGATTTCTGTTCTCATCCTGAAGCAAAGTTCTTAACCTGAAGCACTATTTCTGGGTTAGCGGAGTGTGTAATCTGAAGCGTATGTAACCTGAAGCGTATGTAACCTGAGGTACCACTGTAACCACATGGAGGGTCTTCTGTAAGCAAGCCTTTGTGACATTACACAACATCACTATTATTTGCAGGTCACAATTGTTGCAATTAAGACATTAGTGCCAGAATCAAGACTCTTGCTGTCATATTCCAGAACTAAATGAAAAGCCAATGCATATAGCATCCACTAGGTGGCTCCCTCTGCAAACACCGAAATCCTGGTAAAAGTTCGCTTCAAAATTTAAAATACATGCATATTTACATACAACATTTTTTTCCAATTATTCCAGCTTTCCACCTCAGGTGTGGGGCAGGTAAAGCTGTGACTGCAAAGGAGCAATCAGGAGTCTTAAAGTGCACTCTTACTTGTTCCTTGGCAAGTGGGGGCTTAAATTTGGCACCTTTTAATTCTGGTGCCAATCGCAAGACTTGTGTGGATTGGTTAGGAAAACAGGCAATAGTGGTTAAAACTTCTAAAGTAGCTGCTGCCAAGACCCCACCCTGCACAGCCAAATCAATTACAAAGAGGATAATGAAGGAGTCTTTAGCCAGATCAGCCCTGCACTGAGAAGGGTCCTCAGTCAACTCTTTACTCAACAGCCACTTGAGCTGCCATCTCTGAGGCACGTGGAGTGATGTGATTAGCTTATGTTCTGACAAGACTGGCGATGAGACAGAGCACATCACATTAAGGGCAGTAGTAGCAAATGCCATGTGAGCAGAAGGCACCTTATGAGGGGCCTCAGAAGAACTGCAGTGGAAGAGTCTGACGTTAAATCAACATGTCTTTGGGACCTCATATGTTAAACTCAAGCTGGAAACACTGAGGATGTAGTTCTATGCTCCACTTACTGAACCTTGTGACCATTTTCTTTTGCCAGGTTTGCACTTAGGGGGTGGGAGAGTAGTCATGAATTGCGCTTGTGAGTTTGCATCAACAGTTTGGCTGAGGGCTTTTTTAAACCAAGATTTTCCTGCCCTCCTATCTGAAGGAACCCCACCCCACTCCCTGCTTTGCTATGTTGGCTCCCTGCATATCAGCATAGAGGACCCCTACTTTACTAATAGGGGGAGTTACAGAGATATTCATTCCGTCGCAGCAGAAATCTGTTTGATTTAAATAGCTTTCTACCCTTTTATACTAAAGGGAATACCCAGAGATGCCATTTAGAGAGTGGAAGGCTTCTCTTGCACTTCAAGCTAAGTGAGATTATTCCCCAGGGGAGCTATAGCTCTGATCATTAGAAGGGGGCAATTAATGCTCTTAAAACACACTTGGGTTGTTTGTTTACTTGCAATTTAATTGTCGGTATATCCTTAAGTGCACACAGAATGTTTCATCTCTCTCACTCACGCTGAAACCTTCCCCCCCCCCAAGGAAAACCTGATGAAAATGATGCCCTCTAGAATATCCCTCACCCAAAACACATAGGAAATATAGTTGGCCAACTGCAATATTATGAGCTTGTGAGCTGGAAGGATGTACTAGGTTAGGGGAATGATGTCAAAAAAGAGACCTTCTGGTAAGTGAATGAGAAACGTCAACATTTATGTATTGTGGGCTTTGGTAGGAGTGGCACCTCAAACTCTACCCCCTCCATGCCCCACAGATGCAGGAGAAAATCATGTATTGATCTCCAGTGCCCAGTATTGCTGTTTCCTTACCCCACAGGGAAAGAGAGAAAATATATAGATTTCTTCTGTACCTCAATGATCAGGGTTTTTCCAAGCGTTACTAGTTCCATAACCACTGAATGAACTGCCATTTCAACCACATTAAACAGGTGGCTCCAGTCTTTTGTTCCACTGTTTGGGGATGTATGTTGGGCTTCCCATTAGCCCCAGCAGAGCATGGTCAATGGCAATGGGTGATCAGAATTGTAGTTCAGCAACTTCTGGAGGGCCAAAGGTTCCCTGCACCTGCACTTTATCATCACTGATGACAAGTGAATCCACTACTACTTCTGCAGGTCCCATGGGGTATGGTGTAATGGAAGCAGCCAATTGAGCCTTAGGACAGCCTGGATAAGTAGCTACCCATGCAGAGATATGGAGAAAAGCCACAAGGTCACCGGCAGAAGCAAGCAGAAGAATTTCATAGCAGAGGTCCGAGATGAGATTCAGACTGGGACTTCCTGATCATAGCTCAGTCTCTTCACTATACTAGTTTTATGTCACCCTCCCCGTCTCCCTTTAGACAGTAAAGCTGCAGATAGCATGATTTTATTAAAGTCCAGAACATTTAGGTGCCTTACATCACAATCTTACATCAAATTTAAGTGCCTTACATCACAATCTTTAGAAATGAAAGTCAGGAAGCCAACTGGTACTGCCAGATCTCAAACAGCGAGGTATTAACAAATATTGTCTGTTTCTTCCCCATTCTGACCCTTAAAACTACACATATTTAATGGGATTTGGGCTCAAATATTAAAATTGAATGGGGGGTGGGAAGCAATAGGAAATGTAGCACATAACCAGTTGGACTAACTGTACACAAAACAAATTTAAATCCCTCTTTCCACACTGCTTGCTATTCATGGGCGTGCATAGATAACTTGTCAGTTTCACAGGCCATAAAGAAAGTATGACAAAGTTATGTTCATTTGTGCATGAAAGGTAAGCCAGAGATTTGTGCCAGACGGGAGTTTTAAAGCTCTGGGACAGCCATGCCAACAGCACCACCTTGTGCTCTTAATCCTCAAGCACAATTTGTTTAAAGAGCATAAATCCATGTAAGTTTCCAGATTTGCAAGGGAAATGGTTTACCTGTAGCATCAAAGGTAGCACCACCATGGAAATTGCTGTACATTGCAATTTTGTCCCACTCTGCCCTGAAAAGGCTTGAAGTTTTCCTCTCTGAAAGCTACATCTGGTGAAGTGGATGGAAAGTAGATCCCCGCGTCCCCAGTTTTTGTAATTAGTTTGTCTTTCCCGTTGTTTCTTCTGCGCTATTTTGAAGACAGTCTTTCTCAAAAGTCTTCACCCTCCCTAAACTACTGTACATTGAATGTGTCACTTCTATAATCACTATAGCATGGCTGTTCCTTTTGAAGTGCTTTAGTGTTCTCCCTTGTATCCCAAAAGAATCAGATGTCTCAATCAATTGTAAATAAATAAATTTTAATGATTTTTTTCCTCTGTTCCAGTCCATTATTTTATACATTTATTTATAAAACAGTAGTAACATTTCAGAATCAGAGCGAGGTGCATTTTTCTTTTTCTTTGTTTTATTAAAAACAACATTCTTTTAAAAATTTGTGACTACTTCTCAAAAAAGGCCAGCCCCTCACTTCTCACACTGGAAGAGATTTTGGTAAAGTACCTTTTATCTGTTCCAGTGGGGAGCCATATATAATATATACTTCATAGTTTATAATTAATCCTTGCTGTGTATACAATATACACAACTTCACCATATAAGTCAACAAAGCATGCTGTGCTATGGCATATACTAGCATGTAGAAACAAAGGTAAAGAGAACATATAAAAATCTTTGCCCCCAAAGTTTAAAGAAATGTGACCACTGATTTCAAGTACCTAGCATGAGACATCTCAATAGTGTAATATTTGAAAGAAAGGAACTTATGAGTACAATACTTTGTGAAAATCAGGTCCCTTTCAGTTGCTTGAGACTGATCTTATTTGCAAGCTGAGGCATCAAAAAAACTGCTAGATTTTTTTTTTTGGGGGGGGAAGAAAACATTCTGACTTTTATCTCCAAATTCACATGTTTTTCAAAGCCTACTGGATCATGTTGAGTTGAAGATTACAAACAGATCAGACATTAAAGCTACAATCCTGTGCACACATACCTAGAAGCAAGCCTCAATGAGCACAGTGGGATTTATCAATAAACAGCCATAGGGTTGCACTGTTAGATTGTGCAAGCCTATGCATACTTACTTGGAAGTATGTCCCATTGGACTTAAGGGGACTTACATCTGAGTAAACGGGCTCAGGGTTGTGCTGTTAGACTGGGTTTGGGGGGTTTTTAAGCTCTAGTTTTGCAGATAACATGATTTTTCTGTCCCAGATAAGGAAGAAATACAAATATGCCATAGTTTAAAATCCTGAGAAGAAAAGAGGCTGAAAACCACAGGCTTTTTGAACAAATATTACATTCACATCCTATACCTATATCTTGTAAATCAAGCACACTGCATAATGCATGTAATAACCGCATTCTGTCTCTGCAGAAGCACTTCATGAACATGAGAGTTCTAACATGTAATATAATGAATTGAGAAAGAACCTTCCAATAAGTCATTTTCTCTATTCCTCCCCCACTCAGTCTTTTCCAGGTATCTGCACTATAACTGCTGCAGATCCTTCCAATATAGTCTTTGTACAAACGGAAGCTTTTTCTTAATACATATTATTACATGCTTAATACATTTACAATTGATTGTAAAGCACCAACCCAACCTTATGCTCTCCTTTTGCCTCCAGGGTTTCTAATATCACCTGCATTTTCAAAATTCCCCCTCAAACTCACAACATGCACTGAACGCTTGCATTCAAGTTGCCATACATTTTACTGCTGATAACACAGCTTGCATACCCATTGGCCTTTGGCAGGAGTTCACAATACTTCCTAGTCCAACAGTGTACAAACTGTGTCTCAAAGGGCCTATGTCTAATGCCCACTATCCTTCCACAGACAGTTGAAATAAACCAAGAGTTATGGAACCACTGTACATATGTTAGCAAAGAATGGAAAGGGGGGGGGGTTCTTCATGAAAGTCTTCCCTAACCTGGTGTTTTGGACTACAACTCCCAGCAGCCCCAACTAGCACAGCCGGTGGCGTAGCGTGGGGGGTGCAGGGGGGGCCGGCCGCACCGGGCGCAACATCTGGGGGTTAGGGTTAGGGGGCGCAAATCCATGTGTTAGGGGGCGCAAATTACTTGGCTTGCCCCGGGTGCTGACAACCCACGCTACGCCACTGAGCACAGCCATGCTGGCTGGCTGGGAACTGGGATCCAAAACATCTGGAGAGCACCAGGTTAATGAAGGCTGCCCTGGGTTGTCATCCAGACCATCCTTGGTTCTACCAAATTCCTCTTTAGGAAATCTGCCGAATATATATTTTATGATAAAAATATTCCAACTTTGCAAAATGCACTATGGTGCAAAATCAAGTCCGATTGGTTTTGGTCTCACATGGCTGCAATTCTAGGTATGTTCTTCTGGATGACTAAATCAGTACTTGCTACGTTAATTACCAAAGCAGCACAAGCCCTAGTCCAGCACCACTAGGCATTATCATCCATATCCCCCCTTTATGGGCAAAGCAGGAGAAGTTGCCTTACTGTGGGGAATGATGTTTTTTAAAAAAATAGTGGGGTGGGGGTAGGGAAATGTGCTTGTTCCACTGCTAGACCTTTGAAGAAAAATACATTTAAACGGAGGAAAATAAAATAGCATTGCATTTGTAGGAAGAAGACAGAATTGTGTTGGTTGCAATTATGTCACAAAGCATCTTCCAAGATGTGTACCATGATACTAATGTAACCTCGTAAGGCTGTGGTTGCTGTGGGCAGAGGAAAGTGCATCTCCTACATCAGTGGTTGCCAATTGGTGGTCCACAGACCCCAGGGAGTCCACATAACCCATGCAGGGGTCTGTAGCACCATCCACATAACAAAAACTACCACAGAGATATTAAAAATTTCAAAGTAGGGGATCCATAGTATTTGGGTAATTGGGAACCACTGTCCTACATGATCTGTTGATGAAAATCTGCTCAGTTCTGATTCACTTTTTTCTTGCCCAGATGTTCACATAGCCTTAAATCTTCTGTTCTTCTGACTGAGAAGCAACAGAAGTGAATTGGAAAACAATCAGATCAGTTTTAAATGGGTTACTGTGGCACAAAACTGTGACACTGCATGCGTTTACAGAAGGTGCTTTGTCACAAAAGGATTGCAACGTTTTCAGAATACAGATACCTCAGTGATACAAATGCTCATTGCTGTGGCACTGAAAACACTAAAACAAGCCCTGGGTGAACTTAGAGCTGAGTTGTCTAAGTGGTTTTACCAAATTCCTCATTTTGGAAATATTCCAGTCTGCTGGAGGCAGAGTCACATACTCCCCACCTGAATTTTGCTGCAGATAAAATTCAGCAGGTAGCTTGGAGAAAGAAGTACCACCTTCCCTCAACAGCGCATCTGCTGATTATGTGACTGCTGCATGGAATTTGCTTGCAAGCATGTCACATGCTTCTACTGAATAAGTAATGACTGACTAGTGATTTACTCTCCCTCCAAGCAGATACCAATTTGTGAATTTTTGGGTTGTTTATTATTTTCACTCTTTGAAGGCTGTACAATCCCTTGCTGTACAGCTCCAGCAATTGAGTAGTCATCTAGCCATTTTTTTAAAAAGTAGCAAATCCCAGAAAGGCTACACACCATTATTTTGTTTAGCTGAGTTTTTAAAAAAATAATCTTTGGATGTTGTGTCCTTTCCCTATCCTACATACGTCTACCTCCCTCATTTCTAGAGTGTGCAGATGGAACATTGTAAGAAGGTGAGTGGGGAGGACTTGCAAGAGCATCATAAATAGCTAATGATACAGCTAGGACTTTGTTTGACCGATTGTGCAGAAAGACCCTACAAAACTACAGAAGCACAGGAGACTGAAGGCACTGCTTTTCTGAAAGGAATCTGCTGATGGCTCTTTGGCAGATGGCTCATGGTTATGGAATTGAAATCTCTACCAAAAAAAAAATGTTTCAGAGAAAAAGGAAGCTGTTACCTGAAATACTAAAGTTAGTTCCCTTTCGTTCGGGTTTTTCCTCAGTTGTTTAATAGAGGAAGTTGTCATATAACCAGGTCAGATACTTGGGTCCATCTAGCTCAAGTCTTGTCTGCTCTGACTAGCAGGAGGCTCTTCAAATTCTCAAGCAGAGGTCTCTTGCATCACCTCCTACTTGACCCTTTTGGGATCTTTTGCATGTAGAGCACAAGCTCTTCCACTCAACCATGGGCTCTCTAAATATGTCAATAAGCATTCTGAGAAGTCAGAGCTTCCTTTCTCCATACATCCAAAATGAGAAGCAGATTCTAGATACCGTTAAGGCATGCACACTGCAAGTCCAAAAAGACTAGACCAGACTTAAGAAGCTAAATGTAATAATCCGAACAGTATCACTTGACACTTCTCCAGGCTCACAAACACAACATGTCCCTGTCCCCATGTGACTAGATTTTTCCACTTGCTTCTCCAAAATATCTCTATCACACACAGAGCAACTTAACCAAGGAACTGAAATTCAGTTGGAGCCAAAGTCTCCTAACTTCACAGGCTTGGTGACACTAGAGGCTCATCCATGACTCCTTTTGCCCTGCCACTTTCCCCCAGAGAAAACCCACGATTTAGCACAGAATCAGAACAAACAGCAACCAGGACTTCCACAGATTGCTATTTGTTCCAATTTAGTGTTAAAGAGTGGGTTTTCCGAGGGAAAGGGATGAAGGCAAAAGTGCTCAGACCCATGCTTACAAGCCCTGTGGCAGCAATCTACCCTAAGGCCACTGAACATTGATCCATCTGTGATTACTTACATTCAAGCACCAGCAAACATATTGCTCTTGCCAAAAACACCAGGCCAAGTCTCTGTGCAACGTACACGTGAAGCAGCTCGCAGTGCAATAGAGGATTTTCATGTGATGCAACATACAAGGTGCCAAGCAGTCAGAAAGGAGGTCCTTGCTTCTTTTGAACTTCCTGAGTTACCAGTGGGGCTGAAGAAATGTAGAGCAGACAATTCAGCCACAGCTACCAGGGTCAAGGACTGGTCAAGGACAGGTAATGTCAGGCACTAATGGGCTGGACCTGCAAAGCACCACAATTCCTAAGTGACTGGAAGGATTATTGAGCCCTGACCAAAATGCCCTGAGACATTGAAGCACTGATGGTAGGCATAAAATGTAGTTACTCTGAGACCTGCCCAAGACTGCCTGGAAGAGTGAGGTGCAGAGAACTTAGGCTGCAAAAAGAAACAGCTGGTGATCTTATCAGTTCTAGGAGATAGCAGTTGCCAAAAACTCAAATAAAGCTGTGAAGTAAACCAAGGCACACACCTTCAGAACTGATAGAATTTCTCATTCATACATTGTTTGACAATGGGGGGGGGGGAGAAGATTCCTTGCTGCAATGTCTCCATCTTAATTTGAATTGTATAAGAGGGTGTCCAGGATAGGAAATGCAAGGTCAGGAGAGTTGTGTATGCTTGGGGTGTTCCCCACCACAAATATAAGTCCATGTGCAAACTACCAACTTGTGTTAACCACTTAAAAGTAGCAGGCCACAAATAATAGAAGCTTTTCATGGCATTTTGATTTGCAGTTGTTACTGGAAATAGGCGCACCAAACATTTGCACATGTAGTGGGAGAGTGACACATTCCAAAATAAAGAGGCATAAGTGAATGTATGTATGTATTGTTATTATTATGATTAATTTGATTTCTTACTTGCCCTTTGCCATAAGGTCCCAGGGCAGGTTACAGCAATTTAAAAATACAATATTAAAATCAGTTTAAAACAAATGTGCTCAGAACCACACTAGAGTTTGCACTAGCTTAGCTGAAGAAGCTTAATCAAACTGGTGCAAAGGAAGATTCTTTGAGCTCCTTTCAGGGACAAGGAGGGCTTAGGGACCCTGGTTGGAATTTGAAAGGTTCTAAAAAAATGTATTCATTTGTAGCAAAGTTACTGATGTATGGCATCCAGCACGAAGGGGCCACAGATTGAGCTGCTGCCAGTTGATTGATGGGCTGTGGCCTCAGTCCTCAACTACCATACACATGGGTGGTGGTGGGAAAGCAAACATGCAGCTGGAGATACTTTGCAAGATTTTTTTGCTGCAGCTAGCAGTGGTTTTAAATGGAAAGACAGCTTACCCATTTTGCTAGGTGAATGATGGAAATAGTTTGAAATATATTGAGGTGCACACATGCACTCCATGTGGCTACCCAGGATGACAGTCAAAAGATTAAAATGGAGGATGGACACAAGCCAAAATTAGCCATCAACAGGCCGAGCTTTGGACAACTCAGACTAAAGGTCTAATCGAAATCTAATGGAGTGTGCATTTTGAAAGCCGTCAAAAAGTTAATTAAGGCTGCCATTATCCCACTTGGGCTTCTGACTTTAGCAAAAGCTCTGCAAGAGCAATCACATTATCCTTCCATCTCTCCAAAGAATTGATACAAAATCACCACCCATCACACCACACTGCTAAGTGGTAGCACCTCACTATCTTGCAGGGTCTACTGGATATCCCTGCCCTGTACAGTGGTACCTCTGGTTACGAACGGAATCCGTTCTGGAGGTCCGTTCACAACCGGAAACAGTTTTCAACCTGAGGCGTGCTTTCACTAATGGCGCCCCGACACGCTATTTCAGCTCGCATCCTGGGGCAAAGTTAGCAACCAGGAGCGGCTACTTCTGGGTTAGCGGACCTCATAACCAGAAGCGTTCGTGACCAGAGGTACCACTGTATAAGGAAAGGAGCCCCAATATGGGAGTCAGCATGACGACAGGAGTTTTATTTATTTAGCGAACTTATATCCCGCCTTTAAGAAAAAACAGTTTCTCATAAGGCGGTGGTTAAAAAGGAACGGGGGGCACAGTGAGGCTTAAGGGATGTGCTAGTCCTCAAGAAGAAAAAGAGATTAGCACCAAGCCTTGGTTAAAGCTGCTTCTCAAACAGGACAAGCTGCCACCCAGCCGTCAACACTAAAATCACATTGTTGCATAAATGCTCAAACTGGATCTGCAGGACATGTAGTATTAAAGGCACAGGGCCCTGAGATACACCTGCAGGGATCTGAAAGGCCATAAAGGGGTCATAAGAAAACCATGATCATCCTGTGGTCACGGCAGAGGAGGCAAGGCTGCTTGGGGGTGGGGGGGTGTTTGGCAAATCAAGGCAGAAGAGAAACTTGGGGGTAACATTCCAAGAGCTGGGGTGAGCTTTGTGCGGAGCATTTCCTACCCCATGCGCGCACACAAACAGAATCTCTGTTCAGTCTCATATGCCCTTTGAGTAAGCCTGCAGGGATAAGGCAGAGGGACGAATCTTCAGAAAACAAACAATATTTTGACTCCAAGTCTTTTCTGCCTTAGAAGCTTCTCATCACAGCATATCTGTGTCCTCCATGCTGAAGCTGCTTCTGCGACTGCTAGCCTTTGAAGCCTCCGGGGACACGGCAGAGAACAAGGGGTCAGACGCCATGGGCAGCATGGTATCCTCCATCAGCATCAAGTCCAGCTCCTTCTTGGACAGGGAAGGGAAGGAGACGTTTTGGCTGGGGTCCAGAGGGTCGTGGAAGCCTCTCGAGTTGTCGTCAAAGCTCAGGCCGTGAGTGAAGTCCAGCTGGTGATAAGGGGACTGAGGAGGAGCAAAGTGAGGCTGGTGCTGCTGAGTCTCCTGCTCAGGATGGAGTGGCGGCTGTGGTGGCGGCTGGATCTCTGTTGTGTCCTCTTCTCCAGGGGTTTCTTGCTTCACAACTTGCTGAGCGAGTTCAGCCATGTTCAAGCCAGAAGGTGAAGCAGTTGGAAGGCCATGGACTCGGGCCTGCATCTCCAGCTCCTTTAGGACAAGGCACACAAACATGACAACAGTCCAACAGGTGAGCAAGCAACATGATCTCCAGCCACCCACCCAAAGTTCTAATAGGCATTACTAATGGCAGTAATGCTTTCACGTGGGTGAAGGCCACAGTAAGAATCAGCTTTGCGGCCAAGGTTGAGAAGCTCTTTCATCTATTCCCTGAGCACAAGATTATGAGACCAGGCTACCAACTGGAACGGGGGTAGGGATGAGGAAAATGGTGGTTGCAGGAATGAATGGGTAAAAGGAAGGCAGTTGCTATATGCACGTAAGAGATTTAGGAGGTGTGAGCACAAGACAAAAAGATGGGGACTCACCTGTATGCGGAGCCAGAGCTGCTTGTTTGCCATTTCCAGGTGCCGAGAATGATTCTCAAGATCTCGTGACCTTTGCAAGTCTTTCTGCATCCTCCTGATGTAATCAACAGAGGCTTTCAGGATTGTCCCTTTGTTCCAGCGCACATCCCTGGAAAAAGACATAGGAGCAGAATGTTAAGAGAATAAAAGGATGACTTCAGATTCAGGAAAGTTCTGGAGGCAATTATGCTCAGAGCATAATTAGTGTTGAAACACAAATGAAGGGGGGAAAGCTCAAACATTTGTGCCATTATACTAAGTTTTATCTGCCTTTAACAAATCTTTTCTTTAAGGAGGCTTAAAGAAGTTTGGAATTTTAGCTGAGACAAAAGGTGTGTTGTGAATATTTGGGAGGCAGAAGTGAAAGTAGTGTTTTCAATGAATATGGAAAAATGATTTCCTAGAAGGCTTTATTCCCGTTGCCTGTTTCAGAGCATAAGGTCCTTCGTGGCTCTTCAGGAGGCATTAGGATAATTGAACATTTGAGCACAACTTACAGATCTCCAGCTTTGGGGATCAGCATTCCTAGTTCCTTAATGCGATCATTGATGTTGAACCTTCGTCTTCTTTCAACTAAGAGAAAAAGAAAAATAGTGGGAAAATGGAATATTTATTAAAGTATACAATAAAAAATGAACACAAAGGTGCCAAAATAAATGAATAAATATCATCTGATGAAAGAAATTATGAATCAATTAAGAACTGTATCTAATGTTGCCGTTCTACTCACTCAAGGGAGTTCAACTTATGCAGCAGAACTTCCCCTCCTCTCAATTGTAGCACCCCCACACCCTCAGAATCTTTTTAACAAGTTTGGGGGACCCTCTGGAGTAGTTTTGGGAGGTATGTGGGGGAGAGGAGAAGGAAGTCTCATTGTGCAAGTGTAACACTGCCTGTGCAGCCTTGGATACAATCCTAAAGCTGCATATATTTGCATCCAAAAACACACACACTGTGACTGTGTGCATACACATTTGCAAGTATATGCAGTGTGCATAACAAAAAAGCAGTTTTGGTGTAGCTGAAAGAAGGACATAATTAGAGACAGAGTTAGCCAATAGGATAGAAATAACTTGCAGTTTAGAATGCCTTTTTCTGGCTGGCTGTTTTAGCTAATGGATCCTCTGTCTGTTTGGAGTTAATATGCTAATTGTTTTCATTTATACTCTGCTTGCATATTTTTAAATAAACCAGTACAAATATTATACTACATATGTCCAGCAATTTCTCCTCCAAAAAAATCCAGGTAACACCGTGACTAAAATGGTTATTCCCCAGATTGACTACATGACTACATAGGTACAGCACCGAACTGATTATCTTCCATTCTTATAGCTAATTATATTAAAACAGGTGTCTGCTTTTGAAATGAAATGTAAGAAGAAATGCAAAGTTGCAGTTGCTGATTTCTTCTTCAAGGCAGCACAATTACATGAATCCATGCTTTAGCAGTGTTGGAAATAGCTGCCCACCTCCAAACCCCATGCCTTCTATGAACCACCCAGGTGATAAAAAAGGCTTGCTGGATACATGAACACGCTTTTGTTCCAAGTTGAATGGCTGACGGTGGAAGACTAAAACACAAAAAGTCCACATGAAGACAGACCCAGCTCTGTACATTTGCAACAGGTACAGAGTGTTCCTAACACCTCTACGTTCTGGAGTCCTTCTCTGCACCAAGACAGTCAGATACTTGCATTAACAAAGAAGTGAAATTTAAAGACTCCTGCAAGACAGTATTGCTTCTGAAAGAAGCAAGTACACACTGGGTTGCCACACTGCCCATGAAAGAGAGAGATTTATCATATCTTCTCTAGAAGGAATAAGGAGGAACAGAACAGGGATCACTGAAGACAATTTGGGAAGACGTTCAGACCACATGGTTTTGCTGGATACATGAACGCGCTTTTGTTCCAAGTTGAATGGCTGACGGTGGAAGACTAAAACACAAAAAGTCCACATGAAGACAGACCCAGCTCTGTACATTTGCAACAGGTACAGAGTGTTCCTAACACCTCTACGTTCTGGAGTCCTTCTCTGCACCAAGACAGTCAGATACTTGCATTAACAAAGAAGTGAAATTTAAAGACTCCTGCAAGACAGTATTGCTTCTGAAAGAAGCCAGTACACACTGGGTTGCCACACTGCCCATGAAAGAGAGAGATTTATCATATCTTCTCTAGAAGGAATAAGGAGGAACAGAACAGGGATCACTGAAGACAATTTGGGAAGACGTTCAGACCACATGGTTTTAACCAAGCACCACTCACTCAGATTGTGATTGTCCTTCTTCTGGCGTTCCTTAGCCAATGCACGGTTCTCTGCATCTAGAGACAAAAGACCAAGCTGTCAAGCAAAGCAGTGGGTCAAGAGAAACAAGAGTGCTGTTGCACATGTGCATGTGCATATATGCTCACGTGCGCACATGAAAAAAGACTTCCCAGTGACCTACACCCTGAGTCAAAGCTGGGGCTGGATATGGCCCCAACAAATCAATTCAGGCATGGATCCACAGATCATAAGCCCTGCCAAGTTACCCGTGAGCTCTCTCTTCTGCGTCAGATCTGCCGGGCAGGAGCTGCTGGTCATGCCCACCACAGAGGGTGTCATCTGAAGATCGCTGCTATACACATTCATGTGGCTGCTGGACAATGGCAGCTGGAAAACAAAGGAAAGGAACAAAACACTTTTTAAAAAATTGCATAGGAATAACATACAACAGAATGGAAGGAGCAAAGAAATAGGATTCCAGCCAGATGCAAAGTATCATAGTAAAGTCACAGTATTGTAGAGTTGGGAAAAACCATGAGGGTCATCTAGTCCAACCCCCTGCAGTGGAGGAATAATTTGCCCAACGTGGGGCTCAAACCCATGACCTTGAGATCAAGAGTTTCATGCTCTACTGACTGAGCTCCTGGTTACAAAGTGGGGGGTACCCTCCAGATGTTGTCAGACCACAGCTCCATGACCACTTTGGGATTTCTTGAAATATAAAGTGGTATACAGGTTAAATAAATAAATAAATTGGCCACGCTGGCTGGGACATGGGAGTCCAACAACTTCTAGAGGGCATTGTTCTGGCGCCTTCTGATTTAGAGACAGCCAGTTTCATCCCAGTGATGTGAATCCAAGAAAACTATATTGACTGCCAGGGTTTAAAAAATATTTGAGACTCCACAGCCGCTAATGTTGTAGCAGGGTATGTTGCTGTCCAAACTAGCATCCCAATAGGCCCACAGCATGGACATAGTGCAGCTTATTTCCCCCCATTAGGATAGTTTTCATAGTTTGACCACCATTCATCCAGGAGATGATGATCTTGTAGCTTTCCTTCCTCCATCATTCCCTCCCTTTCTGACAACAAGAAGCAAAAAACCAGAGATACTCACAGTATTTGGCATATGAATTTCTGGATTAATGCACCCCACAGTAGTTGTCAGCTGCATTATGTCTTCAATGACGTCATCTATCTGGAAGGAAAAGTAGCCTTTGAGATATAAGAACCATTTCCTCTATCCTGTCAATACTGACTTTTTCACTAAAAATCCATGTACACAGACATGAGAAACACAACTGCAGATTTAATTGAGTCTTATAAAGGTTTGCTTCTTTCATGTGTTCCTACAGCATCTCCTACCAAAAAAGAATGGAGATGAAAGTTCCCCCACAGTCAACATATTCCTTTATTACAGTTCCTACAGTGATATAAAAACCTGACTTCCGTTTTGTCCCTTTTCTAAAACTTGAAGCTAGGAGAATCATGTGGTGCAACTATATAGTGGAACCTTCTCAATTCAGTTTGCAGAAAGGGGAGGTGGTTGCAGGCTTGAATTCTCCCCCACAACAAATGCTTCTACTTCCTATAATACTTCCTACTGTACAGTCCCAGGAAAAGTGCAACTGGATTCAGAATTAT
Organism: Podarcis bocagei; assembly: GCF_964188305.1. Classification (NCBI taxonomy): domain Eukaryota; kingdom Metazoa; phylum Chordata; class Lepidosauria; order Squamata; family Lacertidae; genus Podarcis; species Podarcis bocagei. The sequence continues at coordinate 45,855,234 of NC_138129.1, read as the reverse complement.
CTCCCAACCCTCCCCAAAGATCCGCCGTTCCCCAGGAATAGAAGCCACTCACTCACCTCCCTTTCTGGGTTGGAGCTAATGTTGAGCATTGCCATTGGGCTGTTGGGGGTGCTGTTGCCGGCAGAGGAGGACATGACATGGCTTGGCCTCACGCCGGGCGAGACAGAAGGAGGAGGTTTAGGAGACGGAGCGCTGAGCAGTGGAGCAAACTTGTTCCCATAGGTTTCAGACAGGAATTCTTGGACCTTCTTGTCTCGTGACCGTTGCAGGTGGTATGTGGTAGGGTTCTCCAGGAAGGACTGAACCTGAAAGCGTCCAGGAAAAAGGAGAGGAAAGAGGCAGAAGCAGAGGGCTGTCATATAAAAAATAGCAGGAGATTTCAACTGAGCAGCTCTTCAGGAACAAAAATGCTTTATTTTCTTATATAGTATTGACTCCACATGACTATGGCTTGCCTGAACCCCTCCGCCCTCATTTTGAATCGTAACCATACTCAAAACTGTGTAAAATTGCAATTGTTCACATTTTCCTCTACCTCTGTCTATCCTTTTTGGAACCCCTCACAATCTCTTTCTCTTTTTTTAACCACACTGAACAATTTGGCATCGTCTGCAAACTTTACTTCACTGAAGAGCCCTAACTCTCTAGATCATCAGTGAACAAGTTCAACAGCACAGGTCCCAAAATACTGATTCTTCTGGGACTCGCTTTCTACAACCCTCCATTGGGAGATGTATTTCCACAGGCTGTGGCTCAACCAGGAGGAGCTCATCCTAAGATTTAAGCAGACAGGCTGGTCTGCACAGATTCAGGTCTTCTCGAGTTGTTCAGGGCTTTATACGCCAACAAAAGAATCTTAAAACTGGCCCAGTAGCAAATGGGCAGCCAGTGTCAATCTTTCAGCAGAGGTTTTGCAGGACTGCAATAGGCTGCTCCCATTAGCAGCCTAACAACCGCATTTTCTACAAGCTGCCCAACATAGAGCACACTACAAGAGCCCAGTTATCTGCACGTGGATCACTATGGCCGAGCTATCCCTGTCCATTACTTGTTGATTTGCAAACACAAGACATCCATCTATGCAATTTCCATAGCATAAATAGTGGCTTCCCCGCTAGGCATTTATTTACTTGAGCTGTACCTTTAAGACTTCTCCTGGCACAGACGGTGGTGACTGGAAATGAACTGGTGTGTTGATGGCAGGAGTTGGAGCCATTGGCATCTGCTGCTGTTGCTGCATGTAATGCATCATTGCCTGCTGCTGCATGCGCTCCCGCTGCTCCTCTTGCTGGACTTGCTCTCGCATGAGCTGCATCCGCAAGCCAATTCGCGACGCCATGGCGGGTATTTTGGATCTATCAGAGTTTCCCACAGAACACTTAAAATCCTGAGAAGGAAAGTGGAAGGATTTAGGCACAAGCATTCAGCATCAAAAGAAGGCTATAAAATGTGGCCTTTGCCCTTATAGCAGAAATATGGCCATGGAATGCGAAATATGCATCTGAATTTTACCAAGACTGAAAGTTGCTTAGCATAAGTGATTCTAATAGGTACAGCAGCAGCAAAATTCTTGGCTTGACTGTGTTAATGGACTTGAGCTTAGTGTGGGCACTCTATGACCCCACGGTTGCTTTATGTATCTTTTCTAACATCTTTTGTCATCTATGCGAAGCTGACCAGAGCCAAATACGTAATTCTTTTTTCACTGAACTTTCCCAAATATCAAGTATAATGGCAATTAAAAGCTAGGCAAGATAAGTGTTGCATGAGCTGAACTGCTATGTCAATTCAGAGTTTCTTGCAGGAGCTCAGATCATTCCATTCTTTGGAGGTCTTTAAGCAGAGGCTTGACAACCATATGTCAGGAGTGCTCTGATGGTGTTTCCTGCTTGGCAGGGGGTTGGACTCGATGGCCCTTGTGGTCTCTTCCAACTCTATGATTCTATGATTCTATAAGATGTTTTTCTAGATCCTAGTTGCACATGAACTACAATCAGAAACTACAAAACGAGAGCAGAACAATAACATATTTTAAGTATAACAACATGAAGCACATTACTGTGTTTTGGGGGGTTTTTTTGTTTTGCTTTTTACATGCACATTTGAATGAATGCTTGTATTCTATAAGTATTCTAATTTTATGGATTTTAGATGTTCGGGATGGGGGGTGGGGAATACAGCCCTTGGCTGACATTCATGTGACTCTTGGTCTAATTTCACAAGGGTAGGACAAGCACATATGGACAGAAAGACACATTTAGGCTCTATATCAGACATAATTGCAAACAGTGACTATAATGTTTTTGCTCCATTAGATGAAGTGAACTTGCAAAGAGGAGCAGGTGGTCATGTTTCTTTGGCTGTACTGGTCTCTCTCCTCCCCTCAATTTATATGATTCTTGGTGCCCCCCCAAAAAAAAAACACACCCCACAAATATTTCTTATTTTCACAATAGTTCCTTTTGTTACATTTTTATGGATCTTCTCAGTAGGCACCCACTGCATGTCTACTCAGAAGGCTTGTCCACACTTCCACTTGCCCTAACCCCTTCCTCCTGGGGAAATCCACTCTTTACTGCTGCATCAGAGCAAGCTGTGGGGCAAACAGAAAACTGCTTGGACCTGTGCTTTCCAGGCATGGGACAAGCGAAGTGTGTCGTGCCCAGAATTAAGTCCAGCTGATTTCAATGGGAACTTCGCCTACCAAAAAGAATACAGGTTTGCAGTGCCGGTTCAATAACAGCCACACAATTGCTCTTTCAAGATGTGTGTTAACAACCTAAACAAGAAATTACAGGCACTCCTGAAGTCAGGAACAAACTTTCCAGATCACCAGTGCTTTTCAAAGACTGGACTTGGTTCTTTGATGGCAAGTTAAATGGTTTAGTTTAATTTCTTTTCTTCTTCTCCTTAAATTTATATAGCCATCTATCAATAAATAGCTTACAAGCAAAACAATGCTAAAAACAAAACACCATATCATAATTAAAATCAACAACAAGAAAAACAGCAGCTTCCCCACCAAAAAACTTTCATTAAAGCAGAGACAACATAACACAGCCCTCATTTAAAATGTCTGAATGAGCTATAGCTAACTTTCATGAATTCTTGCTCTCCTTTCACAAAACACAACCACAAAAACTGCTAACAAAATGGTGTTCCCAGTGTTGGCCTCCTCATTCACTCACTTAAAAAATAATAAGTTTAACATCAAAGTGAGTTAATGATCCCCTTTCCTTCTACATTAATCTTTGCCCTGTAATGACCCGGAAAATGGAAACCCACTGCCCTCATTCAGATTTCTTATCATCTCCGGTCAGGTGACAAGAAGTGTATATTAAACTTTGCTGAATGAAGGCAGAGGTGGTTCCCCGAGTCCCTGGACTCCAAACATGAGAGACAGATGGAATTCAAGAGAGATAAGGGCCCTGTTTGCTTTGGCATGAGGATGAAATATGGTTCGGAGTATCACTACTTAGAGAACTGCAGTCCTGCCACTTCTTCCCATGTTAGGGATAATAGCGCCCAGCCTATGCCAGGATCACGAAAAGATGCTCAGGCTGCAAATAAAGAAAAACACCAAAGATAAAACTGTACTGATTAGATGCAACCAGTTTGCTGGAATATTTTGCTAGAGAAGTAAGGGATTAAGCACATTTTGATCAGCTAATAAGAATAATAATACAAGCACTTAGGAGAGGGCAAATACTTGTTTGCTACTACCCAGGAGTGAGGACTAGATCTAAGGGGCTTAAGTTTATTGAGGATAGAGTTCAGTTGAGCAGTAAGGAAATTTCAACAATGGAACCAATTACCTAGAGGGGTGGTGGCCTCTCTGTTGTCCACTGCCCCCCACCTGCCAAAAATTCCATCAATCTCCCATCCAGCAAACTTGTCTCTCATATTCCAGTGGTCTCCAATAGATGTAGTAATTTTGACTGTCAAACCAGGACCATTTCAGGGGCAAATCAATTCTATCGAACAAAGCCCAGTGCGATGAAGTCCATAGTACAGGTAGGAAGCAGAGGCGGGAAATCCGTGGCTTGGCCAAGGTCCACAGCAAATTGATGACTGGGTTGACATTTGAATATCCTTCTTAAATTGTGGCATCTAGAACTGGACACTATATTCCAGGTGTGGCCTGACCAATGCTACACTGAAAAAAATTGTATCTGAGATTATTTCCTGGAATAAGCAGCTGGTGTATCAGGCATGCAGGGCGCTTTTGATGGTTAAAAAATAAATAAATTCATTTAGGTTTAACCCATCCTATGCCTTACTTAGGCTTAGGGAAGCTAGCAACCATATGTAAGCTCTTATAGCGAATATGCTTTCAGAGCAATTTTGCATGGCCTCCTCAGCACTTCAGAGGAAGAATCCAGCTGCTTTTTCAGATTCCTAAATATGTAAGCAGGAGTTTACACCCTGCTGGTTAAGCTTTTGTCCTCAAAGCGCCTCAGCTCTTTTACTAGCTGCCTTCTTCAGTCAGGGAGTGTGAAGAGCTTACAGGCCCTATCTGGGCATAGGTAAAGTGATCATATTCCTTCTTGCTGTCATAACACAGGCAGTACATAACAACTGGCACACGATGGTTAGCTTATTCATAGACTACAGGCACTCTGGCTCAGAAATCAGCTTAACCTCAAACAAACTGAAACAAGAACATTCCTTACACCATAGGAATATATGTTCCAACTTGTGTGATAAGTCTCCCAAATTCATACCTGGGAAACTCTCCCAGGATCCTCCTTATGACCTCTCTAGCTTTTTCATTCTCTTCAGTATAGCACCCAGTATCTCTCGAAATATAGTGGGCGCTCGGGTTGCGAACATGATCCGTGTGGGGTGCATGTTCGCAACCCGCGTCTGCGCACGCACGGGTTGTGATTCTGTGCATGCCAAAAGCCGGAAGTAACCCGTTCTGGTACTTCCGGGTTTCGGCAGTCCGCAACCCAAAAAAACGCAACCTGAAGAAGCTGTAACCCGAGGTATGACTGTAATTGGGACAGACAAATGAGCCAAACACCATCTGAAAGAGAACATCTCAACACATCTCAGCCTTAAAATTAATACAGAATGCACTGATTCACTTAGGTTGAACCTATCCAATGTTCTAGGCTTGGGGAAGGTAACAACCATTTGCGTGTGTAAGATCTCAAGGTAAATATGCTTTCATTGCCAGCTTCAAGTCAATGCACAATGCATACAATTTTCTATGGTGCCACTTTTATGCATAAAACATGTAGATGACACATTATGCACATTCTGGAGCATAATCCCTGATCCCTCATACCCCTGCTTGACCACCAAGGCCATTGGGAGAGTCACTGTTTGTGGTCCTCCATGGCTTGGCTCATATCCACAAGCAGCTGTGTGTTCAGTATTGTGGGCACAATGTTGTGCAACTCCTTTCCAGTTGAAGTAAGAGAAGCACTTAAAGGTAAAGGGACCCCTGACCATTAGGTCCAGTCGTGACCGACTCTGGGGTTGCGGCGCTCATCTTGCTTTATTGGCCGAGGGAGCCGGTGTACATCTTCCGGGTCATGTGGCCAGCATGACTAAGCCGCTTCTGGTGAACCAGAGCAGCGCACGGAAATGCCGTTTACCTTCCTGCAGGAGCGGTACCTATTTATCTACTTGCACTTTGACGTGCTTTTGAACTGCTAGGTTGGCAGGAGCAGGGACCGAGCAACGGGAGCTCACCCCATCGTGGGGATTCGAACCCCCGACTTTCTGATCAGCAAGTCCTAGACTCTGTGGTTTAACCCACAGTGCCACTGAAGACTTAAAATAAAATTTAAAAACCCTGCAAACTTTTTAATGGAATCCTGACATTACTGCATGGGTGGACTAGATTATCCTTGGGGTCCCTTCCAACTCTTTCATTTACAGGTTTAACTCATTTTTAATCCTATACACTTTTAATCCTATACATTTTTAATCTCCTGTACACTGAATAGAGACAGCTATGATGAAGCAGTATACAATGGGTAAAATGAATTGCTTTCAATAAATTAATAAACGCAAAACAAAGTGTTGTTTCTCCTTGGAACTCCATCAGCGGATTCTAAGCACACAGGACCTGCGGTCAGAGAAAGGCAACCCCGTTCCACACTCCCTGTCAGAGTTATGTGAGGTTGGTGTGTTGTGATAGGATGCTGAGATTATGATATAGATTGCTGTACTTCATGCGCTCTCCTGGTGAAGTGGCCTGAGAGATTATTGCTACAGGGGGAGGTGCCAGGTACTGGCAGGTCTTCAAGGAGTGTGTGGCAAAGGCAGGGCAGTGATGATACAGGCAAAGGGGGCAGTGATTTATGGGGTTCTGTGCCACCCATGAGGCAGCAGCCAGGGCTGGAGGAAGGGAGAGAGTTTTAGTAGTTGGAGACGGGGGAGGAGGTGCAGGAAGTGTCAGAAGAAGAGGAAGAGACTGATCTTGAGAGGGGCAGGCTGGTAGAATCCCCTCTATCCCCTTCATTGCTGTCTCTAAGGTCCAGGAGAAAAACCCCTTTCTAACACTCAAGGCCTACCCAGAAAATAAAAGATAAGCATGGCTCTTGCTTCAAAATAATTGCTTTCATCCAAATGCAAATCAACCAAAAGTCATATGACTGGTTGACTAAGATTTCTTCAAGCAGGTGACACGGGGCATTCTTTTGTTTTGAATATGATGCATCAGAACCGGCACTATCTTATAAGTGAAATTCCCTTTTGTGTAGGAAGTGAATGAAGAATGAATTCCTGTTCTCAGTTGCTATTGCCTATGGTCATTTTAAGTGCTCATATAAAAAGTAAATATTCCTTTTTTAAAATCGTTGCCCGTTGAATTGGGGGAAGCTTTTTAAATGCATCAAAAGATTATTAAAACTGGTAAGTTTAATGGTTCATTAAATGTTAGAGCCCTAAGTGTTTCTTTCAGTTTCGAAATTCTTAACAATGTACAGCCTTCTAATGTGTGTGTGTGTGTGTGTGTGTGTGTGTGTGTGTGTGTGTGTGCGTTTTAAGGAGTGTATTTTTATTTGTTTCAAGAAGTTCTAACCTGATTTTCCTTATACTGTAAAGCACTTTCAAAGCAACTTGCAAAAAAGGACATGTGTGCATCACATTTTACGTACACTGCATGCAATTTCTATACAGGGCTAGTGCTCTATGCAGGTGCATCAATACAGATCTATTAGTGGTGGATTTATTCTGCTTTAGATCCTTCTGCAAAGATTCCTCCATGCCACCACATTACTGTATTCCTATCTGGATGGGCTGTACAGTGGTGCCCCGCAAGACAAATGCCTCGCAAGACGAAAAACTCGCTAGACGAAAGGGTTTTGCGGTTTTTGAGCTGCTTCGCAAGACAAATTTCCCTATGGGCTTGCTTCACAAGACGAAAACGTCTTGCGTTTTTTGCAAGTTTGTTTCCTTTTTCTTAACACCGTTAATACAGTTGTGACTTGACTTCGAGGAGCAACTCATAGAACGTGGTGTGGTAGCCTTTCTTGAGGTTTTTGGGGATTTTTGAAGCTTTTCCAAAACTTTTCTGACACCGTGCTTCGCAAGACGAAAAATTCGCTAGACGAAAAAACTCGCGGAACGAATTAATTTCGTCTTGCGAGGCACCACTGTAGTACAATGAAAATGGGACAAGAAAGGCCCAGAACACGGGATGTCAGCAGAAAGCTATGGGATATGAAGCATCTCGTCCTCTGTCGTCCCCTTCTCCTTGTCCCCCTCCTCCTTGTGCCTACTTTTTCAATAAATATTATTGAAAGCGGGATCACATGTGAAGGCTCCAGTAGCATCATGGCCACAAATCATCATGTGTGTAATAAGAAGGACTGATGGACTTTGATGGACTTATTAACATTTAGTTTGCCAATTAATCTAAAATTGCATACTTTGTAATCCTGCTTTTCTGACTTGTTTGTAAGAGAGAGATGGGGGGGAGCAGGCTTACCTGGCAATGGCAGCAGGAATGATAATTTGAGCACTGCTGAGCAGCTTAGTCTGCCCACCATTTTAATTTCTCACAGCGTCCTGGAGAAATGCCCAGCCTAGCACTGCTCAGAGTACCAGGTTTTTTTTTTACTGTTTTGTTAAACAGGTGTCAGCAACCTTTTTCAGCCGTGGGCCAGTCCACCGTCCCTCAGACCATGTGGTGGGCCGGACTATATTTTGAAGGGAAAAAATGAACGAATTCCTATGCCCCACAAATAACCCAGAGATGCATTTTAAATAGAAGCACACATTCTACTCATGTAAAAACATGCTGATTCCCGTACTGTCCGCAGCCTGGATTGAGAAGGCGACTGGGCCACAATGGACCCCTGGGCCTTAAGTTGCCTACCCCTGTGTTAAAGAGTGGCCCGCACCAAGTGTCAGTGGGTTCTGCTGGAGTACTGAGCCCCTAGCAGTTGCCCAAAGGTGCTGTAGGACACAGCCTGAAAGGCTTCCAGAATTTGAACCCATTCTTTACTCTGGTGTAGCTATACTGTGCATTCCAAACAAAACAACGACTGTATGGAGAAAGGGTTACAAAATAGTAGACAGACATAGTTACAAACCTCTATATGCAACTATGACATGTACTAGTAATATACCACTATGCAGATCCAATTCTTAAATCTGCCCTCAATAATAATCCCTTGACCAGCAAACACCTCAAAGACATGGAGTATGAATCAATCTGTTGCCTAGGTAAACTTTTCCCTTTACCCAGGATGCATACTAAGTCAGACCACTGCTCCATATACATCAATATAGTCTACGCTAACTACATTGCAGCTGTCCAGGTTTTTAAGTGTTTCCCAGCCCTACGCATCCAGCTGGGCTTGAGTGCAGATGGAAGGAAGCTTTAACCGTGTCCATCACTTTGCTTAGGGCATTGGTGGCCATACTTGGCCCTCCAGCTGTTTTGGGACTACAATTCCCATCACCCCTGGCCACTGGCCCTGTTAGCTAGGGATGATTGGAGTTGTAGTCCAAAAACAGCTGGAAGGCCAAGTTTGGCCACCACTGGCTTAGGGAAATACCTTAATTTGCTTTATTTTTGAGGTAGCACATAAGGTTTCATGTACTACAGCTCAATTCATTAGGCACAAGAAGTATTATTCTCACCTGGGGGATTATATATCTGGGAGGAGGAGAAATGCATGCGCACACAAAGTTTAGAGGGGGGGGAATGCAAACAGAGCAGCCAAAAGGCCATGGAATGCAGAGGTACAGTCTGAGATTTCTATGCAAAACAACAGTGTATACAAGATAAGGGCAGGATATCTTGTGTACATTTCAGTTTTGCATGGAGATGTGAGAAACTGTCTTTTGACATCTCAGTCTTTTGACCTCAACCTCTCTCTCAGTGTGTGTGTGTGTGTGTGTGTGTGTGTGTCAACTCAGTATAACATTTCATGTACTGGATGATAAAGTGGACTCTAGCTGGCCCATGGAAGTTTATGGCACAATCTTTCAAGCCACCACAAGCCCTTTTGTGCATACGACTTGTATGTTTATTCTTCTGGAATTAAATTATTGTTTTATTCTCATGGACCACCTGAAAGCATATCAGAAATTACACATGTAATAACCAGGTACAAGTAGAAAGGCAAGTCCCATGAGCATTGCCTCCCTCAAATCCCTAAATCCAGAGATCAGCTGAAGCCCTGTTACCTCCTCCAAATTTGGATGAATTAGCAATTTAGAAGATATTCTTGGCTTCTTCAACCTTTCACTGGTTCTCAGCAATTTCTCTGCTTCCACTACTATGGGTCTCTTCCCCACTCTTTTTATCATAAAAGAAGACTCACCAAGGTCACAAAGCAGAGAATTCTATGCAGGTTTTCCCCCAAGGAAATTCCAGCACTCATCACCTCAGAATGAGAACTTCATCTAGAGCAATAGGGCAAGGCAAGCCTAAGCCCTGCATAAAAGACAGGGAGAATTGGAAACCCATCGAGTTTTAAAATAGCCCTGCTGGCTCTGCTTGGCTTCACCCTATGTAACGTTCATCAGCTTCTGCTTTCACTCTGACTCATTCACAGGATGGGCGGGGAAAGAGAACAGGACGTCTGAAGGAAGGAGAATGTAAACCAGCAGTGAAGCCACATGGAACACTAACAGAAACACCTTATGCATGTCTGCTTGGAAGAAAGTCTCACTCAGACTTCAATGCTAGTAGGCATGTTTAGACTTTTAGCCTAAGTCTGCAGTCTTATGCTCTTAATGAATTGAGGAGGGTTTACTTTCTGTACTGCACAAGAATTGGGGATCACAGTGCACAACAGTTCACAGGGTTAGCCACTAGCCAAAGGGACATTTTGTAATGTATTCCACTTATAGAAGCAGGGCACAAGATTCTCAGAAATACCACTGGAGGAAATGTGCAGCCAGAATTATCCTACCCTTGAATTTAGATGGGCACAGAAGGGCAATCTTTCATTTAAGAAATTAAATAACAAAATGATTTTCCCCCCTCTGCCGTCTTTAGATTGGGGGGGGGGCAATTTCATACCATCAAAACAAATTTACACAGTCCACCTAGAGTTACCTGCAGATCATACAGAAACTTAGAGGGAAGGACAGTTACAGTGGTACCTCCGGTTACAAACTTAATTTGTTCTGAAGGTCCGTTCTTAAGCCGAAACCGTTCTTAACATGAGGTGCACTTTCGCTAATGGTGCCTCCTGCTGCTGCTGCGCTCCAGTGCATGACTTCTGCTTGCATCCCGGGGCAAAGTTTGCAACCAGGAGCATCTACTTCCGGGATAGCGGAGCTCGTTACCAGAAGCATTCGTAAGGAGGACAGTACGTAACACGAGGTTCCACTGTATTGTCAAAGCATTACTTCAATAATTGTATGTATTTGTGCAACATTTCTACAATGAAAATAGGGACATCCTACCATACCCTCCAACATTTCTCCATTGAAAGTAGGGACATCCTAAGCAAAACCAGGACATTCCAGGATCAAATCAGAAACCAGGACGGCTTCTCTAAATCAGGGACGTCCCTGGAAAATAGGGAAATTGGAGTGTCTGCAGTGGATTTTCCCAGAGAAAACAGTGGAACAAAAGAAAAACCTATCAGACCCATGCCTGAAAACCAAGAGACAAACAGAAGTGAGGATGAGCCCTCAGAGTTTGCTCTCCAAACCACATCTGGGCCTTGTGATTACTCACACAATTTACCAGGCCACAACAGTGTGCCATGAAAGAGCCTAAAGTGTGCCTTGAAAAATTAAGCTGCACAAAAAGAAAGGAATGGGTTAAAGTGACACCTGAACATACACCCACACACAAGGGAAGAAGGAGTGGGCATTCGCTAACAGAATGACAAACCTTCACATCCTGATGTGAATCACCACAGAAACAGTTAGTGAAATGCCAGAGTACCAAGTCATAAGTACAAGGCCAGGGCTATGAGGCCTGTGGCCCTGCGCCCGCAGTCTCGGGGGACCCACTAGCATTATAGACCAACTTCCAAAATGTCGTGTCCATGGCTGTTCTTACAGCATAGTATTTGTTTCTGCTGTACAGTGGTACCTCAGGTTAAGAACTTAATTCATTCTGGAGGCCCGTTCTTAACCTGAAACTGTTCTTAACTGGGGCCTCCCGCTGCCGCCGCACGATTTCTGTTCTCATCCTGAAGCAAAGTTCTTAACCTGAGGTACTATTTCTGGGGTTAGTGGAGTCTGTAACCTGAAGCGTCTGTAAGGTACCACTGTACCTTAACACATGCTCTCCTTTCTCATCACTGAGTGTCCAAATGCACAAAACGTTTGAGAGAGAGAAAATTTCAGCATTTTCCACTCAGAGCCCACTGAGTAGCTGAGCAGCATTCAAGACTCTTTTAAATAAATTATTTTATATTTAGTTTATAAAATATTTTGGGTTATGCACACACACACATGTAGGCCTCCCCTATGCAGATGTCCCAAGTATGGACACCTGAGGGACCAGTTAATTGTGTGACAATGGGTGGGCCAGCAGTGTGACTCCATAGCCTCTTGTACTATCCTGGTGAGACCCCTCCATGTAATAAACAGGTGAAGGGGGATTAAGAGTAATTTGCTTCAAGTGCAGAATATGATGATCCACTAATACTTGTAGTATTTCCCCACGTTTGTGTATAACATAATTTGCTTTACTGTGCATATGTGCACATATCATGTGTTTTTGAGTTCAGAATAGGCCCAGCTTTCACGTTACGGTAATCCATGGTAAGCAATAAACCATGGCTTACTGTGAACAAGCAGCATGTTAGTGCATAGTGCTCAATTGCTCTTTTTTGAACGACCCTGCCTGGGCCTGGAACTAGAAGAAACAAACCATGAGGTTTGGGCTTATTGTTACTTGCATGTGAACCAATGCTAGTGATCTGTTTGTTCCAAGCAAAATACGAGCAGTAAGGCAACAGCAAACCTTAGCTTCTCACTCATGGTTTGTTGGGGAAGCAGCAAACCACAAGCACTGATTTGCGTGTAATGCCAAGCTTCATAGTTTGTTTCTTCCAGCTCCAGGAACAGTGGAGCAAAGTGGGAGCGATTGGGCAGCATGCACTAGTAAGTACTGCAGCTCATCATGGTAAGATACAAACCATGGTTTCCTCTATAATGAAAACTAAGCCAAATGCTAAATGTATTTTTTCGCTCTATGAGACGCACTTTTTCCCTCCTAAAAAGTAAGGGGAAATGTGTGTGCATCTTATAAAGCGAATGCAGGCTGCGCCGGTATCGCTGAAGTCAGAACAGCAAGAGGGAGAGCTGCGCAGCAATCCCTCTTGCTGTTCTGGCTTCAGGGATAGCCGTGCAAAGGCTCTTCCACAACATTTGATTTAGAATATATTTTTTCTTGTTTTCCTCCTCTAAAAACTAGTTGCATCTTATGGTTGGGTGAGTCTTATAGAGCGAAAAATACGGTAACTAGTGTGTTGTTGAAATTGATCTTGTACTACTACTTACATCTCAGGAAGTGGAGCAGACTGACGATGCAAGTTCAAAACAAATAAATACTGTTTTTAGATTATCATTGATTTAAATTGCTTTTTGAATGTTTTAAATAGCAGTTTTGATTGCAAATTTTATCCGTGTATTCTTTTGTAAACTACTTTGTAGTTTGTTTGTTACAAATAAGTGGTACATAAATTTTATGAAATGAAATCAAAGGTTTGCATTCAAAAGAGGATGTGAAGTTTGCAAACTCCGATATTCTTCAGTAGACTCTAGCTTTTCCAGTTGGTGAGAGCCTCTTTAGTATCATGCAGAATTCAGTGCCTCAGCGCAATGCCTTGGAAAGTTTCAAAACAATTAGAAATGCCTGATGGGATGCCAGTCAACTATCCTGTTTAACATACCATTATTCATGAGCACACAAAAATCAATACAACACCACAGAAGGTACTTTGATGAAGCAGCATAATAATCCTTAAATCGCTCACTGGCTTCCTTAGAATACTTATACAGGCATAACAGAAGTATGTGACTTAACTAACTGTGACATTTAATTGACTATTTATTTAGTGATTTGCATTCGAATATGAAGCTTTAAGCAATTACGACATTTTACTAGCAACTGCTCCCTCTTTTCCCCCTCATATATATCAAAAAACTAAACTGCTGGTAGTGGACTTGCCAGGATATTAAAAGGGTTTTACAGCCTATATTCCCATGCTTTCCCTGCTGGTTGCTTTTGTGACTTTTAAATTCTGCTGGGGGGATCTCTCTTGCTGGAGAGTGTGTTTAGCCCTGAACTTTGGATCTAGGGATCCAGCCAATTATTTTGTTAATTTTGTTTATTTTTGCTAATTTCCTCCCACAAGTGATCTACAGTTGTACCTTGGAAGTCAAACGGAATCCATTCCGAAAGTCTGTTTGACTTCCAAAACATTCAGAAACCAAAGTGCGGCTTCTGATTGGTTGCAGGAAGCTCTTGCAGCCAATCGGAAGCCATGGAAGCTCTGTTGGACGTTCTGCTTCCAAAGAATGTTTGCAAACCAGAACACTCACGTCCAGGCTTGCGGCATTCGGGAGCCAAAACGTCGAAGTACCAAGGTGTTCAGGATCCAAGGTACGACCATATATCTTTATCTATATCATCTATATAGATATAGATATATAGATATTTTCTCCCTGCAACTGCATGGATGGATGCACCATTCTATGACTACTGGAGCTGGAAGAACCTATGCAGCACTAATCTCCGCCTCCATTACTGTGCCAATATCTGGTCACTGGCATCATATAGGGAGGCAGTAAGGATGTTCTGTCCTGGGTCCTGTGCAAGTCTGGGAAATACACATCATCTGAATGGCCTGAACTTCCCCACTGATAGCCACTTCAAAGTCCAGTTCCATCAACAACAACAGAATTGGCACTGACTGGGATAACCACACTAATCATGGGTAAAGCTCTACTCATTGCCTAGATCTAACTAAGTTTGTGAATAGGTTGCCTGAACCTCATTGCAATCTGTGTTGGGGTCACAGAGGACCAGACAACAGCATCTAATACTACTGTCCTTGCCCATTCAGTCTCAGAATGCTGAGCAGAAAACGACAGAAGGAGACTTTTACCCACACTGAACACACTAGAAGCCTCTGCAGAATCAGCAGTCCTGGCAGAAGCCACCTTCAGACCTCCCTTTGCTCAACACAAGAAGGTCTGGAACACAGAAAGCAGTGCTGAGGTAGATGGGGACATTTGGCATGCACAGCCCTGTGTCCCCAACAGAGGTGGATATTTCCTGTTCGGATGTTCGGACATAACACCTGAGCAGTGGTGCACAAAACATTCAGCTTGTGGCAAATGAAACAGAGCAGCCAAGTAGATATCAGTAAATGTAAAGATACCCAACCAATAGCTGGGCTATTCACCAGAGGTGAATTTGCCCCAGGGACTTCAAGGTGAGAGAAACATGCCTTGCTTGTTCTGAACCCTTTGGCTCCAAACTGCCTCATGGGATCCACATGCCTCATAGAATATTTACCATATTTAAAATACCAGTAGCAAAGGGGACAAAATGATTGCTGTCTGTTTTACTATAGGCACAAGTCACCTCACAAAAGGATGCTAACAATTTGCCAAAGGCAACATCAGAAAGACATAGAGAATACCATGGATGGTGGAGGAGGAACTGTCCTATTGACCAACCTTCCTTCTTCCAGAGCTGCTGCTCTTTTTGTATGCTTTTCATGTGCCTGATGCTTCCCCACTAAGATAGCATTGCACTGTAATGGGCTCAGCTGAGAAACTTAATGATTCAGGCTCCAGTCTTTTTCAGCAAAAACTACCGAGAAGGAAGAAAAAAAGGAGGAGGTATGATATACTTGGGATGCTGTCCTTGGAGTCTGACTCAGAAGTTGGAAATTCAAATGTTGAATGGAGGCCCAAATACTTTTCTGGGTGAAAATCCTCCTATCTATAAAGTGGTCAGTATGCAACCATGCAGCAGGAGCAGAATGCTACCCTCTTCCACTTTCTCATATTTCTTACTGAGCAGGAAGGAAACTTCTACTCACAATCACAGCTAGCAATTACCCACTCCCTACATGTCCACTGTTATAAGTTACTGCTTGACAAATGGTCACCAAATATTCACCCAGTATGTCTTGACTTCATAACCCCTTTCTTGCCATTCTGTAATACAGGCTAATATCTCCTCCCCCCACACACCTCCCATCCCAAATAGAAAGGTATGGTTTATTGAATGATGATCACAGAAAGACTTGTAGCAAAAGCAGAGGCTAAAGCACAGCTGCCCCAAATGCCAACCCACTACCCAAATCACTCTCTCATCTTTCCTTCCTTCCTGAGAACCTCATGCCCCAGAGCTATAGAAACTTTTCCAAACTCTTCTTGCTGTGGCTTAGACAGCACACCTGCTTTGGAGGAAACTGAGGCTGGGCCTCAACCCTCCTCCTAGCAAGAAAGGCTGTGTTTACAATCAGGGCTTTATGACACCATGACCTCCAATGTTTGCCAGGCAAAAACTGGGTACACTTTATTTTACGCTGGCTAAAAAAGTGGCTCATTTTAAAAAAAAATCTATCTACACCAGAACCCTCTTCTGTTGTAATTAAAGTCTTTAAAAGTAATAATAATAAAAACTTAGTTTTTATTTGTCCCCCATGCTGCCCAATCAAGTCAGAAAAGAAGATAGCAGGAAGTTGGTACCATTGGCACTCCTTGAGGACGGCACAGAATACAAAACACAGATCTGCCCTTGATGAGTTGCTGAGCATCCTAGCCTTAGTAACTGGAGCTTCTGGCTAACAAAGAACTAGTGTGTGCCACACTGAGCTGCATACAAAAGGCAGCTTTGCAGAACTAGGCAAGGGTTAAGGCCAGGAATTTTGACAGCAGGGAAACCATTGCCCCTCCTCAGCTTTTAGCCAGTGTCAGCTATGCCAGAATGGGGATAAGCCAATTTGCATTGCCTTGGCCACTCGGACTAGTGTTGCAGTACAAGCCTCTGGCTTATTAGGCTTGTTTCGTACCAAATGCCAAACTAGTCAAGAGTTACAATCCAGGCTCTCTTCTTTCCTAAATGCTGAGGATTTGGATCAGTTACATCAAATGCAGGAAAACCCACACACATTTCCATTCTCCTTTTGAGCACCTGTTACCAACCTTCAGACATTCATTTTCCACACACATCCTTCCACAGGAATCATTCCGAAAGTATTTCTGTGGAGGCAGACAGTATACGAAAACCAGCCCTAAAGTTATGGACACCTGATACTTTGCTTTTGATCCTCCATAGGCCGGAGAAATGATACTAAAAAGGGACTCGCCCACCCTGCTTTGTGTTTTCTGAAGGAACTATACCTCTGGCTGCCTAGTCTGGTTTTTTGAGGAGCTTTTGATTGCAAACACTTCTAGTGCTAGTGAATTGGTCTTTATGTAGTGCCAAATGGCTACTATGCAAATCCTGTCAGTTTCAGCTCTACGATGTAAAAAGTTTCATCTGCCAACTTTCTCTCCTTTACACAAGAGAGCCAGTGTAGCGTAGTAGTATCAAATCCCCACTCCACCCATGAAGCTCACTAGGTGACCTTTGGCCAGTCACTGGCTCTGAGTCTGACCTACCTCACAGGGTTGTTGTGTAGATAAAATAGGCAGGAACCATGTGTGCTGTTTTGAGATGCCTGGGGGAAAGGTGGGGTGGGAAACCCAGCCAGATGGGCGGGGTATGAGTAAAATAAAGTAAAGTAAAGTAAAATAAAATAATGTTGTTTATTATTTATTGTGTTTATGTGCCATCTTTCTTCTTAAAAGTACAAGCAGATAAATAGGCACCGCTCCGGCGGGAAGGTAAATGGTGTTTCCGTGCGCTGCTCTGGCTTGCCAGAAGTGGCTGAGTCATGCTGGCCACATGACCTGGAAGTTGTACGCCGGCTCCCTTGGCCAGTAAAGTGAGATGAGCGCCGCAACCCCAGAGTCGGTCACGACTGGACCTAATGGTCAGGGGTCCCTTTACCTTTACCTTCTTAAAGGAGCCCAAGACAGTACACAATGTATTGAAAATATTACAACAATAAGAAAACATATAAAAAGATTCAAAACAGAAACAATACAAACATAGCAGCACAAACCTAGCACTGCTATATTGGAATTATTGAATTTATAGGCTTTGGACAAAATATGATGCCACAGTTAATCAAAAACAGAAGCAAACCCTTCTCAATGCCTCATGGCTGTGTCGATGGAAGAGAGGGGAGCACATGAGCCTGGGGAGATGCTGGTTTCATTTTAAGCACACTAAACCATGACCTATCATGACATCTGAATATAAACAGCATTGGTCTAAAAAAAAAAAGGCTTTCGATAAAAGGACGTTCTTGTCCCTTGCCTCAAAGAACCTGGAAGACAAAACGCACTCATTGGGAATGCCACAAAATATAAAGCTGGTTGTTACTCACCCAACTGTTAGATGGACGGGGCACCCACAATAGGGCCTCTTCCAATGACCTCAAGGATTGGGAAGGCACATATGGGATGGGAGGAAGCGTTTGTTCAGATGTCCCTTTGGTATGACTTTCTAGAATTCAAAAAATGGAGAAAAGCATGGGAAAAACCAAGATCAGTAACTGGCAGGAAATTGTACCATGTCTTCTTCTTTTTTTAAAAAAAAGCATCTATCCCAGTCATGAAAGCCTAGGTAATGTAGAAGAGAAGCTATAGCATTGCAAATTCATCCCAGCACATTCATTCCTAATTCCACCTATTATCCAAACCATTGTAATTTTTCAGGATTCATATCACTGGTCTTAGATACAAGGTTTTAAAAAGTCGAGATCAATTGTTATAATATAATGCCAGGCAAAAAGCTGCTGGTCCCCATATGGCACTTAGCTTTGCAACCATCACTGAGAATGAATTTGTTGGATAGGTAGTAAACACAAGCATGGTACGCTAGAGGAGATTTTGTGGTTAGGGGAAATCCAGCAAGAGCAAGCCATGTATTAAAAACCCACAAATGCCGCCATAATAGTCTGCAATTCAAGAAGTCATGAGTTTGTGACACCTGACTTGAAAGTTCACTTCCCACACCGTCACCAGAGGGACTGGCTTCAGATGGCCAAATAAGGGAGCTGGCCTTTGATAAAACTGTCAAAAACATAGGAATTTGAGGTACATCAAGTCAGACCATTGGGTCCATCTGGCTCAGATCTGTCCATGCTAACTGGCAGCAAATCTCCAGGGTTCTAGGAACGAGTCTTTCCCAGCCCTAGCTAGAGACACCAGGGACATTCTGAACGTAAAGAAAATGCTCTGCCCCTGACCTATTGCCCCTTCCCCTATCAGCTGTTTACCCATCTGCAGTTTCTCCTGTCTCTAAATTTCAGATGAGGGCATTTTAAAGCTGAACAAAAAGCTGCAATCATAGCCCAAGGATTGTTTCACAGTGCCACTCACAAGGAGGCTGAAACACCCAAACAGTTTTGCACACTGAAGAGTCCTTCACAGCTGTTCAAAGAGGGCACAAAGCGCAGGCGGGTGAACATCACTGTAGGTGTAAGCAGAGAATTCATGCTGGGCAGCATGTTGCACCAGAGCAGATGACACCGCCAGTTGCAAAGTGAGGAAGATTCAACCTGGCAGTCCTGGCAGTGCCTTAGATATGAGGAGTCGTTTTCATTCACAGTTCATAAATCTAGCAGCAGACTGTACCTTCCATTACTTTAGCTCAGTTGTACGCTCAAGTTAACGGTTGTGCTTGCTCAGGGCAGTTAATGATTAATGCAGTCAAGAGCCATCCCTCAATATTTAGTAAAAAGAAAAGGTGGGGTCCTTTAGTCATTTATACAGGATAACAAGTACACATGTTCCTTTTTCCTATAGAGCATGGACTGCTAATTCCATCAGTTACTCCTATTTTGAACCTTTGGTGGGGGTGGGGGAAGGGGTGTCTGATGGCTGCAAAAAATATATTTACTAAGAGGGATAAAAACAAACTTCCAAGAGGCCAGCTACTATATATAGCACAGGCAAAACATCCAGGGGTAGGTTGGGTTACAGATCCCTCACCCTACTCAAGACGGAGGTGTTGCCAGTCTCCGTGTGTGTGTGTGTGTGTGTGTGTGTGTGTGTGTGTGTGTGTAACACAACATAACATCTACCTAAAATAAGAATTTGTACTTTAACTCTTCAAGAGGCCTCAAAGAAATCCCCTCACCTCACATTATATACATTATGCCTATAAACACGCATAGAGAGACATCTTCAGGCCCAGCACTTTTTTTGTTATGACACAGGGCACCATAATATCTCGGATTATGCCGCCCATGACACCCATTTTATGCTGGTGCCGGCAACACTTTTAACACAATGCGAGTGTCAGCACCTCCTCATGTTTTTTTAAAAAAACGAAAACCCACCACTGCTCAGGACTGGTGTGCAGACACTGTGGGGCCCTGCAAGGCGGAGAAGTTCTCTGTGCATATTATAGCCCTAACCCTGCAGAACGTAGTGCAGGCCAGGTAAGAACGTAGACCCTGCAGAATGACCTTCACCGCTCACAAAACTCTACAAGCCATGGCCCTGAGCACGTGGCAGGCCTGCACTTCCCACCAGCTGCTGGGGGTGTTAGTAGTATGGGGCAACAGGCAAAGTTAACTTAAGACTGTCAATCTCTTCCGCAACCGCAAGGTCCTACCAGCTGAGCCAAGTAAAGGGGAATGCAGCTGTGCATTCTGCCCTACCTTCAAGCTGGCAACACTGCTTGGCTCAGAGTCGGGGCTTAGCTCAGTGCTCAGCCAAGCTCCAAGTCAATCTGCAGAAGACAAACCCGCCTAGGATGCCATTGGGGGGCTGCCACAGCGCCCCAAACAAGTGCTGTCCATATAAGCTGCACTCCATTGGGACCAATGGATGCTACCTGGTCACCATTGACCCATGACAGGACCTTCCCAGTGGCCGTTCCCCCATTGCTTGAATGCCCTCCCTGGTGAGGTACACCTGTCTTCCTCATTAACAATATCCAGGAGGAAGTGAAAAACGTCATTCACCCAGGCATATGATGGCTGAAAAATACTTTTCCAGAAAACCATGAAATTAAATGTGGTGGTATGTGTATGTTTTTAATTTCCTGTAAGATCCTCTTAATTGCTTTCCATTTTTTTAATAGGTTTTTGTTTCTAACTGTATCGCTTTACTACTGTGTATTGCTTTACTGCTTTCTTTGGGAAGAAGGGCAGGACAGAAATTTAATAAATAAGAATAAGCAGCAGCAGCAGCAACTGCAGGAAAACAAATCTCTGGGAAGGATTGCCCCAGGATGAGATACTAACCTGCCCCGAGTTCTCTTGTTTGCTAGTTCCATGGGGGCACCAGGAAAAGGGAAATAGTACAGTGGGATATGCAGTGTGAGCAGAGATCCCATGTGTGTGGTTCCCTCTACCAGCCTCTTTCTGCCCTTACATTTCTAGGCAAAATAAATTGTCATCTACTGAGCTTCCAGACAGGGACAGGTCAATTCCCAGGAAGGAAGGAGCATTACTAGCCTTATTAATCCAGTTAAGCGTTTCACAATGGGCAAAATGAGGGCTTGTGGTTTTTTTCAGCAGTGCAATAGACATTTTGATTTAAAAAAATTGATAAAGTAATTTAAGGCCTTGAGCAAGAGTGATAAAAGAAGTTTAGCGCAAAACCTCTGTATTAACTTAAAACAACTCCATGATGTACATGCTGTGATTTCTGTCCTGGGATACACTCAGCATTTACTGTGTGGATATCTTGAGAGAATGGGTGCTCCCGTTGGTCAGAAAGAGCCAAGAGCCACCCCCTCAAAACTGAGGTGCTATTGTCCCCTTCCACCACCACCACGGGATCCATACCCATCTCCCAGACCACTGGGAAGCTGACCATCCCCAGCGCCTGCTCCCAGGTAGACTGCTTTGGTTTTCACCCTGTTGGAGGTCTAGGATCAAAGTTGGTCAAGGTCAGGAATTTGCTATATTGGGGGGAGGGGCAGCAGATTGCAAGGGGTTGGCTGGGGTGCAAGGAACACTGACTGGTCTGGGATCCCCAAGTCTAACAGTTAATTGGACACCCCAGTTTCCCCCTTTTCTGAGGCTGTAAGTGACCTAGAAAAAGAGGGTGGTGGCAGGAACTACCAGATAGGAAAGCAGTGCTGTGGGGCCAGCTGTATGGCCAGGAAAGGGACAAGAGAGACTTTCTTGAGCATTCCAGCTTTTCTGTACCCATCTCCTCCAAAGTCTGCAGCAATAAATGGAAATAGGTTTCTTTCCTTTGGGCAAGTTGTGCCCAGGTGAGGAGCAAATGGAAGTAGAGGTGTGGCAATAAGAAGCCATGCACTGAAATATAACAACATGCATGACAGACCACACACACACAATGTGGCTACAGATGCATAATAGGTTTTGTTTTTTTACTTATCAGATTTTAGGTGGTATGGAAAAATACAGATTAAATGTAAAAAATAAAAAAGGGAGTGAATTCTGAGGACATTGTGTGGAAAAACAGCAACTTGTGGCCATGAGCAGCATTAACTCTGCAATGAACTCCTGTCTGGAAGAACCCGTGGGTCAATAAGAAACAGTCAAACTTTTGCGCCTCCACCCAAGCCCAAAAACAAAAGAAACTCTGCAGAGCAATTGCTTCATCTCAGAGCCTAGTCCCTGCTCCCTCCAGTTCCTGTGCTTAACATTTGACAGTGATGTTTTATGAATGGAAAAATCAATTTCACCGCCGAGTCCATTTCAAAAAGAAAAAGAAAAAAATTGCCAGCGCAAATGTCCCAGGAGGGGCCCAGTAATCATTGAATGCTCCAGGAGAAGGGAGGTAGAGGGGAAAGTTTCACCTTTGCCCTTCGTTTTGTGAAACATCTTCAACACATACACAAGTCTTCAGAAAAGGAAATAGAGGACAAAGAAGTATAAACAACGGAGTGTAGCTCCCCCCGCAGCCCTCTCAACAAGTCTTTCTTCTTGGGTTTTCTTTTCTAAGTGCCACTAAGAAGCAAGTGAAGAGCACTGCATCCTGGAGGGCAGCGTTCCCAAACTTCTGCCAAGACCAACACACACACAGAGAGAGAGGCTAGCTGTGGTACTTTCAAAGGCAGCCTGCGCAAGCCCCACCAATCCTGCTGCACAGACTCAATCAAAAAGTGTAAATACTCCAGCTTTCCAAAGCAAGAAGGATGCCCAGGCAGAGGCTTGTGTGAAAAAAATACTAGGCATGCCAGCCAGGTTCACAAGTGCCTTTGGCAAAAGGATGGGCTTTTTTTCTTCTCAGGGCTTCCTCTGAGGTTGGCTTGGGATGCAGAAGTATATATAACTGGGAAAGTTTGCACTTTCTTGCAATAATGGCTTCCAGGCAATGAGGTATATGCACTCGGTTGTAGGATTACTTGTGCAGTACAAAAGTTTATATTTTGCGTAAAAAGAGGCAGGTGTTATTTTTTTTAAAAAATGGAACAGTTCTCTTTTCTTTTACATGTGAAACTGTGGGCAGTCAAATGTTCAACTGTGACCTTGACTAAACTCAGTTGGGCTGCCAAAGAACACCCTAATACTTGATATGCTGTGGACTTTATGGGTTACAGTTAAGAGTGAGGGAAACGCTGATGCAGTTGGGAGAACTGTGAGGCAAGGTCTTTTGACCAATCCCTCTCACTTTTATAACACCAGCCATTAACATCTGTTTAATAGTTTATGCTCAGCAGGTTCTTAGTCATTCTGAGGCATGTAGCTGGCAAACAGGAGTAAGTAGAGAGGATATTTTAGCAGTGGATTTTTAATATTTTTTGTTTTTATGACACAGTAAAAATAAACCCTGAAGCTTCGTAACAGTGCACAGCATAAAGTTTAAGTGACAACAATACTGCTTGATGAATGGTTATTCCATTCTCTAGCAGCAGTACTTCAGGGTAAAATGGAGCTATAAACACCATGGGAAACACAGCTATCATATAAGCCAAGTCTGTGCCTCTCACATCTGGCCTGGCCAGGATACAGTTCCAAATCAATGGCTTTCCCAACTGTTGACTATCACAATCCAAGGCTCTTCTTACAGTTGCAAGTTTGAAGTACTCTTTTTCTTATTTGCACAAACACTCATGGGCATTTGAATTCAGCACTGGGCAATTCATGTGTAGAAGCTCATTGGACAACTCTAATGTGGCAGTTTGTGGAAACAAAGAGCTTGCTTTGATCAGTTTGAAGAGCCAGACAAAACTACTCAAGCTTGCAAACTTGAATTTAAGAATTTATTGAATTAAAATTAACACTCAAAATTTGAAATATAGCTTAGGTAAGGCATGCCTATCGTATTGGCAAGCATGCCTGAAGTGGAGCAATCTTTGCACTTGATTGACTTGTTTTCTCACATCAACTGTGGCAGGATCTCAACTCTCATATTCTACTGTTCTCCTGATTACATCAGACTAAACTAATTTAGGGCATTTTTAATTGGCACACATTCTCAACTTTGAAAAACAAGAGATTTAGCATCTTCCACACAGTCCAGAAAACAGTACACACACTCCCATCTCTCCTGCAAAGAAGAAGAGAGCTTCATGGAAGCTCCTTGAGAGCCATCACACAACTAATTCATGCACCATCAAGCTTATCAACAGCAAATATGGAAGGGTGCCGCCTTCCAAGCTGATCTCTAATTCCAAATGCAGATGCACAACACATTTGTGAATCCCAAAAGTTTTTACCTTAGTGATCAGTGCGCCAGGAAGAAGAGGGAAAGAAGGAGAGAATGTCACAGTTCCCAAAGAAAGAAGGTGACCGGCTGCATCGCCTCGTAACCAAACAAGCTCTTTCTCTCCAGTTCTCACACAGCACCCGGCATTTCCTCATTTTTCAGGGTCTCGCTTTTAATTTAGTGCTCAGCAGCCGTAGGGAGAGGAAGTTGCGAAACTGCAAGGCTGCTTAGCTCATTCTTTTAAATGTGACCAAGACATCATTGGTGGGGCTAAACAAACAACCCAAACACCACGAGTTGGGAGCTGCCAGTGCCAGCAAGTCTACGCTGCAACTCCCACAGAGCCTCAACTCGGGGCACTCAATGAAAAGAGCCACATTTTCTCCTTCCCGTACTTGTGCCTACAACTTCAGCTGGGTTTGACATGCCTCCAGGAATAAGTAGAAGAACTTAAAAACTTTGCCATCACTCCCAAATGCTGCCAGTGCAGAGATGTGTGGGTGATTCTCCAGCAAACAGGAGGAAGAGCAGGAGGAGGTCTTCCTGTTCCACTTCAATCACTCAAAGCATCTGGGGCAGCGGAAACTAATTGCCTGGTTTCTTTGCCCCAGATCTGAGGCACCTCCCATACCTTCAAACCTTGCACTGATTTGTCCAGGTGTTAATATCAGCAGGGAAGGTTTTGCTGGCAGTGCCACCATTTTCTGTGGTTTAAGGGTTGGCAGCATGTGAAAAGGTATTTGTCGTGGCCCCCACATTATGGAATGACTTTCCCTCTGAGGTGTACTTTGTACCGTGTTTTTGATTATTGATCAAGACTAGGGATATAGTTTTCTGTTCCCTACCTGTTCATCTTTTGATCACATTATCATTACTCAAGCTTGGTCCACTGCAATTTGCGGTTTGTTAAATTTGTATAATCTCAACTCAGTATTGCGATTTGTGAAAATAATGTCATTGTTATAGAGGCATAACCACCTCTTATATAACGGATATCATGACGACAGGCCTGCCACCTTATTTACTTAAGGTGGGAAATAAAACAAAAGATTTTAAATTCAGGTAGGTAGAAGTGTGCATGCACACGAAAGCTTATACCAAGAACAAACTTAGTTTCTAAGTCTAAGTCTCTTAGTCTCTAAGTCTGGTCTCTAAGGTGCTACTGGACAATTTTTTAATTTATTTCAAAAGATTTGAAGTCATTATCCTTGTGTGAATGACACAGATCATAAGCAAGACATCCCCAATGGAGAAACAACCATTGTAATTCCACAACAAATCCAATCATCTCCCTCACTTTCCCTTCCTACTTGCAAAGCTGTGAACAGCCACATGCAGAAGAAAATGTGGTAATCTGCAAAATGCAGAGAGAGCAACAGTATTTTTTAAAAATTGACCAATATTTTGTATTATGGCAGAGAAACTGGAGGATACCACACACACACACACAGAGAGAGAGAGAGAGAGAGAGAGAGAGAGAGAGAGAGAGAGAGAGAGAGAGAGAGAGTTTGCAAAGCTTGCTTTATTTACTTTTCCCTGGGGGAAATAATTTACTTTGGCTATTACTGTATAAAAAGGTAAAGGACCCCTGACAGTTAAGTCCAGTTGTAAACGACTCTGGGGTTGTGGCGCTCATCTCACTTTGCTGGCCGAGGGAGCCGGCGTTCAGCTTCCGGGTCATGTGGCCAGCATGACTAAGCCACTTCTGGTGAACCAGAGTAGCACACAGAAACCATTTACCTTCCTGCCAGAGTGGTACCTATTTATCTACTTGCACTTGACGAGCTTTCGAACTGCTAGGTTGGCAGGAGCTGAGACCGAACAACGGGAGCTTACCCCATCGCAGGGATTCGAACCACAGACCTTCTGATCGGCAAGCCCTAGGCTCTGTGGTTTAACCCACAGCACCACCCACTAACAAGTTCAATTATTGCAAAGTTCTCCAACATCCCTAGTCAAGTCACACTCTTTATGCCCAGGCCTTTTGCTGAGTGGATGTCTTTCTTCCTCCTGCATTTCTGTACATTGCTGCTTTGTGCTGCTGCTTCCTTATTCTGATATCGGTTGTTTTTTGTGTGGTTTCATTTTATTATTTTACACGGTATTTCTTTTAATTGTGGCATTTTTTGTAACCCACCCTGGGTCCATTTGGTGAAGGGAGAGATGTTAGCACACACACAAAAAACCCAGCTGTGACTGAGAAACAGTCAGGATACATATGGAAATAACATTTTAAATCCACCACTACACATACAACTTTCCATTTTAGGATGTAAGCTGAGATTCTCACAGTTCAGTCAAAATTTCCCCTCACAACACTCCCCCAGAGATGGTAGATCCAGAGGTTTGAGCCAGGTATGCAGCTACACTCAAACTAACCCCCTCTTACACAAGAAACTCCAACTTTTCTGTGTTAACAATTACAGCACTAGATTCCCAGAGTTCCTAATGAGTTTGCATATAGCAAAGGCACAGCCATCTCTGAACACATCCCTTGGAATGGAAATAGAACTTGGATTTTTTTTATAAAAAAAACCCTCTGGTCTTGGGTACCTGCCAAGTTCATTTGTACAAATGAGGGCTACTTCATAGGATATTTTTGTGCGCGCGCTCCTAAGACAAACTACAAGATGCACGTGTTGTGTATCAGTTCAAAGTAGTGGGCACAAAAATTATTAAAATAGGAGTATCGTCACCCCTTAAAATACACAGGAACCAGAATCTGACAGTTTCCCTTTCACAGTTCATGTGCAGAATAAATGAAACAAGCAGTTTAATATGAATGAATGAATGAATGAATGAATGAATGAAGTGCTTTTTTCTGGGGGGGGATGCAGGGGTACGCATACCCCTAAACATTTTGTGAATCTAAGTTTGGCCTCGTTGAGGGGCAGTATTTCAATATGAGTAGGAAAATGAGAGTACCCCTAAACATTTTTGGGGGAGGAAGCATCAAACGAACGAATGAATGAATGAATGAATGAATGAATGAATGAATATCACAAAAAGAAATCCTGCATGGAGTGAAACCAAGACGCTTCCTTTGTGATAGCAGCAAGACTCGATGTGGAATCTTCAACTGGGGGGAAATGGTTAAGCACCCTTCTCTTGCCTGTTGCTTCTTTCCTACAAATCTCACATGCCTGCTGCACTTTGCCTTGAAGAAACAGCAACCAGGCTTCTCAGACACACAATGGCTGCCAAACAAGTATTTTTTTGTTTCCAAACAATTGAAATTCATGCACCTCTGGATGGAATTCTCATCCTCTAAGGTTTTCAAAAGAAAACTGGACTGGCACCTGTCAGTGAAACTTATTTATAGGACAAACTGAATTCCTTTTAACTCAGGGATGCTATGAACTACATAGGGCAGCTACTAACAATTGCTGATGGACATTTGCTCCCCTTTCCTTTGGAGCCAATCAAAATGTCACATTATTTTGCAACATTTTGCCCTAATAGGGAATTTGGGGGGTTCCTTGTGAGCCATCATAATGACTGATGAACAACACTAATAGAACAATCCTAAACATGTATACAGTATGCAGAAAAAAACTCAATTTCTCTTTCATTTTCCACTGTTACATATTGTTATAAAAGCCCAGTGCCCCTCCCTCCCTCTGCTAAGCAGCGGCAGGAGTGCATGGGGCCACAGCCACACAGACAGGATCTATGTCCCTTTGGAGAATGGAAGACATAGCGGAGACTGTCAAGCTTTAAAAAATATGGGTTTATTCACATAATTACACCTTCAGTCTGCATGGAGGGGGTCCAGATCTTACAGCATGGCCCAAAGCACTGCAGGCAGTCCTTCTTTCTCCCCCTTTCTTCTTCCCAGAAGCCCCTTGCCCTCCCCCAAAGCAGTTATCCTGGCAACCTTCCAAATCTCCAGTCTCTAGTCACACCTGGGGCTAGAAGTGCCATTGTCTTGTTCAGGACTCACAATGGCTCTCTTAAAGGCCCTAGTTTGGCTACCCAGGAATTCATTTGCATCTTACATTCTCCCTTCATATCACAACTAACCCCAAATCCTAGCATTTATTAATTTTAGTATTTAGGGGGATTCCCCCCACAAGTTCTATAACAATATTTTACTGCTAGTTGGGCTCCTAATGGTTTTGAGGCAAATATTGCCCCAGACACTCACATTTGCAAAATCACCACTGTCTGCTACAGTGCTCATAAACATACTGACTCACTTATACCCAGAAGTCTCACATTCGGGCATGGTGTGGGAGGGAGGCGACATTCTGGGGAGGCAAGAGACAGGGGGCTCCTGGCACTAACAGCTTATAAGTGCCAGGAGCCTTCATGCTCACAACCAGAAATTCTAGGAAGCCCTGCTGCAAGAAGATAAGGCTCTTGTGTGAGAAGGCTTGCCCAGCTGGCTTCCAATGCCAGGGAGAAGCTCAGCACACTCCCTCTCTTGTAAGCTATGAGCCACATCTTCCTCTTTGTGTTTGGGATTCAGAGAGAACCCCCAAGGCAGGCCTCCCACTGTGACATGTTCCTAGGGCCAGCTGAGGAGCCTATCTTTAGCTCCTCACTTATCAGAGGCTTTAAATAACCATGAAAAACATAGAAGGCTTCAGTTACTAAACACAGAACACAGTTCTGTGCAAGGAGGCTTCCCTGAAACCACTGAATTTGAACAGACTGGAGTAGGCCACAGCTCCCATTGGTTTTTACCAGTGCCAGACAGACCATAGGTATCTTGCACAGCCAATTATGTACCTGCTTATTTTAAAGAAAGGGTTTTTTATGTTGAAAGCGCAAGAGATACTGGCTATGAATCTACCAAGCCACACCTATACAGTGAGCCGCAGCTTTGCAGATAATCTGCTCAATCAAGTTCTGCAAGATCCTCCAGGATCTGCCAGCCTGTGGTCAGGGTGCTGGCATTTCTTCAACCTGCTTTGACCCTAATGCATCCAAGAAGTGAGAAGTCCTCAGGCTAATACTGTACTAACTCTAATGAAAGGCCAGGCAAGCACTCTCTTTCCATTCTAAAGTATGGCTATGACCCAAAGGCCTGGAACACCCAATTTTTGCATGGTGGTCCCTAAGGAAACAAACACAAAACAATACCCCCCCCCAGCCCTTGCTGAAAGGCAAAGCACCAAGTGGATTGCTAGTGACACTCAGGCTTTTCTCAGCCCTTGACAGGACTTGCTGAAAACTTCATCACAAGAAAGGAATTCCTCCATTTGGGATTTAGTCCCAGCAGGCTGGTACTCTCCTACGTGCTTAGCCAGACTAAATAGGCAGGGCAAGGAAAGAGGTGGGGACCAGTTCTGAGCAGCCTATTCCCTCTGTTCCAATCTATGGCTGTGACAGGTGCACACTTATGCAAAGAGCTAAATTAGGTAAGGACTCTATGAGGCCAGGAAAGCTCTTGCAGAGAACATCGGGAAGAAAAACTGTGCAAATTGTACAGCACAAGTGTGAGACGTTGTACGCCCACAAACTCGTTACCAAGGAACTGTCAAAAGTAAGGTCACCATGAAACCCCATTAATTTCATTTTTAAAATTGCTCTGTCAGGGCACACAAACACCCCACGAACAAATGGTACTTACCACAACACTATGCTACCTGACATGGTAAATGTCAACTCTCACCAAGCAGGATCACTTTCATAAGAAATATTATTTATTTACTTATTACAGTATTTCTTACCTGCCCACCATTCACCATTAAGTCCCAGGGCAAGTTGCATATAAAATGGTGCATATATATATGGCTTTGTTCATCTAAAAATATATGCGTGTGTGAGCGCAATGTCTTTTGCTTGGATGGTGGGACTTGTCCCCGCTCTCCTCACCCCTGCACACTCCGCACCACCCCCAAATCCAGGGGGGGCGGGACTCCAGAACAGATTTAGGGTGCACAGAGGGGGAGAAGAGGGAAAGTCACATTGCACAGCAGAAGTCACCCACTCCACTGACAGTCCATTATCACCTCAAAAAATAATGTGCTCTGTGAAAGATGCACCTGAGGAAAAATCAGGTCTCAGTTAAGTTATCTATGGAAGAAATACTCCCGAGTCTGCCTATGGAGTGTCCAACTATAGAATGCCCTCCCTTCAGAGACACAGCTTATGCCGACTCTTTTGTGTTTCCATTGACTGCTAAAGACCTGCTTGGGTGTGTGTGTAGCTTTTCAGTGCTTGTTTTCATTTGTTGCTGTACTGGCTTGTTTCTTTTCCCATATTTATGTTTTATCTGCCCTTGTTTCATGATTTCATATTGTGGCTTTAACTGGACCTAGAAGCACCTCACACTATGCAACCTCAACTGGAACAGGTTACACATCTAATTCCTGAGCACAATAACCACCTACCTAAAGGACCTCAATCGGGATTCAGCCTCAGCTGGTTGGCCCTCATCCATCCCACCATTGCATCCAGGCACTGGTCCAGAACCTGCACAGCTCGCTCAGCTTGGATAACATGGATCAATGGCTCTAAGTCCCCTGATCACTATGTGCAAGTGTGTACACACATATTTTTTAGTATATAAAAAGGAACTTGTGAATCAACCCTTGCAAATGGAAAAGATGCAGGCAGTCCTGCACAAACAAAAAGGGGATAATTAGGGGAAATTCACACTCCAAGGGGTGGTTGTGGTGAAATGCTTTATTGTCTCCACACTACTTTACCACTTAAGGCGGCAGGTGGGCGGGTGGAGAGGGAACTGCATGCCTGAATACTCATCCCACGTTAAAAATACCCTGCCTGTGAAAAGCTAGCACATCAGGAAGGAGACTAGTCTATTCTAGGCTACGGCCCTTCCCCTATGCGCTAGCATCCCCTAAGCAGAAAGTTCATTACCTAGGGCTGATGAGTATTCGGCTGTGACCTGACATTCACCAGCATTCAGATCAGTGGTGGTGCTAGGGGGGCAAAAAAAAGATTGAGACGACCTAGGACAGGGCAAAGGGCATCCATGGGGGTGGGGGCCTTTGCCCCACATTACATTTCTAAAATAGAAATAATGGAACATACACTTTAATTATCCCATCTTAAACATAATTCTATGGAGCAAGTCCTATATACAGTGGTACCTCGGGTTAAGTACTTAATTCGTTCCGGAAGTCCGTTCTTAACCTGAAACTGTTCTTAACTTGAAGAACCACTTTAGCTAATGGGGCCTCCTGCTGCTGACGCGCCGCCAGAGCATGATTTCTGTTCTCATCCTGGAGCAAAGTTCTTAACCCAAGGTACTATTTATGGGTTAGCGGAGTCTGTAACCTGAAGCATATGTAACCCGAAGCGTATGTAACCCGAGGTACCACTGTATTGTGTGACAAAGTTAACTTTCAAGTAAGCATGCTTAAGATTTCAGCCTTATTTTAATTCCTAAATGTATGTGGTTCTGCTAAAATTTCCTATAGGGGTCCAGATATGCAGGACTACTTGTCAGCAAGGGCACTGCCCCCTCCCCCCAGCACCACTTATCAGGTCTAGAGTTTGGTACCACTGGGTACCTGTTGAAGCCCACACCTGAACAAGGAACCTGTTGCCACCCACCGTCCTCGTTGTTGTTGCCTGTTCAATTTCCCCCTCTAAGTGAACAATCAGTGTCAGAAGCAAGGAGGAGGAGAAACATCCCCTGCTTGCTTAACCCCGTCCCTCTGGGTGGCTGGACAGTGTATGGATAGTGTAATAATGTAGTTCTGTCACCAGGTGGCACTGGACTTTGTTATATCTGGGTTTAGTTAGGCACCTTCTGTTGCTCTTCTGCCTTGGAGCCGAAAGAGAGACAATTAAATTATTGTCTCAGTTCCTGGCTGGGGTGTCTTCTTAAGCTTTCATTGATATGGTGTCAGAAGTCAACTTTTAAACTCACAAACTTCTAACAACACAAAGAAAATGGCACAGCTCCCTGCACCAGTGTGAACTTCAGATTAATAATCCTGAAGGGAAAGAAAGATCTGCTTGCTTTCGCCTAAACACAAAGCACCACATGGAGGAAGTTAAAGCTTACATTAATGCTTTGCACACTTCTCTACCAGGATCTGAAGAGACTTCTTCAAATGCAGCTGCTCATGGAAATCCAGAACATCAAAAAGTCTTAAATTAAATCAGATCAGGATGGCCTAAGCATCTCAGCAATGCTTCTAAGTCGACTAGAAAGTACTTTGCTGCCTGTGCACAACTGAGTGAATTGGAAGGCCTCATAACAAAACAGAACTGTAACACTGAACCGCAATCTAGGAGGAAATAAATCTTCTTTATCACCGGGGAAATCAATATCTAACCAAATGCGACAAGCAAATCAAGCACACAGTATTGTGGCTGGTATTGGAAATGATAGAAAAAACAAAACCTTATCCTGTTAGTACTCCAGAAGAAATAAATCAAAACAATGGGAGGAACTTTTATCACACCCTTATCCGAAAGGCCTTGGAAAACTAGCAGTCAACCTGTGTGAACGGGAAGGTTGACACTACAGTGGTACCTCGGGCTAAGTACTTAATTCGTTCCAGAGGTCCGTTCTTAACCTGAAACTGTTCTTAACCTGAAGCACCACTTTAGCTAATGGGGCCTCCTGCTACCACCGGAGCACAATTTCTGTTCTCATCCTGAAGCAAAGTTCTTAACCCGAGGTACTATTTCTGGGTTAGCAGAGTCTGTAACCTGAAGCGTATGTAACCTGAAGCGTATGTAACCTGAGGTACCACTGTATTTGGTTGTTGTAGACTACTATTCAAGGTGCATTGAGGTACGCTCTTTGCCTTGCAGTAACTGCCACAGCATTAGTGCACAACGGAAGAAAGACTTTTGTTCATTTTGGCATTCTAGATGAACTTGCATTTGAAACTCCAGTTTGTAGTAACAGAATTCCAGTCATTCCGGACGCCTTACAGCTTTTGCAGCATTGCCACTAGCCATCACTATCCTCAAGGAAACAGTGAGCAGAGACAGCAGTACAGATGGCAAAGAAAATCTTGAGACAGAATGACCTACATGTTGCTCTTTTAAGCTGCAGGTCAACACCACCACCAACAGCTTCTGGATGTAGCCCAGCAGAGCTGCTAATAGGAAAGCAGGACACTCATTCGAACCCTAGATAAGAATCTTATTCCCAAGTGACCTGACCTGGAAAAAGTTGCTTCTTCATATTACAAAGCTATGAGAGGTTATGAGCCTTTATATAACCAGAGCAACTCATTATGAGAGCTACTTCATTTGGAGCCTGGAGAGAAAGTTTATATACAAACTGATGAAGAAGAGACCAGCTCCTATACAAGGGAGGTGAGATGAAATGCCCAGATTATATTCTCCTGAGACTGAGCATGAATTACTTAATGGAAACAAGCACCTTCTTCCTAACTCTGAGAAGTACAGTCACCAAATGCAGGGGTAGTCTGTCCCATTTCGCCACCTGAGGTGAAATGGGAAGTTGATGGACCCCAGCCAAAGGTGACGCCCCCCACCCCACCGCTGAAGCCTCACTTCCTGGGTTCATGCGGCAGTGGCTTCCAGCAAGGTGTTGCCAGAACTCAAGAGAAGAAACTGCTGCCACTGCCATTGCTACACAACCCCAGCAGCTGCTTCAGACTGCCTCCTGTGTGGGCAAGTGCTGACCAAATGCCACAAGCAGCACCTCAAAACCCAAATTCACCTCCTGAGATTCTCCATCAACCACCTGGTACAACAGATAGCAATATTGTGTCTCGGATCATCACTCGCTCTACTTGTGTCATTCAGAATGCTTCTCAAGATTTAGAAATGAGCGGCTGAATATTTCAACTAACCCAAGTTTCACCTGTGGCTTTTTAATTGTTTCTTTAAACAAAAATCAGCATTGTTACATAGTTATATCACTAGGTAGCACTGAACTTAGTTGCATCTGGACAAAGTCAGGACTTTTGGGTGGTTGTTTTTCCCCCTGTTTTGCATCATTTAAGAGAGAGAATAAAGTTCTTGTCTAGCTTTCTGGTGGAGCGTCCTCCCAGCTTTCCATGACTAGCTGATTGGACTCAAAGGAAGACAGCATGCAGACAGATAGCAGCAACAGCACTGACGAAGGTAAGTTCACTGAAAGCATCTTGCCGAAAAGGAGGAGCCAATACTGCTTTAGGTCTGAGTAATGTAGTTTAAAATACAAAACAAAAACCACCTTTATGCAACTTCAGAAACTCTTCTCCACATTTACTTGCCTGCTGAGGATAAGGAAGAGTGTTAAATTCATGTAAGACACTGGCTAGGCCTGTTGAGTCTCATAGTTGTATCACATGAACTGTGATCTGTGTGAAAGTGTGCCCTAGACCACACTCAGTGTTCTCTTGTGACTACACATTGCACAAGAAGATTGGCAGCAACAGGCAAACTGTCTATCACGGACATTTGTCTGATGCTGCTGATCTTCTCATTGAAGTTTCCTCCCAGCGCAACAGGGTCAGGTAGCTCCTAATTTTTAAACATTTGTGAGCACAACAGCAAGCTGTGAAGTTCTGCCCTTTCTGTTTTGACCAAGCTAATGGAGAGAAGACAGAGGCGACATCGAGGCCCTTAGTCTCTGTGACAAGGACACACAGGCTCAAAAAGGAGAAGCGGCCCATTAATAGGTACTGCAGCAGCTCCACAGCCTCTGCAGATTGGAGAAGCGTTGCAAATAAGGGCAGGAGTTTGAATGGTAAGGCCAATGAGCAACTGAATCACCAGGACTCTTTTAGCTGCGGCATTTCAGCAACGTAGGCTGCTGTGTTGTTAACAAGCAGTTGGGTCAGAGGCCAAATGTTTTCCTTTCCATGCTTGAAATACCATAGTCAGAAGCAGCTCAGATATTCAGTACAGTGAAAACATTACCGCTCTGGGTGGGCGGCAGATCCTGAAAGATAAAGCCCCCAAAATGAAGTAGGAAGACCTATATGAGCCGCAGACCTCATTTTCCACCGTTGCATCTCCTAATGCTATGAAGTCAATAAAATCCCTGGCTACCTGAGACACAGACTCCTTGAAGCTTCTTCACCCCTTCCACACACAAACCTGTGATGTTTCAGGAGAATAAATGGTAAAAAAATAATAATACACCAAGTACATTGAGCATGGCTTTTGTCTAGAAAACTGCTGTGCAGGTACCATCTAAGCCAGGGGGTTTCAGTTCTTTATGGAATCCGTTCCACATCGCCTTGTGCACTGAAGAACCTTGGCACATTATAGAGAATTCTAGTGCCTATTTTTGGCTTAGGATTGCCAACAGACAGGATTGCCTACCTGGTCCAGCTGAGCCACTTGCCAGATTTGTGTGCAAAAAAAGTCAGCCCTGTTTCCACTTAGCAGTCATGCTAAAAACTAATGCACATTAACATCTGTTCCACGGTCCCCAATTTGCCCAGGGCATCCAAGATTGCCCAAGTCCTGTAACATATTAATCACTCACTGTCCCCTCCCCCGAAAGCCCAAATTTTTGATAATGCTTAAAAACCAACAACAACTATATGCATGCACAGCCAAGCCAAAATCTAAGTAAACAAACTATTTCTCCTCTGCCCTCCTGCTGCAATAAAATCCCTGTGACACAAGGATGCACACATGAAGGGGTGCATCACTTATAACCCAAGAAGGGGGAGTTACTCAGTGCTGCCACCAGCCAGGGAGAATTGGAGCAGTCGTCTGAGAGCAAGTGGTTTTCATTTCATTTTTTTGCTGCAAGCAGATGAGCATGGCTCAGCTAAACATCTTTCCCTGTTTTTCCTGCAGCCATGCCTCCTCCTCTGTGCAGGAAGAGACTGTTGACTGCCAGAAAAGGAAAACCAAGAAACGCAGACTGAGGCTGAAAGCCCCTGAATGGAGGTAACACAGCATGAGTGAGTGACAAGGCAGAGGTGGATTTGGGGAATCATAACCGGTTTGGTCGCACTGGGTGCAGAGCCTCGAGGGCGCTGCAGGAGAAGCCACAATGATGATGTAGAATGGAAGGTGAGAGGTGAGGGTGCCACCGACATTTGAGACCCCAAGCTTCACCGCTGGACAAGGTTGCTGCTTCTAGTTCCATTTGGTATAGGATGGCCATGGGCAGTCTCCAAGTACGTAATTCTTTCAGTCAGCACAAGGATTTCTGCTTGTACAGCGGAATTCCCCACTCCACCCACCTGCCCCACTAAATTTGGGGTTATTCTCAACCCTCCAGAGCAGATTTAGGGAGGACAGAGAGTAAAAAGAGGGGGTAAAAAGAAGTTCCATTGCACATGCAGAAATCCTTATGCTGATGGAACAAGTTAGTCGGATTCGTCCTGCTTTACAGAAGCAAAAGGCTGTCCAAGCCTAGTTTCAAGATAAAGAACCATGAGAAGAAAGTTCAGGGGCCATCAACAGTTAGTACCTGGACAGAAGACTGAGCAGGCACACTATAATGAGATGCACAGTATATCTATTTAAATTATACCAATTATTTCTAAATTTGCATCTATTCATCTAAAATTAGCATATGTAAATTCTGTGCAAATCTATGTCCTCTTGAGACAAAGCAAACTCAGCAAATTCTATCCTGTATCTGTATCCCACTCCCTTAGATTGGGAGATGCCAGCTATTGGAATACAAGGATGTGGTTGGCTGCTTGCCTTCTGCATTAGCAGTTTCATCTGAAATTGTCATTCCTTGCTCACTCACTGTTTATAAGCAACAACAAAAACACAAATGGCATAATTATCGAGCAGTGGCATTCCATTGTTTTCTGTGGTATTGTTGTCCTGTCCCCCTGGTGATTTCCCCCCTATTATTCACAGCACAATTGTAGTGCAAGCCTTTCAGTATGAGCAGGCAAAACACTATACAGGGCTTTCAGGGTTATTGTGCCTTTAAGTAGTAGCTTCCTCTTTGCAGCTTCTGACTCTTTCATGGCTTCCTGTTCATCATGGCAGCATGTACAGATCCAGTTGTATCCTCCATGACAGAAGGCTCTTTGAACCAGCAGAGACTTCTGTTGCCTGAAGCTAGGTTGGGGAGATGTTTATAAATTCTCCTATAGTGTCTCATACTACCTTCCACACTGTCCCCTCCACAGATATTCTGGAGCAGATGGCAGCAAGGGCATCAGTGAAAAATTACCTCACACACCCCTTTCTGCTAACAGAAGCTTCTCCTGGATTAAAGAGTCTTTTGTCAATGACAGAAATAATCGGACAACTCGATATATTTTTTTAAGAAATCACTGTTAGCTGTCTGAGGAAAGTCAAACATCAGTTTTTTCAAACTACCATGCAAGTACCATTGGAAGGCCCAACATCTCTTTGGTTTGCACTATCAACAGTTGAAAATACTGCTAGAACTATCAAACATCTAGGGTACTGTGGCATACCAGCACAAACTCTAATTCAGGCGATTCTGATTCAAACAGCAGCCATGGCAGGTGGGCAATGCACAACAGAATGGCACTTTGGAAATTGTTAACCATCTTTCTAGAGATAGGAGCACATGAATTTAATTATCCTATTTGTACAAATTAACACACTGTATAGAACTTTGGGTACAGAAGTATCTATGTTAACAGCCACCTCAGCAAATTGTTCAACAGCATCCTCAGCAAATACTTATCTGGTACTGAACAAAGCACACAATCGTGAAAACTGTATTACAAAGTTCCTCTCTGGCAGAGAGATGGGCATAGGTGGCAAAAAGCCTCCCATTCACACCATTGCAGCCAGATAAATAAACTGAAGATGTGAAATGAGCTCTAGGCACAGTTATTTATCATCATTTATCTGCTGAAGCAACTTGCAGGACACAAAAGCTTATGTCATCACAAATTTGTTAAGTCTTTAAGGTGCTGCAATACTCTCCTTTTTTCTTTACTTGAAAGTTCCATTGAATCGCACAATATGGACACATATTCCAAGCCCTGCTTCCTATAACAGTGCCACTATGCCCTTTCTGTCTTCGTGGAACACTAAGAACTAAAGACTTTCTATATGCAGTAGGCCAAAAAAAAACCCCAAGCCAGTCTCAGTTTGGTTTCTGGGTTTAACAGCAACCACCCATGTGGCTGCTAGCTACACCATAGTGTTCGCACCAGCAGCATGTGCCATTTAACATATGCTAGTTTGCCAATACACGTATTGTACCAGTACATTTTGGGCTTCCAAAATATTTTTTGCAGATGTCAGGATCTGTTCTGCTTTCATGATTGCTAACCGCAGGACAGCCACTTCAAAAAAAAGCTTATGATGTATGGCAGTTCTAATTGCCTACTTGCTAATTGCAATGATCATAGCCTCCATTTAGGTAGTTATTCAGCCTTACTATGCATCTGGTCCAGATTTTCTAGTGGCTGCTGGATTTTTGTCTTGCAGCTAGGGCTGGTAGAAGCCATCATTTTCAAATTCTCTGATTTTCTCTTTTTTCTTAACTTTGGCTCTCCAAATTTCCAGGTCAGTTTCCAACTATTATTTTTTAAAGTCTTCAAAAGGTGCACCAGAATTTTGGTGTAGACAATTTCCCCTAATATACACCTTTTTGCAAATATTTTTTTCCTAATATAACATATTTTTGCATGTTATTTTCACTAACGTGTGCATTTTAAGCACACGTAACCCTTGTGTATGCTTTTTGATATATGTATATATTTGATATAATTTGTTTATTTTAAAGTTATTGTGACTTTAATATTGGATCAGATTGTTACTATTAATGTTTCATGTTTTATTATGTTTTTGTGTTGGAAGCTGCCCAGAGTGGCTGGGACAACCCAGCCAGATGCGCGAGGTATAAATAAATAAAAATGTTGTTGTTGTTGTTGCTCCTGTTGTTGTTATACATTACTTGACTGGGGAACAGAATTTCCAAATTCAGAGAAGTGCAAATTTTGCAGGAGCGTTGTGTTTCAATTCATGTATTGTTTTGGAAAACTCAGCTTAGATAGATTTGCCTTTAAATGTGAACTGAATCAAATTTCTCTACTTGCAACTACAGACCACCAAGTTTCCAAGAAATTAGAACACTGGGCCTTTCCCTGAGCCCAGATTTCAAAACCCAATCAGCTTTTGGAAGGAAGAGCAGGGATAAACTCAGGGCAGAAAGTTAAATGATCAACCAGGCTTCAAAGTAGCTCATTATCAGGCACTGGAGAAGGTTGCAGCATGTAGTGGAGCAGAGAAATTGTTGATTTTATCCCATCTCCGATCTTGGCTTCCTTGACCTTGATGGCACTGGAAAAAACAGACACTGTTGGAGTGCTAATGCTGTGTGAGGCCCTCCATCTTATGCTCAGGTTGCATATATGTGTAAATAAAACCGTATATCATAGAGACATCACTGTCTCCGCTGACCTTCATTCCAAGGTAACAGAATCTGGGTAAATGTGTGGAACCCCTGGATATTCTCACCACTCTG
Source organism: Podarcis bocagei (assembly GCF_964188305.1). Taxonomy (NCBI): domain Eukaryota; kingdom Metazoa; phylum Chordata; class Lepidosauria; order Squamata; family Lacertidae; genus Podarcis; species Podarcis bocagei. The sequence continues at coordinate 45,815,738 of NC_138129.1, read as the reverse complement.
AGATTGGGTTGGCATGTAACAATATTTTTAACTGTGGGAGGCGAAAGAAATTTTCCTTTCTTCCCACTACTGAATTCTCATCCCAGCTATCCTAAAATTAAACATCAGAATTATATCACCACTGAAATTGACAGGACGACAGTAAAAATAAGGATACAAAGGCAATTCAAAGTCAGAAAGATTGGAGGAACTGGATTTTGCACTTCTCCATTTTCCTTTTGCACTATCTTGGGACTGCTTCAAATGTAATCAATCCCTTCAAAGAGAGCATTTCTATAAAAGCCGAAGGATTTTATACAATTTGAAGGAAAACCAGAGTTTCAGATAAATTGAGTTTCACTGTTTATTGGAATGATAAAGGGCAAGACTTGATCAATCTTTATGTATCATTAGAGATATATGATACATACAGTAGCTGATTGCCTGGATATGAAGAAAATAAATTATATTGAAAGAAGGGAAATGAGGTAGGGAGGGACGAATGATGATATATTCATATATAAAATATTTTCAATAGTATTTTAAATTTCACATTTATTCTTTATCATCTATATGATATTTTGTATACAAGTACATAATATCTGTAATATTCTATATTAATAAAAACAGTTCTGTAAAAGGAAACAATATGCACAAGTCACACTTGTGCATTTTGTTGCATGTACAGTACACACACTAGGGTGCTGCAACAGAAAATAGCTACTTCACACATGTGCATACCATGAAAGGCTTGTGAATGCACATCTGATATGATAGAGTGAATGCTATTTTGTACAAAGAACATAAGGAGCCATGATCCCAACTGGACATGAAATTTAAGACTAAGGACCGCAAACTTCAAGTTCATCTCAAGCCAGAAAGACAAACAAAAGAAATCAGCTTCTGAAATAATCTAGGTTAACCAATATTCAGTGGTACCTCAGGTTAAGTACTTAATTTGTTCCGGAGGTCCGTACTTAACCTGAAACTGTTCTTAACCTGAAGTGCCGCCGGAGCCCGATTTCTGTTCTCATCCTGAAGCAAAGTTCTTAACCTGAAGCACTATTTCTGGGTTAGCGGAGTCTGTAACCTGAAGCGTATGTAACCTGAGGTACCACTATATTAAATTGGGCTAATACAATGGCAAAATGAAAGTGCAGCTTAACCTTCATTGGCAGACAAAAAACTGATGTATGCAGCCTCTTCAAAACACATCCATGGTGGCTTCCGGAGCAAAACTGTGATGGCTAGCTATATGAACACTGTGTGTGTGTGTGTGTGTGTGTGTGTGTGTGTGTGTGTGTGTACCTCACTTAGGTAAAACCAGTCCTGCTGAAATTATAGCCTGCCTCTTTGCTTTCCCTTGGTTATTTAGAAAGCAAACCACAGTCTTAGGCAGCAGAATATTTATAAATGCGCAGTTCCCAGCTGGGAGGGCTACCAACATGTAATTATATAATGGTTGTATTACCCTCTCTTGTGTACAGGGGCTGCAGCTGTCCTTCATTCCCAATAATAAACAAGTGAAAAGGACAGACTGTGACTTCTTGAAAGACCTCAACTGTTGCTCTAATCCAGGGGTCAGCAAACTTTTTCAGCAGGGGCCGGTCCACTGTCCCTCAGACCTTGTGGGGGGCCGGACTAGATTTTTTTTTGGGGGGGATGAACAAATTCCTATGCCCCACAAATAACCCAGAGAGGCATTTTAAATACGTAAAAGCACACATTCTACTCATGTAAAAACATCAGGCAGGCCCCACAAATAACCCAGAGATCCATTTTAAATAAAAGGACACATTCTACTCATGTAAAAACACGCTGATTCCCAGACCATCCGTGGGCCGGATTTAGAAGGCAATTGGGCCGGATCCGGCCCCTTGTTTGCCTACCCATGCTCTAATCAAATTCACCTTAAGCCTGACGCCCTCTTCTCACAGCTATACATTTACAAATGTCAGTTAGGCACGGGTTGCCGAAAAACAAGGTAGCAAGAACTCTGTAGAATATTTTGGTACCGTTAGCTCTTCTGGGACAACCTTTTACATTTTAGGAATACCCCACCATCATGCCGGACAGCATCCAAAGTCGTTCCCCCCCCCCCCATCGCCTCCTTCTCAGGTTTCATTTCAGATATATTTACACCCAAATTCTTGTTAGGGAACAGGGACAGGAAGTGGGTCAAACATTGCAATAGGGGCTTGTTCATCTTGCCAAATCAATTCAGGTCAATAACCCCATTACTTTACATAGCAGTTTGGGTGAAAGGCACAGGGAGCTTCCAGACAGGATGTTTGTTGATCATTCAGATGGATATGTTTACACAAAACTCTCACAGAGGTTATATGACATCACCTGCTAATTGAGCACTTGTCCCAACATGTTTGCATGAAGGTTGCATGACATCGCCTGCTATTATAGTAGTAGTATTAGCAGTGGTTTTTTTCTTTTAAACAAATGTTTAGGGGTACTCTAATTATCCTACTCATATTGAAATACTGTCCCTCAATGAGGTCAAACTTAAGATTCACAAAATGTTTAGGGGTATGCGTACCCCTGCGTACCCCTGGAAAAAAAGCACTGATTATTAGTATTATTAGTATTTGCATTAATTACACACCCTTCACCCTCAGGGCAGGTTACAACATTAAAACACCATGTTAAAAATAGTTTCAAACAACTTACGATCACAAAAATAAGGTTGGTCCTAAAAATATACAGCTCGTGTGAAAATCCATGATGAAGAGGTATGTCTTTAGCATTCACCAGAAGCTATATGATGAAGCTACCAGTCGTACTTCTATGGGCAGGGAGTCCCACAACTTAGGGGCTGCCACAGCAAATGCCCTGTTCTGGGCAACTGCCTCTAAAGACAGAAGAATAACCAAGAGGGCCCCCTTTGCCATGCCTAGCACCCAAGAAGGTCTGTAGGGAAGGAAGAAGCCTTTCAGGTACTGGGTACTTCATAAGTTATTTAAGGCTTAACTTTGACCTGATGTCCTCTTTTTGTGGCTAGTAGTTGTTACCCAGCACTTTCCAGTGCAATTTTCTATCACCTTTCCTATTTGACTTTCTGCAGTTAAAAAAAGAATTGGGATAATTGCACTAGAAAGTGTGGAATAGTTTTGTGCAAACAAGTATCCTTTCTGCAACACTAGCCTGGAGCTAGTTAGGCACAATTTGTGTCCATTATGGTGGCAGACCTGACCTCAGTTGTATCTTTTTAGCAGGGCCAAACAACATTTTACCATGGTAGTTTCATTTATGCTGCAACCCACAAAAATCTTCAGGCATTAAGAATCAAGCTGTCTGCTTTTGTTCCTGCATTTTCCTAAATAATACCCATACAGAAAAAGAAAGACCCACAAAAAGAAAGGGGAATCTCTTTCTTGTGACGTAAGAGCTCAGTGCCACAAAAAAGGTGTTTTGTACCAAGTTCACAAAAATGGGAAAGCTATCTTGTGGAATTCCCTTCCACAACATGTGGCAATGCCTTTGTAAACTGGAGCCCTTTTTAAAATGCTTAACAAAATGAACTTCTGCCTAAAGGCATCAGGTTGGAACTCAGAACAGGAAGCAGGACAAGAGGGAACTGGGTCTGACTCCACAAGGCAATTTTAAATGTGGACTCGTGTTAAAACACTGTCAGGTCATGAACAGAAAAACCAGGGCCTGCCAGAGGTCCTGTAATCAGCTTCAAAAAAAGAAGCAGGAAAGCTCTATTTTAAGCATTGGCAATTCATAGCAGTAACAGCAAAAAACACCTCAGAAAGAAGCTGTCCCAAAGGGAACTCATACTACCCCCCAAACAACACTTGACTTCTTCCTTCATGTACAAAAAAATCATTAGCTTTTTTTTCATAACCCCACTGATCATAGGAGACAGTATTTAAACAGCCATTCCTATTTGCATTGGAAAACTAGCATCAGCTATGGGGAACAACAGGGATGGGCTTCCGTTCAGCACCCACAATGCCAAAAAAACAGTTTCACCCATCCTGTGTCATATGGCTTCCTGAAGCAAACATTTAAGCCACTAAGGTTTTTGTCATGGGAGGAAAGCCTAACGCTGGTGAGATTTGTGTTGATTTAGGAAGCTGGACAATTTTCTCACCCAATAAAATGAACTTGATCACTAAATCTATTTTCCCCCAATGGCCGGGCTGTGCTAGTCCCAGAAAATCAAACAAACCACAGTAGATTGAGAGTGACCTTTGACTGCATGCTTATCACACTTTTGCTGATAAGAGTAACAAGCTTTTGATCATCACAAAACCCACCTTTAGGCAGGAAGACTATGGATATGCCTTGAAGACCCACCTGTGGGCCTCAAGCATCTAAATCTCACTACAACTCTGAGCCTAGATTTAGTTACAGAAGGGGTAAAGAACCACAGGCCCAGAGGGCCAAATGCAGCCCTATGTGCCTCTGTTTGGCCCTTGAGACTCTGTCCTGGCCACACCTCCTACTGGGCCCCTCCTCTACACCCTTGTGTGATTTTACCTGGCTGGAATGTGTCCTTGAACTCTGATAAATCTTCTTGCTTACCTGAATGGAAAGTTTTGAGGATGGAGAGGAGGGTCTGCATGCAATCTCTCACTTTTGTGTGGCTGAGATGTAACCTACTGTACAAAGGTAAGATCCATATCCCCCCTCCCACTTTTGCTTCTGACTCCGCCCACCACTGGAATGCGGTCCCCATAAAATTGTCCATGAGAAATGTGGCCCTTAGCCTTTAAAACTGTCCCCAGCCCTGAGTTACAGCACCTCCTTGCCCTTGGACCCTAAAAGCATCCATTGAGGCCACCAGGACCACCCAGTGGCACAAACCCATGACTGGGCCATTTCAGTGGTGGCTCCCCAGTTATGGAATGCCCTCCCTAGTGAGGTGTGCCTGTCTCCATCATTATTAACATTCAGGAGGAATTTGATTTGAAAACATTCCTGTTTACCGAGGCATCTGGTGACGGAAGACTACTCCCCCTTGCAACCCCGATTATCATTGGATGACTAACATTTTAACTCAAAAGTATTTTGATCTGCAATGTGTACTTAAGCAATTTCTCGTTGCACAATTATTAAAATGTGTATTTTCCCATATGCATTGCTTTTAGAATATTTTAGAAGTTTTAAATTGTAATTATTTTTAGAATGCTTTGACTGTTTTACAATGTTTTCCTTTATTTTTAAATTGTGTATCTGTTTGCTGCCCCAGTCTCCTTAGGTGGAATGGGGGGTATAAATTCAGCAGGTTTTGATGAATGCATGATGCACACAACTGTATTCTTATTTCTACCCTAGGCTGTATGGTTTCTGCATCAATAAATTAGCTTGTTGTCCCAAAGGTACACATTTTTACTTCTCTCTCAGGATATCATGAGAATATTGACTAATATTCAATAGTAAATATTCAATAAAATGAAAAATAAATAAAACATTATTAGAAAGAGGTTACTTGGGGCTGGCATTTATATCACAATATTAGCAATGGCAATTAGCTAGTTCAGATCCCCTGCATTCTGCAGAATAGTGAAGGAAACGCACACGAAATAATGATTCTGCAATTCTAACTACCATGAGATACTGCAATTGCAACTTAATGTTGAGTCTCAATTTTATTTTTAAAATAAGGAAATAAAACTAGTTTAATCACAGTTCTTTTAAAAACAACAGCCCTTTCCTTTTTGAGCTATTTGCAACCGTTCAAATATGGAAGTTCTACTCTTGTGAAATTCTACTCTTTGTAAACCAGAACCACTCCCATGCTCTTTCTACTGCAGGAGATAATGGAGGAATGAATTTTAAAGCAGCATTCAATGAAAACCTTTCAAACGTTTTGGATTTCTATGACCCACTACTGTGAAATCAGGGCCAGTGACCTCAAATTCCACAAGGAATGAGGGAATGGGCTTGCCTCAGTACTCTGCAGGTTATGTTTCTGGTTTCTGTCTCTGGTAGGGCTTAGCCTCATAGCAAAGAGGTACAGTTAAAACACCATTCAGTGCCAAGGGGAATATAGATGGTGTGATTAATAGGGATGGATGAATATGTCAGTTTCAGATGTCTCATTTATCCAATGCTAGATTCAGTTCAGCACATTTCCACATCAGTTTGCAATGAAAATAACAATAAAATGTTCTCTTGAAAATTCATCAGCATTTTAGTTCATATTTGTCTCAATATATGTATTTTTGCAAGCAATTCGCTCTAATATTTTTTGTATGTTGTTTCCACTAATATACACATTTATGCACAAATTATTTGCTCTGAGAATTGCACTGCAAAATTTCAAAAATTGCAGATTTCGAAGTATAGATGCATTTTAGTCCAAATATAGTTTCAGGGAGCGGTAGGTAGTTCACATTAAAAAGTGAAGTGAACTGAGTTTCTCCCTCATCCCTAGTGGTCAATTCTATATATTCCATCTTCAAAACTTTTTCTCTTTCTAAACGTTCTAAGGGAAGTTCCTGGTTCAGAGGTCAAAAGAGTGAAGCACCCAGAGCAGTCAGGAAGAGCTAGGAATGTCCTAGCAGTCAATATTATTCATTTCCCTTAAGTTGTGGAATCTTTTGATCAAGAACACTCAGTTCTTTGAAGTAACTTATTAATGACCTGTGCATTGTTCCCCAATTAAGAACAGAAGTCACTATGTCCTAGCAAGGAGGGTGTTTTGGTGCTATTACATACAGGGCCAGATTTAGGTTTGATGAAGCCCTAAGCTACTGAAGGTAATAGGATCCTTTATACATCCAGCTGTCCTTTGTCAACAACAAATTGCCCCCCCCCCTATTGAATATATGCTATATGGTAATTTGTGGACCTAATGGGTCCATACACAACACAAAACACTGTTGCTGTATGTAGGTGTTATTTTATTTGTTTTTATCTTATATTTTGGAAATATACATTGAGGTTTTTTTCTCTTTAAATTTTTTGGGGGCCCCCAAGAGATTGGGGCCCTAAGCTATAGCTTGTTTAGCTTATACATAAATCCGGCACTGATTACATACATTACACACAAGGGTGCAGTGGGGCAATTGTTCTGTGACCCCACAAAGCTGTACCCCCAACATATTGGTTCAGCCATTTTATACAAAGAAGTCATTGTGATCCCTTCCGAGTTATTCAGTGGAACATAGCCAACAGATGGACACCATGGAGCAATGTGTGAAGAGGTCTGGCTTTTCAATAAAAATATTTTTTTAAAAGCTCGGGATTGTGAGAAAGCCCTATTGAAAACTCTACACTGATTGCCTGGAAGCCTATTCTGTCAGGGAGGCTGCTGAGCAACAGAATGGACAGTATACCAGCAGCGGTCACAATCTACCTCTTGGGCTGGATATCAGATTCAGGCCCTCAGAGAACGGAGAGGTCTCCTGGCAATGGAATCTTTACAGGCCACAGAAAGCCCGCCCGTCCAGCCTATGTTGATACTCCATCAAGCACACAGGTTTAGGTCTACCCCAACCAGCACACCCACCCAGGTCTCGGTAACACATTCCAGGTTTTCCTCCTCTCATTCATTATCAAGTTGTAGGCAAGCACAATCTTATTGCAAACCAAACTGATTTTAAGTAACAACACAACCAATGGAGGTCTAGAAAAAGTGATGACCTCCAAATATCTATAGCCTCTTCTTCTCACATACATTTATTCTATTGCTATTCTATGTGCTTAAACACGCTGCGTATAGTCCCAAGACTATGCAATGGACACTGCAGTTCTGTTAACTTCAATATATTCCATGTGTGCAACAGAACTTCCTATTCTGTCCCCTCCAGTTCCACCCCCCCCCCAAAAAAAACCACTGTCAAAATCATTAAAGGGGGAGAGGAAACAGAAGTCCTGTTGCACAAGTGCAACTCTGCTCAGACCATGTTGGATGCAACCCTGTGTTTTGCCCTGGATTTCATGTCTCCTCTCTATGGCCTTGATTACATAGCAGCAAAACTAATTTTGCAGTCAAATATACACAATAAGGGAATACAGCCTATTCTCAGGAGTGCACCTCTGATAATAAATGTTTTCAAACACCTCTTTATCACATTCACACTTGAGGGAAAAATCTGTATGCCTAAAATATAAAGTGCACACCTTTAGAAGAAAACAAAGGGAAAGGGGGGGGCGGGGAACCCTGATATACTGTACGTGATCATGAAACTTCTATGAATGGAACAAACTAATACACTTAGCAGTGGATCTGTTGCATTCTTTTCCATGTTGCTGTGCAAATTTTATATTAATTGGATGGAAGCATTTCCGCAGAAGGCATATAAGCCTATATGGAGCATGACCTTTTCATTATGCATGCCGGTTGCCATAGTACAATTCTGGGGTCCTTTGCTCAGATACAGAGCCCACAAGCGTCCTCTCAAATAACTGAAGGGGAAACAGATGCACCAAAAGGGGAAATCCCTTGTATGCCGGGTCAGCAGGTAACAAGAGTCGGGAAGAAATGGCCCACCCTTTTGTGTCTACTTTGATGTCACATCCATGATTCTCTGGTGTCTTGTTTACAGAATGGTCACTTGGAAAAGTATTAAGTATGGGGGGAAATGAGGCCCAGGAAAGCTACAACATATGAGGGTACCTGAGTAAACCTGATTCTGAACAGCTGACAAAGGTGAAATGAAACAAGATCACAGAACTGGACACAGCAGAAAGAAAATCTTTAAAGGCTTTCAAAACACTGGGGGAAGGTACATTACACAATATGTTAAAACACAGATAAAATGTTTCCCATGTGTACATTGCATAGAGATTTTTCTGCTTAAGCAGTCTATCATTTTTCCTAGGTAAATTACTGGAAGCTAGGAAGGGTCTAACAGAAAAAGGGTCTAACACCAAAAAAATATTAGGAATAATGCTAACTGCTGTCCAAATGATGAAAGCAGACAAATGGCATCCTCTAACAACTCCAACAGAAAACGGTTTAATAAAATTTGGTCTTTTGCCACAATGATAAAAATTGACGGAAATGGTCTAGTCAAGGGAAGTTAGACAAAGAAATTAACACTTTGAGAATCTATTGTCTTCTACATACGTGAAACATCAACTAGAATTATTTAAAGCCTTTTCACTGCAGTTATACTCAACCACTTATAGAAATGTAACTTATAGAAATGTAAACAATTTTTAATATAAATCCTTAGAAATTAGTATATTTCCTATTTCTTAATACATTTAAAGTATATTTTAGAAAGTAATGTGGTAATAAAGGACACAAGCATGTGATCTCCCCAGAACATGTGGCATGGCTCACTTGCTAGCTACCTGAGTTTTGCCACCGCTTTCCTTGAATTCTAGTGGCACCTCAGGCATGTGGATTGATATAATGTGGATAACATGAGCCAATGTCTTGCAACAGCCAAGGATTAGCTGAGTGGCTAGGGCAACTCCACAGTCTTCCTCTTTAAAGAATCAAGCTGCCTGCTTAAACACTCTCCATCCCTTCCCCGTTGTACTATTAATTAATAATAATATTACTACTATTAGTAATAATTATTACTTATTATTACTATTAGTAATAATAGCAGTAGTTACCAGGGCAGCAGTTCTACAGCAGTTCAGCTTCTCCTGCTGCATTTCCTCACCCTTAAAACCCTATAGTGCTGTCTCATTGTGAATCCTGCAGCTTTTGCTGCTGTAAAGTTCCCCGCAAATTTCCCAGCGCAAAACAAAGTACATTTGGAACTTGTATATAAGCAGCCATCATAACCAAATATATGACTCATCCTCAGAAAAGCACCACTCACCCACTTCTGTTGCACTTTCTGTGTTTGGGATTCTTACAAAACCAGAAAAACCCATTCCTGGCCTCGCGCAATGCCAGTATGCGAGGCCAAGAAAATAGTGGGGTGTAGCAAGCCACAAGACATCACACTGGTGCACACACAGGAATCTTGTGTTTTCATCCAAGGTCTGTCACTGAGCTGCGGCAGAACTTCAGGCAATCCCCTTAATTTCCTTTATTCTAATTTTAGTTCAAATATTTTGGTGATGTTCCAATATAAAAAAAAACAACCTAATATTGCACTTACTGAAAACAACTCCCGCCAAATGATGTATTCTTTCCCCCCAGTGTTCATCAAATAAGCCTGAATTTTAATAACTTATCTATGGAAAGGATCAGTTTAAATCAAGGGCTTATCTATCATTAACTGACATGCCAGGTACTCCCCTTGGTGTTATACTGTCAGTATTCTGTTCTTACATAATAGAATGGGTGGCCTTCCCTGTCCCTCAGCATCTGCTACCTGAGGCAGTGCCTCACTTTGCTTAATGGTAGGGCTAGTGCAGGGCTCTGCTATTTGAGAAAAGAATGGCATTTCCCAAGTCACACTAGATTGTGGCTTTGAACGCCACAATCTAGAAAGATAATCACATTCTTGAGGGGAAGACATCAAAATATTGTGCAACAGCTATGCTTTTGTGGCTCACGAAACTCATTGCCTGGCAGGCACTAAACTGTATGAAGAGGACACAACTTGAACTTTACAATCTTACAGTAATAATAATATATTAAAAAATTTAAAAAATTGTCCAGTAACACCTAGAGACCAACTAAGTTTGTTCTTGGTAAGTTTGTTCTTGGGGAAACCCAGCCGGATGGGCGGGGTACAAATAAATTATTATTATTATTATTATTATTATTATTATTATTATTATTATTATTAGCTTCCGTGTGCATGCACACGAAGGCTTATACCAAGAACAAACTTAGTTGGTCTCTGGGTGCTCCTGGACAATTATTTTATTATTATTATTTATATATTTCAACTGTGTCAGACCAACATAGCTACTACCTGAATCTAGTAATAATAATAATTAAATGCCAGCCAATTCATTTTTTCCCCTCTCCACCATGTTGAAAATTCAAACAGATATATTCCTTATTGTCATATGTTCAAATACTTTAGTTCTTTGTAGAAGTCACAGTGGGTGCAGCTAACTGGCAGAGTGCATAATTTGCTTGGAAAATGTCCCAGGTTCAAGTTCCTACTTCTCCAACGAAAAGTAGGGCTGAACAAAAATGCTCCCTCACTTGCATGTGCAACCTGCTTTTGGTGACTGATTGAATGCTAGTGAAATTCACCTAAAGATTCAGGGCTCCTTACTCACTGCAGCAGCCTCTTTTAAACTTGTTTGTGTTGTTACCCCATGCAATGGCAGAACCGGGTGCCTCCGGTCTGTCACAGTTTTGCAGGAGAGATTCAAGCACAGTTAGATTGGTTTCTGCAGTTAGATTAAAAGGATGTTGCCCTAGCACAAAAAATAAATCTGTTTTAAGCAAAAATTAACTCACGTTTTGCAGTTTGGAAAGTGATGGAGAAAGACACTAAAAAGTGTGAGATGAACAAATGACTAATGAGAAGCCGTGTGAACACCCCACAAGTGGATCAGGGTGAAAGCTCATTGTTTTATAACAGTTATACAAATGTGTCATAACACATGCTCAATGAAGACCGGATACACTCTACCTCTATGAATGCTTTGTGCAAGCAAATCAGGATGAATACTCAATAAACAGGTCCTCTGGAAGTGCCCATCATTACCCCTTCAGCTGTCCCTTCAAATTACACTACAGTGGTACCTCAGGTTACATACGCTTCAGGTTACAGGCTCCGCTAACCCAGAAATAGTGCTTCAGGTTAAGAACTTTGCTTCAGGATGAGAACAGAAATCGCGCTCCGGCGGTGCGGCATCAGCAGGAGACCCCATTAGCTAAAGTGGTGCTTCGGGTTAAGAACAGTTTCAGGTTAAGAACGGACCTCTGGAACAAATTAAGTACTTAACCCAAGGTACCACTGTATTATAATGATGTACATAAACACATTTTCAACCCTCTACTATTTTTCAGGCAGACTTTTATTTTATTTTCTATCTGAAATATTTATCCAGTTAAATATTTATTCAATTTTGGTTTTTCAAGCTAATCATGTGTGTATTGGGTTTTTTTTTGGGGGGGGGGTGTTGGGAGAGTTGCTTTGACTGTCACAAAAGCTAACCAATCAGAATTCACACAACCAACTTCTACTGGAAGTAGGAAGCACCTGCTGCTCCCCAGAATGAACCTTTTAGCAAGGTTGTATATTTGATTGAAAAGAGATGAATGTGAATCATGTTGTATGCATCTGTATGTACCCTTTTTACACATGAGAGGGGTCAATCGGTTTTTAGTCTCACTCCTGCTATTTATGTTAGCAGCTTACCCTTATTTATATGGAGGAGAATCTGGGGACAATTTATTTCTAATGTGAATTAGTCTTTCAGGCAATGAAGGTCACACATTACAAAACTAATTGAAGCGTGAGCCATATTAAGCCTTGTGTGTCAAAACTGAATCCTGATTGTATGAGCAAGCTCTTCGGTAGTTTATCTGAGGTAAAGACTGGTGTATCAGATAGCGATTAACAAAGACCACTACAATAATCACACACGGCATTGATAACACGTTTCCTGTGGAACCTCCGCCATCATGTTCATGAACAATTAAATGTCTCTAAGGGAAAGCCTGCCCTGTGACAAATTCTTGAGTTTCTGGTGCCTCTGCTGCAGCTCCTTGCAGTGAGGCTTAGCATGACTTACTCCAAAATGCCATGTTCATGTCTAAGTCAGCAGTTCATAGGCTTCTTGCCAAAAACATACTCTATACAGCGGTAGCTGCTAAGCAACTCTGGAAAACTCAGCTAATGCCATTAAAGCAATGAACAAAAGCTGGGGGAGGCTGCACCAAAGCCCACACAGCACTAGTGATGTAAGTTCCATGCAATGCATACAACTGAAGGAGATCTTCATGCCACACTGCTCATATACTAGCGAAGGGTTCCATGTTGGAATCACTGCAACAGCGTTTGCTGCAACCTTAGCACTGCTCCAGCCAGTGGATGAAAACAGTTTTGTGTCTCTCAGTTGTGTGTCACACATTAAAGGGAATTAAGTTAAGCTTTTTTGGCAAAATTGCAAAAAGAAATTGACATTTTTGAGCTATTTTGTAAGGGAAATCAGCAAAAATGACACTGCCAACATGGGTTGCCATGCGTCCGGATTCTCCCGGACATTTGGGGGGGGGGTCGTTTTCCTCCTGGACACTGCTTATGACTGCAGTGTTCCAGGTTTGTCCAGGAAATTCTGGACATACGACAGCCTTACATAACAGCATTCCCAGGGCCTTTCTAGATTATTAGTGTGTGTGCACAACTGTCATTCATTTGCTGTCTCTACCTAGACTTCTTCTGTCAAGGTGAAATCCATAAAATATCCCAGAATTCCAAAGCACTTTATAAGCCAGGCCACAACCATACTAGGCCAGATGTCAGAAGAGACTTGCTGGTTATTCTAAACCTTAACAACTACCCCTCGTTTCAGAAGTGAGCCCTAAACTGCATAGGTTCCTGTAGTCCTGAAATTTTAATAAAGGATGGCCACCACCAGAGAGCAGCAGCAGTAATAACCAGGACAGAAGATAGACTTCCTGCAATATGGTTCTTCCCTAGTTTTAAAAAAAATACAATGGTGAGAAAAACTGGTGTGTGTGTGTGTGTGTGTGTGTGTGTGGGCGCGCTTAGCCAAGCTCTTTTTGTCCGTTGCATAAATCTTAGGTAAGGAAGGGAAAACCAAGTCCAAATTTCAAGCACGTCACCATGCGCAATGCTGCTATAGAATGAAAACAAAGGCACATGGAAGGGGGAAAAAGAAATTAGGATTCACACCCTCCTGCAGCTTCCTGCTGATAAGAAGAATCCCTGGACTTTAGCCACCCAATGTCACTTGGAAAGCATCACTAATACATACTATGGAAATTATATTTATGTGCTTACAAGGAATGAATATAAAATTCTCTTTAGTACCTCTTAAATAAGTTATATAGTGAAACCACAGCATCTGTTTCATAGATCACAAAGCAGGGATACCCTGATACTGTAACACAGAATAACCAAAGTAACAAAATGTTGCAGCATGGAATGATCCTCTTTAGTGTTCCAGCAAACCATGACCCTTTCCAGGATATGCATTCCATATGCTCCCCTGTTTTCTGGTCTCTCTCTCTCTCTCTCTCTCTCTCTCTCTCTCTCTCTCTCTCACACACACACACACACACACACACACACACCAGTCAGCCAGCATTCCATGTCCATCCAAGCATGCTCAGTACTCATTTGGCTGTTTTAAAACTTGAGGAGGGCAAGGAAGGTCTCCCTTGGTGATTTTTTTGTTTTGTTTTGTTCTTTTACAAATCTTGAGGCTCCTCCCAAACTGCTGCTACTGTATGTGGATGGTGCCATTTTGAATTTCTGACTGTATCCACACTCAGCTCCGAACTTTGGAAATAGAGGGAATGATTACTTTAATGTACCGTAAATGCATCCCTATGACCATTGCTGGAAAATGATGGCCTCATCCACAATCTGAGGCCACGGTGGAGAACAATCCAGGCACACTGCAATCCCATGAACCACAAAGTAATATGGGGAAGGTGGTAGTGAGAGTCTCCCTGGCATGACACACACTTTTAACTTATTGTAGCCAGAAAGAAAGGCATATTTTCAGACACTCACAAGCTGCACTTACGAACACTGAATAAATGACTAGTTCAGATATGGTTCAAACATAATGCTTATCCGTGATTTGGCTTTGTTTGAGGGAGCCAGACTGGACCCATCAACTCAATTGTTTCTTCATCCCCCATCGCTTCTTTGTGCTTGGCCTGCAAACCAGGATCCCATCCCAATTTATAATCCTTTGTGGCAAAACAAGGGCAAACCATGGCTTGCTAGTTCAGCAAAGTATGGTTTGCCTCAAACCAAGAAAGAAGGGAGGAAATCACCAGGCGCAAGGGGATAAGAGAATGCATGAGCCAATGCCAACCTTTGGACCCTCTGTGTGAAATGAGGGGTGGGGAACCTCTTGTTCTATAGATGTGGCTGGATTCAAACTCCCATCATCCCTGACCATTGGCCATACAGGCAGGGGATGATGGGAGCTGGAATCCAACAACATCAAGAGGACCACAGGTTCCCCAGCCTATTAGCATATGTGTCTACATGTGTAGAGGCAACATATTTATGTGTGTGTTTGTGTATGAGCATGTGCACACATACTTTTTGTTATTATTTCCTTATTTTAATGAAAGAAAGTAGCAGAACAGTGCAGAGGATAAGGATACAGAGAAGAATAGAGGAGTGGGCACCGTAAACTTTTCCCTGTAGTTTACAGGGCATCTGCTGAAAACTTTAATTTCTCTCTTGAGAGAAATTGCCTTGCATAGCTTTTACTACTGGGGTTGAAAATATACTACTAGGCTTCCTATGCACTTGAGCTGAAAAGCAACTGCAAGCTTTTATGTTATGATATCAAATCAGGCCCTGCCAACTACGTATCACTGAATGACTCAACATTTACAGTCACCGCTCCTTTTCCCTTGTAGTAGTTTGGAATTTCTCCTTTGATACAGGGAATAAATAGTTGCCTCAGTCACGTGTTTTCTGGCTAATTAATCACCTAGTGCACATGGTGTGCTTTTTCCTAGCTCCTGCCGACAAGAACGAGTGGTGCACCATCTCAGTAAGATGCATTGGCACAGCTGTTTAGAGAGCTTATTATGGGTTCAGGATCTAGCTATCTTTAAAGTGGCACTGGCAGTCTGAGACAAGGGCTCCTTTACCCATAGTTGCACATGTCACTAAATGGATCTTTGAGCCTCTCTTGCCTGATTTTGTGTGCATGTGAGAATGCTGTTCTTGCCAGAATTTTTAAAAAGTGGAAGAGAGGCACTTCTAAATGGCATAGACAGGCTTTTTTTTCTTATTATGTTTTTATTGTAATTTTACTGGTGTTAGCCACCCTGAGCCCGGCTCTGGCCAGGGCGGGTGGGGTATAAATAAAATTTATTATTATTATTATTACCAATGTAGGTTTTCTGTTCTCACTAAAGATGCCAAAAATTCAAAAAGCATGTGTGAAAGTGGACTGAGAGACCGTTCATACCAGCAGCATTTCATCACTATCTGCCTCAAGCCTTTATGCAAGGAATGTGACATTTTGGGGGCAATCTCAGTCTGTGGCTTTTTCTAGCCATTTTGATAGGATAGTTGGGTCATCTTTTATTTTGAAATCAAATGCAGTTTCTCCTACTGCTGTAGCAAGATGATAGCAAACACCTTTCCTCTTCTAGCCAATGCTTAAAAAGATAAAGGTGCCCCGGTAAGAGTTGCCAAATCCAGGCCCTGTCTATAAAAGACCCCAGGTATGAACATTCAGTCACCTAAAATCCCCCATCTCACTTTTAAGATGAGGCAGAGGCCGCAGAGCCTTCCACTTACTTAAAAACTAGTCTATGCTATGGATTCTAACTCAAGAGACGAAACTCAGCTTGAGTTTACATCCAAGGAATAAGAGCTCTGAAGGACGGACCACTCTCATTATTTGCCAGATCCGCTTGTCTGATACAGAGTCACCTGCATATCTAGCATCTGTAAACAGAAAGAAAAGCAAGGGGCCCCGAGAAAAAGCAGGCAAAGACCTGTCAACGCAGCCCCACTCAAACCCCCATGCTGGAGATGGAGGACAGCCATGCATGAAGGCAAACAAATATGATAGAGGAAATTAACAGCACAGAGGGGGAGGGAATATCCACACATTGGCCATCTGTTCAGTTTCCTACCATGTGCGTTAAGGAAAAAAAAGTCACCAGGTCTCAGAGCACTTGCCCTCAAAGTGTTCAGAAAGTCACTACAAAACTATTCAGGAAAAGAAGCAGTTTTCAGAATTCTGAAGTTTTCATGAGACAAAGAAATGTGCTGAGAGTACCATATCCCATTCTATATAATACCTATATACTAAACACACTTGTGCTGGTTATCAGATTTGCTGTATTTTATTTGGCTGAACTAAATTTTGAACTAAGCTTTCTTCCACTTTTTAAACTGGGCCTTCTCCACTGCCAGTGAAGAGCAGCCCTATGACTATAAATTAAGCAGGTGAAGCCTATCCTGCGCATAGCAGCCAACTCCTAGGGGCCTAGGTCGTTTCAGCCCCCCTAAAATATTTGAGGGGGCTGGACCCCCCAAAGCTGATGAGCATTGCCATTCAAGTGGTGGGTGTGAACCGCGTCTTGTGATCAGTTATGCGGGGCCAATATTTTATTCAATTTGGCACCCCTGCTCCTGAGATTTTATTTCTCTGGGTTGGGCTACAGCTGGAAGAAATGGAGCAGAGGGAGTAAAGGAAAGTTGGCAACCCTACTCCGGAGGAAGCCACAGGCCTTGATGTCCTCTTGCCTCGGACCAAGGCCTGCAGGGTGAGACACGTGAAGGCACCTCTTCCCAACACGGAAACAGCCTGGCTACACAACAGCGCCGCGGGCGGACTGGGTGGCTGCTCGCAGGATGCGCCCGGTATCCCTTTGCGCCACCGTCTCCTGACAGCGCACGTGGGAGCTTCCCGGGACATGGAAATTAACAACAATGAGCGCTCATTAAACTAATGAGAAGCCTTGCAGCGCTTGTCATCGGGAACTTCCGTCTCGCGCCAAGAACGAGGCAAGCCCGGCTCTCGCGCCCAAGCGCAGCGCGCGCCGACGGAGCGCAGCAACCAGCGCAGCCCGACTCCGCCCCCGCGCCGGACTTTGCAAACTCCGCCGCTGCCCCGCTCGGAGCAGCCGGCACTTTCCCGGCTTTCGGCAGCGGCAGTTACGTAAGAGGCCCCCCGGCGGCTCCCCTCTAAGCTGCTGGCGGCGCTGCTGCTGAGAAGGCAGAGAGAGGAGGGCAGAAGTGAGCAGCCCTTCGCCAGCCCCTCTCCGCCTTGGAGCGGGTGGAGTTGAGCGGTTCTCCTCCCTTCCCTCCCCCCCCCCCACCAATTGTTTTGCTGCTTGACTTCTCCGGTTCCGCCATCGGCTCTCCCCTCCCCCGCGCTCCTCCCCCCCCCCCACACACATTGACAGTTCCCGGCAATGGGTCATCGGCGTCGTCCCCCCTCCCGTCGGGGTGGTGGCGAGAGTCGACTCGGGACCCAAGCACACTGTGACGGCTCCAAAGCCGGCTTGATCTCTTGCAAAGGAGTAGGTGGGAGGAGAGACGGCGGAGAGAGCTGCTTGCCCTCCACGGTCCACCCGCACCTGCCTCCCCTTCTCCGCGACCCAAGTTACGCATACAAACTTCTGGATCCCACGACGCGTCTCTTTCCCCCTCTCCCTCCCCCGCACTTTCCTTCCGGCTAAACACAAACTCGCGACCCCCGCTTCGACACCTTCTCACTCTTCCACCTGCTCCGCTTTAAGGCGACCTCGCGCGCCTCGTCGGTGAAACGGAGCGCTGGGTCCTTTAGGGTTCTCCCGCCTCGCTCCCACCAACCACCTCAACCGGGGGATTTCTGATTATTTTTTATTTTATCCCCCACCCCCAACGCACACACACAGCGGGTGTTGCTGCCGCCACCTCGGCGGGCAGTTCACACGCCCGCCCGCCCGCCCCAGACGGCGCCTCTGGAGATTGTAGCTTTTTTTGCCTGTAAGTGGCACGCGCGTCCCGAGTCTGCCCGCTCTCGGCGTACTTACCCTCCCGTGAAGGTCAGAGTCGGCTGCGCAGCCACTGGAGGGGAGGGGGAGAAAAACACGCCACTTCCCCAGCCACTTGGCCAACTCGGCTCAACTTGGGTGCCCTCTGCTTGTCCCGCCGCTCTCCTCTGGCTTTTCTCTTGGCACCAGGTAGTTCCAGCTGTTGCAATCCTCTCCTGTGCGCTGCCAGGGGTGCTTTCACCCCCCCCCCAGGACCCCTTACGGACAGCTCTCCCTCCCCCTCATTTACTGTCACCTTCTCGCTCTTCAACTTCCTAGATGTACCCAAGAGAGGGCAGCACTCAACCATGGCTGGCCACGCCCCCTTTTGCGTAGCCTGCCGGGAAATGTAGTTCCCGAGAGGTCCTCTCCCAAGCGGAATCGCGCTCGTTCTCAAAACAATTCCTGGGAGCGCCCACGCAGGGTCGGCGGTAGGCAGGCGCCCGCGGTTTTGCGTGTTCTTTACGCGTTCGTTTTCTCTCAATTATCCACCCTGTCGTGAATGAGATGCTGTTAAATGAATGTTACACGACTTGAAAACGGCAGCTTAAGAAACACTGTAACTGAAATGAGATAACTTTATAAAAACTAATGCTTTAAAAGATAATATGTTGCCACTCCCAAGCAATTTGG
The DNA here is from genome assembly GCF_964188305.1 of Podarcis bocagei. Taxonomy (NCBI): domain Eukaryota; kingdom Metazoa; phylum Chordata; class Lepidosauria; order Squamata; family Lacertidae; genus Podarcis; species Podarcis bocagei. The sequence goes on along the minus strand of NC_138129.1, from coordinate 45,796,576 downwards.
AGATGATTGTCAACACAAAAGCTCCCCAAAGCACAGACTGCTGATCAGAACAGATGCTCCCTAATTTTAAATATGAGATCTAATTGAAGAGAGAAAGGACAAGGTGCCCTAGAGTTTTTATTTACTTGCTTATTTATTGCTTTTATATCCCACATCTTTCTCTTAGGAGCGCAATGTGACATACATGGTCCTCATTTGAAGCACACAACAACCCTATGAGGTAGGTTACACTGAGACTCAGTGAGTTTCATGGCTGAGTGAGGATTTGAACCCTGATTTTTCAGGTCCTAGTCCAACACTCTAATCATTATACACCAATAGGGTAGTGGAAAACTTTCCTTTCTCCAAGAAATATCTGCTTATAACCCTGAGGCTGAAATACATGAGTTCAGAATGAGTTGATATAAATTGCACAGGAAAAGGTGAGAATGCAAACTGTTCATATAATATATATTTATAATATTTTCTCTCGAGAAGTTCTTTCAAGAGTTGGGAAGAGATCAAATGTGCCAATCCTATCAGCATTTACAAGTACACTCTATCTAAAATCATGGCCACAGAATGGCAATTGTTTAGATCAAGGTTGGGGGGCTTGATGTGGTTACAGGCCAGATCCTTAACTTTTTTATAGCCCCCAATTTGACAACTGGGCATAGCTACTCACCTGTCATCAGCTGGCCAGCTGGGCCTCACAGCACAGCACAGCACAGGTCTCTTGGCATGGCATTTGTACCACTAGAGGAGGTACTGGGAGCAACTAAGAGGGGCAGATTGTTGTGATTTTGCCTTGTTCGTGGGAACCAAAAAAGACAGGAAGATAATTTCCTTAAGACGAGTATCATGAATGAGTAACCACAGCATTAACATTCCAAAATTGTTACTGAGCCGTTGATTATAAGAAGTGGTGCTTCTAATTACAATGATGCACAGTGAATGACAATGTATAACCATTAGGACTCAATTATATAATCTTTCAGTTAGAGTAATCTATTTAAAGCATTTTAACTGCTTTAAAAGTGTTATGTATTAATTGGATGGCAAGTTATTTTAAAACTAGATAGACAGACACACACACACACACACACACACACACACACACACTGTAGGTTAAAGACACCATAGAAGATGCATTCTGTCTTCTCCATCACACTATATGGAGCATATATTCACATCATCTAAAAACAAGTGAAGTATTCCCCCCTGGAAACACACACCTTCAGAACTACCGTTTTTATTTATATGTGCGATTTAGTCAACTCAAATTCATTCACAGATTGATTTAGCCCTCATAACAATGGTAGACAGCTGTATACAGTGGCACCTTGGGTTACATACGCTTCAGGTTACATACACTTCAGGTTACAGACTCCACTAACCCAGAAATAATACCTCGGGTTAAGATCTTTGCTTCAGGATGAGAACAGAAATTGCACGGCGGCAGCAGGAGGCCCCATTAGCTAAAGTGGTCTTCAGGTTAAGAACAGTTTCGGGTTAAGAACGGATCTTGGGAACAAATTAAGTACGCAACCAGAGGTACCACTGTATAGTCCAGCCACAACATCTCAGCAAAAAGACAGAATTATCATTGTGTCCCTATAAGCAAGGATCTCAGATCAGCTAGCAATTCAATGCTAGCAATTAGGTGGATGTATGAAAGCATATCTCATCCCTGTGGTAAATTCCTGTGTTATGGAGCATATCCTCTCCTCTCTAACAGCCCATTTCAACAAATTCTCCTATCATGAGTTACATATGTGTTGCAATAAAGTTGTGGACATCATTCACATGTATGGATGAAGGAAAGGACTAATGAACAGGTGTGGCAACCTCTATAGGCCTGTGATAAACTTCAAAAGCATCAAAGGTACATGAATGCCTACCCGTGCCAGTAACTGAGACACCTGGAGAAGCTTTGAAACCCTAAAGTGTGACTCAGTGTTGTTTAAATCCATGGCTCGCCTCTCAAGTGAGGGATGGAGACATTCCAGAGATTTGTGGGAGACCTCACAGTTATATTGCCAACCAGCTAATAGTAGGAAATAATAATACACCAAAAGTTGGAAGAAAAGAGGTGGTGTGTGCCTAATGGGGAATCAGTTGCTTAAATAATAGCAGTTGTTGTTATCTGTGCTTAATCTGAATCAGGGTTCAATCCTGGAGCCTATTTTGACCTCTAGGATTCAATGGTGGTCTGGCTCTCAGAGGTGGTCTGGCTCTCAAAATGTGAATGATACCTTCCTGCTCACCACCTAGTAGTAATACTAGCCAGTTGCTTCCCTCATCCCCATAATAACATAAGAAGTGTGCTATTTACTGAGCTGAATCCTAGAACAATAGGATCCAGAATGCAGCAGTCTGATTGGTCCGCAGGAGCCACCCAATCCAGCTCCAGGTGGAAGTGAATCAGTGACCTGATTGGCCTGCAGTGTGATGGCCTGGGGCTCAGACTCGGAACCAGAGGAGACTCAGTCTGCATTGGATCCTTTGCCTCAGGCATCATCTGAACCAAGTCTGGGGCCTGATCCTGAAGAGTCCCAGTCTGCACAGGTTCTCCTGCAACAAACACCAGCTGGGCCGAGTCAGGGGCCTGAGCTTGCACTAGAACTCAGGATTACCTTGTTGCCTTCAGCTGGGTCATCACTTACAGCTGCTCCACTACAGCTGCTCCAGGGGAGGCTGAGGCGGCCCCTGGGTCTAGTAACCCACTGGCGTCTTTCGAGCTGCAGAGACTAAGGTTTGAGAGAAGGAGAGACCTGAGTACTCGCAGGAGGAGTGCTCGCCTTCCAGCGAAACAGGGAGGTGAGTGGCCGGGGGATCAGGACCGGCAGCTACCCCGACAAAGATAAAAGGCTGCCGGACCCCGCCCCAGGTTGCGGGAGCAACATTGCTGCATGCTAGATCCTGCCTGAGATCCTGTACCTGTCCTTGCCTGGTTTCCTGCCTCGTGTTCTGCCTTGGCCCTATCGGACTGACTCCCAGCGGAACCTTCAGATTCTGGACCGGTCCTGGACCGCGTTTCATGGGTTACCCCTGGGCCCAGCACATGCAGGAGCAGCCAATCAGGCTCCTGGGTGAAGTGAATCAGCAACCTGATTGGCCTGCAGGAGCAGCCAATCAGGCTTCTGGAGGAAGTGAATCCACAACCTGATTGGCCTACAGGAGCAGCCCAGAATCAGCCAGTCACACGGGGCCCATTGTGTAAATAATGTATATATAGCTAGACGTTTTGGGGAAAGGTTCATTCATTGCTACTACGAGCTGAATAAAGAGCATGAAATTCACACTCAACTCCGAGTATATTTCAAAGTGTCTGCTGGATCAGGCCAATGGTCCGTTAAGTCTAGCGTCCTATTCTCACAGTAGCCTATCCACACACCACCACCACTGAGACAACTATCGCGAGAACCTACCGGTAAATTAGCTGGTTTTGTGGGGTACATTTTTTAAAATGAATGTGTATCAGGTTAGCCTATGGTTCCCAAAGAATGGTTGTTGCAGTATCTACTACACCATATTCAAGATATATGCCAAAAAAGGGGTGTGAGATGTAAGAGCTTATTGACACTTAACATTTGGCCCTGCGCTTTCTAGACACAGGTCCACACTTTAAAGTTCAGTGGCTATTTTTTGCCCTGCAGCTTTGCCCACAAAAACCCGCTCTTTAAAGCTACAGCATTTGGGGCTTTTTAGGTTAGGGAAAAGGCATGCAAGATGTGACATGATAAAAGTTTATAAAATTGTGTGTGGTATGAAGAAAGTGGTTAGAGAAAAGTTTAGCTCACTCTCTTGTAACACCAGTACTCAGGGACATAAAATGAAGCTGAATGTTAGAAGATTCAGGACAGAGAGAATAAAATACTTCTTCATGCAGTGTATTGTTAAACTCTGGAACTCCCTCCCACATGAGGCAGTGATGACCACCAACATGGATGGCTTTAAAAGAGGATTAGACAAATTCACAGAGGATGGGACTAACAATGACTACTAGGCAGGATGGCTCTGCTTTGCTTCTGAACATCCCTGAAAGGGAGAATTGTGTCATGCTCAGTTCCTGTTTGCATCTTCCCATGGGTATCTGGTTGGGCACTGTGAGAACAATACACTGGCTTAGGTGAGCCACTGCCCTTATGTTCTGGTCAACTAGATCAAGGCCCACTAGGTGGCAATATTGCAATGCACCATCACGTATCTTTCTGTGTGGGCTGAGTGAGTCTGCAAGTTGCCAATGCAATCCAACAAGGGGGATCTGCTAAGCTAAATACATTTCCGCACACATATTACTTGCGAGAGACCGAGAACACAAGCAATGGGTTGCTGTTCATGACTTTTTAAAGGGTGCAAATTCAGATGTGCATATGAATGGGCATCCCCATCTAATGTAGGAATGGGGAAGTGTGTGCATTGAAAGCAATGTGCTGCAGGGTATTGATTCTCACATGTGTATTTATACCTACAGCTCCCAATCCAGCAATTGCTGTGTGTGTTGAACTTTTTATCTGAAGAGGGGAAACTGAAATTCTTTACCTACTTGGGAAGGAGTCCTGTGGATGGAACTTATTTCAGAGTAAAACATGGGAAGAATCAGGCTATAATCATAAGCTTAGTAGGAAATAATCTCCATTGGGCTCATTAGGAAATATGTGTAGGTAGCATAATTACTACTTAGAAAAACCAGTTATTAAAACATGGCCAGCGCTGGGAGGAAATAGATATTGCTTGAAGCAGGGAACTCACATGTGAGCTATCTGTTAAATAGCTTACAACGATTCATGTTGCTGAAACATAGGGTTCAGCAATGCTGCTCTGGTGGGGAAATGCCCTAGGTAGTAATATCATTGTGAATTGATAAATTGTAATGTCTCACTAGCATGGTGGCATTACACCTGAGCCTGTTTATTTATGAGGCAGTGCCAGGGGGCTTTGGCAATGGGTCCCTGGCCTTCTGCCACTTCCCCTCCCACTCTTGGTTAGAAAACTGCATTATGTTCTCTTGCTTCAGAAACACGTGTGAACGGCACAGAAGTAAGGCAGGGTAGAGCATACAGGGATAGCACACTATTTCAAATCCCCAGAGAGGTTTTGTGCATGAATAAGGAACAGCTTGGCTCAAGGAAAGGAGTCAATATAACAGGACAGGTGTGTTTGTGTGCGTGTGTACGTTCATGCTTGGGTCCTGTGTATGGGTAATCTGAATGCATACTGGTCGGTAAGACTCTCCTGCTGTGTACCTGACTTCTTTTTGGGAAACACTGTGGTCTTGTCTCTTGAGAGCATCTATTTACCTATGGAGGTGGTGTGGATGGATGGCTCTGTCTTTGGTGGGGTGGACTGGATGGCCTTGAGCAGTCCCCTGTGTCATTTATCTGTGGATCCAAGAGCAATGCTGCCATAACAAGAGGCTTCCTGAGCAACATTTGCCATTGCTCCCTTCCAAAACATTAACAGTGAGCTGAGGCTGCCAGCATCATTTAAAGGAGCTACCGTTATTTAGCCTAAGATTTATTCCAGGTATACAGATTCCAGCTAAGAGTGCTCCTCTTTAATGCCCTCTGTAAATAGCAGAACAGTAGCTGAGCAGACTTGAGCACGAATATCTCAGGTTTGACCATTTATTATCCAATCTGCCACAAACATCATTATAACAGCAGCCAGTGATTCAAGAAAGAAAAAACCCAGGGCCCCAGAGTGCAGATAGTTCAAGGAGAATGGTCCAAGACAAGCTTAAAGGGAAAGAAAGAAATTGTAACAGAGATAAGGGCAAGCATTTAAACTACCCCTTTCATCTCAGTAAGAATCTTAAAAGAAAGGCATTGTAATAGATACAACTCAGGTATAATAGCAAAGAAGCTTAGGCAGCAGCTGCAAAGCCAATCCTGTTGTTGCCCATGTCATAGACGGAATAGTACTTCCTGAGGAAGACATCTCCCAGGATCCAGAGAGGCTGTCCATTTTGGGAAGGCAGATAGGTAGGCTCAATCCCAACTGTGCAGTAGCCATTGTTCTGTAAAGCAATAAATAGAAAGGGGGAAAGGGAAAGTGAGTAGGATCCATAAAGATGCTAGCCCAGTTATTATAAAGACAGATGGCACTCAAGAGAAAGCCCTATCTTTCTTCTCCTGTCCCGAACCTTAAGTTCTAATTCTTTCTATTGGTTCTTATGCTAAAAGAAAACAAATGAGTTAATGATGTCCAGATCTCTAAAACTTACATTGAGGATGTAGGCAGTGGGGGGCAGAGGGAAGGAAACCCCATTGATGTTGAAGGAGATGGTGGGCAAATTCTGAACATTGCTGCAAGCAACCGCATACTGTGAAGGAAGAATGCAATGACGGGTTAATCTCCTATAGGAGGACAGCTAGGACTGCATGGAACTGAGATGTAGTCATTCCGTAGGCATCAATTACAATTCTATAATGGCAGGATTCTTGGTGACTTTGAGGCCATCCACACAAACTGTGCATATGCCAGCTATATCCCACATCACCCTGCTTCCTGTGTTTATGTAATTTCACCTACCTCTCCGTACTGATTTTGCTGAGCACCCACAGCCTGCACAAAACTCGCTATGTACTGCTGAGGAACGGTGAGGAGGGATGTCCCAGTGTCCACAATAGCTTGGCAACCTTGGCTGCACCATCCAGTAGCTCTTCCCCCAATAGAAAACCTAAGAACAGGGAACACATTGAAAATCCCACCATACCTCTCACGTGCAGTCTTGCCTATATCCTCTGCAAAAAAATGTATTAAGTCCTTGCTGGGCACTAAATTTCTTTAAAAAGATTTATTACTGTGAAGCTCATGCCTCCCTTTCACTGCCTTCTGTTCTGATATTGGAGGACCAGGAGGTGCCATGTGCTTCTCTAAGCACCAAAAAGAGTGGATTGATTTGTTGCTGATACTGATGCAAACCTCATGCTGACTCTTAACAAGCCAGTCTTACCTGCAGTCTTCCTAGTTTGTCATTTGTGTATCATAGCTTTCCTATAGATTAGTACTCAGTCAATGCATAACTATACCATAACATGATATGGATTGTCCTGAAATCTAATATAATGTAAGTTGTATAACAATGTTTTACTAGGGGCTGTACTAGGGGCTCACTTCACTTACCAACCTCATCTACATTCACCCAACCTCCCCCAACCACCCTTGCCAAAGCCATCCACTGCTTCCCTTTCCATTTCATGGTGCCAACCAGCCACCTTTTCCCTTCTTGTGCTGCTCATTCTGCCACTCTTCATGAGGATCAGCCATGGCAGCAGCAGATTCCAAGGCCAACCATGAAGCAGGATGGTGGGCAGTAACAGTGTCAGCCAGTCTAAGGATCTGGATGCTGGCAGGCAGAGGAGACAGAACAGCTGAGGGGCTGCCCTGGACTGTTTGGGCTGTCCCTCCGTGGCTTGCCTGGGCTGCCCATCCACTGCCTCTCATGATTCTGCAGTTCACAGCACCACCTGCAGCTGAGGGAATTGCAGCGTGATGATAACACTTAGGTTTGTATAATATGGTAAGATATTTTAAATCCTTGCGAGCTGCCCTCTTGATATAGAAGGGGAGGATATAAGTTATAAATATAAATTCCCACACAGTGCTATATGCCGTTCACCTCCTTGGCACTATTAATCCTCCAATCAACACCTCCATGAGATAAAGAAACCATGGGGCATGGGCTCAGGCTCAGTTCCTAGCCTAAGAAGCTCGTGGCATGCAACACATCTAGGCTTGCAGTCCAATTTTACATATTCAAGAAATAATCTTCCCTAGGGACATCAGTGGACTTTAGATTGTAGCTATGTGTAGGTAGTTCATGCAGAACCCAGAGAGGAAATGCTGAATACACAGATGACATAATAATACATAGATGTAGACTCATGAGCAAAGCCACATCTGACTTCAATTTTAATCCACTGCAGTCTGAATATTATTGAACATAAAGTGACAGTGCAGTCCTTTACTTTGGTGAAATCTCTATGATGCTTTGAGAAACAATGTATAAGTTTCAGTTTATATCTGCATTCCTTCTAGAAGAGTCTGGCTCAAATCCAAGAAGGTGTCGCCATGAGTTCAAAAGCACAGCACTATACTGATATTTATGGGAAATCTCCAATGCTCTTGAATTATTTTTTTCACAATTTCAACTCACTCTTGAATTCCAATCTGCCAATAAAGTTCTTGGGTGACTGGAGCCCAATAGATCTCTCCGGAGTACAGTCGAGTGTCTACACCTCCAAAGACAACCTCACCACCATACTGAGAGCTTGGTTGGCTACAAACAAAAAGAAAGGATTAGGCATTCATAATTTGTTCTGGAATGTTTAAAGCAAAGAACATTGTGTAAAGCGGTGGCCCTCATTTGGATTGTATAAATGCAAAATTCCCTTCAAGGAAAATTAAGGATCTGAGATATATACGCAGTACAGTGAGAGTACAGTACTGTTAATATTAATTTCTTGTGCAATGTTGGGTTTTTAAAGTGGCTGACTGTATACAATATTTCATGCAAAATTATACCCCAAAATATGTATATGTGTGAGAGTCAAGTCCATGCAATATGTTGTTTCTGCGCTATAATTTTATAAGTATTAATATATATGTATTTTTCTACAGCCATGTACATTGTTGTACGTATGATTTTTTTGCTGATTACTTTAGGTAACCTGGAGTGGATATAATCTATGCATAATATTAACATTAACACATACAATAATGTGTATCAACATGCATATAACATTTGAGAAGTGTTTGTATTTATAGCAGAAGCACACAGGGAAATAACTTACTTCTCATCAAAATCATGGAGTGAGAAGGAAGTTAGAAAAATTATGTGTGGAGAAGCTTAATGCTGATTTTCAGAAAATTCCATCCCTTCATGACCATCTGAAATCTCATCTATTTCTGTGGCAGTAAAGCACGATTAATTTATTCTAGATCCAACCCATTTATATTTATGCTATGATGTATGAAAAGCAAAGGAGTGTGGGACATTAAAGCTAAAGGGAAAATGGCTTCTTTTTCTTACGAGCTCAGATAGAAGCTGAAGATTGGCTGTGAAAGCAAGTTTTGCTGCAACATCCCCTCTAAGGCCGTTGTAGCACCCCCGACTGCAAGAGAAGGATATGCCATCCCCAGGATGCCATCAAACTGGGCATAAACGAAGTTGGAGCCAGGTTCATTTTCACTCAGGCCGAATTCTTGCTTAGTGACAACAATGTTCTGGAGCTAAAGGAAACAAAGTGAAAGTGTCACCGTAAAATTCATAGATAGGATAGGAATGAAAAGAATTATAAATTGTCAGAAGAGGGCATCCACCATCTTAGTTCCCTGCTTTTGAGCTTCTAGAACAGAGGTAGCCAACATGGTGCCCTTCAGATACTGTTGGACCACAATTCCCATCATCCCTGAATCATCCCTTAGCTTATGATTGTCAGGAGTGCGTGCAGGAGCCAGGCCCTGTGACCAGTAGGGCTTCACAGGACTGGGGCCTTCCTAAGTTTGTTCTGGAGAGGCAAGGTGCGGCCGCACAGGTGAGGCCGCTTGGTAACTCGCTGCACCTGGTGGCAAGAGCCAGTAAGGGATATAAGGTCAGCATTTCCCTTTGGCTCTTTGCCACAACAACACATTTCCTGCCTTGCTGCGTTTGGCTTCTTGCTTCCTGATCCTCGGACCCTTGACTTTGTGACTCCTTGCTCCTCAACCCTTGGACCCTTGACTTTGTGACTCCCTGCTTCCTGACCCTCAGACCCCTGGCTTCTGGACTCTCGTTCCTGCTCCCACCCCGCCATCTTGCCCCCGGTCCCAACGTCCTCAGCCGGGACTTCAATCGCCCCTAGACCGGACCATGACAATGATGGCTAAGAGGAATGGTTCCCCACCCCTACATTAGCAGATTCACTCGACGGTGATTCATTGGTAGCATTAGACTAGTTCACACACACACACCCCAAAAAAAGACCAAGTGACACTTACTCTCATGGTGTCAAAGCCAAAAAATCCATCAAGGTTACCACTACCATACTGCAGGGAGAAGGTCTGTCCATTGGTGGAGTAGGTGGAGGACTGGCTGGGATTGAATCTAGAATGACCAGCTGTGGGGAGAAATATAATAAAAGGCTGAAAGCTTCCATAGGATATACCCTAAATGTTGCACAGGATCAGCAGAAGTAGTACAGTTAGAAAAGCCTTTGATTGGCATCATGGATAACAGAAATTCAGTTTGCAGCAAGGCTCTGTTGAAGCTCTGTCTGTATTCCATCACACCACAGCTGGCTTAGCTGTAGCTATGAATAAAGCTGGATGCAGGTGGTACTGTGGTCTAAAGCACAGAGCCTAGGGCTTGCCCATCAGAAGGCTGGCGGTTCAAATCCCCACAATGGGGGTGAGCTCCATTTGCTCAGTCCCTGCTCCTGCCAACCTAGCAGTTCGAAAGCACATCAAAGTGCAAGTAGATAAATAGGTACTGCTCCGGTGGGAAGGTAAATGGCGTTTCCATGCGCTGCTCTGGTTTGCCAGAAGAAGCTTAGTCATGCTGGCCACATGACCTGGAAGCTGTTTGCGGACAAACGCCAGCTCCTTGGCCTATAGAGTGAGATAAACACCGCAACCCTAGAGTCGTCCGCAACTGGACCTAATGGACAGGGGTACCTTTACCTTTACCTTTTATGAATAAAGCTAGCTTTTGAACAGTTGGGGATTGGTGACTTACTGCACGCCTGGCTGTTGCAGTAGACAGAAGGCACCCACAAGTTTGAAGAGCCAGTGTCAAACAGCACCAGGAAATTCTGAGGTGGTGTTCCAATGCTGATTTCTCCATAGTAAGAAGCCTGGGAAGAAAATATATCACAATGTGAATTCCATAAGAATTCTGGCATGAACTTAGCTCTGTGATTTGCATGGAATGAGTGATTCTGTGAATTTTCAAAGCTCCCAACCTGATCGATTTCCCAAGGCTTAGGATTTCTCAAAAGACACACATACATTGACATTTACACATTGGGATGTTGTGATCACTCAAATAGGGGGGTTTGAAAGCCCTCAGACAGGACTGAGGCAAGGACACTGCTCATAGCCTACTACATGCAGGGTGAATGGAGTCTCAGATAGCTTCACCACCACCTCAGCCATTTCCCCCTTCTCTAAAGGATTGAGCTTTTGACCATGGATGGAAGAAGATAATCAGCAACGGCAGCAACCAGTGGTTTCTCCATCATGCAGTGGGGATTCTTCCCAGCAGAAATTGTGCAAATAGCATCTTTTCTATGCTTAGGTAGTTCTCCAGCCTTATATCATTGTGGAATCTCATGCTGCTGGGTCTCCACAGGGCCCACTGTCAACTCTTCTCCTTCTGCCTTCTTCCTCTGGTCCAAAGGTAAGTTACACACACTGAGGTAGGGGGAGGCAATGGTGCACATTTTGAGTGCTTATAAGTCTTTTGTGAGCACTCAGGCCCAGCACTCACAAAAAGGCTTGAACTGTTATGAGGGTTGAGCCTAGAAATACTCATGCATCCTTAAAAGGAATGCTACATTCCATGTGGTTTCTCAGGCTAATAACATTCTGCTGTAGTGAGGAAAAATATAGGCTTGTTAAAGAGAACATCAAAGATACAAAGACAAGTCAACTCAGAAAGGATGGGAGACTCACATCCATGTACGCCATTGGTTCATAAGCAACATTGTACTCATTGAATATGTACTTTTTGGCTGGGTCAAGTTTGTGGTTCTTCAGGTAATCTTCCAGCACACCCTTCTCCTTCATCACCTCTCGGATAGACTTGCCCTTCTTCAGAAGGACGCTATATGGAATTAAAAAGCAGAGCATAGATATATAATTAATAGAGTGATACTTGCCATTCAAGGACCCCACACAACTTGGATGGCAAAGAACCACCACCATATTTGTTTCTGTTGCTGCACTGAGACTGCCCCTTGCCCACTTGTTGTTTTTCTATGGCAATTGATGGTAGGATGCACATTCAACAAACTGAAGAAATTAGGTTTACTGAATATGTGAGTATTATTGCATGAAACACCCTTTATACATGGCTCCTCCTTACCATGTGGAGAAAAATATTCTCACATCTTCACTCATCCCTGTACTCTCATCTAATTCTCTGTGCTATATAATTTTACCTTACTCCTGACTTATACCATGAAAGTTCAAAAATTCTAATGCTACCTGATTAGCAAGTGAACAATTTTTGCATCTTATTGGTCTCTATGCTGTTCTGTTTCATATATAGTATTAAACTGAGTAAGAACACTCACTTGACTAGTCCATCTGACAGCTGGAAGCAAGCCAGAACCAGGAGCACCCACTTCATGATGCTTGATTTCTCCCACGACAACACCTGATGAGCTTAGTAGACCTCAGAAGAAGTTGGTCTGAAGTCTCACTTTTCAGCCCTTGCTTTTATACCACGGATGCCCCCCCCCCCCAAAAAAAATGAAAACACCTTATTGGCTTGCATTGTCATTCCCTGTAGCCTAGTACTCAACCACAATCAACACAATCAGGTATGCTAAGAAATGTTTTTTTTATCCTTTCATTGACTTTCCATTAAAAGTAATAATTGTGTATATAAAGCAATTAAGATTAGATAAGAAACAATACATGTGCTGATACAGCAAGAGAAAAATTGGGGTTATCAAGAATGAGAAAAACACAATCACTGTTCTTCACCCCATTTCACTTCTTCTCAATCCCATTGTTTCTTCTAAAAATCAAGGGATTCAGTGTTTGTGCATGTGAGGGTATATATGTATATATAGACACTTGCATAAACTGATAGATATAGAAAGATAGATGATAGATAGATAGATAGATAGATGATAGATAGATAGATAGATAGATAGATAGATAGATAGATAGATGATAGATAGATGATATAGATAGATAGATAGATGATTAGATAGATAGATAGATAGATAGATAGATAGATAGATAGATAGATAGATAGATAGATAGATAGATGGAGATAGATGATAGATAGATAGATAGATAGATAGATAGATAGATAGATAGATAGATAGATAGATAGATAGATGATAGATGATAGATAGATAGATAGATATAGATAGATAGATAGATAGATAGATAGATAGATAGATAGATAGATAGATGATAGACAGATCCACTGCAATATTTAACCGTTCACCAAATGGGTTATGTCTGCCACAGATTTTTCATGATATTCCTGTTTCCTAGTAACAATTAAAATAATAAACATTTGAATGATTAATCAGTGTAGGGATTTATCCAGCCTGACTTTTGAGATCAAGGATTCTAGAAAAATATATATTCAAGATTCAGTTCCTCTTCTGGAATGGTAACCGGTTAAAGGCCAGGAAATGTTGCATTCAAATAAATACCGTGAACCGTCTCCACAAATGAAGGAAGTAAGAAGTAGGGTCCACCAAGGACTTACATTGAGGCTGATACTATTTAATGTCTTCATAAATGATCTAGAGTCAAGGGTGAATTGTGGAGTAGCTAAGCTTGTGGATAAACCCAAGTATTCAGAATGCTGACATTCTAAGCAAGCTATGGGGAGCTTCAGGAGGATATTCTAAAAATGACTCAATGCACAACAAATGAGATTCAGGGTAAAGTGGGACAACTCATCTATGTGAAAAAAATCACAGCATTTTGGATATATATATTTTTAATAAGATGAGTGAGAGGGGACATGATAGAGGTGTATAAGATTTTGCGTGGTGTAGAGGAAGTAGACAGAGTGATGTTTGTTTCTTCCATTTTCCTAATACTAGAACCCTAGGCCCCCCAATTAAGCCCAATGTTGGAAGATTCAGGACGGACCAAAGAAAGTACTTCACAAAGTGCTCCCGTAAGAATTAGTGATGGCCACCAACCAGGATGGATTTAAAAGAGAATTAGGCAAATTCATAAAGGATAAGGCTATCAAATGACTGTGCTCTACTTTTAATGTCAGAGGTGCTTTGCTGCTATCAGTTGCTGGCCATTGCAAGTAGGGACAGCCTTGTTGCACACAGGCCCTGCTTACAGGCTGCTCACTGGCATCTGGTTGGCTACTGTGAAAACAGGATGCTGTACTCGATGGGCCTTTGGTCTGACCCAGCATGGCTCTCTCCATGTTCTTTTAATTATGTTGTCCTTTCTTCCCACTGATGGAACCATACAGTGCAGGAATCACTGCTAAAGACCTTCATGGACATTAGATTAAGAGGCACCATTTATACCGCTCTATCGTATCAGCATGGAAAACTATCCTTATCAATCCCAAAGCCAACACAGGGTAAAGTGACATAAAATTTGTCCATCAGAGTGAGCAATGAAAGCTATCGGTCATCAGCTGAATAAACAGCTGAAAGGGCTCGTTGCGGTTTTTCAAAGAAGTAAAGCGGACTCTTAAGGGCAAATGAAGAGAAAAACCCTCCAATTCAGTGGAGTTTTTACCAAGTAGTCAGTCCAAAGCATTGAGACTACACGTCTTTGGGCACAGGAATGAGGCAATGTTTCACTTGTGTATTTTCTGTTCAGTTTCCTTCAAGGTCATCCACTGGCTCCACAGTTGGGGAGGGAGTGAAAAAAACAAAGATACTGAATGGGTATTCAGTATGATTGTTTATTTCACTCCCTCCCCAACTGTGAGGCCAGTGGTCTGTGCTAGTTTTAAATGTGGGAAGTCAAGGTTCGAACCCTTGTGTATAATAGCAATCACTTTGTGCTTTGGCCAAGTCACCCATGCAGTTAATATTAATTTGCCTCAATTTCCCAGACTTCTGCATCTTAGTTACTTAGTCCATGTCCTCCAATGATAAACATATGCCCTTTCTTCTAGGCATCTCCTCCAAGAAAGCCCATTTTTGAGCCATATAGCTGTACTTAATTGGTAAACACATTTAAAAAGAAAGAAAGAAAGGATCATTTGTTGTTGTTTAGTCATTTAGTTGTGTCCGATTCTTCGTGACTTCATGGACCAGAGTACGCCAGGCACTCCTGTCTTCCACGGCCTTCCACAGTTTGGTCAAACTCATGCTGGTAGCTTTGAGAACACTGTCCAACCATCTCGTCCTCTGTCGTCCCCTTCTCCTTTTGCCCTCAATCTTTCCCAACAGGGTCTTTTCCAGGGAGTCTTCTCTTCTCATGAGGTGGCCAAAGTATTGGAGCCTCAGCTTCAGGAACTGTCCTTCCAGTGAGCACTCAGGGCTGATTTCCTTAAGAATGGATACGTTTGATCTTCTTGCAGTCCATGGGACTCTCAAGAGTCTCCTCCAGCATGTAAAGGATCATTTACATTTACACAAAGTGATCTGGGCAGGAAAGTCCCATTCTGTTTCGCCACCTGAGGTGGAACAGAAATTGTTTCCACCTCACCACTTCTATCGCTGCTGCACCTTGGCTCTCAACAAACTTGGCAGGAGCTGGAGCTCTTTTCCAAGCATTCCCAGTCAGCTTCTCCCTTGTGGGCAGGGAGGATGACCAGCAATGCCACCCACCAAAATGCTTCCCTCTTGACAGTGGCAGAAGTGTTGGGGTAGGCAGAGTGCCACCTCTTGCACTTCCATCACCTAAGGCAGGCACTTCATCCCACCTCATGGATGTGCCAGCTCTGCTGTATCATCTTCAATCTCCTTCTGCAATTCCTTTTCATATAATTTTTTTCCATTTGTTTATATAAGTAGTTTACGAGATCATTCCTCTGTAGACTGAGTTCACCACATTCATATCAACTTAGTGGCCTAGTAACTTGTTACCTTTGTAAGTCCTTTTTCTGCACAAGACTTTGAATTGCAAGTATAACAATCAAGTTAATGGAATTTCTGTTGAAGATTGTTGTAGCCTTTCTGCTTTATGCTGATGTTTGTTATTTGAATGTTCAGAAAACCAGGGAATAAAAATATTTGTTGGTTCTTCTGTGTTTTTTTTAAAGACGGTTGTAATCTGTGCAAACATAGCAAGTTAGGATAATGGTTTAGGTTTATAAAGTTTTAAAAATCTTCCTTAGCCTAGGATGAGGATTGGTTGAAAAAAAATTCTGCTGAACATCTGAATGCAATAAGAAACAATTTAGTAGTGATGTCCCTGAAGAAAGATGCATACATCATGTGTCCCATAGCTTAAATATAATACTGGCTGTAACCAAGTTTTTTATTAAGAATCACTCTTCTACTTTGCTTTGTAGATCCTGCAGTAGCTTCCAGAGAATAAGAAATGGCTGCTTGTTGCTCAGCTTAAAGCCCAGCTTGACATCAAAAAAGGCCTTCCCCATTTTACCATTTGTGCCAATTGTAAAGCAATATAATAGTAGAAGAGATTTGGTACTGCTGCTCCCCCACTTTTTGGTTTTCCTTATAATGTTTGAATTTCTTACATAGTGCCTTTTCCCATGCCAGATAAAGCCTAAAAAATAATTCTGCCGTATTCTCAATTGTTCTTCCATGATGTAAGCTTGGAGTGTTTGAAACAAGCACAGAAAATGTGGTTTGGTGATCATTTGGGCTGGGTGCTCTACCTCTCCTTCAAATCTGAACCAGTGAAGGCAGTGAATGTCCTGTGTGAGTCTCTGGAGGTGATTGGAGGATGGATGGTGGCTAATGGATTGAGGTTGGATCCTGACAAGACAGAAGTACTGTTTTGGGGGGACAGGGGGCGAGCGGGTGTGGGGGACTCCTTGGTCCTGAATGTGGTAACTGTGCCCCTGAAGGACCAGGTGTGCAGCCTGGGAGTCATTTTGGACTCACAGCTGGGCAGCTGTCTACCAGCACCATCTGGTATACAGGTTGAGACCCTACCTGCCCGCAGACTGTCTCACCAGAGTGGTGCAGGCTCTGGTTATCTCCCACTTGGACTGCTATGTAGGGCTACCTTTGAAGGTGACTAATCCAGAATGCGGCAGCTAGACCGGTGACTGGGAGTGGCCGCCAAGACCACATGACAGTCTAGGGTTACCACATGTCCGGACATATTCAAGAATGTTGCAAAGATGGTTTGATACGACTATGAAAACTGAGTAGAAATATTTAATCCTAAGTATTTCAGTGAGGAGGTAGCCCATTTAAAGGGAAATAATTTCTGCAGGTATTCCACATTTTTGAAAATTTGATTAGACAAAATGACAATGTGGAAGGAATCACCGTTGGACAAGAGCCGTGTAAGATAGGATTAATTGCCGATGACCTCCTATTTGTGGCAGATCCACCTGTTTTAATACCATGATGCTGCAGGAGTTTGAACCCTCTGGTTTAGCTGCAGGATTTAAAATAAACTTTGCCAGACCAAACTATATTTAAAGGCTTCACAGAAAACTGCAGACTTGTAATTCCTCAGCACATTAATTGAATCTAGTACCTCTGAGCAGGTAATTTCCTTTTCAATGAATTGTGCATGTTCCCCCAATAAGACCTTGCATATATATACATACAAGTTCACAAGTGCACATACTGTATCAGGTGCTGGGCTTTCTGATGTCTATAATTCCAAATATAAACTGGCAGTCACAGGCATCCCAGTTTCTGTGATATATGTGTTTCCTGCGTTCTCATGTGCAGATACCAGTTTTCTGAGCAAATTTGCTGGCCAAGAGCTTACTTGCCTTCCACCCACCTTGTTCAGTTTCAAAAGCAGAAGATCCTTCTTTACCTTGTTTGTCTTAAAGGGCTCTAACTTACTCCAGTCTCTCAATTTCTTGAAAACTGTTTTGCCACTGTGAGCCTTATGACTGAGCTCTTGTGTATTAACTGATTGCAATAATTTATTTCTTCCCTCGTTTTTTCTGATGCTTGGCATATGATAGCTGTTACATATACCCCTCAGTACTAAAGCATATACAGCTTCGGGCGTTATCACCATCATCATGCTTGCATATTTCCACACCCACACATGAGCTGAGTAGTGCTTTCAAGTATTAGCTGATTACTTCCAATGCTCAGCATTGGAACTTGTGCAATTGGAAGCACAGATAGCAGTGGTTTAGTATATGCATGCCCTCTCAACTACTTCTACACAAAAGGGGACCGGATGGTAGCTGGGAGGTAAATAGAGCCCAAGAAAGCCTCATGATAATCCATTGGCAGAAGTATCAGTGCATCAAAAATATCCTAACAAATACACACCATGGACTTATGTCTTGGAGTCTGTCATCTTTATTAATGATTCTTTTCTGCATTGTGTCAGAAAATAATAGCCTAATATGAAATAGAATTTCCTTAACCTTCTTTTTTAATAGGCAAATAAATACATGTCTTCTTGGGTCAGACCAAAGGTACGTCTAGTCTAGCATACTATCATCTGTAATGGGGCCATGAGTGGGGGCATGATGAAGATATTCATCTCCTGTTTGTGCCCCAAATCTGGCAATCAGTGAAATAATGTTTCTGAAAAGAGAAGCTCCATTTAAGCTATCGTTGCTAATAACCATTGACAGATTATCCTTCATTAATATGTCTGCTCCTCTTTAAAATCCATCTAGGGCTAACGGCTATCAGCACTTTTGTGATACTGAATTCCAAAAGTCAATTGCACATTGTGTGCAGAAGTGCTTCTGTTTGGCTGTCCTCAACCTACTGCCAATCAATTTCATTGAATTATATCAATTTCTGGTATTTTGAGATAATTAGTAACTCTCTTGACACTGCTCATTATTTTATATCATGCCTTCTTTTAGGCTTTTATTTTTCTAGGCTACATTTATTAGATGATTACCATTATCAGCGCTGGCAGTCCTAAAAAGATGAAATATCATGACTCCCAAAGTAATGAAATTTTGGACTATCAGTGTGTTTATGTAGATTTATGACATATGTTGTGCTCATTTTTTATGTTTCTCTCAGTAACCTGCAAAATTTTAAAGCTGATATTTTATTACTGAAGTTGGTTTTACTCCTTGGGAGAAATTGATCCCATTCAGTTTTCCAAAACTGGAATCAATGCCATAGAGGGTACAAATCTGAGTTCCTCAAATTTCCTTATAGACTTAGTTCATGATTCAGAATTCATGATTTTAAGACCTGAGGAGTCACTGAAGAGGCAAGACATAGAAAAAAAGGAACAATCTAAATTGTTTCCTAAAATGAACCTCAGATACCCACACATACAGTATTGAAACAGACAGCTAGAAATTTGACATATTGGTATTTATTTCTCCGTAGCAATGGATCTCAAGAGAACTGATAGTACAAAAGCAGTAGCAGAAGAATTATGGAAAGGTAAGAATACTGCAATTTCCTTTACAAACAATGTAGAATGATTCTGTTGAATTCCCAAAGAGTAGCACTATTGATCCAGAAAATTGGGCTTTTTTTCTTTATCTAGGCTGAAGGTGCAAAGCCCACCCTGTTGTTGGCCATATCAAAGACAGAATAATACTCCTTAAGGAAGACATCACCCAAGATCCACAGTGGCTCCCCAGTTGGAGAAGGCAAGTATGTAGCCTCAATCTCAATTGTACAATATCCATTATTCTGTGGAACAAAAGAAAACAAGTTAAACCTGTGCTGGGGAAATAAATAAAACAGAATTTCAAGGAAGCCTGGAATAAGGACTTGTTCGCAAAGACACACTAGAGATCCACATTTGATATGCTCCAGTATGTCTCTGACCATCTACATGTCCTGATTCAGGGCTGGCCACAATGCAGACAGGGCCAATAGTGAGGCCAGCCCAGTGAGCATCATCTCCACTCTGGGAGAAGTGACAAAATGGAGGGATTCTTTTTCACTATTTTATAGGGGCTAGTACTATTCATACTCTTGCTTTTGGCAATTACAGTCCGAGCAAACATCTCTTTAGGAACAATCTGCAACTATAAATCTATAAAAGAATTCTAACATCAGTGATAGATCCATGATCTCAAAAAATAAAATTAAAATGACCCCACAAAAAGGGTTAGGAGAAAAAAATACAAGGCACCATTACAACAATTTTCCTGAGTAAATAAATGCCACCCCTTAGTATAAAAAACCAGACTCGTAATCTGTTTTTAAAACAGAAATCAGGTAATTATAAGGTTTAATGACAGAATACAATAATGATGGAATAACAACAACAACAAGAAGAAGAATTTTATTATTTATAATTGCCTCTTTCAGCAGGTCTGGGAAGGCTCCCTCACAGAGGGAAGCATTCACCACCCCACAGAGCCCATTGCCAGCCCTTCCTGGCTCACTTTTATAAGCCTTGATGGGCAAGGATCAAGGAGACAGGTATTATAAACATAGCATGGTTCAAAACACATACTGTTCTGGGGAATTATGTTTAGCAATATGGTATATACGTACATTGGTGACATAAGCAGATGGAGGCAGTGGAAACTGGGATCCGTTGATGATAAAGGTGATGGTGGGCATGTTCTGGACATAGTTGCAGTTCACCACAAACTGGAAAAGAACAAATAAAGAGGGAAGGTTAACTATTTGAGTAGGCTAGAACAGAGGTTGGTTGAGTCATGTCCCCTGTAGAAAACAGGCTAAAACAAGCAAAATGTTTTCCTTTCTTTTTGGTGCATATAGCAAAGTTATATGAGCACATTGTGTTTCCTGCAAGCAGCTCACTGTCTCCTGAGGTGTGGCTTTCTGAAATTACCTCATCCACTCACCTCACCATTGTATTCTTGACCACCTACAGCTTGCAAGAAATTCCCCATGTACTGCTGAGGGACAGCAAGTAGATATGTTCCAGTGTCCACAATTGCCTGGCAGCCTTGGCTGCACCAGCCAGTAGCCTGGCTGCCAATAGCAAACCTGCAGAGGAAAGAAGTGATATTAAGGTCCCAAATGGGTTCTCAGAGACTCACCTCTATAGCTGTGCATTGTACATTGAGACAAAACGCGCCACCTCCTTCCACATATATTATACAGAAAATTCACTGGTTGAGATTCAGTCTTCCCCACCTACACTTCCTCCCGTTCACAGAGTTTCCCCATAGGATTCATCTTGTCATATATTAATTGGAGTAGATTTTGCACTGATCCATCCAATCCATTTTCATGCTAAGATATTAACCCTATTGCTTCTCTTGAGGCTGGCACAAAAGAGTGATCTTTGGCTACAACAGCCTTTCTGGATTTTGCATGCATTCATGTATGTGCGCAGTGGCGTAGCATGAGGGGTGCCAGGGGTGCCGGCTGCACCGGGCGCAACATTTGGGGGGGCGCGTTTGGCCGGCCCTCCTCGAGGAAGCAGGAACCCCACTGTCCTCGGACCTCCTCCGAAGGCTGGCGGTGGGGCGGAGAGACCTCCTCCCGCCGCCAGGCTTTGGAAGGATGCTCCGAAGCCTGGCGGTGGGGCGGAAAGACCTTCTCCCCGCGCCAGCCTTCGGAAGGCTGCTCCGAAGCCTGGCGGTGGGGCGGAGAGACCTTCTCCCCGCTCCAGCCTTCGGATGGCTGTCCTGAAGACTTGTGGTGGGAGCAGTGGCGTAGTGTGGGGGTGCAGGGGGGCCTGCTGCACCTGGCGCAACATCTGGGGGGGCGCGGAAGAGACTCGAGTGCTAAAATCCACGGGTTAGGGGGCGCAAATTACTTGCCTTGCCCCGGGTGCTGAGAACCCACGCTACGCCACTGTATGTGCGCACAATAAAGATGCAGACATCCTCAAAGCAACATTTTAGTTCTAGAAAATCTATATTTTCACACTGCAATATATTGTTACTTGTTTGGATTTTTATTTTTAGTTAAATGCTATACCCAGCTGGAATATCCATTGATGCAATCGTTTCATTCCAGTCCCAAGCCCACAACACACATATTCTAAAGCAGTAAGCAGGAGGAATAAAAGTACCCCACTCTGCAGAAAGGCGGCCACTCCATAGAGCAGGCAAAGCCTTTTTTGTCATCCGGAAAAGGAACATTTTAAAGCAGGAAAGCACAGCTAGGTATAGATAAAATGGAAATTATGTGTGCCACTTACTCCTGAATACCAATCTGCCAGTAATATTCACGGGTGACAGGCGTCCAAGCGATTTGCCCAGAGTACAACCGATTGTCTACACCTCCCAAAACCATTTCCCCTCCATACTGAGCAGTTGGTTGGCTGAGAAAACAAAAATGGTTTAAAACAAACAAGGATTAGTTCTAGCTACCTATAAATTTGATGGTGCTCTATAAGTCCACAGGTAAATAAGCCTAGAGAAGATTAAAGAAAGCATAAATGGAGAGCAATAAACAGTTGGCAGGTCAGAGGGGGGAAGAACAAATCAGGAACAGTTTGCCCCACATTAACAAGGATCAGGATCTCACTCCACTGGTGAAAATCCATCCTTTCATCACTCCAGTGATGGTATTAAAAGGGAAGGTTGATTAAGAAGGGTCAAAGAGCTAACAGAAAGCTTAATTTGCATCAATTGCTCATACGCTCATTCTCAACTGTGTTTTGTTACTGTAAGGATGGAACCATGGAGGAGTATTTTATTTATCCTAGATTAATTCCTCTTGCACATGCCCCTGATAAAAAATATCAGGTTTTGGATCTTACCGGGAGAAATAGAAGCTGAAGATGGGTTCAGAAAGCTGCCCTTGTCTTAGCATCTGCTGCATAATGGTGGGACCTGCTACAGCTAATCCGGGATAACCCATGCCTAAAATCCCATCAAAACTGGCATAGTAGAAAGGACTGGAAGGCTCATTTTGACTCAAACCAAACTCCTGGTTTTGAACGACAATGTTCTGGACCTGGGGAGAAGGAATCAATGGGGTTCACTTGCAACGTGAATTGTGGTAACTGGCAGGCAATACTCATCAGTTTAGGAATAATGCTACACAGAGAGACAATGAGACCCAGTGGAGTGGATTCTTCAAAATGTGGTCTGGTGTCAATCTCAGCAAAACTGGATCTCAGTGAGTACCACCAGTCACTGCTGTGGCTTAGGAACTTAGTTTTTTGCACTTGTTAAATTCAGATTTTGATGCTGAGTTCAGAACAGGATGCTTTCTTATACCGCAAAGGATTCCTGCCATTGTTAACTGGATTCCCAAAATTATTAGCTTTACCTTAGTTGGAATATTCCCAGAATGTGGCACACTTAAAGATGAGTGGCTCACAGTGCAAAGTTCACTTACCTGCACTGTATCATAGCCTAGCATGACAGTTAAGCTACCACTCCCATAGGATAGGGTATAGGTCTGTCCATTGTTGGAGTAAGTGGAAGATGCACTGGGGTTGAACCTATGGTGGTTACCTAGAATAAAAAAGAACCCAGAGTTCAAATCTATCTCTATGAGGCAGTGAAAGCTGCCCATTAGCATGCAAGATTCGGTTTACAACAGATCTGACTTTGCTACAGACCCAGCCTATCACCCATGCACACATAGTGAAGAGGCTAAAAAGGAGGCAACAGGAAAGGGGCACTTCTCACAAAAATATACAAACATTGTTACTGCATTTACCTCAGAAGGTCCCCATTGCTGGTCAAAATTAGGGCCCTGCACCATTTTAACATGGTTTGAGGACAGCTTCATAATGTATCTTCATCGTAAGAACATTTGTACATAAAAATGTATGATATGAGTGAAAATAATATACTAAAATGCATTATATAAGTACATAAGAAGAGCTGCTGGATCATGGTAAGGGCCCATCTAAGTCAGAATTCTGTTGCCATGATAGTCAATCAGATGCCTATTGGAAACCAGTAAGCAGGATGTGAGTGCAAACAGTTTTCTCTTCTCACCTGTGATTCCCAGGAGCCAGTATTCTGAGTCATGCTGACTCTGACAGAGAAGGTAGAAAATAACTGTTGTGGCTAGTATATATTAGGGGAAATTGCTTGCAGAAAATGTGTATCTTAGACAAAATGGCACACAAAATTGTGTATATTGGGAGAAATGCACGCTAAAATATATGTGCATTTCTGTGAGGACTTTTTAAAAGGAGATTTGCAAACCGATGCAGTAATATGACAAACTGAACATAAGACTGGGAAAAATGAAAAGCTGAAACTGACAGATTTGTCCATCTTGATTAATGCAGCATGCTATTGCTTTCATAAGATCTGCTTGCATTGGCTAGTCCTACGGCTGAGTAGCACCATGGTATCTGGCCATCACAACAGCATTTGCTGTTTCTAACCCATACCGTGCGCACACAATGCTTCAAGTGAGCTCTAGTATTATATCTCATGATATGTTGGGGGGAAATAAAGAATTTGAACTCAGAGAAAGATGGGTTGATGCCCAGAAGCAGGGGAGGGAGGAGAATCTTAGGGTTGTCAGTCAATATATTATAATGATATTCCAAGTTTGGAAGCTGCAAATAAGGTTTGCAGTAAAATTATTTCTAAACAAAATGAAGTGCTTTCTTGAAGACAAACAGCCACTTTCAGCAACTGTGCAGAGTACTCACCACAGGCTGCAGTATTACAATACACAGAAGGTACCCAGAGATTGGAAGAACCTGTGTCCATGAGAACCAGGAAGTTCTGGGGTGGAGTTCCAATACTGATCTCTCCAAAGTAGAAAGACTGCCAAGGGAGAAAACTTGAATAAGGTGGAATAAAGGCAATTCACCACACCTTTTAATGCTTTTATCATTTCAAAGCTTTGCTAGTACTTTGCTACCAATAATCTCAAAGGGGCTATTTAGATCATGAAGACTTCAATTTAGCAATGCATCCCACAGAGAAGGTAAACTACACTACTCTCCAAAAGCATACAGCAAAGTCAACAGGAGAGTTATGCAAGATGCTAGAATCATAATCCCTAATCCTCTTCTCTAACTACCAACATCCAGAGAAGAGATATATGCATCTTTGCTTGCCATGTTCATCCCAACAAAGGCAGTTGCATTTTCGTGTTTTGTATCTTCAGTAGAGGAAACTGCTGTAGTGAAAATATCAACCTTCAAGTCCTTTCGGGATCAGTTACCCAGGCTCATAATCCTTAGTGTGTCTCATGGAATGCTCAGCAGACAAGTCAGCAAGCAAAGAAGATAGCATGAAGCCATAACCCCCAAAATTAAAAGTAGAAGCTGAAATCATTTACTGGACAAACATCTGTGTCTTGCTGTCATAAAACAGAGAGCCCCAATTCACACCTCTGAGCACATACGGTTGAGTGTACAGTTCATTCTTATTGTAGGGGGAATGGGTTGTTTGATGGCATTATCAACTGCTGAGCTCAATGTGCAAGTTCATGTATTTTCCCTACCACTTTGAGAGGGAGGAGGGGAAAGGTACAGATTCATATTGATGCAGTACTCACATTCAAGTTGTTGGTTATTGGTTCATAAGCAATGTTGTATTCATTCCAGTGGTATTTCAATGCAGGATCAGCATGATGTTTCTTCAGAAATTCCTCCAGCACTCCTTTCTCCTTCATGTTCTCCCGAATGGATTTCCCTTTCTTCAGAATGACTCTGCATAAGACACAAAGATCTCAAGAGACTAGAAGCAACATGGGTGGCCTTTCTGTACTTCTGCTATGCACTCTTTCTTCACCTGCTTTCCTATTCTTTGTTATTGGGAGCTACTAATAGCCCATTGTGCTACTTTATTATTCATCCATTCGTTCAATAAAAGCAAGCGAGTGTGAGAGAGACAAACTCTCAAAGCCTGATAAGAGAAGGTTTAATTTTGCTATGGAACATTATAAGAACATTGGCTGAAAATGTATGACTTGATTTAATTTCCAGTCATATATTCAGCTCATTTGTTGCTGTTGTTGAGACACTCACCTCTCCAGGCCCTCTGACAGGTGGAGAAAAGCCAATACCAGGATCAGCCACTTCATGGTGCTCAGTGTCTTGACCAATCCAATCTTCTAGAGAATCCACAAATCCTTTCCACAATTACAGCTGCTTTGTCCCTACTTTTATACTCAGAGCATCTGTCCTCTACTGGCTTATCTGTTTACTCTAGATTTCCAATATCATTATGTACACTCAATATCTACACTTTCTGTTTTCTTATGAATGATAGGGAATCAAATTCTTTTGTTTAAAAGGTTTTAAAAAGCAATTTGTGCTTTTGATTGTAAAAATATTTAGTTATAAGAACTGGATCTGGAGCAAAGCTGTGCTATTGGGACAAATAAAAAAAATGGTGATACGATATCTACAAGATATCTACTGAAATATAATCAGTTTCCTTGAAAAGTTGGTCGTATTCTTTTCAGAAATTATAAAGGCCAAGTTAATAATCACAGTTATTCTGACAAGTGCTTACATAATGCTGGATAGGCTCAATATTGATTTAATTGATGCCAACCAATATCAAGAGTAACTCCAGATTTCTCTTCACTAAGGTATTGGCCCATGCTTGACCATATAAAGTTATACTAACACTACTATCAATGAGGTTTATGAATCAAAACTCTGATCACACAGTATTTAGCTCCCACTGGCTAGAAGTTGCATGAATATCGTTTTTTTGTAAAGTTTTTTATTATTTCATTTTATAATGCATATAAAATGGAGGTAACAATTACAACATGATTTCCTCTATTATAGCTCTTATTCTAGAGGAAGTGGTACCAAGTGTCCAGTGTAAGATTTTGGACTGTTTCCCACTGAGTTGCAATTACAGTTTGTGCTGCTAAGTTCATATATAAGATCCATTCTTTTGACAATACTGTATATGTACATTGGTATCGTCACAAATATTGATGCACATTTTGCCAAATGATCATAATGATCTTGCTTCATCCCATTTGCAGTTCGGTGTATAATGTATGTAGCTTTCCTTTCCTTTTTTTAAAGGATATGCTTGGCAGGAGTCACACAAAACTGATCAGGAGGACTTTAAACTGAATCCTGCACAGCAGAGCAATTAAATGCTAAAAAATGGTATAAAATCATGTACAGGTAACAGGAGTGTGAGTTAAGCCAGAGTGGGTAACCACTAATACATAAGGGGGGGCCATAAGGGAGTGTTTGGGGAGTGTAATCCATGGTTTTTGATGGCTCTGTACCAGGACTGGGGAGCATATTCCCCCTCAGCAGGCAAGATCTGTTTCTGCCTTACCCCTTGTATGTCATATTTTGCAGGTGGGTGGCATCACTCATCTGTTGTCACAAAGATTTCAGGTAATGAGCCTCTTTGAAGATGTGTTCACAACGCACCTTCAGAGAGATTTGCTCCAGGATCAAGAAGGTGTTTGTCCTCAAACGTCTTTTAAGACAGGATTTGCGCTGAAACCATTTTAGCAGCAGTTGCAATGCAAGCCCCTTCATGAGATATTTAAGGCACAATTGCAATCCACTCAATGGTGAGCAAGGAAACTGGAGACCGCTAAACAAACCAGGGTGGCTGCATGGGGAGCTTTCTGGCAAACACATTTAAAAGAGACACGAATGGGAATTGGAAGGATCTAAGGATCTGTCCTGCCTTCTTCTGGCTTAACGTTCTAGAGGAGGCCAGGTTGATAGGACTAAGGGCACATCTCAAAGAGCAGGGTCCTGGCAAGGCAGGTCTGGTAGTCCAGTCAATTCTGGTAGGCACTGCCAGATCCCAATCAGGGTAGCAGGGGGTAAGGCAGGGTCAAAAGGCAGCTTGTCAGCACCCTGGAGAGCTCACAACAACCTTTGCTTGCTAGGACTCACTCAGGAAGAGCTGTCTTTAAAGGACCATTGCCCTGATCTGTAATCACTGACTCCTACAGAATGGCTGTGCAGCAGTATGAATTGGGCAGGTGTTCCCCAGGCTGGAGGACTCTGTTGAAGCCCCATCATCTGGCCTGAGTGGTCTGTAAGGAAGAGGTGATGGTCCTCCAGGTGATACCGCCACTCTCTTTAAGTCTGCCTCTCTGCTAAATGTGACAGCCAAAGAGCATGATAGAGTTTTAGGAGTTCACAAGCTAAATATGAGCCAGTAATACAATGCAGCAGCTAAAAAGTCTAATGTTGTTAGTCTAGGCTGCACCATCTAAATTGCAACCTAGAATTACATTTGCCTTTTTAGCTGCCACATCACACTGCTGACTGAAACATGTCCATAGGAGCACAACAAAAATGGTTAGGGTCCTGGAAATCTTGTCCTGTGATGAAAGGTTGATGGAACTGGTATGTTTAGCCCTAAAAAGAGATGATTAAGAGGTATTGTGGCAGTCATCTTCAAATACTTTCTGTGTTCTTCCATAGAGGATGGAGCAAATACATTTGCTTTCTGTTGCCCCCAAGGATAGAATCTGGACCAATGGGTTCATACTGCAAGAACAATTATTTACACAAAACATAAGGAAGAGCTTCCTAATAATGCAAACTGTTCAAAGGCTGCCTTGCAATATGGTGGACTCTTCTTCATTAGAGGTTTGTAAGCAGAAGCTGGATGGTCACCTGTCAGGAATGCTGGGTTGATAATGCTTTATCACTCATGTTTCTCAGTGACCTCAACTGGACTACATAGCTGGAAAAAATCAAAGGGCATAAATGCTGCTTGTCCTTTAAAAAATACAGTGGTCTGCAATTTGCTTAACAGGTTTCTTTTATTGTTATTATTAACAGATGCATATGAACAGTCTTCTTGGATCAGACCAAAGATCCATGTAGGTCACCATTTTGCCATCTATCAGGTGCCCCTGATTAGCTCATTACTAGGGTACAATGAAGAAAACCATCTATTGTTTGCCCCAAGTATCTGGTATTATGTCCCATAACCATTTTAGCTATTGATAGACTATCCATAATTGGTTCAGTCATTCTAATTATATTTTTATTGTTAACATTTTTCACATATACATGTACATACACATATACATTTGTACACACAGACAAAAGAAAGACACAAGGTGATGGATTTCAGTCAACACAGCTTGTGAACATATCACATGACAAAATCTTTCAGTTCTGGACTTCAGTGAAGCTTCCAGATGGACAGCAGAACTGACCATAGAAAGCATTTCTGTTGTTACTGACAGCTTTCCTTGGATGGAAATCTAGGATAGGAAAATGGGCTCCTCCAATGTTTCAGTTTGTACTCTTCACAGGACATCTTTTCACTGATGCACAATAATACAAGTGTTTTGAAGAGTGGGAGGAATCAGGACTGGCCCTACCAATAAGCAGAATGAAGCAGTTGTCCCAGGCAGTTAATTTTGGGGTGCCATGAAAGGGCTGCAAGTGATTAGTTATTTAATTTATTATTGCTGCATTTTTCCTCCCAAGAAGGGAGAAAGGTGCTTGTGGGCTTTTCTGCCTCAAGTACCTAAATTACTTGACCAGCTTTGGGGACTAGTCTGCACCTTAAGTCAGAGGGCACAATTTCCTGCTTCAGCTCAGGCAGCAAAATCCCTTGGACCAGCCCTGGACAGAATATGGTATGCACAGACTTAGAACATTTAGCCACATCTCTTGCAGTTCAACTGAAGGAAATAGCATGAGGAAATCAGGCAGATGTCTTATATCATTCAGAGAATGGGATGTCTGGAAAGAGGAAACACTGAAGATACTTTCATGGAAGGTGAGGAAACATTCGATCTAAATCTTTTATGGGTGGTATTCATCATCTTTAAAATGTCACCCACATATATAAACTAACTTTATTGGAGACATATTCAGTGTTCTGGGTCAGATTATCATATGTGATGAAACTGATATTTGAGATTGACTAATCGTTTTTAAAGCCATCTGAGGGCCAAACTAAATGTTAATCCCATCATTTGTCCTTAAGCCTAGTATTTTTCTTTCACAAATAGCTGACAATTCAGATCAGAGGCTTTTTTCTCTTCCCACTAATCTGGATTCCACTTCCCCTGAAGTTTTGAGTTTGCAGCTTGAGAGTGCTCCTGGACTTGCCACTGTCAGTAGAGGCATCTGTAGTGGCAGTTCTCTGCGGTGCATTCTATCATTTCGGTCTTGAACACCAGCTGCAGCCCAGTGTGGAGATACATGACCTGGCCTTGGTCACCATGTGTTAGTTCAGGTTGGGTTACTACTATGCCATCTACATGGGGCTGCTTCTGGAGACGGTTCGAAAATTTCAGCTGGTAAAAAAACCTCTCGGCCTCCAGCATGCTAGCAGGAACCTGAAGGTGTGAATATGTGACATTGATTATGTGCCAATTACACTGGCTGCCAATATGTTTCTTGGCCCAATTCAAAGTGCCTAAATAGTTTTGAGTCCGGTTAGTTAAAAGATTGCCTGTACTGGTATGTCCCAGCCAATAATATAAGACCTGCTGTTTGTGTGCTTGCCTGTGAAAACCAGATAGGTTGATGAGCACACAAGACAGGGCCTTTGGGGTGGAATAGTGGAACTCTCTTGCAGTTAACATTCCAGCTTGGCCCCTTCTTTCTGGCATTCAATCCAGTATTTAAAATGTATCTTTTTGCTTAAGATTGCTTAGGTGATCTAATTCAGTTTCTCACAAGCACTCAGTGCTTGCAATAGCAAGGAAAGTGCACAGGGAGGGTCGTCCCCATGTAAATCTGGCTCCTTTCAGCCTGCCAGAGGGCTACTACTGTATGCTTCTTCCAGGGCAGAGTGCAGTTGTGATGGGGAGGAGGAGGCTACAATCTGGCAAATTGGAACTTATCTCCCCATTTCAATGGCTCTCAAGAGAACTGATGACATACAAACCAGGACAGGCAGCCTATAGAAAATCCAGAAACTGCAATGTTCCTTCAAACATAATTTAATATGATTCTTTTGAGTCCAAGAGAACGGTAGCAGTAGACTAAAGAGGAAATGGCCTTTGTGTTGTCTAAGCCGATGGTGCAAAGCCCACCCTGTTATTAGCCATGTCAAAGACGGAATAATATTCCTTAAGGAAGACATCACCAAGGATCCATAGGGGCTGCCCATTTGAGGAAGCCAAGTATGTGGTCTCAATTCCAGCTATGCAGTATCCATTGCTCTGTGAAATAAAAGAAAATGTGTTATAAGTTCCATCTCTGCTGGAAGAAAATGTGATAATGCCTTTGAAAAAGATGTATGAAATCATGTCCAGATTAGATTGCAAGTTAGAAATGTGGCTGCTCATCCATTTGCTATAACTATATAGCTGTAAATATACTTCCTAGAGATTGTTTGCAAGTGCATAGCTCATATGGTAGCTATGAGAGTTAGATCCATAATACACGTGCTCTAATTCTGAGTCTCTGACCACCCACATGTGCAAGTTTAGAACAGACTGTAATACACACATGATCAATAGGGATGCCAAAGCAGCAAGCACCATCCGTACTCTGGCAGAAGTGACAAAATTAAAGGATTCCCCACCACTCATTTGTAGGTACTATTACAAGTCTTGCTTCTAGAGATAAAATCCAGAGCAGACTAGTCTTTGAAAAGATCTTTGCATTTACAAATGCAGGGAAACAAATAAGATGGTAAGGAGAGACCCATGCAAGGTCCCCAAAATAAGGATCAGAAAAAATGACGTGAAATGCCGCCAATGCTATCTTTTCATAAAGCAAAGGCTGTGTTATCAAGAGCACTGGTGCAATCTCTAGATACGCTCTAACGCTTAGGTGCCTTGGTGTAAAATATGTGCCATTAAGCAATGTTGTACACTTACTTCAGAGATATAGGCAGAGGGAGGCAATGGGAACTGGACTCCGTTAATGACAAAGGTGATGGTGGGCATGTTCTGGACATTGTTGCAGTTCACCACATACTGTGAAAGAAGACAAACAGAAGGTTTACTCAGTGAGCACACCAGGCCAGAGATTGGTCAGACTCAATCCGCACTAGAAAATAGACTGACAGACAACATAAGCTTGATTTATTCCAGTCACATACAGAGAACAGACACCTTTTAGAGTCCCCTTGTTTTTAAGCCTTTTTTGAAAAAAATTATCTGAACTTGACTATTTTTATGTAAGCTGCCGTGAGGGTTTTTTGGTTTTTGTTTTAAGCAAGAACAGTATGGCAACAAATTCTAACATAAATAAAATACAAATGGAAATACCAAATACATAATAAACAAGCAACGTCAGAATTATCCTGATGGATCAGGCTGAGACCCGTCTTCTAATCCAGCATTCTCTTTCCCATAGCAGTGAGGACAATGTCTCTGTGTTCATCTAGGAGCACACATCTCTTGTACTTAACCTGGCTGTAGCATCCTAGGTGCAAGATTTCAGATGGAGCCTGTTCCCCTGTGGTGAAGAGTGAGCTGCAGGAATTTTCCTGCTCCACCTACCTCTCCATTGTATTGTTCAGCTCCTATAGCCTGCAGGAATGTCCCAATGTACTGCTGAGGGATAGTTAGCTGGCAAGTGCCAGTGTCTACAATTCCTTGGCAGCCTTCACTGCACCAGCCGGTAGCCTCATCACCGATGGCAAACCTATAGAGATAAAAGCAAAGAATGTTGCAAGGACAACGTTAGCAATAAAGAACAAAGCAGGCAATTAGAGAAACACAAAGACCTTCTAATATTTAAGATGGAGGAGTCTTCATCTACAGCTACAAAGGGTTGTGGCCAATGCTAGTCCTACTCAGAGCAGACCCATTGAAAATAACATGACCAATGTAGGTCCATTAATTTAAATGGGTTTTCTCTGAGTAGAGTTTAGTTGGATACAACACAAAGGCAGCTATTATGGCCATGGAAACACATACATAGCCACATCAACTATAACCCAAAGAGGTTTACTTACTTCAGATCAATCTTTCCTGAAAAGTAAAATCCAGTTTTCAACTCCATGCTGTTTCCCACTTTCAAATGTGAAAACCAAATCTGAGACATCCCACAATTTGGGAATCTACTATGATTTGAGTAAAAGAAGAAGCTTCTGTTGGAAAAAACTTGTAATCTGGGGGGTGCAGACAAAATGGTAATACCCAGGGATTTGCCACACAGGTCCTGTTAAAAAGGTGCTGGGAAAGACCTTTGAGATGCTGGAGAGCTGCTACTAATGATATATAATGAAATAAAACGGTATTTAAATATACCTTCTTGAAGAAACCAGAGGCCTTTCTCCTGGGCATGGTCGGCCAATTGGTGCCAAAGAAGGACAGAACTTTCTTTATGTATGCCACAACAGCAGCAAGAATACTTATCGCAAAGTATTGGAAGACACAAGATCTACCCACTTTGGAAGAATGGCAGATGAAGCTGATTGACTGTATGGGACTGGCAGAAATGACTAGCAGAATCCATGACCAGGGAGAAGAGTCGGCAGAAGAAGACTGGAAAAAATTTAAGGACTATTTACAAAAATATTGTAAAATTAAGGAATGTTGAATGATGTTGGATTGAAATTAAGTGGTTTCAAGCTGTAATTATGATAAAATGGTTTTCTTTTTGTAAGCAAGAATTTAAAGTTATAATAATCTAAGATGTTGGAGAGAAAATAAGGTGTTTCTTTTTTTCTTTTTTCTTTTTTAAGCTGTAATGCTTTGAGATAAGGATTTGCTGTATAAACAATTTGAACTGGATATACAAGAAGGGGAGGTATGAGGAGGTCGGGGAAATAAGTTATGAGAAAATAAGTTGTGAAATTTATGTGTTTTTAATGTTTTTATGTTTGCTTTTTGCTTTTTGTTTGTAAAAAATCGGAAACTCTGATAAATATTTTTTTTTTTAAAAAAAAAGGTGATGGGAAAGACCTCTGAGATGCTGGAGAGCTGCTCCTAATCCATGCAGAACAGCCTTTGCCAGCCTGGTGCGCTTCGGATGTATTAGGCTATGAGTCTTCTTTGCCCCAGCCACTGTGGCTGATGGAAGTTGTAGACCAAAAGCCTCTGGGGAGCATCAGGCTGGCAAAGGCAGATTTAGGCAACACTAGACAAAATGGACCAGGGAAGCTGCCTTAGTGTAAAGCAGCATCTTAGGATTGCCAACCTCAGTTGCTGGAATCCTGTATTTTTGCAGCATTCAAGGTGCTGGGAAGAGCATGCTTTGCTTCCTTCTATTAGCTGGTCCATCCATTATGACTGAAAGTGCTGCACAAAATATTGTGGTGCGAATCTCACTATTCCCTGGTGACAGGTGATGAGTGACTCGTCTCATTTCCCATGCCGCCTTCATTTGGCAGTCTTTTAGAAACAGAGAGCTTCTCAAGCACACCTGTCAACAGCTTTCAGGCAGCATTTGTTTGCTAAAAAAACAAACTACTACACTTCAGCAAGGATATCCTCATCCTTGCAGCAGTGAACACCGTTTTGTTATCTATTGCTCCTTCTTAGAATTATTTTCTTTGTTTTGCATAACTCTCCCACTGAAACTAATAGAACTTTAAAGTGCCTAGCTTTGAATGGATCACTATCCTCCTGGTTTTTGAAGGTTCATTTCCAGTGCTGGAGCACACAGACACACTCACCTCTTGATGCACAAGCATGCAGACACACACACACACACACACACACACACACACACATTTTAAAGTAGCAAACAAGAATAAGACTATTCCCCTCTGTAGAAATGCTGCACATTCAAAGAGGCTGGAGAACTTTTGTTATCATCTGGATAGAGACATGGCAATGGGAGAAAACCATAATTAGCTATAGATGAAATGAGAATTATGAATATCACTTACTCCTCAATACCAATCTGCCAGTAAAGCTCACGAGTGACGGGTGCCCAAGCAATTTCTCCTGAGTACAGTTGAGTGTCAACACCTCCTAAGATCAATTCACCTCCATACTGAACAGTTGGTTGGCTGTTGAGTGGGGAAATGGACAAAACCAGTCAAGGCTAGCCTTATGAATGTCTTGAAGGTCTATATTTGCATACATAAAAGCAGGGAGCAGAGGAACAAACAATTGGGCACAGACTACTTCAGTTTGACAAATCCTGAATGACCACAAGGTTCCCCTCACCCCTCCCAAGATCAGATTCTCTCTTCATTGATAAGCATACATTCAAAGGAGGGAGAAAACCCATCCTTTCACCACTCCATTTTCTAAGCCAAAAGGATGGCTAATGTGTGTCAGGGCAAATAGGGGACTTGATTGTCATTTGGGGATCATATGCATAAACACTTACTGTAGGCAGAAAGGCTACATCTTATTGGTAGAGCATCTGTCTTTGTGGGGGTCTTTGAGGAAGGATCTGCTAATGGCGAAGGGCCATACCTCACTAGCAGAGCATCTGCTTTGTTGACAGAAGGTCACAAGTTCAATAGCCAGCATCTTCAGGTAGGGCTGTGAAAGACTCCCTGTCTGAAATCCCGGCTAGCTACCGTCAGATGGAGTAAAGGCCAGACTCAGTATAAGACAGCTTCCTATGTTCCTATGTGAGGAAATTAAACCTTAGCATGTGTTGCAACCCTCCCTGAATGAAATATTTTTAAATGGCTGGGGTATCCATCTCAACTCTGAATGATATTCATGGTTTTAAGGAGCAGTAAGAATACTACAGGGAGTTGTAGTTTAGTTATTCCAGATTAACATCTATGAGGTCGATCTTCTGAATGCCTCCTGACAAACTTACAGATTTTTGTATCTCACCGTGAGAAATAGAAGCTGAAGATGGGTTCAGAGAGCTGCCCCTGCCTCATCATCGACTGCATGGCTGTGTATGACCCCCCTACAGCTAAGGCAGGATAAGCCATGCCCAAAATCCCATCAAAATTGGCATAGTAGAAGGGAGTGGCAGGTTCATTCTCACTCAGGCCAAACTCCTGGTTTTGAATGACAATATTCTGGACCTGGGAGGAACAGAAGGGAAAATGGGTTTCATCCGCAATCGGAGGCACAGCAATGATTTTGAGCTTGAATAAATCAAATTATCGATAGTAAGAATAGGTAACACATGGCATTTTTAGGAATAATGCAAAACAAAGAGGCAATGAGACTGTGGGCTAAACAAACACAGTTTCCATTGCCTCACTGGGAAAGTTTATGAAGTTCTCCTTACACTAGACCTGGTTAATTTGTAAAGGAATGAATAAAAAGGATGGGATCATAAAATGACCTTTTGAGTTTTCTATCTCAGATGTTAAAACAGCTTTGGCGGTCATCAGGATCAAACTACTTGTCCACCACAGCAAAGCACCCATTATGTAGAAAGTGGTGTGCAAAACAACCAAACAAACCCTCATTTCTGCCTATTGCAGTAGTGGCACACAGCCAGCAATATCTGGGCCACAAACTTCCATCTTAAGCTTTGGTTGGTCCCCTTCTTTCTTAGCTTGTGAAGTAAATTCTGGTTGCAAGGCTGGGTTCAGAACAGACTGCTTTTTCTTTGATTGACCAATGTTTGATGATTCCTAAGGTAAAGGTAAAGGTACCCCTGCCCATACGGGCCAGTCGTGTCCGACTCTAGGGTTGTGCGCCCATCTCACTTAAGAGGCCGGGGGCCAGCGCTGTCCAGAGACACTTCCGGGTCACGTGGCCAGTGTGATGAAGCTGCTCTGGCGAGCCGGCACCAGCGCAGCACACGGAAATGCCGTTTACCATCCCGCTATAAAGCGGTACCTATTTATCTACTTGCACTTAAGAGTGCTTTTGAACTGCTAGGTGGGCAGGAGCTGGGACCGAACGACGGGAGCTCACCCCGCCGCAGGGATTCGAACCGCCGACCATGCGATCGGCAAGCCCTAGGCGCTGAGGTTTTACACACAGTCCCACCCGCCACCAACTTTGTGATTCCTAGAATGCCACAAAGTTTAAGGTGGGTGAATGCGAGATGCAATGGTCACTTACCTGCACAGTATCATAGCCTAGCATGACAGTCAAGTCACCACTCCCATAGTAGAGAGTATAGGTCTGTCCATTGTTGTAGTATGTAGAAGATGCACTGGGGTTAAATCTATTGTGGTTTTCTAGAGTAAAGGAAAACAAAACAAAAAGCACAATGTCATGAACACTTCCTAACTGAGTCGTGTTCTTTAGTACATTGGCACATTCTATTGTTTTGTTGTTTTTTGCATATAATTTTTTAACATATAATTTTCAACAATAATTAAACATACTTTTACATCTTATTCAAATTTTTGACTTCCATAAATCCTGGCACATTGTATCGTTATTTTATGTCAGAATGTCAGTGCTGAGAGTTATAAAGATTTTGAACTGAAGGAGGAAAAAGAAGGATCAGCCATCTCTAAAATATCACTATAATATACAGTTTTTCCATTCCCATTAAAAATAGTACAAGAGATAAGTGTGGCTTTTTAAAAAAGAAAGAAAGCCAAATTGGCTAATAAGTTCAAAGAAACAAGTTTCCCTGCAGCTGGATGTTAGTACTCACCACAGGCTGCTGTACTACAGTACACAGATGGTACCCAGAGATTGGAGGAGCCAGTATCCATCACAACAAGGAAGTCCTGTGGTGGAGTCCCAATGCTGATCTGTCCAAAGTAGAAGGACTGTCCAAGGAGAAAATTTTGGTAAGAAGAAAGATTTTGTCACATTTGTAAATACTGAGCTTCAACATTTCCCTTTCATTTCTACTATTGTTCCCACTCAGAAATGGCAGCTCAGGTCATTTTCAAAATGCATCCTAGCCCACAATGGGAGGTAAGCAATGTCCAAGATCATAGTGGGTTCGTGACAAGCTGTGTGCAAGAACACAGAATCAAAATGTCATCATTTAATCATTTTCTGTAATTACAAGCCCCATTGTTGGTTTGACTTCACCCTTATTGGCACACCCCATTGTGTCTCGAGACAGGCAAATGCCAACCACCACAACATTGTCAGATTCAGGTAAGGGATGCACACACACAGCCATTGCTGTTTTCACCCCAGTAATTGCCGCTTAGTGTATCTTGTAGACAGTAGAGGCTGGTGAAACCTAGACCTGGTGGGGTGCCTTGGATCTTTCAGTTCTATGCTTGCTCACTGCATAGGGCTGATTTTGGAACCGCACCTAAGTTAAATCTCATCAGTGGTGTATGCAGGCTTAGATTTTTGTTCAGTGGCTCTCTCTCAAGCTTGTAAAATAGTAAAAAGGAAAACCACCAGCTACCAAATGGTTGTTATAGAAAGATAACCACTCTGCAGCTTGTTTTCCTGTTCAGTTAAGAAGAAGAAGACTTTGGATTTGATATCCCACTTTATCACTACCCGAAGGAGTCTCAAAGCAGCTAACGTTCTCCTTTCCCTTCCTCCCCCACAACAAACACTCTGTGAGGTGAGAGAGGCTGAGAGACTTCAGAGAAGTGTGACTAGCCCAAGGTCACTCAGCAGCTGCATGTGGAGGAGCAGGGAATTGAACCCAGTTCACCAGATTACGAGTCCACCGCTCTGAACCACTACACCACACTGGTGGTTTTACTCTCAGGTAAGTGGACAGAGGGTTTCAGGCAGCATACATCATGCACCATAATAAAACTAAAGCAATTGTCCCAATGTCATACAGTAAGCTTCATGACTGAGTGGGGATTTGAACCCTGGTCTCCTGCGTCCTAGTCCAATTCTCTAACCATTATGCTACCCTAGCAAATGACATGATTACGCTGTTGTTGCATACTCCATTACCTCTAACCCTCCAGCTAGGTGACAAAGTGGGCAAGCTCACTTATTCCCTCATTCCAAAAGTGGAGAAGCACTTTCACTATTCAACCCCAAATTCATCATGGACAGAGACAGTGGTGTGAAAATGGTCTTGACAGGAGCAATTATGTTGCTTTCCTGAGGCCATATAACCTTTGACAGACTGAAAAGTGAAAAGGCAAGATGGGCAGAAGAAGAGAGAAAGATGCATATTTTATTATTTTAATACTCACATTCAAGTAGTTGGTTATTGGTTCATAAGCAATGTTGTATTCATTCAAGTGGTATTTTGCTGCAGGATCAACATAGTTTTTCTTCAGAAATTCCTCCAGCACTCCTTTCTCCTTCATGTTCTCCCGAATGGATTTCCCTTTCTTCAGAATGACTCTGCAGAAGACACAAAGATCTCAGGATGCCAAAAGCAACAGTGCTGGTCCTTCTGTATCTCTCCTATGCCCTTTTTCTTCATCAGCTTCCTCCTCTATTTTGGTACTGGGAACTGCTAATGGTCCATCATGCTACTTTATCCTTTATTTTATTCATCATATTAAATTTTATTAAATAAATAAAAGCAAGGAAGTGCACAAGGCAGAAAGAATAAGTCTTGAAGCCTGAAAAACTAGGGTTTAACTTTTCTATGGAAAGATAAGAACATAGTCATTGGCTGAAAATGTGTGACCTGATTTAGCTTCCAGTAATATTTCCATCTCACTCATTACTACAGGGCTCATCCAGACTGCCTATTGTGTCACGGGTCTGGGATTTAAAGCTCTGCCTCTAAGCTTTTGGGTCCCTGCACTTTCCCTGGGAAAACCCAAGTTTTGCAGCTGAATTGGAGCAAATGGCAATTAGGTCTTCTGTGGATATCCATTTGCTTCAATTCAATGATAAAACACAGGTTTTCTTGGGGGAAGCGCAGGGACAAAAAAACTGCTCAGGCCTGGAGCTTTAAAGTGCATACCTGTGCCTGGAAAACACAGTGCAACAGAAAGTCTGAATGAGACCCTAATTGAGACACTCACCTCTCCAGCCCCTCCGACAGGTGGAGACAGACCAGTACCAGGATCAACCACTTCATGATGCTCTGTGTCTTGGCCAGTGTGATAGTCTAGAGAATCTAGAAATCCCTTCCGCAGTTACAGCTGTTGTGTCCCTACTTTTATACCCAGGGCTACTCTCCTCTGCTGGCTTATCTGTTTACTCTTGATGTCCTCCAGTACCATGCATTCCCAATATCTACACTTTCCATTGCTTATGAGTGATAGAAAGTCCTTTGTTAGAGTGGTTTTAAATGCAACTTGTGCCCTTCATTTTTTGTAAAAAGAAATATTGAGTGATTATCTACAAACTTTTGCTAATACGGAAAACAAATCTGCGATAAGATATTAATAAGCCAAATTCCTTATAATCTGTTCCTACCCTTTTCAGAAACAATAAAGGACAATTTGATAATCACAGCTGCTGTGATGGGTATTTAAGTGTGGCTAGATACGTTCCATTTTTATACACTGAGTCGAACAAATATTGTAACTCCAGGTTATCTTCACTAAGGTATTGGGCCATGTTGAGTCATGCCCTTGGGAAGCTGTGCTTGCTAACATTATATTTAATTCCATGTTTGGGTCTAAGCTGTGATCAGTTCACATTTAATATCTAGGTTTTTCAGTTGATTAGTATGTCAAAGATAATAATTGTCAACAGCTCGAGTTCCCTAATAGAACTTAATGAGGTTTTGAAATAGCTGTTTTCTGTTGCATGAACACATTTTCACACCTTGCATATTTATGTGTTTCCATTCAGGTATTTTTAAATTATTCCATGGAAGATCTGTGCATGCCAGTCCCACCCTCTCCACCACACCGAGTGGGAAGGTCTGAAGGGGGATTGTCAGCACATTCAGGGAATTCAGGGAACTCTTCACCCACAGATAAAATTTAAAAATAGCTTGAATAGTATGAGAAACTATTCCAGATTAGCATCAATTACAGATGACCTGCTTATTGAGCATTCATGCTAATTTGTTTGCACAAAGTGGGCAATGTCGGCTGTTTATTGAACACACTTTCTGATTTTTTTTGTGGGGGGTGGTGGCTATAGGACGGTGTGCCAAGCTATCGATATCCCACACTTTCCACTTCAATTTCCCATCACTTTCCTAACTCCAAAAGATTCAACTTTTTGGGGAAGCAGGTAAGATTAGATGGGCCCATCAAAATCTGGTCCATCCAAGTTTCTTAGGGGGTGGGGCTAATTCTATCTCACTCCATTTCCAGGTGGATTTTAAATGGAAAATCCTTACAAATTCATGTGGAAACACTCTTTCTAAAACAACAACAACAACTTATGAAGTTCTCTGGGGGTTGCACACTGCCTTGATTCAGCTATTTATTTGTTTTATTTTTTTAAAAAAATATTATAAACTTTTAAAAATAGGGCATCTGGCCACCCACAGCGTGGAGCAGCTAATACAGTGGTACCTCGGGTTACATACACTTCAGGTTACAGACTCCGCTAACCCAGAAATAGTACCTTGGGTTAAGAACTTTGCTTCAGGATGAGAACAGAAATCGTGCTCCAGTGGTACGGCAGCAGCGGGAGGCCCCATTAGCTAAAGTGGTGCTTCAGGTTAAGAACGGACCTCCGGAATGAATTAAGTACTTAACCTGAGGTACCACTGTACAGGGGAGCTCCTTGATGCCTCATGTTTTGAATGCATCTGCAGCTTGTCCTTCAGACAGTAACAGGTCATTATGGTGGCTCCCATTTAAAGAAGCTAGGCAGTAGGCACTACACACCTGAAGCCCCAGGTCATCATCTCCACCAGTTAAAACATTTTCCTAAGGGTAACTTCATATGGGAAAGGCAGGAAGTAAACTCTACTTCCACATCATTTTCATTCAATCAATAGAAGACACCCAAGACCATCTAGTTCATGATATTCTGTAGGAGATACCCTCCAACTGTTCTGACCATAGACGGGTTCATATGAGTTTCACTGGCTGCACACATAGATACAACACATACACACCATGCAAACCACACACACTTTCTCCATGAGCCCAATATCCACTGTACTAAGTACAAAAATGCCTGCATTCATGCTACTAGGATTTATGGGATTGAGGGCACTTCCCTGCACGCAGTGTCAATTTGTAATAAAGATCCAAACCATTGGAGGTTTTTAAGCAGAGGTTGAATGGCCACCTGTCATTGGTGCTTTAGCTGAGATTCCTGATTGCAGGGGGTTGGACTAGATGACTAGAGTTGGGGTCCCTTCCAACTCTACAATTCTATGCTTCTATTAGGATGGGAGAGCGGTTCATTCAGTATGTGAATCTTTAGCTTGTGAATTTAACTTTTCTGCACTTATGGTGGCAATATGATTTCGTGCATGCCTTGGGGTATTGGAGTCTTTGCAGAAATAGAATTAATACAATTAATATACAGTGTCCCCTTTGCTAGCATTGTTAGGGGCAATAAATGATTCTAACCAACAGCTCTGTGTTATAAAGAGCTGTTGACCTCTTTGGAGACAGGAAGGTGCTGGCACTCAGATGATGGACTAATCCTTTACTCTTGATATACCTGAGTTGGACACTTGTCCTAGTGGGAAAACTGAGCTGTCAAATATGTGCTGCTTTATGCCTTTATCCTTTTATGCAGGTTGGTAACTATTTGTTTCATATATGAACAGAGAAGAATACAGGAGACAAGTACCTCATACACATGGAAGACTGTGGAGAGAACTATTGGAGTAAGAGCTTTGGAACCTGGTTTGGTTTGCACTTTTGGTGTTAT
This sequence comes from Podarcis bocagei, assembly GCF_964188305.1. Taxonomy (NCBI): domain Eukaryota; kingdom Metazoa; phylum Chordata; class Lepidosauria; order Squamata; family Lacertidae; genus Podarcis; species Podarcis bocagei. The sequence continues at coordinate 45,754,487 of NC_138129.1, read as the reverse complement.
TTTGGCTGCTTTGCTGTCTTCAACTATGAGACTGCTGTCATGGAAAAGTTAAGGAGTTCAGAAATATCACCGTGAGTTCTTTGGAAACTCAAGTGGATACCATCCAGACTTGGCAGTTATTAATTTATCTATTAGGCCTAGGATTTCATCTGTTGTCACCACTATTTACCTCAGTTCCTCAGAGTCCCATCCTAAGTTCAGGCATAGCTATCTGCTCTACATCTTCCCTGTGGAGACACATGCAAATAGTTCATTTGGCCTTTCTGCAATGTCATTTTCTTCCTTTAGCACACTTTTGTTTCCCTTCTCATCCAAAGATCTGCCACTTCCTTAATTGTACTTCTTGTTCCTAATGTGTTTAAAGAATGCTTGTTGTTGGTCTTTATGTTTTTAGCAATGTGCTCCTCTCTTTTTCCCCATCTCTTATAGGCTTCCTATTTCTTTTGCCAAGGTTTGTCTTCCATTTTGTTCCCCTCACAAGACTATCATTTTTCTCAAGAAGCCTTTCTGTCTCTAACAGCTTCATTGACACTGTCCATTAACCATGTTGGTATCCTCTTGGCCCTGGTGGTACTTTCCCAAATCTGCATAAGCTTTCTAGCTGAGCTTCTGTTACTGTGATTTTGAACCCAGAAGCATTCCAGAAAGGATGTAGGAATAGCTAGGAAGTCTTGGAAATGGGGCTGAGAGAGGCAAAAAGACTTAGTGTACCCCTATAAATGTGATGTGAAGCAGGATATGTTGGAGTGTTACTGCTGTAAACCTTCCCTATTAGGCTCAGCCTAATAGGTGAAAATCTTATATCATAGAAATCTCCGAAATCTCCAATGACTTTTATTTCAAGGAAACCAAATCCAAGGTTGGCATCCCTGACATGTTTTGCTGCTCACAGATTGGGTCATCAGCAAAACAGTATAATATGGAGAACCATACATTTGCCAGAAGAGCTCATTAACTCTCCCTGTGAAGCATACCCACCAACATTTCTTTGATGAAAGTAGGAACGTCCTATTCTATAATAATAATAATTTTATTATTTATACCTCACCCATCTGATTGGGTTGCCCCAGCCACTCTAGGCAGCTTCCAACATATATAAAAAACATAACAAAACAATAAACATTAAAAAGCTTCCCTCTACAGGGCTGCCTTGAAATGTCTTCTAAAGGAGATGTATAGTTACTTATCTCCTTGCTTGGGGGGTCACAGAACTCCATACCCCCCCCACATTCATCCAATGAAAATAGGGATATCCTGCCATACCCTCCAATATTTCTCCCATGAAAATAGGGACGTCCTAAGGAAAAGCAGGACATTCCAAGTTCAAATCAGAAACTGGGACGGCTTCTGTAAATCCGGGACTGTCCCTGGAAAATAGGGGCGCTTGGAGGGTTTGTGTGATGTGCTTCTGCTTAGCTCAGGAGTTTACCTGCAGGTTACAGATCTGCTCATTGCAAAAAAATCATACATGGGTAAGCTTTTATTCCCACTGACTTTAAGGGAAGTATCTGAAGTTCCATTCTGACTTTAGCAATTGACTTTTCAAAAGTGCTCCTCAGTTTGTTGTTACACTACCAGTTGTGCTGGTCTCTCTGTCCTGGGAGACCCTAGTGGAGGGATAATTCTGGGGTAATGTGATGGTGAGATTATTTAGTTATTTCATAAAATTTGATTTACCCCCCCCCCAAAAAAAACCCCAACCTTTCAAAGCAGTTTACATATGCAGATATAAAGGATTTTTGGTAACCCTCCCCAGGGCCTAGGGGAATGTAAAATTCTGCAGCTTTAGGGAAAACATTGAGATGTCACATTTTCCCCCATCATGCTTCGTCAGCAGTTTCAGAAACCTACTCTCAGGGGCGGACTTTGGTAATCATTCGTAATATGGTGCCCTTTGTGAGGCAATAATTTGGGGCCCCCCAAACGGACCTTCTCAACTTTGGATCTTCTCCATTTTGTGCCCCCTTGGCTTAGCACCCTATGTGGGGGAACTTCCCACACTGCCCTAAATCTGATGCTGCCACTCTCCAGCAACACAGAGCAGAGCTTTCAGTGTGGCTGCCCCTGTTCTCTGGAACAACATTCCCACTGAGATATGATAGGTACCCACTAGCTATACTTTCCAGAAATAATTAAAGACATTTTTGCTTTTCCAGACTTTTCCAGATGGATGAAAAGGTTTCTGCCTATGGTGTTCATTTTGTATTATGTTTAATACTGTACAATTTTTAAAACCTATTTTCAACTGTTTTACTCCTTTTTAAAATATCTTAGTTATGTTTACGATGTGTCTGTGAATCTCTCTCTCTCTCTCTCTCTCTCTCTCTCTCTCTCTCTCACACACACACACACACACACATTCAAATATTTAATAATAATAATAACATTTCCCCCCAAGCAAGTCAGGCAAGAACTCATACAACTCAAATTGTTATTTGTATGATTAGATTATATTTTTATTTGCTTGCAATTACTTTGGAGAGAAGCCCAGCAGTCATGTTGTGAATTTTCACAGCAGAGGTTTCAAATTTTTGCAGAGGAAACACCTCCAAGTCCTTAGAAAGGAAGGCTGGTGGATTACAGCATGTATCAGAATGAATAAGCAGGTGGAATGAAGCGGGACGAGGCCTGGAGCAGCACAAAAGACTTCTGGGAGAGTTTATGCTACTGGTGCAAATCCAACCTGGTTGTTGCCCAGATCGTACACGGAATAGTAGGACCTAAGGAAGACATCACCAAGGATCCACAGAGGCTGTCCATTCTGGGATGGCAGGTAAGTGGGCATGATGCCAATGCTGCAATAGCCGCTGTTGTTCTGTGAAAGAAAAATCACAGTTAAATCTATTTGGCTTGAGAGTTGTCATCAACTTCATGGCATGAATAAGAAACTGCAGAGTAATGAGAGAACACTACATTTCAGCACACAAAACTTTGCACCTGAATGTTGAATTTCAAGATTTTTGCCCTTTTCTTGGTCAGTGTTTGGCTTTTATTTAAAAAGTATCTGTAAGATTGGAGATATACTTCAGAGGTCCAGACTATGGGAAGCCCAGAACAAATTAATAATTAATAATTTGGACTGTGATTTTGTTGTTTTTTTATTTTAGTTTATTGTTTTTAATTGGATTATAATTGGTTTATGATTATGATTTGATGGATATGTTAATTGGCTGTTTTTATTGGAAAATTAATAAAAAAGTTTTTTTTAAAAAAAGGTATCTGTAAGAGTGCAAACTTGCATTAGCAGCTGTGTAAAGTACAGTTGCACACTGACCCTACACAGAGGTGTAAGAGCACTGCTCTGCAGTCAGAAGGGTACAAACAGCATCCCAGTAATGAATGGTCCAGGTATGTTCTCCATCTCTAGGGTACAAGCACTTTACACCTGCATCCTACTACATTGGCATAGACACTAATTACGTTTCCTAGTGGTTATTTTTAAAGCCTGCTTTACATCACATATTCCCCATGGTAGATGAAAAACCACATAGGCAGTTTAGCCAGAAGCAAGTCCTTGGATGAGACAACCAGCCCTAAGTACTGAAACACCCACCAGCAAAGGGAAGAAACCTTTTCCAGCGCCTGGTGCCATCAATCAGTATTAACTGATGGCTTTAATTTCCATTAATGCTTTTCACTGATTTTATTCTTACATGTTGTATACCACCTTGATATTTGTTTGTGAAGGTGTGGATTAGGACTATTAAATAAATAAACAAATAACACATTTTTGTGAAGGTGTGGATGATTAAATAAGCAAACAAAGAAATAACTAACTAACTAACGGGGAACAGCTTTTCAGTGGTCTCACATACCTGAAGGACGTAGGCTGAGGGGCTCAGAGGGAAACTGCTTCCACCGATGACAAAAGTAATGGTGGGCATGCTCTGGATGTTGCTGCAGCTGACCACATACTGTGGGAGGAGAAGTATGGTAAGAGCTAAGCAGCAGCATATTTCAATGACTATTACACTTCAAACATTACCACCACTAACTAAAAAAATGAGGATCCTTAGGCACCCTTTCCCTGGTGGTTAAAACTGAAATGCAGATCTTCAATGTTTGTTCAAAGTCAAGGTGGGAGTTTGTGGCAGGAAGATGATAGAGGAGTTTTCTGACAGCTGGTAACACTCCCCACTCATGGGCGGAGGAAGTAGGGTGTGGTGGGTGCGGTCCGCCCCGGGTGTTGCCACTGAGGGGGTGACAAAATGCCGGGCAGCACTCACTGGGGGGCCTGTTACATGCCCGAACCATGTGTCTCTCCTGGGAAAGATGTGGTGGCTTGGGCACGCACAGGCTCCGTGCTGCCCAAACGGTCCACCTGCTGCCTCCCCCCAGCTGTAGGGGAGCTGAGTAGGAGGAGACAGGCAGACTCCAAAGTCCCTGCGGTGTGCCCCATCCCTATGGGCAGCTTGCCTAGCCCTGCCCTCGCCCTGAGTGGCTTCCTCTGCTGCTGTCCCCACTCCCACCCCACCAGCCAAATAAGAGAAATATATTTCCCTGAGTCTACACTCCTTGCATGATCCTTTGAACTGTATCCACTGTGTGGGGTCAAACAAGAACATGCTAAGTTTCATGGGTGCTGATACTGAGCATCTTCAGATTATTGGTGCTAAGTGGTCGTGCCCCCAGTCCACAGCTGCGTTCCCCCCCTACCTCGCCATTGCTGTCCTGCTCAGCTCCAATGTATTGCATCAGCTCTCCAAAGACCTGCTGTGGAGCAGTGAGGAGGGACGTTCCAGTATCCACAATTGCCTGGCATCCCTGGCTGCACCAGTTGCTGATCTGGTTGCCAATATAGAAGCTAGAGGGAAAGAGTTGAAAAAGTTGTCAGCAGTTATATTCCTATTAAGATCAAGGAGTCGCAAGACCATAGGATGTCATGCTTCCTTGCTTGCTTTAGATGTTTTCATGGCATCATCAAAGCTGCCATGGTTTTGAGCTTTTCATAATAACCAAAAGCAGGATTGCAGTCTTACGTTTTTGGGCTATAATAATCACAGCTCTTCTTTCCGTGTCCTGGAAGATGCAGAGGGCCAGAGCCAGAAATAAATGGAATAAGATATGCTTGCAGATTGTTGAACTCTAATTTTCAGCATAAGCAAAGGATATTTGTATTTTAGTGTTCTGTTGGAAGCCGCCCAGAGTGGCTGGGGAAATCCAGCCAGATGGGCAGGGTATAAATAAATTATTATTATTATTATTATTATTATTATTATTATTATTATTATTACTCTTTGGATCATGTTTCATGGTATGCAAAATAAGATGGGGGGAAATTACTCAGCTGGCCCAAGGGAAAATTACTCAGCTGGTTCAAGGGAAAAACTCAAATCAAAGAACTGTCCAGGTTTTCAACCACAAGCCTCTACTGAAGCCTGATCAGGCTCCCAGTAGACATTATCTATGAGAATAGTCTCACCTTTCGATTGCAATTTGCCAGTAAGCTTCTTGGGTGACTGGAGTCCAGACAATCTGTCCAGAGTAGAGGCTGGAATCAACTCCTCCCAAAGCAAGTTCACCACCCTGGTTGCCCTCTTGCCTAGAAGGACAAATGCACAAGAAGGGGAAACACTTCATTATTTACATACATTCACTGAAAAAGACAGAAAGCTGGATCTGGAATCAGCCATAATTAAGAGTAGACCTGTCGCCATTTATGGGACAAGGCTAAAGTGGGTCTGCTCTAAGCATGATTAAAGCTGCAATCGTAACCCCACTTATAAGGGAGTAAACCCCACAGAATTAAATAGGACTTCTGAGTAGGCATGGCCAGGACTGCACTGTAAGCCTGGATCCAACCTGGAGAGACTCTAAAATGGAAGGTGCTTTACACAGAGCAGCAAACATCTCCTTTGTTTTATGTTTAAGTTACTTTGAATTGAATGCTATTATAGATATGTGGCTTTATAACCTTGCAACCAAGGTCCATCATCAGAGGCAATGGCATATATTAGTGAGAGTGTTGGACCTTGGGCTAGTAATTCTCCCTCAAGCTAGTTGCTCAGCCCTAGCATTTGTACAAAATAGCAAAGGACTATTTTGTATTTGACATGTCTCAAAAATCCCATTACTGTTGTAATTTTTTATTTATTTTTATTTATACTCTACCTTTTTCTCCAAGGAGCTCAAAGTGGCATTTATGGTTCCCCCCTTCATCATTTAACTCCCACAAGAACCCTACAAGGTAGGTCAGGCTGAGAGGCAGTGACGGGCCCAAGGTGATCTAGTAAGTGTCATGGCTGAGTGGGGATTTGAACCCTGGTTTCCCAGGTTCAAGTCTGACACTCAAGCCACTACACTATACTGGTTCTCAGTAAACAGTCTGTTGAATCTGAAAGCTGTAGTCAAAGAGAACCAACCATGGCCACTGAGGGGAGATTGTCATTGGATAGTGTTGAACAGGAATGAATGAACTTATGATAGAAGTGAGTCAATAATTCCCCATGAGTTTCTCTTCCTTTGTCTAGTTTGCCCATCACTGATGGGGGAAGGTACACTTCAAGGTTAAAGCAATGGTAACAAAATAGGCGAGTAGCTTCTGGTTTATATTGACTTTTCCTGAAATATAAGGATGCCTGAGGAATTTGCGTTGTGAATTCCAATATGACCTGACATGATCTGCCCTTCCCAGACTGCGCTGTGAATCAGAATGAAGATATCCTTCAGATTTCACCTTTCTCTGAAGTTTGCAAAGAAATGTTTTTGACACAAAAAAGCAAATCAGAATGCTTTTTAAAGTGCACAAAGTGTAAAAAAAGTGCATATTTTGTGAGAAAATATATACAGAAAAGCATGTTGGGAAAAATATATTCAAAAGTAAGTATTTAAATATGAATCTTCATGCATATTTTTAAAATTTGTACTTATGAATGAACAAAGCGGGAAAGTGATATGGACTGGAAAAAGATCAAACCATCCTTCTCTACTGAAAGGTGTCCTGAGAAACTTATAAGAGGGATAGACGGAGGCAAGGCAAATGCAAAAGAAAAAGAATTTTTTTCATCCATACCCGCTCAGGTAGAAGCCGAACACGGGAGCATCAAGAAGGTTCTGCTGGAGCATCCCCTGCATGACTGTGGTGGCACCACCAGAAGAAATGGCAGGGTAAGCCAAGCCCAGGATGCCGTCAAACTGGGCATAGACAAAGTTTGTGCCAGGCTCAGTCTCACTCAGGCCAAATTCCTGGTTGGTGATGGAAATGCCTTGAATCTAGAAGGGAATTATAGGAAGGAGTCATCATCACAACCAAGCAGAAAAAGCACATTGCAAAGGGGAGAAAAAGAAACCTGCCAGAAAAGCACAGCATATGCAATATGCAATGGGGATATTACAGGACAATTCACTAACCACTTTTTATCCTGAGAAACAAGTGATCTAAATGGACTCGGGTCACTCAAAATGTCTGGGAAAATGAAACCTCTCTGGGCTCATTATCAAGATGAGGAGATGAACTTTCAAGCATTCCTCTCTTGATTTTCTGTTCATTGGGACTTCATAACAATACCTAGAAATGCAGTTGGCTCTCTTCTTTTACCATCTTAAAAAATATAGTAGACTAATCTAATAAATCCCTTGAGCTAATGAGTATTATGCATGGAATATAATAGCAGTCACTGCGCTAGTGCAGTGTCACTACCAGCTGCCTTGTTCCAAAGTAGAAATATCAGTTCTCATACTACTGTGACAGAGAAAGTGGCACCACTGTAAAGTGGACAAGTGCCATCAAGAAATATAGCAGAATGGCATCACACAAAGCTGTTGTGTGCCATGCAACTGGGGGGAAAGGGGACATGGTGAGGACAAGTGACAACAGGTTTGAGAATGACTGCTCTCTGGTCACTGTGGCTATGCAGAAATCCTCTTGCCTGGTGCATAGTATTGAAATGGGTGCACATATTCCTGAACTGGCTTGCCTTGCATAGGTCAGATGCCACAGATGCTTTCTTGATAATGACGCTCTTTCATTAAGTTCACAGAGTGCTATTGAAGAACTGATTGTTGAGGTTGGCTGTAATAGATCTCCAAGTATATTTGTACAAGAGGGTTTCTCCCCACCCTCCACTGCATCTGCAGCTTTGGCTGTGCTCAAGGTCACTATACTTTGTTACCTGTGTGATCTAAGTGCATTGCATTAGGAATGTTAGAATGGATTCCTTCCTGGCAACTAAATTACTATCTATCTGCTTCTGTTGCAAGAAGCAGTTTTTAATATTCTGTTGGGAACTATCCAGAGTGGCTGGGGCAACACAATCAGATGGGTGGCATACAGTTGTTGTTGTTGTTGTTGTTGTTGTTGTTGTTGTTGTTGTTGTTACTATTGAAACCAATATAGGGTGCACTGCTGCTTACCGTTACGGTATCATAGCCAAAGAGCCCAGTGAGGCTCCCAGTTCCATACTGCAAAGAGAAGGTCTGGTCGTTGGTGGAATAAGTAGAAGACTGGCTGGGGTTGAACAATGGGTGGTTTGCTAGTGGTAGAAATTAAAGAAAAACAGACTTGTGTCACTTTTAGGCTCACAACAAAACTAGGTTTTAATACCATGTGTGTCACTCCCTCTTCTCATCCACCATTGAACCTGAATCCACAGCTGTGAGTGAGAAAAGTTCCAGCACCAAAATATAAACCCAAAAATCATTCTTCACCTTTGTTTTGCTTAGAGCAGTGGTGGCCAAACTTGGCTCTCCCTGACCACTGGTCCTGTTAGCTAGGGATTATGGGAGTTGTAGTCACTGTCTGAGGAAGAGGAGTGCAGGGGGAGTGCACCACCCCCGGCAGCACAATCCTGGTGGGGTGCCATCGCGGCTGCCCCCCCCCCCGTGCTGGGTGCCACACCCCTGCAGGCAGTGTGCCATGCCTCCAGGACACACGCCAGCCCCAGCCCCGCCTGCTCTCTGCCCCACGGTGCCAGAGCATGAAGCTCCGCCACTGGTTGTAGTCCCCAAATGGCTGGAGGACCACGCTTGGCCACCACTGGCTTAGAGGATACTCACTGCAAGCCTGACTCTGGCAGTAGACTGATGGCACCCAGAGGTTGGATGACCCAGTGTCAAAGAGAACCAAGAAGTTCTGGGGTGGAGTTCCAATGCTGATCTCTCCATAATAGGACATCTAGAGAAAGGAGTACATTGCCATCAACAATAGCCTCCCCACATTGATATCTGCATAAATTCCCAGCACATGCAATAGAACATTTTGCACAACCGCCCCAAAAGGAAGCAAAAACTACCCATTACTGTAACTACCCAAAAATATTCCTCATATATATTTTTCTTCTTTTGATTTTTCATGCTCTCCCATATATTTTAATTTAGAGTGATGCACAAAGAGAACCACAATTCCATTCTCAAAACTTAAAATTCCCATGATTTTTAATAGTCACATATTAGGACTCAAACATTGATATTCAGCTAAATCTGGACTTCTTATTCCATCCAGCACATGTTGAAATCCTAGCCTTTACTCTTTCCTAGTTTTGCTCTTTCTATGATTTTGGTAGCTTCTCTTAGCCAACCGTATACTCACGTCCATGTAGTTAGCAAGGGGTTCGTAACCACTGGCATAGTTGTTGAGGTACTTGCTGGCAGGGTCATAATGATTGTCCTTTAGGAACTTTTCAAGGACACCCTTCTCCTTCATCACCTCCCGCATGGACTTGAACTTTTTCAGGGGAACTCTGTATGGGATGAAGAGTTAGACGCAGAGTCAAAAAGACAGCTGTAAACTCTTTGCATGTTAAGTATGCTCAGTGGAATATCTTCAGACCATTGATGGAATTCTCTGGTCTGAACCATATAATACCTAAGGCAAGCACACTAACTTCCATCTAATTCCATCAGGGTTCAAGCTAACCTGACACCATCCTAACCTTAAAAGGCCACACTAACTCTCGCACTGTGTTGTTAACAAGGAATGGAAAGCCAAGAGGGACACTTGTACAGGTTCTTCCACTGGACTTCTCTTCTGCGATATTGCACATTTCTCCTTTCCTCCCTGCCCAAAAGTGCTCTGTCTATCTTTCATCTTACTTGTTATTTAACCAATACCTACAGCTGCTGATTCAATAAAAAGGTATTAGCTAAACTATTTTGGATCCTGTCTTTGCCCTTCTCAGTGATTCTCTACTGCAGGGATGGCAAAACGTTTTGGGCTCAAAGGCCACATTCATCCTTAGCCATCGTTCTAGGACTGCGTGGCAGCAGTGGGTGCTGCCAAAAGTGGGTGTGCCCATCTCACAGTCTCACATACATACACACAGAGGCACACAGCTCCCTCTTCAGCTGAGCAGCTGAGCTGTGTGTGTGTGTGTGTGTGTGTGTGTGTGTGTGTGTGTGTGTGTGTGTGTTATTGCCCACTAGCTGTTCATCAGTTAATGTTACACCCGACAAGCAAGGAAGGATCAATTAACATGCCAATTAAGGCTCTAGTTGGCTCTCTCTGCCCACCCCAATACCTACGGTACATACTGTACTTAAATAATTAAAAAACATTTCTCCTACCACTACCAGAATTAGAGTGATCTTGCGGGACCAAATAATTGCTTGTGGAGACACATACATCAGGCCTTCCTAGCTCTAAGGAAAATAAGTTTTTTACCCATATACTGTACATACTATGAGTAGTAAGATTCCATGGCTATTAACTAGCATCACTGAGATTGGAATCTCCATATTCACAATTTTCAGAGAGGTACCGTAGTTGTGTTAGCTTCTTGCAGCAAAAACAATGAAAAGTGTTTAAGATCCCACAAAACTCTTCTGTTGTTTTTCAGTGTTTACAGCATAACTCTGATTTGCTGAGGAGGACAGAAAAATGATGGCTGTCACCATCACGCCTCCCATGAGCTTACCAAGGACATCTGCCTGGCTACTTTTGAGAAAAAATGCTGAGCTAAATGAATAATTTGTCTCATACATTAAAGCAATTGATGTAGGGAGTGAATTGAATAGAGACTGAAAAAGGCCTGCATAGGAAACATACATTCCTCATACATGCAATTCTCCCCCCCCCTTTTTAATTTAATTTTTATTGCAAAGTAAATACTGTCATTTTAATCATTGATATTCTGCCCCATAATGACAGCTTCAATTTACTCCAATTTTCTAAATTTCCTTTAATTTCCTTCCATTTTTTGCATCATAAATGCAGTTCTAATAATGCAGTGAAATACAAATGAATGAAAGAAAGAACATTAACAGTATAATCATTCCTGTGCACATCTCCTGAGAAGTTCGGCCCACTGAGTTCAGCAGCATTTACGCTACTTTCAGGTAAATGTGTACAGGAGTATATATATATATATATATATGCAGGTTTTGGTGTCTTCGGGTGTCTTCCCGTGTAAGAGTTGGGGTGTCTAGGCGACGTTTCGACGAGGTCTCACTCGTCATCTTCAGGCTGGTGCTTTCGGCTTCTTGTTACTGGAACAGAGCAGGATCTCAGTGTTTGAGTTCCTATAAATACTGTTGAGGGGGTGTGGTGTATAGCCTCCAACGTTCTGGGCAGAGAGGAAGTTCCCAGGTTAGTGTGTCTTTTCTTCTTTTGTTCATTAATTACTTGAGGGATATCTTGAGTGATTTCTTGAGTGATATTCTGAGTACCACTTAGGAGGGTCATTAGGTGTGGATTAGTTGCTAAAGCTTTCGTGTCTTGACCTCTTGACCTTGTGAAGAGTTTTTTCTGAGAAGATGGCTGTACTGCACTTAGTTGTGCTCTGGCTTGGCTTCGTGTATAGGGGCGAGCTGTGGTTTTGTGCCCTGTGCCAGCCAGATCTGTGTAGGGATTGCAGGGGGGTGCAGCATCCGGAGGTGCCACTATGGTTTGGCTACTGGATGGTGTCTGTAATTTATCTGTGGAGAGGGTCTGGGTTTGGGTCTGGTGTGGTTGATTGGAGATGGCGTTCTGTGTGCCTCTGGTTCTGGTGTCGGTTTTTGTGGGGAGGGCTATTTTCCAGATGTCTGGCAGGCGGGACGTATCGTCACGCTTGTTCATGTTGTGAGGGTGTTTCTCTATCTCGATGGCTTCCATGATTATTCTCTTGTGGTGGTGTTCCATGTTAAAGAGCAATTTGGAATCTGAAAAATTAATTTCGTGTCCTGTTTCTTTCATGTGTTGGTAAAGAGAGGAAGTTTTTTCTTCTTTTTTGACGGCATTCTTGTGTTCTGCGATACGTGCATTTATTCGTCTGTTTGTTTGTCCAATGTACGTGGCTGGGCAGACTTTGCAGGGTATTTCATAGACCCCTTGGTTTTCTAACTGGATTTTATCTTTGGGGTTTCTGAGGATATTGGCTATTTTTTGGTTGGTGCAAAAGGCTGTTTTGATATTGTGTTTATGGAGGATTTTGCTAATTTTATCTGTAGTGCCCTTGATATAAGGAAGGAGGGCCATGCCATTGTTTTCTTCTGTGTCTTGCTTTTTGGGGGGTGTTTCTTTTTGGATTAGCTTCGTAACCCTGTTTTGCTGGTATCCGTTGGCGATTAACACATTTGAAAGATTCTGTAACTCAGTTGTCAAGTGGTCTTTGTCAGCCAGGCGTTTGGTTCTGGAGATGAGAGTCTTGGCTACGGAGTTTATTTGTGCAGGGTGGTGGTGTGATTGTGCATGTAAGTAGCGGTTGGTGTGTGTTTTTTTCGGTAGATAGTGTGTCCTAGGGAGCCATCAGGTTTTTTGTAGATAAGGACGTCAAGGAAGGGAAGTTGGTTGTTGGCTTCTATTTCCATAGTGAATTGTATTTTGGGGTGTAGGCTGTTGAGATGTGTGAGGAAGCTATCTAGTTTTTTCTTCCCGTGTGGCCAAATTACAAAGGTGTCGTCAACATACCTGAGCCAAAGTTTGGGTTTGTGTTCTGACTTGTCTAAAGCATTGGTTTCAAAGTGTTCCATGTACAGATTTGCGATGACCGGTGAGAGGGGTGATCCCATAGGTGCTCCTTCTATCTGTTTGTATCTTTGTCCATTGTGGATGAAGTACGTGTTGGTTAGGCAGTGGTTGGTCAGGTCCAGGATGTATTCGGGGGGATTGTATTTGTTTTGAATGGCTGTCAAGGCTTCATTAATGGGCACTTGTGTGAAGAGAGATACAACATCGAAGCTCACAAGTAGGTCGTCGGGATGTAGGTTTTGCTTCTTTATTGTTTCTATGAACTGGAAGGAGTTTGTAACGTGTGAAGCGATAGATTCTGCATAGGGCTGAAGTTGCTTAGCGAGAAATTTAGCGAGATTTTGTAGAGGTGAGCCTATGGAGCTGACTATTGGTCTGAGTGGTGTTCCTTCTTTGTGTATCTTGGGGAGACCGTAGAGTTTGGGGCATCTGGATGATTTTTCTCTGGGGATGATTCTTAGCTGGATTTCTTCACTGATAGGAGAGGCTTTTATTTTGGATTTGGTGGTTTTTTCCAGATAGGTGGTGGGATCTGTTTTTATAGGTTGGTAGGTAGGGTCTTGGAGTAGATTTGATAGTTTTGCTTGGTAGTCCGATGTGTTCATCACAACAGTGGCATTACCTTTGTCTGCTGGGAGAATGATTATGTTGTTGTCTTTCCTCAGGTTGGTGAGTGCTTTCTGTTCTTCTTTGTGTAAATTGCTTCTGGGTGGTTTGCTGGAGCAGAGGATGTTGGTGACTTCAAGTCTGATTTTATTGGCTTCATCTGGGTTGATTTTGGTTAGGCTAGCTTCGACTCCGCATATGATGTTTTCCGTGGGGATGCGTCTCGGGGCGTCTCTTTGGCTCAGGTATGTTGACGACACCTTTGTAATTTGGCCACACGGGAAGAAAAAACTAGATAGCTTCCTCACACATCTCAACAGCCTACACCCCAAAATACAATTCACTATGGAAATAGAAGCCAACAACCAACTTCCCTTCCTTGACGTCCTTATCTACAAAAAACCTGATGGCTCCCTAGGACACACTATCTACCGGAAAAAAACACACACCAACCGCTACTTACATGCACAATCACACCACCACCCTGCACAAATAAACTCCGTAGCCAAGACTCTCATCTCCAGAACCAAACGCCTGGCTGACAAAGACCACTTGACAACTGAGTTACAGAATCTTTCAAATGTGTTAATCGCCAACGGATACCAGCAAAACAGGGTTACGAAGCTAATCCAAAAAGAAACACCCCCCAAAAAGCAAGACACAGAAGAAAACAATGGCATGGCCCTCCTTCCTTATATCAAGGGCACTACAGATAAAATTAGCAAAATCCTCCATAAACACAATATCAAAACAGCCTTTTGCACCAACCAAAAAATAGCCAATATCCTCAGAAACCCCAAAGATAAAATCCAGTTAGAAAACCAAGGGGTCTATGAAATACCCTGCAAAGTCTGCCCAGCCACGTACATTGGACAAACAAACAGACGAATAAATGCACGTATCGCAGAACACAAGAATGCCGTCAAAAAAGAAGAAAAAACTTCCTCTCTTTACCAACACATGAAAGAAACAGGACACGAAATTAATTTTTCAGATTCCAAATTGCTCTTTAACATGGAACACCACCACAAGAGAATAATCATGGAAGCCATCGAGATAGAGAAACACCCTCACAACATGAACAAGCGTGACGATACGTCCCGCCTGCCAGACATCTGGAAAATAGCCCTCCCCACAAAAACCGACACCAGAACCAGAGGCACACAGAACGCCATCTCCAATCAACCACACCAGACCCAAACCCAGACCCTCTCCACAGATAAATTACAGACACCATCCAGTAGCCAAACCATAGTGGCACCTCCGGATGCTGCACCCCCCTGCAATCCCTACACAGATCTGGCTGGCACAGGGCACAAAACCACAGCTCGCCCCTATACACGAAGCCAAGCCAGAGCACAACTAAGTGCAGTACAGCCATCTTCTCAGAAAAAACTCTTCACAAGGTCAAGAGGTCAAGACACGAAAGCTTTAGCAACTAATCCACACCTAATGACCCTCCTAAGTGGTACTCAGAATATCACTCAAGAAATCACTCAAGATATCCCTCAAGTAATTAATGAACAAAAGAAGAAAAGACACACTAACCTGGGAACTTCCTCTCTGCCCAGAACGTTGGAGGCTATACACCACACCCCCTCAACAGTATTTATAGGAACTCAAACACTGAGATCCTGCTCTGTTCCAGTAACAAGAAGCCGAAAGCACCAGCCTGAAGATGACGAGTGAGACCTCGTCGAAACGTCGCCTAGACACCCCAACTCTTACACGGGAAGACACCCGAAGACACCAAAACCTGCATTCCTGTACCCGTGAAAATCTACGAAAGCAAATATCTCACCTCTACGGGGAGGAAACCTTCCAGCTGACAAGAACCTACGAGAAACTAGAAATCCGAAGAGCCACCATCTTATGTGATCTCTTGTTCCTACGCAACTGCCGAGACAACAACTTAATTCCCACATGCTTCCAACTTAAATTCCATTCTAAAACCCCAGCTACCGAAAGGATCCTGAAACGAACTGAACTATCCCTAATCAGAAACGAACTACATAAGAAAAGATACCTACTAAACCAAACCAACAAAGATCTGCTCACTCTTCACCTCAAACTTTGTAACAAAATCCACCCTGCACTCTGGGACAAATGCAAACAACTAGCCGTTTGGAGAGCTGAAACGGAGTCCGCACATAAGACAGACACACACACCAACAAACTCCACAAACTAGAGAAACGCCAGAAGCCCAGCCACCCTCCACAACAACCCATGAAACAAACAGTACATAACATATCAGACAGGATCCTCACCTCAACTGAAACCAAAGTACTCTCCAAAGGTTTCAACTTTGCAGTCGCCCCGAGACGCATCCCCACGGAAAACATCATATGCGGAGTCGAAGCTAGCCTAACCAAAATCAACCCAGATGAAGCCAATAAAATCAGACTTGAAGTCACCAACATCCTCTGCTCCAGCAAACCACCCAGAAGCAATTTACACAAAGAAGAACAGAAAGCACTCACCAACCTGAGGAAAGACAACAACATAATCATTCTCCCAGCAGACAAAGGTAATGCCACTGTTGTGATGAACACATCGGACTACCAAGCAAAACTATCAAATCTACTCCAAGACCCTACCTACCAACCTATAAAAACAGATCCCACCACCTATCTGGAAAAAACCACCAAATCCAAAATAAAAGCCTCTCCTATCAGTGAAGAAATCCAGCTAAGAATCATCCCCAGAGAAAAATCATCCAGATGCCCCAAACTCTACGGTCTCCCCAAGATACACAAAGAAGGAACACCACTCAGACCAATAGTCAGCTCCATAGGCTCACCTCTACAAAATCTCGCTAAATTTCTCGCTAAGCAACTTCAGCCCTATGCAGAATCTATCGCTTCACACGTTACAAACTCCTTCCAGTTCATAGAAACAATAAAGAAGCAAAACCTACATCCCGACGACCTACTTGTGAGCTTCGATGTTGTATCTCTCTTCACACAAGTGCCCATTAATGAAGCCTTGACAGCCATTCAAAACAAATACAATCCCCCCGAATACATCCTGGACCTGACCAACCACTGCCTAACCAACACGTACTTCATCCACAATGGACAAAGATACAAACAGATAGAAGGAGCACCTATGGGATCACCCCTCTCACCGGTCATCGCAAATCTGTACATGGAACACTTTGAAACCAATGCTTTAGACAAGTCAGAACACAAACCCAAACTTTGGCTCAGGTATGTTGACGACACCTTTGTAATTTGGCCACACGGGAAGAAAAAACTAGATAGCTTCCTCACACATCTCAACAGCCTACACCCCAAAATACAATTCACTATGGAAATAGAAGCCAACAACCAACTTCCCTTCCTTGACGTCCTTATCTACAAAAAACCTGATGGCTCCCTAGGACACACTATCTACCGGAAAAAAACACACACCAACCGCTACTTACATGCACAATCACACCACCACCCTGCACAAATAAACTCCGTAGCCAAGACTCTCATCTCCAGAACCAAACGCCTGGCTGACAAAGACCACTTGACAACTGAGTTACAGAATCTTTCAAATGTGTTAATCGCCAACGGATACCAGCAAAACAGGGTTACGAAGCTAATCCAAAAAGAAACACCCCCCAAAAAGCAAGACACAGAAGAAAACAATGGCATGGCCCTCCTTCCTTATATCAAGGGCACTACAGATAAAATTAGCAAAATCCTCCATAAACACAATATCAAAACAGCCTTTTGCACCAACCAAAAAATAGCCAATATCCTCAGAAACCCCAAAGATAAAATCCAGTTAGAAAACCAAGGGGTCTATGAAATACCCTGCAAAGTCTGCCCAGCCACGTACATTGGACAAACAAACAGACGAATAAATGCACGTATCGCAGAACACAAGAATGCCGTCAAAAAAGAAGAAAAAACTTCCTCTCTTTACCAACACATGAAAGAAACAGGACACGAAATTAATTTTTCAGATTCCAAATTGCTCTTTAACATGGAACACCACCACAAGAGAATAATCATGGAAGCCATCGAGATAGAGAAACACCCTCACAACATGAACAAGCGTGACGATACGTCCCGCCTGCCGGACATCTGGAAAATAGCCCTCCCCACAAAAACCGACACCAGAACCAGAGGCACACAGAACGCCATCTCCAATCAACCACACCAGACCCAAACCCAGACCCTCTCCACAGATAAATTACAGACACCATCCAGTAGCCAAACCATAGTGGCACCTCCGGATGCTGCACCCCCCTGCAATCCCTACACAGATCTGGCTGGCACAGGGCACAAAACCACAGCTCGCCCCTATACACGAAGCCAAGCCAGAGCACAACTAAGTGCAGTACAGCCATCTTCTCAGAAAAAACTCTTCACAAGGTCAAGAGGTCAAGACACGAAAGCTTTAGCAACTAATCCACACCTAATGACCCTCCTAAGTGGTACTCAGAATATCACTCAAGAAATCACTCAAGATATCCCTCAAGTAATTAATGAACAAAAGAAGAAAAGACACACTAACCTGGGAACTTCCTCTCTGCCCAGAACGTTGGAGGCTATACACCACACCCCCTCAACAGTATTTATAGGAACTCAAACACTGAGATCCTGCTCTGTTCCAGTAACAAGAAGCCGAAAGCACCAGCCTGAAGATGACGAGTGAGACCTCGTCGAAACGTCGCCTAGACACCCCAACTCTTACACGGGAAGACACCCGAAGACACCAAAACCTGCATTCCTGTACCCGTGAAAATCTACGAAAGCATATATATATATATATATATATATATATATATATATATATATATATATATATATATATTTAATGTACATTTTGTTCTCACAGAAGTTATTGGGAAATGCTATGCATCTTTGCAGGAAATGTCATGTCAATTTGATTCCAATGTCTTGAAAATTTCAAAACAAAAAGGGTTTCAGTTTTTTAAAAAAACGGTCTCAGTTGCTTACTGAGAATCTCTGCCTTTGGATAGAATATTGTGGTTTTAAAGGCTTTTATAAAAATAAAGTTTCAATGATAAAATGCTCTGTGTTGCACTTTACAGCTATATTTCTCACTTAACAACTTGATAAAAGAGCATCGTTGCTATTATCTAAATCAAGAATAGCCAACATTGTGCTTTCCATATTTTGTTGGACTACAAGTCCCATCATCTATGACCATTGGTCATGCTGGCTAGGACTGATGGGAGTTGAAGTCCAACAACATCTGGAGGGCACCCATTATCTAAATTTTATGAGCTAACTGTCACAATCATTACTATACTCAGAACGACTGAATTCAGTACATAGTTCTGTAGACATAGGCTTGCTACTGAAATCCAGTAGAAAACAATGGATCTCAGGCTAGTCATTATGACTAACTTGGTCCATAGGTTTTTAAAGATCCTAGGCAGCAGTCCTAGGCATGTTTATCTGGGATTAAGCCTCACCCCGAATGCTTATTGCTTACTCCCAGATAGGAGTAAGTGATGAACAGCACATTATTACTTTACAGGCACATTGTGCTAAACATTCATACTTCATTGCTGCTCTTTTTTTCCGGCTACCAAGCACAACTGAAGCCAAGAATCACCCGGAGAGGCTGCACCATGCCATTGTTCCATACTCACTTGACAACAGCACCCTCACAGAGGTGAAGGCACACCAGGGCAAGGATCAGCCACTTCATGATGCCTTCTTTCTTCTGAGCAGTTTCTAAAGTGTATTCTTTCACTGCTGCACCTTGGTCTTAAGACACTGGGTAAGTGTTGGCACAGCAGGGTCCCTTCTTATATACCCTGAACAGTGCTGCTTTCACCGCCAACATGCAGCCAAGTCACATATCAGAATCTTAACAATGGGTCAAACAATTTTTCAAAGGCATTGCAGAACTTTTATCTCAATCACTATTATTTAATCGGAAAAGCAAATGATGTTTTGTGCTAAGCTCATATTTTGGAAGTAGAGGTTGACATTGGTTCTTATCATCATATATTCAGTTCTCTTTAAAACACACACACAAGGTCCTTGCAAACTACATCTCCAGCAAGCACTTGTTTTATCTTTTACTTGTATGAGATATGATAGTTATAGTGTGTGTTTTCATAAGGGGGTGTTAGCATGCAGGGGGTGTTAACATGCAAAACTTTGATTAGAATGGAAAAATACGAAGCCCTAAACAATCATGTGATCTTCACTGTTTCCATCCAAGGTATTATCAGAAGCATTCCAGCATCACTAGAACCATACTATACGAATCAAGATTGAAAGTCAAATTATTTGACATGAACAGAAAAGGCCCAAAAGGATCCAGTCATATAGAATGAGCAGAACAGCTCAGAATAGAACAGGGGTGCCCAAACTTTTTTCAAAGAGGGCCAGATGTGATGAAGTGAACATGCATGAGGGCCGACCAAAGTTGTTGACCTTGCTGAGCTTTTTTAATAATTTTACCCCAAAGTTGTTGAGCCTGGGATAGAAAATTGTGTTGTGATATATACATCCTTCTTCTGTTCCATGCCTGCTCACTCTGCTCTTCAACCTATGTAAGCTCCCAATCTTGTGGATTTTTCCACCATGAGGTACATAGTCATTGTTCCCCGTTAGGTGATAGGGAACTGCCACTATGTACTGTGCTCTGGATTAGGGACGTGGGTGGTGCTGTGGGTTAAACCACAGAGCCTAGGGCTTGCTGATCAGAAGGTCAACAGTTCGAATATCCGGACAGGGTGAGTTCTGATTGCTTGGCCCCTGCTCCTGCTAACCTAGCAGTTCGAAAGCACAAAGTGCAAGTAGATAAATAGGTACCGCTCTGGCGGGAAGGTAAACGGCACTTCTATGTGCTGCTCTGGTTCGCCAGAAGTGGCTTGTCATGCTGGCCACATGACCCGGAAGCTGTATGCCAGCTCCCTTGGCCAATAAAGCGAGATGAGCGCCGCAACCCCAGAGTCATCTGCGACTGGACCTAATGGTCAGGGGTCCCTTTACCTTTACCTTTACTGAGCTCTGGGGGCACGGAAAGGGTCTTACGTAGAACAGGGAGAAAGATCAGTCCACATACCGTATTGATCAGGAGATGCCAACCTTTGGGGGCCCATGGACATGTGTGCAAACTGGAGAAACTGTTTTGGGCACCACACACACACACAGTCAAGCACATATCACAACCTTCTGCCTAGGGCGAAACACTTCTAAAAAGCCTAATTTCAGCAGGGAGAGGGGACACAGCAGGCATGAAGGAAGGCCTCTGTGCAGAGCCGGCCCACCCATAAGGCAAGGTAAAGTGTGTGCTTCAGGTAGCAGGATCCCCAGGGGCAGTAGATCTGGCCTCCAAGGAATGCATAGCCCACTGCTGCAGTGGTGGCAGCAGTTGCGCTATGCTCCTTAGAGGCTGAATCTACCATCTCCTCAGCAGCCTTCTTCGTCATGCCACCTCTGCAGCAGCCTCTTGTCAAGTAGTAGTTGCTGCTGATCTCCCCTGCTTGTTCCCGATATAGATCTTTATTGTGCTCTTATTCCTGATCTTTTCTCACCCCTTGTTCCCTAGACAGCCCCCTCCCCCATTTTGTGGTTTGCTTCAGGTGCCAAAATGTGCAGCCAATGGTGGGATGTTGGATGGAGACCCCTGATATAGACTAATGGCTACGTTAATATGTAGCCTCAAGAGCAGGGGTAGGCAACCGAAGGCCTGTGGACCGGATCCGGCCCAATCGCCTTCTAAATCCGGCCAGCAGACGGTCCGGGAATCAGCGTGTTTTTACATGCGTAGAATGTGTCCTTTTATTTAAAATGCATCTCTGGGTTATTTGTGGGGCAAAGGAATTCGTTCATATATTTTTTTCAGAATATAGTCCGGCCCACCACATGGTCTGAGGGACGATGGACCAGCCCATGGCTGAAAAAGGTTGCTGACCCCTGCTCAAGAGGATGAATGGAGGAAGTGCTGTGGCTCTGCAGAGACGTACCAGATCAAATGTTACATGAACATTTCTTCCTGAAGCAGCAATAGTTTGCTGCAACAAAACATCGAGTTTCATGACTTTTATTGAAGATGCATTTTTTAAAATATGGAAATGCTTTTTTTCTCCTTTATTGTGTGTGTTTATACACTTTTAAATAGATTGTACAGTCAGGTTTGTGGGTTTTTCCAGAGCGCTCCTTAGGAGGTAGCTTCGACCAACTTGGCTGAACTGAAGTACAGTAAGCCCCAAACTTACATGAATTTAACTTGTGCACATTCAGCGTTATGTGTGTGGCCAAAAAAAAAATATTTAAAAAATACTAAGGGGGTGGAAAAGAGGTGAAGTTCCAGGAAAAATGGCTTTGGCAAATGCATATCAGGTGTGATAAGGCTCACCTTAAGTGAATGGCTGCTTATCATTGCCCTCTTTATAATTAAACCTGCAGAGGGCACTAAATTTTCCACGTGGTGCGGATCCTGCCAGATCCTGGTTGAGGTGAATGGTACCGGGTGAGCAATTGTTGCTGCTTATCTGGTAACCAGCAAGGCTGCTTCTGGCTGTCCTTACTCAGGTGAAATAGGATTTGCTTTCCACCTTGGATAAGATTGTGATGGGAACAGGGCTCTTTTAATAGGCATTAGAATGATAAAATGAAGTGGCTCCTAACTGCAGTTTGCAATGTACAGGAGCTCTCTAGAAAAGGCATTTTAAAATGTGTGTGCACACTGTATGTAGTCTGATCTGATTCCAAGATTCCACTGTATGTAGTCTGATCTGATTTGCAAGATTTCCAGTACAACAGTAGGAAAGTTGACCACCCTGCATTGAACAGCATACCACCCTTTTCTACTAAAATGAGCAGAAATGCAGCTGCATGTAGCATCCAGCCAATCAATCCCACCCAACCTCCTACACAGGTATCCTAACTTTCATCTTTAGACACATCCTGAGATGGAGCAATTCATAATGATCTGACTCTACACAACGGCATTTCTTCCTGAGGCTGAGGAACATTGTGTTTGTGTTCAGGTGTTTGTGTTCAGGTTAAGTCTTCGTCATTCTGTGACATCCTATGGTTGTTCTAGACTCAACCAGCCAATAATTTAATCTACATTGCAGTTACTGCAGGCCATGTGAGTGAGTTTCATGGCTGAGCAGAGAAATTTGAATCAGGGTTCCACATGTCCAAACCAAATTTTTTAAATCATTCCAGCTTGTACTGAATTGGTCTCATTTGGGAGGAAGGGCAGGAATAAATTTAATAAACAACAAAATTGTTTCGGTTGGATTAAGTCATGTAGGATCATCTCCATATCCCCCCACCCCCATTTTCCAGATAATGCAGTGGGAGAGAATGCATTGTAGAGATCCAGGATAATTCTTAAAGCCAATGACTGGAACTTCACGTGGAGGATGTGGTTTTCCATAGCTCAGAAAAAGTGAAAAATTCAAATCAGGGCGCAGATTGCTTTAGGCTCTTAGAAACTGGTACATTTGTCAGTGAACCTCAACACTTGCAAGTAATTTGGGGACTTTATTGATGATGCCATGAGCCATGCTGATCCAAACATAGTGCAATTCAAGAATGAGACTCTGAATTTGAGAGTGCACCTATTTTCACCCTGATTTTCTTACTGGATGCCAAATTCTGTACCACTTCTGGCATGCTTTCTCTACCTTGGTGTTTAAGGACCAATTCCTTGATTGCCTGCCTGTGACTCAGGTTGAAACCCTCCATCCTTTAAGCATAGCTAAGTAAATACAGTACACCCAAAGGCACACCCTGAATTCTGACACACAGTATATAGTGCTGCTGTTCGCAGTTGCTGTTTTCTCGAATGCACAGTGGATTTCTGCAGTTGCATCACGGTGAAAAACCATCTGCAGCTTGAGTGAGCCACTATTTTTCCGAATAGGGCCAAGCTCTACACAAGAACAGGTTTAACATGAATGTCAACTATAAGATAAAAAAATTAAAAAATCCTTCCAGTATCACCTTAGAGACCAACTAAGTTAGTTATTGGTATGCGCTTTCGTGTGCATGCACGAAAGACTTAGTTAGTCTCTAAGGTGCTACTGGAAGGAATTTTTTAATTTTTTATTTTGTTTCGACTACGGCAGACCAACATGGCTACCTACCTGTAACTAGAACTATAAGTTCTGAGAGTTTTCACGTGATATCATACCCAGAGTAAGGATGGAGATT
Source organism: Podarcis bocagei (assembly GCF_964188305.1). Taxonomy (NCBI): domain Eukaryota; kingdom Metazoa; phylum Chordata; class Lepidosauria; order Squamata; family Lacertidae; genus Podarcis; species Podarcis bocagei. The sequence goes on along the minus strand of NC_138129.1, from coordinate 45,730,840 downwards.
ATGTAGAAGTTCTGTGGAAAGTCGGGGATTGCAGATAAAGAAGGGAGATTTTGTCACAGCCAAAATAATCTTGACTCATGATTTGTTCACAAATCAAAACAAGCCACGCCTTCCAAAAGATAGTAATCAGATTTCATTTATTTTGGATACATTCGTAGTGCACATTAAAATAAGACACGAGCGCTCCTCAATCACATGGCACTGCTAATGCTATTTGCTTTGAAGGATACGATCGGATGAGATACAAAGAGAAAATGAACGGAGGATACACAGCAGGAACCAGTGAAGAAAGAAACCACAGAGCAGCTTTTGTGGCCAGAGCAGCTGGGCATCCCCAAGTGCCTTTGCTTTCCTGCCACATCAGATAGTCAGCAAAGACATCAGTACTAGTTAACTATGAAGAAAACTGCACAGGGTAAAAGCTTGAGATCTGCCTAGCTAAAGCTGGGCTTTTCAAAGTGAATCACTTGCAGAGGAAAGGGTATTCCCTTTACATAACCAGATTCCTCCCCAATCTATCCCCTCACTCATCCTAGTCACTGGCTTGCATATGCCAATCTGGTAACTTCCTTAGCTAATGGTTTAGATTTTTTCTCCTAAAGTAGCTGTAGGAATTTAGCATATTTTCACAGAAGTTCAGAGGTTAAAGTTCCTGAGAGGACATCGTGACGAGGTGGCCACAATCCCTAGGAAACAGAACACGTGTGCCTTTACTGCCTGCACATCAGCAAAAATACTAGCAGAGGCAGGTTGTCTTGCCACTAGAATGAGAGAAAATGGCACCTTGTGTCATTGGCACAGCTGTTAAAAAGACAGTGCCAATCTGCTTTTATGCAATCCAGCAATTAAAGAAAGGGTCAATGTTATGTACTGAGTTGAACGACTCCAGGTATATTTCAGTCAACAAGCCACGCGAAAATATAAGCAAAATAGTTGGGGGCAAATGTTAAGAAAAGTTATAAATGCAAATAAAGAATAGTCACCCTTCCTTCCACAAGGGACAAGATGACTCCCTAAGCAAGAGTACAGATACACTCATTTTGGAGCAATGGCAAGTATATTGGGAATTAAGAGGTATGTGGACAGCCCTTTCACACTGGCTGCAAAACTAAAGTCACAACCAACCAGACATAACATTTGACATACAAACTAACTTCAGTCATAACAATTCTTGCATGGCACTTATGTCACTCAAACCCTTTGTAAACACCAGTTAATCTTCATAATACCTCTATGAAGTGAGTAGGTACCACCATTACTCAGCTTCACAACTTGTAGTTCCTGCTCCTGCCTCATGAGAAATGATGTGGACATTGTAATGGTAAACAAACATACCCACTAAGGCTCCTCTTTTAAATGCTGATTTTTACTACCCAAGGGATTTGGGGATAAACATATTAAGATGTTCCAGAAGCTTAAAGGCTAAGAAAAGTTTTAAAAACAGCAAGCTGGGAGATCCCCTTAGGATACAGATTATTGTTTCCCTACTATGAGACAAAGTTGATGCAGACTATACAGACTAACATGGGGATGAGATCACAGAAGTCATAAAACCATAGGTAGTCTAAGGTTGCCATTTTACTTTCCCTCCCCGCTCATCCCACCCAACACAGGGAGACTCAGTGCATTTACCAGTTGTGTGGGAGGCAATAAATCATGACAGCTTTCTACATTGGCCATGCAAAGAAAAGCTATACTATGGGGAGGGAGATTGCCTAACACACTGTTGCTAAAAGCATGGGGTTTCTGCAGGGTGAGGGGAACGTGGCGATCCAAGTTAGGCCAGAACAGGACATTGCCTTGGTAGTTGACCAAAGCACTGTGTTGAACTTAATTGTCTTTCTCATAGCACCAGATAGAGCTTTAAAAGCAGGTAGATATCCACTTGGGATGCTGAGCACCTTATATCGAGAGATGGGGCAGCACAGCAGCTGGTTTACAAAAGAAAAAAAGGCCTTTTTCTTCCATTTGCTTTATTAATTAAGGCTAGCATGGCACATGTAACAAATGAGAGAAAATAAGCTCCACTTGCACCCTTAAGCCACATTTTGTCAATGGTTGTTTAAAAGCAAGGCAAGTATGTGCAAATCAAAAGGTCAAAGACAACCCACTGCATGAAAACCAACACAAAATGATTAGGAAACAAAGAAAACATTTTCTTGTCATAAGCTGGACTTGATGAGGCCTACTACTAGAACCAAATGTATCTGGTTTCATGCTGTGGAAGTTGATCAAGGGCTGAACTGAAGCACCTTGGACTTTCATTTTCCTTATTTATATTAAATAGATTATCCATGAGTTTTCATTAAAAGCTCCGGGCTTATGAGGAAGAGTAGAAAGGTCCCACATGTGGCTGGGAAAATTACAATGATTTAAGATCCATTTTTATAATATCAATATTTATAAGATCAATTTTAGACTCTCTTTAGAATTATCATCCTTCCCCCACCCCAGCCTCTTTTTTCGTGATGGAGGAAAGTCTGTCCCAAATAGGTCTGCAGCAGGCAGCTACCCCAGATGTGTAGCTTTCTCCATCACTCATCTCTATAGTAGGGGAAGCTGCACCTGTTGAATTTGTGCCCATCATGGACCTTTTGTCAAGGGAGAAAGTGGCACCCCAGCACTTCTGGTCAAAAAGATTGGAAGAGCACCACGTTCCATTGGGTCAGTGTGGCTGTGCAAAGAGTCTTGTAGATCTACTAAAAAATTAACAGGCAGACTACAGGAAGAGTTGATGACAAAGGGACATACACTTCCAAAAGACAACACTAGGTGGCAGCCCTCTGCTTGTTTCACTGCAACTGATTCAGTCTGTCTCTATAGGGCAATCAATACTAAAAGTTACACCTGCTTTAATGATGCTGGAGGTAATCAGATTCCCCTACAACTTTATTTAAAAACAAAAAAAACCTGGTACAAAATAAGGTAAGAAGAAAGACTATTGAAAGGGCATGCAGAGCATGTACCTAGTCTTCCCCCAACAACAAAACTCACAGATCTCACTTTGGTTGTTTGTTCACTTTCTCATACTATATTCAATAGTGAAACGGTACAAAATGAGGTAAGAAGAAAGGCTACTGATGGCCCTTTGCCTGAAAAACAAACTTTGCACTGAAACATTTTAGGAAAAAAAGAAAACTTATTTGCAACTATTCTTCATGCTGTTTTACTCTTGTCACCAAAAAGAAATCTCGGTTCGGGCTCTAAAATTTAGCACATCCATCTCTACGTTCCATTGATATCTTTAAGATAAATCCAAACACCTTCTTGACTAGACTGTCCACCTTAACTGTGGGATCCCTTTCCCCCTACACCTGTGGCTCTTAAACTGTGGTCCGCGAGACTGCAATGGATGCAACAAGGGGGAAATCCTGAAGATTTGACATCGCCACTGTGGTCATCTGCCCTGCTGAAGCCATGTGGAGCAGCCGCCCCATGCAAGCCTTCCACAGTGACCTCTCACGTGGCAGCTGCGATATTACAATCAGTCTCGAATCCCAGTACACTGACTGACAAACATCTTCTGTATTCACACAGAAGTGGGAAAGACAAGATGTTCAAAAGGGAGTGAGCAGGGGAACAATAGCTTGTATGGCGCAAGAGGGTCCGTACGCAGGAGCAGCTTAAGACACGGCAAGGTGGCTTTCCCCTGCTGCATTTCAAGTTGCCTTTACACTTCCTGTACACATGAGAGCAGCGGCAGGAGTGCCATCACCCAATGCATGGTGCTTGATTTGTTTTTCCCCATATCTGCAACACCTCTGGACTCCTATTCCAGGAAACAGTCATCTGCACACGTCCTGTCTTCTGTGCATGCGCAACGGCTGTCTGAACTGTGCACATCTCAGCTTAAACCAAATTGGGTGGAAGCTAGTTTGAGGAGAAGCACATCAAAGAGAGGCATTTCTTGGGAAAACACAGGATGCATGTGCAATGTGGCTAATGCCACATGGAGTGCACTGGAGCCAGAGGAAACAGTAGTGTGTGCACAGGCCTAAATTTATAAGCTTTTCACACAGCCTCCCACATGGAAGCTGTAGGATATAAGAGCATGGGAAACAGCTGTGTACCATCAGACCACCGGTCTATCTGCCTCGGACTTGCCCGTATCGGCCCTCAAAACCTTTCTCAGCCCGACCTGAAGATGCCACAGACTGATGCTTTGCAAGGCATGAGCTCTACCACTGAGCTAAGGGCCCTTCCCTCTGAATATGATAAAAAAGAAACAACTCAGAATAGTGGTCTGCAATACAGTAGTTAAGCAAAAGTAGCCAAGAAGCAGCTTCCAGAAGCGCTAAAATACCTTCTTGTTTGGCTTACTGAACTTTCCCAGTGGCTTCAGACATACTGAGCTTTTCCAATGGCTTCAGGGGCACAAAGTCCATAAAGCTGCACAGCTTCTCAGGACTGTAAGGCGCTGCAGTTATCTCCGGAAAAGCCACCTCTGGGGGAAGAACTGCAGCAGCAAAGAGAAATGGCCACAATCACATTCCCTGCTGTAGGGTTATTTTTAGTCTAAACCAGCCCTGGCAGTCACAGTGAAACAAAGCCGTGCTTGTCAATAAAGTTATGCAAAAAGCTCTATTTAGACGCCGATTATCCACAAAAGGTGGGCTGGGATCCACCAAAGTATTCAAAGAAGCAGTGTGAGGGGGTCGGTAAGGCTGCTGAATTGAGAGATGGGCACAATCAGGTGAGGTGGAGGGAGAGAGGTTCCAAAGGACACTAGCAAAAGAGTGAGCTGCACCTAAATCCACATCCCTCCCTAGCACTACTATAAGAAGGTTGGCTTCTTGGGAAGTTTCTGCGGAGCTACTAGCAAGGCAGTGTTGAAAAGTTTGTTAGGGGCTTTGTTAGTAAAAGGTAAAGGGGACCCCTGACCATTAGGCCCAGTCGTGACTGACTCTGGGGTTGTGGCGCTCATCTCGCTTTATTGGCCAAGGAAGCCAGCGTACAACTTCTGGGTCATGTGGCCAGCATGACTAAGCCGCTTCCGGTGAACCAGAGCAGCACACGGAAACGCCGTTTACCTTCCCACCGGAGCGGTGCCTATTTATCTACTTGCACTTTGATGTGCTTTCAAACTGCTAGGTTGGCAGGAGCAGGGACCGAGCAACGGGAGCTCACCCCGTCGCGGGGATTCAAACAGCTGACCTTCTGATCGGCAAGTCCTAGGCTCAGTGGTTTAACCCACAATGCCACCCGCATCCCGGGGCTTTGTTAGGGGTTGGCAATTTACAGTCCCATGGCTCTTTTTTGCTGCAATGGTGGAGAGATGTGCATTACACCCAATAAGAAGAAAGGAACTTGAGCTACGAGAACAGATTTGTCGGCATGTGGAGCCAACTTTGTAAGTACGTGGTGCTAGGACCATCCTTGCCTTCATTTCCAAACTTCTGCAAAGGAGCCGTGCTAGTCCGCTAGACTAAATCCCTTCCTTCCTTACTTACTGCCACTATTTGGCCTTCAATTGGCACGGGGGGGTGCGCGACCTCCCCCATCCCCACTCTCACAAAAGAGGAATGAACTACAAAGTCATTATACTCTATATTTACTTGGCACTTCAACTCTTGACATACATAAATTAAATAAATAAATAAATAAATAAATAAATAAAGGGAGACCCCACCTCCCAGAAAAATAAATAAATGAATAAATAAAATTAACATGGATTTAAAAAATAAATATATTTCTGCATTCCTTCAAAAATAAAAAGGTATAAACTTTCTAGCCCTCATGCCCTACCTGTACTGTTTTTGGAGGTGTTTCTTCCTCCACAAATATTCCTTTGCTTTACATAAAAACCCCACATTCTGTCAGCAGGATCTTCAAGAGGATCCAATGAAAACGGGAAGGCTTTCCAAATATGATTCCTATATAAAGGGGCAGGGGAGGGGAGAACAAGTAGCATTGATCACTAATGCTCCCCCCTCCCTGCTATCAAACAAGTCAAGTTTTCAAACACTTGGCAAGACTTCAAGAACTACACGGCAGGAGAAATGGGGGGTCTGGGAAGAGGCACAAATAGGCTACATTTCTCAAGTTAGCTTGATGGAGCCATCCCAGTGAGTCGCACTGGGAAACAGGAGGAGCAATGGGAAGATGGCAATGATGCTATGATTAGTTGAAGAGCCGATGTGAAGCCACAATGCGGTGTTCAGGGCGGCTGTTCCTCCTAGAGAGGCAGGTCAGTGCTGTTATGCCGCGTTTTCCTGGAAGTCCCGTCGTCCCGAGGCAGCGCCCTCTGCAGGCTGGACATGGCTGCTGTCTTTTTGAGGTCAATGACCGCATAGGAATCCGTCCTGCGGGCTGGGTGGGCGGCAGAACGTGAGGCACAGGGGACCGGGGTGCTCCGGCACCCTTTGTGGGGGTCGTCCTCCAGTTCCACCTGGATGTAGTTGAGCTGCCTCGTCTGCTCTGAGCAGGGCCGGCGGAAGTCGAAATTGAAGACGTTGGGCGTGCAGCTGCGGCGCCGTTGCAAGCAGCCCCCCCTGCGCAGGCCCCCCTGCAGCACAGCGCTTTCCGAGTTCATGTAGTTTTGCAAAGGGTCGTCTTCCTCGAGTTCTGGGTAACCGTTAGGGGAAGGTGTCATTGCGTCGCCAGAGTCCTCCTCCTCCTCCTGGTCCTGCCTTAGTGGCTGGCACTCCCACACGGGCGGCAGCGAAGGCAGGTTCTCGTAGTGCAGCAGGGTGGCCCGGCGGTGAGAGCAGCCGGGGGGGTTCAGATCCTCACGGGCAATTTTCAAGCGCCTGGTGCCCCGGCGAAGCAAGGCACCTCGGGACGGCAGGAGACCGTTGATGTTCTCGTACACGTACTTGGGGGTGAGGCATTCGTCTTTGCACTCGTTGTTGTTGTTGTTGGGGCTGCACATATGCCCTGCGCACTCCCAGTGGGGCCGGCAGAAGCCGTCGCATTTCATCATGTGCCTGTACCCAGGGGCAGGACCCAACATGAACTTCACCTCCCCTGGCTGTAAGTAAACCTGGGGGTTCCGGTCCTCTAGCGAGCAGCTATGGCTGGGATGGGAAACAGGAGGGTGGACTTCAGGCAAGGAGTGCATGTAGTGGCGGCCCCTCATCTCCTCCTCACCGCTGGTTGTGTTCACATAGGTGTGGGACTGCAAGGAGAGAAGATGGATGAGGAGGTGGCAAAGAGGAGAACAACAGCTGCCAGCAAACCTATACATGGGGGTATACTGAAGGACCAAGGTGTCACCTGGAGGTGTTGACATGGCTGGAGGAGAGTCTGCTTTCAGAAGAGGAGGGGCTTGCAGTAATGGGTCTGAGAGGCAAAGTAAGCATAAAGCAGAGACGGGGAAATTGTAGCCTCTAGATCAGTGGTTCTCAACCTGTGGGACCCCAGATGTTGTTGGACTACAACTCCCATCATCCCTGAGCTGTGGCCTTGCTAGCTAGGGGTGATGGGGGTTGTAGTTCAACAACATCTGGGGACTCACAGGTTGAGAAAGGCTGCTCTAGATGATGTTGGCTCCAATTCCCATCAGTCCCAGCCCGCCTGGTCAATTGTTGTAGTCCAACCGCATCTGCAGGGGCACAGGTTCCCTATCTCTGCCATTAGGTGGCATGAGACCTCCCTGAAGCAACTTACCACGTACTAAGCTTAAAATAACTACCTTCAAAAGTGAAGGTAAACTTGATAATAAAGTTGCAATCCTAAATACACTTGTTAGGGAATTAGCCCTATTAAACACAGCGAGACTTACCATATTTTTCGCCCTATAAGACGCACTTTTTCCCCTCCAAAAATGGAGGGGAAATGTGTGTAAGTCCTATGGGGCGAATGCAGGCTTTTGCTGAAGCTTGGAGAGTGAGAGGGGTCGGTGCACACCGACCCCTCTCTCTCTCCAGGCTTCAGGAAGTTATCCATAAGCCTGGGGAGCCCGTGGGAGTTCCCGCAGGGCTCCCTAGGCTGCGGATAGCAGCCTCCTGCACAGAGTGCGGGGGGCGCTGAAGCAGAGCGCCCCGCGCTTCGGGCAGATCTCCTGCGGGAGTTCCCGTGGCTGGGGGGGGGGAATAATTTTTTTTTCTTTATTCCCCCCCCCCAAAAAAAAACTAGGAGCGTCCTATGGGCCGGTGTGTCCTATAGGGCGAAAAATACAGTACTTCTGAATAAATATGCCTAGGATCGTACTAGCTTATACATAAATGACTACAAGGTTTAGATTTAGTTCCCACAAAGCAGAAAGGCTTGTTCATTTTCGTTTTCATCACACAGCTCAACTCATCAAAATTCTCATTATTATTTTTAAAATCCTTGATTTAACTTATGTTTTTCTTTGTATTTTCATTCACCTTGCACTGTTCATTGTGAACACAGAATTCATGAATTCACAATTAACAAATGAATCCAGGTAGGACTCATGTATCTTATCATGAAATAGTCAGGCAGGGAGGCAGAAAAAATACAGCCGGTTACAGTATAAAGATAAATCACTCTGGTTAAAAGGAACCAAAGTTTGATGCCTGTGATACAAGTACAGTGTCTCCTTTTGCAACCTTCTATATCTTCATAACAGCCATGTGATATAGCTAAGGCTGAGAATAGATGACTGGCTCAAGGCAGGTAGTAAGCAAAAACAATGATATGTTTAGTGCACTTAAAATGTGAGACTGCACATGTTCAGAGTATTTTCTTTTTGTTTATCAAGCTTGGCAAAAAAAAATAACTGTTTGGGTGTTGCTGAGAGCTGAGAAACTCCACAAGTATTTTTATAGTCTGCGAAAGCTTTTGCCGTAATAAATGCATTAGTCTTTAAAATACCACATGACTTATTTTGAGCTACCTTATTCCTTGCATTCCTTTTGCGGGGGCAGGTGGGCCCTATTTTCGGAATTGCACCAGGGCCTCCAACCACCTTAATTTGGCCTTGACCATAAGGAGAACTTACGTGCTCATCTGGGACAATGAGGGCATGTGTGGAGTCCTCGCCAACTGAGGAATGCCTTAGGCTGCTCATGGAGGCATGTCTGGCGGCAGGGCAAGATGGGGCCTCCACAGGGAAGCTGTGGAATCCGTTGGGAAACCCTGGAACTGTATATCCAAGAGCTGGAGAAAGATGAGATCAGCCTTAGAGCATGAGCACATCTAGCAGAGCTTCCAAACTAGCCTTAGAAAATATCCTGTACACATTTGCAAAATAAAAACAAGCAAAAGGCTAGCAGAAGTAGATCGATCAGTGATGGTCTCCACTGTAAGGATATTGCTTATAAACCAAACCATATGGCTACCTGTGGCAAAACGTAGAGATGTAGAAATCCCTAAGCCAAATCCAAGCACAGAACAAAACTTTATTTCTCAACCCAATACAGACATCAAGAATCTAAAGATTCCAGGCATGCTTTCTACAGTAGCTTGGACGGATTCTGATGGAAATTACAGTGAAGTTCAAAACACGATCTGACAACTGCTGTTTTAAACAGTTGCCTTGGAAACAAGGGAGCACAAAACTTAAGACTTTACAGTAAGCATACCACACAGACGTATGGGCACAAGTGCTAGGGCTACACTGGAGAAGTAGACTGCAGAAACAGCTTGCCTGGTAGGGCAGAGTCGCAGAGCTAGCTTCCTGGCAGGTGTGTTATTGCTGCTTACCAAGAGGGAAAGGGGGAGGGGGAAGCATGTTGGCAAAATAATGAGAGCATTGGATTGGCTCCGCTAGTGCGCCTGCATGATGGCATACTCCTCACTGCCTCACCTTCCCAGTATATGGTAGCTAGCATTGCAGCAATGCCCACCAGAAGAGTAGTTTCTGGTATACAGTGGTACCTTGGGTTACATACGCTTCAGGTTACAGACTCTGCTAATCCAGAAATAGTGCTTCAGGTTAAGAACTTTGCTTCAGGATGAGAACAGAAATCGTGCTCCAGTGGCGTGGCGGCAGCAGGAGGCCCCATTAGCTAAAGTGGTGCTTCAGGTTAAGAACAGTTTCAGGTTAAGTATGGACCTCCGGAACGAATTGAGTACTTAACCCGAGGTACCACTGTACTGGCCTTCTGGCCTCAACTATAAGCTCTTTACAGTGGAAGGGCTGAGCTTCAACCCCAACACTGATCCTGCCAAATTCCCTGGGGGTTGTGCAAAAGGCAGGGACACTCTTGGGCCTTTCACAGGGCCTTACTTGAAGGCTTGAAAAGGCCAGTTCGGCCTCATACAAATATTCCACCTCCCTGCTCACTGGAACAAACTGTGGTTGATGCCATAAGGCTGGTATACAACTCTACACCCCCACTCCCCCCCCCCCCTGTCTGACAAATTGAGAGATGATCTTACTATTGGGTGTCTGGGGTGTCCGGGGCAGTTCCAGTTCAGCAGCATGACTGTTCCTTGTGATGACAACAGGCTCTTCCATCACATTGATGCTGTTACACTGCATCAGTTCCTGCAGCAAGTTGAAAATCTCCTCTGCTCTTGAGCACTTGAATGCAAAAATTCCTAGGCAAATATCAAGAGTGTTGGGGAAAAGAGGAAGATTTGTTTTAATGCCATGCAGTCTGGGTCTCTACACGGAAGATACTTACATAATGCAATGAAATTTACTGGCACGTATGCCAGTGCTAAGAGTTAGGCAGGGTTGGTGGGGGGGGGGGAACTGTTTTAATAGGAATGAATAAAAGAATCGTAGGAACCAAATGCATAGAGTCATCTGGATTGAACTGCAAATCAAAATCAAAACACCTGAGATTGAAAAGGCATCTTGTCTTAGAAGAGCCATTAGGGCATGCCATAGCATGGCTATTAAGTCAATATATTTACTTACTTAAATACATAACCCTATCCTTGGGCCTCAAGTTAGGCCCCCTACATATCTTACAGCATAAAAAAGCAATATAAAGAAGGAGAAGGAGAAGAAGAGTTTGGATTTGATATCCCGCTTTATCACTACTCTAAGGAGTCTCAAAGCGGCTAACAATCTCCTTTCCCTTCCTCCCCCATAACAAATACTCTGTGAGGTGAGTGAGGCTGAGAGACTTCAGAGAAGTGTGACTAACCCAAGGTCACCCAGCAGCTGCATGTGGAGGAGCAGAGACGTGAACCCGGTTCACCAGATTACGAGTCCACCGCTCTTAACCACTACACCATGCAGGCAGAACGTAGATCAGGATGTACTGGCAGATTTTGGGGTGATCTACAGTAGATCAAAAGAGGTTTCTAATTCCCAACCTAAATTAGGCAGCTGAAATGAAGAAAGAGAACCAGGATTTGACTTTTATGTTAAAAGGTGCTCAGTTTAGTTCTGGTGTGATAGCAGATCCTTACACTCAGAATGTGATCAGAGGCATGTTGTTCTAAATAATGTGTCTTTTGCTACCGGCTCTAGATGGGAGATCTTAGGGTTTTAGAAAAAAGCAAAGTAGATCTGACAAATTTGACATCAGCACACCCCTGATATAATGTACCTGTAAATCAATTAAAATCTTATTTATTTATGAATATATTTATATGTTGTCATCGCATAAATAATACAAAAGTTGTTTAGAATAGTGTCTCTATATAATAAAAACACATAAAAATTAATATCAAATACCATTGACTAATCCAAGAAAAGAAAACTAGCAACATTAAAATCAACCAAAGTCCTTTTAAAATAGTTATGATTCCACTGTACACTTGCCTAAAGAGTAAATTCAAGGCCAGGTAGGTAGTAGTGGAAAGCACAGTGGAGCTGCATCATCTACCTTACCTCCCTCCAGCCAAATTGCTGCTGCATATTGGGGGGGAGAGAAGGAGGCGCAAGGTGGCAATGAGGTTGGAGTGGTGCAAACAAGTCAGCAGGAGCACTGGATTTGCACCACACCCACCTTGCAGCCACTTTGCCCCTCCCCATTTTCATCCCAGCAGCGACTCAGCTGGAGGAAGGTTGGGTAAATGGCATGGCCCCTCTGTGTTGTCCATTACTGCAGACCAATGTCTTTGAGGAGAGAATTTCAGAGGCATTGAAAAAGCCCTGCTCCTTGTCACCAGTCTGATGTTTGCATGCTGAGGCCACCAGAGCACAGCCTTCTGAAAATATGCAAGCACACTATTTGCAAGAGGAAGAAAGAACACTTCATATGGGAGACAGGGCTGGCTTTTGTCGTTGAAGCTCCTTGAATGTTGTACATTTTTCTCTGCAGGCAGCTATTTACAGCCACAGAGACAGACAGAAAAAGGTGGGGAGGGGAGGTTATGGTCTGACCAGCTTGTTACACTATTCTGACCGTGAAGAATACATTGAACCTGTTTAAACACATTCCTCTGCCACAGAAAGCGAGAATTCTCTTCGCGATCAGAGCACAATCCAGAACTGTTGGTGGAAATGAGGCATTGTATTATAATGTTAGGGTGGTGGATGTCTTCAAAAAAAGTTTTAATGAAAAATTGAAATATATTTTTTCTCAACAATTCCATCCCTTCTCTTATCCACTCACCCTGCCCCTTTCTATATCCCAGTTAAAAAGAGGGAGACAAAAGGTGAGAAAGAGAGAACGAGTAAGGAAGTAGCAAAATAAGGCTTGTGCTGGGCACAGTAAGCTTGTAATAGCAGAGGTAAGGCATGAACAGCAAAACATGCCATTTTCCATCTCATTTGCCAGCTCAGTTTTGGAGTTATATCCTTTCCACCAGATCATTCAGTATGAGCTGAAATGGGTTCACGAATGGGAGGTACCCCCATTTTTATGGTATATCAAACTGCCAACACCTCCCCTTCCCCCATAAATATTTCTATCAATTGTCTGACTATACTGAGTTAACCAATCGGACATCGGCACGCACAAACACGCACAAAAAAACCATAGCAACCAGGACAAGAGCATGGCAACAACAGCTGCTATTCTGAAGGAAAATGTTCTCGGTTTTCCAAAAAACAAAACCCAAATAACTCCTACTCTGTTTCTGCCTTATTGTTCCCAGCATAAAGGCAAGGATCATTCAAAGAAAAGAAGAATTTATTGTTGTTGTTTTTGTTGTTTTAAAAAAACAAAACTTGAAGGGGAATAAAGAAAAGGGAAATGCAAATGAGTCCAAAAGCACACGCTTGTGTAGAGAAGTCCAAGGAAACAGCAGGGCCTACAGCCTGTGAAACCTGGCTTTCTAACTACAGTACTCTGAGCATTTTTTGTGATTTATCATTATGTATTGGGTAATTTGCTGGCACAAATTGCTGGCACAAAGCGAAGTTGGCACCTGAACAAACCATGGTTTGCAAGCTGGGAGAAAGCCAGAGTAACCACAGCATGATCCACCCCAGTCCACCATCATCCCTGCCCTTCCTCCACATAGCCCATAGTACCATATTGCACAGGGCCGTCTATACCCAGGGGTGCAAGGGGTGCAGGGCACCCCGGCGGCGAATTCTGGGGGGCGCCAGATGGCTGGCAGGTGCGCAGCTTCCCTCCCAAGCCTCTGTAGGAAACACTCTCCTTCCACAGCGGCATGGGAGAGGGTTGCGCGCCTGCCAACCAGATGGCAACCCCCGCACTATCCATGTATAGGACAACCTCATCTAACACACGGGAAAATATGGTAATTTGGGGGCGCTGGGCGGATCTTTGCACCCTGGCACCACATATACTAAAGATGGCCCTGATATAGCATGTGCATTAACACAAATCACAAATACAAGTCATGTTTCCTTAGTTAAAACAGAGGTTCAAACCATGGTTTCAATAGCACTTGCCAATCATGGCTACTCAGGGGAATTTGGTTTGGATTGGTCATGTATCTAAAGCATATCTTAAGAGACCCTTGCATGTGGTTCTCAAGGAATATCAAGGGATATTGCAGCAGGGGTTATGTACTCTGCTAGTGACCATTTTCCCTTCTAATTTCTATTACTACAAAAATATTGGCTGGGCGCCTATGGAGACTACAGATGGACCTTTGATATGACCCAGCAGGGCAGAATTGATCTTCTTATGATATGGTGTCAGCTTTCAATTATATTAAAACTTAACTGACTGTCTCACTATTATCCATTTAATAGTAAATTTAAAATTTAAAAATATCCAATTATCCGGCATATTTTTAAAGTGGTATAACTGCTATCAGAATGCCAGTAACTGAACAATCTTAGCGACCTCACAGTTTAGCAAAGCACAGATCCCAAAGTCCCGAGTCTCACTGCATCCACAAATGATCATAATAAACATCTAACCGAAGGTGGAACTGAAAATTAGCCCTGTATATTACAGGAGGAAAGAATGGTTTCTGCACAAGGATCAAATTTACAGCATGCCATGAGGAGAGAAATTCACTGTTATCCCAGCTGCCTAGCCTTCTGTAGCAAGAACATTTTGAAGCCACTGTCCCTGCTGAGAAATGCACATACCCTGTCCAGTCAGGCAGCGGCGCCCACTCTCAAAGGAGAAGAGGTTGGAGTCATAGCCATAGCGTCGCAAGCAGAGGTATGGCCACCGAACAGCATCACGTTTGTGTGTGTGCAAAACAAGCTCCCTCTGTGTCAACTCCATAATCCCCGAGCCCAGCTCGTTGCCCTCATCGTCAACATTTGTCACCTGCAGAAACACCAAAACCTGTTGTCAGGAGCTCCAGGCATTATGCCAAATAGCACCTTAGTGGGCAGAACAAATACCATATAAAACAACATTCAAGTGGGTTCTGTTTGCATAGCAAAACACAGTCCCAACAGTATCTCCTTGATACAATTACTTTGGCTCTTGTAGAATGGTGAATTTCTTTTGGGATGACTTTGCTGTCAGGGAAATATATCAGTCAGTTCAATATACCTGGAGGCTGCTAGCCCAGTCCACAACAAGATTTTAGGCACAAGAGTTGTCATTCTATACCCTAAGAGACTCCTGCCTCTGTTAATGGCTATACTTGTACTCAAGCTATATCCCTATTACAAGCTAACCCAAGACTTACTACCCAACACTGGCCTAATAACTAAAACTACTGAGTGGAATGAGCCATTAAAGTGACTGATCTCATAAGTAATTTCAAGAGCCAGAGTGAGGTTCAACTAAAATGTCACAAAACAGCGAGCAAGCTTTCAGATTCTTCATAACTCTTCATCAGGCTAGATATTAAGCCAAATGTGTGTTGGGGTGTATTTTTCTTACGGACCAAGATAGCTTTCCTTGCTTTTAGGACTTGCTTGTCAGAAGGTCGGCGGTTCAAATCCCCGTGATGGGGTGAGCTCCCCTTGCTCGGTCCCTGCTCCTGCCAACCTAGCAGTTCGAAAGCACATCAAAGTGCAAGTAGATAAATAGGTACCGCTCCGGCGGGAAGGTAAACAGCGTTTCCGTGAGCTGCTCTGGTTCACCAGAAGCGGCTTAGTCATGCTGGCCACATGACCCAGAAGCTGTATGCCAGCTCCCTTGGCCAATAAAGCGAGATGAGCGCCGCAACCCCAGAGTTGGCCACGACTGGACCTAATGGTCAGGGGTCCCTTTACCTTTTACCTTAAGAGGCAACTTAACTGGGAAGCTGAATGGTATGACCTCTGCACTACTATCAAATAAAACACACAAAGAACACGGAACCTTTCCAAACTCAAGGGGTAGCAATGCAAAACCACAGAAGGATTTCAACTGTCTCCTCTGTAGAAATGGCTGCTCTTAACTACTTTAATACCTTGACGGCATGAAGTTTTGTGTGCCTTAACTAACTTTGAATAATTCTAGTGGTAGAACACTTTGAATAGGATGAATAAGCATGTTACCTTAAACTTGGTGGGGTGGTGATCTGGCACACTGTCTCTGCATGGGCAGCTACAGCAACTCCCCATGATGTCAGCACACTGGGCAAATCCTAGAATGGAAGGAGAAAAAGATTTCCAGCCCTCCAAACACAGCTTGAAGAAAAGCAAAACACAAGCCACCTCCCCTCTGCCAAACCTTGGAAACATTTCAGAATTAATGTCACTCCATGTGAGCAGCATCACAGAGTGGCTGCAAGGGAATTTGTGTTTCGCAAGTGAGATTATTTTCAAATTGAGGAATGTTCATATTCCATCCACGCTAAGGAAAAGACCAAAACAATGGCACAACCATTTGGGGACAATTTAATTGCTTTCTATATTTAGAATCACTCCATGAGGATAGTACTGTCAAACCTTAGGGTAGGATTTCAGAGATGAAACATAAATGAGGAAATAAAGCTCTGGAATCTTAATGCCTTGCTTAATCCTTACCCAGCCATGGCCATTAGTAGCATTTAAGGGGAGGGGAGCAATTCCCACTTTCCCCCCACAGTCCTCTACTGGGTGTCATGGTAACCAGGATGTCAAGACGTTGCCTACAGCTTCAGAAGAACTGTGCCATCCTTCACCTGATACAGAGAACGGAATCAAGAGAAAGAGAAAGAATATTTAAAAGAATGCAGCATTCAGAATTTGCATTATTTGTTATCACAATTTTTTAAGGGTTGCCTATTATTTACTGTAAAGTAAAATTGTATCAGTAAGGTTTGTCATCAATTTTAAAAGTTTGTCTATCACAATACGATGGATAGCAATTCACCCTAAAATGAAAGCTTGGATTGGCAACAGTATCACTTTGACCTTTACTATGTTTTAGCCTTAATTCAGTTTCTCACTATGAACCTTTGCATAAAAGCAAGAAAAGAAATTGCCTTTGGAAAATGACCCAGGAATCCAGAGTGAAATGATGTTGTGCTCCATTTTGTTCTATCAGGCAGGGTTTGTTCATAGGTTCAGATGCCATTTAGGAGCAGACACCCTGTTCTCTGTACAAGTGCATTCAAGGCATCACTTGGCTTCTAATAGTTACAGACAAAGCAATTCAATGAGGGCAGGTGGGGGAGAGTCTGTGTAGTTTTACTGGTCTCACACCAGTCAGGGTAGAAGCTGGGTGGTGGGGAGAGGCTGGTTGGAGGAGAGAGAAATATATATGCCAATGCCAGGGCTGGCATTCTTCCCCACCTCTGCATCCTCAGGGGTAGAAGGGTTTTGGATCCGTCAGCATCCTTTGATCCCCCCCCCCAAAGAAAAAACCATTCATGCCTTCTCCACTGTCAGTAAAAGGCAATGGCAGTGGTCCTTTTTGTGAAGGCTGGAAGGGAATTTCCAAGGGCAGACCTCTCTCTGGCCACAGATAGGACTATCCACAAAAACCTACGGCTCTTGGGTTCCCTTCCAGTGACTAAACCTTTGTGCCCTAAGGGTCTATTTTAATTTTAACTGTCTGGGTTATGACTGGGGGTTTGGGCGAAAAGCTAATGGTATTTCTCACATGCATTTTTATTTGGATAGCATTCTCAACATAGTTGAGTACAACGATTTACAGCATAATGTCGTTGTTTCAGAACAGCTCGGTTTTTTTGCAATTAGTATTTCTCTTCCTCTTCTGACAAATCAGTGTTTTGAATAAAACTACTATTGGACCATATCTGACTGATTAAAGGAGATCTAACTTTAATTTAGAGACTATAAGTAATATAAAATACATTTTTCTTGTATCCATTTGGACACGGATATTTGATAAAAGTGAAATTTTCAATTGCTACTTTAAAATGCACTCAACCCTGAAAACATGAGTGCCTCATATTTAGGCAATTTAGAATGTAACCCTATACTCACTGACATGGGAGTAAGCCCCACTGAAATCAATGGACATATACAGAATTGTGCTAATAGATCTTAAGTTGTGGCTTCCTTCATTTACATGCCTCAGGCAGCCAAGCTGCAGCTGAACACCTTCCATAGAGGTTGGCCCACACCCATATATCAAGTACCGTATTTTTTGCTCTATAAGACTCACTTTTTCCCTCCTAAAAAGTAGGGGGGGTGTGTGCGTCTTATGGCGCGAATGCAGGCTACACAGCTATCCCAGAAGCCAGAACAGCAAGAGGGATTGCTGCTTTCACTGAGCAGCGATCCTTCTTGCTGTTCTGGCTTCTGAGATTCAGATTTCCCCCCCCCCCTTGTTTTCCTCCTCCAAAAACTAGGTGCGTCTTGTGGTCTGGTGCATCTTATAGAGCGAAAAATACAGTAGTTATTGCAGAAGTAATCCCCACGACAGGGTGATCTCCTGTTGTTCTGTCCCAGCTCCTGCCAACCTAGCAGTTTGAAAGCATATCAAAGTGCAAGTAGATAAATAGGTACCACACATAATTTTGGCCCAGTATTTGTATAAAATAAGTTAGTAGCTGGTCTAAAGCTCAGATAACACATACTTTTGAATAACCTTAGCACAAAGCAGTGGTTTTTCAAACATGTTTTGAGGGACAACAGAGGTTCCTAAGAAGTGTATCAGGAGTTCTTGCAATGGAAAAGACCAGTAGTGACAGAAAAACTTCCTTCCCATTACTACTGATTTCCCCTTATAATGTGCTGCCCCAAGGAAATGCTGGGTGTCTTTAAGGGCACACGCACAGTTCATGGGGCAACCTTGAGGTCTAATAGTCTTCTCCAGTATCCCTTATGAAATGAGTTTGTCCCTCTCACAAAGCTTCCCAAAATCCTGTGCAGGTGTTCCTTGGCAGAGAAGTTGATGTGGGAAGCATTTCAACCAGGCAGAAAGTTTGAAAGCCATAAGCCAATTAGAACTGAGAAGTAAGAAATACACACAGACTAGTGTGGAATATGGTGGGTAATTTTTAATAAACGAGCAATGGGATTTCAGCATGGCAAATTAGTAAAAGTGAGAAAATGTAGACAAGCCAACTTAGTCATTCAAGAAATTACAACACACCTGAGGTCTAAAGAGGATCGTAAGATCATTTTTATCAAACAGAGTTTTAGAATTTCCTAATGCTCTGGATTCCAGAAATTCCTTGAGTGATTTGCTCCACTTCCTGGCCATGAATGAAAACTCCTTCTGCTCTCAGTAAAATGATTGATTAAAAAAAATTAAGATGAGAAGCAAACTAAAAAGCCTCTAGTGTCTTAGTTTATCATCAGGAATAGTGCCTGCCTTTTCCCATCCTCTGGAAGCTCACCTGTCTTCCATGTTTTTGTTGGCTGTTTTTCCTGCTGCCTCCGGCTTGGCTGTAAATTATATTTCCTTTGCACAGGCATGAAGTGCCAAACATTCTGTAACCAATTAATATACAACAAACATCACTACTGTATCTTACAGAGAAGTTCTTCAGGTTATACCCTGAACATGACTCAGAATATTTTCACAGTGGCATCATGTACAAAGCGCACCAGTCTCAACCTAGCATGTAAGGAGGAAAAGTAGGGTTGCAACACGCTAATGAATTTCAAGTGAAACATTATCAACTCTTTTGAAAAAAATTAGCCGATTCATCGCTAAAAACATCAAGGGATGTGGCATCGCAACTGAAAGCTGATAAAAGGTATCAAAATGTTACTTTTTATTTAAACCTCTAAGTTGCTTCCACACAAAATATTTACAGGTGATTGCTACTTTAAAATTGTTCTGCTGGCAGCTATTTCCCACGGGATCAGCACAGGAAAGAGTTACCATTGCATCGTAACAGAGCTCAACCTATGCAACAGGAAGTGCCTTCAAAATGATACACCTCCCATTTCTCTGTCATCATGTTAATTATATATGGTAACTTGCCTCAGACATAAAGCCTGCTGTAAAATTATCTTAACGCAACAACATACCAAGCATATCAAGTAGGTTTTAAGTGGGAATTAAAATGAAATTTAAAGTATAACAGGCTTTCACAATGTGTGTGTGTGTGTATACAGCCAGGATCAAAATGAAAAGCTGGTCTTAACCTAAAGAACATTAATGATCTACCAGTCCTAGAGAATGTAAATCTGTAATGCATATTCCTATAAAAAGTAAATCAAGTTTCTAATATAGAGCAGGATACCTGAAGGCAAAGAACGTACAGGAAACAAAACAGACAGTGATCCGCACTAAGCACTCAGGTGTGTAAATGCTGGGAAATCTATATACAGTGGAACCTCGGTTTTCGAATGTAATCCATTCCAGAAGACCGACTTCTGAAATGTTCGAAAACCGAGGAATAAAGAGCTGTTGGCAAAGTGATTGGGGACAAAATGAGAAACGTGCCTCAGAAGCCATTCAACTGGCGTGCTTGAAAATGGAAGCATTCACTTCTGGGTTTTCGGCGTTCAGCTTCCGAAACATTCAGAAGCCAAGCTATTCGAAAACCGAGGTTCCACTGTATTTCAAAGTTCCCAATTTATATTTAGGATTAAAAAGCTGTCAACTGCCCAGTGGAGTGATGAGAGCGAACCTGGCAACAACACAAGCAGGTCTCATCAGTCAAAGTAGTAGTATATTCAAACATAAATTTGTATTACAGAACTTGTACGCATCAGTTATGTGTCTAGCACCCAACAAAGTTCCTTTCTCATTTTAAGACAGTTAAAAACTGTCTTCAAACACTTCAGTCTTGTAGATAATTAACATTTGTTTCCTGCAAACAATTTCCTTATTTCCTTCCCGGCGTTAACCATGGTTCCATGCTACAATGCACTAACAAAAACCAAGTTTCCTTAGCCATGGTTTGCAAGATGGGAGGAGCCATCCCACTCTCAAAATGCTCCCCAGGAACATCGGGGGGGGGGAAACACTTCCCATTCCCCTCAGTGGGAGAAGAATTTCTTTTTTGACAGACAATCTGTCCTGAATATATAAATGAGTCCTTTCCACAAAACAAATGATGTAAAATACATCTTAAAGTCAGTTGATCTATGGTAGTGAAATTAAGTGTTTTATTTGCTACCTATTTCAATTTCATGTTCCTGAATACATCTTTCAATATTCACCTGAAGATCAAACCTATCCATTCTGAAGGAAATCAGCCCTGAGTGCTCACTGGAAGGACAGATCGTGAAGCTGAGGCTCCAATACTTTGGCCACCTCATGAGAAGAGAAGACTCCCTGGAAAAGACCCTGATGTTGGGAAAGATCACAAGGAGCACAAGGAGAAGGGGACGACAGAGGACAAGATGGTTGGACAGTGTTCTCGAAGCTACCAGCATGAGTTTGACCAAACTGCGGGAGGCAGTGGAAGACAGGAGTGCCTGGCGTGCTCTGGTCCATGGGGTCACGAAGAGTCGGACACGACTAAACGACTAAACAACAACAACCCTGCGACAACTGCTCCCTCTATCAACTGAAGATCCCAGCAGCCTGTACACAAACAAATACTGATGTCAAGACATCACATTTGCTTTTGACACCTGAATAGCTAACTGAACCACCTTTTCTTGTTTCACTGGTTGTATTTGCAAAAAGTGAAAGCAGATAGAGTTCACTAGCACTGAACTAATGTTAATTTCAAATAATTATATGGCTCTCAAGCAGACCACAAGCGAAGGATATACTCAGGGTTCTTGCATATTCTCTGGGTTTGTAAGATTACAGAATTGGTTATCTAACATCTAAATACCGGTATCTAAAGGGCTGTCACATGGAATATGAAGCAAGCTTGTTTTCTCCTGTTCTGGAGGGTAGGATCCAAACCAATGGATTCAAGTTACAAGAAAGGAGATTCTGACTAAACATCAGGAAGAACTTTCTGATGGTAAGAGCTGTCTGACAGTGGAACTGAGTCTCTCGGAAGGTGGTGGGCTCTCCTTCTTTGGACATTTTTAAAAAGCTGGATGGTCATCTGTTGCGGATGCTTTAGTTGAGATTCCTGCATTGCAGGAGGTTGGACAAGATAACCCTCAGGGTCCCTCCCAACATTACAATTTGATGATTTAATGGTTAGCTACTGCAAAAATTGGAGTTGAGAATCACAGCAGTCAGTGGCTTTGTGTAAAACCCTCATGGCTCCAAGGGAAATTTGGAAACTATGTTGGTTGTATCTATTGGACACTAAGGGCAGCTTTACATGTACAGTTTCAATGTTTCAATTTGCACATGTTATAAATCAGAACTGCATTCCCATTAAAGCCATGGCTGAAAGATACACAACTCTAATTTTTAAAACCACTTCACAGAGAACTCCAATTGGTTCCAAGTCAATGGTTTTCAGCAATGTACAAGTGGCTTATTTTTTATACCATTCAAATCTAGTTTTGCCCATTAAAATAATAATATGTGAAGTTTCTACTGATCAGAATAACAGAGTTTCTGGGCCCTGGACAACTCTCTGGATACTTCACCTGCACCCCAATTCTACTGCCGCCCAGTCTTGGTTCCCCTCCCTTCCTGCTTTATGCCACCAGAACCCTTGACAAAAAAATAGAAATCATTTGAAAGACTGACCCCTGAGATCTGACTAATTTGCATAAATTATTCTGAGCCTAGGATATGACTGCCAGTCATATTTATTGCTTTTAGCCAATGGCCTTTGCACTACTTAGCATCTGTAATGCACTCATCACAGTTATCAAGGCAAGTTTCCCAAAAGTGCTGATATATTTAGAAATATAGATATAAATGGAAAATGGTACCACTTGTATCATTCCAATCCAAAACATGTCTGAAACTGCAATCCGATATAAACATACCTAGGAGTAAGTCCCATTGAATTCACTAAGAGTATGTAGCTATGCATAGGGTTGCACGGTGAGCCATACCTTGCTTGGAAACCCTTTTATTCTGTTCTGCTTCTTCAGAGCTCCTGAACCACCACAGGTTAGCTTTCCTTCCCACTATACATGGAGCAGCTGTATGCAAACTTTGTGATTTCTTAAAAGGACTTGCTTCTTGATAAACATTGAAAAATTAGCATGCTTAAATAGTTCCAAATCCTAGAGAGCAACTGCCAGTCAAGGAAAGCACTGCTAACCCAGCATCCAATGTCGGTCCTGACATCCACGATAAAGCATTTGTGAAAAAGGCAGCAATACACAAGAAATGAGTGAAAGGAAATATAAAAAGCCAAAGCAAGCCAAGGTGATTGACAAGGAAGAAAGATGCAGAACATCCAGCAGGGCTGGGAAAATGTACTCCTATGCAAAAAAGGGGGGGGGGCTCCAGCAACTGCCTTCACTGTTTAGTCCGGGAAAGCAGGAAAAACCCTCCAGACGCGTTCACACAACCAGGGACGCAGGGTGAGAGCAGCGTCACAGAGTTATAGGGTAGCACACCAACTACAGTGATTCATCACTTGCATGCGAGGGAACGAGGTGTTTGCTTGACTGTTATTTGCTTGGCAATAATAGTGCAATGGCTGAGAGGTGAAGAGCAACCATGAAAAAGGATGCAAACCCTGGGAGATAGATGGTGAAGGGAGGAGGGAGATTATTGGGGGGAGGCGACCCCTGAGAGGCAGGCTGCAGGTGAGCACACGAAAGGCGTGCGAGGTGCCCATGCATGGGGGGGGGAGGGGGCATGACTTGAAAAGGAGGGTAATAATAGTAATGGATCATGGGAATGAATACTGGGCTGTGGAGGAGATATGGCAGGTGCGGGGGGAGGCTTGCTGTCCTGGGGAGGGGAGGGGTGACCCGGGACCTGCGCGAGAGCCTGGCCTAGGGATTCCGCGCCGGCTGGCCGGGGGCAGAGAGGGGAGATTATTCCGTACCTGCGGCGTTGTCCAGGCGCGGAGGGAGCCGTCAGCAGCGGGGGGAGCAGAGTGGCCGCCGCCGCCGCCCCTTCTCCCCAAGTCCAGCTCCGGCCGGGGACGCTGGGAGCAGCGAGCGGGCGGACGCAGCCTAGAGCGTCACTCGCCGGCAGGAGGACCCGGGCCCAAGGCAAGCCGGGCAGGCGAGGGAAAGCGCCCACCAGCGTAGACTTTGTAAAAAGGGGGGGAAAGTAGAGTGATGATTTCATGGTCTAATGACGGGACTTCCTGGATGCTTTTGACGCCATTTCCCTCCCTTTCTTCCCCCCCTCCTGCGGGGCAAAGCGACAGCTGCCATTAAGAAAGCAAGGGGGGGAGGCCGGGGGGGTGGCGGATCCGCCTGTGACCCCCCCAAAAAAAAGGTTTCTAAAATCTATGTGGTTTTCTTTGTTAAAGCAACGCGTTTTTAAGCGTTAAAAATGGCCAACCCAAATGCAATATATAAGAGCTCCGTTAGCTGCAGATTTAGGGAACAGTGTCTGAGAACTAATGGCTAGCGACCACCCTGCCGGGTAGCCCACTGCTGGGATTGTAAACTGGAGGCGCAGATGAGGCTGAAAGGGGATTGTCAACAA
Source organism: Podarcis bocagei (assembly GCF_964188305.1). Lineage (NCBI taxonomy): Eukaryota > Metazoa > Chordata > Lepidosauria > Squamata > Lacertidae > Podarcis > Podarcis bocagei. Next base: position 45,706,808 of record NC_138129.1, on the reverse strand, counting down.
AAGCTGCAATGTCGCCCAACGTCCAACCCTACGATTCTCCATATTCTGTGTTATGATTCCCACATGGAAAGGAGGCGGAGGAGGAGGAGCAATCTTGTGTGCTTGGAACACCTAGCCCACCTTGGCCGCTCGGTCCGTAGTCCTGGCAGGGGCTGGGAAGCTGATCTCGGCCACAGTGCCAGGGAGGAGCGGGGCGGATTAACTCTTTCCCGATCGGCCTGTTTTGGGGACTCTAGCAGTTGCTTTCCTGCCGGCGAAAAGCCCTTCTCATCCTCCTCCTCCTCCGCGGGTGACAAAGCATCCGAGGAGGCTGATCTCAGAAACGGCCTCCACGCTGCTCTACTCAGTTGGTAGAGGTTACAGATGGGTAGCCGTGTTGGTCTGCCATAGTCAAAATAAAAAAATTCCTTCCTGTAGCACCTTAAAGACCAACTAAGTTAGTTCTTGGTATAAGCTTTCGTGTGCATGCACACTTCTTCAGTGTATCTGCAGAAGTGTGCATGCACACGAAAGCTTATACCAAGAACTAACTTAGTTGGTCTTTAAGGTGCTACAGGAAGGAATTTTTTTATTTTGTCAGTTGGTAGAGCAAGAGACACTTAAATCTTAAGGTCGTAGGTTCGAGATCCAAGTTGAACAAAAGGCTCCTGCGCGGCAGTGGGTTGGGCTAGATGACCCTCGGAACCCCTTTCCAACTATACAGTTGTATGATTCTCCGATTCCCTGAAGCAGCGGCGGCGCGGCGCGGCTGGAGGTGCGGACCTAATGTGGACGGACTCCGACTCCCATCGTGCCTGACCACCGGCCGCGTTGGCTGGGGCCGGCGGGAGCGGGTGTACCGGAATCCCCACGGTTGTCCTTCAAAACGCTGCGACGGGACTTTTGTGTTGCGTAGCACCTGGGGTTGCAATTCAGTCGTTCAGCCCCCAAACCGGCGCTTGGCTGCTGGCAATTTAATGCGCCACCGGCTCGCGTGCAGAAGCGCTGAGCTCTCGCAGCTCTGCTCGCCCGGCGCAAAATGAAAGTTCCAACTCAAACCGGAAGCCGGTTCCCGAGGTTCGGGATCCCGAGGGTTCTCTCAATGGCCGCCAGGGGGAGCTGCGCGCGCAAGGCTCGGGTCGCAGGGTTTAAGCTTGTCGGTAGCGGACGCAAACCCAGGCGGTCAAGAATAGCCATCCTCTCCTGAATGTGGCTTTGCTGCTAGAGCGCTGGACTAGAACCTGGGGAGAGTGCGGGGAAAACCAGGGTTCACAGCCCCACTCAGCCATGAAACCCACTGGGCCAGTTACTGGGTTGTTGTGAGGATAAAAATGGAGAAAAAGTAGGGTATAAATGTAATACAGTAATAGCAATCATATTACATGCGCAGGGCTTCATTTGAGCCACGGCTCACTTGTGGAACCTGTCTCTAAATGACAGAAGCTGGCACTGACATTATGTCTGGCTGTGTGGATATAATAATAAAACTGTCTTTGAACATGTGAAGAGCAGTTTCTAGGCAGGCATAATGCTCCTCCAGGCTTTCAGCTACTATATATTACGATTTTCTATACTATACTGCCTAATTTATTCCTTGCTTCCACAACGATGGTCTTTGCCACTCCTTTACTCTCCCAAACCAGTTTTTCTGGAGTTTCCCTGCTGTCTTCTCACTACTGCAAAAGGTGTGACACAAGGGTTCTAAATTAGGGCTTGAGAACGAGGCCATTGCATGCATACTACTGTGCTGGGAGCCTTCAGCTGTAAGCATCCCATTCACAGGAGCAAACTGCTTTCGGATGTGTGTTGAGTGGCTCTGTGCATCATTATTTGTTTAGTTAATAGATTATTATTTTTATCCCACCCTTCCTCCTAGCGTAGCCTAAGGGCAGCAAACAATGATACCAATTCAAACATTTCAACACAATCAAATATACTCACTACTAAATAATTTCAAGGCTGGCAGGGAGATTTTTCTTACAACCATTAAATGCCTGCATGAATATTAATATATACTCAAATAATGAAGGGGACAGAGGGCATTCCATAAGTGAGGGGCTGCTACTGAGAAGATTCTGTTGGGCAGTACTAAGTGGCAGCAGCACCTTTCTTTATGTTTTAAGAATAAGATATTAATGACTTTTTGAAATGTGGATAAACAAAATAGGATTATGAAATGAGAAAATATGTGAGCAGTTTACTGCTCGCAACTTAGTTTTCATACTCATTTTTCTGCAAACAAAATACTTGGTTTGCAAGCAAGATTGTAACAAGCACCTCTGGGGGGAAACAAACAAACAGCTGAACAGCAAGATGCTAAAACGGGTAGGCAACCTAAGGCAAATCGCCTTCTCAATCCGGCCCACAGACGGTCTGGGAATCAGCATGTTTTTACATGAGTAGAATGTGTCCTCTTATTTAAAATGCATCTCTGGGTTATTTGTGGGACCTGCCTGGTGTTTTTACATGAGTAGAATGTGTGCTTTTATTAAAATGCATCTCTGGGTTATTTGTGGGGCATAAGAATTTGTTCTTTTTTTTTCTTTCCAAAATATAGTCCGGCCCACCACATGGTCTGAGGGATGGTGGACAGCCCACGGCTGAAAAAGGTTGCTGACCCCTGTGCTAAAACCTATAGACCATGGGTAGGCAAACTAAGGCCCGGGGGCCTGATGCGGCCCAATCGCCTTCTCAATCTGGCCCATGGACGGTCCTGGAATCAGCATTTTTACATGAGTAGAATGTGTCCTTTTATTTTAAATGCATCTCTGGGTTATTTGTGGGGCATAGGAATTCGTTCATTTTGTTTTATTTTTTCAAAATATAGTGCAGCCCCCTACAAGGTCTGAGGGACAGTGCTGAAAAAGTTTGCTGACCTCTGCTATAGAAGATGACACCCCTCAGTGATATTTTCTACTCATTGGCATACACTGGTACCTTGGTTTTTAAACGTCTCCACTGACGAACATTTCGGTTTTCGAAAGCCATAAACCCAGAAGTAAATGGTTTTCGAACACGCCTCAAGAGTCGAACATGCCACACTGCTTCCGTATTGAGTTTTCTGTATTCGGTTTTTGAACGTTTCAGAACTCAAACGCTCTTCCAGAACGGATTATGTTCAAAAACCGAGGTACCACTGTAGTTTAGCAGGGGGTGATAGAAGGGAGATATGAATCTACTACTGGTATGTCTGGCAGGAGCAGCTGACATGGAAGGGTGGTGTAGCCAAGCCACTCTCTTGACAGGGATGTTGCTGCTGCTTGTTTGAATGGGGCATGGTGGTAGTAAGGTCGGGACTGCACAGGCACAAAAGCAACAATGCTGGATTGGCTCAGCTGGTGTGCCTTGGTAGCTCTGACCTCGCTGCTGCCCTGCCTGCCCCATCCAGGTAAGTACCACTGACACTGCTACTGATTGGATGGCTCCTGCGCACCAGGCCTCCACACCAGCTGCTCCTGATCTCTGTGTAATTTGAAGTAAATTGACAAGGATGTCTGACTCACAATGGTTTGACAATGTCAGCAACAAAATGACCCCACAACACACACACAATACTATGCTGCTTAGATTAAGAAACTGGGGTGAGTAGGTAACCAGGAATGAATTTTTGTTTTGAAGGACTGAAAGTGTGTTCGATTCTAGTGCTCAGAGGAAAATTAATGGGCTCGAGATTCCTTGTACGCCTCTTGTACTTTGTTCCAATTGATGGATCTTGGGATTCTAGTAGAAAAAAACAAAGAAGATCCATCCGCCCACCCCTGAGACAGGCAATGTTGTGAGGAAACCTTGGAAACACCCTCTGGGTGAAAGACCTTCCTTCTATCCCCACCCAAAGGTTGTGAACAATAGCTTACGTTTAGACCTTTTGCATGTGAAGACAAGAAAAGACATTTGGAGGCACAGCTAGGGTGCACACCGCAACACTCTGCGCCGAGCTCATGCCACAACAGTTGTCAAACAACTCGCATGCATTCTTCCAACACAGATGGAACACCACAAAAAAAAACCACAACATGGATAATTCTCTTTCTACTCTCTCTTGCCAACTGCTACATGGGGCCTTCACTCAAAACAGTTTGTGCTGGCAAAATATTTAGTTTTCCCTGAAAAAAAATAAAAAATCCCCATGGCATGGAATGCTGTTTTTTAAAAAAGGTGTGCCCCTGTTTTTCCTGCTCCATATGTCTGTTTATAACTGTCAAGTACATCCACTGATGCATGCCAGAAAGCACTAGTAGTGCCTCAGTAGCGTTAATTAACATTATAAAATAGTAATGTACAATATGTTACACCCACGTACCACAGTAAGCGCCTAGACAGATTACACAGAATAATGTCTGTTTAGATCACAGTTCCACAGAGACATCCTCCAATGCTTTACATGCACCAGGTTTTGAAGATCAATGCAGTCGTCTCTTTTTTTTAACTTTTATGAGTCAGACTTTGCAACAGCCCAAGAATTACATTTTCCTCTGAAGTGAAAGTGTTGCTGCATTTTTAGCCCTAACCCACTACAGAAGATATGCTTATTATGCTGTGTCCTTAAATATAAGTTTGGAACAAAGTTCTTAAGACAAAATACTATGGGCAAAGAAAAACAGAGGCTAGCAGGAACTATCTGTAGAATGAAAGGAAAGACACTCAACGGTTCCACAAATCTGGATACACTTATGACATGTATTGTATGGGGTCTTATTTTTGTCTCTCAGTCACGTTTTGCCCAACTCTTAGTTATTGGGGGGGGGGCAAAGGGAACTCCTTCCTGGGAAGCATCAGGGATTACCAGAGCTCCTGATAAAATGCTGAGTGTTGACTGGCTTCTACCCCAATGAAAAAATAATGTTGGAGAGACCCCTCTACCCTCAGGTTTAAGCAGATCAAAATACATGGAGGAATTCTCACCCGGATCAAAGCAGGTAGTAATCCTTTCTTTGACCAGCAATCAATAGTCCAGCTGCTAGAAGCATGTAGAGCTCTGCATTGTGCACAAAAACTAACTTTGGGGTAGCGTACCTTGTTCATTCTTGCTCTTTGCTTACAGCGCACTGTGGTCTGGATTATGTGGGTTAATTTAGCTCTTAGGAAGCTTAAGCAGTAGCCTTCCCAGACAGACACCCTCCTCTCATTTTGAAGCATCTGGGCTTAGAAAGCCTCTCCACCTGCCAGGGCTGAGCCATAGGGAGTGGTAGGAGATGAGCCAGAAATCTGGAGCCATGGGTTGAAGAGCAAAGCCAGTACTCAGAACCATAGGGCAAGCCAGGAGCATGAAGCACTCAACAAGCCAGGACTGGAGGACAGTCTCTCATTACATCCACACCACATGTGTAAAAAGCACACGGCTCCCCCCACAGAATCCTGGGAGCTGTAGTTTGTGAAGGGTGCTGGAAATTGTGGTGGGACCATTACAGTTCCCAGGATTCTTTGGGGGAAAGTAATGTTCTTTAAATGTCTGGTGTGGAGGTGACCAAAGGATCCAGGAACATACTAAAGCTTGGGAATACTGTTGTCCATCCCATCGGACTGAGCTAGGAAGCTCTCCTTATACCTCTTCCCATTTGGGAGGATCCAGTGGTAAACTGGGTGCATGGAGTCAGTCCAAGGCCTGCATAGACAGGTACTGCAACCTGAAGTTCAGGTGCACTGAGTCCCAGCAGCTCCTCACGCAACCTACCATGTTGTCCCACCAAGGTATGGGGCCATCTTCCCCAGGAAGAGCAGCTCTTTGAGCTCATCCACTTCCCAATGCTTGCCAGATGTTGTGCAGGTCACATTAGGTGAACAACAGAGAGCTTTGTGGCACTTGAAAGAGAAGCAAATTTCATTAGCATAAGCTTTTTGTGGACTAGTTGCAAGGAAGATTTGTTTTTGCTGCAAAAGACTGCTAACCCTCATTCTTAGGTGTAAACCTCATTGAATTCAATGGGACTTCTGAGTGCATATGTATAGGATTGCCCTGTTGAATGCTTACTCTCAGCTTTGTCTCTCTCACACAATGCCATTTAACTTATTGAACAAAGAAATGCTGGAGGGAAATACTAATCATACCAAGAATACACAAAGGGGAAAGAGGCCCACCAGGGTAATGGAACAAAGTCCAGAAGAGAGGGCAAATGAGATAACGAGGCTGAGTTTCCAACCTCACAATGAACCCAAATAGCAGATTACTCTTTAGCAAGCAAGGGCTTCGTGGGAACTGTATCTTTATAATGCCTGCCTCAACATTCTTGAGAAAATATGCAGGACTTTTGGATTCTATAGAGCCCCTGTACATGTTCCTTTAATTACTGGCAAACAGGGGATAGATGGTATATTGCACAATGAAAAAGGGATGCCACCAGGATTACTTGGGCCCACCATATTGTATATGGGTGTCCCCTCCTGCAACAATCTATGGGCAAGAACTGCTGCTTATGTATACAATAAATATTTACTTAGCGTGGCCTATCGCACAGGACTATTATTATTTATGTGATTTCTCACATGCCCTTCTAACATTACAGTTATAGGAATAAGATGCATCCTGAATCCTCAAATTATAGTCACACTGCAGCTACCACAGCCATAGAGACGGGGCCTTCCCATTGGTGGCTTCTATCCTATGGAACTCCCTTCCAAGAAATATATAGCTGACTATAAAACTTCCAAGTTCTAGATCCGTGGTTCCTACACTGAATTTTTTTATTGATAAGGAATACGTTGGAAAGCACAACTAGGATCGTCCTCAGTATCACTTGATGCTCTTGCTCTCATTTTGAAAAGATATCTATCCATATTCTGGAAATAAAAATAATATTTTGATACTCTATTATAGTACACTGAAATATTTAAATGTTCCTTTGATTGCCCTTGAACCTTCCTGCCACACTTGCCAGCCTCTCCTGCCACACCCTTTGAGAGCCACTGTTCTGGTTAAAAGTTTTTAAAAAACAAAGCCAAGACCTCTGCTTCCCCTGGCTTTTAACTGAAGTGTTTATTATTGTACATGCTTCTGCAAGAAGTGTTTGCCGGGTGTCAGTTTCTGCTACTTGGGACTTCAGGGCTTGCTTAAACCCGCTGCTTTGTTGCAATCCGAAGGGCGTCTTGTAGCTTTCATGTTTATTTATTTCTTGGTGGGACTGTCTTTTCGCTGTCAAGCGGAAGCCATCTCGAGAAGGCGTCCAAGCCTCGAAAGGCGACTGGGGGAAGCAGCTAACATAAATAAAAGCAAAGGAAAACTAGAGGGAGAGGGAGGAGAGGGAGGGCCAGGCGCTCTGCCTTCTGCTCGGCTTTCTCTGCCATTGGCTCCCTCCGCCGGTTGTTGAGGCTGCACAGAAAGCTCTGTAATTAAGACCCCGCTGGCGGACACAGAAGAGGAGCCCGTCTCCTGGGCGAGGAAAAGACGCAGCAAAGGAAAAGGAGCGGGAGGGGGGGAGTCCGGACACCCCTCGTTTCCCTGGTTTCGTTTCTCTCCCCGGCATTCAAAGTTCCCACCGCTGAGGGCTGAGCCGGGAGGACTCCTGTTGCCAAGGCAGGTGGAGCGCGCGGGGAAAGAGCTCCTCGCCGCCTCCGCCCCAGAAAAAAAAGCAGCGTCGAGGGCGCGACTGGCTCCTGCCGCTGCGTCCGCCTCTTGCGTTCCCTCAGGAAGGAGCCGAGCCCGGGGGGGAATCCAGGGCGGCGGCAGCAGCAGGTAATGAAGGTGTCCGGGGTGGCTTTCCGCTGAGAGGGCCGGCGGTTTCCTGAGGGGCCACTCTCGGCGCCCCCCCCCCGGGAAGCTTGGAGGCTGTGGGGAGGGGGAAGCAGCGGGCTGGGCTGCTGGTTTCCTGGTGAAGGAAAGGGACGGGAGACGCCGCCTGTGACCTGAAAGCTTGTTAGTCTTCCTTAGCTGGAGGAGCACCTGCTCTGCTGGCAGAAGGGGCCTGGGTGTTGGGTCAATCCCCGGCGTCATCAGGTAGGCCTGGGGGAGACACCCCCGTTGATATCCTGGAGAACAGCTGCCGGTCCGTGTAGGCAGTACTGAGCTAGAGGGAGCCGTGGTTTGAAGCTGGGCATGAAGTAGTTCAGTCCTGTGCAGGTTTACCAAAGTGCTGAAACAAGGGGGTAATGAGGCTCTGTTAAAACCAGTGCAATTGTTGGACAGACTTTGGATTGCACCACCAGCATCCTGGAGGTCTTGTGTCTGGAGAGAGAGAGAGAGACGGATAGTCTGGGATAAGGGATAATCCTTTTAAAATAAGGGACATCTGCTGATGTTTATTTTTCCCAGATTGTTGTTGCACGCTTCAAACTATTTACAGTAAAGCTGCAACCCTTACATGGGAGTAAGAGCTCCCTTGGAGCTCAATGGAACTTCGACCCTGGTAACTAAGAATAACGTTTAGATCCTAATTGGTCACAAATATCACATTTTGTTTACTTGGGATTACAGGTTGCATCTTTAGTCCTCTTCTAAATCTTTTGTTGCAAGTGTACCTTGGAGGCAGCCTGTAAAAATGTTTCCTGCCTTGATAGTTACTGAAAACAGAACCAGATGATGATAATTTGGATGAGGAAGAAATATTTCTTCGTTATCTCTCACCTGTGGACAGAAATAACAGTACATGCAAAATCTTTTCCCTCTTTGTGGCTCCATAGGGTACAAGTTACATTATTAACGTGTGGCTGCACCCATGTCTGTTTCATTGCATATACAGGAACATGTTGCCAGCTGGAACCTCCTCTAGCATGTGCATGGAGCAAAACTTGTGTATGCATAAGATCAGTAGAAGGCAAGTTAGTTAGTGTGACAGCAGCACACAATCTGAAAGGTATGACCCAGGGTGCATTGCAGCAAAGTCAAAGATGCTGGGGTACTTTTTTTTTTAATAGATTGCATATTGTCTGGTTGGTAACTTCAGAATATTGCAGCCTTGGAACACACATAAGGTACATGTGAGTTTCAGTACAGAGGATATACCCATGTAGAATTTGTGCATTTGTGAAATATGCCCCTTTCAAAAGGTGAGCCTATTTATTCCTAAAGCAGCCTTTGCCAACCTTGTGCCCTCCAGATGTTTTGGACTACAACTCTCATCAGTCCTAGGCTGGGGATGATGGGAGTTGCAGTCCAAAATATATAGAGGGCACTAGATTGGCAAAGGTTGACCTAAAAACTACTTTCTCTCTGTTACAGAGTTTAAAATGAAATATGGAAAAGATAATGAATAGACTGATAGGTGTATGTAAATGTTAGGTAGTTGTTTTGAGTATGAGGTCTGCTGAGATTTGTGACCACAGTGCTGAGTCTAATTGTATTCAGGTGCATGGTGATCTGTCCTGGGCAATTTACATTATTGACAGGTGCATCTGCTGGGGCAGCACTGATAGGGGACCTGAAATAATGTCAAGATTGGTGTGTCTGCCAGGTTTTTCTGTATTGCACCAAAAAGAATTCTGATAATTTAAGAAGTACAGTTAATACTTCCTTTAGGGAAACAGGAGCTGTCAGGGCTTTAGTTTAAGCTTGCCTAAAGTTTTAAAACCTGAAAATCTTTCCCTTCAATTCAGATAAGGGAAGGAAGGCTGGCTCTGCTTACTCCGACTTCCCTTTTAACTGCATTCTGCACATGTTCAGGGGTTGTTCTTTCTCAGATTCGTCAAATATTCCCAGAATGGGCCCTGTCAATGAAACAAGTTTAGAGTCTAAACTAGGGTGTGGAACATCAGACCTGGGGGTGAAATGTGCCCCCCAAACCTCTCTCTCTTGCCCTTGGGACTCTGCAGCTCATCACCCTGCCCTTCCCTTTTATGAGCCAAGATGGGCAAGGATCAAGGAGACAGGTGGTCGGTTTCACTTGTCCAAGAAGCCTGTCCACATCCATGGAGGTAACAGATTGGAATTGATCCCACACAACTTGACCAGACAGGACTCTAGCACTCTCCTGCCCTGGCCCCACTACCACGGTGGAATCTACGGTACCTCTTTCCGAATCTGAGCAACTTTATCTGCAAAACACTTTGCAAAATCATTGCAGGAGATCTTGGGGTCCTCACTAGACCCCAATGGTGAAGTTGGTTCCATTAGATTGCAGACCACCTGAAAGAGTCTCCTGCTGCTGTCCTCTGCAGATGCAGTAGAGGTGGCAAAGGAGGTCTTCTTCGCTGTCACTGTCGTCACTTGGTAGGCTTGACATTGAGCTCTAACCTGTGTTTGGTCTGATTCAGAATGAGTTTTCTTTCACCAGCGCTTTAGCCATCTCAGCAATTGGTTCCTCTCCCTCAGCTCTGGGTAAAGCCACGGGGCCGTCCAGGCTCCATGCAATCGGAGAGGGAGCTTTGGAGCCAAACAGTCAGTAGCCCTGGTTAACTCCACATTCCAGCAGGCCACCAGGGAATCACCAGAAAGGCCATCAACATGCAATAAACATCCATTACCACTCTTTGGAAACCGTTTGGATCCATTAAGTGGCGGGGGTGGACCATCCAAATCGGTCCCACCTCTCTGCAGAGGGTAAGGGTCACAGAGAAGTGCAGTTGCACCAGGAAGTGATCCGACAATGGCACTTATTTTGTTTCACTTTTACTTAGTGTCAGATCACCCATGTCCATAGAGGTGAACGCCAGGTGCAAGGCATGTCCATGGCTATGAGTTGGGCCACACTTATTCAGGGACAGCCCCATGGAGGCCATGCTTTCCATGAAGTCCTGAGTGGCCCCTTGTAAGGCTCTGTTGGTATGGATGTTAAAATCCCCTAGGACAACCAAACTAGATGTCTCTAAGCAGGCTATATAGTGTTGCCCCAGCAGCTGGACCATGCCCAGCTGGGGCAGCAACTGTTCCCACTTTGCTTGCCTTCCCAGGGACCTGGTCTCTGCAGTCCTTTCTGCAGTCCTCTTCTCTTGTGTAGCAGCAGCAGCAGTCCTCCAAGTGGGGGAGACAGCAGTCTCCCCAACAGCTGCCGCCACTACAACAACAGCAGAAGTCTCTGAGTGGGGAAGATGGCAGTCCCCCCCCCACAGCTGCAGCAGCAGTTATCCCAGGATAACTGGTTGTATAGATAAGAAAGTGCTTTTGAGGTTATTACGGTTGTGTTGCAACTTCAAGGTCTCATGGTACAGTGGTACCTCGCAAAACGAATGCCTCGCAAGACAAAAAACTCGCTAGACGAAAGGTTTTTCCGTTTTCGAGTTGCCTCACAAGACGAATTTCCCTATGGGCTTGCTTCGCAAGACGAAAACGTCTTGCAAGTTTGTTTCCTTTTTCTTAACACCGTTAATACAGTTGCGACTTGACTTCGAGGAGCAACTCATAGAACGCAATGTACATAGTAGCCTTTTTTGAGGTTTTTAAAGACTTTGGTGATTTTTGAAGCTTTTCCAGAACTTCTTTTGCAGCCATTTGGTAAGTTAAGTTTTTAAAACTTTTTTTGGGGGGGTTGGATTTTGGGTTGGGGTGTTTGGAATTCAAGGACTTGGTGTTGGGGAGGGGTTTGCAAGAATCTGGAAGCTTGTGTGTTTTTTTCTGCATTTTTATGATTTTTTGTGACCATTGGGGCACTCTGCTGTTTTTTCAAAAAAAAATTCTGGATTTGAATTTCTGTGTGCTGGGTGGCTGGGGGAACAGTTGGGGAGGGGTTTGCAAGAATCTGGAAGCTTGTGTGTTTTTTTCTGGCATGGAGAGGCTGCCAGTTCTGATGTTTCTGCGGCTGAAGACTTAGCAGCGGAGTTCCTGGAGGTTGTGAAGACGGAGGGCTACGTTCCACAGCAGGTCTTCAACTGCGACGAGACCGGGCTGTTTTGGAAGAGGATGCCCAAAAGGACTTTCATCACACAGGAGGAGGCCAAGTTGCCTGGCCACAAGCCCATGAAGGACCGTCTGACCCTGCTCTTCTGTGCCAACGCAAGCGGCGACCTGAAGATCAAGCCCTTGCTGGTGTACCACTCGGAGAACCCACGGGCCTTCAAGAGACACAAGATCAACAAGGAGCAGCTGAGTGTCATGTGGCGATCCAACAGCAAGGCTTGGGTCACACGTGTGCTGTTTGTGGACTGGGTCAATCTTGCTTTTGGCCCTGCTGTCAAGCAGTACCTGCTGGACAGCGACCTGCCGCTGAAGGCTTTGCTTCTGATGGACAATGCTCCTGCCCATCCTAAAGGCCTTGAGGTGGGCTTGTTGGAGGAGTTCAGCTTCATCAACATCATGTTCCTGCCGCCTAACACCATGCCACTGCTCCAGCCGATGGATCAGCAGGTCATCGCCAATTTCAAAAAACTCTACACCAAGGAGCTTTTCAGGCAATGCTTCGAGGTGACTGACTGCACCACCATCACCCTGCGGGAATTCTGGAAGGACCACTTCGACATCGTCACCTGCTTGAAGATGATCACCACGGCCTGGAACGGGATCAGCCAGAGAAATTTGAATTGCGCTTGGCGCAGCCTGTGGCCGGACTGTGTGGCACCAAGTGACTCTGATGCACCAGAGTCAACAGTGGTGCAGGACATTGTTGCCTTGGGGAGGACCATGGGCCTGGAGGTCACGGAGGAGGACGTCTGCGAGCTGGTGGAGGAGCACGACGACGAGCTGACCACCGTGGAGCTGGTCGAACTGCAGGCAGAGGCTGCGCAGGAGCAGGCCTCACTGGAAGAGGAGGAAGCAACTGAGGAACGGCTGTCCTCCGAAAAACTGAGGGATATATGCCTGAAGTGGAAGGAGGTGCAGACTTTTGCAGAGCAGCACCACCCTGAGAAGCACGTGGCACATGACGTTGGGAACATTTTTGATACGAGGGTCATGTCGCCTTTCAGGGAGGTGCTGAAAAGGCGGATGAAGCAGCAGACTATGGACAGGTTCTTGAGCAAGAAGCAAAGAGTGGAAGAGGAGCCTTCTTCGAGTGGTCCCCCAGAGTCTTAGAAAATGTACTGTACACTTTGTTGATTTTTAAATGTTTTTCTGTCATGTTTATAAAGTTAATTTATTTTCCCTTCAATTTTTGAACTGCTCTTTACAGTATGTGTGACTTTAAAGAGCAGTTAATAAACTGTTGTTGTACCAAATTTGGCTTTGTTTGGACTTTTTTTGACCATAGGAACGCATTAATTGATTTTCAATGCATTCCTATGGGATTTCGTGATTCGCAAGACGAAAAATTCGCTAGACGACAAAACTTGCGGAACGAATTAATTTCGTCTTGCGGGGCACCACTGTAATTTTGAATGTCATGTTGTTTTTCCCCTTATGCTGTTTCGTACCCACAGTTTCCTTATGCTATCACAGCACAGAGGTGCGTTAGGGTTTGTCTACCCTGCAGCCTCAGCCTCTTCCTGCTAGGTGTGGTGTCAGTTGTGGTTCATCATGAAAAGATTTGCAGCCATTCCCCAGTTGGCATTTGCTCTGCTTCCCCATCTCAGCTACAATTCTCTTTTTTATTTTTTTATTGCAGAACATTATTGTTTCTGATTTATACAAATCTGTTCTATTTGCTTTGGGGAAAATTTGTTCCTCTTTGAAGAGATACAGTTTGGCATGAGATAAGACCATGCTGATACCACACCCAGGCTGATTACAGCTGTAAACTGAAAACATTGTTTTCAGGATGATGTTTCGGCCGTGGGGGGTGCCGCATGCCACATTGCAGCTCCAAAAGTCAAATGCAGGTCAGGATGGAAATTAACCTTTCCTTTCCACACAGTGGGGGCCAGAAGCACAGCCTTCGATTCATAGCGCTGGGTGGGAGTCATGGGAAAACACAGCAGATTGTGAGCATGAGCACAATTTCCTCTGGTGATGCATTCTGGATGTTTGTGCTGCTAGGGATTGTAGATATGAAATAACACCTGCCGTGTGTTTTATCCAGGGATACTTCTCACAGTTTCGACTCTTCTTTCCCATCCCTTCTTCCTTCTGATTCAGTGAATCCAGGTCTTCCCCAGGTACCAAGTATTCATGTGATGACAATTGTTGTTTTTTGCTGCATATGGCTTTGCTGCTTGTCAAGAGAAGACCAATGTTTTTCATCACATTGTGGTCTGGGAGGCAGGTATACCTGTGTATTCTAGTGGGCAAGAATAGTATGATGTACATCAGAGGAGTGTTCCGGTTTGCAAACGTTCTTTGGAACCCGAACGTCCGACGGGGCTTCCACGGCTTCTGATTGGCTACAGGAGCTTGGTTTCCGAATGTTTTGGAAGTCAAACAGACTTCCGGAATGGATTCCGTTCAACTTCCGAGGTGCCACTGGTGATAGGGGTGGAAATAATTTGAAGGTGGAGCAGTGGCGTAGCGTGGGTTGTCAGCACCCGGGGCAAGGCAAGTAATTTGCGCCCCCTAACCCGTGGATTTGCGCCCCCTAACCCTAACCCCCATATGTTGCGCCCAGTGCAGCCGGCCCCCCCTGCACCCCCCACACTACGCCACTGAGGTGGAGTAGGAGAACATGGTGAAGGAAGACGTGAATAATTGGCATTGATAATTGTATTAATCGGATAAAATTGGTGTTGTTGTAATGAGGCTGCTATTGGAATGATATTGTAAAATCAATAAAAATATATTTTTAAGAATATTCTCACCATTTTGCATGGATAATCTACAGAATGGATTTTCATGTTATACTTCTATTATAAGGGCAGTGCAGCTCAACAGAGAAATGCAGATGTGATGGGTTATTTTCCTCACCATTGTTGAAACCTCCCTTGCCTAGCCCAGGGCTACACTTAGAGGGGAATATCATTGCAGAAGATCTTTTAGATAGATCACTTGAAGAACAGAGGGTGCAGTTTTCCTTCCCATTGCAGAAATGAGCCAGGCAGGAAAGGTTTAAACCTCTCCTCTCAACCTGGTGCTGCCATGTTATTCACACTGTTGCTTTGGCTTGGAGTGCCTTTGGGACTGGACCTGGCCTATGAGTTAAGAGGTTCACCACTCATGAAGTCGTAAAAAGAGCTTGCTGGGTCAGGCCAATGGACTATCCAGCCCAGCAATTCTCTTCTCACAGTGGCCAACCTGATGTCTATGGGAAGCCCACAAGTGTGACCTGAGTACAAGAGCACTCTTCCCTCCTGCAGTTTCCAACACTTGGCACTCACAGTCAGAAGGATACTGCCTTCAACAGTGAAGATATCCATTGTGGTTGGTAGCCCTTGAGAGCCTTTATCTCTTTCAAAGCTGTCCCAAGTTGGTGGTCATCGCTGCCTCCTGTGGGAGTGAAGAAGTACATTCTTTTCTGACCTGAATCTTCCAATGTTCAGTTTCATTGGATGTCCACAAGTTCCAGTGTAAGGGAGGAGAAGAAAAAAATTTCTCTGTCCACTTTCTCTGTGCTGTGCCTAATGTTCTACACTTGTTTCATATCACCTCATACTGGCCTTAACTAAAAATCTCCATATGGGGGCAAGCTTTCCTGATAGAGTTTCTTCATCTCCTTGATCAGTTTGGTTGCTATTTTCTGAACCTTTTCAACTCTATAAAGATGCTTTCTGGGTGAGGTAACCAGAAATGTATACAGTATTTCAAATGCAGTCGCACCATAGATTTGTGTAATAGCTTTTTAAGACAGTGGTTTACAACCAGTGTGCTGTGGCACTTTGGGGTGCCTTGAATGGTGGCCAGGATTGTTCTTAATTGTGTCTTGTGTCTTGGAGCAGCACTGCCTCTTCCTGCTGCTCCAATCCTGTTATTCTAGTGTTTGGCCTACAGGTTTCTAATCCAACTTATTTTTACTAAGTTCATTGTCTTCAGCATTGTTTCCTCTGAGCATAGGCTGTCCTGGAAAATCCTATAGATGGATATTAAATTTGGTGATGGGGGTGGAAGTAATTTGGAAGTGGAGTAGGAGGACATGGTGAAAGAAGACATGTGCTAATTACTTCCATAAAATAACAATTTCTCTTTATACTCTTCATATGGTTTGTTTGGTTTTTTAATGTACTTTTGGTGGTGGTGGCTCCTTTGGGTTTTCATTTTGCAAGGAAGATGGGATGTAAAGTGGGAAAGGGAGTAAGTTTAGTAAAGGAAGCCATTCCCTTTGAGCTGGTAGGCAGGATGGAATTTACTAATTACCAGGACTGATTACAAAGAATTGTCAACAGCCAACAGCCGGCCTGATTGATTAGTCACATAAAACCATTGAGTTAGAAGCACATGAAAGGATTAATTCTCACGGAAGGATAGTTGCCAGATTAAGCCAGATGGTAACACAGTTTTGTTTATTTTTTCAGCTTTGTGTTGTGGGTTCACAACATTTTTGATGAGTTACACTTTCTCCCCAGCCACCCCTGAATTAAAATTGAAGGCACATTTCACCCTTACATTGCAGAATATTTATTTTGGATTATACAGGCGACAACCATTCCGTGCAGGGGTTCCGTTCCTGTACCCTGTGTGCATCGGCATAGCTTGTATAAGTGCCCTCCCCATCCCATTTTGCCTCCTTTCTTCCTTCCTCCAGGTCCAACCCGTGTGTCTGTGATTACTCGTCAATTGGATGCATCTAAAATGGTCGTGCCTGTATAAAAATAAAGTTTATCCACCCTCAGCAATGTTTCTGTATGAGTTCCTGTTGTAGGCATTACTTTTGACTCGAAGAACAATGATATAGGGCCATCTTCTCTGAGACTCGATTAATCTGCTATGTGCCTGCATCATGAGTGAGTGAATGAGCAGGTACACCTGATGGTAGAGTCATGGCTGAATCACCATGCCCCAGCACAAGCTGCTTGGAAAAAGACCAGGCCACAGCAATAAACAATACAGACAGGAAACTGATAACCTCTTGGGTGGGTACTTGGGTCTCTCAAAACCCCTTGTTTTGACTGATTTATTTCTCACAGCATCTCGTTCTCTCATCACCATAGCACACAGTTTTCAGAATCCCTGTTTTTAACGAGTGCTACTAAAGCTTTCTTGGGACGTAGGTGGCACTGTGGGTTAAACCACAGAGCCTAGGACTTGCCGATCAGAAGGTCAGCGGTTCGAATCCCCGTGACAGGGTGAGCTCCCGTTGCTTGGTCCCTGCTCCTGCCAACCTAGCAGTTCGAAAGCACGTCAAAGTGCAAGTAGATAAATAGGTACTGCTCTGGCAGGAAGGTAAATGGCGTTTCCATGCGCTGCTCTGGTTTGCCAGAAGCAGCTTAGTCATGCTGGCCACATGACCCGGAAGCTGTACTCTGGCTCCCTCGGCCAATAAAGCGAGATGAGCAACCCCAGTGTCGGTCACGACTGGACCTAATGGTCAGGGGTCCCTTTACCTTTACCTTACTAAAGCTTTCTAGTTTTATGGCGCTGCTGGAGATCCCAGCCATAAGCAAAGCAGGTAGTGCAGATGTCATTGCCACTTCTGACCAGGTGGAAGGTGTTAAAGCTTGGGTTTTTCCATTGCTCAGTCAACCTACTTTGTCATGAGAGAATGGATGGGATGTGCTTAAAACAGGTGTAATAATTCATCATATATGTGACCCGTTGAATCCCAGTCCAGTGCTGGCTGAGCTCCAGTCCAGTAAAGCATCCTTTGTTAGGTATCCTGTCATGGGGTGTTACAATAGGGATGGTCCTCCCAGCTGGGAATTATCCACTAATGGTGTTCTAGGACTATTAGAGATTAATTATTTCCCCTTCCAGCTATTCAAATATCATAAACTATAGTGGGGGAAAGCACAAGCTGTTTAAAATTGTTCTTTTAATTTGTATTAAAATGATGATGGTATTTATAGGTGAGGACCCAGGGTAGCAAGGCTGGTCTTGCCCGTATGTTATGATTACAATATGCAAGCTGTTTCAAGTGTGGATCCCCCTTGCTCACGACATGGACTCTCTTCACACAATGGCAGTGATCCACCTGGCAACTTGTACGCGTTACAGATGCTGCGTAAAAAAAGCTGCCAACTGAAAGCTGTCTCAAGTTGCTGTCATGTGACAATTGTACTAAGTCAACAGTTGCCTTCATATTCTGTGGGTGGTCAAGGTGTATGGAGCTTTTAGTTTTGATCCAAGACCCCATCCTGCAGTAATCTACTTGCAGAGAGAATGGGCGTTATGTGCTGTAGTGTCCTGAATTCATAACTGAAAAAGCTTTGAAGCAAAACAGATGTAGGGAGATAAGTGAGGTTTTTATTCTATTCAAATCTCTCAACAATTTGCTGAACAAGATTGCATCTCTTGAATGCCTGTTGAATATGCATTTTGTGGTGCAAGGTTCTTCTCACCTGCATGATTACACCACCTTCTTTGCATGATAATGTCCTCCTGGTGAAATCAAGCCGGGCTTCGTTTTTACATGTTAAAATGTACTGGACTTGAAGAGAGATGTGATATACAGCTAGACAAACCTTAACATGGTTATTTCTTGGAATCCAGAGAAAGAGCAGTCTCCCATGCTTTTTATTCCTTAGCTTGCACTTTATAGATTAACAACTGTATTATGACGTAATTTGTGTTTTTTTCATCAGATGAATGAAGTGTAATCCTAAATTAGCAAGTGGAGGGGGGATGTAGAGGAGTGAGATCAGAGAGAAATTAAACACAAAAAGAACAAACACTGGAAATTACCTGAAAGCAAAATTCTTAGGGTCATCTGTCAACAAAGCACTATTGGTGATGCTGGCATTGGTTAGCTAGTTAATAAAAACAGCGTGGTGATAAACCCCCAGTCTTGATTACAGCCACAGCTGATAGAATTTAATTGTCCGATAAAATGTATTTCAGTGGTTTCCTGCTGAAGTTTCCCTTCCCTTCAAAGTTCCTTTATTCAATATGGCCATCTTAGAAAGTGCCCTGGTGGGATTACATTTTAGGGTTTTGCTTCATGCAGTCTGGTGGAGCAGACTGTGGTTCAGAAAACAAATCTACTGTAATAGATATGTTGGTCTTTATGGTGCCACAAGACTGCTGTTTTTTCTACAACAGACTTTGGCTGTGAAAATGCCATACATCTAAAACATATTCCCTGTCCCCAAGAATCCTGGGAAGTGTAGCTTAAGGATGCTGCAGTTGTAGCTATAGTGGGGCAAACAGTTCCCAGGATTGTTTAGGGGATGTGTGTATACGCAGCCTAACATGACTACCCTTCTGGAAACTTCTAAGTTATCTGTGCTACTACTGGATTCTGGGAAGTAAGGTGATGGGAACCAGCAGAATCTGAACTTTTTGTTTTCCCTCCTGTTTGCTAGCTAATTTGCTGAGTTAATTATTGACCCAGGTTCACAGCAGCATAACCCGAGCTCTCTGCGCTAATTACATTGGAAGAGGCAGCTCTGAGCCAACAGCAGGCATGTGTGGCTAAACCCGAGAAAAATAACAGCCTGTTTATTAGGCCCAGGGATTTCAGTTTGAGGCTGAAGTTGAAAGTTTCCAGTTTGGATCTTCCGTTCTCTAAGCTGCAGTTTGCTCCTTCAGGTGCCTAGTTGCTTTTGCATAGTGTGCTACCAATATGCCCAGTGTGCTTCTGTGAATGGTGTTGGAAAGGGTGAGAGTAATGGTATTAACAGGACTGTAAAGGTGAATTTGTGCAAAGTTGTTTTCAGTCTTATGTGAGCTAACAAAAGAGGTCAGGGAATATTTTTATTAAAGTACAAAGCACTTGGGTGGGTGTGGGTGGTTAAACTATAAAATAGACTTTCTAGAACCCCTTTGTGTGTGGCTCCTCCATATGTTAATCCTGTGTGACCCAACCTAAACATTAGGAAGAACTTCCTGACAGTAAGAGCTGTTTAGGTGGAAGAAGATTCCACCTAAACATTAGGAAGAACTTCCTGACAGTAAGAGCTGTTCGACAGTGGAATTTGCTGCCAAGGAGTGTAGTGGAGTCTCCTCCTTTGGAGGTCTTTAAGCAGAGGCTTGACAACCATATGTCAGGAGTGCTCTGATGGTGTTTCCTGCTTGGCAGGGGGTTGGACTGGTGGTCTCTTCCAACTCTATGATTCTATGATTCTATGAAATGTCCCTTAAACAACCTTCAGCATGAAACAAGCCCTCCAGAAGTTTGTTGCCTACAGTTTCCATCCTTCTTGACCACTGGCCATGCTGGCTGGGGCTCATGAGAATTGGAGTCCAACATTCATCTGGAGGGCTGCAGGCTGTGGAAGGCTGTCTTTATATCAGACAGAACTCCTGTGTGTCTGCCTCTCTGACTGGACAAGGAATTTTGTGCTCGTTAGACAGAAGGAGCTTTCACATCCCTGCATGCTGAAACAGTATCTTTGTTGTTGTATATATGATCTTGTCACCTCCTTCCACTCTTTTTCTAAAAGCATGGCTGCTGATCATTCATCATGACTCTGTTGCATCTAACTAACCCTTCCCCAGCCCCCATCCAGAATCATCTCTTTTCTCTCTCTCTCTCCTTCATTTGGAGCTGGGACAGGAAATCTAGCTGGAGAGTGTCAGACTCTGGGAAGACATCCAAGCAATCACAGCAGTTGAACTGAGCCATCAAACTGCAATCTCTCTTTTGTTTTGGAAACAGATACACGGGAGGAAGGAAATGAGCCAGTTCTGGAAAAGAGAACTGGGAGATGAGTCCACTTCTTTCCATGGTGTAACCATTAACCAGGAAAGCTACCCAGTGTAAGCCCCCAGTGCCCCAAGCTCCAGGGAATGATTAACACTGCAGGTTTGTAAGGCTGTGGAGGGGGGAAATATTCCCCCCCCCCACAGAGGGGAAGAATAGATTACAGCTCATCCTAATGCCCGAAGTCAAAGTGTGCCTGTCTCCCGAAAATGAATTTATGGGCAGCAGCAACATACTTGGCTTGCAATTATGACAGCACTAGAGAAAATACAGCAGTTAGCTCTGACTCACACAACCTTTTTGAGAAGATTCTATGGCAGCCTCATCTGAATTAGCACAGTCACAGTGTTGATAGGTTTGCTACACACCCAGATGCCAGCATACATATCAGCAACTGTATAACATTTTGCACACAATGGTAATGGATTATGCTGGTGATCTGGGCATGTGCCAAGCATATGAAGGCAACCAGTCACAACACGAACATTAAAAGTGTGTTGATTGAAAATTCTATCCCGCCTCTCAAATCCCTGAGGAGGCTTAAAGACCAAATAAAAATAATTGCAGCAAATTGGCGGTATTGAAACCCTAAAGTAGCAAAATTAAAACCGCAGCTAGATTTCCAAAGGCTTGCCTAAAATGGCAGGCTTTGCAAAGCATTAGGCCTAGTTAACAAAAGCAACAAATGTTCCTGGACTTTACCATTTCAGACTGCAGGCAGGGGATGCCGGAGAGACAAATTCCAGCTTAGCCTTCTTTCACATCCCAACCCCCAAAACAGAAAAGCATTCAACCATCCAGTTTCCCTTCCACAATCTGAAGTGGTACAGGTCTGCTACAGTTTTGCACTTCATTGGTTGCTTGTGTAAACTATTTGGCTTTAGATCAAGGGGGTAGGGGAGAGAAGGTTTTAACACTTATCATAAAGAAAAGTTATCAAGGTTTGAGCCAAACTTTCAGCAGTTTTTAACACCCTTTTTTCTTTTTAAATAATTCTTTAAAAAAAAATAATTATTGGATTACAAAAGTTGATACAGCATCTCTGTTTTCCACTCTGTTTTCCTTTTTCAGAAAAACAGAACCCTTATATTTTGGTGTAACAGTGCCATCTAGAGTGTCTGGGGTTTCAAACTAAGGTAGCAGATGGAAAAGAGGACAGGGGCTTCTGCACCTTGTAACAGCTGGGGAAAACTGACAAGCCACCTCTGCTGGAATTCTGTCTTCTACACAACTGTTAAAGTTCACCTGGTCACCCTCTTTAGAACCCCTGCAAGGAATTCCTAAATGGACTTTATTTCATGGATTTTATTTCCAATACAGTACATCTTTCTAGTGAAATGCTTTTCATACAACATCTCAGCTGGTCTACACTGGCTAGTTGTTCTGTAATGGAAGTTCAGAACTATTAAGAAAATGGAACCCGCATCTTTCTGATTGGCTACTTATACCAATGACATCAGAGACAGATAGCTTCTTTCTCCATTGGTTCACACAAGTGGTTGCTTGTGAGGAAGGGAGGCATAGGCAGTTGGGTCTTTGCTGGTGGCCACCACCACTCCAGAGTCCGCCCCACCCCCCTGTGTCACAACCGCCTCATTCTGCTCCATCGCCATATCAACAAATGTAACAGAATTACTGCAAGAAAGATCCTACTGCCTCTGCCCAGTCCTGTCACAAATCACTGCTGCCTCATACTGCATTCTTTCTAAGAAAATAGGTCTCAACTTCCTATAAATGTGTGAAGTATTTTCTTAGTTGCCTTTTCTCCTTGGAGCTACCCAAAGACCAAAGATGCTCAATAGGGATTTGCACTCTTTCTCTGAACATGTTTTCTACATCTTTTTTTAGCATTCATCTCAGGGTCCCAACACTACTCAAGTAGATAAAACCCAAGACACTGCTTAAGAAGGCAAAATGTAGCTAGGCCATATTGGTCTTTTTATTTTGAAAATCTGTGTGTGATTTGTTGCCTTCATTTCCCCCCAGTGAGCATTCTGCACACATGACTAAGTCCATCAGGTGATACAAAAATGACAGCAGCACCTGAACTCTAACCCCTTGCTAGTTATAGAAGCAAATCTCCAAAATTTTGTGCAGCACTTGGGAGGATCCTGGTTCCAGGAGCCCATGCAGCACAGTGTTCTTCTGGATATAGCAATATTTTGGCTATGCTCTTATTTGTACTGCATTAACTCCCTGCCTCTTACTGTACACCAAATGATCCTGCTATAGTTTTAATGCTCCTAAAGTTCTCAGTGATGCTTCCCATTGAAGGACCGAGATGCTCACAATTATTGGTGACTTTGCTGTGTGCATTTGGGGAGTCTAACCAAGAGGGGCCCAGTCACTTCACACAGGCACTTCTTTTCCAGCGCTTCCATTCTGCTGATGTCTCAACCAAGCCCTACTTGGTCCCAGAGAGAGAAGGCTCCATGCGGTGGAACACTGGCATACCTACTACCTGCTTCATCTTCAGACAGTGATTCTGGCTGCGCCCTGGAAGATTACTCGGGGCCTGTCACAGAAATTCCCCCAGCAGAGGTAAGGCAGAACTTGATGATATATTTATGTGGAAGACTGTCCTAAATGTTGCAATAGTTTTTCCTGGAAATTTCATGACAGGTTTGCTTTTTCTCCATTTTCATCACTTCTAATTGCTGACAATGGCAAGGCTGCTGTTGATTATTTTGCTTCCCTCTGGGGTTAGAAACCAAAAGCACCCAGGGCAATTCCAGACAACCTTTTTTATTGAGCATTCATCTTGATTTGTTTGCAGGTAGATTAGACCAGGGGAACAACCCTTTTCAGCTGTGGGCCAGTCCATCATCCCTCAGACTATGTGGTGGGCTGGACTATATTTTGAGGGGGGGGGATGAACGAATTCCTATGCCCCACAAATAACCCAGAGATGCATTTTAAATAAAAGGACACATTCTACTCATGTAAAAACACACTGATTCCCAGACCGTCCGCGGGCCGGATTTAGAAGGCGATTGGGCCGGATCTAGCCCCCGGGCCTTAGGTTGCCTCCCCCTGGATTAGACAATGTTGTCTATTTAATGAGCAAATTCCTTCTTCTATGTCTGTGGTGAGGTTAGATGACATTGCGTCAAAACAAGTTGTTGTTCCACACTTTCCACTGCCTTTCCTCATCACCTTTCCTCATCACTTCCCTTGTTGCTAAAAGTCCTTTCTTTTGGTTAGAGTTGACTGGGAGTTTTGTGCAACCTAATTGTGAAATCTGAATTTGATGGTATGTGATTCAGCCCACCCCCAAACAGCAAGTGCCCCCAGATCTGTTCCATCGGTTCTGTGGCATGCCCTACCTTTTCTGGGTTCTGATTCCATGGAAAGAAGAAGAGTTGTGGGTAGGGCAGTCAAAAACAGCAGAGCAAATTTGGCTGTGTGTTGCTGCTTGCCCAAGTACAAATGCAGCAGAGAAAGGTTAGCTTTTGAGAAACACAGCCTTTTGGGGGATAGGTTTCTGTGCTGTAAATGCATGCTAATGCAGACGAATGCTAAGCCAGCTCTCCTTTCCTTATTCTGCCAGTTCCTTTTCATTAGTCCTCCAGCAGGAGACCCAGTTCCTTTGGGCTTTACCCTTTCCCACGGGAAACATCTCAGATCTCCAGCCAACTCTGCCAGGGGGAGGGTTGTGAGGGAAGACAGCGGTGCAAGCAGGCATTGTTCCCCAAACTCATGGGGAAAACACAACTCCATCTCTGCCTCTCAATCTTGTTTGCTTTTGCAGGTGTCACCAAACTTTGACTCTCACTCATCAGATGCAGTCCCTGTTGCCACCCAGAACCAGCTCCGCATCAAAACTCTCCTTCAGCAGCTGCCCCCGCAGGACTGCGATGTAAGATTCTTGGACCTCACATCCTGTCTTCATTAGGCAATCTTGCCTTGGTTGGAAAAACTGATTAAAACTCTACTCTTTTCCAGACCACAAATAGTTGGGTACTCGTTTTATGCACTAATAAATGTTAACACAGCCAGTGCCTCTAAAGTGATTGGGGACAGATTTGTGCTCTTATTTATAGTCTTGGAACCACACTGTAATTCTAATTAAAGTCTAACCACACAGCTTCATAGTTATTCTATGGAAGTACTGCAAAAGAAGCCCCTTTATAAGTGAAGGTAAGAGTGTAACATTGATTCAGTTCAATTCTTCTGCCTTCATATCCTTCCTCTAATGGACTAAGACAGGTAAAGGGTGCTATTGGGGAGGAAGAAGAGGAAACGAAGATTGACTTATTTAGCCCTTGCTGTTTGTTCCCAAAATTTATCACTCAGAAATTTAGAGACTGTGTATTTGTTTCTGCACTTGCTGATCACCTTGGGTAACATACATACTTCCATCACAAATTCTTTGTTGCCTCAAAAGTTTTGTAGCTCTAATGACTTACTAGGACCAGTAAGCCAGAGTTTGCTATAAATACTGTTCTAATGGAAGGCTTTATAAGACACACCAATTAGGAAGCTAGACAGAACAGCTACAGGAAACTCCTGACTCCATCTGTCAGAGTCTGCTGTCACCTAGTGACTGGACCATTCAGTGACACTGTCCACACAAATAAGTTCTCCTTGCACTCTGTTTGAAAGACTGGCTCAATTAAGCCCAATAGTGCAATGCCTTTGTTCTTTTAAAATCATAATGTAGAGATGTATGTGATGGACAAAAACATTCCAAGGCACTAAGGAAAGTCAATTAGCCTGCAATCATATTCAACATACTTGTTAGAAGTCAGTCCCATTGAGCACAGTGGGGCTTGCTGAATAGACATGTGCAGCATTGCATTTGTTAAGAGTTGGGTGACAGTTGTTTACAGTATCAAGATTTACTATTAGAAATAAAGTAGAATTTATTTTGTTATGTACTGAAGTTCTCACCCTGGGCCAGCAGGCGGATACTGTAGATAGTTTTCACTCAGGTCCACATATGCAAATAAGGGATTGAAAGTGACGTTCAGTGATTGGATAGTTACAGAAAATGGTTACTGTTGCGTTCTAGTGGAGCTCTATATAAGCAGGCTGGCTGAACCCTTCACTTCAGTTCTGTTCTGGCCTGTGAATAAACAAGAGCTGTTTGAAGAATCGCTGTGTCGTCTGATATGTTCACCCACAACTTAACATATTTGATGTCCAGTTCTTCTGAAATCAATTGTGGATTGTTTGATAGCAGCTGTCTGCCTGAAGAAAATCTGAATGCTCTTTTAGGTCTTGACACAATCTTGTGCTTTTATTTAAGGCAAGGTATTGCCCATCCATTGGTGAGGAGGAAAGGGAGCGGCTACGGATATTTGCTTCACAGCGACGGCAGGAATCCCTGGGACAGGGAGTCACATGCCTGGTGCCCCCCACAACTCACGGGTGCTTTTGTAAAAAGGTGAGCCATCCTTTCCTTAAAACTGGATACTAGTGTTCTCGTGATTGAGATACCCAAGTCTAAGATCTGGGTTTGCTTTCCCCTGGCTAAGCATAAGAACTGGAGAATATTGCCACTACACACGCTTTCTATGGATTGTCATTTGCTCCAGTTGAGCTGAGTGGGTTTTAGTGGGGAAAGGTCCAAAGCTGTAAGCTGCCCAGAAATGCTGTATACCACCCAGAGTGGCCGAGGAAACCCAACCAGATGAGTGGGGTATGAATATTATTATTATTATTATTATTATTATTATTATTATTATTATGCAAAGGGGGGCTCTCGGATGCAGAGCTTTAAAGTGCGGACTGTGCCAGGAAAGGTAACTGTGGATAAGCCTTTTATTATGTATTATTTTTCACTGATGTCAGGAACCTTGGAAGCTTGTGGTGAGGCAGAAAGACACAATATTTAACAAAAAACTTTTTCACAAAAAATTGTTGAAATGAAAAAGTTGATTTTCCTCCCCCCCCCCCCAAGGCTAATAAGAGGATATCACATGTCCATGAAGATCACAATCTGGGTTGTGGGTAGCCAGCAATATTGTATTGCAGGAAGAGCAGATAACTATGCACCATAGATAAAAAGGTCCTTTCTGCTTACAGTGTGGTAAGAGGTTGATCAGAGGTGAAAAGGGTGTGTATGCACCTAAGCTGGGAGACCAGAGCTACTGGCATCCTGCCTGTTTTGTCTGTCACACCTGCCACCAGCCCCTAGTAGATCTCATCTACTTCCAGCGAGATGGGAAGATCTATTGTGGCCGGCACCATGCAGAATTCTTCCGCCCACGCTGTGCTTCATGTGATCAAGTAGGTATACGCATATAAAAACACTTGGGGTCTTGTGTCAATTCCTAATCTCTGCTTGAAACTATTGATGATCCTAATCTACCACCTTCAATCTGGTTAGGACTTTCAATGAAAGATTGAAAATTTCATAGGGATTGCAAGATTTCTTTCCAGAGATCAGCAGTCACCTTACAGTGGTGCCCCGCAAGACGAATGCCTCGCAAGACGGAAAACTCGCTAGACGAAAGAGTTTTCCGTTTTGGAGGTGCTTCGCAAAACGAATTTCCTATGGGCTTGCTTCGCAAGACGACAATGTCTTGCGAGTTCCTGCTGTTTTTTCCCCTTCCCCCCCTTTTTCTAAGCCGCTAAACCGCTTATCAGCTGATCCGATCAGCAGATAAGCCGCTAAAAGCCGCTAATAGCACTAATCCTTCAATGGGCTTGCTTCGCAAGACGAAAAAAACGCTAGACGAAGAGAATCACAGAACAGATTCTTTTCGTCTTGCGAGGCACCACTGTATTTATAATCTCCACCTATCCACAATGAGGCGGTTATTTGCTGTCTCAAAAAGACCAAACTTTTCTCTCTGTAGTAAGGTAAAGGACCTCTGGACAGTTAAGTCCAGTCAAAGGCGACTA
Source organism: Podarcis bocagei (assembly GCF_964188305.1). Lineage (NCBI taxonomy): Eukaryota > Metazoa > Chordata > Lepidosauria > Squamata > Lacertidae > Podarcis > Podarcis bocagei. Next base: position 45,679,521 of record NC_138129.1, on the reverse strand, counting down.
TGTGGTTGTGGCGCTCATCTCACTTCAGGCCGAGGGAGCTGGCGCTTGTCCAGACAGTTTTCCGGGTCATGTGGCCAGCATGGCTAAACTGCTTCTGGCACAACGGGACATCGTGACAAGTGCCAGAGCACGGAAACACAATTTAGCTTCCCGCCACAGCCGTACCTATTTATCTACTTGCACTGGTGTGCTTTCAAACTGCTGGGTTGGCAGAAGCTGGGACAGAGCAATGGCATCTTGCCCCGCTGTGCAGATTCAAACTGCCAACCTTCTGATCAGCAAGCCCAAGAGGCTCAGTGGTTTAGACCACAGCGCCACCTGCATCCTTTATCTTTCTCTGTAGTGAGAAGTATCAATTAAAACGATGTTATATTGTAAGCAGGAAGATGAGGTTTGTCATTATACAGGGGAATGAAGTTTCATCCACCTTGTATGTTCTTTGACTGTCCCATGAAGGCATCCAGATACCGTGGAGGAGCCCTTCTAAATTTAATCTGAAAAGTGCTAGTGGTATCTTAGAGCAGGCCCACTGTGGTATGACCTGCTAAAGGTACAAAACTTATTTCTATGCTAAGTAAATATAGGCATACCTTGGAGATATTGTAGGTTCAGTTCCAGACCCCCATAATAAAGCAAATAGTGCAATAAAGTGAGACACACTATTTTTGGGGGGTTTCCCAGTGCATATAAAAGTTATATTTACACTATACTGCAGTCTATTAAGCCTGCCTTCCTGGCTGCGGATGTAGGAGGGGGGGAAACCCAGCTCCAGCCCTAGCCAACTCCATTGCTGTAGTGGTGCGGGGCTTCCTTCCACAGGAAGTGGCCGGGTTGCCTGCAGCTGCACCTGTGTCTTTGTAAGAAGCAATATCTGCAAAGTGCAACAAAGCTAGGTCTGTGTTCATATACTAGGCTTGAAGCTAGTGCTGTGCATTCTGCATTTCCACACACACAAAAAATACCCAAGTTTGAAAATCTGTTCTGTTTTTATGAGAGTTGGTGTTTAAATTTCTGTAAGTTGCGAAGATAAGTTAGAAATTACGTAGGTGAAGGTGAAACCTTCAAGCCTTAAATTCCAGTAGCCAGGAAATAAGTGTTACGGCACAGTTCCCATTAAGGGGAAAATCAAAATAAAACAATGAGTGAACATGATGTTTCCACAATGTGTTCAGTTCAGAGAATTTTATTTTGGGACAGAGTAGGGACGCGGATGGCGCTGTGGGTTAAACCACAGAGCCTAGGACTTGCCGATCAGAAGGTCGGTGGTTCGAATCCCCACAACGGGGTGAGCTCCCATTGCTCGGTCCCTGCTCCTGCCAACCTAGCAGTTCGAAAGCACATCAAAGTGCAAGTAGATAAATAGGTACCACTCTGGTGGGAAGGTAAACGGCGTTTCCGTGGGCTGCTCTGGTTGGCCAGAAGCAGCTTAGTCATGCTGGCCACATGACCCAGAAGCTTTACATCGGCTTCCTTGGCCAATGAAGCGAGATGAGCACCGCAACCAGAGTCGGCCACGACTGGACCTAATGGTCAGGGGTCCCTTTACCTTTATCTTTACCTTTACGTACAATAACTTTTAGGTGCTTTTAGGTACAATAACTATGCTACCAATTTTGCTGAATGTAGTAAAGCTTTGGTGCAGAAAGCTTTAATTTCTTGGTCTACAATGACAAAAGTACCTCAAAGAATTAGGAGCCAAAAAGCACCCCTCTGTACACTGCATGCTTGATATCTGGCATTCTCTTTGCCTCTTTAGCTGATCTTCACCTCGGAGTGCATGGAGGCAGAAGGCATGCGCTGGCATGAAGAGCACTTTTGCTGCCTCGAGTGTGACTTGCCCCTGGGGGCACGGCGCTATGTCATGAAGGGTGGCCAGCCCTGCTGCTGTGCTTGCTTTGAGAGTCTGTACGCAGATGTCTGCCAAGCCTGTGGAGAGATCATTGGTAGGTGCTGAGCATTTCTGTGGTCTTGCGTAGAATGCAGTCGTGTCTGGCTGCTCAGTGACAGATGGACCTTTCCTGTTGTAACTGCAGTCCTATACTGAGTAATAGCCAGTGAACTCGATAATCTGTTGCTCATGTAATACAAAGCTAAACCATGCCTTTGCATGAAGCTGCCAGCCAGGATATCACAGCTGCTTTGCTCTTCCTCTAGTACTGCTGCGTACTGAGCCGTGGTTTGACTTACCATGCTTTTCACACATAACCTGGTGGTTTGTCTCACTCCAGCCAAACCGCAAACCGTAACAAACCTTGGTTATGGCTCGTGGTTTGTCTGAAATGTAACAAACCATGAACCCAGGTTCAGATCCAAATAATGGATTGGCTCACAGCGGTAGGACTGGAGAAGGAGAAAAGTGGCTGTGATCTCCTCTTTAGGGGCCCAGAAGCCTGCACACTGACTAAGCTATGGCTTATGTTATTGTAGCATGCAAGATGAGCCGATGGATCTTCTGAGTAAGGTATTGCACTGCACTATTATTCTCCATGCATTTCACTAATCCCAAGCCTTCTAAAATAGCAGCCACATTTGCAGTAATTGGTTTAATCATACATAGTATGATTTTAGAAAGCTTTCCCCTTGGTATAAGCATTTAAAGCAATCGTATAATAATCAGACAGATTCTAAACCTTTCAGTTAACATTATTCACAAAACTGGTAAATGTAAAAGCCTTACAAAAATCCAGTCACACCCCCACTTCAAACTAGAGGCAAACTGGTAAATGATGAAGAAACATCGGTATGACTCTGTAGCACCATTGGCACTACAACTTAACTCTCTTTGTGATCAAGCAGATGGATGGTAAAAGTTTAGCTTGTATCATGCAGGGGCTCCTGGTGGAGAATGTGATAAACCACAGGCTGGCTGGGCGAAGTGGCAAAATTAATTTTCAGCCTGTATTATCTCATCATCATACTGTCTTAGCAGTATGAAAGCCAGTTTTCCTTTTACTTCCTCATTTGGGGTCTGAAATGTACCTGGACATATCCCCTATTTAACCGGGGGGGGGGGGTGCAAGGAGGCCACATCAGCAATAAATGCAAACGAAGTTTTGCATTGAAATTGCCTATAGTTAAACCTAGTGTGCTTTGTCCTGTTCTCGCAGGTGTCGACAGTGAGCAAGCCACCCTCCAAGGCCAGCACTGGCACGCCAAATCCTGCTGCTTCTGCTGCAGCATTTGCAAAAAAGCACTGCAAGGCCAGCTGGTCACTACTCAAAATGGGCTTCTCTTCTGCTCTGAGGCCTGCAGCTTAGAGAAGGAATCGGCCTTGTCTTCCACTGGCTCAGATTCCTCTGACTCCGCTTTCATCTCTGTTCCATCCCCTGACTCAACACCCATCTCTAGAATTAGATACAGCAGCCCAGGCTGCTCCTCTGCAGCTGCAAGAACCAACCCTAATGCCTGTGAGGAAACAGCAGATTCAGATGGTAAGATGTCTGGGGTGATCAGCCTTCAGCAGCAGGGATAATGATATAGGCACCTTTGAGCCAAAACAATAGAAGGCTCCCCAGTCCTACCTTATTCTACTCCTAATGTCATGTTGATTCCAGATTTTTTTTAATGGCGGTGGTGGTGAGGTCTCTTGAGTGACTTAGTTAGTTGCCCTCACTGAGTGAGCTTGCTGCCGTAACCACAGCACGTTTGCTTGCCATGAGGCCCAATCCACACCATTGCACAGAAGGGGCAAGAGAGGCTTGCTTGCTCCTCCCTTGTCAAGGCTCAAAAAGAGGCCACAGGGCTCAGCCCTGATGAGGTTTGGGCTTCACTAGATGCCAGATTCTGATTCCAGGTGGCATTTCTGCCTGATGACAGAAAACGTTGATGTTTATGCTTCTACATGTCTGTCCTGATGTTAAGATTATCTACAATGGAGAAGGGGAGCCTGTTGCTCTCTAGATCAGGGTGGTCCTCAGGCCTTTTTTGGGCTGCCCTCAGCAATACTGACAAACACACACCCTGCCAGCCCTCACACTAGCTTCCCAAAGCTGGGTAAGCAAGATGCTGGGCTTTGGGAAGGAGGCGTGAGGGTTCTGACAGGGTCCTTGCATCCCTTTCCCAAAGAGCCCGGCACCTTGCTTAGCCAGCAGTTGTGTGTAAAATTTTGGCCTTGCTCCCACTCCCCCTTTGGTGACAAGGCAGTGTGCAGCCTGCAGGTCCCATGTTAAAGTAATCTTGCTATATAAAGTTGGACTGCCCTTCTCTAGATGTTGCTGGACTGCACCTTCCTTCATCCCCAACTAGTTTGTCATGCTGGGTAGAACCAACAGCTGGAAGAGAAGCCACACAGCCTCCCCCGCCCTTGCCTTAATAGACTTTATTCAGCAGTCCGACTTGGGAGTTTAGGGTCGTCATACAGGTGACTTCTGTCTTTTCAGACCCAAGACCCACTATTAAAGCAAACCTGTATTTGGGGATCCATTTCTTAATACTTTACCATATATTTGCATGGCGGTGCGGCTGCACCTGTTGCAACCCACCTTGGATTAAGGCATGACCCACCAGTTGAAGACCAGTGCTCTAATATATGCTTGTTCTTCTTATTACCAGCAATGGAAACACTTCGCACATCTGGGGATTCATCACTGTGTCCTGAGTTCAGGAGCCAAGAAGAAGCAAGCACTATTTTCCGAAAGAGAACAGCTTCCCAGCAGTTTGATAAAACTGAACTTCTGACTGGTTCTCCTCAAGCAGAGCGGGGGACGTCTAGCCCCTCTAGGCTAGAGGTAGTTCACAGCACTGTCAGATTAACGGAGAACCAACTGCTAGGGTCCACTTTCCCACTAACACCTCAGCAGCAAGTTGGAGACGAAGCCCCACATGCACCAGTGTGGAACAGGGACTTCTCACAAATGCCGCCCGAGGACAGCACAGGCAAGCAGGAAGCTGTGGTGGAACAAGACGATGCTTGGTGCCCTACTTGCTCATCCTCTTCAGATTCTGACTCTGAGCCAGATGGCTTCTTTTTTGGAAAGCCCATCCCAAAGCCTGGGGCCAGACGGATTGTTCTACCCGATATGGAGCAAGAGACACTTGGCAAAGGGATAGGGTGGGCAGCCAGAGCACGTTCGAGCAACAAACACTGCAGTATATGTTAGTTTGGGCTGGTGGGGAAGAGGGAGAAGAGAAAGAGAACGTAGTTCTTGGATACCCGAAAAGTGTTGGGGGGGGGAGGTGGAGATAGTGTCACAAGCAGACATCTTATGTAGCAATGCGGTTGATGGATGTGCGTGCTGAAAAGTGAAAAGCTGAGGAAGAACTGTGAATAAGCAGACTTGAGTGAGAAACAAGACTCTCACATATACAGAGGTTTGCATTGCCGCTTTGGTCACATTGTGCATTTTCAGAGGCTTTAGAACTGGCATTTTCCTCCTCAAAGGCCTGCAGCTGCCCCTTCCCCTGTTTTCCTAGTTACACAGGGAAGAAACATGTAAAGATTAGTATAATTCAGCAGAGCCTTGTGGGCAGGACACTCTCAGCTTCTAAACTCTCTACTACAGCATGAATTCTTACAAGAAGCTCACTGGCCAGCGCATGCTGTAGTGTAGAGCGTGTGAAACAAGGCTGTACCCCTTTGTTCACCACCTGCACACATTTTGCACAAGTTCCAAGATCCTTCTGGCTCCCTACCAGCTCATCCTTCCAATTTCTGTGTTTTCAAAAGGTGCAGTGTGAAGAATAAATAGGTTAACCCTGCCTTAATCACTGAATGCTTGACTTGGCAACTGTAAGCAGGATGCTAAAAAAAAGTTATACAGTTTTATCTATAGTTGTCTGAACAGTGATAGTTCAGGGAAGCCACACTCAGCAAATAAAGGCAGCTCCAAGAGATGTGTTGTCTACATCAGTCATTTTTATTTAAAAAGATGTTTTTAAGTTCTCAGGAAACAAATCTAAAAAGCATTTCACAAGAGTTTTGTGGGTGGTGGGCTACTAAAGCTGCTGCATTGGCAGGAATCCTCCATTTTTCTCTCTGCCTGTAATAGCAGGAGAGCCGTGGTTAAAGAGATCTAAAAAATGCAAAATTAGCCATCCTACTTGGAAATCTTGATGCAAGATTAAAAGGCAAACCTTTCCAATAGCTAACCCTAACAGGGTGGTATGCCAAAACCAACTTACCACTCCCATTCGACTTACTCCTGCAATGAATTTCTGACACCTTCAGAAGCCCCTGGGGTAAGTCAACACTTCTCAAAACAATCTACTTCTGAAAAAATGCCCTTATGAGGTGGTGTCCTTTTTCTCCCATACTCTTAAGCATCTGCACAATACTTTCAAGCCTTACCCTTGCTGCTGCAGTCAAACCCATTGGGGTTCCTCATCTTCCACCAAGAGGAAGCTAACCTCAGTGCCTCAGCTACCAAATCCAAAAACATGCAGCTTCCCATCCCACTCACTCTGTTGCGCAACATGCCTTAGACTAGTCAGATCATCCTATTAGATGGCATTGGCCAAGTCATAGCTGTCAATGAAGTCCTTCAGCATGCATTCATAGTAGTTCCCGATTCTTCTCAAGTTGGCCCGCAAGGCTGCTTCCATCGCCTCCTCCATGCATGGCTTTGTTTCCAACAGCATGGCAGTCACCACTGCGAAGTTGAGGAGGACTCGTTGATAGGCCTGCAGGAAAGGGCAAAGTGTCTGTCAGGCAAAAGCGCTAGCGATCTGAAGACTGCCACTCTACACCAGTTCTACCTCACTTATCTACTGGGCTGGTCACATTCAGCCCAGAGTCCTAGCACACCAAAACCCCAGATTGTAAGAAGACAATTTTTCTAAGAAATTATTTGTTTAATGCTGTAGTGGGGAGATAGGCTGTAGCTCAGTGGTACAGCATCTGCTTTGCCTGCAGAATATCCTGGGTTCAATCCCAGCGTCTCCTGGTAGGGCTGGGAATGCCCTGCCTGAAACTCTGGAAAGCTGCTGACGGTGTAGATAACACTAAGATAAATGGGCTAATGATCTGACCAAGTATAAAGCAGCTTCCTATGGTGTTGCCCTGTGTATGAGGACCAAGACATGTGCTTGCAAAGTATTTGCTGCTTTGTTTAATTTTAAATGTCAGTCAAGACAATTTGAGGTGTCACAAAGCAATAAGTATACACTTCGCAAACTTGCTGTCAGAGGTGTGAACATTTTTTGAGTCTGGGGACCATGTTTGTTTATAGGCGCCCCACTGGGACCTACGTGACTTAAGCAAATAAGGCTGGAGGATAGGACTACTCCCCTAAAACAGCCTTTGCCAACCTGGTTCCCTCCAGATGTTTTGTACTACAACTCCTTAGTCTGCGACAGGCCCCTTTATGCTTGGCCTTGCACAAGCCTTTTGTGTCAGATACAGGAGCGAAAATAGCACGTGACCTTCAGATCTCCCAGTTCATACTGACATGCCGAAGAGGCTCAGTTACCTGCTCTATCTCTTCCTTTCTTGCTAGTACAGCTGCAGAACGGTCCTCAGAAGTCCTTGAGGATGATGAAAAGCCATCTTTCTCTCCAGCACACGGGAGCTGAGTGGGGTCTGCATCCTCACTGCAGGTTGCTGCCTGGATCTATAGAGATTTTCCCAATGGGATAAGGTGTTAACATGGCCTAAAACGAAACTAGGGGTGTGTCAAAGATAGTTTTTGCTCTTGCACAAGGAAGACAAGATCACTGGCTCACAACAGAATAAAATTAAGTATTTTTCTGGTGAGGCTGCTGACAGTAGTCTTAGAGTGAAACCCAGGTTGGGGGGGGGCTGCTTTCAGGTGTCACAACTAAGATCTAGGTATCACACAATGATGTTTCATTAAGCCAGATGCTTCTATGGGCTGTGGAAATGATTCCATAACCTTTTGCACCTTGGCCTTTGCAGTGGGAGGGACAGGGACCTCAGGCCTGGGGGCTGAATGCAGTCCTCTAGGCCTGTCTATCTGGTGGTCAGAACCCTTTCCAGGCCACACTTCCTCACTGCTCTGCACCCCCATAGTTAAGGGAGGCCACTCCCCAGTTTGTCCCCAGGTGGGAATCAGTTTAAATAATAGACATGGTGCAGGATATCAAGCAAGGCACTCAATAGGTATCCGCTTTATTTATTGCTGCAGCAGGACAGCACCCCCAGAGCAAGTCTGAAGGGAACGTGACTGAGCAAAGGGTTTTTACAGCTTTTATACATTTCCATAACTAGCAAAAAAAAAGCAAGGCACATGCACACATCAGTTCTGTTTGTACTTGTTACATAACATCCCTCTCCTGGTGTCTGGCCTTCAATTGTGTATGTGCCACAAAGTACTTGACTGTGTACAATACAAGCTAGCAACCTCTACTCAGTGACATTAAACAGAAAGTTAAAAATTAACCAAAAACTACACAGGAAACTTTCCAACATTCTTTCCACAAAACCAAGCGCTTTTGCCTGTGGAGTGTGTCCTACTCCTTTTCGAACATGTCCTTGAGTTCTGATTACTCCCCTCTTGCTTGTCTGGATGGAGGATAGAGAGGGGCATTTGAGTGTGTATAGAAACTAAGAGGGAGGAAACACACCCACTCTGGCCTCTGCCCCTCCAACCTTGGCATGTGACCCTCCAAAGGTTATGCAGAAGGGAATGTGGCGCCCAGGCTGAAAACTGTTCCCAGTCCCTGTTCTGCAGCAAATGACTTGTACAGCCAGCAGAACTCAGAAATAAATGCATCAGTTACAAATGCCAACATGTGGAAATCAGTGAAGAGAGGGCTAAGGGGAAAGACACTCTTGCTAGTCCAGGCTGAAGACCAGCCATTGCAAGACTGAATCCTTCTTCCTACCGGGTCAGGCAATTCTGTTTCCACCGGCTGTAACTTTTGTGCAGTCTCTGATGAGATTGGTGCCCCACCAGCTTGATCCCCTTTGGTTTTCTTCTTAGTCTGTAGAAACGGAAAAGAAAAGGACCTAATTGGATCTGCTCACTAACAAAGCAAGGCTTTGTTCATGCCAGAAAATTAACACTGTTACCCAAGCAGGAAACTCTGTAGTACATACTGGTTGCTACAACTGGATTAGTTTGCCAACAACCCAAGGAGGATGTAAAGGATTGCACCAACCTTGGCAGGATATCAAAAAACAAACCTTTGCCATATACCCCATCTTGAATTCTTTGAGGAAAGGGTGTGACACAGACCTAGCTTTCCAGCAGAGCTGGTACCAATGAAAACAAAAGATGAGCAAATGGATGGAGAGCCAGAATGACTGGGAGATCAGTTAAAATCTCCGCTCACATAATGAAACTTAACTAAGAGCAATCACTCTCCAGCCTATGTGAAAGGGTTATTTCAAAGGTAGTGGTATAATCCATATCCATGTATGTCATCCTGAGCTCTGTAGAGGAAGGGTAGATACTAATCTGAGCATCAGAGTGAAATAACTCCAAGACACCTAAGGACACCAATGCTTTTGTTCTTACCGTTTACCCTGTGGACTAAAAATCCCACCGTGAACTCCCAAGGATGTTGACTATCCTGTCAACAGAGTATACCCACTAGTCTCATGACTAGTTTCCAAAACTGAGGGGTAGATCTCTTCATGCTGCTAAACCAGTTGGAGCATTCTGAAGTGCCTTATGTTAGAAAAGGTATGATCTAGTGAACTGATACCACTTGGAAAACTCCACTTATTAATAGGCAATCACTGCCACCTCAGCTTGCCTGCATTTACATGGTACCACAAGGGTAAGAGGTGTAAGGGAAGCACATTTGTTCAGCTAAAGAAAATGCTGGAAAGATACATGCCAAGGTATGATGATGATGATGATGATGATGACGACGACGACAACCACCACTACCACCACCACCTTTCACTAAGAAGACAACTCTGTACTGGAGAACCTCTATTACTGAGAGTTAATGCTATCATTGGGACCATGCAGGTTTTATACTCATTTCACTGGCTTGATTTGGGTTATGTACACAAAACCCCTGCTGGATCAGATAGAAACCTCATCTAGTCCAGTATACCGTTTCCTGTGCTGGTCGACCAACTGCCTAAGGGAAGGCTAGAAGCAGGACATGAGATCACATACATCATCATATTAAGACACCCATGCATTTCTTCACCTACCTTGGTAGATTTTCTTGCTATCTCTGAAATTGCTGTTGCCTTCTTCTTTTTTTCCGTTTTCCGAGAGGATATTTTTTTCTTTAACTTCTGTGAATTGGATTTCATTTCACAGGCCAGGAGGAATGAATGAATGAATGAATGAATGAATGAATGAATGAATAAATGGGAGTCTGAAATAAGCCACCACCAGAGGATAAATGCCCACCTTTGTAAAACTAGTGCACCATGTCAGACCAAAAGCAGTGTTTGCTTAGATAAGGAACAGGAAACCTGTGGCCTTCTATTTGTTGCTGGATGCCAACTCGCATCAGTCCTAGCCAGCATAGCCAATGGAGAGGAATGATGAGAGCTGTAGTCTAACAAGATCTGCATGACCAAAGGGTCCCTATCCCAGGCAGAGGTTATCTTGGCATTTAAGTGGAGGAATCATTATACAGTGGTACCTCGGTTTTCAAATGTAATCTGTTCTGGAAGACCGTTCGACTTCCGAAAGGTTCGAAAATTGAGGCGCAAAGGGCGGTCTGCCAATTCAATAGAGACAATTGTGGAAAACAACAGATACATGCAGCAGAAGTCATTCCAACTTCCAAGGTGCGTTCGAAAACAGAAGCATTTACTTCTGGGCTTTCAGCGTTCGAAAACTGAAACGTTCGGCAACAGAGACGTCTGATAACCAAGGTACCACTGTAGTGGCACATGAACTGTACATGCTCAAGGGCTCATTTTGAGAGACAGGGAGAACAGGAATCTTATTTCAGCTCTCTTTCAAACACCTCCACTGATATTGTCAGAGATCTATTCACAGCTTAATGAAGCAAAACATGCTGCCTTGTGGAGAAGAAAAGGCTAAGAATTAAACTCTACACAAATCCAGAGTGGAGTCCCTAAGATGGCTGGGTGGTGCCTTCTACACTTCCTTCTGGCAACTCTTGCAGCCAAACTGGTGCCATATGTAGTGCTCTGCTTTCTTTTGGCAAGGCCAAGGGGGTGGGGTGGAGGTCTTGTTGCCTGGGCAGCCCAGGATCTCCATACACATTGCCCAATCTTGCATCCTAAAGAGGTCACTTCAGTGCTGCTAGCACAGCAAGAACAATGAGGAAGGCAGCTGTTATGAGTTACCAGTCTCTGCAGCCACTGCAGGTGCTGTGATTCTCCAATGGTTTGACCTCACCTCCAGAGGTGCACTCCATTGTCTTTTGAGACAGATGGATGCCAACAATTATCAAGCATATGCCAATTTAAGCCGGTAAGATATAGGCATCTTCTCTTACCTCTCTGGGGCTCTCACGACTGTATGAATGTGGTGCTTCGTACAATTCACTTCTTTCTGCAAAACAGAGATGTTAGACAGCATTTTGCTTTGTGGGTGGGGAGACATGGCTTCCTAACTCTGGGGATAAAAGAACGCTAATGGTGATTAAAGACCAAGTTCTTTTTTTGGCTCTAGTGACCTAAGAAGTGCAACTGGAAATGGACCCAAGTGCCAGATTATGTATAAAATGGACTTGAGAGCTTTACTGGTATTGCAGCATACAAATGTTGAAACTCTAAGATCAACAATAAAATGTGTAGGAATATTTAAAAGAGAGTTATATCCATGGAATAATTATATAGAAAGGGCATAAAATGACAAGAGAATAAGGTTATATAGAGTTCTATTAACATTGCTTCAAAATATCCTCTGTTAAGCTGCTATATTATTGATATTATCCTATTATTGATTAAAATTAATTCAATAAGAAGTCTAAAAAGAACTAGGCTAAAGAATATTTTAAAATTCATTTTTAAACTTAAGGGAAATCCTGCTGTAAACATTGAATAATTTGAAAGAAATAGTTTATGAAAAAGATATAAATTGTAGAAGATCAACAACAAATATATATAATGCCAAATGGGGGAAATAAGAATTTACTCAGAAAAAAACCAATTATAAAATGTAATATAAAAAGAACTGAACAGTAAGAAAGCATGTTAATAGAAAAAGGGAAAATGAGGAAATGTATGTAAGCATAACCGTAAAAACAACATGTGAAGACAATCTATGAAATACTCAGTTCAGGGAAAGAGCAAAAAACAAAGGGCCTCAAGAAAGAAGGAAACCCTTTTCCCTTCCTCACATATATCATTTTCTTCCCCTGTCAGCACTGCAACTCTTTCAGTATCTCACCCCTATGCACCCCAATTAAAAAACCCCATTTGCCCTTACCAACAGCCAAGCCAGGATACTTTGTAACATCAATCCCTCACTGCCAAAAGGCAACCTTTTGCTTTGTTGTATCATCTTAATTGAGGAAACTGACAAGACCCAGACCATAAAGTTTACAGAGGCACCATTTGCTGGGAGGAAGATCTTATCTAGATCCTTCCTTGGCACCAAAATCTCTCTCGCTCACATTCCAGTACCAGGAATGAGAGTCTCTGATCTTTTATCTAAGCTGAAAGAGAACTGTGGCTGCTTACGAACCAAGTTGTGTTTCAAGGTTTCTCCCTTTTTTCAGTACACCTGGGTCCAAACAGGTTCAGACAAAGTGATTTTACCAAATGCTTTGGGTAACAAAGCCCCTCAGTTATGTGACAGTCAGATAGACTTGCTATGTTGGAAAACCTGCTCTTTCACACACTGACATTTATCTGACAAGGGGCCTTCTACACATTCCTGAATTCTCTGAGAGAATACCCAGTCATCTCTGCAACAGCATTTGAAATATTGCTTTCTTTCACTGTGATTCCTATTTCCATGAAGCCCTGTTTCCATGAAGACATGTCTTTTGCTGCTGCTCTGCTTGGTGAACCAGGTGTTTTGCGGGGTAGAGCAGCGGCAAAAGACATGCACCTTTTGCTCCCGCTGTGTCTGGCAGACCAGCCGACTGGAGCCAGGCAGGGTGCAGATCCTAGGTGCACCCATAGCTCCCAGACATCTCCATACAGTCACAAAAGGTTGCTTGCCAGTGGCAAAATGCGACTGGCACAATGGGAGCATCAAACGTTGATCCAAAAGGCTACACAGCTTGGAGAGGACCCTTTCATGCCAAGGAGACAATATTGTAAACACTAATATCTTAGTCCCTTCAGCTGGAACATGAAGATTCCCATTCGAAACTGCCCAATAAAAACAAACCTTCTGGGGAATAGCGATGACTTCTTTTCTGAACCAAGTAAGAGGGAGGGGAATTTCTCTCGTATAAATTCTTTCGGTGTGGATTGTAGCAATATCCACAGTGACAGAAGCTGGAGTGCTCTCTCCTGTGAAAAGAAGCACATGACTCACTTGAAAAGTTGCGCCTGCCTGCATTTTGAACACCACATCAAGAGCCTGACTGTTGCTGCTTCCCTGCATCCCAAAACTCTAGGAACAGGCCAACTGGTAAGGTGGGTGGCTAAGACTAATTTGCACAAAACTACAGTCCCCATTGATTCACCAGGGGAAGCCAAATAGCTAAGCCAGTTTCATTTCAGTTTGCAGTCCAAATGTAGCCATGAGTTCAGCCTGAAACCCATTCAATTTGGAATCCTTTCACTCTATCCTATTTTGCAAGAGAACCCCCCATTTCCCATGGCTCATTTCTTTCAATGCATAAGCACCACCAAGAAGTCTCCAAATTATCCTAGTTATCTCAGACTCCTTTCTTCTCTATGCCTGACATCAATATCATTTCATATGATTCAAAACTACCCAGTTTCTAAAACAGAAGCCAGCTACCCTGGTGTTCCCCCACTGAGTTCCAAGAACTGTAGTCTTCTTGCAGGACCGGCTTGTCCCATTTTGCGGCTTGAGGCGAAACGGGAAGTGCCACTCTGCCAAGCCCGGCCACCCTGCCGTCACTTGTGCTGTCTGCCCTGCTACTTCCACTGCTGGTGGAGAAGCAGCACTGTCACCAGCACCGATTTTGAGTGAGATTTCACCTGAAATTGCATGAGATCTTGGCCAAAATCAGCACTGATGCTGCTTCCGCTTCTCTGCTGCCGCTGGCAGAGGGGTACCCACAAGCACTGATGCTTCTGCCGCCTGAGGTAGCAGCCTCATTCCACCTTACGGATGAGCTAGCCCTGCCCTCTAGCTTTGAGGGAATCTCGGGTTATGTTCTTGCCTGCAAGGGGACAAGTTGCTGCTTCCATGGGATCGTTCTCGTCTGTGAGGAGATCTTGAACGGTGAATATGCAGTTCCCTTGAGGCATGGCTTGCTCTAGAATGCTGTGAATCACTGCTGTGCTGGCCCTTTTGTGAACGAGGGGACCAGTCGCTGCTTCCACGGGATCGCTCTCGTCTGTGAGGGGATCTTGAACGCTGACTACGCAACTCTCTTGAAGTCCTATTTGTGCTAGAATGCCTCAAATCACTGCTGTGTTGGTTCTTTGGTGAACTAGAACAGTATTCCAGCCATCTTTCAGTATCGCTTTTTTGATCACAGGAAATGAGGCTGTGAGGTGGGGACTGTGAGAGCACCTGGCAAAAGAGCAGGGTGATCAAATAAGGTACAATAGCAATTTTGTTCATTTGACAATATTTATTTAATTGCTAAAAATCTCTAAGAAGTTTATATAAGTTAATATAAAACAAATCTCCCCTTTTCCTAAATATCTTACTGCTTTCAGTGAGAACTCAGGAGAACCCAAATGCTAAGCAGACACAGCTAAACTTTTCCTGATCTGGGCTAGGACTGTGGACTCACGCACTCACTGCTGCCTGGTGCTATAAGCTGTCTCCTTTTTCTCTATCCCTCCCTAGCTCTCTTCCGAGGACCCTTTCCTTGTCTCAGTTTTGAGTCTCCCATCCTTTCCTTGTAGAGCCCAATCATTAGTGCTCTTAGTTTGATTATCCCAGAATCCTTACAAACAATGATTAAAACCACAGTCATGCATTTAGGATGCCCTGAAAGCCACATTTTTATTTGTGACCGGAAGACTAGTGAGAGTGTCCCTGTTTTCCCATTATCTTTTTAATACTCCCCTTCATGTCCTTTAGAGCAATAGTAGGGAACACTGGGCTCTCCAGAGGTTGCTGGACTACAGTTCCTATCAGCCCCAGCCAGTGTGGCTAATGATAAAGGATGATGGGAGTTTTAGTCCAACAACGTCTAGAAAGCCAGAGGTTAGATAGAGAGTTGCTTTTCTCTTTCTTGCTCCTCTCTTTCCAGCTATTTTCCTTCCACCCCTTGCCTGCCTTCTTGATTCTATTCTTTCTCCACCTACAGCCCCCTCCATAAAAATAATGTTCATCATTTTTCAACTTACCAAGTCACTGTCATGTTCAGAGACTCTGTGACACTTTACAGCTTCATTCACATTGCAGGGTGGCGCCTGACGATCTTCAGGTGCCCATACATTTTCAGCCTGGAAAGAAGCAGTTTCCCAGGAATAAGGGTAGGAAGATTAATGATGCCAGATTGGAGAACGAGGACAGCAATGAAATATAAGGATAAGCAATATTCTTCTAGGTAATAAAAGAACATCCCACTGGTAAGATCCTGCCCCTTATTGTTACCACCATTTCTACCCCACAGGAAGCAGTGTACTGAGGCCACACAAAGGAGCTTCTGAATTGTTGCCATGCTTGGGGAAGGCAGGGCCTAGTGAAAGAAGAGACATCTTCCTCAAGCCCAGGGGGGGGGGGGAGAATAAAAACCACCACAGCTGAGAGAAGGGTTACGTGGTAATAGGAAGGAAATGACTCTGAAGGTTCTGAGATGGCAGCAGGCAGAAAAGGACAAGCTAAAAAATGAAAGTATGAAAGGGGAACATTTTGTTCATTATATTTGCTGTGGTATTTTTCCCCAGTAAAATGCATAGTGTGGAAAAAGCCCTTGTTAATTAAGCACTAGAAGCCGAATTAAAAGTTCCATTTGAGTTGCCCCTTTGGGATTTTCTATCCCACCTTGCGGAACTGGTTACAAATGGATTGGCTAGGGAAACCCAGCCAGATAGGTGGGGTATAAGTATTATTATTATTATTATTATTATTATTATTATTATTATTATTCAAAATTTACTAAGTAGGCCCAGCTATGTTTTCAGGGATCAAAGACACAAAGAAGTTCCCGCAGTCTTACCTTTTCTTTTTCTTTTCTATAAATGATATTTATTAAATTTTCCATTTTAACAATCCAATCAAACCACATTAAAAATTCCAAATTATACAAATTATCCAATAATCAAACAATCCAAATGTTATACCAAATTATAATTTTTTTGGCGGACTTCCCATGTTCTGAGGTCAGGGGGGGTCGAATCATCTCATATTTCTGTTGGTTATTATGCAGATTAGTTGTGCTGCAGAAGGTATGAGTATGACCCATTCAACAGGGTACTGAGAGAGCTACATGCTGCTCTTTATATACTATACCCAATTTCTGACACTGCTTGATTACCACAACTTAACAGCACCTGCTATACTGCTTCACAGCTGTAAAAATAGGTCATGTTATTTGCTCTGGCCTTTAAAGAGATACACATCTTGTGAAACAATAATGAACCTTAATATTTAAAGAAACCATTCAACAATTTCTGTTGCTTTTCATAGTCATTTCCGATAGTTCCCATAAGTCATTCTGATGTTAATCCTTCATTGTTTTCAACAACCTCTGAGTTCATCCGGCAAGCGAGATAAATCAAAACAGTGTGTTTCTGTGTGGGTTCTTATGTCTTTCTTTCTTTTTCTTTCTTTCTTTCCTTCTTTCTCTTTCTCTTTCTTTCTTTCTTTCTCTTTCTTTCTTTGTGCTTCCAATCCAGCTATGGCATTCCACTTTCACTTTCTGATTTTTATAGTTGCTTGCAACATTCCAATATGGAGGAGATCTGACTTTCTGCCAGTTGTACCAGGCATATGTCCAAAGTTTCTCCACCTTATCTCGTCCAAGCAATTAATGCCAACAGCCTTGATTTTTCGCTTGCAAAGCCATTTCCACACAGTTAATAATCGTTAGAACCATATTACATCAGTAAATGCAATATTCTCCAGTCTCGCTTGCTTGCATAAATAATCCGGTAGTCAGTCCTTCCAGAGGAGATTTTGCCAAGTAACATAGCAAAACGAAGTATCGAAGTGAAACAAAGAATGCTCACCCCCCCTTCCGTTCCGACACACCAGCTCCATGCAGATGATAATCCTTCTTCTACTTTAGCACCTCAATGGCTGAATTAATTAGCAGAGTAATTTCTCCCCCCTCACTCAGAGCATGTCCATGACTTAAATCCGATTTTTCATCTTAAGAAATTGTAGTTTGTTGCTCACAGAGGCAACTTTGGAGAGTTGCCAAGAAATGCACGGTGCTTTCCATCCAGCGGCCCCTGCCCCCTCATTCCTTCCGGATTTGGGGCCAGGTGTTGGGCAAATGAGGATGAGACTGCCACCCCTGACCCTGGGGGAGTTGGGAGGCTGATTACTCCAATCTCAGCCTCTAATTACCCGTGCAAACGGCTGCGATGGAATTCCAGCCTCCTCCATGACACCAAATCAGAAGTCACTCTCCGTCTTACCTTTTCATATTTTTTCTCTCTCACCAGCACAGGCACAACACGAACATCACTCAGGGTACTTGGGAGGTTGGAGGAGCTAGTAGCTAGCACAGCAGAGGACTGATAGAGGTCTTCATCCTTAAGACTGCTGGTGATTTGGGTCTGCATCAGTTTCAAGTGAAAACAGGGTTAGAATAGTCTGAGACGAGTAAATGACTGGCTAGTGATACACAAATGAAGTTTTGTTTCCTCATTTCTAGGACACACCCTCCCCCATCTCTCTTGCCAATTCCTCCCACATTATCTCAATTACTTGTAACATAGCAAGCTGATGCAGACCATTTTTTAGCCTATAAATATTGGACTGGAAACTTAGTCAAAGCAGTGAGGTGTGCTGGACTTTCACCCCTCCTTGATTCCTATGTGATTTAAAATTAAAACAAGACAGTTTGGCTCTGTAGCAATACAACAGGAGTTGATAAACACTGGGGTGAGAAGAGGATTCGCCTGGTCAATATTTTACAACAGGTAATCCTCTCAGCTCAGCAAGTGGCTTTCCTCCTGCCAGATACAGGATTCTCCATCATGTAAATTAAAGATACACCTGAGTAAGCAATATGTGTTTCCCAGTAAGCCACAGAGCAGTAGAAACCGGCCATAACCCAAAGTTAACTTTAAGATGGAAATTTTAACTCTTTTAGAAGGTTGCAGAAGAACCCTCCTCATTTACCCTCCTCCCTATTCCTCCTACCGTACTTGATATTTTGAAAAAGGCTAACCAACTCTGACTTTAGAATCCTTACAAAAGCAGTTTATTTCCAGGGAAAGAAGGAGAGTGTAATTTAATGTTGGGTTGAAATAAACGACAGACGAATGGCAAGTGTCATCTGGGAGGCATCTCTCGGGGAGTCCCTTTTATTGAATATTACAGCATTGCCACGTATGTGCTTGTTGCTGATTGGTTAACACAAATAAGGGTTGCATATAAGACATTAATCATCAATAGGTTAAAGGTTGGGAAAAGGAACACAGAGTTAGACAGGCATGAAAACCTCCTTATCAAACAATTACTAATGATTGATATGCTGTGAACTCAATGTGAACTGAACATTCCAGGGTGGTGAGAAAAGAATGTACAGAAAGATAACTTCCCATCAATTTAATATCAGTTCAATGTCTTCCTTTCCCTCTGAACGATTAGCATTTGTGGTCTCAGGTAGGAATAGTATTTCTACAGCAGGAGGTGAGCCAACTGTCAGGAGTTTCATTCTCTCTTGTGCTGCAGTGTGTGACTACTAGATCACATGCTCTGTGTGTTGACATTCCATTCTTTGGAAGCGTGTGAACAGAAGGAACTGTACGCCACTTCTGTCTTCTTTGTTCTTTGTTCTGTTGTTGTCGTCCTCTCTCAGAGAAGAGACATGCCATAATGGCTCTGTTCTTTATTTTGATCCTGTAAATAAATCACTAAACCCAGATGCTACATATCCTTGGTCTCAGCTTCTTCTAAGCTCTGCTGCTTGCTTGAACATCCGGAGGAGTGAATGCTGTGATATGTGTTTTGGACCAGTGCCAGAAGAAGGCCGTCTCCCACCCAGAAGCACCAACACCAACATGGCTGAAATGTTCTTTGGGTGGGATGGCTTCCAGCTTCAGGAGAGAAATAAATATTAAGGACTGTGGGTTTGCAGGGATAAGATCCTAATTGCAATCAATATGACCAAATAGAATGCCTGAAAAGTTCCATTTGAGTTGCCTCTTTGGGATTTTCTACCATACCTTGCAGAAATGGATACAAATGGATTGGTTGGGGAAACCCAGCCAGATGAGCGGGGTATAAGTAATAAAATTATTATTATTATTCAGAATATATTAAGTAGGCCCAGCCATGTTCTCAGGGATCAAAGACACGAAGAAGCTCCCGCAGTCTTACCTTTTCATATTTTTTCTCTCTCACCAGCACAGGCACAACATGAACATCACTCAGGGTACTTGGGAGGTCTTCATTCTTAAGACTGCTGGTGATTTGGTTCTGTATCAGTTTCAAGTGAAAACAGGGTTAGAATAGTCTGAGACGAGTAAATGACTGGATAGTGAAACACAAATTATCAGTATTGTTTCCTCATTTCTAGGACACACATTCCCCCATCCCTCTTTGCCAATTCCTCCCACATTATCTCAGTTACTTGTAACATAACAAGCTGATGCAGAACATTTTAAGGCTATAAATATTGGACTGGAAACTTGGCCAAAGCAGTGAGGCATGCTGGAATTTCACCCCTCCTTGATTCTCACTCTGAATCCTATGTGATTTAAAATTAAAAGAAGACAGTTTGGCTCTGTAGCAATGCAACAGAAGTTGATTTACCCTCCTCCCTATTCCTCCTACCGTACTTGATATTTTGCAAAAGACTAACCAACTCTGACTTTAGAATCCTTACAAAAGCAGTTTACTTCCAGGGAAAGAAGGAGAGTGTAATTTAATACCAGTTCAATGTCTTCCTTTCCTTCTGAACGATTATCATTTGTGGTCTCACAAAGGAATGGTATTTCTACAGCGGGAGGTGAGCCAACGTGGCTGAAATCGTCTTTGGGTGGTATGGCTTCCAGCTTCAGGAGAGAAAAAAATATTAGGATGTTAGGAAAGAAACTGGGTTTGCAGGGATCAGATCCTAATTGCAATCAATATGACAAAATATAATGCCTGAATGTTTCATGCAAGGGCAATTCAAGTACTTCATAAACATGCTTCTATTGCCATCAACAGAAAACGGAACAAAAAGCATGAAAAGCAATTGTAGCCACTGCAGTGGCTTTGCAAAGTTCAAACATTCCTTTTGCTATTCCTCCCACAGCTTTAGCTCACAAAAGTCACGGCAAACTTAAACAAAACTCATGTCCCTTTTGTTTTAAAAACTGTTCCCCCCCATTTGTTTTGCTATGTGATTTGAGTTAAAAAAATATTTTTTAAAAGATCTTACACCTGAGATGTGGGAAAGCCCCACTGCACAAGCAAAAGCCATTCCACTCATGCAATGAAATCATTGGATCCTACCCAAAGTGATTTTACTTGATGGCTTCAGTTAATGCAAACCCTAAATCACATGACAAGATTAGATAGGCTTGTGGTCTGTTAACAGCCTGTGGATTATTATTTATTAAAGTTACCTGTCATTTTTTTAGCAAGGTAACTCAAAGCAACTTACAATCAATCACATACACTAAAACTGGCATATAACAAAACAAAGAAAAATGAAAATGAAAATCCTGTTTTAAAAGGTAAGATGAAAATATCCTACACACTTAAGGAGCCCACAAATAATGAAAAATCAAATACTTGGTTTGCTGTTATGCAGAAATAAGAGCAAATCACAGTTAATACAAACTCCAGTTTGCTGATCAGCTCCAACTCATTGTTTGAGATCACGGTTTATCAGGAACAAAACAAACATGGTTTGTGGCAGGGTCAGAATTTAAAACAAACCATTTGTTTTCATGCTTTCTCTGAACCCAGAATATTCTCCAAACCATTAACAGTGTTTGTGCATAACTTCCCAACAACTGTCATCTTATTCACAAGTTTGCCTCCACACTTGAAAGGGCTAGAAATATCCATTTTTTAAAGCAACAACAACAAATTTATCAAGATTTGATAAATCCTTGTGGAGTACAAACAGCCTCATTGCTTATCCCTTTTTAGGACCACTCCAAAACATGACAAGGTTTACACATTTGCAGTCTTTTGTAAAATACCAGCTCCAAATAAACTAAGAACTTAGCGCCAAATAATGTCCTAGGCCTAGGCAGATATTCACAGAACTTTCAGCAGAAGATGGGCAGCAGTTTTCTAGCAATCAACTCAATGGTGACAGCTAACTAATTGAGAATAAAGCCCTCATCTCCAAAACAATAGGCAGGATACCAATTTCATCCTTGCTTACTTCACCCAAATGGTTGACTTGCAAAGGGGGGAAAAAGCTGTTCATACCAATACAGGCAGTTCCTTTTTTGTAGTATGAATGCCTTCTGTGGTCACAAGTGGTGACTGGTCTTCTATAGATGCTTCAGCAGATGGAAAAGGTAAGGCCTGGCTGGGAGGTTGTTCAGCTGCCTGCCTATCTTTCAACTCCACCTGCAAAGTTGTATAGGGAAGGAGAAATTCTGTTGTTCCAGTGGGGAGTGGAACTCAGCCCAAGCTTCAGAGAGAAGACTTCAACAAGACAAGAGTATCCCTATATCCCAAGCAATCTTTACAATCTTATTACTAAGAGTGAGAATCCCCTCTTCTCTTTGAACCCAACTAGATACACACAAACAGTACCACAGCCACGAAGAAAAAGAAGCAAGAAGAATAAGAATAGGAGAAATAAATAAAAAGGGCTTTCAATATTCTGTCTGTCAGTTTATATATAAAAAGATTATTCAAAGGATGATTATCCAGGATGATATCCAACTGTTCCTCCTTCCGTTAGATGATAATTTCCCAACCTTCAGACCCAGAACATCTCAAGTTCATTCATTTTCACACCCCAGCCTCCCTGCTCATTAAAAGGCACATCTCATATAATATGGCTGTAGAAATCACTACTAAGGGATTATACAACAGCAATACAGAATGAAAAAACAAAGCACTTATACCTCACCTTTCTCATCCTAGCTACCCATCTGGTTTGCAAAGTAAAACTTGTATTCTGTTTGCAAATCTGGGCTGAAGATGTGACCTCTAAGAGAGTTTATTTGACGTAAGGGCATGGGAAGAGAAAGATGAAGCAGCAGTGGGCATGAAGAAAGGAAAGAAATCCTGTAGAGCATTCAGGAGAAGTAAAAACAAAAACAGGAGGAACCTCTAGAGAATACACTTGAGTACACCACTGCAGCAAGGCTATAGGAAGGAAGAGTTTAATTGGTATGCCCATGGGCTTTAACACAACTGGAGATTATACACAAACATTACATGAAGGAGAGTGTGGCAGGAGGAGTCCAAATTACCAGCAGTTCTTGTTTGACAATGGCAGCACCAGAAGACATACTGGAGGAAAGTATAAAAGGCCGCAAAGGGGGTGGGTGGGGACATTTCAATCTTTCCACTGGCTCCCCACAGTAGTGATCCAGCCAGCAAAAGCCTCCTTAACCAGGAGAGCTGGGCATAGGGAGGTCTCTGCCTAATCCAACACTACCCCAGTCTGGAGAAGGTGTGTGTGCAAATAGCAAAAAATAAGCTTCCATGAAAATTCAGAGGACGACTCTGTGAGGCCTGTGAGGGTCTCAGAGTATGAATGGATATGAGTGAGTAAAGTCAGATGGCATGTGACTCTGAAGATAAAGATAAAGAGATTGTTTGATTCTGAACATAGAAATAGATTCTGAAGAAGAAAAAGGGACTGCTGAACCAGTTAATGTAACATAATGAACAGGATGGTAAAGAAGGATGTACCAGACGTTTGGATGTGTCAGAGGGCATGCTGAGACAAGTAACTGTCCTCAAAGGACATGCTGAGACAAATAGCTATTCATGAAGATAATAGGGGGAATCAGCATGGCAGAAGCTATCACCTAGTCCAACCCCCTGCAATACAAGAAGGTGTAGTTGTCCCATACAGGGATCGAACCTGAAACTATATAAAAGCTGGAAAGTCCCCGGCACAAGGCGTTGCTATCCTGCTGCTGAGGTGGCCGCCCAAAGACTCTTAAAAGAAACTGATAAATTCTTTTAGTGGGTCCACCCATCTGGTAAGTATGAATGAGAGGGGAGAATGAGTTCTTATTAGTTATTAAATGTTAATCAATAAAGGGTTATTTCTAGGAAGATTTGGGTCATTTTGTTTTTCTTGAAAACGCTCTGATCTAAAAGAATCTCCTGTCACTAATTGTATGACAACTCCAACTTGGTAAGAATAAATAGCATTTGTATAGAGTTCTCTGTTACACAGGTGTCTACTCAGCCAATCATATAGTTACATCAAGGCATCCTGTCGCAATCACAACCCACTGTGGCAAATCTTAACTACTTAACATTAACTAATTATTAAGTAGTTGTCTTCATTCATTAACCTTTAATTAAACATAACCAGTCTCAATGGCTGATTCCATTGTTCCAAACTGACTAATGATTCAAATGACACAAGATTCAAATGACACAAGAAAATTTGAGCTTTCTCCTTCATGTGTATGTACATAACCACACACAAAGAGAGAATGAAAAAGGTAGCTAACGGAACAATACCAGCTCCCTTTTCACACTTCCTGAGCAAGAGTTGGGCTCTCCAGTCTCATGAGGAGCACATGGTTCAACTGCTGAGGAGGAACAAGTTATGCCTGGAAGAGTCCCAGCCCAGAGAAAAACAAGTCACAAATCCCCACTACTCACTCCTGCTCAGGACTACTCCAACACATGGGCATACTTGTACATTGGTAGGCTGAACAAACAAAATACTAACAGCAGTGAAATTGAAGCCAAAGAATCCACACCCCTATGCAAATGAAAAAGAGAAGGTTTTTCATACCACCACAGGTTCTTCCTTTACTGTGGCTGGAAGACCTTCTGCTGCCTTGGATGGAGCATGCACAGGTGACAAAGGAGCAGTCTCACTGGGAGGGTCTTCAGAGGTCTGACTGTCTTCCAACTTGACCTTCAGAGATTCGTTAGAGGATGATGATCACAGAACTATAGAGTTGGAAGGGACCCCCCAGGATAATTGAGTCCAACCCCCTACAATGTAGGAATGATGAGGATGACTGCTTTCTCAGTGGAGAGTTGAATTTAACCTAACCAGTGTTAAGAGACGATACTTGAACAAAAATGGCCTTGTATCCCAATAAAATATTACTGCTAAGGTGTGGGTTTATTATTATTATTTAGAATACTTACATCCAGCTTTATACCTGATGTAAACTTCTCCCAGTCACAACAGCCAATACCAATTTTAATGGGATTTTGTTGTGATATTTTTGAGCTCTTGGGAGCCTCTCAGGTTGCTACATTTAGTTCAAGATACGTCTGGCCTTCCCTTATCTTGAGCTCATGTTGGGCATAACCAGCCTTGCGGACGAGACTGTGGGAACATGATTATGCAGGCTCAGCAACTCAGCAGACCGGACAGCTATGTACGTGATATGCTCGCTTCAGGGTTATGGTGCCCAGCTATCAATAGGTGAAAACATATAGGGCTGGGGGGGGGTTAGTTTTGTCCATTTAGAAGAGTTTCTGGAAGCAGTGGTCAGCAGTTGAAGTTACACTGAGATGAAACCCTCACAGATGACTGACCAACAAATGCTGTCTGCAAACTGCTGCATCACGACTACTGATAGACTGTGTCTGCCTACGTCATTGCTAAAGAGATAGGATTGGAACCTAAGTATGCTGTTACAGCTATTGCTATTATGATTGTAAATAGTGCTACCATGATGCATTTATGACCAGTCAAGGAATAAATCACTTGAGTAAATTGTACACGGCCTGTGAGTGTTTTTCTCAAAGTGTAGCTTCAATTGCTGACCACTGCTTCCAGAAACACTGCTAAATGGACGAAAGCTTCCAACGAGGTGCCAACACACAAGTATTCTCATGCAGCGAAAATGTGATGCACTGTGACCTTTAATAGAGACATGGAGGTCACTAGGGATGCCATCTTCCACCCATATCCCATATCATCTGCTCTTAGTAATGTGTAGGGAGCTGTTTACCTCAATTTCTTCTTTTTCCTTTGATGGCACTTCCTGTTTGCTCTGTGGGCATGTTGAGGAAACAGAGGGCAAATGAAAACTGAAATCCTTTGCAGACATGATGGTTTTGCTGGACTTCTGATCCACCTAAAGAAATGCCAAGCAGGAAGGGGGAAATGTGCAAATAAGGGACACTTATATTACTGCTGCCAGTGCTGTGTTTGCTTTAGGATCCAACACGGCTCTGGAAACACTCACTGAAAACCTGTTTTCGATCCCAAGGAATCTTGGGAATTATAGAACTATGAGAAGGATTGCAAGGTTATTTCATTGGAGAGCCACTGCCAGTCAGAATAAGAAACAGTATTAGGACAGATCAGGGTCCAGAGAACTGGAGCCAGCTGGTGGGTCAGATGCTGTGTTTCCCCCACCCTCGGTGGGTCATTTTGAAAGATGGGCAGGCTGGCTCATCCATCAATCGCCTGATAACACTACAACATCAAGTGATCCATTTTCCCTTTGTAGCACCGGGGGAGAGGGGGATTTTGGCCCAGTTAAGTGAGGACTGAAGTTACAAGCAATAAACACTGACTTCAAGAAACACTTTCTGCTGGGGTCTGTTGTGCTAGAGACGCCCCACAGCAGAGGCAGGGAGGGGTGAAAGAGAGAGACAGGAGGTAGATCTAGATGGAATCATGGGAGGAAGGGAAGGAGGAAGAAAAATAACTCTCATTGATTGTG
Organism: Podarcis bocagei; assembly: GCF_964188305.1. Lineage (NCBI taxonomy): Eukaryota > Metazoa > Chordata > Lepidosauria > Squamata > Lacertidae > Podarcis > Podarcis bocagei. The sequence goes on along the minus strand of NC_138129.1, from coordinate 45,653,597 downwards.
GGGAGGGGAGATGAGAGAGAAATGAGCTCCCAAAGTGCTGCAACACTACTTAGAGGTTTCCTTTCAATCAAGCAGTATGCAGATTTTGTTAAATAAGCCACATCAGAACACAGTTCCAGGATTTGTATCTACATTTCTATTCAGTTAATACATAAACCTTTATTCCCTCAGCAACCAGGTAAAGCCATGTTACTCTTCAAAATGTTACAAGTTCTTACTGCTCTGAGAAACCACAGGGAAAACATCCCTTCACAGATCGAGAACTCACCACCATCCTCAGGAACTACCTGTTGCAAGGTGGCCCAGACTTCTCCTACAATTACCTTGGATGTGTCAGTTTCTTTCATCAAACTTGTTGAATTCTTCTGCCCTTGTTTAGATTCTGGTGTTGCTGATGGTCCTCCAGTTTTTTGAGAATTATTTCCCTTTTTATCTGGCTGTAGCACAGGAATAGAAAGATGAGTCTAGTGCTGTGAACTCCAGCTTGTTTTGACAGAGCTTCAGCACCTTTACCAACAAAAATGTAGCAGGTGAAGCCTCCCCCTGCCCCTGCCTTTGGTGCTGCCATGAAGTGATGGGGAAAGCTTCTCTAGCTATTCCCATGTTAGACAGCTGTTCAAGGCACAAGAGCTCTGTTGAAAAATAATGTTGACAAAACCCTGAACAGTGGGATGTCAAAAAGAGGCAAAATGGCAATTTTTGCTTGTGTATCTCAGAGGCAGTCTGAATTAGTTAGCGACTTCTACAACCATACAGACCAGCCACACAGTCATGAGAAATCTTCTTCCCAAACTTTGCCCCACATCACACCATCCCTTGATCTCTTCCACACGTGTAAGAGACACCCTCCCTGTAGGAACTAGCCACAGCATAGGTTCATCGCTTACCGTCATATTGATTAAGCACGAGGAACGGGATGAGTTTTTAGAACGACCTTTTCCTGCAGACAGAGAAACAAACTCAGCATGCAATGCCTCTGCCACAACCTGAGAGTTTGGATGTGTGGGACAACTTTGCTTTGTTAAGTCTTTTCAGGGCAAATGGATGAGTACTGGAGTTTCAGTTAGATAGATGACATGCTGTTCCAAAGATCAGGTAAAAGAGAGGAGAGACTCTCTCAGTGGATAGAGCAAATGCTTTGCACTCATGAGGCTGCTACTTTCAAATCCTAGCATCTTCAGGTAGAGCTAGAAAAAGTTTCTATTGGAAGCTTTGGAGAGCCATTGCCAGCTATAGTGTGACTGGGTAGAATGCAGTTTCTTACGACATATTCCTGAAAACTCCTGCTGTTATTTATTGTACAGTGGTACCTTGGGCTACATATGCTTCAGGTTACAAACGCTTCAGGTTACAGACTCTGCTAACCCAGAAATAGTACCTCGGGTTAAGAACTTTGCTTCAGGATGAAAACAGAAATCGTGCTCTGGCGGCACGGCAGCAGTGGGAGGCCCCATTAGCTAAAGTGGTGCTTCAGGTTAAGAACAGTTTCAGGTTAAGAACGGACCTCCGGAACGAATTAAGTACTTAACCCGAGGTACCACTGCATTTATCTACAGAGCAGGAAATCTATGACAAGCTTTTAATTTGAGCCAGTCTTCACTCGGGGCTCACCAACCTTAGCTTTACTCTACAATTCTAAGGGCAGCTCCAGGCTTTCCAGGTTTGTGTCCAAACATTATTTTTTGCCCCACTGCTTTCCCCATGAAAACCTACGCTTTACCGCTGAATTGAAGCAAATGGCAATTTGCTCAATTCAGTGGTAAAGATCAGGTTCTCCTGAGGAAAGTGTGACAAAAAAGCCCTCAGACAAGGACTGGGAAAGTGCAGACCTGTGCCTAGAGAGCACAGGGCAAAAGTCAAGTGTGGACAAGCTCTAGATCTCCACTCTGGGATATTTGAAGCAATATTAACGAAGACTACTTTTGTGTACATGCTAAATGCCCGGGTCTTTTCTCTAAGCACAAAGCTGTCCCTGCCACACATCTGGAACAGGCACTCCTAGCAGAATTGAGCCCCAGAACCTCTCCTTTTTTATTTAGCTGCTTCGGGCTTCAACTGCAGATCCTAGATCTTGGAAGCTCGATGAGCCAAACAGGTCAGCCTAGCTGGGCCATTCTCTCAACCAGGGAGGCTGGTTCTAGTGAAAAGCAAGCTTTTGATATTAGGAGAAGTGAACTAGTACAACTGAAACACAGAAATACAACCCCAAAGCAGATAACGTGGACATTTTGCCACATTATTATTTTGTTCATGTTTGTACCACTTAATAAAAATCTAAAAATAATTTAAAAGTGGCATTCAGTAACATTTCCTAAAAGATAAAAACAAGATAAAAACAAAACTATCACAAATAAAACTGTGCTCATTCAACCACAAACATAGCATGGATGAGTGAGATTTTATGGGGACACAGACCACCACATAACTGTGAAATGGGTAGGGGATCAGAGAAGGAGATGGTCCAATATTCAATCCCACATATATATTTTCAGCCTTGCCTCTGTTTTTGGTTGTTGTTCCCAAGTATTTAGCACTACTCCCTTTTTCTTATGTACCATTCTCCTCCCTACAAAACCAAACCTTTTGAAGATCTGCTTTTAGCTCCTCTATGATGGCCTCGGCTGGAATGTGCCCCACTGAAATACCCTTGAGAGTGATTCCAACCACGGCCTCGGTAAGCAACGCTGTAGTTGCGAGGTTTGCCACGATGTACCCTGAAGAAACACAAACACAGTATTCTGCATAAGTTGCCTCTACTGCCATCAATCATGAGCTGTTGGTCAAGTCACCGTAGTAGATTCAGCTCAGCATAGCCCAGGGATGGGGATCTGTAGCCACCCATATGTGGTACAACTTCAGCTCCCATCACTCCTAGCCAGCATGACCAATGGATGTTTTGTAGTTTTTACTTGCTAGATGGACCAACAGCCTACTGAGCTTACTGTGCTGCTTTTTTAGAAATGTTAATTTTAACGTCTTATTAGTTTTTATGTTGCTTCATAACTTAATTTTAATTCATAAGCTACTATGAAAATACATTTTGTTAAAAGTGTGGGACAAACATATTCATGTTCTGCTTCTTAGAAAGTTTAAAGTTTAGCATCTTTTTATTAGTTTTTAGTTTGTTTATTAACTTAATTTTTGTCATTAATTTATATTATACTTTGAAAAAGTGGGGACAAATATGTGTATATGCATATATAATATGAATAAAAATAAAATGCAGAAGTCACTTACCAAGCAGGTGGTGTATCTGGGCAATAGTTGTTGTCCTGTTGCCAATCCCAAGAGTTTCTCCAATAGTTTTCATTTTGTGAATTCTGGACAGGGGAAAACATTTCACTCTGTTACTAACCCACAACTAGACTAACTGGTCAAAACAGGAAAAGGGAAAGAACAGTTTTGCAAATGCAAGAACTGAAACTTACTAACAGTGGATAGCTCACCTCCAAATCTCAGGTACCAGAAGCAATGCAGCAACCCCCGTTTCCCTCCTTTGTAACTTTTATAACTTACTTGATGATTCTTGTTTAGATTATTAATTGGTCAATGCTGCCAGCCCTGCTTCTTTCCTTCCTCCTTTGTCCCCATGCCATGTCAGATGTTATTTTGACCCATTTCTACTCAAAGTATATTGGAAGTTATATTCCAACACTGCCTGGAAGGCCACAGGCCCCCTTTCCCCATCATAAAGAATGGTGTTCAAGGTAGAGTATTGTGAGTGCTGACTCCTAAGATTCTGCTAGCTGATGCTTACTGGAAGCATTGGAACAGGGAGTTAGAATATGCTGTACAGTCTAAACAATGCAATTTGCTTTAGAATCCATATTTTTCTTTAGATTTAAAACTCAGACTGATTCAGCAAAAACTGATACTTTGGGTATACTGAACTCCACAACGTCTTTATAGGAAGGCACTGTTAATTAAAACTTTAAAACTACAATTTGACTGGTATTATATACAGTGGTGCCTCAGGTTACAGACGCTTCAGGTTACAGACTCTGCTAACCCAGAAATAGTACCTCGCGTTAAGAACTTTGTTTCAGGATGAGAACAGAAATCACACGGCAGTGATGCAGCGGCAGTGGGAGGCTCCATTGGCTAAAGTGGTACCTCAGGTTAAGAACAGTTTCAGGTTAAGAATGAACCTCCAGAACGAATTAAGTTCTTAACCCAAGGTACCACTGTACATTTATTGTGTTCCCAATTAATTTTATGAAACAACTCATTTTTAGAATTGGTAAATATTATTGAGCAAAAAACAACAGTAGAAAAGTTTTTGTTAAAGCTCTTTTTCTACAGAAAATGATCAAGCTTCCTGCATGTTATCTTCATTCCTTAGGGACAAAAGCCATTCTAGATTGCTCCAGCTTTTAGTAATAGATATTCTGTTTCTTTTACAGCATAAATATATGTTAAAACTACTTGAGTCAACCAAAGATCAAGACAGTGTTGGGGAGGGTAAAGAAGACTTAACCAAAACAGCAACAACAACTTACGGCTGCATAAAACCCAGGTCCATACTGCTGCCTACCCCAGAACATGGGGTAACCCCTCTCCATATTTCAAGCCCTGTGGAAGGAGATAAAAAAAGACATTTCAGGATACTTTAGCTTTTCAGCCACTACTGTGCAAATTAACTAGGCAATTCAGGGTACAGGCCAAGCCTCCACCTTCCTCAGATGAACAGCTGCCTGTCATCTTAGGTCACATTCAGCCAGTCGACCTAGGCTCTGCACTAGGGAATCAGACTGAGATAAAAGCATCAATTCCAGGTTCTAGGGCAAGGCTGGGAAACATTTGGCCCTCCAGCTGTTGCTAAACTACAACTTCAATCAGTCTTAACAAACACAGGTAATGACTAGAACTATGGGACTCAACAACATCTGAAAGAGTAAAGTGTCCACACACCTGATCTGGGGCATGCCCAGAAAGTGGAGGGAGTATCTGCTTTAAAACAGAAAGTTACAGTGATACCTTGGGTTACAAACGCTTTGGGTTACAAGCTCCGCTAACCCGGAAGTAGTACCTCGGGTTGAGAACTTTGCCCCAGGATGAGAACAGAAATCGCGCACCGGCGGCACAGCAGCAGCAGGAGGCCCCATTAGCAAAAACACGCTTCAGGTTAAGAACAGTTTCAGGTTAAGAACAGACCTCCGGAACAAAGTAAGTTCGTAACCCGAGGTACCACTGTACTCTGCTTATGCACAAAGGTACTCAAGCGAAGATGGCAGAATTGTTTTTAAAACAAAGCATGGTATTTCTAGTTTATAATTGAACTCAAGAGTTGCCCATAGCTTCTCACTTTGTTGCTATCTAGATCAGAAGTGGGCAGACTTTAGCTGTGAGAAAGGTTGCATCCACATCATACATTTAAAGCACTCTTATACAACATTAACAATCATGGCTTCCTCCAAAGAATCCTGGGAACTGTAGTTTGTTGCTAGGGGAATTGTAGCTCTACTAGGAGTAAACAACAGTTGCCAGGATTCTTAAGGGGAAGCCATGATTCTAAAAGTGGTATAAATGTGCTTTAGCTATATATGGTGGAAATCAGTCTTGTGCTGTGATGAATGTTTGTTCCATCTGCATAGGCATTTCAGCTGGCGAGGTGATGATGCCCTCAAACCCCCCCTAAGCACACTGTTTTGGGGTTCTCCCAACTCTCCCATGTGGGGGGAAGGGAGGGATCTGCATTGTGCAAGCGGACGTCATTGCACAAGACTTCCACTGAAAGGGCTCAGTAGCTGAATCCTGCCCAGAGCAAAGCAACAAGATGCCATTTAGAGTAATCATGAAATGATAAATGGTGCCTGCAAAGTCCTTACGTGGTGCTCACCAAGATCCACACACACATATATATATTTTGCCGTCACGAAGAATTCAGCTGGTATCATTGTCAAACTTAGCCTGTGGAGCTAACAGTCTGCCACACTGGTTAAACCCAGTTCTTCTCCTCTGTCTTCTATCCATCATCCTAATGCCAAACTTTGTCATGCTGTCTGCATATGGAATGATTTGAGCTACAAAATGATCCAAGGGTAGGAGCAACTCCTCTATGAGGAAAGATTTCAATATTTTCAGTTTATTAAAAATATGAATAGCGAGGACATGACAGAAGTTTATAGGCTTTTGCATGGTGTGGAGAAAGTAGATAGAGAGGGTTTATTTCTCCCTTATTCATTGTACTAGAAGGCAGGGGTCATCCAAGAAAGCTGAATGTTGAATTATTTAGGACAGACAAAAGAAAGTACATCTTCACACTGTAGCCAAATAGCCACATAGGTAGCCCCTTTGCCCAATTTAGAATGTGCCTTTCTGTATTGTACCGTATTTTTTGCACCATAACACTCACTTTTTTCCTCCTAAAAAGTAAGGGGAAATGTCTGTGCGTGTTATGGAGGGAATGCCTACGGGTGGCATGCCTACGGATTTTCCTCCTCTAAAAACTACGTGCGTGTTATGGTCGGGTGCGTGTTATAGAGCGAAAAATACGGTATGCGTCTCTCTGTATTTTTGTTATTCTTTTCAGTTTACCAAAGCTGTGCCATTATTTGCAAGTGAGGAGAGCATGTTGCACTTGTAGGACCCCCCACCCAGTTAACAGAGTTTAGGTATGCATACTGGTGTAAAGGAAAGGCTGGTACAGAGTCAATTACACTGACCAGAGCCAGCTGGAAGATCATAGAACTGCAGAGTTGGAAGCAGGGTGGATTTGATTTAAATCATGACATAAATCACTAGTCAGTGAAGACTTGATTTAAATCATTTTTTTACAGAAAGACTAATTCTTGCTGCTATAATCTTAATACAGTATTTACAACCAGATGAAGGTTTCATTTTTGGAATAATAAATTTTCAGTGTCGTTTTTACATTTATATCAAAAATTACCAATTTGGTTATACTATTAGAAATACATAGACCGATAATTATGAAATTATTGTGAGGTTTAAAAAGTTAACTGCTTATATTTGGACAAATTTTCTGCTGTACTTTGCAAGAAGGAGAAAAATAATCATTTCCTTAATAACAATTTAAACAATTTATTTAACTAAAACAATAACATTATAGCATATGTATCCATGTTTGTAAACTGATGTGGTTAAACAATTTAAAACAAAAACTTAGGCTACGTTTAGCACACATGAAAAACAAATCCTTATTTCCTGATGAATAGCCTTTGGACTATAATGTAACTTAAATAGAAAACTCTCTTTAGAAAGATTTTTCCTCCAAAAGCATTTTTTTAAAAAAAACAACGATTTAAATTTTAAAAATCTGATTTATTTATTTTTTAAATCATTGATTTTTATCCACCCTGGTTGGAAGAGGATCATATAGCCCAATCCCCGATTGAGGAAGAGACCTTGATAAGATACAGGGAGTTTTAGATAGAAAACAACTCGAAATATGGGGTGCCTAATTGGAAGGCCAGGTAAAGAACCATGAGCTGTTCACATGTTGCTGTAACCAATAATATTGCAGAGATGATACAGGCATGAGGGCTTCGTGTATTCAGAATGCCTTATAGATGCCTTGATTTCTTGTATTGCGGCCCCAGCTTTTGGAATTCTCCACTGGGTCACCTTCCTTTCTTGCTGCAGTAAACAATAAAGCTGCTCTTTCCACAACACCTTTTGTCTTGAACTGGGAAGAAAGACGAGGCGTATTTTCAGACCTTCCTTTCGAAGGGTAACAACGCAGCACATAGTTAAATTAAATTTGCTTCTACATGAGGCCACCAACTTGGATGGTTTTAAAGATTAGACAAATTCACGGTGCGTAAGGCTACCAACCACAATGGCTGCATACTACATATTTGGGTATCGGCGGGAGTAAGCAATCTGAACACCAGTTGCTGCAAATCACAGTGAATAAAGGGCGAGATGGAGAACATAAGAAATGTAAGAACTCTGGGCAATCCTCCGCAAAAAAAGCACAACTCTCTGCCATCTCCCCCCATTTTTTAAAATTTGAGTCCCCAAAAATACATGGAGGTGTCTTATACACAGAAAAAGACGGTACTCTGGTTGGCCTGTTTTTTTCACCCACCCATAGGGAGCCCACTTAAGGACTCTATACGGGCTCCGGAATATCCCATAAGAGAAAGGGAGCAGTTTTTCTTATAACACCACATACAAAATCAGAGGGCCTGAGGCATGGGCGTAGCCAGAGGGTGCAGCTGCGCCCCCTAAATCAAGTAAATAAATAAAAATACTTAAACTAACCAATTTTGTCAAAGATAACTCTGTTCTGCCCACCCCCAAAATAACTCCTGGCTACGGCCCAAAACAGCTACAACTCCCTTGAAACCACTAAAGTTAAAATTCTGTAGTAGTATAACTTAAACGGTTAGCACTGAAGGAGAGGGGAACAATACCTCTGAAACGACCAGCCCTAGACTAAAAACTTGTGCAGCTACATGGGCATAGCCCCAGATCAAGTAAAATAGAAATATTTAACTGACCAATCACGTCGGTTCTGCCCCCCAACAAAAGTCCTGGCTGTGCCCATGTGCAGCTACCTTACAAAATACGGCAATCACAATATTTAGGAAACTAGTTTTGCCATTCTGCGCGGGTATTTTTAAAAAGGGAAACCCTTCTCCTTCCCAACAAGAAGGCCTCTTACTTAAGGAAAGCATCTTCCTCAACGCAACACAAACCCAACTGGTCGCTCTCCGCCCCGCCCTTCATACAATCGCTGTTTCAAAGAACAGGGATGCATTTCCATAGTATCAGCTTTTGTTTTAAGGGGGGGGTGGAGTTACATGAATGAACTTCATTTCCCAGAGGTCTATTATAGCCTCTACCTTGCAAAAGTCTTTACCTTTTAGCTCCAACGCTGTTTCTCTTTTGCTGGAAGAAACGTGGTTGGAAGGAGAGCTACGCGCTGCGCGTCCCGCACCAGATCAAACCTGGCTGAAGCCTCTCGGGGTTGCGAAAAGACGAGTGCAGCCCATTGAAAGAGAAAGAGAGGAGAAAACTCGCTCGATTTGTTGCTTATTGCCTCCCTAACTTCTTCTCAGCGCCTCGGCTGCCGAAAAGAGGAAGAGGCGCCCAAAGGCGCTCCAAATAAACGCCGCTTCTTCTCCTGCCTGTGTACGATTGTCACCCACAGTAACCCTGGCGCGGGCTCTGCTCTCCCCTGCAGGCAGATAGGAGAAGTGAGCCGGCGAAAACGCGCGCGCTGAAACCGAAAGTCAGAGAAGGAGAAGGCCCGCTTCTGAGAATCCCGCTCAGCTGCGAAAGGCTGTCGGGAAAGTGATTATGTCTCCCTGAGGCTGCCAAACGGGCATAAAATCTATATGGGTGTGATTTCTTTAGCCTTCTGCATGGGAGGCGGGAAAAGAGAATTGCATAAGGCGATTGATAAGGCTTAGCTGCTCAAATAGCGCATTGCGCGGGTACTTCTCCATTCCATTAGCTAGTTAAGGCTGTGTCGTTATCTCCGCATTTCAGCTACTTAGGGAGGAAGATGGAAGGCTTGCAGGCTGTTCGCCGAGTTCCCACCCTGACGTGGGTTGTGAATCTAAACTTGTAACTGCACCGCTCCATTTCCTCGCCTAGTGCCCGTTTTAGGTATAAGCTAAACAAGCTATAGCTTAGGGCCCCATTCTGTTGGGGGCCCCAAATATTTTTTTTAAAAAAACCCTGAATGTACATTTTCAAAATTTTAAGATAAAAAACCAAATAAAACCTACAGCTGGGCATATAAAGGGCCCCATTACCTTCAGTAGCATAGGGCCTCATCAAACCTAACTGGCCCTGTCCTTGCCCCTGTTGGAGGGAGCACTGAATAAGACACGGTAAGAATCTTCTGCATACAACACATTCAAAGTACTTAGCCTGTTGTTGTTTTTAAATGAAGGCTAAGTGCGTTAAATTGCAGTGTAAATAAAAAAATTCCTTCCAGTAGCACCTTAAAGACCAACTAAGTTAGTTCTTGGTATGAGCTTTCGTGTGCATGCACACTTCTTCAGATACACTGAAACAGAAGTTGCCAGACCCTTCTATATAGTGAGAAGGTGGGGAGGGGTATTACTCAGAAGGGTGGTGGGAATGGGAGATTGTCAGATAGCTGAGATGAGCCTGTTGACGACTCTTGCAGTGTAGTAATTCGTGCGTTGAACTAGGACCTCAGAGACCATGGTTCCAATCTTAATTTTACATATTGCCCTCGCAGGGTCAGAAAAACGGTGACAAGACCTTGGTGTCGTGGTGGATGTCAAACCCATGTGTGCAGGCCGTGAAAAAGGCAAAATCCATGTTAGGGACTATTAGGAGAAGAACTGAAAACTGCCAATGCAGTATCATAATGCCGTTAGTGCAAATCTACGGTGTCAGTGCAATTCTGGCCACCTCAGCTCAAAAAGAATAAAGGAAAAAAGGTTCAGAAAAGGGACGCAACCAAAATGATCAAGAGGGTGGAGCAATTTCCCTATGAAGAAAAGTTGCAGCGTTTGAGACTTTTCAGTACAGTGGTACCTCAGGTTAAGAACTTAATTTGTTCTGGATGTCCGTTCTTAACCTGAAACCGTTCTTAACCTGAGGTACCACTTTAGCTAATGGGGCCTCCTGCTGCCACTGCATGATTTCTGTTCTCATCCTGAAGCAAAGTTCTTAACCCGAGGTACTATTTCTGGGTTAGCGGCGTCTGTAACCTGAAGCGTCTGTAACCCGAGATAGCACTGTATATGGAAAAGGTGAGCGAGAATTAATGGGATAGAAGTGTATAAATTTATGCATGGCATGGAGTAAAACGGGTAGAGAAATTCTCCCCAACTCAACACTAGGTCTCCTGGATATCCAGTGAAGCCGAAAGTTGGAAGATTAAAAGAAAGCACTGCTTCAACCAGCACATACCGTATTTTGCGCCCCATAAGACGCTCCGGCCCATAAGACGCATCTAGTTTTTTGGGGGGGAAATAAAGGAAAAAAATTATTTCCCCCCCAGGCGCGGGGCTGGGGCAGCCCGAGCTTCCCCCGACCCCAGCCCGCAAACAGGCAGCTCTCTGCAAGCCGTGGGAGCCCAGCGGTGGTTCCCGCTGCTTGCGGAGAGATCCGCGAAGCCTGCACGCGCTGGGATCAGCGCGGGCAGGCTTCGGGATGCCTGCAACTCTCCCCAAGCAGCGGGACCGTTCCCGCTGCTTGCGGAGAGATCCGCGAAGCCTGCCGGTGCTGGGATCAGCGCGGGCAGGCTTCGGGATGCCTGCAACTCTCCCCAAGCAGCGGGAACGTTCCCGCTGCTTGCGGAGAGATCCGCGAAGCCTGCCGGCGCTGGGATCAGCGCGGGCAGGCTTCGGGATGCCTGCAACTCTCCCCAAGCAGCGGGAACGTTCCCGCTGCTTGCGGAGAGATCCGCGAAGCCTGCCGGCGCTGGGATCAGCGCGGGCAGGCTTCGGGATGCCTGCAACTCTCCCCAAGCAGCGGGAACGTTCCCGCTGCTTGCGGAGAGATCCGCGAAGCCTGCCGGCGCTGGGATCAGCGCGGGCAGGCTTCGGGATGCCTGCAACTCTCCCCAAGCAGCGGGAACGTTCCCGCTGCTTGCGGAGAGATCCGCGAAGCCTGCCGGCGCTGGGATCAGCGCGGGCAGGCTTCGGGATGCCTGCAACTCTCCCCAAGCAGCGGGAACGTTCCCGCTGCTTGCGGAGAGATCCGCGAAGCCTGCCGGCGCTGGGATCAGCGCGGGCAGGCTTCGGGATGCCTGCAACTCTCCCCAAGCAGCGGGAACGTTCCCGCTGCTTGCGGAGAGATCCGCGAAGCCTGCCGGCGCTGGGATCAGCGCGCGCAGGCTTCGGGATGCCGGCAACTCTCCCCAAGCAGCGGGAGCATTCCCGCTGCTTGGGGAGAGGTCCGCGAAGCCTGGAGAGCGAGAGGGGTCGGTGCGCACCTACCGCTCTCGCTCTCCAAGCTTCAGCGAAAGCCTGCATTCGCCCCATAAGACGCACCCACATTTCCCCTTCATTTTTGGAGGGGGAAAAGTGCGTCTTATAGGGCGAAAAATACGGTAGTTAAGCTGTGGAATTTGCTCCCGCAGGAAGCAATAATGGCCACCAACCTAGAAGGCTTTAAAATAGGTTTATACAAATTCATGATGACTGTGCTCTGGTTCCAGTGTTTGGGGCAGCAATGCTTCTGAATGCCAGTTGCTGGAAACTGCAGGAGTGGAAAGTGGTCTTGTGCCCATATCTTGCTTGTGAGTTTCCTGAAAGCATCTGGTCGGCAACTAGATAGAGCCATTGGCCTGATCCAGCTGGCTCTTCTTAGTTTCTTATGTTCATAAATCACCACTAAGACTGGCGGGTCCTGGTTTCACTCAGTCGATAGAGCATGAGACTCTTAATCTCAAGGTTGTGGGTTCAAGCCCCACGTTGGGCAAAAGATTCCTGCATTGCAGGAGGTTCGACTACATGACCCTGGAGTTCTATGAAGAGAAGAGCTAGTCCTCTGAGGCTGCAGTCCTACGCCCACTCACCTCAACCGGTCTTCCTTCTGAGTAGATGTGCATAGAATTGTGCTGTAAGTAGCTATATCCCCTGACATGAACGTAGATGGCCTAAGTAAGTTGAGAGGTACCACTCATGAAAAGGACTGAATGTGCCCAGCTTTGGAGATCTTCAGGGGAGGCTTTTATTTCAGTCTCACTTTAGAATCGTAGAGTTTGAAGGGACCACAAGGGTCATCTGGTCCAACTTCCTGCAATGCAGGAATCTTTTTGCCCAGTGTGGGGCTTGAACCTGTGACTCTGAGATTCAGAGCCTCATGCAATCCCGCAGTTTGGTGAGGGGCCTTCCCATCTGCCTTCTCCCTGCTTTCTTAATGGCCCATCACCTTTCCTTTGTTCTCTTAATCTGTGTATGTATGTCTGTGATTGCCACATTGATGACCTGTGACAATAGTAACTAATCAATGCCACCTGTTTTACAGTGATACAGGAAATTAAGATCAATAATAGTGAAGTCCCAAGTAAGGTCACAGTGAAATCATATGGTCAAAATGCATATAATAGTGGTTATTTTATATATTTGCAGGTTTTTGTTAGAACTATATGTAATTAAGGGCCACTAGGTGGCGGAGAAAGTCTGTGGTTGTTCCTTTCCTTGAAAATTATGTGTGATTATTTTTTCCTGTTACAGCCACCCAACAGGCATTCCCATACCATGCAGGTAAGTCCAAATTGTCCAGGGCTTTCCACATTTGGACAATGGTTTCTCTGGCAGCTATCAACAGAAATTACAACAACTCCTTTGCTAAAACATCCTTGTTTGGCCTCTAAAGATTGGTAGCAGGAAAAGCTCAGGTGTAAAGTGGAGGTCCTGGTGATACTAATTCCTGGCATACTTTTTACTAAAAGTTGCATATGCAGGGGCATTCCCATCAAAGATGGCGGTGTATGCCCTTAGACTTACATCCTGTCCATATTCTGACCAAGGAAGTAAATGTGACCTAACTTTATCAATCAAATACTTTTAGTGAAGTTGCTTTGATGCTAGCTGATATGGACTTTATGGGCTTGCTGGACCAATGCCTAATCCAAGCAGCTTCTTCCATTTAAAATCCCAAGTTGTCTTACCACACTATCTTCAGACCCAAGAATGGACCAAGTTCCAGGAAGATCTTATACATGAAGAGACAATGCCTTTCCCTCACCCAACACGTACCAGGAATGGCGGACTATTAAGAATTTGTTGTTGTTGTTGTTGTTGTTGTTGTTGTTGTTGTTGTTGTTGTTGTTGTTATGTACATCACCCTGTTATGTGGCTCATCCTGGCCACCAGGGGTATTGTGTACTGTATATAGTTTTCACTCAGGTCCACGTCAGTTAATTTACGCGGGAAACCCTGGGGTGTGGTTGTTACAATGTTGACAGCCGGCCGCCTATAAAAGCAGGCCGGCTGAGCTGTTCAGCTCAGTTCAGGTCCAGCTTACTATAAAGAACCACTTAGAGAAATCTGTGTGTCGTCTGCTTTGTCAACCCACTACTTTATTATTATTATTATTATTATTATTATTATTATTATTATTATTATTATTATTGAAGTATTAATAGTGAGTGGTAACTGAATAACAAGCAGGCATTCTAACCATATTAGAAAAACAAAACAATAACTGGTAATCAACAATCTGATTAGCTAACACTGTGGTCATTAAAGAGAATTAATACAGAGAGAACTGAGAACCTTTCTTCAGTTGGTTTTATTATTTATTGAATTTTAAACGTTTAATTTTTTGTTATGTGCCACCCTGAAAACTGTTTTAGTCTATAAATGTTGTAAGTAAATAATATAAAATAAATTGACATAGCTGGGAGTAGGGAGGAAAGCTTAACAAAAACCTAAGTGCTACAGTGATCTAGTATGTGTTTTCACTCTCCTTTGGGGGAAGGTCTTACAGGCCCTCTTGGGGACATCACCATGAACTCTGGGCAGAACCTTCTCCCAGGCCACTTCCATGGCTTTAGAATTGGAAGCTGGCCTTCCTCATAACTGTAATGCTTAGCCAAGATTTGTTTGTTAAAAGTATTTGTATCTGCCTTATCACCAAACGCTCAAAGTAGTTGTCAGGGAACTGCCATCAGTGCCGGAGGGAGAGAGCAAAAGTCAGAGGGATTCCAGAGAGCGTCCAGGGATCGGGAGAAGCAGCCCATCTTCTGGGGAAGAGAATCAGCGTAGCACCAGTGGAGAAGGGGGGCAGATGGGGGAAGCGGCGAGGCGGTCCCATGACTCCTTGCCTGGGACCAGCGGGGAGAGTAGGGGTCCTCCGTTGCCCACGCCCTCCTTGCGCAGAAGGCTTTCGCGCAGAGAGAGTAGGAGGAGACTAGGCATCAAAGAGCTTCTTTGCTGGAAGAAGTTTAAGAAACGCCCACTGACGGATTCTGCCAGCGATTGAGTCAGCCACAGGTGAATGGCTGTCCGGACAGAAAAGGTTCACTTTGGCAACCCAGCCAGGTGTTTGCACCCAGCCGGGGAGACAGGCACCTGCTTACGCACGAGCAACTCCTAGAACCATTACAGTAGTTTAGAATAAAAAGCTAAAAAAGAAGAAGATGCAAAACAACACAAAATAGGATGTAAGAGCAGTAAATAAAGTACCACTAAAACAGCTAAAATCGAATTAAAAGAGCTTTCAGTCACTCCTACTGTTAAAAATCATACCCTCATAGAATTGTAGAGTTGGAAGGGACTATGAAGACCACCTATGTCCTAATCCAACCCCCTACAATGCAGAATTTTTTTGCCACTAGACTAAAATCCACAACCCTGGAATTAAGGGTCTCATGCTTTATCAACTGAGCTATGTGCTGTCTGTTATAGGTGGATGTCATTGGAATTAACCTTATTTCATAAGGGCAGTTGCCACAAACATCTGGCAGGACTGAAGCTGTACTTGTAAACTTTTATTTAAGCAATGATGGATGAATGGATGGAGCAAGAGGGAGGAGGGAGAGATTACAAAAATATTTTGAATTAATAAAAATATGAAGATCTTCACATTACCTTTTAAAAAACAATTAAGGCAGTAATTCTAACTGTAAGCTCCATTTAAATCAGTTGAGTTGAATTTAATTCTATGGACGATCTTGGTAACTGAGAATGTGTTTATAGAAGTGTTTGTTTGCTTTTTAAGCTTTTCCTTGGGGTAAGAATTTATTTGAGTGCAAAACTCACTGGGAATCTTGGGATTGAGGTATATACATCTTTAGAAGTGCTCTTCGTGTGACATTAACAGTCATTGCAATGCCCTTAGTGTATGAGCTGCAACTATGCTGCTGTAGTTTTTCTGCCATTAGCACAATCCTGGACATGCCTCTTTTCACACTGATACCACTGTGCTTGTTCTGTGGAGTTTGTTCCCAGGTGAATGATTGCAGCCTTGGGCAAGTATTGTTTTTTTGCTCCCTCCATTCTTAACTGCGGTGCCCAAAGGGTGGTCGTCTCCCTCAACCCTACATGGGGCATCTAGGTGGGGGGGGGAATTTAAAGCATGAGATTTGGTCACATCAGTGTTCTGATGACAATCAGTTCTACCTCTTAGTTATATGCTGCTGAGATACTGTAGCATTGTTAAATTTTTGTGTCAAAAATGGTCTGGCAATAGACATGGGTAGAATAAATACATTCAGGGTAGAGTAGAGAGCTAAGTGGCAGGTACTATTGAGGTTTTAAAGTTTTATGTAAAGCTCAAGATGGAATATGCTAGAAAATTCTAGCTGGTCAGTAATTTTCCATTTCTACTAGAAGCAGACCGATGTTGTTTTCATATTGTGTAGTTTATCGCTTTCAAGGCCATTGGGAGCATATATAAACTACCCAGCAAGCAGCCTCATCTGTACTTTCACTTCTATCTGTCTGGGTTTTACTTTTTTTGCTCTGAACTAATTTTTTACAGTTTTTATATGCTGTACTGAAGTCGCACCCCCCTCCAAGTTGCATATTGTTAGGGCTCTGGTAAAGATAAGATTTTTCAAGTAAACTACTATTAATTATTTTTCTGGGTGTCCAGTGTTGTTTTTGCAATACAAGCAGCTGCTACTCTGCTAATTAATCATTGAGTCGGAGAAGCCCCTGGACTTGAGGCTCATATCTCAACAGGTACAGGACCTTACTGAATGTGGGTAAGCTGACTGAACCTAGATCCAGAAAAACTGTTGGTAGATCCTGAGCCCAGGTTTTTTATTCTGGCTCACAATCCCAGCGAGTTAACCTATGTCCTATCAATATAGTTTGATCTGTGAAGGGGGGGGGGGGAGAGTAATCTGGCCACAGAGAGTAGGGTTAATTTATTATTTAATTTATATTCTGCCTTTCTCTACTCCTCTTCATGCTTCCTCTTGCAGATGATAAATATGAGACTACCTGCATGGCTTTTGTGCCCAAAGTGAATGTGGGTAGTTAATTGCCACAAATTTCATCAGTGCAATCAGAAATGTTGAGAATTTAAACTTCAATATATTGCTGCTTTGAAGGATTTAATAGGTTCGTGTAACTATGGCAGATTAAACAATTAGAGACCAGCTAATCGAGAAAACAATTGTGCCTCATTATGCCTAGAGACAGATATTGCTTTGGAGCTGTATTAAACTATTGTAACTTAAACGGAGACAACCATGGCAGAAACCAAATTAGTGAGCATGGCAGAAACCAAATTAGTGAGGCAATCCCCTGCATTTAAATTCTGTTATGAGGTAGACACAGGATTGGTATGGGTTTTGAGTCTCCCTAAACTTTCATTTGTCTACTAAACTCCATTTTAGTATAAGGGTCCAACGCGTCCTTGTTTTAGAAATGGGTTGCACCCTAGCCCCATATAATTATCCCAATCCCCCTGAGTGTATGGAAATGTAGGCAAGGCAAGGCCCATCATGGACGCGTGAAACAAAATGGTGTCCTTCAGCACCATGATGGACTCTGCTATTTGTCAAGGATGGTGGCCGATTCATGCCTTATATTCCTTTTTTAAAAAATCTTAATGCAATCTCACAATAAACACCTGGAGAGCTGTACGCATACACACACACATTGTGGAAACACATGAAGTCACACACATAACATGCTCTCCTGTTGGCATCCAGCTTTGCATCTGTGTCTGTCTGTGTCACATTACATCTTCCTGATCCTCCCTGCTTAAAGCGACAGCAGGCGCTAAGCCAGAAAATGACTGTAATAGTGGAAAACTGTCTGTTAAGTAGTTTTTGTTAGCATTCCTAATCCATGATTGCAGTCATGGGATTTTTGTCTATCACATGACGGTCTATGTTTTGACTCCACAGAGTGAGAAGTGACGGAGACAGGATGTTTGTGTTACTGTGTTCCGTGAAGTGGGACTATTGTCCTTTGTCCTTTCACTTTTTTGCTGTCTGATGCTGGAGAGAGAGAGGGAGCCATGTTGCAGTGCTCCGTGTGTGTTTATATGTAAATAAAGTAGATTAGCCAAAATGCTGAATTGCTGGGGTCTGTTACGCAAACTGCGAACACTCTGCGGATCCCTAAGTGTGCTGGTGTCTGCTGGCATCGGTCGCTGTGATGTTTGGGCACAAGAAAGCTTTTGAAGCTCTCGAACAAACAACCAGGAGGGAGAGAACATGCCAGTCGGGCATGTGTTTCTGCCAGGGTCCTACTTGAGTGTAGGATGAGCTCCTGACAATTTCATGGCCAGAACTGCTTGGAGGAAGGAGGGAACAAAGTGTACCCTGTAAACTTATCCCATCTCTTCACAGTCCTTCTGGGCAGCAGAGGGCAGGGACAGGGGCCTCAGGCTCCCCCTTCCCATCAGGAACAATTCTCCACAGGGGGGATTTAAACCAGCCTTTGCCAACCCAGGGCCCTTAAGATGTTTTCTACCACAGCAGCCCTCAGAGCACCGTCCATGCTGCCTGGGGCTGAAGGAGTAGCAGTGCAAAGCACCTGGAGGACCCAAGTTGGTGAAGGCTGTTTAAAGTATGTCGCATAGCACAAGCGTCTGGTAGACACAGAAAGTCCTTGTTGCCTGTGACACACTTTTGTGCAGTGTGTTTTCACAGCGTCCCTGCTGAGCGCTGTATTGGAAGTGCTAAAGTGGACAGCGATGGTTTGTGACTCCAAGCAGAGAGCAAAGCTGTTTTGCAATTGTTTAAAAACTAGTTTCCACACAAAAATCAAGACTTGCTACTGAAGACTATGCTAGGGTTGCCATATTTCAAAAAGTAAACACCAGGACACCTTGAAAGTTGTTGAAAGGTTCTAAAGAATTAGAAAGCTGGGCAATTAGAAGGTTAACATTGAGACTACGACAACTGTAATATGCTGACTGCCGAAACCTATTAGCCAAGCAGGCTTGGCTACAGGAAACAGGCGGTTTCCTTACATCCTCTTACAGCGGGTGTTGGGGGAATGGAATAAGACAACTGCTGTGCAAAATTGATTCTCTTTTCAATTAACAACTACACTTTGGACCCTCTCCACACGATTGGGAATTTTGAAAGGTAGGATCTCTGAAATCTAAAATGTAATCTGTGCAAAGGGGTATAAACTGCAGTCTGATAGGTGTAATTTTTTTATTTTTTTGTATTTCCACTTTATAGAATCTTCATGGACCTATAGCTGTTTGACTTTACTTTGCAGCAGTTCAAAAACCAAAGGAGCTTTCGCCTCTCCTTGTTTAAACAGTGCATTTCCACCCAATACGTTCAACTGAATCCAGATACATTCATTGAAAGGGCATGGATGTATAGTTTTGGTCCTTATTGCACTTAAAAGTACCACATAATATTTTTAAAAAAATATCCTTGTGGTATGTGGGTTAATACTAGCAGCAGAAATAAAAAATGTGAGATGCAAAAGCATACATTTCCTGTTTTCTCCCCTCTACTTAATCTCTTAACTGCAGATGGGTATTTATACATTTTTTATTCCAATTTCTGAAATGAGAATAACCAAGAAAATATTAATAGAGTATGGCAACTGGTTGCCCATATGCCAGTTCACTCCTGGGCAGAGGAAGACAAAAAATGAGTTCTATTGCTTGGCCTCTTCCATCTCCCCACGAGTCATTTTAGGCCTAGGAACACACAGAAAAGTATACCTGCTTCTACCTAGCCTTTCAGTGTTGACAAGTAAAAAAAGGCAGGTGTGTGTTTATGGCATCCTTAGGGGGCAGGTGTAAGAAAGGAAGGTATTAACTCATGTGTTACTTCCCCACTTGCCTTCCCTGACACTTTCTAGCCTGGAAAGGTAAAAAAGGTGTTTGGTAGGTAGCTGATCATAAGGAACCCCATTTTGCACACACTTATGCTCTTTCCCACACATAAAATCAGGGAGGGGGAAGGACTACTTATGCCTAAATGTCATGTGGCATGAGTGTGTGCTTGCCTCCATCCAACCCCATCTCCCTCTCCCTGCCTTCAAAATGGGTTACTTGCAAGGGTTAGTTGCCAAACATGAGTGTATAGTTCACCTTGTTGGAAGACTGGAAAAACAGTATATTCCATACAAAACTAAGCTGAAATATGTTTGAAAAGGGCCTGGGACACATGGGAAGCAGCAGGACATAATTTCCAAAGAATTGCAACTACCTAAGATCAGCACTGAACTCACTTAGATAAAACTCTTTCCGATAATGTAATTGTCAAGCTAAATCGCATATACTGTGCTTCACCAAGGGAAGGGAAGTAGTCTTCGGCCCCCACCCTTGTGCTACTACTGACTGGTGAAACATGTTAGCCAAGCAGGCTTGGCTACAGGAAACAGGTGGTTTTGGGCTGCTGAATGGGGGTGGTGGGGAGAGCCGCGCTCCTCTGCCGGCAGCCTCGGCTTCTCCCTCCCTTTTCTCACCAAACCTCCTTTCCCCCCTTTTCTCCCCAAACCTCATCCCCCCCTTTTTTCTCCAAACCTCCTTCCCCCTCCCTTTTCTCACCAAACCTCATTTCCCCTCCCCTTTTCCAATAATGTCATTGTCAAGCTAAATCACATATACTGTGCTTCACCAAGGGGAGGAAAGTAGTCTTCTGTCTAGAAGAGATCAGGAGGTTCATAAACTGTTTGATTCTGCCTTGAGGAAGATGTTTTGTTAAGGAAAGATGGCACATTGACTGTGTGTAGAATTTTTTTGAAAGTATTTGGGAACGTTCCAAGGTCTGATTCTGCCTTTGTGATCTGTTCTTCCATTCCTGACACACTATTTCCGACCATTTTTACAAAGGCCTCCAGTTTGTCGATCTTTCTATACAGTTGCTTCATTTCCATTGCCTTTGCATGAATATGAGGCACACTTTCACTTACTACTTGAGAGGAATCACTTCGAATCATGTCTAGCATCCCCACAAACTCATCCACTCTGGTCACTCTGGTTGGGGCGACTCCTCCCAGCGGTGAGGGCAGCAGGTACCCGGCGTAGTCCGCCGCGGCCGAGGTCAGCAGCAGTTCCGCTCCACAGGCATCTCCTTCGGCCACGTTGTCTTCTTCCTCCTCCCCCATCCCAGAGGCGCTGCTGTGGCTCTGAGAGATATAGCTGCCATCGCCGCTCAGCTGCCGCCTCATCTATCCGGCCCCCACCCTCGTGCTACTACTCTCAGCCCACGCGCATCGGGAAGCCAACCTGATAGGTGTCATGTTGAACAATATGTCTGGAGACTTTCAAATAAGCACATATCTTTTGGATGTGTCCTGTAAACCTCACCCACGTGGGCGAACAAGTGCCCTGACCCTAGAACCAGATTACTGGAAAGACGCTGATGGAGAAGGATACACAGGGCCAGACCCAAAGTGCTTCTGAAAGACTAGCCTGTGATGGCAGTGCCCCATCCTCAGAGGACTTGACTGAGGATCATATAGAGTCCCTTGCTCTGTAAAAGACTGTTGAAGCCGACTGGGTTCTTTAACTGTAATGGCACCTTCCAGTGAATGCAGGCTAGCAACAGAGATAGGGCTGCTATATAAACCTCAGTCTCCATTTGATGCTTCCTGAAGCAGCATCAGACCAGTGATGCCCTAGACCCAGAGTAATGTCTGAGCCCTACCTCCAGCCCCAGAGCTTCACCTCTCTTCAGGTCCTGACCTGCCCTCTGGCCTCCCACTGGACCCTGCTCCAGTCACCAGGGCCTGCCCATTCCTGCTTCTGGCCCAGCGCTGCTTCCAGGTATCTGGGGGACCCATTGACAGGCTTCTGCCTCCAAGAACCCTCAGATGCCAGCCCGGGCCCTGCCCCTGCCTTTTGCCCAGGACCAGTGCTTGCTTCACAAGCTGGCCCATCAGATACTCCCCATTGCGTGGCTAGTTCCTGCCTCCCCCGAGGAAATAAAGACACAGGACACAAGAATTCAGGTTAATGGGTCAAATTAGGCCACAACTTTATTGATTACAGGAATTGAGCGGTATTGGCTTAGGCATTGGTCCTAACCATTAACCAGCTAGAGGCCGGAAGGGTTAATCACAAGAGGGAGGAGTCCTGCTGAGGCACGTCAACTAGGACCTCCCCCTGATGTCACCGCGTGGGGGCGTGCCGTGGGCCCACACCTCCTTAGGCTTAGGACAAGGCTACGCCCCCTGGAATCCTTTACTGGACTACCCTTGCTTGGGAGAAGTTGATGGCGCTCCTTCCCCCTTCATTTGCATAACAATAGAACAGTACCCCTACCAGTGCCTAACCGCCAATACCGAAGAGTTGTGACGGTTTGCTACGAGGTAGGAGAAAACCAAATGGCTGGAGCCAGCCCCCGCAAAAGTGGGGAAGGGGCATGATGCCCGAAACCCCACCTCCTTTTCTTTATTGCGGAAGTGGCTTTCTTTGAAAAGAACAGCGAAGACATTTTAAGAGATAATAATACAATATTTATTTAAGATGAACACATGCATAAAGAATACAGAAGGAGCTATTGCAGAATTATTTGATTAATTGTATATATAACTCAAAAAATAAATGACTGATTTTGAAAAAAAATGCAGTGTATATTTTTATAGATCACAAAATAAATTGGTTTGACACAATGTACCAGTATTCATTTCTAATTCCAGTACGATTGGATTATGATCTGCATATTTAGCTTTGTTGATATCCATGCCAATGCCAATAGTTCGTATTATTTCTGCCTTTTTTACATAGCTTAATAAGGGTTTGGAGACAAAAAAAATATCAATCCTGGATGAAGTTTTATGCCGATGAGAGTAGAATGTATATTCTCGTGTATCAACATGATGAAATCTCCACACATCTACCAGGTCAAAATTATGAATCAAATTTTCCATTGCTTTGCATAAGGTTGATCTGTTGTTTTTGGGATCCCTTGATCTATCTTTAGCTTCTGACATTACAAAATTCATATCTCCTCCAATAATCCATTTTGCGCTCTTGTCAAAACTTGTCATGATTCTGTATAAGTAACTGAAAAATTCAGTTCTATTATTGTTTGGAGCATATATATTAGCTATGTTATATCTATTGTTTGGAGCATATATATTAGCTTCATTTACACAGACTTGAATCATCATGACTCTGCCTTTATACTTTTCCTCTGTTTCTTCATATATCTTCTGTATTTCAATTTTACTTTCGTTTATATACATTGCTGTTCCTGCTGAGTCTGAAGTGCTAGCTGAAGCAATAAGTTTGCCCAATCTTATATCACGTAATAAATATTCACGGTACTTTCCAATGTGTGTTTCCTGAAGCATGATTACATCAGCCTTTTCTTTACATAGATTCTCGAAAATTCTTTTTCGTTTCTCAGAACCGTTTAAACCTCTTGTATTGACAGAAAACATTTTGATTGAATTCATCTTCAATATTTTTATGGCTATTTTAAAGCAGAGTACTCTTCAAATCTCTCAGCTGTTGACTGTTCAGGTCTCTCGAAGCAGAATGAAAGTTGGCGAATGCAGCTCGTTTTATATGCTGTTTATTTAGCCCCACCCACCCAATGCCACGTTGTGGTCAGTGATTGGTTAAATTTGCTCTGATGATTTGACGTAACATGGAATTTTCTAGTCACCTTAGAAATCGAAATCTAGTGCCCTAATTTCGACATCACTCATTTTACTTAAATTCCAGCCTGATGTTTGACTCTTGCGCTGTTATTTTTCTGCCCTGTTTGTTTTTGTGCATCCTCTTAAGTTCTCCTTTTGGCTATTTCCAGCCACTGTACTTATACTAATGTAAACTTCTATTATTACCATGCTTATGTGCGAATTTTATTTTATGTTTATGAGATATTTTATACTGTCATCCCAACATTCCTCAACAGGGATCCTACTACTCTTTCCACCATCTGAATCAAGTATTTAAAAAGTAGGCATGTTCAAATAATTTGAAAGGTTTTTAAAGCTACAACTACAACAGAATTTATAGAATAAGAAATAACACAAAGGAATAAAGAACACATATAAAGACCAAGTGTTTCTTGCTTGTCTTCTGCTTCTCCCCATTCCAGATCTTATCCTGTCTCCCTACCACTTTTATCTATCTGAAATAACCCTTGCTCGCCTTTCCCTATCTCCATCCAATCAGGAGTGTTTATTTCTTTTAAAAAACATTTTTATTAAAGTTTTTCATAATACAATAACATATAGAAAATTAATGTAAATTTTTAAAAAACCTACAAAAAGTTCAAATAGAATAAGTAGACTATGGAGTCCTCTCTTAAATGTAGTTCTTAACCCATGCCACCCACAGCCCCTGCCAGCTCTTTCCATTCTCCTCCCAGCCTCTCACCCTAAGAGGCCAACATTTCCCTGCCTCCCACCCAGGGTCCCTCCATCAACCATCTATCACCCCAGGAGTGTCTGTTTCTGAGAAGCACCTCAGATCTTTGTCTATTCCTGTGATAACTCCTCACCCAGTTCCTTGTCTTGCTGCTTCTGTTCGATAAGCAGACTTGATCCTTTAGCACAAAACACCATGCCCTGACCCTAAATTCCTCATTTAGACACCCACCACACGGTCCTGAAGATGAGGAATTCTGTTCTAGGGTCATGGCACTTGTTGTCCCATGTGGGTGAGGTTTAGAGGACACATCGGCAAGACCTGTGCATATTTAAAAGTTTCCAGACATAAAGTATACCGTATTTTTCGTTCTATAGGACGCACCCAACCAAAGGACGCACCTAGTTTTTAGAGGAAGAAAACAATAAAAAAATATTCTGAATCAAATGTTGTATAAACTACTGTATTGAATAAACAACCGGTATATCAGAATCATATTACAGCCATGTAAAGTGAACAGCAGTCAACAATGGCATTAAGAACCATCATCACTGTCATTATGAAATGAAGAGAGACTTTAAGGTTTGAGTACTCTTCTAGTCTTCTGTGAGCCCCAAGAACTCATCACTGCTAGAGTCAGAATTTATGAAGCTCAGTTGCTCACAATCACTGACATCACTTTCTTCGCTATCTTCATGTAAAATACCATCTTCCTTTCCATCCGAAGCATTGCTAATGCCACATCTTTCCTCTCCGTCCTCTTCCTCCCCTCTCTCAGCGAACAGCCTGCCCGCTGCTCCAAACCTTGAGGGGAAGGGCAGGCTGCAGCACCCCCACCCCCAATCAGCAGCTCAGGAGCGCGGGGCAGGCTGCCCACTCCTCCAAACCTTGAGGGGGAGGGCAGGCTGCTGGCAGAGCAGCACCTCCACCCCCATTCAGCAGCCCAGGAGCGCGGGGCAGGCTGCCCACTGCTCCAAACCTTGAGGGGGAGGGCAGGCTGCTAGCAGAGCAGCACCCCCACTCCCAATCAGCAGCCCAGGAGCGTGGGGCAGGCTGCCCACTGCTCCAAACCTTGAGGGGGAGGGCAGGCTGCTGGCAGAGCAGCACCCCCCCATTCAGCAGCCCAGGAGCGTGGGGCAGGCTGCCCACTCCTCCAAACCTTGAGGGGGAGGGCAGGCTGCTGGCAGAGCAACACCTCCACCCCCATTCAGCAGCCCAGGAGCGCGGGGCAGGCTGCCCACTGCTCCAAACCTTGAGGGGGAGGGCAGGCTGCTGGCAGAGCAGCACCCCCCCATTCAGCAGCCCAGGAGCGCGGGGCAGGCTGCCCACTGCTCCAAACCTTGAGGGGGAGGGCAGGCTGCTAGCAGAGCAGCACCCCCACTCCCAATCAGCAGCCCAGGAGCGTGGGGCAGGCTGCCCACTGCTCCAAACCTTGAGGGGGAGGGCAGGCTGCTGGCAGAGCAGCACCCCCCCCATTCAGCAGCCCAGGAGCGTGGGGCAGGCTGCCCACTCCTCCAAACCTTGAGGGGGAGGGCAGGCTGCTGGCAGAGCAACACCTCCACCCCCATTCAGCAGCCCAGGAGCGCGGGGCAGGCTGCCCACTGCTCCAAACCTTGAGGGGGAGGGCAGGCTGCTGGCAGAGCAGCACCCCCCCATTCAGCAGCCCAGGAGCGCGGGGCAGGCTGCCCACTGCTCCAAACCTTGAGGGGGAGGGCAGGCTGCTAGCAGAGCAGCACCCCCACTCCCAATCAGCAGCCCAGGAGCGTGGGGCAGGCTGCCCACTGCTCCAAACCTTGAGGGGGAGGGCAGGCTGCTGGCAGAGCAGCACCCCCCCCATTCAGCAGCCCAGGAGCGTGGGGCAGGCTGCCCACTCCTCCAAACCTTGAGGGGGAGGGCAGGCTCCTGGCAGAGCAACACCTCCACCCCCATTCAGCAGCCCAGGAGCGCGGGGCATGGGCGCACATCCCTCCCGCTGCTCCAAAGCTTCCTGGGGCTGCAGGGGGAAGCCGAGGCTGCCCCGGCAGAGGAGCGCGGCTCTCCCCACCGCCCCGATTTAGCAGCCTGAAACCGCCTGTTTCCTGTAGCCAAGCCTGCTTGGCTAATAGGTTTCGCCAGTCAGCATATTACAGTTGTCGTCGTCTCAATGTTAACCTTCTAATTGCCCAGCTTTCTAATTCTTTAGAACCTTTCAACAACTTTCAAGGTGTCCTGGTGTTTACTTTTTGAAATATGACTACCCTAGCATAGTCTACACTAGCAGGTCTTGATTTTTGTGTGGAAACTTAGTTTTTAAACAATTGCAAAACAGCTTTGCTCTCTGCTTGGAGTTACAAACCATCGCTGTCCACTTTAGCACTTCCAATACAGCGCTCAGCAGGGACGCTGTGAGAACACACTGCACAAAAGTGTGTCACAGGCAACAAGGACTTTCTGTGTCTACCAGACGCTTGTGCTATGTGACATACTTTAAACAGCCTTCACCAACTTGGGTCCTCCAGGTGCTTTGCACTGCTACTCCTTCAGCCCCAGGCAGCATGGACGGTGCTCTGAGGGCTGCTGTGGTAGAAAACATCTTAAGGGCCCTGGGTTGGCAAAGGCTGGTTTAAATCCCCCCTGTGGAGAATTGTTCCTGATGGGAAGGGGGAGCCTGAGGCCCCTGTCCCTGCCCTCTGCTGCCCAGAAGGACTGTGAAGAGATGGGATAAGTTTACAGGGTACACTTTGTTCCCTCCTTCCTCCAAGCAGTTCTGGCCATGAAATTGTCAGGAGCTCGTCCTACACTCGAGTAGGACCCTGGCAGAAACACATGCCCGACTGGCATGTTCTCTCCCTCCTGGTCGTTCGTTCGGGAGCTTCAAAAGCTTTCTTGTGCCCAAACATCCCAGCGACCGATGCCAGCAGACACCAGCACACTTAGGGATCCGCAGAATGTTTGCAGTTTGCGTAACAGACCCCAGCAATTCAGCATTTGGCTAATCTACTTTATTTACATATAAACACACACGGAGCACTGCAACATGGCTCCCTCTCTCTCTCCAGCATCAGACAGCAAAAAAGTGAAAGGACAAAGGACAATAGTCCCACTTCACGGAACACAGTAACACAAACATCCTGTCTCCGTCACTTCTCACTCTGTGGAGTCAAAACATAGACCGTCATGTGATAGACAAAAATCCCATGACTGCAATCATGGATTAGGAATTCTAACAAAAACTACTTAACAGACAGTTTTCCACTATTACAGTCATTTTCTGGCTTAGCCCCTGCTGTCACTTTAAGCAGGGAGGATCAGGAAGATGTAATGTGACACAGACAGACACAGATGCAAAGCTGGATGCCAACAGGAGAGCATGTTATGTGTGTGACTTCATGTGTTTCCACAATGTGTGTGTGTATGCGTACAGCTCTCCAGGTGTTTATTGTGAGATTGCATTAAGATTTTTTAAAAAAGGAATATAAGACAGGAATCGGCCACCATCCTTGACAAATAGGAGAGTCCATCATGGTGCTGAAGGACACCATTTTGTTTCACGCGTCCATGATGGGCCTTGCCTTGCCTACATTTCCATACACTCAGGGGGATTGGGATAATTATATGGGGCTAGGGTGCAACCCATTTCTAAAACAAGGACGCGTTGGACCCTTATACTAAAATGGAGTTTAGTAGACAAATGAAAGTTTAGGGAGACTCAAAACCCATACCAATCCTGTGTCTACCTTGTAACAGAATTTAAATGCAGGGGATTGCTTGCTTATCCATGCTCACTAATTTGGTTTCTGCCATGGTTGTCTTAGTTTGTCTAATAAAGGTGAACAACTTTATAATGCTCTCCTAGTCCTAGCACGGTAGTAAAACTGCTAGCACATTTGCAAAGCTAAGCAGTGCCTGCTATGGTTTCAAACTGGATTTGGTACTGCAATCTTGAGATTCCTACATTACATGGGGTTGGACTAGATGACCCTAGGGGTCCCAACTCTCTATGGTTCCCAAGAGATTTCATTGGAACACGCTCCGCTTCATCAGAACGTGGAAGTGGACTGAAGTCCAAGGGACCTTATGATGGGTGCCGTCACAAGCCACTTCTTTCTTTTGCTACAACAAACTGACACAGGGCTGCCCGTTAATTTGATAATTCAGTGAGTTTGTCTTCACGGTTTCCAGAGTCTGGCGCTTCTTTCGGCAGTTCGGTTGCAAATGAGCCGCTTTCCCTAAGCTCTTCCTCTCGAGACGTTTCCGGACTACAACTCCCATCATTCTTGGCTATGACGTCCTGCCTAGCCGGGGCTTGAGGGAGACGCAGTCCTATCACAGCTCTATGGTTAGAGTCGCAAGCGGTCGCGCAGGAAGTGATGCATTACGTCAGCGCCAGCCGACGTATGGGCTGGAGAAGAGCCCTCGTGGGTCGCTGAGGAGGTTCCGAAGCAGCGACGATGGCGCCGGGTGGGCAAGCAGCGGGCGGCGGAAGCAGCTCCAGCGCGGTGACGCCCGAGGGGCTGCGGGGCTGGATCCGGGGCGCCTACCGCTTCGCCACAGACCGCAGTGACTTTCGCAGGTGGGAGGAGTATTGATACGAAGGAGCTTCAGTCTCCTTCCAGGGCGGTGGGTTGGGGAGGGAGGTGGCAGCCGAAGCAGGGAGAGCCGCCCTGGGCTGTGCGGTGTCTCGCTTGGCCTGCCGTGAAGCACGGGGGGCCTCGCGTACTGTAAGGATGTACAGTACACTCCAAAGTTAATGCGCGGTTTGACGTTCACGGTTTTAAAAGGGCCTCGTGAGGGGTCCTGTAGCTGGCCAAGTAAAAAACAGATTAGGTGTGTCTGAAGGGTTCCGACTCGCCTCAACACATTTCGTTTTCTGTTTCACAGCTTCGTTTTTTCAGGGTTTTTAATATTTTAAAACAACAACATCATCCCCTTCCCACCCTCAAAAAACAGCATTTTCAGTGTTGAAAAGGCTTCTCCCGATAAACAGGAACTAAAGAACAAACAAGCATTAAACAAAAAGCCAAAATATCTCTTTAGGTTTTACTGCCCATACTAAATCTACTCCCAGGATCCCTTGCCCTTCTGCTTATCCTCATTTTTCCAGGAATTGCATTTGCAATTTTTCTCAGACAGCACTTTTTATTTCCTCTGGCTCTGTGAGTTTTGAATCCATTCTGAGCATAGATTGAAGGAATCTAGCTTGAGAAATATTAACATGTAGTGCCCATAGGAAAACTGAACCCTGTGTTCTGCATTACACTAGCTAAATGCAGCCTCACCTCCAGAGGAACTTGTGTAGTGAGGAAGCACTTCTACTACACTTTGGTTAAGGCAGGCAGTTTTGAATAGAACGTTCTGTTAGTAACATGGCTGGCTGGCCCTTCTTGCTGCTATATATAGTGCAGTTCTGTGGATGTCTTGTCAGATGTCAGTCCCACTGAGTTCAGTGGAATGATTGAAGTAAGAATGTCATATATATTCATATCTGGTGTTAGCGTGTCTAGGCCAGAAATCCAGCAGAATTGTGCATAAATTTTGATATTAGCTACCAGTTTTCACACTTTTAACCCTACTCTGTATTTGTTTCAGGAACCTCATAGTTAACCTGGGTCTCTTTGCAGTGGGAGTTTGGGTAGCAAGAAATTTAACAGACATTGATTTGATGGCACCACAGCCTCCTGCATAGCAGAAACGGTGAGTAGCCAGGATTGTGGAAATAGTGCAGATTGTATATATCCTCTTAATTTGTCTCATCACAATCAGATCAATAGTTAAGTGAAGGGTTGAATAAATAGGACCCTGCTTTTCTGTGCAAACTCAGGCCTCATGAGGGTCACCCTTTCATCCTGGATGAAAGGAAAATATTTTCCTAATCCAGGCATAGGCAAACTCGACCCTCCAGAAGTTTTGGGACTACAGTTCCCATCATCCCTGACCACTGGTCCTGCTAGCTAGGGATCATGGGAGTTGTAGTCCCAAAACATCTAGTGGGCCGAGATTGCCTATGCCTGTCCTAATCTAAAGTTGGAGTGAGAACTTGCTTCTGAAAGTTGAAAAACATCAGAAATGGAAGAGCTACAGAAAACTGTCATGAAAAACTTCTTTATCCAAAAATCATATTCCTGTTCTAGAACAGGGTTGAGGAGCCTTTTTGGCTCTGGGGGCAAGATCTTTATCTGGCTCCACCCTATGGACCAGCTTTGACAGGTGGACAGGGCAGGCCATGCCACATGATTGTCAGGTGGGTTGCCCCTCCTACATCAAAATCACTTGCACTTCCTGTGATCCCATCTGAGCATGATTGGGGGTGGGGGTGGCTGAGCACTCTTTACAGGGGTTTCTCCTCCTCTTTTAAGTCAGTCCCCACTCTCCTGTACTCGGATGGGATTGTGGGGACTGAGTGCAAGAGCTGAGCACTCTTGCAGCACCCTGGGGTGATATTTAAAAAGGTGGCAGAAACTGCTGCAGAGTGCCTGATTGCTCTCTTAGGCCCAGTGATCAGCAGAATCAGCTCCTCCCCTGATGGGGGAGGGAGTGATCTTGCTTCCTGTTGAGGCTGGGCATACCCAAGAGCTTCCCGTAAGGAGTTGTCTGACAGGCCCATACTCAGCAGGCTTGCTCTCCCTTTGCATTGGCTGATGTGTAGGGAGAGCTCTCCTTCTTAGTATTGGGTCCCTACTTTGTGCATTGCTTCAACGGCTCTGGACAACCAGCAGTTCGTCAGGCCCTTTGGGAGCTTCACAAAGTGACTTTGGGAAAGCCACCCTTCCCAGATTGTCATCAAGGGTAGGGCATGTGGGTGGGGCTTGCACAAAATGTACTGGTGTGCCAAGCCCAATTCACAGGGTGGAGGTCCCCCACCCCCACTCTGGAATGTAATATTACCCCCATAATAATAATAATAATAATAATAATAATAATAATAATAATAATTAATAATAATTTATATCCCGCCCTCCCCAGCCGAAGCCGGGCTCAGGCTGGCTAACAACAATAAAATAGTGCAACATTCTAAAAACATTTCATTATAAAAATTA
Organism: Podarcis bocagei; assembly: GCF_964188305.1. Lineage (NCBI taxonomy): Eukaryota > Metazoa > Chordata > Lepidosauria > Squamata > Lacertidae > Podarcis > Podarcis bocagei. The sequence continues at coordinate 45,622,407 of NC_138129.1, read as the reverse complement.
ATTAAAATCAAATTGATGGCAACCATTAAGCTAAAGTTTTGTAAAGATTGCCAAAGGAGGGAGTCAGGCTGCGCCCTGACGATAGGGCCTGGTGGAACAGCTGTCTTGCAGGCCCTGCGGAAAGATGTCAAGTCCCGCAGGGCCCTTGTCTCTTGTGACAGAATGTTCCACCAGATTGGAGCCGCAGCCGAAAAAGCCCTGGCTCTAGTTGAGGCCAGCCTAACCTCTCTGTGGCCTGGGACCTTCAGGATGTTTTTATTTGAAGACCGTAAAAAAGAAAAGATCTAGAACAGGCATAGGCAAACTCCAGCCCTCCAGATGTTTGGGGCTACAATTCCCATCACCCCTAGCTTCGGCCCAGTATACCTGAAGGAGCGTCTCCACCCCCATCGTTCTGCCCGGACACTGAGGTCCAGCGCCGAGGGCCTTCTGGCGGTTCCCTCATTGCGAGAAGCGAAGCTACAGGGAACCAGGCAGAGGGCCTTTTCGGTGGTGGCGCCCGCCCTGTGGAATGCCCTCCCATCGGATGTCAAGGTGATGGACAACTACCTGACATTCAGAAAACATCTTAAGGCGGCCCTATTCAGGGAAGCTTTTAATGTATGATATTTTAGTGTTTTTTGGTTTCTGTGGAAGCCGCCCAGAGTGGCTGGGGAAACCCAGCCAGATGGGCGGGGTACAAATAATAAATTATTATTATTATTATTATTACTAGCTAACAGGACCAGTGGTCAGGGATGATGGGAATTGTAGTTCCAAACACCTGGAGGGCTGGAGTTTGCCTATGCCTGATCTAGAACTTTCATAGTCTTGAAACTTGTGATTGCTATTACTTTAAGCATTCCGAACTTCATGGACATTTCCACTCTATTTCCATAGAGTTAATATGACACAGGTTTTCCTGTGTAATTTGCCTTAAACAATTCAAAGCATGATATTTTTAGTTACCTTTATAGTCAGTCATTTTCTAGCAATGAGAATAAATTGAAAGAAATGTCTATCAGATAATTTTGTAGCCAAGCGCTTGATGGCTGAAACTGTTGAATATGTTTAGACTTCTGTTACATAAATTAGACTGACAGTTCCCAAACTATTCTGAAAACTTGTTGCACCTTAGGTTGAGCTATGAAAACACGGTTTATATTTCTCTAAGCTTTGTTTTATTTTATGTTTCACCTGCCTGAGTTTGTCTGGGGGGGATATATTAAATATATTTTGTGTTTGTAAATTATTGTTAGTATTTGGATAACTTCTCTATCAACTTTTTATTACAATGTACATCAAACTATGTTGCATCTTTCCTTAAAACAAGTGGACTTGAGCTGTATCTGCTAAATTTCCCTGCAAGGTGTGATTTCTTGGAAGACCAAGTGCACAGAGTTTTCATTTTTTTACCCATACGGTTCTAGTTCAAACTTAGCATGTTGTGATTAGATATGGAATTGTTAAAGCAAATTTGGGTGTTTATGTTGCCTTTGGATACAGAGGGTAATAATCACAGTGAGAATAGACCTACTGAAATAAATGAACTTAAGTCCCTTGATCTGATAGGCCTATTTTCAGTATGCTTTAGACCGGTATCACTCTTCAGATTTGTTTTATGTTCCTTCTGCCACAAAGCTAGTTTGAAATGACAGCTGTGTTGCACAAGGTATTAATAGTTTGCGGGGCCCTGTCCACTTATGGAAAAGCTGTATGTTGTTCACTTGTGTAGTAGCCTATCATCTTAGACGTCCAACTTTTCCTTACAGATATGGATGAAGTAGATCTGCGTGAAGTCTGAGTTTCCCTCTTGCTTTATGACCAAATGAATTGATTCATCACTGCATTGATTTACATGGGTTGTTATCTGCAATGCAGCTTCTGCTGAAGCGATTGGAGGCATCAGCATTGTGAGTGAAGGACTAGAGAAAACACCGAGGCAACAATTTACCTGTACATTTCTTTTTATCATGTTCACTTCACTCGCTTGGGAGCACTATTGAGTCCAATTAATGTAGTACCTTCTGTTCTATTTTTGCCAGAAAATATAAGTTCTTTTGCAGATGGAATCAACTTCTGTACCAAGAGTTTAACAGATTCTGAAGTGTGAAATAAAGACATGCCAATGCATTGGACTTTTTCATTTTAATAGGAAATTTCAGCTTACAAAAACAAGGTAAAAAGAGTAAAGATTTACAAAAATCATAAAAACATGATTCATATTTCACACTTAAAGAAGTAACAAGCCCCAGTCCTGTGTTTTTAAGTAGGACATGTTAACTATTCAAAGGGAAAATACATTTTTTAAAGGCCTAGGTGACCCTTTACTTATGAACAATTTTCAGCCAGCATAAAGAGTTGTGTGGTATTGTAATTATGATGGTATATTGTATGTGGAAAAGGAACTGTTTGGTGTTGCATAGCATTTTGGTGTCTTGGACTGCTCTATAATGCCTCTGAGGTTACGGGAAACCACTTGTTAATTTGTTTTTTTAAAACATTTGGGCTGGAACGCTGTTGGTCTTGTAGAAGAACGTCACCATCATTACAATGTGTCTCTTTAAAGTTCTCTTTAACAATAGATTTGTGTTTGTTCATTAGAGCCACCCATTCCTCCTTCCCATATGGAGAAGGTAGTTGAATCCTAAGGAATTAATGAGACTTCAGTTGCCACCAAGGGGGAATGAAAGCATTGGCTCTGTGGGGATGGTTTCTGCTCAAGTCCTATGACACATATTCTTGAGTAGAAAGAACATATTGTTCAGTATATTTAGCAAAAATTCCAACTTACACTTTTGTACCTGTTTATAACACACCTCTTGATCCTTTTTATTTATAAACTCTTAAACCCAGTTCAAAACAATATGTAAAAGATGAGTAGCTGTGTTTCAATAACATTTATGCAGTGAGTGGGTAAAATCAGTTGCTCATATATCGATCTGTCCTCCATCACTACCTACCTCCAACCCCTTTGGAGCTGAGGCAGCCTTAACCATTGCCTGAGTGCGGCTAAGTGATCAACACCAAACAATCAGTAGCTACAAGTATAACTACAGTCAGCATTGCCTTAAAGCTCCCCTGCAAATTACTAGTAGCCATAAATCTGCATTTAAGACAAAACTGCATACTTTTTTTACTATACCATAAATTACTGCTAAAATAATGTAATCAGAAGTGTATGGCTTTGGGGAGCTGCGGCAAATTTAAGTACCTATGTAAAGAACCTTTGTGAAGTAGAGATTATACTACTGTAAGGTGCTATTTCAGAGATCTGATTTTGTGCATGTTAAAATTCTGAAATCTAATCTAAGAATTTTCAGAACACTTGTTTTAAAAACATTTTGTGGTGACCATTTTTAAAAGTAGTGGCAGAAATTTATTCTCGTTTTCTGGCTAGACTTACACACTCATCTTCAGTGGAACTTGTTTCTGTGTACATGTGATTCGGTTTACATTTTGAGGTGTAACCAGTGCCCATTGTGCACTGCATTTGTTATAAGTGAACTTAAGCGTAGCAGAGTTTATTTTAATTCAAGATTTAGTTATAGTAATCTACTTTTGCCTTTGAAAGCTGGACCAAGCAAAAACGCTTAAAATTACACGATTCGGTAACATAAAATTTCTTTGCCAAATATGCTATAGTCAACCATGAGGCCTATACATGCTTCTGGTCAGGACCATCTCTGCCATTGGTGGTTAAATAAGAGGCTGACAGTATTGACTGATGGGGAATGGGACCAGATGCCCTTACCAGTGGGTGGTGGAGGCTGCTAGCTCAGTGCTGTGTGCCTGGACAGTGCTGATCTCCAGCTCACATGCCCTCTGCCGCTAAGGTTGTCAAGTCCCTTCCCCCCAGTGGACATGATATACCATACCATACATTACATCACACATCTATGATATCAGAAACTGTCAATGAAATCTAAAAGCCTTTTCATGTTAAGTTTTGCAAGTTTGATTACAAGATGGTGCTTTCCTTGAATATTGAACAGCTAACAAGCTGTGTGTTTAGTTCTAAGCATTACTTTTTTCCTAAGTCTTGTTTCATTGACACTGTTTGGAGTATTAGTTATTTTGGATTGAATGAAGTCAAAAGAAAATAGAAGCTTAAAGACAAACAAAGGTGCTTGGTTGCAACCGTAAAGATGAGAATTGTACATTGAAAGCTGAGGCTTTCACACCTGTTTTGTGCAGTAGCAAACAGGACACCTAACTATATAGGCAGTGGGAGGATGGATACAAGGAGTGTGTGTATGTGTGTGTGTGTGTGAAATGGGAAGGTGAGGCTACTTCCACTCTATATCAGTGCACTTAAAACATGGCAATCCTAGCTTGATTTTAAATTCAGTTGATGCTACTTGTATACGACCAATATTTTCTATGAAAAGAAAGCATAATTTTTCTGCAATCCAATGTACAGTATCATCATTGCTATGTTTAGCATTTCTCTTTTTCTGACATCTACATGACCTGAACTGAATTTGGAGGTCACGGTTATGCTTACACCTACATAGTTCCAATGCATTCTGCACTGTAAGTAGTCTGTCAGACTTAGGCTGATTGAAGATGTGCTTGACAATGCAGCAGTGACCATATGCCTTTATCTTACTTGAGGTGCTGTATTTAAGGATAACGGATACTGCTAGTTAAACTAGATGCTAGGCATGATACCATGAAACAATGTTCACTAGATGTTCACTGGATTCTATTAAGCACCTTTACATATAGATGTTTAGCTTCAAGCATTCATACGTATCATATACTATCTGTATAAAGACAGGACTGTTTGTCCTCCCAGGAACTGGAAATGGAAAGAAGCAGTACCATGGTAGAAGAGAACAGATGTCTTTGCAAGGCACCAGTCATCAATTTCATAGCCTTTTCCAAACTGCTTTGTCAACAGATTGCTCCAGGCATTCTTAACCTTTCACACCAAAATCATGACGTACTTGCTTCAAGAGGAATAATCCTAATTTGAAAAAAAACTTTTTACTGACAGATTTAACACAAAAACCAAAATTATGATCTACTTTTGAGCAAATCATTTGCATTATTAGAAATACAGTCTTTAGACACATACAGTAAAATACATCAAGTTGCTGGTAGGAACCATTTTTCCCATTCACATACAGATATGAAATGTAAAAAAGCCAATACTACTAAAGTATTGTAAAGACACAAATTTGGGAGGGGGAGAAAATTAAACTTGTGTCCCATGCAAAATGTAATTAGATACAAGGCACCAATTTTTTATCTTAAAAAAATTGTTCACAAAGCTTTATCGGTAGGCAAAACTAATCCCACAACTTTCACCCCATTCATACAAGTTTTCAGTCAGCAATACTGTTTAAATGTGGCTGCAGTTTGTGTTGGGGATAATTTGCTGACATTCAAAACTCATTTTCTCCTATCACACATACCTGGCACACAAAGCATATTAGTAAAATGGATCTTTACAATCAGAAAGAGACAACATGTATGTTTTTAAAGTTCTTCTTGTGAGTCCATAGGACACATTTAACACCATTTTTTTTGTAAGGTTTAACTGATAGGCATGTTATAGTTTCCCTGAAATGCACGCACACACCTAGGGCAATATCTAATGTTTGTCATACTTGGAGGAGACCCACTGCTCCAAGGATGACTTGCCACTGGATATCACCTCTATAGTTCTAAAGCAAATAAAAATAAGCATCTGCACAGTTCAACTTTGCAGTGAGTCGTTTGCTAGGATGCTCTTCAAATCAACTTGTTTGCTTTGTAAAGTTAGGACTATTTCCCCAGTGTCTGTAGGAAACTTCTGATATAAAAGGATTCCATTAATATTTCCCCTTTTGCACAAATTTAACGAACAAGTTAGTTGGTTGAAATTTTATATTTAAACTATGAAAGAACAAGTGAATAAATCGGCCTCTGTCCTCTGACTTTATTTTGGGGTTGCAAAGATACAAGGGGGAACCCATTGTTATACTTAATATGGACCTGTCACTGAAAATAGCAGTCCCTTGTGGAGTATTCTCCCATACCCCTCAGTAACATTTAGGCACACCTATCCTCATGACATCATTGCACGCCCCCCCCCCCATTGCTGGGTCAAGGAAACTGTGCCGTCACACCATAGATTGTGTACCGAAATGTAGTAATAGGGGGAATATTTGATCTGGGGATGCCATTTTTGTCAAGGGCAATGTCTAAATCTGCCTTCAGTGAGAGGAAGTGGGCAGTAATTCAAGTGGTCCAAATTTGATGAAGACCATTAGTTCCTATTTCAAAGCCTTTTAGTTCAGATCACTGCCTGCTTGCACTTCCACAGACTTCTAAGACCCAGAAATCTTACACCAAGCTAATAAAACCCTTAGCTAGCCTAATAAAGACTCATTTTCAAAACTTGATGTACTGAATTGCTCCATCATTCTTAATTTTTTTGTAGCTAGTTTTAGCTATAGATACACAACTAGTTTTGCTCTATTGATAACGGGAACACTTGTTATACCCAACTTATTCCTGTGTGTATACTCTTATAGCCGGATCCTAAACATGTTTACTCAGAAATAAGTCTCACTGAGTTAAATGGGCTTGCTTCCTAACAGGTATGTTTAGGAGCATAAACGTTAAAAGTAAATTGAATGATTTCCATGGATTAGCAAATGTGGATGTGCTTTTGGTCATATCCTACAAGTACACGGTGGCTCTTGGGAGAAATGAAGCACCATTCAGTGCTAAAAGTTTTTCAGGGTTTAACACATATGCAACAAAGGAGCTGAATGCTAGGAAAATTAACACGGGAAGACAGGTTAACTGATTGGTTATTCTGTTAGGCTTCTTTGTAATGGTAAGATATGGAACTATTAAGAATGCCAATTGTTATCACATTTTCTGTCAACCAGGACACTTTAAAACAGTGTACAGCTTAGCAAGAGCACTGCTAGCAGTGGACAGATATAAAAGAAACAGCATAAAAAATGCTATACGCTATCGCTTCCAAATAAAAGCTAATTATTACAGAAACCTCACAGTGTTGGAAACAGCAAGCACAATTCAAAAGCACAGTTCCTTCTTTCCCTATCCAGGTAACTTTCAATTGCACTCATTTCCACATCTCGTGCCATCCCATTAATCACATGAGGGGCAACTACTGTCCAAATCTGCTTAGGAAACACAAAGCATTCATGGTACCCATACAACCCTCCCACCTACACTATGCATCTAATTTAGGCGTCAGCTGCACCTACTCAAAAACTTAAAAGATGTGTGAAATACCCAGTCAAAAGATGAGTATTAACAGTAGGCTTGCCAGCTCCTCCATCAAACTCTAGCTACACCTTTAACAGCAGCTTGATGTGGAGGCAACAGTAGGTGATAGTGTGTATCTTCATGCTGTGAAAAGCTCCACATCTATTGTCTGCACATCAAGTTGCTACTAATGGTCAGTTTAGGCTGTGGTCAGTTGGCAGCCATACTACTGAGAAATCTGGTTTCATAGCTGCATTCAGTAGTGGGTGTTGCAGGTGGGGTTGCATTGCTTTCCTGGCTCCCAAATACAGCAGTGCTGTCACGTACTGGGAGGGGAAGCGGCAAGGCAGTGGGGAGCTCAGCACTGTGCACAGGAGCCCTGTTGCCATGCCCTGTTGTGTTGCTGCCTCCTCGTGGTAAATGGCAGCAATGCAGTCTTTGGAAGCCAGAATAGCAATGCAGCCCCATCTGCTACTGCAGTGCTGCATCGTGATTTGTAGGGGTTCAGCTTTCTATATTTATAAACACTGTTGTGTCTGCTTTCAATACAACGAGTACGAGCTGAGCTTCATTAACTGAATTTCTTACTAAGGATGCTTGCCGATAGAACTTTCTGGAGTATCAGACATGCTGACCCAGTACACCTGAACTTTTTACTACCAGTCCAAACAGCAGACCAATGTCTACTGGAATCAGTGTGTGCTGCACAGTCCCAAATCATGGCTGTGTGTAACAAACCCCTGCTGCTTTCTCCCTACTTCCAATGCAAGAAGGGGTAAATGCTTAGATTTTTGTCATTTTAGTAAACATGCCATTTACTAATATCAGGAGGCTATCAATGGACTTGGAAAGATGGGTTCACAGTAGCCACAGAAAGCAAGAAAGCACTTGAGAAAAACTTGTGCACACCAGACACCTGTCCATCTTTTTGAGATCCATTTCCCCCAGAAAATTTCTAATTTACATTGAAAGCTAAATCCTATACTGAGCAGAAGCTCCTGTGGCAAGACTATCTTCAGGAATTTTGAAAAAACCTGTGCTCTTCTCCAGAATTGTTTACTGAAATGCATGTGTTCTGCTCTAACAGAGGAAGCCTGTAGCAGATAAACACTGATATTTGATCATTACAATTGCAGGATTAGATTTCTCAAATTTTGTGAAACTCAGCATCCATATCAGAGTCAAACTTCATCTGATTTACAATGATGCTGCACTGATTTCTGTCACAATTTAACTGGCCTATTTCTTATGAGCAGTTATAGGTATGATTTCTTGATACAACTGGTGGCAAAAAAGAGCCCCGAAAGCCTAGTTACAAACCCAAGGAAAGTTATCTTTATCTTTGCTAATACACAATTGTGGGATTTTTATGCTATGGTATCAATATTTCCAAGTTCCAAAGCAACAAGTTGTTTGTTTAGCCACACAGAGTCCTGTCCTTTCTACAGAGATGAAACAGTGGTAATAATTAAGGTCAGCAAGAGCTCTTAATGGTAATTCAACATAGGGTAGCATACTAATGAATTGTTACATCTTGTTCATGTGCATGTGACTAAGCATACTGTGATGACACACACTCACAGTTTGGAGCTAGTTTTCTGGGGGTTAGAGAAGAGAATGAGGATGGATACCCTTCCTATTGCCCAAAAAAACGCTACAAAAGGGAGGAAGTTGACAAAATTCAGGACACTATTAGGATAAAGAGGATAAAGCCTCTTCTTGCTTTATCTGTATGATGGCTGCTACTTCCCTCTCCGTTCTTCTTTGCATCTGAAAAGTTGCTATGCACTTAGGGCAAGAGTTGATATGTTCCAATAGCAGCAGAAGAAAAAGAAAACGAGCAATTAGTACAGGAAATCTAATCCTCTACTGTGAAACTGGGTGGAGTCACGTGACCAATTCATATGGTGACCATCATGTTATAGCCAATACATAAGGAAAGCCCCAAAAGCCAAGGCCAACCCAGAACAACTGCAATCATTACAGAGGAAAATGTAGACTGTAAATTCAGTCTAAGTTTTTGTCTTATTAGAAGATGCGGAAAATAGAGGGGAAGAAAAATAGTTTCTCAAATTTTTAGTACATACTCAAAATATGTGACATATTCAGCGTTCTGTATAATTTCAGCTTTTGTTCATTCCAAGAAACTAGAATGACTTCAGGGGACAAAAGATGAAATGCCCATTACAAAAATAATAAACAAGGGTTGATGAACACATTTTCCTAGTGTAAAAGATCTTAGCATGTGTTTTAGTATAGTACAACACCATCTACCCAAATTACGCTGGGTTAGAAAGATGGATGGTGACTATATTATACACTGTATAATATATAAATAACTGGCTACGTTATTTACACCAAGAGGTGCAACAACAGTTCACCACATCAAGAGATCAAGGATTAAGTCAGCTGTGTTGATTCATTCTTTTTCTGGAGGAATTGTTATATTTATGGTCAGTTTGATGGCTTTATATCCTGGTTGTACACAGAAATTTGAATGCACCTACTTTTCCATGCCATAATGATTTCTCTTTGAAAGAAGATAAATAGTCCTAGACATTGGAGGCTGTTACTCTTTGTTTTGTTTAGAGGACGAAGGGTTTTACAAATACATCTGTCCTTAAAAAAAATAGATGTTCTGCTACAATCTCATAGAACAGTTGCACATAGTAGGAGGCCCACTTTTCCGGACTGTGGATCCAAATAATTCCTGCAGCAGTATTTGTTCCCGCCAAGATGAGTGAACTCCAAAAGGCTTTTAAAAAAATAAAATAAAAATAAGCCAGTTGATGCTTCCTTTCAGGGGAGTGTCAGTCTTCTATCTTTATCATTGTGTTTGGACGGCACCTGAGCTTGAAGTTGTGTTTCTGAGATACTTGCTTTGCCCTGCACGGTTCTTTGAGTATAAAAAAGAATGTAGGCCTGGGTTTTGCATACCTCCTCCACACTACATACATTCAGTTTGGAGTCATTGCAGTGGACCCAAAACCCTAAAAAGGAGAGGAAACACAATTTATTAATGGCAGGAATTTATCCTGACAAATAATTTTTTTTGAACTGGTCCATAGACAGATGACCCCTTGAGCTTCTGTAGCACTTCTACAGAAGCTACGGAGATAACCACAATATAATGTGCCCAAAGGGACATCTGTATTGAACAGCAGCCCCATGTGCTCAAAAGCAAGCCATTTTTGAAACTCAAGGGGACTTTCAAAAGCAGTTTTTGACATACTATGGTTCTGCTGCTGTTCAAGGAATACAAGTCAACAATTCCAACAAGCAATCCCAAGCATATGGCTGCTCCTAAAAGGGGCTTTCTGGGTGTCAGAAATATACTGCTATGTTATCTAACCTTCCCCATTTTATAGTGTTATCCTGGACAACATTCAAGAAAAGATAATTGTAATTCTGCTTTTCTCCAGATGGCTGGGGAAATATGCTGTATTAACATTTTGAAGGGAGATGCAAGACAATAAGTGTGGATGTTCTCCATTCAGTGTGAATTTATCACCTGAACAAGTCTGCTTATAGTTTGGAGAAAGAGAAATAGCAATTCACTGAGCAAGCAAAATAGTTTAATTCAATGTGGATATTAAGTAAAAGAAAAATAGAATATGACTTTTCTTTTTTAGAGCAAGAGCAAGCAATATAATCTATTCTGAAAGACTACAAGCAAGAAGAAAAACAGTTTAATTCTTAGTGTTACCAGCAGATATACTACTAGCGATGTACTGTGGAAACAGCTATAATATTGCAGGAAACAAATACATTTTTATGAAGTGGTAATTCTACAAGATGCAATCAGTTAAAAAGGTTCTCCCTATAACAAGGCACACGCACCTCCCTCTGTGTTGTAGCAATATGCCGTGTAATGTCCTGAGCCAAACCCTTTCCCGTGATGCATCACCACAGCCGAGAGGTCATAGACAAAGGTCTCTTTGTCAAGAGAAGAGAGAGTGTCCCTGCAGCAGTAAGGTTCCATGTTTAATACCTGGTCAAAGAGGACATGGACCCCAATCTTCTCACGGTGATTACGCCCAGACCACCTGCAATACAAAGGCATGCAATCAAAAGGGCCTTTTTTAAAAAAAAGGCAGGGGCGCTGACAGCTGTAGCAAAGCTATAACAAGATTTCAAAGAATTATGATATTCTGGATAGTGTACTTAATGAAAAAATTCAACTGAATGGTCCTAATTTACTGCACTTAATATAGTCTGTTTTACAATATGAAATACAGGCTTTTCTACATGCTTTTGTAAAACATATTTCTTCAACAATATTATTCCATGCAATACATTTTGAAAACTGTTCTGCTTTTATTTTCAAACTACTTTTATTATTTTCTGAAACTGATGATCAATAAACCATTATTTAGTAAAGGACTATCATCAGGCTTAGTAGTGATTCAAAGTAGCTTCCTAGATCATTAGCAATTACATTTTAGTAAACTCAAAAATAATTACATTACCAATTAGAAATAAAAATACATCTCCAAGTTGGGAAGAATATTTTCTGCCTTCTTGCTTTCTTAGAAATGTAAGATGGGTAAGTCAATACTACAGTGGTGCCTCGCAAGACAAAATTAATCCGTTCCGTGAGTCTCTTCGTCTAGCGGTTTTTTCATCTTGCGAAGCAACCCTATTAGCGGCTTAGCGGATTAGCGCTATTAGCAGCTATTAAAGGCTTAGCAGCTTAAAGGCTATTAGCAGCTTAGCGGCTTAGAAAAAGGAGGGGGGAGCGAAAAAAAAATGCAACACTCGCAAGACGTTTTCGTCTTGCGAAGCAAGCCCATAGGGAAATTCGTCTTGCGAAGCGCATCGAAAAACGGAAAACCCTTTCGTCTAGCGGGTTTTCCGTCTTGCGAGGCATTCGTCTTGCGGGGCACCACTGTATTTAGTGGATGTAAGTTGGCCCAATAAAAGAACTCCCATTCTTAGGCATAAATATTACAAAAGGGTTTTTCCTGCTAAAAGACAGGCATGTTATACTGCTCAGTTTAATTAAAGAATCTTGTTCTGAGGTTTTAAATATCTGCAAAAAATGGATACAAAGAACAAAACACACTTTGTGAAAAATCTCAACCCCGGAGGTGGCCAAAATAGAGATCCTCTTTAACATAAAATTAAGCAGAATTGTACAATTATCTACAATCACAACCTGCTATGGGATACCCACTAACAGTGAATAGTGATGACATTTAAAACAAGCTAATATTGGATTCAGAATTCTCATTTTTAGGTGGAAAGGATAAGCTTACTCATTTCACCTGTTTAACAGATGTCAGCATCAGATATGTTAGAGGAAGCTTTACAGTTACAACACACAAGCCTGTTTGATTATGCTTTCATTATAACATATTGCGGCTGCAAACCCATGAACTGCAGCAGTTGTGTTGTCACTTCTTTCCACAGATCTGTCTATTCAAACTTACTCCACTGGTGCTCCTATGGTAGTCAAAAGGCTGAGTCAATTCCTCCCACATCTACCCTCCATGGAGGATATCAGCAGCCTTTAATGCCACTTCGAAAGACAAATCTCTTCACTGCCCTGCAGATTCATGACTACAGTACTTGGAAGAATTCCAACTTGCAATAACTTGAATCCATTTACAATATCGGAAGAACAATCAACAGGAGTTCAAGCATAGCGCTTGGAAAGAAGTAGGGATGTGAATTCAGAGGCACAAATGCACATTGCAATACAGTGGGTAATATTATGCTAGAACGGTTCTAAAACAAACAAGGAGCCTCTCACTGTGTGTATCGGATCTTTTTTACAAATGGGTGCTTCATCTGTGCTCTGTTCTGACAGAGAATCAAAGAGGGACACGAAACATTCTTGCATTTCTCTTCAAAAGTAAAAGGTATGTAAGGGTGCCATTTAATAAAACGTCCAATAATAATATAAAAATTATATCCACACCATTGCTTCAGATACAAAGGCGATCCTTTATTCCCCCGCCCACCTCCAATTCACCTGAATCGTTTAAGGTGCAGCCGGAGGACCTGAGGTAGTCTGTAGATCATTAACTGCTTTTTAGCTTCACTTAGAATAAGAGGTTTGGGAGAAGATTTCCGCCGTTTGCCTACGTAACAATTAAGAAAGGACAAAACAGAGGGCAAGTTACAGCTTTCTGTCTTTGAAAGAGAAAATTACCAACAGCAAGTCTTCTACCTTTCCACTTTCAACAGCCGGAAACTAACAATAAAGCTGCAAAGTGTGAATGCTGTGGGAACTTCTGCTCAGGTCACTCTCAGCAACTCTATCAGTATGTGACGCTTGAACCACATGAATTTGCTGGAAATTTGAAACATGCTTTATTTCCTCTTGCAAGTCATTTTTCAATCATCTGTTTATGATTTCATTCTGCTTATTTGAAAATTATTTTCAGTACAATGGTAAGCACTTTTACTTAGATCCAAGTCCCATGAAGTTCTATCGGATAAATTCCCTTGCTTAATGACAACTTCTGCAGAGGAGAGAGACTGATGGAGCCACCAGGTTAGGAATGATGAAGACATTTTCTCAAACTAGTATTTTAAAGTAAACTCTACGAAAACATACAATTCCTAAGAAGATTAGTAGGTTAATGGTTAGTAATTTCTGCGCTTTAACATTTCAGAGTAATTCAAAGCTTCTTAAAACACAACTATGTAAATACACTTTGCACACTGTCAATTCAGATGCAAACAGCAAACCATGGTTTGATTAAAGCAGGAAATTACTCATTCAGCTGAGTGTGTAAGAGGAGGAGTATGTGCAAACGCAGGACTAATCATACAAACAATGGTTTGGAGGACTGGAAGTATTACTTCTAAACCTACTCTTAAGTCTTTTAAGAAGCCAGAAGACTCTTTGTTTATATCTCAAGAATAAACATATGTCATCGAAGTCTTTTCCACAGCTGCCCACTCTACTGTGATACCAATCCCTAGAAAACCTATTTAAAAATAAATGACAAATACCCACCTGAACCTATTTTGATATAGGAAGTCTGAATAAAAACCATTTCCAGCTATACAGTATGGTTGACATCTATAGTTTCTCCTTGATCATTTATGATTTATATCCTATTCTAAAAGTCATAGTTCCCTTATCAATTATCTCAAATAGCATCCCAAGGTTTTATCTCTGCAACCTCAATACACACTATTTTTGAGACTACATGGCAACTTTGAATAATTATCAAGAAGGAAACAAAGGAGGAATGCTAACATATTTTGAATTTGGCAAAGTGTGCTTGGCAAAAAATTATCGTTATGTATCCCAATCCTAGGACAGCTATCTACGAATAAAATTGGAGATAATATGCAAGCATGGGTGTATTAACATGTTTCCAAGGTACTATCATACTGACAGATTCAAAGCAAAGCTTCAAATGCAAGAAATCCTCAGTGTCAATGTTTAAAAACAGGCGATTCTGTGTCTTCATGAATACACAGAAAAGAACACATGAAAATGTGTGTAGCTAAATGCTTGAGGAAGGCTACAACAGTGAAGTATGGCGTTTCCTGTAGTGAAGAACTCTTTACCTAAGGCTCTCAAATTCTATTCCCGTTTTTAATAGCATCCTGAAACGAAACAAAAAACCAACCCAATTTCTGCCAAAACCAACCCAAGCAACTTTTAATCTGCAATTGAAACTTCCTTAAACCAGACAGAATCCTGTCACCTGTGCCAGAAGCTGTCACCAAGAAGGGGGGGAGGGAACAGTTCTCTCCAATACAGAAAGAATGGAATGGCTCTGTAAGTTCAGCAGATCAATTCGGTATGCAAACTTACCCAATTTCTACAGCTAATTTCAATTGTTGAACCTTGTTTTACTGTTATCAGTTTCTTTTAAAAAGCAAACAACACAGTTCCAGCCTGCCTGCATTATCACCATAAACATGCATAACATTAGTATTGGATGATGGAATCACTGTAGTTGTTATTCTTCTGGAGACATTACTACTTTTCCTCAATGAGTTTTCCTTTCTGTTTTTCAGAACATAAAAGACCCTAAAAAGAGCAGGTTCTTCCTACTCCCGTGTCTCTACCCTATTCGGTTAGGAGAACTTCTTTGTTTTAGCAATCTGGCAAATAATAATAAATAATAATAATAATAATAATAATAATAATAATAATAATAATATAGGACTTCTTCCCATTACTTTCAGTAACATTTCAGTATAGTTCTAAGTGGAGTAAAACCCTTTTACCTTCTGTGATGTTCAACATCAATATCGCTGATGGCACTATAAAGCATTATTTATTATTAACAACTTTTTACAGTTTTCGGAACTGCTGAATGGAAGGTCAAGAATCGTGGAAGCACCTGTTATAGTGTCACCAGGCACAATGGAAAATTAAATCTGTAAGTAACACAACAGTCTTTCACTTACTGTTGCACTGGTCACATGCATAAATCCTTCCTTCCAAAGCTTCTGTTTCTGTGAATTTGGCCAACATTTCAGTCAGCATGCACTCCGTCTGATTAACAGGCACAATCCCTTTGTTGATGGAGTGATACCGTTCAGGAAATTCCAGGGAAAGATCCCAGAAAGGTTCCACAGTATTAGATTTATAGTTACATGTTATACAGGTGACCTAGCAAGAAAAGGTTTATTTATTAAGACATACATTTATACAGATACCGTCTCATAAGACACTGTGAGGCTTAGCAGCCAAGAAAATATGGCTTATTCTGTGCTCTAAGTAAGTCTGTAACAATCTGTAAGAGAGAGGTTGTGCTTGGAAATTCCCAGATACGGACAGAGGCGCATCTTCAGAATAATTTCTATTGTTTGATCATACCGCCTTTGTACAACTCTCTAGTGTAAGAATGAATTCAGTCCTACTGAAATCTATGGCTACTATGACTTCAGTTCTGTTAAAATGAAGTTCTTAATAGGCCTGAATTATTTGCTCAAATTAAAACTTTTCATTCAAAATTTATATATTAAAAAAATTCAACTCCATTAAGTAATTCCTCTAACTTGATTTACTGATAAATGCCCATATCTATTTAATTTTCTTCATCGCTATAATGAGTTGCAGAATATAGTTCTTCAGTTTATTAGTATGTTCAAGAGGATTTTATGTTATATGATACCAATATTGCTGTTTAGTGGGTAATAGGTTTGTTTTTGTTAATTGCTTCACCACGAAGAAATGATGTATTTTACCCAGTTTGCTAGACCAAACCTGTGAAAAGATGCATACTGCAACATAGCTCCAATTTATACCTAAAGCCAATGGCATTATATGCACTGATTTCCTCCCTGACTTCCAGTTGTAATGAAAGCAAAGTTTGCTAATCTGGATGTAATGAGATGAACCAGAAAGTGGGGTGGGGTCAGAGCTTGTGAGGAAAGGAATCTTGAATGTCCAAGATTCACTCATGTAATGTCAAGCCACCATAGCATGGTGTTACACGAGAACTACCTATAATCTCTACTTAGAGCAAGCATTCCCAACCTGTGTCCCTTCAGATGTTTTGGCCTACAACTCCCATGATCCCTAACAGGACCAGTGGTCAGGGATGATGGGAATTGTAGTCCAAAACATCTGGAGGGCCGAAGGTTGGGGATGCCTGACTTAAGAGTATTATATAGCTGGGAGCTTCTGAATGAGGAACATAATATTATGATATTTTGCAAAAATGAAAACAAAAACGGGAGTGGAGGAGAAAACTCTGCCTCATTCTCCCAAAAGATTCTGATGGGTTAACAATGCAGTTTGCAAAAGCTAAGTGGAAGCAGCCAAAAGCACCTAACTAGGAAGACAGAAAAAATAGTGCCACAGTCATGCTTTGCAAAAAAACAACAACAAAACCCCACACCCATTATATAAACAAAGCCTATCTATCCCCAGCCATATTTGGAATAGTATGTATAAACTATAGCAAAGACTCTAACATTGCTCTGCTAGCAGCATGAGTTGCTGAAAAGGGAAATTAATCTCCGCACCTGAATCTTCTGCTAAACCTCACAATCCCCCACAATTGCAATAAAATACTACTACTACTACTACTACGACTACTACTACTAATATAATTTTGTTCCATTAGAAAAATATGCGGAAAATGACAAATTTCACTTAAGGTATACTAAAAATTCTCCTTTTGCCAGATACAAGCATTAATATTTGGTTATTCATAAATACTGTCACCAAAAAGTGTCTCTAGCTTTGATAAATATAAATTTGGCTAACATGCATACCTGACTGAGCAGCTGCCCATGAAAGATGGTGTTCACCACCTTCAGGACCTGCTTGGTGAGCTTCCTCTGTGAAAAAGGGATGAGGATCCTGCGTTTTGTTCCTTCAGATTCCAACTCCTGCTGCACTTTGTCCAACAATTCACAAAGAAATTCCTGAGCATCTTGCTGGTCATAACCTCGAAACGCTGGAATCAAACTCCACACAGAGTGCAGCATGGCAAAAGGAGAGACCGAGGCCCACTTCCCAGACCACATGACTCTGAAGAGTGTGTGCAGTTCGTGACAGAGAGAGATGTGCTTTGAACTTGGCTCCTTGGGCTGCGTAAGTTCTAAACTTTTGCTTATTGAGGACCCGCCATTTAAGCCAGCTGGCAGGCTCTGCCTGCCATATGAACCCAGTTGATCATTCCTCCCTGAATCGGTTGGAGCAGGCCCATTGACCAGCTTTCCAGACATTCTAGACTTTCCATTCACGGTCTTAGCTAAGAGTTCTTCAGTTTCACAAAGATCCAGCGTCAAGAAACATTCTCTAAACTTTTGGAGGTGACTTAAAACTTGAAGGATTGAGTTCATATAGCATGTGTTTCCTAGATTCTTTAGTCCAGTCACACCAGGAGTCATTTGAGGCTTACGCCGGATGGAATAGAATTGTTTGAATTTGCTATTCTGCACTCGTCTTGAGGTAGGGGAACTTGCTTCCATATCTCTGAATTTCCGAGGAATGAGATTCTCTCTGCGGATGTGCGACAAAAGCCGGGCACTTTTTCTTGGAGGTGTGTTTGCCAATTCCTCCAGCAATCTCCGCTTCATTTCTTGACGCCTCTGCCTGGCCACTTCCTTCTTCCTCTCCAGCTCTTCCAATTGTTTCTTTTGTTCTAGTTTGCGCTGGCCTCTAGAACTCTTATCAAACCAGGTCCGTAGTGCTTTTGCTAGCAATGACTGCCGTCTGTACCAGAGAGCTGTAAGCATCTGAGGCTTTCCCTGAGGGGCCCTCTGATGACTGCAAACATCCTCCCCCAAAGCCATTGACCGTAGCGTCCTACCACTTTTAGCAGACGGATCATGCTTCTGGCTTTTAATTGCAGATAGAGAACTTCTAAGCAATTTCAGGTCACCCTCAGGATTATCGTTCAACACATAGTCTTCGCAAAGGTAACAAAACACGTACAGGTCGTTAACTTCCATGGCCAAAGGATGCCTGGTCTCTTCGAAATGCTTAAGTGCATGGTCCTCAATATATCTTCCACAAGCCACATGGGAGCATTTCAGGCAGGCCCAAACAGATTCCGTGGTGTTGCAGTCCATGCAGTGCCACTTCTGGGGGTTCAGAATAGAATGGTCCTGGGCAAGTCGTAGCCGCCCAACATGTTTGCATCTATCCATGTCTCACATAAAGCTCCACTGCTTTAACCTTGCAAAGGAGACAGAAAAGAACTTAAGTAACTGCACCCATTAAAAAATACAGTCATATATTATTTTTTAAAACCACCCCAATAGCCTGGGCAGTGTGTATGGAGGTCCTGGGCTGCCCAGACAACAAGACCACCACCCCTTGGCCTTGCTGATGTGGTCTAAAGGAAAGAAGAGCCATACATTTGGCACCAGCTTGGCTGCAGGAGTTGCTGGAAGGAGACGTACAAGGCGCCATCCAACCATCTTAGGGACTCCACTCCAGATTTGTGTAGGGTTTACTCCTTGGCCATATGTTGTATAAACAAAATTAAAATTGGGCTGCACAATCTCTAAACACACAATGGCTTGACTCACACATAAAGCTTAAGTATGGTTTAGCATTACAAGGGTAAGCCACAGTAAAGTCTTGTGCTTGTGTTCTTCTCCCTTTTCTCCTCTCTTCATCCAGTGTGGCTGCACTTCCAAATTTCTTCCTGGCAGCAGTCATGTACCGGGCAGCTCACAGGCCCAAGACTTGTTCACATATTGCTAAACCATAGTTTAGCACTAAATAGAAAGGTCAATGTCTCATTTGTACGCAACGTGAATTCTATGCCAGGAAAGGCACATTACTGCACAGAAAAGATTTATTCGCTAGAAATAATATTACTAAATCATATTATGCTGTTTTAATAGACTTTTTATCATGCTATTTTTCAAGGCTTAGCTCTTCAAGAACAAACTAAGTTATGAATTATATAGAGCTTCAGCAATAATAAGCTGTAGCAAAGACCAAACATTTGCTACAGATTGTGGCTAAAAAACAGAGTGTTTAACCATGATCCCAGGTAAGAAAAACCTTGGCCTGGCGGAGCAACAAAGCAGCTGTCACCTCCCTGGGAGGCAGCATGTTCGTGCTAAACCGTGGCCTGGCTTAGTGTTACACGCAAACATGGCCATTATGTCCACATCTACATATTTGTTTCAACTTAATTCTGAACTAATATTTAAAAATTATTTTTGTTTCCCATTGTTTTGAAATTTCTCAGGAATCTATATCAACCAGTAGGGAACCACTATCATTCGTGATAGGTAGAAAACAGAATAGAACACTTCTTCCAGAAACCGTAGTTAACATTACATAGTAAGCTCACTTAGCCTTGAAATTCTCTAGAATGAACAGGCTTAGAAGTATAACCAGACCTCTTGTGAGCCACAGACAATTTGCAGAGGCATCCTACCCATCCTTATACAACAACACTGGCCCAGGAATTCTCTTTGAGGCAGAGTCAATAAAAATCAAGAGTTAATTAAAAATAGAATTTTAAATCTGATTTTTCAAATGTTTCATATATAGCTTTTCTTTTAAAAAATAAAAAACCTTTTAAAAAACTAACTATAATACCAACAAATATATTTAAACCTGCACTTTAATGCTCTTAAAACCAAAACATGGCATTCTATCTATTACCGAATTAAATGCAACCATTATATTTAAAAAAAGGGACGCGGGTGGCGCTGTGGGTAAAAGCCTCAGCGCCTAGGACTTGCCGATCGAAAGGTCGGCGGTTCGAATCCCCATGGCAGGGTGCGCTCCCGTCGCTCGGTCCCAGCGCCTGCCAACCTAGCAGTTCGAAAGCACCCCCGGGTGCAAACAGATAAATAGGGACCGCTTACTAGCGGGAAGGTAAACGGCGTTCCGTGTGCTGCGCTCGCTCGCCAGATGCAGCTTGTCACGCTGGCCACGTGACCCGGAAGTGTCTCCGGACAGCGCTGGCTCCCGGCCTCTAGAGTGAGATGAGCGCACAACCCTAGAGTCTGTCAAGACTGGCCCGTACAGGCAGGGGTACCTTTACCTTTACCTTATACAGTGGTGCCTCGCAAGACGAAAAGAATCCGTTCTGTGATTCTCTTCGTCTAGCGGTTTTTTCGTCTTGCGAAGCAAGCCCATTGACGGATTAGCGGATTAGCGCTATTAGCAACTTTTAGCGGCTTATCTGCTGATCGGATCAGCTGATAAGCGGCTTAGCGGCTTAGAAAAAGGGGGGGGGAGGAAAAAAACCCCGCAGGAACTCGCAAGACATTTTTGTCTTGCGAAGCAAGCCCATAGGAGATTCGTTTTGCGAAGCACCTCCAAAACGGAAAACTCTTTCGTCTAGCGAGTTTTCCGTCTTGCGAGGCATTCGTCTTGTGGGGCACCACTGTATTGAAAACAAACAAACAAACAAAAAACTAGGGGAAACATATCTGACTTGGGGCTAAGTATTATAAATAACATCAAAGCCAGATTCACACATCATGGTCCCAGTCCAACATGCCCCTGTTATATCAAACTGGGAATGAGCCTTGTGCATGAACACTTCCCCTTCCCTCTCTTCATAAGCCAGTTTTCTGTGATGTCTGAACCACGGAAATGAAGTTTAAAGCATGCTTACAAACCAAAATATGACCTTGGATGGACTCTCTAGATTAGTGCTTTCAGGTACCATGTTGCAGTGGTTGTGCTGCAAGCTGGTTAGCTGATTCAAGAATGTGGTGCTGAGAGGTTTCTGCTCAGTCCAATGACACTGCGGTGTCGGATGATGACCAGGCCTCAAATCCCCACTTGGATATGAAGCTCACTGGGTGAAACTGGGCCAGTTCCTGCCTCTCAGCCTAACCTACCTCAATGGGTTGTTATGGGAATTAAATGAGGAGGGGGAGAGCCCTGTATGTAACCTTGAGCTCCTCAGAGAAAAAGGCGGGATATAAATGCAAATAAACAAATAATAAATAATATGTTTTGTTTTGTTGGAGTCCCGCAAGGTTCCGTCCTAGCCTCCATGCTTCTTAACTTCCTCATTGGGAGTGGAGAAACAGATATGGCCAGCGGACTGGATCCTGAAGTCCCTCACCCTTGCAGACCAGTTTGATAGGTGGGCGGGAACCATGATGTCAGGTACATTGCTTCCCTCCTTTGCAGAAAAAAAGTTCCTTTGCAGACTTACTTGAACTTGAGCAGATTGCAAAGTAAGATCCCTGAAGCAGGTCCCCGTGGGTGTTGCAGTCAGTGCCAATCAGCTGGTCAGCATGCCTG
The DNA here is from genome assembly GCF_964188305.1 of Podarcis bocagei. Taxonomy (NCBI): domain Eukaryota; kingdom Metazoa; phylum Chordata; class Lepidosauria; order Squamata; family Lacertidae; genus Podarcis; species Podarcis bocagei. The sequence continues at coordinate 45,600,521 of NC_138129.1, read as the reverse complement.
CAATGCTCCATTTCGGCAGAGATCAACTATGCTTGGGAGCTCTGATTGTGAACTGCAGGACGCAGCTGATGCGGGACGGGGTGGGCTCTGCTGGCCAAGGAAAATTTGAAAGCAAATGTTAAAGCTCTCAATTATTCCTTTACAGCCATGTTTTCTCCTTTCCAACACCTGATGTCACAAGTGGGTGTGGTTTGAGGAATATGGCCCCGTGACTGAATTAGAAGAGGTTCCCCACTGCGGATCTACATGAAACCATCACAAATGAGGCAGCTGTAGCTGCAGGTTTTCTCGTTCTGCTGCCCAATTAATGAAATCCTCACCTTGTGCCTACTTTGTTATCTTTTCAGCACCAGGTAGAGATCTTTTAGTTGTCCCAGGTTTCTAACTGTGAAACAGTGATGACTTTATTGCTGCCAGTTTTTAGCTGCTGACTTCTACTTCAGTTTGTTAATGTTTCCATTACATCCGTTTTATTTCTATTCTGTAAATTGCTCCAAGAATACTTGGCGAAACAAAAATTTTCTAAATAAACATAATGGAACATACACACTTTTATGGGGGGAAGTTGGTATACCTATTCACATTGACAAACATAGCACTAATAAATAAAATAAATGGGAAAAAACGGTCTTGCCAACATTTTTAGGACACACAGAATAAATGCACAATGTACACTTATGGCAGAATTTATAAATAAATGATAAAGCTTGTGTTGTATTGTATTAATTTGTAACATTTCTTTTAAAAGTCTAGCATCTTTGTCAGGGCTATTTGTAAACAGAAAGATGGCTTTGTAACTTTCAGTATAAATGGAAGCTACTGAGTTCTTACATAAAACAAAGTTATACTGTCATTAAGCTATGCTTGTACCTGCAGCATTAATGGAAAAGTGCTGATAATCTCAGTTTCTTCCTTTATAATGGCAATAGCAAAAAGTTTACTTAGATACTTGCTGGCAGATTTTATTTTTTTTATCCTATTAATCAAGGGTGTTAAGCAAAATCCTCCTACAAAACAAATTCCGCCCTCCCTTCCCAACAGGTGGGCAGGGTTTGTGACACTGAGTGGGCTTACCTGGTCTGGTGCCTCCCACCTGGGTCAGGGTGGCTATCGTCCCACCCCCAGCCTGGGAGGACAATGGACAGCTGGCTAGGGGTGGGGCAAAGGCCAAGGAAAAGAGGGGTTCAGCACGTGTGCTCGCAATAGGAAGTGGTACCTTATGCAATTCACTTTGCAGACTTGTCTAAAACCATGGGATTCATTATCAGCAGGACATAATTATTCCTTTAATACTCTTCAGTAATAGCAGGAATACAGTAGTACCTCAGGTTATATACGCTTCAGGTTACATACGCTTCAGGTTACAGACTCTGCTAACCTAGAAATAATGCTTCAGGTTAAGAACTTTGCTTTAGCATGAGAACAGAAATTGTGCTCCGGCGGCGCAGCAACAGCAGGAGGCCCCATTAGCTAAAGTGGTGCTTCATGTTAAGAACAGTTTGAGGTTACGTACGGACCTCCGGAACGAATTAAGTACTTAACCCGAGGTACCACTGTACAAGGAAATGGCCACAATAAAAGGAGCCCCACATACACAGAGGGTATACAGTCATAACTCGGGTTGAAGTAGCTTCAGGTTAAGTATTTTCGGGTTGCGCTCCGTGGAGCGCGTTACTTCTGGATTTCACCGCTCGCACATGCGCAGATGCTCAAAATGACGTCACACGGAAGTGGCAAAACGCGACCCGCGCACATGTGCAGTCGCGTGTTACGTTTACTTCAGGATGCGAACGGGGCTCTGGAACGGATCCCGTTTGTATCCAGAGGTACCACTGCATTAGCTCCAGGTCATAAGCATATGGGCTTCTTTCCTCTGCAGGTGCTGATACAACAAGCACTCTTGTTTGCTCAATTTGCTGAATTACAGCATGCGTGCATGCATGCATGCGAAAGAGAAAAAATACAGGCCAGACATAAAAACAAGTTTCAAACAGAATACAATACTCACCGATTCATATTTAAATATTCCCGCAACTCAACGATCAGAGGCTGGAACATCCCCATTGCAGTCAATAGGAACTTCAACTGTTCTTCAGGAATTTACTTATAACTTAGATCTTCGTCAGAAACAGGCAATGCAGTGTTATAGCCCTAAAGAGAAAGTATTCCTGTGAAACATATATAAACAAGAAATAGGCTGTGCAGCTTTAGAACATGAATCATTCCTCTAGTGGAAGAACTACTGCAGAGAATATATTTTTAATGATGGACAAAAAACTAACTAGATGGCACAATTATAGCACAGTCATTGATGAAGAAATGTCAAAAGGAAAAAGGCACTCTAGATTTCCTTTGTTTCAGAGCTTTAGCTTTATAGAAGTCTGCTACTCATATACAGTTGATTCAGTCTATTACTGCTAATCAACTACCTACATATTTGCAAAGCAAAATCTAAAAACGAAAGGCCAGCTAAAAATATGCACATATTGGATCACTTTGATTTGGATGGCCGAGAAAACAGCTTTTTGTAGGGAAATTCTACCATCCATTCACCTTTGATTCACACAGGATTTTAGAACATATCTATCTGTGCATGTACAATGCAAATATACTATGGATTACGTGCCTCCCCCCACTCCAAACAGAGACAAAAAACCTAGTTAACAAGAGGAACAAATATTGAGTTTAAGGAGGGCAATTTACAAGGGAAAACTAACTTGTCTGAATGCAGCAAAAGTCTGAATGCAGCATATTAACAATATGGACAGAATGCATAGTTTCATCATCCCTACACAAGACACAACTTTACAGTGATGCTTATGATACTACAGTACTTGCTGATAAACAGAATCCTCACACACCAAAAACATCTGTGGGTACATGGTAAATCATTCCTCACACTGTTCTGTGCTCACAACTAGGGCAGGCTAGCTTTTCCTGGAGGATCCTTTTGTCCTTAGAAGCAATCCAATTTATCCTCTGACATCTAGCCCCATGGGGAATCTCTCTATTTGCATGTCTTTGGCCTCCCACTAAGCAGATTTCAATAGGTATGCTGAGATGGGGTTGGCCAGGGGTGCCAATCTGGAGAACTTTCTGTGAATTTTAGCAAACAACAAAGGAGTCACATGGGATTTGGGGGCAAGAAAGGGGGTGGGGTGGAAGAGGCAGAAGGGAGTAAAATAGGGAACTCCCCACTAAGATTAGCTAAGACAAGGAGAAGTGTCTTATTTCATCATGAGTGGCAATTTATTCAACAGAAACCTGAGACTTGCAAGAGGTGAAGATAAGCAGACCTAAGATAAATGTGGCAAGAACTTGCTGTGAACTAGAGAACTACGAATATGTCAACCAACTAAATTCAGTTACAGATAGGTAGCTGTGTTGGTCTGCCATAGTCAAAATAAAAAAATTCCTTCCAGTAGCACCTTAAAGACCAACTAAGTTAGTTCTTGGTATAAGCATGCACACGAAAGCTCATACCAAGAACTAACTTAGTTGGTCTTTAAGGTGCTACTGGAAGGAATTTTTTTATTTCAACTAAATTCAGTCCATTAACTTAACTCTTTAGTTATCATTCCAAGCTGAAACAAAATCTAGGCACATGCAAACACATACCTTACAACTTCCTTGAAGTCATCCCCCTCTCCCAACACACACCTTGTTCGATTCCCCACTGTTAAAATCTGGATTGCAAGCTCCTCACAACAGAGACCTATTTTGTTTCACTTATTTTGCTATGTCACGTTTCAGATATATTGATGGCACTATACAAACAATCCCAAAACCTACAGCAGAGCAAGCCTGGCTTTTAAGCAACATAGTACAAACAACAGGATCTTAAGATTAACCACAAAAAATCTAGTTCTAAAAGAAAAATCATTCACAAGAAATATTGTATAAACTAACTGTAAGGCATCAATAAGCATGTGGTATGAGCCACATGATTTACTGTACATGGAGGTTTGAGGCAGTTTTTATTAAAATCACTTTCCAAAAGGTTCATATGCACAGAGTTGTAACCATCAGAGTGTCAACAGTGGTATGAAACTACACCATTATTTGACTATGCATGCAATCACTAATATTTTTTTAATCCTCACATAGAGCAGGAACCAGTAAAAAAAAAAGAAGAAGTATTTCACAGGGATGGATCTAAAACAACAGACATCCCCTGTATGCACTGTTGTTTAACTCATTAAGAATCCCAAGAGCATGTGGTAAAGTACCGTAGTTAACTTGTAAACAGTGCAAATACAAAACCTGTGAACTCTTAACAGAAAGGTTTAGTAGTACTGATTGGAGGAAAGAGTATCAAAAAGAACTATTAATGGATAAGAGAGGGGAATTAAAAACAGATGTGTATCCTTCCCCACTCAGTTTTACTTTTTCTGCAACGATACAAGATATCTCAGCTTATTACTTTATATTGTGTCCTTTTTCCAAGGAGCTCAGAGTGGATCTCTTTAGCTTCTCAACAGCCATGTTAGGTAGGTTAAACTGAGAGTGTGTAATTTGCCTATAGCAAATTAAGAACTCCCCAGTAAAACTTAGGAAGGCTAGTAGCACAGGAGGGATCTGAGGCAAGGTCCAAGCATGGGTGCAGCCAAGGGGAACCAGGGGGAGCCCTGTGCCCCCTAAATCAAGTAAATAAATAAAAATACTTAACTAACTGAGGTTCTGCCCCCCCAAACATAAATCTTGGCTACGCCTATGGGTCCAAGGCTAATATTCCAGATGCTGCACCATATAGGCTTGCATTATTATAATAATGACCAGGCACATTACAGCTTGAAATCCCATTCTCTCACCCCAAAACATAAGGAAATGGGAGCAGGGGAGCAATCTATCTGAACAGACTTGTTCAACAGATGGAATAAATTGAGTGAGTCCTGTAGCTGTCTCCTCATCAAAAGTCCCCATCACCACATCTGACCTCTCCTGGTGCCTTAAACAAGACCAGCCACAAACACACAGACGTGAGGCAGTTAGCTTAAACTTGGTGGTCTGTTTTCTCTGCCCCTTTAATAGAGTGTGTCCAAACGAAGTCACAAGCTTGACATGTCACATGAGGAATAGGAACACTGTCCTCTTCTTACAAGTTAGAAGCCTCTAGAAACCTCCTGAATCGTCAGACAGAATGGTCTTTCTTTTTTAAAATTCTCACGTCCTTTGGTTGAGAAAAATAAATTAGTACTCATTCATCACGGTTCACTATCTGTAATTAGCTCACACTATTTTGCAGAACAACGCTGATCCAGCTCTATAACCATTACATTGATAAAGTTTCCCAAGACGGCTTCTATATACCAGTATATACTTAGATTTATACTGTATAGGTTTGAAACTGTGTTCCAACCAGCATGCTTGTTGATAACAACACACACACAAACCACTGCCAGTTTTGTGTGTTTTGTTTTTAGCATTTTCCCCTTGAAAGTGTTTCCAGAGCCAAGAAAGGCAGCCAGCTGCAATTATAATGGCTGCATAATGTTGCCTGGATGGGAATGAAGCCAGAGTGTTTCATTCAGATATTGGACACTGTAAAAATTAAGACAAGAGTAATATATGCAAACCACACCAAGGAAACAAGAGTTTTGCCAAGGACTTGAAGAAATCCTCTGATAGAAAACCAGATCATCATAATATCACTCAAGTGGGGGCCAAAAATGTAAAGTATAAAAACTCAAATTAAAAAAACAAAAATCTTTATTGATCTGATCATCATGACCCTATAACAGCTCCAACTGGAGTTAGCAATTTACTTAAGACCATGCCAACAATGTGGTCCTGCAGATGTTGCTGAGTACAACTCCCATCATCCCTGGCTTTCAGGCATACTGGCTAAAGCTCATGGGAGTTATCTAGAAAGCCTGTCAGAATTACACACAAAAGCACCCTAGAATGATGTATGACACTATGCCACCATACTGTCCAGGCTATCACTACACCATCATCAGTAAAGCCAAGCATAAATTCCATCAGACTTAACCACCATTTGATGGTTCCTAGTAAGCTGTTTTGTTTTTTCTATCCTACATCTTGGCAGCCACATAGTAGAGGACACAATTTGTAATGACCAAGGGGCCCTTTCCCCTAGCCACACATGAGACACTCCTCTGGGGGTGGGTCCTGCAGAGTCCTCTGTCAGAGTTGTTGAAAGCCCCAAAGTCTTGATCAATATCACAGAAAATTGACCTCCTGCTTGTAAATAGCAATGAAAAAGATATTTCCATGAGTGGTGGGTTTCACTGCCTTTGGCCAAAGCTCAATATGGATTCCCATGTGCTTAACTGTGCTGCAGTCAGTTTTAAATATCTGCTCTAGTCTATGTACTTCTGATATATTTTTCTGTTTTGAAAGCAGAACCTTGTGGCACCTTAGACTAACAAGCTTACTGCAGCATACGTTTTTGTGGACTGCAGTCCACTTCATCAGACTCATTGAAGTGCTATCGTAAGTTGGCAGGTATATATACACCTATGCGCATAAAGTAAAATGAAAAGAAAAGAAAGACATTTAAACAGAGGTGTGAGGGTTTGATTAGCTGCTTGTGCGTGAAAACGCGCTCCCTCAGAGTTTGTGCGGCCCCACAAACCTCCGTGTGTGACGGAGCTCCTCAGACATGTCTGCTCTAGTCACTAGTAGTGTCCGACAGTGGCTGCCTGCGGAAGCGTTTCCAGCAAAGAAGTTCCTTAACGGAAACGCGTCTCCTGGACTCACGGCGTGACAGTTTCCTGCGAGGTATGGGTCTCCCTATGGGAGACTCCGATACCTCCCCACTGTTCTCGCTGGAAGCCTCCCTGAGCCCTCCCTCCTGCTCGCATTCCCTCAGAGACCCACTCCTCCCCCTGCTGGTCCCTGCTTCAGCAGTTGAGTCTCTTTCATCCTGCCTGAGTCCCTCCACCACCTGATGCTCTGATGGCAGTTCCCTGACATCCACTTCCCCTCCAGGGCCCCCCTCACCCCCTCCCAATTCCTCCCCCCTGGGAGGTGAAGGGCTAAAACCCCGAAACGAATCTTCCTCATCTTCTGACGTCTCGAACAATTCTCTCCATCGATCGTCGTCCTGGCCAGCTGAATCCTCCTCCTCTTCAGAATCTGGGAACCCCTCCAACTCCTCTTCCTCGTCGGTGGTGGCAAAGTATTCCCTTCGGAACCTCGCTACAGGCTGAGGTTTACGTGGGAACCTCTGATGAAAAGTCTCTATTAAAACCTCGTCATTGACATCCTCTGCCCTAACCCAGGTGTTTTCCGACTCCGGTTCCCCTTCCCACATTACCAAATACTCTACTTGATCTCCCTTCCACCTGGAATCGAGGATCTCCGCTACATGGTAGCTGTGTTCCTTCTCCTCCATTGCTGGTCCCCTAGTGACCCTCCCCTCACTATCTCCTCTATACGGTGACAGCAACGACCTGTGAAAAACTGGGTGCAGCTTCATGTGGTTCGGTAACCGGAGCCTGAAAGCCACTGGATTGACCTGCTGTATGACTTCAAACGGACCCAGCCTTTTGGGTCTTAATTTCTTACAACCTCCTTTGAATGGCAACCCTTGGGTTGACAGCCACACCTGGTCCCCCACCCTGATGCTTTCACCTTCCCTTCTGTTTTTGTCTGCTTGCCTCTTATATTCCTCCTTAGCCCTGTTTAAGTTGAGTTGGAGCTGGCGATGGATCGCTTCCATTTCTTCCACGAACTGCTCTGCAGCTGGAACGCTCCAGTTCTCCCCCTCCCCCCCTGGGAAGGCTCTGGGATGGCACCCGTGATTAGCCAAAAAGGGGCTCATCCCCGTGGACACGTTCTCTGCATTGTTGTAGGCAAATTCTGCCAACGCCAGCTTCTCCACCCAATCATTCTCTCTGTCATTAACATAACACCTCAAATATTGTTGGAGAACCCCATTTGCTCTTTCCGCCTGCCCGTTGGTTTCAGGATGACGGGCCGTCGAGAAATTAACCTCTACATGCAGTAAGCTCATGAGCTTCCTCCAGAACCTGGAAGTAAATTGTTTCCCTCGGTCTGAAACCACCCTCAAGGGGGCGCCATGCAACCTAAACACATTCTCTACAAACAATTTGGCGGTTTCTTCTGCTGTAACCGCATGTGAGCAGGCTATGAAGTGGGCCATTTTAGTTAACAGGTCTACTACAACCATGATGGCTGTTTTCCCTCTAGACCTTGGCAGATCAGTCATGAAATCTATTGCCACTGCTTCCCACGGTCTCTCAGGTGTGGGCAGTGGTTCTAATAAACCAGCCGGCGCCTGCCTCTCCCCCTTGGCTCTTTGGCATTGTTCACACCCTCTCACATACTCCCGCACATCTTCCCTGACCTTGGGCCACCAAAATTCCCTGGTAACCAGCCACATGGTTTTGTGTTGCCCAAAGTGCCCTGCTGTGGGGCTATCGTGCAGCTGCTTGAGTACTTTCTCCCTCAATTCCCCTTCAGGTATATATAACGCTCCCTTATAATACAATGCCCCATTTCTCTCCTCAAAACCACCGGGTTTGTCTTCCTCCCCTCTGAGATCCCTGAGTTTCCCCTGGGCGTATGCATCCTGCACCGTACCCTCTACCAATTCCCTTTGCCCCACCAAAGTCGCCCCACACACCCAGCGGTCCTCTGGAATGATATGGGTTTCTTCGGGTGCTCCCTCCCCCTCCAAATATTCAGGTTTGCGTGAGAGAGCGTCCGCCCTAACATTCTCTGGGCCTGGCACATAACAAATCTCAAAGTTAAATTTGGAGAACTCTTGGGCCCATCTCAACTGCCTTTGGTTGAGCACTCGCGCCGTTCTCCAGTACTCTAGATTTTTATGGTCCGTGCACACTTGCACTTTATGTTGTGCACCAACTAGCAGATGCCTCCATCTCCGGAACGCCTCATGAATAGCAAGCAGTTCTCGGTCGTACACCGTGTAGTTCCTCTCGGATTTGTTCAGCTTCCGCGAGAAGAAGGCACACGGACGCCACTCCGACTCCTCCTTCCCCGGCTGCAGAAGAAGCACCGCCCCTATGGCTCTGTCAGATGCGTCTGTTTCAACCCTTAGCTTCTTTCGTAAATCCACATGCAGAAGTTGTTCTTCAGAGGCGAAGGCCCTTTTCAGTTCCTCAAACGCTCGCTCCGCCTCCGCCGTCCATACAAACTTCTTCTTACTGCTGAGACAGTCAGTGATGGGCGCCGTCAGATGGGCGAAGTTGCGGATGAACTTACGATAAAAGTTTCCAAACCCTAGGAACCTCTGCACATCCTTCTTGGTTTTGGGTGTTTTCCATTCCAGCACTGCCTGTACCTTGCCGGGATCCATGGCCAATCCCTTGTCTGACAGGCGGTACCCCAGGAATTCCACCTCCTTGGTATGGAACCGACACTTCTCCAGTTTGACCCACAGCCTGTTGGCTTGCAGTCTGCTCAACACTTCTCTGACGTCTCTCACATGTTGCTCCTCATTCTCAGAATACACCAACACATCATCTAGAAAGGCAACGCAATTCTTGTAGAGCAAAGGGCCCAGCACGTGGTTCATAAAAGATTGAAAACACGCGGAGCCTGCTTGTAATCCAAATGGCATAACGAGGTATTCAAACGCCCCCAAAGGGGTAAACATGGTGGTTTTCCATTCATCCCCTTTCCTTATGCGTATCAGGTTGTACGCCCCCCTTAGATCCAGCTTTGTGAAAATCTTTCCCTTCCTCACCATGGTCAAAATATCATCAATTCTGGGCATAGGGAACGCCACCGGTTCAGTCACTGCATTCAGCCGCCTAAAATCACATACAAGTCTCGGCTTGTCCGCATTTTTTTTGTCCACAAAGAACACTGGGCTCCCCCCTGCTGCTTTGGACTCTCTGATGAAGCCTCTCTTCAGGTTCTTGTCAATGAACCCTCGCAACTCCTGCATTTCCCTGTCTGACATGGCATACAACTTGCCCACGGGAAGCTGTGCTCCAGGGAGTAAATTGATCTGACAATCAAAGGGTCTATGAGGTGGTAGTTGGTCAGCTTCCTTCTCACTGAACACGTCGCTGAGATCTGCATACTGTGGTGGTACCTTCACCTTCCCCATTACTTCAGTCCCTGCTAGGGTGGCTTGGGCCCCTACTGAACCCTTCTCCCCTTTGCAGTGTTCTAGGCAATGTGCTGAACCAAAGGACACCACTCTTTGATGCCAGCCAACCAGCGGATCATGTAGAGCTAGCCAGCTCATTCCCAAAATAATGGGAGCGCCCCCCAGGGTGGCCACATTAAACGCTATCAGTTCTGTGTGCCTTGCCACCCTCATTATCATTGGGACAGTCTGCAAGCGGACTCCTCCTCCCAACAACTCCCTGCCATCAATCGTGGTCACCTGCAGGGGGTTGCTTAAAGGGATGGTCTGTATCTGGTGTTCAGCAGCAAACTCCTTGCTCATAAAATTGCAGGAGCTGCCTGAGTCCAATAGCGCCTTTATTTTTAGGGGGTGCCCATTCTGCAGCTCTAGCGACACTTCAATCACTAGAGCAGGTCGAGGAGCTTCTGGCACGGGCACTTTCACTGCTCTTTGGCCTGGCTGCAGTGCCCCAATTGTGGCAACCAGGCGTTGGCTTTTACCTGCTCCGCTCCCCCTTCTTCTCCCCCCTCAACAGCTCCCACCATCCCTTGCCATTCCTTCCTCTGGGGGCAGACTCTGGCAAAGTGGCCTGGCTGTTGGCAGAGATAGCATTTCCGGGGGCCCTTTCCCTCCTTCTTAGCTCCCTCGCTGGTTTTTGAAAATGCGCGCGCGCGCGCTGTTCCGATTTCCATCGGCTCTGCCGGCGGGAAAGCTGGCTCAGGAATGTCTGGAATGCGGAACTCCTTCCAACGTTCCCCTCTCCCTTCCCGCCTCTCCAAGGCTCTTGCCTCCTGCCGCGCTCCTATGGTCAGCGCAGATTTGGTCAGCTGATCCATAGACTCCGCCCTGGGGCTCCGTGCCAGCTCGTCTTTCACCCCCGAAGAAAGACCTTCTTCAAATAGCATTTGAACGGGTGCCGCCGATAAATCCCAACTCAGTCTGTGAATCAGCATGGTAAACTCAGTCCAATATTCACGGACAGATCGACTCCCCTGCTTACAAGCCATTAGCTGTCTGCGCACCACCCCTTCCTCAATATCGCTGGAAAACATGATATCCATTGCACGAAAGAACTTCATTGTGTCCTTTAGTATGTCATTGTGCGTTGCCATTAGGGGTCGAACCCAGTCTCTAGCCCCTCTCTCAAGATGCCCAATTACAAAAGCAACTCGCGATTCCTCATCAGGGAACTCATCGAACTGCACATTAAGGGCATATTGCATCTCTGTCCTAAAAGCATGGTAGTCCTTGGGGTCCCCCCCAAATTTCTGCACCAATCCTGGTACCTTTCTGGGGAATTGAGTGGCTCTCCCCTTCTTGTCTGCATCCTGAGCCCTTCTCTCCTCCAGCCTCGCCGTCTGCAGGGCCAGTTGAACCTCCAACGCTCGGTATCTATCTTCCAAGCTTGGACCAGCTCCAGCCCCTGCTCCTCCGGTTCCGGTTGGTTCGCTCATGATGCCTTCCCTTGCACAGGCAGCGTACAAAGACTGTCGGACTGCTGTGAGGGTTTGATTAGCTGCTTGTGCGTGAAAACGCGCTCCCTCAGAGTTTGTGCGGCCCCACAAACCTCCGTGTGTGACGGAGCTCCTCAGACATGTCTGCTCTAGTCACTAGTAGTGTCCGACAGTGGCTGCCTGCGGAAGCGTTTCCAGCAAAGAAGTTCCTTAACGGAAACGCGTCTCCTGGACTCACGGCGTGACAGTTTCCTGCGAGGTATGGGTCTCCCTATGGGAGACTCCGATACCTCCCCACTGTTCTCGCTGGAAGCCTCCCTGAGCCCTCCCTCCTGCTCGCATTCCCTCAGAGACCCACTCCTCCCCCTGCTGGTCCCTGCTTCAGCAGTTGAGTCTCTTTCATCCTGCCTGAGTCCCTCCACCACCTGATGCTCTGATGGCAGTTCCCTGACAAGAGGGAAGTGAAATATAAAATAATGTAGCCTGTTATAATTTCACAATTGCTTAAATGTATATGAAAAATAAATACAGTGAGCATTTGTGCAATTGGTAAATTAACTCCTCTGGTAGGATTAAAAAAACTGTTATCTGAATTCAGATCACAGGGGATAGAACTGAACTTCTTTGTAAGTTGTAATTCAGAAGTTTCACAGTGGCATCTCCTCTGAAGCTCCTTTGTTCAAGAGGGACAGTTTTAAGGTCAACAGAGTGTATGCCCTCAGAAGTTGAAATGTACTCCTACTGGTTTCTGAATATTGTCCTTTCTGATGTGTTGCTTACAGGCAGTATCCCCATCCACCACAACTTAAAACAGCTAGTCACTAGGTACAATAGGACATATAACAGAGACACAAACAAAGCAACCAGCTGATGCCAATGCTGCCCCCCTATCTACTGTGGCAGCACTATTACAGAACCTAATAATGTCAGCCACAACGTCATGGGCTCACTCACAGCTCATCTTACAGTGTGATATATGCTATCACCTTCCAGCAATGTCCTTTTGCATATACATAGGTCAAGCAGGCCCATCTCTACACAAGTGAATAAATGTATACAAATCTGGCACCAGAAAAGGAATAATTCAGCAGTATGAGAAGAACAAATAAACTTCACAAGGAAACTCCAGCATAAATCTGCTGAATTGCAAATTATGAAAAAGTTTAACTTCCTTCATTTGGGGCTCAACAGACATAATGGTTTCTTGTTCTACTACAGGAGTTAATTTAATAGTGGATGCAAAGATAATTCTATTATTGCCAGTCACCACTGTTGTTAAGGGTCACTGTGCTCATTTTGCATGCATCTAATCTCTAATTGTACTGTCACTTAGCAATGCTAATTGTGCCTTTAGTGCTGTGGTTGAAGAATCATTTTGCACTCATTTAGGCTCTACTAGAATTGTTGGCTGTAGTCCATGAAATACTATGCCATAAAAGAAATCAACTTTAAGGTGTCACAAGACTCTTTGCTGTTTTCTTGCAAAAGACCAAAATGGTTGCTCTTCTGGAAATTATTTTTGCATGTGTATTTCCGTAAGATTATATATAGTACCAAATCTATCTTACATGTTTTTATCAATATGAATTAATTTGTTGTAATGACTTAAAGCCAGAACCTTTAAAAATAATAATTAAGTAGCCCAACCACGTGGGAAGGGGCACATCATATGGGTGCCAATCAGAATCAGCATCCTGCCAGAGAAGAAGTGCCAGTTCTGTAGGATCCATGTGGTCTGATTAGAGAGAAGTGGCTCCCATGTAGCTATGTTAACATAGCATGACAGAAAGGCTAGCAAGGCAGAACAAAATGGACTCCCTTATCTTCCAAGCTGTAGTACCGCCATACCAAGGATACTATATCATTAACATATTTATGTCTCACCCTTCCTCCAATTGCTCAGGGCAGTGTATATGGGAGATAATCCTATGTTAGCCTCATAAATAATCCTACGTGATAGATTTCTCCAAGAAAGACGCTGACCCAAAGTCACCAACTGAGATTTACAGATTCAAATACAGGTTTAAGTCCAACAAAAAAGAGAGAATAAACTTCTTTATGGCACCAGTTTCCCCAACATTTTAAATTTCAAAGAATTTGGCTACGTTTCAAAGGAAAATACTCAGAATAATACTGCAAAATAATAAATGAGAGAGGATAATATATCCACAAACATCTATGGATCTCATTTTTCTTTGCTATACTGCTTACATTGTCAGTTCACACCACAGGCTGCAAACCTAGGAACACATGCTTTGGACTGAAATTCCACTGAAATTAAAAAGGACTTATTATGCACATAAGTGTATTTAGAATACAATGCTGGCAAACACTCTAGGCTACTATAAAGAAGCTAAACACTCCTCAGCAGTGCTATTTTTCTAGAAAAAGAGGTGCCAGAACTCACCATGAACACCTCTCTTGTTCTCTTATAATGGCAATGGAGCCCACCTGAAATGTGAAGGAACTGAGTTATGGTGAATTCAAGCTGAAAAAAGCCATTTCCCCCAGTCATTTCTGTGGAAATCTACCAATTTGACCTGTCAATAAAATTAACAGCGTATTGCTGATTGGAAACAATATTGCAAATTATTTTGTACACATATTTTAAACTGCTCCACTAACATAACTTTTCTCATGATTAAAATAATTGTATGTTATGTTGTGTGTATATGTATGTGAGGGAAAGAGGAGTTGAAGGGAGCGTGGAATGATAGTTGTGGTGGCGGAAGACATTTTGCCAAGAAGAAGAAGAAGGAGGAGGAGGAGGAGGACGGGTAGATTAACTGGCTGGTTTAGGATATTACTAGTTCTAACCCCATTCATCTCCAACTTCAGTTTGCTGTGAATTTGTTTTCATTGCTTCTCAAATAAGCATTCTGTTGTTAACCCTGGGTAATTGTCAGTGAGCCGCCCTCCCGATACCAGCATTCTGCACCTCACTATGGAGGGAATTCCAAAAATGGGGAACCATCACTGAAAAGGCCCTGCCATAGGCCACTGCCAACCGAGCAGCTCCTAGTGGCGGCACCAATAACAAGTCCTCACTGGACACTTGAAATGAGTAAGTGTTTGATTGCTTGGCAAAGCTTTTGTAAAAAGGAACGTTACAGTTAAGTTATTACATTAAGAAATAGGAATAAATCATTTCTCAATGAAAGCCATTTTTTATCTTTTTAAGAAATATATTCATTGATAAAATATGAAACACACACACTAGAATGACATCAATATTTACTACAATAATTTCTAAGTTGAAATGTTGATCTGAAGTATTTTGAACAGTTGACTGAATTTGAAGCTCTTATTAGTAATAATAAAAAGAAGAGAAACGACAGCCTGTCTACCTTGCACAAGGTCTGCATTGCACAACTGGTGCAACTAGCTCCCTGCACTCCCTGCAACCGGTTGTCAAAAGGTAGCAGGTGGACTGTAAAGCTGTGTTTGATTTCTAGCCTGGAGTTGGGTCATCACTGTTATAACACAGTTAGCATTTTCTCTAGTCTGTTAAAAACATTGCTGCTTATCTAGTATGGCAGTAACCTTCTGTAAAACCTTCTGAGCCCGGCCTTGGCTGGGGAGGGCGGGGTATAAATAAAAAATTATTATTATTATTATTATTATTATTATTATTATTATTATTATTATTATTATTATTATACATTCTAAGGGACAAATATAACCTCAGTAAACAGAGGCATACATTTCTGGGCAAATCAACGAATAAAAAAATCACATTCCCCGCTCCCCAAAAAAAACCCTGGTAGAAACAGCCAACTTTATTTTAAAGTGGGATTCAGAGGTAGTATCATTGATGCTGTTTAACAGATGGAGGAAAATAGGGGTTACTGACAATTCATTTAAGAGTGGGCAACACATAGACTAGTAGAACTGATAAGAAGGCAAAGATGGCACATATCAGCTTTTAATGCCAGTTAAAAGTGTTTGTTTGACTACAATGTAGAAATGTTTAGCAGTGCCAGTCCTATTGGTGAAAAAGTGGCCTGAATTTATATACATTATCTATTGCTTTTAATACCAATAGCCATGAGGATTAGATAAGGATTCAAACAAAGAAGAAAACATTCAATTTTCTTGCATTACTTATAAATTAAGTTTTTTAAAATGTTATATTTTCACTGACTGATACAACCCGGGTGTCAATGAGTGAACTGATCTCAAATAAATTATTCTTCCACTGTGCTTTCCTGAACAGAACATTTTCTGCTGTGATCCATTTAGGAAAAATCAAGATTGCATAAAATTTTGCATTATTAGGAGAGCTGAGCCATTCTGGAAGAACATTCCACACATTCTCAAAAACATACCTACTACTCCCTCAAGGATCAAACTCAGGGAAAACTGGCTCTGCCAGGTTGTAGTACAAGCTAGATTGCAAAGTGTTGATTGGCTGGCACATATGACGTCCCAATCCCTCCTCCCCAGGGCAATTTAAGACAACCACATAGGAAGTTCAGTCAATGAAATGTACATGCAGTCCAACAGCCCTTCTACAGCATGGAGAAATGGGCAACACCGATTACTCAGTCAGCATTAGAAATGCTGGTAAGTATACCTGTCAATTAGATTGACACAGAGAAAGAGCACACCATGCAGGAGGAAAAACAATGCGGTGTCTGCTGTGCACACTGCACACAGCAAAAATGCCTTTCAGACTCTCACAGGCATGGATGGATTAGAATGGCCTGCAAGGCAGGCCCAGATTATGTGCTTTAAAAAAAATAAAAATAAAATGTAAGCCAGTCTCTAGTCCTCAGAGATGGAAAATTATGAGGCAAAATCTGCAAGCACCTTCTGAGTGATTTCTTTGAGATAAGTCAGTCTGGCTACTACCACCCCTCAGTGTTTTTAACTAATCAAGTCAGAACTTGATTGATGAGTGCATTGTTTAGATCAGGGGTCAGCCAGCTTTTTCAGCAGGGGGCCAGTCCACTGTCCCTCGGACCTTGTGGGGGGCCAGACTATAAATTGAAGACGATGAAAAAATGAATGAATTCCTATGCCCCACAAATAACCCAGAGATGCATTTTAAATAAAAGCACACATTCTACTCATGTAAAAACACCGGGCAGGCCCCACAAATAACCCAGAGATGCATTTTAAATAAAAGGACACATTCTACTCATGTAAAAACACACTGATTCCCGAACCGTCCGCAGCCCAGACTGAGAAGGCGATTGGGCCAGATCCGGCCCCCGGGCCTTACGCCTACCCATGGTTTAGATGCAAGGCCTTAGAAATTCCTGGAGGCCTAGAGAGCTACTATTTACCTCTCCCCTTTAGTGCACTTTACCTACCTACTATAGTTTTCTAATCCTTGGTGTTCAATGTACTAGTTCTAAAGACTGACTATAGATTTCTCCCTTTGCCCTTCCTTCCTTTCTAGCCACCAGGATACAGTGTTCCTATGCTTGATTTATCTGAGATCTGATGCTCCCTTGCCTAGAAGTTACTTTCTATGAATGCTACCGCACGATAAATGTGAGTGGATGCTAAACACACAACCAGCCCCCTTCCATGGTAAATGAAAATGTGAAAACTTTGCAAAGAGACTTAGGCATGCCCTCTGAATAGTTAACTTACAGTAAAATGGTAAGTGTATACACTCAGAAGTTTCTTTGTGTGTAATGGGACACACACACACACACACACACACACACACACACACACACACATACACAAAGCTTAGGCTTTTTTTGTTAGGAAGAAGCAGAAGGGTTCGTGGTGAGGGGGATAAGTTTCAATGAAAAACAAACAGAACTTAAATACTGTATAGGCCGTTCACTACGCTTAAAATTAGTCAACTTGAAATTTGCACACATTTAAATTACGTGACTGAATTTATTTTATTGCATTTATATCCCACCTTTTTCTCTATGGACCTCAAGGTAGTCTACATGGTTCTCCCCATTGAGGTAAGTTAGATTGAGAAACAGTGACCTAGTGAGCTTCATGGCTGAGTGGAGATTTGAACCCTGGTCTCCCAGGTCCTAGTCCATCACTCTGAACACTACACCAGTGGTGGCGAACCTATAGCACGTGTGCCAGAGGGGGCACTCAGAGCCCTCTCTGTGGGCACATGTACCGTTGCCCCAGCACAGAGTTCGTTACTAGAAAGCCAGGAATCGAGGCTCGCCATTGTGATGCAAACACAGGGACAGATTTGTACTGGGTGCTTCATTATTTTGCTCAGAACTGTAATCTTTGTTATGAATTTCTCATGCAGCATGTTTTATATTCCTGTGTTCAAATTTTTTGTAGACTCCAAGTCAGGAACACCGAAAAAGGAATACAGCAAAAAAGAAGAAGAGAAAAGCCAGAACAGAGAGTGGAAGATCGTTGAATGCAATGGGAAAGCATTCTGACTTCTTTGCAATGAAAGTGTTGTGTGTCACACATCAAGTGTCAGACGGCACTTTGACACCAACCACAAAAGCATTGCCCAGCTTGGTGAAACTGAAACAAAAGAGTTTCTCAAAGGGAAACAGAGGAAATACCATTCCCAGTATCTTAAGTTTTTGCAACTCTCTTTCTAGAACAGATCATCTGACAGCTGCCAGTTTTCAAATTTCACTGTGCATAGCAAAACATGGTAAGCCCCTCTCTGATGGGGATATTATCAAAACGGCTATGTTGTCTGGAAGTAATTCCCTTTTTCATGATTTCCCAAATAAGGATAAAATCACTGAACAGACAACCACAAGATGTAGGGGAAACGGCAGAAAGGATGTTTTGTGATAGCAAAACCTTGCAGAGAAAACAGCAGGTTTTTGAAAGAGACCTTGGACAGCTGAAATATTTTCCAAATTGAAAAAATGCATTTAGAAAATTCCACAACATTTACAGACAATCTTACAAGCCATCGGGAAACCTGCAAGGCATTTCCTAGCGTTGTAGCAGTTGTTTTTTCTAAACTGAAACCTCAGTACAGTGGTACCTTGGGTTACATACACTTCAGGTTACATACGCTTCAGGTTACAGACTCCGCTAACCCAGAAATAGTACCTCGGGTTAAGAACTTTGCTTCAGGATGAGAACAGAAATCGGGTGGCGGCGGCGCAGCGGCAGCAGGAGGCGGCCCCATTAGCTAAAGTGGTGCTTCAGGTTAAGAACAGTTTCAGCTTAAGAACAGACCTCCGGAATGAATTAAGTACTTAACCCGAGGTACCACTGTATCCCAGTTAAATTGCCGCATTGGCACTTGGTGATCAAGAAGCGGTTTTGGGTTGCTGTTTGGACACTCGGTCTCTCAAATGTTCGCCATCACTGTACTACACTATGCTGGCTTTACATGCTTGGCCGCTGACCTGTTCACAATCACATAAGGCAGAAAGTTTAAAAGCTCATCTGGTGTGGAAAGTGCTTTTAAGCTCTCTGCGTTGCTTACTGGGCTCTGGAGGCCTTTGTGAGATTTCATGGTGCCATCCGAGATCTCGTGATGCCTCTAGAGTCCATGCGAGAGCTTCCCAGAGCTGAATAAGACAACAGGAGTGTGACTTTGCTTTATCTCCTTCATCTCTCTGTGCTTTTGATACCACTGACCATGGTGTCCTCCTGAACCATCTATGTGGGATAGGTATTGGGGGCACTGTGTTACAGTGATTCCACTTCTATTTCCAGGTTCAGTTCTCGAGAACAGCACTGTTTTGCAGGGTATGATTTTATCTGCGTGCTATTTAACATCTACATGAAGCTGTTGGGAGAGATCATTAAGGGATTTGGAGCACATTGTCAACAATACGCCAATGAAACTCTATTTCTCCATAGCCTCTTTCATGTGGCGGAAGCTGCCCTTTGAAATGTGCTTCCCATGAACATCAGGCACACACCCATAGTACTGGCATTTAGGTAAAGGTAAAGGGACCCCTGACCATTAGGTCCAGTCGTGACTGACTCTGGGGTGGTGGCACTCATCTTGCTTTATTGGCCGAGGGAGCAGGCGTACAGCTTCTGGGTCATGTGGCCAGCATGACTAAGCCGCTTCTGGCGAACCACAGCAGCGCACGGAAACGCTGTTTACCTTCCCGCTGGAGTGGTACCTATTTATCTACTTGCACATTGAGGTGCTTTCGAACTGCTAGGTTGGCAGGAGCAGGGACCGAGCAACAGGAGCTCACCCTGTCGTGGGGATTCGAACCGCCAACCTTCTGATCGGCAAGTCCTAGGCTCTGTGGTTTAATCCACAGCACCACCCCGGTGCATTTAGGTGCCTACCCAGTGCATTTACGTCCCCTGGCATTTAGGTGCCTGCTTAAAACTCAACTGTTCACCCAGTCTTTCTCTGAGGGGGTGATCCAGCTATAGTGATGTATTAATCTGATCTAATTGTTTGTGATATATTTTGTACATGTTTTATGAATGTAATTTTATTGCTGATTTCATGCTATTCAGCCCTATATTTTTCCTTAATGTTGGGGGTACGCCAGTTTTTGAAATAAATAAATAAATACATATTTGTGTACACTTCAAATCTAGTGGAATTGTGCCAAATAATGATCCTTTATTGTAAATCAATTAGTAAGTCTTTCTAGTTTACAGCTAAGCACAATTATGTGCCATAGTTCAAAAGAAAAGTATATGGAAAAATACAGATCTGTCAAGGCTCAGTACACAGAATGTATCCAGGTCTAGTTTTTTAAAATAGAAGTAGACAGGCCATGTCAAACCTTCACAGGCAATGAATTCTGAATTCAAGAAGTGTCGTTAACAGTTGGAAAGCATGGAATTTCAAGGACTTCAATATAAAGTGGAAGGTTGTCAGGAAGCCAGTAGTGCAAGACCTCTGTGAGAAGCCGTGCATATACCGCTGCAAAGTGAGAGGAACAATGAAAAGAGTACCAAGCTGCTATATAATTTCCCAGTTAAAATGGGACAGTGATGAAATATGTAATGTAATTACCATATTTTTTGCCCTATAGGACACACTTTTTCCCCTCCAAAAATGAAGGGGAAATGTGTGTGCGTCCTATGGGGCGAATGCAGGCTTCAGGAAGCTATCCACAAGCCTTGGGAGCCCGTGGGAGTTCCCACCGGACTCCCAAGGCTTGCAGACAGCAGCCTGCAGCCCGAAACCTGGGGAGCTCAGCGGAGTGCGCCCCGGGCTTCGGGCAGCTCTCAGCAACCCTTGGGAGCCCAGCGCGAAGTGGCGCCGGTCTCCCAAGGGTTGCAGAGAGCTGCCTGCATCCCAAAGCCTGGGGCGCACTGTTCAGCGCTCCCCAGGCTTCGGGCAGCTCTCCGCAAGCCTGGGGAGACCGGTGCGACTTCCCGCGGGCTCCCTAGGCTTGCGGATATCAGCCTGTTCTGGGAGCTGGGGTCGGAGGAAGCTCGGGCTTCCCCCGCCCCAGCCCCGCGCCTGGGGGGGGGAATAATTTTTTTTCTTTATTCCCCCCCAAAAAACTAGGCGTGCCCTATGGGCCGGTGCGCCCTATGGGGCGAAAAATACGGTAGCACCTGGGACATGTTATAAGCTAGCAAGATAATTTCTGACGGGGGGGAAAGCGCATGCACATGCACGCGCACACACACATATACAGCTTCTACCCCAGAAACTTTGACCCTGTTGGATGGATGGAGAACTTCTAGCATGGGACAGACACTCTCCTTTTAATAGTTCCAAAATCAGTTTGGAGTGAAGCAATTTTCTTCACATTTCTCATTTTTCTTTGTAATAATTAATTGGGGGGGAAACTGTTATATAAAGTGAGCAATTGTCCCTGAGAATAATTTCCTCATTAAGCATGCAAGAACCTGAAGAAATTAAAAAAAGATACTAAAAGCTCTGTCCTGATCATGTTTATGCTTCAGATTGTATTAAATAGGATAACACACTTAGTGGTAGAACAGTTAACTTCCATGAATGGAAATATCAGAACAAGCTCTAAAATGCACCATCAAATAATGCTAAAAATCTGGTTGTTCCATTTCAAATCTCACTTGCTAAATAGGTAAAGTGCCAGAATTCATCTGGCTTTACTGACCTATTAAAAAAAAAAGACCAGCTTGCAGAAAGGCAACATATGAATGAATAAATACTTTCAAATTGCTGTTCCACAATCAGACAGAAATGTCCGTACGTTATCTACAAATTCTATATAAATTGCCTTATGACAGTGCATGTTCATTGTACGACTTGATTAGTCTCTAGAACCATAATGCCAATGTCTTAACTCTGTTGCTTTAAAATCCACCCCTTATTTAAATACACATAGCACCAGTGTCAAACGCATTCACACCACATTTATGCCAAGACGGACAGAATGCTTTAATCTAGTTCCTTTTTCTAAATGAAGGACTATTTTGAGATTATTTTGGAACTGGAATAAAGACTATTTGGGGTCACAGCTGCTGATCTTTTGAAGAAGCCTGGGGAACAAAGCACTAGTGAAACAAAAATGCAAACCAGATTCCTTTCTCAAATTATTCATTTAACATTTCTGATCACATGTCACTTCTTAAGTCATCTGAATGCTCAAGAGGTTCCATAGGAAAGCTTTCCACCCTCTGACTTTTTAAAATCAATAATAATACAAACATATTCAAACGTATCTTGTGTGGTTTTCTTTTTATAGCAAGACTTGTCTGTGTGTGTGTGAGAGAGTAAATTCAGCTGTAGGACAGCATTTCTCAATTAGGTCTAACGCCACCCACTGAAATTAACTCAGAGATTATGAATGCAGTGCAGCACTTCACAGAAAAGCATACAGAACAAGGAAAAATAGCCATATTCACTATTTGTTAAAATTGCTCAGCTGCTATCCCATGGCAGTCATATAAGCAGGCACACAGCTGTGGCCCACATTTCTTGATCTGAGCTTTCACAGAATGGATAGAAATAATACAAATGCAGGGAGTCTTACTACGTATGTCCATCCCCTCTTTCGCGCAAAGTAGTAACTAGACTGATCTGCCACGATAACATTTTGTTTTATTTTCCATGATCAGCTGTTCAATACCTAACAACTTTTACTGATTAAGGCTCTGTGACACTTTTTATGAAAATGATGAATTTCTCAGGTCCTCACATCATTATCTGAATACAGTTTATCCCCACAGAACAGGATTCTGGGGAGTCCTTGTTTGTTTTAGAAGCTTATTAGGGACTGAGAAGATCATCAATGGATTATAAACATCCCTGAAAGAAAACATGCCTATTGCAATGTGCATCAGAGTGCTGGTTGTATTCTAAGGAACATAGAAAGCTGTTTTATATAGTCAGATAATTGGTTCATTTTACTCAGTACAATCAAACCTTGGCTGTCAAACAACTGGCTTCCGAAATGTTCGACAACCAAGGCGTGGCTTCTGATTGGTTGCAGGAGCTTTCTGCACTCGATCGGAAGCTGTGTCGGACATTCAGCTTCTGAAAAACGTTCGAAAACCAGAGCATTTACTTCCAGGTTTTCAGCGGGAGCCGAGGTTTGACTGTATTGTTTACACCAACTCTCTGTGACTCCAAGGTTTCTGATTGGGGACATTCCTAGCCCTGCCTGGGGATGCTGGGGATCCAACCTCAGAACATTTGCATGAAAAACATGTGCTCTATCACTGAGCCCACCCCCTAAGGCAGACATTCAGTCTAGGAAGTACAATGGTGGAGACAACAAGGGTCACAAAAGTGCCCTGAATTGAACTTCGACACTAGAAAAAATTATTCAACTTGGGTCCCCAAGATGTTGTTGGACTACAGCCCCATCATCCCAGGTCATTGACGAAGGATGATGGTAATTGTAGTCCAACAACATCTGGGGTTCCATATATTTAAAAAGGCTGCCCTATAAACATGCCCCAGGAACCTTGGCTGTATTAAAAATTTCCACAGCAAAGACGACAATATGGGAAAGATCTGTTGAATATGAAAACAATTGCCATAGAATAAGCTGTTCTAAAGAACTATACCAATCTGAAGACTTTTCTTACATTGCCATAAGCAAGTATATATAGTAACTTACAAGAGATTTACAACTCACAAAAGTTCTCAAATGCTGCTTACTATTAAAAGCACTAATAATGAAAATAACAGCTCTTACTTTAGCCCTGTTATGGCACCAGTCTCAAAACCAGAAGTTTTGAGAGGAGATCATTTTAATTGGAAAAATTGCACAGGATTAAGCCAGGGGAAAACCCACCTTGCAATGTTGAATTCCTCACGCCACATAACATCTAGTTTGGGCCTTACTTCAATTTAACAAATGAAGTGTCTATCCTTAATACTCAACTCCTATATCTTTCATACCAAAAGGGAATATACATTTATAGCACAATAATGATAATGATGGTGATGATAGTGATAGTGATAATACAGGTGATCATTACACAGTGGTGACCTGCTACATATACCGTAACCACTTGGTAAATCATTTGTATATGTTTCCAGGCAATGAGGAAAAGATTGTTTTGCCAGGTACCTGATCAGAACTCTGGGGAAGCAAAGGAGTATTAAAGTTATCCTCAAAACCTGCCAAAACCATAAAGATTGTGTAGTAATCTTAAATTACTGCTTCATAAATGGTTGTTGGCACTTCCTCTGAGTAGGCATAAAAGAGGGTAAAACAGAAATATGGGTTCCCCCTTTTTAAAAAAAAGAATGCTACATTAGCACATACACTGTTTGTTAATGCAAGCAATATAAGACTGGGAACAACTTTTCCCATTTACTGCATATCTCTAGCCATGTCAGACAATTACAATTTATTTATACACTCCTTTTCAGCCAAAAGGTTTGTAAAAGTGGTGATCAGTATATTAAACAATATACAGAGTAGACTACAACTGTATCCATCAGTCGCAAAACAATACAAGGCAGCAAAATCACAACAATATGGTTCTTTGTAGTGTAGAAGAGACAAGAAGATTTACTCTACAGCAAAGGTCAGCAAACTTTTTCAGCAGGGGGCCAGTTCACTGTCCCTCAGACCTTGTGGGGGTGCCGGAATACATTTTGAAAAAAATAATAATGAATTCCTATGCCCCACAAATAACCCAGAGATGCATTTAAAATAAAAGGACACATTCTACTCATTTAAAAACATGCTGATTCGCGGCCCGGATTTAGAAGGCAATTGGGCCGGATCCAGCCCTCGGGCCTTAGTTTGCCTACCCATGCTCTACAGCAGTGTTTCCCAACCTTTTTTGGGCAACGGCACACCTGTTTAATGAAAAAAATCTCGCGGCACACCACCATTACAGCCCCGTGACGTCAGCGCGCAGCGTCACGCCGGGAGGGACGCACGAAAGTGAAAGTTTTTAATTTTTTTCCCTCCCCCTTGCCGGGGAACCTCCAAGCTTTGGGGGTGGGGGGGGGAGGAGGCAGCAGAGCGAGGGACTGAGGGACGGCGGCAGCTGAGGCGGCGGCGGCTGTTGTGGTGGTGGCGGCGATAGCGGGCGGAGGAGGGGGCGGCGGCGGGAGTTGCTGCTGCTGTTGTTGCTGCTGCTGCCCGGACATGCCGGCCTCCTCCTCCTCCGCTGTCTCGCGCTCCTCCCTTTTGCACGCGCTGCCCCGCCGCTCGGCACCACCACCGCGGAGCCGCCCCCGGCTCGACGCGGATCCTCGCCGCCGCCGCCTCTCACCGCCCGCCTCGCCCGCCTCCCTCCCACGGCACACCAGCCGACGTCTCACGGCACACTAGTGTGCCGCGGAACACCGGTTGGGAAACACTGCTCTACAGGATATCCACATATGACTTCAACTGAACAGGATCCTCTAGAGAGAACACATAGTATTACGTAATCCTGATTTTAAAATGTATGTCAATACAGAAGTTACACACTTCCTAAGATGATTAATGAAGCTCATTAATAAAAGCCTAAGGGAAAGCTCTGCCTCAATATTCACATATGTGCTTAACAAAAAACTGAACCTGAAATGTGGGAGAGGGCAGGGTGACATGCTGGGAGAAGCACTGTCTGAGATATTCACAAACTACTTAACAAAATTGATTATGTTAACATGAATGCAGCTGTAAATAGCTGACATGTTAATATTCATATATTTCAATTTTATTATTGAATATGAAAATAGTTATAATGGACACTAGAACGACAAGCACCTCTGCCAAAAGGGGAGAGCTTAGTTTTGAAATACTTGCATAGATTCTGCCATTGCTACTTTTCAACATAAAAGTTATGGGCACCTACCTAAAAGTAACAGGCTGTTATCTAGCCCTTCAATGCTATACAAGGCTCCACACATGCACCTACCATGGCAAGTTTCCCCTCTGCTCTGGTAAGCTTGGGAAGGGGACAAGGGCTCATCCCCACAGTTGTGCTGGCCTTAAGGGTATTCTAACAAGATCTGAAGTGTTGGTTCAAGCAAAAAGTAGATATGTAAGGAGAATTCCTAGATGCCAAGGTCCAAGTTTCGGGCAAGTACTCTTTGATGAGAGAACACCAGCAGAGATTTAAAATCACAAAATATGCAGCGAAGTAAAACATGCAAATATAGGCTGTTAGACCTTTAAAATATGCCCTTGCAAAGTTTTCCTCTTCCCCTAGCATAGAAAAAGACCACATGTTTGGTAAGCTAAAAATGATTTACAGTGGTACCTCGGTTTACGAACTTAATCTGTTCCAGAAGTCTGTTCTTAAACCAAAACCTTTCTTAAACCGAGGCACGCTTTCCCTAATGAGGCCTTCCACCACTGGTGCCCTTCCACCGTTCAAATTCAGTTCTAAGACCGAGGTAAAGTTCGCAAACCGGGACACTACAGAAAATAATATGAAGACACATACACTGCTACCCCTAAGCAGATCTGGGCATGGACAGTAGAGTTGCCACCTTTTTTAACTGACCCTGTGCCTTAGCAGCAGCCTAGCACACAAAACTTAAATAGGAAAAGCTTTTGCTGTTGCCTTATCTCTATCACCTGATTATTTTCCACTTATCAGATGGCTTTTAAAATTACAAAAGCAGAGCTACTAAAATGGTTGGCAACCAAGAGAGATAAGCAGTACTGAAAAACTGATGCAATAAGCAGAAAACACTCAACATGGAAATCAGATACAATGAAAATAAACTTTTTTTAGCAAAAATGGGTGATCTGTAAAGAACCCAACTTTTTATTAAGCAACAGAAGCAACTTCAGATTTAGAATACATATCAACTTTATTGCATAGGAATTTACTATATAAAGATGCAGTTCTCTAAAAGAAAAGAAAAAACATACATGAAACTGGTCAAGCAACACAATGTGTTTTGGGGGAAATTGCACACTTTGTCTGAATACAGAAATGCTATCAGCATTAAAATCCTTTAATTAGATTTATAGAGCAAATGTATTTCTGGTCGTGGAGCAGTGAGACAGAACGGAGTGGCAAGGTGTATGAAACTCTGCTGAGCACAGGAGCAGGTTTTAAAGGAGGAGAAAGTTGGTGTCTTTTTTTGTTATTCTAGCTCCAGGCTAGGCAGCCTGGAAAATTGTTTTATACAGACAGGGTCTTGAATTGCTGTCTGCAACTATGCCAGAACATTCTGCAATAACTGGACTTTCCAGGTCAAGCGCAAACAATGCCCCACATTGAGTGCATTGAAGCAATCCAATCTTGAAGTCACCAATACCTACACTACTGTGGTCAATGTCCTCTGGCCAAGGAACAGTTATAGCTGGCCAAAGCTGCTTCTAGCTATGGAGACCGCCTTCTTCAAGAAGGGAAACCACTTCTTCCTCCCAGTGGTGCTCTTTGAAGCAGCTCCTTTCAACTTTCAAAATCAGAAACTGAAAGGAGCAACATGGAGCATCTTGCAAAGGGCTCATTTTGGCTGTGCATGCCTGTCCCCTCTTGGGAAAAGGCATGCACAGCCAAAGAAAGCAACCCCTTTTGGAAGAAGCTGTCTTTTGGAAAGATTGGCTGTGCATAGGACTTCTTCTGTGATACTCCCAAACAGCAGCTGGCTGACCCTGTCCCGAACAGTAGATAGGGAGTGCACAAAAACAGTTGCTTTTGCAAAAGACTTTCAGGCAGCGCTGCCACCACTACCACAGTACTCTTATTTGGGCCTCCAGAGGCTCAAATAGGTGAACATGAACTGTCTGAAAGCTCTTTGCAAACAGCAAAACTGAAAGTTCTGGGACTTCAAAGCACAGCATTACTTGATGTCATAGTGATGCCAGGGGATTGACAGATGGCAGCCTTACACACCTGCTAAATTTGGCCCATCTGGGGTTGAAGAGATAATGATCTGTTATCTCATCAGAAAAGTTTCCATACCCCACGACAGACTCACTGAGGTTAATGGGCATGACTTAGGTTCCTTAATTTCAATGGGTCAACTCCAAGTAGGACTAATATTGAGTACAACCCAAAGTGATTAAACCACAACAATGAAACTGTTCAGCCTTCATAGCAATGCTAACATTGCCAGGTGTGAGATTAAACAATGGAGTTCTGTATCAGACTACAAAGAACCAATATTTTTTTTCCAGCTTGCCAGGAGCTATCTAAAAGCACAGTTTTTGATCTTTAAAAGTTGGGTAGCAGTATCAATCAGAACATATAGATATAATAAACACTGAAGTAGAATTCAACTTTCTCAGTTAACCCTAACCTTTTTAATCCTGTTCTTAAAAGCTACCAATTTCAAGCATGTTTTGTATATAGCATTTTGCAACAGTTTCATAACAGTATTTTTTTAAAGTTTATTTTAGCACCTCACCCTGCAACTCAGCTTTCCCTGAAATAAGACCATGGGGTGGGACTGGGAGTAAGGGAGAGAAGCACATTAACAGCTTGCTAATCAAGGACAAGTGTTTGGAGTCCTAAACTGTTAATTTTGTTGTGTGCCAACAGCTCAGCTGCAAATTGTTATGGGTTGTCTGCTTTTTTCTTCATTTTCCATCAGAAAGTGTGACAAAACCTGCAAAAACAGGTTAGACCTCTTTACTAAAATTCTCTAAGCTTGGCAGTGAAGTATAGTTTTAGTACTGTATACCTTTTTCAACAGTAAGGGACTACATTGATTGACTTTCAAAAAGAAGGTAATTTGTACAAAAGTAGTGGTCTTCAAATACACTCTTTGCCCCATGGCTGCTTTAGATGAAACAAAATTCATGCAATCGAAAGTTTCAGATGTGTTAATCCCATATGTAATATTTATAAATTGAGTTAAAATTTAGAACCTTTATACTGTTGTTCACAAAATAAGCAGGCATGTCAGATTATGAGACCAGTTAGTATCTATCCAAGATTTTATAACATTCTATGTGGTTTGAAATACCAGCTACCAGAGAACACAGAACAAACATGTTAAGTTTTTACCCATTCACAAAGCAAAAATTACAAGTTATCTTAACACTTCATGATCACATTTCAGAAAGAATTGAGGAGGCTAGACTTAATTTAAACTGTGATGCACAGTTCTCTAGCAGTCAAAGCTTTTCCTGCCCAAGGAGTCTGCAAAAGTGAAAGGAAGCAGCAAAATCTGATTCCATAAAAACCTAATTACATTGTCCACAGGATACTTATACAATGAAACCATCAAATGTGATACTATAGGAAGTGGGGGGGAGGGTCATTCCTAAATGCAAAACCATACAATCGGTATGAATTATTAAAATAGAGACTTAGATTAATTCAGCAAGTAGCAAAAGCTGTCACTGAACAGTACAATTTTAGCTGAAATTATGTGAAACAACAGATACACCACTGCAATGATCAATGAAGGCAAATATTTCAAGATAATGGCACAGTTTTAGCGCATGTTTCCATCTGTGATGTTCCTAGTCTTCTGCATTCTTTGGCAGAAACAATCATAGTAACTGCATACACTTAAGCAACTTCTGATTGCTACTCTTGTTTGTTTGCAATGCAGACAGAAGCATACTGAGTATGCACAGTATGGCTGCAGGCTGAGAACTAGATGCAACTTGGAGTTTATCTATTGGCAGCTCAACCTCTGATTCAGCTGCAGCAGCAATAATACCATTCCACCTTGTTTGCTGAATAAGATCAACCACTTCTAAGAGAATTATGATCTTATCACAGAAGTCCTTATGGTACATAGTTAAAGATATTTTGAAAACTATATCTGCATCTACATTTTAAAATCAAGCAAAAAAAAAAAGGGGGGGGCCCATTTAAGCTACCCCGGCCAATTTATTTATTTTAAACCATTCTTAAAATATCTTGCCTCTAACATAGCTAGTAAAAATAGCTTATAGTTAAGGATCTTTGTTCACATAACCACCTGGGTATATTGTAGCAGCCTGAAAGGCTTGTGTGTTCCCCCCCCCCCTGCTTCGCCCCAAATTCTTGGTCAGAAACTTGTCTCTAACTACCAAAACAAGGTTTGGCTTTCAGCACATTCTGGGTTTCATACTTTCTCTAGTACTTGAGTGTGCATGCACAACCTTTAGAAGAGCTGACAATGTGCCTAGATTATTGTATGAAGAGGTGTTCAGTGAACACCTAATTAAAAAGAAAAAGCAGTAAAACCCTGGTAGGGTCAAGAAGGAAATGCTAAATAAATTTCAAATGATCAAATGAATGATTTGGTATGTAAATAGATCCCATTTTTCTACCACAGGACCCTCAAAGCAGCTACATCAGTTGCAAATGCCATTCAAGCCAAGCCCCAGCGAACCTTGCTAACGGGACACTAGGTCACATAAAGCATAAGACAATTCCTTCTACCAATTATTAAAAACATCCAGCTAATGCTTCAAAAAAGTTAGGCAACCTGACAAAAGTATGTTTATCAACCTCCAGAAACCTGGGCAACAGACAACCTAACAGTGTAGTACATGATCATTTACTACATATTTGCTAAACATTTCACAAGTTAGTATTAGTTCAAGCCCGTGAAACATTGGAAGGAATGCTTTCACTGAGAATGGGCTACTGGGCTCTGCCTCCTCCAGGCCTCTATGCTTTTTTTCTCTCTTTTTGGTCAGGCATCAATTTCTGCTTACCGTCTGGATATATACACGGCCTACAACAGTACTCTTCCCAAGAACCTGCATTGTCAAGTTGGCGCTTGGTCAGTGATTAGTGAAATTTCTTTTCCTCCTGTGTCAGCTGCTTTAAAAGAATTGCATGCCCATGTGCAGCACACAGTCCGTTTTACTCTCACTGCATCCAGCTTCACTCTCGCCACAAAATTATATATTGAACCATCTCAATTCTACTTCCTCACCTGGAACTCTTCAGATTTGCCTCAAGTACAGCACATCGAAAAGTCACATACACTCATTTCCCAGGCAAACGAAGGTTAGAGAAGTTAATGCTATAATTGAGATTTTTGGAACTCTTCTAAATTTGGGGCTAATTCATCCACAGCTAGCTACTAAGAAATATGGGTGTCTCCGCAGTCCTTTTTGCCTTTCCAATATCCATTTCCATCCAAAGAACATAATTCTTTCTGTGCCTTTCTCCATGTGAAATAGCTTCCACCAGAATATTGTGTTATCATAGCAACTGAATCCACAATGGGGTGGGGGTAGGGAGGATTCCACCCACTGACCTTTTAGTAAAATTTCCTCAGTCCCCACTTCCCTAAGCATATTGCCTGCTCTCATCATCGTTCTCTTAGTCCCCCTGCTTCCAACATTTCTTTTCTATGCCTTCTGCTTTCTGCTGTTTTCACTGCCCCCTTGTCCCCAAATCCATTATATTTAGGACCTGGTACTTCCTTTCAACCTTTCAGTCTCCACTACTCTCCATGCCTATCCAGTTCTCCTCCAGGCTACTGTAACATCACAGCAGTTCAGCCAGCAGCTATGGAAGTTGGTACACTGACAGGCAACAGACAGTCAATGTTTACAGTTAAGCTAAAGTGAAATGGAGTGTACCACCAGAAAATAGCAAGGGGGATGTTGAGAGTTCTTTATCTCTACTCCACTGCAGCTTCGTATTTAGAGGTTGGAATTGTAATACTGCACAGGTAGCTCCTACATTAAACGTGTACTGCAAATCCATCCTATACAGTGGTACCTCGGTTTAAGATCAGCCCTGTTTATGAACTATTTGGTTTGCAAACTCTGCAAAACCAGAAGTAGTGTCCCGGTTTGTGAACTTTACCTTGGTCTAAGAACGGAAGCCGAACGGTGGAAGGGCACTGGCGGAGGGAGGTCTCATTAGGAAAAGTGTGCCTCAGTTTAAGAATGGTTTCTGTTTAAGAACGGACTTCCGGAATGGATTAAGTTCGTAAACCGAGGTACCACTGTATTAAGTGGTGGTTAACAACATGGATTTACTATGTGGAGGAACAACAGTCAGGTTGGGGAATGGAAAGGGCATCTACTTGCTCAGTAAGTGTGCCAGTCCTGGCTCCCTATCATTGTTATTTATTATTATTTTGTGGTTATGTACTCTGAGCTTTCAAACCATCCAAGGTTGCCCAAGACTTGGGCTTAAAATGATGCTGCAATCATGATTCTTATATAGCATCTGATTGCTAGTAAGGACTGGGAAAAGATGGACAGATAGAAGTGAAATCCAAGTAAGAAATCTAACTACTGATTGGCAAGGCCCCAACCCCATTCAAGAAGTCCCAGGGCACAACCATTATTGATAGTCTTTGTCCTCCCTTAGTAACTCATATGTGGGGGTTTTTGGGTGCTGCTAAATCTTTAGGTTCCTGTGGCAGCCTTGAAGACTTTTCACCAATCACACTCATGGGCACAAAACTGAAATGCTTTGTCTCCAGTTTAGAGCTAGTAACTATTAACATATAACCACACAAGGTTATTGAAGTGATTTAATTAAGTGTATGATGAATCATTATTATGAAAGGCTATTCAGAAGTTACAGCTGGAATGGAATATGACAGCCTTTGTCTTGATGAGGAAGAGTCATTAGACACATGCTGCATCAACATGTTGTTATAAGGGGGAAAACTGCTCCTTTTCTCTTATGGGGTACCCAAGAGCCCACAGAGTGTCCTCATGTAGGTACTGCTTATAACAATGTGAAGAACAATGATGGCTGCCTGTTGTTTTCACAGCGCAGTTCAAGATGCTGGGTTTCTTGCAAGTGGCTTTCAATAGCTGGGCTCCTCAACAGATTCTTCCCCAATCTGGGTACGCTCAAATGTCTTGGACTACAACTCCCATCAACCCTAGTCAGCACAGCTCTGCTGGCTGAAGCTAATAAAAGTTGTAGTCCAAAACATCTTGAATATACCAGGTCAGCAAATTTTGCCTTAATATCTAAAATATAGGAACTATACCTAAAATTTAATGGTATGATCCTTTGATAATGTCAATTTTTATATAGACAGAAGGCAACACAATACATATACATGTACTTGCAGGACTAAACTAGATGAGATGTGATATCTGTACTCACATCCCCTGCCATTGCCTTTTTGATTAAAAGCAACTGGAGGGGGGTGCTGGCAGCATTTGATAAGGGCCACAGCATTGAAGGAGGTTTTAACCCCTCATACTGTTTTCGCAAACTCAAATTGTCACACACACAAAGCTGCTACTGCCCCACTGGGAAAGACACACCTGTATGTTCTCCCCAGTGGGCAAACAGCACCTTTTGGTTGGGGATATACCGTATTTTTCGCTCTATAAGACGCACCAGACCACAAGACGCACCGAGTTTTTGGAGGAGGAAAACAAGAAAAAAATATTCTTAATCTCAGAAGCCAGAACAGCAAGAGGGATCGCTGCGTGGTGAAAGCAGCAATCCCTCTTGCAGTTCTGGCTTCTGGGATAGCTGCGCAGCCTGCATTCGCTCCATAAGACGCGCACACATTTCCCCTTACTTTTTAGGAGGGAAAAAGTGAGTCATATAGAGCAAAAAATACGGTAATTAAATCCATGAAAATGGCATTTTTGGGAAGAATTAAAATCTCCCTATGACTGTTTAAGGAGAAGAAGTGGAGAGATCTTCCACATCTTGTCTATCATGGGCTTTTGGTGCTGTTAGTCCAGCTCTAGAAAACACACATTTTATAGAAATTTCCCAGTGCCCTAACCTGGTTATTCAGGAAGCAAGGAAATATACTGAACCAGCTTTTAATCATGAAGGTAGGGCTTAAATAATCCTAGAGGCCTAGTCACATGGGCACCTAAAACTGGCAATATTAATTCAGTTCTAGATAGCAGGCTGTTTTCTGTAGGCTTTAATATATTTAAAATAGAAGCCAAAAAGCATGAAGGAAACATTTAGTCTAATTGGTTTAATCTAAATTCAGTCTTCTCCACATCCCTTCCCAACAAGAGCACATGTGCAGATGTTGAAGCATTTTCTTCAGTTTTCTAACAATAATACAAGCTATCAAAAGATGACAGAGCACCCTTGGGGAAACTCAGTCGTACACTGCAAATGCAGCCCTGCTTGCTTCTTCCCATCAACAGCATCAAGTTCCTTCTGTTTGTTAGGCTATATTAGGATTTTCTTCTAAAATATTATGGGGTACAACTGCTCAACAAATGTTTGGGTGATATATAGTCAGACAGTTATTTTATTTAAGTTATTTTAAAATTAATAGGACTGTCAAATTATTGGGGGGGGGGGGAGAGCCTCTGTGCTGCCAGATATTACTTCCTGCCAATTCCTTCTTACATGTCCCTGATAACATTAAACCCAGATTCTTCTGTTTTCACTTCTTTTCCTTGAGTGCTTAACTTCCTCTATCAGCCAACCTCTTATCTGCTCTTCAAGGGTTGTTGTTTTTTTATGTCACAGAAGTTTAGCCAATGATACAAATGAGTCACAGGTAAAGCCAACTATTTTACAGGAATAAAAGAGAAAGAAATGAAAAACAGTTGGAGATTTTTTTTTGTAAATGTACAAAAAAAATATTAAAGTCCATAGTCTATGTTTTAATTTGACTCCTTTATTTCTGTATAAGGTGGTATGGAGGTTTATATAAGAAAAGTTTTAGATTTTAAATGAGTTTATATGAGGTAAGGGATAGAACTAAACTTAAATTTGATAAGTTGAAATTATATTAAAATGCATTTGCTGTTATCGCCTTTTAAAAGACTATCTAAAAATGAAACTATGTAAAATCATGATGTTTGATATCCCTTATTTTTCTATATATTTTGAATAGATATGAACATGAAATGCTGATTTATTTATTTATTTACAGATTAGTAAAGGGGAAAGGAAGAAACATGTATCATTAAAAACATGGTACATCCATATTCTGCACTTTATTTAGAAATAAAACATTTTCCTACCTAAATCCTACAAATTTTTCAGTTCTAAATAAACTGGAGAAAATAGATTTCAAAGAGGAATTAAAAATTTATTTGACAAATATTACTAATTTGGTGTGTGTGTTTAAATTTTCCAGTACTTTAGCATGAAATTAAAACTTGCTTTATTGGGGGAGGGATAAAACTTGTTTCTTCACAATAAAATTGGGCTTAACACAACCAAAGAAAAACACAAGGCTTCTCAAAAGTCTTAGGAACACTGAAAGGAACTAGAGATGCCTGACTTGACATCTCTTATTTTTTTGACATCATATAACAAACCACCTAGTTTAAAGTTAATGCTTAGCCCCACCCCTTTGCCCACTAACAATTGGGGGGGGTAGAAAAATGGAAAACTTTGATGAAGTAAACAAAAAGTCTTACTTCCTTCTCTCAAAGATCAAAGAACCAACACATTCTGAAATAGCAATAGGCTTAACACTGCAATCTTTAAGTATGCATGAAACACACAGCTCCTCACTAGCTGCTTTCCCCCTACAAGATCATGCTCATCTGGCAAAAAAAGCTAGTTAATGTAACATAAAACAGACTTTTAACATTCTTTCACATGTGCTGATGCGTTCAATAAAAATGCTTTTTAAAGCATGTAAAACCTTCCTTTAACTTTAATGTGGTAATATATACAATTTATTTATAAAAGGGGAGAGAACAGCACTACACGAAAATCATTACATATCTTCAGAATCCCATTCTTTTTGCATACAAGTGCATCATAACAGCACTGACTTCAATAGCATAGTTGCTGTGTGACAAACAGCGTTTGCAAATGAGTTATTACGAAAGCTGGAAGCATCCTGTAAGGCTAAGTGTTCTCATTTGCATTAACTCCAGGGACACCCAAGTTCCATCATATGGTTCCATCCTTGGAACAACTTCTTCAGCACTGCTACACATATAATCAAACCAACAACAGAAATGAGTTCAAAAGTACTTTAGTACAATGCTTTCTCTCAAACCGATTTCATACTAATGTTCTTAACTTGGAGCAGAGGGAAGGAAATGCTGTGGGATTAAGTGGTAATAGATCAATGGGAGTCAGAGCACAATGCTCTGAAAAAAGAAGTTAGAAACATCACACTTGAAGTGAACCACCTAAGCATCTTCCAGCAAACAAAGAACTGCACGCAGCTTAGCAATACCAACGTGCACCACCCTGCTTGCCCATCGTTATTTTAGCTCTCTTCCACGCTGCCTGTGCTAGCACCCGCAACAATATAATATTCCTCACTACAATCCTTGTTCCAAGTCTGGCATCCTCAAACTCAAACTTCTAACTCTCTTGCTGCTGCTTTCTAGCCATTAAGGGCCCTATTCATTTCACAAGCATTAAGATGGGGAGCTTCATGTCTTAGATCTCAGCAGCTATACCATACACACCAGCCCTTAATTTCCTCTCTCCCCTTCCAATGCCTCCTTTAAGGGTCCCTGCAACTTTAATTTCTAAATTGTTCCTGACTCGGTCCTCCCAACCCTCGGGTTTCTTTTTGCTTTTGTTTCTCTGCCTGAGCCTTCAGGTTCCCCCTGTCCAACAAGGGCTTGATATCCAACCCCTAGCGCTCAGATTGTACAAGAACCCCGTGTCTCTCCAACCGAGGTAGTCTGGCTTGAGCATTTAAAAAACCAGTTAGTTGGCTGCTGCCTTTGCCTGTTCAGCCACAGGCGGCAAATCCTGTCATAGCCGCTCCCCCCCCCCGCCCCCAGTTGGTGAGGTTGGTGCCCTTTTCTGCCCTCACGCAAAGCAAGCTCCCTGGAC
The DNA here is from genome assembly GCF_964188305.1 of Podarcis bocagei. Taxonomy (NCBI): domain Eukaryota; kingdom Metazoa; phylum Chordata; class Lepidosauria; order Squamata; family Lacertidae; genus Podarcis; species Podarcis bocagei. The sequence continues at coordinate 45,564,029 of NC_138129.1, read as the reverse complement.
CTCTTTCCCCAAGAGGAGGTCCATGCCCGCCTCCCCTTCGGTGCGCGCAACCTCCCATCTGGCGGGGGGGGGGAATTCCTCCTCCAGCCCCTCTCCTGCTTAGGGGTCAAGACCTCTTCCCCTCCGTCGGCCTGGCCAGGCGGGGAGGCGAAATTCCCTCCAAACAGGAAGGAGGGGCTTAAAGCAGCACAACCCCCCACCCCCAATATGGAATTTGAGCCCCAAAGGGGTGGAGCCCCCTCAAACCTCCCACCCCAAATCGGGGGTCAAGCCCCCCCCTCTACCCTCAGCCTCCCTGGGCCGCGCATGAAGCACCCCTCTCCACCCCAGCTGCGGCTCTTTCACTTCCCCCACATTTAGGGTTTGAGCCCCCAAGGGGGTAAAGCCCCCTCCCCCCCTCCGGCCCCTTTATTTACCGCCATCATCAGCACGCGCGAGCTGTCACCAAGCGCGAGACACCCCAACCGGTACCTGACACGCCCCCCCGGCCGCCATTGGCCGCCGAGCTCGCCCCGCCCCGCGCTGCCGTTGGCTGAACCGCCCGCCAGACACTATTTCCTTCCCACCCCCGGCTTGGGCCGCCCTACGACGAGTCGCCATTCAGCGAGCACGTTTACGCTACCTGCGCAAGGGGGCTCCCGAGAGTTTTCTTGGACGGTTCCTTTTCTTCTCGGCGTCATCTACGTAACACGAAAGAGCGGGAACCCTCTCACTGATTTACGCTAGTGACGCGTCAGATTGTGTGGGGTGGTTGTTGTTGTTATTTTTAGTTTTCCCGAGAATCCGAAGATTCTTCGGAACAGTTCGTCCCTAACGGCGTGGCAGCTAAAGCAGACGTGTTTGCCGTCTCTTGTTCCCCCGAACTGCTAGTTTACGGCACTTGCGGAAGCTAACCAAATCCTATAAAAATCAGAAGCGGAGTCTCGGAAGGAGGGTCCGGGGAATACGTTAGCTCCGCCCCCGGAGCTGTGACATCCGTGGGCTTTGTGAATCGCGGGGGGAGGAAGAGGGGGGTTAAGTTTGGTTGAATCACAGGAGGGTAAATAAGGATGTTTCAGAGACAAAGGGGCTCTTAAAGACGCAGGACCCCATTTCGTCGGTCGCCCGCCTGTCTCTCCGGAGCGTCGCGGAGGGCCTGGCCGGGGAGCTTGGGTCTCGCGGCGGGGCTGAGGGTTCGCAAGGGACGGGGAAGAGAAGCCTCCCGAATGTCGCTGCTCCGCGACGGCCTCCCGAGACAAGGGAAGGGGCAGCAGCTGGCACGTTCACATGGCCCAATGTGTAAATACACGTGTATACACACACGCAGCGTGCGCGCGGCCCCGCAGGGTTACTGCCTGGCGGACGCCACGCGGAGCAGCGGCCGAATCCTGCGCCCCGTTTCCCTCTGCAGTCGCAGGTCCGGCTGGAGAGCCTTTTGCTTCGCGGGCTGCTCCAAGCGCCGCAATAGAAACCGGGCTAAGGAACCCACACGGCGTCAAAATGTGAAACTTGCCGCTTTTTAAAGTATATATAATTTAAACAGATATTATGTGGCTCCCCCCCCTTTTTTTTTTGCCTCGTTTTACCGTCAGGAAGGAACTGATGACATGGCAGCAGGTGAATAATCTGAGGCAGGCAGAGACTGCACGGACGGAAAAGCAGGCTCCGTTGCAGCCGTTTTGAATCTCCTTGTATGTATAATGGGAGAAATTAACGTATCGTACAGAATAACTTTGCAGCAGGGTGTCGGCAAATTTATTCAAAAAAAAATCGTCTTTCAATGAATCTTTCTTTCTGGGGGAAAAAGCATGTGGTAATATAATAATAATAATAATAATAATAATAATAATAATAATAATTTTTTATTTATACCCCGCCCTCCCCAGCCAAGGCCGGGCTCAGAGCGGCTTACAAGCAATAATAAACAAGATGAGTGATTACAACTTAAAAACAAAAATAAAATACAACATTAAAATAATGGAACATTAAAATATTAAAATGGAGCCTCATTGCAGGAGAAGGAAAAGAAAAAAGAAAAAGGGGGCGGAGGGAATCAAATTGGCTCCAATCCAAAGGCCAGGCGGAACAACTCTGTCTTACAGGCCCTGCGGAAAGAGATCAGATCCTGCAGGGCCCTGGTCTCATGAGACAGAGCGTTCCACCAAGTTGGGGCCAGTGCTGAAAAGGCCCTGGCTCTGGTTGAAGCCAATCTAACTTCCTTAGGGCCTGGGACCACTAGGGTGTTGTTATTTATGGACCTTGAGGCTCTCCGTGGGGCATACCAGGCGAGGCGGTCCCGTAGGTACGAGGGTCCTAGGCCGTGAAGGGCTTTAAAGGTCAAAAGCAGCACCTTAAATCTGACCCTGTACTCCACCGGGAGCCAGTGCAGCTTGAAAAGCACTGGATGAATATGCTCCCATGGCAGAGACGCTGTGAGGAGCCTCGCTGCAGCATTCTGTACCCGCTGGAGTTTCTGGGACAGCTTCAAGGGCAGCCCCGCGTAGAGCGAGTTACAGTAGTCAAGCCTGGAGATGACTGTCACATGGATCACTGTGGCCAGGTCGGGGCGGGAAAGGTAAGGGACCAACTGCTTGATGCGGCGAAGGTGGAAAAATGTTGCCTTGGCTGTTGCTGTGACTTGCGCCTCCATGGAAAGGGAGGCGTCAAGGATTACACCCAAACTCTTAACGGAAGGCAATGGCACTAATTGGGCCCCCGCAAGAGAAGGGAGTTGGTCCCTCATCCCCATGCTATCCCGACCTAGCCATAGGACCTCTGTCTTCGAAGGATTTAGTTTCAATTGGCTCCCACGAAACCATCCAGCCACAGCTTCCAAGCATCTGGTCAGTGTGTAAGGGGCCGAGTTGGTGTGGCCATCCATCTTTCACTTTCATATGCACTTTCAGGGGGGAGAAATGCAAGATTTATACCGATCGGACCTTAGCATTTTTGTGTGGAAGCCCTCCCCGCAAATCTACTACCAGATTACAGCTCACATCTATATCTGTTGACTGCAGTATAGAAATCCAGTGCTTTGTGATGCTCCTGTGACATAAAAGCATGGATCTTCATTATTAAAGTTAACATGCAGAGGTTCCCTAAATGCCAAATTTGTTGTTAAATCACAGCTTTCATTCATCCACAAATTATACTGTAAAATATAAGGGATTCAGCACTTCATGGCCACAATAGCATAACACATGGAATGTTCCCAAAGCCACTATCAAATCACTGCTTGCATCCATTTCTATGGACTCCAACAAAAAAACCACAGCTCTAGATTTCCCTAATATCCAGCCTGGTAATTCTGATAATATTTGGGCCAGTCCCAACCAGGTACTGTATTACCTAACTGGATTTTGGAATTATTGTAATGGACTAAGACAGCTTCCTTTGCTTTTTGTAGATCTAGCATTGTTGTAGATAACAAAGATCAAAGGCGCAGACCCTTATTGATCCTTATTCCCCTCCTCCCATAGAATTCCGCCCTATCTGCCATCAAACCACAAATCACATTCATGTCTATGAAGTGCATTATAAACTTGTGGTGTGATGCTAAAGTATGAACCAGATTCATAGGTTATCAGTCCCTACTCCAGATTTGGGGAAACTTTAGGCAAGCTGCCCTCAATGGGCCACCTTGCATACTTAGTGGGGACCAGCTTGTTTGTGGGATGGCTGCCTATAGCAACAGCACTGAGCAGAGTTCTCACCAGTGCACCTGAACTTACCTGCTGCATCACTCCCCATTGTGGAAAAGCAGGCTGTTTACTTGATGATGGCATCAGCATATCAGATGCTGCTAGACTTGTATGCAGGTGTCTCGTATTGATATATTTGTTGTTTTATGCAACTTTTTAGACTGTTATTGTCACCCAAAGCGGCTGACATCAATTTTAAAAAGAGCTAGAGCTGTTATCAGGACTAGAAACTAAAAGAACACACAAGGTAAATGGAAGTAAATGGAATAGGAAGATTAGTTCTTCAATGTCAGAACAAAGTGGCTAGGCTGATCTTATGCAGCTGGTGGTGTTGCCTGAATGCTCTTGTTCCTTTGACCCATGTGGTGGATCACTAAACTGCATGTTGCAATTGTTGCAGCCTTCTTAATTAAGAACCTTCTAGCACTGGACTTACTTCATCCACCCATGCTTCCCATTGGATCATCCAGGGAAGGAATGAGTTATAACCTTCTGTTGCAATTAAATCTTGTTGAGCAACAAGGTCTTCCTGAGCTCTGGTTTGTTCCTGTATGCTTGATTATTGTTTAGTCATGACTTTTGATGTTTCTTCCTACTGTTTTGTCATCTGGTCCTGGTTTACTTCTTGATCCTCAAATTTAGTCTCCACTCTGTGCACACAGATATGAGCTCCGATCATCTATGGGAGAGCCATGTCTCAGATACATGTGATTGTGCCACTGTGCTTGTTGTATTGTTGGCATCCTTCTGTCTTGAGAGTGTGCCTCTGGGATGAAGTTAAACCTCCCTGGGGCACAAGCCTGGGCAGTGTGTATGGAGGTGGTCCTGGGCTGCCCAGACGACACTGTGATGGAGCTGTAATTTTTACAGTGAAATCTGTGTGGATGGGCTTGAGCTATGAATAGATGGTACACTTTTATGGTGTAACAATTTTAAAATAAGAAAGAAAGAGGAATTGCCCTGGATCTACATTCTTGTTTTGTGATGGTAACATAAGGACTAGATCCATGTATGGTGATGGCTGATTTGGGAAGCCTCCAGGGAGAAACCATGAGGGTCTAGGATCCTTGGTTTAACACTCTGATGGAGACATGAAGTCATGGGTCTGTGATTTTGGCAGCACATTTTGTGAATACGGATGTGACTCATGATTTGGATTTGGACCATTTCCATTGAGAAACCATTCTGATGAGCTCCAGGTCCATGTTTTGGCACCACAGCAAACTGCTAGATCCATGGTTGTTATGGGGAAGAATGTGAACTGTGATTTGAACTGTTGTGTGCGTACAAAAATAATGCAAATTCAGCAGGATCCTGTAATTCAACTAGATCATACTTTTACTTTCCACTCCCTCTCCAAGGGGTATGAGAAGTAGTGTAATGAACCTTGTGTGAAGATTGGCCAACTGAAAGTTAACCCAGGGTGAATGGTAGGCTGATTATAGTTCTGGTTGCCATGTGAACTAGAGGGCGGGGGGGCGGCTAGGCCAACTTGGGGGGAGTGGGGGTGTTGTGTTGGGAGAGATCTATCTGAAACCTGAAAAGACGCTGCCTAATGGCCCTGTGAGATCTTAGTTAGGGATTATAGGAGATGCCGCCATCCACAAACAAGGCACTGAAGTGAAGATTCCTGTCATAGTCCACCATCTGTGATGAAGGTTGCCAGCTGAGCAGTACAGCTGCAATAGCAATAATCAAGGCTATGAAACATCTTGCTTTTTTCTCTGTGTACTGTCTGGTTTTTATTTTATTTTATGTTAATTGGTTAGCTACAGCAATAATTTAGGTTTAATATCCCAGACATATCTTATTTGTTCTGTAACATCTGAGTTACCATACTATTGCTTTGCTTGTCTAAATTCCTTGGGGCTTTTCTTGACCCCAAAATAAATCTTGCCAGTGTTTGAAAGCATCTAGCTGTGCATTCCTTTTTGGCTGAAATTCATGCAAGGAGGGTTTGCACACCCACTTGTGGATCGATTGCCAAAGAAAGGACTATTGACAGGCTAAAGAAGTGAGGTGTTCAGGGCACAGATCACCCTGAATAAAAATCATAAAATTTCTACTCACTCTGGTCCTTTCAGTTGGCTGATAAAATAAATCCAAGGGCACGGAGTAAAAAATCTGAATTCCTAGTTGTGTTCAATTAAAAAAAACTATTAGCCAGAGGGCAGTTTCAAATCTGTTATTTCAGTCTTTAAAGGGTAAAGGTAAAGGGACCCCTGACCGTTAGGTCCAGTCGCAGATGACTCTGGGGTTGCGGCGCTCATCTCGCTCTATAGGCTGAGGGAGCCGGTGTATGTCCGCAGACAGCTTCCGGGTCATGTGGCCAGCATGACTAAGCCGCTTCTGGCAAACCAGAGCACCGCACGGAAACGCCATTTACCTTCCCGCCAGCACGGTACCTATTTATCTACTTGCACTTTGATGTGCTTTCGAACTGCTAGGTGGTCAGGAGCTGGGACCGAGCAATGGGAGCTCACCCTGTTGCGGGGATTCGAACCACCGACCTTCTGATCGGCAAGCTGTAGGCTCTGTGGTTTAGACCACAGCACCACCTGTGTCCCATTTAAGACTTTGTTCTTCTTTAAAAATGTTTTCTCAGATATGCAGAGAACATTTTTAAAATATCACAGTTTTAGAGCAGTTTCAACTTTTTAACACAATGGCAGGTAGTGATAAAATCTGTGATCCTGCTCCCAGGAGGCTGAGAGAATCCTCTTGGAGAAGTACTGAAGTAGGAATGGAAGATTTGTTAAAAAGTGATTAGTTTAATAAAGCACTTCAATGGCAAACACTGGCAGTAAACTGAACCTTTGCTGGCAAAGTGGGAGAGGGGTGTCAACAGGAAACAGGGATCAAATCCACCCCACCGCAAATTATGGGCATGTTCAGGATCAGCCCCCGGGGATTGCTTTTTCATCAAACAGCATATTTATTTAGTCTTAAGAATGCTGGTTTCTAAAAATAAGCTAACCAGGAAACAGCAGAAAGCAGCTGTTTTACATAAACGTGTGTGTGTGTGTGTGTGTGTGTGCACGCGTGTGCGGCATGAATTGCCTCAGCAGATACAAAAGACAAAAGATGGGGGGGGTCACCTTAAGCAGAAAACTCAGAGTGAGGTGATACAGCTGGGGAACACAACCTCTTCTCATGCTAACAAAGTGCCACAGTTTTACACAGAGGTGAATAATTTGACAGAATAGATCAGAAATTAAAGGAACTGATTTTTATTTGGAGGAGACACTTCATAACACTAAAGCATTATTCTGCTGTTTAAAACAAACGGCTCAGGATCGAGATATGACCCATGGGATGTGTCAATATGCCCTACATTGTCTGAGGCCTCAAAGCAAGAAAAGATAGGTCACGATTGCCAGTCATCAAATGGATAAACTTTACTCTTTGCACGCACAGGGCAAAAGTCCCTCATGATACGGACTAGATAAAGTGGTGGTAGCTCCAGTGAATCCAAAACTCACAAGAACCATGTGAGGTAACAAGGATGCAGGGACTCCACTCACAGATTCATGACCCAAAATGGTGTACATTTTGCAGATGCATTGGTGCCTCTGGAAAATTAAGGTAACAGGTGGTTGGAATTCCACCCACATGACATTCTTCTGCCATATTAGCAGAGTATTAAAATGTAATGTATCCAGTGCAGCGCTAAACAACTCTTCTGTCAGTGCAAGGACCTACAGTTGTGCAACAGGACTTTCTCCCCTACCCTGACTGGTCCCCCTAAAACAGCTCTGGTGGTTCTTTAGGTTCTTTGGAGCAGATCTGGGGAGCATGCAGAGTACTCAAGTGAGGAGAAGTCTTATCACACAAGCATAAATTCTTTTCCAGGCAGGACAGTTACTTAGCGCTACATTGGATGCAAGCTTGTTTTCAGACAGGGCCTGCAGCAAAAGACTTCAGCATGACCTTCATTGGCCATTCCCTAACAATGCCACTTCAGGGGTGCCAAAAGATGTGAGGTGGCCATCCATGAAGATAAGCTCCTTTAGGCTAACCAAGTCAGGGCATTGTCAGTCACCTCTTTGATTTTGAACGACAAGCTACACGTCGGCTAATAATATACTGACAATATTTTTATAACACTATACTGTACTATATCAAAATTCTTTAACAGAAGACATATAATATGTGCATGGAATCACAAACCAATAAGAATCAGATAAATGTTCCATAACCAGAAATGGTAGGATTGGTAAGTACCTCTTTGATTTTGAGCATGTTTGTAAGCGCACTGTGGATTTTACTGAGCATTTTTCAGATCCTTGGTAGCAGTTTATTAGGAGCCATAAGAAACCTAACTTTTAAAGGCCTGCCCCTGCTCCAAAGGGGTGTGTGTGTGTGTGTGTTTGCATATTCCAACTCCCAGGCAGTTACTGTTGTTTTCAAGTTGCCCAGCAAGAAATGCACCCTGTAACCTGCAAAGTTTTAGGGTGCACTTTCTGACTTGTGTTTACTGGGCCTGCTGTTTACATGTTTTGTTTTTTAAACACGCTATGCATTTTTAAAACTTTTTTTAAAAAAAAAAGCCGGATACAAACCTTCTGAGCTCTGGAGCAGTAGTGGAAATGTTTAATGTAGCATAACAACAAGCGAATAAGCTGGTCCCTCCAAAAAAACACTTGAGGGAAGAAAGCATGCCAGCCCAGCCTCTCTTGTCACTCTGACTAAACTCCAAAGGCTGAGAGAGAGAGCAAAGAAGTCGCCTGGTTCTAAAAGGGACGACGGAGCGAAAGGAGGTGGAAGAAGAACCTCTGCGGTCTTTGTGAAAAACCTAACGATTTGTATTGGCAGTTAAGAGTGGGAAAGCCAGTTCAATCCTTGATCGGCAATGGCAAGAAGGACGGCGATCATCTGCGACTCTAACATTTCTAGGGGCGGTGGATTTCGCCCTCACGCCCAAAGATCTAAGAATGACTGGCCCGGCAAGGTGGACGCATTCCTGGGGCCTCGTCCCCCTTCTCAATGGGTACTTGTAGACTGGAGGCGAAGGGCGGAGTTTCGTCGCCTTCTTCAGGCCTGGCCCCGCCCCTTATTCTCGGCTGCCACGGCAACGACCAAAATTATGGACAGGAAGGCGGGGAAGTGGGGGGGGGGGGACCGACTGCCGGAGATTTCAGGGAAGCGCAAGTCCTTTGTGGAAATTTAAGGGATTTTTTTATTTTATTCAGTCACCATTGTACACGAGGCGGCATGATTTAGTTTCTGTTTCTATAACAGGAGATGAAGAGCAGGCAGCCTTTCTAGCCCGTTCATTTTTAAAAAAGCATCGGGGAAGGGTGTGGTTTTTTTGGGGGGGGGTTAATTTTAATTACATTACAAAAGCTGATTCTAGCATCTGCCTCTATTTCTGTAAGGCAGCCGAACTCTCTCCTCGCACCCAAAGCCGATAGCTCATCTAAGTGTTTGTTCACACAAAGATTCATATAGTGTGCAATACACAATATGCAAAAGGATGCACAGAAGTGATCTGATCTGGGGTAGTTTTCCCCTACTATGATTTGGCTAATTATAGTTGCCTGCAGTAGGCTATTTCACTTGTCACATTAAACACTCTCTCATACACACACAAACACCATTGCTTTGCTGTTCTGGCCCAACAAAGGGTTTTGATTTAGACCCTCACTAAGCTTTATCCACAATCGGTCAGTTTCTATCACTGACCTGCCAGCTTCCATCATGCCATGGCATGCTTTGTGGTGGCTCCACTTTGGGAACAGTCCAGCTCTCTTTCTCCCCCATATCAAAGTTCTAACCCAGGGTCTGGTAATTTTGAAATAGAAATGTGGCAAGACTAAGTGTAGGTCTCTAAATTAGAACCAGCCCCCCTACTGAGGACTGAATTGAGGGTGGGGGAGACCTGCAGCCTGTTTTTGCAGTGAACAGTTGAGAGTAGCTGTCCCATGTTTTCTTCCAATTCTAGAATGCTCTATGTGCCAATTGCTTTCAAATATCCCCCTCAGACTTATTCAATAGTAGCATCTTCCCTTATGGTAAAGGAATGCTTGCAGAACCCACCAGCGCTTAGTTCGATGCAGTGCCATCAAAGGACGAAGGCAAGAAAATCCAGTTATATGCAGAACATTCAAAAAGGCTTTAAGAAACCTCTCAAGTGTCTTTTTATTTGCATGTTTTCATTAGACATGCTGCTGAAAAACTGTAACGGATGATTTTAAAGTAATGCTGCTTATTTTGTATTTTTAAAATACAATTTAGTGACATAATTTTGCATTTATACCATTTGGGAGAACGTTATCAATATTTTAAATAAAGCAAATTTTACTACTGTATGTGGTCACAGGCAAAACAAACAAACTTAAGAAACCCGCAGACTTATTTGCATAATGTTTTATCCAAGGGGAAGGGCTGAGAGGATGTAATTTATGAGTTGTGACAGTTTAGTGGCAGTTAAATGGCTTTTCCTAGGGCCTTGAAGTATGTGAGAAGTTTTACCAGAATATCTCTACACTGAGGGCTTCCTTCAGTGTACCTGACAGTAACAGATTTTTCAAATGAGCAAGGACAGTCGGTGCTATATCTGAAAAATGGAGGCCAGTTCCACACATCTCATTATACTTCTCAAGCGGAAAGTATTGAGACATTAGCTGCTTGGATATGAACATTAATTAGTAACCCTTGCCTGAAATCTACCAAAATAATGCTAGCTGTAAACTTGGTTACCAACTCGGGTCAAGGCCTTGAATAAAATACAGTTTCTCTTATCCTGTGTTGATTATATAGCCTCACAAAGATCATCTGGCAATTTCATACCTTCCAACGTTTCTCCAGTGAAAATAGCAACAGCCCATTCCATCATCATCATCATCATCATCATAATTTTATTTATACCCTGCCACTCTGGGTGGCTTCCAATATATATAAAAACATAATAAAACATTAAACATTAAAAAAAAACCTTTCCTATGCAGGACTGCCTTCAGATGGCTCAGGTATTGGATAACTCCATATCCTCCAACATTTTTCCAGTGAAAATAGGGACCTTGGATCAAATCTAAGACTGTCCCTGGAAGACAGGGACACTTGGATGGTCTGCAAGTTTGTTATATTTCTTATAAAAAGCTTGCTTATTTATTTAAGCATTCATTTAAATATGGCTAGAAGTCTGGTACAGGCAGAATCTTAAGAGTAGAAAAGCACTTAGGTAAGCCATCCTCCTCTAGCTGAAGTCCCATTAGATATTGTGCTGTGTTCTAGCATAGCAGAGACCACACCTTGACCCTTTCCTATGTGACAGCCCTTCAGGTATTTGAAGATTCGCTATCATATTCCCTCACAGTATCCACTTAACGAGATTTTAAAAACATGAAGTGGTTTAGAAATGCTTTTAAATAAATACATGTGGGTATATAAATCTGCTTTCTTCAGACACTTCCAAACTCTGATGTAGCTGAATGCGTCCCTTGGTGTTTATTTACAAAAACCAGCTTGGTGAGAAGGCTTGATTTTTGACAAGTAAGGTCCCAATCCTACACATTCTGGCTTATTCATAACACTTATAGTACTGCTGGGCGGTGTTAGATGTTAAACATCGTGATGTGTCACCAGCCACATTGCGGTTTGGCGCTATACCACGATGTTGAAACAAGCTGCGTTGGCCCCAGCCAGGTAGACGCAGGGTGAAAGTGCCGCACCTTTCGCCACCAGAGCTGGGGCCCTTTCACCCCAGTGCCTCGCAGGCTAGGGCCAATGCAGCTGGCCCAGGCCGCTACTCAGCTGGGGGGGGCTCTCCCTCCCCCCAACTGAGCGAGCCCTGATGCCTCAACAGCATCAGATTGCTCAGATGGGGTGGGGGGAGGCTTCTTCCACCCCTCATCTGAGCGATGCGACGCCACAGTAGCATCAGGCTTCGCGCAGCTGTTGTGTAGAAAAAGCCCCCCCCCCAGCTGAGCAATACGATGCTGTTGAAGCGTCGTGGTTGCTCTGATGGGGGGACAGTTTCACAGAGCCCTCACCCCACTGCTGGCTTTGGCAAGCCAGCGCCGGACTGGGGGCTCCGTTAAATGCAGCTTGGCTCTCCCTCTGCCCCGTATGAGGGCAGACTGCGATGTCTTTTTCACTCAGCGGTATATTGCTGGTGAAACCACCGCTCTTCTGAGTCCCTCTGCTAGCAGCACCCCCTGGATGAAGTTGCGCTGGGGATTCAGAAGCGGCGATATACCACTGAGTGAAACCAACTCCTCATACTGGTCCTGGGCGATATATCAATACATCGCCCAAGACCATCTCACAGAAGCTAATGTTTCTCCTCCCCCCCTCACCACGCAAACACATTTTAGAACAGAGGCTTATGTTAATTCCTTTAAAAGGCACAACATCAACAAGCCAAAGGTCTGAGCCTTGAACACTTACCCACTGCAGTTAATCAGTAAGCACAGGAATCAAAACTTATTAAAGTCAAATGAAGTATAGTTCATAGATCAGGTTCAATTTGGTTATTAATATGTTAAATTTACTTGCAGTACAAACCATTTTCCACACATGTTATGAATCAACTTGTCAGATCTTTCTGGGCTCATAGCCAATGGATTGGATTGAAAATACCAAGAAGCTTTTCTAAGTGCCTTAATGTTTAGATATGCAGGCTTAAGAAATGATTGCCTACCAATAAAAATCATATGTAATTAATAGCTTTGGCAGAATTTCTTTGTAGGCAGTGAATAACAGTGATCATTGTATTTCCTTATTATTTGTATAGTTCTAATGTTTTCTAGCAGCTGGAGGTCAATGGATCAAATATAATTAGTGCTGCAAGTCAAAGTAAATATTCTCCAGTCAAACTTATAACTTGCTTTTTGCAGAATGCAGTAGATGTGTTATATAGTTTTTACAACTTTGCCCAAATGCAAATTCTGATTACCAATAGCTTTCTTTTAAATGATCAATCTGCACGTAAGTTGGGAGAAAGTTTAACATACAATTCAATGCACCTGGATCCAAAAAGTACTATTTGCATTTTGTTCAGAGCAGGAATACAGAATTTCCCCCTCTGACTCTCCAAAAAAGTCCCCTTCCAATCCTGTAAATTAAACATTCTGCCTCACATGCAGTAAAGGCACTACATTTTCAGAGTTTACATTTTGAACTTGCAGCAGAATCCATATATGGGCAGAAATGAAAAGCAGTTGCTACCATGCACTCTTCACTCAGTTAAGTTGGGGCGAAGGAAAGAGAAGTGTTTGATTTTTCCAGTGCTGTATTGAAAAACAAGGAATCACTATGGCAAACCACATTCTGGACTTCTTTATCTCTCTCTCCCCCCCCCGCCCCCCGCTGTGCCATATGCCACATTATGCACACAGCAGCCTGATTTGCATGTCATACTAAGCAAAAATATGGCTTATCAGGGAATGTATGGCTTATTTAGGGAAGTTTTTAATGTTTGATGCTTTATCATGTTTTTAATATTCTGTTGGGAGCCTCCCAGAGTGGCTGGGGAAACCCAGCCAGATGGGAGGGGTATAAATAATAAATTCTTCTTCTTCTTCTTCTTCTTCTTCTTCTTCTTCTTCTTCTTCTTCTTCTTCTTCTTCTTCTTCTTCGGACCTCATAGCTGTTTTTCTCCTCCCCAGTCTCTTTTACTCTCAAGCTGCACCGAGTTAGACCAAGGTTTGACTTACTGCATCATCTGAACTCAAGCTTGTAGTAAAGCATTCTCCTCACTAATCAACAGCTCTATCCAAGGTTTGTTCTAGGTTTACAGATTGTAGCTAGTTGGGCAGAGAGCTAAACCATGACCCCAGGTACAGAAAACAGACTGGGCTCCTCCTCAGGTCTTTTTTACTTCCATGCCACACTAAGCTAAGGCAAAGTGGCTGTCACCTCCTCTCTGGGAGCCTACATATTTGCACTAAGCCATGTTTGGGCTTAGTGTGATCTGTGAACCAAAACTGCCTGCACTCACACAAGGCACATCCCTTTTTCATCAAAATGTGTTTTGGATCACCAAGAGTGGTTGGTACTCTGACTGGCTCTATGCACCCTACAAAAATTAAAGCAAAATATCCTCCCCCCCCCAAATACTCCGCTTCCCCTTCAATACATTTCAGGGCAAGCATGTCAATGTTAATGGGCAGAAATGCTTCCATAGTCCTTATGATAACCACTTATTTGCCACAAATAACTCCTACCTCTGCCTTCTCCTCCCTCCTCAACTGTCATGCACAATAGTTATACGCTGTGTAGTGGTTTCAACAGTACCAAATGTATTGCTATCTCAGCACAATGGTGGCACAAATTTCCATTACTGGAACACAGGTACAGAGTTTCCTTACCTGCACACTATTACAAGGATCCTGGGGCTGAAGCCTACAGCCTGTTGCTACTACACGGAATAGCACAATACCAGGCTCATACACAAATAGGTCAGGGTGAAGGGGGAGGCAATTGTAAGGCTGGGGGGGGGGGAGGTCTACACAGCCAGTCCAAATTCTTTATCAAGATTTGGACTCCGTTAATAAAGAAGAGAGGGTCCTAGATTAGTTTTGTGTTTGTTTTTTTCAATTTGGGAAGCTTTAAATGCAGTAAACACAACAAACTGTAGAAGTAACAAAACATAACAAGTTTTAAAACACAAACAAATACAATAAGGTGAAAAGGTTATGCATTTTTTTATATCATCTTCAAAAGATAATGATGCCTTAGTGATTTTGACTGAAATCTTGCTCTGTACAAGTTTTGCACTGTCAGGGCTTTTATCTGTTCCAGCAGAAAACATTAGTCATGAAGGCAGAGAAATTAAGCCCTAAGACTTCAGTGAAATGAACCTAAAGCCCAAACATTTTATTCTTCTCAAATGCTTTTTGAAGATAGTGAGATGTCAATAACTTAAACACAGATAGGCCAACAGATAATTTATCTTGCTTGCTTCAACAAGATATTACATTTCAACCCAAAATATAAATCTCCCACAAATTATTGGATAAAATCTATAAAACAGATAACATCTACAACATTAATATGCAAAATTAAAGTTCCTTTAATAAAAGCCATATTAACATATTTTCACTCTCATAGAAATTTCATGTTCACTCGTAGCCAGTCAAGGAAATCAAGGACCCCCAAAGCCCATTCTCCTATTTATATGCAATCTCAACCTGTGCTCCTTCAAGATGATTGTTTTCCTCTAGTTTCCACTCAGGGGCAGGAATCTTGCTTCAAGAGCGGGAGGCAGATCTCTGAGATAGCAGTCTAAGGCAAAGTATGCCATTATTATAAGAGAGGCATACCCCTGGAGGTTTGAAATGAGACAGAATTAATTCTACCTCTCTTAGGGAGAAAGACTGCATTGATTTAATGGGAAACAATTGCGATCTGGACTACTGGGATGGAACTGCAATTTCAACCGACTATTCAGCAAACTGATTGCTCCCGTGAAAGAAGGCCTTACGAAGCTTTCCTCATCTGATTCCTGCGACAGGCACCTGCTGCTGCTTGCGAATCTTGTTGAAGAGTTCCATGTACTGGACCATTGTGTCGGCCGAGCTGTAGATGCTGTCGTGCTTATTGCCAAACACAGAAGGGATTCCGGGAGCGTGGCTTCCCATGAAGCTTTGCATGAACTCCATTAACAGGCTCCAGCAGTCGTTGGCTACCACACACGGACAGTATTCCACCTGGCAACAGAAACAAAAGCTCTGAAGCAGCCAGCAGCCAACAAGAACTCTCCCGCGGGCATTTACGATTCCATCCCAACCTCTCAAAAAGCATAATGTTTAGTAGCAGTGGAGAGGCTCACCCGTTCTTTGCAAGAAAGATTGCTGGGGGTTAAAAAGGAGATCGTGAAAATCCTGAGGCACTTGAAAACTTTCAAGCAGACACTCTCGAGCTCTAGCTCTATTTAGGGTTGTATCAAACATTGCTGTTTCGTTCAAGCAGCAGATTTTCATTTGTGCTATGGAAATTTCCTCTCCGTTGCAGCCCCCACCCCCATGTACCCTCAAAATCTGCTCCATATAGTTGCGGGGCGCTCCAGAATAGATTTTGGAATCGCATAGTGTGAGGAAAGGGAACTCCCACTGTGCAAACAGAACTCTGGTCATGCAGCAGTGGCTACAACCCTTAAGCTTGCATGGGCTTATCACTGCAAGATTAGAATAAATGCCAAAAGCAAGGGCAAATTCAGTGCCTTTTTGGGGTGGAGTCCAGAATACTGGAAGTGTGAATATTATAAAGTAACCCCCTTCTTTCTGACTCATAGCAAATTTTTTTTATTATAAATAAGCGTAAGACTAAAATTAGCCAAAGTCACAAAACGTTTGCTCATGTCACAAATGTTGTATTAATTCTGGATTCTGATCAAATCCAGGCTTTGGCAAACCTCTCGGGGGTGGGGAGAAACGGTTCCAAAGCGGAGGAATTGTCAGTCAAGTTACCTCCCTCAAGGATTTTACTGTTCATCCTCAGCAGATGAAGACACAGCTCTCAGCTGATTAGAGACAATTACTGAACCCAGAGGTGGAAGTAATATTTATACAGTATAGCTACAATGCCTAGGTAATTGACAAAGTGACACAGCAAATAAGTACTAGGTAGCAAAATGAAAGTCTCAGCTTTTCCAGCATATGCCTTTAGTTCTGATCACTGGATCATGCCTTTGGCTGAGATCATCAAGGCCACCTTGTCATTTGTTTTAATTGGCATTCATTGCACAACAAAGGTTTAACGCTACAAATCCAAAAGAAAAGCTTTGTGTAGGTTTGTGCATGTAGGTCTATGTTCAGAGCTTGCTAACCACTACCCATTCAGTTCTCCATAGGCATTGGACTAGCCTTGTTTAAAAATCAAAACCATGCCCATAAATCGGCATAAACAACTCAAATTTAATTTGTGAATCGCACCCTCTCAAATGCATTTTGATTAGTTCAGAACCAAAGACAGCACAACCTGTTCACAGGAAAAGGTTTCATCTGTAAACATTAGGTCTTTGAAAATACTTTTTAAAAATTGTTCAAATTAAAAGACCTAAGTGTCTGGATTGCCGAGCCAAAGTTCAATTAGTAACACAACCTCCATTCTAACAAATGGATTACACTTTGAGCACAGGTGTAATATGCCAAGAGACTCTCCTGTCAACAATTCTGTTGTAGCATTCTGCGTTAATGGCAGTTTCTGGACCAAGCAGAAGGGAAACTCCATGTAGAGTATATTCAGGTAGGGCAGCCTTGAAGTTACCAAGATGACCCAGTGCAGGATTGCTTTTTTCCTTCAGAGGGAGCGCAACCCCATCTGTAGTAGGCAATGGACCAGCTTCTCAAACACAAAAACCACTCGCCCACAGAGCCTCTTTCTTGCCAGGATTCAGGCTCACCTTATGCCCTCTCATTCAGCCCACCATTGCATCCAGACACTGGCCCAGGATCTTCACTGCCTCTTGCTTTTAATGCTATGGACAACGAGAGCTGAGCGTCACCAGCATATTGATGGCACCTTGCTCCATTTGCCCCAGTGATAGCCCCTAATGGCATCAGAGATAGAAATGGCAAAGTCTGAATCTAGCAGTGTAAAAACAGCCACCAACACACACACACACACACACCATTACACTGCTCCAAGACCACTCAACTTCTGGGGCACTGCCATAAACTCCAAGATAGCACTGGTATGCATTAGCTTTTTAAAACGTCTTGAGGAAAAGCAGCAGTGGACTCTGCTCGGGAACTGACAACTGCCCAAGGATGTCACCCCACTGACACCAGGCTTTCCCTCAACTGAAACAGCTCAGTGACCTTGAGCTGTCAGCTGTCTGAATCTGCTCCGCTAAGAATTGCCCATCCATCCATCCATTCATTTTTCATGAACTAGGCATATATTCGCCCCCTAAAAAGCTCATGTTATACAAAGCCTACAAAGCACTCTATGGAGAACAGTTACACAGCTAATGTGCTACAAATGGTGCTTAGTAAGCTCACTGTAACGGGATCACTTCTTTTAAAGCCTGTGTGCCAAGCAAATCAACCATCATGTGAACCCTCAGGTTGAAATAGTCACGGCTTTGCATAGAGATAAAAGATCATGAAGGGAAAGACAGGCTTCTCAGCATGTGTGGAGAAAAAAATGAGTACAACATAGCAATTCCCTTTTTGAGATACAACCACTTAACCAAAGTGGGGTGGGGGTCTGGACAGGGATATGGGAAGGGTCTGTGTAGGTATAATGAACCCTGGACCACCCTGGTGCCCTGCCTGTGTGCACACCCAGCTGCATGCTCTGAGGGGAGAAGCCAGGAACTGTTATGTCCTATGGAAGGCCTGGGGAACCTGTGGCACACCAGATGTTGTTTGACTCCAGCTCCCAAGAGCCCCAGTTAGCATGCAGTCCACACCACCAAAGGCCCAAAAAGACCGTCTCACCTCCTAGATACTTATTAGATATGTTTCCTGATTCAGTAAACTGTTAGCTATACCTGTACTGAGCTGGAGCTGTGTATTTTTCACTCTATTGGACGCACTGGACCATAGGATGCACCGGATCCTCTAAGCCAAGGTGTGTTCTGTGCGTTCAAGGTGCGTTCACCCGAAGCCTTCGGAACTCCCGCTGGGCTCTGGAGGCTTTGGGTTCCTTTTGACCTGCTCTTTGGGGCTGGCGGGGAGGGGGAGTGCTGCTTTCCCCCACTGCCAGCCCCAAAGACCAGGTCGGGGAACAGCGGAGGAGGAGCGCCGCCTTCCCGCTGTCCCCACAGCTTGTGGGGCTGGCGGTGAGGAAAGCAGCGCTTCTCCACATCGCCACCCTCCAAACCAGGTCGGGGAACAGTGGGAAGGTGGCACTCCACCTCCCCGCTGTCCCCCGAGCTTGTGGGGCTGGCGGTGGGGAGAAGTGCTGCTTTCCCCACCGCCAGCCTCCAAACCAGGTTGGGTTTGGAGGCTGCTATCCGCAAGCCTTGGGAGCCCGGCGAGCACTCCCGCCAAGCTCCCAAGGCTTGCGGATAGCTTCCTGAAGCCTGCATTTGCTCCATAGGACGCACACACATTTCCCCTTCATTTTTGGAGGGGGAAAAGTGCGTCCTATAGAGCGAAAAATACGGTATATTACTTCATATGCTGACTTCCCCCCTGTTTGAGGAGCATCCTTACCTCCACTGATATACCACGGGCGCTGGGCCCCATGGTAACAGTGCCAATCTTCACCAAGAAATCGCAGTATTGGTACCGGGTTCCCCGGCTCTCTATCTTGTTCCCTTTGGCATTCTGAAAGAAGCCTTTCAGCTTCACCATAAGCACGTCAAAGTTGGCATCCGCTATGAGGCAAGGACCATTTTCAAAGAGAGCGAAGCAGCTGAGGGGATATTCGGAATTGTGCATCACATACATCAGCTTGGCAGCCTGCCCTGAAACAAGAGCAGCATTACTTTCACTTCAAGGTTGTTATTCCTTCCCTCTTAAGATGCTTTAAAATGAAACATCTGTTACATTCTCCTTTGTCTCTTTGCTGCTTGACAACCACTGGGGCTGTTACAGAATCTCTACGTCGCGCAGGTCGCTGAATGGCTTTTCCAGGCTAGCAAAACACAATCAATGTTATTTTACTTAAGAACCACGATCTTGAGATAAATGAGGATTTGTTCTTTCTAGAGTATATACTTCAGATACACATCCGCTTAACCTCCTTACAAAAGTACACTCAACAACATTCTTTGGCAAGATGGAGAGAAAAGGGGTTCGACTATAATTTGAACTACAACAGTCACTGCAAAAATCTTCAGAAGCCTAATTAATCTATTGTGGCACAGTACTATACAGAGCACAATGAACACAAGACATGGGATTGTATCCAGTGTTGCAGCTCTATTGGCACAATGGACTTCTGCACACACAATAGAGCTTCCTCTCCCTCTCTGGTCTCCTCCTCCATGATCTCTGGCTCCTCATGCACCTTCAAAGTCAGCTCCAGAGGGTTGGGGACAGGATAGAGTTGCCACATTTCAAAAAGTTAAAACCAGGACACCCCGAAAGTTGTTGAACTTTTTTTGGACAAACCCAGGGAAGATCCAGACGTATGGCAGCCCTAGGCCTAGGGCAGGAGGACAGGAAGAAGTCCTGCACCAGGAGAGCTCACTCTTCCCTGTCCACCTCTGGTAGGTCAGGGACAGCAGGGGAAAATGCTGCCTTTTAGAACTCAGAGGTACTTCAGTAAGGAACAAAATACATACAGTGCTTCCAATCCTTCCCCTACCACGGGAGTGGGAGGGGTGGGGAAAATGCTGCCCTCAACGTCACCTCTAAGGAGCACATAGAATGTTTTGTCTCCCCAACTCTGCTTGGAGACAAAGACCAAGTTGTAGGGGCTGGGAAGCCACTTCCTGCGGCTTGCTAGGCTGAATCCAGCCCACAGGCTAGCCAGCCCTGCATTGTAGCCATGCCCAAGTAGACATTAGCACTAAGATCTGCATCTCTGTTACGCTCCAGAGAAAGTTTGCCAATCCCCCTTAAAATGAAGGGATTAAGCTGATCTGATCAATGGATCAATTTGGTAATAGCAAACGTTGGTCCTACTGTACCAGTGGGAATTGTACCAGGCAAAAACGATGCTTTTGGTCCACAATTTGCAGGATTTGGGTTATATTTGTGGCCTATTTCTTTCCAGTTTTCAGTGGTGTGGGTTGTAATAGACCTGTCTTTTATATATGTTTGGAATGGATGTGATTTTAGACTTCTGTTTTTATACCTGATTTTAATGTCTGTAATGTAAATTGGTCTGGGGTTGTTTTTTTAAAGACAAGAACAATGATGTGTTAGCAACTGATGTAACTGTCCCCTGTGCTGCAACTGTTTTAGGATTCCAAATAAGATGCATCTTTATAACTAATCTAAATGAGGCTTTAGAAATACCTCTTTAAAAAATCACTGCAGGGTTTCTCTCCAGATTAAACTAGTAGTAATACAGGCAGCCTAATCCGATCTATTTTTAATTCAGATGCTCACTGTCACTGGGTTTAATAGGGCTTACTCCCAGATATGCTTACAGTACAGCTCTAGTGGTGTTTTGCTGTTTTTCCTCCACAGTTTTAATGTGCTTAGTGAAAGCCAGGAGTAGGGCATTGATTCAAGCCCTACTGAGGAACTGCAGAAATATATGTATCTCCATGCTAGCAATCATAGATCCAGCCATGTTTATGAACCTGAGGCAAAAGGATGGGTGCCCAAGCACACTGCTGACATCTAGAGGGGAAAATAATTAACTTATGAGAAAAGTGGCAATGAACATTTGCTGGCAATCCAGAACGGCAAACTCCCGGAGCCATATTCCACGGTGATGAGGAATACACTGAACGTTTCCAAGTTCCTTCAGGAAATCTGGCTCTGTAAAACCTCAGCTCTGCTAATTATCTTCCAGATGAATTTAATTCAGGTCTAACAAGCATCACATAGCTTGTAAAATATGTTTTGCTTAGATGAATGGAACCTTGAATCAATCAAGTGTCATTTGGAAGACACAAACATTGTTGAAATGTTCATTTGTCAACAAGTTTTTGTGTAAAAGTTTCTTTCAAAGACTTACTTGCAGGGTTTATCTGATGATGCTAAAAGTGCTTGATGCTAGTGGGTTGGATCCTGACTAATGATACAAAGGTCCACTGAAGTTTGTTTCCGCTGCAGTCAATGGAACAAGCAAGGACGCTGAAAAGGGTGTGTGTGCGCAAAGTGGTACATCTATACCAGCCCAAAGCCAGTGGAGGGTGGGTATACTCTGAGATTTTAGATTTTTTAAGTAAGTCTCAATCCCTTTTAGAACAAAGATGTACAGGTGCCATTCAAAACCATTGCTTTGTGAGATATGAACCCACTCTGATCGCTGAGTGCTAGAGAGAAATTTAGATTCATACAACTTGAAGAGAAGACCCCCAAACGATTTCAAAATTACCCAGGAAGTCCTTCATTCATTGTCCAGAGACTTCCTTGGCCGCTTTAAATTTTTCTCTCTAAATTCCTACAATGGAGAAGAGAGTGGTTCATATGGAAGTGATGTCTCATATTCCTTAGTAGAGAACTGATGGTTCCAAAAGTTAGCAGCAAAGACAGGACTTCATGTTCTTTCTGACTCAGGTTCAGTTTAATGCCAAAACTGATATTTTTCTGAGTATGTGTATATATATATATATATTTTAAATACCCTGCTAATACAAATACAAATAAAATCAATCATTAGTATATTGATGTTACAGGGGCTAGATACTGTGTTTGAGAAAGCATGAGTTAACGCCTTGCAAAGTACTCCTGTGCTGCCGTACTTTTTTTTCTTTTTGCGGGGTGGTGGGTGGGTGGGGAGAGTAATGTATGACACCCCTGCAGTGTAGTCCAGGACTGTTAGCCAGCCTCTGGATGTGTTAGATTTATGTATTTATTTAGGGAAATGCAGTTAAGGCCACTGTACCAGCAACATGGTTTGTGAGAGGAGAATTAATTAAGTTTTTCCATCCTTGGGGAGGAAATAGGGAGATTCTTGAGGATGGGTTGTTGCTACTTGCATAAACACTAAAATGGGTACACCCATGTTAAGGACTCAAATCCTTTTTTGGTAAATAAAAAGAATGAACAGTAGCAGTTTGACCTGCTGTAGATTTAAATTGTAGAAAATTAAATGCTTACCTTGATTGCCCATTGTGGAGGGTGCAGTGTGGTACGTTTCGCAGTCTACACAAAAGGTCCCGTGTTTCTCTGCTCCAAGCAGCTCAAGCTTTCTTGTTAAAATTTCAACTGTTTGCTGGACACTCTTCCCCTCCGTCACTGGCATCTGGGAAACACTAATACAGGAGAAAGGATTTCAACAACAAAAAGGCTCCAAAACTTCATTGATCAGAATCACAGCCACTATGTACTTTAGTTCTTTATATGCTACCCAAGGAAGCCCATGTTTGTAACATCTTTATTGCCAATATTAACATAGCACTACCAGTGCATATGACCCCTTTGCAAAGTAGACTGTAGTGAAAACAAATTTAAGTTGTTATTATATCTATTTTTAATTGCTAACTGCTTTGGGATGCTTCATGGGCAGTGATAAAAAAGTAAATAAAAACAAAAAATTGTCTGCCCCGAAAGGCTTACCATCTAAGTTTCAATACCGTTGGAGACATACCTGGTTTTTGTTGAATATCACATACTTTATCTCAAGCCACTTCCAAAAACCCAAATAATTAATAAATGGGGACTTATGTATATAGGCTAAACTGACATGGAAGAGTGTTGAGTGTTAACTCAAGCCACAAAAATTCTCATACTGTGTGGAATCTGCTTTATAACCAAGAGCATTTTGTAACTACAAATATAGACTTATTAATAGTTACTTGCAATGATTACAACTAGGAAGACAGACTGGAAACCAGAAGAGAGTTGCTGTTCTCCCACTGGCTGTGTTGATATGCCACAAGTAATTGAGGTACTGCAAGTGTGTGAGTAAACATTTATGGCCTGATAACTTTTATGATGTTATTTGCAAGGCTGTATAAAGCATTTGAATGAGACTGAGAGTGAGGTAGACCAGACAAAATCTGCTTGTTTAAGATGTTTTCCTACACACCTTGAATGTGCCATGCAATGAGGTGCAAAACTAAACACATTGACAATAATTTATTCAGCTGGTTGTCAAGGCTGGTAGACGTGCACACACACTTGTAATAGTGTACTAGTGAAGAAACATACATTTCGCATAGACACAATTTTTACCCTTTTAAAAATGTTGTATGGCTGGTCTAGGTTGTTAGAAGAGAAATAAGATACACAGTGTTTTTTCTTTGTTTCAAATCTGCCCATTTACTAAGATTATCACCCATGGTCCTATCTGAGAGCCCCAACTTTGAAGCGTAGACAAGACTTTCTCATGGGCATGCCCAGGCTGAGGAAGAAATATTTGCTTGACACCTCTCTTTTTTTACTAACGTTGGTCCCAAGGTAAAACTGTTTTATTTGAAAGAGTTTTTCATCTTAGATAGCATAAGGAAGCATAAGGATGCTCTTGTTGTTTATATTTACTAGCTCTTGAGGCTGATGTGTTGCATTTGGTTTGTTTTTTGTTTATGTACCACTGGGAGGAACACAGAGAGAAGAAACACCATGGTGTCCTGGCAAAGCCAGATGCTTTCATCTGCCCCACCTGCAGTAAAACATGTCTCTCCCTATCGGTCTCTACAGCCACATGTGGCACTGTAACTCTCCAGTGGTCCTGCCCTTACATGAAAAGAAGCCCAGTGCAGCAATAGTATCATAAAAACACTGTCATGAAAATTAATTTTAAAAAGTCAAAAACGTTCTAGTTTATAAGCATTCTAAAAATAGTTTAAAAGCAATAGCCTGATCTCAGCTAACGATTTCAGGATTTCCAGGAACGGTATCTTTCAGCCATCCATCAGCTCAATAAAGAGGAATCTTTTCAAATTCCTCCTAAAAGTCAATAATGAGGGAGGGCATTTCACAGGTGGGGAGGTGCCACTGAGAAGGCCCTGCAATGAATCAACAACCCAGCAGCCCCCAGTTGTGGCACTAGCTACTTCAATATGTATATTTTAATTGTAGTATAAAAATATTTTTTATTGTTGTCTATATTTTTACATCATTCTCCTGTAAACTAGTGTGGAAAGGCTAGCTATTTTAAATTAATTAGAGTGCAATCCAAACCACAACCAGTGTCTGTCCCCCTCAAGCTGGTGGGGGAAAGTAGGGGGCAACTTGCTGTGTCAGCCTGGAGCTAGCACAGCAGTCAGGCTCAATTCTGTCATGTGATGGCAGTGGGGCTGTTTCCGGATCCAGCTCAGCCCTTCCCCAGAACTTCAAGGAGGCTTGGATTGCTATGCCCGTAATACTGAACTCTCTGGATTCTCACGGGGATAAAATGGGGAAAGAGAACTGTGTTTACCATTTTAACAAGCAGCACTTGCCACCTTGGAAGAAAGGTGGACTTGAAATAAAATACTAAAAATCTGTAATTTATATATCTAAAGGTAAGTCAACAGCAATAATTGACCAGATCCCAGATGACCCTTTGGTAGACTTCATTGTCCATTGTCTTCTCCCTTTTTATCTCCTGCCTTGAGTTTCCACCTAGGTTTAGAGGATGTGTTACTAATGGGGCAGCCTAGCTAGATGGGCAGGGTATTAATTATTATTACTGAATCCAGGGCAGGGGTGCGGTGAAGATGTGGTGGTACCAGCAAGCACATACTTGCCTACATCCAGCCTCTAATGTCAAATGCATCCACCCAAGGATCCTGACTCTCTGCGTCCTTCATCTTCTCAGCCTGAATGTCACAAACCGATCTCCTCCTTTCTCATAATCAGGCAACTGCCTCGGCTATTGCAACAACCCCCCGTTTGCGGGGACACGCAATTCGTTCACACAGCCAGGTCACCTACTTACACCCCCCTCCCCCCGCTGAAGGCTTCTCAACGGCAGTTGCATCTATCTAAACAACCCTGCCTCCTCCTGCTGCTGCTTCACGAGCATCTCGACTCGCCTTGTCTTTAAAGCGCCGGTAACCCAATTCTACTACAAAACCCGCCGTTCGCGTGTTCACACGTTACAGTTCTAAAACCTATCCTTCCCCAACTTCTTTTCGAAGTCTTTTCGGCTACTGATCGTCTCCCATCAAGCACCACCAACCTGCTATAAACTCTGCGGCAGCATTTTGCAAATGAATCAATACCCGAGTCAAAATGCCGTACCAGGTGACTCCCATGCTTCCGACGGCCTCCGCGAGAGACAGGGGGGTAGTCCTTGCAAAAGAAAAAGAAAAGATGGATCGCGGCTCCAAGGCGCTTCCCTCCTGCCCTTTTAAATGCGTGCAGAGAATGGTCTTCGGGGCGTCTGCACAGGAGCCTCCTTGCCGGAACAGGGGCGAAGAAACAGCCTCGCCTTCCACGCTCTCACAGAAGAAAGCCAAAAGGAAGTGATGCAACCGAGCTGAGAAAGGCCCCATCCAGAACCAGCCACCTGGTGCTCCAAGCAGGTAATGCAGAAGCATAGTCCAGAGAGGAGCAATGGTCATCTGTGAAGCCATCCTGCCCGAGATCCGGGTCTGGATCAGTACCTGGATGAAATGGGACCAGAAGGAAACCCCCCATGGTGGAAGAAAGGCGGGATTTTTTTTAAATTAAAAAATATAATAAGCGCTACAGCTATAAGCCATAGTATGAATTGAGTGGGATTTTGGTCTGCAAAACCAAACCAGTCTCAGCGCCAGCTCTAACCTGCGATGATATTGCAGGGTCGCGTAGCTGCCATGCGCTCCAGCATCACAACCCAACTACACAGAGAGTATTCCTACATCGCAGGGTTGTTGTCAAGCCCCCAACGTCAACACCACAGAGCTGTTGTGGGGCATGTTTTTTCTCCGCCTCGGCTTGAAACACGGATCTGCAGTGAGAGGACAGGGGGCTGCATCGCCACGGAAGTCTGAACAGGCAGAGCTATTCATAGGGGGGTTTTCCTTTGAGGGTGGGGGATGCTTCTTCACACGAAATAAGCACTCCCTCAGCAAGGGAAAGTACGCCCCAACTTGCCGCGGCCATTTGCCCCTGAGCAGCGCCGCCAGCGCGAGATCCCGGGATTCCTCCATTGATTGCTATGGGCAGCTGTCACTTCCGGCCCCGAGGGGCATTTTAAAATGGCTTCTCTGAGCAGAAAATAAGAGGGTGGCCCACACTCAGGCAAACTCACAAAGACTCACTTAAAGACTAACACAATTTATTTATTTGTTTTTTTTAAAAAAAAATATTTGTATATTAAATAATTCTTGGCTTGCAAAAGTATGTGCAATGTCTCTCTTTTCAAGTTACATTTTCTACAGATCAGTTTCATTTGTTGAGACCTTAGGGTTACATTAGGAAGAAAAGGGGGAAAGAGGTGGGGGGCATGATGAGTAGGGTCGGGGTCGGGTGGCAATGCTTCTATTCTACTTAATGTATGTGTGGGGTTTTGTGTCAGCGTCGCTTGTGCTATTTACTATTCGCTTGTGTTCCAACCCCAACCTCTCTCACCACCAGAGAAGACTAACACAATTTATTTGACCGCCAGCTTTCTCCATAAGCAGTGAGGCTTACTATGCCTCAATAGCTGGGGATGCCACAAGAATCTCTGCTGTAGAGTTCAACGGGAGCCCGGAAACCACCTATCCGGGCAATGACGCGTCTCTCTGAATTCATACCTCTGTAGTTGAAAAGGGTTCTCCACGAGCGCGCATGCGCTTTGCAACGGCTCCTCCTCACACGTGTGCCGGCTCTTCAGCTCGGGGGGCACCATGCCGAAAGTGAAGCGCTCGAGGGGCTCCGGCGGGGCGGCGAAGGCGGCGTCCGTTCCGCTGGCCGAGCAGATCCTCCAGGGCGACTCCGTGAAGCCCGTGACGAGGGTGAAGCGCCGGGGCAAAGCGGGGAAGCATGGCGGCGAGGACGAGGACGAGTACGTGGACGAGAAGCTCTCCCGGAGGATCCTGGAACAGGCTCGGATCCAGCAAGAGGAGCTGGAGGCCGAGCACGGCGCCGCGGGCGGAGGCGAGCCCGAGAAGGCGAAGACCACCGTCCTGGGTGAGCGTCCCGTGGGCTCGCCGGGGTCTCTTCTTCGCCACGAGGAGGCTGGGCCGCAGCTCGGGGGGGGGGGCGGCACTTGCTTTACTTGACTCCAACCCCCTGCACCTTCAGGTGGGGCTGGGAAGGACCCCTCTCTGAGCGCCAGCCTCCTCCTCCCTGCTTGGTTCCCTCCAGGTGTCGCTGGGCTGCAACATCTGTTCTTGCTATGCTATCCCTGAAGGAGCGTCTCCACCCCCATCGTTCAGCCCGGACCCTGAGGTCCTCCTCCGAGGGTCTTCTGCTGAGGTTGCAGGGAACCAGGCAAAGGGTCTTCTCCGTAGTGGCGCCCGCCCTGTAGAACGCCCTCCTGCCAGATGTCAAGGAAATAAACAACTACAGTCATACCTCGGGTTACAGACGCTTCAGGTTGCGTTTTTTCAGGTTACGGACTGCCGAAACTCAGAAGTACAGGAATGGGTTACTTCTGGGTTTCGGTACACACACATGCACAGAAGCGCTAAATTGCGCTTTGTGCATACGCAGAAGCACCGAATCGCAACCCGCAGGTGTGCTGCTGCGGGTTGCAAACGTGCATCCCTCATGGATCACATTTGCAACCCGAGCGTCCACTGTATCTGACTTATAGAAGACATCTGAATGCAGCCCTGTTTAGGGAAGTTTTTAATGTCTGGTGTTTTATTGTATTTTTAATATTTTATTTGAAGCTGCCCAGAGTGGCTGGGGAAACCTAGCCAGATGGGCGGGATTTAAATAATAAATTATTATTATTATTAATAAATTATTATTATTATTATTATTATTATTATTATTATTATTATTATTATTATTACTATTACTATATTTTATCATAGATGGGGCTGGTGGAAGTTGTAGCTTATAAAGCTCTGGGAGGCCTGTAGACAAACCCAATAGGCAGTGCTTAGTGGCCAGAAAATGCTAACCCACTTGGTTGGGGGGAGGAACAGAAAAAAGTGACGAGAGAATGGGAAACAGATAATTTTTGGAATAGAGTTGGATATTGGTTTGAGGTTTACCCTCCAGAGCAGGAGAAAACGAACTTGCTCCATCTTCCATGTGACAGCCCTTTAGATATTTGAAGTACAGTGGCACCCCGCAAGACGAACGCCTCGCGAGACGAAAAACTCGCAAAACGAAAGGTTTTTTCGTTTTCGAGTTGCCTCGCAAGACGAATTTCCCTATGGGCTTGCTTCGCAAAACGAAGCTTGCCCCGGGGACAGCGGGTCTTCTCTTTTGAAGCAAGGGGCTGCAGGGAGAAGTGATCTTCTCCCCGCAGCCCCAGGTCCGGGGACAGCGGGAAGCGCTTCCCGCTGCCCCCGGACCTCTTTTGAAGCAAGAGGCTGCGGGGAGATCGCTTCTCCCCACCACCCCTTGCTTCAAAAGAGGTCCGGGGACAGCGGGAAGCGCTTCCCGCTGCCCCCGGACCTCTTTTGAAGCAAGGGGCTGCGGGGAGATCGCTTCTCCCCACCACCCCTTGCTTCAAAAGAGGTCCGGGGACAGCGGGAAGCGCTTCCCGCTGCCCCCGGACCTCTTTTGAAGCAAGGGGCTGCGGGGAGATCGCTTCTCCCCACCGCCCCTTGCTTCAAAAGAGGTCCGGGGACAGCGGCAAGCGCTTCCTGCTGCCCCCGGACCTCTTTTGAAGCAAGGGGCTGCGGGGAGATCGCTTCTCCCGGTGCTCCGAAGCCGGGCGGGGGGGAGGGAACACCTGCCCGTACCGCCCGGCTTCGGAACGCTGCTCCAAAGCGGGGCGGGGGGGCGGGAACACCTGCCCCAGCCGCCCCGCTTCGGAACGCTGCTCCGAAGCGGGGGGGGGGGCGGGAACACCTGCCCCAGCCGCCCCGCTTCGGAACGCTGCTCCGAAGCGGGGCGGGGGGGCGGGAACACCTTCTGAAGGCGGGCGGGGGGCGAAAGTCTTTGTCCCCCCTGCCTGCCTTCCCAGGGGCTTTTAAATCGCCCCGGACAGCGGAGAAGCCCTCCGCTGTCCCGGGGCGATTTTAAAATGCCGCCCGCCAGCATTTTAAGATCGCCCGGACAGCGGAGAAGTCCTCCGCTGTCCCGGGGTTTTTTAAAATGCTGGGGGTGGGAAGAAAAGCCCTTGTCCCCCCCCCCCAGCCTTCAGAAGAGGTCCGGGGACAGACTGTCCCCGGACCTGGTCTGAAGGCGGTTTCCCTAGGAACGCATTAATTGATTTTCAATGCATTCCTATGGGAAACCGTGCATCGCAAGACGAAAAACTCACAAGACGAAGAGACTTGCGGAACGAATTAATTTCGTCTTGCGAGGCACCACTGTAGGAGCATTTCACACTTCAGTGCTTTGTTGCAGCTTCCACGTGTTATAGTTATAATTCTTTTTTGTTAAGTTTCCGAGAAAGAAAAAGCTGCATAGGAAGCTGTATTGTACTAAGTCAGACCATTGTTCCATCTTGCTCAGTATTTTCGACAGCAATTGGCAGTGGCTTTCTAGGGGTTCTGACAGGGCACATTCCCAGCCTTATTTAGTGATGCCAAATATCAAACCAGGGCAGACGCTCTACCACTAAGCCAGGATTTGTTTATTCTGATAACAAAGCTGTATTTGTTCTACTCTTTCCAGGACCTGCCTCAAAGGACAGAGATTCAGATACAGATGATGATGAGTGGCCAACACTGGAGCAAGCTGCAGCCCTGGGGAAGGGAGAGTATTGTGATGAGGTAACTGTGAATCCAGAGGATGAAAAAGCCATTGAGATGTTCATGAACAAGAATCCGCCACTGAGGTAAACGCTGGAGTGCTCAAATCCTGGCAGTTGCTTAGACTTTATTTTTTATGTTGCAGTATTTATAGATTGCTTAGTGGTAAAAAGTTAGACATGGAAAGCAAGTTGACAAACAAAAATATAAATCATATCAGCAGATACACACACATACACACACATTATACATGTCAACTTTACATGTCTGGGTAGGCTTCCCTAAACATAAATGTTTTTAGCAGGTGCTAAAACACTGTACAGAGAAGGTACTCGCTTAATGTCAACGGGCAGGGAGTTCCATAGTGTAAGGAACCAAACTTTCAGTACGGAAATACCTACAAGCACAGAATGGACATTGTGTGGGACTTGTAAAAGTGCCTGGGTGAGCATATGTGGAGTAAAGCTGTTAATGTTTTTGCCTCTGTGAGTGAATTGAGCTTGAATTAGGCTATGTTGTTGGACAGCCATCTCGTAGGGAAGATGTATGTATACTCTTTCCCTTACCACCCTGTCCATTCTCATTTATGCAGTTTTTAAGAATGTGTAATGTCCTACTTCTTCTAAGACAGTTATCCAATGTAAAATTAATTGTGAGCCATTTCCTTTCTGGAAGGGGATTAAGGCTCGTTGAACTGTGTACAGGACTGTAAAACTATTTGAAATTGTTAGGCTTCTAGGTGACTAAGTTATCTTTGCTATATGGTTTTACCTCCACCCCCACCCTGAGTTTCATCACTTCAATGAGCCCTGGGTGCAAGTGCCTATTTTGTATTGGTTATACTTGAGAGGTTTATGAGTGAAGAAAGAAAATATGAGAGAGTTTCACAGTGGTTGTTTTCCTTCCTTATGATCATTTGTGGTGTTTTATGTGCCTGTGGTACATGCAGATAGTCCATGAGTGGAGAAACTTTGACTCTCCAGAAGTTGCTGTACTGCAGTTTCCATCAGCCCCAGAAAGCATGGCCAATGGCCAGGGATGATGGGAGTTGTAGTTCAGCAACATCTGGAGGGGCAAAGGTTGCCCACCTCTGATAGAGTTCCACGTAAGCTGGTAGTCTCTGTACACACAACAGATCTTGGTGCTGCTTTCTGAAGCCACTGACATCCCAGCAACAACTGCAGTCTTATGTAGGAGAATTAAAACTTGTTGTCAAGCTGTGTACAGTAAAAATATTTGAATTTTTTAGGCCCCCAGGTGACTAGGTACCTTGTGTTTTTCTTTATTGGACTATCTGCAAATTTTTGCTAAAGTATGCGGAGAAGGGAACAATTGAGTAGAAACCATTTAGTATTACAGTAATACTTTTATGTGTGAACTGACCCTTAACGGAATATCTCATCTAAGAATTCTGGCACTGCTTTGCTTATGGAACCGGCATGATTTCCTCAGATTCTCAGCAATAAGTAAAGCAAGCTAGCACCCAAGTATACTTTTCAATTCTGTTCTTGTTTTTGTTTTAACCAGCAGATGGTGCTTTAGTTATTATTTTAGGCATGCCGTCTTTGATACTGCACGGGTAGCAGGAAGCACAATTTTCAGCCCATTCTGTTTGGCATGCCCAGTAATGACCAAGTTTCCTTTCTCCAAGATTGGAATGCAGAGCAGGAACCTATGGCCCTCATATGACTTACCCACGTTAGAATTTCTTCATGCAAAATAGATTTGGGCTGACACCTCTCTTTTGGCATCATGTTATTTTTGTGAACTGAAATTTTAATTTAACCTTTAAAACTTTTGAGAGCTGCCCGTTCTTTTTGCCAATATCTTCATTGAGCTAGAACCCCAAGATACTGTTCCTCAGCAGATGCCTGTTGCCACCTTCAGTCTTATTTGTATTGCACATCAGCCTTTTTCACTGAACAGTACCAGATGGCAGACAGTTCACTTAGCAAAGGTGGGTAGCCATGTGAGCAAGGGATATCACATGTGGAAACTTCATCTCCCCTGTTAAACGCTAGGCTGGGAATCAATCTTATTGTTGCCTCTGCTGCTTTGATTTGCCAGTGAGCTTTCTAAGTTCCCTGATCCATATTGTTTCCTCTGGATACCCATTAGGCGCACCTTGGCAGACATTATCATGGAGAAGATCACTGAGAAGCAGACAGAGGTGGAAACTGTGATGTCCGAAATATCTGGTCGGCCCATGCCACAGCTTAATCCCCGTGTCCTGGAAGTCTACAAGGGTGTCAAAGAAGTAAGAGTAATGCTACTTCTGTGCAAATAGGTGTGTGTAATTCTGCACACATCAGGTTGGACTTAGTTCAGCTGCTGCAGCATTTAGAAATCTTAGTTTTGGGCAACTCTTTGCTTGCTCTGATTCACCACCCATAGCATGATTGGTGTGGGTGGGGAACAGCTAATGGCTGTGTTTCCATGCTGGCACTATAGGTTAAGATGATGCATTATACATATGAATATTAACTAGAATTTGTTTCCATGCTGATAGACTGGTACAGATTTTGCTAGTATGTGGAAAAATAAGAATATCCTATCTGAATGCTTCTTAAAATACATTCACTGAAGATCTCTTAAACAATGGGTATAAACCCTGGAATAAAGTAGCCTTGTCTGCCTGTCCGTGTTAAATTCACCCCCCCCCCATTTCTTTTTCAGGTGCTGTCAAAATATAGGAGTGGGAAACTGCCTAAAGCATTCAAGATCATCCCAGCCTTGTCCAACTGGGAGCAGATCCTCTATATCACAGAGCCTGAAACGTGGACAGCAGCTGCCATGTACCAGGCAACAAGGTAGGATTCCATCTGTGACACTGCAGGGAATAATGTGTTGTCTTGAAGGTTTCATCCTGCCCCATCCCATGAGCTGCCACAATTCCTTTGATTCTTGCTTTTTGCTCTGATCATCCTGCAGTAGGTCGAATAGCCAAAATACAGCACTATGCAGCAGATGAGTCCTTATGTTCAATGACATACAGAAATGAAAATCCTTGTTTAATAATACTGATACTTATTTCTGCAATATCACTGTCCTACACATGGGGAAAGTAAATGTGTGGATTGATTACAGAGCAATTCGTGTTTATATTTCCAATAGCTCCTTTTCTTTCATTTGGGGATCGTAGCACTACACTGCACTTTTTAATGCATGCACATGCACATCACCCTGTGCTTAAGTTTGCTGCTTTTCAGAAGTGGGAACCCCCCCCCTCAAATTCCTGGGCACAAGATCAGATTCTGCCCCCTGTCCCACTCCCCAGTGTGTGGGCAGTCAGGTTGCTTTGATCTCACCACCAGCACACCTCCTCCCAACTACTCCTGCCCAGTATTGCAGTGCATGAGGCTCCTCTTGTAAAAAGAAACCTGTTATTTGACAAAGCGTATCCAAGCAGAAACAAAGAGAATATGCAATGTCTGATTAAAAAATGACCTTTCTATCTATGGCAGCGTTTGAATGACCCTTGTCTAAACAAACTGTTAAGAAACTAGCAAAATGGTACGAATTGTTGTAAGAAAGTATTAGAAAGTACAGAAAGAGTAAGGTAATAATGATAAGTACATTCATCACCAGAAAGGTTATATGCATCTGGAAAAGATAGGAAGTCTATTCTATGTTAGCAAAAAGATAGGAAAAAAGAGATTGCATAAATTTAATTTAAATTTGATTTTTGTAAACATATATAAGATTATTAGTACATGATTGTTTTCATCTTGGTATATTGTGTATGTTATCTATGAATTTCAATAAAGTATTTAAAATGGGGGGGAGAGACCTTCCTAGCACCATGTCTTTGAGCCAGGAGGACCTGAAACAGCGCATTAGCACCCAGAGTTCTTGAGATACAGCACAGTGGGCCCTGGGAGGAAGCCACAAGTGTAAATGCATCTGATGCTTGTTCCGTGTTCTCTCGGAGAGAGAGCTTTGGTTCCTCTTCCTCTTTGGTGATACACAGTGCAGTGTGCAGCTCTGGCGAAAGACACAGGCCATTCCTAAAACGAATCTCCTCTTACACATAAACCATTAGGAATTGGTTTGGTGGTGTGTGGCTAGTTGCCTGACTCTGATATATCTTGCATGGACATCTCTTTTATTTTTTATGAGAACAAAATAATTTAAGGATCTGGCTTTTTGTGTGTGCTGCTGTCCTTGTTTCGGATTTATTTTTATTTTATACCGTTGTAATTTGCCACTTTATTTGGTAAAGAGGAACCAAAACTGTGAAGGGTTAGGTTGAAAAGGCAGCATAGAAATGTGTAGATAAATAAAAATGATTCCGCAGCCTCAAAAGCTTGAAGTGTAAAGTCAAGATGGGGGGTGGCGGCAAGGTGGAATGCTGCAGTAATACATGTATTGCATAGTGCAAACACAAGGAGGGAAGTTGACCAGTTCTCCAACTATCCTAACTCAGGTTGCTTCTCTTTTTCTCCATTTCCACCCTCTCTCCCCAAATGCCTTTGTTCCTTTCCCTAGGATCTTTTCCTCTAACCTCAAAGAGAGGATGGCCCAGAGGTTCTACAATCTGGTGCTTCTGCCGCGAGTCAGAGATGACATTGCTGAATATAAGCGCCTCAACTTCCATCTTTACATGGCGTTGAAGAAGGCCTTGTTCAAACCTGGAGCCTGGTTCAAAGGTGAGTGGAAAGTTGACCTTGGAGGACGAATACATGGAAATGAGGTTTATCCAGGGGTTCATATATTTCCCTATAATAACACAAGAGCCTGCTGGATCAGGCCAACGACCCATCTGGTCCAGCATCCTGTTCTCACAGTGGCTACCCAGAGGCCTGAAAGAAACGCTCAAGCAGAATCTCAACACAAGAGCCCTCTCCCCTCCTGTGGTTTCCAGAAACTGACATGTGGAAGCTTTGCTGCCTCTGGAATACAATTCACGGTAGTTGAAAATTATCAAAATATGCACTTGATAAATATGCATTTATCACATTTATCACATATTTTGTGAGGGTTTGTTTTTCAACAACAAAACCCCAAATACAGAATGGAATTATGAGGGAAATCATTACCAACCTGACACAGAGTGGAAACAAAGAAAATTGCTCATTCCTGCTGCTCAGTCCTGTCCCCATCCCCCCAAGTTGGCAGTTTTCTCTTTGACAGGCTCCAGTCCCAGATGTAAGACTGGAGAGGAGGAAAGCCTCAAGGGGAAGCTGCTTCTGGGTTTGGTGAATTATTCTTAACCTTGATTTTATTGATAAATAATACTGAACTGTGCAGAGGTGTTGCTAGTGTGGTATGTGTGTGTTGCATATTCTTGCACCAGCCTTCTAGATGCGAAAGAACTGCATGATTCCCCCCCTTAAAAAAATAGTTTTAGCCTTTGATGAAACACTTTCTGTGTCTTTATAAGAGATGACTATATGATGCTCCTTTCTCTCCCCCATCATCTCCCCAGGGATCCTTCTCCCCATATGTGAGTCAGGAACATGCACACTTCGAGAAGCCATCATCGTGGGCAGCAT
This sequence comes from Podarcis bocagei, assembly GCF_964188305.1. Lineage (NCBI taxonomy): Eukaryota > Metazoa > Chordata > Lepidosauria > Squamata > Lacertidae > Podarcis > Podarcis bocagei. The sequence goes on along the minus strand of NC_138129.1, from coordinate 45,528,612 downwards.
CCTCACCAAGTGTTCCATCCCTGTCCTTCACTCCGGGTAAGAAGAGTTAGGCTAATTTCGAGGTGGAAGGGAAATTGCACTAATGATAACAATAATGAATAATTTTATTATTTATACCCTGCCCATCTGGCTGTGTTTCCCCAGCCACTCTGGAATGGTAGGACTGGATAGACTTTCCTGCCTTTTCTCCCATGCATCTCTCTCACCCCCTGGGGGGGTCAGAAACACCTGCGCTGTCTTGGGGAAAGTCTTTCTAAGCCTGTATGGGCTTCCCCATTACAGATTGTATTCTGAAGCCACGCTTGTAGCTGGGCTGAGGGTCTGCAGTGTGACTATCAAAGGAACCTCCCAGAGAGTACTTAACTAAACTATGGCAATTTCCTTGTGTCACTTTTTCTCTTCCCTTGGCTTTCATGAATGGAGGGTCATCCATTGATGTGGACCTGCAACAAAGCCTCATTTGCTCCTCCCTCCTTTTCTTCCCCTCCTCCACCCCCACAGGGCTGCTATGCTAAAGATTGCTGAGATGGAGTACAGTGGCGCCAATAGCATCTTTCTCCGCCTGCTCATTGACAAGAAGTACGCCTTGCCTTTCCGCGTGGTGGATGCCCTGGTCTTTCACTTCCTCGCCTTCCGGACGGACCGACGCACCCTGCCTGTCCTCTGGCACCAGTGCCTCCTGACCTTTGCCCAGCGATACAAAGAGGACCTGTCCTCAGAGCAGAAAGAAGCTCTCTTAGAGCTGCTCAAGTTTCACAGCCACCCCCAGATATCTCCAGAGATCCGCAGGGAGCTGGTAAACTCCAAGTGCCGGGATGTGGAGGGGATGCAGCCAGTGGCAATGGAGTGAACGGAGGATGGGAAGGGGGACTCCACAGATTGTGATCAGAACTTCTGAGTCAAAGGCAGCTGCTGGTTTGAACTTGAAGCTACAGCACGCTGTCGAACAAATAGGGTTTGTACCCTCACTGCTGTGATCCACAGAAGCCTTATTTATGCAGGGTTGAAAGTATTTGTAAGCCCTCTGCCCCCTTTTGACTCAACATGCATTCATGGTGATTAGAAACCAGCATCCCTCCCGTGAGGAATGGGTCCCCCTTTTTGCGATAGAGCTGCTGTTAAAGGGCTGCAGTGACTACTTGCCCCTTTTGAGGTCCTGGTGGATGCAAGTTGCTGATCAACAGCAGGGAGATAAACTGTTGAGCTGCAGATTAGTAAGGGAGGAAAGAGCATCTACCAACTGCAGGGGGTTGCAATTGCTCTGTAGGATCTGGCCACCAATGGAAATATTGGTAGTCAAGAATATTACCCTTTTACAGGAGGGGGGACCAGACTGGTGGCCCCTGACCTGTATCCAGCCTTTCTGGCCTATTTGGCTCAGAGGTGGCGTCTGGCATGTTGCTGCTGGTCTCGCAGGGGCTGTTGGGTTGACCGTTGCACTTCTGTGATGAATGTGGCCTGCTTTGCTTTTGAGGTTGACACAGCCCAAGCACCACACATTGTGCCTGAGAGCCATAAACTCCCAAACTGGCCGTCCACTTGCCTTTCCTGGTTGTCAGTTGGGGAAAACTGCATTGGGTTGGGAAGCCTCTGGCCCTTCAGAATCTGTAGGAATCCCCACATACCATTTGCTCCAGCCAACGTTGCAAATTGCCGTGTATGGTGGGAGCTGTAGTCAAGCTGTAGTCAAGCTACATCTAGAAGGCCATAGGCTCCCCAACCTTGAGCTAGGCCTAAGCTGTTTCTCTGAACAAGTCTTTGGAAAACCATCTTACACCCAGCTCAGCACAACTTGCCTGAGGCTTGTATGCTGCCTCTGAGCTGGGCTGTCTCCAGCACTGGAATAGAGAGATGCTCCAGGGATGTGATGATACGAAGTCACCTCAGGCGTTGGGGTTGGGCTGCTCAACCCCCACATAGCTAGACTGGCTGAAGAAGACTTGGACCCCTGGAATAAGTTAGCCATTGCCAAATGAGATGCACCGAGTCCCTGCTGCCCCATCCTCAGTTAATTTGATGCTCTTCCTATTGTTTTCCCATATAAGCAGCAGCCATCATGTATGTCATCAGGTTACTGCAGCTGAGCACCCCATATTCTTGTCTCTTTCCCTGTCCCCTCTAGGTAGATGTTCATAGCTAAATCTGCCAGCTGGGTATTTATACATTTGAAGGTTAGATTTTTGGCTTTCTGGGTTTATAAGGCTATTTATAGTACAACTCTAAAAATAAAGGCATGCTAGAGCTTGGTTAATGCCCATACTGCTGGTATATAAAGCCAAATGAGGTGCATAAGTTTGAAATTGCACGTAATGCCCAGAATAAATATCTGAGTAACCAGCAACCTTTTTTCAGAAAAGTTATTAATTAAATTTGTATATTGTCCTTCATCCAAAGAGCACAGGCCAGTTCACAACAGAAAATACACAATGAGAACACAAAATACATAATAAAACAAAAGCAGGCCAATAATCCTGCTCTCACAAACACATTTAAAAGGTCATGGAATGCTAATCAGACAAAGGCCTGTTTATAGAGAAAGGTTTTGATCTGGCACCTAAAAATATGTAATGAAGACAGCAGATGAACCTCCATGGGGACAGCATTCCACAAATGGGGAGCCACCACAGAAAAGGCCTGTTTTTGTACTGCCACCTTCTGAACCTTTCATGGAGGGGAAACATGAAGGGCCTCAGATGATGATCCCAAGAGTCCCAGGTTGGTTCATGTGGGGAGAGGCAGTCCTTGAGGTATTGCAATCCTGAGCTTCTTTTAAGGCGCTATATGTCGGGACGTGGGTGGCACTGTGGGTAAAACCTCAGCGCCTAGGGCTTGCCGATCGCATGGTCGGCGGTTCGAATCCCCGCGGCGGGGTGAGCTCCCATCTTTCGGTCCCAGCTCCTGCCCACCTAGCAGTTCGAAAGCACCCCTAAGTGCAAGTAGATAAATAGGTACCGCTCCGGCGGGAAGATAAATGGCGTTTCCATGTGCTGCGCTGGCTCGACAGAGCAGCTTTGTCACGCTGGCCACGTGACCCGGAAGTGTCTCCGGACAGCGCTGCCCCCCGGCCTCTTAAGTGAGATGGGCTCACAACCCTAGAGTCGGACACGATTGGCCCGTACGGGCAGGGGTACCTTTACCTTTACCTATGTCAAAACCAGCACTTTGAATTGGGCCCAGAAATTAATTGGCAGCCAGTGGTCTGGCCAGGATTGGTGTAATATGCTCAATACACATATTGCTGTGATAGAACATATGTGTAAAGAGCCCTGGATGTTCCAGTATAGAATACATATAGAGCATACATGGCTCTTCAACCACATCTCCAGGTGCAAGGGGTTTGCATGTTGCATTTTTGCCTGTTCAAGGTGAAGGATCTCCACTGGAGGCTTGCGGCTCAAAGCTCTTGCCTATTCCTTCCTCTGTGGGAGGAGAGAAGTGCCTCTTCAAAAGATGTTTTCTTCCTGCACTATTAAATGCAATTGCTTCCCAGTTAACCAAGGGCACCTTGTTAAGTGATCAAAAGCTTCTTAAATGCACCAACCACATTTGGTGACTAAAGATTGTGGCTCTAGTCTTTTACAACTTGTGTGTGCCCACCCCACCCACCACTTTCCGGTAAATTGGACCATATTTCAAGTTGCAGCAATATTTAGGTTTTCGTGCTGCTGAATTCGAGGCGTCCCCTGAGAACTAGAAACAGCTGTGAACAATCACTTGTGGTGCTTTAACAAGCCTGTTCCCATAATGGCTTCTTTCCACGGAATATTTTCCCTGGCTTCCCTCTATTAGCAGCATGGGAACGGCAATCTTTTCCCAGCTTGATAGCTAGGCAGTGGGGGAAAGTGGGCACAGCTCTCTGGGGACTTGCCAGGACACTGGGGGAGTGAATGAAGGCTCTCTGCTGCCCTCTGGCTGCCCATCCTTGCTCTAGATCAGTGTTTCCCAACCGGTGTTCCGCGGCACACTAGTGTGCCGCGGAACGTTGCCTTGTGTTCCGTGGGAGGGAGGCGGGCGAGTCGGGCGGCGAGAGGCGGGGCGGCGGCGGCGAGCACACACGGGGTGGCGAGCTCCCTCCCTCCCACATCCCATCGCCGCTCGCTTCGGCCGGCCTACTGGAGGAAGGCGTGAAAACCTCGCGCATGCGCAGGCCTTCCGCCTGCGACAGCCCAGTAGGCCGGCCGAAGCAAGCGGCGATGGGATGTGGGAGCTCGCTCGCTCGCCGCCCCGCATGTGCTCACCGCCGACTCGCCCACCTCCCACGGCACACCAGCCTACCTCCGTGGGAGGGAGGCGGGCGAGTCGGGCGGCGAGAGGCGGGGCGGCGGCGGCGAGGAGAGGCCGCCCAGCGCGGGGCTCTCGTCGTCTGCCTGCCTGGCTGCCTGCGAGCTCAGCGGGCAGCGCTTCCGTCCACAGCGCCCGCCTCGCGGCTCTCATTCCCTGCCCCTGCCAAAGCTCACCCAGCCAAGCCGCGCTCTCCTTCCTGCCTCGCTTTGCTGCCTCCTCCCCCCCCCACCCCCAAAGCTTGGAGGTTCCCCGGCAGGAAGGAGGGAACTTAATCCTCTCCAAGGGCTGCGGAAAACAGACATGCAAATGGGGGCTTGCCAGCTCTTCAAGCGCCGCCGGCTTTCTTCGGGAATTACCGCCCGCCGAGCCCGGTAACGCTGACAGGCCGAGCCGCGGGGCTTGGCAGCGCAGGCAGCAGAGTGTGGGAAAGGGCGGCCGCCACGCGCCGGGCAAGGCGAGACTCGACGGGGAGGACACCGGCAGCAGCGCCCCCCCCAGAAACCCGCTCCGGGCAGGTAATTCACAGAGAGTGGACAGAAGGAAGCCTTAAAGGGCTTCAGCCTCCCAGAGTGGCGGGGAATAATAATAATAATAATAATAATAATAATAATAATAATAATAATAATAATAATAATAAATTGACAGGTGGTGTTTTTCTAGGTGAGGGGGTGGGGACTGTAATAACAAAAAAATCAGCTGTATATCAACCGCTGTTTTGCAATGAGGAATTGCAAATAAGGAAGATCAAAAGGAGAATGTTTTTTGGGGGGGGACTCTCTTCCTCTTCCTCCTCCTCTCGTTCTTGCTCCTCTTCCTGGCAAAAGGGCTGCTGAGACCCCTTCTCTCTTGGGTGCCGGTGGGTGCTGTGACGTTGACGCTGCTGTGGCAAGTGCCTTTACTTAGCAGAGTGCATTCCTCTTTACACAGGAGGGGAGGGGAAAAAATTGAAACTTACACTTTCGTGCGTCCCTCCCGGCGCGACGCTGCGCGCTGACGTCACGGGGCTGTAATGGTGGTGTGCCTCGAGATTTTTTTCATCAAACAAGTGTGCCTTTGCCCAAAAAAGCTTGGGAAACACTGCTCTAGATGCTCGGGGTCTTGCTGCAACCACGTTTCTGACCTTGGTTAACAAGGAGAGGATATCCAAGGGCAACCCTCTCCTATTGGTAAGGCACCAGCAATGCTGGCCTCCTGTGCTTTGCAGCCCTAGGGCCGCATTAAATGTCTGAGCGTTGATGCCCATGTTCACAAAGCAGACGCGCTCAGTGCTGTTCCAGCAGCAGCTGGGTAGAGAAGAGTAATTGGTTTTGAACAGCTTTTAGCTCCAGGGGAGATTTGGTTGAGTGGCTCCTCTGTGCAGTAAGTTTGTTTGCGCTGGGAAGGTGTCCCCTAGGACAGCCTCTTGCCCGAGCGCAGATTACAGAACAATTTGCACGTCTCCCATCTATCTACTTGGCATCACTTAGCCGAAGCGGTCACAGGCGAAAGCTGTTAACTCCATGCAGAGCTGGTAAATGAGCCTGCTGAAGCCGCCTAGTGCTGGTACGGCTGGAGATCTCCCATGCCTAGTGCCTAAGACAAACCTGCAAGGATGGGTCTCGGACTGGAGAAAGATGTCAACTAAGGAGAAAGCTCTTCTGTATGCCAGGGCAGCGAGTGGCTTGGGGTAGAGCAGAAGGATGGCCCGCAAGCTGCATCAGTGTCTTGGGTCACTTCCTTTGTATTGCTTGTAGGAAGCAGCAGCTGTGTGGCTGTCCTTGGAAAAATCATGAAGTAAATAGGGTAGAAGGGGGAAAGACTCATGAAGAGAGACAGGCATAACACAAAGAGGTCTTACAAGAATACTGGTTGCTATCTAGAACAGCTAGCCAAAGTTGCTACAGCCAAGAGGCCTCCCGTGTTTTGAAATCAGCTTGTCAGAATCAAATTGTTAAAAGTGGATTACGTTAGCAAGGCAGAAATCAAGAAAGTGTTCTTGTCTTTTATTCTCAACAGGCCGATTTCTTAGAGGAACAAGTCAAGCAAGCTGTATTTTAGATGCATTTGGTTCTTTTCAGTCTTATTTCACCCGGGAAAGACGGCAAGAGAATGCCAATTTTAAAAAATGCTTTATTGCAGTATGGTAAAATATCAGTAAGGTATAATTTCCTTAACAGGAGGGTTTCGAGTGACAGTGACTATCATATTGACAAACTTTATTCAAAGCTCTAATATATAGTTGGGTGGATGTATCTATAAAATACATTCCTCTCGTCTTCAAACTTGTTCCAATAGACTTACTTATCAGAAATGCTGATAGCACATTAATTTTGACTAATCGGCGTAAGCACAATGAGGGAAAAGGAAAGGCAAAAACATAGTAAGAGAGAGGCTTTTTCCTGTTGGCCAAGGTGACGGGTCTCCAGTGGTGTTTTAGGTAGCATCAGTTCATGTTTCTTTTTCCAGCTGGAGGGTTGAATAATGAAATGCCACTAGAATTCAAAAGACAAAGTTTGCTCCCATTGCTACAGTTCCCCCACACCAAAGGTTTCTAAAGTCTCTCATAAAAGCAGCATTTAGGAAAAACACATACACACCTTTTTCCTGAACAAAACACACAAGAACAATACAACTCTCTAGTCCAGTGCAGTCGCAGCTCATTATATTGTAAACTCTTTAGGGGAAAGAGATCACTCTTGACCCCCTTTTTATTTGCTCAGAATAGATTTGTATAGCTGGACTTCCTTCTCCTCCATCACCCATCCCTTGCATGTAGCTCTCCTGCCCTTTTTTGTTTCTTTTTTGGCAGTGAAGACAGGAGGGATTTGTACATACAAGTATAGCAGCACTTGTTGGGTGTACTCTGATCGGGAATGACCTTGACTCTATCAAAGTAAGCAGCCCAGAGAGGTATGAAGGAGGACGAGGAAGGACATTAAGGCACTCTGTTATATGGCAAAAGGGATGAATCAGGACAACATACCCTACTGAGCTTCTGATCGTGCTTTGTGGCTTTGTAAGGTTTGATCCTCACAATAAATAAAGTAACTCCGGTCTCACAGGAGTAAGAGAAGGCAACTGGTGCAGCAAGTAGAAATTTTCCCCTTGGGTTTCTAGTGAAGAGGGGATTCTCCCCAACCCCCAATATTTTATATGGAAAGCAGCACTTTACAAGCACCTACAAAAAGTGAGCCAAAACCCACTTACTTCTCCTGAACGGGCTAAAAGACTCTGGAGGGTTAATGGATTGTGATACTATTAATAATCAAAGGAGAACTAAGACGTCCTTGGGACTGGTCAAGAGATTCCAGTGCTGGACTTTAAATATAGCCTGGTCTCTCTCAACCAGGTGCCCACACATGGCTGGGTGAGCAGAGCGGCTTCAGCCAAGGCTGTCTCAGGTGCATGTTTCAACTTCTTCATGTTAAGGTGAAGGTGGTCTATATAACAAAAGTGCGTTTTCTCTCTTGACACACATGCAACAGGCATGCAGCAAAGATTGGGACAAAACAGCAGTGATCAGCAGCGCGTCCTCCAACGAAGCAAACCCAAACTGAAGAACTTTTGAACTGACGCTAAGCTCACCTATCCTTCCCGAGTTCAAGCGTGGCTCAAAACACCACAGGAAGGTCCCCTGATCCTAGGAAAAACCAGGCTAGCAAGGCAGAAACAGTCCAACTGCAAGGGGCCTTTTCCCTTTTGGAGTCCCTCCCACGCCATTCCTCCAAGACCCAAATCCCACACGGTCTCATTACAAAGGTTATGCTCATGGGGTCATTTCCTCCCACTCCCCTTATTCTTCAGTGATCACATGGCACAGGCAGAATGTTCCGGGAGGCTTCTTTTCCTGCGTTAAGTTCTACTTGCTGGGAGCTGGGTGATTGGAGGGAGGGGCTGGTCACAGGTTGATGTCTGTGACATCCGTAGGTGTGCTGGTCAGGCTGACATCCTGGCTGTCAGGGTAAACGGCATCCTTGGAGGGGCTGTACTCTTGCCGAGGCTGTGAGGTCTGTTTCAGGTTCTCTGCTAAGGCCGCCTCAATCTGCTCCTGACAAGCTTTCAGGCAGTCCTGAGGAAAAAGAGAGAAGAAGGGGGTGCTCTTCATTTCCACTTAAATTTTCACTGCAGCAATAACAGAGCTCCTCCAAACATCTATGCTTTGGTTGGTCTGGACGATAGGCTTTCCTGCTCCAGTGAAGGAGCACATTCACAGTGAATTTCTTCTTCAATATCATGCAAAGGGGTTTGCGGGGCAACTAGCATCCTAGTAGAGTTCTGATTATTCTATTATTCTTAGATATGTATGAACAGGAAGGTCTTATGAAGTAGGGTTAGAAATACCTTATCCTTGTTCTGTATCCTAAGCCTGAGACCAGGCTCAAGCATTCTATATAGGTGACCAGTAGCTGACAACAGAGACTTTGCCTCTACTTAAAAAAAATTAAGTGTTTCAAATATGAATTCCAGCAATTACCGTACAGTTGTGCCGCCACACATCTAGCAAATATTGAGTCTGAATGCGGCTTCTGTGAGTCTTGGAACCTTTTGAAAATACTCATTAAAAAATTCAATGGCAATAGTCTCAGTCTGCAGTTCTCAAGACTACAATGCCCGTTAGATCAGACCAAAGGCTCATCTAGACCTCTCACAGTAGCCAACATGGTGCTTTTGGGAAACCTGCAAGCAGGACAGGAGAGCAACACCATAGCTGGTACTCTGAGACATGCCACCTCTGAGAATGGAGGCGGTACAAAGTCACCCAAGCTGCTAGCCATTTCTATATCCTGTAGGGGCGAATTTCACAGTTTATGTGTGAAGAAATACTTTCCTTTGTCTGCCCTGAACCTTCCCGTGTTCAGCTTCATTGAATGACCTCTAGTTCTGGTATTATGAAAGGAGGGGGGAGACTTCTCTGTTTCGTTTCTCCACATACTGCAAAATTTAATACGCCTCTACCCTGCTCCTCCTTACTTGCCTTTGTTCTTAAACATAAAAGACCTCAAATGTTGTAATTCTTCCTCACTAGCGAGTTGCCCTTTTCTGAACATTCTCCAGCTCTATGATACCCTTTTTGAGATTTGGCCACCAGAACTAAACACTGTAGTCCAAGTGCGGTGACAACATGCATTTGTGTAATACTTTTATGATCTTGGTAGTTTGATTGTTAGTCCCTTTTTCTAGTACTCCCTAATACAGATTTTGCCCTTTTTAGAGCTGCTGTACACTGGGTCAACATTTTATTCAACCTATCTAACACACCAAAATCTCGTTCCTGGTCAGTCACCAACACTTTACACCTTACAAACTTTTATGTGAAGTCAGAATTTGCCCTAGTCCTTATCATTGTTTTTTTCTGCTCAGGGCTTGCAAAGCTGTGTTAATCAGCTGATTGCTGGCACTTGGGAAGTCCTGTGCACCAGCCAGATCCAATTCCCCAACTCTATCCTAGAGAGTGATTTAATTTAGTGTGTTTATTTTACTTATATGTATTATGCAAAGCTAAAAACTTCAAAAGTGCCAAGCTTGTCTCTTACTTATTTGCAACTGGCACCCATCCTTGTTACTAAGGAATTTAGAAAATGGAAACACTTCCACGGACAAGTAAGGCATTGCAAAAAATTCCCCTCCCCAAACCACTGATTGCTATATTAAGTACCTGAAAGATGTAGGGTTTCAACCCTAGCTACTCCACACATGGAGTATGTTCAGCCCCACCCCCAATTCACCCACTCCAATGGTGCAAAGCTTCCATTATAATCTATAAGCCTGTCTTAGAATATAAGCCCATGAACTTTTTAGAACAGTGGTTCTCAATTGGTTGGTCTGTGGAACGTACTTGTCAATTGTCCGGGATATCCCGTTTTGGGGGGCAGTGCTCTCATGTAGGTCAGAAGACATGTGTTCTGTCCCGCACCGCCGCACATAAACAAAAACTACCACAGAGATATCAAAATTTTCAAAGGTAGGGAGTCCATGGCATGGCTTTTGAAAAATGGGGTCTGCACTACTTAGCTAATTGGGAACCACTGTTCTAGAACTTTCTTTGAAGGCTAATTGCTTTTACGTCATAGCACTAGAAAGTGTTCAGCAGTACACTGAAGCCCACCCCACTAGCCTGCATGGGACTGAAAATGCTACTGCCAAGGCAACTGCATTAATGCAAGGGGAAATCTTGACCTTACGCTTGGGAGGAGCCGCATACAGCAACGCTTTGAGATGAGGAAACCCCTCTCGTTTTGCAATGAGTCACGGTGGTGAGCCCCAATGAACCCCATCGCTGCTGCACCTCCTCCTCTAAAGGCCAGGGTTCCCGCTCTTGCCCCAGCTTACAAGAAAACTGACATTTTGCACTGCAGAGCGCTGGGGTTCTCACTGGATCCCCAGCCGGCTCCCCGAGGCTGGGTCCATTTGCAGGATCCTGCCACATACATAATCTTACAAAGAATCCACGTTTAGTTCTTAGAAATTGACAGAGGATGTGGCAAGTAAAAATAGCAACACCCAACACTCCTTCCCCAAGACAGTTCCAGTAACTGTGGCCTCTAAAACCTCCACCCAACAGAAGCCAGGGCTCAGCAAAGGCCATTCTAAATTTATTGGCCAGTTTGTGGGTGCAAGGGAAGGAACGGGAAGCAACGCTGTGAAAGGAGGAGGATTGATTAAAGGAATTCAGAAGCACGTGTATGGGTTTATGCATGGGAACCAAAAGCTGCTTTTTTGTGAATTGAATCTTGCAAGTCTGTTTTGCAGAGGGGATTCCAGCACTGTTCAGAAACCGAGGGACTATTAAGAGTGTTAGAACGCATGTGTTGCATGAAGAAAACCCCAAGTTGAATTTCCAGTTTCTTCAGGGCGGTCTTGTACCCTGGAGAGGTGCTACTGCTCAGTGGAGAACAAGGCAGCTAATATCTTTGGCACTCCAGATAATGCTGAAATACAATCCCTAACAACTGGCCATGTGAAAGAGTTGAAAGCCAGAAACATCTGGAGGGCCATTGGGTTAGCACTGATGAACCAATGGAAGGCACCCTTCTAAAAAACTTTTGACCTTGCAATGTGGCTATGGTGAACCAGTGCTGTATGTCTACAGGAACAGCGTGGCTTACTGCCAGCCATAAAGATTCCAACTGACCCTTCAAAGCCTGTTTCTGAGCTTCTGGAAGTGTCCAGTGAGTTGCAGGCAAGAGAGATGCCAGCACAAGACATGGGGCAACTCAGGGATGGAGGGTGGGCAGTAACACGCTGGCTAATGTGATGTAACACCAATGACAAAGCAATTCGCATCTAAATGTGTTTATCCTCAGCTAACCCTGACAAGCAATTAATTAAATGGATGAAACTGACATATTGATAGGAAAGAATGCAGGTGTGGAAAAGATATAGGAGGTATAAGGTAAGTTCAGATCACACAAATACTATTCTACATCCTTTTCTTTTGTCTCACCCTCAGTCTCACACTTAACTTTCTTTGACAGTGAGGACTAGAAACATGAGAACAAAAACTCAAGTCTCAGGATTTTAAAAGTTGTGCCAGGTGATGTGGCTTGCAACAGACAGATACCCAAAACAGGAAGATTGAATAACTACAGACAGCATATCGCAGTATGTACAAAGTCCCAGACTAGCAGCCTAAACTCATGTTCTGAAGTAGATACAGAGCATGTTCTCCTGACTCCAAGTAAAAATTAAGCAAAACTGGAATGCAGCAGAAATCAAAGGTTGATTACGACTGAAGATGTTATCTAGCCTTTGAGGATGCATGTTTACTACAGAAGATGAACTGGCAGAGAAAAAAATAGGTACTATCTGGGTCACTGGAACCTGCACAGTAACCAACAGCTCAAGAGGTAACCAAAAAACCCAAACCATGAACCCTTTGACTGATATTAACCAAACAAGTGAGAACAGAGCCACAGTTTGAAGCCCCTACCCACTGAACCTTCAGCAAAAGCCTGTTAGGCGTGGCAGATGAGATGGCAGGGGACGCCACAAAGAGACATCTTCACCCCAAGCTTGTCTTCTAATTAACTTCAAAACGACACAGAGCAGAAGAGCAGCCAAAAGGAACTGGGCAAGGGAAAGACCCTCCCAGCCAGCAAGATAAGCTCAGCGTTGCAACGTAGGCTAGGCCCGAGCTTCTTTGTGGCACCAAGCCTTGGCTACTTTTAGTGCTCCTAATCTGCTCTTTATGGGTCACTTTCGTAATCCTCTCCCCACCTCCCACCTGTTCTCTGCTGTCTTCGATCAACTGTGCTCACAGGACCAGCATTCAAACTCCGCCTCCTTCACAGCAGCAGCTTGCAAGCAGCTGGCTGCGGGCAATTCAGAGACTAGGGCAAGAGGCCAAAGAAAACCCAGCAATAGATAGGTTTCTGCTCCACGACTGTCAAGCAGCGATGGCTGGATCTGTGGGAGAGGTCCAATCCCAGAGCCTTCGCTCCGCCTTTCAGCTTTCGCCAGGTAGCGGGAGACATGAAAAGCCTAGCTTCCCCCTCCTCTCTGATGCCCCTCTGGCACCCAGGAGGGGCCCTGGAATTCTGCTTGAAATGAACTTCTTTGGACTCCATGCTTGCCCCTGACAGGAATCTGACACCGCGCCACATGAACAGATGCTAAGCTGGTTCTCTCCCTTCCCCATCGGCCAGCCCAATCCCTAACACCTGTCCGTTGAGGTGTTTTTCAAAGGCCTCCTGTGTACCCGGGACAAAGAGGAGCAACTGATCTGGGACCGCATGCAAGCCATCGGTGGGAGAGCCACCTGCATCATGTAGCCATCACCCATTCAGCAGCGGGCCAGGAGCTGGCACGGCACATTTGGGAAACGTGGTTGGGCTTTAGAGAAACAGCCAAATTCATGTCAACCCCCACCGGCCAGGGAAGAGACACAGCCACTTGCTGCGCTGGCTCTGGACCAAGAAGCGAACGCTAGCTTGGGAATCAGGAGGGAAGCGAAGGATAGAGAGGAAAGCCTGCCAACCATGCAGTCTTTGCATTGAGTAGGCGAAGAAAGCCAACGGTGTCTTCCGTTTCTGGAGGATGCAAGCCCTTCCGCATCAGACAGGAGTTTAAGAAAGAATGGGCTCTTCTCAATGGATACCCGGACATGATGAAATAAGCTGTTCCGTGCAGAATCTCGTGCCAAATTAAGTAATTAGTCTCCAAGCTGCTGAAAAAAGGTCCATTGTCCTTGACGTCACAAGCTGGGATGGCTGCTCTTACAGCAGAGGTGGGGTGGGGAAGAAATGCAGCCCTCCAGACCTCTCTGCCAGGTCCTTTGGAGCCTCCTCAGGCCGCGCCCCTAGCTGGGCCTGCTTTGTATCCTGAGCATTTGCAGGAATGCATCCTCCAATAATGGCTCCTGCTTGTCTGGATGGAGGATAAAGAGGGCTACAAACGTTTGTAGAATATAGCTGCAGTACAAAAGTGAAATTTACATTTGGTTCCCCACCCATTTTGCCTCTGGCCAGGGCCAGAGCTTGTATGTGGTCCCTGAAAGGATGTCCATAAAGGGAACACAGCCCTCCGGCTGAAAAACTTTCCCTACTCTGTCTAATGGGATAACACGGGTTATGGAACTGCCCTCATGGCACATCTGGGCTGCCCAGATTTCTCCTTCCACTGCAGCTTTTCACACTGTATCCATCCAAGGGGGACCAACGCAGAAAGGAGAGGCTGCAGAACTCCAGAAGGACACCTTGCACAATATTTCTGGGCAGCATGAACAGGACGATAACCAAACCACAAGAACTGTCCATGTCCAAAGGATCATTTCAAAGGATGGTGGTGCAATGCAGATACTTATGACTCTACCCTCTCTGCACAATATGATGGCGCTATCAGCAGACCCACAGGGTAAGAGAAACAAAGGGGACCCAGGCTGGAAATGTCACACTACATGGTACAATAGGGGCTTGTCAGACATCTCTCCCCCCCCCCCCCGCTTCCATGCACTAAGTGAGTGAATGTGTGAAAGGAGGACTGCATCTGCTAGCCCTGTTCCCACTGACCATGCCCTTCTGGGGCCTGCATGTAATAATAAGAGCCCTCCACATGTACAGCTGTGAATTCCTGTGGAAAAGAAATAGCCTATCTGCTAAAACCAATTTTGCTGACATATATTTTAATTTGTTTTAGTGTAACTTTAATTACTCGGGACGCGGGTGGCGCTGTGGGTAAAACCTCAGTGCCTAGGACTTGCCGATCGTATGGTCGGCGGTTCGAATCCCCGCGGCGGGGTGAGCTCCCGTTGCTCCATCCCAGCTCCTGCCCACCTAGCAGTTCGAAAGCATGTCAAAGTGCAAGTAGATAAATAGGGACCGCTTTATAGCGGGAAGGTAAACGGCGTTTCCATGTGCTGCGCTGGTGCAGGCTCGCCAGCTGCAGCTTCGTCACGCTGGCCACGTGACCCGGAAGTGTCTTTGGACGGCGCCGGCTCACGGCCTCTAGAGCGAGATGAGCACGCAACCCCAGAGTCGGACACGACTGGCCCGTACGGGCAGGGGTACCTTTACCTTTACTTAACTTTAATTATGGTTCGAAATACTTAAATACCTGTTTTAACATTGTATTTAAACAACAATTTCCACGTTTTTGTTTTTGGTAAACCGCCAGGGGGTTCTACTTACAATCAAATGGATTATAAATTTTGCTAATAAAACACCCTTCTCAGATGAAATGAATGATTTTTATATGGCAAGGGGCCCTGGGGGCTGGTTAAAGATACAGTTCGAAGACACACTTACTGCAGAGCAAGGCCAATGAACTCAGAAGGGCCAACTTCTGCAGAGGATTACACTAAGTCACTGGCATGGAATATGTTAAGGAAATATGCCCCCAAATTGCCTTACCTTGACACAGACCCTCTTGCTTGATCTTGCGTACAGTATGTCTGTCCCATTCCCCGTTTATTTCTCTCTGATATAATGGGCCCTTCCTGCCTCACAGGTGTGCACTTCGGTTATAAAATAAGACAGCAACTTTCGGTCCTGAAGCCTTTCTTCCCAAAAGAGCAGCTACTCACCAAGATGAATGGAGCAGAGGTTCTCTCCAAACATACATCTCCTCATGTGCTTTGTACACTTAAAAAAAGAGGTAGCTGCAGCTCAGGCACTTCCTGGACTTAATGCTACTACTTTTACAATGTATTCATTGTGGTGATATGCTTTATTGCTGCCTTATTAGCTGCCTTGGACATCTAATTAACATAAAGGTTGGATTGAAATAATCGTCATCATAATACTGCATGGCTGTCGTGTGCCTCTAAAACAAAGAGGTCGGCAGGTAGAAGATGAGGCACATTCAGTCCATGCAATAGTTTCTGCAGAGAGATGCCAAATGCCACTCCATAAGTAAAAGCAAGATCTCTGGGCTTGGGCAGATGAAGCCAGAGTAAGCTTGCCTTGAGTCAAACAGCAAAACGCAAGCCAGACCCAACTCCCCAGAACCAGAGCCCTGTTCCCCACTGAGCACATACTCACCACCTCTGTGCCAGTAATGCTAGCAAGCAGTTCCGTAAGCTCCTCGCCAGAAAAATCATCGGATGAGGTAGAGAGGCCATGGACTGCCGCTCCAATGCTTCCAGTAGCAATCATGGATGGGGGATACATAGCAAATGTGTAATCTACAAATTCAAGGAGAAAAAAGAGAGGGTGTCAGGAGAAAGGATGACTCGAATTCTTTGCTCACTACAGCTTCCAATAGGCCTTTCCTGTTGTCCCCAAGAGGTCCTAGGACTTCCCACCATCCAGCTACAGTATCTTAAAAAAAACACGCAATCCATTAGCTTACAGAAATAGTTTGCCAATAGAATATTATGAGCAGGTTTTCCAGGAGTGGCCTGGCCTATGCACAGGAGGAACACTGAAGTCCTCTTCAGGCATTTCTCATGTGAAGGAAGAAAGTGAGTTGAGAGGAGCTCCCACCCCCACCGTGTTGAGGTGTTAACTTCAGATGGACAAATGGATTTTACCATTCTATTTGGTGGGCTTACACATTTCATTCTCATTTAAATCAAACAAAGACAGCACTCTGCAATGTTGTTGTACAAACTGTCCCAGCCCAAAAGACTATCAAGGGAGAGCCAATTACTTTAGTAGCCAAATGCTAGATGCTTCTGAGAGCAGAGTGCTGGGGTGGATGTGTCTTTAATATGCAATGTGGCTTTTTGTGACAAATTTCAACAAGGAAACCTTATAAACAATAGTTTGCCTAATATTCATCATCCTTGCCTTTCAGTCATGAGAAACCAAAGAGGTCAAGGGTTCTAGTATCAATGGAGAAAAAGCTGGGTGTCTCTGAAAAATGAGATCCAAAGATGCCACTGATAATTTGTTTAGTATAGCTAGGGATAAAAATCAAGTTCTGTTTCTTTTTGGCCTGTAATGTAACTATGCTCCACCATTCCAAGGAAGTTCACCTGTTGCAAGACATACCTGTAGCACACAATGCAATGAACGTCTGTGCATGCTTCTTCACCAAGTCCACCTTCTGCTGGGGAAGTGAGAGCCGCTGGAGAATATGATCCAAGAAGTCATTGGCTATCACTGAGACTAGGTCCCACTTTAGCTTCTCAAGGACTAAAAACTCCCAGTCCTGAATGAAAACACAATAGAGTGTTAAAACAGAATGGGCCTTTTTAACCAACTTCACACTACAAAACAACAGTGGTTCAAAAGTCACATGATGTATTTCGTAAGACATATCAACAAAAGGTTACAACAGCCAATGATTAGGGATGCAAGGGACCTGCTTTGTTGGGATAGTCCTGTGGAGATACAGTGGTACCTCGCAAGACAAATGCCTCGCAAGACGGAAAACCCGCAAGACGAAAGGGTTTTCTGTTTTGGAGGCGCTTCGCAAGACGAATTTCCCTATGGGCTTGCTTCGCAAGAAGAAAGCCCATAGGGAAATCTCCGGGGACCTCTTTTAAATGCTGGTGGTGGGGAGCAAAGCCTTTCCCCCCCTCCGGCCATCAGAAGAGGTCCAGGAAGGCCGGCGGGGGCCAAAAGGCTTTGCTTCCCACCGCCAGCATTTTAAAAGCAGTCAGGGATAGCAGGGAAGCGCTTCCCGCTATCGCGGACGGCTTTTGAAGGCAGGCGGGGGGGGGAACAAAGACTTTCGCCCCCGCCCGCCTTCCTGGACCTCTTCTGAAGGCCGGAGGGGGGGAAAGGCTTTGCTCCCCACCACCAGCATTTAAAAGAGGTCCCCGGAGATTTCCCTATGGGCTTTCTTCTTGCGAAGCAAGCCCATAGGGAAATTCGTCTTGCGAAGCGCCTCCAAAACAGAAAACCCTTTCGTCTTGCGGGTTTTCCGTCTTTGCTCCCCCCTGCCTGCCTTCCTGGGAGAGCGGAGAAAGGCAGCGCGTTTCTCCGCTGTCCCGGACGGCTTTTGAAGGCAGGCGGGGGGGGGGGCAAAGACTTTCGCCCCCCGCCCGCCTTCAGAAGAGGTCCAGGACCTCTTCTGAAGGCGGGCGGGGGGCGAAAGTCTTTGCTCCCCCCTGCCTGCCTTCCCGGGAGAGCGGAGAAAGGCAGCGTGTTTCTTCGCTGTCCCGGACGGCTTTTGAAGGCAGGCGGGGGGGGGCAAAGACTTTCGCCCCCCGCCCGCCTTCAGAAGAGGTCCAGGACCTCTTCTGAAGGCGGGCGGGGGGCAAAAGTCTTTTTCCCCCCTGCCTGCCTTCCCAGGGGCTTTTACATCGCCCCGGACAGCGGAGAAGTCCTCCGCTGTCCCGGGAGATTTTAAAATGCCGCCCGCCAGCATTTTAAGATCGCCCCGGACAGCAGAGAAGTCCTCCGCTGTCCCGGGGTTTTTTAAAATGCTGGGGGTGGGAAGAAAAGCCCTTGTCCCCCCCCCCCCAGCCTTCAGAAGAGGTCGGGGGACAGACTGTCCCCGGACCTGGTCTGAAGGCGGTTTCCATAGGAACGCATTAATTGATTTTCAATGCATTCCTATGGGAAACCGTGCATCGCAAGACGAAAAACTTGCAAGAAGAAAAAACTTGCGGAACGAATTAATTTCGTCTTGCGAGGCACCACTGTAATGTGGGATCTGCTAGCATTCATAAAGATAGGAAGATATTGAATCCCGCTGCAAGACAGAGATCAGACAGTGGCTTGATGTATTAGCGAAGAACTGCAGCTTGTACACTACTCCTTTCATAACTTCTGCTCTTGATTAACCACAGAATGCCATGTTGTCCAGACCCAGAACTATGGTTAGTTTAAACAAGCCAGCTTCAGCCACCATGGTTTGTAGCTGGCTTGTTTGAAAGTAGCTGCAGTTTGCTTGTCTGGATGACACAACAAACAGGAGTTAAGTAAGAGTGGAGGCAAACATTTCTGAACTCCCCCTGGCCACTTGGCAGGACAGGAGAATGGCCAAACATGAGGCTCACTCTGTCCCACACATGTCATACAGAACTGTAGTGAGTGTGACATGAGAATGTGGCCAATTGCTCTCTGCCCTCTTCCGTCCTTTAGTTGGAACTGCAGGCAAGTATGCCTTCTGCTATTGCTTGTGGTATATGTTGACCACTCTTCCTCTCTACTCTCCTAAGGAATGAATTTACAGGTTTAAGTAGAAAGCAGAGCTATACAACATCCAAACCCACCAATGATTTGTCATCTAAGCACAGAATACAGTCAATTAGACACATCAAAGTGGACTTGGTGCACTATCCCTGTGGAGAGCAAACTGCATTCTTGGCTAACATTCACCAGTCAAAGATGCCCACAGAAACTCCATGATGCAAGGTGTGCATGTGTTATTAATTATTATTAAGATCCAACACTTCAGAGGTTCAGGTGCTTTTGGGGTCAGCAGCAATGCCAGTTCATGGCAGCTTCCTCTTTTGCTTAAAATGGTATCTCATTTTTATCGCCTCTTTCCACTTGTAGCAATGCCAGTTCATGGCAGTTTCCAAACTGCTTTAGTTGTAGAAGAAGCAACCCTGGCAAATGGAAAGAGAACAGAGGAGCTGAAGCGCTTTGCTCAAAAGAGCAAACATCCTTTTCCTGAACTTTCCCCTGACACTTCACAGGCTCAGTTTGGGTCACTTAAAAGAAAACAACCACCAACACAGAACAGAAAGCTGAGCATGCCGGACAGCAGTGATGTTACATAACTACCACTGCAGCTCTTCAGATAGCGACAGGGGACCTGAATGCTTGCATAGCTGTGAACAGAAAGCCCCCACCCCAAACACCCACTTTACCCCAGTTTCTCCCGGAGGAGGTGCCCCCGCTCCAACACTGCAAACTGCTAAATTCCTTAAGTTTAAAAGCTATGCAAAGATCTGACACAAAAACTATTTAAGGGAGAAATTGTGGCATTCTGCATGCACGTGTCTCCCCCCCCCCCATTTGCCCAATCAGCAGATTTTGTGCCTAAAGCCCAAACTGCATTCTAAACTCAGGAAAGCTGGATCCAAACGGAGTACATTGCAGTTAGATCCTATTCGCTTCAATGGGAACAAAGTTTTAAGCCATGACTAACAAGTCGTGTTGATTTTACTGGGACCCAAGGGCAACTAATTTACTCTGGATCAATCCCAGAGCGATTCAATAGCAGTTTTGCATTTCTTCTGTATCTAAATCCCTGGAGAGGGGAAAAATACAGACCTGGACAACTTATGTGGAATTTGCACATGACCCCTTCTGAATCTTGGACAGGGCTAAACACACAACATTCTGGAATATACTTTGCGCATGCCTGCCCTTGCTTTCTCATCAAGATTTCTTTCTACATTTTTTTCCATGGAACCCTTAGTTTACTTTCAATACCACAACTTCCTCTATAGACATTTCTCAATAGGCAGCTGATGAGCTGCATCAGGCCTCTAAAGCATCTGCAACTGGCTCTCTGGTTCTTGCCCGCCTTCACCACCCATTGCTCTCTCCCACCTTTCTCCAAAAGCCTGCAGTGGCTGCCACTAGGCCAGCTCCAGCCACCATGTTTTCTTATGATGCTACAGCTGCACGATCAGCCACTTGGGAGACATGGTGACTGGGACTGGGATAGCAGCAGCTACTGTGAGCCACAGATATATGGACAGCGCTATGTCACAAGAGACACCTCTTAAATTCTTTGGGTTTAAAATCCAGATTCTGAAGATGTCCCAAAGGCACTCTGACAGTGCAATTTTACACCATGTGTTACTTTATGGAACAGATTCCCCCATCACATCAAAAACAGCATATCCACACATCAAACTACCAGAAAAAACTGCAGAAAAGGACAACTATCCCAAATGCAGTTTGCCACCCAACCTACTCAGCAAGAGATAGTGAAACAGGGAGGAAAGGAGTCCATTGTGCAAATAGGAAACTTCAGTTGAATGTGCACTGTTGCCTCTTCTGCAAGAAAGGAAAGCTAAAGGTGCTATAATCCTTGGTGAAAACTGAAACCACTTCAAGCAGTATCCTTCATAGCTTAGGGTACAGTCAGCACCCACATCCACATTACCAAGTTGAAAAAGAAGTGTGCGTACTGGGTAGCCTTAAGAAACAGAAGCTGCCTGGTTTTTGCAGGCAGATGAAAGAAGCAATAGAATCCTGAAGTAGCAGATGGACCATCAGGCTGCAGGCGGAGGGATGCCATTTTTTAAATGCTCTCCAATGTAAATATTCACCACAAATATTCTGCTCGAATATATGTGGTGCCTTTATAGATAAAAATACTAGCGTATCAGAGAGAAAGATCCTAAGTTAGCCCTCTCTTATTGTTATGCTTTGTTCCCTATTTGTGGGGAATGTTTTATATCGGGGAGCATTAAAAATGTGACATACACACATTCTTTGTAACCTGAAGTGGAACAGTTCATTCTACCACTTCATGCCCAGGGAAGTTCATAAAGAGCCAATTAATGCCCAACAGATTTCTAAAACACTGGGAAAGTTTTCTTGCTCCCCATGGTGATGCCATAGCTTATGATCTTTGGAAAGAAAGTCTCTGATATCTATGGAGCAGTCCAGAGCATCTTAGAGAGCAAAAATCCCAAGCGCTAGGCAGACCAGATGGTTATTGAATGAACTGTGAAAGCAGATCCCATCAAGCCAAAGACCTTGTGACCTGCTGACATGAAATGCTCCTCTAGCCATCTCTGCAGCTAAATGTGCACGCAGCAAATTGGCTGAATGAATGAAGTGCAAGGCAACTTAGATAATACCCGTGGACGGAAACCCAGCTTCCTTCAAGTGGATAAATTCCTTGTTGCATCATTTCCTTCTGCTAAGAATAACTTCATCATGATCTTGAATGCTGAGCTGCTGTCAAGCAGGCATCCTCCTCTTCTGCAAGAGGAAATTGACCTACTGGGAAAGTGAGGCGGCTTCCCTTCCAGGAGCGGCTGAGGAGCAGGCTTGATGCTACATCCTGATAAGGCACCAGGATGTAGCCATTGTCCAAACCTTGATGAAGACGCTTTCTCCTTCCTATCCCTGGATCACTCTCACTGCCCCGTTGTGAAAGTAGAGAAGCACGGGACATTATTAGCACACAGGAGGGAAGTAGCAGATCTCTGCGGTTGTGTAAGTGAAGCATTAACACTCTCAGTCCCAGGGGCAGATGCCACCCAAGCATTACCCAAGGGAGCCACTGACCCTCAGTCACCTGAGAGTCCCTTCCTGAAGACCAGAGAGTGTTTCAAGTGCAGGTCTGGGATCAAGGGACAAATTCCCATCGCAACCTGGTCTCCTGGTTGTTCACCCACTGGCTTCTAATAACAGAAATCTTCTATTTTGTTTCTGCACTAGGCAATGCACAGTGACTCTGGGTTCATCTTGTGTTAAAGATCCACTTCCTAGCATGTGTGATGCCTTTAAATAGAGAAACCCACCTTTTCTTCTTACTCCTGGAGACAGGCAGCTGTAGCTCACAACCAGAAATATGGCCACAATGCATACTTTTCCAGTGGGCAAAGGTGGCCAGTCTCAAAACATTGAAAGCTGTTTCTTTATATCTGATTGACATACTTTGCCTAAGAACATTGCCTAGTCTGGACTCCTAACTGAAGTAGGAGGAAGCTGAGTCAAGAGGAACCTTCTCATTCTTCTTACAACTAGTTTCTTGATCTCTAGTACACAATGAGCAGAATCTTTGTCTTAGCAGCAGTGCTTGTACTCGGCTATCTGTTGCTTCTACAACATCCCCCATCTTTACAGGCTCAAAGGAGTATTAACAGCCCGGAGTAGCTGGGGCAACCCAGCCAGATGGGTGGCATATTATTATTATTATTATTATTATTATTATTATTATTATTAACCAGTCAGATATCAAGATGAATTAGAGGCATTCATGAGTGAACAGGAACTGCTTGCATGGCCCATCCTACAAGATTAGGAGCAAAGGTACAGACAAGTATGAAATATAAATTCATAGCAGACCTAGATACCTTGTCAGAGAAACTTTTGAACACCAACGGGGCAGAACCTCCCCACCCCCATGAACATGTAGTACAGCGGTAGCCAACATGGTGCCCTCCAGATGTTCTGTACTGCAACACCCATCATCCCTGTTCATCAGCCTTCTGGCTGGGGCAAAACATCTGGAGGGCACTACATTGACTAGCCCCGGCCTATTAAAACCCAGCAATGCTTTCTGTACAAGCAAATCTGCAACCACCTAGCCTGTACCAAAAAGGAAGGCCCATGGAAGCCATGGGGATTCCCCTGTTTGCATCTGCATTAAGAAAAATCCTAACTGCTCTGACATCATATCTCTGTTCTTCTCTGCCCACACATTCTAATTTGTCAGACAAGGTCATTCACAGATCATCTCAGCCTCCTTTCAGAAAATTCCAACCAGGTGGTGATTACCAGTGTTTGCCTCTATAGGCAACCTTTCTGAAAGAACATCTGGCACACTGAGTGACATGCACTGCAGTCAAAAAGTGGCTGTATACAAAAAGCCAGATTTTAAAATATTTAAATCAGATTGCAAAAAATTAACTGCATAAGCCTAGCCCCACAATCTGTGGGTTGGGATGTAGCTGCCACTGCTGCACAAAACATGGCAGACTGAATGCTACTCTGCTAGCAGGAGCCAAGGTAGGGTCCTGAAACTGAGTGTTACAGGGGTGGGATAGGGCTGGATCCTAAGCAATTCCATTCTCATGAAAGGGGCCTGGCATGGGGCCTTCAATTGTGCCAATCTAGAGATGGTGCAGCAAAAAATGAAAGACAACCTGCCTCCTTTTGCCCTGGTCAGAAGAAGCAGAGCTTTGGATGTGGTGGCCCCCCACATTTCCAATTTAGGCTTAGGATTGTTCTGCCTGGATTTCAGTTACATTAAGTATCATCTAAAACACACACAATATAAAATGGTATCTGAATGTAATACAAACAAGCACATTAAAAGGCTACATTCATCATCTTTTAAAAGTAAATCCACCACACTTTATCAAGAATATTGTTAACCTACTTCTCTATTAAGAATGACCCAAGAACAAAACACTGTACTTTGGAAATCAAAATTTTAAGCATGACCCAATGGGTCATGCATTATATTTATTATTGTGCAAATTGTGAATATTTACCCCCAGCCTTTCAAGCATAATTTCCAGCCCTTGCTTAAGCAAAATCCTGGTTACATAGTCTTCAAGTAAACAATTTTGCTTAGGTTCCTTACATGTGCATAAGGACAGCAAAGCAGAAATCATACCTAAAATAAATTCTGCAGTGGAAAATGGGAAACCAGAGATTTTGTATTATGTGAATGATTTTGTTTACACGTTTATGAAGCTAAACAGAAAAATGCTGTCCTAAAGATTATAAAAGCAAGACTAGAGATGCTGTATTATGTATAGAAGCCCTCTTTAGTGGCAAACTGATTATGTTTTAATGCTTAAAAGCAACCAAGTAGAATGTTTATATGTTCAGGAAATATATGAATTAGGAAGTTGGAAAATTGGTTTAAATCACTTGTTTAGTCCCTTTGCTTTGGTGGTTTAAACGTCCCTGATTTAAATCAATCCATCCTGCTGATGTCAACGGATTGCAGTCTCCTAAAGAAGTCCAGTCCTGCAGAAGTCCCTCAAAGAGAAGACACCACTTTCCTTTCCCAAGGGGCCTTGTTCTAAATGCTAAGAGCTCTTCACTGCCCTGACACACCAGCCAATCTTTCACCCCTAATTAGGCTCTCAATCCTAAATGCAATTATTAGGGAGGAAGGCCTTCTGTACACAGCAGGACTTACCTCTTAGCAAACATGCACAAGATAGCACTGTAAGTATCACTGCAACTCATGCTTGAATTTAACATCCCTCCCAATAGAAGCTTTTGGTCTCTAGAAGTCCAGTGCTACATTCAATCCAAAAGGTTCAGTCAGAAGACCCAGTGAAAACTCAGCAGCAGAGAATCTTTGGACTCCCTTTTTTAACATTTTCAGAACATGCATTGCATTAATATGAAGTCCGCAGTTTGAAAGAACTGTCAGGTTATTAACCAGTGCACCCATCATTGGCTAAAAATTTAGATTAGCGCTCACAGCAAAATCCCATGCATGTCTTCTCAGAAGTAGGACCCATTGAGTTGAATGGTGCTTACATCCAGGTAAGTGGGTACAGAACTGTAGTCTTAGTCTAACAACTGATGACTTACCTGTTGGTAAAGAAACTATTTGCCATCAGATCAGCACCAGAGAATATGGCCATACCTTGAGAACAGAGCATCCTGCCCATACTTATGGAAGCTCTACTGAAGAAGTACCATTATCCATAGGATACATTTATGCCTGTTCATCATGCTACTGATTCACAACTAGACCTGCTACTGGCAATGGCGATACTGCTATAATGTCTGCACTTCAACAATGACAGTTCAGTTCGGTAAATCAGATTTTGCTACCTCTGCAAAATTCAGTGTTTGTCCCAAACATTCCAGGGCAGCCAACATCAAAGGCACAGTGCAAACAGTTACTGGATTCAGAGTAGCGTGTTCTGTCCCAAATAGAATTGGTTAGCTAGTGTGTCCTCTTCAAACACTGCATCCTGCACGATTCCTTGCTCATTGCAAGAGAATATGAGAGAGGCACAGGCTTCTTTCCAATATAAATTGTGCATTGGGAACAAACCTGGTTAAATGGGATGAGTGAACTCTCAGGTGAACTGTCCATACAAAATAATCAACAGCTGAGTTATTACGATGGGGACATAATCAAAAATAGAAAAATGGTGGTTCCCACAGGCATGGAAAAGCATCATGTCTACTTGGGTGTAGCAGGAGAAAGGAAACATATAGGATGCATGGAAAACAGAAACTAGACTGTCAATCCATGATTCAGTGGCAGCGAAAGTAAGCCTGTGGAAACAGGGAGAAGGAATCTTGTAACTGAAGAGGAAGAAACAGCTTACCAAAACTTCACGCGGGGTGATGGAATTGTCTGTGTAAATGCAGAGTTTCTCCACTGTTAAAGGCATGGTTTCTCGCAGCTTGGAGGCCAGGAGCATACACACAGCCCCAAGAAGCTGCAAGTGGTTTTTGCGGGTGGGGACACAGGACAGGTAACGATCCACGTAATTCATGGCCAAAGGGAAAACCTCTTCTTCGCACTTCTGTTCCTCACAAACCTGACAAAAACAACAAAAGAGAGGGTTTATAAATAAAACAGTCATCCACTGTGCCCTCTGTATGAAGGTTTCAAAAATAGTTGCTATCAAAGTGCAAAGATAAAGACACACTTAGTGACTTCACTGAGCCATACTATCTTTTCTGTAAAATGGGAATAGTTCCCTTCTCCATAGTAACCTGTAAAAACACATAAAAGTTGACACAATCAAGACACTCAGGTACTGTAATTTTCAGTTCTTTAGAGAAGGATTCGTAGCATTTTCTAACAGGAAATATCCATGTCATATGGTGATTTTATGATATTAACTACTTAAACCATGCTGCTGTAGCACTCTGATTTATTGATTTATATTTTACCTCTTTATTTTTCTTGAAGAGACAGTGAGGCAATTTACTGCTCTGTAAAATAGGCATATTAACAAACCTCTCTTTTTATTAATCATAACCCCACCTTTCCACCAAACAAAGTCAAGGGAACTAACAGCATTAATAAAAACAACAACAGAACAATCCCTGGAGAACAATTACCTAGCAGAGGCAATGAGCACCCTCAGATTCCATATATTCAAGTTTCATGTACGGAGTACAGAAGTCCAAATGTTTCAGATTTTGAATATAGAGTGAGGAATTGGGGTTTAAAAATGCTGGTAGCATCTCACACACAATGAGTAAGAGCCCAATCATTCAGACCCATCTCATCCCAAATTCCACAGGCTGCAAAACAATATGAGCCCAACCTTCAACCTCTTAAGACTTGTGCCATTGATTTGACTGGTGCTTGCCCAAATGAAGCCATCAGATGAAGACAGTACTGTATTAACTAAGACCTTTCTCCTCAAATGCAAACCAAAAAAACTTCTGACGTCCAGTCCCTTATTCCGACCACTGGCTAGACTGTTACCAAGGCGCTGCCCACACTGAATTAAGTCAGCTTAGTAAATGAAACACTGAGGTTTCTCCTTTTGCAGAAGCCCATTTTTCTTTGCTGGCAGTTTTCCTATATCCTATGAGGCACTTTTTGTAAGGATTTACTGCCATTTTTGCTTCATCATTTATCTTTAAGTGACATTGAAGCAATTTACACTTCTGTAAAATGGGTGCAATAAAGGAGGAACTTTCTAAGCTTTTGATATTAACCTCAGTCATCAGTTTTAAATATCTATGAAATAAATAAAAAAACAGCCCAGCCCTACAACAAAATTTCATACTTCAAAATCCAAAAACTCTATTAGTCTACCTGCCTACAAGGACAGCCTAAAAAGTGTGCTTTGGGGAATCAATTACTTTCTATGGAGGCCACTCTTACCTGCCACAGGCAATTGGGAAAGGTACTTTTTACAAGCCTGAATTTATTAACTTCCTGACACACAGGACAAATGACAATTTATTCTGAATACTTTTCAAAAGCAATCCTTTGCAGGGAGGAGGGGAGGGGATATATGCATCCACATATTACTTGTCTCTTAAAGAAACCAACTGCAAGGCAAGCCTAACAGCCCTGTCTCCCACAGGCTCTTCAACAAGTGCTGCTCTCTCCATTTCCAAGTCTGGGAAAGCTTTGCCTGTTGAACTTCTGCCTGCTGCAAAGCAGTGCAACATGAATAAAGGCAGCGAACCTACCCTAGTTCCATTTCTGATACTAACCCACATTTATTTGCCTGACATGCGGAGCAAACCTTTACCCGACTTTTACTTTTGATGCAATACGTTTAAAATAGCCCCCCCCCAAGGTGGCAATGATCTTAGTATTTGTGTCACCCTGTACTCGCAGCCTCCCTTGCCGCTGCCTCTTCATCCTGCCCCTCGTTTTGTCAATTTGTAGATTTTAACTGCGGGGAGATTAATCAACCCCATGATCTTGCGCACGAACCGGGCGAGCGACTGGCGACCCCTAGAGGTCACGTTGCACACTGCGGAGGAAAGGTGCATGCCAGGGTGCTTTTGAACTACCCCTGCACCGAAAGACAGAACCGGAGGGGGACACACAGGCCTCTTGGAGCCCTGCTTCAGTCATTCCCATCCACGCTCATGACGCCCCACCGGCGTCTCTCTAAGCCAGGCAAGCTGGCCCACGTACCCGCCTGTTTTAAGACGCATCGGTTCCGGTTATAATACGTCTTCGATCCCCCTCACCTACTGCTCCAAAACGCCCCCCACCCCGTTTTCAGAAGAGGTTGAATCCCCCACCCCGGCTCTCCCGCCGGATCCAGCCGATCGCAAGGCCTCAATCCAACGCGCACTTCACTTAGGGGCGCCAGTTCCATTGAACTGCACGAGATTTACTCCAGAGTAAGCACGCCCAGGATCGGGCTGTGATCCTAGACGTCCTCGCCGAGGGCAACCCAGAGAGCCTTACTCCAGAGTAAACCCGGCCTTAATGGGAAGTAAGGGAAAGGGTGTCGTGCGAGCCGGGATCTGATCCCGCGAGCGGAAGGGACGACGCAGGGCATGAGGGGGAGGGGGGGCAACGGGATCCCGGCACAGACCTCCAACATCCAAAAAGCCAACATCTTCCGCATGTAGGGCTGGATCTCCTTCTGCACGCACTGGAAATAGGAGACCCGGGGGCTGTAGCGCTCTTCCTGACTCAGGAGGTTCTGCAGGACCCGGCGGTCCCTTAGCAGCTGCGGATCCCGCTTGGCCCGGATCACCCCCTCCACGCACAGCAGTTCCATGTGTCCGGATCCGGGGATGGGAGGAACGGAGGAGCGGAGGGGATCCGAAGTGCCGGTGGGGGAATCTGGCTGCTGCAAGGCGGGGAGCTCGGAGGGAGGGAGGGGAGGGCTCTCTCGCGCTCGCAGCCCGGGAGCGGGCTGGATCACCCAGCGGCAGCACCGAGCCCAGCAAAGCAGCCTCCCCTCCCCCTGGCTAGGCTCCTCCAGGCTCCCGGCTGCAGAGAGGCGAATGAATGTGCGGCGGAGAGGCGGAGCCGGGGCCCGGATCCTCCTCCTCCTCGGGAAGGTGGAAGGAGGAGGTCTGGTCTGCTAGGCTGACTGATGCCTCCCTCCAGGCCACGCGAGGCAGCTGCCATCATAGGGGAGGAGAGACCTCCTTGCCACTCCACCCCTGCAAACTTTCTTTTCCCCCTACCAGAATGTTCTTTGCAGCAGAGGCTTTCAGATGTGCAACCCCCCCCCCCTTTCTCCACTGTCATTTCATGACCTCTTGCCCCTTACGCTCCGGCTTCCTCCTGACAAGCCAGGGGCATATTCTATTCCTAGGGAATCACGCAGTGCGCGCTTGGCAGGGAGAGGAATGCCGCCAGGCATTGTTGCGCATCGCTTTGCCATATGAATGGAGGAAGCGCCGTCCTGCAGAATGGCAAGGCGCAACATCCGTTTCCAAGGAAGGGCCTTGAGGACGGCTCTGGCTGCAATAGCCCCGCCGCCCGCTGTTGGTTCCAAAGACGGGGTTCCCACGAATAGGATTACGTCCCTGTGGAATCCCAGATCTCTCAATGGAGCTGATAAAGGCTCCGCATTGCCATGCTATCTTGCAATACTCCCATTGCATTCTGCAGCTGCTGTTTTGCCTCTTTTCAAGGCTGTGAGAAAAAAAAGAGGCTGTAAATTGGTAGTGGTGCAATGGCTAAATGTTTGCAGCTGCAAAAAGCAAAAACAACAGCAGAAAATACTGTGATAGCCTCTGGCATCTATATCAGCAATGTAGCCAATTTGATGGTTTAGGGAAACAAAGAGCAGAATCTATGCAGGGAAGGGGATCTTGTTCTCAGAGATATGTAGGGCCAGATTAAGACCTTTAGGGGCCCTAAGCACTGAAAATATTACGGTGCCCCCCATATGTAATACAAAATGAAATGAAATGAAATGAAACTAAAGTTTAAAAATCCCATAAATTTATTGCAGCATATGACAGGATATGATTTCCTCGTGCAGGTGCACACACATACACAAATTTGCACCCCTGCTTTGCTGGTTCCCTACGCACAAAATGGGTCTGCCTATTGGGTAATCTAGCACTGGTTATATGTGGTGTCCAAGTAAGTGGACTAGCTTAGGGTTACCTGATGTCCCCGTTTTCCGGGGACAGTCCCCGGATTTGCGAATAAGTCTCCGGACAAATTCCATCCGTGGAATGTCCCCGGATTTCATCTAATGTCCCTGAGAAACGCAGCAGGCAGTCTCAGCAGCTCAGAGCAGTTGGCTCTGGCTGGCTTCAGGAGCTGCTCAGAAGTCCCCATATGATGGTAGTGCGGGGGCTCTAAGATGCAGCTTCCAGGCTACCTCCACCTTCCCTGACCCCAGCAATTAAGCTGTGAAGGGAGGCTTCATGCTGCCTATCGGAGCAGCCTCCCAACTCCTACTTGCATGCAAGCAGGAGTGGGGCAGGGATATCTCAGCTGTGAAAGGAGGCTTCACACTGCCTATCAGAGCTTGTGTGCAAGGAGGCAGGGATGTCTCAGTTAGGCAACGGGAAGCCTCCCTTCCCAGCTGAGGGATCCCCACCCCCTCCTGCTTGCACACAAGTAGGAATGGGATTGGGGCTGCTCCGATGGGAAAGGAGGCATCGTGCTGCCCGAGCCTCACTCACTGCTCTCGGCCCTCCTCAAGCCTTCCATGCTTGACCCACCGCGCACCACTTCACCACCACCACCAAAGAACCAACAACAAGCCTCGGAGGAAGGGGAAACATGGCAGTTGAAGTCAAGGTGGCAGCCGCCCCTCTGCCACCGCCATCGCGGCAGCATCAACATCTCGAATGTGTAGTATTTATTTATTTATTTATTTAGTCCCCAGATTCACTGAAAAAAATCTGGTAACCTTACTATGGCTATGTACTCATTACTAGCTTAAAACACAAGGCTTTCATTTTCTCAATTCAGATTGAAGCTGGTTTTGGGGGGAATGCATCAAAATACAGTGGATGTGTACACATTGCACTAGCCCCCGCTGCTAGTGTTGAAGTCATGTATATGTGATGCTACCCATAGCCCATATCTTGTAGTTCCTTGACAAATGCAGTTTGATGTGTTTCCCTTCAAACCAGATTCCATCCAATTCGAAAACATAATCCATAATCACTGCAGTTAAGCTGAAGTGTGAACATTTGAGACAGTCATTGTGCGTGCACAGATGAACAGGGGTCTGTAGGGTGGGTGTTTTTTGTTTTTTGCTTGCAGGTGCAGAGAAACTAAACAGGTAAGGCAAACCGGGCAGAGACACCTCTGCTCCTCTGTGGTGTGTACAGCAATGTGCAAAAGTGTAACTTGCAACACAGCAGATGGAAATTACCTTGCTGTGCTTGAAGCTGCTAGTGTGCACATAGCCAGTATTTCATAAGAAACAAGATGAACACAGGATAGACATGGAGTGTGGCTAATGTCATGTGTGCATTGCTTGCAAACCAGTAGTGGGATTCCACTGGATACAGAGTAATACACAGTCTAAGAAGCATGGCATAGTTCATTCTAAGCTAGTTCATTCAGAAGCAAGTGTGATGAAATAAACATGACTTATTTGCATTTATGTTTGGGACACTGCTTTCCATTGCTTATACGTGGCGGCTTACAACAGTTTTTATGAAGCACCTTTTCCTCACTAATACAATTGTTTTTAGTTAGGGTAACCATCTCTGCACAGTGCAGTACTGCACACAAGATTCTAAATTTCCAGAGATATAGTCATGTTACCTATCTCTTGAAACAAAAGCAGAAAAGAATCTTATGTTATTAGTTTTCTGTAATGGCATTATGAAACTAAGCATTTTATTCTCAACCCTTTCCCTAAGCATCTCTAACACAAAAGTTGCCTTTTTAACAATTGCTGCCCAATGAGTTGATGTTTTAATTGACTATGTCTCAAGGTCTCTTTCCTGAGTAGTCGCATCCTGTTCTGATCCCATCAGCCTATACTGTATTTTAAGTTGCCCCCCCATGTGCATACACTACATTACAATGAAATTTGCCATTATTTGCCATTTTGTTGCCCATTATCCAAATTGGAGAGATCCTTTTGAAGCAGATCGCAGTCTACTTGGATTTTCATCATCTGCAAACTTGACTGCTTCCCCAGCTCCAGATCATTTATAAATGTTAAATAGCACTAGTCCTCAGCACAGATCCTTGGCACATTGCTCTTTATTTCTCTCCCATTGTTCATTTCTACCACTAAGGAGGGGCCCACTGATTATGGGGCAAATTCCAGAGCAGTAACCATTGTAGCAGCAAAAGGATTTGCCTGCCTTAGAGGACAATCACTTCTAAGAAACAAATAGTTGTCCTGTGGCACTACCTTTCATATGCAATGTAATGAATTGCTTTACTGTGGCACTAGCTTTCACATGCATTAGCCTGCTTCCTTAGACAAAGTATTTCTTGAAAATGAAGAGGACAGGTTTAGAAGACTGAACAGGCCTTGAATACTAGAGCACTAAACATATGAATAGCTGTAGGAGATAGGGAGAAGGTTTCTAGGACAGAACTAACCACCTTTGTACTGAATAAAGCCAACTGGCAGCATCTTCTGGACCTAATAACATTTGCTATGCAATCAAAGACTTATTCAGATAGTTTGATATATCCACACACACACACACACACACCCTGCCACTGTCAACAATGCCCTTCTATGTTGGCTAAGCATGGCAATTCCAGAGAATTTAATGGTCACAAAGGAAAGTATTTCATTGGAAATGCAGCCTGTTGACTCATTACCTGCTTAAAACACACCTAGGTCATTCTTTTTCTCAATTCAAATCAAAGCTGGTTTGTGGGGGAAAGATTGAGGGCACAAGGAGAAGGGGACGACAGAGGACGAGATGGTTGGACAGTGTTCTCGAAGCTACGAACATGAGTTTGACAAAACTGCGGGAGGCAGTGGAAGACAGGAGTGCCTGGCGTGCTCTGATCCATGGGGTCACGAAGAGTCGGACATGACTAAAGGACTAAACAACAGCAACAAATAGGAGTGTGTGCATAGCCTAAGATCCTTGGGGATACTGTCTTCCAAATCACTCTCACAGTTCTTAAGGAGATATGCAGGGATGAAGCATAAATAAAATCGCCAAACTGTTAAACTCATCTCCCTTTGGCAAGGGATCCTGCCATAACACATTTAAATATTTATCACATGGACCACATTATTAGTCTTTCTGCCCCTGCCCCAGTTCATTGACTGCTGATGACAAAAGCACGGAGATGCTTGTGGGGAGAGATTTGTGCAATAAGCAGTTCTCTATATTATGGCCAGAATGGGAATAATTTGTCATGTGAAGCCTCCCCCCCCCCCCCCGCATATTTCTTGGTGTAACAATAATATGTATTCCAGGTCAAGTTGAGAAGGATATAAATAATAACTAGGACTCAAATCTTAAATTTGATAGCAGTTCTCAATGATAACTTCAGAGCTAAAAACTGAGATGGGGGATGGCAGCTGGTCAAAGTCTGGTCTAGATTGAGATTACTGTGATGATGACAAAACTTTACTCATGAAGCTTCTCTGGAAAGCTTAGTAATTAACAAGTAACAAAAGCATGGAATAATAATCAAGAAAACTCAAAAGTATTATGAACACAAATACAAACAAATAAAAATACCCCATTAGCAAGTGCTGTGTCAAAAGAATTTCAGAAGGTGATATCACACTCATAAATCCATCTTTAATAGCTTATGCTTGGATTGCATAAAATCTTCCAGTCTCTGTGGCCATTAAATATTTGAAGAATCCATGAGCCAAATATCTGTGTTCACCAGTGCAGGCCAGTCAGCTGAATTTAAACGATGGTTACCTACCATTCCACTTTTTTGGCTGACATTGCTTGGTTTGCACAAAGGCATCAAGTTCTACATATTCAGTGAAAAAAGGCAGAGCCTGTATTCTTTGCCAAACATTGGGAAACCAGAGCACTGGATTCTCGTTCCTTAGGTTTTCTGGATCATGTATTTTGAAACTGAAGAGCCAGGCCACACACTAAACAGAGTCATCCCTGGCTTTATCCAGGGTTGGCTCCAACTCAGCATGGAATATTCTGAAGCAAAAGCTAGCAACACTTAGGAGAACAGTAAGGAGGAGAAAAAATAAGGTTGTTGCAAAATAGACCAAGTGTCCCCTCCAGATGATGACTTGGCAAAACCAGGGCACCCAAAGCCACAGTATCAGGCCAAGATGGCAAATTATAGACTGCAGCAACCCTGAAAAGCCCATTGAATGGCTATTTGGAAGGAAGGGAGAGGATGTTAGGGAAACAAGAGTTTGTTCATTGTTGACTAAGGATGGACAACTTCCTGGCTTTCCTGGCGCAGAACTTGGCAATCAGAAAAGGAAATTCTTGTAGATTTTTTTAAATGGCACTGGGGGTTTCTGGGCTTCCAATATAACAGCTATGTTTTTCTTTGATGAATCACAGAGAATTATCAAATTTTTTTGGTATGTGGATGTTAGAAGAATAATAGCCAGCTTAACTAAGGGTGACAGATCTCAAGCAATTGAAGTGGCCAGCTTTAGCAATCTGTCAGGAGGATGCTGACTGCCTCTTAAGTAGAACGCACAATTAATGTAAATCAACCTGTTTATGTGTATAATTATGATGATTTACAATAATTAGGGATCTGGCAAAACTACAGATTTCCCCCCAAATGGGATTATCTTTTCCCTTCTGTCACAGTCTAAATGCTGCACAGAGATGAACCCCAAAATGCTGAGGAGTGTTCAGTTCCGTGGGCTTTTTTGTTTTGTAAAATTGAGCAGTTAGACGGAGATCCCAATAAATGTAACCCCAATTGTAGAAAGAACCAAGTTATTCACCCTACAATAAAAACAATGTATGGAGTATCTGAAGAATGTATGGAGTATCTGAAGAATATAGCAGAAAGAACTATGATTCATTATTGCCAGAGGCCCCTACGCCTACAAGTTGCAAGAAATTTCATAATCAGACCCCGCTTTGTGGAGGAAGGTAATCACAGATGTATCATGCATATCAGCAACTAATCAAACAGTGAGCAACGCGACTCCTAACTATCTAACATGGTTTGAATTAGTACAAGGCTGTTTACGCACATTCCCATTTATGTCCAGTGTACCCCCACTGCTGGTTTGGGAAGCAGTGAACACATGACGCTAGGCACAATTCACATCTATCCTGTCGTTTTTTATTAAATGCTGCATTTTGATGCTCTTTGCCCCGGACCAGCTTTGATCTATACTGAGAAAAAGAACAGCCTAGCTGCATTTTAAGATGGTAATGTGTACACAGCCCAAGTGTTAAAATGGTCTTTCTTTTCAACATTCAGGTATCAAATACAGTGGCCTATTCTGCAAGCATAGTCCTCACTGATGATCTGGATTAGAAAAATTATCTCTACTTTTTCTTTGCTTTGCTTTTTTTTTTGTCTACAGGATAAATTCCAGTTATTTGTGCTGCAAAAGAGAAGTTTCAAATTCCATTCCTGTGTGCCTGCACTAAGCAACACACACAGAGCCTGGCAATGAACAAGGATCCCTGCTCCCTCGTTAAGGGTATGCTGCTGTGTGGTCCCACACATACTGCAGGAAAAACTGCATTGGCTACGAGTCGTTGGTGACAAAGTCGGTCTGTACTGAAAAGGGAAAAAAATAGACATTTCAGCATCCGCCTCCAGCCATAGCATTTTGTGTACAGACATACCGGTATATAAACACAACTTTTTATCCTTTGGCTAAGATCAAGTCGGGGTCTGGGGAGAGAGCTAGGGGCATCCATGACTGAGAAGGAACAGTTTTCTTTCCCACTGCCGGATGGTTATAATAAAACTCCCCCAAGCTAGGTACTTCAACTGTTGTCAGTGGACCAAAGCAAGAAAACCTTTGCTCTATAGTATAGGTGTAGAACTCCATCTATTACATCAACAAGAAGAAATAATGCTTTCTTGACTGTTGACTACTCTGAACCCTATCTTGGAATATAGAAGAAGAAGAGTTTGGATTTGATATCCCGCTTTATCGCTACCCTAAGGAGTCTCAAAGCGGCTAACAATCTCCTTTCCCTTCCTCCCCCACAACAAACACTCTGTGAGGTGAGCGAGGCTGAGAGACTTCAGAGAAGTGTGACTAGCCCAAGGTCACCCAGCAGCTGCATGTGGAGGAGTGGGGAATCGAACCTGGTTCACCAGATTATGAGTCCACCACTCTTAACCACTACACCACACTGGCTCTCTGACACCACACTGGCTCTCTGTTTTTAAATGACACTGGCTTTAAATGACAGCCACGTCCATTAGGAAATCTGCCTCATGATATCTCTTCATTAAGTTCTCAGAGTCCACATTCTGTTCATCCTTCCCTGTTATAAGCATGACTAAAACATCATTAACAATATCATAATGAAACTTCTTAATATATCAACATGAAAACCTAGCCCACACATATCATCATCATATTATGAAGACTAGGGTCGGAAATACCCCAGATGACTCTTAAAAAGAAAGGTAGTTTTGTAATATTATTTATAATTTTCCACTTTGGGCACAGGATCACAAAAGGTTTATAGAGATCAATTCCTCTCAACACCCCATTCCAGTTAAATAAATACTGTATTTTTTGCACCATAACACTCACTTTTTTCCTCCTAAAAACTAAGGGGAAATGTCTGTGCGTGTTATGGAGGGAATGCCTACGGGTGGCATGCCTACGGATTTTCCTTCTCTAAAAACTACGTGCGTGTTATGGTCGGGTGCGTGTTATAGAGCGAAAAATACGGTATTTTGATGGGAAGGAAAATAAAACAACATTTTCCCAAGCTATAACTAATGCAGAGTGGGACCCTCCACTTCATTAATAAATTTAACTGTCTGTAATTTGAGCTATCTGGTGATGTGGAAGTTGCATGCAGTTTTTTCTCAAGTAATTCCCAGAACTGCATCCAAGTGCAGGGTGGAGGGATGGGGGATAAGTTGTATATGGCTTGTATAAACTGCTATTAAGGATGGTTATGTTGGAATTCTCTGGCTGGCATTCTAATTTTCTGTGTGCTGTTTGTTATTTACTTGTTTTTTAAATTTGCAACCCCTTCCCCTGAAGTCTGCAGTAGTACATACTAGCAAGAACTGTATCACATGTCTCCCTTCCTGGCTCCCCCTTCCATTAGATAATAATAATAATAATAATAATAATAATAATAATAATAATAATAATAATAATAATAATTTATTATTTATACCCCGCCCATCTGGCTGGGCCTCCCCAGCCACTCTGGGTGGCTTCCATAAAAACCAAAAATACAATAAAATATCACACGTTAAAAACTTCCCTGAACAGGGCTGCCTTAAGATGTCTCCTGAATGTCAGGTAGTTGTTTATCGCTTTGACATCTGCTGGAAGGGCGTTCCACAGGGCGGGCGCCACTACCGAGAAGGCCCTCTGCCTGGTTCCCTGTAGCTTTGCTTGTCGCAATGAGGGAACCGCCAGAAGGCCCTCGGCGCTGGACCTCAGCGTCCGGGCAGAATGATGGGGGTGGAGACGCTCCTTCAGGTATACTGGACCGAGGCCGTTTAGGGCTTTAAAGGTCAGCACCAACACTTTGAATTGTGCTCGGAAACGTACTGGGAGCCAATGCAGGTCTTTCAAGACCGGTGTTATATGGTCTCGGCGGCCGCTCCCAGTCACCAGTCTAGCTGCTGCATTCTGGATTAGTTGTAGTTTCCGAGTCACCTTCAAAGGTAGCCCCACGTAGAGTGCATTGCAGTAGTCCAAGCGGGAGATAACCAGAGCATGCACCACTCTGGCGAGACAGTCCGCAGGCAGATAGGGTCTCAGCCTACGTACCAGATGGAGCTGGTAAACAGCTGCCCTGGACACAGATTTGACCTGTGCCTCCATGGACAGCTGTGAGTCCAAAATGACTCCCAGGCTGCGCACCTGGTCCTTCAGGGGCACAGTTGCCCCATTCAGGACCAGGGAATCCTCCACACCTGCCCGCCTCCTGTCCCCCAAAAACAGTACTTCTGTCTTGTCAGGATTCAACCTCAATCTGTTAGCCGCCATCCATCCTCCAACCGCCTCCAGACACTCACACAGGACCTTCACCGCCTTCACTGGTTCTGATTTAAAAGAGAGGTAGAGCTGGGTATCATCCGCATACTGATGAACACCCAGCCCAAACCTCCTGATGATCTCTCCCAGCAGCCGCATGTAGATGTTAGAGAGAGTGGAGCAGTCAGATTCTGAGTATTATCAAAAGGTGGCAAATTGTTACTTATTTAGTTTATTGTATTTTTACTGCCAAGGAAGGGGGTGTGCTTGTGGGATCTCCCCCCCCCCCCCCCGGTGCCAAAATATCTTGCTCAGCCTTGGATCCTTTGCCCTTGATTTGGGGCGGCAGGGTGAGGGGTGCCACTTGGGGCTCTGCTTCAGACAGCAAAATGTCTAGGCACAGCGCTGATCCCATGAATATTTCTATTGACTGAGGCAGGCTAATGTGCCTGGAGCTTGTTAAGACTCTGAACCCTCCATCTACTGTCTTCTTTATCACCGTTCCTCATCAGTCTGTATTTGTGTAAATCCACAAATTTTCACAAAGAGATCACACAGGTGATCACTCATCTAAAAGAAGCTGACTCTACAAAAGACTGATCTGAACTTCCTAGCTGTCTCGGAAGGGCAAAGCTAACATATCTATGCCTATGCTCGTTTTATTGAAAACTGAGGTCAGGAAGTTTTACTCCCAGCTGAGGATTAAAAGCAGAAGTCTTCTACCCTAGTTATATAAAAAAAGTAATTCCTCATACTTTTTCCTGTTGCTTTCAACTTAGTGACAGATGGATCCTAAAACATATTTGCTTAGACAGGTGACTCAGGTCCTAGCAAGTACATTCAGGGTTGCACCTTAAGGGTGTAACTCCACATTCTGTCGCCACCTGGTGTCTTGAAACTCTGTCAATTGATTCTTCTTTGCAAAACAGCAACAGGGGGACAAATTGCAGCTGGCAGCAGTGCCCCCATCTACTGCTTTCCTCTGCTAATTTGCCTCTCACACCTTCCTTCCCTGCCCCCAGCTGTGGTTCTGGCTAAGCAGAGTGATTCAGGCAACTGATTTAGTGTATCTTAGAAGGGCAGCATCTTGTTAGTACATTTATTACCACTATTATTTATGGCAAGGGTGGGGAAAAGTGCTTGCATGGTTTTCTGCCTCAGCTGCCAACATAATTTGACCTCACCTTGGGGACAAGGGGCATCATTTGCTGCTCTGCCTCAGGCAGCAAAACGTATTTGGCTGACCCTGGTGTTTGCGATGCTCATCTTAAAAAAATTGGCCAACATGCAGGGGTGATGGCAGAGTACAGCTGTGCCTCCACCACAGATTACAGCAAATAACTGCATGGAACTCTGTTTCTACCAATGGCAAAAAATCCTGATGGATGCAGTAAAATATTGGAGGAATGAAACAACCCCAGCTTCCCTCCACATCCTCCAAAATGGTGGGGACAGCAGAGAACAGTTGCAACTCAATTGTTTAAGGCTCCCCAAGCAGCTTACATGAAATAAAAAAAAGATTAGGATTTAGCGTGGTGGGAATGAAACAAAGAACATGTGCTAGTTCTCACCCCCAAAGAATTCATGTGCGCAACTGTATTCTTATTTAATGTAGCTAGTAAGCTTTCCTTACTTCCATTAATTATCTGTTGTCCATATGATGTTCTCCTTTGCCTTCCCACACGTTCTGTT
Organism: Podarcis bocagei; assembly: GCF_964188305.1. Classification (NCBI taxonomy): domain Eukaryota; kingdom Metazoa; phylum Chordata; class Lepidosauria; order Squamata; family Lacertidae; genus Podarcis; species Podarcis bocagei. The sequence goes on along the minus strand of NC_138129.1, from coordinate 45,489,131 downwards.
CCCTCAATCCAGATATTCCCATACCAGGAATACTCTGAAATGGAGTAAAAGAAAATCCAGGTTGAGGGAGTGGAAAATGTGGAAAGGCAGTGATTTGGAGAAGAACATCTTATAGAGAAGAGAATTAATGGAGATATAGGAAGCTTCCTAGCCATATTAAACAGCTGTATGGATGAGCTCCTTTAAGTGGTGAGGAGGCTGTGTTCATCCCCTTGTGGGGAGGGGGTCTTGCTTTGAGCTGCAAACAGGCTGGCTTCCAAGAAGCTTAAAGGACTGCAAGGTGGTGAACTGACCTGAAGGACAGCCTTCAGAGGAGACCAACTTCCTTTCCCTTAAATTGATCTCGATCCAAATAAAGATGGAGCAGAGGGCATCATTGCCACATATCTTTCCACTGCAGTGCATCTAGAAAACCTCTACAACCCATTTTTGCTAAACCTATGTTTGCTGCCACTTCACCCCCCAGTGTTTTGTCTTAAATCATGTTTCCCCTGTTATATTTAGTTATTGAAGCCTTTGGCTGTGTACACACAACCATTTACTCTGTCTCCAGTGCACGCCCAGTGCTGGTGTTTGGCATTAGCTGCAATCCACTGGATTAGCTCTGGTGGTACATTTGTAGCACACTGACCTCCCTGCTGGCTGGAAGCAGCAGCTAAGCTGGTTCAGGAGGGTCAGGTGAATGTCATCTCACCATCACACCAACCACTACGGCCACAGGATGTTAAAGGTAAAGGTACCCCTACCCGTACGGGCCAGTCTTGACAGACTCTAGGGTTGTGCGCTCATTTCACTCTAGAGGCCGGGAGCCGGCGCCGTCCAAAGACACTTCCGGGTCACGTGGCCAGCGTGACGAGGCTGCTCTGGCGAGCCAGAGCAGCACACGGAAACGCCGTTTACCTTCCCGCTAGTAAGCGGTCCCTATTTATCTACTTGCACCCGGGGGTGCTTTCGAACTGCTAAGTTGGCAGGCGCTGGGACCGAGCAGCGGGAGCGCACCCCGCCACGGGGATTCGAACCGCCGACCATGCGATTGGCAAGTCCTAGGCGCTGAGGTTTTACCCACAGCGCCACCCGCGTCCCCCACAGGATGTTACCTATGTAAAAATATGAGCAATTGGCCTTAGGGGGCAGGGTTTGGTCACTTCTGGTGGCTGATTTTCACTTTTCATCTGGATGGCTGCTTTGATATGTTACGCCATAGCATACAGAATATTTTAAGCCACTCCTAAGTCTGCAGACAGAGAGGTGACTGATTTGCCTGGCAGGCTGCAGTCATTTTGCGTCAAGGGAGATTGCATATTCTCAGCATTTAAAGCAGGATATTTGGTACCTTGGAACATGAGATCCATCCCTAAGCTTAGCTGCTGTAATGCAATTGCAACGTGGAATGCAGCTCCATGCATTATCATGATGGACACTGATTGTATTGCACCTGAGATTGTGGGTGTAGCCAGAATTTTTGTTAGAGGGGGCAGGACTTTTTGCGGGGGAGGGGGGCAGAACCAACATGATTGGTCAGTTAGTTAAGTATTTCTATTGTTTAACTTAATCCAGCAGGTCCCCCTACTTTGTCTGTGCCCATGCCTGAGATGTCATCAGTGGCAAGTGATTCTTAGACAATAGCCAAACCTTGCCCATTACACTGACACAGTTCTGTCTGCCCTATGAACACCCACAGCCATGTTGTGGCTTTCAAAAGTAAGTATATTTATTTATTTATTCACATTTTTGCCAAAGCAGAAAGACATAAAAAATAGTGAAAAGTAAAAAATGGTGGGGCACAATCATTTTGTGAGCTTCACTCACAAAAGTACTCAGAAAGGTGGCTGGCTTTCCTCTGCAAAAAGGAAATGCACATGCAGTCATGCACACAGGGCTCCAATGAACACATAAAATGATTTTTTTAAAACAACGAAACACATTTACAGTGGTACCTTGGGTTACAGACGCTTCAGGTTACAGATGCTTCAAGTTACAGACTCCGCTAACCCTGAAATAGTACCTGGGGTTAAGAACTTTGCTTCAGGATGAGAACAGAAATCACGCAGCAGCGGTGCGGCGGCAGCAGGAGGCCCCATTAGCTAAAGTGGTGATTCAGGTTAAGAACAGTTTCAGGTTAAGAACAGACCTCCAGAACGAATTAAGTTCTGAATCCGAGGTAGCACTGTATATTGCCTTCCCAAGGGATGTAGGGGATTGCACAAAGCAATGCACAAGAATAAAAAAGCAACTATCATTTTTAAAATGCATTTTAAAATGCTTTACATTGTTATTGGAGGGTGAGTGTTCCTTCAGTGCATCCTTCAAAAGTGAGAATGCACATTTAACCTTATTTTTAAAAGACGCAAACAGCAGTAAGGTTCCCTCGACCACCCTAGCAATGCTGTATTATTTTATGAACATATTGCTTCCCATTTTTTTTAAAAAAAGGCTGTGTACTTCTTTCTCTAGATTGTACATCTGATCTTTCAGAGGTGTGATGTAATATCCTTGCATCACTATTGTGACATCTTGCTTGGGGTGTTGTACGGATGAAGCAATCAATATGCCCCATCCACAATATTTATTTGCAGTGAGAGCAATTTGTTGGAGTGAGAAAGACAACTTGAGAAATGTAACTGACTTTCTTTTTGAAAAGCATAACTATAAGTTATTATTTGTTTTCTCTGCAGCAGGAGCGGGCAGACTTCAGTCTTGCTGGGTCTACCTTTTAAAAACTAGAATCCCCGTAGCTGTGTCAACATTTCTCAGAATACATTTTTCTGAGAAAATTTCTGATGTTTGTTTTTCTTACCCCACCCCCAGACAAAGGAAGATGTTTGGCAGATCTGCCCCCCCCCATATTCTCCACCATTTTTGTGTGCGTGTGTGTGTGCTGGCTACCATCTTTCTCTCACAGTTCCAAAATGACATTATGTCCAGAATATTGTGGGGAATGCAAAATGGTGGCCAAGCTGTCAAGCCAATATAGTTGCTGACACGGTGCTACTTACTGCTGTTTGTTCATAGCTGTATTTGTTGTAAAGCATCTCTTCTCAATTGAGACATAACAGTAATCTTTGTTTATATGTTCCTAATTGCACACTTAGAGAACACTTAAATAACATAAGAAGTGTGGCAAAGGATCAGATCAAAATCTAGCTCATCCAGCATTCTTTGCAAGTATCCCAGCAACCAGTGAACCCTAAGTTATTCACCAGAAATCAACTAGTTGTCCATGATCTGCCCATTCATATTCTACACACTACAGCAGTTGCAAGTAGACAAATTAAGCTAGAAACTGTAAAAGCTGAATGAGGTGTGGAAAGCCCCTATAGCTTATTTATAGTGAATTCTAGGGAGTTCTCTGTGGCAAGTTTTATGCAAATAGGGAAAGAGCTCTCAAATGTGTATTTTTAAGTATATTCCTGTAAATCCACCTTGTCATTCTCCAAGGCATCACACTGCCTAGAGTCTGTCTATTAAAAAAGAAAAAAGGAGGAATTGACATGAATTGAGTAATTTAATTGCATTTGTAGTGCTACAGCTCAGCTCTCCGATTCAGTAGTAAATGCTACTGGTTTCAATTCAGTATTCATGTTCAAGCCAATATGTTTTGCACTGATGTTTTGGTTACCTTTCCCTACATACAGTTTTTAGCACAACATGTTTGCATTTCTCATGCATTGTGCACAAGGCTTACATCTTCTTCAAGTTTGCCAAATAGCCTGGAAGGAAATGCCTGGTTGCTTTACTTTCCTTGTGGGCCAATTGCCAAGTTCTTTTGTACAAAAAATGTTGGAGCTTGTATTTTTTAAAAAAATAATGCTGGCTTGTTTGCTTCTTTGTTTTTGGTAAAAACTTCCTAATTTTCACTTAGTGTGCATGTTTGATCTGCTTTGCGTAGCACTAATGCAGTAAGAATTGTGGATGTTTATCTGTTTCACCACATCATTTCACACCATAGAATCATAGAATTGGTTGGACGGGACCCCAAGGGTCATCTAGTCCAACCCTCTGCAATGCAGGAATCTTAGCTAAAGCATTTATGACAGATAGCCACCCACATGCTGCTGTGGACACTACCAGATGCCTTGGTTATGGAGTGTTTGTTCTGGTTTGTTTGATGCTGCACCAAGCAATTGCTATCTCAACACTTTCCAGTCCATTTCCCCATCACTTTCCTTATTGCAAAAATTCCAATGCAGGGGTTGTACAAGAGCCTGAAATCCACTTTAATTGCAAATTAAATCCACCTGACTTTGCTACTATGCAATTGAATCCCACCTGCAAAATAGTGGAAGTCTGGAAGCTGCTTTAGAGACTGCAATGCACATATATGTCCTTCCTCTTTAGCCATTCCCCACAGGTTTTGGAGGCAGTCAGAGTGGGTGACAGTAGAGCAACATGGCAACAACAGCTGTGGCGATTGTTCTTGTGCCCACTTATCTGTTTAGTTTCTTCACCCTGCTGACCTAAAATCAAGTACAGGTTCAGCTGATTCCCTAATCCAACATTAACCACAGGGGTCAAAATAAAGCTTTAGATATTACTTCTACACCGTCAGGAATGCAACAGGCTCTCCCTTAAGGCCAGTCCAAGGCACTGCCATCTGCCGTATGGTTCCGTTTAGGGAGCAGAATTATTCTTTCCAGTAGTCCTAAAGGTTGCATTTCTTCTGCAGAGATATCGTATTTCCCCACAACAAATTGCAGTATTTTATGCCTGGGAGAATGTGATTCTCCCCTAGATTCGGCAACCATTCTTACTATGATTCCTTTGTGGCACATCCTTTTGTGTACATCCTTTTGTGATGTACTTAGTGATAAGAGATAACAATTTTGCAATTTTGTGAAGCTTTACATTTTTATTTTCCACTATTTTATTATTTCATCTTTTAGTCTTTTAAAAATGCATTTTCTATTTTAAAAATTCTTCAGAGGTTGTCCAGTTTTCCTCCTCCACCCCCATCCCTTTCTCTAAAGTGGAGAACATCCAGCCATTTTGCAAGCTGGTGTCAAAAAACTAGAGAAGCACAGTTGTTTCAGCTTCATCCCTTGGCTCTTACTTTAATTCATTATTAAGGGTTGACAACCAATCTTCTGTTTATTATTTTTGCCTCTGGCTTAGTATCTGGCATTCTGATAAATAACCTAGGTATTTTATTAAATAAACTGAGGGGAATTAAGTTCCCCGCCTCCACATTCACCACATACAGTACCTTGCCTGATTTTTCAGATTGCCCCTTGACCCACCAGGCCCCTCCTTGCCTTTAAAAAAGAAGCAAGCTGCAGGGGCGGCCTTCATTTCTAACTTGCCAGAACCCAACCTCTGCTCCACCCACTTGCTCATGTTAAGTTCCACTCACTGATCTGGTATTTTTAACTTGGCAACCTGATACATGGCATTGTGCAATAGTGTTTGGCTCCCAATTTTCCTTTGCTGGCCATTAGCTATTAACAACAGGGCAGCATCCACTGATCTCATGACAGCATCTCATGACCTGAAACTGTGGCCTACCTGAGACTATAGGTGTTGCAGCCTCTGAGCTTTCAGGCACAGAAGGGGTGTGCCAGATCAGCCCCTGTGACTGGCAAGTAGTAGAACTTACAAAAATTGCTCTCCCTTCCGGCCAGTTTTGCAGGCCAATTTGCAAACCGCGAAAGTGGAGGGCCATTTTGGCTCGCATCCCTTTTTGCAGGTGGCGAGGCCCGGGCACCTGTTTTGAGAGTGAGCACACAAAGCTCACCATCTCCTTACTTACTGCTTCTTTGCTAAAGTCTTTTCTTTCCCAGAATGCTACACCATTCTGGGCCCTCACAAGCAGCTGCCCACCACAGATCACAGCACTGCCATCCTTGCCACTCACAAAGTCTGCTTGGGGACCACTGATGTCAACGGGTCTCACCAGACAATAATTTCCCTGGACCTTGCTTAGATATAGTATAATGGTTGGGAAAGGACAGTTCTCTTCCTCCCTATGCAGCACCCACTGGGTCCATAACATGCCAAGCATACTTTGTAATAGTACAGATTGGAATAGGGGTGGAACAGGCTTCTCCACAATTCACCGCTTGCCGGAGTCTGGCCTCTGCACTAAGCCTAGCAGCACAAGTAATGGCTTGTGCCAAAGCAGTTAAAACCTCACACAATCAACTCTCCCTGTACACTGTTCTTTGCATGCTTCAGCTTTTTAGATTGGTGACATCCTGCTGTAGATACTGTGGGTGACTGGGTGCAGCCTATGATCAAGTGAAAGATGAAACCCAACCCTGCAATCAGCAACATGGCATCCGTGGCCCCACTCATTTTTAAAGTTGTGTGTGAATCTCAGCCAGAGAGGTGAACGGAGGGGGAAAAACCCACATGACAGGCTGAGTTTTCATTTCCCAGGCTTCAGCTCAAAATAGCACAGCAGACATCATTTTTCTGATTCTGGGGATGTGCCCAGCTTTTGATTTGCATCCTTTCTTTCTTTGTTCTCTACAAGGTTGTTCCAGACCAGCAAGAAATGGTTCTTGCAGAAGTCGTCCTGTTTTGAAGATGGTAATGGGGTTCTCCAGCCCCGTGTCCTCCTTTTGTTCATTTTCACTCTTGGAGATTTTCTTATTCTTCTCAATTCTCCATGATTCATGCTGGAAGACTGGCTACAGCCCCAGATAGTCACAAAATATAAATTTTCCTGATGGGGCTTCCTGCTTCATCCCATACAGAGGTGGGAGGGAGGGCTTGTGTGGGAACAATTGCTAGAGAACTGTTTGCTGGGCATAATGGTTGAATCAGAGAAAGATACACTTTCACATTTAGAAATATTTTGAGTGTGCTTGCCTATCTTTTAGGTAGAGAACATATAACATTAACACGGGTCTTCAAAATCCATTGGATGACCCAAACTATCCACAGTATCATTCAGTAAAACATTCCCACTTTTCTCCTCCATCTGAGAGGAGCTAAACAATTTCAGATCAACTGTATCCTGAAGCATCTTTGAGAATTGTATCTGTTTCTTATTGGAAGAGGCTGATTTCTGGAATCAAGGGATGTGGACTGGATGTTGGAACTGAGACAAAGAAACATGGTTACAAAGAGATTAGAGTTTTGGATCTTGAAAGGTATGGTTGCAAAGGAGTGGGTTCAACATAGCAGATACACAGAAGTATACCTAGGGATTGGTGAAACTGACCTTGGCTGAGGGCATAGGCTTTAAGTGCGCAAAAATCACTTGCAGACTATGGAGTGTATGGTGTATATGTGTGTGGTGCCGTGTTGTACCAAGATCAAATGTGGGAGAAGCATTCCATCCTTCTCACACTGCCGTACAAAGACGGGCAATTTTTCGCCCTCCCTCTGGACACGTCAAGTATTTGGGTTGTGTAAAACATAGGGATTTCTAATGTGGCTATTGTAGTAAAGTGATTTTTCAGGTGGGGGAGGCACTGCCGATACAGCTCCCTTTCCTTTGTGTTGAGGCTAAGCTTATGAAGTAAGTATTTAAAAATTATCTATGGTTCATGCTAGAACAATGTCTCTAGAGAGTGGTCTTCACGATATACAAATATTCATGATGGGGCTTCATCTCAAACAGAGGAGAATCAGGGTCTGGCTGTGGGAATATTTGCCAGGGAGACATTGGGATTAGGCAATATAGTCGGATCAAAGGACATGGCTGAGACACTTTCACATAGTGGAATATTGGAGGGAGTGGGTGCTTCAGGTAGAGAACCTGAAGCATCAGAATGGCTCTACAAAAGCTACTGGATACCCCCCCCCCAATTCTCCACAGTATCATTTGATAAAACATTATTTCCTTTTTCTTCTCCATTTCATTGTTTAATGGTCTTGGGTCAACAGTCTCATTTTGTAATTCTACATCACAAAGGACCCTGCAGCCCCAGCACTGTCACATGGGTAGCCATAAGACGCAGACTGAGATACCTCGCTTGAAGAGGCTGATTTCTGGAATCAAGGGATGCAGACCCAGTTGCTGTAACTGAAGCAGAAAATGTATGCTGATACAGAGAGTGCAGTTTTGGATTCTGAAAGGGATGGATGCAAACGAGCGATTTTGATACAGGGGTGAATCAACTTTCCTTTGTGTTGAGCTAAGATTTTGAGTGATTGTGGAGTCTGTGGGTTATAGTCTTTATTTTATTTAAAGAAAGACATTATTTTAATTCTGTAAACACATAACAGAGCATGATAATAGATTATATAGGGTTAGAATAATAGAATGATAGAACTGTATAATTGGAAGGGACCACAAGGGTTATCAAGACCATGCTGTCCATGCGAAAGCAGAATGAACTTCTGCTCATATAATAGGACTTCACCATCCTCGCCTCCCTTCGACAGCCGCCTGTGTTCCCTCAAAATCTGCTCCGGAGTGTGGGGTATTCCCCAGAACAGATTCTGAAGGCACCCTGGTGGAGATGACTGTGGAGTCCTGTTGCATGAATGGAATTCCATTTCCACAATGCAACATTTAGTCATTATAAAACAAACATTAAAACATACAAATTACACAGTTCACTGCTTACAAAATAAATTCCTACCAACACTTTTGGACTGGCCCAATAGATTCAAGCTTTTCATGATATAATTTAATAAAAACTACATCCGTATCATTTATACCAAGTTCATTTCTTTTATGCTGCATCCCAGGTTAATGCCTGTCTTAACACCACTGTCTATTTCTTTTGTGTACTTTGAAAGCCTGTAAGCTTAACAATTTCAAACTGATCCAAACATTTCCTACTTTTGTTCTACTATGTTTTTGATTACACTTCCAAAATTATTGTATTTGTGCTTATGTATACAGCTGGTTCTTATATCTCCAATGAAATAACAGTTTTCACATAATTCTATAAGCATAATATCAGTTTGGATTCTACTTTTAACTGGAAAAACTCAATTATAGTTATCACCAGCTTTGTTTCTTTCATACATTTGCACCACACACACAAACATATATATATATATATATATATATATATATATATATATATATATATATATGCTTTCGTAGATTTTCACGGGTACAGGAATGCAGGTTTTGGTGTCTTCGGGTGTCTTCCCGTGTAAGAGTTGGGGTGTCTAGGCGACGTTTCGACGAGGTCTCACTCGTCATCTTCAGGCTGGTGCTTTCGGCTTCTTTCAGGCTGGTGCTTTCGGCTTCTTGTTAATACCAAAATCAACCCTGATGAAGCCAATAAAATCAGACTTGAAGTCACCAACATCCTCTGCTCCAGCAAACCACCCAGAAGCAATTTACACAAAGAAGAACGGAAAGCACTCACCAACCTGAGGAAAGACAACAACATAATCATTCTCCCAGCAGACAAAGGTAATGCCACTGTTGTGATGAACGCATCGGACTACCAAGCAAAACTATCAAATCTACTCCAAGACCCTACCTACCAACCTATAAAAACAGATCCCACCACCTATCTGGAAAAAACCACCAAATCCAAAATAAAAGCCTCTCCTATCAGTGAAGAAATCCAGCTAAGGATCATCCCCAGAGAAAAATCATCCAGATGCCCCAAACTCTACGGTCTCCCCAAGATACACAAAGAAGGATTATTTATTACACAAAGAAGGATTATTATTTTTTTATTTTGATGTTTTTGTAATTTTTACATTTTTTTGTTTGTATTGTTTTATTGGTTTTGTTTGTTTGTTTAAGTTGTTATTTTGTTTTTAGGGGGAGGGTTCAGGGCTGCCGGGGAGTGGGCCCCAGCCCACAAAATGGCTGGGGCATGTTCCACAGGGGGGGATGCACTGGGACAACCGATCTCAGTGATCACGGGTAGGAGGAGGAGTTACGCTAAGACCAGACCATGTCATTACAGAGGAGGCAGGTTTAGTCGTTGTCTGAGGACTATCCCTGCCTCCGGGTCTGGTCCTGTCCGGATGGATACTAGAATCAGCAAGGGATACCCACGTGACCTGAAGGTGCTGCTGTGCAATGCCAGGTCAATGATTCGTAAGACCACTGCCATCCATGACTTGATCATGGATGGAGGATTTGACCTGGCATGTGTAACAGAGACTTGGTTGGATGAAGCAGATGGGCCTGTCCTTGCCGCTGCTTGTCCACCAGGTTTCTCTTACGCACAGCAACCCAGGTCACGTGGGCGGGGAGGGGGGGTTGCAGTGATTTTTAGGAAGTCATTAGTTTGCACCAGGCGTCCTATTGGGAAGACCCAGTTTTCTGAGTGCATGTTCTGGAAGTTGGGCAATAGGGGCAGTACAGGATTCCTTTTGGTGTACCGACCTCCCCGCTGCACCAAGGATTCCCTGCCCGAGCTGCTCCAGGTCGTGGCGGATGTTCTCCTGGAGACACCTAGCCTGGTCGTCCTAGGGGATTTTAACATCCATGCCGACACGACCTTACAAGGGGCTGCTCGGGACTTCGTGGAAAGCATGGCCTCCATGGGGCTGTCCCTGAATAAGTCTGGCCCAACCCATAGCCGTGGACATGCCTTGGACCTGGTGTTTACCTCTATGGATGTTGGTGATCTGACACTAAGTAAAAGCGAAATGAAAGAAGTGCCATGGTCAGATCACTTCCTGGTGCAACTGGACTTCTCTGCGACCCATCCCCTCTGCAGGGAGGTGGGACCAATTCGGATGGTCCGCCCCCGCCACTTAATGGATCCAAATGGTTTCCAGAGAGTGGTAGGGGATGCTTTATCCCATGTTGATGGCCTTTCAGCCGATTCCCTGGTGGCCCGCTGGAATGTGGAGTTAACCAGGGCTATTGACTGTTTGGCTCCGAAGCGCCCTCTCCGATTGCATGGAGCCCGGACAGCCCCGTGGTTTTCCACGGATCTGAGGGCAATGAAACAATCGTTGAGACGGCTAGAGCGCCGGTGGCGGATAACTCATTCCGAATCTGACCGGACACAGGTTAGAGCTCAACGTCGAGCCTACCAAGTGGCGATAGCGACGGCGAAGAAGAATTTCTTCACCGCCTCTATTGCATCTGCAGAAAACAGCAGCAGGAGACTTTTTCAGGTGGTTCACAATTTAGCGGAACCACCTGCAACATCGGGGCCCAGTACGGGCCACATGTTCTCCTGCAATGATTTTGCAAAGTTTTTTGCAGATAAAATCGCCCAGATTCGGGAAGAAGTAGACTCCACCGTGGGAGCAGGGCCGGGGCGGGAGAGTGCTAGAGTTCTGTCTAGTCAAGTTGAGTGGGATCAATTTCAATCTGTTACCTCCGAGGATGTGGACAGGCTGCTTGGACGAGTGAAACCAACCACCTGTCTCCTGGATCCTTGCCCATCCTGGCTTATAAAAGCTAGCCGGGAAGGACTGGGCGATGGGCTTCGTGGGGTGGTGAATGCTTCCCTCCGTGAGGGAGCCTTCCCAGACCCGCTGAAAGAGGCGGTTATTAAACCGCTTCTTAAAAAACCATCTTTAGATGCGGCCACGATGGCCAACTATCGCCCAGTCTCAAATCTTCCATTCCTGGGCAAGGTGATTGAGCGAGTGGTTGCTGAACAACTCCAGGCACGCCTGGAAGAAGCGGACCATTTGGATCCCTTCCAGTCGGGATTCAGGCCTCATCATGGGACTGAAACTGCCTTGGTCGCACTGGTTGATGATCTCCGGCGGGCTAGGGACAAAGGTGAGAGCTGTTTCCTAGTTCTGCTGGATCTCTCAGCGGCGTTTGATACCATCGACCATAGCATCCTTCTGGACCGTCTTGAGGGGCTGGGAGCTGGGGGCACTGTTATACAGTGGTTCCGCTCCTTCCTCCTGGGCCGTGTTCAGAAAGTGGTGGTGGGGGATGAGTGTTCAGACCCTTGGGCCCTCACTTGTGGGGTGCCTCAGGGTTCTGTCCTCTCCCCCATGCTTTTTAACATCTATATGAAGCCGCTGGGAGAGATCATCAGGAGGTTTGGGCTGGGTGTTCATCAGTATGCGGATGACACCCAGCTCTACCTCTCTTTTAAATCAGAACCAGTGAAGGCGGTGAAGGTCCTGTGTGAGTGTCTGGAGGCGGTTGGAGGATGGATGGCGGCTAACAGATTGAGGTTGAATCCTGACAAGACAGAAGTACTGTTTTTGGGGGACAGGAGGCGGGCAGGTGTGGAGGATTCCCTGGTCCTGAATGGGGTAACTGTGCCCCTGAAGGACCAGGTGCGCAGCCTGGGAGTCATTTTGGACTCACGGCTGTCCATGGAGGCACAGGTCAAATCTGTGTCCAGGGCAGCTGTTTACCAGCTCCATCTGGTACGTAGGCTGAGACCCTATCTGCCTGCGGACTGTCTCGCCAGAGTGGTGCATGCTCTGGTTATCTCCCACTTGGACTACTGCAATGCGCTCTACGTGGGGCTACCTTTGAAGGTGACGCGGAAACTACAACTAATCCAGAATGCGGCAGCTAGACTGGTGACTGGGAGCGGCCGCCGAGACCATATAACACCGGTCTTGAAAGACCTGCATTGGCTCCCAGTACGTTTCCGAGCACAATTCAAAGTGTTGGTGCTGACCTTTAAAGCCCTAAACGGCCTCGGTCCAGTATACCTGAAGGAGCGTCTCCACCCCCATCAGTCTGCCCGGACGCTGAGGTCCAGCGCCGAGGGCCTTCTGGCGGTTCCCTCATTGCGAGAAGTGAGGCTACAGGGAACCAGACAGAGGGCCTTCTCGGTAGTGGCGCCCGCCCTGTGGAACACCCTTCCAGCAGATGTCAAAGCGATAAACAACTATCTGACATTCAGGAGACATCTTAAGGCAGCCCTGTTCAGGGAAGTTTTTAACGTGTGACATTTTACTGTATTTTTGGTTTTTATGGAAGCCGCCCAGAGTGGCTGGGGAGGCCCAGCCGGATGGGCGGGGTATAAATAATAAATTATTATTATTATTATTATTATTAAGGAACACCACTCAGACCAATAGTCCGCTCCATAGGCTCACCTCTACAAAATCTCGCTAAATTTCTCGCTAAGCAACTTCAGCCCTATGCAGAATCTATCGCTTCACACGTTACAAACTCCTTCCAGTTCATAGAAACAATAAAGAAGCAAAACCTACATCCCGATGACCTACTTGTGAGCTTCGATGTTGTATCTCTCTTCACACAAGTGCCCATTAATGAAGCCTTGACAGCCATTCAAAACAAATACAGTCCCCCCGAATACATCCTGGACCTGACCAACCACTGCCTAACCAACACGTACTTCATCCACAATGGACAAAGATACAAACAGATAGAAGGAGCACCTATGGGATCACCCCTCTCTCCGGTCATCGCAAATCTGTACATGGAACACTTTGAAACCAATGCTTTAGACAAGTCAGAACACAAACCCAAACTTTGGCTCAGATATGTTGACGACACCTTTGTAATTTGGCCACACGGGAAGGAAAAACTAGATAGCTTCCTCACACATCTCAACAGCCTACACCCCAAAATACAATTCACTATGGAAATAGAAGCCAACAACCAACTTCCCTTCCTTGACGTCCTAATCTACAAAAAACCTGATGGCTCCCTAGGACACACTATCTACCGGAAAAAAACACACACCAACCGCTACTTACATGCACAATCACACCACCACCCTGCACAAATAAACTCCGTAGCCAAGACTCTCATCTCCAGAACCAAACGCCTGGCTGACAAAGACCACTTGACAACTGAGTTACAGAATCTCTCAAATGTGTTAATCGCCAACGGATACCAGCAAAACAGGGTTACGAAGCTAATCCAAAAAGAAACACCCCCCAAAAACCAAGACACAGAAGAAAACAATGGCATGGCCCTCCTTCCTTATATCAAGGGCACTACAGATAAAATCAGCAAAATCCTCCATAAACACAATATCAAAACAGCCTTTTGCACCAACCAAAAAATAGCCAATATCCTCAGAAACCCCAAAGATAAAATCCAGCTAGAAAACCAAGGGGTCTATGAAATACCCTGCAAAGTCTGCCCAGCCACGTACATTGGACAAACAAACAGACGAATAAATGCACGTATCGCAGAACACAAGAATGCCGTCAAAAAAGAAGAAAAAACTTCCTCTCTTTACCAACACATGAAAGAAACAGGACACGAAATTAATTTTGCAGATTCCAAATTGCTCTTTAACATGGAACATCACCACAAGAGAATAATCATGGAAGCCATCGAGATAGAGAAACACCCTCACAACATGAACAAGCGTGACGACACGTCCCGCCTGCCAGACATCTGGAAATTAGCCCTCCCCACAAAAACCGACACCAGAACCAGAGGCACACAGAACGCCATCTCCAATCAACCACACCAGACCCAAACCCAGACCCTCTCCACAGATAAATTACAGACACCATCCAGTAGCCAAACCATAGTGGCACCTCCGGATGCTGCACCCCCCTACAATCCCTACACAGATCTGGCTGGCACAGGGCACAAAACCACAGCTCGCCCCTATACACGAAGCCAAGCCAGAGCACAACTATTTGCAGTACAGCCATCTTCTCAGAAAAACTTTTCACAAGCTCAAGAGGTCAAGACACGAAAGCTTTAGCAACTAATCCACACCTAATGACCCTCCTAAGTGGTACTCAGAATATCACTCAAGAAATCACTCAAGATATCCCTCAAGTAATTAATGAACAAAAGAAGAAAAGGCACAATAACCTGGGAACTTCCTCTCTGCCCAGAACGTTGGAGGCTATACACCACACCCCCTCAACAGTATTTATAGGAACTCAAACACTGAGATCCTGCTCTGTTCCAGTAACAAGAAGCCGAAAGCACCAGCCTGAAGATGACGAGTGAGACCTCGTCGAAACGTCGCCTAGACACCCCAACTCTTACACGGGAAGACACCCGAAGACACCAAAACCATATATATATATATATATATATATATATATATATATATATATATATGCAGGTTTTGGTGTCTTCGGGTATCTTCCCGTGTAAGAGTTGGGGTGTCTAGGCGACGTTTCGATGAGGTCTCACTCGTCATCTTCAGGCTGGTGCTTTCGGCTTCTTGTTACTAGAACAGAGCAGGATCTCAGTGTTTGAGTTCCTATAAATACTGTTGAGGGGGTGTGGTGTATAGCCTCCAACGTTCTGGGCAGAGAGGAAGTTCCCAGGTTATTGTGCCTTTTCTTCTTTTGTTCATTAATTACTTGAGGGATATCTTGAGTGATTTCTTGAGTGATATTCTGAGTACCACTTAGGAGGGTCATTAGGTGTGGATTAGTTGCTAAAGCTTTCGTGTCTTGACCTCTTGAGCTTGTGAAGAGTTTTTCTGAGAAGATGGCTGTACTGCACTTAGTTGTGCTCTGGCTTGGCTTCGTGTATAGGGGCGAGCTGTGGTTTTGTGCCCTGTGCCAGCCAGATCTGTGTAGGGATTGCAGGGGGGTGCAGCATCCGGAGGTGCCACTATGGTTTGGCTACTGGATGGTGTCTGTAATTTATCTGTGGAGAGGGTCTGGGTTTGGGTCTGGTGTGGTTGATTGGAGATGGCGTTCTGTGTGCCTCTGGTTCTGGTGTCGGTTTTTGTGGGGAGGGCTAATTTCCAGATGTCTGGCAGGCGGGACGTGTCGTCACGCTTGTTCATGTTGTGAGGGTGTTTCTCTATCTCGATGGCTTCCATGATTATTCTCTTGTGGTGATGTTCCATGTTAAAGAGCAATTTGGAATCTGCAAAATTAATTTCGTGTCCTGTTTCTTTCATGTGTTGGTAAAGAGAGGAAGTTTTTTCTTCTTTTTTGACGGCATTCTTGTGTTCTGCGATACGTGCATTTATTCGTCTGTTTGTTTGTCCAATGTACGTGGCTGGGCAGACTTTGCAGGGTATTTCATAGACCCCTTGGTTTTCTAACTGGATTTTATCTTTTGGGTTTCTGAGGATATTGGCTATTTTTTGGTTGGTGCAAAAGGCTGTTTTGATATTGTGTTTATGGAGGATTTTGCTAATTTTATCTGTAGTGCCCTTGATATAAGGAAGGAGGGCCATGCCATTGTTTTCTTCTGTGTCTTGGTTTTTGGGGGGTGTTTCTTTTTGGATTAGCTTCGTAACCCTGTTTTGCTGGTATCCGTTGGCGATTAACACATTTGAGAGTTTCTGTAACTCAGTTGTCAAGTGGTCTTTGTCAGCCAGGCGTTTGGTTCTGGAGATGAGAGTCTTGGCTACGGAGTTTATTTGTGCAGGGTGGTGGTGTGATTGTGCATGTAAGTAGCGGTTGGTGTGTGTTTTTTTCCGGTAGATAGTGTGTCCTAGGGAGCCATCAGGTTTTTTGTAGATTAGGACGTCAAGGAAGGGAACTAATCCACACCTAATGACCCTCCTAAGTGGTACTCAGAATATCACTCAAGAAATCACTCAAGATATCCCTCAAGTAATTAATGAACAAAAGAAGAAAAGGCACAATAACCTGGGAACTTCCTCTCTGCCCAGAACGTTGGAGGCTATACACCACACCCCCTCAACAGTATTTATAGGAACTCAAACACTGAGATCCTGCTCTGTTCTAGTAACAAGAAGCCGAAAGCACCAGCCTGAAGATGACGAGTGAGACCTCGTCGAAACGTCGCCTAGACACCCCAACTCTTACACGGGAAGATACCCGAAGACACCAAAACCTGCATTCCTGTACCCGTGAAAATCTACGAAAGCATATATATATATATATATATATATATATATATATATATATATATATATATTTGCCCTTTGCCTCCTGACATATTCAATATTTATTTTCAACCTTATATATTTTATAATTTTTCCATGTTTTCAAATGCCTCCGTTTAGCCATCTTGTATCAGTTTTAATTGCTACAGAAAGTAGGATCCTCTAAATAAAAATTGCCATCCTTCATCAAGAAAAAACTGCACATACTCATGCCATTTTAAGCTTAATATTTGTAACAAATGTTTGTATTTTAAAAATGATCATACATAATTTTTATATCTTACGTTATTCCTCCAATATCCATTTCTCAAATTATTTTCCCCCCTTCTCATCACAAAGGATTAATATGATAATAAGTCAGTGGTCTTAGTTACACACTCATAATGCTTTTGATTTTTGTATACACCATTTCCCTAATTTATAAGATTCTATATATCTTTTATAATTACAAATTCTAATTGAGCTGAACTTGTTCTTGACCTACTTTCCATATGCAGTTTCCCATTTTTTACTATTTCTGTTACACATTTGTTCATAGTACTTTCTGTTTTCATTTAAATAAGCAGATGAACTTTTAAAAACCCCTTGCACAAAAGGCTAACCTATTTCCTATGCTATTGATTAGAAATGTTTGCTGTCATACTGATTTCAAGAAAACTTTTCAAGCCTACATTGAACTTAGAACACAAAAAGAGCACTCAGGGCGGGGGGGACTCCATACACACTACAGTATACATTTAAAGCACATTTAAAACACATGACTTTCCCAAAGAATCCTGGGACCTGTAGTTTGTTATGGCTGCTGATAAACAACATGTCCCAGGATTATTTGGGGGAAGTCATGTGCTTTAAATGTATGGTGTGTACACAGTCCAATGGACATGAGAAGTTAAGGATGCAATTTTCTTATATATACTGTATATGATGAACACATTTTGTGTGAGCATACAAATCCAGTGTAGCTTCAGCTACCTCTCTACATATAGAGCTTTTCAGCTGAATCTTATACATGTTTATTCTGAGGGAAATCCCACAGACTTCCATTGAATTTATTTCCAATGAAAGTTGCAATGATAAGGTGCTTCAATGCAAGATTCCCCCAACCTATTGACACCATTTACCTACTCCTGAGAATCGACACCATTGTAGTCCGGTTATAAACCTTACATATCATCCCAGCTTTTAAAAATTGCTTAAGTTGTAGCAATCTTTTTTGCTTCCATCTCCATTTGAGTTTGAACAGACAAATCATTTTGTATCACCTAGTTTGGACATCCAATATATAATGTGGTTGATGAGACTAGTACTGGAGTTTGGTGATTATGTATAATCTTGCTCCTCTTCATTAATTGTCTGTTCCTCTACTACCTTATTGCCCATTCTACAATAAATTTATTTAATATTTGTCTTATATTGTTCTCCTTAAAATGTACTGTTCTCTGCAGCAATGATGGTGATGCAAGCTTTTTATGGAAAAATGAATGGATAGAGGAAGTTTGTGAATTAGCTCTAGGTGGCAGGTATAATAAGGATTTTTACAGGGAAAGGGTAATGACTCCCAGGAGCTCTGTGTAAAGGGCAAGGAAGCTTTAAAATATGAACTATGTGCATTGGTGTTGGTAAAGACACACATGCTCTTTTGGAAAAAAAACAGAAAAATACATACGCCCCTCTGGAGAGCAATATTAACAAAGATAGCAGCAGGTGCTCTTTGTGAGGAAAAGGAAGAGTACTGTAGATGGGTGGGTAGGCAGATTATCCTAGGAAATGTAGACACAACTGGTGCTACATAGATAAGTGGGAAGGCTGGAGGAAAGAGTAGCTCTCCCCTGAAGACTGCTATTCATGGTATAAGAACAAGATAATTAGCAACGAAAATGGGTAGCAACAGTACTATAGAATTAGCAAAAGTGAAAAAAACCAAAATCCACCCACCCCCAAAAAGGTGGTGGCATTGTCCAGAAGTTTTCAGTTCTCCAGTCTGTGCAGCTCTTTAACACAGAATTAGGGTGCAAACCTAAAGCAGAGGTCTAAGAGAGCTGGAGGCAGCTGAGCACTGAGGTTTTGGATTTCTGGGGTTCCCATTGGTTTTCAGCCGGAGTGGCTAAATACTGAGCAGCTGGAGATTGCACAAGGCGTGTGGATTACCATGAAAAGCAAGGAGATGGAAGCAGAAGACTTCTTTTCTGAGAAGTAGCTTCATGCTCTGAAATCCCAATTGTATCCTTGGAGAAAATCACAGGGTCAAATTCCTATGGACCAAACCAGTTCTAGAAAGCATTTGTCCTCCAGGCTGCTCTGTTCCTTTCCCATAAAATGTGTTGGTTCATTCAGCTTTATTTGTAGCCCACAATGATTCACTTTCTGCTTTGGACACAGTCCATTACGGATAGTTATACAGTACTACATGTTTGAAAAATCACACAGTTGCATGTATGAAGTCACCATGAAATGTTGGGGCAGGGGGATGGGCAGGGAGAGGAATAATCATGCTGCTCTTTGCATTTTCCCCCTAGTAAAATATTAGGCTGGCTGAGGGCTCCAAATTAGGAGTTAGCTTTTTTTCTTCATTTCAAATACAAATTGATGAAACAATAGAGCAGCACAGGAGAGATGACAGTGGCTACAGGAATAGCCCTATTACTAAGCAGAGTGAGGAAGCTCATGACAAGAGGCAGGTTTTGACCTTATAGCAGCAGGTTGCTGGTTAGGTACGGTAGTTCTGTTAGTTTTTTACCATCTGGAGGGGGGCACCATTGGATTTTCTGACTCCCGCACCCAATATCTTAAGATACCTCTAGGTAGCCTTGCTTTTGGGGGGTCTTCAACACAAAACAAGGGGGAAAGAATGAGTTTTATTATGAGCATAGTAGTACCATGAGACCTAGGTACGAGGGGGGGGGGAATATAATACTACTGTGGCTCTACAGAAATAATGATGAGGGTGGTGATAAGGAAAGTGTATAGTTCAGTGCAGGCATGCTGAGGGCTTGTGTTGCTCACCATTTGTGCTCAGCATTTTTATCCTGCTATTCAGCCAAAAGATGGTGCAACATCAGACTACCCACCACAAAGTTCATGTTCATGTCAGAATATAAGAACATAAGAAGAGCCAAGACCACAGGCCCATCCAAGTCGGTGACCATTACTTCATCTTGCGGAAGTGCAATGGCCTGTGGCACTGCAATTTATGATAAGTTATGGGGCAGTATCATCAATCAAAAACTAGACACAAATGGCCCACCACCCATGACCTGGATTCTTAAGCCTTGGCACCAGCAAGCTATACTTTGATCAAGAGAAATCCCAAAGCACAAAAAGCATATATTTTACATAATGATTCCACCATAATCATGCTCTAGACAATCTTCTGGAAAGGCTCTAAACAAAACAAGAGTCTGAATGCACCTTAAACTGAATTCAAACGGCCACAACTTTAATCAAACAAAGTTTGGGAACATCAGAACCTGTCCCACCCGAAGCTTTGCAGAGTTCTTCCGAAAAGCAAATGCAAGCCTGCCTCATTTTTCCACTTGCTTTGACATTGCACCAATGCTCCCACACACCACTAGTCTTTGTCAGAGCCTGAAATCAGTGAACATATTTAGAGTTCCACAGCATTACACTCTTGCCTTTTCTTTTCAGGTCCATCACCTACAGCATGCTTAGGACTAACTCACAAGTTGAGGCTGAAATGTGAAGAATGTTTAAAATTAATTTGACTATCACTGTTGTCAGCACCAGTCACCTGTCGGAGCACAGCAAGTGAGACACTCAAAATTTGTCACATGTACAGCCCAGCAGCCGAAGGCAGTCAAACCCAGCAGTGGAACTGTGGCTCCACATTTCCAGTTTGTTCATGCATGTGTGAAGGACAGCACAGGGTGGCTTAGGGTTGTAAAATGTTGGTGATCTGGTGAAACATAGCTGCAGAGTGTCACTCAGTTTAAATGTTTTACAAAATAAAATGTTATTGTGGTGAGGACAGAACCTTAAAAAAAAATCCCTGCTGGTTTCAGTCCTAGTCATCATTAATATGATTATGTGTTAACTTCTTTTAATTCTTTTTTTAAAGGAAGAGTTTAGTTCAGGCTTTCATAGCCTAAGAGGAACCACACAAGCCAGCAAGGCTAGCAGAAAGGAATCCTGACTGCCTCCAAAGATAGCAATCAGTGGTAGTCACCTCTGTTGACCTCCACCACATGGCTACTGAAACTGCAACGGCAAACTGACAGGGTGTGGCTGGGCAAAAGCCTCCGTTTCTAATGTGAATTCTTCTGCCTGAGAATAACAACTGGAAATGGCACACACAGGGGGAGGGGGACTTCAGAAAATTTGTTGTGTTCTACAGGGGACATTTCCCTCCCACTCCTCCAAAAGAATATGGGTGGTGCAGGCCTATCTGTCCTTACTCGGCAGTAAGTCCTGCTGTGTGCAGTAAGCCTGCGCAGGATTCCAGCCTTAACAATAGTGTACAGCTGGTTCTGTGTAAGGCTCTGCCTTGCCTCTGCAAGCATGGAATGAGGCACTAGCTATATCATACCCTCCATCACATCACAAAACAAAAACAAACCAAAAATGAGGCACCATCTTCTGGGGCTGCACTCTGATGCATGTCATGTGACCATGCGAGTTCATGGTCCCCCAAAAGTGCTTTTAGGGCCTAGATCACAGTGCAAAATTGCATGAGATCGTGACGCTTGGGTTAAATATGAATGATGGTTTGCCCCAGGGTGAGGAATATGTGGCACTCCAAAAGGTATCAACTGTGGCCAAAGCAGTTGATAGGAGGATGAACAGGATGATAGAAGCTGTAGTCAACAGCATCTGGAATACCACAAGTTCTCCATCCCTTGTTTAACATGACTGGCAAACCAGGCATTGCCTTAAGCAGATATTTTAATTAGATCATTGTCTTCTTTTCCTTTCTTTGGACTTCTTTTCTGAACTTTAAGCACAAGGTCTTTTCAGAAGCTATCTTCTGCTCATACTAATCAAGGCATCCCAGCTCCTGCATTATCTGAGGCAGCCCTTCGACATGACACCCTTCAGCCATAGAATAGTTCAAGATAAGCAAAAGGGCTTTTTTGTCCTACTGCTTCCCCAGCCTACCATTTACTGTCTCAGTTTCTTAGAAATCCATCTGGTTTCAAAAGAAGACAGGGGGGAAAAAACAGCAGCCTGTTGACAGGGACTGATAATGCTTCATCAACAGCTGGTTTTCTACTTTATAACGCCTCCTGAGAAGGGCCCAGGTTGCAAAGAAGGTTTTAACCTCTCCGCACACACCTTTATGACCAGCTTCTGCAAACCAAGTCATGGTATACCAAGTGAATAGTGGCAATTCTCTGTGAAAAGATTCACACATACTGAAAGTAGACGGTATTCTTCTGGTAAAAACCAAGCTAGGAGAATCTGAGACTCACTATGATGGTTAAGAATTTGCATTATTAACTGCAAGTTCTTGAGATGAGATTCAGACATTTCAGCTGTGGATTTCTTAAGCAGCCCTAGGCATAACACTGGTGCATATAGGGCTGGGCCCTCCCAAGTTATTACCTAGAAGCAGCACCAACCTGCCCATGAGGCAAGGTGAGGCAACCGCCTTAGGCACAGGGGCAGTAGATCTGGCCTCCAAGGAATGCATCATCAGCTGCCGCTGCCGCCGCAATGGCAGTAATGGCTAAAGTATGCTCCTTGGAGATGAATTTGCCACCTCCCAGGATTTTTTGATTCATGTGCTTTAAATGTAGTGTATGTACACAGTCAGGGTCAGGGACAGGCCAGTGTACCATGTATATGATTAGAGATGCTCATTGTGCTTTTATTTTATATTAAAATATATATTGACCTTTTCTACAACAAAATGGTACCTATTCCCAAGTACGGTGGTACCTTGGGTTACAAACATAATCCATTCTGGAAGTCCGTTCTTAAACCAAAGCATTCTTATATCAAGGCATGCTTTCCCAGCAGCAGGGGACTCAATTTACAAATGGAACACACTCAACAGGAAGCGAAACATGTTCTGCTTCCAAGGCAAAGTTCACAAACCAAAACACCTACTTGCGGGTTTGCAGCCTTCTTAATCCAAGTTGTTCATAAACTAAGCTATTCTTAAACCAAGGTACCATTGTAAATATGTTTAGCATTAGAGCAACAAAAGCAAACTTAATTTTCTTCCAGTAGCCATGATGATGCTTTGATCAAATGACTTTAAAGTATTGAAACTGCACAATCTCAGAGTATTGGCATTACTTTTTAAAACCAGGGTGGCAAAATGTCATTTATTTGTTTGATTTAATCTATGAGGAATATAGAATAGTGGTGGGGTGAGAAGGGAAATGTTCAGTTTGTGCTTTCGGAATCAATGAGAGACTAAAAACCAGATTAAAACATGTCAAGATTCTACATTTCTGGATAGGGTTGCCTATACATACTGTAAATGGTTTTAGCAGACACTGGAAAGAATGCAGTGTCAATAAGCAGGGAGTTCCAAAGTTTGGGTGATGCTACACTAAAAGATCGATTTCTTACAAATGTGGAACAAGTGTTACGTGGCACCTGTAACAGTGCCAGTTCTGCAGATCGAGGTGGTCGAGTAGGCATACATGGGGTAAGGCAATCTCATAAGTCAAAGGTTCCAAGCTGTTAAGGGCTTTATATACCATTATACCTTGGGTTACAAACGCTTCAGGTTGCACGTATTTGGGTTACAGATGCGCCAAAACCCGGAAGTACCAGAATGGGTTACTTCCGGCGCTCACGCGTGCGCAGGAGCACCAAATTGCAACTGCGCATGCGCAGACGCGGTGCTGCTGGTTGCGGACGCTGTGAGTTGTGAACGTGCCTCTCGCACGGATCACGTTCGCAACCCGAGCATCCACTGTATTAACACCTTGAACTTGGCCCAGCAGCAAACTGCCAACCAGCAAACTGCATGTCTGATCAGAGGTGTTATATGCTGACAGGGTCTCACTTCAATGTTAATACTGTAATACTGAAAGTAACTGAAAGGTTAACTGTGTTCCTCACAGCTGAAGTAGTGTAATACACATGGCCATCTAATGCACACAGGCATAGTAAAACCTCAGGGAATTAGCTAGTTGCATTACAATTCAGATGTTTCAGTTCAGTGTACACAATTCAAACATATCACCCCAAACTACACTATTCAGACAATATAATGCCAGCTTATGTTGTCAAAATATTTCACATACAACTCAGTAATCAAGAGCCATATAAATGCTTATCAGTACCACCACCTGCAAACACATTCCTCGCACTACATTTGTGTATCAAAGTATCATTTTTTGCATACCAAATACATTTTATCTGTCACACATGATACTCCTGCAAGGCCCAATCCAACTACAACAGTGTGATATATTACCTTGCACACATAAGGGATAGAAGGAGAAGAATGGTTTTGTTGTGCGGGCGGAGAACAGTTGTTGGCTCTACATCTAAAAAAATGTAACTGGATGTGTACTCGTAGCACAGGAGAACAGAACTGGAAACATTTTGAAATATTAATAATCAAATACAATTAAAGGGTCACAAAATAGCAGTAAGGGTAATGTGACTGCTAGACACCAGGATCTTCATACTGATGACTACAGGGCACAAGAGGCTAACCTGTTGTCCTCCATAGTTTGCTGAACTACAACTCCCTGACCTTTGGCCATGCTGACTGGCGTGCTGGGAGTTGTAGTCCTTCTGGAGGGCATCATGTAGCCTTCTTCGCCACTTGCTGTGGCCAGCAAACTACTGTCAGGTTATGTTTTGCAGACAGTGGGTGATCTGGATGAGCTGAATGCCTTTGTCTGAGTGCACAGCTGAGAACAGGAAAACTGAAATCCTTTAGAGTCATGCAGAGGGCCCCTTAGTCCTTTCTGTGGAATTTGGAGGTGCCAACTCAGGGGTTGCTTCTTGTTTGGCAGCAGTTACAGGAACAGATAAACAGACAAAACAGCAATTCACACCATGTTGCAAAGCAAGGCAACACTGAATTGTTCAGCTGCAGTATGCTGTGCTGTAGATGAGCCATTTATTACGAGCTGGACAGTCCACCCACCCACCCACCCCCACCACCATATTTTCTGCCGTTTCCCACTATGAAATATATTTTAGCTTTCACAGGCTGTTGTTTTTAGCTGTTATTTCACCTGACTTCATTTTCTGTTTTCTGTTGCTCCTTATTTTAAAGTGATAGTTTTTATTAGTGTCCTTAGCCTCCTTGGGTGCTGTGTAGAAAGGCAGAATATAAATCTGAAGAAATACAGAAGCTTCTGTTGTGTGCAACCTATGGCTATGAATTGCAACAGGTTAATTATGTGTTCAGGGACAAAATATGTTGTACAGTATATGTGAAGGTATGCAAAGTCTGACCAAATGATTTAAGGGCTGCTGGTTGCAACTGATATATGTATGATTATCTGTTCCAGGTATAAACCCACTCACAATTGTCACCTCATTCCATGTCCCAAGCATCTAATTCAATAATCAATAATCTTGTCACAATGTCATGTAAATAATTTGGTCAATTGCCGTGCATCTTTTTTACTCTGTCATTGTTGCTACTCCACCCCCCTCACATTCTCCATCAACTTTATCAGTGTTTTTAATGCTTGCTATTCTATTTTGAATCCAACTTTTCAGAATCCAATTTTCATTTTATTTTCAAGAGGACCACACATCTTTTTGCCCTCACTTTACAGATACCTCTTCAAAGTTATGTTTCCTTTCATTTGTAAATTCTGTCCACCCACACTGCATAACTGTGGCCAAAAAGGGACTTGTGTGAATATAATGACATAGCTAAAATTAATTTGGGGCATTATTTGACCCTATGGAAAGATCCTTGCCAAGTCCAACTGACCAGATTGTCAAGCCGTGATTCCTAAACTGATTGGTTTTTTTTTTAACCCTCTTGTTCAAATACTTGAAATTCCAAGATGTGCTGAGTATTTTGTTAAACTGGGGCTGCTTTGAGAACTGTGTAACCCACTTGTGCTATCATCCTTGCTTCTAAAGGTCTGCTTCTGAACATTTCAACAATCCGCTGAACCAAGCCCTTACACTGAAGAGGTGAGAAGATCTAGAAAGTGATATAGGTCACATGGCTTCCCTGTTCTGCTGAGTCATCTTCCAGCATCCCAAACTCAGCTTTAAGGTTAGATAGAAGTACTTGCAGTTCCTTCTTCTACCAGCTGCTGTGGTGATGCAGGAAGTAGGGAACTGCTCCCCAGAGTCTGAGACCCACAATACCCAACACTGTAGTGTGTGTGTGTGTGTGTGTGTGTGTGTGTGTGTGTGTGCGCAAGTTCCTATTTATAGACTATGTGGAGCCAAAGGTCCCATGGCAAACACAGTCCTGCCAACAGAATTAAAGCTAAACATCATCACACAGAACATACATTTCAGCTAATTTTATTCAAGTCACAGTTTCTCTGTGGTAGTTTGGATTGTCTTCTTCTTTTAAATAAAGGAAACCCATGCTGCAGAGAAGAAGCGTAGAGCTTGATCACACTTGTGGTTTGCTCTAAACATCCTATGCCATCTCAGTTCAGTGTGAACTGAACCCAGCTGCTCACAATTGATCAAGGAGCAGGTTAATACAAGCGTCCTGAATGCATTGTTACTAAATGCTGTTTATTCAGCGCAGAACAGCCATTTTGTGAACCAGATGATTGCTGTAGCCAATGTGGGTTTCTCATTTTATGTTCATGTCCAGGCAAACTTTTTATAAGTGTATGTTGTGAACAAGGCCTAGCCTAGGTCCCCCCAGGACAATCTTGGGGATAGTAGGGGTGGCCATAGAGTACAGTCCTTTATTTGAAGGCCAGTCTAGATTCAAGCCTGGTTTAAAGATAAAAGAAGGGAGGAGTCTTGAAGCTGCCCATGGCAGAACTGTACAAAATTAGGCATGGTCTAGTGGAACCTCAGGTTGTGGACGTAATCTGTGGTGGAGGCACGTCTGTAACCTGCAGCGTTCATAGCCTGCAATGCCGTGTCTGCGCATGCGCGTGATGCGATTTGGCGCTTCTGTGGATGTGCAAGCGACGAAACCTGGAAGTAAACTTTTCCGGTACTTCCAGGTTTCCCGCAGTCCACAACCTGAAAACACAAATTCATGGAGATAAAGGCTATCAATGACTTCCAGCCACACTAGCTTTGCTCTGACTTCCTTGTCAAAGACGGCATGCTTCTGAATACCAGTTGCTGGAAGCCACCGGAGAAGAAGTGCTGTTGAGCTTGGGTCCTGATTGTGGGCTTCCCACAGGCATCTGGTTGGCCACTGTGAGAACAGAATGCTGGACTGGATAGACTATTGGCTTGATCTAATAGGCTCTTCTTGTGCAAAAGTGTTGCCATAGAAATTAAACAGCTGGAGACATTTCTAGAAGCTTAGCTAAGCTGAAGGGGACATCTCTGTCTCCTCCACCGCCACCCCTTTGTCGCCATGCTTTAGGGAGCACAACAGTCAACCCTGGAGCTGAAGCTAGGCACTGGTCTGTGCTTTAAAGCACTGGGTCCGAATTGTAGGTTTTGCCCTAGCACTCTCCCTGCAAAAAATCATGCTTTACTGCTGAAAACCTGGGGGAAACCTGATTTGCTTTTAAAGAGTGGGGTTTTGTGGGGAAAGCACCAAGCATTTTTTTAAAAAAGTGCTCAGACATGGCACTTTACACCTGTGCCTAGGAAGCGTGGGGCAAAAGGTAAGTGTGGATGAGGCCCCAAAAGTGTGACTTGCTTGCTCTGCTGGTCCAGTGTTATGGCATTGAGGAGTCCGCCTAGAAACTAAATGAGAGAGCAAGATCTACAAGAGTGCTAATGCTATAAATCTTCCACCTTATACTTAGCATATATATTTGGGTAAATGATTATCATATCACACATAGTCTCCCCTGGCCTTCATTCGAAGGAATGTGCTGGGACTCCTGAAATCTCTCACTGCTCAGAGGGAGTGTATAATAGAGAACAAAACCTTCTGTCTGGGATAGGACAGGTGGATGCATGGAAATAGAAAAATTATGGGAAGTACTTTTGAAACCAGGGATGTTTATCATTCTAAAAGCTATTTGAAACAGACAAATACAAGATGTTCTGCTCTGTGTCTTGTTCCATTTAATTTATTTCATTTTATTTAAAATGTGTCCTGTGTGAAGCAGTGTCTTGTCCGTCCCAGAACCTTAGGGTTGCGACAGCATGTTAAAAAACAGAACAGAAAAAAATAAGCCAAAACTTAAATCAAAAGGAACCTGCTTGGTTTACCTTCATTACCAAACTCATTGTGCTTGGCTAGGGATCAGGTCAAATCTCCTTATGTAAAGGAAATTCTGTCATTGTTAAGCAGTTGCTTTTACTCCAGTGATGTATGTATGTATAAATCATTCTTAGGGACTGTAGGGAAGGAGACCATTTTTGAGGCTAAGATTACAGATTCACTGCTATGATGGTGATGTGTGGCTTGTGGATGTGATCCTACCCCACACCACTGCTCAGCTATGTATCAGCTACACATCAACAGGGACTCTGAAAGTGTTCTTAAGGTTGTGAGCATGTGGGAGGCTCAAGATGGTTCAGCATTAAATGAAATTCTAAATTTAAAATGGATCCCAACTGGATTAGCTCAAAAAAACAACAGATCTTTAATAAACACAGCTTAAAGTCCACTGCAAGTTGAATCGTAAACATGCAGACATTTTTCTGTGCCTCCAAATCAGTGGTTTATAAATTTCTTTTGCAGCCAAAAATATCACCCGCAAGCACCTGTTTACTTGAGGAATAACTTGTGTGGAAACTAGCAGGTAAAATCTAAATAGACAAAAAACTATTTGTATATAGTTGTTTGGTTTTTTTTTGAAACACACCATTGCTTCCAAGCAGGTTGAACATCTATTTTCTGCCTCTTCATTTGCACCCCTGGAGGAAGTAAGCTGACAATAATGGCAAGCCCAGTGAACTGAACATAGTTCTGCTTTTCATTGCCTCAACCATCACGTAAAAGGGTTTGTATGATGGTCAGTTTTGGCTTAGTCTTTTGCTCCTTTGTATAAAATTGGTGTTGATAGTTCATCTCCTCAGGGAAGAGCTTTCACTCCCTAGAATAGCACATTTTGCTCTGCCACTTAGGCTTCCATGCAAATATGCAGAAGTCTAATTTATTATGAAATATAATAAAAACAGGATCCTTTAATAATAACTGTTCCATGTGCCCAATGTATTTTGAGTGAAAGCATTATTCATCTGTGTATGGTGAAATACTTATCATAAAACAGCACATGTCTTATAAATAAATCATTCTTTCAAAGCATCCTTCATCAGCACAACACTTTGATAGTCTACCTGATAATTCTAAGATCAGAAGTGATTAAAAGTAAAGCATGCTCAGGAATTTCCAGGGCATGCATTCAGTCTTTTTAAAGGTTTTTCATTTAATGTGTAAATTATATTCAGATAAATATTTAAGTGTTCAATGTTCCATACCGTTCCCTTAATCTAAGAGCCAAATAGGTGATTGAATCTTGTGCAATATTTCTTCACTTCAAAGCAGCTGTGGGAGCTGCTATTTGACAGGGACGAAGCGGCAAAGAATGGGGTTGTCCTTTCCTTGATCTGAATCCTCTCATGACACTACTATTAGCCCAGGGCAGACAGAGGTACACCCACTGAGACTCTACACACCCCAACTGCAGCTGGGGTATGTTATGGATTCAATAAATAGCATGGGATAAAGGGTTAAAAACTCCCTTGCTTCCAATTAAATATTCTTAGGATTAGGCTTGCTTAGTTTTAGTTACATTAAGGCTGATATCCTATACTTATTTACCTGGAAGTGCGTCCCTAACAGACCCTCCAAGTGTCCCTATTTTTCAGGGATGTCCCTGATTTAAAGAAGGTGTCCCGGTTTCTGAATTGAATCCAGAATGTTCCGCTTTTCCTTAGGATGTTGCTATTTTCATTGGAGAAATGTTGGAGGGTACGGAGTTATCCAACCCCTGAGCCGTCAATAGGCAATCCTGTATAGGGAAGGTTTTTTAATGTTTAATGTTTTATATACGTTGGAAGCTGCCCAGAGTGCTGGGGCAACCCAATAAAATGTGTGGGGTATAAATAGTAAAAATATCATTATGGAATGGGACGTCCCTATTTTCATCAGAGAAATGTTGGAGGGCATGCCTTAACTCTTGACTTACTTTTTAGTAGGCAGTCACAGACTTTCACTGTTAAATCTCTGATGAAGAGGCAAGAGTTCAGCATGTGTATGTACATTCTGAAGAAACTTTACTCCTGCCCACATCAAAATCTCCAGAACAGTTCCCAAAGAGACTAGTGGAAATTCTGTAGGCTTTCATAAAGAAACTACAGCAGATGTTGACGGGCACCTGGTATTTTCCACTGCTGCATCTACTGTAGCAGGTAATAGTGTGTCCCTGCCTGACACTTATAATTCTAGGTATGACAGTTTTTTTAGGCATGACAGCAATTCTCTTTGGCATTCACACTAGAGAAATAAAAATGTAAAGCACACTTGAAAGACTCAGCAACCTAAAAACAAATACTTTAAATCACTTCCATTTCCCCCCCGGATTGTGATTTTTATGGGTGTTGCTAATCATCATTTTGGGCCATATACTACTGGAACTGTGCAGCATGAAGCCCAGAATTCATGGACATACTGCAGAGCACCCTTTGCGTCAGGGTGTTAATGGCAGGAGTTTGCAAATCCTGAAGACAGGAGGAATTTCTCCCAAATCGGGGGATGCCTTGGAATAACTATTTTGCAGGGTGGTACATACTGCACATAAATGCCTTAAATAAAACAAAATAATTAGGATTGCTTAAGGCTTCATCGGTTTTTGTGCTTGAAGGCTAATCAGTATTAACAGTGATTCCATGTACGCACAAATAGTTTCTTCAATGCTGGAGCGTAGTGGGAGACCCTTTAATGTGGCTTTCCCCCTGTGGAATCATACTGAGACAGGATTCCACAGGCTCTTTTTTTTAAGATAAGGGATTGTCTCCACCTTGAACTATTTGTTTATGCAAGTGTTTCCAAGAGAAAGGCCCCATTTCCAAATGCCTCTACCTATCACAGAGAATACGGCACTTCCTCTTTAGGAGACAGCTGTTGGGAGGGGTAATCATGCGTTATCACTATGATGCTCTTAAGGTTGATAGGATGATAAGCAGGAGTTGCCAACTTTTTAGGGCCTGTGGGCAAATTTGAAAACGAGTTTAGCTATTGTGGGGGCCACGCATACATTGCAACCATGCACACACCACGACCCATTACAATGGTTACAACAAAATGCTTCTTCTTTCAAGTCTACTTTCAGCAGAGAAAGGACCCCTGTGGATGTCAGGGTAACTTTTGCCCATTCAGTGTTTTACATATATTTATCACCACTGCATATGATTTCTTCATGGAAGATGACACTTCACTGAAGATATAAGCAGGGAAAGTACTGTGGTAAAGCAAAAGAACAGCACAGAAGCAAGGTTTGGCATTCAGTTTTCCATTTGCCTTTATTCATATGAACCACAGCTTCAGTCCTAAACCCTGATGCCACCCTAGTGCCACAAGATGCATGAAGCTCCGGTTTCTGCAGCACTTTATTATAATATTATCTTCATAGCCATGTGGCTGGTAGAGGCTGATGTGAAAATGCCTACTGTTCCACACTAAAAAGCAAAAGCAAGTGAAACTAAGATAGGAGTCTCCACCATAGCACAAAAGATTTGAAATATGTCTCAAATGTATACTGAACACCACATTGTTATGACATTAGCTGTGGATATGTAAGCAAATCTACTTTGGAGCAGGAAGGCTGAAGTAACTCTTGCTCTTTTAATGAATGACAACACTGCAATGACTAAGGAATAGACTATGCACAGCCCTGTCCTGACTGGGTGGACAAAGGACAGGGAAAGCAAATCCAGAAAATGTTGTGCTCCATCTGTGCAGAACAGTTATGGGCATGGCAAGGTAGGGCCCTGATCCTTTCCCCATTTAGCTTAAAGGTAGTGGTTTTGATGAAAGCTGATTTTGCTTATCTACGGTACATGCAGCATGCAAAGAACCTTACCCATTGCCCTCCTGCAACAACTTCTACTTCTGCTCTCAGATAGGAAGTTGATTAATTTCTATTGCAGAAAGAAAATCAGATTTCAAAACCTTGGCAAATGTTCTCCAAGCTCTGTTAACTCTTTAGAAGAGGCTGCTCTACTCTGCATCTGAGGCCCCCACAATTTAGCACTACGCTACCTGTAAATGTTCCCTTAAGTAGATACAGAGGGCTTTGCTTTTGGGTGGGGATAGCTGCTTTATTTGCATATAAAGCACATTCAACTCACATTTAAAGCATAGGATTCCTTCCAACAAACCCTGGGAACTGTAGTTCCCCCTCACAGAGTTACAAGTCAGAGCATCTTTAACAAACTATAGTTCCCAGGATTCTTTCATTGGGTGTTCTTTTAACTGCTGAAAACTATGGAGAGATCTGGTCTTAATAGAGATATTGGATTCCTGTCTCATTACTTATGCTAATCATCTGCATATTATCCCTTGCTTTTTCCTGTAGGACTAATTGCAGTCGTTAACAGTCATCAACAGGTTTACCATACCCAGTGAGTATCACCCATCTCCTACTACCCTCCTGGAAAAAAACCCACCCCACCCTCCCACTATATATAAGGGTCTGGTGACTTCTGTTTCAGTGTATCTGAAGAAGTGTGCATGCACACGAAAGCTTATACCAAGAACAAACTTAGTTGGTCTCTAAGGTGCTACTGGACAATTTTTTAATATATATTTTAATGTATGGTGCGGCTCCGCTTAGCAACCTTGAGAAGGACATGATGTGGTAGTAGCCATTTTCCCCACTTTAAAAGGTTTGTGTAGACTCTGAGGCTGCAGAACAAGAGTACACAGCCTAGAATCATAGAATCATAGAATGATAGAGTTGGAAGAGACCACAAGGGCCATCGAGTCCAACCCCCTGCCAAGCAGGAAACACCATCAGAGCACTCCTGACATATGGTTGTCAAGCCTCTGCTTAAAGACCTCCAAAGAAGGAGACGCCACCACACTCCTTGGCAGCAAATTCCACTGTCGAACAGCTCTTACTGTCAGGAAGTTCTTCCTAATGTTTAGGTGGAATCTTCTTTCTTGTAGTTTGGATCCATTGCTCCGTGTCCGCTTCTCTGGAGCAGCAGAAAACAACCTTTCTCCCTCCTCTATGTGACATCCTTTTATATATTTGAACATGGCTATCATATCACCCCTTAACCTCCTCTTCTCCAGGCTAAATATGCCCAGCTCCCTTAGCCGTTCCTCATAAGGCATCGTTTCCAGGCCTTTGACCATTTTGGTTGCCCTCCTCTGGACACGTTCCAGTTTGTCAGTGTCCTTCTTGAACTGTGGTGCCCAGAACTGGACACAGTACTCCAGGTGAGGTCTGACCAGAGCAGAATACAGTGGCACTATTACTTCCCTTGAGGAAGGGGGAAAGTGTTCAAAAGGAAATTCAAATAAAAACAGAAAAGGCCACTCCAGATGGATGATGGTAGATCTAGCTGCTTTATGCTTTGTTTGTTTGTTTACTTCACATGAAAACCAGAATGAGGAGCTTGTGGTCCTCCAGCTGGACTACAGCTGGCCAGTGCTGATGGGAGTTGGAGTCCAACAACATCTGTTTTACAAGGACTAGCTGAGTTCTCTTGATGGATTGGTGCTGAAAAATAGCAAGCTTTTAAAATAGTATGAGGTGTAGCAATAGATGTCCCAGGATACTGCTGTCATGTAACTGCCAATGGGCATCCAACTCCTGCAGACTCAGTCCATATAGTATTCATTGCTACAACAGGAGCAGCAGCGGAAGGGGAAACAGGATCAGCACAGTTGCTTGATACAGGCAAGATGTAGTGAAATCATTTGTGGCCTGTATTGAAACAAGTACATTGGCTCCCAGCATGTTGCTGAGCTTAATTCAAAGTGCTGTTTTTAGAGCCCAGATGCTTGTTGGATTGCCTTCTCCCATACAACTGCACCTGTCTCTGAAATTGGGGTCTGAGGCCTTTCTTCAGGTACCTCAGCCATTTGAAGTACGGTACGTATGACATGTGGTGACCATAGAGAGAGACAGAGAAAGCGAGAATAAAGAGAGGGAGAGCTTATTCAGTGGTGGCCCCTTGTATTTGGATACCTTTGTAAGGGAGCACCATTTGGTACCTATAGTACTATAGTTTAGAGGCCAGTCCAGAGTTTTAAAGACTGTTAATAATTTACACACACACACACACACACACACACACACACACACACTAACTGGGGATAGTTTTGATTTTTTTTAAAAAAATCTAAATGGACTGCTACTGTTTTAACTGTAACTTTAGTTTTGTATATTTTGTCTTTTTATATTAATTTTTAACTTATATCCATACTGTTAGATACCTTGGGAACATTGTGACTGTGCTGAAAGTTTGGGATATTGCAAGGCCTTTTCAAACAAGCATATTACTTACTTTTAAAATTTATATCCCAAACTTTCAACATAGTCACTATGTTCCCAAACAGGACTTTTCAGGACATCTGCTTCTGTCGTCTTGTATCACCGCTCTGAGGTCAGCCTTTCCAAATCTGATGCCCTCCAGATATTTTGGACAGCTATCCAGTCTCAGCCCCAGTGAACACAACTGATGGGAATTGTAGTCCAGGTGGGCATCAGGTTACGAAGGGCTCTTTTAAGCCAACTGCATTTCCAGTCTGGTTTCATGCAGTCAGGCTAGGAGGTGAAAGAGGTGAAAGAGGTGAAAGAGGGATGCTAGAAAATGGTGGCAATGAACCTGGAAGAGTAAGGATGATGGAGAAACCTGGCTACGAGTTTCTTTGCCTGATGGGAACATAGGCCTTAATTTTGAGTCCGACCATAGGCCCACCTAGTTCAGCATTTGATAGGGAGTTTTGGGTAGGAGTTTTTCGCAGTCCTTCCTGAAGTCTGAACCTGGGACTTTCTAACAGCTCTGCCACAGTACTGCCCTTCCCCATGTTTGTGACAGCATCACTGGAGGTATGTCGCTGCCATCATGTTACAACTGCCCACCTGTACCACCCGACCAGTAATACTGTTGGGAATCATTTTGCATGAAACTCTGTAGTTTGGCCCTTTGTCTTCCTTCTGGCAGGTGCTTTCACCGTCCTTAGTATAGGCCCCCTGTGCTCCACCTGCAACACCAATTTATCTGCAGGGGTTCCCGCCTTCTGACTTCCCACCTCTGAAAGACTATGGGTGGCTAATTTCCATCCCCTGTGTCAGCTGTGGTTTTTCTTGGGTATTCACCGGCATTCGCTTCATCAGAAGTAAGCCCATTGTCTCAAGTGGAACAGGTGTTTGGTTCTTTCCCCCAATGTGCATTTTTGTTTATGATTATATCATCAAACCCAATCAACTGTCAGTGCCAGATGAGAAGACCCTGCTCCTATCAAAGAGGAAAAGAAACCAGGCCTGTGAGCAGTGACAGTTGTTCACAGGTGAAGCATGAACTGCAGCCTTTTGCAACCTGCTCACCCCCTGAAAAAAGATGGCCCCTTGCCTGTACTTTTACAGGTGAAAGCTATCTTAGATATCTGTTGCCAGATGACCCCATTTTTCAGGGACGACCCTGATTTAGAGAAGCCACCCTGTTTCTGATTTGATCCCAGAATGTCCCATTTTTCCTTAGGATGTCTCTATTTTCATTGGAGAAATATTGGAGGGTATGGAATTATCCAACCCCCAAGCTATCAGAAGGCAATCCTGTATAGGGGAGGGTTTTTTAATGTTTAATGTTTTATTATGTTTTTCATATATGTTGGAATATCTTACAGGGTTGCCCCGGACAAGTTGTGTGGTGTATAAATAGTAAAATCATCGTTATGGAATGGGACGTCCCTATTTTCATTGAAGAAATGTTGGAGGATATGTGTTGCCAGAGCAGAGAAAATGGAGGGTGGACAAAATAGCCAATCCCATTTAAATATGGACTGTGGAACAGGTGCTTTCCCCAAATCTGGGCAAATATTTAATATTGTATAGTCAAACTCTGGAATTCATTTTAACAAGAAGTAGTGATGGTCACCAGCTTGGATGGCTTCAGAGAGGATCAGACAAATTCATGGAGGATAAGGCTTTCAATGGCTACTAGCCATAATGGCAGTGATCTGCTGCCCATGTCAGAGGTAGTATGCCTCTGAATGCTAGTTACTGGGAATTACAAGTGCACACTCCCCAACATTTCTCTGATTAAAATAGGGATGTCCTAAGGAAATCCGGGACATTCTGGTATCAAATCAGAAACTGGGACAGCTTCTGTAAATCCAGGAAGGCTACCGGAAAATAGAGACACCTGGAGGGTCTTCAAGGGAGGAGAGCACTGTTGTGCTCAGATCCTGCTTTCAACCTTCCCATTAGCATCTGGTTGGCCACTGTGAGAATAGAATGCTGGACAAGATGAGCCACTGGTGATTGAGCCTGGGACATTCTGCATGAAAAGAGGTGCTCTATGATAGAGCTATGGCCGTTCTGCCAAAACAATGGGGAACTCAAAACAATGCCCATGTTATTACAATCTAAATAGCCAAGACCCTAAGAGCTCTTTGGATCCACCAGCCTTCTGAAGTAAGACAAGTCATGATCCAAGATACATGGTGTTGCCTGGTCTGCTGCTGGGAAGGCAGCACAGAAACCAGACAGAATGCAAACTATAAGACAACTGTTCTGGAAAGTGCCGACTAAGAAGGTTTATCTTACAGATCAACATGTTTTGGAATGCAAGTCTTTTCTTCAGAAGCAATCTAGAAAAAGTTAAAATTATATAAGTCAACTATTTCCTTATTCACACCTGCCTTAGGCAGTAATTTGAATTGTTTTTCAACCTATCTTTGGTTGTTCTTTGTATTCACTTAAAAACTATTTTTAGCTGTTTTTATGGTATGTTTGTAAATCACCTTGAGACACACATAAAAAACAATTCATGAATTAATGAAGAACGATAATAGTAATACAAACAAAATTACCGTATATACAATTGTATTTAGAATACTTCTATATTTTTAATTATTTGCATATTGCTCCTTTTGTGTTCCAAAATATGTTGAGCTGTAATAAATCTTCTTAACAGGCATTTTTGAGAGCAATTACCTCTTTTGCATAGTCTTTCCTGTCTTTGGAATGCCCTCCCCCCCAAAAGACTCACCTGGATTCAAGTTTGTCATCTTTTTAGTGCCAGGTAAAGACCTTTTTATTGCTCTGGCCATTTAAGGTGTTCTGATGTACATTTTTAATTTACTAGTGTGGATTTCAAGCTGTTTTAACAACTGCTACTGCTGCTAATGTTATAGGTTTTAATGTGATAATGTGATAATTTGCTGTTTTAAACTGATAATGTTTAGTTGTTACCTGCTCTGCAAACCCTTTTAAAGAGTACCACATAAATGTACGTAAAGAAATAAAAGTCTCATAGGACTCCTGAGCCACAGCATCTCAAGGTGTATTAGCATTCAATTATCCACCCCAGACCTCATTCCCCAGATAATGCTTTATATTTGTCCCCATTGAACTTAATTTTACTGTTTGAAGCTCTTGTTTAGCTTGATAATTTCTTATTTTTATAACCTTTCCAGAGGATAAATTTATAGATTAAAAAATGTGTGGCTCATCAGTTACTCAAGAAAGTCAAGATGTTTTCTCTTAAGGAAGGAATTCTATGTGAGGGACATTTTCCCAGAAAGCTGCAAATATATTGTTAGTAGGGAAATGTGATTTCTTCTCCATCTAGCACTGGTCACTAGAATTTGAAGTGCTCTCTGGAATGCATTGCATAAGCACCGCAGGCTCTTATTGGACAGCACCTGTGACATTGTTGATGTCATACACCTCAACTTCTACCCATACCCATACAATTGTGTGATCCTAACAGCAGTACTTTAACTGGAGAAAAAATGCTTACAGAAGGGCAGTACCAGAGGGCTTGTTCGCACATGCATGTACATCACTTGCTTTCTCTGAATTTGATGATGCATCTGGATCCATGATGAAGCAGTATTTCTCTATTTATTTCAGGATTTATATAGGCAAGGCCCCCACCCAAAGAAGCTCACACCAATATAAAACATAAAACAAATACTACAAAATGTACCATATGGTT
This sequence comes from Podarcis bocagei, assembly GCF_964188305.1. Lineage (NCBI taxonomy): Eukaryota > Metazoa > Chordata > Lepidosauria > Squamata > Lacertidae > Podarcis > Podarcis bocagei. The sequence goes on along the minus strand of NC_138129.1, from coordinate 45,451,302 downwards.
AATTAAGTCAGACTAATAATAAAAATAGTACTATTAACAATAATTACCACCATCACCTTCACCTTCTAGTGTTAAAAAAGCAGCAGTTAAAAACAATTCAGAGCCCCACACGTATTAATTAAAAACAATTTGAAATATAAACACCTTCCAGGTCCATTTAAAAGCCAGTAAAATAGGGGTCGTGTACTTGGAGAGGGAATTCCACAAATATGTAGCCACCACTGAAAAACCCTGCTCACCAATCTGACAGGTCATGATGGCATGCCTATGATCAGGGACAGGTCCGTATAGGTGCAGGTGGCCATTTAAATAGCCTGGTGAAATGAAGAGATATGAAGTTCTGTCTGTTGTGTGAGTTTTGGAAGGAAGGGTTCAAGTGCATGCCAGAACTTTAGGACATGGGTGGCACTGGGACGCAGGTGGCGCTGTGGCTTAAACCACAGAGCCTAGGGCTTGCCGATCAGAAGGTTGGTGGTTTGAATCCCCGCGACAGGGTAAGCTCCCGTTGCTCGGTCCCAGCTCCTGCCAACCTAGCAGTTCGAAAACATGTCAAAGTGCAGGTAGATAAATAGGTACCACTCCAGCAGGAAGGTAAACGGCGTTTCCGTGCGCTGCTCTGGTTTGCCAGAAGTGGCTTAGTCATGCTGGCCACATGACCCGGAAGCTGTACGCCGGCTCCCTTGGCCAATAAAGCGAGATGAGCGCCGCAACCCCGGAGTCAGTCACGACTGGACCTAATGGTCAGGGGTCCCTTTACCTTTACCTAGAGCATATTAAAACACGATGTTGCTGTAGCACAACAAATCCACTTTTTAAAAACTAGGTCTTTTTTGCAGTTAGGCAAGTGACAGGGAAATGCACTGAAAAGTGATGGATTGAATGAATGATGAACGGGAAGACACCCTGCAGGCAAATCAGGATGGATGCTTGTTGCTGTGTAACTGCCCTGTAAACCAGTTAGAACGCCAGCTCAATAAAGAGGGGACTTGGTCTAACCATCTTGTAAACTTTGGGCATGCAAATAAGAATGAATGCCAAATAAACAAACCACCCGGAGGAGCCCCCAGGGCTTTTCTCCCCAGCCAGAACTCGCTGGAACACAGTTCTGGCACCTCTCAGGTGGGCGCCATTGCCATTCTAAGAGAATGAGGGAGGCGTACATGGTGAATTCCAGCACCTATTTTTCTAGAAGAATAGCACTGAGGAGCTCACATATATGCAGAATATTGCTTCAGGGAAGTGCCAGGCTTGTTGGAGAACTCACACACAGAATTTAAACCAATAATATTCACCTTTAATGGCAACATTGCTTTTTATTTAACAAACAGCGGTATGACGCTTCTGAGAATATTTCTCTGCACAAGCTACTGGCTTTTTGGAGCACCTACCGAAAGGGGTCAGTTAAAAAACAACAATAGGCAGCGGAGCTGGGGGTAGCCAGGCAAATTCAGCAGAGCAGAGACAAGTCTGCAGACAGGTCTACAGGGACCAGCTGACAAGGGTCTAAGGAGACAAATATAGACCCAGAGAGGAAGAGCAGGCAATGCGAAGGAGGGAAGGGGGAAGGAAGGGAGATTATATATGTCGGCTGTCCCCAGAGTAGTGAGGGTGAACAGACGGCAGGCAGTGAAGCCTATCAGTGTCTCCCAGCTGGTGCAGATCCCCAGGGATGTCCCACAGGGTGCTGTCTTGACAGCAAGGCTTCGTGAGGCTTTATCGGCAACTATTTTTCGGTCTCTCTCAGCTAACTGTACAGCTCCAAAAAGGGTGGGAGATCAGCTGCACAGAACCAGTGGTGTGTCCCCAACAGATGTGGCTGATGGTTCCCTATCTTTGCCCATTACTTGTCTCCCTGCATCCTTTCCCTGCTGTCTATGAATGACAACCTTTCCCACCCAGCAAATAAGCAGATATCTTTTGGTTGCATTTATTCTTGGCTCTCCCTTCCAACCCACCTCCACATGTATCTTTGTTGTACTTAACTATACTGAATACTTTCCCTCCATTTGCAAATGCTTCTGACCTCATTCTGCATTTTGGGGAAGTGAGACAGACAAAGCACTGCCAGGCCCCTTGCCCATGTTTATTCAGAGCATCTGACTGCGTATATGCCATACATTTAAAGGACATGGCTTACACCAAAGAATGCTGGGAACTGTAGTTTATAGCTCTTATATATAGCTCTTATAGAGCTACAATTCAACCCCCTAACAAACTACATTTCCCAGGATTCTTTGAGGGGGAAGTCGTGCATCACTTCAAATGTGCTTTAAGGATATGGTATGTACACAGAGGGTTTTGCAGCCAAGTCACAGAACGTTCAAGAGAACCACAATTTTTAACTCCCAAGAAGCTCTGTCCTTTGGACTGGGATGCCTCCAGTAGCCTGTTGTGGGCCATCTAATAACCCTTGCTTGTTAAGACTTTCTCACCCCGCTTCAGGGCTTTGTTACAAAGAAGAGGGTATTTATCAGTAGAAAAACACATGCATTTTATGACAAAAGCTCCACCATCTCCTGTGGAAGGGTCACAGGAAGCAAGGCTGGAAAAGAAGACATGTTGCCAGGCAGAGTAGGCGGGCAATTGTTCCGACTCAGCACAAGGCTCCTTGTCCCATATGCAGCAAACATGAAGAGAAGCAAGAAACGTACATTCTAAACCATTCACCTTAAGATGTGGGTGTTTAAACATCAAACCCATTTCCAAAGCCATGTTTTAAAATAGCACATTTGGCGCTCTGCTTCTGTCTCCTTACTTCAAAGGAGCCAACAGTGCACATGTTGCAGAGCCCTTCAAAACATTGCAGTAGCACAGCCAACAACAGGTCCAGTTCCAATGGGAGACCAAGTCAGGCATTGGCCAAGGTCCTTAGGAGATCAGATGAGCCCCTCACTGGCTGCTACAGATGTGCTGCCACTCAGCACTCTTTCACCTGGCCAAGGGGTGGTGTTTTAGCAGTGCATGGGCAGTGGTGCCACTTTGGAATGAGAGTCCAAGTCTGCATGTCATAAATCTGTTGGCTGGAAAGAGGGGAGGAGTGTGGCACTGGCAGCATTGTTTCAAGGACCCCATGAAGTCTGGTCCTTGCCAAGGATGCAAATTTTCTCTCATACACAAATTTTCTGGCCCAATATCACCAGACAGCTGGCCCACAACAACCTCTTTTGCACTGGTTCTGATCTGGCCCAGTTTATGGCAGATCTGCTCATTGTTCATCTGCAATATTTAGTTAGATAGTCTAGATAGATGGATTATTCCTCCCCCAGCCAAGAACAATGTTCTGTGATAATAAAAACACTTCTGGAAAGGCTTGTGTGGAGCTATTGGAAAGGGACTAGGCCAAGGGTTGGGGCCTTTGTGTCACAGCAACAGGGCAACACAGCAGATTTCGATTCTCCAATATATCACCCTGGAAAATGGTTGGGGGTTTTTTTGGTCTTAGATGACCTTTCCCTGTTAAGTCCCTCATTAGAGCAGCCACTAACACACTACATACAATCCCCCAAAAGGAGGGAAAGCAACAACCAAATAAGAAGATGGAAAGGGGATGCAGATTTGCATAATATTAGTATATGTTGATTTTTAGGTATAGAGGCATAATTTATAAATAATTATTATATTTTAAATAGAAATTAAATATATCTCAATATATAGTGGGGTAGACTGTGGCGAGATGAACTTTGGCCTTGACAAGTCTACTGTCTAAGGTGCTAACTCTTGATTGGCACCTTCAGGGTCCTTCTTGCTCTCCCCCTGTATGGTTCTTTATATTTAAATATGATTTAGACTAGACAGCCCTTCAAAGACAGCAGTCATTAAAATAGAAGTCTGTCCTCCAAGTCATAGGACACATGACCACCCTACCCTTCATCAAGAGGGCTGCTCCAAGCAACGTATTTTCCAGCCTTTCCACATCACCCATGCCCCCCCATCTTTGACATAAGACAGTGCCTCTCTCAGGAGACATACCTCTAGAGCAGTGTTTCCCAACCGGTGTGCCGCGGCACACTACTGTGCCGTGAGACACCGGCTGGTGTGCCGTGGGAGGGAGGCGGGCGAGTCGGGCGGCGAGAGGCGGCGGCGGCGGCGGCGAGGATCCGCGTCGAGCCGGGGGCGGCTCCGCGGTGCTGGTGCCGAGCGGCGGGGCAGCTCGCGCAAAAGGGAGGAGCGCGAGACAGCGGAGGAGGAGGAGGCCGGCATGTCCGGGCAGCAGCAGCAACAGCAGCAGCAGCAACTCCCGGCGACGGCTCCTCCTCCGCCCGCTATCGCCGCCGCCGCCTCAGCTGCCCTCGCTCTGCTGCCTCCTCCCACCCCGGCAAGGGGAAGGAAAAAAACGTTCACTTTTGTGCGTCCCCCCCCCCGCGTGACGCTGCGCGGTGACGTCACGGGGCGGGGCTTTAATGGTGGTGTGCCGCGAGATTTTTTTCCGGTAAGCAGGTGTGCCGTTGCCCAAAAACGTTTGGGAAACACTGCTCTAGAGAGTCCCCCAAGTACCCTTTGGGAGTGGGGGGTGAGTTGATTACAGGTTTCCTAATTGGAACCAAAATACTTAACCCATTAACTTATGTTATATTTTATATTGCCATTGCAAAAATTGCTCTAATTGAAAAAAAAAGGGGGAGAATGGTTTGGCTGCAAAGACCCCCCTCTTCTAAACACATATAACCTTCAAGAACTGAACTAATTAAAGGCAATTTATGAATGGAGTGACCACAGGTGAGTGAACAGGAAACAACTAATTAACCACTTTATAATAAAGGGACAATGTAGAAGCTACTAATTAAAGGGGTACTAGTCCCTTAAACCCTCAATTGTACTGAAATTTAACTTGTTTTCAACAATGACATCATCTGGGTTATCTATAAAAACCAAGTGAACAAAGGACACCCATTTCAGACTAAACAACTAGTGTGGAAGGAATTAAACTTCACAAAATCTCCACTCTTTTAGTGTATAAGTAGAAGAACCTCATGATGTGCCAACTGGGAAGAACACCCTCCCCCTACACAACTCAGAGCACACACCCTGCAATTCACCACCCTTCCTGTGGTTTCCTGAAGGCTTTGTAGTTGCTTTGTCGAAGATTATTGTGAGAAACCCTAATGTGGTAAAGTGCGAAGATAAGCGGCCCCTTTTGGGGAAAAGAGATAGATGTCAATGCAGGTCGCAGGGAGCAAAGCTGTCATTGGTGTAACCTTGCAACACCTTTCTCTTTGCAAAGCTTTCAGAAATGCATACAACAGAGGATTGCAGTGTAGCCAGCTAGGCTCTCTGGCTCTCACCTAGACCATGATTATGCAGAGGTTACCATCCTTCCCGCCTTTCAGAACTCTAGCTTAAATGTAGTTGCTTCTTTGCATTTAGAAAACAATGCCTAATGTATTCTTTGAGTTTGTGCATGCACAGTTTGCTATAATGGGATACACCATACAGAAGGATTATATTCGCTTGTCTTTGTAAGTGCTCATCAGTTGCAAATACGCCATTACTTGTGGGCACAGGATGGGATCCACAGGGTAGCACAGTGGAGACATGGGGCTTCTCTGGTCTGAGGTATCCATGTACAGTTTCAATGAAGGTTCCTTAGACTTTTATTCTATCTAATCTGGGTTGCTAATTTCCCTTTCCAAGCTTGAGTCTTTTAGTTGCCAGTAAATCAGATCTCCTGTGCTCAACTCCTGTGTTTTTAGTAGCCAGCTAAAGATGCTATGTATTTTAATGATGCTGAGGTTTCTAGTACAGCAGTGCCTCGGTTTAAGAACTGCCCTGTTTACGAATTATTCGGTATATGAACTCTGCAAAAACCAGAAGTAGTGTTCCGGTTAGCGAACTTTACCTCGATTTACAAACAGAAGCCGAACGGTGGAAGCGCACAGGCAGCGGGAGGCCTCATTAGGGAAAGCGCACCTTGGTTTAAGAATGGCTTTGATTTAAGAACGGACTTCTGGAGCAGATTAAGTTTGTAAACCGAGGTACCACAGTATCATATTTACACTTCAGATCATAGGCATTGTAAGTCTGAGGAGGACCAGAGGATATGGACTCAAGTATCTACAGCTCTGTACATACTCCCAGTTACTGCACATCCAGTTCATTCCTACTGCTGGTTTGGGAAGCGGTGTACATGGTGTTAGCTATAATCCACATCTAGCCTGTATCCATCCTAGTTTTTTTTAAAATTAAATACTATTTTTGATGCATTTCCCCCAACCAGCTTTGATCTAAATTGAAAAGAAACACCACGATCTAGATGCATTTTAATCTGATAATGTAAAGAGCCTTAATACTTGCCACATCTATGGTTGTTGACTGCATACTTTCCTGAAGGGATGAGGAACCTGTGGCTCTCCTGATCTTGTTGGACTCCATCTCCCTTCAGCCCCAACCAGGATGGCTAATGGCCAGGGATGATGGGAGCTTTGATTAAACAACATCTGGAGTTGTGCAATGGTTTTGCACCCCTGCCCTTCTGGAATACCCGGTGTGGATTCAGTAAATTCACCAAAGCTGTTTTTGCTGTATCAGCCTTAATTAGACATCAAGGTCCAGTCTGCATTAGTGTGGATTGCACACAAGTGTACACGGTTTAATCATCAACAATATTATTTCCCCTTGATACACGGAGGTCACCCATTCAGCTCTTTTGCCTTCCAAATATATTCTGCAACACTAGTTCACACATTACTGCAGCCACTATTTTGCCACCTCATCAAGTAAAAGAAGATAAAAGAACCAGAACCTCTTCCCAACCAGATGATTTCATTCACTGTAACCTCCAAATTCCAAAGTTCTTGGCAGAAGAAGAGAGAGGGAAAAGACAGGGCAACCAAATCTTCTGAGTCACCCATCAGATGTGATACAATTACTAAAAATCTCTAGTGGTTCTCGGCAGTCCAGGCTTGGGGCTTTCTGTCAAAGCTGTGGGTCCACATGCTTGTTTGATTAGACATGAGGCTGTGACTCAGAAACCGAGATGCGTTTTTCTAATTTACCAGGAATATGACTGTGTACTTTTACTCCCAACACATCTCAGAGAGTTTGGTGGCGAAACACATAAAATGTCTCAGACTTCAGAAGCCATTAGGTGAGCAGGATCAAATGTCTGTTTCTGACTATAAGCTGAAGGGTCCTAGCCAAGTTCACAGAAGTGCTGAGTCAAGGAATAAGAAGAACGGTCCAAGGAGAACAAAAGCATCTGTCCTGAGAAAACTGCACACCAGGTGTGTACAGATGCTGAGACTTTAGCATATTCACTAGAGAGCATGGCTGGGGAAAAGGTTACATCATCTTTACCCTCACCCCCTGCTCCCAAGGCAGAAATGTGTGAACAGCAGTATGTGGGGTGCTGTCTGGTCACTGAGAAAAAAGAAATTAGTCAACCTAGGAAGCTTTATGAGGTTTGAATACCATAAAAAGGTAGAATGTTAATGCTGTTGCCTGGTGACAACTAATTTGTGGCTCTACAAATGTGCTTGGATTACAACTCCCATCATCTCAAATCACTGGCCATACTGCGTGGGCCTGGTGGGAGTCCAGCAATGTCTGCCCACAGGTTCCCCACCCCGGCATGGTCTTTCAGTGCCAACTGTACAGGTCCCCTATTCTGTTCTGCTGCTCAGAGAACCGACACAGATTTACTCTAAATTTGCTTTGCTCTGCTGGTAAGTGACACATCAGCACCAGGTGGCTATTAAAAATCGCACAAGTCAAAGGAGAGCCACTGTGTAGGTTGCAGAGGCTGCTGGATTGTTGGGCTTGGATATGGGAAGTGCAAATTCAAATACCAGCTCTCTCATGCAGCTTGACTGCATGGTGGTCTTGGGCAAGTTGCCGGCTCACAGTCTAACGAAAACTGTGAGGGGAGAGAGACTGCTTGCCGCCAGGGGGTGGTTGGTTCACCTGTGCTGCCCTATCTTCAGCCCAGGAAACCATCAAAAGGGAGTTGCTGCCATGGGCATCATATGAGAATGTGTATTTTAATGAATAGAGGGAAAGATTAGGAATCATGGGGTGAGGAGAGTATGTATGTGAACTTAACAGTGCTTCGTTTATCTTTTGGTTGCTGTTTTGTTAATGTTGTTTTATGCATTATAAATGATGCGTTGATTTGTTAATCATGTAATGTAATTTTTGCTTTAATTGTGATCATAGAATCATAGTGTTGGAAGGGACCACAAGGATCATCTAGTCCAACCCCCTGCAGTGCACGAATCGTTTGCTCAACATGGGGGTCAACCCAGGACTCTGAGATTAAGGGTCTCATGCTCTGCCGACTGAGCTATGCTTTGTTTACAGTGTTTTATAGATAGTACAGATTAATGGTTGCAATGATTTGTTAATTATTCTATAGGATTTATGCTCTATGTGTGATGTTCTACTATGTTAAATCATAAAAAATTCCTTCCAGTAGCACCTTAGAGACCGACTTAGTTTTGTTATTGGTATGAGCTTTCGGGGGCATGCACACTTCTTCAGATACCAACACGGCTACCTGTTCAATCATGTTATTATTATATATTGTTTGTAAGATGCTTTGGAATTCATTTCAATGAAAAGTGGCATAGAAATCTAATAAAATGAAATCAGATTTTTACTTGCAAGTGGCAGTAAGCTTTCCTTCTGAGTTGAAATAGGAACAGATGAACAGTTAACTGGTCGAAGTCTGCCCCCTTGTGGCAAAGAAATATTAAAAGAATGGGAAAGACAGTGCTTCCGGACAGGGGCATCTGGATATTGCAAATGGGTTAATGGCAGCATATTCCTTTTAATTCAATGGATTTTTTGCAGAAAAGATAGATACAGATTAAATGAAAAAATACAGGCTGACATTTTGATGGATGCTGCAAAAATATAATATGCATGAGCAGTACCTATCCCAATATAAACACCTGTCTTGGAGCACCCAGAGAGCACGTAAGTATTCCAAACTTAAAAATGGAAAGCGTAATGCTGGTGGTCAACAAAAGAGGTTTAAAGACAAGGCAAATCTTAAAAAATGTAGCATACACACTGACAACTGGGAAACACTGGCCTGCGAGCGCTTCAGTTGGAGAACAGCCTTTACCAAAGGTGTCATGGGCTTTGAAGACACTCAAACTCAGGATGCAAGGGAGAAACGTGCTAAGAGGAAGGCACGCTTGGCAGATCCGCACCGTGATCAACTCCCACCTGGAAACCTATGTGCCCACTGTGGAAGGACATGTGGATCCAGAATTGGCCTCCACAGTCACTTACGGACTCACTGTTAAAACCGTGTTTATGGAAGACAATCTTACTCAGCCACGAGTGATCGCCAAAGAAGAAGATAAGTGAACAGGGTGGCTACCACACTTGCCATTATTCTGGAACTGCCATCCTTTGTTCTCTCCCTTTTATCCAGATGACACTGTTGCCAGCCAGTTCATTCCAGCATTCTCTTCTGTTGGCCTCCCAACCTTTTTCAGGCCTTCTCTGAGGAGATCCACCCAAGAGAGCCCCAGCCCATTTAATACAGTGGCAGTGCCAGGCTGTCTAATACAGACAAGCAACATGCTATCAAAACTTTTCATGGGTCCTGTTCTTTAATTAGAAGCTTCCTCTTTGTGGCTTCTTCCATTAATCAGTACTCAGCTTGGCTGTGGGATTACTAATGAACGAGTCACACAGTGCAATCCTATATGTGTCTACCCAGAAGTAAATTCTATTAAGTTGAATGGGGCATACTCCCAAACAAGTGGAGATAGGATTTCATCCTCACTTCCTGTCCCAGATGGAATGCTAATCGGCTCAGGGTCCAACACTCTTAACTACTACCCCACACTGGCTTTACCAAAAACAAATAATTCATCATCTAAGGTAGGCATCCCCAACCTGTGGCCCTCCAGATGTTTTGGCCTACAACTCCCATGATCCCTAGCTAACAGGACCAGTGATCAGGGATGATGGGAATTGTAGTCCAAAACATCTGGAGGGCCGAAGGTTGGGGATGCCTGATCTAACAATCAAAATTCAAAACTGACAGGAGCCAGAAGGAATAGTTCAAACAGTTTTTATATGATAACATACAGGGACGTTGTTGCCAGTTACTGAATGCAGAGGTCACCGACAGGAGGGCCTGGCCAAAATTAAGGGGTAAATTTATAGAAGCTTCTAAAAGAAAGAGTGTAGCAACATAATTTATATGATTGATTCCAATAAGAAGGAAAAATAATGATGCAAATAGGCATAGAATAGAATCATAGAATCATAGAGTTGGAAGAGACCACAAGGGCCATCGAGTCCAACCCCCTGCCAAGCAGGAAACACCATCAGAGCACTCCTGACATATGGTTGTCAAGCCTCTGCTTAAAGACCTCCAAAGAAGGAGACTCCACAACACTCCTTGGCAGCAAATTCCACTGCCGAACAGCTCTTACTGTCAGGAAGTTCTTCCTAATGTTTAGGTGGAATCTTCTTTCTTGTAGTTTGGATCCATTGCTCCATGTCCGCTTCTCTGGAGCAGCAGAAAACAACCTTTCTCCCTCCTCTATATGACATCCTTTTATATATTTGAACATGGCTATCATATCACCCCTTAACCTCCTCTTCTCCAGGCTAAACATGCCCAGCTCCCTTAGCCGTTCCTCATAAGGCATCGTTTCCAGGCCTTTGACCATTTTGGTTGCCCTCTGGACAGATGAACTAGAGATGAACTCCTCTGGCAGATGAACTAGAGATTCAAGATTCTCCCAGACCCCTGTCCAAATATTAAAAAGGAAAATTACACCTATCTCCCTGGGCCAGGAGAGGTACAGTGTTATTCAGATTATTACTTTTAAATTCGTTTGACAACATCAGACGAGAGATGGAACTGTAGCCCCTCTTTGCAACATTTCTCACAAATCTTTAGCAAAACCCATCTCTAAGCAATGCAACAGTAACCCCTCTTTAAAAACAATGTTAGATGTGTACATATATATGTTTGATCTGGTGTGGCACCAACCAACTGGCTAGGTTTGATATGAGCAACATTCAGGAACTGATTGCAGAACACAATAAACATATGCCTTTGAGATGGTGCCTGTAAGTATAAATCACAGTCTAAGTTGGCATGCAAAATATATGTGGGTGTGCACACCATACTTTTCAAAATGGTTGCTTATGAAGTTTGCAGGTAAACACCGTGACTGACACAGATGCACCCATGCAATCACACACTTTGAACTCAGGATGTGGCTCCAGGAACCCAAGATGCAAAATATAAGACAGCACCAATATTGGAGGAATAATAGAATAACAAAAGCCAAAAAAGCAACACCAGTGGAAGGAAAAGCAAAACACCACAAACAGTAAAGCCAAAAAATGCATGAGAAATGCCTATTCTAAAAATCACATTTTGCTGTATGTTTAAAAGCCAGTTGATTTAAAAAATAAAACATATCATCCCAGACCAACCAGTAGTCAGATCTGTATTTACTCTTTCAGGTCCTGAGTATTACCCACATGACTGTATATATCCCTTTGGATTTCAGCATGAAAACATCTTATTTTAACCACCCCAACTTGTTTATAGCATCTGGAAGGCAAAACGTTAGCAAGCCCTTAGGACATGAATTCTTTTTTTTGCTATTTACATTTAAAGAAATGGAATCACTTCCTACCTCATAGCTGGCAACCAAGAACTCTTTTGATACAGATGTACATATATTTAAAAAGTAATCCAGCATTTCCTAAGTTCCAATTTATATTTTCACGGTCATCCTCTTGGCTTCCATCACGACCAGGAAATCAGTGTTGGCTGGAATAGGTGTTGCGCTTTAAATCAACACAGTATAAGACCTTTAATTTTTCTGAGTTCTGACAGTTGTTTACATTTCTGCATTTCGGTGACGCCTTTTCTCTGCCACATGCATTGTACTTGAACAGGAAGTGGGGAGAGCAGAGGGGTTGTAGGAGGTGGGTTTCCTGTTGCACAGTCTGTAAAACACACAAGTTTTGATGCTCAGTGGAGTTTTGATCAAAACATCACCACCTTTGAAGAGAAAGTGAAGCTGAAGGGGAGGGGGGACCAAGTAGAAAAATTAATGCTGAAAAACTAAACAACACCACAACATTCCCAGTGTTTGGGAGATCTAACCAAGAGGTGGAAGCTATTTATATACTAATGCTTTAAATATTATACACACCCGCTGCAGAAGCTCACAAATGGTGGTTTGAGAGCCCCCCATGCAGTCTGACAGCTTAGGAGCAACGGATATTGGAGACAATGCAGCAAAAGAGGTAAATGGATGGATGGACACCACAACGTTGTTGTTTTTGTTGAATAAGTTTGGATGATCAGCTCAAGAATTCAAACAGTTGCTTGCGTCATTCCTCCTGAACATGCATCCTCTTACTGGCAAGTGGTATAGAGACGTCCAACTGTACTAGCCTAAGGGACTATGGGAGAGACTGACTGTTCTTGGCTCTTAGATTTATATATAAGTAGCCACTGCCACTTATGTCAAAATTATGTGAGTGAGCCTTTTGCCTGGCACGCTGGAAGCTGGGAGCTGAGGTGGCTCTGGTGCAGAAGCATTTTAACTGTTGCACCAATACACATGTCAGGGAAGAGCACTAAAAGAGACACAGGAAATTTCTCACACCGAGTCAGGCTACTGATCCATCCAGCTTGGTATCATTGACACTGACTGGCAGCAGCTATTATGGGTTTCAGGCAGGAATCTTTCCCAGCCCTACTACAGATGCCAGGTTTTGAGCCTGGGACCTTTTGCATGCAAAGCATGTTCTCTCCACCAAGTTATGATTCTTCCCTTTCTGCTGTCACCTGTGAGTCCTTCTGCTCAGTTCTTTAAACTGATGTTTTCATGCATAAAGATGTGAAGAAAAGAAAACTTCCAGAAGTGCAGCTACTATTTAATCCCAATGTTAAAAGCCGCACATACCAAAATTCTCTGCTCTGTGCAACCATTAAAAGTACAGGAACCATGTCCACCTTTGCCTTGGATCACCCTATAAAGGTGCTCAACCCCAGTCAGACATTTTAATAGTCATGAGAGGTAGGCAGCAGTGTACTGGCAGGCTGATATACACACATTCACTGCAGTGCTGAAAAGACCCCTGCTCAGACAACTATACATGTGGAGGGCTTTCTTCCACACATTCAGTAACCTTGCTCTTCTTCCTGCATTTGGGAACCTACATTTCTGTGTTCCTGAACACAGAAAGATTCCTTATGCTGCCTTAGACTACTGTGGTATCTCAGGTTACAAACTCTTCAGGTTACAAACTCCGCTAACCCAGAAGTAGTACCTCGGGTTAAGAACTTTATCTCAGGATGAGAACAGAAATTGCGTGGCGGTGGTGCAGCAGCAACAGGAGGCACCATTAGCTAAAGTGGTACCTCAGGTTAAGAATGGTTTCAGGTTAAGAATGGACCTCTGGAACGAATTAAGTACGTAACCAGAGGTACCACTGTATTGGTAAATCTAGCTCAATATTGTCTATAGAAGTTCCCTCAACGTGTGTAGAAAGGGCACCAACAATGAAATTATCACTCATGAACCAAATTAGTCTAGACACTACAGAAGAGATTAATTGCATGTTTATTATCTCCTAAAATTTTTGCTTCAGGCTCTCAGTAAATAAAAAATTATAAAAACACAAATGAACACAGTACATTTGTATCCCACAATGGCAAAGATGATGATTTGGGGGAAACTATGGTATGAAAGCAGTAGCCCTCTCCTGATATTTGCCTCCTCACAGCACCTCTTGCAACAGATACTTCATCATATACACTCTTTGAACCTGGGCATTCCATTTAGCTATACAGTGGTACTTCGGGTTACATACGCGTCAGGTTACAGACTCTGCTAACCCAGAAATAGTACCTCGGGTTAAGAACTTTGCTTCAGGATGAGAACAGAAATTGTGCTCTAGCGGCACGGCGGCAGTGGGAGGCCCCATTGGCTAAAGTGGTGCTTCAGGTTAAGAACAGTTTCAGGTTAAGAACGGACCTCCGGAACGAATTAAGTACGTAACCAGAGGTACCACTGTATTGGCTAATAGCCATTAGCAGGCAGGACCTACAACAAAATGTTGCAATCTGTATTGGCCCTGATCAGAGTTCCAGCAAGCCAGACATGATCCCTCATGGGATACTCCGTTCCATTCTCCTCCCTCAACTCATAACTCTGTACTTTTTTGTACTTGTGCAAACTGTGGGGTCTCCTGAAGTCTGCTGCTACCTCATTTTTGTGCATGAAGGGGCAATTTTGGCTACATTAGGATCGGCACTGAGTTTGCTGTGTGTATGGACCTGCATAACAGGGGTTGGACTAGATGACTGTTGGGGTCCTTTTAAACCCTACAGTTCTAACCACATGTTACAGTGTAGAGTCCCCCTATTCAGGTTTCCAGCCATTTTGTCAAATCCTCTTTTGAAGCCATTTAAGCTAGTGAAGACCATCATATAGAGGTTTCATTAGAGGTGGGTGGGTGGTCATCATCTGTCATGGATACTTTACTTGAGATTCCTGCATCGCAGGGGGTTCACAGAATTGTAGAGTTGGGTGACCCCAAAGGTCATTCTAGTATTAGGAGAAAGGAAGGAAATTTCCCCAGGGAATGTATATAGATGTGATAAAATGTGAACTTCTAACATGAGAAATATTTATTTAGACAACTGTTTTTGTGCACTTTACCTCTTCTGCTGTGCTGTGTGCATGGCTCCTAAACCCAACCATGCCTACAATATTAAGAGTGATAATTTCCATAGGAGTAGCTGCATTAGTTTGTTGAAGCAAAAAATACAGTGAAGTTCTGAGCCTCCTTCAGCACTAGCAGGTTTACTTCACTACTGTCTAATGTCACTGAAATATACTCGGAGTCGAGATTGGATTTCATGCTCTTTATTCAGCTCATAGTGGTGAGGAGGAATGGAAGTTCCCCCACAATATCTGCTTTATATACATTATTTACACAATGGGCCGCACGTGATTGGCTAATTCTGGGATTCTCCTGGAGGCCAATCAGGTTGTGGATTCACTTTCACCTAGAGCTGGATTGGGTGGCTCCTGCGGACCAATCATACTGCTGCATTGTCTAGGACCAATCAGACTGCTGCATTCTGAATCCTATTGCTCTAGGACCAATCAGACTGCTGCATTTTGGATCCTATTCAACTCAGTACATAACAGTCATCTGAGTTGCACAAAACAACTCACAGGCTGCACATTTTAGATTTCTCTGCCCCCTTCCACCTACGTTTACAACCCCCTTTAAAAAAAAATCATTTTTATTTGATTTTACAGATATAAATTGATAACGATACCAAATACTTACCCATGTATAGAGAATTCTCTGCATCTCGAGACTTCCCCCCCACCCCCTCCATGGGTCCTATTGTCAACATTTTCAACTGCATATCATTCCGTACTCTATATTTTATATCCATCCATATTATCCAAAATATTTGTCACGTTACAAGTGAAATTAAAATCCTGCTAATGTTTTCATCTGCTTACAGTAAATTATTGTTTACGACACCTCTGAAGCGCACGCACTCGGCCACGTGAGGAGGAAAACACTGCAGGCATCTGAGGCATAGTCCAAAATTTTTTTATGGATGCAAAAAAACCAAAACCCTCTTCGTTGTCATGCTTATGCAGGATCACTTTTGCTTCACCGTCTCAGAAACGTTTCGCTGCTCGGGTTGCTTACAGCTGCCTGCGGCCCTTCTTGCCTGTGCCCCCCTCCCCAATTTCTCTGACAGGGCAACTATAACCGCTACCTGCGGGGACGCCTGCTGGACCAACCCTTAACCCTCCCGATCAATAGTAGTTACAGAGGGGAGCGCCACAGTGCCGCCTCACCGCGAACTACAACTCCCACCGTGCTGTTCGTAGAGGCGCATGCGCGCATCCTCCCATGGATCCAAGATGGCGGACACGGGGACCGGCGGCTCTAGTAGCTCGGGCACGGTAAGGCTGGGGCTCCGGAGCCCTTTTGGAGGGGAGGGCACGACCCACCTGCGGGCCCGCTCTGTGGTCACCAGGTGCCCGCCGCAGGCTCTCAGGACAGCGCGGGGCGGCGTCAGGACACCGAGGAAGGGGGAGGTTCTGGGTGGGAGACGGGCGCCTCTTGATTTGCGGGGCGCCATTGCTTGCTGCCGATCACTTTCAGACCTCTCTGGGTTTCGGGGGCAGCGCCTTTCCATTCCCTCTTCTGCGATTCTGCGCTTGCAGAAAGCCAGATAACGGTGCAAGCAGGTGGCCACCCAAAACATGCGCGCAAAAACACCAATTTCTAAGATCACGAGAACTGTGCACGAATCTTGAGGTCACGTCTGGACACACGCGTTCCCCCCTATCTTCTTCCCCCTTTCCGGAAGCTGACTTATATTGAACCATGCCATTTCTTCACCTTGCCTGCCCAGTACTATGTCCCCCTGACGCAACACATCTACCCAAGGCGGGGGTCGCTGGCGGAAGGGAAAGGCAATTCTGAAAGCTGCTGCTTGAGATCCTCTTTAACTGGAGAAATCAGGGATGTTGCTTTTGCACACCTGTTCCCATGAGTAAGCATGAGGCTAATTCCTTGCTAATTTTGCACGCTTGGAAAGTAGAGAGAGCACTGTCAGAAGTGGGACATGAGAGCACATGTTGGACTTTGGGAGAAGGACCCATTTGAGACATGTTTAGCGGTAACTGAGGGTGGGATTCACATAACGAACACTGTTAGTGCAAGGGCTTCAACTTGCACAGTGGGCTTTCTCCCCCCCACCCCCGGTGCTCCTGAAATAGGCTTGTGAAGCAGCCAGTGGAAGGAGGATCATTCCATTTGGCAAGCTGATACAATGGTACCTCGGGTTACAAACTCTTCAGGTTACAAACTCTGCTAACCCAGAAGTAGTTACCTTGGGTTGCGAACTTTGCCCCAGGATGAGAACGGAAATTGTGTGGTGGTAGCGTGGCAGCAGTGGGAGGCGCCATTAGCGAAAGCGTGTCTCAGGTTAAGAACAGACCTCCGGAACGAATTAAGCACCACTGTACACTCGTGCAAATGGAACATTTATAATAGCACAGTGTTGAATTCCACCCTAAGTGGCGTTGTTGACAACTCAGCATGCTCCTTATTTATGTGCTCCCTTTACTAATCACATCCTCCTTGTTTGGGTTTGGTTCCAGCAGCGATCAGGTGGCAAACACTCTTCAACCCCGGCAGATAACTACTATTTGGCTCGAAGGAGGACCCTTCAAGTGGTGGTTAGTTCGTTGCTGACAGAGGCTGGGTTTGAGAGCTCTGAGAAGGCTGCTGTGGAGACCATGACAGAGATGCTCCAGAGCTGTGAGTATCCCCAACTGTGTAATACTGAGAAACTTCCACTGCTAGTATTAGGCACATTAGCTTTAGCCCTCCCCACTAATGACAATAACAGACACAGGCATTTGCAATTTCTGCAGGAGGAGCTGACCAAAATGGGGGCTCTGCTTCTTCAGGAGCGGCTTGAAAGGGAGATGTTTGGCAGCACTTTCACCTTCTGTGTGGTGCTGCAACAATTTTGGAGCTGCCATTTGACGTGCTTGCCATCAAGTAGACAGCATGACCCTGCATACCAGTTTCACTGCCAAAACTCTGTTTTGAGCAACTGAAGCCCTTTGGCGATTGCTTGACATTATTTAACAAAGTAGGAGAACTGTGATCTTGATTTCCACTGGGAAACATAAGCGGTTTGGAATAGGAACGCATGGTGTTGCTTTGCTTTCATGTAGGTGTCCAAGTTTCATGTATTTCTTTCACATTCCTGTTTGTTTGGTGGTGGCAAGTAGCAAATGGCATCAAATATCTTGACCTTCTCCCTTACTCCTGTTCTTAAAACCTAGAACAGGCTTCCTCAACCTCGGCTCTCCAGATGTTTTTGGCCTACAACTCCCATGATCTCTAGCTAGCAGGACCAGTGGTCAGGGATGATGGGAATTGTAGTCTCAAAACATTTGGAGGGCCGAGGTTGAGGAAGCCTGACCTAGAATATGACACACACACCATTACCAAGTCTTGTTTTATATATTCCTTACTATTTTCTTGGAGGAAAAGGATTCATTTTCTAAAAAATGCTGAGCACTCCACAGTAGAATACTAGGTTTCTATTCCCCCCACTTCCTCTGCAATCTAAATGCTATGGATGGATGATGGTCTCTAGAGATTCAGCTTCCGTAAATTCAGAATAGTGCTAAGGTGAGCATGTGATGATATATCTTGACTCTCAGTTCTGTGGTGATTTTTGCTTTGCCAGACATTTCAGAAATTGGGAGGAGTGCCAAATCTTTCTGTGAACATACTGCGAGGACTCAGCCGACCCTTTCAGATATTGTCGTCACCTTAGTTGAAATGGGTGAGTGTCAGGATTACATGGTACAGGCATGGCAGTTGCAGAGAGGTCAGAAGGGATTGTGTAAGTGTAGTCATTGAGCAGATACAGCTATTGCTCCTACAGTGGACGTACCATTGATTGGATGCTTGATCCATTGAGCATGAAAGATGGGTTGCTATCCTTTGGGAATCTTTGGGAAGGATACCAGAGTCCTACTGCCCAACCCCTTTTCCTGCTATTGAAGCTCCATGTCACCTCTTTGTGCAGAGGAAAGTTCAATCCATCCACCACCTCATCTTCCTCCTTACTGTGGATGGCGTACCTCCATTCGACCCATTCTGTGTTTTAGGCACTCATTCATTCTTTTGAATATATATTCAAGTAAACCTATCTGCTATTCTGTCTGGATCCCTCTAGAATCAGAGAAGGGAGAGCAAATGCTGGTGAATTAATTGATACTTCCCTCCCCACATAGTGTAGCCATAGTGCCAGGGCTTCAGTGGTGGATGAGTTAAGATTGCACCGTGGATTGGCTTGCTAGAATGACTTTTCCTTTCTTTTGTTTTAGGCTTCTTTGCTTTCTTCTGTTTCAGGCTTTAATGTGGAAACACTCCCTGCATACGCCAAACGGTCCCAGCGGATGGTGATCACTGCCCGTATGTGAACTCTTGCATGCATTTTATTTCATTCATACTTAACTTTGTAAAAGGAACTTTGGCTATTACTATTGGGACATGTGCTCTGTTGCTTTGGAATTGTGTTGGGCCCATATCTTTTTCATATTCCATATTCTCAGCAGGGAAAGGAGTGGTTTCTGCAACAGACTTATTCAGTTGGCGAAGCAGTTCACTATTTTTCAATTTAGGCTCTGTGAATCCCTTTAAGATGTTCTTGTTAGCTTTTATCACAGACTGAAACTCAGTTTTATTTAGTATTCTGCCAATTGTATGTTGCATGGCTGCTGAAGCTATTGCATGATCACTATTTCATTAAACATTTCTTAAGAAGCACATCTTAGATGGCAGTTTTAAGCACACTTAGCTGGGGAGTAGGCTCTGTTGAAATATGTGGAACTTGATTCTAAATAAATGTGTTGCGTGTGACTTGGGCCTTGAATGAGAACAAAGTAACCCAAGGCTTGTTCCTCCTTTGCAAAGTCTTAGTATTTTTGAGTTATGCCATATCTGTAGGTAAATATATACTGAAACAGAGTTCCAGTGACTGAAGTGAAATTTTGGCTGCAGTGCTATAATCACACACATTTGGTTTCAGTGAAATGTTTAAGGCTTTAAGGGCCAGAGACCAAAAGTGAGGGAAGCAATTGATGTCACTCTTACCTTTGTTCAGTAGGCTGCATTCCAGGCACACAGATGCCAGAGGTTTCTACATACACAAACACTTCACACATCTCTCCATATTCCATCCAGGCAAGCAAGAGGCATTCTTGCAGCTCAAGGACACAATCCAGCCAGGCAAAAGCACTTGAGGAGGGTGCAGAGCTGAGCCAGTGAGGGGTGTGGTTTGAGGAGAGTGTGCATAGCCTGGACTGAGTCCCAAGAGCCTCCTATACAAACTTGGAGGGCACCAGGCCTGAAGTTCCCCATTCCTGCCTGAGGAGTGCAGGCATAGGCAGAAAAAAGCTTGCCCAGCTCTGGCCTAAATAGATTTGTTATATCGGTTGCGCTAAGTTGAACAGAGATTGCCTCCCTCTTAAACTCGGCTGATACCACTGTGGCAGAGGCTGCCATGACCGAAATTCTCTTTCCAATTGCAGCACCTGTAACAAATCAGCCCGTGACTCCAAAAGCCCTGACGGCCGGACAGAACAAGCCTCACCCATCCCATATCCCTGGTCACTTCCCAGAGTTTCCGGATCCTCACACTTACATCAAGACACCAGTAAGTAATAATAATAATAATAATAATAATAATAATAATAATAATAATAATAATAATTTATTATTTGTACCCCGCCCATCTGGCTGGGTTTCCCCAGCCACTCTGGGTGGCTTCCATAGAAACCAAAAAACACTAAAATATCATACATTAAAAACTTCCCTGAACAGGGCTGCCTTAAGAGGTCTTCTGAATGTCAGGTAGTTGTTTATCGTTTTGACATCTGATGGGAGGGCGTTCCACAGGGTGGGCGCCACTACCGCCCTGTAGGTCTGCCTTGCTTAAAAAAACTGACCAGAGATGGTAGACAAGTTGTTGTGAGACACTTTCAGCCTTTGTGGATGACCACTGCTTTAAGTCCACTGAGCTATTCCTTTTCCGTTATTTCTGAAAATGATTCTAAATAGGAAGATTTGGTTGTCTACTGGATAGATGTGAACTTAACTGCACTGGAATAGCTGGATTGCCCCCAGTGACTCTAAGCAATACTGAAGTCTGTGTATTTGAAGTCTGTGTATAGTCATTGTCGCCTCCCTCTCTTTGCCTTACAGACGTACCGGGAGCCTGTGTCGGATTATCAGATCCTGCGGGAAAAGGCTGCTTCTCAGAGACGGGATGTTGAAAGAGCTCTGACACGCTTCATGGCAAAGACAGGAGAGACACAAAGTCTTTTCAAGGATGATGTCAGCACCTTCCCTTGTAAGACAATCAATCCAGTGGCAGGGCACCTTGTTTCAAGTAAGATGCTGTGTGTCTAGCGCAGCCTTCACCCACCAACTAGCCCCCTCCAGATGTTTTGGAGGGCCAGCAGGGTCCAAAACATCTCACAGGCACCAGATTGGCCTTTGGGCTGTCCTATATTGTAAATGAACCCTCCTTAAATGAGCTGCATTTGCAATAAGGCAAATTACAAATATGCAGTATGACATTGTTGTAACTTTGCCATAAACTTTCACATAGTTACCACAGTTGGTGACATCTTTACTTGTAGGCTGCTGGCGGTAACAGGTTTACGGCATAACTTTTTCCTTGACCTTGAAAGCATGCATAATAGGAAATAAATCTCAATAGTCCATGGTTTTCTTTGCGTTTTCTCTCACTTCCAGCCTTTTAGGCCGGACACCTGAGAGATGGATCTCAGTATCTGAGATCATGTCTTCTTCTTTATCCCTAGTGATAGCCGCCAGGCCTTTTTCAATACCCTACCTGACAGCTCTGCTTCCTTCTGAATTGGAGATGCAGCAGATGGAGGAGACGGATTCATCCGAACAAGATGATCAGACAGACACAGAGAACCTCCCCTTGCACGTGAGCACGGTAGAGCCTAGAGACTCGGTTTGATTCAGCGTGACGTTGGCTCCAGATTCCTGGAAACACTGTACAGTGGTGCCTCGCAAGACGAAATTAATCCGTTCCGCGAGTCTCTTCGTCTTGCGGTTTTTTCGTCTTGCGAAGCACGGCTATTAGCGGTTTAGCGGCTATTAGCGGTTTAGCGGCTATTAGCGGCTATTAACGGCTTAGCGGCTTTAAGAAAAAGGAAACAAACTCGCAAGAACTCACAAGACGTTTCGTCTTGCGAAGCAAGCCCATAGGGAAATTCGTCTTGCGGAACGACTCGGAAAACTCTTTCGTCTAGCGAGTTTTTCGTCTTGCAAGGCATTCGTCTTGTGGGGCACCACTGTATTAAATGGTCACTTAAGTGCAAATGGCATTTGTTGGGCAAATGCATTTTATGTACATAGTTCTGGTTTCAGAATATGCTTGGGGCAGAAGGCAAGTGTGGGCTCCTCCTGTGAAATGCACTCGCTTCTCAGCAAATGTTCGCATCCATAGAAGGCTGTGAAACTTTGCAAGGGGTGGGATGGGGAGAAGAGGAGCCATGTCCTTGTTGCTGGAACAATTAGGCCAATGCCTCACCCCAATTCAGTTGCTCATCATCGGTGGTAGGAACAGAACGTGGATGGGATAAATATAGTGGGGTGGTGCATGTATCCCCTTGCCCCGAACCCTCGCTGTGATCCCTTGTTCAGGATAATGCCTGAATCTTCAAAGTTTAGGAAAATTCATTTTGAATTCCATAACACGTTTTTGTTGCCTGCCAGCAGAGGGCACCAACTCTTCTGTGTGCCAACGTTGATTGCTCGCTGGTTTGTCTCCTGCATGTCCTTGTTGCTTTCTGCCTTGCTTGTTCCTGTGTGTGCTGATTTGCCGGCTGAGACCCTGACATTGTTCACATCTTGTCTTACCTGCCAGGATGACCCAGGAGCTGAGAAGGAGAATGCATCGGTATTACAGCACAACACCTCGCTTTCTGGCAGCCGGAATGGAGATGAGAACTTGATAGACAATCCCTATCTTCGCCCAGTGAAGAAGCCCAAAATCCGTAGGAAGAAGTGAACTGTGGCAAGATGATGGGTGGGATAGGAGGAAGCTTTTGGACCTCCTGTGGTCCTTGCAACTGCTGAGATGTGGCATGGGAAAGGCAGAAAGATTCTGCTGGTTGAGGGACAAATGGAAAAGCAGTCTCTTTGGTTCAGGTCCTTTTCTCCCCAACAGTTTGTTATATAACTTAAGGTGAAGTCTGAAATGCTCACCTAGAAACATGGAAATCTATCTGTCTCTTCCAGGGAACAGCATTGCAGCTTGCAGTACCTACAGCATCTCTTGCCATCCTCAAGTGTACCTTCTTTTTTTGAGGACTGCAGACAGATTAGCAGGAAATGCAAAATACTTCCTCACCTTTTGCCAGGTCTCCTGGATCTTCAGAAGGAGAATCATCTCTCATCTCTGCTTGCCTTTCATATGTGCTACTCATCCTGGGATTCATGCCACACCACCTTGCTAAATATGACATGTTTGGATGAGGGGTAGCCAAGGGCATCAGCTGGATATTCACTGTTGTGCCTTTGCAAAAGACAAAACCGTTCAGAACCACACAATTTCTAAAGTCTCTGTGTGCTTGGAGCTGAGGGTTTGGTCTGATCTTATCTCTGGTTTGAATTGTCGGGAGAGCTGAGCAGAGAAATTTGATGGTGGCAGAGCAAGAAGAGAAACATCCCAGCAGATCTGCAATGCTTGACAGCACAAGACAACTCACTTTTTACAAGTGCATGTTGATTGCGGATCTTGTTTTACCTGGATGAGAGAGTTATTTGTTTAGAATCATATTGCCTGTGCATTGGCTCAAAGTCTTAGATTTATATTCTCCTCAGCAATACAGCAGCAGTTTTTCTACCATCCTCTTGTCTCCAAGCAACGTTGACAAAGGCTGTATTTCTGTCTGTGATAGGAGACACGGAAAAAATGCCACCCAGAATGCAATTATAAGCTGTCCACCCTGCTTGATGTTGATGGCTGGGTATGTGGGTGGGTGTGTTAGGAATGTGCATGGTTGCCTCTACTTCAGTCTGCCGTCAGCAGAGAGAAGCGAGAAACTACTCTCTTCCCCCAACACCTTCCACCCTGGCCAGGATGTAGCAGTAGACTCACTGCATCACTCGCTGACTCCATCTTCAAGTGTCCCTTGCTATTTGTATTATATGCCTATCAGTACACTTTCCTAAAATATTTGATTGAAAAGGAAAAAAGAAAAAGACCGCACCTTGCTTTTTCTTCTCCAAAGTTTCTGATTACCTTTTGGGGATTTAGTTTTATATCATCCGCTTCTGGAAGGAAATAAAGAACAGTGAGATTGCCTAAAGAAACCTGGTTCAGATGTCACACCTTGATTATCCAGGCTATGGTTTGGAGAGTTGAGAATATACTGCAGCTCTTACTCTCAGTCTTAACCCTTCAGGTGCCTCTATTTCTTGTGTTTCCTCTAACCATTGTTTGACATGATGTCTCAGTCAGGTAGACTGTGGTTAGCACTAACCTCCAAAACATGATTTGAAACAGTTGTTTGGATGCACTCCTGGTTAGCTATAGCAGTTGTTTGGAAGATAGTCTTAATTGGTTTGTGCTAGTTGGGTTGTGCTAGTTGGTCTCTGGTGATAACTTTACTATTCTGTTTGGTGAGTAACAATTCAAATTAGCATCAATCCACTTTAACCACAGCAACACTAGTAAGAAGGGCTTCCAAAATGTGATGCTAAACACGAACTGCAAATTATGCCATGTAAAAGCAGAATTGTGCTGTAGCTTTGTAGGTTCACAATGGGCCCGTTTGGAAATACTCGGAGCTCAGTTAATATCCTGTTATGATTTGTTTGCAGCACCTCTCTAGTGCAAGTGCAAATTACAGCAGCTGCTCTCTAAATCTCTGTATACATCTGCTCTGCATTGCTCATACCTGTGGAAAATACTGGTTTAATAGCACTATCTCTTCATCTACCCAGTTAAGTTAGCTGGTAACAAAATCCTTTAGATTCCTCTTCACCTATTCCTCTGCTGATTTGCCAGATAATTCACTGCTCTTCTAGCTCATTAAGAGACATTAGAAAGTCATGGTGCCCTTTAAATATGTAGAGTTGCCCCAAATGATCAGCTATTTTCCTCTAGGTCCTTTTTAGTTGTTGGACTAGAGTGTTCACCATCTCTGACCACTGGCCATGATGGCTGGGGCTGATGGGAGTTGGAATCCCAGCAGTATGTGGAGGGCTCCCCACGACTCTGTAGGTGCAGAGTCAGCGAAAGGAAGGCTCCAGCATTAAAGAACTGGTTGGTGTGGAAGGGAAATAAACTTAGCAGAGTTTCTTTTCAAAATATCCCAAGAGCTTGCACTTATTAAACAGTCTTTTTTGCTACAGCCTTCATTCCGTAATATCCAAGCAGCTTTTATTGATATCTCATTCCCTTTCCTTCAGTGTAGCCTGTGAGCCTAAATGGATTCACAGATTTTGGCGAGTGCAACATTTGCTGTCTGTTGGTGCTGTGAATCTTTCTATTGCTGGGATGAACAAACTCTGGTGCTCCAGATATTGGACCCCCAACTTCCATCAGCCTTATGGTGAGGAATGATGAGTGTTGTAGTCCAAAAACATTGAGGACCACAGGTTCTAGAAGATAAGCTGCATTGCTTTCCCCTGCCATTAAAAAAAAAAGGAAAGGAAAGTCTTTCACATATCAAATTATTCTGTCCATGGAGATCTTGGGGAAAAACTGTTGTTATCCATTTTCATTTGCCAAAAAACTCTTTCACTGTCAATCCTGCTGATATACTTGTATGTACAAATGTAAATAAAGACAGTTGTATATTTATACATTTATATATTTTTGGTCACTGGTTAGGTTTTTGGGCGATTTAAAATGTTAGCCAGATATACACAAATAGTGAAAATAGTTTATTTTTTCAGTTCATAATAAAATGGTGCCTGCATAAGCCAAACTGAGTCCTTTGTTTTATATGACTGGTCTTGCATGGGAACTGATTGTCCATTCTCCTTGAATCTCATAGACATCTGCTACCTCTCCATAGCATTGAAGAATGCACCTCTAGCTTTTAAACTTTTCTGGTGTAGCAGCATCTATATTTGAGCCCTCGGCTGATGTCATAATTTTTTCACATTCTGTCCTGTCCCCCCCCCCCCGAAAGTATCAGTGTAGCATTTTAAAGCAGCATTTCCTTCAAAGAGTAGGGAGAGGACATAACAGGTTAAAGCCAATGAAATGGTCCAGTAGGAAAGAGATTCTTAGTTGAGTTGCAGAATAACAAGCTCCAGAACCTGTCTTTAACAATGGCAATACAAAGTGGGTGTCTAATACAAAATCAAATAATGTTGGCTATCTAGCTAATATTTTGCTTCAAATAGAGGCAATTAAAGGTTAAACAGATTAATTCTTGCAATAAGTAAGTAAGTAAGTAAGTAAGTAAGTAAGTAAGTAAGACTGGTTTTAGGTTGTCCCAAATTACTGACACTGAAAGTAGTGGAATTTATTTTTATGAATCAATACTGTAGCTTGTGTTCAGCATAAACCATAGTGTTTAGTGGACCTATTGAAATATGTTGCTAGTCATGACAACTTGAGATGAAAGAAGGAGCGATGGCAGATTTTGCTTGCAAGCCCAAAACGAAATGGTGCCATAGAAATAATGTAATCACATTTGTCTGCATGCACCTGTATGCAGGTGCACCTCTTGGTAGCAGGAGGTGTGATCCCAGGGTTTGAGAAGGTGGAGCTCACTTCACCCATTTCTATTGGAGCTGTTGACTTCTAGGTTAAGGTTAATGACTTTGAGACCTTGGGACCTTGACCAACTAAGATAGAGAGTACCAGTAGCTTCAAGGCTGATAAGCCTGCGTTTATGTAACCATTTTGTTGGTTACCCTCATATCTCAATAGTCAACGTAACACTTGATTTTGAGAAAGAAAGAAAATTGACTTTCCTGCCATTTTCATCATCACCACCATCATTCTTTATTTAAAGTTCTGTCTTGCCTTCCCCCCAAAGGAGCCCAAGGTGTCAAACAACAGAACAGCAAAACAATGCAATAGCAAATTTAAAGCCAGACAAATGTTCTCTCAGCTGATTTCAAGGATTTCTTGGAAGTTTATTTTAGCCACCAAATTTCTTGGTGAACAGGAGTGTTTTAAAATTACCCCTCAATATTAGTAGGCATTCCACAAATGGGGACCCACCTGCCATGTCATGGGTCAGAACCATAGCTAGTCTTACTCAAAAGACAAGCTGTGGTTTTTGAAGCTTGGAATAATTGCTCAGGAATCCACTGATTCAAATAAAAGTACTGTAATGAATTAATAGCTCTGTAATATGGTGGCTGGTTCCAGCCAAAGAAGGGGATGGGGGATTACTTTGCAATTCTGAAGTGCGTTGCAGAGGGAATGCTCAACAGCAAGGTGCCTGGTGAGAAAACTAGAGATTGGTTTGGAGTTTGGTGTAAGCAGTATTCTGGTGGCACCCAGCTCCAAATCTTGTTTTCATTCGGTCTATGTCATACAGGTAAGTATGCTAGATATGTGGCCATGGAAAGTGGATGTTAGCTGACTCAAGATGACTAATAAATTGTAGCAGACACTGATAAAATGCTTCAGCAAACGTAAGGCTGCAGTCACATTCTCATTTAACATACTGTCTCCAGCTCTGGTTTTTAGTCTGTGTTCACAAGACATTTAACCAAAATGGGTATGTATTCTATACTTTGTTGTACGATACTACAGTTGGATACATTGTTTCTCAAACCCGCTTCACACTGACTGGAGTCCTTCAGTCCTCTCTAGTCAAAGTGTGAACACCATGGTACAGGGGAAAAGACATTCTGTCAATGGCGTGTAGACAAGCAGGAACAAACGGAATCTGCAGGTGTGAGCAGCTGGGCAGGGAGTGAAACAGCTTTGAAAGGCACCAAAAAAACCCCTTATGAAGGCAGTAATGGGAACACCCTTAAGGGTCAAAGTACAGGCACGTTATATGATCATGGACTGGGCTTATTTCCATTTTTGTGAGTTTGCTGAACTGAGACTTGCGAACATTTGACTTGCTTTTAGCTGAAACCCTTGGCAACCAAATGGGGCTGTTTGCATACTTGAAAATTACCCAAAAGGAAATTATTATAGACATGTAAATTTCATAATCCTTTCCTCTCTTTCATTGCCTCTTAATGCATGCACCAAAACACGGGCAGTGCATTGCTTTTTAGCAGTCCTGCACTTTCTTTGGAGGTCTCCCTTCCACCCAGCACCTTAAAGCTGCTACAGCAGTGTCCCAGGGGCACATGAATCTATGAAGCTACCAACAAGTACAAATGTCTATAGTAGTTGATGGAAAGGCTGTAGCTCAATGGAACAACCTTGCATGTGAAAGGTCCCAGGTTCAGTCTTCAACATCATCTCCAGGTAGGGCTGGGAATGCCCTGCCTGAAATCCTGGAGAACTGCTGCCAGTCAGTGTTGAGTGGCAATACTGAGTTAGATGAACCAGTGAGTCTCACTCACGATAAGGCAGTTCACTATATTCCTTCTCTAACCTGGTGCTCTCCAGATGTTTTGGATTACAACTCCCGTAATCCACTATCCATGCTGGTGGAGCTGGTGGGAGTGGAAGTTCAAAACATCTGGAGGGTATCAGGTTGGGGAAGGTTGGTCTACACTGGCTCACAGCATCACAGGCAGAATGCTATTTCCAGCCCTTGATCCTGTTTTTCTCTCGAGATGATGGAGGTCAAACCTGGAATTAATCTCCATGTAAAGCAAGTCTTCTTGTCATTGAACTATGGCCCTTTATCTTGCTGCTTCAGCTCAGCTCCACCACCCCTGGCTCCAAGTCTAGCTAATCACTAGCTTTTGAATAGTTCTGAAAGGAAAAAGTCACTAACAAAGTGAACATGCCTTGAAATGCAAAGTAATTATTTAACAAAGTGTTGAATACCAGTCTCATGATATACCTGGCCAAGATCTCAACTCTGTAGGCATACTGGAATGTTATCATGTTTGGTGTAACACTTCATCATTTCACTGTCATGAAATTAATATGTATATGACAGAGATCTACTTTTTCATCTATGGCGAGTTCTAAGTGGATGGTAGCAACATTAATACCTATGCAACATATATTAGTGCCCCAAGTTTACTGAGCTAGGGGCAGCTAGTGAAATATGACAAGCCATCTATCACACCACTGAAGTTGCTAGTAAGGGTTAAAATCACACTAAAGGGGGGGGGGTATGGTTTCTATCCCGAACTGGTTGCACATCATGGCTGGTTTTAGGAATACAAGGGTTCCTTATGCAAAAAGAAGCCCCGGTGGAAGAGACCCAGTATTTTACAGGTTCAAGGAATCAAACCCTTTCTGCAAGGAACAAATTCAGCACAGATCCAGTCCATGGGGGGATGTTGGTGGGAAAGGGGTGTGGACTGCATACATAAAACATCATCTGCAAAATACTTTGACCTGGTTGTGTTTTTCATAAAAAATGTAGCAAGCAAGGCAATTGGGCACTCAGTAAAAATACCCATATTACCACATTGTGAATCTAGATAGAAAAATAACACAGTATGGCTTAATCCCCACCAAGTCTGAATCCAAAGCATTAGGGGTTTCTTCTTACTGACTTCATTATGATTAATTATTACTTTTTAAAAGTTCAGTAGACGTGCTTTGCTGTGATCCTACCTTCTCAAGAGTACAGGTGTGCAGCTTCCACGGCGATAAGAAGGCCTTGCCCTCCTATAAAGCACTGCTCAGAGCTTCACCTGGCGCTCCTTCATGTGAAAGCAAGATGGGGAAGGTGCTGCTGTGGGTCGGTGAGTCATTTATAATATTTTGTATACTGCCTCTCTTAAGGTTTGTAAGGTGGGATTTCATTTCACAGACACCAAGAATGGTGCTTTGTTAAGCTACATAGCACAATTTCCCCATTACTTTGGACTCTCTTCTCTGTTCTTTGCAGGTTTGGCTGTTTTGCTGCAGTTGCAAATCAGTAAGTACTTATTCCATTCCTTAACTAGGGATGAGCAGTGTGTTTGTGTGCATGTGTGCAGAAGATGCAAACAAACAAACAAACAAACAAACAAACAAACAAACAAACAAACAAACAAATACCCTGCCCATCTGGCTGGGTTTCCCCAGCCACTCTGGGAGGCTCCCAACAGAATATTAATAATAATTTTAAAAAGTGATAAAACATACTCTACCCAGCATGGTGCTGTTAACTGAATTTCAGACTTGAGAACCTCAGGTTTACTTTCCTTCTACCTTAGCCATCCCAGGTAGACATGTCTCATTACTTTAGAGTCATTTCAAAGGTAAAAAAAGGATAATGTATATTGTAAGCCATCAAGAATCCTGGGAATTCCATGTGAAAGAAATATTTACAAATAATCAGAACTGCTATTTAACTCAAATTAACCAGTGCCCCACCCCATATTTTATTGGCACTCCTGGTTGTATATATATACTCAAAGTCTTCTCCCTCACTCCAAAATTTATCATCTTGCTACATGCAAAATTTGCCTGTGTGATGAAGATTTTTGGCAAAATGGTACAAATTAAAATAGCCACATCCCATTTTTCCAAAAGTTTTTCCCATAAGGGTTTTGTTTTTGCTTGCTACACAGTCCTTGCATGCTTACCTGGCATATAAATATATGGTTGGGAATGGGATTTTAATTAAGAAATGGGATGTAATGAGTATTTTAAACAGCTGCTTCATTGTTTCGTCTATTCCGATCAGGCTCGGCATGCAAACTTGTATGCTATTTCACCAACTGGGCTCAGTATAGGCCAGAGCCAGCCAAATACTTCCCAAACAATGTGGACCCACAACTCTGCACCCACCTGATCTATGCTTTCGCTACGATGAATGAAAATAAGATTGCCCCTTATGAATGGAATGATGAAGACAGGCTCTTCCCAGAGTTTACTGCACTGAAACAAAAGTAAGCAGCAATGCAAAACCACAGAGCAACATTTCACATATGGATGTCTGTTTAGGGCCACGTAACTGTCAATTTATGTGCCAGGGTGATAGGAATTCTTCTGAACAGTGTCCCTTCACATGACACATTTCAGCTAATGTGGTGATGCCAGCTGTTTCAGTCTTCGCTTGCTGCAGTGCATTACAGCAGCTTTTGCTGTGCTGTCACTAGCTAATATTTAGGAACTTTGATTCCAGCTGCAATGTAATATTTGCCGTGCACTGCAACTGATATATAATATTAGGCCCACAATCCCTGAACTCTGATTGCATCAGCTAGAGAATGGATGTGAATTCATACCCACTGGTGGAGGAATGGGGGGCGGGGGGCGGAGGGAGACCCCCCCAGCACCATCGGGGAGGGGGGGTACCATCGCGGTTCCACCCCAGACATGCGCCGCACCCCCCCACTGCACCGGGTGACCACGCCCCCAGGATGCACGCCACACCCCTGTGATGCAGGCCACACCCCCACAGGCAGCATGCCACGTCCCCGGGATGCACGCCATGCCCCCACGGACAACGTGTCATGCCCCCGTGACGTGTGCCAGCCATGCCCCCACCTGCTCTCCGCCCCCGGTACCGGAGCATGCAGCTTTGCCACTGTTCATACCAAAATGGTTCTTTGCACGCTAATACTAATATACTAACTGGTAGTTTGAAGAGTTTTACTGAAAGGCGTTAATGGTCCATGAGTGAATGGCCTGACTGCTAGATAAGGTCAAAAGTATACATTCTGTCCTCACATTGACCAACCAGATGCCCATGGAAAGGACATGAGCACAATAGCATTCTCTCCACTTGTGTTCTCCATCAACTAGTATTTAGAGACATACTGCCACTGATCCTGGAGGCAGCAATGAAACACTGTGACTAGCCTTATTCATCATGAATTTAAAGGTCTCTGGGTTGGTGGCCATCACTGTATCATGAAGAAGCAACTGTGTGAAGGAGGATTTCCCTTTTTCCATCTTGTGTCTCCCAACACTTAGATTCTTTGGTTCTAGTATTATGAGAAAAGATGAAAACAACCTCCCTGCCCTCTTTCTCCAATCTACGCAATAATTTTACACACTCGGGTGTAGCGACTAGCACATGGAAGTTGGTTTGGGTTTAAATATCCACTCAGTCCATGTTACTAACTGGTCTTGGGCAAATCCCCACATTTTAGCTTGACCAACACCGTTGTTAGTAGAATAAACTAGGATAATTCCATGTAAGCTGCTTTGGGCTTCTTGTAAGAAAAGGAAGATACAAATGTGATAAAGAAATAAGCACTGGGTTGGATCCAACTTAAGTTAAACACACTTAGGTCCTATTGAAATAAATGTGTGAAAAGTTAGTTGGTTTCAGTGGGGCCTAAATGCAACTCCTTTAGGTTAGATTCATGTGATTGATGCATGTGCCGCATAAACACATAATTGCACAGGGAATGGTGCTGTACTGTTGTGTATAATACTGTCTTGAGTGTATAAACCTAGATCTTTAAAAATGTTTCTCTATTCACTTTAATATATTAATATATTCTGTGCCTTTTAGGAATTCCGAACTGGTTCAGCTGCTGGCTATCGGAGGGTGGAATTTCGGCACTCAGAAGTGAGAACGGCTTTTGTTTATTTACCTCTACACTGACAAAGAGTCAAATTATGAAGCAACCAGATGGTTAGAAACCACACTAAGCTCTACCAGATGTTAGAAATTCTGAAACTTCACAGCAATAAAGGGAAATTAAGTAGTCTGTACGAAAAGGCAGGGCTAGAGCGAAGTATTAATTTATTTGCGAACATGTTCTTGCAAGTGTTCATACATTCTCTAAGGGAGGCATTTTTACCTTAAAGGAAGTTTTCCTTAGTACCACAGTAAAAATGCAATACTGAGAATGAGATCTGTTCCTTTTAGATTCACCACAATGGTCACCACAGATGCCAACCGAA
This sequence comes from Podarcis bocagei, assembly GCF_964188305.1. Taxonomy (NCBI): domain Eukaryota; kingdom Metazoa; phylum Chordata; class Lepidosauria; order Squamata; family Lacertidae; genus Podarcis; species Podarcis bocagei. Next base: position 45,418,769 of record NC_138129.1, on the reverse strand, counting down.
AGACCTTCATTGATTCAGTGATAGCATATCTCCGCAAATTTAATTTTGATGGGATTGACTTGGACTTTGAATACCCGGGCTCTAGAGGCAGCCCCCCTGAAGATAAGCAACGGTTTACCATCCTGATTCAGGTGAGGTACCAGCCCAGCATTCTCTCACAGATCTAGTATACTTCCATAGCTAGCTTAGCCTACTGAAAGCTTTTAACAAACATAGAAATCTCATAAGTAGAATGGATGATAAATGCTGTTGAGTTGTTTCTGCCCCTAAATGGGCTATATACCAAGAACCTCAACTTATATACAAGGTTCCCCCTAAAGCTGCTTATCCAACCCTGTCTTGGAAATAACAGAAACCCAGCATTTTTTGGGATTGTGTTAATCAGCATGTTGCTGATCTTTGCAGATTAAAAACAGATTAATGTTTGGGATATATTGTTACCATTTTCAGAGCTAAAATGTTTTCCTCTCACTATCACAAAGGGGGAAAAATATACATTAGAATCTGGCAATTGCTGAGCATGTGAAGAGGAACTTAAAAGTCCTTTTGCTGCTAAATGGCACAGATATAAAGTTAGATCAGTATGAGGCAGACCAGGTTATAAGCCTAGACTCTGGCCTTTTAGATAGATCTCTTGAGATGAAAGGCAAGACGCTGGACTAGCTCAGCTTTCTGACTTAGTTACTGAGAGAATCCCTGATAAATTGTTACTCTTGACTGAGATCTCTGATAGCATTGTCAGTTTTAGAATGGTCATTTAACCTCATGGTCAGAAGGACAAATGACCTTCTAATAGGCATGTCTGACTCCACGTTTAGGGTGCCTAGGCATCCTACTGTTTGGGCACTGTCATTTTAATTTGCATCAGTGCTCCACATTGATGCAATGCATTGTAGGAAATTAAAATGACCACAGCTGCCTAGTTCCAGGAAAAAAATGACACGTGTTTGCTCTTGCTCTGCTAATAGGTATTCACTAATAGTTCCTCCTCCCTCTTTAGGAAATGTTGGAGGCCTTTACAGCTGAGGCTGCCAGCACAGGTCACCCCAGACTGCTAATCACAGCAGCTGTGTCTGCAGGGAAAGGAACCATTGACGCTGGGTACGAAATAGCCGCAATAGGAAAGTAAGTAAATGAAAGCATGCATTTTCTTCATAATAGCCCCCTTCTCTGACTTTGGCTTCTCTTAGATAGACTCCTAGTGCCTGTGTCAGAACGTTGGCTGTTAACTCTGCTTCTTGTGCGACTTCCTCCAGGCTCCTGGATTTCATCAGCGTGATGACATATGACTTCCATGGCGGCTGGGACACCTTCACAGGCCACAACAGTCCATTGCATGTGGGATCCAAAGACCAGGGTGACTTAAAGTATTTCAACTGTGTAAGGAGATGGAGAATAGATTTGACCAACTCCCATAGAATAAGACAGATATTAAATCCCACAACCCCCTCCATATCATATTCTTTTTTTCCTAAACAGGAGTTTGCAATGAAATACTGGAGAGACAACGGTGTTCCAGCTAACAAGCTTCTCATGGGATTTCCCACCTATGGACGCACTTTCAGGCTTACTACCAGTGATACATCTGTGGGTGCTCCTGCTTCTGGGGCTGGCTCTTCTGGACCTTACACTAGAGAAGCTGGGTTCTGGGCCTACTATGAGGTAATGATTTGAGGAAACTTCAGGTTGTTTCTTCATTGAATGAGTATTAATGCCTGCCATCATCTCTATCATTTATACATCATTTTCATATAGTTTTCTTTCAAAAGAGAACAACCTGTAAATTTCAAATTTATTTTCCACAATTTCCCCCAGTCCTCAAATTGTATATTATGTCCTATATCCTATATCTTCACTGAATGAGTATTAATGCCTGCCATCAACTCCATGCACAAATGCATTCATTCTGGGTAAGTATTAGTGCATGTTCATGACAAAAGGCTGTAGCTCAGTGGCAGAGAATCTGCTTTGCATGCAGATTGTCTCAGATTCAATCCCCGGCATTGCCAGATAGAGCTACAGAAGGACACCCCTGTTTGTATTCCCGGAGCTGCCGCCGCCAATTGGTGCAGACGGTACTAAGCTAGATAGATGAATGGTGGGACTTAGAACAATAGAATTGTAGAGTTAGAAAGGACCACAAGGGTTGTCTAGTCGAATCCCCTGGAATGCAGGAATCTCTTGCACAAAGTGGGGCTTGAACCCACGACCCCGAGCTTAAGAGTCTCATGCTCTGTCAACTGAGCTATCCCATAAAGCAGCTTCCTGGGTTCTTATAAATGGGTGGCCAGTCCATTGGCCACTCCCTACACATTTGAAATGATTGCACAGGAATGACAGGTTCCCTAAAAACAATCCATAAACTGCCAAAATGGAAGGTTCATATTGCATGTGTAGAGAAGCCTATGCATCTTTGGGTACAAGCATAGGCTCCTATGTAAATTTATTATAATAGGAGGCTAATCAAATTGAATACCAATTGAGTACAATTACATTTAAAAGATACAAATAAATTCACAAAGGAGCCATCTTCTGCAAGTGACAGGCAGGAGCAGCTGCAGGTAAGATCCTAAGCCTCTCAACCATGTGGTAATTTCTAAGCACAATGAGTGTCATTGTTTTCTTGACATGACCATTCTACTTCTTCATTTTGTCCTCTTGCTAATATCATAACATTTTGGCAGATCTGCACATTCATAAGAGATGCCACGGTTAGTTGGATTGAAGACCAGAAGGTGCCATATGCCTCCAAAGGGAATGAATGGGTTGGCTTTGACAATGCCAAGAGTTATGAGTACAAAGTAAGAACCCTTTTTGCATACAGCTTTCCCCCTTACATTTGGTTTGTCACAGACATCCTTATCAGCATTCTGAACTTTGTGTGTTCTGTCACATTTTGTGCTATCACAATTTGCATGTTGTAATGTAAGTGACTTCTTCCATGCAAGGCTTCCCCTTCTAAAGATTCAGTGTGTGGGAAACCAAGGAGTTCCATGTACAAGCAGATAACCATTTGTGTGTGTGCATTATTCCATATTGTTTTGTGAAATTGTAACGTTATATGCTGAAAACTTCCCCGAGTGGTCTTTTTAAGGGTGGGGCATGAATGTTTTAAAAAGCAACTAAATGAAATACAAGTCAGATGGTAATATGAATAGCACAAGAAGAGGCCTGATGCAACTGAAGCTTCCTCCTGATGAGAAAATGGCATCTTAGGAATGTCATGATGATGATGATGGTGATTTTCTTGCAGGCCCAGTTTGTGAAGGATAATAAGTTTGGGGGTGCCATGGTATGGGCAATTGATTTGGACGACTTCAGTGGTGGATTCTGTGGTGAAGGAGCCTACCCATTGATAAACAAACTGAAGAGTCTCCTTGCAGGAGGTAAGGCACCTAAATGTAACACCAAAGGCCATCTTGGGCTCCACTGTGTGTGAAGCAGGATCTTACACGGGCTCTCCAAATACAAGGTGGCCCTATTTACAACAGTGTGACATTCCTTCTTTGGGTGGGTGGGTATGTATGTATGGAGCCAGTAGGAAGAATGCCAGCAAATCTGATTCCCTAGCATGTAAAAAAGAGACTTCAATGCAGAGTGTGAATGGATGAAGTTCTCCCCCATGTCATTTGATTTGTACCTAGCTACGCTCAGTTGAGGCTCACTGGGGAAAAAGTCAGAGACTTTCCTCGGTTGTCAGCTAATCTGGCAACAAATTCCTACCTGGTACCAATTTGTAGGTTCTTAGTCTATACAAATTACGTTTGCTGTTGCCTCCTGCCCTCTATCTTGTGACCAAGTGCAGATTTTGTAGCTTCCAACATCAGGCTAGCTCAGCAGCCTGATGAAGAGTTCAGAAGAAGTAGAAGTTTTGCTCATTGTTTTGTGACATTTTGGTTGTTCCAAAGTATTGGTCAGTTGTGGATTTTGGTTTCGTTGTTATAGAACATCATGCTACCTTGGTCTTTTTTAGCAATGAAAATGTAACCTATCACTTGCCCATCCAGTGATGTACACCAGTATGCCTGTTGACGTGAACCTAGATCAGATGTCTCAGGTGAATCTCCTAGTAATTAGTTTTTAAAGATTAAATGCCATTTCCCATCAAAACAGGAGCTTAAATGTATTTCTCAAAAGCCAGTAGAGCAATAAGATATTACTGACAGCTTAAAATACTGAACAAATCCAGAATTGTCAAAGTAGCCACATAAGTCAAAATACCTATTAAATGCATTCGAGATTTCCACATGCCTTTCTGAACATCTGTACTTCTTATTGTTAGGCTGTGGTGATGTTCCAACTGTTGATCCTCCCACCATACCTCCTGATGAAACTACTACTCTTCCTGATGACGTAACACCACCTCCTGAAGAAACCACTACTCAGGTTCCTGATGAAACAACTCCTAAGCCAAGTGAAAATCCTGATGAGGGTGGTAAGTTTGCTGTGGACAAAAGTTACAGTTAGCGTGTAGGAAGATGTAGGGATGGAGCAGCTCATGGGCTGGAACAATTTTTAAGCTGGCTTCTGGTGGCCTAGCAAGTGATTGTCAAGATGTGATAAAATATGTCCACAATTTTATTTGTGCATATGTGTGTGTGTGTGAAACATGTATAAATGGAGAGCCATAAACACTCAAAATGTATTTAATATGATATCTGTATTTTAGTTGTCAAGGTGATGTTCTGGCATAATATTCTGCCAACATTTGCCACTTGTCCTGCACACTTTGGTTTCTGGCTCCACTCTCTGAAAGGTTGACCATAAGTAGGGAAAGGAAGGTTCTCTTTGCTTCTCATTTTTCCTGTCTTAAATTCAGTTCCCTACATTTTGCAGCAATTTGCAATAATAAAAAAACCTCATGAAAATTCACCAGCATTTTCATACGAATTTCTCCTAATAAATACATTTTTAATAGACAGTTCATAGACACATTTTTGCAAGCCATTTCCCCTAATATAATGCATTTTTAACTAATTTATTTTTATTAATTCCTTCATTTTATGCATACCTTCATTTTTATGCATATCTCCATTTTTTGCATATCTCCATTTTTATATCTTTCCCCACATATATGCAGTTTTGTAAACATAGGGTTCCCCTATCTTGAATACTGCAGTCAGCAACAGTATCCAGACAGAAATTTGAAAAAAATATCCACAAAAATAGCTCAAAAACGATGATTTTGGCAAAAAAGCTCAACAACTTTGGGCAGAACTGAAAAAAGCTCAACACTGAAATATGGCAACCCTACTAAACATCGCTTGATTGGAGAACTGCATCAAAAAACTTGGATAAATGCGAACTTTGAAGGATAGCTGTGTTTGGGTTCACATATTATTTCAGAAACAATATTGGTTACCCATTACTGAACTATAGCATTAAATTGGAAATGGTAGGCTTGGGGAACGATATCTCAAAGTTGTGTGACAAACTAGCTCTGGGATTTTGTGCTGTAGTCCCCATTCCTTCTAGCCCCAGACTGTCTTTAGAACTAGGAAAGATTGCATAATTGTTATGTCTGCCGCTTAAAAATCCTCCATCCAGACATGCTCTTAGAGGATAATGACTGAATGAACTCTGAACATGACTTTGTGTCAACAATGGCACCATCTCCATTTTCTCACCAGGCCATTCCTGCAAAGTTGTGTGCTATTTCACCAATTGGGCTCAGTACCGCCCTGAACCAGCCAAGTACTTTCCAAACAACGTGGACCCACATCTTTGCACTCACCTCATGTATGCGTTTGCAACTATGAACGACAATAAGATTGCCCCTTATGAGTGGAATGACGAGGACAGGCTCTTCCCAGAGTTCCAAGCGCTGAAGCAGAGGTCAGCTTTTTCTTAGACACAACATTAAGATGTAACTGTGATGTGGGTAAAAGAGGTGCTTAACTTTTTGTAAGATGCTTCAGAGCTGTTCTAGAAGCTGATACAAAAGCTGTGGGTCCACCAGACATTTCTCTAGCCTAAACTGATACAGATATTGCAGATGTACCATCTGACCTGGTGATAATGATACATAGGTAGCAGTAGATCTCATAAAGAACTTGTTCCATAATCTAAACTTGACTTTATATAAGCATTAAGTAGAAGTCAGTGGGAAATTTTGGCAGGCAGAAGATATAAATAGTGAGCAGCTTAGTTTTTCCAAGAACAATATCTATAGATTTTCTACATCAAATCTGTTTTCAGTTTTTGTTTATATATTTCCTTTTCACAGAAATTCTGCCTTGGTGACATTGCTGGCTATTGGAGGGTGGAACTTTGGTACACAGAAGTAAGTTTTCTCTATAACTTTGGAAATATGAGTGGTAATCAGCATACAACTGTTGAACATAATAGTATTTGACAACTGACAGACTGTGAGTGGAATCAGACTCCTGTAAGCTAAGCAGTGCCATCTGGGATGCCCTCCCTCAAGATTCCAGGTCTGTTTGACCTCTCTGTACTTTTTGTAACAGGAGAGTAAGAGACTGAGAATGGCAAGTGCAAGAAGAAGGGAGAGCTATTCTCTGACGTGCCTAATTCAGTCACTTCCTTCTTAGAAGTGACAGTGCCCACAACTGTGTATACATCACACACTTAAAGCACATTTGAAACAAATTCTTTCCCTCAACGAATTCTGGGCACTGTGGTTTACGTCTCATGGAGTGGCAATTCCCAGCCACCCTTAACAAATTCTGGTACCCAGAGTTCTTTGAAGGAAAGAAGGTTCTCTAAAGGTATAATGTGTACCCAGCTATAGACAGCTGTATATTTACATTCAGGGTTTGCTGCTTTCTTATTCCTTCCTTAGGAGATGGAAGGCAGGAATGGAGGCAGATGCCTGGTCTGTATTGGTAGTAAACTGAGGTGGTACAGTCCTAAAGCGCATAATGGACTGTACCATTTCAGGCTGCAGATCAATAATGCCAATTTAAAAAGGTTCCTTTCCATATTAAAAATACTTGAGAGACAGATTATGGTTTAGCCTGCATCTTAGTGTTCTATCCTTTGTACTTGAAGAAAACTCTTAACACAAAGTGCACTAAAAATTTGAAAGCAACCCTCCTCTCTAGATGGAAATGGTACAGCCCATTTTACCACCTCAGGGCTCTTTTCCCCTTCTTTTACTGCATATGTTGACCAGACCAGACCGGGGATATCCATGGGAGAGGTTAGTCCATTCTTTCCTCAGATGCATTCTGGCCTCTCCTTCCCCACTCTCCACTTTCAGGTAACACGAAGAGATAAGGAAAGTTTGGCCTTCCACCCTCTCTTGCAAGGTGCTGCAGACCAAGATGTAGGGGTGGGGGGTGGGGGGGACAAACCCAAACACATATTTATGCAAAGCTAAATGTCATATAACTGAGGGTAGGACGGTGGCTGATAATGGAAGTATCTCAAATGCATAAAGCAAAGAAAGCAAGAAAACAAAGCTGAAGAACAGAAAAAAATAGTCTGTAAAGCAATGTGTAGTTGGATTGGCTGACAGGGAAAAAATGAACAACAGACCAAAAAACAAAACAAAAGGAAAGATACTAGCAACAGATGCAAGAAAAACAGAGGTGCAGAACTGTACCTTGGTATATTGGATGAAGGTAGGCTATACTCTTGCCTAGGAATGCTCTTTTAAGAAGGTGCTGCCAGACTCTGCCGTTGCTTTTGTTTCCCCCAGATTCACTACCATGGTTTCCACTGCAGCCAACCGCAAGACTTTCATAAACTCGGTTATAGCATACCTCCGCAAATTTGGCTTTGATGGGATTGATCTGGACTTCGAATATCCAGGTTCTAGGGGTAGCCCCCCTGAGGACAAGCATCGTTTCACTATCCTGATCCAGGTATGAGATCAGTAGGTTCAGCAACCCGGCTGGCCAGGCTTCGCAGTTGGGGAAGAAAGCTTTGCTGCTCAGAAGAGGTTTGTAGAGACCTGTAGAAATAGGACTGTGTCACTTAACAAAAGGCTGGGATAATAGTTCATTCTCTTCCTTTAGGAAATGGTAGCAGCTTTTGACAAAGAGGCCAAAGAGACTGGGAACAACAGGTTGTTGGTGACAGCAGCTGTCTCTGCTGGTAAACCGACCATTGATGCTGGATATGAAATTGCAGAAATAGGAAAGTAAGTGGAGAGGGGGGAAAAAGAGCTTTGTTAAATGCAATTATAATAATGCTTAATTGATCAAGCCTGCTTGGAATTCCAGTCCAATGGCCTGTAAACCTTATCACTCGATGCTAAAGGAAGCTACATACAGAGGTGTACTCCTTTGCCAATTATTGCTTCACATGTTGCCAGAGCTGAAACTGCCAATTAGAAATGAGTACCAAAGGCCAAACGTCCTGCGAGACTTGTTGCATTGTTTGGCCTCAAATGGCTGATTTTTTTAAGGCATACTGCCCCCCGCCCCCGCCAGATCAAGACCATGAAGTGAAGGCAGGCAGAAAGGTGTTTTTAACAGTTTGCAACCACCATAATCCCAATCAGAATCGCCCTCCTTCATCCTTGATGTCAATGGGAGAGCTTTCCTTCCATTGTGAATAGCAAGTGCAGAAGGGGGGCTTTTCACAGTTAGAAGCATGGCCCCCTACCATGGTCCTCACTCTCAGTCCTCACCTCAGCAGCCTCTGGGCAAGGCCAGAAAAGACATAAGCATCACAAAGAGTTTGGCCTTGACTGAATTTTTACTTTCTTTTCACCCCACATTCTGACTGATGGTCTCTCAGACCCATGGTCCCTTGCAGGTGAGGTTGATAAGGTTCTGAATGCACCAGAAAAACATTTTTATTGCAAAAATATGCTGATGTAAAAAGTTTATTTCACTCTGTGGTGGGTGCGGAACCTCCACATAACAAAACCTACCTACACTTGGTTGTTTGAATCAGCCTAATTTAAACCGCACTTTTCATTTCAGACATCTGGATTTTATTAGCGTGATGACCTATGACTTCCATGGTGGCTGGGACACCTTTACAGGGCACAACAGCCCACTGTACGTTGGTTCAGCTGATATTGGAGACTTCAGATATTTCAACTGTGTAAGAATATAAAGCACGGTTTATTTTCTTTAGCGGGTTGCTTTGTGTTGTAACATGGAGTCCTTGGAGCACCCCACAATTGCCTAACTTTGACTCCTATAGGTTCAGGTCGGGTGTCACAAACATGAGACTTTAGCCAGGAGATAGAACCAAAACAGTGGCCTGTAGGCCTGATCTTTATTGTTGCAACAAGACTTCCCACTACCACAAAGACGAAGCAGCCAGAAGCCCCGAACAATGGTTACACCAGTATTTTAAAGTTTCCCAAAGTTTCCCATAATACATCTCAGGATGCATCATCAAGACATCATGGATATGTCACAGAAAATGTGTGGTCTTCGGTAGATTGTGAGATCCAGGCATGCCCATGTCACTCAAATACAGTCTTTCACACTCACTCCATCACAGTACAAAGCAAAGTATTTACAGTTCCCTGGTTGCCAAGTCAAGTCAAATACACCCCTTTGTCTTGTCCGGGCTTCATCCTACTATGGGGTGGGTAGGCATTGTGATTGAGATGGTTATCTGTCTGGCGCTCTTGGGGCAGGATATCACCGGCCATGACTCCTTGGGAAGGCCCTGCAAACATGACTGTACATCTCTTGGGGATTATGGTTGGCTCATACACCCCTCCCCTTATACCTCACTTTCCTGGGTCCTAAATGCCATTGGAACTGAGAAGATTGATACGAGTGATTTCTTATGAATTTCTAAAGTTTTCCCATTGAGCCAGTAGGTAGGTACATTTATCAAGTGAATTGCTACATTTAGTACTGACACTTCCCCTGTTTTCCTTTGTTGGAGACCTGGGGCTCAGCGGCGAGTCGCAGGCTCCTGCAAATTGAGCTGAGCTTCCCTTGCAGATGCAATGCCTTTGTAGATTGTAGATGTTGTAGATGTTGCTGTGTGGGGCAGGGAGGTCTCTCACCCCCATTCCAATTTCCCGGTAACAGTGTTGGTAAACAACGATTGTGAGGTTAATTCACAGTGTCATATTTGCAGGAGTTTGCCATGAAATACTGGAGAGACAATGGTGTTCCTGCTGGGAAGCTTATGATGGGATTTCCCACCTATGGACGTACCTTTAGGCTTACTACCAGTGATACATCAGTGGGCGCTCCTGCTTCTGGGGCTGGCTCTTCTGGACCATACACCCGTGAAGCTGGTTTCTGGGCTTACTATGAGGTAAGATGCTGGAGAAGTCCTAGGGCAGGATGCCTTTTAGGTTACAGTCCTATGTATGCTTACCTGGCTGAGAATAAGTCCTATTGAATTCAGTGGAGCATGCTTCTGAATATAGAATTGCACTCTAATACAGTTACAATCTTATGGCTGCTTACTAAGAATTAAGCTGTATCATAACTATAGGACTGCACTGCACATGGTTTGCTGCCATTCTCATGTTTTTTCCCCAGAATATATAAACCAAATGAGAAAAAATTATTTTATATACAAGTAGCTTCAAAATCTTGAACCTAACACACTGGAATATTTTGACAATATTAGGCTACAAGTTTGGCCCAAAATAAATATCATGCTGTCTTTCTACTTGTCTTCTGGATTTGGATAAATTACAATTTTTCTTAGCAGCTGTTATTATGGTTGTGTGAGGTTATTTGCTGAATTTCTAATATTTTGGTATCTGCATATATCAGAGTAGTTTTACCCACACAACAAATCTGTAGGGGAATTCAAACCTCCACTGTTACAACAGCTGCTTAGTCTGCAAAGCAGCTTTATGGTGCAGTTATATTGTTCCTGTAAGGGCATCTTAGGAGCTCTAGGATGCTGTAGCCCTCCATCTCCAAAAGTCAACAGGGACGTCTGCTGTGTTCCTCTCTTAACTGGGACAGAAAGTTCTGTTTCTGTGGTTTCCATGAATTAGATCATTTAAAACCAAATAACTTCTCTGTTGTGACTTTAATTTCATGTTCCACCAGATTAATCTGATTCAAATCCATTAATCTATTAATACCGTATTGTGCTTGCAGATCTGTACTTTTATAAGGGATGCTACAGTTAATTGGATTGAAGACCAGTGTGTTCCCTATGCGTACAAAGGTTCTGAGTGGGTTGGATTTGACAACAAAAAAAGCTATGGATGCAAAGTAAGGCTGCCTTTGTTGACTATGACCTTTTATTTTATGCCTTCTTATTACCCACAGTGCTGTAGTGAATGCCTGTGTTGCATAATTTGAACACACGAGTTGCCATTTCTCATTTACAGATCTAAGTGACCTTTAGATGTTGTCCCAACCATTTTGGAGCTGGAAGATGTTTTCTCAACTATTTGTTTATTCAGAGTGCGGAATTGAAGTATAATGATTTATTTATATCATACACTGAAATACACAATAAAACCATAACATAAAATGACTCAACCACGTGGGCAGGGTTTTATTGCACGTGTCTTTCCCATGGAATCTACATTGTGCTGTGGGTGCCGATTGCCTAGAAAAACATTTATACCCCCATATGGTTGGGTCCTTTAAATGTTCTCCCAGCCGTGGGGAAAGGAAGCTGTTTGCACATGACTGGCAGAATGTTTAGAGGGCATCAGCAGTGAAGAATAGAGTTGCATATTGCAGACCAGGAATAGCCATTGTGGGTTGGACTCCCATCAACCAGTATGGCACGTGGCCAGGGATTATGGGAATTAATCCATTTACAGCCCTGTGATACCACTTTAAACAGTTACGGCTTCTCCCAAGGAATTCTGGGAACTGTAGTTTGTTAAGGGCACGGAGAGTTGTTAGGAGACCCCTGTTCCACTCACAGAATTAAAATTCCCACAGTTCCCTGTGAAGAGAGATTGGAGCTCTGGGAGGGGTCTCCAAACAGTGCTCAGCACCCTTAATAAACTACAGCTTCTCTTTGTGGGAAGCCATGACTGTTTAAAGGGGTATCATAGCGCTTTAAAGGTGCAGTGTGAATGCGGCCTTTGTTGGCTACGTAGAACAACCCACAAACATTCAGGATACAAACATCAAGACAAGATTAATGGCTGATGTACCGTATTTTTCGCTCTATAACACGCACCCGACCATAACACGCACATAGTTTTTAGAGGAGGAAAACAAGAAAAAAAATATTCTAAACGAAATAGTGGATATATGATTTTTGTGGTTCATGCTGTGGCCACAGACGTGTGATCTGACAGTGAGTTTGGAGTAGCCCAATGCAAAAATCCTGAGGATCCATGTGGATCCATGCTTTGTAACCACGGAGAAGGGAAGGAAGGGGAACCATGGATCTTCTGCTCACGACTGCAGCAGATCCCCCTGCCACCCGCAGGCATTCGCTCCATAACACGCACAGACATTTCCCCTTACTTTCTAGGAGGAAAAAAGTGAGTGTTATGGTGCAAAAAATACGGTAATTTTGCCGAGTAGCCTGTTTGGTAGTTTTCCTGGTGTCATACTGGTGTTGAATTAGTGGGTTTTTCTCAACAATTTTCACTGCTTGGGAGCAGAGCTTGCCATAAAGCATTATCCTTTTTGTTTATAGACCCAGTTTGTGAAGGACAACAAATTTGGTGGTGGCATGGTATGGACTATTGACCTGGATGACTTCAGTGGCTCATTCTGTGGTGAAGGACCTTACCCTCTCATAAATGAGCTGAAGAACCTACTTGCAGGCAAAGGTAAGATAGTACCAAAGGATCATTGGAGGTGGGGGAGTTATCAAAAGCCAAACAGTTGTTTAGATTCCACACCTGACTCTTTGCAGCTATGTTTTAGTAATGGGAAAGATGCACATTCATTGTCCAAACTGCCCAGTGGCAAATGTTTTGGAACCAGCACATGGTGTTTAAAAGCTCATCTCGCCACATGATGTCTTAGTGTGTGCTATTTAAATGAAGAAAGAAGCAGATGAACTTTTTGCAGTGCATGCATTCCTTAAAAGTCAACTGTGTTGACTTTCACCAGGTTGTATGGGGAAAAAAGGCACAGTCACTTCATGTGGCATTTGTTTCTATGGACCATCACACCAAATCCTACACAACATAGCACTTCATTTTGAGGAAGATGGCTTTTGCATTTCTAGTTTAGTTTTAAAGTACCAAGCTAGCAGAGTGAGAAGCTCCTTTTAGAGCATGCATTATTTTGAATGCCCAGTTGCTGCTGCATGGCTTAAAACATGATTTAGGAAAATGAATCTCATTGTATACAGAGTTTCTGAATTCTATTAGAAAATAATTTATACAGGATAATAAGCTTTGCCTCCATGATATTTTATACAAACATATTATATAATGCTCTGACACCCAGTCACATGCATTATGTGAGAGTAACGATGTTTCCCATTATGGAAAGTGCAGCTCACTACTATTCCTCCTTCCTAAAGGAGGTGGTTTTTATACTCATGGACTATAATGGTTCTAGGAAGAAGTTATTGGTGGATGAAAGCAAATTTCTGATTCCTGATTTTGCATGTTTCTTTCAGTTTGTGGTGACCCAGGAAGCACCATAATACCATCAACCACTCCTGAACCTATTACTACTCCGAGGCCTACAACCACACCTGATCCAGATGCTCCCACCACTCCTCCTGGAACAGAGTTTTGTGCAAACAAAGCTGATGGCATGTATGTTAATCCAGATGATCCCAATAAATTCTACATTTGTGCTGGAACTGCAACATTCCCCATGTCTTGTGCAGCTGGCCTGGTCTTTGATGAGAGTTGTAAGTGTTGCAACTGGCCATTGAATTAAGGACTCTCAGATGCAAGGTGCTAACAACAACCACCTCTTCTTACAATGCCTGTAGCACCTCCCTTTCCCTTCATATGGAGCAATAAAAATTATTCATGGATCTCGGTGCTTTGATGTTTCATTTATTCTTTTGGGAGGCAGTGGAAGGAAAGTGGCCAATTTTGCCCAGTTTTAGGTGCACCAACATAACTATTGTATATGGAGAGAAATTCAATGCAAACATTTCACAACACTTGAAACTGTATGTGTGTGTTTGACTGGCACAGTTTTTCTGCATGTGAATGGTTTCTGGCCACCAAGAACATCCACCTTCACATTAGATCCCTGAATAATACTTTTTTCAGACCATCTTTTAATGAGAGGAATTGGGTGGAAGGATGTAAGTTAGAACTTTGGAGAGCTGGCAGCAAAAGTATTTATTTTACAATGTATTTATTAGGAATATTTCTAAACTGCCTTTCATTCAGGGATTCTCAGGCATTGTACAATAATTCATCGTCAGACATGGATGTTACTATTTGCCTAATTTATCCCCTCCCACAAGGGATCCTCAGATCCCCAACACAGGCCCTTCCCTCAGGTACTGACTGGTGGATCCTTGACTCCACAGAGACACAAGAACCCTTTGCATCCTAGGGGTTCCTTCTGTGTGCAGCAGCTACCTATCCTTTACCTTGTTTCCAGCTCTCCAGTGACCTTGGTCATCTTTGCTTTCCCTTTAATCCTTTGTGCCTGAGTCCCTGCTGAAGGAGAGGCTATAGCTTGCTCTGCCTTTACACCTCCTGACCAGGCTTCCTTTCCTGGAGGACCTCTCTCTTTTCTTCTGCCCAGCCATTCCCAGTGGTGGTGCTGTGCTCCCAAATGCCCAATGGTAACCTTTTTGTGGGGTCATAGTGAGTGCAGGAGTGTGCTGCCATTGCACGTCAAGGCCCCGAGCTCCCCACCCCCCATTTCTGGATAATAACTCACATGGACACCAAAATTTGGGTTAATGGGCTAAATAAGGCCACAACTTTATTGGTTACAGATGTGAGTGGTATTGGCTTAGGCACTGGACTAGAACCGACTATATCTGACTCCTGCCTGCAATGCAGGTACTCTAGAAAGGGTCAACCACCAATAGGGGGAGCCCTGTTGATGTACATTGTGCATAGGTAGAGCGTGAGGCCCGACTGCAACCCCTCCCCTCCACCATGACTCCTAGGTCAAAGCAAGACTCCGTGGAGACCACAACACGGCTGTCTCCTCACATTCATGTACAGCTAGGGAGGGAGGAGAATTTAAAGTGAATGAAGTCCATACATGATTCAATTCATTTATGTTATTTTCACTAATTTATGCATTTTGTGCATACTTTCCCTAATCTGTGCACTTCTGTACACTTTTTTTTGGTGGAAGTACTGTATTGCAAAAATCAGAGCAGTGTGAATATCAAAGGAGGTTTTGAATCACAGATTCTTTTGGGAAATGCAGATCAGGTCTGTTCTCGTTAAACTGTGAGATGGACTGAATCCCTAGAGGTGGATTTCAGTATGCTGATGACAACGTAGTATGTGCATGCTCAGAGGATGACCTCCAAACCTTCCTAAATATCTTTGCAGAAGCTTACAAAATGCTTGGCCTATTGCTCAACATCCAACATTTTACTCTATGCTTGTAAAACATGGACCACTTATAAATGCCATCTACAGTTCCTCAAAAGATTCCATCAACGGTGTCCAAAATTTTTTACACATCATTTGGGAAGACAGGCGAACTAATACCAGTGTACTGGAAGAAGCAAAGATCACCAGTGTTGAAGCAATGATACTTCGACATCAACTTCGTTGGACTGGTCATGTTGTGCGGATGCCTGATTATCGTCTTCCAAAGCAACAACTCTATTCCAAACTTAAAAATGGAAAGCGTAATGCTGGTGGTCAACAAAAGAGGTTTAAAGACTATCTGAAGAAGTGTGCATGCACACGAAAGCTTATACCAAGAACTAACTTAGTTGGTCTTTAAGGTGCTACAGGAAGGAATTTTTTTTTATTATTTTAAAAATGTAGTATAAACACCAACAACAGGGAAGCAGTGGCTTGCCCATTGTGGAAGGACGTCACCTACGGACTCATTGTTAAAACCTGTTTATGGAAGACAATCTTACTCGGCTACAAGTGATCGCCGAAGAAGAAGAAGAAGAAGAAGAAGAAGAAGAAGAAGAAGAAGAACAACAACAACAACAACAACAACAACAACAACAAGACCAGGTCACTCAGGGCCACAGTCGACCTTCCTCCCTAGATGGGTTGGTGGCCACTTTTCTAGATGGAGCTTCAGAGATATGAGCTACAGTCTCTCCTGTGCTTCTGAGGAACTAGCTGAGACCTGAAAAGTGGCAACTTTAAAAACGCCTATCTTTCTAAAAGACAAGACGGAGACAAAGAGAAATAGAGATATTCCTGTCAGGAAAAAGCAGCAATGCGAGAGCGAGCTGCAGGTGGCTGCAAAGCAAAACAGGATGTTGATGTTTGGGACTGTACCGTGGGAATGAAGGGGCAGTCTATTCACTGTTCTGAGCACCGGATGTTAGCTCAGAGTGTCATCTGACCTGTACTGGAAGTACAGGGGTGGAGTTTGTTCTCTCTACTGTTGGAGATTGAACTGTGCAGACGCATTTCTCTGTAATGCTGCAATGACAGAAATAAAGACATGTAAATAGATTTCTGTCTGTCTCTTTCCCCTCCCTGAGGGAAGGAGGGAGGAGTGGTGTGTCCCTCTCACGCTGAGTGGGATCGCTGATAGTGACCTCGCCTGTATCCTGCCGGGAGACGCAGAAGGGGAGGTCAACAAGGATCTCAAGCCGGGTGCCTGGAGAGTGGCCAGTTTCCTCTGACTGAGGCTTGAGAATCTGACAATTCCATGGTAAATAAAGGTAGCTGGAGCATGTGCATCAGTGACAAAATTATTACAATGCAGAGATTGCCAAGGCTGCTCCTTTTTCCAAGGCAGTCCTGTTTTAAGGCATCATCAGGGACACACCAGGCCTCCTTGGCAACCAAATAGCCAAGATCTGTTTCCAAACAGCTGATCTTTCTCCCTGCATAATTGGCAGATTCAGAATGGATTTGAGACAGAGTGAACTGCCTTGGCCGACTTTAGTGATTAGCATGCAGGTGATTTATAGGCCATTCATCATGGTCTGAAGGGCACACTGGCCCTTTTGACACCTGGCAGGCATGGAATTTAACAAGACCAGAAACCAGGACAGCTGATTTGCTCCTATCAATACCCTGTAGGCTTTTCTGCTTCTTATCAATATGGTTGCAAGGCAGTTCAGTGGATAACAGCCAAGGAGATCAAGGTTTTTTGTGACGGGCTGAGTTATGTAACTCACAGTGCAATCCTATACTGTACATGTCTCTTCAGAAGTAAGTCCCATTGAGTTTAATTTGGGCTGCCATATTCCCAAAATATCTGGACAAAGTTGTTGAGCTTGCTCCCCCCCGAAGTCCCCCCCAAGCCTAAGTTTTCAGCCTTTTTTTGAATTTTAAAATGATTTTTTAAAATCTTAACCCTCACCTTGCCATATGTCTGGGTTCCCCCAGACATTTTGAATATTTTCTGAAGATATGCCCAGACGCCATTTCCCTGTAACCCAGACATATGGCAGCCCTAGATTACTCCATTCTAGGGTAGAGAATGGCAGCCTTTAGTTTGCTACCTAGCTTTTGTTAGCAAGTTGCCTTAGGCTGCAATCTTATGCATACTTACTTGAATGAAAGCCCCATTGAAGTTGATGAGACTTAGGCTGTGCACACATCCCCATTTACATTCTCAATGCTGGCACCCATTATATCAGCCACAACTCATATCTATCTGGTGATTTCATATGAAATTCTAAGTTTTGATGAGTTGCCCCTTCCAAAATCAGCTTTAATCCAAATTGAGAAAAAGAACAACCTTGCTATGTTTTAAGCTGGTAATGTGTACACAGCCTTACTTTTGATTAAACATGCCTAGGATTCCAGTATGCAACAGCAGCAGCAAGACTACTCATCGCGAAATATTGGAAGACACAGGAGCTACCCACACTGGAAGAATGGCAGATGAAAGTTATGGACTACATGGAATTGGCAGAGATGACTGGCAGAATTCGTGACCAGGGAGAAGAGTCGGTGGAGGAAGACTGGAAGAAATTTAAAGACTACCTGCAGAATGTTGAAATGACGTTTGATTGAAAATAAGTGGTACTGGTAAAAAGATGTTTAAGAAAATGTAAATAGGGATTGATAATTGGAAATTGATACTTATAATAGGTTAATATCTTGAGTAAGGATAAATGTTAGAGGGTAAGGATTTGCTGAAATTAATATCTGAACTGGAATACAAAATGGGAGGTGTGAGGAGGTCAAGAAACTAGTGAAGGAAATATAAGATTTGAAAATACTAATCTATTTTCTGTTTTGATTATTGGTTTTTCTCTTTGTTCTTATTCTTTCTTTTTTCTTTTTTCTTTTGTTAACTGTTTTCTATTGTGCATTTTCTATGTGTTTTGTTTTTGTAGTTTAAATTCTGGAATTTGTTTTTATTGTTTGTGAAACTTTAATAAACATGATTATATAAAAAAAATAAACATGCCTAGGATTCCATTGTGGAATCAGGAGCTAGAATTTGTCACAACTTTCATTGCAACTACTTGGTGACGTAGCTGTTCTATGGGCTATTCAATGCCATTGCAATCTTTAGGGGACTTTGGGAGATTTTATCCTTGTGAAGGCTTCTGAGCAGTTGTTGACCTTGACTAAATGAAATTTTCTACCTGTGATATTTCATCTGAACTTTTTGGAAGTCTTATCTCCCTTATTGCAGGTGCCTGGGTCCCACAATGATAAGAGGGATTTTGCCCTCTACATAAAGCAGATCTTACCATTGGGAGTTGGGCACTCACAGTTGGAAAAACCAGGAAGATGGGGAAGGGTCTGTTGTGCTTTGGTGAGTATACCTTGCAGTTTTCAAGCTTCCTACTACAATTGTTAGGAAGGACAGAGGTTTCCTACAGAGTTGGTCTTAATAGCCATAGAGTGAATGTTCTAGAAAAGGTTTCACAGTATTGTCTTCTGAGAATGAGCAATAATGTTCAAAATGCTGTCACATGCTTTGGAACTCTTGTTATTAGAGTTATGCCAAATTTGTGCCAACATAAAATGTATGGGGGAAATGTGGAGCTACTGAGAGTGGGATTTCTCCAATATTTTTGAAAGAAGGCATCTTCCTGAGGTGATCCCGGGTAGTCAGAATCTACTTAGAAAACACTTAGATAACACTATCTCATCATGTCATCATTCAGTCAGTTAAATATAGCTATGTGATGATACCGTGAAGCCAAATCAGAGAGAAGGTTGGAAACTCAGGCTTCTTGGTGATGCCAGGTACAGTAATCAGCTGGGTTTGACTACACAGTGATGTTACAAAGCCAAATCAGAGTGAAGGGAATGCTTTTGGTGAACTATTCTGTTCTGCCTTGTAGCAGAATCCTAAAAATAACCCTAAAAGTGGGTATAGGGTGGTGCTGGTTCATCGCACAGGTGGTGCTTTGTGTGAAGCATGGCCCCTCCATTTTGATTCAACTCTACATACTGATGAAAAGATTTTTATCTGTTTCTAACACGTTCGCTTTTCTTTTGCAGGTTTGGCGGTTCTGCTGCAGCTGCAGCTTGGTGAGAAACTTTCCCTATATGGTTAATGAGACTAAAGTAAGGGTGGCTTTCTAGTGAGGCAGAGTGTTTAAACCAGCCATATTCACTATGCTGTTATAGTCCACAAGGGGTCACACAGTGAATATGACTGCTTGGGTAACAAATGACTATTACAGCATTAACGTGTCTGGAAGGGATAAAGCTCTTTAAAAGTATAGTTTATAGATATTTTGGCATGAGGATGCCATAGGGAAACAACTTTGGAAGCTCAGTAGGATCAATGAGAAGGAGACTAGACTACCCTGAAGGATGTTGGAGTTATTTCAAACCATATGTGATTATTCCTCCAGTTGTTCATTTTTTTTTAAATCACAGTACAGTCTTGCATGAGACACATGGTAGGAAAAGGGGATGTTTAACCCTTCCACCTGTTCATCTTTGAAAATAGTCATGCCTAGCTATTTTCCCACTCACTAAGGAAAATATAAAGGCTCCCTGTGCATGTATTTTTCCAACTTTGTACAATACTTTAAAACCCTCCAATTCTGAAACAAAGTAGCCCTTCTGCCAATCCATGCATTTTTTTTGGAGGGGGGAGACGGACATCTGTAAAGGAGAGCCTGGTATACATGCACAAAATCTCCCTGTTTTGGAACTCTGAGCAGGGAGAGCTAATATTCACAAGGAGGTCCCCTTTTACAGACACCTTCCCTGTGTGGGCAGTGGGAGGTGGATGGGGGAAATGCCCAACAAGGGCTAATTTGCAGCGAGTGGCTATTTTACTAGCTAGAATAGTTTTTATAGCATAGTTGTATAAGGCACAATGACAGCAAGGATGAAAATGAGCCCTGCAAATGTTGCTCATCTTGGTTTCACCCCTTTTCAGGTTCTGCCTACAAACTAGTGTGCTATTTCACCAACTGGTCTCAGTATAGGCCAGAGCCAGCCAAATACTTCCCAAACAACATTGATCCAAATCTCTGTACTCATTTGATATATGCCTTTGCCACTATGAATCAACATAAGATTGCCCCTTATGAATGGAATGATGAGGATAGGCTCTTCCCTGAATTTCAAGCACTTAAGAACAGGTCAGTATTTTCTTTCTCCAGAATGATTTGAAAACGGATGATTTTCCAAACATGTATGGAGGTGCAAATAGTATTGAAGACGGAATCACATATAACTGTTTTGATGCAAACGTGAGCACAAATAATCACGAATGCACAATAACAAACACATCTGGAGAGGCCCATAGTCTAATTACCATGTAAGTTTCATGCAAGCAAATCAAGATGAATCAATAGGTCATCTGAAGAAGCCCTGTCTATTTGTACAAGCATGTAACATGGATCCTTTTTTAAAATTTCAATTTCAAGAAATTGTTGCAAGAGATTTTGAAATAACAGAAATAATAATAATAATAATAATAATAATAATAATAATAATAGGCAACTTTGTGCCTTGGTTTTTGTTCAGCATCTCAACATTCCTTTAACATTTCACTTTTGACTCTGGAATCACCATGCAAGTTTCTAGACTGATATTCTCTTACATGTTTTACAGCAACCCCAATCTTGTCACACTGCTAGCTATTGGAGGCTGGAATTTTGGCACACAGAAGTGAGTATCCTTTCCACATACATACTAAACTGTGACAGTATTAAGACTCTGAACCCATAGAGTGTGTTCCTGTTGAGCATTTGAAACGAAAGCAGACATAAGGTTCAGGCCACAGTGATAGCTATGGACAAGCAATGATCTGAAATTAAATTCTGACACTGATTGAGGAATAAGGTATGGGTTGTGATAACAAACCACCCCAGTAGGGTAAAAGTAACTTTTGATGAGGGGTTCCAGTGACCTTGTTATCTAAGAATAGGGTCAATAAAAAGTGATGATAATTGACATGATACCTGCAGAACTGTGTATGCTGTGTTCTAAATAAAAACACAAAAGCAACAAATCACAATTTTGTGCTATGATAATCTAGTTCTATGCCAATAATTCTGAGTTCTGTATAAATTATTACAAAATGGACATATTTGCATATATTTCTTTCATTTGCACAACGTAATCTGATATGGCTAACCAGAGGAAGCTATTCCTTCTGACTTCTGAGCATGAGGGAATGTCCAACTGTCATACTTCTACTGGGTTCCTCTTACATGTTTCACAAGTCGCTTGCCCATGGGCAACATCTGCATGACTAGAGCAACATTTAAAGGACTCAACCCTATGAGTGGGGACTGATTGCATGGACTTCAGTCAAGGAATCAATGCTTTGCCAGGAAGGAATGCCGGTTACATGGGAAAGATCTATATGATCAGACCTCTGACCAGTGATTGGGCCATTTTAACATTACTTGAGCTGTGTTGGAGATGGTCTTGGAGAAGTGGCTCCAACATGGTTGTGATAAAGTTTATAAAGTACATAGCAGCATGCATTAAGTAAGGGAACAAATTTGATGCAATTCTTAGGGTGTAAATTGCGCATTCACTACTAATCTTTCACTGTGCTTTATACATACTCCTGATTATGGGAGTATGTGTGATATCAGTTGCATAAGAGAACATACATACATTAAACAGCATAATATATTTTGTTTAATAAAAAGTGAATGATATCTAAATGGCATGCAAGGGCATGTGGGAAACTATCTAAGAATCCCCTCTTCCTAGATTCACTGAAATGGTTGCCTCAGCTACCAATCGAAAAATCTTCATTGATTCAGTGATTGAATATCTTTGTAAGTTTGGGTTTGATGGGATTGACCTGGACTTTGAATACCCAGGATCGAGGGGAAGTCCTCCCGAAGACAAGCAACGCTTCACAATCCTGATTCGGGTGAGAAACCAAGACACTAGTTTTGATAATCCCTCGCAATCTGTGCTTCAGAAAATCAGCAGTAATGTTTGATTCCCAAAACCCCTTTGAAACCACACTTTCCTTATGTCTTACAGTTGTACATAAAGTTTATGTGCAGTTATTCACTACGCCGGATTTATGTCCTGCACAAAAGCTTAAATGATTGGGACAAAATATTTTTGGCATAATATTTTGTAGCCTTTCTGGCTTTTGTCACTTTAAACAACACAATTGTTAGATTAGCACTGCTACACCAGAGCTGCACACTGTACAACAGGTGACACTCTTCCTCCAAGGATTTAAAAGAATAGCAGCATCAGCAGCTAAAATATAAGCAACAGGGCATGACCAATAACTTAGTAATAATAATGACTTAAATGGGTGTAGGCATGTTGGTCACTTGCAGAAAACAATGGAAGAGAGTTCAGTAGCACCACAGGACACTAGTCTGTTAATCTTTAAGGCAGGAGTAGGGAACCTCTGACTTCTGAGCTGGATGTGGCCTGTGATGGGTTCTCAAATGGGTTCTCAAATAAAAGATTTTATGAGAAGCAATGGGAAGGGGCTGTTTCAATGTCTCCTATAGAAATGTGTGAATAATAGATACTCATGAGAAACAACAGTAAGGTTTGACATGATTCTCAATACTGTATCTCTCCATAGGAAATGCTGGCTGCCTTTGAGAACGCTAAATGTAATGGGAAAAGGCTTTTGATCACAGCAGCAGTTTCTGCTGGCAAAGGGACCATTGATGCTGGATATGAAATTGCTGCAATAGGACAGTAAGTACCAGGAAGCTCAAATGAGGATTTCAACTCTGCTCCTAAATCAGTGGTAGAATGTCCATTTTGTGCAGTTAAGTACCAGTGTCACTGATGAAAACCTAGGAAGATTATAGAGTCATACCATAGCCTGGTACTGGATTTCCCAGCGTTTCTTATGTCATTACTCCATGAGAGGGGTTCTCATATTTTTTACCCCAGGGCATCACTTGAGATAACTGAAAACTACCAAGGCCCACCTTGGCTCAGAGCCAGAGCCAGTCACATATTGGTGGTGGAGCCTGGCCTAGTAAGCTGGCAAATATCAACACCATTTTCTGCTGATATCTAATCACTCTCTTGAAATTGATAAATTCTTCTCCACAATTATTTTCTTGTGGAAAGGAATTCCATAGTTCAGCCTTCTTCGAGCTAAGTACAGAAATAATCTCTGGAGGTTTTGTAACTCGGAGTCCCTGTTTTGGGCAGAATCTGCTAATCCAGAAGTGCTGAGTGAAGACAGCTTTTGATTTTATATTTTCCCTTCTGCTTGTCCACAGGCTGCTCAAAGTATTTTTTTTTATTCTTGTGTTGCCTTTCTTCTCCCACTCTTCTATCACATTTCACTTGTACCCCATTCCTCTCCAAACTGTGAGTTTCTTTCACCTTTCCTCTCTACCCCTTTGACATTTACTTCCTCCTAGAGCATCTTCCCTCTCTTATCCTCTTCTCTGTTCCTAGTTTATTTATTTTTCTAAATATTTGTCTTCTGTCTTCAGCACCTCCTCTTGCCCTTTCCCCACATAGGAGGGAGATCTCCTTTTCCTCCTTGCTCCCGAACATCTGTGTCCTGACCACTATGTGAGGAGCTGCAGGTGTTGGCACTGGCCCAGCCAAAAACTACAGCATAGCTAAGGGGGCAGGGGCACAAGGTGGGTAAGTGAGGAGGTACTGTGGCACTGAGGCCCCCCTAAAAGTGGTCCAAGGCCCACTGGTAGTCCCCAGCTCACTGCTTAAAACACAGTGGTCTGTAAGAAACCATGTACTAGCTATAGCACATGGTTTTGTTTGATTTATTCCAGACTTTTAGATTTCATCAGTGTAATGACATATGACTTCCATGGTGGTTGGGATACCTGCACAGGACACAACAGCCCATTGTATGTGGGATCCAAAGACCAGGGTGATTTAAGGTATTTCAACTGTGTAAGTAAAGCCTCCTGATCCTAGAAATGCTATTATTGTGTGTTTTTCATGAGACAGATGAATATACTGAGTCCTAATTCCACCCTTCCCCTTTTCCTCAGGATTATGCCATGCAATACTGGAAGGACAATGGTGTCCCAGCTCAAAAGCTGCTTATGGGATTCCCCACCTATGGGCGCACTTTCAGGCTTACTTCATCAGATACAGGTGTTTGTGCACCTGTATCTGGCGCTGGCTCTGCTGGCCCTTACACCCGCGAGGCAGGCTTCTGGGCCTACTATGAGGTAACTCTCTTGCGCAACTCTCTTTCAAGCTCCGCTCCGCTTGTCAGGCTTTTCATGCAGGCTAAATGTGATATGACTGTGTATATGTTTAGTTCCTGGGTCAAAGGGGGAGTACTTGAAGAAGGAGCTTCCTGTAGAGGTGAGTAGGAGGAAGAAGCCCAGAGACCTAGGAGTAAGCAAGGCTCTTTGTCTGCTGTAAAGCAACTCAACAACTGCTTGCTTTAATAAGCACTTTCTCTGCCTATGTTGGACAACCTGGAACAACAGCATCTTATTAAAAAATTAATTAAATGGCAATTCTAGAGAAAAGGATGAATGTGGAAGTATCCTTAGTTGGAGCTGAAAGACTTAGCATTCCATGTCCTGTCGCCATCTTGTGCTCTTGCAACATTGCTTAATGGCAACAGGTCCGCTAATAATGTCCCATGCAATATGAGAGGACTACCACATAGCGCAGTTGGCATGGACTAAGACTGATAAACTAATGGATTGCATGTTCTCACAGTGCTGGCACATGTTCCCAAGTAGTGGCATTATTGGAAGGCCACCCCTCCCCACATACTATACTCAGTCTTAGATTATTTAAACACCCAATTAGAGAACCGGACTACAATAGTTTTGTCATAAATGTTTCTCTCTATAGCTATCATGCTTATGCCAGCATTTTAAACAATATCAGACATTTACCTTATCAAATGTGATTTCTTGTGCTCAATAATAGGTGCTTAGCTGTGGCTTGCTTTTCTTATCCTCTGTTTCCAGGTCCACACCCTCTTTTTAGATTTGTTCTAGAGGTCCAGTTTGAAATATTAATGATTTACTCTACACAGAGGTTCAGATCAAGGCCTTAGAAAAATGTGGCCATTCAGAGATAGATGTGTCAGGGGATGCTCTGATATGAGAGAAAATCCTTCTCAGGAAACCCTAACCCTTATTAGTTTTTAGGTGCCTGAATCAGCACAAAACAGGGGCCAAAGCTGAGCCCACAATGATGTCCTCTGGTATTAAGAATTGCAGAATGATTTTTTTTTTGGTAATGTTTTCACAGATTTGCACATTTTTAAAAACTGCCACAAAAGAATGGATTGATGACCAGAAAGTTCCATATACCTACAAGGGTAATGAATGGGTTGGATATGATGACATTTGCAGCTACAAATACAAAGTAAGATGAATGTGTTTCATTTTCTTTTTACCATTTTCCTAAAATTAGGACATACGTGGACTGCATGTTTGAACTGACATGGGATTTAGCAAAGATGTGAATTATCGCTGTCCAAATAAGAAGTGGTTTGAGTAACAGATATGAAATGAAAAGGAAAAATGCTGTGGAATTTTTTTATTAAATAGCTTTTTGTTTTGTTTTTTGCCAGGTCAAATACCTGAAAGAGAACAATTTTGGAGGTGCCATGGTTTGGGCAATTGATCTTGATGATTTTCTGGGTACATTCTGTAATGAAGGAAAATATCCTTTAATAAATGAGCTGAAGAGACTTCTTGAATCAAATGGTAAGCTGTTTCCAGAAGGGTAGCCATGTTAGGATCTTGTGGCATCTTAAAGATGAGCAAATTCCCTATGGCAGAAGTGTTCATGGGATGGATACAGTTCATGGCATGAGTTGCATGAAGTAGCAAACAGATATACAAACAAAAAGGGTGATGGTGGGAATGTAGAGGACTGAGGTAAGAGGAAAATGAAATGCAGAAAGAACAGACTGTGTTGATTACCTGAAAGCAAGATAGTGACAGTGACAAATTAGCAAGGCAGCAGTGATCGTGATGACACCCTGGCATTAACTTAATCTCAGTTTAAGCTACCAGTGACAGAAATGAATTGCCTGATAAACTATAGTTCAGCGGTTTCCCACTGAAGTTTCCATCTGTAACTCCTTTGTTCAATGATCTAGGACACTTGGAAAACTTATTCCTGCTCAGTTATGTTATTGTTAAGTAAATAGGCATGGTTAAGTAAATAGAATATTTGACTTACTGTTTAAATAATGCTTCCAATATGGCTCCAAGACTAGGAATAGTTATACACTGCTCCTAAATCACCAGAAACAGTGTGAATGCTTAAGGATTCAGTCTCTGGCACGTGGTCATAACTGGTGACCTTGCACAGCAGCAATGTCAGGATCTTAGCACAATTGCTACGCCTCTGCTGCTCACACAAGGACACTCACATTGGCAGTGCGGAATGGAGCAAGGTTTCCCTTTATTTTTTTATGTTGCATTCCCTGGGCTTCTCATACTTAGGACATAATATCCTGGGATTATTTTAACCTCAGAATGATTCCACATAGGGCCAGATTTAGGTTTGATGAGGCCTTAAGCTACTGATGGTAATGGGGCCCTTTATATGTCCAGCTGTCCTTTGTCAACAACAAAATGTCGCTGTTTTTTGTGTTGAATATATGCTATACAGTGGAACCTCGACTTACATATGCCTTGTCTCACGGATGTTCCAAGTTGCGTCCGCCGCAAACCTGGAAGTAAACACTGGGTTTGCCATGATTTGTGCATGCCCGGAAGCAGCTTCTGTCATCTGTGCAGAAGCGCTCTACCGCCAAATTTGTTGATCATTTTAATACTTTATTTATTTGTAATTAAATTCATTAATGGTTTTATTACAATCAAGCAGCATATACCGGTAAATGTTGTGAATCAATCAATCAATCAATCAATCAATCAATCAATCAATCATGAAGCCATTTTCTAAAGTGTGAGAAGAGGACCATGCCTGTAAACAAACAGTGGAAATAAGCAACACCGAGTTGGGGATTCCCCTTGATATATCCATCATATGATCTCATATAATATGATCATATGATCCCATATAATTATGAACATACAGAATTCCTTTACAGGGTTCTGTGTTCAATGGGAGTCACAATTTCCCAAGCCTTAAGCCTGTCTCCCATGTGAAGTGCAGGTCAGCCCCTAGTTGATCATGTACCTCAATGAAATGAATAGCATTTGCAAGAAGGCAAGTAGACTGGACACCTTTGGTTTACATACGCACACAATGAGCTTTGCCTGGGAGCACTTTCTTATTTATTTATTTGTATCTAAATTGATATGACCTGTTTGCATAAACACACCTTCCCTGGGTGGCTTAGTCCTTTAGTATGATTCCGTAGGAATATGATTTTCTCACTGTGTTGTTAAATATTAATTTTAGAGCCTATTGTGCCAGACTGCCCTGGTGGTGTAACTCCAACCCCTTCCACAACTACTACTACAACTAACGGAGGAGGAGGAGGAGACCCTACTCCTCCTCCTGCAACTACAACTGTGGGGCCCCCAGTGCCTGGTAACTTTTGTGCCAACCAACCCGATGGTATGCATGCGGACCCAGAAGACAAGACCAAATTCTACGTATGCGCTAACCATCAGACTCACAGTTTCAGCTGTGCAGCTGGATTGGTTTTCGATGACAGCTGCAAGTGCTGCAACTACCCTTAAATATTAACAGGTGGTTTCTATCAAGGAGAGATGATTAAAATTATGTAGCCTTGTGGTCCTCAGCAGACCCCTTTGCCTACAAATAAAATCTACCAGGCATGGCTAAAGTATGTTTGTGCTGATGTCTTTTTGGTAAAATATATTGGCTGGGTGTTCTTACTTTCATTCATGATAAATTTAAAGAAGAAGATGTGACTTTTTATGTCCCTGGGCAAGATGTCTTGGAGCTAAATGTAGCTCACCCAACACAGGCTCGTGCATAGGAGGGAATCACCAAAGGGACTTGAAAATGGGGAGGGCATAATCCAAAGGCATACGATGCAGCAATTTTGTTAAAGTTAATACTAGCAACAGAGGAAGTTTTCTTTATCTAGCCCAGCACTGTCTACTCTGACTGGTAGAGATTCTTTAGATTTCCAGGCGGACAGTATTTCACAATTCCTGCTACCTGATCTCATTTTGTAGTTTTCTGTTGTGAACTGCCCTCAGAACTTTGGATGAAGGGCAGTATACAAATTCAATTAATAATAATAATAATAATAATAATAATAATAATAATAATAATAATAATAATTGGAGATGCCAAAGATTAAACCTTCAGCATGCTAAGCATCCCTCCCCAGTCCAATCTCAGTGTGGTGATTGCTTAGATGTGAAATTGCCCAGGAATTCCGTGTATTCTGCCCCCCATTCCATCACAGAAAAACAAACAAATAATAATAAACAGTATCTTAATTTAGGCTGGATTCTGCCCAAATTAATAGTGTTGCATGTTATCCCAATCTTTGAGTGATTCAAGATTCCAGAGGTTCCAGGTGTGCTTACTCACGGTCCATGTTTCCTTTTGGAAGTGAGGCACAGTGGAGACTGTGGTGTCTTTAGGATATGTGTTTATTTACATAACCTGAGCCTACGATGCAGGGTTTCACAGCATTAACCCCTCCTATGATGGAGGGGTTCACAGCATTAACAGAAACAAGAGGGTCTTGTTTCTCCTATAGCTGCAGCCTTGGATTCAAATAGACACCAGCCATGGGTCTAACCCTCTCTCCAGCTTGCTGCCTTTACCAGACTGCAACCTTTCCCCTCCAGGTCACATCCCAGCCAACTCTAAACCCTTTATTTTGTTCTTCTGAGCAGGAGGGTTCCCAATCACTTGACATCTAGTACAGAGCCCTTGCTGTCTTAATGGCTTTCTTAATGGCTTAGCACCTTCCTTTTGTCCTTCTAATGGCCCATAATCTCAGTTGGTTTTCTGCTCAGAAAATTGGCCTATCTTATATACTGTATTAACAATTGCCTTGATTAAATTCTAACCTCTACTGGGCCCAGGAATTTAGAGGAGTCTGGTACCCACAAACTCATAACAATATCACTCTGTTTAGAAATGACAACCCACCTTTTAACTTGCCAAAATACCCTAGCTGAGATCCAGAATAAATTAACAACACAACATGGGCGTGCAATACTGATGAAGCTCTGTGGAGCGGTGGAGTTACCGCTGCATCTGCAATCTGGTTACTCAGCAGAAGGTGGTGGTGGGGAGAGGTAGATTGGGTCTGAAACAGGCTTTCTGCTGGCGCTGCCAGTTGGGAGAGTAGCTTGGGCAGACCCCATTTCAGGGCCTTCTGTGGGGCTGCACTGGCAGCGATACCCCTGGCTAGCATCCTGCATGTCTGCAGATTCAGTGGGTGGGGTGGGTAAGGTCTGTGCTGGTGGGAGGCTGGCTGCACTGGCTGAAATGACCAAAGGAATGACTCCACTCAGTGCTTTTTTCTGGGGGGACACAGGGTGTGCATACCCCTAAACATTTTGTGAAAGCCGGTCACCTTCTGAGGTGGGCTGGGTTGCAGTCAGGCCTTGGACTCTTCCTGCATCCAGCGGGGGGCGTGGCTAGTTCCCTGCACCATAGGGGGAATCCCAGTAGTGTCATGGCCACAGCCAGACAGTCTGGTTGGCTAGGGAGCGTGGCTTGCGGCATTTAAACAGCCACGTGGCCGAGAGTTCGCCCTTCTGTTCCTGCTTCCTCGGATCTATGTTTGGCCTCATTGAGGGGCAATATTTCAATATGAGTTGGAAAATGAGAGTACCCCTAAACATTTTTTTAAAGAAAAAAGCACTGCCTCCACTCAATCCAAACCACATACATGAGAGGGGTGTATATGTTGAATTGCATTAAATATCAAGTTACAAAAAATAAAATATAAATAGCAGAAGGGCAGCAGTCAAATAAAGAGGCACAATTAAATCCCAAAGCAGCAGTAGAAGATCATCATGCCACAGTGCAATCAGAAGCACAGGCAAATAAATTATTTTTAATCCCTCTCCTACAATTTAACAAAGATGGCAGCAGATGGACATTTCCAAGGCAGGCTGGCCCAAGAACAGATGGCACTTCAGGAGAAGGGCATGTTAGGTGCCCAGGCCCCATTGTTCAACTTCTGATTGCCTTTTGTAAGCTGCCTTGGATCCCATTTTGGAGGGAAGGCATGGGATGTGTTGTGAACATTAGTTCTACTAAGAGTAGATGTATTAAGCGATTTGAGTAACTTAGGTCCCTTCATTTCAGTTGGCTGGATTCAACTACCTGGTTCCACTAGCAGAAGCCAGTGCAATGACTCCCACTAGCACAGAGGGGCTTTTCCAACTCTCTCTTCCCCTTGCATGCCCCCAAGTCTGCTCTGGAGGGTCAGAAAATCCCTGGAACAGCAGTTTGGGAGCATGCTCCAATGGGCAAACAGAAATGTTTGCGCTAATGGTACAATCTTCTTAGAGCACTGTTGAATTCCCCAATGGGTCTACTCTAAGTAGAATTTATTTAAACTTGTCGGGTTGATTCCAAGTAATAATTTATCCCTTTCATATATGGTGGAACATTTGCACACACAGATATGTAAATCTGTATTTATTTGTGCCATATATAAGCAAATGTAAAACAGTTCATAGCATAGAGGAACCTCTACAATTTAAAAATAATGTGCCCAACATCAAGAAATTGAAGTGTTCACCAACACTGGGTGGGCCACTGCTAAATAGTGTTTACAGTAGATGGCAGTCTTGGAATGTTAATCTTAGTCCACTAGCTCAAACCATCACCTCTCTCTCTCTCATCATAATAATCAACAGCAACATCCACTGAGTGTGTTGTAAACTAGATGAGTGGAATTTGATTTGTGCAGTGTTCTTGGTTTCTCTCTGCATTACATTATCCTATGCCCCCTAAAATCACTCCTGAGGGCCAAGCAACCCTCTGAATAGCACGTGTGCAGCAGGGCATGGGGATGCTGCAGAGGGATGAAATTTGTAGTTGTGCACACACTTTCAGAAGTGTACACTGAAAGCACATGGGGTGGGGCAAACAGGTGTGATTCCCATTTGGCTAGAGATGATACACATGATCAGTGCCAAGTGGTTACAGGCATACCATTATACTTTACTTCCCTGTCTGGTATAATGTATTCCTTTTGGGAAAGTATCATATTTTCTTCTTAAGGCTGCATTGTTAAGGGCAAACCTCTTGTGATAATGAGGAGCAGCTTATTAGCTATGTGCACAATTTATGCATGATGACTAAGATATTACAGTGGTACCTCGGGTTACAGACACTTCAGGTTACAGACTCCGCTAATCCAGAAATATTACCTCGGGTTAAGAACTTTGCTTCAGGATGAGAAAAGAAATCGTGTGGCGTGGCGCAGTGGCAGTGGGAGGCCCCATTAGCTAAAGTGATGCTTCAGGTTAAGAACAGTTTCAGGTTAAGAACGGACCTCCAGAATGAATTAAGTTCTTAACCCAAGGTACCACTGTATTGTTAAATACCATGGTGATTTTTAAAAATGCATAAAATTAACACTGAAAAACTTTTGCAATAGCTGAACTTTGTAAACCTTTTGTGGCCTGGGCAGGCCAGGAACTAGTTCCCATGTCTTGTTCCTCTCTAAGGAATCAAGTTCAGCCTTCATGGCATTTAACCATGGCTCAGCACCCTCTGAGGTTAAACTTTGGACCTCTTGGAAGCTTGAAGGTTCCCAAACCTTCTCTGAGTTACTAACAACAGCTGTATCTACGACGACTGTTTTAGCAAACTCTTCAGCATACCTTTTGGGTGGTTTACCCTATGTGGCCCTTTCAGATCTGCATCCTATACACAACTATGGGCCTGGGCAGGCTGCAGGTGGCAACAGAAAGCAAACTAAAAATGCTTTTGCAGTTCATCAAAACTATCCAGCAAATAAATTATTATTTTAATTTCTCTATTGCTGCGTTGAATATTTCATTCCAGCTAAGCGTTAACCACAAGCAGGGTGCTACAGTATACCTGAGCAATAATATCTGCTATGTGAAGTATGGACCCACCATATGGGCAGGCCGCAGGCCGGGTCGTCCTCTTATATAGCTGCTGGGATTGACAAGGCATCTGACCCTCACCTGAATCTCATAGCTCTCCTGTAGCTGCCTCTGATTAGTTATCATTTAACTCTTGGGGAAAATAATTAGCATCACATGTCATGCGCATGGAAGTTGCCGAACCAATTAACCAACTAGAAGGATTACTGTTAATAGTGCCCGTTTTCCTATAACTTGATATTGTCAGACAAATAAATGAGAGACACAGTGGTATATGGATACCAAAGCTCTGCCCACTCCAGCCCTGATGGCCAGCACTTATATTTCCTCAGCCCAGCCCCCTTGCTCCTCCTTTGGCTGCCTCTGTCCAATCAGCCTGGTTGAAATTCCTATTGGCTGTTTGCTAGAACCAATCATAAAAGATACACCCATTTCCTATTACCTTTTATGGGAGACAAAGAGCTATATTTCCTTCTATCCATAAATGGCAGACAAGTAGCCATATATCTTACATTTGCCTCGACAAGGCACCTTAATTACCAGATCATCTTTGCCCTATTGCCCTATTGCCCTATTACCCCTTCACTCCAAAACAGATGGCTAAAACAGATGGCTCATGGTTTTAATTTTTATCTTAAACAGAGATCTTGGGTTCACCTTCTAACACACCATCAATGAAATAAGAATCTAACATAAGAATCTAACATTTCTTACTTTCTAAATCCTTTGCATAATTACATTAAGCCAATACATTTCATACATTAACATATAGCTTTTTAGAAGGAAAGGAAATTAGTAAAAACAGTTTCCAAAAGCAACCCCTTAAATTTACACCCCCCTTTCAAGCCAGCTGCTGTTCCTATTAGCTCTTGCCCTTTAACCTTATGAAAATATGGCTCAAGTCTAATGGGAGGCACCTAGTATTATTTTCTGTTAAACAATAAATCTCACTATTTACTAACTCTTAATTGTGTTTTTGCAGCTTGATTGTATTCTGTAATATGTATGGTCACTGTAACCTTTGCTCCCAGCCTGTAATTTCCTTTTACAACTTTGAGGTACTCGTCTCCTGCTAATGCTATAAATCAGAGGGGCCCTGTTTAGGAAGATAAACCTCTGCCAAAGTACTTAGCCAGCTGGTTTCTGCCTGGCATGAAAGATACAAACATTTACAAATATATTTTTAAAGCTCATTTTAAAATACAGGTCTTGATCAGATGCCTCAATACCAGTGTTCAGTGATGTTTTTTCCAGCAAATGTACCATGTGGGTGGCATGTCTGCATCTTTAATCAGGCTAGGAGCTTGATTATATTATCCACAATTTGTTTATTTGCTTCAGAAAACAGCAGTGTCATCATAGCTTCCATAAAGTGTGGCGTCATAAAGTGAGTGATAAAATGGATTATGTTTACATCACTACTACAAGCCCCAAGTTCACATGCAGCCATTTCCATTAATTCACTGGGTAGCCCTGGATAAATGGATATATCTCAGCATTCGGCTTCAATCCTATGCACACAACTTTAAGTGTCATTGAATAAAGTGGGTCTTATCTTGTAGTAAACACACACAGAATTGCTCTTTACATTCCCAGTCTGTAAGTGTAAAAAGTACTATAGAGTTGGTTCATTCAGTTCAATCCTTTGCCCCAAGAGCATTCATTAAAAGATAGCCATAGCAACTTCTGTAAAAAAGGACCTAATGAGGAAATCTTCCAACCTCATTAGGTGACAACTCTGTTCCTGGTTGGTTCTATTCATTTGGCTGTTTTTGTAGCCTCTCAAATCTACACATCTATAAAATTGGACTTTTAAAAAAATCCTTCCAACTAGACCATCATAATCTCAATGGTCATCATCATGTGGTCTTCAACAAAATTGCTTTCCGGTCTCATCCAAAATATTCTCCAACTTTCCCTATCTTATGCTATGGCTTTTGTGTTGTTCGCTTCAGTTGACCAGAAATAGAAATGTGAGCAATGTAACCTTCATAATAAGCGTATAAAAACATTTCCCTCTGAATAATTGCTGTGGAAGAGTCTAACTTTGGCTTTGCATACGTGAAGGCAAACCAAGGCCGTTGAATAGGAAAGCCAAATGGGTATTTTCAAAACAATAGAAACTGCTTTGCTGTGGATATGGCAGGCTAAGTACAAACAGAGGGAGGTGGCTGGTGAGGCAAGAATAAATAGCCTTGACTTTCTTTCATTATTAGATGAAGCTCAATCAGTCAAGCTACTTGTCACGTTCTGAAGGTTAAGTTGACACCATGCCCAGTTAGAACATTTCAAAGAGTTTGCTCTGATTGATCAAATGTTTGCTCCACTCTTGCCAATATTTATCTTTATTCAAGGGGCATTCAGCAGAAAGATGCCAAAGGGGAGGAGGCTATTACTGAAGAAGTACTGAGTCACTGCACTTCTCTTATATCACCCTATCCAAGTCAACAAATCTGAGAAACTCAGATGTTGAACATCTGAATTGCTCTATGACTGGCTCAACAAATAGCATCATCAAAATGGAACCACCTAATTAAACCAGGGCTGTGGAACCTGTGGCCTTCCAGATGTTCTTGAACTACAACTCCTATCATCCCTGATCCCCCCCCATGCTGGTTGGGCCTCCAACATCATGGTCCAACACCATCTGGAGGGCCAGAGGTTCCTCGCGACTGTATTAAAACCCTGGGTACTTTGAATATTAGTGCTATGGTTTATTTCCAGCCTGCCATCAACATGGAGAGAGAGCATCACCTGCTGATTCAAAATTGATTATGAAACCTGCCGATGTAGTCCTGGATGTATGATGGATCAACACAAATATTTGACTAGGATATGCAACAAAATATATTTGAATATGCATAAAAGCAGAAACCAGTGACATCATGTTCTGCACCATTTTTCAAAAGCATGCAAAAACTGACCCTGACTGTATTTGCCATGCAAATTTGTTATGGGGGTATAATTTCAAACAATAAGAGAATTTGTTGTCAGGTGAAATGTACACACATTTTTGCTGGGCCCACTAGGATAAGACACCTGCAGTTTTATTTGTTATTATTTTATTACATGAATATCCTTCTCTCCCCCTAAGGAGCTCAGGGAACATAGATGGGTTTCTTCCCTATTTTATTCTCACAGCACCCCGTGAGAATAAAATAAGGTCAGGTAACAGGGGATGGAAATTCAGTTCACATTTAAAGCAGAATCTATAAAATTTGCAAAACAATATGAAAACCACAACACAACCATCTTTCAATGTTCACACTTACCCAAATTTTGCAAGGGAGTTCCCCAACCAAAAAATGTTTACAAAAATGCATATATTTGGAAAAAGTGTGCATTAAAATGAATACAGTCATACCTTGCAGCCAATCAGAAGCTGTGATTTGGTTTTTGAATATTTTGGAAGTTGAAAGGACTTCTGGAACGGATTCTGTTCGACTTCCAAGGTACAACTGTATCTTAGTGAAAATAACACACAAGCCTGCATTATATTAGGAGAACTTGCTAACAACAATAAACTTCATCCAAAAATGTGTTTATTAGGAAAAATTCACACTAAAATGCCGAAGAATTTTCACCAGGACAAAAATATATAAAAAAAAATTGCTGCAGAAATGTAGAGAACTGAATTGAAGATTGGAAAAACGAGAATCTGAGAGAACCAAAATGGACACATCCTTCCCATCCCTGGTAGTGATTGTTCCAAGAGCAGTTCCCCTAGTTTGACCATTATATCACATGGGTTCTCTTTAGGTCTTTGCCAGGGTAGAGACTTTTGAAGTGATAGTCAGATGCTCAAGTTGCTGTTGCCCTTGAATACATGAGATTTTATTGATTGTTCTATTTGTCTGGGTAGTATGCAATCTGGTGGGTGTACCACAGGTGTGTGGGTTCCACAGTGATAGCTGGTATTTCGGCCTCCATATAAAGCCTTGCTCATCTCCAGATCTGGACTTCCATTCGAAGTCAGGAGGAAAGATGGGGAAATGTCTGCTGTGGGTTGGTAAGTAACTCTTGCATTCTCGAGACCTGCCAACTGTTGAAACCAGATTTTTTTAAAAAAACATCCCTGGAAAGCTTTGCATTATGACATCTTTCCCTATTAAGTTTTGCATTAATACACAAATTTTGCTAAAACATTTGCTTAAGGGCAGATTCAGTGGGTGAACAGTTTCTTTGTGGTCAGGGTCATTTGATGGCCCGATATGAGATCAGGAAGTCTTATTACTGGCAACCCACTTTCCCAAGCGGGAATTTCAGAGGCACTTCTGAGTTTAGGTTCTTTGGATGAGAAAGCATCAGTGCTTTGAGAGCATTCAATTTGTTCACAAATATAGAAGCAGCTCATAGTGGAGCCGACAGGAAAGCTGCTCATCTTGCACCAACCCCTCAAAGACAACAGTTGCACTCCAGGGATATTTCCACTTCATCAAACACACAGTCTCCAAATTCAAAAGGCCAAACTGTTTCTCTGTCATCTCCCTTAGCACTGGGGCATGGGGAGGTGGGACACACGAAGGAGCTGATTCAGTGAAGGCTGCCTCGCCAGTGTAAGTACCAGAGCTGGGAATGTATCACAGCTTCAAGTCCTCCTACTGTTGGCCATGGGATAGGTTTGTATTCTTAGACATAACACACTTTGGGTAGCTTTATGGATGCTGGGAAAACATTAACAATGGAATGGAACCCTGCTCATGGTGTTTCTCATTTGCTCTTTTTCTATTATTCTTATTCTGTCATTTTCTTTTGCAGGCCTGGCCATTTTGCTGCACCTGCAGCTGGGTAAGCAGCTTATTCGTTTTATTAGTTTGTGTCCATGTGGCTGCATTAAATATGTGAAGATGCATCATGACCTGATTCCCACTAATGGAAGGAACTGAACACCAATAAATAAAGTCACACTAATGAAACATTTACAAGATGCCGCTCCCACCAATTTCTCTGAAATACAGAAATAGGGGCACAGTAGGGACAATGATTTACTAGGAGCAGGCAAGAACGTACAGACTGTTCCTGGTACAATAAGAGGGACAAGGGAGTACATGGCACTCATGGGGATAACTGAGCTCAAGGTTGCAATGACATGTTGTTGTCACAGGGAGAGGGACTGG
The DNA here is from genome assembly GCF_964188305.1 of Podarcis bocagei. Taxonomy (NCBI): domain Eukaryota; kingdom Metazoa; phylum Chordata; class Lepidosauria; order Squamata; family Lacertidae; genus Podarcis; species Podarcis bocagei. The sequence goes on along the minus strand of NC_138129.1, from coordinate 45,381,306 downwards.
AAGATGAGGGAGAGGGAAATACCTCAGTATAAAATACAGTGGTACCTCAGGTTACAGATGCTTCAGGTTACAGACCCCGCTAACCCAGAAATAGTACCTCGGGTTAAGAACTTTGCTTCAGGATGAGAACAGAAATTGTGTGGCGGCGGCGCAGCGGAAGTGGGAGGCCCCATTAGCTAAAGTGGTACCTCAGGTTAAGAACAGTTTCAGGTTAAGAAAGGACCTCTGGAACGAATTAAGTTCTTAACCCGAGGTACCATTGTACAGAAGTCCAGCTCAGATGATATGTAAAATCTAAAAATCCTTAGTTTAGTCATATTATTGCTGAAGAAAATGCATGTAAGAACAAACCCTGTGTGACTTGACTCAGTCATTGAATGTGTGACATGAATAAGCCACAAGCAGAGGTTTCTTCTGCCTAATTAACTGTGGTTTTCTTTTCTCCATCCAGGCACAGCTTATAAACTCGTGTGCTACTTCACCAACTGGTCTCAGTATAGGCCAAGCCCTATGGCGTATTTCCCGGAAAATGTCGACCCACAGCTTTGCACCCACTTGTGTTATGCCTTTGTTACTATGAAAAACAACGAGATAGCACCTTATGAATGGAATGATGAAGAACTCTTCCCTCAGATCCAAGCACTGAAAGAGAGGTCAGAATTATGAAGTTGTGTTAAGGTAGCTTATCTGAATCCTGCTTATAAATACAGGGTGATAAACAGTGATAGAGAAGACAGGCTGAGTGATATACAATGAAGTAGTTTCAATAGTGCTAGGTCTCTGGCTGCTCCTCCCTCTCTTTTCCCCACATGCCCCTTGCTCCCTCCCCATATCAGTTCTGGAGAGTTGGGGGAACCTACAGAACACATTTGAGGCATGCATGGGCGAAGGAGAGGGAGTGGAAGTTCTAAAGTGCAGCCAGAAATTCATGCGCTAATTGAACTACCTTGTTGGAAGCCACTCATTTAAATCAATGGGCATAAATAAAGTCCATTGATGTCACACTGTAATGACTTAGCTGGGTATTATCCATACTCTGCAACAGCTATAAATGCAGAATAAACTATCAGCACAGCACCAGTGCAGACACATATCTCCTTCTTGTGCCTGCATCTGTGGCACAGAAGAATTTGGTTGCTGTTGATTCTTGTCTCTGAAGGTAGTGGCAGAGTAAATTTTGGATTTCTTCCACTACTTCACTCTATAATTCTGTTGTTCACATGTTGCATGCAACTCATTTTGGTAGAAGTGGAATCTGCTGTTGTGCCTAAGGTGTCAAACAAGGGTGAGATCTCATGGATTCCTTCTAGTTTCAGATATTGGGTCATCAGTGCTGCATTGCGCATGCTGCATAATTCCATTGTATGGCAAAGGGTGATGTGAGCAAGTGGCTGCCAGTGTCAGTGTGGCCGCACAGCCAGATTTTATAGTTGAAAGGTGCAGTGCAAACACTGTCATTTTTCTTTATCATTAAAGAAAATTGTGTTGAGGGAGGGGTGTTTAAAAGCAGCAAAATAATTGTGCTCTTTGTACTGTGTCTGCCTTTTCTCACAGGAATTCGGAACTGGTGACACTGCTCTCAATTGGAGGATGGAACTTTGGCACTGAATTGTGAGTCTTTTCCTATTCATTTTATGCTGGCACCACTGATGGTGAGAAGGTTTCTGATAACACCATACATAGCCTGATTCCACTTCATGGGACATTACGCCTTGTTCTGCTATGTGCCAAAGGTTCATTGAATTCTGATGAAATATGTAACCCTACTTATGGTAGGTTTTTTAAAAATAATACTCTGCAGTTTTCCAGTGATCATGCCCAAAGGAATGATTGTGAGGTTGGGTGCTGGAAGGTGTTAATTGCTCAACACCAATTCTTGTCACGATGCCTATATTCTTCATTGGTGTACTGTTGTGGAGATGCTCTCTGTACATGGTCAAAGGCTTTTGTCAACATCTAATAAACAAACCATTGTTTATACACACAAGGTAAAACTTTGCAGATTCTGTCTCCTGCTAATCTGCATAAGCCAAGCTGATTTGCATTTCACTGAAGTGTGATATTACTTCAAAGATCAGAAACGCTCTTTGTCAAGATTTATAATTTGTATTCAACAGAGAAATGAAGCATTAATGTAATAAGGCGTGATAATGAGTACAGTGATGATGGCAAAAATGGGTTTTGGAAAATATTGAAATGTTGTGGTTCAGCATGATTACCGGTATGTTCAGCACATGCTCCAGCTCATATGAAGCACTTCTAAGTCCCAGATATTTCTGAACAAAGAATTAATGAAGAGTGCTTAACTCTGCTGTGTTATGCTCCAAAGTTTGTTTTTGTCTGCACTAGCAGGAAAAAAAATCATATTTAAGAGTGGACTTCTCCACAGGTTCACCATCATGGTTTCTACAGCTGCGAACCGCGAGACCTTCATAAATTCAGTGATTGCATACCTCCGCAAATATGGTTTTGATGGAATTGACCTAGACTTTGAATACCCAGGCTCTAGGGGAAGCCCTTCTGAGGACAAGCAACGCTTTACCACCCTGGTTCAGGTAGGAATGTCACCTCACCTGAATACACCAGTTGCAAATATTCTTGACCAATTTTACCTCCTTTACCCAAGACATTAATAAATTCATTTATCCTCTTCAATAAGCATTGCTCACCATTCATGTATCATAGGAAATGCGGGATGCCTTTACAAAGGAAGCTGCAAGAAGCGGAGCGTCCAGTCTGCTGATCACAGCTGCAGTGTCTGCTGGTGTGGAAACGATTGATGCTGGATATGAAATTGCTAAGCTAGGGCAGTAAGTAGAATTCTCAAGATACCCTGGGTCTAATTCAATGTGATCTTGCACAGTTATTGTATGCAGAAAGTACACCCTCTCCTTTTATAAATACAGGAACAGGTTGAAATCATAATGGCCATCTTTCCTAAATACAACAATTAATGCACCCTTTGTAAAAACACACATTACTAGGGTTGGTTTTCGACACTGCACATGAGCTCCTCAAATTTACCAGGACTGACAATTCTCTTGAAATGAATGGGATTTCCAAACCAGTGTTTTAAGGATCGGGTTTTAATATCCCTTGTAAAAGATCCTGGGAGATTCATTAGGTGTGGATGAGTGTTGGGCTCTTGCTGTTAGGATTGCAGTGGCTCCTCAAAGTCTGAGAGATTACTGAGATGCATGTTTTAGTGGATAAAGGAAGAATAAATTTTAACTGATTTAGAAGAGTAATGGACACTTTTTATTCAGAATGTAGTCTATATTGTAACCATGTAACACTGCAAAAACGTGTTTTGGCAATTGCTTTTCTTTCTTAACAAAAATAATAATAGACAAAAGTAATTAAAAATGGGAGTAGGATGCTTTGTGCTCCCCCTCCCACTCATAGCCATAGGTTGTATCCAGTTGTGACCCTCTGCTGATGGAAGGCACTTGGGCCTATCACAAGTTTCTGTTGATGGAAATGAGGAAGACAATTTTTCCTGATTTTCTCTTCTCTCTGCACTTCCCTCAAATCTGCTCAAATGGGTTGGTAGATCTTTTGGAACAACATAGTAGGCTGTGTGAGGGGAAAGAGGGAATTCACAAACCCCTTCCAGTCAAATAACACACACCTCTCCCATTGAATCAGAGCACCTTCTGTCAGCTAGGTTGGACTTCTGATCCATAGGCCTGAACTTGCATATTTTCCATATCTTACAAGGGCAAAGGGAAGTCTATGTATATGGGAGTCAGATTCAGTAAGTGCAAAATGATGCTCCATTTGACTGGTGGCATTTTAGCTCATTTCCCCACAAGAGCAAACCGCAATGACACGGTGGTTGAATTCGGTGCCTGGTGAGCCACTGCTTCCTAACGGATGATTACTGATTTGCATCAGACTCATGGATTTCATCAGCGTGATGACGTATGACTTCCACGGTGACTGGGATAGTATCACTGGATGCAACAGCCCCCTGTACTCAGGTTCTGACTGGTGTGACGTCGACTATTTCAACTGCGTGAGTAAAGATCCCTTGAAGCCCCTTTCTTATCTAGTAAGATTAAAATATATTGTAAAAGATGCACCTCTTTGTGTTTTGGCAGGCGTATGCGATGGAGTATTGGAGGGACCAAGGGGCCCCGGCTGAGAAGCTCCTCATGGGATTCCCCACCTATGGGCGTTCTTTCACGCTCAGTAATAGTGGCAGCACAGGTCTCTGTGCTTCAGTCTCTGGTGCTGGTCCCCCAGGGCCGTATACAGAGGAGGCTGGATATTGGGCTTACTTTGAGGTATGAAACCTGAGAACATGACGCTTTGTAATAATGAATTTTATAATGACACATATAAAAGGTTGAGGTTTGTTGCTGTTACTGAGAATATTTACTGTTGCTGTTACTGTGATGCAGTTCATATTTGCATTGGGGGGGAAAGGTCCACAAACCTCCTTCGTCCTTTCATGAGATACCAGAAGAGTTGAAAGACAAACTTACTTGCCCACCATCGTTTCTGCATTACAGTCGTGCCTTGGAAGTCGAATGGAAACCGTTCCGGAAGTCTGTTCGACTTCCAAAATGTTCAGAAACCAAAGCGCGGCTTCTGATTGGCTGTAGGAAGCTCCTGCAGCCAATTAGAAGCTGCGGAAGCCCCATTGGACGTTCGGCTTCCAAAAGAACGTTTGAAAACCAGAACACTCACTTCTGGGTTTTGATTCTTTGGGAGCCGAATTGTCCAGGAGCCAAGGCGTTTGAGATCCAAGGTACGACTGTACATGTCAAGTCCTCAGTGAGTCTAAATCAAGCTGCCTAATTTTCAGCCAGGCATTGTTCAGTTATGTGGGTAGCTACCTATCAGGGATGCTAAAGTACTGGATTTCCTGTATCAGCAGGAGCTTAGACTAGATGGCCTTTGACTCAAAGCAAAAAAGCAATAGCTTATTTGTTTCAAGGCAAGTCTGGATAATCTCATTAATTTCCTGTTTTTGATAGGTGTGCGCTTTCCTAAAGGATGCTGAAGTACGATGGCTGGAGGATCAAAAAGTCCCATATGCCTACAAGGGGAATGTATGGGTTACATATGATGATATTTGTAGTTATAGACACAAAGTAAGTCTTTTTGTTTGTTTTAAAACTTTATTTACTAATTCTATCTCTAAAATATTTATTTCTGATGTTGAGACATACATGATTACACTTGTTACTGAAGGGAGAATGATTGAACTTTACCCTCTTTTTCCTTGCCATACAATTTTATAAATGTCTAACATGTCTCCCTGTTGTTAAATTAACTGCAGGGAGAGCAGTAAGTTAAACATTTGTACCATTGTATGATAGTTGGAGGAGATTTTTGTCTGGTCCATACTTTAAATGAACCAAACCAATTTGTACTGCCTGGACTAATAGCCAGACCAGAACATAATTATCCCTCAGATTCCACACTTCTCCAAATGTTGTGATAAACTTCTTGGCTCAAATAACATATTTGGATGCATGAAAAAAAAGTATTTTAAGATAGAAATGAGTTTAAGTTTTTAAATCCATATTTTGTGATAAAATACATATTTAGATACAAATGTTCATACGGACTTGTTGTATGCAGATATATCACAGATTAATGTGGAAATGGGATGGAATAAACTTGAATGAACACATGCACAATTGATACAGAATGATTTCTCTATCCTCACCCTTAATCTTATCTTTTCTAAATTTAGAAGCCCCTAAACCCTGGAAGGTCTAATGGGTGGTCAAAGACAGTTCTTTTTAATGAATTAATTCTATGGAGGGTAATGATATACAAACTGTTATATCATCTATTTCTGTCTACCTTTTTGGGGTGATTCCATTGCATCTGTTTACATATGATGGCAAATCAGAATATATAGTCATTTTTTACATTTCTTAAAATTGTAGGCCAAATATCTGAAAGAGCATAAGTTTGGAGGCGCCATGGTTTGGGCCATAGACTTGGATGACTTCCGTGGTACTGAATGTAATCAGGGAATAAATCCTTTAATAACTGAGCTGAAGCGATTGCTTGAAACAAATGGTAAGAGAGTGTGATGGAGGGCAACTTTTTCATCTTCTCTAGTATTGAGATGGGAATGAAAAGTGCATAACATATACTGAGCAAGCCTGAATTGTTGGTATCCCTCTTGCTGGCCTTTCCCAATAGTTACAATAATGACAACCTAGGCGACTGTGTTGGAGCAGAAGTGCCTCTATATTATTACTTGGCGGGTTTGGTGCTTGAGAAGCCTTCTCTTTCACCCACACCAGGGGTTCTCAAAATTTCTAGCTCACTCAAGAAGGCTGGGAACTATGGCCACATGCATTGTAAATGTACATTCACAAAATGATGGTGCCGAGGCAGAGCCAGTCACAAATGGTGGAGGATGGAGACAGAGTTTGACATAATCAGTTGGCAATTACCGACATCATATTCTGTTGATATCTAATTCCTCTTCAGAAATGGTTCCTTCTTTTCTTCTCCCTCAGCCCGTCTGTCCCTTTTGCCTCCCTCCTTCCCATTTTCTCTTTTCCTTCCCTCAGACTTGGCTAGCCACTCTGCCCATTTCCTTTATTCTATTCTCTTCCTTCCCCCTGCCTCCATCTTAGCATGTTAAAGCCTTGTTCTCTAACCAGCTCCTGCACACACATACACCTCTGCACTGCACATGTTGGGGTCGGTTGCTGTTGGTCCAACCAAAAGCCTATGGTACATCCAGGAAATGGGCAGTGGTGCTGAGGCCCATTACTGGTTCTTAGCCTACAGTTTGACCAGCTTGATATATCTGAAAACTCTGATATCTGAGAGAGAGCTATCATTTCCTTGACTTGGGGAATGGACTTTGGTAGGGAACTGAAAGACTCTGTAGTCTCCTCCCTCGGTTGCATCCACCATGCTCATGCAGTGGAACTGAGGGAGATGAGGAGAACAGGGAAAAGAGAAAAGTGTCTCTCTGTGTATAAATGAGAATATCACAACTGTTAACACTAGCTGTTCAATTTTGTTTCAGATCCCATTGTGCCAAACTGCCCTCTGGTTGATCCTCCAAGTACACCTACGGTTGATCCTTCAGTTACACCCACAGTTGATCCTGTCGTCACGACGCCAGGGGATTCAGGAGATGAAACTTTTTGTGTTGGGAAAGTTGATGGCATCCATGCAGACCCCAAAGACAAGTCAAAATTCTACATTTGTGCAGGAAACCGGACTTTTCAATTTAATTGTGCAGCTGGCCTGGTCTTCAAAGACAGCTGCAAATGCTGTGACTACCCATAATATGAACACTACCCCAAACAAACAACAAAGATCAGGCATACTGTGGAAGTCTCCTCTTCTCCTAAATAAAATTGTGAAACAGCCATGGGGTTCCAGTACACAATCAATTCAAAGCCAGTACACAATAATAAGAACCATTATTAACACTATGCATCAAAACAGGATGCGAGTCACTGATTTTCTAAGGCAGTTTAGAAACAATTTGCTGCTTTAAAGTAGTGATTTGCATCCTATTTTGGTAGAGCAAACCTTAGCATAACAACTAGAACCATAGGAAATTGCCTTATCTTAGGTCCATTTTCTTGTCCACATAGCCCAGTATTGGCTGTAGCTCTTCAGAGTCTCAGGGAGAGGTTTTCCCCATCACACGCTAGCTGATGCTTTTTTTCAAGTAGAGATGCCTGGGATTGTGAAAAGTCAAAGTTAAAGCAGCAACAGCTTATGTAAGACAACTACAATATGAGAACATTAATTGCCTCTTTGCTGCTTGCTGGCAGACACCTTTCTAGCTCTCCTTACTCAAATTTGCGATCTCCTCCAGCATTGTTCAGATGCAGGCCTTATTCTGATGTGCCTTTCCCTATTTAAGATTGAGTTTCAGTGTGTCTTCCCACCCACATCACCCACCATAGAGTGTTTGCTAGTGCCTAGTTCAACTGGTTGAATAGGGAGAAATGGCTTCACTATCCATCTCATAACTTTGGCAGAATAAGATCTGTTGTCTATTAAGTACGCTCCTATTCAGTGTACTCTGGTATACTGGCTGCTACTGAGATCTTCTGTATCAGCTCATGTGGTCTCCCACTGAGCTACTCGGCTTAATTATACTCTGCTTCCATAAGTTGTCCTCCATCAGCAGGGTTTTGCATAGGATCTATGGGAAAGGTGCTTTCTCTTCGGTGTTTCACAACTCACGCAAGACAGTAAATACTGGGTTCATATCACTTTCCAGAACTCAAGAATCCAAGACTGAATACGAGAAGGCGTATGGTGGTTTACAGTAAGTCAAACTAAGTGAAGATAGGAAGTTGCTCCGTCCTCCAGGCATCTTATGAAAAATATAATTACAGGCTTGAGGCTTGAACCTTCGGACACAACCAAGGCCCATTTCCCACCACAGAGTGACTTTTAGCTCAGTTATTGCAATGGAAATCCACATGGAACCTGATCTGCGAATGAGCTGGCTGCCATCATACTTGTGGCTGGAATACCTTGGGGGCAGCCTGTAGCCACCCACAGCCTTGAATCCATCTATATAAAGAGTAGGATTCTTGACACTGATCCATTAACACAAATCTTTCCCATTTGAGATGGCAGAAACAAATGGAAGAGCAAGTGTGATTTTAATACATCTAAACCGGGGGAGCGTGTCCTATTTCACCATCTGAGGGGAAACAGGATCATGCTGCCATGCTGCGGCACCATGTCACAACCCTTACCTGGGAAGCTGTAGAGGTGGTACTCTCACCAGTGCCCCCGGCAGTGGGGAAGATCTCATGAGATCTTGCTGGAAAGTGCTGCTGCTGCTGCTGGCAATGCTTCTTCACTGGTGGTGGAGGTGGTGGGGAGGGACTGATTTGCCCACAGGGGCACTGCCTCTTTCATTTCTACTGCCTGAGGCAGCTGCTTCAGTCTGCCTCATGGGTGGGCTGGCCCTGATCTTAGTTATCATTTGTTCTGAAGAAGTGTGCATGCACACGAAAGCTCATACCAAGAACTAACTTAGTTGGTCTTTAAGGTGCTACTGGAAGGAATTTTTTTGTTTTATCATTTGTTCTGGCCCTGAAGAGCAGATTTATTTTCCAATGGAAAGATTTTTGTGGAAATTCTTGTTGTGTCAATAAGATTTTAAAATTTCAGTGATGAAAAATAGTAATATTTCAATTATCCAGCTGCTGTATAATGGAAATCAACATTGCATTAAGCAATGTTCTTTCAGGGCAAGCATTTCAGCTTTTCTGGTGAATCGTTCTCCCCTCTGGTCCCTCCCCTTATTCTCGGGGTTCTTCTGAGCCTCCCAGGGTCAACTAAAGGGGGTGAGGAAGGGGGAAAGGCAGAGTATGGCCTTCATCATGGCTAGTAGCTATTGATAGACTTGTCCTCCATGAATCCTTCATAGGATCCCTCACAGATCCCATGAAAGACCCTTTGTCTGATATGAACTTAGTAGTTTACTCAGACATAATACTCCAATAAAAGCTGTTCAATCGCCTACAATTATTTCAAATGATTACTGCTAACAAGGTGATATTAAGAGCTAATATTTGGGTTACAATTGAGCTCATTTTGCTACAGGCAGGAGAATTAACAGCATGTTTGTTTTTCGCTTCTGAGGCAAACTTTCAAGACGGGAAACTGTATGTTTTGCAGCATACAGGATATTTGGATGGAACAATGAACAAGTGATAAGATCGTTACAAGGTCAAGGACATCACAAGTTGTCTGTTGTCCTGTGGGTGGTGTGGGAAAAGGAAAGACAATCTAGCCAAAGTCATTAGCCAGAGGAACAAGGATGCCTGAGGGATTGTACCCTCTACTTCTCAGGATGCAGAAGATTGACCTGACTTAACAATTGTCTAAAGGACCTTAAGCTTCTGGAATCTTGCTCCGCCTTCGTATCCTGAAAGAAGTCTGCTACAACAGTTGCCCTTTGGCTGCAGAGGCAAGGCTGAAGGCAATGGTTCCAGCCACTAACCAAGGGCTTTAGGCGGTTGCACTCCTTTTCTTTTAGCAGGACTTATGTTAAAGTCAGAATCACTGCCATAAAACACTACCTGTTTGGGGTGTTCGCTGAAGGTTTAAGCAAATCCATTTTAGAGGGAATCTATGTGCTGTGAGAGGGGGACTGGCTATGAAGGAGGCTATGTGATGATAAAGGAGGACTGTAAGGAATAGGGGCCAAGGCTTTAGTGCTTTTAAAATGATGTTACTCAGTGGTAACACTGGATTCACAGTTGCGCCCAAAATTCATGGATGGTGAAATTTGGAGGTATGTGTGTGTATTTGTGCCAGTTTGGAGAATTTCTCCAGGGGAAGGTTGAAACAGGAGGAGCTCAAAAAGAACATTCTCAAAACTTTACCTTACCTTACCTTTTTTTTAAAAAAAAACTCAACCCTAAGAATTTCATTGTAAGAGCTCCAGAAGAGGTGTCTCACTTGGTCTGTGTACCAGGCCAGTCCAGGGCTAATGCAACTTTACAAAGCTGTGCTTCTGGAGCTCATGAGGAGGAGAAATTGGTTATCTTGCTATTCATCAGCTGCTTTATTTGCTTTCTGAGTACCAGCTGCTTGTCATTATTGTATTGTGTTCCTGCAGATCCTACACTGTGTCAAACAAGGTGCTTTGTGAGGTAAAGTTTGAGAAGAGGCAGAGATTCCTTGCAAAGCAGTAGAATTCTTTCATACTCGATCAGGTATTGAAGATCTTGTTACCTTTTAACAACTTATGTTGGAAGTCTGAGCTATGTCAGTGTTTGTGTATGTGTGAAAGAGAGAGAGCAAGAGAGAGCACTTCTCCACATTTCTATGTGTCACTTATTTTCAGAAGCAGATGTGAAGGAGGATCAGTGTCTTGTACCTTTAAAAGCTTTATGGAAGATGGAACGTTCAGCCTCTTTGCTTTGCTCTGCTCTGCTCTGCAATACAAGCTGCATGAATCAAAATTCTCTCTTCTAGGCAGGGATGATTAACAAATTAGCAAATTAAATTAAGAGGAACAAATATGATTAACAAATTAAAAATGGGTTTCATGTTTCAGGCTGTAGTTAATATTGTGTGCTCCTGAGTGTGAAAAAGCCGAAGAGCTCTGGACGAGATAATGCTAGAATAATTGAATAACGCTCTCTCATGGAACAATTTCAGGTCATGGATGCAAACAGATTAATCTTAATTTTTTTGTAAATATTGTTGTGGTGGAAATGGACATACCTGTGTGGGATCAAAGGTCTCTTCCTGGACCAGTTGCATAACTGACAGAGAGGGATATCAATATCTCTTTTGGCAGTTACTTCATACCATGTTTCATCACAACATTTCTGTCTTATAACTTCCTTTTCTTTTCAGGTATTGCCTCAGAATATCAAGAATATAGGGCGTGGAGCGTGAGGAAGCAAAATGTATAAAAAGGTGCTTTCTGAGACATGCAGTAGGCAGAGACTGAATGCTACAGAGAATCGTGCTCTTTGAATTGCAGGATTTTGACAGGTCTGTAGTTGCATGAATAACCATCTAAAATTAAAAGGAGTTCTGTGTAGGTGTTTAGGCTTTGTTATGTGGGTTGGATCTCATGCTGAATAGGTGGAAGGTACATTTATGAAAATACAAATTACTTAAAGGGTGTGAACTATTGAATGAGTATTGGCAAAACATATGGAATGATGCTGTCATATAATTTCTAAGTTTTCCATTACTGCAATACGCTACAGAACCCCCTAGACCAGAGGTGGAACATTCAATTTTTCTGCTTGAGGCAAAAGGGAAAGTGCTACCCTGCCCTGCTGCCACTGCTGCCACCATACCTGCTGCCACTGCTGCCTCCCACTCTGTCACATTCACCACTGGCGGAAAAGCGCTGCTGCCATTGGTGCCATTTTTGGGCAAGCTGGCCCTGATTTTGGGTGAAATCTCACCCCCGAAGGCTGTGAAATCAGTACCTGGAGAGCTTCTTCTGCCTGAGGCAGTGGCCTCACCCTGTCTAGTGGCTGGGCTGGCTGGGCCCTAGACTCTTTAGAGTTGTTTTGCTGTTACAGTCTAGAGCAGGGGTCAGCAAACTTTTTCAGCAGGGGGCTGGTCCACTGTCCCTCAGACCTTGTTGGGGGCCGGACTATATTTTGAAGGAAAAAAAGAACGAATTCCTATGCCCCACAAATAACTGAGAGATGCATTTTAAACAAAAGCACACATTTTACTCATGTAAAATCATGCTGATTCCCGGACCATCCGCGGGCCAGATTTTGAAGGCGATTGGGCCAGATCTGGCCCCCAGGCCTTAGTTTGCCAACCCATGGTCTAGGGTTCAGCTGTTTGTCTTGGGTTGCCACCTTTCTTAGAGTTTTATACCCTGTATTCTCCTTGTTATGTTGCAATGTTTTCATTATAAGTAGCATCTTTAAATTGTTGTAAGCTTGCAACCTGTCTCTTTTTAAAGCATGTACAGTACATAATTTTCTGAAGCGCCATATAAATAACTTTTGCTGTTATGGTGGTTGTTGCTGTTTTAAAAATTGTGCTTTGCTAATGTTAACAAACTAGCCAGGCAGCAGTCCTGCTATCTTAATCAAAGCTCCAATGCAGAATGGGTAGCTGATTACTACAGGGGACACATGTGCTCCATGGGACTATGGAAGGGCTGTAGATTAGTGGTAGAGTACATGCTTTGCATACAAAAGGTCCCAGGTTCAATCCTTGGTAGGACTAGGAAAGACTCTTGCCTGAAAGCCTGTTACCGGGAGCTAGATTGACCAATGACCTGACACAGTGTAAGGCAGATTTCTGTGTTCCTATTTACTGAAGAATTACTAAAACTTTGCTGTGTATATGGAACTACTAAAGATACTGACATTTAAAAAAACCTTTGTATTAATATATTGGCATGCTACAATCTGTTCTGGGGATTTCCCCAACCCTTCCTTGCGCTAGCAGACCTATTTAGTTGGATGCCCCCTATACCATATAGCATAACCAGCTACTTGAAGAATGGTAACTGCAGATTCAATGAGATACATTCAAATATGCTACAGCATCCATATAATAACCCTCCATGTAATTAGCTAGGGTGATTGCTCCTGGCCCAGGTGAGAGAGCTTTTTTATGTAGATGGAGAACTAGTCATATATATACTAGTCACACACACACATACAGAGACAGACACAGCACTCAGGGGTGTGTTATTAAGCATGGGCAGATTTTGTATTAAGGCAGATCCATAATTTTTTATGTATCTCCATCCCTCTTCCTGCATTTTTGCCTAGGTGCAAGTGTCAGTATGGGGAAGCTACTACTGTGTGCAGGTGAGTGTTGTATTAGTATCTGTGTTTCATGATAACTAATAAATAAATAAATAAAACAATTTCATATAAATGATGTGGGGGAAGAGCTCATTGTTATATATAATTCCATAATTCTTTCTCCAAGGGTTTAGTTTTATCAGGCAACACCTCCCCACACTACTTTCTTCCCAAGAGAGAAAAAATACAGAGCCCTGTATCCTTTTCTCTTTGGGGGCTAAAATCAGCTGGTACTCCAGAAAATTGAATTGTACTTACACAATTCCTGTCCATGCATGTAGGCCGCTGTGTATCAATATGTGGAGGCCAAGTGCACGAGGATTGGAATAAAGGGTAACTGGATCTGGCTGTAATTTGACATCCTCTACCCGCTGTGGACTATTTTCACAGGTGGGTGTACCCACCTGTCAATCACTTGATGCCAGTGTAAACCACATCAGCATAGACACAGGGATGCAAACCACATCAGCATAGACACAGGGATTTGCAGGCACTGCCAACCAGCTGATAGGCACTGTTCTGTCCCACAGGCCTGAAAGCGGGCTTGGGTGAGTGGTTTATTGCAGTGATTCCAAACAAGGATGACAAAAGCGCCAGAGAGACTTACAACGCAATGCAGAGATTCTTGCTGCTCCGTCTTGGAATGGACATTGAAGTAGCAAGCATGTCGTGACTGTCCATGCCCGACCAAGCATTTATGTATTACTTCTACAGAAATTGGACTTCTGGTGCAGTAGTCCAATTAATCCCACCTGCCTGAAGGCCTGTTCCCAACTCTCATCCATCCATCCATCTGACAGGTGAAGGAATGGGTGTCAAGGGTCCAGGTTGCATGGGTAGCTCCTGACTTCCATCTCCCTAGGCCAGCAGCCAAGCACTCAGACAGCAGATAAGCAAATCAAAGGAAACAGATACACATATGTGAAAGCAATTTCACCACAGGTACCAATTAGTCCCAGGGTTATCTTGACTACCAAGATAGCATTTATACGCTTTCTGGGATGTTTGGCTTTACACAGGCATCTCATACATACCTCATGTTTGGCAGGAAGCCACAACTTTATCCGCCCCAAAGCTGATGTCACATATGGCTTCAGATGGATAACAGGTTCATGTGGTTGGGAGAAAACAGCCTAGTGGGGCCAAATAAGGATTCCTGCTGGGCCAGAGACTTCCCACCACCTGCAGCAAAGGAGGACAGCATTAAATCCCCCCAGCCTCCTGTGATCTTATTAATTATGACCTCCTCATCTGATGCAATTTGCATATAGCCCCCACCCCATTCTGGGCAAATGCCAAACCCATTTATTGCCATGTTTTGTTTGCCCCCCTCCCCAAATGCATATTTTGCCAAGCTTCGTGGAAACCTGCTTGCCATCTGCCTACATTTTGAGTAGAATGGATAAGAATTACAATGCCTTCTTAACACCCACATCTAATGTTGGACATTCTTGTTTCTTTTGCTTTGCAGGTTTCATCCTTCTGCTGAATCTGCAGCTTGGTAAGGCTAACTTCCCTTCTGCTTGTTTGCTAGGGACTAGTTCTAAAAATGTGACAGATCTGCCGTGTGCATAGCATGTGTGCATTGCTCCCAGTTGAGGCAAAGCAGGAACACTTATTGTTGGGTAAGATCACAGCTCCATATAAGGGGCTCCTTATTTCAAAATGCTAAAGCCCTGCAAATCTCCTTTATTTAGAGTACCACTATTTCATCAAGAGCCCAATCAAGTTAATGTGGGATTTTTTTTAACTGCTCAAAACAGTTTGTCTTATGCACACAGATATGTGATGAGGAAATGGCTTGATATAAGTCTGGGTAACTGAGGTTGAAACTCACCTTGATGGCTTCTCCAACAGCTGCTGCTCCTAGCTAAATAAACTTGCATCAGCTCTTCTATTGTGTTTTTTGGGGTGGTGGAAGATTCCACAACAATCACTTCCCACATGTCTAGACCTGGAAAGTTGCTGGCTCTATAGCTTTCGTTTTGTGTCTGTGGAGCTGGTGGTTCTGCCCTGCAAGAGGGTCAAACTCATGATGAGGATTTGAAGGAAACTGTAGAAAACAGCATGGGTTGAATTCGACAAAGTCATTGTGTGAGGGAAATGGAACTCCTATCCCTTCTGCTCCCCGTTGTGCCGCTCACACCCTCCCCAAAAATCCAAAAAATAGGGAGAACTGCTAGAGCAGACATGGGAGACTCAGAAGGGCAAGGAGGAGAGAGAGGTTTCATTTCACAAACAGGAGTCATTCTACTTGTGCGCTGACTTGACTGCGTAGGACCCTGCATTACAAACTGCATGCAGTATGATCTTTTCTAAATATAACCTTTCGCCTTCTCTTTCCAGGTTCTGCCTACAAGCTTGTGTGTTATGTCACTAACTGGGAACAGTACAGGGACCCGCCAGCCAAGTTCACACCAGATAATATAGACCCACATCTGTGTACTCATGTAATTTATGCTTTTGCTGGCATAGACAACAACCGACTTACCACTATAGAATGGAATGATGTGGAACTCTACAAGAAACTTAATGTCTTAAAGCAAAGGCAAGCAGCTCTCACAATGAATGTATTCACATGATGTTTGTTTAATGGCTGCTTCTAGACACTGCCTGACAATAGCAGCAGATGTAGAAGCAAAAGAAGGAAGAGTCTCATGGGGTCCCTTCATGAATTATATGTTTAATAAATTAATTAAAGTACTTTTAACCCACACCTCACCACATGATTTCAGAGCAAGGTACAATACAAGTTAAAATACAGCCAACACAATTCCAGTATATGTAGTTGAAAGAGCAGGCAAGAACACAACACATCTTAAAAATTACAGTACATAAACTCTCAAGGAAACCACCCACAGGTTCCTTCATTGCACAAACAGTACATTAATATTGTTCTCAATATCACACAAAAGCACAGGTAAACCAGCAAGTTTTTACCTCACAGAGATAAAAGTGTCTCTGCCAATCATGCTTTCAGGGGGAGAGCATTTCTTAATTAAGGTGCCACCATAGAAAGGTCCCCATCCTATGTCACCATATAGCGTCTCCCCCTTAGAGGCGCAACAATAAGAAGAGTCTCCCTCTAAGATCTGCAAACATGGGGAAGTGTTCCTTTAGAACTAAGACTTTTAAAATATTCCTCTAAAAATATAAAGGTTGGAAGTGCCAAACAAGAATTTGAAAGTATGTGTTTCCTAGAGATACTTGTCCAAGAGCTAGGATTGGTTATGGCTCCTATGGAGCATACACATGGTGGTAATTCTGTACTTTTTGCTATGTAATGTGAAAAAAGTAATTTGGAGATGCCTGACATTCAGGGGGATGGGGTTGGTTGGAGTGATGGCTGATGTTTCCCTGTGGTGATAATTTTTTGCATAGTAGGATTCTGTAACTATGTTTCTGAAGACACTTGAGAGTCGAATGATAGTCATCAGGACACATATTCGTTTTGTTCTGCCCTGCCTTAATCTCTGATGAAAGAGCTTTTGCAGGTTTTTGAAGCACCAGGTTGGGAAAGACTGCCTTGCAGGAATGCAAAAGACAGTTATGAAGGGCTGCATGCTTGTTCCTTTCACTGTAATAGCATCTGCTTGGCCAGCCTTCTGTGTCCTTGCTTGGCACTGCCAGTAATCTCAAGAACAACAGGAAGCTTTTAAGTTCTGTCTCACTTTGGGCTCTGTCCCTGGGAGTTGCTTTAATTTCCCCAATGGCCCTGACAGAATAACTTTTGGGATTCTGCCCACACCCCTGAAAATGAGCTAGAGGAGCTCTCAAAACCTGTTTGGTTCTGAAATTCTGCAATTATAAGGAGCAACTGGTGATGGAAGTCTTGGATATTTTGAGGTGGGGAGGGTAAAATTCCTTTTTAATTGTCACAAAATATTTGTGAAATGTTAATTCCACTATATCTTTTTCTTGCTTTCTAGGAATAATAAGCTGCTCACATTGCTGGCTGTTGGAGGGGGAAGCTTTGACAACCAGAAGTAAGACCCTTCTCCTTCTTATACTCATAGAAAGAGCAGAGGGTGTTCATGAGATATAGCTTCCTAAGAAACTTGTGATTTGGGACACCCGGCTTAAGACATTTTGGAGAGCTTGAGTCTGATAGAAAGAGCATTTCCTCTTTTGAGAAATGATTGTCCTTCAAAGATCAAGGAACATTTTCTGTCTTTTGTTTCTGTGTCTTTTTGTTTCTGTGTATTCAGTGCGAGCCTCCTTCCCAGAGACGCAGTACTGGCAGATAATGATTTTAATAAGAGGGTCTTTTATATATAAAAAAGGGATTAAAGAAGAGGGGGAAAGGAAGAACTCACCCCACCAACAAATGCAAGCTCTTTCTCCTCGTTGAATCTGTTTACTCCCTTCATTTCATTTCATTGGGGAGGTGTGGTTGAAAAGTCCCCCTAAATTTGGCCAAACCCCCAAAGAGAGCAAAAATGGACTAATCCTAATTAGTAGAAAGGGTGGGAGGGCACTGTGATGTAAACTGGCCTCATTTCACTGATATCTTGGGGTGGGGGAGTAATTTGATTCAGTTTATATTTAAAGATGAACTTACCAGCTGAATGGTCTGGCAGACGGTCTTTTATCCTTGTCCTAGGGGTGGGGCCAAGCGCCACCATTGGCCAGTTGATCCCAAGCCCAGAAGAACACCCGAAAGGCCCTGCTGCCAGTGGCCAATTTGGCCTCAGGCAAATGATCCGGCCTGCCATTCACCGGTTCACAGGAGCGGGCTTAGCAAATTCATACTTTTTGAAAAATGATATAAACTGAAACCTTCAGAATTCACACTTCTTCAAATTTTCCAGTGTGATTCCCCTGGTTATGTGTCCAACAATGCACATTGTAGCCTAAAATGTGCATTAAAATGCCTTATATTGGTGAAAATTACATCCAAAACTGCATTAGATTAGGGAAAATTTCTTGAAAAAATGTGTATTAAACTGCATATAAAAATGTTTATTATGAGAAATTCACACTAAAATGTTGAAGAATCTTCATGAGGAGTTTCAATTTATTTATTCATTTTTGTGGATTGTTGCAGAAATAGAAGCGAATTTAAGATTTTAAAAATGAGAAACTTGGAGAACCAATATTGACAGATTGGTCCATCCTTAGTCCCTACTGATATCAAAGCTCTTCCATTTTATAGCAGCTGTTCATGATGCCCAGCAAAAAATAAGAGTGAAATATAGGGTGATGTAAGTTGTAAAAGGCAGCTGTCAGAAAATAACACATTTCTTCCAGGTTCACTTCCATGATATCCTCTCCAGCAAATCGGCAGACATTTGCTACCACATCAATCGATTTTCTCCGCAAACATGGGTTTGATGGTATGGACCTTGATTGGGAATATCCAGGTTCCAAAGGCAGCCCTGCAGAGGATAAGCATCGCTTCACCATCTTGACTCAGGTATGAAAATAAAATAATATAGATGTTCATCCCAGCTTCAGCAAAGGGTGCTGGAAGCCCCATGGGAGATAGCATGGATCATACTTACTTTGACAAAAAATGGTCAAAACCTTTCTTAAAAACAAGTGAATGATTGTAACAAGGTTACTTTATTTTAAAATGGTATTTAAAATTAATTTCCTGGAATGTATACTGTAGTGATAGAACATATGAGTACCTCTGTGCATGTATAGAGTGCTTTTGTAATCACAACCAGCCTCCATATATTTGTTCTTCCACATCAAGAACAATGGTCGGTTTGAGTCCCAGTGACAAATTGTGTAATGCTATGCATATCTACTCAGAAGCAAGTCCCATTAAATTCAATGGGGCCTGAGTGACCATACCTGAGAGAAAGCACTATTAAACTTAATGGAATTTTCTTCTCAGTACACTTGTATAGGATAGCACTGTGAATTACTAAATATGACAAAGAAGACTCAACCATCAAGAAGAAGAATGCTTTATTGCATGCTCAGATGCAGTCAAATAAATAAAAATAAATAGGCATGCCCAACTTGTGTGTGGATATTTATCTTTATTTATTGATTAAGTTTATATACTATCCTTCATCCGAAGATATTTCTTATCATGATCTGTATGGGTGGAATTTTCCAGCCTGCAAAAGGTCAGCTGTCCTGTGAAATGTGTTCTGTTCAGTTGCACGTGAGCAGCACCCAACTGCTCCTGCTGTTTCTCTCTGAAGGAACTGAGAGCTGCTTTTGAGGAAGAGGGCAAAAGAACAGGACGCCCACGGCTGTTGCTTTCTGCTGCGGTATCTGCTAGCAAAAACACCATGGATGCTGGATATGAAGTTGCTGCCCTGGGGAAGTGAGTCATATGGTTTCTGCTCAGTGACATGCCCTGCGTCAGAATCTCTGTTGAACACCAGCTTTGAATGCTCTAACTTCTAGGTCTAGGACAAATAGCTAAAGAACTCAGGAGAAAGCTGTTCAAATGAAAAGCCTCTGTTTTAACTCCCTTCTCTTTCTGCTTTATTACTATTATTATTACTTATTAAAATTGTGCTGCTGCTGAACCTGTATACAATACACTACACTGGCTCTCCCAAAGATCCAGCCCATTTCAATAATTTTGAACCTCCTCTGGGGTTTGATGTCCAGTGGTTTGTAGGGTGGTATTTATTGACCATTGTGTCTATGCAGCCACACTATGCTGTAGGCTATATATAAATAAATCTGGGCCTCATTCTACAGTGCCTCTGAAAATATTTCTGAGGGCTTTTAAAGGAGCTACTACATCATACTTATGTAACCACAGGTTGTTGATTTTTAAATTATTTGTCTATGAATCAAAATAACTGTCTTATTATTATCACTAATAACAGTGTGGCTGTTGGATCATAGATTCCTTAATGTTTGAAGAAATTGTTCCTTCATCTTGCCATTCCTTTCTGTGTGCATCCAGGAGTCTTGATTTAATCAACGTGATGACCTATGATTTCCATGGAAGTTGGGCACCTCAAACAGGACACAACAGCCCCCTGCACAGAGGTGCACCTTCCTATGACTCAACGCCCTTCTTCAACAGTGTAAGAACAAACAACACATAGCCCAATCTTAAACTCATAGCTAAATTCCAGTGACAATTTCCCCCACTCAATACAGTAAAACTGAATCAAGCCTAAGCATAAGGGTGGCCACTTGTACACCACCAGAAAGGAGGAGATGCGTCATGAAAAAGACCTGAACAGATTTTCATGTCCTAATTTATATGTCTAGATGCAAATCTAGAACCAATGCCTATAAATTCAAATAGAAATAGAAAACATTTTGCCATAGTGGGGAAGATGGGACTAATTGACCTGTGTGCTAGCTCAGTCTGCTGTCCAGGAGCTGTTACTGGGTGACTTCAAGGCTCCTGCTCACCCTTTGCATGATTCCTTATCTTTAAACTGGGCCTGGACTAGACAACTCTTCAAAAAGAGGACTTCCTCAAAGAGTGGACTCTTCTCTGTCCAGTGGGACACATTGCTACCCTAGCAAACATGGGTGGGTGGGTGATTGATGATGAGGCTCAAAATACATGTTTTGTGTAGCTGCATGAAGAATTCCTCTTTTTAAAAAAGAAAATTCAAAGACAGACTATATCTGAATGATTTTCAGCTCAAAAATCACCTTCCCCAAGCTTCTTTTTCATTTACAAATATTTTTGGAAGACACGGAGACCCTGACTTCCCACAGATGACAAAGCAGCTTGAGGAGGTTGATCCAAAGTGGGAAAGGGTTAAGCAGCCCCTCACCGCCTGCCCTTCCTCTCAGCTCCTCCCAAATACTTTTGTCTTTTAAAAAAGTAAACTCACCAAGGAAAGAATGACAGAAGTCTGCATAATTTGTCTGTGCTTCAGGAATATGCCATGAAATACTGGAAGGAGAATGGAGCCCCAACTGAGAAACTCATGATGGGCTTTCCAACATATGGACAGTCTTTCAAACTTGCTAGTTCACGAACCGAGGTTGGTGCTCCAGCTAGTGGTGGAGGTTCTCCTGGACAGTACACCAAAACTTCTGGGATCTTGGCATATTACGAGGTAAATGGGTCTTTGGCGTTTTATTACAGAATACAGTGGTACCTCGGGTTAAGAACTTAATTCGTTCTGGAGGTCTGTTCTTAACCTGAAACTGTTCTTAACCTGAGGTACCACTTTAGCTAATGGGGCCTCCCACTGCTGCTGCCGCGCGATTTCTGTTCTCATCCTGAAGCAAAGTTCTTAACCTGAGGTACTATTTCTGGGTTAGCGGAGTCTATAACCTGAAGCGTCTGTAACCTGAAGCATCTGTAACCGAGGTACCACTGTATTGACGATTGAGAGATACTATAATGTAGCTGATCATGTTGGGGAGGCAGAGTCAATTCCAACAGCTGTAGATCTCAAAGGGTGGGCTTGGACAAATTATTTTCTCTTAACACATCTTATTTTGACAGGGTTTTTGTGAGGATAAAGTGGGATGATTCTGTGGAAGGTGCCTAAGACATAACCAAAGTCTTAGGCAGCAATCCCATGAATATTTATTTGGGAGCCATGCCATGGGTACAGCCCTGTTCAGGCCTTCTCCTGAATAAATGTGGACTAAAACCAGGGAAGGGACAGAAGTGTCCATGTATGTTTCTCTGTTTCAGACCTTCCTGAACTGAGAGGGAAGATCTGAAAGCTGACACTTAGGTGCCTTTAGCAGAATGTGCTTGGCATATTCACTGTGCTTGGGCTCCTTGCCTTATCAGGGTTTCTGGTGGGGAGGAGTCTAAGCACCTGTGGGAACATTTGGGATGGCCCTTGGGTATGCATTTCTGCTCTCTGCTTTCCATTTTTAGTCCACAAGCATTTAGAGGAATGCCTGAATGGGGGCTTCAGTGTTCCATCAATAATGCACAATACCAGCTTGTAGAGCTGCAATCCATTGCTAGGGAGTACCTGTTATTCAATGCAGTGGGATGTACTTCTGAGTCGACAAGTGTAGGCTCACACTTTTAGAGAAAACCAGAACAATTTGGTTACTGTATACTGGAGTGGGGAGTCTTGTCCAGCCCAAGGGCCACAGGTAAATATTGGTAGAGTGATGGATGCGACTTAACTTAGCAAAGTAGTTTACCTTCCGGCCACACAAAATCCATAGGTTTTTATGCCTCCATCCAGACAAGCTTAAGGTGTTGTCAAATGCCAAGAGCACATTCTAGCCAAGCAAAGGCACTCATGGAGGGTGTGGTGCAGGGCCATTGAGGCGTGTGCCCTGGGGAGAGTCCTGAAGGTCAGAGGCAGAGGCTGTGGGATGTCTCATTTGGCTGCTGTATACAGTAAATTAAAGCTGCAGACCACCAAATGCTGTACTCTTCTAGCTATAAAATAACCAATGATTCTGATGGGGGAAACTTGGAATGATTAACTTTTAGGATTATAGACTTGGTTTTTATTTTTGTCCATATCCCCTTGAGTTTCTGCTCTTTATCTAAACATGGATTCTATCATTTTGACAGGTGTGCCCATTTTTAAAGGGAGCTACCAAGGGATGGATCGAAGAACAGAAGGTTCCTTATGCTTTCAAAGCTGGAGACTGGGTTGGATACGACGACGAGAAGAGTTTTCAGTTTAAAGTGTGTCACTGACTTGTGATAACTGCTACATCCTATGAGAATGAAAATCCTTTAGGCCCTCTAGCTGCTAACCAAATTTCACATTCTCACAGAGTCATGGGCTGTAACCAATGCCGTTATTCCACTAGCGCAGCAGACTCATGCAATGGAACTTTTCCTATTCTCCTATCTCTTGCGGCCCCTGACATGAAAAGTTTACAGCATCCTCTGGAGCAGATTTTGAGGGCACACAGGGAGAGGAGAGGAAGTGGAATTGGAAGTCCAGTTGCATGGGTGGACCTCTGTGCTTTAAGGCTCTATGTTATTTAAAATCTTCTTTTCCCATGATACACCATTTTGTTTCTCATCTCCATTCTTTACCCTCTAACAGACAATCAGAATTCTGGGGCCTCTGAACATGTTTTTTATTTTTTAGGGTTCAACTCAATTTTTTTTTGGTACTTCTGCAAACCCTGGGATCCCCCACGACATGCTGATACCCCCTTTTATTTATAAGTAGCATTGTATGAGTACCATCCTGTTGGCTGGCACACAACATTTTGGAAGTAGAAGGAATGTACAATATTAAGAATTGTCTGCCTCATTCTTATTTCACCCTGGGAGTAAACAGAAATAAAATTCTGCTTCTTCCCCTACGCAAAATCAATGTTAGCAGCTCCAAGTCCTCTTTAGCCACCCTCTGTGGTTACCTCACAGAAAGAAGGAGTGTCTTATTTATGTCACCACAGAGTGGCACACTCTCAATTCACAGAAAATGGGTTACTGAGCCACTGTATGTTAGTTCAATTTCCTTTGAATGCTATGCTTAAATGTAAATTGTATCTTTTTGTAGACTGCTTTGAGGCTGTTAGTTTTTTCTTCTTAAATCAAGTGGTATATAAAGTGTCATCTAGTCCAACCCCCTGCTGTGCAGGAATCACAATTAAAGCATACAGGTATATGGCAGGTGGCCATCCAATCTCTGCTTAAAAGCTTTCAAGGAAGGAGAGTCCAACACCTCCCAAGGGAGTCCATCCACTGCTAAACAGCTCTTACTGTCAGAAAGCTCTTCCTGGTGTAAAGCCAGAATTTCCTTACGTATATTGTAAATGTGCTGCAGTGTCCAGAAGGAATTTGTAGTTGCCTGTTATTAGCAAATGGTAGAAGAGGCATGTTATGTGACAACTATTATGGAATGGGTACATAAGCACTAGTCTGTGGGCTATTTATAAATGTCCCCCTCCCCCAACTTCTTTGCAGGCTGAGTTTCTGAAGAGGGAGAATTATGGAGGAGCCATGGTTTGGACTCTGGGGATGGATGATTTCTCTGGCAAATTCTGTGGCCAAGGAGCCAATGTCCTTGTGAATAAGCTTAAGGGTCTCCTAGGAAATTGAGGTAATGACAAATTAAGCTGTAAGGCGCATGTTTCATTAAGCTACCAATCTATCATCCAGTGAAGTTTGAATTAGGCATACTAATTGCATCAGTTTCAACCCTTATTTTCTAACCTCTCTTTTTAGATTTGAATGTTTGGAATAGTCCCAAGGGGATTCACGTGATAAACCCTGCAATACGAAAGCATTTTAAATATTATATATATATATATAGTCTCTCAGCTGTAGTCTTCTAAGTGGCTCACAACATGAATACAAGCAACACAACAAATAAAGTTGTTAAAATTGAAATTAAACTGAGACAAGAAGAGAAACCCACTTTGAAAGGGCAGCAAAAGATAAAATAGAAAGTTAAGCAAAGCTTGTGCAATGCCTACTTACCTGGAAGTAAAGGCCACTAAACTCAATGGGACTTTGTGGTCCCAAACTATATGCACCCCATGGATGCTATTTAGTAGACCAAACATACAGAGGCCTATGGAATGCGCAGTGTCGTGTCTGAGTTGGTCTAGAGTCTGAGGAAGTGTTGCAATACAGGGTTAAATGTTTCAGGGTTGTTTTTGCTCTGCTATGCTCTTGATAAATAGGAAGTCTTGCAAATATCTGATGTGCTTCTGACATGCATTTGTTCTCCTATGACAGAACATGAAGTATCACACCAAGCAAATAGATGAATGCAACGTGTTGTGGAACAAAGATGGATCCATGTTATATCTCTCACCTCCTTGAACCTTTGCAAGCGAAAAGATACTTCAAGATATTCGCTGCCTATTAGCATGTGATCATCCAGACTTGAGCAACCTGTTGTGGAATCTTCCATTACAGACTTCTGTTTGAGTCTGCTGCGTGTCTCGTTTTTCTTCCTTTACTGTTAATCAGATTTTGAATATCGTGAGATTTATGCAGAATTGGAATGCACATGCTCTTTTTAGGCAACCTTGATTTTCTATTTCACTATGCAATCTAATAAAAAAAATTATTGCATTTACCTGTACTTTAAATCATTTTAAATTGTGGCACAATGGTGATGACAATTAAGACATTTTTTTCATACATCTGATATTTATAACTTAAAAGAAAAGCTGACCAACATAACTAGGTGCCTCTCCCTTAGCTATTTGTTTCCACCTGTCTTTAAAAGAGAAAGTTTATAAAAATCAAAGACACAGGGAGCTTCACCTAATTCTAGTTTCCAGGAAGGTGTTTGCTGCTTAGTGAGTACCTGAGTCAAGGTCTAAAAGAGGACCAGATGGCTTTTTGCTCAGTTAAAAGGCAGAGACAGCAGTGCTTAAACGAGGAGAGATTATTATTTAACCAACCTGAAATGTAAGAAATTGTATTTATTTTGAGAAAAAAATCTAATCATCACTCCCTCTATTTTTTTAATGAACCCCAAAGTGTATAACTCTACTCCCTGCAAGAAAGATCAAGGACTGCCATGGGAGCCAGAAATTCAACTACATTCTGCTACCCTTCTGATTGGCTAGGAGATGGAAAGTTATGTTATGACTTCGTGAGACAAAGACTCTAATCTAGATGAAAAATGTGAACACTAGCCCCTGAAGTTTGAGATCGTTAGTTAGAAGACAATGCCAGAGTTTATGTTAGGAGGAAGTTTTAGGATTTAAGTTGGCTGTGGCATGATCAAGGGGGAAAAGTGTCAGTCTGTTAAATGCAGCAAGTTGGAAATGGGGGGCGGGGCAGAACTCAAGTTGAGCTGCCTGTTTTGCATAAGAGATTGTAGCCATGAGAGAGACAGGACCCCCTTGGAGTGTAATGCTTTGAACCCCTGCATTGTAGGCTCAGGTTGTATATATGTGTAAATAAGCCATACATCATAAAGACACCACAGTCTTCACTGTGCCTCATTTCCAAAGAAAACCCTGGGTAAGCATCTGGAACCCCTGGAATCTTGCACCACTGGGAAATTGGGGTGGCGTGTAACAATAGTGTCTATAAGTGAAGCTGGGCAGCAGGAGGAGGAAGAAAGACATGGAAACTGGAAGAAAAAGCTGGAATAGAGAGTGCTGCAGAAGATCTGGACTTCAGGGACAAGTTGTTGAACAATAAGTCCCAACATCACTGACTATTGGCTATACTGGCTGGGGTTCATGGGAGGTGGAGTTCAACAACATCTAAAGGGCCACAGATTCTCCATTCCTGATTTAGCTTGTGTTCTGTTTCCAATAACGGTCAGATTCAACTGGAGGCTCAAAAGCAGGGCCTGAAGGCTTAGTAAATCATCCCCATAGTTCTTAGAGGACAAGAAGTTCTGTGCAAGTTCATTTTAGCTTTCACAGATCCGCTCTGTCAGTTTGACTGTTGTTTAGAGGCTTCTCAAAGTCTCATTTCCAGCATCATCAGCAATGGTTTTAGATTGCAGTAGCAAAACTAGAGGAAACTCCAAGCTATGTTGATGTTATTCAGCTCCACTTTGAGTTAAGGCTCCCACTTCTATATCATGTTCTCCTTTTTTCAACATGAAGTTCAAGACCGGCATTAGTATAAAGTCTTATCTTGCACTGATATAGTGTCATGGAGGTGTGCCTTGCAGAAACAGCCTTGGGAATTTAGAGATATATAATCTCAAAGTGACTTTTTTTTGGGGGGGGGGGCTGAAGGCCAGTTGCATAAATTTTTGGCATGGTGTATGGCTGCAAGTCACAAACTAATGTTCACCTAGGGTTTTTTGTTTTTTAAGCTGTCATTTAATGATAACCACTTGCTGGGCATGAAGAATGGCAAATTGTGCAAGAATACTTTGGCCCCATTTGGACACAAATATCATTGCTTATTTATCTAACATCTGCATGTTGAGCCATGTGCCTTGCATGCTATAAATAGTTGTCTAGAAAGGCTATTAGAGCCTCTTCACATATGATTACTCAACACTTGAGCAAGTTCAGACTAGGAATAGACAAATCCGTCCATTCTGCTTTTATCTTAGTTTTCTGATCTTAAGCTCGCTTTCCACATTTCTGCACTGGGTTGCAGGGTTATTTTCTTTAAAAATTTCTCCTGAAAATATCATTTTAATGTTATGTTTTAATGCTGGGACCTTAGAGTGAAGAGTGGGTTGTTGTTGTTGTTGTCCTTTGCCTACACACCCAGAGACTGACAACACTAGGATTTGTTTTCAGCTTAACCACATATGTAATTGAGTTGCAAGATTTCTACAATTGAACATTAAGTGATTAATTGAACATTCATTAAAATCATTGGGACATTTGCTGTCAACATCAGGGCTTTGTTGACATCCAAATCTGTCAAAAATCAGAAAAAGATAGGCCTTTGTGGTTCTCTTCATACACACAATGTAATTTTTCATAAAGTCAACACTTTTTCCATCCTTGAAGTTAGATCTGTTTTCTGTCCCGGGATTTATTCTTCAGCCACCTGTGCACTTTAGCTGCCAGATGTATGCCCCTTTAGCAGGTGTGTGGCTCCCATACTGATAAGTGAGCAGTTTATAAGGCTGTGCTGGATTTCCCCAGATGGGCCATTTCCTCTGAAAAACAGATGGGGAAGATGTTGCTGTGGGCAAGTGAGTGATCCTGTGTGTAATTTTACATCTTGAGAAACATAAAGAGACATTTCTTCCTAGAAACAAGGGAGCTGAACTTTGTGCTTAGACTTGGGAATGAGAACACCATCAGGCTTGCTTATGAGACAAATAACCCTGGAAATGAGGTGTTTAGCAAACTGAGCCAGATGGTTTTATGCATACTGTAATGGTGTTGTTGTTTTTTTTAATCTTTTGTAGGTCTGGCCATTTTGCTGCACTTGCAGCTTGGTAAGCAGAATTCTTTATTGCTCATAAATTTATTCCTCAAAAATAGATAGAATATCTGAGACAAATTGAGGGTGGGGGAGATGCTTTCAGGTTTGATATTGCCCTTTTCATTTCTGTCCCCTCCTGATCTGGGAGCTTGCAATACTAAGGGTGTGATTATGAGTAGCAGCAACCAGCACAAAGGAATGTAACATTAAGAATGAGAGACTATATCTTTGCATTATATAAATCCACAGATTTCTGTAAAGGAAATATATGGTTCCTCATTCTGGGGGTGATAGGAGTTGTAGCCGAAAACATCTGGAGAATGCCAGCAAAGGCTGGGCTAGAGACGATAACTTTCTAATTGAGCATTGTGCATGTATCTTAATCACGACGAGTTTCCTAAATCAAGAGGTAAGCGCACAGGGCCAGACTGAACTAAGTTGTTGCACGAGCAGAATGAGATCAGCTTGTGCAATGGGACTTTGCTCTGGAAGGCTGAAGGAAAACTTAGAACAGGTTTAAGAGGTGGGAGGAGAGGGGCAAAATCCCTGTTGCGTGAGCTCACCTCATTCCATTAACACATAAAGTATGCCGGTTTTAGAGTCAGTTGCTTTGATTTCTATGTTGTTCTTGCCTATGATATTCACATCACAATGTTCTTTCTTACCTCAGGATCTTCCTACAAGCTGGTCTGTTATTTCACGAACTGGTCCCAGTACAGGCCTGATCCTGCCAGATATAAACCAGCAAATGTGGACCACTGCCTGTGCACACACGTCATCTATGCCTTTGCTACTATGAGCAATAACAAGATCGCCCCCTATGAATGGAATGATGATGTCCTCTATCCACAGTTCAATGGTCTAAAAGAATAGTTAGTAAATTCTTTAAGCACTTGGTAATTACTAAGAATGAACACAGATTGGTTAATCTCAAAATAATAAGGCTTGTTTGGACCTGATCTGATTTTCTAAGCCCCCTAGTTGTAAATGTTTGATTCAGTTTTTTGGAAAAAACTAAACAAAACCCTGGAAGGTTAATATTAGCTGCTGCAGAGCTGCAAAGTACTATCTACCCTCTGCTCACTAGGCCAATGGCCAGAAGAGAGAAGGGCAGACAAGTCAGTTCTGGGCACTGCTACAACAGCCCAGTCTCCCTAGTACTAAAGAATCTATCCTGTGCTATTGTCTAATATAGGGATCTCAGATCTGCAGGAGTCTTAGTCCAGGCAACCCATCACTGTTGAAACCCGCTTTAAAAAGGTAAAGGTAAAGGACCCCGGACAGTTAAGTCCAGTCGCGAATGACTCTGGGGTTGCGGCACTCATCTCACTTTACTGGCCGAGAGAGCCGACGTTTGTCCGCAGACAGTTTTTCTGGGTCATGTGGCCAGCATTACTAAGCCACTTCTGGCGAAACCAGAGCAGCGCGCAGAAACACCGTTTACCTTTCTGCCAGAGTGGTACCTATTTATCTACTTGCACTTGACATGCTTCCCCTCAAAAATATGAGACTGACTTATACTGTGTGAGAGCATTAGTTCTGTTGTCAAACACTATTCACACTGATTGGCAGCTGCTGTCAGGCAGTGGGCTCTTCCACATCCTGAGATCCTTCCATTGGAATGGCCACTGGCTGATTATTATTATTATTTTGCATACAGTACATGCTCTCTACTCACTGAACTGACTGTTCTATGCCTTTTGCCTGCCAGTTCCTTCTTGTATCTGTGTCCCAGAACATGCCACCTCTCCAGGACTCAGGGAAAACTTAATGTGACATTAAGCACATTATTTAGTATAGGAGAGTCCCAACCAGAGAGTCTCAAGGGAGATCCTAGCATGGGCAGAGAAGCTGTCACAACATTAACAATCTGGAAATGCTGTGGGGACAATGGCTTGATGTACCTGTCTACATGGCTATTGTTTGCACTGGGAGGTAATCTCTTCTTAGTACCAGTGACAGCCTTCCTCCCAGGGCAGAAATAGGGGTTGTGGGAAGGCTGCTGCTCGATATCAATAGATCAAAGTCCCTTCCCATGATTCTGTGGCCCCAACCCAGATCACTCCTCATGGCTATTTAGTAAAAAAAAAAAAAAGAACAAGCACACAGTCCTATGATCAACACAGTATCTAGTTTGGTCCTCAGACCATGCTTAATGGCAGTTCACGAAACAATAAACGATGATGGGGAAAGCAACAATTGCATATTATAAATTTATTTCATAATTTTTCCAATCCCTTCCTTAGCAATGAGAAAATGGTTACCCTTTTGGCGATTGGAGGATGGAATTTCGGCACCCAGAAGTGAGAACTTTTCTTTCACATGTATAATGAACAAGATGGGGGTGGGGTAGTTTGTGGCTACTGCTGCTGGCCTGCTGAGGAAGAGGCAATGAATGGATAAAAGGGATGTGGATGATTTTCAGGAACCTCTGGTGGATAGAAAGATAAGACCACTGTGGAGTTAAAGGAGGAGAGTTGGGTTTTTTTTTTGAAGAGTCAGAGGGAAGTATGGGATAAACAAGTGCAGTAGAAACATTTTGTGGGGAAGGAAGTGGTAAGATAAGCTGAAACAAGCTAGCATTGCTTAATTTTGTGGTTTATATAGTGTATATCCTCATACTTTCAGTAACTTAAAAACAAATCCGGTTTTGTTAGGTTCACCACAATGGTTGCTACAGCTGATAACCGCAAGACTTTCATCGATTCAGTGATTACGTACCTTCGTCAGTATGGGTTTGATGGGATTGATCTGGACTTTGAATACCCAGGTTCTCGGGGCAGCCCTGCCGAGGATAAGCATCGTTTCACTCTTTTAGTCCAGGTGAGGAAGCTTTGCCCAGCATCCTGTGAACATCGTGCCTCGCTCTCTTTGCATAAACAAATGTAATACAGTATGTGAATGAGTCGATTATTTTGTAAATACTGGCAGCACTTCCTCAGATCCTGAAATCACAAAGCAGATGCTGATTGATATGGTAGCTTGGTCACACATTACCCTTTCTCATGTGATGGGAGTTATCCTCAGCCAGGATGGCTCCCATCAACAACAGACACGCTTGTCCAAATAAAGCACTAATTCCAACTAAATGTTGCTAGAAATGAGGTGCTACTGCCAATTACACAATCACATAATGGAATATCCTTTCCTAGGAAAAGGAACATACTTCACTCCACTTCCAGATTTATAAGAATGTTAAAATAATTAGAAATTTCTTCATATTTAGCTATGCTTAAATGACAATCAGCTGATTGTACTACTTAATTAGATAAAGACGCAATCTCAGAAATGACTGAGCTTTCTAAATTCCTCCTTATATGTACATAATGGCACCATAATGACACCTTGGTTCATATACCAAAGAAGTGGAATTTCTTCATATTAAAAAAAAAAGATGTTGTTGCATACCACCAATTTTTGAAACCTTGCACACAATGAATTAGCTAGAATTGAATGCAGCTGTTAACTTTACTCACTCATGCCCTTCTCCAGGAAATGCTGGCTGCTTTCTCAAGTGAAGCCACCAGGAGTGGGCAACCCAGACTGTTGATCACAGCAGCCGTATCTGCTGGCAAAGCAACCATTGATGCTGGATATGAAATTGCAGAGATAGGAAAGTAAGTGACAATGTGCTAAATTGGGGACTTGTGAAAATAGGACAAAGCAAGGCAAAATTCATTATTTATTTGGAGGGAATTATTTTTTATATTAAGGAAAAGGTGCATACAGAGAAATATAAACATGTCAACAATATATTTGTGCAGTCTTGCCAAAGATTTAAACTTGGTTGTTTGACATTCAAGTATTTAGATGCAGCATTTTGAAATCTTTGAGTGACCACTAAAGGTCTAGTCACAGTTCAACATAAGTGGCTGCAATACCCACTTACCTGGGAGTAAGTCCCATTTAACTTTATTAAGTTTACAGATAGATATGCATAGGATTGCAATGCTGGACCCATATGACACTAAGCTTTAGCTTTCTAGTCAATGTCCTCTTTAGCTTGTTCTGTGATAAAAATGAACAGTGTAGCCATCTTGAACTTCATTTGTTGGAAAGGTTGGATGTGAATTTAACAACTGGACAAATATCCTTGCAGAAAAGGGGAGCGGGAGCTGAGGATCATATAGCTAACTGTAGGAACACTCAGCTAACTGTTTAGAAAGCTACAAGTCAGATGTACACCATATTGTCCAAATGCATACAGTTTTTGTATGGCTTCATGCAATCTTCAAAAGCTAATGTGAAAGAGAACTGGGTTCAGCCCACCAGTATCAAGAGGATCTTTACTTCAGTATATGGATCCATTAGGCAAGTTGTTATTGCTCTGCTTTTTTTTTAAATTTGCACAAGGGTTCTAGATTTCATCAGTGTGATGACCTACGATTTCCACGGAGGATGGGACACCTTCACAGGTCACAATAGCCCCCTGCATGTGGGATCTGCAGATAAAGGCGATTTTGTGTACTTCAACTGCGTAAGGAAATGCTAACAAAATTATTGTTTGCTCAGAGCCGGTAAAAAAATGGTCAGTTCATACCTATATTTATTATGTTCATATTGAAAGGAATTTGCCATGAAATACTGGCTAGAAAATGGGGTTCCTGCTCAGAAGCTTATGATGGGGTTTCCTACTTATGGCCGTACCTTTAGGCTTACCACAACTGACACATCGGTTGGCGCTCCCGCATCTGGTGCCGGATCCATTGGACCTTACACAAGGGAAGCTGGTTTCTGGGCTCATTATGAGGTAAATGGAACATTTAAAAAGGACCAAAGTTTAAAAGCATGCAGTATTTAAAAATCTCTAAGCAAAGTGCATTTTGTCATTCAGCAGTTATAATCCTGTTCTTGCCGTTCACCCATCCAGGTTGCTTATAATCAAGATTACATACAATTGTGTTTTATAATTCCATCACATCCATTTTCATCCTCTTTAACAGGTTCCTTAATATGTTCTGATATTTTTTCTTGAACTTCAAAAACTGCTATGGACTTCGCATATGGGAAATCAGTTTTTCCCATAGACTAGAAAAGGTTTCCAGTCCTCCTAAAAAGATTCCAAATTTGTCTCTCTCATCAGTGCCATCGGTTTTGCCCTCTCTGTGCAATCCATGATTTTCGCCAGCTGTTCTTCCTCTGAGGGCATTCTTTCCTCCTTCCACTTCTGTGCATAAAGATTCCTTGTCACTGTGGGTACATACATAAATACAATTGAAGCTTTCTTTGGAATTTCAATGTTCAGTATCCCCAGCAGGAAGGCTTCTGGCCTCTTGGGAAAGGTCACTTTAAAAAAACCATCATTATTTATCAGGTGCATGGTTTTCTTCTTTGTTATAATTACAGGAAATGCTGCTAGGAATATTACATTAGCCATAGAAGTGCACCTCAAAGGATAGAATACATTTCACTGATAAGACACCAAGTGCCTATACCAGCCCAAGGGATACTTGTAACTGTACAGATAAGACTGGTAAACAGTTTAATTCAGACAGATGAGTTAGCCTGATTGAGATTTGTATATACAGTTGTTTGCTGCTGTTTGCTAACATGAATGTTCCTTGACAGATTTGTACGTTCTTACCAGAAGCGACAACCGTCTGGATTGAAGATCAGAAAGTCCCTTATGCCTTCCTGGGGAATGAGTGGGTTGGGTTTGATGATTTAACCAGCTACAAGTACAAGGTATGTTATTTTTTTTCTAGTGCATGTAACAGATTGATCTGTACCCACACTCAAAGTACCTTGCAAGATTTACCAGTGCAATGTTCGAGCTTTATAACAATGCTTGGTGCATATGTTTGTGTGTATATGTATTACCGACACTGATCTTGGGATATTTTTTTGTGAGTCAGCTGCTGGCATCATTAAATCAACTTTAAGTTAACACTGACTTTTAGGAATGTAGTCAAGCCCTTAGATGCATTGGTCTAGTCCAGTGTTTGTGTTTCCCAAACCCCATGAGTCTAAAGAACAGCACTCCAACAATTCATGTCATGTTAGTGCGTGCAACTGACATAAAATGTGGTGGGAATATCTTGTACTTGCTTTCTGCGCAGGTTGAATTTTTGAAAGCAAACAACTTTGGAGGGGCCATGGTTTGGGCCATTGACCTTGATGATTTCCTAGGCACTTTCTGCAATACGGGGGCATATCCTCTGATATCACATTTGAAGACACTCCTTGACATACAAACTCCAGGTAGGTCAATTTATTGAGAAGAATTCTGCACTAAGACGTGTATATGCATGTGCGCACATGCGCAGAGTGCCATGCAGCAATTTGGAGGTGCAAGGAAACAAGTAGCCAATGATAAACAAATTATGTGATGTGCAATGACACTTCCCAATATGTTTTAGCAAAAGGGGGGCAATTTAATGCACACCCAATCCCTTTTGAAACCTCTGTGGGGATGTTCCCTCTGACTGGCTTTGCTCTTTAGTACAACTTCAATGTATTAAACAACTTCTTTCAAGTGTCTTCTCTGATTATATTCTTCACCTTTAGGTTGTGTAGCTCCACCCCCTCCAACAGTCCCACCTCCTCTTATTTTCTGTGAAGATAAAGCTGATGGTATCTATGCCAATCCGGATGACAAATCAAAATTCTATGAATGCTCTGGGGGCAATACTGTTTCCAAGAGTTGCGGAGAAAGTCTGGTGTTCGATGAGAGCTGCAAGTGTTGTAACTGGCCTTGAGCCTGTGGCTACCAACAGTCACTAAATAAAGAGATGGAATGGCATGCAAGTCTTCTCAGTGAATGTATAAACCAAGTGGGCAGCTCCTAATGATAAGAAAAAATTGATGGGAGCAAAATGAGCAGAGGAAATAAGTGACAAATGGACCTTAACAGGTGATGGGAAACATTTTCCAAAGTGCTGGAGTCCATTGTGGTTTAGGTTAAACACACACACACACACACACACACACACACACACACACACCTTTCAGGGTCAATTCAGTTTCTTCAATCAGACCTCAGGATGTAGGAGACAGCTAGTAGCAGCATTAATTGTGCCAGAAAAGCATAAATTGATTTCTCCCTTATATTTAAAAAAAAACCCCAAAGGTTTTTAAAATAG
The DNA here is from genome assembly GCF_964188305.1 of Podarcis bocagei. NCBI lineage: Eukaryota > Metazoa > Chordata > Lepidosauria > Squamata > Lacertidae > Podarcis > Podarcis bocagei. Next base: position 45,346,219 of record NC_138129.1, on the reverse strand, counting down.
ATGTTTTTAGTTTAACTGTTTTCTGGAACAACTGGGGCCCTCTCCTTTCACTCCTCTACTTCCTAGAGAGGCTTACAGCCCATCATGGATATGTTGAAGGCTGTATTCCTATGCATCCTTGGGTCTAACCCCAATTGAACTCAATGGAACATACTGAATAAACACCGTAAAGCAAGTACTACCAAGTTACTTCCTAACAGGTGTGGATATGATTGCAGCAGGATTAATTTAGGTAATCCTTGCTTGCCTCTATAGATGCCTATTAATCAATTTAAGAAAAAATATTAAAATAGTAGGAACACATAATCCAGCCCTTATCATAGGGGGAATATTCATTATTTGTATCTTATGCCTCCCAGGTCTGATGTCAGTGGTATTTGCATATATAAAGTTGGCATAAAGCTTCTTACAAAATCTACCTGAGCAGTTTAAGCAACTTTCAAACACCTAGAAGCTGCTGCAGGACAAATTGTGCTGCTGCTAGCAAACCTCTTTCATCAGAGTACTAGACATAGTGGCTTTCTTTAGCAACAGGTGAATTGTATCCCAGAAAATGGGAACTGACAGATTTGAACTCTAGTTTGCAGGTTATTGCTTCCAGATAAAATTGTGTATAGCCAAGGCAACACTAGGCCATACTCTGATGGCTTGCAGTAAACTGTGGTGTGACCAACATGAAGTCATGAAAACCTGAAGGGGAAAGATTTGTTTAGGAATATTCTATACTCTCTGGCAAGGAGTAAAAAGAGCCTATGATGCTAGACAGAATGGACAAAATAAAAAAATTCCTTCCAGTAGCACCTTAAAGACCAACTAAGTTAGTTCTTGGTATGAGCTTTCGTGTGCATGCACACTTCTTCAGATACCTGAAGTGTATGCACACGAAAGCTCATACCAAGAACTAACTTAGTTGGTCTTTAAGGTGCTACTGGAAGGAATTTTTTTATTTTGACTATGGCAGACCAACACGGCTACCTATCTGTAGACAGAATGGAGTTACACATTCCGTATCAGATTAACTGCCAATGAAATTCATACTACTTGAGCGATATGCTAATCCCTTGAAAATGAAAAACATACACACTGACCACACAGAATAATTTTCTGAATTTTATTATGCAGTAAAACAAATACATTTGGCTATTAATGACACATTACTAATTATAATAAAAAGCAAGGGACTGGATGGGTGGTAGAACATCAAGCACTATATGGCCTTATTTCACTTTGAATTTTTCTCTGTCAACTGTAAATATTTCTTCTTTGCTGTAAGGCACATAGTTTTACGGACTGTCTAACCTGAACCCTCTAGCTTGCAAGATGTATAAGGGAAGTCGTGCTTAGGAACTGTAGGAAATGATATATCAGCATGTGGCTCCACTGGAATCACAAGGCTCCCACGTGAAACAGTTAAGTGTAAACAATGTTTAGAGAAATCGGGAGTTCCCAAAGGAAACTGTAAGTTCCATATATAGGGAGGGTTATATAGATCTATTGGGTTATATCCAACGCTGCCATTCTGCACATGCAACAGAGTTTTGTTTGTGCAATGGCATTTTCTCTCAGAGCACCCGCTGAACCTGCTGGGGGGGGGATGAGTAAAGGAGAGGAAGAGGAAGTCCCACTGTTCAAGTGGGCCACTGCTTGTGCAGTGTTTGATATAACCCACTTTATTGTGATGCCATAGATAAGACAAGAACAGCAACAAATAGCAGGTTGTGGGCTAGCTATATACTATCTACCAGTGCTGAGTGAGAAAGCTGCAGTAGTCTATCAACATGTTTCTTATCAAGTATGTATTTCCTCCCATGTTGTAGAACAGATCAAGGATCAGATTGTATGGATGAGCCTACAGTAGTTCACAATGAAATATTAATATACCATGAGTACAAGTTTATAACATATTGCAAACATATGTTCCTAAGTAAAGTACCTGTGCCTCAGTTCAGACTTAACAGGAAACCATGGTTTTTCACTTTGAGAACAAGTTAAAGAGTCTTAAGCTCACATGCTCCTTCCCATCCCTCCTCTTTCATGCAAGTCAAGGAGAAGATCAAAAGCTTCCACAGTTGAATTAAAAGAACAATAGTTCCTCATGATGCCAGAATTTTTGAAACTGTGGTTTGTTTAAACTCTGAATAGTGAAACAAGCAAAATTAGAACTGTGGTTCCTGATCTCATTTTATTAATCCAAGTTTGGACATCTCAAGAAACTGGTTAGTTTAAAATATAAAGGTCTCCTCTCCACAGGCATGAAAGTAGAGAAGGAAGGAGAGATTGCACAAACCTGAGGTTCATCTAGGGAAACCATGGTTTGCTGCTTGGTATGAACCAAGCCTCTCTTTCCCCCAGCAGAGGGTCTCTTTGTGTGGGGGGTGCACTTTTCAGTGGTAAAGCAGCAAGAGTGAACAGCATTAAGAATCACCTCTCCCCTGCTGCCTACTTCAAATTTCAGCCTCTGTAACTGCATTATGCAAAAGAAGAGAACATTGCATAAAAGAAAAATGAAACTACACATACAGCCACATGCAGAGATAGAAAGCAGGCACTGTTGTGCTTGGAAATACATGCCAGACCACCTATCATCATATCATACACAATAACAGCAGATAAATGAGCCACATGCTTCCAGGGCCTCTTGTGGTGCAAGTAGCATGGGGAGAGCCAAGAAGTAAAAGGTATGGGAGAATCTGGATCTGGGAATTTCACCAGGATGTGCTGCTGCAGGCAGTAGTGACTCGCATTTGACATGGCTTTTGTGGGCACTGTGACCTCATAACTCAAAATGTTGGCAATATTTTCCAAAGTTGGTCTACAAATAAAAGTGAGTCAGTGGCAATCTGTGCTTCTCTTACAAATTCTCCAAGCCTAACTGACTGCAAACTGGGAGGACTGGCACATGCAGCAAGGAAGGAAAACTGAAGGGCTGGAATAGCTGTTGTCAACAGGCAAGAGTCAAGACACCTACATTTTAAGATACTTTTTGGCTTCACAGTTATGAGTTCTTCACATAAAATCAACAGTTTTGAACTAGGCAATAAAACTAGGAAGGTAAGAGGCATAACAAGACAGCTGTTTATGAAGCAATCTGGTAACTGAATCAGAGTAACAAACAACTAACAAAGTCTAAATTTCCTTTAACAAAAAACAAAACAAAGGCAAATTAGTAGTCCAAGTACACAGAAGAGGAACGACTCCAACCAGAGTAATTAATCACTGTAATATATGCTCAGGTAGGCCACTAGGTTCCGGTGCTTCCTAAACTCTTTGTCCGAAAGCAGCTAAAACAAATACAAATATAAAATATATTCAGTGTTCAAAAACTCAATAAGCACAATAAAGAAGCAAACGTTTTAGTGAAGATTTCTATCTATAGCTCTATGTCCAGCAAACAAACCATGTGAGACAAAGGAATTCCACAGAAAGAAATGTATGTTATTGTCTTCTGAAAGATCTCTAAGTATATTCCTTCCCGGGTCCTTCCCAGGCAGTCTGAGACTCCAACACCTTGTCTCTGCTCTGCCCTCTTTATACCTCAGAGGGTTCTAGGAGACCAGGGGGCGGGGAGCTGGTCACAACAGGAGAGAGACCCCTTGGCTTCTTCAGCAGATTGCCTCATCTCTGCTTCTTGGCCCCCAGCCTCTCCAGCCTCCACTTCTGCCTCTGATTCTGGACTGCTGCCTGCCACAGTCTCTTCCTGCTCACTAAACCCTGTTACTTCATCAGCTTCTGGCACCTACTCCTCCCATTCTGCTCCCTCTTCTCCCTCTGACCACTCATTGTTGTCCCACCACCAATCCCCTGGTTCTGAGCCTTCACCCTTTAGGAGTTCTGTTGGGGGTTTCCCAGCTGCTGCCTCCAACCACTCTTCTGTACCCAGCCAGTTCATGACAGATACAGCCCTGAAAAAAATGGCTCTCCCTTGCTGAAATCAAGTCTGTCTGAGATTCTAACATTCTTAATCCCCAAATAGTCACAATGATCATTTAGAAAACTGTGTCTGAATTTCATACCTCACTTTTCAGCGTTCTTTTTGCTGGCATTGGTATTAAAGACCAGTCTGGAGCCCCAAACTTCCCTGGCCAGGTGACATGCCTGTGTGGCATGCCGTATGGGTCATATGTTCCAGGTCTAGAGAGAAAAGTCCTTGCATCATTTCTTCAATGAGCTAATATGGTCCATTATACTGTGCACGTTACATATTCCACATTAATACATTGAGATACAATGGTGCCTCGCAAGACGAAATTAATTCGTTCCACGAGTTTTTTCGTCTTGCAGTTTTTTTCGTCTTGCGAAGCACGGTGTCGGAAAAGCTTTGGAAAAGCTTCAAAAATCACCAAAGTCCTCAAAAACCTCAAAAAAGGCTACCAGTCCAACTTTCCATACCAAGTGGGCTGCAAGAGTACTTTTACACAGAACCTATGGGCCACACACTGAATTAAATTTCTATATTGTAAATTAAAGTGTTCACAATATATTTAATATTAGTTAATATACACAATTGATATATTTAATTAAATATATATAATTGAATACAAGATTTAAAGATTTAACATATTTAGTTACTAAACAAATTCAGTACACAAACAAGTGTATGCACTTTTGTTTAACAACACATGATGAAAAAAAATATTTTTAAGGCTTTAAGATGGCCTTTCTTGACTGTTGCCAAGGACTGCATGCAGCTTAGGGGATGTGGGCTGGACCACCCTGTTTTGGTTAGTAAACAAGTATAGTCCCATGTAGAGTGTATTACAGTCATCTAATATAGAGGGCATCAAAGCATGATTATAGCCAGGTTATTCTGGTCCAGGACTAGATCGTGAATCAGCTAGAGCTGGAAGTAGCCACTCTTTGCCTCTGAAGCCACCTGGGCCTCAAGTGACAATGCTGGACCAAGGAGTACCCAAAGCTCTGATCTTGCTGTTTCAGGAGGATTGCAACCCTATCTAGAACAGCCACCTCATCAATTTCAGGGCAGGGAATCACCCACCAAAAGCACCTCCATCTTGTCAGGATTCTGCATTACATTATCAGTTTGGGTGACTATAATCCTTGGCCCCACCTGAGCTTTCGTTAAGACCTTGCTGCTCTCATTATAAGGGGAAGCTTTGTAATTCAAGAAATGAAAAATGGTACCCAGGATAAAAGTCTTTGTCCAGAAGCTTCTCAGAAAATCGTGGCATATTGCTGCAAAAAGAGACATGTGTTGGATGGTGGCGTCTGTGGTGGTCTCTGATCCATATAGACTGGTATGCAGTAGGATCAGGCGTCACATGCTATAAATGGAGCATATAAAATTAAGTTACAAGACAAATCCTCTATTAAAATATTGTTATAGTACTGGCGAGGGGGTTGTCCCGCTAAACACTAGAAAGGAATAAATACTAGGATTTTGATTAACTGGGATATTAAGGTTCAGAACTGTGCCAGACAGGGAATTCAGGGAATTCCTGGGCTGGCTTATGCAAATTCTCCTGGCTGGCCATGGGAAAGAAGAGCAGACCTGTTAGCATTATAAAAAAGGTGTTGATGGGCCATAGGAGGATCCTTTGGGCTGGGAAGTCAGATGTCAAAGGTTGTCAGGGTAACTATGTGTTTGAGGGAGCAGGAAAAGTGAGTCCAGAAGCAGGGATTCCTGGGAGAAGACAGAGGAAGTAGGGCAGAGATCCATCTTGGAGAGGGAGGTGAAAGGGTCTCTTGCACTGTTGTGGACCATGCTGTAATTCACACACTACAGATTCATTTTGACTTGACAATCCAGGAAGAAGATGGAGTTACATACTCATTAAGTTCCACTCGGTTCATTGAAGTTTACAGCATAGTCCTAACCAGGTCTATTCAGAATAAGTCCTACTGAACTCAATGGGTCTTACTCAATAATGTGTGTCAAAGACTGCAGCCCTAATTTCCTTTCCTGGGCAAAGGAAAGTTCAGCAAGTATTGTAATTTAATGGCAATACTAAATTTCTGACATTGAAGCTGCCTTATCTTGGGTCAGTGAACTGGTTAGTGCACTGGTCCATAGTACTGTCTACTCTATCTGACAATGGTAGGTCTGAGCTAGAGTTCTTTTGCTCTCAGCCCTCATTCTGCATGCAAAGCATGTGTTCTGCCACCTTGAACCCTGCATGATGGAGAACAGAGAATGCCTCTTCTAAGAGGATGCTTGCTGCAATATCTCTATCACTTAAAGCAAAGAATTGCTGCTTTTTTCTTTAGAAAATGCTTTTTTCATCATATTTAATTAATTGCTCAATCAGCTACAACTCATACTATTTATCAATTAGGATTTCATTAGTGGCACAATACTTGTAACAAATAAAGATTGAAGTTTAAGAACTGGCAAAAGCAGAGCCTTTTAGCACCTAAAGAGCATGGCTCAGGACATTTTTAAAAACCTGCTGACATCTAATTCCATAAACAGCTTACTTCAGGACAGACATGCTGAGGCCAGATTGAAGTCAATGGAATTATTCCAGGACTATTGTAGAGGAAGTATAATAGACTATATAAAACACAGTACAGTAACGACTGAAAGCAGTCTTTACCTTGCTGAGTAGTCCAAAACGTGGGGTTGTTCTTGCTCCCATGGTGTAACCTTTAGTACTCTCTGGTCTGCGAGCCAATTGGTATAGAAGGTTGTCCTTCTATTAATTTTTATTTAGGAAAGAAAAGCACTTTGGTTATTACAATGCTACACATTTTATATACTTTACTATTTGTTATATTCATACATCACCCTTCTTCCAAAGAGCAGTGTACATAGTTCCTGAAACATTTCATCCTTAAAATGCTGTGAGATAGGGGCATAGGTGCCAACTTGAACAAAATATTGGGGGACAGTGCAAAGGGCAGCCCATTTTTAGAAGCAGTTCCACCGAGAGTATAGGTACCAAATTTCCTTTCTTTACTTCAAAGTGAAGATACATAAAGAGAAAATACAGCTAAATCAAAGGCAGTATAGTTTACCTCTGCATAGTTATAAGCTCCAGGTCCACGATCAGGATCACCTTTAATTGGCACATTCTCATTGCCTAACCGATCTGGAGGGTAAAAAACGGGGAATATTCTTCTCTCCTGACACGATCCAAATGAATTTCGTTGCTGTGCAGCTGCAAAAACCAGGAATAGTTATGAGTGTCATTTAGAAAGAATACCATCCGACTTGCAGCATGTACTGCTACTACCGACAAATGATGGGATACAAAAATAAATGAAGGTATGGCGTGTTTTTCTGTCAATTGTACGGTCATCAGCAGTGACTTGTGAGGGGGAGCAGAAGCTACAGTGTCCTCCTAGCAGTGATGCTGCAATCATTAGGGAGGGGATGTGGCAGCAAGATTGGGGAAGTCCCAGGGTAGTGGTGGTGACCCCGCAGATGTGAACTTCTCCCGAAATGCCCCTTGTACTGAATTCAGGCTGGGAGCTAACTGCAGTCAAAGCATATTGGAATGCTGGCGGACATCAAACTTCAAATGAACAATGAAATTCCATTATCATACACAGTGGTGGAAATGTTTGAATAACTAGTAATCAATAAGAATTAAAATGGGATGTTTTATAGGCAGGGATGGAAATAAACAGAAATGACAAGTGAACAGAAATGACTTCTTCAGCTCCAGGACTGAGAATTATTTTTGTGTGTGATCTCTCTTCATTGTTAAATGTTAAAAACATACAAGCAAGAACCACTCTGACCTTGGGGTCCTACTGAATTCCACTGGACTCACTCCCAGTAAAGTGTGTAAAAGAGGTGGACAGCTCAGCTGGTTAGAGTATAGTGCTGATAATGCCAAGGTTGCAGGTTTGATCCCTGTATGGGACAACTGCATAGTCCTGCAATGCAGGGGGCTGGACTAGATGATCCTCAGGGTCCCTTTCAACTTTACAATTCTATGATTGCTACCCTACATTGCGTAGAGTTAAACATGAAAAATTTGCTGTGGCTCCACGCATGACGAAGACTGTTCTGCATGGTCTGCTAGCATGCCCCAGAATCCTTTGCAACCTGCAGCTGATTCCTGGGCAGACAACTGCAAGTTTTACAGTATCACCAGAGGGTAAAAAACCCTATTGGTTTACCGCTACCCTTGGTGTGTACTTCTCATTTGGGGACTCTAAATGGCCATACGCTTAGGTTGTGTACACACTCGAAAGCACGTTCTGTAGAATTCAAATAATTCTGCGTAACCCCACACAGAGTTACATTTCCTAACAACGCTAAACACACCACAGTGCCCGGAATTCTTTGAGGGAAATTATGTGCTTTCGATGTATGTGGTGTGTAACTACGGCGAAAGAAAGGGGTGGGCTCAACTGTCCCAGGGAAAGATCCAGCTTCAGCTCAGCAAAAGCTCCCTTTTCAGCAGATGCCCATTCCCCGGACGGGGGAGAAGGGAGACGTGAGCTCGCCTGGCGCCCCTGGGCGACCTGCTCGCCTCACACTCGTTCTGGCCAATCCGTGCCCGCCTCACCTGAGAGCTCCCACGTCAGCTGGCGTTGTCCCATGACCAAGCTGAGGGCGCTCCTCTTGTGTGCCGAGCCTCCCTGTTGCCATGGAAATACACCGAGGTGGAATCTATTCGCAACGCCCGGAAATCCTGAGCGGTAGAACGTCATTTCGTCCGAGCTATTGCCAAAAGCCGCTGCAGGTAGACAGGACCAGGAAAAGCACACACGTGTGTTTACTCGCCGGGCGCTGGGGAGGTTCAATCACGTGTTCCAAATATATATATATTTCTAAGTGTAACTAGTGCTTATTTTATTGTAGTTCTTCTCCCATTTGCGTGCGTTTTTAATTCCTAAATTGGCCCATTTGGCTCAAGTCGTCTTCTTCTGCCTGAGAGCAGAGCGAGAAAGAGAGTATACACACGTGCTGTTCTTAACAATGGTGGTGATGAGGGAGGATGTATCTTATAGGTAGGAGGCTCCAATCTCGGACCTGCATTCAGTTACAGGGCTTAGCCCCGGAGCATGGAAAGTAGTGCTGAAAGTAGAAGGAGCTTGGACTACGACTCCTATCATCCCTGAGCATTGGCTAAGCTGTGTGGGAATGATGAGAGTTGTGGTCCTACAATAGCGAGTGACCCAAGGTTGTAGAGAGGTGCAACCAGAACGAACCTGTTCTCCTTGGTCAAAACAAATCGGTGATGGAGGGGGCAGCACCACCTTATGCACCCATAGAGGAAAGGAAACAAGTTATGCTGCTTGTTGAACTAGAGCTTAATCAAGTTAGGTTTTTCTCTCTTCTAATTTCTGAATGATTTATGGATTGGCTCAAGTGCTTGCATTAGTCAAATTGCTTTAATTTAATTTAATTTAATTTAATTTAATTAATAAAAGTACCTCTTCTCCCAGGCCTTTGACTAATTAAACAATCTATGGCCTTTAATGACTCACCCTTTGTGTGCACAGGATGGGTATTCTTTTCGTTTGTTTCTATGGTATGTATTTTTGCCTTTTGATATTGTAAACCAACTTTTGACTCTCAGGTGAAGGGCGCTGTAGAAATTTAAGAAATAAATAAATACATTTAAGCTGGGATACCACTTCAAGAGCAGCAGATTGGTGCTAAGTGCTATGCAGCTGGAGAATGCTTCCTTCCATTGCTAAGATGCTGTAGGGAAAGAAGTCAGTAATGCTACTTTAATTACCATACATTAAAAATGGTGAGAGGGACTTATTTATTTGCTTACCATCATTAGTGTGTCTGCTATTTTGCAGAGTGCAAAAGGACAGATCCTTGCCCTGTGGAGCTTACAGTCTTGACAGAAGGGAAGGAAGTGGAGGCAGGGCTAAAGAGGGTAAGAATATGTACTTAGGCTTGGTTATTGTAGGGCATGGGGACGAAAGTCTTTTCAGAGCAATGCCATGATCAGTATTGTGTGGCATGTGCACCTTTTTTAGTCACTCTTGATCATTAAGAGCTATTCGTTTTTAAGACTTAATGGGTTCTGCTGCCTCACACACCTTTTGCTATTACAGTGGTGCCTCGCAAGACGAATTTAATTCGTTCCGCGAGTTTTGTCGTCTTGCGATTTTTTTCGTCTTGCGAAGCACGGTGTTGGGAAAGTTTTGGAAAAGCTTCAAAAATCACCAAAGTCTTTAAAAACCTCAAAAAAGGCTACCACATCGCGTTCTATGAGTTGCTCCTCGAAGTCAAGTTGCAACTGTATTAACGGTGTTAAGAAAAAGGAAACAAACTTGCAAGACGTTTCCGTCTTGCGAAGCAAGCCCATAGGGAAAATTGTCTTGCGAAGCAACTCAAAAAACCAAAAACCCTTTTGTCTTGCGAGTTTTTTGTCTTGCGAGGCATTCGTCTTGCGAGGTACCACTGTATTTGTTCCCTTGCCTGCTTCTCCTTTTTGATGGTGCTAATGCACCATAGTGACCTCTACAGCCCTGTTGCTTGATGACTGAAAATTATGGAGTTAGGTGTTTTTAAAAATTACAAAATGGTAAAGGACCCCAGGACCCCAAAGTCCAGTCAAAGGTAATTACAGTGGTGCCTCGCAAGACCAAATTAATTCGTTCTGCGAGTTTTTTTCATCTTGCGAATTTTTCGTCTTGTGAAGCATGGTCAAGGCGCAACTGCACCTCTTCAAGCGGTTGTAAGAAAAAGGAAACAAACTTGCAAGAAGTTTTCGTCTTGCGAAGCAAGCCCATAGGGAAATTCGTCTTGCGAAGCAACTCAAAAAACGAAAAACTCTTTCGTCTTGCGAGTTTTTTGTCTTCCGAGGCATTCGTCTTGCGAGGTACCACTGTATGGGGTTGGGGCGCTCATCTTGTTTGTCCACAGACAGCTTTCCAGGACGGACCTTTATAAGTACAATGGTACCTTGGGTTAAGAACTTAATTCGTTCTGGAGGTGTGTTCTTAACCTGAAACTGTTCTTAACCTGAGGTATCACTTAAGCTAATGGGGACTCCCGCTGCCACTGCACGATTTCTGTTCTCATCCTGAAGCAAAGTTCTTAACCTGAGGTACTATTTCTGGGTTAGTGGAGTCTGTAACCTGAAGCATCTGTAACCCGAGGTACCATTGTAGTGTAGCATGCCATTATGTAGCTTGCCACAAAACTGCCAGCTGACTCTCCCTTGTGCTACTATTCCTAGTCATTTGCCAATCCCTGACTCATCTTTGCACCATTCTCTTGCAGATCCTTTGTTCGGGACTGCTTAACTTTTATGTATAGCACCTAGGACATTGTTGGCACTTGATGAATGTCACATTGAGATAGGTGGGCCTGAGCATGAACTCTGAAATATTAAGTGGTATGAACTCACACAGATGATAAATTCTAAATAGATTATACTAACAGCATGTACCCAGCAAAACCCCCACAAAAACTGGCTTACCTGGCCATATATTTGAACCTGACTTCCGTGGCATGGTAGAGCATAAAACTAACAGGGACAGATAAGAGTAGCTGATCTCTTTCCCCCTCTCAAATAACAGAACTGTGGTTCTTTTCAGGGACAGCCAAGCCTGACATCATACATACTATAGAACTGTAACCCTTGGATCGCTTTGGTCTAATTATGACATAACAGTCTACATCAGCAACCTTTTTCAGCCGTGGGCCGGTCCACCGTCCCTCAGACCATGTGGTGAGCTGGACTATATTTTTTGGAGGGAAATGATCAAATTCCTATGCCCCACAAATAACCCAGAGATGCATTTTAAATAAAAGCACACATTCTACTCATGTAAAAACATGCTGATTCCCGGACCATGCACGGGCCGGATTGAGAAGGCGATTGGGCTGCATCCGGGCCACGGGCCTTAGGTTGCCTACCCCTGGTCTGCATCATTTTTATAAAACAGTGGAGGGGTAGTGTCATCAGGGCACAACTTCTCTATGGAAGAAGCTGTTTCTTTTATAGTCATGAGACATATTTGGCATGATGTGGAGTCTCTGTTTTCTAGAGCATTGATCTTCAGTTGTGGGTTGGACCCAATATTGCATCCCAAGGTGTTTTAATGTGGGACTTATCAGCAGTGCTACCACCAGACAAATATATGGTATTAAATAAATGATTCTGCAAATGCATGTCTGGGTTATAGGTGAGCCTGAAAAAGTAGAAGACTACAGTTCTAGAGTATGAGTTACAGCACAGTGTTCCTCACTTGAGTTTGAGGGGCCTTACCAGTTGAATCAATCTTATACTCAGCTGAGCAGGAGATTGATGCCAAAACATTTCCTCCATTGCTGCACCCTTTTGGGGAATGACCAGTTTCCATCATTCCTGGAGAACCAGGTTTCCCCTTCAGATGCCCTGTGTCATCCAAGATGACTCAACTTTCAGACCTCTGCTCTTGGATCATGTTGGTAAGTGTAAAGGATGATGAGCATATACTGTATATAAGCAGAATTGCTGCAGAATGTTTTGCAAAGCTTAATTCTGTGCTGGCCATGATGTTCACAAAGGCACCAAACTGGGCAAATGACAGGCTATGCTTTGGATGCTGCTGAAGCAATGTATTAATTATATTTAAGTGTCCTTTTCATTAAACACAAAATTAACAGTTTGTTAATAATGAAATCTAAAGAAATAACTGGGATACGTGTGGTGCTGTGGGTTAAACCACAGAGCCTAGGACTTGTCGATCAGAAGGTCGGCGGTTTGAATCCCCGTGACAGGGTGAGCTCCCATTGCTGGGTCCCTGCTCCTGCCAACCTAGCAGTTCAAAAGCACATCAAAGTGCAATTAGATAAATAGGTACCGCTCCAGCGGGAAGGTAAACGGTGTTTCAGTGCGCTGCTCTGGTTCGACAGAAGCAGCTTAGTCATGCTGGCCACATGACCCAGAAGCTATACGCTGGCTCCCTCGGTCAGTAAAGCGAGATGAGTGCCGCAACCCCAGAGTCGGCCACGACTAGACCTAACAGTCAGGGGTCCCTTTACCTTTACCTAAAGAAATAACTAGGTAATACCAAAACATTATAATGAAGGAGATGAACACACTAGGGTTTAACTTGCACGCTTTTATTTCTTAATTTTCTGCCATGAGTTTAAATTGAAAAGCCTAGGTAAGAGCTGGATAATCTGGTTTTATGCCCAGTTGCAGCATTCACAGCTTGTATCAAAGACCAAGCCAGCCTGGCAATTCTGCTCATAGGTGACTCCATTCAGACAGTGCCAGAAAGCATTTCTGTTGTTGGCCACGGGGTACAGACCATTGGCTTTGCCAGCACAGAAACCGCTACCACCACTGCTGCCACTGCCAGAACTTCCACTGCCAGAGCTTCCACTGCCACTTCCTCCACCACTAGGAGCAGCTGTGATTGGAGGATTGGGTTGGGCAGGAGCGGTACAGCCTGAAATAGAAAAAAAGCATCACACACTTAGATGTACAGGATCAGTACAGGATCAGAAGCAATGATTCTTCCACATCAACTTCGTTGGACTGGTCATGTTATGCGGATGCCTGATTATCATCTTCCAAAGCAACTACTCTATTCCGAACTTAAAAATGGAAAGCGTAATGCTGGTGGTCAACAAAAGAGGTTTAAAGACTGTCTCAAGGCAAATCTAAAAAAAGTAGTATAAACACAGACAACTGGGAAACACTGGCCTGCGAGCGCTCCAGTTGGAGAACAGCCTTTACCAAAGGTGTCATGGGCTTTGAAGACACTCAAACTCAAGATGCAAGGAAGAAACGTGCTAAGAGGAAGGCACACTTGGAAAATCCACATCACGATCAACTCCCACCTGGAAACCAATGTCCCCACTGTGGAAGGACGTGTGGGTCCAGAATTGGCCTCCACAGTCACTTACGAACTCATTGTTAAAACCGTGTTTATGGAAGACAATCTTACTCAGCTACGAGTGATCGCCAAAGAAGAAGAAGAAGAAGAAGACAGGATCAGTATTGCACGTATTCTTCCTTTGTCCCTAATTAGTCGTTATTTAATTTAATTATAGACAGAACCTCTTGAAATGGTAAAAGCTTGGTGGAACAAAAATGCATTTACTCAAAGGTCTAAAAACAATGGGTAGGATGACTACTAAACTTGACTTCTGTGCTAGGCTATAGTTTCCAAGATCAGTTTCACAAAAGCAGAAGGTATTGTTGTTTGTCATTACTTTAGTCTTTTCTCTCTTGCTGCTTTGTTTGCTTGAAAACTGCATGATGCCACCTCTCCCATCTCCCTCCAAAACCTCCTTCAAAGCTCACCTTTTTGTGAAGCCTTTGGCTGAATCCCTTAGTTCCCATGCTCTGCTGAACCAGGGGACCTGCCAGTTTCTGTTCTCTTAGTTTCTCATTTTTCTAATCTTAATCCAGAATGTATCATATGATGTGCATGGTGCTGCTTTTTCCATGCTCGAACCATTTGTATGTGTTTTAAGAAAAGTGGTTGTTTTTTATTATTATTAGCATTACTGAGACATGACTGTATTGACATTTATGCAAATGTTAATTTGAGAAAGCGTCTTGTTGCTGGTACTTACTGGTGCTTTGAAGACCAAGGGCATTCTTCAGGGCAGTGATCAAGGGGTATTTGCCTTGGTTGCAGAAAGTTCCAGTGAAGTCATCCAAGTCAATGGCCCAAACCATGGCACCTCCAAAGTTGTTCTTCATCAGCCATTCAGCCTTTGAAGAAAGAAACAAAAAAACCGGTGAAAATTGAAGCATTTGGGACATTTGGGACATTGGTATCTGAAAAGACCAAGAAACAGGATCTGGACCTTTTCTTTGAATATGGAGGCCTGGTTGGAAAAAATACAGACCCTAGTGGGTCAAAGCTGCTCCAAGACTTGATGTTCAACATGAAGGATTGTCAACAAAACCAGCTGAAAGGGACTGAAAGAGACTTAAGGGCCTCGGACGTGATAGACCCAGGCTGAGAACTGATAGACTGAAAGACAATTTTTGGGGAGCAAAACCGGGGAGGGGGGGGGAGATTTTGGAATCCAAAGGGGTATAATTATATGTTTTTATTGGATAAAGTTGTTGGGTAACAATTATAAAAATTGGGAAACTCGGGAAAGGGAACTTGGGTCGACCTTAGAAAAAGGGGTAAATGTTATGTATTAAAATGAGGTTTAGAAGTTTAAATTCGATAAATTAAGATAATTTAAGTAAAATGTTAATAAGGGATAATTTGGGGATAAGAACTTGTTGAGTTAATTATTGGAATAGGGATGCAAGAAGGGGAGGTGGGGGAAGTCCGGGAAAGTGGTTAAGAAATTAAGATTTTAAGACTATATTTGTTATGTGTGTGTTGTGTGTTGTGTTTGTTTGTTGTTGTGTTTGTCTAAAAAACTTTTTGAAAACCCTAATAAAAATTTTATATATATAAAAAAGAAACAAAAAAACCAGTCTTGAACCTACCAAGACATTCTAATGCACCAGAATGAATGTAAGCTTTTGAGAGATTGGTACCATACCTTGATCTGGAAGCTCTTGATGTTGTCATAGCCCACCCATTCATTGCCTTTGTAAGCATAAGGGACATCTTGAGGACCATCCCAAGCTTGAGTGGCTCCATTCTTCAGGAAGGTGCAGATCTGGAAGGGAGCAGACACACAATATTACCAGCTTACATGCTTGAAGAATAGCTTGCTAGGGGAGGAGAGGCTTTGTGCTAATAAACATAGTGGAAATCAGTCCCTTAAAGTTTATAACTGACTTATTAGTTTTTAAACATGATTTTAAAGCTGTTGATCTTTGTCAAAAGATTCCTCTGATCTTATGTCTCCATTGCTTGAATCTGTAATGCACATTAAGGAGTGTGTCAAGAGCAAAGCTATTCAGGTTTTATCTCCCAGGAAAGAAATTTAAAACAATTTCAGCACGAACTCAGATTTCCATATGTTGCCTTCAAACAGAAAAATTATGGGTTATTTAGAAATGTGTGTTTGACACAGTTCTTTTTGCACCCAATGCTGCAATAAGCACTGTATAAATTAAAAAATAAACTCAGTTACTTCCAGTAACCTACAGCAATCTTGTATTTAATTTGAGTTTATCTTGTACTGCTGTTTTTGTAGATTTGAGTTATGAAATATTTTTTGTCTGTGTTCTGCTATTTTTTAAAATATAGTTGCTTGAGAAGTTGTCTATTAACACTTTTGGAATGCATAATTCCAGAACAGTAACCTTGTGCTATCATAGCAGTTAACTAGTTTATTCTTGCATGAAATCATATAACAATAGCAATAGCTAATTTCATGAAATGGCTATAAAATAATAATAAAATTATTTGCAGTACTATTTCATGCTAAGAAACGGTCCAACAATTGACCCATAATAAACTGAGACTTTTCTAAGTGTTCGTCCCACCCTAGCCTCTGCTGAACCATAAGCTTTTTATCCCCTAGAAAAAAGGGAAGCTCAGGACAGGCATTCACTGCATGATGTTTTACTTTATTTTATATCTTTCTTGCCCTCCCCCATAGATCATAGTTCATTGGTGGGTCTCTGGGAGAAGATGCTCCACCAGGTATCTAGGTCCTGAGATGTATAAGGCCATGTATGTCAAGGTAGGCACCTTTAACTTGCTTATATAGCATAGTGGAGTTCTTTTGCAATAGGCAGCCCCTAATTGCACCTTCCAAACCAACATCAAAGGCAGCCCCACTTACAACACATTACAGTAAAAATCCAGTCTTGAGTTTTTCAGCCCATAGGTTACTGTGACCAAGAATAGCTGTAGCTGACATACTAGATGAAGCTGGCCTAAGACATTTCTTGCCATGGAAGCAATTGTGATAGATCTAGGAGCACCCCATGCTACATACCTTTTCCTTCAGACTGAGTACAATGATCTCCAAAACAGACGCTTGCTTAATCCTCATCTCATCCCCTATCTTGTTGAGATAACAAAATCTGCCCCTAATTTCTCACGGACATAACTTTGTGGCACATACCTCATAGTAAGCCCAGAAGCCAGCTTGTCTTGTATATGGTCCAGCAGGTCCAGCCCCAGATGTTGGAGCACCAACAGCTGTGTTGGATGGGTTGCTAAGGATGAAGGTGTGTCCATAAGTTGGGAATCCAACAATGAGCTTCTCAGCTGGGGCACCGTTGTTCTTCCAATAGTTCATGGCATATTCCTACAAGGAAAACACAGTGCTAAAATGTCTCCAAAGACATAGTTGGAAGTTTCCTTGAGCGAAGTTCCTTATTTAAAGCCAATCTCTTTGTTTCTGGTTCCCTTGCCCTGTAATCAGAACATTTTGGGTCAGCTTTATTTCCTTTGTTGAGGAAAGCTGATTTAGCTATTAGTGACAAAGCTTCTGAAATATACTTACAACATTGAAATAGATGTTACCGCCTGTGTCTGCAGGACCTCTGTACAGAGGGCTGTTCTCTCCAGTGTATCCCTCCCAGGAGCCATGGAAGTCATAGGTCATCACATGGAAATAGTCCAGGTACCTGTTCGGAAGGTAGGTACATAGGTATTCAGAGATGGGTTCATTTGTGGCCAATTTGCTATCTTACCAGGTTGTCAATTAGAATTGTGATATTGATAAGGATAATCTATAGCTGGTCTTCTAAATTCTGTGCAGAAAAAGCCCAAAATCCATAAGTAGGGCAATACCTTTATTGGGTCAGCCAAATGTCACAAAATAGTGAGCAAGCTTTTGAGTTCTCTAGAACTCTTCATCAAGCTGAGAGCAAAGCAAAGATCTGTGTTAAGATGGAGTTTAGGAAGAGAGAGCAGACCTACCCAGCTACCCTTTTGCTTTATTGAGGTAGAAAAGGGTAATATCTCTTTATCCATTGCTCACTCAGTATGCACCTGCCAGGCACCTCTAAGCAGTAGCTCAAGTACATCTGCAGTACAGTATACTTACTGGCCCAGCTGAGGAATTTCATAGCCTGACTCAATGTTGGAAAGTCCACCAGCCACAGCAGCAGTGACCATGAGCCTGGGCTTGTTGGATTGTTGGGCTTCCTGCTCAAAGGCTTCCCGCATTTCCTATGAAAGAGAAGAAGAGCTATAGCAATTACTTCTGCATCATGCTGTATATTACCCTCCCACTCTAAGAAGGAAACCCCTGTTTCATATGATAAGCACAGACATTGAGAGAGTCAATAGCAAAGTGGTAGCTGAAACATCTGAGGGGCTGCAGGTAGGTAGTCACTAGGACATGGTGGGTCAGTACTCTTATTTTTCCTGCAACATAAAATAGGAAGCTAGAGTGCAGCAGTCCTGTGTCCCATGCAGTCATATTCATAACATTCAATTTATTCAGGGAGTCTTTTCTGCCCATCTTCCTTGGTATATATAAAACTGAAAAATTGCAGGTACATCTATGTATTTGATGGGCAGTTTTACCCTTAGATATGTAAAATTTCCAGGTGTCCAGCTTTCTTCCTAGGTGACTTAAATATCTCATGCTTGTGTATGGGAATTGCTTAATTGTCCACAGTATCTTTTGCAAGGTAGGGGGATAGAGAGAAAACCAGAGTACGTTGACTCCGCCTATAGTGACCTGGCTCTGCCTCCCATTAGCTGCCCTACCCACAGCACCATCTCTAGCTTACCTTAACCAGAACAGTAAAGAGGGCCTTATCCTGAGCAGTGCTGCCTCGAGAGCCAGGGTACTCCCAGTCAAAGTCCAGCCCATCAAATTCATACTGGCGCAGGAATTTGATGACTGAGTTGATGAAAGTCTGACGAGTTGCGGAAGTGGCAACCATTGCATTGAATCTAGGCAAGAACCAGAGAAGTGGAGGATTAGGAGAAATAACTACAACCAGCACTCACTCCACTCAGCAAGAAAAGACTTGATAAAAAGTTGCAATGGACTACCCAATACAATGCCAAATCTCAAGATACAGCAACCCACCCACCCCAAAGCAGCTGTCACAATTGTGAAAATGGTGCACCAAATTTATACACCAGGGATTCCATAGTCAGGTACCAAAAATCAAATAATTGTAAATGGTTCAAATAAGTGAGCCAAATCCAATCTGCAGGGGAGATAAAAAACCTCCCGTATCATCAGTTGACTTGTGAGCCAATTCCTTTCAGATCTCAAATTAAGGTTATGATAATTCAGACTTCGAGTCCTTGAGTCAAACCCCATCACTGAATTGATCCAAGAAAAATGTTATGGTGCTTACGGAGCTGTTCCAAAGTTCCAGCCTCCAATAGCCAGGAGAGTCTTGAGTTGTCCATTCCTTGAAAAAAAGGAGTAAGAGAGATTAAGTTCAGTTCTGTATTTTTTTTTTATTCAGCATCCCCTGATGATTACTTTTCCTTGGGCAGAAGGGACACTATTGTGCTATAAAATATTGACTGTGACACATCTCATATAAGGCTATTCAAATAACCATTTTTGTTTGTTTGTTTGTTTTGCTCCTTTTTCTTGGACCAGTGAGAAATCATTCTGCTTTCAAGAAAGCTGATTATTTAGACCCATTTCAGTCTAGTTTCCACTGAAATAGCCTTGGCCACCCTGTCTGATTATATTAGGTGATAGACAAGGAGAATTGCAACCCTATTGATTCTATGTGGCATTTGATATCACTGACTCCTAGATCAGTTCTGTTAATATGTTGTCTAGTTCATAGAGTTCTACTCTGTCTCCCATGCTTTTTGACATCTGTATGGGATTTGGAGGACAGTGTTATTGGCATGTTAACATAAACATAACGAAGAATGAATCCTGATAAGATAGAGGTACTGATGGTGGGTGGTTTCTGGGTCTGGGAATTGTGTAGATGGCCTGTTCAGAATGAAGTTCCACTTCCCGAAGGAACAGGTGCATAGCTTGGGGGTCTCCTAGAGCCATCATTTTGATTAGAGGCCCAAGTGGCCTCAGTGGCTAGGAGGACGTATTCCCAGCTATGGTTGGTCTGCCACGTAAAGCATTTCCTAGACCAGGATAGCTACCTGACTACAATAGTACACGTTGTGCTAACCTCACATTTAGAATACTGCAATGTACTCCACGCAGGACTGCTCTATGTGGGTCTTTCAGATAACAAAGTTGCATTTCAAAAAAGAAAAGGAAAAAAAGATATACAACAACTTTCACTGGAATTTGTATATAAATGTGTTTGTACCTGAAACAGGTCTTGTGCTGCTTGATACATTCTAGATTTGTCGTATCTTACTGCAACAACTTCACAAGAGAAGCCCTGTGGTTTCCTGCCTTATACTGTATAATATCAGGCATTTGCTACCAATCATGCAGATGTTTTCAGAGAGGCACTCTGCAGAAAATGATCTGCAGGCAATTTAAGAAAATAAACTAGAACTAACTTGTCATCAGGCAACTTACTGGTTTTTCAGCCCGTTGAAAGATTGGTAAAGGGTCACATCATTCCACTCAATGGTAGCGATCTCGTTGTTCTTCATGCCAGCAAATGCATAGATCAGCTGGGTACACAGGCATGGGTCAATGTTGTCAGGTTTGAATTTTCCCAGGCCTGGTCTGTACTGGGCCCAGTTGGTAAAGTAGCATGTCAGCTGGTAGGCAGAGCCTATGGTTAAGAGAAAAGTTGTGATAGTAGTAGGATATGTTCCACAATGAACCCAGAGTGGCTGGGGAAATCCAGCTAGATGGGCAGGGTATAACAACAACAACAACAACAACAACAACAACAACAACAACAACAACAATAATAATAATAATAATTACAGACCAGGATTTGGGACAGAGTCTTGGGCCTCATTCAGAAGAATAAGTAAGAACTCTTCACCCAAAACCCCCCAACAGGGTGTTTTGAAATAAATGAAGGAATGCACATTACCATGTAAAGGGAGAGGGCATGAATTCAACTCAGAAATTATCTCATTATCTTAATGCTATTCCTTAGGAACAGGCAGATCCATTTTTTAAACATTTTATTTATTTGGTGTATTTTTGTTTATTTCCCAAAATAAGCTCCTGAAAGTGCCACTAGTGGCATAGGAGATGCTCAACACAGCTCAATTGCTTTCCCTCTACCTGTTTATTACTTACCCAGCTGAGCATTCAGCAAAAGCGCCAGACCTACGAAGGAAATAAAGAGTAAAGAAATAAGCCATTGAGGTAGATATGTGTGCGTAAGAGAGCCCCGTCATATGGACTTAAAAATAAAAAGCATTCAAATAAATGATGAACCCAAGAATGTTTTGCATTTAATAATGGCTCTGAGATTTTCCCCTCCCAAGGAAAAACAAGCAATTTCCCCTAATATGCAGTTTTGGATGTTAGTTTCACTAATATATGTGGTCTTATGCACATTTCCCCTTAATATATGCATTTTTGTTTGGTTGGCAAACTGCATCACAAAATTTGGAGAAGAGTGCATTTCGAAGCATAGCCGTGTTTCAGTTTGTATATTGGTTTGAGAAATGCAGACTAGGTAGTCAATAAACTGCAAACAAAATCGAATTTCCCCTCCATCCCTACTCAGAAGTAGGTCTCATTAATGCAGCTTTCTCCCAACTAACTCTTGATAGGATTGCAGCCTCAGTCACGTTTCAGACTGGCCCATTCATTACAGTGTTTAAGAATAAAACTCAATAACACAATGTATAGACATAAAGTGGTCATTATAGACTTACCGGTAAGGAGAATCAACTTGGCCATGGTTGATCTGTGTACCACTTTTCCATAATTCTCAACTGCCTTTTATAGACGACATCCTTATTTAATCACATGGCTCCTTATCAGAAAAGATAACCAAATCTACTTTTTGACAAAGCTAATTGGTAGTTAATGGATTAATAAATAGATATTTCCATCTCACCTCTGCAGTTTGCCGTTATTTTCCTACAGCGGATTATGTAAACCTGCTGCCATTATGGAAATGACAAAGCTACAATAATAGCCTCATAGACATAAAGCCTGTTTGGGAACGTGTTTGATCTAATCTGTATGGCGTTGATAGTGGCTATTAATGCTTCTAATTGTTATAACAGTGTTTGGTTTGCTGTGTAAACAGTGTTTCAAGGAATATGACTGTGGAATGTTAGTGGAGAGAATGACGATAGATAAAATTATTTCAAAGTGAACTGTAAGGCAGGGAGACCCAACAAGATTTTGCGTATCTATCTGGTTTGCTGGCACTGCCAGCTTTTGTGGAGTCACAGTTTTGATGTCCTTGCTCTATTCAGCCACTGATTTTCTTGTGATCAGTTGGCCTTTGCCTCTACAAAGACTCAGAGCTTGGTTCCTCTGCTCTTAAGGGACACAAACTTCTACAATGACTCTGGTCAAACTCTTTAAGGGAAAAGTTAATAGTGAAATGGCATTTACAATTAGTGGATGGATTTCAAGCACTTGTTTTTACTATAATCAGTCTGGGGCCCTGTTGTAATAAAATATTTGGATTTATGTTCACTCATACTGAAATCCTAAATTTTGGTGGGATCCAGAGGACTTCATCATACTTAAGTCCAATTTATCTCAGTTAGCAATTAACAGCAATCAGTTTAAAGACACAAACTGGTATGATGGTATTTGGAAAGTTAGAAAACCAGTCTAGGTCATCTGCGTAGAAATCTTTACTTTTATTTCTTGCATATATGCTACTGGAAATTATTCCAAAGTTAATTTTTGTTTATGTGAATCTTTAAGTGTTATTTCCTTGTAATATCATTTGACACACATGCAGAAAGTGTTCAGTGATTTGCTGTCTTTTATTTAAGAATATTTATGAATGCGGAGTCCTGGAAAGAAATTTAGGGTCATCCAGTGAAATCAATCCAATGTCCTGTATTCATTTGGTGCAATGTCATGACATTGCAGCACAGTGTTCTGTGCTGCTACACCAAAGCCACTATCAAAATGTCAACAAGACGTTTATTAATAACCTTTATGGGAGATATCCACCAGCATCATAGCTTACATTTGAAACCCTTTTATCAAGTTTGCACTTGTGACACCCCTTAGAAGGTTACCAGAGGCTCCAGCTTTTGGAGGCCCAATGGCTTCTGAGAGCAGGTACACAGCTGCTATGGTGCTTGCAGTTCTGTGGGCCAGGAATTTTTAAAATTACAGACAAACAAATATATGTGGTACTAGTCATAAGTGACCAGTGAAATACCAATGTTTACACAGTGCTTCAGTTCAGTCAAATATCGGTTCTTAGTCCCTTTTCTCCTTGTCATGTTACTGACCTTTAACCTCTGGGCAGCACCAGTATTTTTCCTTATTGCGATTCCTATTGTACTCATTTTAGTTCTTTTATTGTCCGCATAAACTACAATTATTTTTTGGTTGACTTAATAAAAAAAGCCAAGATAACATAGTTCTTTTTAGGGAACGGTCATGTGAAAGCACTGTAGTGAATGTGAACAATGTCTCTTTATAGGTGACTCTCATTTTGCATTTTAAGAATTCTTTAGCATTTGGAATATTAAAGATTATTAAAGATTATTAAATAAGAATATTAAAGATTAAAGCTTTACGTCTTTAATATGAAATCTCTTTGTTATACAGTTGATGCACAACGCACGTGAGGGTTATGTTCTGGGGATGGTGCTTCAAGCCAAAATTGTACATAGTCAAACCAACCCTGGAACTGCCCCCAGGCAAGAAACCCTACCTTTTCGAAGCCATTGTGCCAAGCAAGCCTTGCCCCCAAAAGGCAGAGAGCCTCCCAGAGCATCTTAAGCAAAGCAAAGAGCTTAAAGCTCTTTCCGCATCAGGTTCGCCCACTGTGGAAAGAGCTTTTAAGCTCTTTGCCTTGCGTGCGTTTATTTTGTGCCATGTCAACTGGCTGGCAACCAAGTGCTTAAAACTCTGATGATGCAAGTTAAATGAATGTAAGTTGTGAGTCGACTGTACTCTATGAAAATCTTCCCCAACCTGGTTCTAGATACAGGTAGGTAGCCGTGTTGCTCTGACGCAGTCAAAATAAATTAAAAAATTGTCCAGTAGCACCTTAGAGGCCAACTAAGTTTGTTCAAGGTATAAGCTTTCGTGTACATGCACACTTCTTTGGACACGCTGAAACGGAAGTCACCAGACCCTTATATATAGTGGGAGGGTGGGGTGGGTGTTTTCTCAGAAGGGTAGTAGGAGATGGGTGATTGATTCAATGGTATGGCAAACCTGTTGATGACTGTTAACGACTGCAATTAGTCCTACAGAAAAAGCAAGGGATAGTATGCAGATGACCAAGAATAGCTTTAGCATATGTAATGAGACTAGAATCCAATATTTCTATTCAGACCAGGTCTCTCCATAGTTTTCAGTATGGTTGTTGTTGTTTAGTCGTTTAGTCGTGTCCGACTCTTTGGGACCCCATGGACCAGAGCACGCCAGGCACTCCTGTCTTCCACTGTTCAGTATGGTAGAGCAACTTCTCTTTCAAGTCTATTTCTGAAATTCTTTTGTAGTAAGACAGCTGCTTTGAGATCCTGTATTCAATGTCCTGGGAGACTGAAGTGTTCTCCTCCTGGCTTCTCTGTCTTGTGATTACTTTGGTGTAGGGTTTGGCCTGTTTGTCCAATATAGAGAGCTGAAGGGCACTCCTGGCATTTGATGGCATACACAATGTTAGAAGATGAACAATTAAATAGGCCTGAGATGGCATGTTTGATGTTGTTGGGTCCAGTGATGGTGTTGCCTGGGTGTATGTGGCAGCAAAGTTGGCATCTGGGTTTATTGCCAACTTGAAAGAGAAGTTGCTGAATTACAACTTATTACTAAACTGAAAATCCAAGAGATATTGGATTCTTTTCTCATTACATATGCTAAAGCTATTTTTGGTCATCTGCATACTATCCCTTGCTTTTTCCTGTAGGATTAATTGCAGTTGTTAACAGTCATCAACAGGTTTACCATACCATTGAGTCAATCCTATTACCCTTCTGAGAAAAAAATCCACCCCACCCTCCCACTGTATATAAGGGTCTGGTGACTTCCATTTCAGCGTGTCCGAAGAAGTGTGCATGTACACGAAAGCTTATACCCAGAACAAACTTAGTTGGTCTCTAAGGTGCTACTGGATAATTTTAAATTTTTATTTATTTATTTCCCCAACCTGGTGCCCTTCAGACGTTTCAGACGACAACTCCTACTGGGTGCATGGCCAATGGCTAAGGATGCTAAGAGCTGTTTTCTGCAACTGGGCTTGTGATTAATCTCTCTCATCGCTGACTGTGAGCTGCAGTCAAGAACAAACCTTGGCAACAGCTCATGGTTAGGAAGAAACCTAATGTCAGGGACTGGACTGAAGAGGAGGACTGGCCCCCTCCTTCTCCTCTGCTTCCCTCAGAGGAGGAGGAGTGGGAGTAGGGGGGGAATCGCCCCCCCTCCAGTAGTTTCAAGAGAAGAGGGAGACAGGATTAAATTACAGTAGAACTCAGAGCTGCCAGGTTATGAGGTGTTAGGAGAAGGAGGGGGAGGGGGAGACCTGCCAGCAGAGACGTCATTGGAAAGCATAGAAGAGCAACCATCCCCGCATACCCGCCGCTCAATTAGAACTGAAGAGCAAAGGGTTCAACGCCATTTGCCTCCTGAGGCCCATAGCCAAGGACTGTTGCTGGGGAAAGAAAGGGAGGAGCTCAGAGTGAGCAATGTCACTATAGAGTTAAGGACTGGATTCTTTGTCTTGCACCACGATGACTGAACAAAACCATAAATGTTGTCAGGAGTCTTGATAACAAACGAGCAAATTAAAAGGAAGATTTATTGCAAAAAACAGAGTTCACCAGAGCGGCAATCACAGCCGTCCGTTCATAAATCAAAGATGTCCCTTTTAAGGAGGTTGTTTCCGGCGAGATCAGAAACAGCCAAACTTCCTCTTCTGACGTATTCTGTCTTGAAGACCCCCCCATACGCCTAGATCTTGGGCTGGGGGGGGGTCAGCTCCCACCCCTTCCTCATTCTCTGAGAGTGTACTTCCATGGTCTTTCCCGCTCTCTGAGCTGCTTTCGTTTCTAGTCCCTGCAGTTTGCCCTTCACTGGCACACTGGCAAACTGCGGGCTGACTCCGCAACTCTGCTATCAGTTGGCATTCCTAAGGGTGGGGGAGTTGGTTCTCAGCTATAATCCTCGTGTCTTGCAGTTAACCCTCTCTCTTCCTGGCTCCTTCCTTCACTGGGAGCTGGCTGCAAACTTCCCTTGGAGACTGGCTCATGCATGACAGATATGAACTTTCTGGTTTCTTCCCTGATCCTTGATGCTACTGGGGGAGGAGAGAATCCCCCACGCCTGACACCTAGATTCCCAATGACACAGTAAGCTAAATTTTGACTTAGCTCAGCACAGGTGTAAAATAGAATCTGGTATAGCAAAGTGAACGTGATCTCCTCTGTGAGAGCCCACATATAGAATTATAGAGTTGGAAGGGACCACAAGGATCATTTAGTCTAACCCCCTGCAATGCAGGAATCTTTTGCCCAATGTGGGGCTCTGTATGGTTCTGGTAAACCATAGTTTGGCTTCCTGTGTTGTTCAAACCATCTCCCTCTCTCTTGCTTCCAGGTTCACCCTAAAATGAATTACTTCTGGTAGGCAGGCCCGAAGTCAACAATGCCTATGCCAAACCTCTTACACCTGTAATCAATAAAAGTTGTGGTCTTATTTGACCCAAAGTATTGTTTTTTGCCTGGTTACTGTATTCTATAAGACTGGGTGGGTGGTGGTGTGGTGCCTGGGCACGCAACACTCAGATTTCTCTTGCCTCTGTGTCATGAAACTCAAGAGGATATGATCAGAGGCATAGGAAGGTCAGGTGGTACCCGGTGCGGAAACTTTCTTGTCACCCCCCCATTGATTTTTTATTTTTATTTTGCCTGCAAAAATGGTTTTACATTATTTCATATTTTCTTACAAAGGAATGTGGATTCTGGGCCTCTGATAACAAGTAGGCGACTATGAACAGAAACTTAAATCAACAGGATTGATTGTGTCATGGCTTGTGTTATTTATATTTATATTTATATTTATATTTATATTTATATTTATATTTATTGTTTGTTTATTTATTTAATATTTTTTCTTAAAACCCCTGCAAAGTGGTTTACCAAAACAAAAAACAAAAAAACACCACAGCAGTAAAATCAAGAAAAATTAACATTCCTACTATAAAACATACAAAAGCTAAAATATTAAGATTAAAATTACTTCAACTTCCTAAGCATCTAGGTATGCTTTCCTAAAGTAGAATGCTTTTAGCAGGTGCCTGAAAAGAGTCTAGCAAAGGCATGTGCTTTGTTGCAATAGGTAGGCAGTTCCAACGTGCAGGTGCTGTCACAGTAAACAATGCAGTACAGATATTATGTGGAACCTGTAGTAGTGCTTGAAACTACTGAAGGGGAGGTTTTATTTATTGTGGTTTCACCATGCTTTGTATTATCTGAAAAGAAAAACATTTATTTTAAAAACAGGACTGCACAGCAGCAATCTAATCTCATCATGATCAGTGGGACTTATTCCCGAGCCGATGGTGCATAAGATGGGCTGCAATCCTATGCACCCTTGCATCCAACTTGTACCTAAAACTCTGCACAAGCCTGCCCCAGAGAATTGTAGAGTTGGAAGGGACCCCTGAGGGTCATCTAGCCAAACCCCTGGGGCAATGCAGGAATCTCAACTAGACCATCCCTGACCGATGGCCATCCTTCTTCTGTTTTTCCCTTCAGCCAGGACACACAATGGATAAAGACACAACAACGGAGACTGGAGGTGGGGGCGGGAAGCCCAGCGGAGGGTGGGGCAGTAGGGCGGTGAATAAAAAACATTTTTTAAAAAATGCCTGCTCCAAAGGTTGCTAAACTAGGGATTATATAGCTATATCTGAAATTTCATGCATATCAGTTAATATCTTGACCTTGCTCCACTGAACTGAAAATTCAGCCTTCACAACATAGGGAAATGGCCAAGTAAACAGCTATTTTTGTGGAGGAGGGTCAAGATATTAACTGATATGCATGAAATTTCATATATAGCCATATAATCCCTGGTGTAGTAAGATAAGACCTTTTTTTAAAAAAAGTTTTTTATGAACCACCCTAGTAGGGCAGTAATTGCTCCTTGATAATTTGTCAACCCCTCCACGATGGCACCTGGGTCAGACCACCGCCCCACCTCCCCTTCCTACGTCCCTGGATATGTTTACCTCCTTCCAAGGTTCCCAGTACTTCCACTTTGTGAATCAGTTCCTCCCTGTTGGTGAGGACCAGATCCAAGACAGATGATCCTCTTGTTGCTTCTTCCATCTTATGTGAAATGAAATTGTCAGAGAGGTAATGGAGGAATTTGTTGGACCTTACATTCGTGATAGAGTTGAGTTCCAACAGATATTGGGTAGTTGAAGTTTCCTATAACTACTGTATCTCTCCTTTTTGAATGTTTGGCAATCTGCTCTAGGAAGGCATCATCCAAGTCTTCAGTGTGGCTTGGAGGTCTAAAGTCAATGTTGTTTCCCTCTCCTACAATTTTAACTATCTTGGGCCAACTGAGTATGCCAGTTTGTGTAACACAGTTAAATTTGAGGTGGGGAATCTACATAACTCAAAAGTTTGCATATCTACAAAGCTTTGTCCAATAAAATAAATTGTCTGGGATCAAACATATCTTTCTAAGAGGGATCTGCTCTGTGCTTTAGGATTTCATGGTCAGTCAGTAGGGGCTTTTGGATAGACAGGCTTGCCTTGTAGTGAAAGGCTGGGCTATCTTTTCTAACTTTGACACCACATTTTCTACTTTTGCATTCATTATTTTCTCTGGTAGCAACACCTCTGAGATGGCTACCAAGTGTAATGTTAGATCTAGATGCTATAAAATATAATGTGGTCATGAAGATTAATTCATATTGATTCACCTACCAGTATATTAGGAACTTTGTATTAATTTCCAAGTGGTCAATGAGAAAAAAGTTTGGGAACCACTGATTTATGCTATAGTTTAACATTGCTTTATGACGGATTGCATGAGTGCCCCCTCCCCCTGTTTTCAGTGGTGCCTGGTATCTCATTGTCAGTTTTGGGGTGCCAGGCTATGACATTTTTGATTTACCCAGCCCTTTGGCAGCTAAATTAGGTTCTGACCTTTTGGTGGGATGGGGTAGGACTGGTCTTATTGTGTTGTTGGACAAACATTTTAGAGATTTTGTATTCTGGACTGTTCGTTAGATTATTTTTTTTACTGTTGGTTGATTTTATCTTTTTGTGCTTCTTAAGTTGCTTCGATACTTTTTGTATAAAATGAAGATAATGATAGTTTATGTGAAAGGTAAATTTCTTTGAAGGTTTGTTGTTGTTTTGCATTGTGGGGTCACCTGTTTTTGGATCCCCCTCTGTTGTGGGTCAGGTACATGCAGCTTCTGCAGGCCACATGATACTGGCCTAGATGGCAGGCTGTGAGTGTCATGGAGGCCACATGGGTGCCACCACCCACATGGGGCAATCTTGCAAGTAACCAAAAGCAAAGGCCGGATAACATAGTTTTATGGGTACTGGTTCAGCAGTCAACCTGGAAGCCAGTATCACAGGAAGCTCCCCTTGGATTATGAGCTATATTTCCTATGCAACTTTAAAGGTAAAGGGACCCCTGACTGTTAGGTCCAGTCATGGACGACTCTGGGGTTGCAGCGCTCATCTCGCTTTAGTGGCCGAGGGAGCCGGCGTACAGCTTCCGGGTCATGTGGCCAGCATGACTAAGCCGCTTCTGGCAAACCAGAGCAGTGCACGGAAATGCTGTTTACCTTCCCGCCAGAGCGGTACCTATTTATCTACTTGCACTTGATGTGCTTTCGAACTGCTAGGTTGGCAGGAGCAGGGACCGAGCAATGGGAGCTCACCCCGTCGTGGGGATTCGAACCGCTGACCTTCTGATCGGCAAGCCCTAGCAGGAGATGCAGGTGAAAAGAATAGCAAAGCCTGCATGTCATGCAAGTAAATTGACACAGAGGAAAGAGCCATAGGTTTTGCTGAATTTTATTTCACTTTTACAGCTACATGGAATGTCGGATTGGGACGGCTATGGAGTTAAAAAACCTGATCACTTCATGCCCAGTTGCAGCAGGAGCAGCTGGCATCAAAGACAAGACCCGTCTGGCAATGCTGCAGGTAAGTCCTGCCGTTCACACAGTGGTAAAAGCTGTTCTTGTCTGTTGGGTCTGGGTACAGGCCTCCGGCTCTGCTAGCACAGAATCCACTGCCTCCGGTGCTGGGGCTGCCTCCGGAGCCACTGCTTGGGCTGCCACCAGATCCACTGCTTGGGCTGCCACCAGAGCTTCCTCCACCACTGCTGGGGGCTGGTGGGATTGGCTCAATGGGCTTGGATGGGGCTTTGCAACCTGGAAGAGAAGCAGGAGGTAAGCCATCTCAGCTGATTCATCTCTCAAATAACCACTACTGACTCAAAATGTGAATTCTACATCATTCTGAACTTGATTTAAGGGATTCTGCCTACATGACATGTGTTTGGCTTTTTCCATAAAGAAAACCTGCCTTGTACTTTCTCCCTAGTGTGTGATCCACATCAGTGTGAATAGAGAAGGTGATCTCCTGATCTGAAATTCCCATCAGCTCCAGCCAGCCTGGCTAATGGTCAGGGATTATGGGAATTGTAATCCTAAACATCTAGAGGGCACCAATCAATCATGAGCACAAGGAAAAGGCTTTTAAAAATCTTATTTAAAAGACCTCTGATTTCTCATTCTACTCTAGATCTGTACAACTTGTGATCCATTGGGCTGAATGCAGGTCACCAGCTATAAACTGCGGCCTGGCAGTTTCTTGAGAACTTGTCTTTTTCTGTTTCCAAACAGGTAGCAAGAACTGAAGGTTAATTCAACCTCATACACAGATGGTGGGTCATGAGTTGTACAGTCCAGCTCAAATCCTCCCAGAACTTGAGGGTCCCTGTGGCTGTAAATCTAAAGTACTTGGCTATCTGTGGAGTAGGTCAGGAACTACAGCTCAGTGGTAGAGTACATGCTTTTTATGCAGGAGGTCCCTGCTTCAACCTTTGGCATTTTTAGTTTAAAGGGTCCAGAACCTGGTGATGGGAAAGACCCTTGAGATCTGTGGTCTAGATGACACTGAGCTAGATGGGCTGATAGTCTGTCCTAGCATAAGGCAGCTTCCAACATTCTTAATTTATGAATACATAGGTTCTGCATTCAGTGCCAGTGATATGATCTCCAAAATATACCTTCTCTTTCACTCTGGACTGCAGCAGCCCTTTCTCCCTGAGTCTTATCGGTCCCTGATTCTATAGGTGTGATGAATTCTTCTTGGTTGTTTTCCCCCCATCCTTTAATAATGCATTGTATTTTTTTGCCCTTCGAAACCTTCCAAATCCAACTGTTCTCATTCTCTTTTTTTTTTTTAAGTGCTACCATTGATATTGAAACGTATCGAGCATGTTCTAAACAGGCCTAAAAGTGACTTAACTGACCTTGGTACCTCAGTTTGGAGGTTAGTTCTAAAATAAGTAACAGTGATTTGTTTTTCAGCATTATGAACTTTTGCTGGAACTTTGGCTTTCACAATCGTTTTGAGAGCTTTTCCTGCTGCTGCTGCTACTTACTAGCACTCTGCAGTCCGAGAGAGTTCTTCAGGGTGGTGATCAAGGGGTATTTGCCTTGGTTGCAGAAAGTACCAGTGAAGTCATCCAAGTCAAGAGACCAAACCATAGCACCTGCAAAGTTGTTCTTCTTCAACCACTCAGCCTGTCAGATGCCAAGAAAGATGCCCAAGTCAATCTACTATATAGAAAAGCTGTACTTAGTGGCATTACATCAGCCATAGTCCTCATACCTTGATTTTGAAACTCTTGATGAACCTACCAAAACATTCTAATGCACCAGAATGAATGTATGCTTTTGTGAGATTGGTACCATACCTTGATCTGGAAGCTCTTAATGTTGTCATACCCCAGCCACTCATTTCCCTTGTAGGCATAAGGCACATCTTGAGGAGCATCCCAAGCTTGAGTGGCTCCATTCTTCAGGAAGGTGCAGATCTAACAGAGGAAACAAAAAAGGCATGTAGCAAATCATTGCAAGACTGTCTTGGTTGCTGTCTCATAATGCTATGCGCATAGTGCAGAGAAGTGAACTGAAAGTATCAATGCACAAATCTGCATAGGCTTCATAAAGTATTTCCTCCATGGCTTAAAAAGGAGGCACAATGTGTATCAAGAGTTGAGAATATCTTGCTGGCTGCACAGTGAAAAAAGTTATTATCTTGTCCTCAGTTACCTGAAATTCCTGCCTACCCCAAAAACCAGTGTGCATTAGCCACATTACTTCATCTCAGTATAATTTTGAGCAGAAATGCTAAAACCCAGGTGCCCTAGCTAGTGATATCCATACAAAAAATGGTCCCTTGATCCCTATAGAGGAATTTTTTTCTCGCTTTCTGTCTGGCACTGAGAAAAATCTCACTGGCTACTAAGCTTTAGAAACATTTTTTGCACCACTGGTTTTGTGCAAACAGCATATTTTCCAAGCTATTAGGCCAAAATTTAGTTGTAGCATCTTTGTAGGATTTCTTATTTGATTGGCCTATCTTTAGAATTATATTCTTCATCTGTATATTGTGATGCAAATAAATGTTTTAATGGATTGTGGTGGAAAAAGTGAACAAACCTCATAGTAAGCCCAGAAGCCAGCTTGTCTTGTGTATGGTCCAGCAGGCCCAGCGCCAGTTGTGGGAGCACCAACAGCTGTGTTGGATGGATCGCTGAGGATGAAGGTGTGTCCATAAGTTGGGAATCCAACAATGAGTTTCTCAGCTGGGGCACCATTCTTCTTCCAGTAGTTCATGGCATAGTCCTACAAAGGCAAATCATGTGTTACTCTCTGCTTGCAAAGTGGAATGTTAATTTCTTCCTTTTTTTTTAGGTTTAGTTCCTGGCAGGCTTTGAAGCACCCTGTAAAAATAGGCTTCCAGCTTGGGATGAGTGAATCTGCCAGTTGCAGGTTTTCTCTCTCAGTTTCTTATTTTTTCACCCTTAAATTTGGTTCTCCACATTTCCATATCAGCGTATGATTTTCATTAAAGCAAGCACTTTTGCCTTATACACATTTTTTTTGCAAAGCAATTTCCCCTAATACAATGCCTTTTTGTATGTTATGTTCACTAGCGTATTATTTTTTAATGCACATCTTATTCTAGTACAGTATATGTACTTTTGACACATTATTTTCCTGAAGAATTGCATTGCAGTATTTGGAAAAGTGTGAATTTCAAGGGATGGCTATGTTTCAGTTTACATGTTGTTTCAAAAAGTGCAAATTAGGCAGATTGACCTTTAAATGTCTCCCCCAGCCCTACTTTCAACTTATACTTACAACATTGAAGTAGATGTTTCCACCAGTGTCTGCAGGACCTCTGTACAGAGGGCTGTTCTCTCCAGTGTATCTCTCCCAGGAGCCATGGAAGTCATAGGTCATCACATGGAAATAGTCCAGATACCTGTGAGGAGATTAAATGTATCTGTGTCCAGTTCTTCTTCTTCTTCTTTGCAACTGTTAGTAATATGTTGAATAAACTCTATGCTTCTAAGGCTTTTGCAGTCTCATCTTCCATAAACATCACCTCTCTAGACCATAGCCCATTTTCTGCTATGCAGTAGCACCACCATTCTTTTTTCTGACTATATATGATAGTATTTGATGTATAATTAGACCCATAAATGCAGTTCCATAGTGTATGCCCATCACAGGCCCAGTTTGCTCTTCAAAACAGATAATTATTGTGACTTTGACTTTGGAATATTTGATCACTGGGTTTTTTTAGCCAACCTTCTTAGGTTTGTCCTTCAGGATGAATATCTATAGCACTATCAATGTTTTGGTGCTTTATTAAAGTAATCAACAGAGGAAATAGTATCTGTGGCTGCCTTGTCTCCTGAAGTAACTCTGTGTACTAGGACTGGCTGTAAGGTACACTGTTCTCCTAAAACCAGCCAGTATGCTAATACTGCAGCTGCCTCTATGACAGTGACGCTGGCATAGTGATTTTACCAATGAGACATACTGGCTTGGTTTCACTTTAATGCACAGTGTGCAACTGATAAACAATATGACACACATCAGATGATTCAAAATAACATTAATTGTAAGGGTATCTTCACCTATGCATATACAAAAGACAGAAGTTAAATTTAGAGAGAGAGAGAGAGAGAGAGAGAGAGAGAGAGAGAGAGAGAGAGAGATACAAAGTACCTAAAATACTGTACTTACTGGCCAAGCTCAGGAATCTGGTAGCCTGACTCAATATTGGAAAGACCAGCAGCAACAGCAGCAGTGACCATGAGTCTGGGTCTGTTCACTTGTTTGGCTTCCTTCTCAAAGGCTTCCAACATTTCCTACAAAGCAAACAGTAAGGTAAATGTGAATTTTCTGACAGAGCCCCGCACTCTTGTTACTGTTCGGGTTTTGAGTCAATCCTATGAATTTTAGTCAACAAAATAATTAAAGTGACAATTTCAGACTATAAAAAATGCCTGTGAATAAAAATTTCTTGAAAAAAGTAAGAGGTGAGGAACCTGTGGCCCTGCAGATGTTGTTGGTCTACCACCATCCCTGACCACTGGCCATGCTAGCTTATGCTGATTGGAGCTGTAGTGAAACAACAACTGGAGGACCACAAGTTGCCCCACTCCTGTTTTAGGTGTTGTCACAGGAAGCACCATTTTAGAAGAGGCGCCCACTTCTGTGTGAGATAGATGAAAGCCTGTCTCTTCTAAAATGATGCTTACCAGTTTTGGTTTTTGTAGATAATGATATTAAAAATAAAGACCCCATCAATCTGAGGCAATTTTTAATTGATAGCAAGGTTTTAAAAGATTGATAAAACCTATTAACTGAATAATGGGACAGTCGTACACATGCTAACTTAGAAACAGGCTCCACCATCTTCTGTAGGGCTTACACCCAAGTGGTTGTGTGTAGGATAGCAGCATAAATGTTGTAGCCCTATGTAGCATTATTGTTATGCTGCTATGGCAACGGGACCACTCATCTCTGCTGGTGAGAGTGACTTCCTTCCTTGACTTTAGGGCAGCAGTAGGCAATATGGTGCGCTTTATTGTGGACTACAACTCCCATCAGCTTAGCCAGCAATGGTCAACGGTCAGGAGCAGTGGGTGTTGTGGTCCACAGTATTTGGTTTTAGCCACCCTAGGTTAGGAGAATAAAGGCAGAGATAAATTGATGCTAAACTATCCAATCTGGCTTCTCCCTTTCTGGGTGGTGGTGGTGAAATAAGAACAACATAATCAGTGGTTTTACCTTAACCAATAAAGTAAAGAGGGACTTATCCTGAGGGGTGCTGCCTCTAGAGCCAGGGTACTCCCAGTCAAAGTCCAGCCCATCAAACTCGTACTGGCGCAAGAAAGTGATGACAGAGTTGATGAAGGTCTGGCGGGTCTCAGGAGTGGCAACCATTGCAGTGAATCTGTAATGTGGCCATAAGAGGGTAGAAGATAATTACCTACTTATTATGTGTATTCTTTTCTCTATTACTAGGATGAAGTATGCAAGCGTTGCTTCAACTTACGGTGCTGTTCCAAAGTTCCAGCCTCCAATTGCCAGAAGAGTCTTCAGGTCCCCATTCCTGTCATGGAAGAGATTGCAGAGATTAAATCTACCCTATTTCTGGAACAAGGAGTCCCGAGTTGGTGCCATCTTGCTATCTATTTTGTGTTTGTTTTTATAATCTTGAACCCCATTTTCTTATGTCAGACGATCTGTCAAGTAGTCTAGAATGAGTCACTTTTTATTATTGGTTTGCATCCCAACATCAGCTGACAACCTTGTAGTATCGTAGCTCCACATGTACTCAAACTTTCTTGCTTCTTTGTTCTATGTAGCGCTAGGTTCAGCTAGGTTACAACACTGGCCATTGGATCCCTCTGGGCAGGAAGGCATATGATATTGCCTTCTGTTCCAGTTGAGCCTCATATAAACAAGGCAGAAGCAGAATGTGGGAAGGGTGGGTGACCATTATTCATGGATACTCACTGGTTTTTCAAGCCATTGAAAGATTTATAAAGAGTGACGTCATTCCATTCAATGGTTGCAATCTCATTGTTGCGCATCCCAGCAAAGGCATAGATCAGGTGAGTACACAGACAAGGGTCAATGTTGTCGGGCTTGTATTTCCCAAGGCCTGGTCTGTATTGGCCCCAGTTGGTGAAGTAGCATGATAGCACATAGGCAGAACCTATCAA
The DNA here is from genome assembly GCF_964188305.1 of Podarcis bocagei. Taxonomy (NCBI): domain Eukaryota; kingdom Metazoa; phylum Chordata; class Lepidosauria; order Squamata; family Lacertidae; genus Podarcis; species Podarcis bocagei. The sequence continues at coordinate 45,310,116 of NC_138129.1, read as the reverse complement.
GACAAATAGGACAGGTTATAATAAAAGTTTAAATGGAATTGAGCAAGACTGAAGGGTGAGGAGAAGAAAGACAAGTGTGTATTTTCTTCAGCAATAATAAAACATGTATATCTGCCAGGTCTTAGTATATATTGCAGATTTGGCATGTCATTATAGTAGGTGCAGAAGAGCATTCATTGCTGTGATATTTAGGAGGGATTGCTGCAATATTCTTAGAGATAGACACATGCAGCTTAGTGTAATGTAAATGCACTAATTTTCTAAACATATTTTCTTTCAAAATATGCATTTCAAAATCCCCTTTAATGGTTTTGAAAGCTGGGAACTGTGTTGCAACGTTTAGAGAAATGCAAAATACCACAAAAGGCTATGGGTTCCACTGAAAAGACCACAGCCTGCCACTGTGGAGACTGTGGTGTTTTTATAATATTGGGTTTATTTACACATATATGCAACCTGCACCTATGATGGAGGGGTTCACAGCATTAACACCCACAGAAGCTCTTGTTTCTCCCAAAATTACAGCCTTGGATTCAAATGGAAATCAAACATTGCTCTCAAGAGGTGCTTTACCTTTAGGTCACATCACTGCAACTCAACTCTAAACTCAGGCTTTGTCCTTCTAACTATCTATGAGTTGAGGGAAGGTGCCCACCCATTTGCTGCCTCACATAGAGCCCCTTTCCTTTGTTTTCCTTAATGGCCCATCACCCAGGCTGTCACTCCAACACAGGAAGCGACTAGGTGACACTTAGACATTAATTTAAAGAGCTGCTTTCCATACCTATTTGTGCATTCAGCAGGAGCACCAGACCTATAAAGAAAAAGGGAATAATTTGTAAGTTAAATATGTATAAACTTTTATGAGTTGTTTAGAAATCATAGTGTATCACTATTTAACATTGAGAAGAGTGGCAAACAATTTCTGTTTTGATGAAAGACTTTGTTGTAGGCCTTATATTGACCGCTATATTATATAGTTATTCAAACATGATTTTAAATAGAAGCACTTTAACTGCTTGAATTTTCAAATGAATTGTAATGGAGGTATAATTTACACTGTGCATGCTACTTGGAGGAGGAATAATTAATTTTCTTCCATAATTTGTACCTCAAAGGTATCCATGGACTTCATTGCTAAGTATTATGCAGGAATTTTCAAAAACTGAAATTAATAGTGGGAAAAGAAGGGGTTGATACAACTGAATAAAAATCTGCAAGATTTTCAGTTGTCAGTATTACAGGGAACATACTTGGGTCTCCAGGAATTTTCTCCAACCTTATCTGGAGACACAAGGGACTGAACCAGGGACTCTTTGCATGCAAAGCATGTGCTTTTCCACTGAGCTATGGTCATTCTCCAATGGAGGGAATTCCTGATTTCCAAATATCCCGAACAAAGAAAGCTTTCTCTCCACACTATGGAATGGAGGGAAGCAACACTTCTGGTTTTGTAAGGAAATATGGTAGTGAATGAAATCTTTGCTATAAAATAGCAAGAATAAAATAAACTTGCTCAGTTATTTTGAAATCCATTCAGTTAATTAAAAGCTGTTCTCTTTTAAATAATAGAATATGCATGGAAAAGTAAAGAATGAGAATTACAGAATGAGCTTCTTCTACCAGCAGAGAAAAGTTACACCATTTTATGAATTTCAGATTTGTACTTACCGGTAAGAAGCATCAACTTGGCCATCTTGGTCTCTGTACTGATCTAACATTGTTTCTCTCTTCCTTTTATACCATACACTTGCCCTTCTACCTGTTCAGTGCCTTGCGATCAGGTGATTGGGACATTCATCTAAAATTATTGGCATGCAACAAATTCCACTACTAGAACAAAGGCACAATTAAAAAACCAAACTTAAGAAAACATGGTTATCACTATTTTTTATTTTACCAGTGCCATTGGGATCCTGGTGGAATTAGATTACAGTGTTTAAGTCTCTTTAATTGAATGATAACATATAGAAGTCAGGATTCTATATTTGCTGTACCAGTTTGCTTTTGATTACACTTATAAATTGAGAACAGTTATATAACCTGTTTACCGAGGACTTCCAGCTGTTTGTCCCAGTTACCTGATTGTTCCCTTGCAAAACTGAACTGTGTGCATGTATTTTGTCTCTTTGAGGGGGCCGATCTAGGGTGAAGGGGAGAGAAGTGACTAGAGGAGAAGGTTCCCCCAGCATTTGCTCAAGAATCTAGATGTGTCCAGAAGCCTAGAAAGGTTTGCAACCATGCATATAAATGGACAACTGACGATTCCTTAATTAGTGAGAAATTACAAGGATCTCCCAACCAGGAATACTCTCTGCTTCCCTGGACTAGGTTTAACAAAACCATGGTTAGAAAACTGGTTCTCAAGTCTTGTTAGGCTTTCCTGTGTCACAGGAGTAGAACCTGTGACTCTCCAAATAATACTGGACTACAGCTCCTATAAGGGACGTGGGTGGTGCTGTGGCTTAAACCACAGAGCCTAGGACTTGCCGATCAGAAGGTCGGCAGTTCGAATCCCCGCGATGTTGCTCGGTCCCTGCTCCTGCCAACCTAGCAGTTCGAAAGCACGTCAAAGTGCAAGTAGATCAACAGGTACCGCTCTGGCGGGAAGGTAAACGGCGTTTCCATGCGCTGCACTGGTTCGCCAGAAGTGGCTTAGTCATGCTGGCCACATGACCCGGAAGCTGTACGCCGGCTCCCTCGGCCAATAAAGCAAGATGAGCGCCACAACCCCAGAGTCAGCCACAACTGGACCTAATGGTCAGGGGTCCCTTTACCTTTACCTTTTTACAGCTCCTATCACCGTTGAAGAAGAAGAAGAAGAAGAAGAAGAAGAAGAGGAGGAGGAGTTTGGATTTGATTTCCCACTTTATCACTACCTGAAGGAGTTTCAAAGCGGCTAACATTCTCCTTTCCCTTCCTCCCCCACAACAAACACTCTGTGAGGTGAGAGAGGCTGAGAGACTTCAGAGAAGTGTGACTGGCCCAAGGTCACCCAGCAGCTGCATGTGGAGGAGCGGAGACGCGAACCCGCTTCACCAGATTATGAGTCTACCACTCTTAACCACTACACCACACTGATCATGCTGGCTGGAGTGTATGGGAGCAGAAGAATCTGCTGGATCAGGGCAAAGGTCCTTCTAATCCAGTATCCTGTTCTCACAGTGGCCAGTCAGATGTCCATAAACAGGATCGGAGTGCAACAACACTCCACTTGTGATTCCCAGCAACTGGTATTCAGAGACACGTTGCCTCCAACAGTAGAGGTGGAATGTAATCCGTGTGGCTTGTACCCTCCATGAATTTATCTTACCCTCTTTTAAAGCCATTCACGTTGGTGGCCATCACTGCTTCTTGTTGGAGCAAATTCTATAGTTTAATTATGTACTGTGTGAAGAGGTCCCTGTGGTTTTTTCCCCTGTCCTAAATCTTCCAACATTCACCTTCATTGAATGACCCCCAAGTTCTAATGTTCTGAGAGAGGGAGAAAAACTCTATCCACTTTCTCTACATGTATAATTTTATACACCTATATCATGTCACCACTTACATGACTTTTCTCTAAATTAATTAACATGGTATTGACCTTTTTCATAGCTGCCACACACTAGGTAAACATCTTCATCAAGCTACCCACTATGATGCCAAGGTCTCCTTCCTCACCAGTCAACTCCAGTTCAGACCCCATGAGTATGTGTATGAAATAAATATTTTTTTGTCACAGTGTGCATCATTTTACACTTAAGTACTCTGGGGAGATCCTTTTGTAGCTCTTCACAATCTCTTTTTGTTTTAACCATGCTGAACAATTTGACATTAGCAATCTTGGCTTCCTCGCTGCTCACCTCTAACTCCAGATTATTTACGAACAAGTTAAGAAGCATAGATCCAAATACTGACCCTTGGAGGACTCCACTCTATTTATCCCTCTATTGTCCATTTATTCCTACTCCCTCCTTCCTGTTTCTTAACCAGTTACCAGTCCACAAGAAGACCTCTTCTTTCATAACTGCTAAGCTTACTCAGAAGTGTTTGATGAAGCCTTTTATCAAAAGCATTTTTTGGGTGAGTTGGTGTCCAAGAACTTCTGAAGAGCACAGATTTCCTACCCCTGTCCTAAGTGAACCACTAACTTCTTCTCCATTGTGGTGATTGAGAAAAAGTCATTTTTTAAAAAGGAACATATGGTGTCAACAAGTGTTGCATTACAGGATCTGCTGAGGAAGTCAGGAGTTCCTCTATTCTAGGGACTACAGAACTCAGTAAGCGTCGCTTTCAGGTGACCTTTTTATTGACTTGTTTGCACAAAGTTTGTGAGGAGGTCATATGACATTTGTTCCTTGAACATTCATTCAGCTTTGTTGTGGAGGTTATTATATGATATCACATTAATCAATAATTATAACCACACTTTCCAATAGCTTTTCCTGCTACAAAGGTCCATTTTTTTAAAAGTAGGCTTGTTGTGCAAGAGCACCAAATACACTTTAATTGCGCTACTTGAATTTACCCAGTATGCAACTGAATCCCACCCACAAAATAGTGACAGTATGTAAGTGTCGTATCTGATGGATTTTCTACTTGGAATGCTATATCCCACTACAGTTTAGGTACGGCAAATTATTTCAGCTACTTGCGCAAAACAGCTGTGTTTCAGGTTCCATAACAGGAAAGAAAGAATTAACATAAAAGGTGAGGTTATGCAATGATCTAGCCATGCTGTGTGCCTGGTTTCACAGTGAAACTAACAACCAAGCATACCAATGAATTGAATGCTGGCTTGAGCTAACAGTTTTGCTTGTTTCCTGTTTTCCTTGTCAACATTTTGCAATTTGTAAATTATATGGTATAAAAAATAATATTTTTGAGTTGAGTTTCAAATTCAGATTGTTACTGAAGAATTGCCTTAACACTAGAAATTCAAATGTTTCAGAGTTGTCAGCATGCCTTTGTCTTGATTTTGGTAGAAATCAAATGTGAAGCCTCATAATAATCTGTCAATAGTCAAATACCATCTACCTTTACACAAAAAATGTCTAATAGAATCAAGTGTCAGTTATCAAATACTATTTTGTTTATTTCATACAGCTGCTGTAGTGCCAGCCGCTGGGTCAAGAGAGGGTGAGCAGGGCAGGATAAGATAGTGGGAAGATCCTTAAGAAGCAGGGGATATGCAGTTGAGGAGCACCAGTTGCCCCATCATGAATGTCTCGGGTTGGCTGTGGTCATGAGCTTTCTTTGCCCAAAAGCCTTGGTACTGAATGTGAAATGGCTAAACAGGGCCAGCCTGTGAATGTGTCTGTGGCTGGCATTGGTAGCCCATTAGGGAACATAGCATGGATGCATGTTCCCAACTGTGCTGGACATAACACTGCCACACCCTTCTGTCTAATGTGTCCACATTTGTGTGATGGCATTTTAACAACCAAACCCACAATTTCTTTGAGGAAGAATGTATATAGTTGTAGGCAGTGCTTCCCTCGCCCCCCAAAAATGTTTAGGGGTACTCTCATTTTCCTACTCATATTGAAATACTGCCCCTCAATCTCTCTCTCTCTCTCTCCTCTTAGATTCACAAAATGTTTAGGGATATGCGTACCCCCCCCCCCAGAAAAAAGCAATGGTTGTAGGGATGGGGGTGAAATTCTATTGTGCTTGCATTTAAAAATGAACCTAATGAATTTGCACTTTCCAAAACAATATGAAAACTGAAAAACTGCCATCCTGCAAAATTCACACTTAGCTGAATTTTGTGCTGCAGTTATTCAACCAATGTTTCCAAGAGTGCACATACTAGGGGAAAATGGGCATAAAAATGCATTTCTTAGTGAAAGTAACATACAAAAATGCATTATATTAAGAGAAAAGTCTTGCAAAAATGTGTGCATTAGTCAAGGTTTACATGTTTATTAGGAGAAAGTGGAACAAAAATGCTGAAGAATTTTCTTGAGGATTTTTTTAAAACCACAAATTTCTGCAGAAAAGTGGAGGACTAAATTGAAGTTTGGGGAAAATGGGAAATGGAGAGATCCTTCCATGTTGGACTTGGAAAGTTTTTGTAGATCCCCCCCCCTTGTTGTTTCCCTGTGTGTTGGTGATGGCAATTCACACATTGCACCAAAGGACGAAATACATTATCAACAAAAAGGACAGAAGATTACACAGATCTGCATAAAACTAGCAAATGTTGATTTGTATGTATAGGTACATCTCAGCATAGTGCAGAAGAACATGACAGGGTGACCTGGGTGCCTGTTCAGTCCACTGTCCAGGTGCTGACTTCAAGGCCCCTGCTCTCTCTTCTTACTGTTATTTGTCTTTAAACCAGACTTGGGTTGGAAGACCCTTCAGATGGAGGATATTTTGAAACAGAGGCTTGTCCTCTCTCTGACAGCTCTTCAAATGAAAGTCTGTCCTCTGGAAAGCAGGACATATGGCCACACTAGGCCTGAATTCATTAAAGGTTGCTGCTAATTGAGGTCTTTATATGTTGTAGTGGCAGTCAAGAAAAGCATTGAGGGTTGGGGGAAGTTAGAGGGAATAAACGATTTAATTGCATTTGGTCACCCGATTGCTACAATCCCAGAAATAGCATCCAAAGGGGTAGCTGGGTACATACTATGCCTTTAAAGCACATTTGAATAACATTCTTTCCTTCAAAGAATTCTGGGCATTGTAGATTGTTAAGGGTTGCTGGGAGTTATAGCTTTCTGAGGAGTAAACTGCACCCCCCATAATTCTTTAAGGAAAAGAATGTGCTTTAAACATGTAGTACTGTAGTACACAGCCTTACTATGCCTGTTGTAACAAAATCAACAAAGAATGCTGTAGCACCTTTTATAGTTTGTGAATAGAGGATTTTTCCTCACTGTAGGAAAATGGTGATCTGCAGACTCCAACAAGAACACTATGCTGCTACATTTATTTCCCTATATCTAACTAAATATTTACATGAAAGCTCCATACATTGTCTCAGAATTGTAATCTTTGTCATGATTTTCTCTTGCAGCATGTTTTATATTCCTATCTTGACAGTTTTCTTGCATGTTTCATTGGACACTTTTGGGATGGCAAAAATGTTCAATGTGTTTTCAAAGCAAACGAATAAATTAAATAAATCACACATTTGATCTAGTATGGTTTTTTTTTTAACAGCACTGCAAGAAAATGTAATTGAAGTACTCGATTCAATGGGAAGAAATACTGAATTTGTGCAGAAGAAACCACAGACTATGATTTGAATGCAATGCATCTTTATTTATCATGCTGAATTCTTTCCTTGCTGTTTACTCAAGTGGAAGGAGTGTGTACCACTCTGGCTGTTCTCTTCATGCCCAGTTGCAGCAGGAGCAGCTGGCATCAAATACAAGGCCACTCTGGCAATATTGTTGGTAGGTCTTCCCATTCACACAATGGTAGAAGCTATTCTTGTCAGTGGGATCTGGGTAGAGGCCACTGGCTTTTCCATTGCAGAAGTTGCCACCAGAGCTTCCACTTCCACTTCCACCAGAGCTTCCACCACCAGATGGGGCTGCTGTTGTAGCCTGGGCAGGCTGATTAGCATTAGTGCCAAGGGTTGTTGCAGGCACCTTACAGTCTGAAAGGAAGATGAGAATGGCGTTAGAACTTTAGGAACACAGAAGGCTGCCTTAAACTGAGCCAGACCTTTGGGAATATCTTTCAATATTGCCTGCACTAGGAGCGAGGAACAAAAGTCTCATAAACACAAACCTCATTCAAGGAGAATTTAAAATTTAACGTGGCAAAAGAAGCCCTGGCCAGACTAGACATTAACTGCATCTTTGCAAAAAATATAACCAGCAGAGAATGTATGCAGGATAATGACTGGGGCTGCAGCCCAAGTAGAGGGGGGAAATGTAACCTTTCCCTCCACTGTGAAAATTCAGCTAGTATTTGCATTGAGAGGAAGGCGTCCAAAGTAAGTATGGACTTCAGAGGAGGGATTTCCTAAGGACCATAGCAGAAGAGGAAAGTGTTAAATTCCGCCTCCCATCTGCTGAAATCCAGATAATTATCATCACACCCAGTGGCTTTTTCAGTACTGGACCAGCCATACTGCCTCAAAAGAAATGAGCCAAATACACATACAGACAAAACAAAGGTTTCTGGGCATGCCAGGCACTTTGTTCAATCCTGCCAACAGGAGTATGCTACTCACTTGGTGTGCTGACTCCCAATCCAGATTTCAAGGCATTCATCAGGGGGTATTTGCCTTCCCCGCAGAATGTGCCAGTGAAGTCATCCAAGTCAATAGCCCAGACCATGGCTCCTCCGAAGTTGTTCTCCAACAGCCACTTAGCCTGTGAGTTAGACGGTTAAGCATTATGTAATAAATGAGAACCAGAGCTATCTTTTCCTTGAGTTGCTAAGATAGAGAGCATAAACGGCCTGACTCTATACTCCAGAGTTGTGGTCTGTAACTTTTAAAGCTGCAGTTACAGGAAATAGGTTAAGAAATTACAGTACATAAATCCTAAACAGATAGTCTGAAATCCTAACCATATTTGGAGAAAAAAAGCCAGCTGAACTATAAGGAGTTTACTTTTTTAAAAAAACACACACAACAGACTTGGATTTGCACTGTTAGATGCATGAAACACAGTTAATCAAGTTATTTATTTATTTAGGGAGAAAGTACTATATAATTGTTCCACTATCCCCAGTTTTCCTGGGTGTGTGTACTTGGGTGCAGTTTTCTTTCTACAGTGGTACCTCCGGTTACATATGCTTCAGGTTACATACGCTTCAGGTTACAGACTCTGCTAACCCAGAAATATTACCTCGGGTTAAGAACTTTGCTTCAGGATGAGAACAGAAATCGGCACAGCGGAGCAGGAGGCCCCGTTAGCTAAAGTGGTGCTTCAGGTTAAGAACAGACCTCCAGAACGAATTAAGTTCTTAACCCGAGGTACCACTGTATATGGTCATGGGAGACTTAAGATGTTGTGCAATATTTTCATATTCTTTACAAATATACAGGCAGAGTGTAAATATACAGGTGGAACATAATGGATACTACTCCCCCATTAGGCTTCTAAAAGGGAGGGTGGGGGGAGCTTGTGCCTCTTGAGCTCCCTAGAAATCCTTCTGCTCTGACCTTTCAGACTCAACACAGTCTAAACCTGTGGTTTTTTCAAAGACAGCTTGATGGCATCACGCTCCACAGGAATGGGGAAGGTGGGAGAAGAAAGGCAAGATGCCTTCCAGGAGGAGCCTCTGGCCATTAAGTGCTGAATAAGGGCAGAATATGGAGACAATAAACAGGCTTACCTTGATACCAAAACTCTTAGGGTTATCATAGCCAATCCACTGATTTCCTTTATAAGCATAAGGGACTTCCTGGGGAGCATTCCACACAACAGTGGCACCCTCCTTCAAGAAGGTACAGACCTGTGGAGACAAATATCTTGGATTAAGCCAATGAAAATGTTTGATCTAGTTACCCAAGGCTAGCTAAACTATGTTGGGTTATTTACACCCATTTCCAGAAATCATATGAGTGTTTGTTAGCTGTGAGCGGGAGAGAAATGTGGAAATCAGAATGTCAGCTCCAACAGTGCAAAGAGTGGCTTGCACATTGCCATAGTTTAAAGCAGGCTGATGGGCGATTTAGTCCAAAACATCTGGAGGGCACCAGGATAGCAGATGCTGGCTTAAAAACAGCACACTTTCTGAATGCGAGAATTGGCCATTATGCTCCTTGGCACAGAAAGCAACAAATAAACACCCATTCAAAAACAGGAACATGAAACTACACAGAAATAAACTGGATAACTATATTGGCTCACAAGTGCAATATCCAGATGCAAAACTGCATCAGTAGTACATAAAAAGCTATAATTAAAAAATGAAAATGCAGGACATCATGATAACTAACCAATGTTCAGGATCGCTGCAAGAACTATGCCACAGTTTTACCTCAAAATAGGCCAGCGTCCCAGCTGCTTGGGTGTAGGCCCCACCTCTCCCTGGCCCAGAGGTTGGTGCATCCAGGCCATGGTTAGAAGGGTTGCTCAGGGTGAAGGTGCGAGCATAGGCTCCAAATCCCACCATCAGCTTCTCAGCTGGTGCACCATTCTTCTTCCAGTAGTTCATAGCATAGTCCTGGTGGAAAGAACATTGAGGAGGCAATCAGAAGGCGAATCATGGGACAATTCTGAACTACATATTCAGCAGCTGAATATGTAGGGTATGGTTGATGATAAAGGAAACCCTTAATTTCTGTTCAGTCACTCACCACATTGAAGTAAATATAGGAGCCTTGGTCTTCAGGGCCTGCATACAGAGGGCTGTTCTCACCAGTGAAACCTTCCCAGGATCCTCTGAGGTCATAAGTCATTACATTGATCAGATCCATGTACCTTGGAGGGACGTGAGGGAAGCAAATAGGCAAATATATCAGTCTAGAAATTTATTTCCCTCTAATGAAAACTTTGGACCCTTTCCTCATATGTATTTACTCTGTTAACTAAGCATTGCCACTTCTATCAGAGAATCGTGGCTGTTGCACATTTCTATCTATCAGTTTCAGTGTATTCAACATTACAATTCATTTAAATTTAGGCAAATTTAAAACTGGCCATTTGGCATGCATTGATGCTGTCGTCCCGTCCCCCCCCGAAAATGTATCAGATTTCAGTTGGTTAGGATTCTAGCCAGGAGGCATTATTATATGATATCCTCAGCCATCTCTGGTGATTCTCAGGTCCCTATCTTGTTTGGTCCCATGATTCAAATTGATTAGTAAGAAGGCAAAGTGTCTTGCTTCTGCAATAGAGTTTAATTGTTAATATTAATACAATGTAGATATTGCCAAGTTCCCAGTCACTGAGCATGGGGCAGCCTGTCAAGATTTGTGAGATTTGCAGGGTATAGATGCAATACACACAAGATCCACACAGAGACTTTCATTAATCGCTTCAGCATTATTGCTAATGTTTGTTTTTGTCACTGGTGAACACAGTAATATGCTCCAATGCACACATTAATAAGCTGTTACGTATCTACTTCAGACCATGCTGAAGGATGTAAAGAATTCTGTGCTGAAACATAATTTGGCCTGTGCATGTCCTCTGCCACATAAGTCACATTCTTTCCTCTTTCCTGAACTGACAAGTATAGGCAAGATCACAGGCAGATACAGTAGTGCTGAGCCATAGAAATAACCACTGCTTGCCTGATATGTGACCAGGACACCAGCCATCATATTCTGGATTTTTCTTATTAGTGTTTGGCAAAGTGAGGAGGCACCCACTCCAACCCAAGAAGATCTCAGCTTTTACCATAGTGGGTAATCACTGCAGCAGAAGTCCTAAACTATGGTGCAATTGCCATAATGACCAGTCTTTCCACTGTGTACTCCTGTCTCCTCTTAGGAACATAGGAAACTGCCTTATACCAAATGAAACCATTGGGCCAGCTACCTCCGTATTGTCTATGCTAGCTCACAATGAGCCAAGATATCCACATGCAACTTACTTAGACATCTCTGGGATCTGGTAAGCAGTCTCAATGGTGCCCACACCAGCAGACACAGCTGCAGAGATCAACAGTCTGGGCTTGTTGGTTTGAGAAGCCTCCTGTTCAAAAGCTTCATACATTTCCTGTTATTGGAAGAAGTGAATTGTCACAAGCTACTCCAGGTCTGGATCGAGGGTAGGGGGCAAGAGGCGGCAAGTGCCCCAGGAGGTAGGTTGGGATGGTGGAAAAACTACAGACGCTTTGCCTGCTCCTGTGTGTGTATGGATGTGTGGAATGGTGGTCAAGGGGAAAATAATTATTTATCCTTTTCAACCTCCCCCCTGCTGCTGGAGTAAGCACACTAGGAGGGATAAAGGGAGCAGTAGTGCAGGCATTTGCTTCTAAGAGAAAATTTGTAGCTCCAGCACTAAGCTACTCTTTTAAGAACACGCACACACCCTTATCTGAGTTTTTAAAATCTTCATTGTCTGGTTGAGGCTCTTAGTCTCAGGGTCATGGTTTTTAAAAAATGTTTAAAATGCTTGGCTTTGCGGACATAATGAAGTGATGTTCCAGAATGTAAGGCACAGGGTAACTAAGAAAATTGGGTTGTATTCAACGTAGCACTAAGTGGCTCCTTGCATAAGCAGAATGACTTCCACTTGCTTGATGGAACTTTCTCCACTTTCTGCATGCTCCCCCGCCACAAAAATCTGTTCTGGGTCCCCCGTCTAACTTTCCAGAGTAGAGATGGGGATGGTGTTGGGCATGCACAGGGGGTGGGGGGAGTGGGCAGAAGCTGAAGTCATTCCACTCATGCAGTTATTTAATCAAAAACTGTAATCACAGTCTCACTTCCCTCTGTATCCACTTCTGAAGCTCTCTACCCACCATTTGCCTCAAACTATGAGCATCACAAATGCTGTTAATATTTCTGAGATGCAGATTATTGGAACACGAACAGGGTACTCAGCTACATTAGTAAAGAAAAAGTATTTTATATTTCCCATAATAAAGTTCACAACTCAATTTCCTGAAACACTTTTTTGATGTGTCTAGATCCAGCCCAGGAAAGAATGAGAAAAAAGGTATCCTACCCTAAAGACATGGAGTTGTTATTATATCTGTTTTAGTGATTGCGTTGCCTAGACAAATAGCACTGGGTAAAATTCCAGAACAAACCTCCTTTCACTGCTATATTAGTCACCCAGATACAGAGAGAGCACATTGCCGAAGCCAACCTTGAGTAAGACTGTGAAAAGTTGTTGGGTGTCAGCGGGGCTGCCTCTGTTGCCAGGGTACTCCCAGTCAATATCCAACCCATCAAAGCCGTACTTGCGCAGGAAGGAGATGGCAGACTGAATGAAAGTCTGGCGGTTCTGAGCAGAGGAAACCATGTCAGAAAACCTGCAAAGAGGAAGGTCGGAATGATCAGTTCCACAAATCTGAAACTATAGAGCTTAATTAGATCTGCTGCTGATGGTCTGAGCTAGCTTTCACCAACCTAGTGCTCTCCAGATACTTTGGATATTGAAAACAGCATAGCCTTTTGAGATTGTTAAGCTTTGAATTCCACAGACTTCAGGAGGGACGGGAAACCTTCAGCCCTCCAGATGTTGCTGGTCTCCACCTCTGGTCACCCCTGACTATTGCCCAAGCTGACTGTTGTTGATGGGAGTTTTGGAGTCCAACAGCAGCTGCAGGGTCATAGGTTTCCCCTCCTGAACTAGAGGTTTTGATTTCCTGCTACATAATGCTATCCCTGGTTTAGATAGGAAGGGGATATCTTCAGTCACTTAACCTTAAAATCCAAATATTTATTCTTCCCTGATAATATTCCTCACATCTCTTAAGGCATGTTAATTTCCCACATGCATACAAGGTGTTAAGTGTGCTATTAACTGTTATCCCATTTTATCTCCTCAACAACCCTGCAAGATAGGTTAGGCTGGGTGACAGTGACTTGCCCAAGGCCACCCAGTGAATTCCATAGCTGAGCAAGGATTTGAACCCAAGTGTATCCAGTCCACGTTCAATCACATTGGCTGTGAATCAGAGTTCCCTCCCTTGTGAGGAACAGCTTACATTAATCTTCATTGTTTGGACTTGAAGATATTCCTGTTGTTTCTGGCAGCGTACCCAGCATATCCATACCCCTTCTTGTGGTATAAATGTGTATCTATGGATTTAATCCAGTATAGAACTGTGTATGTATCTTGTGAGATGAAAGTTGCCCCCTGCCCCTGGAAGTTGCTTTTTCTGACTACTTGGAAGCAGAAACATGGAATCTACTTCCAGATGCACACAAGGAGCTGGAAACAAAAAGAGAGACACAGGGAGCATCCTCACAATACACAACTCTCACGCACATCTACATACATGTGACTAGATTTGCACATGTAAAAGTGGTCCTTGTCTTCTTTAATCTAGAACCATACTGCATTAATTAAGGAGCTGGAAGAAGGGAAAACAGTTCTCAGGTGTGCTAATTTATGGGCCAGGGAAATACAACAGCTAATGTAGAGCAAGGGTGGAGATGGTGCTAAACAATATGTCCAGGTGGAACAGAGGACAGGGCGCCTGCACCAGTTGTGTAGAAGAGGAAATTTCAGCAGTTGTGGAAGTTCTCTCTTCTGGTCAGGGGCTCTGTCCTCTTTTTCTCCTGATCATCCTAGTGCTAAATATGGGAGGGGATCTCCTAGAGGACCTTACTTTTGGGTACCAAAGTTCCAGCCTCCAACAGACAGCAAGGTTTTCAGGTCAGGATTGCTGTAAACAAATTATTTGGAAGGTCATTAAAGAGACTCTGAACCATATGCAAACAGTTACAAGTGGGCTATCTTTAAAAAGAAAGAATTGAAATATCCACACAAACTTTAAAAGCAGGGATAGATCCAAAGAGAATTCCTGTACCCTTTAAGAATTGCATAGAAAGGGCGATTGTTAATATAAAAATGCAACAGATGGTGAGATCTAATTGGACATTTGCTTCTCATTCCTCTCTACACCCCCTCAGAATCTGGGGAGTTGCGAGAGTTTTGGAGCAAATTTAGCGGGGAGCCTGTCCAGGGATTCAAGAAACCAGAAAGCAAATTGTAAAAGTGTGTTTCTGTTGTGAAAGTGGGCAGAAAGTTGCCTGGAGAAAGGAGCAGACACACCCATTTATTACTTTCTTTCACCTTCAGTATCATATGTGTCTGATTTTTGCTAATATGAAAGACAGGTATATTATTGAAATAGAATAGGAAATGCAAAAATTAGGCATACGCCATAGAAAAATATGGAGCTAAAGTTGCATGGAAGTTCATGGGATTTAAACTTAATACTCAATCCTCATTTATTTCACTGGAAATTAATTCTCTTGACTCTGCCCCTTGTGTTGAATGTTGTATGTTGAATGCTGAATCTTACTAGGTTTTGAGTCCATTGATGCCACCATAGAGAGCCACATCATTGTACTCGATGGTCTGGATCTGGTTGTTTGCCATGCCCGCGAAAGCATAGATGACATGAGTACATAGGCATGGGTCAAGATCTTCGGGCATATAACGTGCAATACCAGGTCTATACTGGCACCAGTTGGTGAAGTAGCAGACAATATTGGTAGATGCACCTGCAGTTTGAAAGGTTAAAGTCAACCATTGCATTCAAATTTCCTACTAGAGGAGAAGCTTCTTTTAGGTATTGCTTTTTAAGGAATAAAATAAAATAAAAGAAAAAGAAATTTGCTACAACTTACCCAGCTGCACATGCAGCAGGAGAGCCAGACCTATGAAAGAAAAGTTCCATTGTTAGTTAAACACAAAAGCTAGTCATGTGTATTTCTTAGTTCACCTCAACTACAAGTCAGTGAACAGATCTACACTACAAACTTGCATTGTCTGCATCAGTGTCATAGCTTCCCCCAACAGAATCATGGGAAGTGTAGTTTGTTAAGGGTGCTGATCAACTGAGAATACTTTGTTATAGATCCCTAGGCTTTCTCACCCATGGTTCCTTTGTGAGACAGCATTACTCCTAAGCTTGTTTAAGTCAATGGTGTTCTCATCAGGTGGTTTTGCTGTAGATCTCTGAAGCTTTTGAAGTAAGCCATGGGTTTGTCCTGATATATTGCAAGCAATGGTTACTGGCTTGATGAGACAGACAATTCAGTTTGTTATATGTTGTGGTCCTGTCTTAGATGTATGATAAATAAATACTTGGATTCTGGGATCCTCTTCATAATGGCATAGATATAACGGGTGGAAATTCACATTTATGAGGAAAACATGGGGTTCCCCAAATCCTGTTTCCTAAATAAGGCAACGGTGGAGAACAATTCCAGATGTTGCTGGACTGCAGCTCCCATCAGTCTCAGTCATCATTGCCAATGGTCAGGGATGATGGGAGTTGTAGCCCAGCAATCTGCCCCACCAGTCCACCTCTGTCTCCTTCAAGTGTCCTCCCTCCACATTGGCGTTATCTCAGCAAATGCAGGATTAGGAATAAGTGGTTGCTGAGATACTGCGTAGCTTTACCCTGACTCATTTGTTGCTGTAAAAAGATATTGTGGGCCACCTACCCAAGTTCCACACATTAAAAAAATTATTAAGACTTAAGCGACTTCCTAAGAGATTTCCCTCAGTCTCTTAAAACTCTAGAGCAAGGAATTCCAAAACTTATTCTAATCTATGCCTGTTCTTCTTATTGAAAACATTTCTTGTTATCCAGCCTAAAAACATCTGTTATAATTTGTTTTTATTCTTATGTTTTTAGTAAGAGGCCTATTTTTTCCTAAACCATCACAGTTTCTGGTCAATTTATGAACATTTTCTAGAATGGCCATCAAATTACTATAGCTAGGTAGTCTATAGATGTACGTGGACAGAAAGACTACTTGAAAGTAAACTAGGTCAGACTAGAATAGTGTGTTGACGAAGGCAGAGAACAACAAAAAGAGATAGATTGACAGAGAGATGGAAACTTTTGCCAGCTCAGTGCTACGTTGAGCCTGTCCTACTCACCAGTCAGAAGGAGTAGTTTGCCCATTTTGATACCTGTGTACTAGGTTGTTTCATCTTCTGTTTCCTTTTTATATGAAACATTCAGTTCCCACCTCCTTCTGAACACATGTGACTTCAGATGCCCTCACCCCCAAAAATTAAATAGAAAGTTAATATGTAATCATTGGTAGACACAACTAAACTAAATTACTATACCGACTGTCCTCTTCACCTTGGAATATTATCTTTCATCCCAATCTTCTGAAGTTTGGGATTAAGCAGGCATGCATTGAAAGAGGAAGGTTATTTTTGCATCCCAGATCCTAAATCAATGTTATACCCTTCCACTCAAAATTTACCAAAGATATTGGGTATTGGATAAGGAAGGCAAACATATGTATCAGTAAGATTTGCTTATGCAATTACAGTGTTGAAAATGGACCATTTAATTGCAGAGAAATGACATTGGAAACAAACCCACGAGCCCTTAGTGAGGCATGAGAGATAACAGCTATTTGGGAAGCAAATTAATTATTGGTTCAGGCCAGTTTCTAATCAACTGCCACCAAGAATTAAAGTACTATGGCTGTGCATAGGCATGCATGTACAAATTCCGTTCACCCCAAAAGCATATCATCCTCAGTAACACATATTTCCCCCAATTTTAATTAGAATATAAATTTAAAATAAGCATTTATACATTTTCTCCATACTCAAAATCAACTCCAAGCCATAAGATTTCCAAGTGGAATATTTTGATTCAATAACACATTACAATTGGATAAAAAAAGATTCCAACCTTCAATATCATTTAACTTAATCCTGTTTCTTCTTTCCTCCCAAATCTAATTAAGGCAATAAATTTCAACACATGCAGAGTAGTTTCAATTATCTTAGTCTATTTTTAAATCAAGGTTGCAATTCTCTACTTCCTTACCTGGGAGTAAGTCCCATTTAACCAATACGGGGTCTTATATCTGAGCCAATGTGTCAAGGGTTGCAGTGTTTAGAACATTTGATGCTTTCCATTTATATGTTACTTCAGTTCTTGCCATTATTAAATTAGCAGCCAACACTCCTCATGGTGCAGTGCCTGCCGTGGAGAACCACTCTAGCAATTGTCACTCTGTGAGAGAAACAGGGTCTCCTAACAAGTCTCGGCACATTTAACTAACTTTACAGTTATTTTGGCCCCTGTGACAGGGTATCTCATTACTTCCTCTCCCTCTTCCTGGCAGTAGAAATACAAATAAAGAACTTTCTATCTTCTACCTAAAATACACAAATACAAATAAAGAAATACAAATAAAGAACTTTCTATCTTCTACCTAAAATACACAAACCAGGAAATCCAGGACGCCCCATCATTTCAGGTATTGGCACTGTTACAGTGGGTGTCTCCGGTTATATGGACTCTGTTCTGAAACCATATGCCATCAGTGCTCCCAGCTATGTACGCGACACCACAGATTTTCTGAGGAAAATACAATCTTTAAATAATCTTCCCAACAATACTATACTAGCTACTATGGATGTGGAATCTCTGTATACCAACATCCCACACAACGATGGTTTACAAGCTATAAGGAACACCATTTCAGATAAAACCACAGCGGACCTTGCCACCAAACTCTGTCAATTTGTCCTTACCCACAACAATTTCAAATTCGGTGACGACCTGTTCCTTCAGATCAGCGGCACAGCAATAGGCACCCGCATGGCCCCACAGTATGCCAACATCTTCATGGCAGATTTAGAACAACGTTTCCTGAACTCCTACCCACTCAAACCTCTCTTGTACCTGCGATACATTGACGATATTTTTATCATCTGGACACATGGTCAACAGACCCTGGACACCTTTCACCAGAAATTTAATGATTTTCACCCCACAATCAACCTTACAATGAATCAATCTATGCAAGAAATACATTTTTTGGACACTACTATAAAAATACAGGATGGGCGCATAGACACCACCTTATACCGCAAACCAACTGACCGACAAACATATCTACATGCCTCTAGCTACCATCCCAAACATACCAAACAGTCCATTGTATATAGCCAGGCACTACGTTACAGCCGCATCTGTTCCAATTCTACAGACAGAGACTCTCACCTAAGAGATCTACAGCAAACCTTCTCAGAACTAAAATACCCAGCAGATGAAGTTAGACAACAGATCAACAGAGCCAGACTGATACCCAGAGAGAACTTGCTGCAAGACAGACCCAAAAAAGAAAATAACAGAACACCTCTAGTCATCACATACAGCTCCCAAGTTAAAACAGTACAACGCATCATCAGAGATCTACAACCTCTCCTGGACAATGACAGTTCTCTTTCTCAAGCTCTGGGAGGAAGACCTTTCATTGCCTACAGACAGCCACCCAATCTTAAACAACTCCTAACCCACAATAATACTACAACCAGACTTAACACAGACACTGGCACCAGAGCCTGCAATAAACCCAGATGCCAACTTTGCTGCCACATACACCCGGACAACACCATTACTGGCCCCAACAACATCACACATACCATCTCG
Organism: Podarcis bocagei; assembly: GCF_964188305.1. Lineage (NCBI taxonomy): Eukaryota > Metazoa > Chordata > Lepidosauria > Squamata > Lacertidae > Podarcis > Podarcis bocagei. The sequence continues at coordinate 45,291,102 of NC_138129.1, read as the reverse complement.
GGACTATTTAATTGCTCATCGTCTAACATTGTGTATGCCATCAAATGCCAACAGTGTCCTTCAGCTCTCTATATTGGACAAACAGGCCAAACCTTACGCCAAAGAATAAACGGACATAAATCTGACATCAAGAATCACAAAACAGAGAAACCAGTAGGAGAACACTTCAATCTCCCAGGACATTCTATACAAGATCTCAAAGTAGCTGTTTTACTACAAAGGAATTTCAGAAATAGACTGGAAAGAGAAGCTGCTGAATTACAACTCATTACCAAACTTAAAACCATGGAAAGACCTGGGCTGAACAAAGACATTGGATTCTTATCCCACTATACATGACTAAACCATTTCTCACCTTCTCACCCCTTGCCTTTTCCTGTAAGACCTATTACAGTCGTTAAGAGTCGTCAACAGGCTCTCTCAGCTATCTGCCTATCTCCCATTCCCACCACCCTTCTGAGTAACACCCCTCCCCACCTTCTCACTATATAGAAGGATCTGGCAACTTCTGTTTCAGTGTATCTGAAGAAGTGTGCATGCACACGAAAGCTCATACCAAGAACTAACTTAGTTGGTCTTTAAGGTGCTACTGGAAGGAATTTTTTTGTTTTAAATAAACAATGCATTAGCTAACAGTCCTCTGCCCTTTCATAACACCCCAAATCAGCTGCCTGAGCTAGTGTGTTATTCTGCTTAATGGTAGGGCTTAGTACTGCTGCATTCACATTGACAGTGATGGAGTGTTTACTAGTGTTGCATCTCATATTTTATTTGCTGGTCTCTAATTTGTAGCTAAGCTGATGCTGTGAAGGGTCATAGCTCAGAGGTAGAGCATCTGCTCTTCATGCAGAAGGTTCCAAGTTCAATCCCAGTTAGGTTTGATCCTTGGCTGGAAGAGACTCCTATCTGAAATCCTGGAGGACCACTTCCAGTCAATACAGACAATATTGAGTCAAGTGGGCCAATGGTGGAGTATAAGGCAACTTTCTATGTTCTACTGCAGCGCTTGAATAAGAATGTCTTGCATCCCCTGCCATCAGAGGTTGCTTAAATAATAGGAGTTGTCAGAGAGAGGGATAAAAATGCTCCCTGAACATGCTGCTCACAGCCATCTGCTGCCATTGTGTCATTCTCCCTCCCCACCCCAACTCATCCTTCTTCCTGCTGTTACTACACCCTTGTGCAAATTAATTGAAACAAACAATGAATTTAGTAGTTTGTTGTACAAAACTCACACATACATGTACAAGACTCACATATATGTACATTAGTAATGGATATGACCTCCGCTATTTCGAAACAGCATTTGAACACAGTTTGGCATGGAGTCTACTAATTTCAAACAGTCACTGTTGATTTTTGGATCCCTGTACCACTCTTGAATCAGCGCCTGAATGAGATTCTCCATAGTCGGACAGTCTGCAGCACAGAGGAGACTTTTGCATATAGCCCACAAATTCTCAATGGGATTTATGTCTGGGGAATTCCCTGGCCAATCAAGTACCTGTGTTTGCTGCTCTGTCATGAATTTCTTCATCACTTTCGATGTGTGGCAGGGGGCTAGGTCCTGCTGCAATATCCCAGTATCGTCAGGGATATCTTTTCCAGCTCTGGAATAACTCTCTTTCGTAGAACCTCAATATATTGTGGCGAGTGCATCATTCTTTTCATTGCTGCAGGCTTCCGACACCATAATGATCAACCAAATTGATTTTAGAATGTATTTCAATTAATTGACTGTGATTTTATGTAAACTGTACTATTTTTACTGTTGTTAGCCGCTCTGAGCCCGGCTTTGGCTGGGGAGGGCGGGATATAAATAAAATTATATTATTATAATAATAACTGACTTTTTGTGGGCTTTCTGAGTACAGGATTACGAGTTAAGATAGAAAACATGCTTTGTTTCAATTAATTTGCACAAGGGTGTATGTAGCCAATCAGATTTTTCTACACAATTACATCGCTGAAATTGAATGAAGTCAGTTCAAAGTGAGTGCAATGCTTCCTGAATTACATTGCTTTCACTCCGAATGTACGAACATTTGTACTGCTTTGAACCCCATAAAATTGCTAACATGGACCAATTTTGCAGAGTATGGGAGAGTTAATCAGAAGCTAAACTACATGATTGCTGACTACATGCCTTGCAAATTGGGTCTACGTTTCTGATTCAGGGCAAACCTAGCACATTTAAAATGCCTCAAAGCTGTATGCCATTGCTCCTCGTGTGTTTGATTACCTTTGCTAGAAACAACATCTGCTGTAAACATTACTTCATAGGTGCTTCTTTCAGAATCTGTCATTTTTAAAAAATGCTTTGAAGCTAACAACAGCAACAAAGGCCAAAGAAAGCTAAACAAACAAACACAAAAAAAATCCTTTATACCTGGACTGCTGAAATAGCTAAATGAAATAGATACTTTAGCAAGGGACAGTTGCCAAAAACACCCAGCTGCAAAAAAATCTACCAGCCAGCTTTGAAAAATGCTTTCATTCTATACAACGGACTTAATGCATATTGAAACAAGTCAAATAGCTTTTTTGATGGTCCTCAAACCAGGCTGGGGGAACCTGTGATCCTCCAGATGTTGTTGACTTCCAGTTCACATCAGCCCCAGTCAGCATGTCCAGTGATTAGGGATGATGGGAGCTGCAATCCAGCAACATCTGCAAGACTACAGGCTCCCCATCTCTGCCTTGAAAGAAAGGGGCAAATGGAATTGACCAGGGCCTTTGAAGGAATCACACCTTAGAAAGCAAATGTAACATTAAGCATTTGTCCTTGGAATTCTCCTATAAAAACATTTACTCGGGGAAAATTAAGATAAGATATAATGTTGCTTAGGACCTTGGCAAGTTTTGGTAATTGCGCTAGTGCTGAAATAACCCCAACTTGTACAGAGGACATAAATATGATCTCAATTTAATAAGAATGGGATTGGAAAAATTATAATGATAATTGCTTAAACCCTTAACAAACTTCTGGATACAGAACTGCACTGGACTACAGTTGATTACTGAAGATAGCAACACATTCTCTCATCCAGATTACACACTTGGGAGAGAGGTTGCATGCACATCTTAAAGCACATCTAAAGCAACCCTGTCCCTGAGAATCCTGGGAAATATAAACTACAATTCCCAGGATTCTTTGGGGTAAAATGTGCCTGAAATGTATGGTGTTGTCCTCTTGTTATGGTGTTGTCCTTCTTGGTAACAAACATAGCACTGTGTGGCATGGTTGCAATGCTAGGCACACTTACCTAAATGCAAATGTGGCACATTTGCAATAGATTAAGGCTTGCAGGAGTTTTGTGCAAATGATTTTGTTTGATTGTGTGGAAAGGACCTGAGAGACAATTTCAGCCTCCATGGGTGGCATTCAACTAGATTTTACTCAGAACAGATCCATTGAAATCAATAGATATGACTCAGGTTGCTTAATTTCAATGGATCTACTCTGAGTAAATACTAGTTGAATACCACCCTGTGTGTGCAAAATGCTTGTTTGTGAGTGTTTTTTTTAAAAGCAATTACATTTACACATTGAACATATTTTAAACCAGATTAATGGCACAACTTTGATAGCTCCGTTGGTTAGAGTGCCATGCTGATAATGCCAAGGTTGCAGGTTCGATCCCCATAAGGAACAGCTGCATATTCCTGCACTGCAAGGGGGTTGGACCAGATCCTCAGGGTCCCTTCCAACTCTATGTTTTTATGAATCTGTATGCCACACCTCCTCACCCAACACATCATTACAAGACATACACGCACAAACACAATTTCCGAGATAACTATTTTGCAGGATAAGAAAAGAAAGCTTTCCCTGAAAAAAAGACAGGAGAGTGTTTTATTGAATGCATTATTTATATATTTAGAAACCAATGCAAGCGCCACAATTACAACGGTGAGTTCATTTTTAAGACAGCTAAGAACAGACTTAACGAGTAACGTCATAGCCCTTCATCCAGGAACTTGGCAATAGTGATGAAAACTGCAGAAGCACAGAGTGGGATGTGGAGAAACGATGTCTTCACTTCACATCAGTACAGCAAATTAGGAACTAACATTAACCAAGAAACTTGCTATGGCAGTCTACATTATAGCACTTTAACATGCATTTAACAACCAAATAAACTTCCTGACATTTCCCACATAGTAAATGGATCATCTGCATTCAAGTCTAGAAGAAACAGATAAGCTCCAGCATGCCTTCACAGTTCTCCTGATATTCAAGATTATCCTTTTGCAAAAACTGGAGCTTTTTTATCCAGTTCTTTCTTAATAGCACCAAGTAGAGGGTATTTTCCCTGGTTGCAGAAGGAACCCGAAAAATCATCCTGCTCAAGTGTCCAAACCATAATACCTCCCAACTGATTATCCTTCATGTATTGAACCTAAAGAAGATTAGAAAGGGGAAAAAGAATTAAAAAACAAAAACAAATTCTATATCAAATGTAAAATTTTATGGAACTTTTTTGCATACCACACATGGATTTTGTTCGCACATCCTGGTACGCCATACAGCATGACTTACCATGCATGAACCAAACACAGCTGTTTTGTTCCCATCTTGCTAGCTTGGGGAAAAACAAATTACCCCCTTTCTTAACATTACATCCAAACCAGTCTGTAGTACTTTGTGTTCTCCATATACAAGGCAGAGAAGAACAAAGCAACCCACAGCAAACCATTAATTATGGTTTACCATGGTGTGCAAACTGGGCTGTGGAAGCGTCTTAGTCTACGCTGTGGTCCAGATGTGTAAAACAGGCTACTGCTGTCATTTCCTCAATAGAGACACATCTGTCTGTCAAGCAGCAAGAAGGCCGCCATACTGCACATGCACACCTTTGACAAACATATCTTCTAGGATGGTAACAGCCACCTCTATAGGTCTTCTGTTAGGGCTGGATTTCCACATGGCAGTCAAATGCACATGCATTCACATTCACGGCACAGTGCATTAACAGCATATTCATGCACATTGCGCAACAAATTCCCATATGATCCCAAAGTGCACATATGTATTCTGTGACAGCTCATATATGCAAAGCAGCAAAGTGATATTTTGCTGGGATTTTTTTATGGGCCTCTGTATTCTCTGATGTTGGCAGCCTGATAAGAGAATAGAATTGTGAGCAGGCCTGCGCATTGCTTAACCGTATAGCAATCCAAGCTACAATCTCATATCTAACAGCCACACAGCTTTGTACAATGGCTTGCCACCTCGTTTGAGTATCATTGCTCAGTGAAATAGAAAATTAGATTGAAACCAAGCCAATAGTCAAATCTTTGTAAAAAACATGTCCAGGCAGCCCCCCCCTTTATGCAGGAGTTACGTTCCAGAGCCCCGTGTACTTAAATGAAATCTTGTAAAGTGGAGAGTACCCTCTAAATACCCTTTAAACACCCTCTCTGCTGCTCTCTCTTCACCCATACCAAAAATACTGTATTCAAAAATACCTACAACTAGAATTGAAACTCGGGGGCTGGCTGGAGGCTGGAAAAGCGGCTGCTGCTGCACTACTCCATATATCAGCTGCTAGGTGGGGAGGCTCAGCAGCCTAAAAAAATCCCTGTTGTGCCTCCAGTCTGTTTGGGGCTTCCTCTTCCCTCACCGATATTCTCTTTGGGCTCTGGAAAGGGTATCCTTATGAACCGCAAGTGCTCTCCAGCTCTCTCCTGCCATTTCTGGGTTTGAATTGAATTAGTGAGTTGTTACCAAATTGATTATACATAAGTGGGGGACATCTGTACTGCCCATCACAGTTTTTCTTTTATTCTGCTTCTTGCCACTTAATTTGCTAGTTCTTGCAGATATGGTCTGTGTAGGCAGCTGGGATCATCCAGCTCCTATCCTGATGTACATCTTTGATGGAAACAAGATTTGCCCTCTAAATAAAATTGAGTGGTGGCATCTCTCTGTATGACATTCAGGTGCTCAGCCACTATGGGCTATTTTAAGAATAAGAGGACCTATCCTCACACAATTTCATAACTTTCCTTACCAATACCTGTAGATCATGCAACTTAATGGACAAAGGGAATAGACATTTGCCAGTACTTACCTTGATCTGAACACTTGTCACATCTTCATATCCAACCCACTGGTTCCCTTTATAGGAGTAGGGGACTTTTTGTTCCTGAATCCATTCCTTCTTGGCACCGGAATTAAAGCCACAGATCTGACAGGAATAAATTGAAAGTCATAAACATGAATGCTGATGTTAGCAGATTGTCTATAACTGCAGGACAGGACTAGCCACCATTTTGTCCTGACATCTCTCTTCTGCCTGCCAGTGATGGAAAGGCTTTTCACCGACAATGGGGGCACTGGAGTCACCTCCACAGCTGGTGACATATTGCTTGGTGAGTCTGATCTCATAGAAGTGGGTCTCTCCTCTAATAGGCCACTAGACCCTTCCCTTGTGTCCAGATCTCCACCTGCCAACCTGCTAGGACCTTCCCCCACGTTAGTTCTCCAAAGTCCTCCCATTTATCCTCTGACTACTCTCTCCACAACGTTTCCACAGCACTCACAATGCTATAACAATATATATGTGAGCTATAAAAAGTAGGTTAAAGTTTTACCACAACACATGTTTTTGAAGAGAAAATCTGATATAGATTTAAAGCCCTCCCCCATACCATTGCTTTGAGGTCCATAAAGGGATTCCACAGGTAGTGATATAGTTTGGACACATCACTCCCCCACTCTCCCAATTCTTGCCAGTTAAACTTGATTTTAGGGCAAATGCTTCATTTCAGATTGAGGACTTTAGCTTTCCCATTGCTTTGGGACTGGGAGTGCATACCCTCCAACAGTGCTTTTTTGTGGGGGTACACATACCCCCAAACATTTTGTGAATCTAAGTTTGGCCTCATTGAGGGGCAGTATTTCAATATGCGTGGGAAAATGAGAGTACCCCTAAACATTTTTTTTAAGAAAAAACAACTGCCCTCCAACATTCCTCAGGAAAATAAGAACATTGCTCACCCCCCCACCAATTGACTCTCCTTGACCCCTCTTTTTTGGTCCTGCCCCCACAGAGCATTTCCTATCAGAAGAATGGCGAGTGCCCCCACCACAATACCAACGGGACACAGTTTACACACTAACGCCCTGAGAAAACCCCTTATTCCTTTTTTATTTTGCTTTGGTAGATTTAAAAAGAAAAACACACACCAATAAATAATTTTTAGAAAGGGGCAAGATTAAACGTAGGTGCACAAAGCTTAAATAAATCTAGACTCTTTGCTCTCTGCTCCGCTTCCCCTTTTTTCCTGCCCAGGACAGCCCTGTGCTCTGCCTGCTCCTCAGAGCCAGCACCTCATGTGGGCCTGGGCCTCAGCAGCAGCAGCTTCTCCTCCTCACCTGCTCTCCAGCAGCCACTATGAGCTGCCCAAGGGAGGAGGTAGGCAGCGGCGGCCATGGAGAGGCCATGGAGAGGCAACAGGATGCTCCCTCGTTGCCACTGCTGCTCAGGACAAGTGCTAGCTCCTCCTCAAGCTCAGCAGTGGCACTGAGCAGTGGCCTCCTCAAGCTCAGCACTGGTGGGGAAAATAGGGACATTCTGGGATCAAATCAGAAGCTAGGATGGCTTTCATAATTCCACGTCTGTCCTTGGAAAATCAGGACACTCAGAGGGTATGGGAGTGAAGAAATGCTTCGACTGTATGACATAGTGGTGTGTGCATTCTCTCTCTCTCTCTCTCTCTCTCTCTCTCTCTCTCTCTCTCTCTCTCTTTCTCTCCACGCACACCCCTGTGTGATGTCTGGGTTGTCTATGAGCCATACATATCTAATTATGTACCATTTCTAAGACAGAGCATGAGATAACTTCATGTTAAATTTCTCCTGCCTTCTTCCCATCCTAATTCTGATTTGAATCCATCTCCTTGAGATTGATGAGACAGAAGGGAATTGGGGTTTCTATAGGCTAAATGGGAACTTAAATGAACTCCTCCCTACCTCATAATAGGCCAGTACCCCCGCTTCTTTTGTGAAAGGACCAAGTGTCCCAGCACCAGATACTGGGGCTTCAACTCCAGTCAGCTTGGTAGAAAGGGTATAAGACCGGCCATAAGTGGGGATTCCCATGATGATCTTCTCAGCTGGGGCACCTATGCTGCGTAGATACTTCACAGCGTAGTCCTGAAGAAGGAAGAGTAGACTAGTTACTGCATACATTAGGTAGGACACTAAATGTTATTTCTAAACTTCTTTATTTATTATTTCAATTTCTATCCCAGCCTTTATTCATGGTCCCAACATGGTTAACAACATAACACACCATTAAAACAATTAACAACTCAGATAAAATATACAAAATGACAATACATCCTGCTCATACCCAGACCCATGATGAGGACAACTGACTTGAATGTTATTTATTTATCAGCAAAGCACTCGGTTATGTCAGCTCCTAAGTTGCAAGGGATATACCACTCCCCGCTAACTAGCTCTCTAGGCAATCTACCGTATTTTTCGCTCTATAACACGCACCCGACCATAACATGCACGTAGTTTTTAGAGGAGGAAAATCCATAGGCATGCCACCCGTAGGCATTCCCTCCATAACACGCACAGACATTTCCCCTTACTTTCTAGGAGGAAAAAAGTGAGTGCTATGGTGCAAAAAATACGGTATCTCTGTAGACCTGTGTTCCATCTTGGACATTTGAGCAACAACATAGCCACACCTCTTCCTGATTTCTTAAATGCCCTTGTCTGATATGGCCAACACAAGCACCCAATAGCTCCTCCTCAGTGACAGCTCCAGCTTCTCCTGTCACTTCAAGTCCCTCCTTGTGTATGGAGACAGTGGTGGGGAAGGATGGAGGCGATTCCAAAGGCACCACTCTCTCTGGACCCATCACAGGCTCTTCAGCTTCCAATACCTCCTCCAGTTCCCCACACATCACCGGCCCCTTCCCCTAGATCTTCCTTCTCCCCGCTTGCCTCCTCTGCCCACACATTCTCTCAGCCCTCACGCTCCTGCCCATCCCTGACCCAAAACGTAATGCAGCACCATGATCAGTTTCTATGTGACCCAGTAAAGTATTCCCAGCAAAAACCTGGCTGAAGAAGTGTGTTTTTAGCTGCTGAAAAGGAAGCATTGATGGCACCAACCATACTTTGAGGGAGAACCAAAGTGTTATCACAGAACAGGCCCTATCTTAAACTTCACCAATTGACAGGGTAAGAAGAACCTGACTGAACCACTCAAGATTCTAGCAGCTGTGTTTCCCCTTAGCTGGAGCTTCCAAACTATCTTCAAGGGTAGCCCCATGAAGACCATATTACAGTAATCTACCAAGAGGTTACCAGAGCATAGATCACTGTGTCAGGGCTCTTATGATCCAGAAATGGCTATGGCTTACCAGGCATAGCTGGAAAAGGACACTTTGAGCCACTGATGTCATTTAGACCTCCAAAGACAATGCTGAAATGTTTCCTTCAAGTGAGGTTCTCCCCATGCTAAACAGGTCAACTTTCTAATTCCTAGATCTGCCTGTTCAGGACATGTTGCAGATCTGTTGCTCAATGCTATTATCTATGGGTTGCATGTGCCTTGGAAAAATGCAGGATCCTGAATACCAGGCTGTTTTAATACCAGACTGTTTTATTTGGGAAATCTGTCCCCATCCATCTGCTTGAATTAATCATCTGTTTAATGGGGGTAGATGTGAATTTATCTTGTGCCAGTCATTAAATCAATGGATGGAGGGGGCAAAGTAAACAGAGCTCTACCACTGATATTTGGTTCAGAACCTCGTCCACCAGGCTAGCTTTACTATTGCTACAGTAAAGAAAACATGTGGCATTTTTTTTAAAAAAAAAAAGCTTATGGAAAAGCTCTTTGAAATATTTAACAAAGTCCTTGGACTGACAACTTACAACATTGTAGTAGGATGCAGATCCACTGTCAGCTGTGCTCTTCTGAAGGGGGCTTAAATGGCCTGTGAAAGTTTCCCAGGCACCGTGAAAATCAAAGGTCATGAAGTTAATGAAATCAACATATCTAGAGAAAGAAGAACAAATGGTCACCAGAGCCCCTTGGGGAATAACTACAGTTATCTTCAGTTTCTGTTAGGTTTAATAAATGCCATACACACTAACCTTCCAGAATGGAAATCTATTTGTAGTTACTTACCATTTTGGAGCAAAACTGTGAGCTGACTGTTTTTGGTCTCACCTCTACCTTACAACTGAAAAAGGCACTTTATGCTGAGGATTTTAAATTTCTGTTATTTAATGTGGGGGGCAGGGGGCACTGGGTGCATTGCATTGCACTTCTTGGCAACTCTCCAAAGCTGTTGCCATAAGCAGCAGACACCTGTTTTTTAAGATAAAATTTGGGCTTAATTAGCAGGCATGCTCTGAACTAGGGAATATAAAGTACTCTGCTAACTGATTCAGCCACAGGGTGCCAAGGATTCGACCTGGAGAAGGACTTTCGTTGCAACTATTAGTATGTTGGGGAGGTGAGCCTCCATTACTTCCTTTTGATATATTTTGCATTTACTGTTTTTTTGGCAAATCTCCCCCGAAGTACGGTTTGAAATAAGCAAGCAGGACTGAAAAAGTATCTTGCTATCATTATTGTTATGGTTTAACTACAAAATTGACTGTGTGAAATTTGGACTATGATTCTGGCAAAGACCTTTAATTGAATGATAAAAAGAATTTACGATGGGAGCTGCGGTGTTTTTTACGGAAACATCAACTCATTAGCAGCTGGAAAAATATTACAGGAGGGAATTTTAGATATCTGCCCTGCGCTAATGGTGAAGAGGCAACATCTCCTCCGGTCTTGGCTGTGACACAGTAAGAAATGCAGAAAGTGAAAGTGGATGAGAATGTTGGATTACAGGACAATATTTCACACATAATTACAAAGAACTAATCCACTTGTCTAAACGAACTCAGAGGATGTTAACAATAAACAAAGGATCAACTTTGGAAATGTTTATCAGGACTATCTGACTAATTAAGGAATGCAGTAACAATATTAGATCATCACTCCCTGAACTTCAGATTTATAATTTGGCATGGTTATTTGGCTGTTTTGTTGCATTATAATTTGGAATGTTTTTATGTAGTTTTTACTGGATTGTTAAATTGGAAAACTTAATAAATATTATTTATGAAAGTAAATTACTGTTATTTATTAAATTTGTATACCACCCTTCTCAGGGTACACAAAGAAATTTGTGCAAATAAGCCCTAAATCATCATTATAGCATCTGTTTGCTTGCCTGAACCATTTAAACTGGAACTAAAGAAATGTACTGCTTGCTCACTGTAATTGCCCCACCCAGTATGCTGTTCATTCTGTTTAATGTAGATTAATTTTTTTAAAAGGTACTTACTCTGAGATTGTCTGAATATCATAACCTTTGTCAATGGCTTCCCTTCCAGCGGGTATTGCAACACTCAGTAAGAGTCTTTTCTGACCCCTCCTCCGAAATGCTACAGACAGATCCTAATGGGTGATGCGGAGGATTAATGCAGCGGCAACTACTACTATGAATCTTACCCCTCCTTCACCATAACATCCCAGGGCAATTTTGTTATTGTAACTTGCCCTGGGATGTTATGGTGAAGGAGGGGTAAGAAATAGAGCAGTACAACTTAAAACAGAATAACCAACCATTCACACCCACCCACAACCACCCCAATCAGGTTAATTCCTAGTTTTCAAGTAGGTCACAAAAATAATTTTGTGTCTGTCAAAAGCAAAGAGGTGCCTTTTCAGCTGAATAATGATGCTGTTAGATTCACTTGTGTAGGGAGGGAGTTTTACAATTTGGGGGCTACCACAAAGAAATCTCTCTCCTGGCCTTCCACTCTTCAGACATCTGAGGACTTATCCACAGTTATCTTCTACCCTACATTTTCAAGCCACCAGTCCACATTTTCCCATTCTGTATCCAAGTGCTTTTTTCCCTTTGCCCCACATCTTTCCCCAGAAAAACCTGATCTTTACAGCTGAATTGAAGCAAATGGTTTTTTGTTTTTTTCTGTAGATTGCTGTTTGTGCTAATTCAGTGGTAAAGAGCAGGGTTTTGTAGAGAAAGCGTGGAGCAAAAACAAAACAAAGACATAGTCAAAACAGAAATCATAAGTTATGATTTGTAATTCCTTCCCATCACTGTCTTTTGAATCAATTTCTTTGTTAAATGTATTTGCGTAAGGATGATTTGTATTTTGATTTACCTTAACCAGGTTAGTCAAACGGCTTTTATCAGACAGTTCTGCTAAGGGCCAAGCAAGATCAAAGCCATCGAAGTTATTTGTCCGAAGCAACTGCAACACAGACATCACAAATTGTGAGCGTGTGGCAGGAGATGCAGTTATTCTTCTAAAGCTATTACAGATAGGAGACAAAAACGTAGAGGGATTCTTGATTACTTTGTATTTTTCATAGAAATAAAATGAAGCCATTATTATTATTTTTTACAGTAGATGATTGAAGTATTCCACAATAACTGGAAAAAAAGTTTCCACGGGCAGAGAAGTATTCATATTGAAAGTATCACTCCCTCCAATAGAAAACTCAGCACACCATGCCAACAGAAATGGACCACTGGAAAACAAAAGGGAGCCAACAGAAGGGTTGGAAAAACTTGTTGATGACCAGGGCTGTCTTTACCCGGTGGTGCAAGGGGTGCGGGGCACCCAGGTGCTTCATTCTGGAGGGTGCCAAATGTATACCTACGGTATACCTGTCCCTCTCGATTGGCGGCAGTGAAAAGCAATGGAGCTGTCAGGTGGCTGTTGTGGTTGCTCGAGAGTAACCAGGCAGGACCTGTGTTTTACAGGCTTTATTTTGGTGCAAACTATTTACAGTGAAGAGCCCCAAAGCTCATGTCTGGCTCATTCGCTAGCAGAATCCGGGAGTGGTCTTTCTTTGGACCTCCCCCAACATAAGAATTTCGTTACTCCCAACCTTCTCCTTCCCTCTCTGCGCCTTAGGCTACTGCGCAGGATGGGTGATGGCAAGGGCGTGTTTCCCTCCTGTCCAGCTTGCCCAGGTATGGTGTTAAGGCTCCTACCAGCATCCTCTGGTCTTTGCACCTCTTCCCCACTGGAGCTGGGGCTTTCCTCCTCTCCGGAAGAGGAACTGCTTTGCAAGATTTTCAGAGGCTCCCTGTAACACAACTGCCCTTCTATTTCTTGCCTTTGAGCTGATGGCAGTTCCCTGACAGGAGCGAAAGTGTCCTCCCCCCCCTCCCGTCGCTCTGCTACTCCATAGCATCAAATATCACTGGTGAGTCAGGAAACAAAAGCAATTTATTCCGCTGCGTCATTGTTACAGGTGAGCGATTTCCCCCCTTAAAAAAGGTCAGCAACTTTGGCTTCCCCCCTCCTAAAAAAGCTCAATAAAAGTTAATTTTGGGGCGCTGGGCGGATCTTTGCACTCTGGCAGTGCATATACTAAAGACAGCCCTGGTGATGACTATAGAAAAACAAGAAAGCAAATTGGGAAGGTGAATTGGTCTGTGTTGGTCCTTTTACAGCTCACAGTATATATTGGAGGGCTTGACTGGCTGGAGCAGCCAGTCTTGTTAAAGGAAGAAGATACACATTTTGTTGCAGGTCCCACTTGCTGAGATGAATTGTAATCTAAAATCCAAGAGAAGAATGGTTCACTGTGCAACTTTATACACCAGGGTTTGCCCATGCTCACCCTCCCACTGGAGGTGTCAAGAAGCATTAGGCTGTCTCACAGTTAGACAGGGAGAAATGTGGAAATAGCCAGGTTCTGACCATCACCACACGTGTTCAGAGAGAGAGAGTTTACAGCAAGGTGTCAACCCCACTTCTGGGAAGTATACTTGCTATCTTGAAAGGACAGGCCACTTTGGAAGAGAAACCTTTGGCTTTTTTTAATTTATGATTTTTACTGGCATAAGCAAAAATTAAGTTCAGTGGTACCTCAGTAGTTGAATGGAATCCATTCCAAAAGTCTGTTCAACTTCCAAAATGTTTGGAAACCAAGGCATGGCTTCCGATTGGCTGCAGGAAGCTCCTGCAGCCAATCGGAAGCCGCAGAAGTCGTGTCCAATGTTTGGGTTCCAAAGAACGTTTGCAAACCAGAACACTCACTTCTGGGTTTGCGGCATTTGGGATCCAAAACGTTCAACTCGCAAGGCATTCGGGATCCAAGGTACGACTGTAAACAGATAGCTCTAGACTTACGGTTCAGGTCCCATGAGAGCTCCACCAACAGAGAGAAGGGTCTTCAAGTTGCGATTTCTAAAGAAGAAAAGAGTGAATAAAATAAAGAGTATTAGGATATTTTTAAAAAATGATTTCAGCAAAGCAGAAGTCAACGTTGGGTTTTTTATAGCACAGAACATCATCCAGAGTGTTACATGTGCACAGTTACTTAATTTTCTCTGGATTGTGCAGAAGGGGAGGGGAGACTGGCAGTAGGCCAAGCATTCTGAGTAATAGGCTGTATGGAATAATCAGAGCATTTGATACACTTGGAAGTAGCATATTTTTCACCATCCCTCATTTTGTGCTACCAAAGCAGTGATGAGTACTTTAAGTAATTGTTTCAGCTGATGAACAGCTGGAGAGGTTAGAGTAAAGTTGTGTCCCTTGATACACTCCTCTTCTGCTCAGAAACAACCTGCCAGAGACTGCTTCAAGGCTTTTGCTTTAAAAAAGTTTGAGAAAGAATAATACAACTCAACACAATGTGATATTTGAACCCCAAATATCCATCAACCTGTGAAGTTAGTTAGGTAAATGAGGCCTCTTCTTCCACAGTGGTTTAATTATCAGCATTACTGATTCCATTGCTGGTGGAAAGTGCAGTGACTTGCACTGAGGAAACAGTCAAGGCACTTGGTGTCTTGCAAGAGATAGAGTCTGGGGGTCCACACTGCATGCTACATAACACTTGGGTTTTACCCTTCTGAAAACAGTGAACACTAGCTACTGCTGGGGAGGCAACCAGGATTGGAATCATGGTGGATATGATATAACCTCCCTGCCATGGTTATACCAAGAACTGTCCCAAAGCATTCATTTTTGAAGATGAAAGTTTCCATTGGCTCCAATGAGAGCTTCATTTTAGGCACAAAATCAGGGGCTAATTATCACTGGGACCATGGTGGAGGGAAAGGGTTAAACAAGCCATGCCCAAGCACACACCATGTTTCTGATCACCATCCCCGGTGACTATTTATTATTGTAAAACATACATATGAGGTTAAGTTACATCTTCATATGTAGTTTGACCCAAGGCCCACTCACTCCCTGCAAGAAAATTCCCAGCTAGGCTCAGCGTGGGCTGTGTCAACAATAGAGGATGCTGTGGAGATAGGGTCCCCTTTGTGTTTCATGGTATGTATGTGCCTTCTTATGTTACCCACCTTTTAAGCTGATTGAGAGTCCCATACGTAGTGGCATCATTCCATTCACCGGGCTCGAGCTGGTTGCCACTTATTTTGGCGAAAGCATAAATGATGTGGGTGCAGAGATTTGGATCAATCTGATCAGCGACAAAACGCCCTGAAGTTTCCCGGTATTGGGACCAGCTGGTGAAATAGCAAACCAGCTTAGAGGTAGAAACTGTAAAGATAATTAGGAGAGGTAATTAGGTTAAGATAATTAGGAGAGATAATTTTTAAAAAAGGAGCTAGTTTCCTTCCAGATAGAGATGTAAGAAAGCATCGCTTTCCGCTGCCACCTGTGTCCATTGCATGCAGTGCTCCTTCCATCCCTCTTGGGCTTCTTCTGACGAAACTTACATTATTTGTCTTGCTGTCCACTGTGGTGGAATTTCACATCATTAATTACATTGTCATTGTTTTGATCCATACCATTCAACTCAATGCAAAGGGAGTGCAATACAAACTGGGGTGGGGAGTAATCAATTATGTATGTATTGTTTGCAGACTGAAGACAGCAGTGAATACTGATTCTTTTCACTAGATCAATTCTGTTCTGGGCATGGGATGAATAAGCAAACACCAGCAATTTCCACTGGCATTTCTACCAGAATTCTCCAACAGCCATACTTCAAAATGACCTTTTCATTCACCCTGACAGTGGTGGACATTAGGTTCTCAAATGTCAGCAGCACCCTGCGTGACGCTAAAATTCAGTGCTCCCCGCCTCTCACTCTCCATTCTACAGCATTGTTGTGGCACCTCCTGCAGTGCCACTGCCCTGGTCACACCACCCAAAAACTGCCTCTGATCCTGATTCGTTTGCATAAAGTTTGTGGGGAGGTTAGAGGATGTCAGCTCTTCCCTGAGCATACATACTGATTTGTTTGCAGGGATATTATATGATGTTGCATCAAGCAATTGTTATCTCACAATCTTCGGGGAATTTCCCTTTCACAGAGAGTCCATTACACAGAGAGTCAGTGCACCAAACCAACTTTAATTGTGCAACTTGTATTTGTCTGTATGCGCTTGAATCCCACCCATAATTAATGACAGTCTGGACACACCCTTAGTCAAATAATATGTGGGAACCTGCCACAAAAGGGCAAGATGCAGGACCTCCAATTGCTTGGGCAGTTGGTACATATTTAGACTCACTTCACACAGCCTGCATCTATATCAGGAGTAGGGCTTACAGATGTGCTCCTTCCTTCCTAACCTCTCCCTGCCCCACTCTGGGTTGAAGGCAAGGACAGGAATTCTATCTCCATTTAGTAATTTTGTGCACATCCCAAATAAAACATTGATTCCGACCCTTCCCGGGGAGGGGGAAAGTGTTGGGGCACTTTCAGACATCCTGGGATACCTGTTCAGTGGCCAAAGCCCCATCATGGAGAGCTTCCCTCATTACCAACCCTTGTAGAATGATTGAAATGAGGGAATGTGAGCATATCAGAGCCCTAGTAGAGACTGACACAAGGAATTTCCAACCCCAGAGTGATTTCCGAAAGCCAAGAAAAGAGGAAAAAATAGCTTACCAGACTGCAGAAAGATCAGCGCAGTGATGCTTACTGCAAAAAGTCAAGAGGAGAAAATCATGTTATGACAAGACCAGACCTGCTATAAATACCATATTATCACTACCTTTTTCAAATTCTTGAATGTTCAAAGTCATGCACTTTGAGTAATAAAACTACTCAAGTCAATGAGCATGATTACCCTAGGCAGAGAGGGATTTCAAACTTGCTTAGATGGTTAGCTACATGGGATTTCCCCACACAGCAGTACGGGCTTTTTTGTATTGCCCATGAAATTTTAAAAGGTACCTAACCATAAACGTTCAAAATAGCATTCAGTTACCCTCTCCATATCTTGTACCCAATTAGCAACATCAACAACATGCACTGGGTCACTGCTGTCCTGCCAAAGCAAACCCTTGGAACTCCAGCTGGAGAAAGCCCAGGGTAGTCTCCAATTCTAACCTTCAATCACATTGCCAAACTCACCAGCCCACACGGAAGCCTGACCCATCCTGGCTGCTGTACCACAATGACAACGCTGCTTTCTTTACAGTTGTGCTTCCACACCGCTGATCCCAACCTTTTAAAAATAAAATTACAAGAGGAAGTGAAGGCATGTAACAAGTGTGTGGCTTTCACACACTTGAGTGAAAATGTCCTCATTTCTGTTCCTGGAATGATTGTGCAATTGTCTAGCCAGGAAGTGTTGCAATCAGGACTGTGGAATTTTTATTTTTCACAACATGCTGGTTGAAGCTAACATAATGGGAAAACCAAACCAAACAAGTTTAATATCCTTTCCCATGTGTTCCAGTTTGCTTGATTAGCACATTTGATACGGGACCAGGTTTATCCAAAATACTTCAGCCTTGTTCACTTGTTACAGTTCACATGTTCAGTCAACGCATGGGTGGAAAGTGGACTGTGCCAGCTAGTCCCACTGCTACCACTCGCCTGACCAACCATGCCCCTGACACCTGCATGTTGACATGCACATCAGCAAAGGGGACACGTGTGCTATACATTGTTTAGCTCCATGTATGAAGGTTTTCAGGTCATGGGTTCCAAATTGTGTGGAAGCCTTTGCATACACAACTGTACACATGAAGCTTTCCCCTTTGCAAATGTCTGTGGCTAACATATTGTTAGATGCCACCCCTATCTCTGAGCGATGCGAGATTCCAGGGGTTCCAGGTACTTACCCAAGTTTTGTGTTTCCTTCAGAAATTAGGCACAGCAAAGACTGTGATGTCTTTA
This sequence comes from Podarcis bocagei, assembly GCF_964188305.1. Lineage (NCBI taxonomy): Eukaryota > Metazoa > Chordata > Lepidosauria > Squamata > Lacertidae > Podarcis > Podarcis bocagei. Next base: position 45,272,899 of record NC_138129.1, on the reverse strand, counting down.
TGATATATGGCTTTGTTGTTGTTGTTTTTTTACATATATATAAGCTGCACCTAGATGGAGGAATTGCAGAGCATCCTGGCTTCCCTCCTAAGGGCAGCATTGGATTCAAAGAACAGCAAAAAGCCACCCTCTGTGTCTCTTAGTCCTAGCCTGTCAGCCCCAGCTCACAGGGAGTTTTGCCCCTCCTTCTCCTTCTTGCTGCTAACTGAGTCCAAGGACCTCCTCACAGCCTGCTTCATTCAAAGCTGAAACCCTAAACCTGGCCTTTGCCTCTGCCCACTAGCACCCAGCACAGGAGGAGTCCCACTACTCTTTGCCTTTGCTAGGGGACCATCCAGCTAGCTCTCCTGAGCTGGCTTGGCTTGTTAGCATAACTAAATCCAGGGGATTCTCTGTTTGGCAATGTTTAATCAAACCATTATTCAATCAAACTTTTACTAAATCCAGGCACAAACCCATAACATCATGAAGTTCAAGAAGGACAAAGCTGGTGGTGAGGAGGAGTGCAGTGGCAGGGGTGTCTCTAGGTGTAAGAAGAACCCAGACTTGCATGTATTGAACATTTGAGCACTAATAAGTGAACTGGGGCTATAGTTACACATTGATTTATAGAGCATTCAGATATTGGTTTCCGGTGCTGATCAGCTTAACACACCAAAAGCACTGATCAGGTACACTTGGATCTCATCACAAAGAAAAGAGCACACCAAATAGTTTTGAAGACTATCCTCCATTTTTGTTTGCTGTGATGTGTGAGCTAGGCATGTACTGTATATATGACCAACCTGTGCTGTTGTCATTCCTGGTATTCATAGCAGAACTGTACAGTAGTTTGGCAATATGGTACAACAATTACTTCCTAAAATGTATTTGCAGGTGCATGATGAGATCAAAGTATTAATTAGGGGCCCTTTTATGACAGGATAAATAAGTTATTTGTTATAGGAATGATATTATATTGTTTTGATTGAATTGTTTTGATTGATTGAATTTGATTGAATTGTTTTGATTGAATATTGTTTTGATTGAATTGTTTTGATTGACCTTAATAGCAGGCCTTAGGATCGATTAATAGATAGATGATAGAGTATTGCCAGATATATCTTTGAAGAACCCAGCAATCTAATAAACTGATGGGAAATGGAGCCCAACAACAGCTGGAAGGGTTTAAAAACCTTCCTTCTCATAGATCTAATCCAGCCACCAAGAGATGTAAGGGAAGCGAATCAAATGTTGTGAAAGGAAGGGAATTTGTGTACTGAACTGTGTTTTCTCTCATTTTACTCTTTTCCCTTTAAGTGACTTGCAAGTACTGTAGAGATTTTCAGAGAGAAGCTGCTCTACTGGGTAATTAATCACTTTCCTACTTCTGCAAATTCAAGTACCAGAGTGATGAACATTTGGTATGAGAGTCTACATTTCATTGTTTTTTGACGCAGAATCTAGCCTAGCACGAAAGCTCTTTGCAGAAGCGAAAGTGATATAGCAAATGTTGTTCCTAATTCATACACAGCTTTCTAAGACTCTGTAAGTACTGGTAATTCAGCGAATATTAGCAGCAATTGAGGATTATTTTTTTTTAGGTCAGAACATTTAAGATGAACTCAGCTTAAAAAGTGAGTCAGTATTGGTCCTATATACATATTTAGGGATCATTTTGAATGAAACTGATTTGACCTATGATGTAGTTGCAGATGAAGTAATTTTAGTTTCAACATCAGACAAGGGGAATACAGGGCCTAATTCTCACTCCATGCTGGATAAATACAACTAGAAAACCAATGGTGTTAGTTATGAATGAACAAATAATCCATCAAATAAAAATAATAGTAGAATAACTTGGTTAAGTGACCAGGACAATAATTAGTCCATAGTGGCTTCTTTTAGTTAAGGAAATAATGGAGCAAGAGGTCTTGAAGTCTATATCAATAGTCTTAGTAGAGTCACACAGTAAACTCAGTGGTAAAAGAATAAATTTGAATCAAGTTAAAGTGTATGTGTATATGCTTCATTGCTTCTTACTGATGATGGATGCTGAGCGCTTGCAACAGCTCTGATATTTGGGAAATTTTCTCTAAATCGCTTACATGAAATCAGAATCAACTGCTTAGAATCCCAAAATTATAGCTGCAGTCTTAAACATCCAAGGGAGCTAGCACCATTGAATTGAATGGTTTTATGTCTAAGTAAACATTGCAAACGATGGTTCATTGTCAAGAAAGACGAATCCTTAGAGATGATGAAGGTGGCTGGAACTGTGGCTTTGGCAAGAAAGGACAGCCAGCCTTCTGATCATGACTCCTTTCTAACCTGCCCTCTGTTCATGAGTCCATGAAGACCTCAGTCACTCAAACAGAATCTATTGTTTTCTAACCTTTCATCTCAGTTATACAGACTTAAGATGGATAGCTTTTTTTCTTCCTATGCTCCTAACTGTGATTAATTTATAGGCATTTTAAAACTGAAATGCCACTTCAAGAAAACGTGTATCTTCTCCCCTGCAGCTATGAAAGCAGTTACAAGGCTGTATTTCGGTTCAGAAATGAAATCAAACCATCTTTAGGAGGCTAATCACAGTTCTTCTGTGCCACATGTATATTTCAGCCCTAGTGGAAACAATAAATACAAAATAGCTGTAAGCTTAAATTCAAGAGCATGGTTGAGCTACCGGTACTAAGATAAAAGGAACAATTATCTGATAAAATATAGAACATTATTTGTTAGAGAAGTGTAGAGTGCCATCTATTGGCAGAAATGCTGGGCACAGCTACCAGAAATAAGTTTCCAATTTCTAGATTCAGGTAGGTAGCCCTGTTGGTCTGACACAGTCGAAATAAAAATAAACAAAATAAAAAATTGTCCAGTAGCACCTTATAGACCAACTAAGTTTGTTCTGGTATAAGCTTTCGTGTGTATGCACACGTCATACATAGAGCCAAGAATTGCAAAGTTATTAGATACTAAAGCAAAAGCAGAAATGTCACTCTTTTGGATCCTAAATTTGTTCCTTGTGGGTTTGTTTTTTTTAAATGAACCAAACAGAGAGAATGTTTTGAAATACATGTTTAGTACCAGTTATTATTAAAATGAATTCACGGAGCTGGTTGCCTGCTAGGTATGCAACAAAACAAGCCTCTAACTACTTTTAGTTGAAATTAGTTTATTTTCTTTTGCTACAATTATCAGAAATAGGGAGCAAGTGGCTACATATTGTATAAGCAAACTATTATGAAGTGCTCATATCTTGCTGGCTGGTGCGTTGTTCTTTAGTGCAAAGCAGAAGCAGATACTATAACCCTATTTGTTAAAGACTTGGAGAAATATGCAGATGAACATATTGGAAGTATAGGCAGTTTTACAGGGACAGCAAAGCACTTAGCTCTGAAGTACTTAGCTCTGAAGACAACGGAATGTCATCTTTGGGGTTTGCCTATATTAGAAGCCCTTTATTGAGGATGATTGCAACATTTGCACTGCTTGTCAAAAGTTAGTCCTGTTGGGCAAGGCATGCTGAAAGTCTTTTTGTGTGCGCACATATAATACTTTGTGGCATCTTGCAAATCAGCATGGATCCCATCCTCCTTGTCAAGGCAAAAGGTGTCTGCTGTAGGTGCATCAGGTTGTGGTACATCAGGTTGTGGCGCATCAGGTTGTGGCACATCAGGTCTTGGAGGTTCAGCAGGAACTGGAGGTTTGGGGTTTGGTGCCAGGCCTGCCAGAAGAAGAATACAGATAGTTTAGCCTTTTAAAAAAGATTTTTTATATATATATATATATATATATATATATATATATATATATATATATATATAAAAAATATAATACTACTGTATATATCTGGAGCTGGCACTCATGAAAGGCTCCAGCAATGCAGCTGCCTCTTCTGCCTCTTCCTCTGACTTCTTGTTTCTGGTACCACATGCAAGGCTTCTGTGCACATTGACTTTTAGGATGCTGTGGCAAATTTAAGCTTGGAGTGTGAGGTACGCCTTTGATTGCTCAATCAAGGAAAGGTGGCCTTCAGATGTTCCAGAATAATGAAATAAATTAAATGGTGCTGAAATCTAACTTGAAATTTAATGGGGATGGGGTGAAATTAGTCACACACAAAGAGAACCTTTCAATATCAGTAGAAAAGGAACCAGGGAAAGTGCTGTTTGGTGCAGAGAAGTGGTGTGTGGGAAATGTTCATAAAACAGAAGGCATGGTGTGGAGAAAATGTTTTTCTCCTTCCTTCATAATACTAGAACCTGGAGTCACCCAATGAAGGGTGGGAGAGTCAGAAACGGTTAACTGGTTAAATAATGGGATTTCTTGCTTCCACAAGAAATGGCGCTGACCATATTAGATGGATTTCAAGGTAGGGATTAGATGAAATTTTGGAAGCTAGGGCTGCTAGTCATGGGGAGAATATGCTGCCTCCAAGATCAGAGGCAGCACCCCACAGTTGCTGGGGGAGGGGGACAGTAGGAGAGACCTAGTGCCTCACGTCCTGCTTGTGTGCTTCTCAGAAGCATGTGGTTGGCCACTGTGGGAAAGAGGATAGTGGAATAGGTAGACTTTTGGGCTGACCCAACTGGGCTCTTATGTGCTTACACAGCCTTGATTGTTCATTCCCTGGTGTGTTGCATGAAGAGGAGGAGAAATGCACAGCCTAAGAGAGCTGTTTTAGGTTAAACGAGTTTATTTAAGCACAACCAGAGGCCTAAAGGGAGACAAGAAACTCCCCTTTTCACAGAGGCCTTTTTTCTTCTTCTTATATCATGGGTGCAACTACCTATTGCTATATAACAGGAAGCCAGAATGAAGTAAGAGTGTTGGGTAAATATTTAGTTCCCTACAGGCCTTGTGACTGAGGATTTCAAGAAAAACAAATATAATAACAAAGGATTAACCTGTGGAGCCAAGTTCTCTCTTCAGAGTCTGGAGGAGTGGGTATGCTCCTTGGCCACAGAAAGAACCACTGAAGTCATCCAGATCCATGGCCCATACCATGGCACCTCCCAGCTTCTTTTCTTTCAGATAGTTGACCTGAGAGAAATAGAAACAGGAATTCAAAGGCTTGTGGGAGTAATAATAATGGTGAGAACCGTTCTAGGGCAATGAATATGGCTCCTGTTTAAGAAGGAAATTAGAATATTCAGAGGTCTGTAAGTATGCTGCCTTTAACAGTAAAGTCCAAGACAAAAGTAAATCATCATGACAACTGACAATTTCAATATGAGCAGTTGCTGGAGTGGTGGGACAGAGCTCACCTCCAGACACTAGCATCACTGCAGCTTATGGCTAGAGCCAATCCAGCACTTCCATCAGGACATCCATGCAGCCCAGTGCCTTGTCCCACCCTACCCATGTAAGCGGCAGTGATGTCAGTATTGGGAGAGCAGCTCTGCAACATCACCCTATCACTGGCTGCTATTGTTCAACATTAAGCATTTTGTCCTTGGAAAAGCATGGTGAACCATAGCTACCCACTGCATGTGTTTTTATTGATTGATTACATTTATATCCCACCTTTCCTCCAAGAAACTCAAAGTGGTGTACATGGTTCTACCTCTCCCACATTTTATGTTCACAACAGCACTGTGAGGAAGGTTGGGCTGAGAGATGGTGACTGGCCCAGGGTCACCCAGGAAGGCTTATCACTGAGTGGGAATTAGAACCATGGTCTCCCAGGTCCAACACCCTAATCACTATAGGCAGTGAAAACCTCAGCTTATGTCAGACTTCAGGGAATCAGATCTCTCCCCCGGTGGCAGTAATAAACAGATCAAATGAAAGGAGAGTTCTTACCAGTTAGTTTCTTTAATAATCACAGTGAAAGACAAAGTAATGCATATCTCTCTAGAAATGGCGATGCTCCCAGTAAAGGTTCAGCCCCTCTGTCCCCATTAATCTACGTCACTCCTATGTTGGGTAATCTGAGTTTGTTGCCGCTGTGCTTTCTGTTTTACCACTCTCAAAGCCCTTCTAGTCTTAGGCGAAGGGGGGGGGGACAAGTGGGTCAGGAATGCTGTCCAATGACACTGAATCTGCCAGCTGTCTCTCTCTTGGTGTTTCCTCTTCTAGTTGTTCCTCACCCAGTATTTCCCAGCTTTCCCCCTCTGGACTATGCCCCTCTGCAAACCACTGTTCTAAATCAATACTGTCCTCCTGTCCTCAGGAAAAGTGGGGGGGGGGGACTCCCACCATTCCTCCTCAGTCCAGCCCCTGACACCTTAATTCCTATTGGAAATTGCATTCTACATAGCAAAGTGGTCCTTAAAGAACCTAGTATCTTTATTATCTAGTAATTATGTAGCTTGCTAGCATGTTTACTAGGTGATGATTTTGAAGCATAACATTGACTGAGCTCCACTAAATGTTTTGTACAGATAAAAGCAAATATATGTATAATTGTTACCTTAGTTTTAATGCTGTCCACATTGTCGTATCCTACCCACTGATTTCCCTTGAAGGAATAGGGAGCATTCCCCCCTGGAATCACTGCTGTGGTGGCACCTTTATTAAAGTTGCAGATCTGAAACAAAATAGATTGGAGCATGGCTGTGTTACCACATGGTTGAATTGAGACACTTGAGGTCAGACAACTTCCCCATTACGGAGGTGTAGAAATCAGAGCCTGTTGCAATTGCAAGAAGGGCAGTTAAAATGACCTAGGAGATAGAGCAAGCTTCCTCTTACGAGGAATGGTTTCAGCATTTGGGGGCATCTAGTTCAGAGAAAAGATGACATGATAGAAGTTTATAAAATTATGCATGGCACGGAGAAAGTGGATACAGAAAAGTTCCTCTCCCTTTCTCATGCAGTAGAATTCATGGAGATTCAATGAAGCTGAATGGTGAAAGATTTAGGACAGATTAAAGAAAGCACTTCTTTGCAAAGCACATAGTAAAACTATGGAGCGTGTCCCTCACCAACCAGTGATGGCCACCAAATTGGATGGCTTTCAGAGAGACAAATTCATGGAGGACAAGTCTACCAATGGCTACCAGCCACAATGGCTATCTTGCACCTCCACAGTCAGAGGCATTGTGCCTCTGAATAATAGGCAGGTGCTGGAAGTTGCAGGTGGCCAGAGTGCTGTTGTGCTCATGCTCAGCTTGCAGGTCTCAAAGAGGCATCTTGGTGGCACTATGAGAACAAGATGCTGGACTAGATGAGCCATTGGCCTGATGCAGCAGGCTTCTCTTATGTTCATAAAGCTGTCTGTATCAGGTGCCTTACCCTTAAAATAAGTAAAGCAAAATAGGGGTTTTAACGCTACTCCAGGAAGTTTTGGAAATATATTATACAACAGAGAATGATTGCTGACCTGAGGAGGGACCATAGCTCAGTGGTAGGCCACATGCACATGACAGGTGTTGGGAAAGACTTCTACTGGGGACCTTGAAGAGTCTCCACCAGCCACAGTACAGTGTTAGTGCTGCCAAGTGTTGTTAGAAGACCCCTATTCCCCTCACAGAGCTAAAATTCCCAGAGCCCCTGGGAAAAGAAATTAACTGTTAAACCACTCTGAGAACTGTGGCTCTGTGAGGGGAATAAGAGTTTTCTAACAACTCTCAGCCCCCTTAATAACTACATTTCCCATCATTCTTTGGCAGGGAGGAAGCCACGATTGTTTAAAGAGGCATGATGCTTTAAATGTATAGTGCAGATTATGATTATGATTATTGTTATTTATGGAATTTATACAGTGGTACGTTGGTTTACAACCATAATCTGTTCTGGAGGTCCAGTTGTAAACCAAAACAGGTTGTAACCCAAGGTGCGCTTTCGCCAATGGGGCCTCCCCCCCCCATTGGTTTAAATCCAAAAAAGGGACACACACTTCCAGGTTTGACGTGGTTGTAATCCAAAACGGTTGTAATCCAAAGCGGTTGCAAACCAAGGTACCACTGTATACCGCCCTATAACCGGGGGGTCTCAGTGCAGTTCACAGAATGAAATCAAGATATAAAACCACCAAATACCTAATAAAAACAGAAACAACAACCCAATAACCCCACTTTGAACCTTCTTGGATTGTGTGTTCTGAGCCCTGTCCTGAAGTTTGCCCACAACTTTCTCAACAAATCTGAGGATGTGTGTGGCATGAAAAGCAGAACAGAAAAGGGAAGTATGTGTCCATAAGTTTGAGGAAATTAGTTAATTGGGGTGGGGGAAAGTAAAGGCAGCGGGTTTGCCATGATCAAAACACAGTAGCAGATGCTCCTAATTCTAGATAAGAAAATGAATTTTTATTAAGACCTGCTCAGGAGGGGAGGCAGCTGGAAGTCTGGAGCCACACTGGAGCCAGAGGGGAGGGACCATGTGGTGGGAACGGAAGGGCTTCCATCTGTTCCAGCCTCAGCCCCCTCTATGTCTCCTCATTTTCCTCTGGATTCTGCCATCCCAGTGCCCAGCCCAACAGTGCAGAGGGAGACATGGCAATTAACTGATTTCACCCTGTTATGTACTGAGTTGAATAGGATCCAAACTGCAGCAGTCTGATTGGTCCTAGAACAATAGGATTCAGAATGCAGCAGTCTGATTGGTCCAAGAACAATGCAGCAGTATGATTGGTTGGCAGGAACCGCCCAATCATGCTCCAGATATAAGTGAATCCACAACCTGATTGGCTTACAGTAGAATTCCAGAATTAACCAATCATGTGCAGCCCATTGTGTAAATAATGTATATAAAGCAGATACTTTGAGGGGACTTTCATTCATTCCTCCTCACCACTATGAGCTGAATAAAGAGCATGAAATCACTTTGCGACTATATTTCACACCCACAAGAAAGTAACTGGAAATAAAGTCACTGCAAATGGCCCTGCAAAAATATTAGGAATGGGATTTTTCAGTACAGCACTAGATGTGTCCCCATGACAACAAAATGTTGGACAGCTAGGTTTTTTTATATATATAGGACCACACTGGGGAAGGGGCATGTGTTGCTCCTTCAGCCGAGGATGACGTAACGTAGGTCTGCAAGAAGAAAGGGGTTGCCATTTTTGTAGAGCGAAATAGAGGTGAGTTTTGGGGGCTCTGGAAGTTAGTGGTATCAGGGGTGCCCTCTCTCTGGAGATCTGATGAGGCAGCTTTCTTCTGCAGTATTTAAGTGCCTCCACCTATACACAACCTGTATTTGTAAAACGTAAAACAAACCTCCCACAACAACCCAGTATTGCAAAACATAAACGTTCGCAAGCACTCTACTCCTGGAACGTCTCACCACTTAGAGAAGTGGGGCAAGCCTAACAATATATATATTTAAGCATCTTTCCTACCTCATAATAAGACAAGAATCCAGCCTCTTTGGTGAAAGTGCCAGCTGTCCCTGGTCCTGAGGCTGGCGCATTAACCCCATTTTGTGTGGAAGAAAGGGTAAAGGTTCGTCCATAGAGAGGAACTCCCAGGACAAGCTTTTCAGCTGGTGCTCCTTTGCCCATCCAGTACTTCACAGCATTGTCCTTGATGAGGCAATGAGATAGAAAGCATGATATCAATGCATGTTGCCCAGTTTTACTGTTCAGATCTCTTGTTGCTCCACAGACCTGTAGTTTCCCAGCAGCCACGACTCAGTAGACTATGGATGGAGACATGAGTCTTTTCCCAGTCTGTATCAAATTCTCATATATCCATTCATTAGTTTAGTCAACCCCATTTCCACATTATTCAATGATGAATATTTTTAAAACGATACAAAGCCATAACAATGGCATTTAAGCATGCATTATATCACAATATATATTGTATCTCAATGTATTTCATATACTGTATCTCAATACGTATTTGATCTGTTTTTGTACATTATTTCAGCCAAGAACTTTATCCCAGTTCCATATTGGAAACCTTTCACAGGATGAGGAGCTTGGTAAAGGCTGATCTAGAGGACCAAGAAATAGTGGGTTTGCTTTGTATCTTTGGACATTTTCTTTACTTTCAATTAAAATGAGAGGCTACAATTTGCTAGGAAATATTTAACACTTACGGTGTCAGGGTACAGAGGGCTGACATGTCCTGTAACGCGTTCCCAAGATCCATGAAAGTCATATGTCATCAGGTTGATGAAGTCCAGAGACCTGCAAGGGGAATTCGAATATGTTTATTCCATCTCTAGCATAAGAATCCTGAGTGGATGCATTTGCCCACTGGCATGATTTGTCAACCATGATTTGAAATTATTGGACTAAACTGGTTCTCAAGTAACAAATGCAAGCTGCCTGTGAGTTGCCACCATTAATTTCCCTTCATGGTTCATAAGTGCCTCATCATACTCACTGGGAAATCTTGTCCACTTCATAGCCATTGTCAATGGTTTCCTTCCCAGCTGCCACAGCAGCAGACAGCAGCAGCCTTTCCTTTCCTGTCCGTTGTGCTTCTGCCTGGAATTCTTTCGCCATTTCCTAAGGCAAATAGTTGAGTAGAACAATAATTAAATTTGCTTTTGTCCTTCTCTTAAAGCTCGAGGATGTGGAAGAGATGGAAACATCCCCATTTCCACACTCTCTAGCTTCTTGGCCCACCCCCACATCTCCTGCTTCACCCATGCTGGCCGATGACCTCTGCTTCATGCCTTGCATGGACACCAAGACAGATACACAGCTCTGAGTCATTGGATGCGAGCTCATCCAGGCCTCCAGGATCCTGCTGAGGTGCTCTCAGCATGTTAATCATGGCCTCTCCCTCCTGCCTGATGGACTCAACCAGCCACCCCCCTCATTCCCCTCAGCAGCCTCCTCCTTCCCTGACATCAGGTTGGCCAAGATGCAGCTGAAGAAGCTGGAATAGGGACAGGCTCCTCTCACATTTCCTTATTACTGAGAGCGATGTGGGTGAGTTCCTCATCAACGGCACCTGGGCAGGCTACCTGGAGTCAATACCTACCTTGCCACTGGCAGTAGGCCAGAGAGCCCCACTGTCTCCTCCATCACCCACTACATGAGGACCCCAGCTAGTATAGCATTTGGTTGAGCTGATGTATATTATGTGTACTGTATTTTATGTTTATTTTAATGAACCAAATAGAGTGAAAGATTGTGAGTTATGAGAGTGGGCATGAACTTAACAGTGCTTAGCTTTTTTTCCAGCTGCTATTTTGTTAAGTTGTTAATATTGTTTTATAGATTATAAATGCCGTATTGATTTGTTAATCATACAATATGACTTTTGTTGCAATTGTGATGTTCGGTTTATTTTTCAGCTGCTTTTTTATAGATTGTAATTGTTTCATTGACAATTTTATACGATTTATACTATATTTGTGATGTTCTATTATGGTTTATCATGTTGTAATTTATTGTTTGTAAGCTGCTTTGGGATTCATTTGAATGAAAAGCGTCATAGAAATACAATAAATCAAATTAAAATCAATCAATAAAAAGGGAAATCTAAATTGAATCAAAGCAGAAGAGGTTTCCCAGTAAAGAGCGGAAGTGTAGGTAGAGACCTACTGATTCAATCACTTTCCCTCAGAACTAATTGAAAATTCCATATGCTTTGATTACATTTACATCCCATACCTTTCTTCTGTTCTGGAACCCAAGGCAAAGTACATGTAGTTCCCAGGTGGCTACCCATTCAGGCAGATGACCAGATACAAACCTGTTTAGTTGCAACAAGGTGGTGGCCTCGTGTACCTTCAGACCATACTGTAGGGCTAGCTTATGGAATATTTATACATTATCTTACCTATATGTTATAGGTTCAACCTATTAGCTCACTACTTGAGGCACAAGAACCTATCTTTAAGCCCCTTGTTCCATATTGTCTCAAAAACCACTCCAGATGTGTCTGGTGATTTACACAAGCTTTCACATTTCACATAATTTAGTTTTGCTGGTCTAGGGCTCTATTTGTATACACAGTTCTGATATCTTGACTGGTTGGTCAACTTCCCTTTCATAACCGAGACAAAGGCATATCTAGGGGTTGGTCTCTGGACAACACCTTGGCCCAGCCTGGGATTTGACACAAGTCTGAATCTTGTAATTTGATTCCATCCGTTCACTGAGAAAACAATAATTCATATTGTCTCTTTGCAGCTCTCCCTGATATTCCTATTAAATTCATTGCCTGTTGTGCACAGAAGTTGCCCCTGGAATCTGCAGCCAGACAGTAGAATTGGTTGATGGTGATTTGCTGAGTTTTACTGTACCTGAACCAAGGAAGTGAAACGCATTTTATCAGCTGCAGGACTGCCTCTGGCTCCAGGATATTCCCAATCTAGGTCCAGGCCATCAAAACCATAATTTCGCACGAATTGTATCACAGAATTAATAAATGTCTGACGTGTGTCAGGAGTAGCTACCATAGCAGAGAACCTAGAAGGGAAGCAATTCAAGTCAAAAAGATACACATCGTGGCTGTTTTGTTTGGCACCCGAGACAGTGATGGTGCTGAAAATACAAAATATCTTCCCTTTGGTTATCCACTGGACCCTTGTCTTTTAGTTTTCAGATGGTTGCTGAAGAAGACTTTGTCCACCCACAAGCTTTTGCTGTTTGATTTTAGTTTTCCAACATGCTGCTGTTTTGCTTCACTGCAAGGTCACCATGTTCTGGTGTCCTGGTTCAGTCCTGCTCAGACCTCAAACGTAGTCTCCTCAGAAGCAAATTAGGAAGAGCAGGGCCCACAGCAGATCTCTGTACTACCAGTGACCCTGAGGAGCCATCAGATCTGGACAACCCCCCTCCATGACTGGAGCTTACATCACCCATCACCTGGGCTCATGGTTGGCTCTTGTAGCACCTCTCATCACTCCCAAAGCCACAAAGATGCTTGTGTGGCATTAAATGATCAGCAGTACATGCTGGAGGTCTCGATTCCACCCCTAACAGTCCCCTGCCAATGCAAAAAATATATACCGGTATGTCTAATTTTACAGCACCCATGATAGGTAGAGAATCAAGTCATTAAGACCAAATTGTAGTCTTTGCCTATTTATTTCTTACAGTTCATGGCTGCGATAGTCCAGTGCCATGGAAGATGTGGTCCAAAACATTCAGAAGGCACCAGAATGGTGAAGGCTACCATACTGGCTGCATAAGCACACACACTCTGGTGTATTGGTAGTTGTTAATTTTGGAAAAGCATAACTGGTGCTTACAGTATTTCTGCTGCCAACCAACAATGCCATCTTATGAAGAACAGGTCTACAACTGGAGCCTTGGGGCAAATCAGGCAGTGTCCCCACAGAATACGTAACACAGGAACAGACTTTCCTTTTATTCCATCAAGCCATGGGAGAAACTTCATTGTTCAATCTGTTTTTGCTTTGCTTCCATAAAGCATGCCCCTGACCTGATTTGTCTCCAAAGAATGGACTTGGGAGTAGGGAGAAATGAGGTAAACCACAGTGTGTGATTATTCTGAGAACATATGCTTCTCAGAGTTAATGTTCCAACTGTAATGCCTTTGTTAGATGAATCTGAAGGACTGGCTTCAGTGGGCATTTTCAGCACTGTGGTTAACATGAGATGGAAGATTGGCACTAATATGCATAGTTCTCAGTATTTCAATTTCATGGCCATGTGACCTTTAAATTATTCTGAAGCTATTTGCCTCAGTACAGAGGGGGTGTGGTGGAATGAGGCATGTTTAATTTCTTCCAGGTTTTTTTTCAAAAGCATCTTAACATTGCCACCCAATTAAAAAAAATAATACCTTCATGAAAATTGGCAACTTAACTTTAAATAGCAGCTTAGGCTGGTGTGCCAACTATGAGCCTACATGGATGGAGTAGATTTTTTGGTTTCTGTTATTCAGGCCTTATTCAAATTACTGTAATTCAGAGGTAGTCAATGTGCTTCTTCCAGATGTTGCTGGAGTACAACTCCCATCATCTTTGATAACTGACCACACTGGCTGGGACTAATGGAAGTTGTAGTTCAATAATAGTTGGAGGGCACCATGTTGGCTACTGTATCTGTGTAACACATTGGAAATGAGGCTCTTTTAAAATACAGTCTAGAAACTGAGAGCAAGATGGAAAATGGCTGCAAGTACTGGCTGGGACTCTGCCTCTGAGCGTATTATGGTAATACATCATCTTCCAGCCCAAATCACAAAGTGTTGATTTTGACCTTTAAAACCCCACCACAGTTTGATGCTACAGTATTGGTATGACTACCATTCCCTGTATGTACCTGCAAATGCTCAGAGATCATTTATGAAGACACTTCTCTAAGTGCTTCCACCATCCAGAATATGATGGGTGGCTACTAAAGAAACAACCTTCTAATAAACCTTCACCTAATGAACTTCACACCTTATGCTTCCTTTTAAATCTGATACTTTAACCTGCGTTTGCTTTATGAAAACAAATGAAACTGAAAACATGCATCGTTGCTACAAACTTTGATTTTCCCCCCCTAGCTTCCTTTTAGCGCTGTTATCATTGCATTTTAGTTATCTGTCATTTTTATTTATTTTGGAATTCCTTACACACTCGCCAGAACATCTAGTAAATGCAATGCAATGCAAAAATGAATGAATGAAATAGAAAGATGGGGTTCTAGGGGATTGCAACAGGAAACTTTCATGATGCATATTATTATTGAGAAGGGGGAGGGAATGGGATATGCTACAGAGCGGCACAGAACACAATATTTGGTCTGGACCTTGATTTGGGAATTTGGAAATGCCTGGTGCAATTTGAATCACTTCATAGGGACCTCACTTCACTGTGGACTTCTCCCAAATCTCTCTGAAGCAGCTACAGTATTTCAGTTCTGCATTCAGGATTTGACTGAAGCAAACACCCATCTTTAATACATATTGCCTACTCATGATGAAGTTCCTCTTTTAGAAACCCCATGCCCAGGTCTTACTTTTGACTTCCAAATGTCCATCCACCAATAGCTAAAAGTGTCTTCAGTCTTGGATTCCTAGATAGGAGGAGAAGAGAGGAACAGAGTTCAGTTTTTTTTTTTTTTTTGTCTTGCACAGCTGAGCTTACAAATATCTCTGATCATTCCCGGTGAAGTTCATTTGTGCTACTCATGGAAGCTAGCTTTTCTGCATATATTTCCCAGCTGCATGGAAAACAGTGTACACAAACAGATCATGCATACTGTATGTAGTTTTCTTTCAAAGTCCCAACTTGGGTTTGAGGGTATGGAGCATAGGAAATTGCTTTTAAACCTTACTAGCAAGCATAGGGCTAGTTAGTACATGAAGGGGTTAAGATCACAGAGTTAGATTCTTAGACTCAGCTAGGTCTCACCCCCTTTTACCTCCATGGGGAAGTGAAGCTTCTTCCTAAGAAACAGTGAATGACACAGCATTATATAAAGGTGTTGGCTTGACCAATTTTCCACCTTCAAATCTCATTAACCAAACTCTATACAATTCTTAAGCCCAGAATTCCCTGTTATCAGAAAATGGGAGCACTCATACAAGTTTAGATCCTAGTTCTAGGAAATTCAAAAAAAGTCATCCTTCCTCCCCAGCCCTCTCCATACTTTTGTTTGAGATTCTGGAAATCCCTGTAGAGTGTTTCATCGTTCCATTCCAGTGTTTTGATCTTGTTCTCTGACATTCCCGCAAATGCATAAATGAGGTGAGTGCACAGATTAGGATCAATGTTCTGAGGGAGGAATTTCCCTTCACCTTGTCTGTACTGAGCCCAGTTGGTGAAATAGCAAACCAGTTTGAAAGCAGAGCCTGCAAAGATGAAAGTGCGTGTAAAAATCTGGAATTGATGACAAAATAACTTACCTTGAGGTAATATTCTGTTAACTGTGCATTCCTACAGCTTCTGAGAGATTGTACTGATGCAAACTATCTCTCCCGCCCCAATCTCTCTCTCTCTCTCTCTCGTTTGAGAATGAACCCCACTCTTGGTGAGGGAGTTCCAAGGTCAGATCTGCCCTACTTGCTTCCACAGAAACATCCACCCATCCTGGCCTTACTGATGATAGAGGTCCAATGTGGGGACATAACACCTTAAGGTTACAGCCTTGCTCTCATCATATCAATAATATGGCTGGATTTTTTACTTTACTATATTTGCCCACCCATATTTGTAGAGAAGTGGAGAGGAAATAGATAAACAAGTTGTTTATAGTTTTAGAATTTAGATATGCCTTTCATATATGGGAGAGACAAAGTTTGAAACTGAACCTATTATTAAATAAATAAATAAATTTCTTTACTGCCAAGTATCACAAGGCAGTTTACAATATAAAAACACAAAAATCCACACCATAGTAGCAAACAATGCACCCCTTTAAAAAGCCAGAGATTGTTTAATTAGCCCAAGGCCTGGGAGAAGAGGAATGTTTTGCCTGGTGCCTAAAGATATGTGACAAAGACACCAGGTGAGCCACTGCAGAGGAAGCCACTACAGAAAAGGCCCATTCCAGGGGGGAGCCACTTCGGAAAAGGCTCATTCTCATGTTGCCACCCTCCAGTCTTCTGACGGAAGGGACACACAAAGAAGGGTCTCAGATGATAATTGTGGGGAGAAGAAGTCTTTAAGGCATTGCGGCCCTGAGCTGTTTAAGGCTTTATAGGTCAAAACCAGCACTTTGAATTGGGCCTGGAAACTATTTGGTAGCCAATGCTATTGGGCCAGGATTGGCATGATATGTATGTTCAACCTATCATGCCCAGGTGAGCAATGCCAGGTGTTTGTGCTAGGTGCTGACACCTGGCTCTGTCTAACTGGCTCCATCATGCACAGCATGCGGTAGATTATTCTAAAGCAGGAAATGTCTTAACGAAGCCCAACAAACCCAAGCTTTACTCTGCCTGATTTTCACTTGGCTTGTTCTAAGCGAGTAACAACTCTGGGAAGGCTTACTTACTGCAGTGAAAAACCAGCAAGATGGCAAAACCTAGAGAAAAATGAAAATGGAAGATATTAGACAGGTAGCTGGATACTTTGGAACCTTCCAGTAAGTTGATTCTGTTATGATAATTGTTAATAGCATTATTATTAGCACTAATAGCATTTTCCGTACATGAATTAGTTTTATAGACTAAAACACCAAATTGAATTGTCCTAATGATTAAAACACCAATATCAAATAACCACATGCCTGAACATCATAATGTGTTCCTCTACAATAGGTCCAGCCATGTATTATAAAATACTGTACCAATGGTATTTAATCCCTCAATAGAATATACAAAATGAAAGACAAATGATATCATTTTGGCTACATGTTCTGTAACCCATAAATCTCAAGCTTGCCCCTCTTCAATAACATTTAATTTCCTGTGCTATTGAAAGAGTTTCTCATCCATCCTGCTAACCCAATAACCAACAGCTAAAATGATGGTGAATGTTATGAAGGTTTTTGAGGTCATTCAGATAAAGGTTAGAATGTGATGGATGGTATATTTTCCCAAACAGAAAATGAAGTGTTAGGGTGTCTTTGCCTTTTCTCATATGACTAGAAGCAAAAGAAGGCACTGCTTCTGGTCTCAAGCTTTAATAGTTGGGAGGAAGGAGAAATTTCAACCAGTGTGTGTCTTAACCCTTTGCACCATTAGCCAAAGTCCCCTTTTTGACACAATCTACTGGTGGTTTATTCTTAAAGTAATTCAGATCCTCTCTCTCTCATTCCCCCATCTGCTTTTCTTTCAGAATTCACTCAATACAAACCTTCTGCCACACCATCAGAAAGTTGTCTACGGCTGTGGAATAGTACCTTAGAATATAATTCAAATAATGGGGTCTAATCTTGAAGCCCAAATCAGTCAGCACAGGCAAACTTAGGACCTGTAATTTAATCTTTTTAGATTCAATCAAAATCTTTTTGTGATTTTAAGTCCTTAGGAAAACTCAACAGCATTTTAGTACAAATTTCTCCAAATATACAAACTCTTGCAAAGCAATTTCCCCAAGGATAATGCATTTTTAAAATTATTTTCACAAATATATGCATTTATGTGCACACTTTACCCCAAAATTTGTATGCTTTGTACAACCTTTGTACAACTGCATTGCAAAATTCAGATAGGTGCACATTTTGAAGGATGCCTGAGTTTTGGTACACCTATTGCAGGCATAGGCAAACTCGACCCTCCAGATGTTTTGGGACTACAACTCCCATCATCCCTGACCACTGGTCCTGTTAGCTAGGGATGATGGGAGTTATAGTCCCAAAACATCTGGAGGGCCGAGTTTGTTTATGCCTGACCTATTGTTTTGAGAAGTGCAAATTACATATGCTTACTTTTTCAGTATGAACTGGATCAAAGTTCTCCTCCATTCCCAATAAGAGCGCATTGCACAGTAGCATATCTTAATGAGTGAAATCTAGCAAAACAACAACATCCAACATAGACATGCTATTGAAGCCAAACTTACACGCCAAAATGAATGCTCGGCCCATGGTGAGTACAGATTCAGCACAGCCCTCCTGTTCTGAAGAAAGCTGGTGGTTGCTCCTCAGAATTTGTCTCAGCTCACTTTGCCTGTGGCATTTATAGCTACTCGCACCCAAAAAGAGTGATTGGGAAATCGAAAGAGCATTTCCCCTATGTGTGTGTGGTCAAGGCGTGCTACAATCAGGTGGTGATGAGCACAAGGTCTGTGCCAACAACTATTCTGTCTCAGAAATTCTCTTCCTCTTGGAAATAGGCTTCTATTTTTCTTCCTCATTCTGAGGTCACATCAAAATTCCTTCAAAAGTTGAAATTTCCTTATTGTTGGGAACAGAAAACTGAGGGTGGTATCTGGTTTGCTCTCTCTCTCCACTGTAGCATTTCTGCAGTACTGTCTCCGCAGCCTCCCCAACTTGTCCACATTTACTGAACTGAAAAAGCCCCAGGGGAGAAGTTTTTTCTTTATTTTATTTAAAATATATATAGTTCCATTTTCATTCAATATCACAAGGCGGTTCACTACAAAACACACACATTAAAATATGACTAAAACATGTTTAGCTGCATAAGAAGACAGGGGGAACATAACATTAATCATAACCACCTCAATCTGACATCAAAAGCCTCAGAGAGCAGGTATCATGAACTGGCAGGACAATGGGGAAGAGGA
Organism: Podarcis bocagei; assembly: GCF_964188305.1. Classification (NCBI taxonomy): domain Eukaryota; kingdom Metazoa; phylum Chordata; class Lepidosauria; order Squamata; family Lacertidae; genus Podarcis; species Podarcis bocagei. Next base: position 45,253,903 of record NC_138129.1, on the reverse strand, counting down.
AGAAGACCCCAGTGAGGGGTGTGGCTGGGACTGGGACACACTGGGGCAAGCTGGGGATGGGGAAGGAGAGGTTGATGTAGGAAGTACTCATGGGGTGACGGAGGATGATGAGGGGACATACGGGTCAAGTGCACAGGAACCAAAGAGCAGGACCCATCACCAGAGCCATAATGACCCTCACATGGTGGGCTCTGAGGCAAAGGGAGCAACGGGTGGGGAGCTCCAGGAGGCTGAGGCAGGCAAGGGTCCACAGCCCAGCTCTCTAGCTCTGGCCAGGTGAGACACGCTAGCTCTGGGAGGAGGGGTGTGATTCCTCAGCTGGAGTAGGATTGGAACAGGTGAGGGTCACATGCCTCATCAAGCCTAGATGCTGCAATCAGCATGCAAAAGGGAAGCAGAGTTGAGGTGCTGTGTCTTCTCAACTGCCCATGTTAATGGACCTCAGCTTGGATGCTCCAGGATCTCTGCCACATGGTGCTTCAGTTTGGACTTTGGACACGTGGCTTGACCTTAGACTAAGGACTTGACATACTGACTTAATGCCAGGTAGGCCTGGGGTTCAGGACAACAGATGGGCCTCTAAGAGAAATAAAGAAAATCTGAAATCCAGAACTTGCCACAATGCAAGCAGAGGTTAAAATGTGTCACTAAAATGTAACCCTAACCCAAAGACTTCACTCCTGTGTTAATTAATAGCAAAAGTCAGATATAAGGATTGCAACTGGTAATGAGCCTACTCATGAACACCAGAATTTGCATTGCCCAACTGTGGGAAAACAAGGAAACCCCCACAGTGAGGCTCCTTTGTCATGCCAAAATCATTCAAATATGTTGATTCATGGTGATTTCACTTCAGTGCATTGAATAACAGCCACAAGTTGTCGCTTCCTTCCAGTTTTGAGATTGTGAGCTTAAGTGTCAATGATTGGTTCATGAGATATATGGGAGGCAGATAGGTTTGAAGACTATCTTTGCTATTATTAGGCTGGTGACACAGAAAAAGCGCACATTTATCCTCATGTGAATGTCCCAAGACTATATGTACTTGTGTACCAGCAAAAACAAAGAGATGCATTGTCAGAGAGCGTGAAAACAAAATGCCAGTTGAAGCCAGGGGAAGATGCATCTCTTTCCAGCAATGCTGTAAATGGTTTTTAAAGAAGCATGTGGAGCTTCAGTTAGAAGGTTGCTCTTGTTGCTTTCAGGCACCTATCCCGAGACCATTCTGTGTCAAGCAGTGCTATTTTTCTAGAAAATGAGGTGCCAGAACTCACCATGAACGCTTCCCTTGTTCTCTTAGATGCCAATGGAGCCCACCTGAGAGGTGCCAGAACTGAGTTCCAGTGATTGTGGCTGAAAAACCCTGGTGCCAAGGATATGTGCGTGATACAAAATGTGACAATAGCTTCACTCATTGAAAAGAGCGGAGCTTGCGCGTTACAATTTCTGCTACTCAGTGTAATATCCTGAATTTGTTGCCAAAGACAACTTTTTGTTTGGTGATTAATGAATGGATGTTCTTGTCTTCAGGAAGTTTAAATACTTCTTACGCAAAAACAACCACCTTAATCTAAGGAGAAATTAAGACAATGAGCCAATACTGTTATCTTTAACAATGAATAATAAAGAAATTGTCTCAATGACAGTTTTTGAGGGATTAGCACCAATTTTAAACTTTGTATCACCCTATACTGAAGCCAAACAAAATGTTACTTTAGTTGCAAATTAGCAACCATTTCTGGGTTGTTGTTGTTTTTTTAAAATGTATCACACCAGGTACCAGGGTCCTGGTTTTCACTGAGATCACAACACATCAGGAAGGGGAGGTTTGCTTCTTTGCTCCCTAGCTGCAATCTGGACAACCACCACCTCCAAAATGGCAGCCAGTGATATGGAGGGAAAGCTCCCACTGGCACCATTGGGCTTATAGTCCTTGGCATTTGGTATTCAATTAAGTTTACAAATATTAAGAATGTGTGTATGTAGTGTGTGAGAGAAACATGCATGTGTATGTGTCTGGGGAGTGCATGTGTGTGCTGCATGTGCAAGAGCTGCTGTGTTACACCAGACAATAATTACAGTAGTTGATTTTAGGATTATAGTAAGAAATAAAGTAGATAATGTGAACCTGCTCCTCGGGTAGGCAATACTGAGCTAGATGGATCCATGACATGACTCCATGGAAGGTGCTTCCAATGTTCTTAAGCTGTGTTCACACCCCATTTACTCTGCACTCACTGCATATACAGTGCTGGGTTTTTAATCTGTGTTCACACAACCTTCTCCAAGATGCATATGCATACATCCCTACCCCCATTAATTCCCCCTGGTATGTACACAAACCTCAACCAGGGCCAGGGCCTTTTCAACACTGGCTCCGGCCTGCTGGAACGCTCTGCCTCATGAGACCAGGGCCCTGCAGGATCTGATTTCTTTCTGCACTGCCTGTAAGACAGAGTTGTTCTGCCTGGCCTTTGGCTTGGAATCAGCCTGATCCCCTCCCCCTCTTTCCTTTTCCCTCTGTGATAGAACCCCTATTTGGGGACTTCCCTGGTTTTTTTCTGGCCCAAGTAGGGCCAGTCTGGATAGTTGGCCTTGGTGAAGATTTGACATTTTCTCCTCCCAAACAGTTTTTTGATCTGGGCTTCCACTGAAATGAGGCTGCATTTTAAGTTGTACTTTAATCCTGTTTTTAAGTTGTATTTTAATCAATTGTTTTTATACTTGATGTTAGCCGCCCTGAGCCCGGTCTTGGCTGGGGAGGGCAGGGTATAAATTAAATAAAATAAATAAATAAATAAACAAACAGAAACCAATTGAAACTATGCGGGTGGCTAGGGGTGAAAGAGCTGTGAAATGCACAAGGAGGAGAGGAAACCACTTTGCTCTAAGGTGGTAATGTAAACACACACACACAGTTGTGTGACTTAGCATTCTGGAATAAGTGTGATGCAAATCCCATGAAACTATGCCACAGCAGATGAAGACAAAGAGAACGACCAGTGTAGATGAGTCCCAGATCTGTAGTTGAGGTAAAATGGCCAAGAAAAGTAAATGATTGAAGGGAAAAAGAAAAACAGATAATATTCTTTTCTTGCTTGCTTGCTTGCTTGCTTTCTCATAATGCAATGGTGTTATCTATTGGTCTCAACAACAGAAGAAGTACTGTGCTTTTAAAAAATACGTTTGATTTTTGAAAATGCAGCTGTAAAAAGTCCATAGGATATACAGAACAATAAGAGAATTTTTTTTTAAAAAAAACCCCACCTGTAACTGTGACAGAGTGAAGTACAGAGGTTGTTTACAAGATGGTCAATATTAAGAAGTAAATATGGAGCGATGTGAGGGAGGTGCCATCTAGAGGCTTGGAGAGTGTGCAGCAGCTAATGCTTTCCATGGGGCTTCTTTGAGGTTTTGCATGTTTTGAGATGGGGCTCTTCCAGATGACTTATTGAACATTCATCCTGGTCACAGATCTCTCTTCTGGCTGGTGATAATTTGCGGGTGAGTTCTGTAACAAGTCACAGATGCAATAATAGTGTATTAGTGGTGGGTTTACATAACATTTGTGGACCTAGAAGAAAACCATGATAGTGAATACTGCTCGCACTTGCTTGTGTGATCTCTATTCCTGACCTCTGTTGAACATGCAAGTTCCAGCAATTTCCACTCCTGTTTCAAGTTTTGATGAATTCTCCAACATCTCTACTCACACCACACATCTATGCAGATGCAATAGTGGCACAGAAGTGTGATTTTTTTAAAAAAGGTTTTTTTCCCTCTCTCTACCACTACTGGTATAGAGTAGGTTCTAAAAATGAACTCTAGCCTCTGCTTGGTTGGATCCACCATGTTTTTCTCCACTGTTGCTCAAGATGCTGTGTTCCTGCCATTCATAGGTTTTTGCCCAAGCACCCACAAAACTCCCATGAAGGGGCTTGGCACCCACAAATTTCAGTGCCGGGACCATACATGCTGCATGGCACCCATGGCCCCAGGCACTCACGGTCATGGGGCCAAGTTGGCACTCCTGCTGCCATTTCACAACCCTTGGGTCTGTAGAAAACCAAGTTGTTGATTGGGTTGCTACTGGCATTGGAGAGTTCTTGGAGTAATTGTGTCAATGACACACTTCCCTGTTTTTAAGAGATCGTTCAGTGCTTTGACAGAACTTCCAGTCATGGCCATGGGGAACCTCCCAGTGAGTCAGCAGCACCCACCAGTCTTTTTCTAGGACAGTATCAAAGGAAGGATCAGTGGCGTAGCGTGGGTTGTCAGCGCCCGGGGCAAGGCAAGTAATTTGTGCCCCCTAACCCGTGGATTTGCGCCCCCTAACCTGTGGATTTGCGCCCCCTAACCCTAACCCCCAGATGTTGCGCCCGGTGCGGGTGGCCCCCCCTGCACCCCCCACGCTACGCCACTGGGAAGGATACAAACCTTCTCCCTCCACTATGACAGGTGCAGTTTTCAAGCTTCAAGAGCATGGACAGCACATGGATCCCTTTGCTAGAAAGATGTGTGTGTCGTCGTTCCCCCCCTTAACATGTTAACCTGCATTGCAGGGGTTGGACTAGCTAGTCCTTAGGGGTCCCTTCCAACTCTACAATTCTATGGTTCTAAGGGCAAAGGTATAAATCACTCCTGTGTCCACATATTAAGATAAAGAACTATTTCATTTAGTTTGGCAATGAGAAAGCCTGAACATGCTTTGTTCTTTTCTTTGAAAGAAGAAGATTTCGGATTTGATATCCTGCTTTATCACTACCCGAAGGAGTCTCAAAGTGGCTAACATTCTCCTTTCTCTTCCTCCCCCACAACAAACACTCTGTGAGGGGAGTGGGGCTGAGAGACTTCAGAGAAGTGTGACTAGCCCAAGGTCACCCAGCAGCTGCATGTGGAGGAGCAGAGATGCGAACCCAGTTCACCAGATTAGGAGTCTACCGCTCTTAACCACTACACCACACTGGCTCTCAGTGTTGTGATGGCTTGTGGTATTACAGATCCCGTCCCCCCCCCTCCCCAGATAAACTGGTTTTGTGATTCTCTAAAACCCTACAAAACCCATTTGACCCGAAGTAACACTGGGACAAAAGAAAAAGCATGTATATACCCCAAGCCTGGAAGCCTCTTGTCATACCCTTTCCAGCTGCCTTTAAAATTATTTATCTTTCTCCAGCAAAGACAGAAGGGTCACAGAAGGTTAACAATAGTACACCATGGATGGCTTAGTTGCTTTCATTATTTTGAGGAGAAACTTCAGTTTTCACAAGTAGAGGGTGTGTTTGCTATTGAAACAAATGAAGGGGTGCTTGAGAACACTTGAGCTTAGTGCATCATGGGAACTGAACTCTTCAACACTCTTGTTTTGGACATGGACCAAAAAAAATGCAGAACAAGATGCCATGAATGCATATTCCATCACCATGAATTGCCAGGTTATTCATTTTAAATCTGCCTGAGAGATGGCCATGAGTGGGTGTGGTGTTACTGGGGATGGGGCACCAAGATCCACATATGTGAAAGAGACAGTCTCTGTGCTTTAGTTAATTTCGAATATAACAGATCTCAGGTGAAAAGTTAACCAGGAAGGGAGCAGCCCTTTCTGCTGCTGTTCATCCATTTGAACGGTGTTGCTATAGTTACTTACTGCAAACATAAACTTATTTGTTCAACCTCCACTGTGAGAGTAAGTGACCTTGGAACTGCTAGGAGCAGGGCGTTGATGGTTCAAAGACTCCCATTTGAGGGAGATAAACAGAGCAGCTATAACAGCAGGCTTGACATTTTGGAATTCAGAGGTGCTTCTCTTCCTCTTCTTCCACTTCGTTAAGGGAGCTTTTAGGTAGAGGCTTTTGCCAGAGAGTGTGTTGAACCTGTGTACCTGTGACGCACCCAAGAATTGACCTGATCCCTGTGCTCAGAACTGTGATTCAAAGGGAATGACAGGAGCTCATTGTCCTCAGTCTATATAGCAGCTTTCCACTTCTTGCCATCCACAGACCTGTGAATTGAATCTGTCAATTTATTTGCTCTTGGGCAGTAAAACATAATGCACAGAGCTAGCAACATATTGCAGCCACAGTGATCAGTAGTCCAGTCACCTGCCCTCTTTTTGCAGGTGCGGTGCAGCAAAACTAGAATCTGGCTCCCCATATGTTGTTGGACTGTAGCTCCCATCAGCCCTGACCGGTATGGTCCAATGATCAGGGATGGGCCATAGCTCAGTGGCACATGGCATCTGACTTGCATGTAGATGGACTGAGGTTTGATCCCTGGCATCTCCAGGTAGGGCTGGGAAACCCTGAAACCCTGGAGAATTGTTGCCAATCAGTGTAGACAGCATTGAACTAGATGGACCATTGGTCTGACTCCATATCAACAGTTCCCTTTATTCCCTACGATGATGGAAACTGTAGTCCGACAAAATCTGGGGACCCAAGCTTGAGAAAGGCTGAACTAGACTATGTGTTTGGTGTGGGCTGAGATAAGGAGGCTCCCTCCCGCTGCTGGTTACTCTCCTCGCTTGCTTGCAAGGGACAGAAAGGTGGCAAACCCATTTGCATTTTTCAGGCATTCCTTGCAAGCAAGCACTCTGAAGGAATGCTGACAAATCCTATCTGGGCTTGTGAGTTGTGTGTGATGGTGTTCAGCCATCCCTAATTTGTTGTGGAAATATCTGGATGGTCTCTGGTCCCATTCTGCTCCAAGCAGGGCAACAAGAATGATTCTCGGCATTTTATGAAAGCAATCTCAACCCCACTTGACCTTCAACCTAAGTGCTTTACTCTAGTGCTCAAGAGACCAAAGACGTGCCCCTGGTGCCTACTCTTAGAAGTGATTACACTTCGATGATTACTAATATGTGCGTAGAGTACCTTTCTGCAATCTGGTGTCCTCCAGATATTGTGGACTACAACTCCTATCATCCCTGACCATGCTGGCTGGGACTTTTGGGAGATGTAGCCCACAGCATATTGGAGGTACCAGGCTTGTGAAGATTGGCACAGAGGTGCAGTCTCAGGTGTTGCATGGTGTTCATCACAGCTAAACTGGATTTCCCCCCTTGCAATATTCAACCTTGGATGCTTTGGTGTGTGGTGGGTCAGTGGAAGAGGCAGGTGACAACAAGCAGCCAGTGAGCAGCACGGAGCTGCCCTCCCAACAGCTTTGTTGCTGCCATGGCAAAGTCAGGGCTTTGCAAACTCAATGGCAGAACCTATCCAGTGCCCCCACTAATGTGTCTATGCAGTCCTGACCTCCGTGTCACCTTGTCCTACTTCACTGACCTCAATGCCACCAGTTGCTCCAATGACAGAAAAGGACATTGCTTCCCACCAAGGTTATCTTCTTTCTTCTTTCCACATTTTGTCCCAGCTGCTGCCTGGACTTAATAAAAGGAGAAACTGGAAGTTCTCCCTTGCACGGTTCATGCCTGGATGTTTTGGCCCTCTCTACCCTGGAGCAGAAAGAGGGCTTTGCTGTACTTGCAGGTGGATCAGCAGATGAGGCAGCCAGTAGAGCAAAACACCAAATCCTGCCAAGATCATATCCCGTCTCCTCTCCAGAATAACAGAAATTTCTGACACTGTAATAGTATACACTGCGTGGGAAGGTGACAGCTGAAACTCCCATCCAGCTGCCCAACAACTGCATGAGAGAGGCACTAGTTCAGTTCTCTTCTGAGTCTCATATTTACTCTTAAAACAGGATCACCATAGTGAACAATGCACAAACTTGAGAATGTGTGCATCACCAGCACCTACTATGGCACTTGCAGATTAATGAGCTCTGAAGAGAGCTATTAACTCAGTGAAGGTGCAAAGGAGACAGGGGAACTGGGGGAGATTAGCAGCCAAACTTAACAAATGCATATTCTTGCCTGTTAGCACGAGAAGGAACTAAGTCCACAGAGCTATGTTGCTGCTAGGCAGATACTCAGATCATAGATATACAATTGGGAGAGAGGGCTCTGTGTGATGTCATTTCCCCTCCTCGCCTGGAGAGGAAGGAGAACATAATACTTCCTGTTCCCCTCCCTCTTTCTTTGATTAGCAATGGCAAGCCTCCGCTTGCTTCAGCTTTAGGTACATGCTTGAAGCTGGTTATACTGTAAATATAAGTATTTTGCCTACTTAGCTTTTACTGCTGCCATTGCTGTGAACCAGTGCAAGATTATAAGTAATTAAATGATATTTTTTAACTTCTCAAGCTGTTGCCTGATTCTGAAAAGGAGAACCAGCTTGGTTTGCAGCTGGATTTGCTCAAAACAACGATTTACAGTCTAATTCCTATGCTTTTGTTGCCAAGGATGGAATTTAGAAACTCTGTTATTTATTATTATTTATTAAATCTGTATACCACCATTCATCCATAGATCTCAAGTAGTTCATCCCACACATGTGGGTACCCAGAGTGATAAACTGCAAATAATATAGCCTCTCCTACTCATTAAAACCCATCTCACAGGAACTTGTATCATCACTACCTTGACCTGATGCTCTGCTGAGCCAGGAGATCCTTTCCCCAAGTAGACCTTTTTCCTGAGTATATTCTTGCCAAACAGGTGCTCTTCTTGTGACTTTGGGCTTCCATTCTGGTCTGCCACCACTTTTGCTCTTGAGTCTCAGAGAGTGATGGGGAAGAACTGGGGATCAATATCGGGTTTAGGATGGGGTCACTGGGAGAATAAGGCAAGATGCCTCTAATATGGGGCACTTCAGGCTACCTTTTGACAGGTTTATCCATGCCTTCAGTGGGAGCAGAATGCTTCCTGGGGCCCCAACCTCTTTCTCCTATGAGATCTCTCCACCACTTGGCTTGGTTTTGGAGAGTGTGCTTGTTTGGGTAGGTGAAGGCAACATTTTGTAGTCTAGCCATCCTTTCGCAAGTATTGTTTTGGTGTACACGGTTTCTTTTCAGCAAGGCATTTGGTTTTTGAGGAATCTAATCTTTAGGCTTGGAATAGGAGTGGTAGAATTCAAGGAAGAGGCAAAGAAGAGTAAGGGAGAGGGAAGCATCAGTAGTAGAAGTGGGGCCTACAACAAAATGTTGCCGTGTCGAGTGCATCCTAGGATACCAACCATTCATATTGCATTTGAATCCGTTTTCTATCCCCTCCCAATCAGTCAGTATTATGTGGCTACTAAGTACACCCAGTTCTCTTGGGACTATTTTGGAGCCACCCCATTCTTTTAAATAAATAAACACATTTCTTTAAACCTCAGGATTCCTTGAAATCTGCTAATATCTCCCTCTTGTGCCTAGGTAGTGTGTTGGTGTTCGGTATATAAGCAACAGCACTCACAGCCTGAACATACGAAGTAGAAGGAATGATTAGGAGGCTGCCTGGCATTTTGATAAATAGAAGCTCTGCAGAAAACTTTCATTGGTTCCTGGGCCTTCAATGGATACATTTTCGAGAGTTTGCCTGCAATTGTGTGCAGGGCAGAAACCTGCTTTTTGAATTAGAAAAGGTGGTGGCTCAGGAACAGGAAGCCAAATTCCTCAACAAATTCCAGATGTTGTGCAGCAAAATTCATGGAATAGTCTGGCAAAGCCATTTGTTTTCTTTCATAATGCTTAATAGCACACAGTGGCAGGGAATTGCTTGGAGCAGGCGGTGGGGGGATGTGACCCTCCAAATATTGTTGGATTCAACACCCACCAGTTCTAGTTAGCCAGCCTAGGAGGAGTTGTGCAAGGAAAGGGAAGGAAAAGGAGGGCCACAGATTCCCCATCCCTGACTTAAGAGGGATTCTGCAGTTAAAGTTCATTTCCGCAACACCAATCTGCAGGGACAAGAGAGAGCTCATTTCTCTTCTTGGAATCTGATATTTTATAACAGACTGGAGCTAACCAACAATGTTTCCACCAGATATTTCCATCACATGCCCCCACGGAATCCTTGCCTTAAACCCTCCCCCCTTGCCTTCTCATAAATGTGCCATGTAATTCCTTTCAGTTTCTTCTGCTTGGGTGCCTTTGGAAGGTACAAATGTGGTGGGCTTTATGAGGTGACACACGGGAAAGCTTCCCATGTGCAGAACCACATGCACTGTAACAAACTCAGTGGGGAAGGTAACTTGATGCAAAGCTCAATGAGGTATATAATCACATCCTTATTTCTATGCTCGGTGGGGCGTTGATCTTCTCCCCTCCCTAGAGTGAGCAGCTATAATTAGGGCCTGGTAAATGCAGACGGCAGTTTCCTCCCCCTATTGCAAAACGCTCTGGCCTCTTTTGCCAGGGTACAATTCTCCATATAAATCTGGCTCCTCTGTGACAGGCAACGCAATGGGCATTCCTAGGAGATCACAACTGCCATGTGGTCTCTGCTGTGCCTGTGACCACAGTGACCCCAGTGTCATGGGCTTTTGTGAACTCTGTACCCTCTCCTCTTTTCTGCCTCTGACATTTTCTCTCTTTGCAGGACTTAAAGCCATGATTTCATTGCCTGGGTTCCTTCTTATTCTTTTTTTTTCTTTAGGTTGCATATGGACAATAATTTCTAAGGTGCACAGGAAATAATTTCTGCTTTACTAGCCTTGGTCTAGATCCATTAGCAGCTGGGTCACTATAGAAGACAGAGTAGGGAGAGGCAGTGGCCATTGCAGAAGCAGCAGCTTCCCATTAGGAAAACTTAACTGCTGCCATCTCCACTAACTTAATACAAATCAGTAACCTGATGGACCCTGCTAGAGGCCAAGTAGCATCTGGTCTCACCCCTGCCACCTAACATTACTTGAGTGGAAACTCTGCACTAATTTGCTACTCTACTACTTCTTTTTAAACACATCCAAACACCAAAACATAGGTATCTATGATGTGTTTGTTCATTACTTTTATATCTCACCTTTCTTCCAAAGAGCTCAAGGTGACAAGCATAGTTCTCCTGCCTCCATTTTACCCTTACAACAACCCTGTGAGGTGGATTAGGCTGAAAGACCATGAATGGCCCATGGTTACCCAGTGAACCTCATGGCCAAGTGGGACCAGAATCATGATCTCCCAAGTCCTAGTCTGACACTGCACCACATTGGCTCTCTCTAGGAGTGAGTTTGGACCATTCTGAATTACTCTATGATGCCACTCTAAATAGGCATGGCTTCCCCAAATGATTTTGGGGCTGTAGTTTGTTAAGGATAATGAGAGTTTTTAGGAGACCTCACCCCACCCCCAAGCTAAAGTCTCCAGAGTTCCCTGAGAAGAGGGGTCGATTGCTGAAGTACTTTGATACCTGTAGCTCATTGAAAGGAATAGGGGGTTTCCTCAGCACCATTAACAACTACACTTCCCATGGTCCTTTGGGGGAAGCCATTACTTTTTAAAGTAGTATCATAGCGCTTTAAATGTATGGTGTGAATGTGGTTTTAATGGAGATTTGTATGATGGCCATTGAGACAGCTGTGTTATATTCTCTCCACCCCCACCCACTCAAGTCTCTGAATAACCAAAAATCAATTCAAATCTCTCTCTCTCTCTCTCTCTCTCTCTCTCTCTCTCTCTCTCTCTCTCACACACACACACAGAGAGAGAGAGAGAGAGAGAGAGAGAGAGAGAGAGAGAGAGAGAGAGAATACTTTCCCCCCAGGACTGTACTCCCTCAAAAAGTACATGGCAAATTGTTTTGATAGTGCCCATGAGTTAATTCCTTATGTGGATGGAAAACTGACATGTTAGGGATAAGTATTGGGGGTGGCGGGGGGGGGGATTCCTCGTGTAAACTTGAACCCTGGGCTTAGATTTTGCTGCTAAGAAATCCAGTCACCCACACAACCTGTAAAACTCTGGGCCTCTGAAAGAGCAGCTCTGTCAACTTTGCCCCTTGCGCTGAATTCTAAGCACGTCAGCAAGAGGGAATGAGGAGAGAGGGTGATAAACAACAGACTTATATGTTGTGTTTGGACCTCATAAGCCAAAGGAAGAGGGATGTGGAGAAATTTTTGGCTTGGGGAAAGATTCCAGTTCTGAATAAAGTATCCAGAGATAGAACTCTTCCAAATCTTCTTATTAGTCACTAGTGGCCCTCCCTTTCTGAACTGAAATAACACTCTTCTGATCCTTCCATTATCACACCATATCTAATTACTTACTTATTAAGCTCTTATCCCACATGGCACCATGGTGCAGCCGGCCAACATCTGCCAGCTTCTAATTAATTCTTGCAGACAAGCTTGGAAACCTTAACCGCCTCTTGAGATAACACATAACAGCTGCCTCCCATCAAACATTTATGACCCGTAAAAAAGAAATGGGTTGCAGCCACAGTGGCTGAAGACACCAGGCTGACCGGGCAGAGGCAGAAAACACCTCTCTGGCCAAGTATAACTCAAGGGGGTGGATTTACCCAGGGATCAGTTAAAGGTATTCATAGCAGGAAATTTGCCCAGCACTGGAGCATACAATATTAGAAATTATTTTATTTTCTATCACAAATGAGTGTGTGTGTTTGTGTATATACATACAGTAGTTAAAGGAAAGTATCTTTAGAAAGTTGTCAAAGATCAGATGTCACTTAATGTAGTGAGGGCAATTCTTGCGTGGGCTGTGGTAAAAATTTCATTTTTTGCAGTCTTGTCTCTCAGTATTCTTGACTGTGGCAAAGCCTCTGGAGTCCCTAAAAAGAAACAGCTGTCCATTTTAGCAGTCTATTATTTCTGGATGCAACACCCCCCCCCCCTCGCAAAGAACTCTCAGAGAATCAAGAAATACAACATGACACATGACACAGATCACATACTTTGAAATCCCCCTCTTATTATAACATGATGTGCTTGTTTTAACGTCTCTGGCATCTGGCATGGCCTCTCTATGATCACCATGACATGCAACCGGCAGCCCCATTTTGTGTCATGAAGGGAAACTCCAGATTCCACAGTCATATTATATGTCAGCCTTGAGGTGGAAAGGGAGGGACAGATTGCTTCTAGTAAGTATCACTTTACACTGACATAATAAATGAGATCTTATTTCTTCAGCCGTAAGGGCTAAATACATTTATGAGTAACTAAAAGAGTGACAACTGGGGAAGAAATGGAACTCCAAGGGAGCTGAGATTCTTCTTCTGTGTGAGACACTGATCTGGGCAGCATTTAGTTTATTGATTACATCTGTATTATACACCTCTTCAAGGTGCAGAAAGTGACATATGGGAGATTATCCTCAAGTTGAGTCAAGAGTGATTGATCTTTATTGTTGAACGGGGATTTGAACCAAGATCCTCCCAGTCCAAGAGCAGGGATGGGCAAATCTGTCAATTTCAGACCTCTCATTTCTCTTTTTAAATCTTAAATTCAGTTCTCCACATTTCTGCAGCAATTTGCATTTAAAAATATATAAAATCCTTATGAAAATTTGTCAGCATCATAGTGTGAATTTCTGTTGATAAACATTTTGTGCGTGCAGTTTTGACAATATAATGCAAGCAGCTTCCCCGATATAATGCATGTTTATATATCATTTTCACTAATATGTGTTTTATGCATGTTTTGCCTAATATACACAATTTGTACATACTGTTTGGTTGGGGAAGTGCATTGAAAAATTCAGAATTTTGAAGGATAGCAGTGTTTTGGTTCCCACATTGGTTTGAGAAGTACGAATTGGTTTCTCATTAAAATGTAAACCAAATGGAATTAACTCCTCCCCTTACAGTAGGCTACTGTCATTCATATTATCATATTATAGATATGGGGGGGGGGGAGAGACCTGAGGGAGACAATGGGTTACTTAAAGCAGGGGTAGGCAACCTAAGACCCAATTGCCTTCTCAATCCAGCCCATGGGCGGTCCGGGAATCAGCGTGTTTTTACATGAGTAGATTGTGTCCTTTTATTTAAAATGCATCTCTGGGTTGTTTGTGGGGCATAGAAATTCGTTCATTTCTTTTTTCAAAATATAGTCTGGCCCACCACATGGTCTGAGGGACAGTGAACCGACCCACGGCTGAAAAAGGTTGCTGACCTCTGGCCTTAAAGCTACCTACAAGAGCTTGTGCCTGTAGTGAGGTTTGTACCATGGACTTAATTTTTAGCTCCCTGCTCACTCTCTTAACCATTATGTTGCACTAGTTTAGTGAACTGCAACCTGTTTTCCTATAGCAGGGATGGGAATCTGTAGCCCTCTAGAAGTTTGTAGACTACAATTCCTATCATCCCTTATTGGCCATGTTGATGGGGATTGGAGATCAGCATCTGGAGGGCCAATTGGAATGTCTGGGTATCTTACGTAACCAAACAATGAGTTGTGGAATCTGCTTCCTAGAGAAGTTTAGGGTCAGCAACCATGCAGGAAAACAATAATTTTGCTTTGAGGCCAGTTGCCCAAAAGCCAAGCTTGTTTCTCTACTCCCATGTCCACATTTTTAAAGCAGTGTCTATCAGGGGTGGGGAACCTGAGGCCTGTGGACTGAATGCAACCCACCCATCTCCTCTGGATAACCCCTTGGCCACACTCACTGGTGGAGGAAGGGGGTGTGGTGGGTGGGGTTCACCCCGGGTGTCATCGCTGAGGGGGGTGACATCGCCACCCTTCCCCCCTGGACGCTCGCCCCGCCCCCGCAGGCACTGCTTCGGGTGTCGGAGCAGCTGGCTTGGCCTCTGGCCACACTCCCTCCCCAGCAACCCCCCTCACTGGCCCTACATCACATCCTTGAGTGTCGAAGGTATCCCTGACCAATGGCCATGCTAGCTGGGGCTAATAGAATTTGTAGTCCAACAGCATCTGGGTGGGTGCGGGGTACAATTCTTGTCAAGAGTTAGCTACTTTTATTTTAGGGCAACAGCTTTTGTGCTGCTCTCAATTTCTGAAGCTCTCTAAATTTGCTGAGCTCTGTCCCCAGGCCTTTTGGAAGTAGGAAGCTGGGTCATACCAAGTGAGACCACTGGGCAATCTAGCCCAGTATTCTCTTCACAGACTGGCAGCAGATCTTCAGGGGAATGCCAGGGATTGAAACAGATACCTTCTGCATGCAAAGCAGATGCTTTACTACTGAGCTACAACTCTCCCCAAAACCACTGAGCTCCACACTCTTGGCTCCACCCCCAACCCCAACACCCCCTACTCCCAATAGCAGAATGTGTTACTTCAAGAGATGATTTGGAAACCAGAAAAAAAGCTTTTGCAGGCAAGCTCTGTCTTTATTTTGCTTAAAGAGGATTCTTATGACTTTGATTCTTCAATAGGCTTTAGCTTTGAATGATGTTCTGGGTGGTTTTATAAAATGGTTGGTTTCCACATTTTCAATTGGTATGTTTCATGGTATTTATCTCTTATTTTATTATGGCTTTATCCTGCTTCTCCTCCGAGTAGCTGGAGCTGATGTAGATGATGTCTCTCCCCCCCCCCCCGCTTTTATCCTAAAAGCACCTCGTGAGGTAGGTTACACTGAGAACTGGAGACCGGGCCACCGTCTGCCAGTGAGCTTCAGGTCCAAGTCCAAGCCAACACACTAACCACTTCACCACAGTGGCTGTTCATGGCTTGAACTGAAAGTCTCTGCTGTAAGGAGGCTGCACATTTTAAGCAGCAACTCAGCAGACATACAGCAGCAGTGAAACCAAGGCTTTTCCTGTTGATAGAATAGATAACAGGCTTCAGGTTGCTTCACTGATCAGCCACAAGGAGCCGCTGGTGACTAACACTCAGGCACTTCAGTCTAGTTTAAGAACTATTGTTCAGTCTATAATCCCTGTTTACAGAACAGAAATTTGTGAGCTTTTGATTACTAATATACTCTATAGTGAAGAAACTACCACCACAATTTGTGCTGAGTTGTTGTGAATGGTTAAAAATCTATTCTGAACAATACTATCCTGAGGTAAGAACAGAATGCCCTTTTCTTTGTAGTAAGAACTATTGGATTAAAACAACACGTGGATACAATACATTCAATGTTGGGTGAGTCTGTAGGAATTATTAGGGATCTTGCATATTGCTCATATGTTTTAAGCTGAAGTGTGTGTTCTTTATGATTCTTCTGCCCCGGAAAGACTGTTTTCTGAAGTCATGTTATCAGAATATCCTAGAGTTCTGTTTTCCTTTCAAGAGGGAAGTAATATTCCACTTGGTGAAGATGAGAACCCTAGAAAATAGGATCCTACGCAGTTAACATTGTCATGAATGCCTCATCCCAATTTGGATCCAGAGAGTCCTTTTTAAAACAATAAACATCAAGCAATACATATTTTCCACAATAGGAAACTTGCTATTCCCGATGAGGGATTTCAAAATATAGGAGAGCAGTACACATTATCTAGAAGAAGGCATTCAAAAGTTCTTAGACAAGCTCATCTTTCCAGAAAGACAAAAGGAACATGGGAGGTCAGATGTCAGACCCTTCTGTGTTTACGTAAGCTATAAATGGAAACTGCAATCCAGTGAAGTACTGTGTCATTCCTCTAATCTATTATTACGTCTGAATTCGTCAGCTAAGGTGGTGTTCCAGATTCTTGTCTATCAGCCCTGCAGTGAAAACCCCAATGAAGTATTCCAGCCCTCAACAAGCGCTATCCTGGCTGCCACCAATATAAACATTACCAGGTCTTTGTTTGGAATGTTTGTTTGTAGCTGTGAATATGGATAGTAATGCTGTTAAAGCACCTTCAAGTTATTTTGCTGCGTTACTTCAGAGATCTTCCAGAATCATATCCCAGAAGTTTGCTAGATAGCGGTATGACCACATATGCATTAGTGTGTCCCTACTCACATCCCCTCCAACACTTAGGTGGGAAGGTATTGTTCACACAGTGTAATTTCACAAGGGTAAGGTGCAAGCAATGTATCATTCTGAGGCTGAGATGGTTTTAAGTGACATCATCAGACAACCATTTTCCTTCCAGAAAGTGAAGACCTTTGTGGTTACTGTGTAGTGAGAATCAAGTGCATTTATGCAGGACTAGCTCTACAATTTGGTGGAGTTAGTTAGTATCCTGGCTCAGATGCAGTTCTTGATTTGCAGAAACCCAAAAACTTTATTCAAGAAATCAGTACATGTCCTTGGAGTTGGATCAAAGTATGGGATACAGGATACATACATCTACAACAGAACTCTAGGGTTCACAACAAGGTGATAGCTAAAATGTTGTCACAACACTTGACACATCCCTCCCATTCTACTTTTAAAGAACAGGCTGGGTCCAGTCATTTTCATGGTTCTCATCCCAAGCGAGAATACTGAGCTTGCAAGTGTGTGCTCCTGTGGATGCCAAGCATCCTTGGCAACAGGACCTCGGTCAGTCCCTCCAAGTCCCCTTCTGCCTCTGGTTCAGCCAATTGGCCACCTACCTCTTTGGCTACAGTGGAAGCCTCACTCTCCAAATGCAGATAGGTAGCCGTGTTGGTCTGCCATAGTCAAAATAAAAAAAATCCTTCCAGTAGCACCTTAAAGACCAACTAAGATAGTTCTTGGTATGAGCTTTCGTGTGCATGCACACTTCTTCAGATACACTGAAACAGAAGTTGCCAGATCCTTCTATATAGTGAGAAGGTGAGGAGGGGTATTACTCAGAAGGGTGGGGGGAATGGGAGATTGGCAGGTAGCTGAGATGAGCCTGTTGACGACTCTTAATGACTGTAATGGGTCTTACAGGAAAAGGCAAGGGGTGAGAAGGTGAGAAATGGCTTAGTCATGTATAATGAGATAAGAATCCAATGTTTTTGTTCAGACCAGGTCTCTCCATGGTTTTAAGTTTGGTAATGAGTTTCAATTCAGCAGCTTCTCTTTCCAGTCTATTTCTGAAATTCCTTTGTAGTAAAACAGCTACTTTGAGATCTTGTATAGAATGTCCTGGGAGATTGAAGTGTTCTCCTACTGGTTTCTCTGTTTTGTGATTCTTGATGTCAGATTTATGTCCGTTTATTCTTTGGCGTAAGGTTTGGCCTGTTTGTCCAATATAGAGAGCTGAAGGACACTGTTGGCATTTGATGGCATACACAATGTTAGACGATGAGCAATTAAATAGTCCCGAGATGGTATGTGTGATGTTGTTGGGGCCAGTAATGGTGTTGTCCGGGTGTATGTGGCAGCAAAGTTGGCATCTGGGTTTATTGCAGGCTCTGGTGCCAGTGTCCGTGTTAAGTCTGGTTGTAGTATTATTGTGGGTTAGGAGTTGTTTAAGACTGGGTGGCTGTCTGTAGGCAATGAAAGGTCTTCCTCCCAGAGCTTGAGAAAGAGAACTGTCATTGTCCAGGAGAGGTTGTAGATCTCTGATGATGCGTTGTACTGTTTTAACTTGGGAGCTGTATGTGATGACTAGAGGTGTTCTGTTATTTTCTTTTTTGGGTCTGTCTTGCAGCAAGTTCTCTCTGAGTATCAGTCTGGCTCTGTTGATCTGTTGTCTAACTTCATCTTCTGGGTATTTTAGTTCTGAAAAGGTTTGCTGTAGATCTCTTAGGTGAGAGTCTCTGTCTGTAGAATTGGAACAGATGCGGCTGTAACGTAGTGCCTGGCTATATACAATGGACTGTTTGGTATGTTTGGGATGGTAGCTAGAGGCAAGTAGATATGTTTGTCCATAAACAAACTGGAAAGAGAAGCTGCTGAATTGAAACTCATTACCAAACTTAAAACCATGGAGAGACCTGGTCTGAACAAAAACATTGGATTCTTATCTCATTATACATGACTAAGCCATTTCTCACCTTCTCACCCCTTACCTTTTCCTGTAAGACCTATTACAGTCGTTAAGAGTCGTCAACAGGCTCATCTCAGCTACCTGCCAATCTCCCATTCCCCTCACCCTTCTGAGTAATACCCCTCCCCACCTTCTCACTATATAGAAGGATCTGGCAACTTCTGTTTCAGTGTATCTGAAGAAGTGTGCATGCACACGAAAGCTCATACCAAGAACTAACTTAGTTGGTCTTTAAGGTGCTACTGGAAGGATTTTTTTTATTTTCACTCTCCAAAGGCAGGGCAAAAACTGGCCCGCATGGTTCTCCATCCCCTTCTGTGATATCTGGCAATAATGTCTGACCCACCTGTCAAAGTGGGTCACAAGGTGGGGCTGGATAAAGCTCTGGCCCCTGGATGAATGCTCAAGGTAGCATAACCCCCCCCCATCAACAAGACAAGACAGAAGGAATGCTCCATAAAGACAGGACACTGATTAACTTCTGTGAAAGTATTGTACAGGTAACTCAGGATGAGACTCAGTAAGAAGGTCATCTGGAGGAGCTCATGACGTTGTTTTTGAAGAAATATCCTAAAATTTGAGTGTGTTTCTTATGTTCTAAAGAACCGCTGTCCATTCTGGAAACATAACAAAATGATCAAGAGAAACTGAAGCCCCTGCCCATGTGATTCTGGACCAAAGATTTCTCCAAATGAAAATACAGTCAACACAACAGAGGTTGTCAGTGTCACACACACCATTTAAGATGCAAACTGGCAGCATTGGAATGACACAACTTGTTTACCTGCTTGCTCTTACCATACAAAGAGCCTCATTTTTATCGCCTTTTCAAAACAAAATATTCTAGCAGTTTAGAAGACTGACATAGGAATGAAAGGTGTCGTGTGTGGGCAGGGACGGATTAACCGTTCTTTGGGCCCTGCTCCCAAAGAACGCTGGCCTTCCCATGCCTCCAGACAAAAATGGCTTTTACTTTTAAATATCTATAAATATCACAAGACTGCTTTCGTTCCACTGCAATTAAGAGGAACATTTTTTACTAGCCCATATTTCCCAAATGCTATTAAATTGAATTACTGAAGGAGGGGTGTGTTTGGCATCAACGGGAAATCCTGGGATGGGACTTTGGGGTGTGTGTTTGTGTGTATACACCTGAAGCCAATAGAAAAGCAAAGCAAACCTGGGATATGATAAGATAAACTCTCTGGAATTAGCCAGCGCACAAACTGCTGATGTGCTGGGAAAATAGCTATGAACTGATTCACTTGTGAAGCAGATTTAATTTTAGCACATCTGATAACTTCACTTATACTCAGTAGTACATTTCTCAGTAGAACAGGAGATGGCTAAATTCCCTGCGGGCAGTTCACAGTGGCAAACACTGCAAGAGGGAAATGCAAATTATGGAGTACAGCATCATTCTTAAAAAGAAAAAGATTAAGATGATGGCATAAAACAATACAGGCCTGTTCAATGGTTCTTGAGTTTGAGAGTTATAAATGCTGGCAAATTGCAGCAGGTCCACTTTTAGGCACCAGCACTGGTGCCACCTTCTCCCTTTCCCAGGTCCAGTATTTAACACTAACCATCCTTGGGCAGGTGCCAGGGCTTCAGTTCACTCTGACACCTGCCCTATCCCCCTTAAAAATGATCTCCACCAGCTCAGTTTTCCAGGCAACACTAGGAAGATGGATCTAGGCACCATATTCATTCACCACTATGCCTCCAATACAACATCACTCTGGGGCCAGGGATGTCACCATCCAAGCTCATGTTCAATGAAGTCATCATCTGTGCATGTGCAGCAGCCATGTCAAATGCACACACCTCAACTCAACTACAAAGTGAGTTTTCAAATCTGATGGAAGCTAGTTTAAGGGAAAATGCACCAAAGAGCAGTATTTCTCAAGAAACTGCAGGATAGATAAAGATTGTGGCTAACATCCTGAGTACACAGCTTCAAACACCAGTGAGGGGCGCACACTGGGGCAGAGTAAACAGTAATGTGTACACAGCCTAAGAGTGTTTATGACAGGCAGGGCGGAGCAGGACATCTCCCCATCACTGGCCAATTTCAAAATATTGCTTTCGCTGCTATAGTGCAAAAGCAAATGGTCCAGAGACTCCCGACAAATATAGCCTGAAGGGATGCACATAAACCATTTGCAACAAGGCCATCACAAGGAATTGTGGGTGTTGAATGCATGTGACTTCCTGAAACCTATTAATTGGATTAACTTTTTTTACCTCTCCCTTTGTTGCCCAACCCAGGGTTATTCTGCTTGCTTTTCCCATAATGAACTCCTTAGCCTTAGAGAAAAAGCACCCACATAAGTGCCAGAGCCAATCATGTGCAGATTTACAATATTACATTGTTAAACTACTTCCTTGCTTTTTAGCTGCTTGGAAGTGGAATGGTACCGTATTTTTTGCTCTATAAGACTCACTTTTTCCCTCCTAAAAAGTAAGGGGAAATGTCTGTGCATCTTATGGAGCGAATGCAGGCTGTGCAGCTATCCCAGAAGCCAGAACAGCAAGAGGGATTGCTGCTTTCACTGCGCAGCGATCCGTCTTGCTGTTCTGGCATCTGAGATTCAGAATATTTTTTTCTTGTTTTCCTCCTCCAAAAACTAGGTGCGTCTTGTAGTCTTGTGTATCTTACAGAGCGAAAAATACGGTATATTGAAAGTAGAGCTGTGCTGAAAATTTCAAGCATTTCAGTTCTGATCATCTGTGGGGTGGGTTTGGGGCAAAATGAAACACTCCCTTCTCGAAGGGGGGGGGCATTTTCCCAAGCATTTTCAGGAGGGTGTTGCCACTTTTCTTACATATCTTTATCAGGTGACCAAGGGTTTTCCTCTCCAAAGCAACCCACCAACCACCCTTCCCAGCATGCCCTGGGAATGATTTCAGTTCATATCACATTGTATTTCTCCCAAGGCATTTTGGGAAGAGTGGCTGGAGAGAAGTGGCGTGAGGCTTTCTCTACCGTTCCTACCTGGCTGTACTCCTTGTTGAGACCCATTAAGGGTGAGGAACCTGTGACCCTCTAGACATTGATGGACTCCCAATTCCTATCAGACACAACCAATGGAGAAATTTTGAATAAATTTCTCCCCCTCAATAAAACAGCAGAAAAGAGCCCTCATTTTCACAGAGAGAGAATATTTTTTGGGCAAGGAGCAGGGATGGATTTCAGTAGCCTTAATAGAAAGTCTCTATCGATAGCAGTGCGTGTGGTTGAGCATGCTGATCAGGTTCTGTACAATATATATATATATGAAGTATTTCCTAATCAAACGTGTGCTGTCTTCCACATTAGCTTATTCATATTTTTTCCCTTTCAGTCCTGGGAAAAGATTATACCTGCTACTGATAAGGAGTGGGAGGCTGTTGCTGTGCTGGTGCTGTTTTGTTTACACGATTAAAGGTTACAGCACTTTACTATTCATTCATTCGTCTCCTCCCAGTTAAATTGTGGGTGTGCATGCCTGAGAGTGTACTTGCAAGCGAAGAGGCAGGCCTTAATGTGATCCAGGTTTCATATTGGGTTCAGGTGAATAAAAAAGAATTGAGGGTTTTTCTGAGCTTATGTAGAGTTGTTCTCTCCCCCTGCCCCCAAATCAATGAGGAATTGGATCCCTATGGAATAAGTTTGGAACTAGGTTGGCAAAAGAGAAAAAGAGGGTTCCTTCACCTTCAGTAGCTGAAGAGGGAATATCCGCAGGTATAATTTGCATGACAAGTTGCCCTTGCTGAAATCCAATCTTCTACCCAATTATTAATAGTGCAAGAACCCCCTGTCCTCTTTTGCACCTGACCACTCTGAGAATAAATTTGAGGTCTACGTCAATCCCTGCTCCTGTGCCTTGAGCAGCAGCATGATTTACAGACATAGGTAAGAAGAAATGCTTATTTCTGTCCTCTGAAGGCATCACCTGATGATTTCTGCAAATCCAACTGCTGTTAAAGTCAGAGAAGCAGGCCAGGCTGTTTACTCCTTGTAAGTTGGCAACTATCATGAATGCAGGCTTGAGAACTGCAACTCCCATTTTAGCAATTAAACATCAAGGAGGTGGGATGACCAGTGGATAAACCACCTCCTCCTTGGTGTGGAATTTAACTACTGCACAGTATGTTATTGTTCACATAGTTATCTTGCGAATAAATAAAGGAATGTAACAAGTGGCCTTGGGTATTCTTTCTCTCTTTTTAACCCCTTCATCAGGGATGCATAGAGATTATTTGGAGGAAGTGGTTTCCAGGATTCAACCCCAAAACTTGTTTTCAAATTACAGGCTCAGCCTTTCAACACATGACAAAGAAGATACCACAGTCTTAGGAACATGTGCAGAATGGCAGTTCTGTCTCAGAGATGTTATAAGCACAGCTTTCCGCTTAGGGTAGCAAGCCCTGGTATCTTTCAATATGAAAGTTAATAGCAGTTATACAAATATGAGACTTAAAACAGGAGCCCAGGATGGAATAAGTATGTTCTGTGGTTTTATAGTTTTAAAACTGATTTTTATTTTCATTGTATTGAGTTGCTTGTATGCAGCTGAGAGATGTTTGTAATTAAGCAACATACAAAGTTTCATAATAAAGAAATACTACTGAACATGTAGGTCACCACACTACAAAGACAAGAGCAGCTGGAAAACAAAGCAAAAACTTTGGAGGAAAAAGCCATGGTTTCTTTGACTGTGGGACAACTTGTGGTTAATTTGTTTATTAAACAAAACATGGCATAGTGTTATATCACAGTTCAACAACTATAGCGCATCTCTTGAGACAGCGCTATACATTCACATTCAGGTCTGAATCTAATGTCATTAGGTATATGGGGGGGGGGGGCTTAGATATTTTGGCATCTGAGAACCGCAAAATGGCTCCCCTTCCCACCAGGGGCTTAATTTGAGTATGCACAAACCATCATCCAACACTTCTTCAGCCTGCTCAGCAGACTAGAAGCTTATTATGAGTAATAATAGCATTGTCCCTCAGTCCCCAGGTGTGTCTGTGACTCAGGGAACTTCCAGACTACCGGTTTATTCAGCATTTATCCAGATTTGTTTGCTGGGAGGTAAGACAACACTGCACCAATTAAATGTCATCACACACTTTCCTGGGCATTTTCCCAGCACTTTCCTTATCACAGAAAGTCCAGCGTTTGGGTTTTTTTTTGGGGGGAAGGGGGCGTAACCAGGTTTGTTGCACAACAGATCCAAATCAACTCCAACTGCAAAACCTGAATCTGTTGGTATGTGGCATTGGAAAAGAACAATTGTCCAAAAGTGTCCTCGGTTAAGAACATGACCGTAAGAAGAGCCAGTTGGATCAGGCCAATGGCCCATCTGGTCCAAAATCCTGCTCTCATAGTGAACTACCAGATACCTGTGGGAAACCAGCAAGCACAGGATCCAAGCCAGGGCCAGATTTAGGTTTGATGAGGCCCTACGTTACTGAAGATAATGGGGCCCTTTATATGTCCAGCTGTCCTTTGTCAACAAATTGTCACTGTTTTTTGTGTTGAATATACCGTATATACTTGAGTATAAGCCGAGTTTTTCAGCATATTTTTTATGCTGAAAAAGCCCCCCATGGCTTATACTCGAGTGAGGTGGTCGGCGGAGGGACGAGCGGCGATTAAGGAGCCCTTTCTGGCTGATCGTCCCACCGCCGCCCGCCTCTCGCAAGGGCAGGCACAGGAGCCACGGTTGGGAGAGGCGCTGTGCTGTGCCTCTCCCAACTGGGCTCCTATGCCTGCTCTTGCGAGCGACAGAGGCAGCAGTGGAGGGACGAGCGGCAAGAAAGGAACCCTTTTGGGCTGCTTGTTCTTCCTCCTCCACTGCCGCCACCACCAGGTTTGTGGTGTGGTGAACTGGCTTATACTCAAGTCAATAAGTTTTCCCAGTTTTTTGTCCTAAGATTAGGTGCCTCAGCTTATATTCTGGTCGGCTTATATTCGAGTATATACGGTATGCTATATGGTAATTTATGGACCTAACAGGTCCGTACACAACACAAAACACTGTTGCTGTATGTAGGTTTTATTTTATTTGTCTTTTATAATATATTTTGGAAATGTACATTCAGTTTTTCCCTTTAATTTTTTTGGGGGGGCCCCAAGAGAGTGGGGCCCTAAGCTATAGCTTGTTAGCTTATACAGTATGTAGATCTGGCACTGATCTGAGCACAGCCCTTTCTCCTGCAGTTTCCATCCAATGGTTGAGTTCCATATGTCTCATATCCTAAATCATGGATAGGCAAACTAAGGCCCGGGGGCCAGATCCGGCCCAATCGCATTCTAAATCCGGCCCGCGGACAGTCTGGGAATCAGCATGTTTTTACATGAGTAGAATGTGTCCTTTTATTTAAAATGCATCTCTGGGTTATTTGTGGGGCTTAGGAATTCATTCATATATATTTTTTTCAAAATATAGTCCGGCCCCCCACAAGGTCTGAGGGACAGCCCCTCAGCTGAAAAAGTTTGCTGACCCCTGTCCTAAATTCTTCACTCTATACTTGATCTAACATTTTTAATTTTTTCATGCCCAAGAAAATCTCTATTTCTAAATGTTTTAGAGGCGAGCTCCCCTCTCCCTCAAAGGATTCCCTTCCAACACCCACATCTGATGTGCCCTGAAGGGAAGCCGCTGTCCCTTGATCAGTTCCACCCCCCCCCCCTCATCCAGCTGTTTCCCACGGACCGAAAGGGTTAAGCAGCCGAGAGCCTCGCTGTTTGCGTCCTACGTCACATGTTTTTCAGAAGCTCTTACCAACCACCTACAGCGAAGCTGCTGTTGCTGACGCTCGAGAGTCTGCCACGTCAGAAGCCGCCTAAGCAGGAAGGGAAACGCATTCCTTATTTGGGCGCAGAGAGCGGCGGAGCGGATTGGCTGGGAGGGAGAGGAGGGGCAAGCGAGGGGAACAGCTGCTTACTGTCAGTTACTGAATGCTAATCCCCGAGACAATGGGCTGCGTAAACATTTCCCAGGACTGGAAAAATCCCTTTGCCTGAGCTCAGCACAATTTGAGCCTTTGGCGATCGCTGCCGATAAACCATTTGATCTCGGAGCGCTTCCCGTCGTCCTATACACACACACACACACACACACACACACACACACGTATAAATCTCTCTCTCTCTGATTGCCTCTCCCTTCCCCCACTCAACGTGTTCACAAGTGGTCAACTGAGAGAACAACCGAAAAAACCTCACTGAAAGTACTAAAAGTGCTGAGGTAGAAACATAGCAGCTATTGTTTCCTTACAGATCTACAAGTTCAGATCTGATTCCCACTCCAGCGTTGCTCTATCCATCTAAATACAGTATATATGTATATCCCATACTATGACTCAACATTAAGGGATAATTAGTATTTTTTAAAAAATACACAGTCTCTTACATTCCCTTTTGCCTTGGCAAATTAAGAGCTTAAGTCAAACCAATGCCTTTTTTCAGGGAGGGGGGGTATTTAAGGGCATGCAAAACCGACACATCTATTTTTTTTTCCTTTGGGGCACTTTCTGGAACAACTTCATGGTGGGTACTGGCACCTATTTGTCTAGAAAAAAAGCACTGAGTAAAGCCCTGCTGGGACAGAGCAAAGGCCCATCATGTCCTGGCTGCACTGGATTTAGGGCGGTGCAGGTGGTCCCAGCACAGGGCTGAGGAGGCACAAAATAAGAAGCAGCAGCAGCCACCTATATACGGGTACCTACCCGCGACGGGGTGAGCTCCCGTTGCTCGGTCCCTGCTCCTGCCAGCCTAGCTGTTCGAAAACACGTCAAAGTGCAAGTAGATAAATAGGTACCGCTCCGGCGGGATGGTAAACGGCGTTTCCGTGCACTGCTCTGGTTTGCCAGAAGTGGCTTAGTCATGCTGGCCACATGACCCGGAAGCTGTTTGTGGACAAACACTGGCTCCCTTGGCCAGTAAAGCGAGATGAGCACCGGAATGGACCTAATGGTCAGGGGTACCTTTACAGAGAAGATTCATAAAAAGCAACTGTACCAAAAGGAATTAAAGGAGGGACAAAATTTGTCCTCGGAGAGCCATATTTCCAAAGTCAGTCCTAATCCTGTTCTCACAATGGACAACCCAATGCCTGTCGGAAGTCCACCAACAGGACCTGAGTGCAATACTAGTTTCCCCGTTTGTGATTTCCCAAAAAGTGTTATTCGGAAGCCTTAGGAAGTGGAGGTGGAACACAGTCATCATGGCTAGTGGCCATTCATGGCTTGATCCTCTCTTCAATCGTTTAATTCCCTTTTAAAGCCTTCCAAGTTGGTAGCTATTACTCACTACATTTTTTGCTAGAGGATTGCCTTGCAGTAGTGAATTGTTTCTGTTCATAAATACCAGGCTTCTCTATTTTAGTATTGCAACTTTTAAAAGCAGTACAAATATAGAACATTTCTTAAGGAGCTAAGAGACAAATGCTCCTCGCAGTTTGGGGATACACATTGTTTTTCAAATGTGATTGAATGATGGGAGAAGACCTTGGAGTTTTTTGTGTTTTTGTTTTTTTTAAAGACACTTGAAACACATTATTGCATGATTCATGCAAAATTTAGATTTTTTGCTTCATTCCCCAAACCTATTTTAAAGCTGGACATGCATCTAGAAGCATAAGTAATTGAATTGGTTAACGTACCTTATTTTTTATACCGTTGAATGTTTACCTGCTGTATGTACGGGTAAAGTAAAGGGACCCCTGACCATTAGGTCCAGTTGTGACCGACTCTGGGGTTGCGGCGCTCATCTCGCTTTATTGGCCGAGGGAGCTGGCGTACAGCTTCCGGGTCATGTGGCCAGCATGACTAAGCCACTTCTGGTGAACCAGAGCAGCACACCTTCCTGCCGGAGCGGTACCTATTTATCTACTTGCACTTTGACGTGCTTTCAAACTGCTAGGTTGGCAGCAGCTGGGACCGAGCAACGGGAGCTCACCCCGTCGCGGGGATTTGAACCGCGGACCTTCTGATCAGCAAGTCCTAGGCTCCACCCGCGCCACCCGCGTCCCGCTATATGTATGGTAAGTGGTAAAAAGCAGGTTTCCAGAAGGTCCACTTTTGCATTTCTGAAACTATAGTAGACCAACTGTGGAGGTGGAGTATCGTTAGTCCTGCCTGTATAACAGGGATTAGGAATCTTATTCAGCCAAAGGGCTGGGCAACCTTTTGAGGGCTACATGCCAGTGGTGAACAGGGCCAGAGGCACATGTGGGCAATGATTGTAAATTTCCTCTTTGCCCAGTAGGCTAGTTCCTGCACATGCTTTCTCACATCCCTCCCTATCTTCCATCCTGGCAAACAGGAGGCACATTCCAGCCAGATAAAAACTTTCAATGAGGGTGTGGCATGTGGAGTCTCTTGAGGGCCAGACAGAAAGACTTGGAAGGACAAACTAGAAGTGACTTGTGAGACCCATGAACAAGTTCCTGCATACATTTAAAAGTGTTGACTGTGGCTTTGAGGGGGCGGGAATTTACAGGAGCACCTCGGCACTGGAGAAGGGATGTTTAATCATCTCCTCCGTTTCGTTTTCTTAATTAAAATTTTCCCTCCTTGAAGCTGTTATTTGCTCAATGGGGTGGGGGAATGCTGCTACCGTACAGGGAGATGACGTTTTCAGCTTTAATCTCCAATCTCATGCTCAGGTACTTGGGAGCATGAACACAGTAGGCCTTACTTATGAGTAAACATCATAGTTTCAGGCTGTATACCATAGAACCCTTATGTGGCCTTCTTGAGGAAACTCAGTTTCTTTTAGTGTACCAAATTTCACTGTGCTTTTCTGATTTAAATTGGTGGAATGAAAAAGAAGTATTTTTCAAGCTTGGAAGAATCACTCTGTGATGATGATGGGAATCAACTACATATCTACTAGTAAAAGCAACATAAAAATAAAATTGAGTGTCCAAATATTGTAATGACATAACACAATGTTTAAAAGTTGTCTTAATCTTTTTCAACCTTTGAGAACTCAGCAACTGGTTTCCTATTGATGTGCTCTGCACTATCTATCTATAAGGTCTTTAATCATTCCCTAAAGCAATAATTTGCTGCCACTGTCTCTACAGCAATTCTGGCTCAGTAGTGTTTTTCATCTTTGTGGTTGTTTTCTTGCTGATTTCTGTAGATGCATAAATGTGAAAACGTTTGTTTTTCTTAGGTTAGCCATACTGATTGTTCATGGATTATTCATAAACTATGGTAGATCCCTGAATGGTTCCATTTCACAGAACTATCTTGAAGAAATCTGTGTGGGTAAACTAATTCTTTCCGATGAAATATTTTCAAATATCTAAATAGAAGGAAATGACTCCATGTTCCTCATCTACAATATGTTATACCAGAATTAATCTAGTATCAAGATACTTCCATCTTCAGTAACCGGCATTATAAAACTGCACATATTGTCTATAGAATGAATCCTGTAGAAAGCAATTGTTTTCCCTGATCAATAATATTTACAGCATAAGCATATAATAGCTTTAGTAACATCAAAGGCTTCAATCTTCTTTAGACACAAGGGGGAAAGGCTGTATCTTATTTTGGTTATTGTTTTACGAACCATATAGGTTTAGCTACACATGTGGATTGAAATGGGATTTATTCATTTGGATTGCAGGAGGAATGCATATTTTCTAAAAATTAATCCCCACCAAACACATCTGATTCATGTAGGCCCAATGTTGTGATAAAGCCCTGATTTTGTGAGATGTATAAGGAAATGTAAGAGTTTTCAATAAAAAAAATAGATCAAAATGCAAATTTCTGTACACAGCTTACAAGGAATGCAATCTTGCATTGAGATTATGAATGGGGAAATCCTATTTTCTACAAGGGTGCTTATGCAGGTATAGCTAGGCACAGAACTGCAATATAGAAAATTAATTAAACGCAAACGACTCCAAAGGGATCAAGGAGACATATGCAGGATGGATGAATACAAATGGAAAGATGTGTCTGAGAATTTAAAAATGAGTATTTGCAAAATCAAACTCCCTTTTTGTTTTACCTCCAGGTCTCTGAGTGGGCACCCTTAATTTTGATTATTAACAGGGTTAAACTAAATTGGTATAAATGAATTTAAATCCAAATTAAATTGCTGCATTCCATTTAGGAGGACTTTAGGTGTGTGCATGAAGTAGCAATTGCACATAGATAAAGCTCTGTTGCAACTGCTCCAAGAGACAGCCAGGCTGGTGTAGCACTGGGATTTCTTACTGGCTGAACAGGAAGTATATCCATGCCTGTCTCCTTCTTCTCCGCCATTACAACCTTGAGGCTAGTCTGTAATTTTATCTGACTTCTTTGTAATGAATATTATGTCATCATCACACCCAGGATTCGAATCTCATGGGAGCTACCAGTCGCAACCTGTGGCAAAGGCCAATGAGGCTATTGCAGAGGATGCTCATTGGTGGAAAAAATTCAGCCATGAATTAAACTTTTATGCTCTATGCGCTATTTCTCATCAGTTGTCATTATGAAGCTCTGCATAATTACAGAGAGTAGCCATTATGATGTGTAACCCTGGCCAAATCAGTACATTTCTAAATGCTGTTATAAATCCTCAGGAAGATGATTGAATGACCACAAACGCTTCAGAGGTGTGTGGTTTAAATAGAGAGTTAACTATTTTCATTTTACTAGTACCAACTTGTGCATTGAGGATTAAGTATAAACTGTACAGTTCCTGACTAATGGGATCTGCAACGAAATGTTGCTGTGTGTTCTCTCTCCTAAAAGGAATGCTCCTGCTTAGAGTTTCAGCCAGCCATTCTCTCCATACGGAGTATTCTACCTCTGCCTCCTCTCTCCCATTCTGTTTCTCTTTTTCCAACTCTACCACTCTGTGGCTGCAGAATATGAAGCTTTCTTTGTGTTGAAGTCTCCAATTACCTCACAGGATTCTTAGGAGAATGGAACGAAGTAAGAATGTAAGCTACTTTGTGAAATGAAAAGGATTTAACAGATAGGATAATAGCAGGCCAACTTCTTCAATGCATTAATTGTCAAGGGATAGTGATAAAAAGTAGCAGGATGAAGACAGCGATGGGGATTCTGTTAGGAAAGCAAAAACTCTTTCTACTTGCTTGGATAAGAGCGAAAAGCCTGCCTGCATTTATTTTTGATCCATGACTAAACAGGGCTCCTACCGAATGATGATATCACACCTTCTAAATTCTTGACTCCTGTTCAGTATTCACTCTGGACACATTTCATATCATGCTGTTTGTGGTTTGTCCCTTTTCAAGATTGGGTCATTCTTTTGAGTCTCTGCCAGACTTGCATAATGGACCAGAGGCTTCTAGACAAATCTGTCAAACATGTTCTGTCTACAAAAGAACATATCCTCCTGCCACTGAATTTAGGGGATAGGAGCCAATAATACTTGGGCCAGGGTCCAAAGAACTATATGACCAGTTCATTGCAGTCAAGGGAGCTGTGGACCTGGGTTTCGAAAGCAGATTGCGATATGGGTGGATGGCTGCTGTTCAAGAGCAGGAGTCGTGGAGCTTCTAAAAATGCTACTAGGCATGCCAAGTTATTGGGCATACTTCAATTACTCCTTGGATCTTGGCCAAAGTCAAAAATCACCGTTGGCCCATATATAATTCTTGTGCAGGGCAGAACAAGCCTGATCTAATCTCATAGATCATCTTGCTTGTCGCACTATTCTGGGCTTGCACTTTCTCTCCTCTTCTTAAATGCTTGGCAGAGTTCATTTCCTCCACCCAAGCACCTGGCCTCATTTAAGAAAAAGACATGCTTGATGCTGATTATCATTGATCTGTAGCAATGAATGTCTTGTAAAATGACTGTGGTTGGGGGGGGGGGGATATAGAACAAGGTAGGAAATGAGGTCCGCGATCCTGTTTGCTCACCAAGACCTGAAATATATCGTTTCACTGAAGTCTAAAGAAAAGTTAGTAGCTGCACGGTTGGGATTCCCAACCTTTAGAGGGCCAGTGGGCACATTTGGAATTTTGAGGAAATGTCATGGCCACCAGTCATAAAATGGCTGGCACTTCTAATGGAGCAGGAAGAAACAAAATGTTGCACAGATGCTAACCAATACACAGAAAAGGGGACCTACGTCAGCCACTGCCACTCTTGGTCACAGAGAGAAGCTCTCTGCACCAATCTTCTTTCTAGAATGGATGTAAGACTGGGTGTCCAATGCAGACATCCAGTTGAAATATGGCCACATTTAAGGATGTGTGTTAAGTGTAGGTGAAGCCAAGTCAGTGCAAACAGGAATGGAGCCGGAAGAGCAAACAATCTCTCATTGATTTCTATGGGGATGCATACTGAGACTTTTGTGGGTGTCATAGGAAGTACTTGTGGACATACTGGCACCGGTATATTACATGGGGTAGGGCTTTCTAGGCTGCTTCACACCTAGACTCTGGAATCCTTCCTTTGGGTGGCCTGCCTCTCCCCATCCCATTCACTTTTCCAGAGGCTTCCTTCGACAGGCCTTCGGTTTGGAGTAATTTGTACCCATTAATCTGTGAGGGATGTTTATCTGGCTCTTTTTCCTTTGCTCTGCTGCTGTTCTTCATTGTCTTCCTTTTTTAAGCAGCTGCTTTTTGCACTGTACTTGATATTCTATTACACATTGCTTTGTGGGTTCTGGCAAAGAGCAACTGCTAAATGACAATTAATGGATATAATTTACCAACTATTTGTGAATGGCATTCTTGAAGGCTTTGTACACAGAAACTGAAATCATGTTTCCCACTTGCCTTGCCTTTCCTGAAGATGGAAAATGCTGGGGTGGGGATAAGGGTTTGTATGGACAATACCATAGAAACCAGTTACCAATTCTGAATTCGAGTTCATGTGAATCACTACTTCATCAACGACAGCAGCATCTCTTGACATTTCAGAGGGCAATGCAGAAATCTAAATGACAGTGAAGAATGGATGCAAAGGTAATGGTGGGAAATATGTGAACAGCTCATTTTGATCTGCGTTTCCATGCATTCAATGGAAAATATCACAATGCTCTGTTCCATCAAGTCTTTTCTATCCAGATTGCATTGTATATACTCCTACAGAAGGAAATAAAGTAGGTTAGTTACCACCCTAGACCAACTGATTACTATTTTATATCATTAGCATCAGCAAGGTCAAGCTGATGCCTAGAACTTATAGTTATATTTGAAAACGTTGGCAGCATTAAGATAAATTCAACTGTGTAAATATGTTTTGATGGATGTAATAATGGAATACTGAATAGTTTAGTTTATGTAAAATATGCAGGGATTTATGTTATGCAAAATGAACCATGGAAAGAGAAGAAGGGAAGTCAGTGATATTTTAAGGTTGTTTAAATGAATACTCTAAAGCAGGCTTCCTCAAACTCGGCCCTCCAGATGTTTTGAGACTACCATTCCCATCATCCCTGACCACTGGTCATGCTAGCTAGGGATCATGGGAGTTGTAGGCCAAAAGTATCTGGGGGGCCGAGTTTGAGGAAGCCTGCTCTAAAGTGTAAAACAGAAAATGTAATTAAAAATATATTTTAAAAAAGAAGAACTTATAGCTATTTGAAGGGTCCACTGTGCCAAGCCCCAGATCCAGTGTGATCCCTAATCTAACCTCAAACACAGTTGTTCTGGTGCCCGGATGATCAAGAAATGGGAAGTGGATTAGGGATAGTGGTATAAGTGGTACACTCTCACTGGGGCAGGGGATCTACTGTCAGGACACAATGCTACCCCAATGAGAGAAATGGATCCTTCACCCCGAGATAGGGCACCACGTGTATCACTTTGAGCTAAAGCAGTAGCTCAGTGGTAGAGCACATGTTTTGCATGTAATTAGTCCTACATTCAGTCCTAACATCTCCAGGTAGGACCAGGAACCCAGCACTGCCAGTCAGAGTGTACTGTAGACAATACTGAGCTAGTATCGGATCAGTGGTCTGAGTCACTATAAGGTAGCTTCTTATCCCCATTGCTCTTCCTACATTGGGAGCCCTAGGAGGCATTTCTGCTCTGGGCTGTGTGTAGATGAGAGTGGATGGTTCTTTTGCAGTGTGTCTACTTACATGTTGCTTTAAAAAGCTTTTGTGCACACTTGCAGAAGCACCGTGGGCATATATGTGAGCAGATTCCAGGCTAGTAAAATCTGATATGGGCTAGAACATCCATTGTTCCTTCCAGGTATTTAAGAAATTTGATACTGCTGATGACAAAATATTTCAAATATCTAATTCATGCTAGAAAATATTTGTTAAGCATTTACCATGGTAGGCAATAGCAAATTCTAATGCATATACATGTAATTGCTTGTTCTTTTGGCTTACATTCCGGTCACCCTGCATCACACAAATGTTAAAACAACAACAACCAACAGATCGTCCATGAATCAAATCTGGTGACCCAGACAACCACCCTTGGCTGATCCTCCACTTTGGCTGATACTCCTGAAAAATAATAATATAGGTGTTTGATCCACAGCCCCCCTGCTCACAGCTGGCTTCAGAAGAAAGAGAAGGTAGTTGAATAACGACAGTGAATAAGTGCTGGGGAAAACAAGGTTTTGTAATGCTTGTCTATGACCTTTTACTTTGAAATGTTCACTGTACTCAGCTCATATAGTGAGCATAGGCTCAGATCTCTGCTTCTGAGCGTGTTTTCCTGTTGGCCTTGTGCTTCCAGAGTTGTTAGCATTAAGGATTGCATCAGATCCTATGGGAATGGGGGCCATGTAAATGTTAGCTGGTTTAATTGTCCCCTTGTAGCCTTTAATACCCAAAATGTCTGCACATTTTACATAACTGCTTTGTTATGAACCCATCAGCCTGAGGTGTGTCCCTTCATGATGCTGCATACATGTTATTCCAAGTCCGATTTAACACTGGGCAAAACACCACCAATGACATGTAATTAGTTTGTACCATTTGTCTAATGACTCCTATTTCCACGTGTTAAATATGGTGAAGGAAAATAGTCCTTCATTAATGGGAGTGCACTGCTCATGCACTGCTGGTACTTACCAGTGTGCAAGAGCTGTAACTCTAAAAGCTGGCATATTGCCTGACTCCGCTGCCCATTAGAGCCCTTCCTGCAGAGTGACATTCCAGATAAAGGCCAGTGCAGGACTACCGGCCTGCACAGCTCCAATGGGCCTTCCAGGTACAAAACATACTTTAAAAACCACCTAAATAGCACTGTAAATAGCCCAGCGGAGAGATGGATGCAGGCAGGTATGGACAAGGGCAAATATACCCTTGCAGTAGAGGGAATTGCATGCTGCCATTTATTTTTTAAGTTGAGCTGGAATTGTACCAGGCAGCAACAGTGAAGGCATTGGGCACATGATTTCCATAGAATTCAAACTGTAATACAAGAAAAATACAGTGCAAGACCCCAAACTTGTTTCGCTTTTTAAGGAAAACACAAAAGATGTTGAGCCTTTTCCCCCACAAAAATGCCCAAAAAACCCCATGGGTTTTTTGATTGACTTGCTGGAGGTTCAGGACAAAGCACTGCCTTTCGGACTCCCCCCCCCCCCCGATGTCAATTCTACCTTTGAAATCCCATTAACGTTTGGGAAAATCCAGGTGTATGGCAGCCCTACAATATAAGAATCAAAAGAAGCAATAGAAATACAATTAAAAAGCAATATGCATATTTAGTGCAATGGATCTCTTCTATTCAGCCACAAATTAACAGACATGCTGTGGACCACCTAAATGAAGTTCAGCCCATGGATCACAATTTGGGATCCCCTGTTTTAGGGGACTGGTGCTATTTCAGGATTAGAAGTCCCTGCCTGTGTTATTTGCTTGCTTACCTCCTGGTTAACCTAGATATGTTTGTAAATACAGTGGTACCTCTGGTTACATACTTAATTCGTTCTGGAGGTCCGTTCTTAACCTGAAACTGTTCTTAACCTGAAGCACCACTTTAGCTAATGGGGCCTCCCGCTGCTGCTGCGCCGCCACCACGCGATTTCTGTTCTTATCCTGAAGCAAAATTCTTAACCCGAGGTACTATTTCTGGGTTAGCGGAGTCTGTAACCTGAAGTGTATGTAACCTGAAGCATATGTAACCCGAGGTACCACTGTAAGCAGCTATTACACCCCCGACCAAAGTATCCAAAACTCTTCTTGAAGAAATTGACTGACCTTGTTACAGATAGGTAGCCGTGTTGGTCTGCCATAGTCAAAATAAAAAAATTCCTTCCAGTAGCACCTTAAAGACCAACTAAGTTAGTTCTTGGTATCTGAAGAAGTGTGCATGCACACGAAAGCTCATACCAAGAACTAACTTAGTTGGTCATTAAGGTGCTACTGGAAGGAATTTTTTTATTTTGACTGACCTTGTAATTCTGCCCTGGGAATTTCCTGCCACTTGGGGAAACGGCATGAAACAGCTCATTGAGTTACCCTGCTTACAGCCAGTCAGGATTCTTGTGGGCGTCTCCGCAATGGCTTATCTATTAGCTGAATGGATGAGATTTAACTGCCCTGCCCATTTCTAACTAGCTGGGCAGGTTCCACTTTAGAATTAAAGTTGGGCAGTTACCATTGGTAATTGACCCTCCCTGTGATACTTTTAAACTCCCTGTAATAACTTTGCAAAAATGAAAGACATGCATGATTTGATTTGTTTTGGATGTAAGCATTAGTCTCAAATACTGCAGTTATGAAGTCCCAAATGTACAATGATTTGTGAGTGTGAGTGTGTTTGTGTGTGTGTGGATATATTCAGTGACCCTGATGTAATTCAGCTTGGGCCAAGAAAATGCTGGAAAGTATTTCTGACCCTGCTGCCTTTGTTGACATCACAGAATGTTCTGACACAAGGCAGGAAGCTATTTTTCCTATCTTTTACGCACAAACTGAAATAATGGGGATGTCGTTCCCTGGCAGAACTTCGCATGTAGTCCACAGCATCTAAGATTTAAAGACTCTCAAGTAAAAGCGCTGCTCAAATTTCTGGTGGTCTGTTGCTGCTCTGCGTAGTAGGAAACTATACTGTGCTGGATGGGCATTAGACAAATCCATATAAAAAGAAGAGGGCATTGCAGGGGATCCTGAGAGCTGAGGCTATGACCAGGGCCAAGTCCTGGGAAGGATGGGGCAGGAGGTAGTTCCTGAATACAGCAGACACAAAGAGCTAGGCCTTAACTTTGTAGAGAGCTCTTTGTGATTGTATAAATGGTTAAGGGTCAGAAATATTCACTGGCTTTAAAAGCTCTGCCTCCAGTTTAAGCCAAAACTAAGCAGTAACTTGGTATTCCCATTCACATTATGGGTATATTATTATTATTTTATTGCTCAACCATCCAAGTAGGGTGATTCTACTACTTCCCTGGGCCACTGTTTTTCATTTAGAACCCTTTCCTTCTTGCTTGTCCTGAAATTTTGTGTGGATCTACATACCTGCAATTTAAACTCTCCCCAGATGTGCTTCACCCATTGCAAAAAAAAATTATAGGCAGCTTCATGTTTCTGAGCCAGACCACTGGCCCATCTAGTTCAGTATTGTCTACACCAGGGGTTGTCAACCTGGTCCCTACGTTTCAGGATTCTAGGTGGGCGGCAGGGGGTTCTACAGCACAAGCGGAATCCTCCTTCCATCAAGCACTGGTGGGTGGTAAGGAAATGTTACCATCAAGAAAGATGCATTAGTGGGCGGTAGGTAGGACTACACCTGGTCTCCACTAACTGGCAGTAGCTTTCCAGAGAACCTTTTCCCCAGTCCTATCTGAAAATACTGTGAGTTGAACTTAGGGCCTTCTACATACCAAGCAGATGCTGCACCCCTGAGCTACAGCCCTTCCTCAAACCTCCACATGCAACCAGTGTGTAGCTTTGAAACACGCAATGATTGCACATATGATCTCAGGCTCATTTCCAACTGGACATGGATAGGGTCAAGCCGATACATGTATGAGAAGAAACGTGGTCTAATATTTCAGGAAGTCGAGGGGTTGAGGGGGGGGTCTGCTGTGCTACTCAGTGGCGTAGCGTGGGTTGTCAGCACCCAGGGCAAGGCAAGTAATTTGCGCCCCCTAACCCGTGGATTTGCGCCCCCTAACCCTAACCCCCAGATGTTGCGCCTGGTGCGGCCGGCCCCCCCTGCACCCCCCACGCTACACCACTGGTGCTACTTATCTGCTACTATGCTGAAGCTGGTTGCTTCAAGGAGTAGAATTTAGGGAGATAAGTAAACGCCGCTAGATTATTTTTTTTTTTGTACAGTTAGACATTTTTTGACATGTTGGCCCTATCAGTGGGGAGTGCCATTGGATGCTCCATTTCAAGCAGCAAAATGTCTTGAGCTGGCACTTGAGGCTCTCTTTTAATCGGGCTTGCATATATATCCAAAGTACGTTTCACATTGCTCATGTTGAAATGATGAGAAGAGAGATGCAAGGCAAACTCTGCCTAATGATGTCCTGTTGGTGAAGTGAACCAAGAGACTGAACTACAAATCAGACTCCCCCTCTGCCATGAATTCATTTAGATGGCCTTAGGCAAGCCATTCTCTCTCTATCTCAGACCGCTGTCCCCCCGTCTCCCCCCGGCGCGCCATCATCTGTAACAAGAGAGGGAATAACAACTTACTTTACAACCAGATAATGCTTGGAAGCACACTTGGAAATATATTAAAATGCCCTGCTGGGTCCAGTATCCCATTCTCACAGTGGAGAACCAAATACCCATGGGAAGCCCATAAGCAAGATCTCAGTCCAACTAGTCTTGAGAAGCAGACTGCCTCTGCCAGTGGAAGGAGAACATAGGTATTGTGGCTAGTATCTATGGTCATATCTCATTTTCCCTTTAGAGGACACTGCTGTTACCTCAGCTAATGGCAGTCTTGGCTCTGTCTTGCTGGCTGCCACGATGCCTTCATAGCTGAGCTTTCCTTGAAAAGCCTCCAGCAAGATCTGCCACAGGCAATTTGTGTGCTCCCCTCTATCCCAAAGTATCCTTTGTTGCCGTGGGTCCGTTGTGTGTGTGTTTAAGAAGTGAAATTGCTGTCAAGTTGCTTGGAGGTAGTTGCCATGAAGAATGAGGCCTATTTCAGGATTCTTGAGTTAACGGCATGTTTGTCTGAGTTATAATAGGCAGGCTGGAAAGAGAACAAAAGCAAAGGGGAATATGAGGCACAGAACCCTAAACAGCCCTCGGAGGTGATCATTAAGGCCATTGCACACAAATGTAGAGAAGAAAGGTATTCTGGTGCAACCCAGCTCTCGTAAGTGCAATAAAAAAGCCCAGATGTCCAGCCTATTGCTGCTTTCAGTTCCCCTCTTATTCTTTGGCCTGGAAAGGTTGCTTCCCACCCCCATGTTTCCACACCAAACCCTATTCTCACATCCAGCCTGGCTATTTTCACTGCTCCCCCCACAAAAAACCCCCTGATCATGCTTGCCTTTCCTTCATTTTCTAGGGAGCCTGATTTTCTTATGGTACTGCCATCTCTCACTTCCAATTTAGTTCTATAAGTAGATTTTCCCATAGTATCAAGTCTCCAGCTGACTGCCATTGTATTCTATTTCAGTCTGAGATTATTGCAATCAAGCTTTTCTTTCTTTCTTTCTTTCTTTCTTTCTTTCTTTCTTTCTTTCTTTCTTTCTTTCTTTCTTTCTTTCTTTCTTTCTTTCTTTCTTTCCCTATCCTGTCTAAGGCTGAGATGCTGATCCCTTGAGAGGAGGGTCCAATTGCTGCCCGTTGTTTCCCATAAAAATGGGAGAAATAATGATTACAGGAGCAAAATATGTGTCTTTGCTGACAGAACCAGACACTCCCTCAAGGGCATCTGGAACAACAACACAGGAAAAGCAATCCAATGGGCATGAAGCTGATACCAAGCCCAGGAGCACTGGGTGATGGGGAAGTTGACATGTTGTTGGATGGAATATATATTTCTGTGCTCTGATGTTGCAAAAGCTGACAGGTGTCCACATATAGATACTGGAAAAACAGTGCACTCATTTGAACTTTGGACTGGGAGGAAATGCTTAGCTTTGAGAAACGAAGCTCTCTGTGTGTATAGTCACATGCACACAATAGAAAAAAGTGTACTGTAACTCCCTTTATCATTACAGCTCCCTGCTAGGGAAACCTGCACCTTTTGAACTTCAGCTGTTAAAGAGATGGACCCTTTTTCAAGGAAAAAATGGGGAACCTCAGCCACAAAAACATAAAGCAGCTTATAAACTGTTTTGTCTGTATCACCTCGTGTTGGTACATCTTGCAGACGACTATTGGTGGTCCATGGAACACAGTTTGGGAACTCCTACTCTAGATCTGTCTAGCTTAATTGCAATTACAGTCATACCTTGTTGAACGAAATCCGTTCCGGAAGTCCATTCGACTTCCAAAACGTTCAAAAACCAAAGCGTGGCTTCTGATTGGCTGCAGGAAGCTCCTGCAGCCAATTGGAAGCCGCGGAAGCTAAATCCACCTCTGTATCCCTGACAGAGGTCTTAGAGCACATGGATTCTCTTATATTATTAAAGGTAAGCACAGTTTAGCCTAATCTGTGCCTGGAAAAATGATGGCCTGGGAATCACATATAAACTGCTATGAAGGGTGCAATTTAAGCATAATAAAGAAATGAATAAATATGCAGTATTGTGGTCAGAAGGGCTAAAAGAGGTGTTGGATACAGATCAGGGCAGAGGAATGGCTTAGAATACACATCACCA
The DNA here is from genome assembly GCF_964188305.1 of Podarcis bocagei. Classification (NCBI taxonomy): domain Eukaryota; kingdom Metazoa; phylum Chordata; class Lepidosauria; order Squamata; family Lacertidae; genus Podarcis; species Podarcis bocagei. The sequence goes on along the minus strand of NC_138129.1, from coordinate 45,213,573 downwards.
CTATCATTTTGTGATTTAATATATATCAGGACTTCTAGAGTTGGTGAGTCTTGCTCCTTATTCAATATGGTGTCCAAAGGATTTGCACTGAACCACCTGCTAAAATGAAGGGTGGGGGGAAAGAAAACATTCCTTTTATCAGTGCCTTGCTACCTACAACGTGCTTTTAATTCCCAAATCATGTCATTTGTGATTTCAGGTGACCGACAGTATGAAGCACAAGGGTTTTTTTGTTGTTGTTTTGTTTTTTGCACTACCATCCACACTAAGTCATTGTCATCAAAATGCCAGCTTGTCCCCCATCCCCATTTAATCCAGTTTTTCCTCTTTTTTTGTATAATACCTTAAAAACAACGACACACCATTCCTAATGACCCATCCGTGATATCTCAGTAACCCGTTTGCAATACAAAGCCGCCATCTGAAAGTAACCTTAGCTCAACGATAAAAATAGAGTGGGAGAGAATGCAAGTAAGTGGCATGATATGACGTGTGGCATTACGTGACACAGTCTCTCTTCCCATGAGAGCTGTCTTACTAGATTCAAGCACTGCCTCTTTCTAGTACTCCACTGCTTATTCAATCCAAAATGTGCTTAGCAGCCCACTTCTTCAGTGCAGCTCACAAATCCTGCCTTTCTAAGTGGAGGCCACTTGTTATGGCCACCACCTCCTTCTCTGCCACATGCTCTCGTAAACAATTAATAATTGTGAAAGGTCTAGTTGCAAGGTCTGGTGCAGACAATAGAAGTACAGTATTCAGAGTCACCTGGCAACACCCGCCCAGGTGTGGTACCTCCAGTACTGCCTAAGCAATCCCAGGGTGGTGTTAGGAACTGTCAGGTGTTCTCAGTACCCATTCAGACTTCTCTGTGTCTCCACCCCTCAGTTAACTAGATAGCATCACTTAAGGTGGAATTAAATTCTCTGTCACACACTGTTCTGGATTCTAGAGTACACAATAGTTTTGTGAACTGCAGCGATTAAGTGTGAGGCAACATAGACATTTCTTCATTCTTGGCTCTGGGTTAATGTTTAGCGTACACAGAAGGTTATTCAAATAATGATTCTTTGACCTTTTTTATCCACCTCTTTCCTTGATCTTTATTGTACTTTCCCTGGAATTATAGTTGAGGTTGCCAGTTAAAATTGCCTAAAATGAGGATTTGCATCACCAAAAAGGAGATACCAATTTGCATAAAATTTGCATGTGGTAGTATATCTACAGCTGTGCAAATTTAGAAATAATATGCCTTTCTTGTCTGAATGGAGAACAGTGAGAGCTATGTGAGTATGACTGTGCAAAGGTAAAACTTGTGTTCATTGCTGCCCCTACTTTTGCTTCTGGCCTTGCCCACTATCCAGATTAAAACTAGCATGCAACACCTTCCTTACACTTCAGAGGAATATGCCAAAGAATTGGGTATTTGAGGAAGTTTGCCAATTGCAAAACAGGCCCATCTTACTGCTACTACTAGAGGCAAGTCATCTTATCTCTGTCCTTCCAGCTTTGCCTTGCCTCCTGATTTGCTGACAACAGCTGCTGAAAGCTAAATGCTGCCTACAAGGCGGATGTGGGAAGAAAACAACAAAACAAAACTCAAAATAACCAGATGCAGAAAGAAACCACCTACAGCAAGCACAAACATGTGAGCCCTGCACCTCGCTGAGCAGAGAATCTGCAAGGGCTTTGCATTGTCTGGGGCCTGCTTAGCCCCAATAACCTCCATCCCCAGGGTGGCTAGTTGTTAAGAAAGGATATTGTAAAAGATGGGTCATGTCGAGGGCAAGATTGAAGGCAGGGGTGGAGGAACACATAATCATCAAAATATTCTGGGATGCTCAACGAAGCTCAACTAGGGTGGGCAGATTCTAAGAAGGAGAGGGTGCCAGCACATTGCAAGGCAAACAAACAAACAAACAAAACCACCTGCTAAAATTCTCTTTTCCATGCAACCATTAAAATGGCAGGACGCAGGGTCTCTGTTTCACCTAACTGACCACCCTAACTGATGTGCTGTGTGCCACCCTGAACCAAACACATGAACAATCTCTTATAGGAATCAAATCAACCTGCAGTTTTTAGGGTCCTGAATGTGTCTGTGTATGCTTGCGCGTGCACACACACACACACATGCCCCTCCAGAGCACTGTTTCTCACCCTTGCTTGTTTCTATGACATCTCCTGGTTACATGCATTGTCTTCCTTCACATGCTGGCTGAACGTGGACGACAGGAGGGCTTGACTCCTCTGCCGATTGGCGACAGGGAGCAGGACTGGCTTATGCTGCCTTGCATCTTCTTGCATGGGTTATTTATGTGCCTAGGGCTGGGTTGTCTGAACCTCCCTAATAATATGTGTAGTAGTTAAGTGATGTACATATGCATATGCGAACTAGGGCAGAGAGACACAGGGAGACAGAGAGATCTGAAATTCATGAGGGGCCAGGGTTTTCTCTCAGTAGTTTCATGGAGGAATGGCACTTCTCACTTCTATCTTCTTCAGGCAGACCTTTGCCATTTGTGTCGAAATGGTGGGATGTTCATCCCTAATAACAAACATCAGTGTCAACATCAATCAGGAGCAGGGTGTGATTATTGCAATTCCTTCTGCCTGTAATCAATCAATACCTTATGAAGGGCTGGGCTGCACTATGTATTGAATGGATGTTTTCTTTGATTATTGAGATTAAGATTGTTATAATGTCTGTACCATTTGCTGCCTTTAATGCGGAACAAATGGGCACATTGCAAAAGCAGAAAATATACATCATGAAGGCCAGTATAGTTGACACACTCCTATTAGTGCTGGAACACTCATCTAGGACAATGCTGTCATTATTATACGTTGCCCTTATTCACCCCATTTTTACGGGAGGAAAATGAAGAGTCCTTTCCTGGTAGCAAAGGTCAAGTAAAGTTCCCTCTTTAAAAACACACCACTGCAACCAAACGCACCCCCATCCCTTGTATGTACAAAACAACACATACAAAACCATTGCTAGGGTTGCTTTTTTGACTGTGCCTCTGCCTGTAGCCTGAGACAAAGCATGTTTTCTTGCCACGCAGAAGAAAGTGATAGGGAAAGCATGGCTTGTTTAATTTCTCTATATTGGGCTGTTTTAAAAAGGCACAGGAGCAGTTAAATGGTTTGATCTGTGGCAGGGATGGAGAATCTTTCTGACCCTCCAGATGTTGCTGCACTCCTGACTCCCATGAGTCAGGTCAGTATGGCTGATACTAGGAGTTGTAGTCAGAGGCGGAGCTAGCTGCTCCGGCACCCGGGGTGGCATACATGCTGTGCACCCAGGAGTGGGCCCATGGGGCGGGGTGAGCGTCCCAGGGGGGTGCCATGGTGAGTGTCCCATGTGGGGTGGAGCGAGCCGTCCATTGCGGGCTGCTTACTGGATGGCGGCGGCAGGGGGGGGAGGGAACTATGCCACTTTGCCAGCAGCCTTCCTCCCTTCCCCCTTCCTTTTGACAGTCCGGGGGAGGCTCCCCCCCCCAGGGAGCAGCCCAGGAGTGGGGGGAAACAGCACGCCACCCGCCCACGACTCCCAATCCTCCCCTGAGCTGTCAAAAGGAAGGGGGAAGGTGGGAAGGCCGCCAACAAGGCGGTGCAGCTCTGCCCCTTCCCCTGACAGCTCGGGGTAGGCTTGGGAGTCGCGGGCAGGTGGCGTGCTGAATGTCACCCCCTCAGTGATGACACATGGGGCGGACCGCCCCCCCTCCTCTGCCCCTGGTTGTAGTCCAGCAACATCTGGAGGGCAACAGGTCCTGATCACTGAGTACAGTGGTACCTCGGGTTACAGAGGCTTCCGGTTACAGATTCCGCTAACCCAGAAATAGTATCTCGGGTTAAGAACTTTACCTCAGGATGAGAACAGAAATCGCTTGCCAGTGGCACGGCGGCAGCAGGAGGCCCCATTAGCTAAAGTGGTGTCTCAGGTTAAGAACAGTTTCAGGTTAAGAAGGGACCTCCGGAACGAATTAAGTTCTTAACCCGAGGTACCACTGTAGTTTAAATTGGCTTTCTTTTAGGTGTCACCCAAATCCTTTCTTAAAAATTCCACCCAGGCGTTTAAAAGCATTTTTACTATCTCTAGATTTTAAGTGTACTTTTGTCAGTTGGTTGTCTTGAGCAAAGATACAAGAGCTAGGCAGATCAGCCCCAAAAGCCTGTCAGATCCAGCATCCTGTTCTCACAGTGGCCAATCAAATGCCTGCAAGCCATACTGAGTGCAATAGCACTCTTCTCACTTGTCACATCCAGCAACAGGTATTCAGAACAGAAGCGTACCTTGGCGTTGGCAAAACTGGACCCTGCTGGGGGTGCAGACTCAGCTGTGCGTGCAAAAATCGCCTATCAGACTGTCGAGTGTATGACATGTATATGTGTGGCAATGTGCCACTGCTGTTGCCATGAAATCAGTCAGATGGATGGGGCACAAATAATAAAATCACTGCTATTAATGCTACTACATCTTGTGGAAACAAATTTCATAATTTAGCTATGAGCTGCAAGAAGTACTTCTTTCTGTCTGTCCTGAGTCTTTCAATGTTCACTTTCATTAGAGGTCCTGGCTTTTATTTTTATGAGGGAGAAAAACTTCCGCTTTTTTCTCTTCTCACTTGCATCTTTCTCTAAACTAACAGAGGAATCCTCTGTAGACCTGCATAAAAGTAATAATAATAATAATAATAATAAATTTTATTTATATCCCGCCCTCCCCAGCCGAAGCCGGGCTCAGGGCGGCTAACAACAATAAAACAGTACAAAAGTACAACATAAACAACATTCTAAAATCATTCATTATAAAAATTAATTAAGTAAGTCCCACTGACCTCAGTGTGGCTTAACTTTCACATGAACCTGCATAAGATTGTAGGCTTTTAAAATCCCAAATGCCGTACTCTTTCTTTGTAGGGGAATTTGTTCCAGCCCCTTGTTTGTGAGTGTATTTTATTGGTTTAAGGCTACAGTGCCATACGCACTTACCTGCCAGAAAGTCCTGTTGAACTCCATGGGACCTGCATCTGTGTAGACTTCATAGGATTTTGCTGTAATATTTGTAAATCACACTGAAATCACTGATAAAAGGCAGTATATAAATGTTTTAAACATTTCAAATGAATGCTTCCAGGCAGTGATCCTACAGAAGATGCACAATCTCTTTAACATTTTTTCTGCCACTCCCCCCCCCTTTACACTATAATCCTATGCATGACTACTCAAAAGTAAGGCTTATTTACATAGTTCACCAGAGTTAACTGCCAAGTTAAAGGATTGCAACCTTATTTCTTACCATCCTGATGACCTGACCTGTTATTGCCACTGTGTTCTGACCCTGGTCTGAAAGCCAAATACTATCTTTGATATTTATACACAGTTCCAGCTAAGCAAGCTCCAGACCTGGTTTGGCCAGTAAGCACAACTGAAATCACACAGCCTTGAAACCCAAGTCTGAACACAACTGCAATAAGATTCCCCCCCCCCACAGCTTTCAGAGTTATTTTGCTTTGTCTGTGCAAACAGATAGTTAACAGATTTTTCTGAGGGTAAAAAAACTCCCTACAGCAACTCAATCCAGTGAGGAGGCAATTTCAAGCAGAAGCTGCTTTTGAAAATATAATAATAATAATAATAATAATAATAATAATAATAATAATAATAATAATATTTTAAAACAACAACTTTCCTTTGAAATTTAATAAACACTTCAACACATTCCCTGCAAGCAGAGTTTTGCTGATCAGTTCTAGGCATGTCTACTCAGAAGTAACACTAAGGCTGCATACACACCATATCTTTAAAGCACATTCGAATCAAACCCCACCCCCCAATTATGGGAAATGTTCTTAAGGGTGTTGGGAATTTTAGTTCTGTGAGGGGTAAACATTAGTTTCCAGGATTCTTGAGGGTAGGGAGGGGGAAAGGAGCTTTGAATATACTATAAATGTACAGTGCATACAAAGCCTAAGGCTGTTTACCTGGGAGTAAGCCACACTGAATTCTATGTTACTTACTTCTGAGTAAACATGCATAGGGTTGCCCCATAAACAATGTTACAGTAAAGTCAGAGGTTGCCCCATAAACAATGTTACAATTCAGTCAGAGGCATATTTACAGTCCCACTGAGTTTAATCTGATTTAATATTGTTTCAATTAGAAGGAGAGGGGAAACCTTCAAATAAATAGGCACTGCCTCCTGCATACGAGGGTGGGGTGGTTTGTTTAAAAAGCCAAGTGAATTCCTGGGAGATTCCCAGTTGAAGATGGATATTAATTGAGGACAGTAGTGATTCCCAGCAACTGGTATCCAGAGGCAAGTAAGTCTCAGAAAGAAGGAACCAAAAAACCCAAACAAACAGCAAGCTACTAATTATCTTACTGGTAAGGCCACATGTGCAATACAAGTTTATGTATACTTGCTCAGAAGTAAATCCCACTTATCTGCATGGGGTTTCTTCTCAGGGTTAGGGTTGCAGCCACAGGCATTTCAAATTCTTGTTTCATGTTGAAATCCTAAAGATGTTTAGCAGGGAGTAATTTCCACAGTGCGACTTTCTTCTGGGTAAACATCCATAGGATTGTGATATAAGTGACCTAGGGAAATGTCTTGTTCCACCGCCTCACATCTCTGAACTGACTCCTTGCAGCCCACCTCAGCCTGAGGTGTGTTGAGAACTGCACCTCATACACACACACAAACACAGAGACTGTGTGTGTTTTCCCATGACAATGCAAGTCTGCCTCTTCCTTCCCTCCTGTTATTAGTGACTTTCAGGGCCTCTGGGCCCTGTTACAATACTGCAATTTTCCCTTTCACAACTTTTCCCCTAAGGCAAATATTAACCTCAGAAGAAAGGTTTTCCTCAAGACCAGAGCAGGAAAGTAGAGAGTTACATTACACATCAAATCACCCCCTCCACCTCACTGCTAATGCAACTGCCCAGTTTTCAGGTAAGAGTCAGTTCACGGTCCCGCAGACGCCGCGGTGGGCCGGAGTGTGTGTGCGCGAACGCTATTTCCGGCACTCCTTCCGGCGCGAGTAGGCATGCACAGCTTTCCATTGGCTGCAGGAGCTTCCCGCAACCAATGGGAAACCAGCCAGCATCGTGGAAGGCGGTCCCTGCTCTGCTCCACTCTGGTTTAGCATGGTGCATGGGAGCCGACCAAGAGGGCAGCGGGGGTCCATCGGCTGGTTAAACGACCCCCATGGGCTGCTTGTGGTCCATGGGCCTTAGGTTGCTGACCCCTGGTCAAAACTATGGCTTAGCCCAAGTGCAAACTTGTAGAGAGGAGACTGAAGCTGCTTTGCTCTTCCTCCTCCAGTCCTGCCATAGGGCAAACCTTGGTGAGAGCTTGTGGTTTGCCTCAAATGAGACAAACCATGAGCCTGGGTTCAGATGACATACTAAGGCAACCTTTGCTCAGTGAAAGCAGAACTGGAGGAAGAGCAAAATCAATACACTCACCGCTATGGGAACCCCCACATTGGCATGTTCATGTTAAACTATGCTTTGGCTTAATGTTGCTTGCAAACCAAATTAATCTGCATTTTTTAAAAAGCCCACACTAAACAACGAACTAGACTTTTCATGCAAAGACCCATTTGGTGCCATGTGTAACTAGACCCCCAGAGAGGAAATTGCCATAGATAAGAAAGGGCACCTTGGAGTAAGTCACATTTAATACAATAGATCTTCCTTCCAGGCCAACATGCATAGGGTTTATTGCACACGTCCTCAAGAAACTTCATCAGGGCATGAAGAAGATCTCGAAGCCCAATGTGAGGATGTCACCGGCAGAGATATAACCTAAATAGCAGCAACCCTCGACCTGTGACGGCTGATGTTCTTATTTCAGCTGCGTCTCTGTATGTCTCTCCATGTGTGCCAATGCTTTAAAAATAAGAAAAGCCCTTGCATGACTTTAATCCAGTGGTTTATTGCAAAGCCCACAGAGACAAAGCTGCCTATAGTGAGAGATTTGCTTGGATCCTTCAGTCCAGTGATGCAGATACTTTGCCGTGGCAGATGGATGGGGGAAGGGAAAACACAGCTACCACATTGCCCTGTCTTTTCATGAACTTGATCCACAGTTGACTGACATAGGTATTTTTGCACCATCTGAAGCAACCTGGAATGTATAGCTTTGTAGAGACTTTGAGAAAAGAAGACCAGCTCATTCCAAAACCTTCTGAAAACCTGAACCACTGCCTGTCCAAAATTACGACTTGTAGGTGTGGCTGCTGTGTTCGACTCCAGAGGAACTTAAGCAATTGCATATTCACAGCGATCCTCCTGGGTTTTTCATGATCTCATTGTGAAAACAAACAAGAATCTCACTGAGGATCTATTGGAAACTGGGCCAGCCTTATCACGAGGCAGGGGGTATTCTCCAGAGTAGCCAGATGCGAAAGAGGAGATAGCCCCCCCCATCACCGCACCTCTAATAGTTGTGTAGAAGATGGAATTTCATGACAAGCTACCTATGATGAACATACGTCTTTGACACAATTCAGTGGTTTGTCTGAAGTGAAACAAACCATTAGCTTTGCTCACCTCAATTCAAAAAAGGTATTGTAGAGTTGGAAAAGGTTGGCAACCCAAATGATCAAGGGGCTGGAACAACTCCGCTATAAGGAAAGGTTGCAGGATTTGGGGATTTTTAGTTTAGAGAAAATGCAAGCAACCCCATACATTGTGCTGTTTTTCTTTTTTATATGCACTACACTGCAATACTGAAAACCTTAATAAAAATTATTACCAACCTCTCCCTTAAGCGTGCTTTAAATGTATGGTGTGTACACAGCCTTGATCTTTGTTCCACTTCACTAAAACATACTAAAACCACATAAGGTTTGTTAGCACAGCGATGTTAGACATCCCATTAGATGTCCCATCACTCATATGACAAGATCAAGTGATCATTTAATGGCGAAAACCAGAAACTCTTGCTTCTAAACCCAGTTAAATCCCATACTGAAAGTCTCTATGAATACCTGTTGAGGATCAAAATGCCTATATATTATTTTCATTAGAGTTAGATGTGATGGCAGAAAAAGTTTCAGCAGTAAGTCAAGGCAGGAGAATCTTGGACTATGCATGCACTGTCATTTACTCTGGCTCCAGTGCACTCCCACCACTGGTGTTTGAAGCTGGGTGCGCATGTTGTTAGCCACAATCCAGATCTGCCCTGCAGTTTCTTGAGAAATACTGCCGTTTAATGTGTCCCCCCCCCCTTCAAGGCAGCTTCTATCTGATTTGAAAACGTAAGCCACGTTCACTTCACAGTTAAGCCGAGGTGTGCACTTTTGAGACAGCCATTGTGCATGCTCATATGACAGCACATGAATAGGATTTGGAGGGGGTTGCAGGCACCGGAAAAGCAAGTGAGTGATGTGCAGTGGGTAAAGACAGCCCTGCCACCTCTCTGGTGTGCACCACAATGTGCAAATGCAATTCTGAAATGAAGCAGGGGAAACAACATTGCCGCATTTTAAACTGCTAATGTGTACATAGCCCTTTAAAAGTGTGTCTCTTCTCTTCTTCTCTCTCAGCTGAAGGAAACCATGCAAGGTTTCACAATGCAAGGTGGTTTTGTTTATTATGCCTATTTATATCAAGTGGACTTTTGTGCAGTCTATCAAGCCAAAGTACATCCCTGCAAATAAAGGCCTGGAAGGCTGGGGGTTGAGTTGGTCTGCGGCCTTCATTGTGTTCCCCTCTTAAGTGGTACAGCTTAGAAACACTGCCTGGACCGAACTTTTTTAAAGCATTAAAATTACAAGAGAGGGGTAAAAGAAGGGGGAACCCCTTTAAAAAGCCAAAAATTACATGAGCAGGGGTTCAGGAATGTATCCCATGACACCGATGAAATATTTGGATAAAAGGCAGCATACAAATGTGAAACATAAATAAATAATCATCTGTGCAGAACAACAACAGAAAAATCGCACAAAGAGCAAATATAAAGACAGATGGGGATGTGGCTAACAAATAGAGGTGGTATTTGGAATTCCCTCGGCTGTGCTAAAGAGAGCTGCTGGGCTGGAGTCTGGAGAGAATCAAGCTCACATCCTCACTCAGCCATGAAACTCTCTGAATGGTTTTGGGCCTTGCAGCCTAATTTACCATACCTTACAAGGTTGTTGCGATGATAACATTAGGAAAATGGGAGAACCATGTACTCAAGAGTCCCTTGGAGAAAAAGCAGGAATACACATGTAATAAAGATAAATCAATAGAACCCATTAATGCCAATAATGGCTTTAATCAGGAGTGCTGCTTGGTACTTAAAGGACTCAAGGCACAGGTCCAGACACCAATTTGCATACCCTAATTTATATGTTATGGATGCCTCTGGGAAATTAAGGCGGTGGGTGTCTGTGGGGTTTCATCAGCACAGCGCTTTGCAGACTGTCCAGCTGCCTTATAAGCAAATTATTTTTTAAAAGTTTAATTGGGGGAATGGGGAGAGGCAGGAGATCTGAGGTCTGCAACAAAAGACCCAGGGCTTGGGCCCCTGGGCCACCTCCTAACAATGCCTCTGGTTTTATTACCCTAAACTGTGTTATTCCTTGATTTGAACAGACTGGAGGGGCTAGCTATCCATGTGCAGGGCGGTGTTGTTGTTGTTTTTTATGTGGGGAAGTGTTCGGCCCAGCAACCCTTCTTCCAGGCTAAGTAGGTATAATCTTAGAAGGACAATATCGTGTAGCATTTTTTTCAAAGCTTTGACTCTGTTTCACTTTTAAGGCAATGTTCCTAGAGAACAGGCATCACACAGGGAACATTGCGTCCATCAAGCTTGTCATTTGAAACAGCAAGCTTGGGGATTCCCTTTAGGAATAGGAGAGAAATTTGATTCCGTTCACATTTAAAGCTAAACTTATCCAATTCACAATTTCCAAAACAATACGAGAACCAAAACACACCCATCCTTCAAAGTTTGCTGTTCTCCAACCAACCCATGTGTACAAAAAATGATATATTGGGGGAAAGTGTCCCTAAACATGAATATATTAGTGAAGACTACACATAAAAACACATTATAATGGGCAAAATTACTTGCAAAAGCAGAGGAAGAATGAAGGCTGGGAGAAGAGCAGAGAGAAGAAACACCAACATTTCGCCGATGAAAATAGGGGCCACAGATCCTAGGGCTTGCTGATCAAAAGGTTGGCGGTTTGAATCCCCACGATGGGGTGAGCTCCCGTTGTTCAGTCCCTGCTTCTGCCAACCTAGCAGTTCGAAAGCACCTCAAAGTGCAAGTAGATAAATAGGTACCGCTCTGGCAGGAAGGTAAACGGCATTTCTGTGCACTGCTCTGGTTCACCAGAAGCAGCTTAGTCATGCTGGTGTTGTAAATAAAAATATGCCCTTTTCCCTTATGGGGTATCCAAGAGCCCATATAGAGTCCTTACATAGGTTCCCTATTGGTAGGAGAAAATAACAGAGGCCAACCAGAGAATATTGAGAAGCAAAGCAGCTAGTAAGCTTGATCTTTATTGATCTGTTGCAACAGGGTACCCCCCTCACACGCAGGAGAGGAAGAGGACCCAGAACAATAGCCTGCAAGGCCTTATAAAGACTTTTGAAATTCCCCTTCTCTAGATCAGGACCAACCCCAGAAACATTATGCATACATCACAGAAGGGGTGTGACCTAAGACCACCCCTCAGATACATCCCACCTACATCAGAAATTTAAATGTTGTTTTTCTCTTCTCCTTGTTTATCTCCTGTCTAGCAGGTTCCTTGATTGGATTTTCTGGGGAGCCTGGCCATTCTTTTGTAATGCTAAAATACTTATTTCCTGGGCCAGGTCACAGGCTCACACCTTATTCAAACACAGATTAAAGGAAGAGACAATGGGGGAGGCTTTTCCATTTTTAACCTTGCAGAGAAAGGATTTGGTCAGTTTAGGAATCAAAATGGTTCCAGGTCTGCCTTCCTGTACTGATCCATGTATGTGGAGTTATGAACATTACTATATATCTAAAACCATAAAATTCCTATCACAATTTCCCCCCTTTGGGGCTAGAATTTTTCTTAAAAATTTTTGCCCCACAAATAATAACATTGTATGTTGTAAATGGATGTCTTTGTATGAATATATCATAACACATGTTGCGTTTTGCTACTAAATTACTTGTGGCATTCTAACACTTTGGGAGAGACCATTTACTCAATAGTGTTCTATGCTTTACACCTAGCAGGAAGGTAAGGTCCACTAATGACTGAAAAGTGCAGTTTGCTTCCCCCCCCCGCCATTTTTGTGTTCTCAGGTGTCAAGGTAGCTCTTCTGTGGTCTCACACTGACATAGTGCTACAGCAACACATCTTGTCTGTTGAATCCCCTCAGGGCTTTCATTTAACCATGTCGCCTGGCATTCACCATAGCTGGCACAGGTTTTGGGCATCTCGTGAGGGAGAGGTCTTCGCCTTGGCCTTTAGCTATGGGATTTTATTATAGGCTGTGGTCTTGGGCTCATGAGAAGTTGCTCACTTGCACTTAAAGGACCAAAAAGCTAATTGCAGCCTGGATACACTTGCCCAATTCAAACTGAGTCCAATTTGAATTTATCTTGCCCCATGGTTCTCAAGTCTTCAAACCAATCTGTTAAAAGAAAACCATTCTTAACAAGGGCACTTTGTCCAAATAAGTCAATTTAACTCTATAAGGAATCATTCCTGCTAAACCAAAGCATATCCACCTTCATGTACCTGGTGTTTTATGGATCCAGAAGTTTGTCATTGGCAAAAAGAGGTTTAACACATATTAAAATGGATAGGGAAAGTTGGCAGAGTGCCAGGTGGAACAATGTGGTTATAAATTGATCTAAACATTGGACTACACAATAGTGTGAGCTATTAGAAAGTATAAAATGCATGAGAATTCTCCATTGGTGTGTAAGCAATAAGACATTAAACATAAAAACAGTTACACACAATAAATTGCCCCCCTTTGTGGAAATCACACTGTCAGACACATTTCAACATTCTTACATAATAACACATAATACAAAACAAAATAATTAAATATCTGTTGCATATCTTGACACAATTGTGATCTTTTACGTATGTATCTTTTGAATCCTGGAGCACAGTCTTAAGGTTCAAAAGTGGGAAAATGTCCTTGCAATTCAACTCCTCCCCCCTTTGTCAGGTCCACTCCCCCCTTTGGCAGTCTATATCCTTTGAAAGAGATAGCTGTGGGCACTTTGAAAACTCTGTTGTTGCTGGTCTTGTGATGGGTTGACTGAGTTGAGGGGTTGTTGCTGCTCATCATTGCACATCTGTAGAAGTGATATCCTGTAAGGGGCAGGGTTTTGGGGTGACTTAAAAACACAGTTAGACAAGAAGGATGTCCTCCAGTTTCCATGGGAAGCTGCAAATAATAAAAAATCTTAGCACATTAAGCATTTTATTTTTTTCAATATTATTATCACATTTCCACATAATTACTGTTATTATCTGCTAAGTTTGTTTGCTTTCCTTCACTTAATTTTTGTTGTTGTTGTTCTTTTCATATTATAAAATAAAAAATTACTCCACATGTATAGAAAGAGAACTGTAAAAATACAAAGGTAAAAAAATAAAAAGAAAGCAAAAAATTAGATTACCAGTTAGATGAAAATGGACTTGACACAAAGACATCAGATTCAGAAAATAACTATTATTAAATAGTACAAAGATATTATCAAAAGCACACAGATTACTACTGGACTGGGGGGGAAAAGGGAAAACAATGGGGAAAACTTAAAATTCACCATGTGCTATCCAATAAAAGAACTTCATGAAACTGACTTTCAACATGTGATGAACATGTCCCCAAAGTAAAACACACACACACAAATGACCTATGAGGAACCAAAAATAAATAAATGCTAAGACACACAATTAATAAGCAACCTGAAGTAACCTGAAGTAATCTGTTTTGGCATTCTAACATCACAAATGAAAATAAAAGTGTTTCTTGATGTGACATCAGCTGTAATGTTAATAGCGGAATATTGGGAAATGAGTTAATACCAATAAAAATGAATGGCAATTTAAAGTTGTGCAGGTACCTTGCACTAGCCAAAATGACAGAATTAGTAAGAAATGCTCAAACAATGTTTGGTTGTGCTTCGATTAACTTCATAGACATCATGGAGAAACTGATTAAATAAATGAAAACAGATTATTTGTAACTTAAAGTGTCAAAGCCACAAAGAGATGGATGGAAATCAACTAATATAGCAGGGATTCAGACTTGTTTTGCTGAACAGAAAGAAAGTGACTGTTTGGCTTTAAGGGAAGAAAGACAAAAGAAAAACAAATGCAATTTCTTTTTATAGAGTATTTAAATCACTGTTTGCATCCCCTCATTATCATTTGTGCTGTGGGAGAAAAGAAAGGACACTCTGTTGAAAGGGAAAATTATTTCATGTGAGAGGTCTGTCAGGAAATGCTGTTCCTAAAATGCATAGGCATATACACACCTGTTGAAAGGGAAAATTATTTTATGTGAGAGGTCTGTCAGGAAATGCTGTTCGTAAAATGCATAGGCATACACACACACACACACACACACACACACACACAAAAAAAAAAACTGTTATAAAATTTTAATCCCATGGGGGGGGGAACTACTCAAGAGAGGAACTCACAGTGGGAGTGCTTTGATATTTACCTGTGAAAAGAATTTGGCATGTCCAGTACTTCACTCTTTTGTATTAAGTAGCCCTTGGAGCAAAACACATTAAGGTTTCTCCCTGCAGCACACTGCTCTCCAAACCTTCTCTCTCCCCCCTTCCTTTCTCTCTCTCTCTCTCTCTCTCTCTCTCTCTCTCTCTCTCTCTCTCTCTCTCTTTAAGCTGATCTAGCCTCTGTGCATGTGCAGAGTTCATGTCTCAGCAAACCTTTTATACCATTGAAAATGTTGCATCTTTTGGCTCAATTAGAATAAGGAAGGGAAAGGTAAGGAGTAGATTTTAAAAATAGGGTTAGATTTTAAAACAAAAAAGAGAAACTCAAAGCTAGCAATTTCAGCCCAAGCAAACTGAGACTGCTTCCTTTATGTACAGGAAAGGGCTAATATCCCTCTGGCCATTCGCGGAACAATCAACCGCTCTCTTATTTATGAGTAAAAATGGCCAGGTAAGGAGTGGTTTTTTAAAATAGGGTTAGATTTTAAAACAAAAAAGAGAAACTCAGCAATTCAAGTATTCACCATTCAGCCCAAGCTTCCTTTATGTACAGGAAAGGGCTAATATCCCTCTGGCCATTCGCGGAACAATCAACCGCTCTCTTATTTATGAGTAAAAATGGCCAGAGCGTTAGAATTCATAGGATTTTTTAACATTCTCAGTCATTTCAGCCTTACCATTTGCAGACAAATTTTACTGCCCCTTTATTTACAGGATTGGTCAAGGCGCATTCTACTTGACTATATGAATTTTTATGTGCTTAAACTTTTAATAGACTTTTAAGTTTGATTTTTTTTTTTAATAGTAGACAAAATGATAAATACTGTAATCACTCAACTGCCTGATATCACCAGTTCTGCTTCAAACATCATGGCTTCACCTCACACCTTTTAAAAAAACAAAGAGCAAATCTGGGCTGAATTTCAACTCATCAGCTACAAATTGGGAAAGTTGAAAGGGACCTGGGGTCATCTAGTCCAACCCTAAAATACAGGGTTCATAGCAAGATTTGTACTACCAGAAACACACACATTCACCTCTCACCTTTAAAAACAAAGAGCAAATCTGGGCTGGATTTCAACTCGTCAGCCACAAATTGGGAAAGTTGAAAGGGACCTGGGGTCATCTAGTCCAACCCTAAAATACAGGGTTCATAGCAAGATTTGTACTACCAGAGAGACACACATATACTTATGTACACAGACACAACTGGGGAAGAGACCACAAGCCATGCGCCTATCATGTACTAAGGAAGAGGAAAATAAAAGTACCCAACCCTTTTAGCAGATCTTGAAGCTAGTTTGAGTGAGTGTTTACTTCCTTAGACTAAAGAGTGCAAGTTCCTATATAAATTATCTTTAAAGACTGAAGTGAACATTTTTCCTAAGATAGGGAGAGGATCTCTTATAAAGCATAGTTAAAACAGCCATAGATTTGATTTAAAAGGAATACAAAAGTGGCAATTTTTCCTGAACTTGCAGAGGAATAGTAAGCCTAATCTATGCCCCCCCCCTTTGCAGTTTCCTTTAAAGGAAGCTTACTCGGGAGTAAATTTACCTGGCACAGAATAAGAAGGAGAAGGGAAAAAAAACAAAAAAAACCTGAAAGAGACAGAATGAAACTAGGGGGGGCATTTTCTAAGAAAAGAGGCCAGGACGTATCAGGAGCCTTACAATAACTCTTCTGTCCAACCAAATCAAAGTTAAAACTGGACTCACATATTTTTCTTAGAAGGAACACCATACTTTCATAGGCATATGCTTAATGAAGTACATACAAGGAGGAAGACTCTTTTGAGCCTCTCTCAAATAACGAACATTTGCACACTTCATTCTCATTTTTTGTCTTTTTTAAGATTGATAAGGCCCAACATGGCTTTCTTAGATTTAAAATTTTGAAGCAAGCTTGCATTTTTATTTTAGATGGCACATTTAAGATAAGCAGCTGCTGGATGTTACCTAAGTACAATTTAAACACTGGAAAAACGCTTCTTAAACACAAATTGAAGGGGACTGTCAGAGTCCAGGCGGGAAGTAAGCACCAACTGGGCTTCTTTCCCATCAGGAGTCTGTGGGTTCATTTCTTTTGATTGAGGTGCACTCATTTTAAGAATTTTTTTTAATAGCGCTAGCTTTTACTGCAGTCAGGGTTTTATCCCCACTTTTCAGGAAACACAATAAATAACCCACAGTACACTCAATTTGGACAACTCCGAGAATTAGTACTGTGACACACCGCCGTTCGTCTGGCCTGACTTACTAGGCTGGTACAGCTGTTGGCCTTTCCTGGCTACTAAGCTAACAGTGCGGTCAGCGATCTCAACCCCCCCCCCTTTGGTCATTACTCAGCCAGGGAGCCCACAGCAACCTCCTGCCTCTTACAATCTTACCTGAGAGTTCCCTACTGGACGCTTGCGTAGCGCAGTGCCAGATTGGGACTCAGAAATGACAAAGAAGGAAAGGAATCAGGTGCCCTTGCTTTCTCTGCTCACAGGTCATCTCTAACAAAGATCGCCATGGCAGAGGTGCGGCTGCACCTGGGAGTTATAGTTTTGGGAATTATAGTTTTCAGTGCAGAAGAAATTGCACAACCTTTCTGGGCAAAACTCCGAAGGAATAGGTTGGCATACAGAGTTAAGTGGAAGAAATCACACACAACCTTTGCCTGGGCATACTCCGAAGGGCTAGGGCTGGTGTTGAGATTGAGGGGACAGAAAGGAGAAGGCAATTTTTAGATGAGGAAAAAAGTAGAAATTTTAGATTTGAAGGGAAAAGGAAGAATTAAAGAATTTTGGTTGTTGTGGTTTAGAGACCCCAACCCACTACCCGTGTTTCCTACTTAATACTCACTTCCGCATGCGCTGTTCCTGGTGATCCCACGATGTCTTGACTGGTTGTTTAAGGCCGGCCTGATCAAGATTTGCTTCCTCTGGTTAGCCCCGCTGAACTCCAAGTTATTGCCAGACCCTGGGACCGATGGAAGACTGGTTATTCCTCCTGGCAAACTGCCTGGTGCGCGCTGGATAACCAGTCCTTCCTCGTTTCCAGAATCCGGGTAACCAAAAGTCCCTTCGTGCGTGGTCGCCATCTGTTGTAAATAAAAATATGCCCTTTTCCCTTATGGGGTATCCAAGAGCCCATATAGAGTCCTTACATAGGTTCCCTATTGGTAGGAGAAAATAACAGAGGCCAACCAGAGAATATTGAGAAGCAAAGCAGCTAGTAAGCTTGATCTTTATTGATCTGTTGCAACAGGGTACCCCCCTCACACGCAGGAGAGGAAGAGGACCCAGAACAATAGCCTGCAAGGCCTTATAAAGACTTTTGAAATTCCCCTTCTCTAGATCAGGACCAACCCCAGAAACATTATGCATACATCACAGAAGGGGTGTGACCTAAGACCACCCCTCAGATACATCCCACCTACATCAGAAATTTAAATGTTGTTTTTCTCTTCTCCTTGTTTATCTCCTGTCTAGCAGGTTCCTTGATTGGATTTTCTGGGGAGCCTGGCCATTCTTTTGTAATGCTAAAATACTTATTTCCTGGGCCAGGTCACAGGCTCACACCTTATTCAAACACAGATTAAAGGAAGAGACAATGGGGGAGGCTTTTCCATTTTTAACCTTGCAGAGAAAGGATTTGGTCAGTTTAGGAATCAAAATGGTTCCAGGTCTGCCTTCCTGTACTGATCCATGTATGTGGAGTTATGAACATTACTATATATCTAAAACCATTGTCTACGGACAAACGCAGTCTCCCTTGGCCAGTAAAGCAACCCCAGAGTCGTCCGCAACTGGACTTAACAGTCAGGGGTCCCTTTACCTTTACCATTCCATCTATCATTTCTCCAGTGAAAATAGGGACATCCTAAGGAAAAGTGGGACATTCTAGGATCAATTCAGAAACCTGGGCGGCTGCTCTAAATCAGGGATGTCCCTGGAAAATAGGGACACTTGGAGGGTCTGCCATGGTACACCTGCATCAGCTCAACCAGATGCCTTCATCTGACACAAGTCCAATAAAACATGTCTCTCCCATGCCCTGCCACAGCAGGTACTGTAACTCTCAAGTGCTTTGACTTCGCTCCTAGGCACACTATTGCCTCTTGAGACAGACAAATGGCAACAATACAAAAATGTGTTTATTAGGAGAAATTAACACAAAAATGCTGCAAATTTTTCATGAGGTTTTTTGTTTTAAAGAAACATCGCAGAAATGTGGAGAACTGAATTTAAGCTTGCAAAATGAGAAAGTGAGAAAACTGAAATGGGCAGATCCTTTCATCCAGTTTCCTCCCGAGTAGATCCCCTCACAGATAATCGTATCCTGGAGGGAACAAACAGCAGCAGCCTAAATCTGACTTCTGAGTAAACACGCACAGGATGTACTGTTAAGTCCGTTTATGTGTATCTGGGATACAGATCTGATTTTAAAAGCCAGACTTCCCTGGGCTTTTGGGGGGTGGGGGACTAGCTGCTCCCTCTTCCTTGTGTTTCCGATTTGCTTGGCAAGCTGCAATCTCTTTCCCTTAATCCTACAGCTCCCCTACTAGGCAAAGCCCTATAAATAGCCTCCCAGCACACGCCTCCCCCTCCAAACGGAGCCCAGCTGCCGCCGCCGCCATGTTCTCGGGGCTTGGCTTTCCCGGTTCACTCGCGTCAAAACTTCCACCCTGCTGATGTCACAGCTTCATTTGCATTCCGGAGGGGGGGGGGAGCTCGGCCAATCGGGAGCGTGCGGGCTGGTGACGCCTCGGTTTCCAAGCGTATTAAGAGCCCTGCGCTCAGCCCGAGCCCGTCGAAGCCAACCAGCGGGCTGGGGAGAGCGGCGGACGTGAAGGGAACCTCCACCAAAGACCATCGTTAAGCAGCAGCAGCAGCCGCGGCGGCTTCCGCGGGGAACGGACTGAGCCCAGGCTGCGCTGCCATTGCCTCTTGCCGACCCGCACGTTCTCTTAAAAACAGCCCGGAGCCTTAAAGGGACCGCCTCGACCTCGCCACAAAGCCAGCCATGAGCCAAATCCAGCGCTGGAATGGGAGCTGCGTTAGCAACTGCAGCCGGGCGGACATGGTGCCGGAGATCGCCGCCGCCGTGGGCTTCGTGTCCAGCCTCCTCCGCACCCGCGGCTGCGTTAGCGAGCAGCAGCTTCAGGTTTTCAGCGGGGCCCTGGAAGCGGCGCTCACAGGTGAGAGGACGGAGCCCCCTCCGAAGGATAAGCGGGGATGTCTTTCTCTCTTGGACTCATGGTGGGGTCAGTTTCCTGGGCCAGGTTACTTTTCCCCGTCGCTGAACAAGTGAGGGACACCCACCGGTCTGCTGCGATCTCTTGTCTTTCCTCCCCACCCCCGTCAATTTTCTAGATTTCAGCATCCCTAGGAAAAATCTTGGGTCACTTAGTTCAGGTTATGTCTCTCTTCTCCCCACCCCACCTCCCAAAGCCAAACGCAAAACTTTTTTTATATATTTTATTCCTCACCTATAGCTGCATAAAGATGCAGTGGTTGGAGAGAATTACCGGTACCTCCGCTTCGGTGGGAGACTTTTTTGTTTCTAGCAAAGCATTCTCTAACTGGGTATATCATTGCTGTAATAATAAAAAATTCAGACTGGAAAGCATCAACACAATCTGTTGGCTGTGCTTTCTCCCTTCTCTCTTCCTCTCCCCCTTCCCACGTTAATGTTATGACATCAGACAAAAACTTTTTTGAGCTACAAGGGTGTGGGAGAGGAGAGCTCTTTGTTCTTGTCAAAGAGGAAGCTTGATAGTGGCAGAAGCCACTAGAAAGTTCGTTTTGTGCAATCTTTGCCCCAAAGAACTGGAAGAATCAGAAGGGCATGCTAGTTAATGGGTTCTGTGGAGGAGATCTGAACCCCTTCTGTGGAGGAGATCTGAACTCCTGGGAACTACATGGCTTTGTCTGAAGCAACTAGTGTCAATAGTTGTAGAGAATCTTGGCTTATAGTTAAGTTTTTTTCTACAGCTGCTTGAAGCAGAGGTGTAATTCTTCTGCCATAAACTTAATAGCCATGGTGTTTGTGCTTTTTGGATAATTTACTCTCCCGAAGTGCAATCCCAGACACCTTTACTCAGAAGTGTATCTCCACTGAGTTTAATGGCACTAACACTTAGGAGCTGCTAGCAACTGAGTAGCCTCTATTGAGAAGGCTATCTTAATCACTGCCCCTCTATTGTGTTACTGGATATATAATGCAATTAGAAGGATTTTCCTAACAAATTAATTAGGGGATAGAGCTGTACTGTCAGTTTGGGGTACAGAGGTGAGGATTGCCAGGGATGCATGCTAATGACGTTGTCTGCCAAGGAGCTTTAAGTGATTAGTAAAGTACTCTGGCTAATGCATCAGTTAAACCTCCTGGAAACTTCAGTGCTTGGCTTTTAGGTTCTTGGTACTCCTGACAAAAAACACACAAAAAACACTTCCTTACTGCCAAGCCTCAGAACTTGTCCACAACTATTCCTGTAACTCCTTTTTTATATTCCTCATGGGAAATGATGGTTGAGTTGTCAATGGGGGAAAAAAGCCCATCTGAACTCAAAGCAGCTTATTAGAACAAACCTTTTATGGTGCTAGGACTTGGTCTGTGTAAAAGGTTTGCCTTAATGAATTTTTGAAAAGATTGAGAGCATATGGAAGTTGAAGTCAGGATGATTGATGTCAAAGTCTGTATCAAACTGAAGGCATAGGATGGGAGCCCAAATAAAACGCCAAGCTAGCAGCTGTACATTGCTTTGTGTAAAATGTCTCTTGTGTTTCAGCAACTATTCACTGTGATCACTTACCATTGTTGGTGTTTCTTTTTGTGCCCTTGCAGAGCATTATAAACATCACTGGTTTCCTGAGAAACCCTTCAAAGGTTCTGGCTATCGCTGCATCCGTATCAACCATAAAATGGACCCTATCATCAACAAGGCAGCTAGCCAGATTGGACTCAACCTCCAGCAGCTATATCAGCTCCTGCCCAGTGAACTCACACTCTGGGTGGACCCTTATGAGGTATCCTACCGGATTGGTGAGGATGGATCCATCTGTGTTCTATATGAAGCACCTGCAGCACCTGTGAGCTCCTATGGGATGCTCACCTGCAAAAATCAGATGATGCTGGGGCGCACCAGCCCTTCCAAAAGCTACATGATGACAGTCTCCAGCTAAGCACTCCCCGTTGTCCTTACACTGCCAAGACATGGGCTACTGTATACCTCACCTGAGGATGTATTTTTTTAAAAATGAAGAGCTATTTATATTTTTTTTAAAAAGAGAAAATCCAAAATGAAATCAAATAGTAGGCACCACTCTTCCGTGGAGTGGTGTTGAGGTGCCTTTTTAAAAGCTGTTGCAAGCTTGCGAGTCTATTTAAAAAAAAAGCCAATATCTACCTAATTGGTGTTGGATGACAATTCTGGAGGGTTGACCTACCTACCTGGGAAATGCAGGGTTGGAAACAAAAGGGGGGTGGGGCAGGGCACAGCACTTTTCAGCAGTGACTAACTATGGGGTAAGTGCTACAACAACTGTGAATCTAAAGGCCAGGATGGTAGTACGTAAGTCATGAACCCTACATGTTGAGATCAGGGTGTCATGGCCTCATTCTAGCTGTGACAGTTTTCCTTAAAAGTCCATTCATTTTTATTAAACTGATATACAAGTTCTGCTTCACCACCAGCTTCACCCACTATCCTAATCTGAGCAATTCCTTCTGCTTTTTCATGGCTTACAAGCATTTTACTAAAACACAGTCTCAATGATAGCCACTTTCTTTGGTCTATTGGGTGTTGAGTTTCTTAAGTGCCAGCCCATCTTTTTGCACAAAACTTGATTTCTTTCTTTCTGCACCGCATCCTGTACCTCATGCTCATGCAAAATTCCAGTTGGCACACAAATGTGTGGTTTCTAAAATCATAGGATTTGCTTGGGGAGGAGAACCAGGATCTGGGCTGAATCACTGGCTGGTTACTCTAGCAGTCAACTCCCATAAAACAAAAAAGTGCAATGGTCAGGCCAATGTGAACTAACCTACCTACTGGGAGATGGCCTTGATCAGGGTTTTATCTGTTCTGATGCCTTTATCTTGACCTTGTAAAATTCCTGACTATGCTGCCAATAACTGCTGAGAGGTGATTTCAAAACCAGGGCGCTTAACTTTTCTTTTTTTTTAAAGACCAACATCTTCAGAGCACAAGGTGTTCTTGGTTTTTCTCTTGCTTTGAAGGGATGACTGCTTTGCCATCCCCAGAGCTTTTCCTCCTCTGCCTTTCGTGAATTGAGTTCTCAAGACACTGTGCAATATATTTTCCTAAAATTTGGGCACTCTGGAGGAGGAGAGGCTTCTGAGGGACATTTTTCTGTTCTCGAAGCAGCTGTTAACTTTTCAAAACATTTTCTCACACAACTCTTAAGATGTTTTGTGCTCAAGTGTATGAATGTTTGAACAGGGAAATCTCAGCACCGCAGTGGCATACCATTGAAGGGGCATTGTACAGAATAGGGTTTTTTTTAAAGACCACCTTTTTCAAAAGCCGGAACCTGCCAGGAAGTTCTCCTGGGCAACCTCTATTGAGATGGATAGAAGTTTAACAAGAGTGTCAACTACACAGTTCCTATTCACTTCAGTTGGGTTTGCATGGGGGGAACTTCCTTGCACCCCAAATTTTCTAGCAGGTGCATCAGCCCATCTGTGAAATCATTTTCATTTCTTCAAGCTCAATATGTGAAGCTTCTAGTGTTTGAGCATCAGACCCTCCAGTCAATAAATGCAAAGGTTGTAAAGCACTAAGGGTCCCCTATAAGCTTAAAAGATGTGCTGCCACTCCGTTAGCATACTTGTGCAATATTTGGTAGCATGACAAGGGGAACACTTTCTGCACTGTAGCTTTCCCCCCCTCCGAGGAAAGATTCTGTTCAAAGTCTACCTGGGAGGTTTGTTCCTTATCTGGTGCATTGAAAACATGATACGAGTGGGAACTGTAACATGTCCAGGAAAAGAAAAGTTTGTTTTGCTACACTCCCTGCCTCTACATGGAATTTCCCTAATGCCAGTACTTCTTTGGCTTGCCAGGTTGGCATGATCAATGCAACTCTGTTTAAATGTATCTTAGTATTTCCACTTATTCCTTCTTTACCAACGAAGGGTGCTTCTGAAAAAAACAAGCTCTTATTCCATCTCCTTTGTTCCCCCCCTCCCCAACATCTTTGAAGGATTGATTGAGGGAACAGAAAAGGTTACCAAATATCATGCTATTGTACCAGGCATGGAATCTAGTATTAAGATTTTTGTTGTTAGCATTAAGCCAACCAAATTTGGCCAAAATCTGTTTTGTAACGTGCATGTAAAAGCTGTGAATTGATGTATGCTCTTTGTTGCCTTCTGACTACAAGCCTGACACAAACTGTTGCAGTGCTGACTAGCTGTGATTTAGGAACAGCTTATGGAGTGAGTGTGTGCCCTTTCCTCCCTTTCTTTTCAAAAACGTTTGCAAAACTTGAGCTGGACTGTTGAGCGGGACCTACTTTTCATAATTGGTGAAAATAATACAAAGTTTGTAAGCTATTTTGTGTTGGGGGGATGATTATTGTACAATAGTGTTTTTATATGCAAAATGTACAGATATATTGAAAAATGTACACTTTTGTTACTTTAATAAAAATGTAGCAATTTAAATACGTTGCTGGAAATAATCCGAGGCACTGGCTCATTCTTTGCAATAAGGGGTCCAACCTATCTGGCTCTTAAATAAAGAGCATTGCAACAATGCTGTTCCTACTCAGAGTAGGCCCATTATAGTCAACAGGCATAACTAACTTGGGCTTGTTAGTTGCAATGGGCTAGGATCCTACTGTGAGTAGGGCTTAGTTGATTGACTGCAACACTATGTCTAGAATCTCATCATTTTGTGTTTGAAATATTGTTGATTAAGGTAATATTGTAGAAAAAGGATGGGGATCTTCAGATGATGATGGTGGTGATAGACCTGCCAATTTCCATCAGCTCCAGCAGAGATGTTGCAAGTGGTAAACCAACAATAGATTCCCCACCCCTGTTATAGAGCTGTCATAGTTTGCTGGTTATATCTCCCATTTTTTTCCTCCATCCTCCTATGGGCCTCTGGTCAATCTGTTTTTTCAAGACACTGTACCCATATCTCAAACAGTTCTTGGGACCACCAGAAATGCACAGAAGCAGCCCTAACAGGGATTTATGATGGATTTATAGTTACTGTGTGCCTTCAAGGCAAGGCCAGGGGAGGGGAGGTTCAGGGCTCTACTTGGCCAATGAGCAGGACAGCCCCCTCTCACCTCCCCACAGCAGGGCTAACCTGCCACATTTTGAAGTGAAGTAATACATGTGGCTATTGAAAGAAGCGTTTCTGTGTCGCCTAACTATGCCAGTGGATAACATTTTAGGTGGATTATTTGTAGTAAGTACGAAGATGCAATAACGGAATTTAAGGAGTTAGTACATCTGAATCATACACCTCATTCCAAGTGTTCTAAAAAATGTAGGGCTGCTTGTGGATGGTGTCGTCCGAATACCTTGTGCTTTGCGAGGGGAAGAGGCAGCAGGGATGTGGGTAGCAGTTGAATGGGTTGCATTTAGCCAGCTGTGCTTGAGGGTATGCTGTGATGGCTCCCAGGACTAAAGGCACTGCAGAGCCCTTCCAGGTACCAAGGGGACAAGTGATGCTGGCAAGGAAACAGCTCTGCAAGGTTGTGTGCTCAAATGCAGAACAGGTGCTGATTGCTTCCCATAAATAATGATGATGATGGTGATGATGATGATAAATGAAATGTGCCAGTTGTTACACTAGACATGATCTCAAAAGACAGTTGCTTTCCAAGTGATCTGACTTCTGCCTTACAAGGACTGCCTGTATTGCTATCTGTCCCCAGTTTGCCAAGTCTTAAAGGGTTTCATGGAGGTCCGTGGAGTTTGGTCCCCCATCCCTTGGCCAAGCTACTATGATCTCTACCTTTATTTTATTTTTATTAATTTCATTTTTCTACATGTTAAAACAACATAACTTGCAACAAACACGTCAACCTCATTGCTTAAAAATACCACTTTTTTACAGTTCACTCCAAAAAAAATCTTTCCACATATTATTTTTACATTTTACCGGTAACATGTACTGAGATTTCTTTTTAAAAACACAGTGCTCTAATGGAGTGTTTTGAGGGGACAGATTGGACTTTTTAACAAAACAAAACAAAAGAGTTGGGAGAAGCTGCATTTCCCTAATCAGTTGTCAAGGAAATGACAGGCAGGAGTCTATGTTTAATGCCATCCTTCATGACTCTTACTTCCTTGCCAAGGTTATGCAATTTCAAAGTAATTGGCTGAGAAAAGGCTGGGACATCGTTCTCCAGAAATAGCAATTCCAAGAACACAGTATGAAATGAAAAGAATATTGGATGCCCAGTTCTAGTAGCATAAAAGAAAGCAAAGCCTTTGTCCCACTTTAATAAGGATCTTATTCTTTCAGGTCATATTTCTCTTGTGCTTTAGATTATTCAACTAAGTGAGTTCTGGCACATTCAGGGTGTTCTGAATTTGATCCAGAAGAGCAAAGGCAAGTTGGACTTACCTCAGAATCTAATTGCACCCTTAAAGCAAAAGTAATCTCAATCTCTGGACTTTGGATAATAAAACTGAACCAAAATAAAATCATAATAACAGTGGCACCTGTCTTGGGACAAAAGATAACAGTGTGTGATTGTAAAATGGCAAATGCATTACAAGATTAAAGCAGGCACGAGCAGAAGAATCTAAATGTGTGTATGTGTGCTTCAATATTTATACCTTTATTAAAATATGACCATACAGTATTGAAAATAAACATTTATCTAGATCTGCCATTACTATATTAGATATATACATTCTAGTCTCTTGTAAAAGTCAATTTGATCACAGAAATGATATCTTATAGTCCTTACAACATGACCAGTCTTCAGCCACTGGTGGATTTGGATTTTTTCATTTGTATGCTAATTCTTTTCTTGCAGCCATGAAGAAGGTTTGCTGTCTGGATCCTACATCAGTAATCTGTGTGATTCCTTTCAGATAGCACAATAATAGCACCAAAGGATCTATTTAACGTGAATTTACTGTAGTGCAATATCCAATCAGTAGCATTTGTACAATGCTGAGTCCTGAGATACTGTGCTTAAACCACTTTGCCTGGGAAAGTTTGTGCCAACTCACCTTCATTTTATAATGTACAAACATGCGAGTAAACAAAAATCACCTATTAACATTAGCAATCTGGCATGATGCCTAGGGGGAGCCTGTTGTCCTCTGTTTTTGCCCTCTCTTTCTGACTTGTTCAGTTAATTTTTGCCATGATTTGTTGTGGTACAAATAACACATTGCTTGGTGAAAGTTTGGGGTTTTGATCCAGGTTGCTGTTTTATTATTAGGGTTGTATTTGCCCCAGAGAATGAAGGCCCATTGTACCATAAAGGTAAAGGTAAAGGGACCCCTGACCATTAGGTCCAGTCGTGGCCGACTTTGGGGTTGCGGCGCTCATCTCACTTTATTGGCCGAGGGAGCTTCTGGGTCATGTGGCCAGCATGACTAAGCCGTTGCTGGCAAACCAGAGCAGTGCACGGAAACGCCGTTTACCTTCCCGCCAGAGCAGTACCTATTTATCTACTTGCACTTTGACGTGCTTTCAAGCTGCTAGGTTGGCAGGAGCAGGGACTGAGCAACGGGAGCTCACCCCATCGCGGGGATTCGAATCACCGACCTTCTGATCGGCAAGTCCTAGGATCTGTGGTTTAACCCACAGCGCCACCCATGTCCCATAAACTTGAGCTAATCGCTCTCACACAAACCATTTTGGCACAGTACTGTTAGCATCATGCATATTTGCAGCAATTTAGCTCTTCAAAGGGCGGTGGGGGAAATAAAAGCTCTTTTTAACACTCTCCACTACTACATATGCAGGTATTTGAAAGATCCTGAGCTTGTAAGAGAGCTTTTAAAATAGTGGCTGATTACCAAGCAATCATGTAGATTCCAGAACTCTACTTAGAATGAGATGCACACCCTCCAATTGACCCAAGTGCCTGATATAAAAGCTATGTTTGGGAGAAGTTTCTCAGGTGATGAGATGATTCACCATCATTTACATTGAGTCACTGGCAATCAAGATGACAAAAAAGATTGCAGCTGTATTATTATTGCTGTTGGTGCATGGTTAATTGCGTCTACACAACAATCACCATGATACCACGACTCTATAATAAATAACAACATTTAATTTGCCAGCGGTTGTGTTTCAGCTGGCATAAGAGTCTTTATCTTTGGATGGAACTTTGAAACTCTGCATTTGTGAGCATTTTAAGGATAATTGGTTGTTGTTTTGCTATTGCTCTTCTAAGTGTACCCCAATGCTAAAACAATTGCAGTGCCCTGGGGATGTCAGTGGCAGAAGGCCTTCTCAGCAGTGGTGCCCTCCCCATGAAACGCCCTCCCATCAGAAGTCAAGGAGATAAAGAACTACGCAACCTTTAGAACACACCTGAAGGTAGCCCTGTATCAGGAAGTTTTTAAGGTTTGACATTTTACTATGTTTTTATATGTGCTGTAAGCCGCACAGAGTGGCTGGGGAAACCCAGCCAGATAGGCAAGGTACTATTATTACAGTCGTACCTTGGAAGTTGAACAGCTTAGTTCCTGAATGTTTTGGCTCCTGAACGTCGCAAACCCGGAAGTGTCTGTTCCGGTTTGCGAACGTTCTTTGGAACCTGAATGTCCAATGGGGCTTCCATGGCTTCCGATTGGCTGCAGGAGTTTCCTGCAGCCAATCAGAAGCAATGCTTTGGTTTTTGAACGTTTTGGAAGTCAAACGGACTTCCGGAATGGATTCCATTCGACTTCCAAGGTATGACTATATTATTATTATTATTATTGAAATCAAAGCAGTGCCACTCAGTTTGATTTCTTTTTCCCTGCATTGCTGTGTACGTAAAGTCCACTGGGATTCTCAGAACCTGTTCAGGTTAGCCCATACTGTATGAGTGCAATCCAGAGCCACTGATTCAGTGGGAGTTTTCCAGCTGACTTTAATGAGGTGTGGATTGCATCCTGAATTTATCTCCCCACCCACAAACCTGAATCAATGGCTTAACCTGGAATCAATGGGAGTTGTCTCCCAGAGCTCCTCCCAGCAGCGAGGTAACCTACTTCCATGGAGCCTGGCAAACAGGCTTAGCAATTATGTTAAGCGCCAGCCCTCAGTCTTTACTTACTACTCAGGATTTTCCTGGTCATCTTGATAGCCAGTCTCTTCATCCAAAGGTCTTTATTCTGTGTGCAGCTTACTTCTACCACGTGTTGGAAGCCAAAGTCTTCCTTTCCCATCCTTTTTTTCAGTGAAGGAGCTAGCGGAAGATGCTAGCTAGCTCTTTTATGGTCAAGATGCAACATCATTTTCCTGGTCCAGCAGACTTCCTGTGTGACCTGCAACAGTAGTTATCACACCATTGGTATCCCTGCCTGTGTCGCAGACTCCTTTCAGGTATGTTTATATGACCAAGCACTATGGTAGTTAACGTAGGTAATAAAGTAATTACAGTGCTAAATGGGTCTGTGTCCCCAGTTCCAAAAGGTATTTGTAGGTTGCTAGTAGGAAGCATATGCCACAACCAACACCGCTTCCCAGCCAGTGGGCTTTTAAATGAGAGCCAATATGGTGTAGTGGTTAGAATGTCAGCCTAGGCCTGAGGAAATGGGAATTTTAAAATCTCTGTTAAGCCATGAAGCTCCTTGAGTAACCTTGGGCCAGTCATTGCCATCACTCATTACAGACTGTACTGCCCTAGATGGACCAATGATCTGACCTGGAATAAGGCAGCTTCCTAAGTTCAAATAATAGGAAGAGGCAGGGTGACCCACTCTTGTTGTTCTGAATTCCTTGGAGGAAGGACAGGATGTGCATGCAATAAATAAACAATTATTATTTATCTGTTTGAAAATGGGAAATAAAAATTATTCACAATGCCAACAAACAAGAAGAAAAGATACCATCAGCAATTACCTCGAGGGAAGTTTTGTTAAGTGCTTGAGCCTTGGAAAAACTCAGGTCCTGTAATGAGATCTGTACAAAACTAAAATAAAAAAGTTATAATGTGTATTGAAATATGAAAACGGATATTTAGGGTTATTTAAACTCTCAATTCTTTTCTTCTTCTTTTCTTTTTAAATGTATCTCTTTTGCTAATCAGTTTTTTTTTAATTCTGTGATTAGGAATATTGCACATTCCCTCCTGTCAGGATTAGTTTTGAATGGCCTTAGAAGGAAAGCACCATAGTACAAATGAAATTGCTATGTGAAATGTCTGTCATGTGGTGGCTGTCATGTCATGTGGAGTATTTTAGGCCAGATACAGGTGCTGTTTCAGGGTGGCATCATACATATTTGTTTGTTTGTTCGTTAAACTTGCCTCCTACGCTTCTACCAATTGTTGCTCAAGATGGCACAGAGCAAGAATGCAAATGCAATAAAATAAAATAAAATATACATAGGCATACAATGGAGTGGATGAGGGGAAGCCACCCTTGTATTTTGGTTAACAGAGAATACACACAAGATGTCGCATGTTCACCCAATGCATGGTCAAGTTGTGTACACCTGCTGCCCTTGACTTGTCTGTTGGTCACACACTCCACTATCCATGTGTTCGTTCTCAGCGCTCTGAAAGGCATGCATGTACAGCTCTTCTGTGTGTGGGGTGTATGTGTGAGGCGACCCTGTTTAGACAAATATCCCCCTTCACATCTAGGAGTTCTATGTGTGCAAAACCCTTGCATGTGGCTGATGGGGGACACTTACCTCACCAGCAAGAACCTGGGCTATTCTGTACAACTCTGCAAGCTCCTTATATGTTCTTTCAATGTGTGAGGGGTATTGTGTGAAAGAAAAAGCCCAAACACCATTGTAATGTGGGAATTCATGCCCAAATACATTTTAGTGGAGACACAAAACAGTTTCCTGGGTGTATGCATAGTAATATATGGTAGATATATGTCTGCTGTTCACGAGGGACTTCCCCTTTCTATCTCTGCAGCTCCAGACATGTAGATAAAGGATAAGATGTATCTCTGTGTGAAATAAATGTGGGTGAATATGTCAATTTTGGTTTATCCCAGTTTCTTGTTTTCCCAGTTTTAAGTTCACCTCTCCACATTTTCACATGTTTGTAAATGTCTTTTTTCAAATGTTCTCAGCATTTTTGTGCATATTTCTCCAGCTATACATGTTTTTAATGCATTTTCCCCTAATATACACATTTTTGCAAGAAATTTTACTTAATATACTGAATTTTTGCCTGTTACTTTCACTAATGCATGCACACTTTTGTATATGTTTTTGTACACACTGCTTGCTACACTGCAAAATTTGGAGATGCGTGAATTTTTAAGGATGGTTGGATTTTGGTTTGCATATTGTTTTGGAAACTGAATTAGTTAGGATCACCTTGAAAGTTTGCCTTTGAACTGACTGGGATTTCTCCTGCACCCCTAGTGTGAAGTCGCCCTTTCAACAACCCTCTACAGAGTTTTAGATTATATAAGATAGAAGCAGGGCTTTTTTCCAACTCAGTTCTGGGACCATGCAGGAGGGTGCCCTTGCCATTATAAGATAACAAGCGAGGGGTTCATGGCGAGTTCTGGCACCTCTTTTTCTAGAAAAATAGCACTGGGTAGAAGCAAAAGAAAATAGCAAGAGCTGAGAACGAGGGTGGTTCTTGCTGACTTGCTTGCCCATCTTTCACAAAATTCTACAGTTTTGGGTTGTGTGTTGGGAAGCTCCCTGTTTCCTCATAAATGGAGACAGATGCACAATGCACAGGCACCAAAAAAACCCCAGATGACTCAAGAAAGGGCTGGGAGTTATATGGTGCGGAACTTATCGCAGCTGCCAAGCCTTTATTTTGCATGTTTTACAGTGGCACCAAGTTCCTCGTTCCCAGCTGCCTCCTCTCTAACCAGACACAGAAAACAACCTATACAGTGGTACCTCGGGTTAAGTACTTAATTTGTTCCGGAGGTCCGTATTTAACCTGAAACTGTTCTTAACCTGAAGCACCACTTTAGCTAATGGGGGCTCCTGCTGCTGCCGCACTGCCAGAGCACAGTTTCTGTTCTCATCCTGAAGCAAAGTTCTTAACCTGAAACACTATTTCTGGGTTAGCGGAGGGTGTAACCTGAAGCGTATGTAACCTAAAGCGTATGTAACCCAAGGTACCACTGTATAATGATCTTAGATACACAAGAATGCCCCCGGTAAAAGGAAGTAGCCTTTCCTTCAAATCCATTTCCACTGGTTGTTTTAGCATATTTTAAATATCTCTTCTCTTTTAATTGAAGGTGGTAAAGGTAAAGGTAAAGGTACCCCTGTCCGTACGGGCCACTCTTGACACTCTAGGGTTGTGCGCTCATCTCACTCTATGGGCCGGGAGCCAGGGCTGTCCGCAGACACTTCCGGGTCACGTGGCCAGCGTGACAAGCTGCAACTGGCGAGCCAGCGCAGCACACGGAACACCGTTTACCTTCCCGCTGGTAAGCGGCCCCTATTTATTTACTTGCACCCGGGGCTGCTTTCGAACTGCTAGGTTGGCACGCTCTGGGACCGAACGACGGGAGCGCACCCTGCCGTGGGGATTCGAACCGCCGACCATGCGATTGGCAAGTCCTAGGCGCTGAGGTTTTACCCACAGCGCCACACGCTGTGGTATAGAAGCTTAATAAATAAAAACAGTGTTATTTTTCTAGAAAAAGGGGTGCCAGAACTTACCATGAACATCTCCTTTGTTCTCTTAGAATGGCAATGGCACCCACCTGAGAGGTGCCGGCACTGAATAACTTCGAATTCCCACGGGGGGGGGGGGGGAGAGGAAGCCCTGAATAAAAAATAAAAAGAATAAGATTCGAGTGGAATCTCAATGTTGGTGCTTTAGAACACTTAGCCTTGCGGTGCTGGTTGAAGTCTGCACTATGATGATGGCCCTATTTATTAATCGATTTGCAATACAGTGGTACCTTGGGTTAAGCACTTAATTCATTCTGGAGGTCCGTTCTTAACCTGAAACTGTTCTTAACCTGAAGCACCACTTTAGCTAATGGGGCCTCCTGCTGCTGCAGCGCCGCCAGAGCACGATTTCTGTTCTCATCCTGAAGCAAAGTTCTTAACCCGAGGTACTATTTCTGGGTTAGTGGAGTCTGTAACCTGAAGCGTATGTAACCTAAAGCGTATGTAACCCAAGGTACCACTGTATAATGATCTTAGATACACAAGAATGCCCCCGGTAAAAGGAAGTAGCCTTTCCTTCAAATCCATTTCCACTGGTTGTTTTAGCATATTTTAAATATCTCTTCTCTTTTAATTGAAGGTGGTAAAGGTAAAGGTAAAGGTACCCCTGTCCGTACGGGCCACTCTTGACACTCTAGGGTTGTGCGCTCATCTCACTCTATGGGCCGGGAGCCAGGGCTGTCCGCAGACACTTCCGGGTCACGTGGCCAGCGTGACAAGCTGCAACTGGCGAGCCAGCGCAGCACACGGAACACCGTTTACCTTCCCGCTGGTAAGCGGCCCCTATTTATTTACTTGCACCCGGGGCTGCTTTCGAACTGCTAGGTTGGCACGCTCTGGGACCGAACGACGGGAGCGCACCCTGCCGTGGGGATTCGAACCGCCGACCATGCGATTGGCAAGTCCTAGGCGCTGAGGTTTTACCCACAGCGCCACACGCTGTGGTATAGAAGCTTAATAAATAAAAACAGTGTTATTTTTCTAGAAAAAGGGGTGCCAGAACTTACCATGAACATCTCCTTTGTTCTCTTAGAATGGCAATGGCACCCACCTGAGAGGTGCCGGCACTGAATAACTTCGAATTCCCACGGGGGGGGGGGGGGAGAGGAAGCCCTGAATAAAAAATAAAAAGAATAAGATTCGAGTGGAATCTCAATGTTGGTGCTTTAGAACACTTAGCCTTGCGGTGCTGGTTGAAGTCTGCACTATGATGATGGCCCTATTTATTAATCGATTTGCAATACAGTGGTACCTTGGGTTAAGCACTTAATTCATTCTGGAGGTCCGTTCTTAACCTGAAACTGTTCTTAACCTGAAGCACCACTTTAGCTAATGGGGCCTCCTGCTGCTGCAGCGCCGCCAGAGCACGATTTCTGTTCTCATCCTGAAGCAAAGTTCTTAACCCGAGGTACTATTTCTGGGTTAGTGGAGTCTGTAACCTGAAGCGTATGTAACCTGAAACGTATGTAACCTGAAGCGTATGTAACCCAAGGTACCACTGTATTTTTATGGCCACCCAATGTCTCGTGTCCTCTGGGCATCTCACAAAGAATGGAAAGAATAAAATGCAATATTTTTAAAAAGCGCATGGTGCAGAAACTCTGCAGAAAGGGAGCATTCTGGAGCTGGGAAACACGTTTGAGCTTGTGCTCATGTCAGGGAGGTAAACATTTCAGGGCCCCTGGGTGGGGCACCGATGAATGATTCAGCTTTTATTTTTAAGCAGCTGGCGGAGAGTGAACCACGCTGAAGAGCCCTTCTCCAGCGTGGCAGCACTGGGCCTCCAGGTGTTTCCTGAGCTCTTTTTGTTTTCTGATGTGGGGGAGGAGGAGACATTGCGCCGGGCTCTGTTAAAGACCTGTCAGGCAACAGTGTAAGCGAAACGACAAGCTCTTGTATCTGGGGAAATCAGTCTGTAGCCTACAGCCCAGTTTCAACACCTGCCTGCCTGAAACCTACAAGGGGGAGGAGGGGGGAGGGAGGGAGGAGAGAGAATTAATTCAAGTTGTGGCTTCAGCGTTTCTCATTCGTTTCAGCTGCCGAGGACACCAAAGTTCAATTTACCACAAATCCGGTCTCATTAATGTGTCAGGGAGGAGAGACGCAGAGGCCAAACACATCATCATGCACACTGTATAAATTAAAGCAGTAATGGTTAGACTGTGATCATCCCAGGACCACCAATGTCCCCCCAGAATCACAGTGAAAATGACAAGAGGGAAATGCTGAAGAGCAGGTTTCTTTGAATTTTCAACCACATGCTCCCTTTTCAGTCTGTTAAAGACAAAGCCATCTCCCCCCCTTTTAAAATTTTTATTTATACTTTTCAGATATATACATTTCACTGATTTTACAATCATTTTTACATTTTAAAACTTTAAAACTTCCCCCCTCTTTCTGCAGTTTCTTCAGTTTATTTTTAATATCCAAATTAACTTAACTTACTCATTTATTTATCTTCTTTAAATATATGCTCTTGTGTAACTGCAGGTTATTACAATAACCCTGCCAGTGTTTTTAGATGTTTACAAATTATCTGTAAATATTCAATAAAACCATATAAAAAGTTTGTTATCTTGATTTCTTATTCTTCCGGTAAGTTTCGCCATTTCTGCATATTCCACAAGTTTTTGAATCCATTCTTCCTTTGCTGGGACTTCTTCTTCTTTTCATTTTTGGGCAAGTAGCATTCTTGCCACTGTAGTCGCATATATGAATAAGTTTCTATACAATTTAGGTAGTCCTAACCTTATAATTCCCAAGAGAAAGGCTTCTGGTTTGTTTTGCAAACATTATTTTAAACATCCTTTTCATTTCATTGTATATCATTTCCCAGTAAGCTTTAACCTTACTACAAGACCACCAAAAACAGAAAGCCATCCTGCCCCTTTAGTGTTGCAAACCCCCAGCTGGGGGTGGGGTGGTGCATGCATGACTTTTAACTTGGAATCATTTGCGGCATTCTCCTTCATGATAGATGCAATGCTAGGAAATATGGTGTTGCACACAAAAAAGCAACCAACCCCAGACAATGATATTTTACCTAGATGCAGGAAAGATTAAGGCTGGAAAGATACCGTGCATTTAAAGCACATTTCCCCCAAATAATCCTGGGAACCACGAGGGGTTAATTACAGTTCCTATGACTTTTTGAGGGAAACACTGTGCATTTTGAGGGAAATATATGGTGTGTGTGTGCGCAGCCTAAGAATCAGGCCCATAATTCAAACGATGGAGCCAAGGACATAATGCCATCCAATGGACGTGTAATCAGGACTGGTTCTATCATTAGGTAGTGTGAGGTGGTTGCCTCAGGTGGCAGATACTGGGGGGCAAGGGGTGGTGGTAAGATGCTGGAGGACAGAGCTATGACCCAGACACAGTCTTTAGCATATGCACCACCAGGGTGCAAAGATCCACCCAGTACCCCCAAATTTAGTTTAGCCCCCAAAGTAACTTTTATTATGCTTATGTCAGACACCACACTTACGCCTTAGGGCAGGGGGAAAGGAGTTAGCCAAAGTGAAAAAAAGACACATTTTTTTGCCACACCGAAGAGCAGAAGTGACCCTCAGCCCACCAGCCCTGAAGCCAGCCAAGAGGCAGCCTGTCCCGCTCTGTCTTGGGGTCCAGGAACAGCAGGCAGCCGTGCGCATTTCCCCTTCCCCAGTGCGGCTCTCCATTGGCACTCAATCTGGCTTGTCAGAGCGCGGTGTCGGGGGAGCGAGAGAAGGAGGGTCCCGGGCCGGAAGGGAGGCGTCTAGAGAAGCTTCTCACCTTTGCAGGTCTGGGTGCCCTGGAGCGCTGCCTGGTGCAGGACCAGGAGGGGGACAAGGAGAGGGGCGCCAGCCCCACGTAGGCTGCCCGTAGCGTGTCTTTGGGAAATGAGTGCACAAAGTCGAAAGTCCTTTAGTGAAACAGTAGGTATACATTTTGGTAATACCTAGGTATATATGTATTTTGTTTTTCTAGTTTGATCAAATTTATTTATTATTTCACAACAGGTAGATAGTTAAGAGCTTAGGCAGCTTCAGTGGTGGACGCCTGGCGCCCCCCAGAATTTAGCACCTGGGTGCCCTGCATCCCTTGCACCCCCGGGTAAAGACGGCCCTGCAGCTTGCCTTATACCACCTAAACTAGTCTGCTGCCTTCAAATGTGGTGCTGGATGATGTCCTGTTGCCTTTGTTGAAGAAAGAATCAACTGCCATTGTGCCTGGCTTCTGTGTATGGAATTGAGAGGGTAAGCCATCTTGACCTTTACTTCAGGGAGCAAAATGCCCTGGGCCTTCCCTGTGTGCCGTGTTCTTACAGTCTGCATTTGCAATGTGGTGAGGCTGTGGGAAATGTTTAGCTTGTGTTAAGTTCCAGTTGTCACTGCCCATGACATGCTGGCATGTGTATGGCAGCACTATGTACTGTATTCTATGTACTTCCCTCTTAAATTGTCCAGAGAGTAACCATTCTAATACTCCTGCTGCTATGGGTAAATACGGATTGGCCCTTTATTTAACACTCTGGAAAAAGAAGAAGGAATAGTGTTGCTTATGCAATACCTGTTTACTTGTTTAGTTTGGAATACTCATTCAACAAATTATTCCACATACCCCTAACAACGCTTAATTTCTGTTTCTGCCCTGTTGCGTTCTTGGCCTTGATGACATGTTATAGCAATGGGCTACATAATGCAAAAAAATGTAACCACCACCACACTGCTTTCTCGTTCAACACTGAAAATCTACATGGAATTTCCGTTTGGAGTCAATAGGCTGGTTAATTTGCATCTCTGTTAAGGAACCAGTTGCATCATAGAAATAACTACTTTTTAAAGGCTCGGTTATGCAAACAGATAATAGTAAAACCAATTTCTCTCTCCGATTCTTACATGTACACAGAGTGGCATGCCTTTTCCAGTGGTGTGGTAATTTCATGTTGCTGAAGAGGCACGTATGTGAGCATCTCAGTCATGTGGTTAAGCCTGATCTTTTGGTTCTTTCCCATGCACTCCGTGGCCTAGAATCTGCTCATGCAACTACTGAGAGGGAAAGATCCCTGATTGTACATGCCTATGTGGTTCTGATTTTTCATATGCTCCTCAGCACTGCGGGACCTCACCATTGGGGAAGTGGCTCTCACTAGTAGGCCAAAACATGCCTGACTTTACGCTTGCATCCCTCTCCCTTTACAGGGCACAGCAGAAATCCTCTGTAAGACTAGGTCTGGATAGAGGCTTCCTAATATGACAATAAATCGGAATGATGTGTTGCATGTAGCACACAGCCAGAGACTTTTCAGTCTGAAGAACTTGGCATTATCTTAATTTCATTGTCAACCTATTTCCTTTTGCATAGAGCTGCAGGAATGGAGACTACAAAGCTAAGGCTGTGGGTGGGACCCCTTAAATATCCAAGTTCCCTTTAAAATTTTTTATTTTTTATTTTTTTAAAAAAGGAATGTAAGCAACATTTTCTGTCACACTTCCTGACTCTATGGGACTTCCCAGTAAAGAACAATGGGAGGCCAAAGGCGCCATCCTGGTTAGGCCTGAGAGGCAAAACGACTCTGAGTAGAAACACACACCCTCCACTTGCTTCCAAAAGAAGGATAGATACTCTCCTAAGAAGTATTTGAACCACTGAGTGAAGGAAAAGAAAACGATATGAGGCTAGGGTAGGTGTAAAGTGTTGTCAGTGGATACCTCAGCAGAATATTTATTTGCCAGTCTTCTGCCTCAACCCCCAAGCATCAGATATGAATGTCAAAACCTTGTTTCAATTGCTAGTTTGTGGCTCATGGCTCGCTTACAGTTTTGTATGTGAAAAGTGCCTTTCCTTTAAGTAACCACAGGGGTTCAGCAATGGGGAATGGGGGGAGCTACTTGTTTGAAAGGGTGCTTCTCCCTACACTTCCATTCTGCAATTGCCATTGAAAAGAGCCAAGAGCCATTGTGTACTCCAGATTCAAGACGACCGCTGTGGCTTAATTTACCTGGAAAAAATGTTTACCCAAAGGGCACAAGCAGCAAACATCCCCATAACAGAAACGGGCAATATAAAATGTGATTAAACTGTACTGCAGAACTGTTGAAATCTCAGGTAAGTAGGGCATTGAAAGCATTATGTGATTCAGTTTGGACTCATCGTGACCAAGTTTGACCCTCCTCCTCTTGGTGTTATTGCTCGCCCTTTGAAACCTGCACAGTGCTTATTTGCTGGTTACGCAAGGAATGTATTCACCACCGACAGAGGCAAAACATCACACTCAGATATAAAAGGAACCTGCAGATTTCATCATTTTATTACAAGCCTCGCAGTCTGGAGATTGAAGAAAGCTTGATGAAATGGTGAGATTTGTGATGAACACATGAGAGCTTACAGTCCTGGACAGAATAAGTAGCACTGCAGCTTAGACAGCTGGTATGCACAGGCTGCTGCTGCCCATTGTGCTGACTGCATTGTCTCATTGTGTCCTCTGGTTCTTTGTCTGGCTTGTTGCACTCAGCAGTTGTCTCACATTTAACATCAAAGCCCTGGGGTAAGTAGGGTCCATCTTCTTGCTCTGCAATTGTACAGAGCCTGGCACTGGATAGCCACAGCCCATTCACAGGTCCCTACTGAAGTTTTAACTTTCTTGAATGTATATGGACACACAAAGACAAAGACAAAGACACATACTCTGTGTAGGTGAGTGCTTGTTCAGGTCACTTAATATGTATTCACAGTGCTTTTCTTTTCTCATTTTGATTCAAGAAAATCACCATTTTATAGTTCAAATCGGGAAAAATAAATACAATAAATGGACAAAAGTACAGAGATTCACAAAATGTTTAGGGATATGCATACCCCTGCGTTCCCCACTGAAAAAAAGCACTGTATATTCAGCTGCAATTAGTTCAGCTAAGGTGTATGGCCCATGGAGCTCAATGAGACTTGCAATGGAATACGCATAGGATTGCTCTGTTAGCCTGCAATCCTAGACATGTCTACTCAGAAGTGCTATTGAATTCAATAGACAAGCAGGGTTGGGATTTCAGCCTTAGTCAGCACATGTTTACCTTTGTTAATCACAAGCCGACCAGTAAAAGGGGTTTTTCTACCCTGTCATTGTTATGGGTTAAGTGATTGCGCAAATACACGGCCAGAGCTGGCAGTTCTTTTAGATGAGTTATATTAAAATATCTATGTCTCAATGTTTATACCTTAATTATTATACCTCTTAAATAAATCATATTAAGGGAGGCTTACAGATACATCTCTCTGTTTGTACAGAAACACACCCCCTATAAATCTGTCTTACATCAAATTTAAAGAAACAGGAAAACAAATGCAAACAGCAGTAACACACACAACAACAGCATCATCATCATCATCATCATAAAAAAGTACCAGCAGGCAGCAAACTCAAAAACAAATAATCCTGGAATCTGAGTAAAAAAACACCCATCTCAGAATAAAATGACAATAAGAGCCACTTTAAAAGGGGGCTAAACAAACCTCCTTTGAGAAACTGACATGAACATGGAGGCAACAAATTATATATGAGAAAGGCAGCTCTGCGTATTATCTGCTCCTAATGCAATGGCTGCTTGCGCATACATAGATCTGTGCTGGCAATCTTCCAGAATGAAAAGCACATGGGCAAGGTTGCTCCTGGACGCGGACAGATGGGCTCACATGGGAGCGACCCTCGGCTTGCTTATTATATTCTCCCGGGTTTCGTGACAGCAGCAGCCTTTCCTCCCTGCCTCCCCCCACGACTCCGTTCCCAGTGCCATCCCTCAGCGAAGTGTTTGGCTGCTGTCTGCACCATTCTCATTTATGACCTGTTGTGGGATAAAAAGAGGCTTGTTCACCGCGACACGCAACTGGTGTGGGGGCAACTGTTGCCATCTGTCTAGTGGGGGAGCTTAGTGGGCTGGGAAGGGGAGGTGGCCTTGTTGTTTTGTTTCTTCTTTCATGCATCACTAAGCTGCACCTTTTGTCTTTTGGGGAGGCAGGGGGAGGGGGGGAACAGGCTGAGGGAGCTTGGGAGCAAAGTGGCCTCCTTTTATTTGTTCATTACACAGGTCAGGGCAGAGCTCGCTCACATCTTCAGGATTTGCATGTTGATTTCTGTTCACAGAATTTTTTCTCTGGCCTTGTGCAACTTAATAGCCCAAACTGAACCCCACTTTCTTTCCTGGTCCCCACCATCATCACCAATGCTCCCCTTCTTTCCCATCATAGGCCCTTTGGACTAGAAGGAGTAAGTGAGACATCTTGGTTCCAAGGCTAGGTGGGTGAAAGGGACTCTTTAACTTCCTATTTTTAAAAACTTAAAGAGAAAGGTACGTTGGGTTTATTCATTGCTCTTCATGATTCTCTCTCTCTCTCTCTCTCTCTCTCTCTCTCTCTCTCTCTCTCTCTCTGTGTGTGTGTGTGTGTGTGTCCAAGTCCAAGAAGTGAGAAAAATTGGTCTGAGCACAACACACTGGAATATTTCACATTAATGATTTCATTTCACCATCACAAAATCTTTTTGAGGTCAGAGGTATTTTATTCACATTTTACAGAGAAGGGAGTATGACTTGTCCAAGACTACCTAGGCCAAGGGTAGGGAACATCAGCCTCAGCCAGCATGGCAAATCGCCTCAGATAATGGGAGCTGCAGTCCAACAACATTTTGATGGCCACAGGTTCCCCATCCCTGGCCTAAATAGTTTGTGGCTGACTAGCTAATTTGCTACACCACAACCTTCTTCTAACTCTTTCCCTGCATACCCTCCAATATTTTTCCAATGAAAATAGGGACATCCCGTTCCATAATGATAATTTTACTATTTATACCTCACGCATCTTACTGGGTTGCCCCAGCAACTCTGGCCAGCTTCCAACATATATAAAAATATAACAAAACATTAAGCATTAAAAAACACTTCTCTCTACAGGATTGCCTTCAGACGGCTTGGGGTTTGGACAACTCCATACCCTCCAACATTTCTCCAATGAAAATAGGGACTTCCTAAGGAAAAGCGGGACATTCCAGGATTAAAACAGAAACTGGGATGGTTTCTCCAAATCAGGGTCATCTCTGGAAAATAGGGACACTTGGAGGGTCTGTCCCTGTTTAGTTGAATGTAAAAGGAATGGAATGGGGGGAATTCAACTCAGCTCCCTTTTCAGTAAAAGGCTCTGAGCGTGGATTGCAACAAGTTGTTCTAAAATCACCAAATCATTTTGACAGTAGGGCTTTGGTGGTGCATTCATGAAACATCATAAATTGGAGGTTACAGTATGTGTATGCAACAGAGGACAGAAGGATGGATTGCTCAAGTTTCACCACCTCTCTTCCCTGTAGGAGGGGTAAACTGGCCTCAATGTGATGCTTAGTTGCTCTTATTTGGTATCTGTTTTACATTGTTTAATTTTATCTTACTAGAGTTTGGATGTACTTATTGTGTTCTGTTGTAACCATTTTATTGGAAGCAGTCTTGAGATTGCAATGTGATGAGGGGCAGATTATAAATGAGGCAAATAAATGAATACAATAAAAGATACACTCAGCCAGGGAGCAACTGTCAGAAGAGAAAGAGGACAAAATAGATGTGTTGCGTGAATTGCTCATTTATTCTATTATTGTCACTGTAGATATATAGTTTAGTGATTTGTATGTCCTAAATTCTACAAGCAGAAATAGAATAGGAGGCGGGGTTCTAAGGTTAGACAGAGACAGGCAATGGGAAGCTAGTGAGAGATGTATCACTAGACTAAGTAACTAGCCTAAGAAAGGGCACGCAGCTGAAATAAACACATATAGCTGCCCTGTTTTACTTTTGCCTCCCCGTCCTCTGTTGTTTCCACTGTATCTAATTTTCATTTGTAAGCTCCTCTGAGCAGGTTACCTTATACTCTGCAAAGCACTAGATGCTCTGATGGTGCTGCACAAAACAATAATAAATACTTTAGGATACAAGACTGGTTTGAGACAGTTTGATGTTGTGCCAGACTATGCACAGAGTCCTCTTATGTTGGACAAAATATGAAATTGTAATATGTTAACATCTCTTGTCTTTATTTTCACACAGAGACGGTACCAGGTTGGTCTATCTGGGGAGAGCATTCCACATCCAGAGTGCCATCCCCTCTCACTATAGCATGGGCATAGCCAGGAATTTTTTTATTTTTTTGGGGTGTGTGTGTGCAGAACTGACGTGATTGGTCAGTTAGTTAAGTATTCCTATTGTTTTACTTGATCCAGGGGGCCAGCTGCCCCTCTCTGCCCCCAGTGGCTACGCCCATGCACTATAGTTTTTTTATTTCACAGTCTTTCAGGTATCCTAGTCCCAAGCCATTATGAACTTTAAAACCAACACCTTGAATATGGAACCTGAAAATGGACTGGTAGCCATTGCAGCTGACAGAGAACTGGTGTGAAATGACCTAAGTCCTAGTTAACAATATTTTGGATATAACTATAGGAACCTTCTTCAGCTGCGGGTCTCCAGATGTTGCTGGACTACAACTCCCAGAATCCCTGGCCATTTGCTGAGGTGGTTGGGGGTGATGAGAGTTGTGGTCCGACAACATATGAGGACCTGAGTTTGAAGAACTCTGAACCAGGAGCAGCTGGAAGGAAGGGGCAGTGGCACACACCTGGCCTCCTTGCACCAGCATCACTGTGGCTTGCTAAAAAGAAGAGGGGCACAGGTAAGATGACAAAGAGGTTAGTGCATTGCAGATACACTGGTGGGAGCAAGATGACACTCTCCCCAGTGCATCCACACACCCCTGACCTCCCTGCTGCTTTGCCCATCTCCCTCTTGGTAAGTCATAGTGATGCAAGTAGAAGGAGGCGGGGTTGGGCTACTTCCTATCCCCACCAGCTGCTCCTGTGCCAAAATCTGGGCTGGGTATTTTCAAAGGCAATCCCAGGAACACACACTGCAGTAATCTAGAATAATAGTCCCTCCCATCTGATTTTCACCACACGATGGCTGGAAAAGTCAATGCGGATTAAGGAAAAAGCTGTTTTGAATCCTTTCTTAATAGAAAAACAAGTCAATGCAATTGAAGGAAAGATTATTTTGATTTAATCCTGATTTTTTCTTTCTTTCTGTTTTAGGCTTCTATAGTAGCTATAGATGCTAGAGAATGCCAGTGTTCTAGATAAATAGGCCTGCTGGAGTTTATGGCCAGAACCACAACTAGGCCATATTATGCCAGCGAAATGTTCTGTGAGAGAACAGGAACATCTCTGAAATACTTAACCATTGTGGGCACATCGCTACCAATTCATGTCAGGTTCCATAACTTTTGTAAACCCATTGCAGATCTATACCCCTTTCCAGTTTCCCTTCTCTTCCCTAAAACTGTCATGGAGCATTTAGTTTCATGAAACCTGCACCTCTTTTCCTTCTTTGGCATCAATCCAGCATTTTAATAACTCACTGCTGAAGGAATTATGACTGCATGATTTTCCTGTTGTACATTGCAATTATTGCTCCAGAGATTGCTAGAGAAAATCCATCTAATATGCAACCACCTCAATAAAACTCCGTTATGTTCCCAGGCATCTGTAACTGCCAGATAAAAACTGAGATGTTTTCATTTAAGCTAGGGAATGCTGTTATTTTCCTTAGTACATTTCAATTGCATCAATTTGCTACGATGAATTTGTGTGGTAGACAAATGATGCTCCCTGATAGACAGATTTGTGAGACTCAGGTGGCTGTATCTGAAGCTAGTCCTGCTCAAACAGAATGATCACTGTGGGTGGCAAAACAGCAGTGCCACAAGCCCTGTGATACATCTTATTTGAGACATTTCTTGTTTTGAGGCTACTTTCAAAGAGGAATATGATATCTTCAAGGACCCTTAAAGTACCAAGAAAATACTAGTCCATATCAAGTTAGTTA
Organism: Podarcis bocagei; assembly: GCF_964188305.1. Lineage (NCBI taxonomy): Eukaryota > Metazoa > Chordata > Lepidosauria > Squamata > Lacertidae > Podarcis > Podarcis bocagei. Next base: position 45,169,147 of record NC_138129.1, on the reverse strand, counting down.
TTCATAAACAGTAGGAGCAAGAAGCACATATTTATGCCATGATAACATACCTTTCTGACTGTATGTACAAATTGTCAGTGTGCTATGACTGTGTTTACCCCTGCACCATGGGCTCAAGTTGTATATATGTGTAAATAAGCCATATATCATAAAGACATCATAGTCTCTGCTATGCCTCATTTCCAAGTGCCTCAAACCCCTGGAATCTTGCACCAATTGAAGACTGGAGTGGCATGCACCAATATAAATATGCAACTTTATAACACTTAAATGTGTGCTTTTCAGACTTGCTGAGCAAGGTATATTTTGAAACACCCTTTGAAGTAAATTGCTTGTCTGGTTTGCTTACTGCCACACTGTTAATCTCTGCCTCTTGAATTTTACTTTTTAGCCTCTTTGTAAGATTGTTCCATAAACCTATCAACTTCCTTCCTTCCATGCATTTGAGATAACAGGAACTCACCCATGTAAGAAATATCACCAGGTACCATAGGACTGATTTTTGTTGCTGTGCTTTTCTGGTCACCATTCTTTAGTTTGGCTGCATTACATAAAAGATACTTGACTACTAGGCTACCATTATGCAGCATCAGGTATAATAACAGTACAGTTCAGTACATATGTGTTCAATCAAGAGTAAGTCCCACTGAGCTAAGAACTATCCCTCAGAGGCACAACTGAACTAGTGTTTCACACTGGGATATATGCTAAGGGCATGTTGGAGCATGTTAGTTCAATTGTTTTAGGGTGTCTGCAGGTCCAGGCATGCAATGCTGAAAGAGGTCATGAAGCAGCATGTCATGCACCATTCTGGACTAGTTGAGGCTTGCAGGGCATGCCTGATCAGGTCTTATGGGACATGCTGGTTCCAGCAAAGGAATAATACAATACAATACAGTGGTGCCTTGGTTCTCAAATTTAATCCATTCCGGAAGTCAGTTCCTAAACCACAGTGTTCCAAAACCAAGGCAGGCTTTCCCATAGATAGTAATGCAAAATGGATTAATCCATTCCAGACATTTAAAAACAACCCCTAAAACAGCAATTTAACATGAATTTTACTACCTAACGAGACAATTGATCCATAAAATGAAAGCAATAAACAATGTACTGCAGTCACACAATCAGTCAATCAGTAGCTGAACTGGGTTCCACACAGTCACAAAAACAACAAAAAAGCCGCAAAAACGCAAAATAAATAGCAAAAACAGACAGACCTCAGCGTAACACTCAAAACGGAAGTGTAACACTCAAAAGGGAGCACGTTTGGCTTCCAAAAAAAGTTCATAAACTGGAACACTTGCTTTCGGGTTTGCAGTATTTGGGTCCCAAGTTGTTTGAGTACCAAGGCATTTGAGAACCAAGGTACCACTGTACCATATTTGTATATCCAGCATTTGGACAAATTAGAGCATGCTTGATCATGCCAACTGAAGGGTGAATGTGTTACATCAATTCTGAGTACGCTAGGAAATCTTACATCTCCATCCTATGAGCTGGTGCATTGGCACAGAAGCTTGTGGGTAAACTACTGTGTGACATGTCAGTCGATGTGACAAAATATCAACACCTGCTTCTCTTAATGTAAAAGAGGCAAATTTGATGGGAGAAGTGTTTGGGTAGTAACATTGCTCCAAGCTGCTGTTGTTCTAGATATTCACACTTATAAACACGTAGCTGAAAACCATGATCTGAACACTGTTGGATTTTGGGGTGTTAACTACAAACCCCCATGTTTGATATGCCAATTACTCAGTTTGTGGGGTGCTGCAAAACAACTGCAAAATTGTTTGGCACAGGTTTGGAGAGGATGCCGAAATTGGGGTCCATAGTTAATAGGAACAAAATAATCCTGTAGCCTAAGGAGGAAGGGGGAGGGTGATTTTCAGAGGGAAAGCATCCCTCTCCCTGCCTCTTCTCTCTTCAAATTGCTTACTCCCAAAGATGCTTTCCCCTACAAGAAGCAGCTGTTGAGTTGTCTATCTGCCCTCAGAGGTTAGAATCAGGAGTCTCAGCAGCAGCACAGTGGCACATCTCAGTTCTAGCACCAAGGCTTGCAGGAGATGGGAAGCTTATGCCAAGCCTAATCTCATGGTTCATGTGTATTCATTGTGGTGTGAATTTGGTACTGCGCACTAAAATCAGTGTCCTGGATACTCCAAATTTCAAATTTAGGGATGGAGATGAGAGGGCTTGTCTTGTCTTCAGGATTGCCAGAATTGTTTCGCATTTGTGTGCTTTCAGATAGTCCCTATTGCTGGGTGTGAATCAATTGCATACTGGAAAATTCAAGCTGTGCAGTTAAAACTTATCTGGAGCTCTTGCAAAATGGAATCAGGCTCTCCAAAAGATTGGACATTTTGTGGGAAGATAAGTGATAGGGAAAGTGTGGGATGACACTTGCTTGACTCAACAGCCATCTAATTCAGGGACCCTTGCCTCAGAGTGTCTGTAAGTAACCCAATGAGGTCAGGGAATGGGCTGGGTCAAGGGCTCTATATCTTGTAGTACCTTAAAGGGCCACAATTGCTTAGCAACAGCATTGTTTGCAAAACTCTATGGCTGTGCTTTTCTATATGGAAGATCCTTTTGTTTTTTATCATTAGTATAGATGGAGATTAAATGACTCCACCCAACTTGCAATCATAGCAATAATAATAATAATAATAATAATAATAATAATAATAATAATAATAATTTATTTATACACCACCCATCTGGGCAGCTTCCAAGAAAATACTAAAAATACAATAAAACATCAGATATTTAAAACTTACTTAAACATTGGCTGCCTTCAGATATCTTCTAAAAGTCAGATAGTTGTTTATTTCCTTGACATCTGATGGGAGGGCGTTCCACAGGGCGGGTGCCACTACTGAGACGACCCTCTGCCTGGTTCCCTGTAATCTCACTTCTCACAGTGAGGAGACCGCCAGAAGGCTCTCGGAGCTGGACCTCAGTGTCCGGGCAGAATAATGGGGGTGGAGACGCTCCTTCAAGCCGTTTAGGGCTTTAAAGGTCAGCACCAATGCTTTTAATTGTGCACGGAATCGTGCTGGGAGCCAGTGTAGGTCTTTCAGGACCGGTGTTATGTGGTCTTGGCAGTCGCTCTCAGTCACCAGTCTCGTTGCCGCATTCTGAATTAGTTGTAGTTTCCGGGTCACCTCAAAGGTAGCCCCACATAGAGTACATTGCCTTCAGTGCAATCATATGCATGTCTACTCAGAGGTAAGACCCAATGAGTTTAATGGTACTTTCTCCTAGGTAAGTATGTATAGGACTGCAGCCTCAGTGGCTGTATCACAAACCACTGCTTGTTCCTCTGCTGATGAAGATGTGAGGGAGAACAGGCATTACAGAATTCTTGTTACTTAAATTGCATTATGGATTTTATTCAAACTTGCATTTTAATAAAATAATTGGGTGCTGGGCTTCTGCGCATATTTATCCAGAAGTTTAGTTGCCCTGTGTTCTCTGGGGCTCATTTCTAGGTCAGTGTGCAAGATTGCAGCACAATCTGGCAACTTGTTTGAATGGGGTAATGTTGTGTTAGAGCAAATGCATGTGTGTGATTCTAGGAAGGTGAGGATGGTTGAAGAAGAAAATAGTTGCCAATGCCGCTCCCAGCAGCCCCTAAACTCCAAGGACAAGAAAATCCAGACACTGCAGACTGAGAGGATGAAAACGAGCTGTAAAGTTTCACAGCAAATTGAAACACAGCCTGGCCTTTATTTGTGGAGTGAGACAGCCAAATAAAACACATGATTTGTGCCTCTAGGCAGGCTTTTTTTATTGGGGAAGGGGATCTGGGGTATGTGTGAAGTCCTGGGTTTGTGTTAGGAAATTATTTCAAAGAGTGTGGAAAGTTTAAAATTCCTCCAGGCTCTGTTTGTACATGGTATATATACTAACTCTATTCTTGGCTCTTTCTGATGGTGAACATTGATCTGCACTAACCTCCTGGAATTTTAGCTGCCCCTTCATAATGGCGATATTCAGAATCTTGTAGCCAGAACATCAGATACGAAGAGCCTGGCCATCAGCAAGAATTGTCACCAGCAACATCAGCTACTGTCACTTGCATTACATTACAATTAATCACTTTACACTGCAAACTCTACACATCTTCTGAACTCAATGGGTTTTAATTCTGAACAGACATATATATAAGATTTCACTGGTAGGTATTTGTAAGGTCAGCTCATGTTGTGTTAGGTGCATGGCTCATGCTTTATAGGTATCAGATATCTTTTGACTTTCCCTTTAATGCAGGGAGAAGAAGCTTCCATCAGAGCTCCACACTATGCAATGAATTTAGGATATTATGTCTCTGTAGAAATGCCATTATAAGAACCACCACAGCTTTTCAGTGTTGGCATTATATTTTAGATGTCAACCTAACAGGACCATTTACTCCTTGCACAGATGATTTCCCAGATGCAAGATGCCCTCAAACCCATAACTATGTGGGGGAGGGGGAAATGGGATTATATTGACCTCTGGTCCTGCCCCTAGTCTCCACATATTTACTGGAAGGTTGAGACAGAGATTATGCTCACTTCCAGATGACTTGTTCATTGAGCATTCATTCTAATTTGTTTATGTGGAGGTTATACAATATTACATCAATCTGTTGTTATCCCACACTTTCCATTTTGCATTTTAGTGACACTTTCCTTACTGCAAAAAATCCAGTTTGGGGGAGAAGTGGACTTGCTGTGCAAGAGCCCTATTGGACTTTAATTATGCAACCTCAGTTTGCTGGTATGTGATTGAATCCCACCCCAAAACAGTCTGAAGCTTGCTATGTGTGTACAAATGTTTGTGCGTCTGTCTCAGCGCAGTATCCCCAACAACATGGAGAGATTCCATATGTGTACATTTTCATGTGTATAGAGGCTGCTCTGAATTTATTTCTGTACCTTTTTTATCCAAAATCCCAATAACAGTTTTATAGCTGTAGGCTTTAAAGGCAGCAATGAGTCATCTCTTTTTATTGCTCCTTTAAGTCTTGTTTTTCATTGCCATTGTGATCCTGAGCTTGTTAGCCTAAGATCCCAATCCTGATAACAAGCCCTTTCTCTGAAAAGAAGGAAGTGCCGTCTGAGCCCATACGTGTTATGCTAGCTCCAGGCTTGGTCCACCCTTCACACTCAGTGGACCTCTTTAACTGGGAAGTCACAGGGTGTGCCAACCAACAATTCCCTGTTCTTTTGACCTTTTTGGTTGCTCTGTTGAAAGGGAGAATGGTGGAGGTTTTTTTTGAAGTGATTGTGGGTCCTTTGCTGATCTTGGCAAAGGTGTTCTGGCAAATGCCCAAATAGCAAACTCTTCACTCTCATTCTGTATTCTTGTATCCATGCACGCTCAGAAACATGCATTTAGGAAAGGACTGTGGCAAATACTTCTCATGCAGAAAGCCCCAGTTTCAATCTCCAGGTAGGACAGAGAGAGATCCATCCCTGTCTCAAAGCCTGGTGAGCCAATGCCAGTCAGTGTAGCCAGTACAGAGAGAGATGGACCCAATGATCTGATTCAGATACGGCAGCTTCTTAAGTAGATCCTACAGAGTTCAATGGGATTTACTCCCAATAAGTATGCATAAGGTTGCAGTCTTAGACTGTAATAGTATACACTTAGGGCTCAACCACACTTCTGCTTGTCCTGTGCCTAGTTGGTGGGTCAGGTGAACCCACAGAACAGAATGCAGGGGAAAGAGAAGGGAGACCATTCTATCTGGCAAGCAAAAATGCTTGCACTGACGGAATAACTGGAATAAAGGTAAAGGTACCCCTGCCCGTACGGGCCAGTCGTGTCCGACTCTAGGGTTGTGCGCTCATCTCGCTCAAGAGGCCGGGAGCCAGTGCTGTCCGGAGATACTTCCGGGTCACGTGGCCAGCGTGACTAAGCGGCATCTGGCGGGCCAGCACCAGCGCCGCACACAGAAACGCCGTTTACCTTCCTGCTATAAAGCGGTACCTATTTACCTACTTGCACTTGGGGGTGCTTTCGAACTGCTAGGTGGGCAGGAGCTGGGACCAGCAAGTCCTAGGCACTGAGGTTTTACCCACAGTGCCACCCGCGTCCCAATAACTGGAATAGCAAGACATTAAACCCCCTTCCTCAGAACGATACCATGTGGAGGTTGGAGAGATCTCCAGTGAACTGGTAGAGGGGCAGCAGTGGAGTTCACCATCTTGGGTGACATCATGTCTTATGTGGGCTCTGGGAGTTATCTGTGCCTCCTATTCAAAATGGGAATATCAGGTGCATGAATAGTGAGAGTCTAGTTTGGCCCTTAGAGCCACCTTCTACAGAAGGTTTCTGCTGGGGACAGGCAAGCCACAGTATTGCATTCCTGTTTGTTTCATTATCAGCAAAACCCAGACCTCAACAAATCAAATCCCTAGATGTATTTGAAAACCACAAGACATGTTTGCATTGGTCATTTGATTTCTATTAATAATCAACGTTCCTGGAAAAACACTCACTAGACGAACACAGGTTAGTTATTAAAACTGTATGGCACATAATAGTATATTCAGTGCTACACTATTAGAAAAAGAAGGGAGTCTGCCCTGGCAACAAGAGAGGTTGACTAATGTACACAAAACTTCATTAATATTGCGGACGTGATAGTTGTTGCAGGTATATGATTTGATATGTTTTTGATGGGTGGGAAAAAATCTTGTCGGTGAAAATCATATTCAAAAGTAACAAAAAATAATGATTCTTTATGATTCATGTTGTAATGATATGGTTTTTCTCTTTTTTGTTAACTGCAAAAATAGGAGGGTAAATGAAGCCAGATTGAGAATAGGTACTATAGGAAGGTGTGAGGTGTCCTTTTTCTCCTGAGTCAAGGGCCAGACTGCAATCCTTTCCTTCTTCTCCTTGTGCTGATTCATCAACCTTACAATCTGAGACTAATCACCGCACACAGACAGAGATAGAGAGAGACGTGTGTGCAAACACACACAAGCACCAGACATGGCCAGACAGGAAAAGAATAACTTGTGATTTGCATCACCTCCCCTCTCTCTCCCTCCCCACCTCAACAGCTTGAGGCACCCTGGAGAGAGATGGCCGTTTTAGGAGGCAGAGGAGGTAATATAAACAGGAGGAGAAAGAGAGAGGTACGAGAGGCAGGCACAGAATGGATGAACAAGCAACTAGAAAAGACTGGAGATGTTTTTTAGCTGTGGGGCCTCATTGAACCGCTCTCCACTGCCTTCTCTGCTCTGAGCACTACTTAATATCTGAGGGCTTAGAAGCCTGGCTCAGACACCCTTGTAATTTTTACACTAATCTCCACACTGGCTCTTTTTACTGTCTCCTGTTTTGGTCTTGCCTGCATTAGTGACTCATGGAAACCACCCCACCCCATGCCCCAAAGGCAGCTTGGAGTGTCCTGGCACTAGCTGGCCGGGGATATGGGATAGGATCAAAGCTCTTTCTCGAGAAGGCGCTGCCAGACACCCTCAGTGAACCCTCAGCTGTTATTTCAGTAGGAATGTCCCTCCTCAGCAATAAAAGATCTATTTCCCAACCTTCTCTCCCCATACCTTCACTTGTGCAGAATGTTAGCACATGAGAGTCAGCAGCTCATAGTCCCAAAAGAGATTTCTGAGTGTATGTGGTAGGAAGGGGCAAATTAAAAGTGCACTCGGTCTTCTCACCAGCTTGCACTAGGCTTGGGGCAGTTCTTTCCTGGTTCTAAACAAAAACCCTTCCCTCCCTGCCCGGTCTGGGCTTTGGGCAACCTTTCCAAACAATTGCTTTATTGCTCAGAAAATGCATAAAAAGGTAAAGGTAAAGGGACCCCTGACCATTAGGTCCAGTCGTGGCCAACTCTGGGGTTGCGGCACTCATCTCGCCGGCGTACAGCTTCCAGGTCATGTGGCCAGCATGACTAAGCCGCTTCTGGTGAACCAGAGCAATGCACGGAAATGCCGTTTACCTCTCCACCAGAGCGGTACCTATTTATCTACCTGCACTTTGACGTGCTTTCGAACTGCTAGGTTGGCAGGAGCAGGGACCGAGCAACGGGAGCTCACCCCATCGCAGGGATTTGAACCACCAACCTTCTGATCGGCAAGTCCTAGGCTCTGTGGTTTAACCCACAGCGCCACCCACGTCCCTCAGGAAATGCATAGGTGTTGCTCAATTGTTGCAGAATGGTGTTTTTTAAAGCAGCAATTCAGGTGTGGGAAAATATTTTTTTCCAGTCGGGTATTTACAGCATATGAAAATATCATTGGTTTCATTGAATTGGCTAGTGTCATGGTTTATTGGTCATAACTGGACCATGCTGATGATGAGTGACACACACACACTGTCCTCTAATGCCCAAGCCATTTTCTGGCTTTGTTTTAAAGGGTATGAGGTTAAACAAGGGATGGGGAACCTGTAGCCCTCCAAATGTTGTGGGACTCCAGATCCACCCAGCCTGCATGGCCAATGGTCAGGGGTGATGGGATATGAAATCCAGCAACATCTGAAAGCCACACAGGTTCCCCATCTCTTGGTTAAACGATGATATTGCGGTCAGACCAGTAAACACAGGGACATGCTGAGGATGCTGAAGGTAGCTGGAAAATATACCCCCCTTCCTTTTGGTTTAAGAAGAGATTGTTTGAAATAGCTGACAGGGCATTTTGTGGAGCTGACATAACATCAAATTGATGAAAGATTTTAGAGAAACTGAAATTTATCCTGAGGGCTTTTTCACACATTAGAAGTGCCTTTCGCTCGAGCCTCTTGAGCTATTTCTACAAGAGAGAAAGCAGCAGACAAAGGGGGGGGGGAGGAATTATTTTAAATCTAGATTCTAAATTTCTATGTTGGAATTACAACTGTGGGAGATATGTAGTTCACAGTTATATGAATTAGCTACCACTCTGGGTACTTTGAGCAAGCAGTACGTATTGCTACTTATTTTATTATTCCTCCTTCCCCCCCCCCCCGCTTCATTGGATCAGCTACCTATTGTACATCCGAGTGGACGAGGGGCAACCCTTTGACATGAAAGCCAGAAATATTGTGCTTTCTTTGCACCTCTGCTTGAGACATGGACAAAAGGGCAGGAAGAATGTCTGCCTCCCTCTCTCTCCCTCCGCCCTCTAAAAGAACAGGCACAGCAGATGTTAGCTGAAGCACTGTTTCCAAGGGTAACCCTGGAGTGCACACACACACGCTTGTAGCCAGCGGGGCTGGGTTGGTGCCTTTTCACTCTCTGCAGTTCCCATGCAGCGTGCCTTGTGAGTTAAGGGGACCCCAGTGTAACTGTCCCCCTTCCTCTGGCGTCAGGGTGAAAAACTGCCAGGTTTTAAAGGAGGTACGAGCATCCATGAACCCTGCCTTGCAGAATCCTGACCTTGTCAAGTGTAATCACAGAGCAAAGCCAAAATGGCACAGAATTCTCCACAGGCAATACATTGCCTTTGTCCTTTGCAGGCCTCTTCTTGGAGCCACGGCACAGATCGCCAACATGCCTTTTTGAAAGCAAAACAAAGCACGACTTGATATTTACGGCACACGCGCTTTCCAGCGCATAATGGCGCATGCTGTACAGTACAGTGAGACAGATGGCCAGTTAAACAAAGAGGGGAAGGCATGAATGAAATCCAAAGGGATGGGGAATTTCTTATCCACAAAGCCTAAAAATACTTCTTGACTATTTTAGGGGGCGAGAGCAAGGGAAATATACAGCATTGTCAGGACATGCCTGATGACTAGGTGAGATTCCTGACTATCCCAAAAGAAAACTGGGACTTGGGTCTAGAGATGCCAAGAGTTAGACATTAATTATTGCCTTTGTATCAGGAACAGTGTGGGGTTTAAGAGATTCTGTGAAGTAGGTGGCAAGTCAAAACCTCTCTGGGGTGCAGCTTGTAAGAGGAATAATAAAAAGAGGCTTGCAAATCAGGCCTCCTGAGATTTGTCGTCTCTTGGAAAACAGAAGTTTGCAGTTCTTCTAACAGTCAGGGTGATATGGTTACTGCATCTGGTAAATCAGTGTCCAGTGGTTAAAGAACAGGACAAAATTGGAAGCTTCTCAGGTTTTGTTTCTGCAGTTACTATGGGCCAAACTAGAAATGCTATGGAAAATCTATTATTGGAGCTGAAGCATTTCTCTTTTCTTAAAAGCAGCTGTGGGGGGCAGGATACAGGTTGGCCACATTGCCATATGTGCCAAGTGGGAAAAATGGGACATCATTTTTTTTTTTTTGCACAAGATTGCAGTGGCAATTTTGGGTGCCACAATCTCATATGCTTTCCTGCTGCACTCTCACCCTGAAAATGCACATTTTTGTGCGAGATTGAGTCACGGGTCATGTGATTTATCTGGGAGCACATCCTGGAAGATGCACACCCTGGTTTGGGGTCTGAAAAAGTTGGATGATATGCAATGCTGGTGGAAGAGACTGTAATATCCTTGTGTCTCGTGCTATTTCTCTGATGGAAATAACACTCAAAAGCTATATTCTCTCTCTCTCTCTCTCTCTCTCTCTCTCTCTCTCTCTCTCTCTCTGTGTGTGTGTGTGTGTGTGTGTGTGTGAGAGAGAGAGAGAGAGAGAGAGAGAGAGAGAGAGAGAGAAATATATTATATAGTTTATTTATTGCATTTATACCCTCCCTTTCCTCCAAGAAGCTCAAGGTGGGGTACACATTCTCTTCCTCCCCATTTTATCATCACAACAACCCTGTGAGGTAGGTTAGGCTGAAAGACGGTGTCTGACCCAAGATCACCCAGTGAGTTCTATGGCTGAGCAGGGATTTGAACCCAGGCCTCTGATGTCCTAATCCAACACTCTAACCACTGTACCATACTAGCTATCTCTCTCTTTAAACCACATCTCCCCCAGAATCATAGCTTTAACTCAAACCCTTTCCTGTGGCTTCTTTTAAGCAAAGCCATTGATCACCACATCACATCCAGTTTGTTCCTGTGGGCCTTAACGGTTTTCAGTGCTGTGCCTAATGGCATACCCACTTGCACATTAGGCCAGTGGAAGGTTAGCATTTTCCCCATGGCCAGAAAGTGGATAAATTTATGAAAGAATTCCAGGAATGAAATTTCCAGGAATGAAATGTGCTATAGAGATTTATTGGTTTATTTTGCATACTTGAACTGCATTAAGGAAAGTGCATTCTATGTCATTTCTTCTTACCCAATATACTTAAAGTGGAAATTATTTAAAGGGGAAACGAGTCGCTTGCAGATGAAAAATCGAGTCTGCTCATCTTCCAACATTTCACAGAAAGGAACATACTTCTTGTGCAAAATTTGCAAGAGCCTGACTATCATAGCTGCAATTGTAGTTTGAGTCTCTCTGTACACATTGTTGCCTGACCATTTTAATCTTAAAAATAAATAAATCAGTATTTTGTGTTGAATAGAATGTTGAGACACACAGTGGATTTGGCTGTACTTATGGATAGCTCCCCCAGCTGCATTTTTTAAAAATGGAGAGATGGGGAAGGGAAATGCAAATGCAAAAGATGCACTATATGCTGCTGTTTTGTGTTTTGTCCCTGTGTGTGCATTTACATGCCTATGCAGTAGGGCCAAAATACATTCCCACCCATTAAAAAAAAAGTAACTTCTAAACATCAAAAACTCTCCCAGCACCACAATAGAAATATAACTTTTAGACATCCAGATCTCCCCCCCAAAAAATGCAATAGACACCATCCCTGGTAAACAAGCAAAGTTAGAGCATGTAAGCCTGATAGATAATGACTTGTCCAAGACCCCTCAGCAAATCTACAGTAGATATGTTGATTAAACCCAGGTGGCCCCCTGTGTAATACCTGGGTTGTCAATGAGCATGACACCATCTAGGCTAGAGAAAAATGGAGACAATGTTTTTTTAAAAGAAGAATTTAAGGTGGAATGATTGAGTCATTATCAGTCACACCCACACCATACGCTTGAAGCACATGGCTTCCCACAAAGAAAACTGTGGCCAGATGGGCGGGGCATAACTAATAAAATTGTTGTTGTTAAAAGTCCCAGGAATTGTAGCTCTGTGAGCTACAATTTCCCAGAATTCCTTGGGAAAAGCCATGATTGCTAAAGTGCTTTAAATGCATGTGACCTTTGGTCTACCTACATTTATTTGGTCCCCCGTTTGGTCTTCGCTTTTACTGTAAAGTACAGTGGTACCTCTGGATGCGAATGGGATCCGTTCCGGAGCCCCGTTCACATCCTGAGTAGAACGTAACACATGACTGTGTGTCTCCGGGTCACATTTTGCTGCTTCCGTGCATGCGCGTGATGTCATTTTGAGCATCCGCGTATGTGCAAGCGGCGAAACCCAGAAGTAACGTGCTCCGTTACTTCTGGGTCGCCGCGGAGCGCAACCTGAAAATACTTAACCTGAAGCTACTTCAACCTGAGGTATGACTGTACAGTGGTACCTCGGGTTACATACGCTTCAGGTTACACATGCTTCAGGTTACAGACTCCGCTAACCCAGAAATAATGCTTCAGGTTAAGAACTTTGCTTCAGGATGAGAACAGAAATCGTGCTCCGGCGGCATGACAGCAGCAGGAGGCCCCATTAGCTAAAGTGGTGCTTCAGGTTAAGAACAGTTTCAGGTTAAGAACGGACCTCCGGAACGAATTAAGTACTTAACCCGAGGTACCACTGTATTTGTGTCCCATGCTTCAGACTGATGTAGCCTAAGATGGTTCACGGTACAAAGTAACCATAGCATTCAATGCATAATCAAAGTACTGCCAAGGCCTTGGAATACATTTGAATGAAGGCAACACCCTGGAGGATTGTCTGCTCATCAGGGCCGCCAGCTCCACCATCAAACACGCCATCCTTCAACTTCCCAGAAAAAATGGAAACAAAAGCACGATAATCTTTCTCCCATGGAGGCCGTCTGGTGTTGACACTCCCCTTGCACTCAGCCTCTTGACCTGACCTTTGCCCATGACCTGCAGATTGAGTTTGGGGAACCCTAACCCTATGGGGTTAGTTTTGTGTCAAGTCAAAGGCTCCTGGTGTGTGTGTGTGTGAAGGAAGCTTTAAAATGCAGGATGTTTGGCAGCCTTTGAAGAAAGCAATGTACAGTAATTTCCTAGATGCATGAGATTGGAGGTTCTGGGAATCTTGGTACTGAGTTTGTGTTCAGCCAAGAATCCCAAGTTATTCCACTCCATCCCTGCAGGGTGGGAGCAGAGCTGCTGGGCTGACAAGCTGTTGAGGGATGCAACTTTGCCTACTCCCAGCCCTGCAGGGCCACCTGTTGTATCAGGCCAGCTCCTCTCCGGAGTCTGCCTTTCTCTCCCGGCAACAGAATGAAAAAGCCTCCGTCCCTCCTTTCCCCACACACGCCCTAGTTCAAACAAACTCATCTTGGCAACAGTCATCCGATTGGCCGGCTGGCAGAGGCTGGCGGGCCAATGGGGGCTTCTGCACTCCGGGGAGATAAAAAGGAGAGGCGTGGATTCCCTTTCAGGGCTGTTAAAGGGTTTCTGCCCTGTTGCAAAAGAGAGGTGGGGGGAGGCCCTTAGAAATGAGCCTGGTGGCGGGGAGATTAAGGAGGGGTGTCTTGGCAGCTGCTTGTTGTTTCTGCAGCCTATTTTCCCATCTCTGACCTGCTTTTCCTGAGGCCTGAACCTGCTCCATTGAGTGGGGCATGAAAGACGCCTCCTCATTCACCCCCCTCCATCCTTACTGATGCAGCTGCATTAGGCAGGACAGTCGCTTCAGCCAGCCTGGGATCTCTGCCTCTGCCCTCTGTCCCAGCCAGGCTTTTGTTTCCCAGATCTCTCCCTCCCTCTCCCTCTCCCCCCCCCCCACGCCACAGAGTTGGAAACCTGCACTGATACATTTATGATCAAGGAAAGGGAGCGATTCCCCTCAGAAGAAAAGTTGCGGCATTCGGGACTTTTTCGTTTAAAGACAAGGCAAGCAAGACAAGACGTGTCATGGCACAAGTTTATCATCAGCGCCATCTCATTTTTATGCTGCCTTTCCATAGGTGGCTTACAACAACGAGAAAAGGATTACATAATTCCAAACAACAAAAGTAACCGTAAACAGTAAATAAAACACATCAAGAAGCACACAACCATAATGAAACAATATCCACGTGGTAAGATAATGATACAAAATAATGAAGCAAAAATATGGGTAACAGTATCAAAAAGCTCCAAAGAAAGTACTTTTTCACGCAGCAGGTAGTTAAGGTTTGGAGCTCGCTCCCCCAGGAGGCAGTGATGCCCACCAACTTGGATGGCTTTAAAAGAGGAAACATTCATGGAGGAGAGGATTATTGATGGCTACTGGCCGTACTGGCCATGCTCTGCCTCCACAGAAGCCGTAATCTGAATGCCAGTTGCTGGAAAGCACAGGCAGAGAGTGCTCTCTTGTGCTCTAATCCTGCTTGTGGGTTTCCTACACACCTGCTTGGCCGCTGTGAGAACGGCAGGCTGGACTAGATGGGCCATTGGCCTGATCCAGCAGGATGTTATGTTCTTATGTATTTAAGCTACCCCAAAAGGACTCATAATATGAAGAGGATTTGACACATGCAGTGGCGTAGCGTGGGGGGTGCAGGGGGGGCAGCCCGCACCGGGCGCAACATCTGGGGGTTAGGGTTAGGGGGCGCAAATCCATGGGTTAGGGGGCGCAAATTACTTGCCTTGCCCCGGGTGCTGACAACCCACGCTACGCCACTGGACACATGATTTGAAGAGGGTTTCAGCTCCTTTTGGAGCATGTTGAGGTTTGTGGGGTTGAACAATTTCTGGGACCAAGATATTGACTGCTGCAGTTGGCTCCCCTTCTCTGAAGACTGTTTAACTCCATTTCAATGCATTTAATGCCATTTTCAGTGGGGTTATCCAGGTTTAAAGTGCAGCCAGTTTGTTCTTTTCTCAGTTCAGATTGAAGCTGGGTGTTTATTTTTTTTGGGGGGGGGGAGGATCAAAACACAGTATTTCGTAAGAAATGACAGAATAAAAATGGATTGTGGCTTATGTCCTGTGTATACTGCTTCTTGAATCACCAGCAGGAGCACACTGGATGCAGAGTGTCTGCACAGCTCAAGTCTATGGTAGTGGTGGTTTGGCCTGTGGGGCTGTGATTACAGCCAACTACAAATAATTTGTCCTGTCTGAGCTGCACACACACCTGTTCAGAATATGGCAGCATGGGGAAAAGGCTGACCAAAAACACTGCTATCATCATGAGTTCAAAAAGCTGTGGGAATGTGCTTGTCCACAAACTTCAATACATCCAAGCAGAGTTATATTGTCTAAATAAATCTAAATGTTTTGGTTCTAATTTATACTATCTAAACTTACTATTTTCAGTGCAGAAGAAGATGGGCATTTGACACAATTTTGCTACAGATCTAATGACAATGCAGTAACAATGGGATAATTCTTATTATCTGACCTTGCTTTATAGACAATGAAGAATCCAGAGAATGGGTTCAGTAGCCTTTCGCACTGTGACTTACATGTCCTTATAGTTAGGGATGAATGAATCCGTACCTTTTTCTCATCTTTTCCCCCAATCATAAATTCTGTTTGTCACATTTCTACAGCACCTGGAGATTTATTTATTTGAAAAGTTCTCATGAGCTAGCTCTCACCCGGCACAACTTTTTAGAATAATTAGGTCAATAACGTCCTTAGGAGGACAACCAAATTTAAACACAAATCCGACCCACAGCTGTGAGGCATTTCCGAGCTTTTTTGTGGAGAAAGTCCTGTTGCTCCACCGTGACCTCCCTGCCAATTTAGATACAATGACTGAACTGGAGGCCCCTCGACTGACTTCAGGTGCAGTGTTGGACCATTTCGATCGGATACTCCCTACTGATGTGGATAGATTCCTCCAAGTTGGTAGGCCCACCACCTGCCTCCTTGATCCGTGCCCGTCTTGGCTGATTAGGGAGCGTCCAGATGTTGCGCGGACCCCCCTGGTTGAAATTATCAATTTGTCCCTTGACACGGGGACATTCCCAGGGGAACTGAAGGAAGCAGTGGTGTGTCCACTCTTAAAGAAAACTTCATTAGATCCCTTAGACCTGTCCAATTACCGCCCAGTTTCAAATCTTCCATACCTGGGTAAGGTAATTGAGAGAGCGGTTGCTGAACAGCTTGGTAGGTTTCTGGAGGAAACATCGGCATTAGATCCATTTCAGTCCGGTTTCCGTCCTGGTTTTGGGACGGAGACGGCTCTGGTTGCCCTAACAGATGATCTCCGTAGACAACTGGATCGAGGCGGGTCAGGACTGCTGATCCTTTTAGATTTGTCAGCAGCCTTTGACATGGTCGATCATGATCTTCTGGCCTCGCAGACGTGGGGATACAGGGCATAGCCCGTAACTGGTTGTGCTCTTTTATCTCTGGACGGGGACAGAGGGTGGCACTAGGGAGGGAAATGTCGTCGCACCACTCCTTGGTGTGTGGAGTGCCGCAGGGCGCAATTCTCTCCCCGATGCTTTTTAACATCTTTATGCGCCCCCTTGCCCAGATTATCCGGAGCTTTGGGCTGGGCTGTCACCAATATGCTGATGACACTCAGCTCTATCTGCTGATGGATGGCCACACCGACTCGGCCCCTTACACACTCACCAGATGCTTGGAAGCTGTGGCTGGATGGTTTCGTGGGAGCCGATTGAAACTAAATCCTTCGAAGACAGAGGTCCTATGGCTAGGTTAGGATGGCATGGGGATGAGGGACCAACTCCCTTCTCTTGCGGGGGCCCAATTAGTGCCATTGCCTTCCATTAAGAGTTTGGGTGTAATCCTTGACGCCTCCCTTTCCATGGAGGCGCAAGTTACAGCAACAGCCAAGTCGACATTTTTCCACCTTCGCCGCATCAAGCAGTTGGTCCCTTACCTTTCCCGCCCCGACCTGGCCACAATGATCCATGCGACGGTCATCTCCAGGCTTGACTACTGTAATTCGCTCTATGTGGGGCTGCCCTTGAAGCTGTCCCAGAAACTCCAGCGGGTACAGAATGCTGCAGCGAGGCTCCTCACGGGGTCTCTGCCATGGGAGCATATTCACCCAGCGCTTTTCAAGCTGCACTGGCTCCCGGTGGAGTACAGGGTCAGATTTAAGGTGCTGCTTTTGACCTTTAAAGCCCTTCACGGCCTAGGACCCTCGTACCTACGGGACCGCCTCGCCTGGTATGCCCCACGGAGAGCCTCAAGGTCCATAAATAACAACACCCTAGTGGTCCCAGGCCCTAAGGAAGTTAGATTGGCTTCAACCAGAGCCAGGGCCTTTTCAACTCTGGCTCCGGCCTGGTGGAACGCTCTGCCTCATGAGACCAGGGCCCTGCAGGATCTGATTTCTTTCCGCAGGGCCTGTAAGACAGAGTTGTTCCGCCTGGCCTTTGGCTTGGAGCCAGTTTGATTCCCTCCCTCCCTCTCTTTCTTTTTTCTTTTCCTTCTCCTCCTGCGATGAGGCTACATTTTAATATTTTAATGTTCCATTATTTTAATGTTGTATTTTATTTTTGTTTTTAAGTTGTAATCACTCATCTTGTTTTTATTATTGCTTGTAAGCCGCTCTGAGCCCGGCCTTGGCTGGGGAGGGCGGGGTATAAATAAAAAGTTCTTCTTGTTGTTGTTGTTGTTGTTGTTATTATTAGAATTTATCAGCATTTTATTGTGAATTTATCCTAATGCACACATATTTACAAGCATTTCCCCTTATTCTTCTACGCTTAAAAAAACCCCTATTATATGCATTTATGTGCACACCCTTATCTAGTATATCCATTTTTGTGCACATTACTTGGCTGGGGGGCTGCATTGCAAAATTCAGAGAAGTGCAAATTTATGGTTATGTTTTGGTTCGTACATTGTTCTGGAGAGTGCAAATTTTGTAGGTTTGCCTTTAAATGGAAATGGAATCCAATTTCTCCTCCATCTCTATTTGTAGCTCATTTACCTGGTTATGGGATCTGCATCTGTGCTGTGTTACTTCCCACTGTGTCTCCTGCCCCTTCCTCTGAACCAAACCTTTGAAATGCATGTCTGCGCCAGAATAACCAACCCCTGCAAGTGTACTGTTACTTGCCTGATTGCTTCTGTTCTTATAACTAGGCCAAACTTGAGGGCAGTGGGCTAGAGGGTGGGTCTCTAGATGAGGGGCCCTACACTTGAAACACATGGGGTGGGGGGCGTCTAGCATTCCTCTGCTGCTTGAGGAACTGTGTTAGTTTTGTAAGGGATCTTGGCACTCTAAGGCAAGGTTCTGTCCAGGGAACAAAGACTGGTGTGTATTGGGCTTCCGTGCACAGGAAAAGGGAGGGTGCTGCTGAGCAGCTGAATGAGCAGGAATTTACAATCTTCCTTGAAACACAAATAGTTTATAGCACAAATGCCTCCACCACAACAGCAGCAGCCGGGCTGTTGGATTCCCAGTCTTAGCCCAAGTGGCTGTCTTTGAGCTGGAATATGTTGCTATTCTACAGAATGAAAAGCAGCAGGCAGCAAATTGTGGTGTGGTTTCTAGCAGGGGCTTTTCGAGACATATAAGATGGACTTTAGGCGACTGCCAGAATGCCAGTGTGTGCTGCTGCCACAACTCAAGAGGTAACCCATTACTTCCAAATGTTGTTCCAGCTACAGAAAGCCCTGTGGCAATTCATCATTCTAGATGCACCAACCTGCTCAAACAAGGTCCTATGACTGATAATACAACATACATGCTACATAGGACTGTGTGCCGCGTTGACTTTATAGAGTAAATTGATCAGAGATTCTCTGAGTCAGGTAAATTTGCCTCCACAGCTTCAGAGGCCCCAGTTTCTATTAACATTAACCATTAACCATTAACATTGAAATCAAAGGGTGTAGTCACACACAAAGCGTAAACAGTTCTTTGAAGCCACCTTGTGCTCTTTGTGCCATTATGTGAAGGTTCTTAATCTGAATGTGGAAGAGAATGCACATAGCAGTCATGGGAGCCACTTTGTATACAAAGCTAGTTTAGGCCTTACGTGTAGAAAACATCACAATTATGAGGTGTTTGTTTGGTGGGTGGTGTAATTGTCTGTGTTTCCTGAATAAAAGTCTCATTTTTCACAGCCCTTGTGCTCCTAAATCAGCAAAAATTATTTTTTGCTGTTCTTTGCGGGCCTTAAAAGTGGTGGGACAGTGAAACCTCTGTCCACCTTCACAAGAAATAAATGCTTGCTTGTGTGGGCACTGCAGAAGTTGGAAGCACTCTTCCTGTTCCTTCAAGGTACCACCATCCACTGTATGGAGTCATATCAGCACTTGTATTATTCCCACACAACTTTACCAAACACAAATAAAGTAGCATGGTTTTCTATTTAGTGAAAGCCTGCTTTGGTTTTTGCAGAATTCGCTATTGTGAGGCATTTTGCCATAATACAGATTACATCTTTGCAAGTATTTGTAATATCTCAGCTTTTGGGAAAACCCACTATAGCCTGTAAAATGTGGTTTGGTCCTGAATATGAGAAACATTGGTCTGAAGCCCTGCTAAACTATAGTGTATAAACTTAGAGCCAAGTTTCCCATCCGTATGTGTGCCCCGTTGTTTGCCACTCATTATCACGCAAGCTGTCCTGATGAAACTGGTTCACATTCACACCACACATTTACAACATATTTAAAGAACACGGCTTTCTCCAAAGTATCCAGGGAACTATAATTCCCAGCACCCTTAGCAAACTACAGGATTTTGGAGGGGCAGGGGAAAGCCTTGTGCTTTAATGTATCATGTGGATGTGACACATGTTGCCAGGATCCAGAAAGCATTATATATTAGTCAAAATATGATTGCATTTTAATAAATAGCACTGAGTAATAAATTTCAGAACTGTTATTCCAACTCTTTGCAGGCTCAGATGCATTAACATGAAATTTTCATAGCCTAGAGCACTATTATTTAATCTGCCCACTGCAGACTCTCTTTTTTTAGCCACACTGGCAAAGGCAGTTCTGTGATTGCCTGCAGGCATGTACAGAATTCTGTGTGCAGTGGATTTTGTGATCAGTTGCGACTGCAACTTTTAGGGCAGCTAAAATACTAAAAGTGGTTATAGAAAGCATTCTGCACATGCCAGTCAGCAGTCACATGACTGCCTTAATTCATGGCAGTGTGGCTAAAGTCAGCATTGTAGGGTGAATAAAACTTGCGGCTGCTGCGACATGAGGCAATCGTGTAATCTGGCCTTTGACAGCTGCACAGATTAGGTTGGAGGGGACAGACCTAACCAATGAAAGGTTTCTCTGTCCAGAAGCAAATCACTGGGTGAGGTTTATGGCGGCGCATAAACGGTTCAGTTCTGCATATGGTAGCAAGCTCCAGCCAACTGGATTGTAGAAGCTGCTGCCCACTGACATTTAGAACAGCCATAATATACCTAGGATTCCTGCAGTGGATGGAGAGGAAGAACAAGTGTGCAAAATAAAGAAGGCCTCACTGGGCAAAATCTATGTGCATAAAAGAATAAACTGGCCTACAGACCCAGCAAAGGTTAAATACTTTCCTTCCCTATGTTAGCCCTCATTTGTGTATGTGCTCCCTCAACCTCATGCCTCTCTTTGATGGAGGTGTGCAGATACGTTCACCCTGATTATGTGGGTGCTGCTGGCCTGTTTAAAGCCACCCTCACAATTTGGGTCAGGCTGAAAGCTGATCCCTTAAGATGCTGCCGGCAAGCCTGGAGGAGCACAACTACAGACAAAAGGAGGGAGACAGGGGTTACATAGTTAGTCTCTTTCAAAACACACAACCACTGTGTCTCCCTTCTTTTGTTAGGTACTTCGGTCCTGAACACCTGCGGCCTGGCAAATGGGTCAGGCTTTGATTGCATCGCACCACTTTTTTTTGTTTTCCTGCCCCAGTTTCCCTGCCAGACAATCTCTTACCTCACCGACTTCCTTAATCCAGCTGCAATAACTTGATGCCTTCATTTCTGAAAGGGTCTACACAGCGTTTCCAGACACATTATGTCCTTGCTTGTTGCCCTTGATTGGTTTGGTGACTTGTCCTTGTGAATGGAGCACAGGTTTCGCAACCTGTTGTTGCAAGAGTTGCAGCTCATCATCACTGGGGTGCACAGTGATACTCCAGATACTCCTGGTCGGTGCATGCCTTTCTAAGGTTAGTTTTTAAGGTATCTCAGGAGGAGCCTTTGTTGCTTGTGCTGCAAGAGACTGGCAAGATGCTTTGGAAGGGAATATGAAAACATCTTGTTTGTGTTTGTGTGCGTGCATGCGTACACATGTGTGCGCGTGTGTGTGTCCCCCCCCCCCCGGAGAAGAGTCTTAGGGAATTTTCACAAGTGATGCTTAAATTGTCTGGCTTACTAGCACTGTTTGTGGACATGTCCAATTATTGTTAATAAAATGAATAGAAACCAGAAACCAAACTTTCATGATCTATAAGCATTTTGTCCATTACAGTGGTACCTCGGGTTACATACGCTTCAGGTTACATACGCTTCAGGTTACAGACTCCGCTAACCCAGAAATAGTACCTCGGGTTAAGAACTTTGCTTCAGGATGAGAACAGAAATCGGGCTCTGGCGGTGCGGCGGCAACAGGAGGCCCCATTAGCTAAAGTGGTGCTTCAGGTTAAGAACAGTTTCAGGTTAAGAACAGACCTCCAGAACGAATTAAGTACTTAACCTGAGGTACCACTGTAATAGATTTTACATTTACAGTCAAGGCCGTAGCTAGGGGGTGGTGAGGTGGGCCGCTCCCAGGGGTGCAGGCGATTGAGGCGCACAAAACCGGCTTAAAAATATGTCCATAAATATAAATATTGATTATTGCCTCATAAGAAATGGTTTTAAACAGAGGGTGACTTGAATGGGTGGAGTGGGGGGGGGGGCTGGAGGATAGGCAGAAAGAAGAGCTAATTTGTCTGTGACTAGGGGGTACAATCTGGGTGGTTCTGCCAGGGGTGCAAGATCACCTAGCTACGGCTCTGTTCCTAGTAACAAACTGTTTTAAGGAAAGGGGGGGCAGTTTCCATCTCATCAGTGGATGAAGCAAGGCATGACAGTAGCAGATTTGTATATTTAAGCACAGGTCTGCTCCAATCAGGTTGAATTTCATTCCCGTTTTAAGAGCTAAAGGCAGGGTTGGCGCATTCTGTTTCGCCACTTTAGGCAAAACGGGAAGTGCCACCCTGCCCTGCCGCCACCATCGCTGACAGAGAAGTGGTACTGGCATTGGTGCCAATCTTTTTGCAACAACTCATCAAAATCTTGTGAGATCTCATGCACGCTGCAAGATCTTGCGAGGTTTTAGTGAGATCTTGCAAGCTCTTACCAGAAATCAGCACTGCTTCTCCGCTGGTGGTGGAGAACTTGGGGGCTGCAGCTTCAGCCTGCCTCATGGGTGGGCCAGGCCTGGAAAAAGGGGCACATTAGTGACAGGAGCATAGGATTAGGCAGTGCTTCACCCCCCCCGGTTTTTTTTACTGTTCACTTCCTCTTATCTTTAAAAACAAAAACAAAAAACACAACTGCACAGTTCTCTATCTACAACAAGGTTGTATCCAATAGTGGCCCAGCTCCTTTCCATTCTGTGGTAACAGGGATATAGCGCTTGATATGGCCAGTGTGAGGCAAGTAAAGTACTAAGAGAAAGCAGTCATATTCCATTTAATTTTAATGACCTTCTTATCCTACTGTGTCTCTGCTTCTTATGAAGCAGCCTACAAGAGCTCATGCCATTTTTTTAGCCACTAAGGCACATAAAACTCTTGTTTCTGCTGCTAAGAAAGAGGGACACAGCTATGCTGGGAGAAGCTCCATTTCTCTAGTGGAGCAGGAACATGCATTGGAAATGCAACATTGTCATCCAGTGGCAGAAACGAAGAATTGCAAGCAATTTCACTAAACAGAGAAGAAACTGTACTTGGAGGAAGAGGCAACAAAACAAAATGTGGATTCACACAGGCCTGTCTTCCCATTAATGGGAATGCCCTCTTCTTCCCAGTGCTGCCCCAGACTCTTCCCTCTTTTAAATGTGCCCCCACATCGGAGGAAAGTCTGAAATACCCATGTGAGTGCTTCTGTGAGGTGGGTGCCTGTTTCCCTTGCTCCTGAGTAAGCCTCTTGCAGCTGTCCTCTCTCAACTCAATCTCCCTGTGTGCCCCCTCCAAGCCAGATTGCCCCCTTTTATTTAAGATGACCTAATTTGTGCACAATAGTCCCTTAATGACTGTTGTATGCAAATTAGTTTCTTTCTTTTAAAGTTGGGGGGGGGGATAGTCATATGGAGAAAGGGGGAGTTTGTTGTGTTCCCAGCTGCTTCGCTGTCAGTATTGTGCCTGACAAAGATTCCTGCGTTAATTGAAAATAACAAAAGTTCCTACAAAGGCTGATCAGGTTTCTTTTTTTAAAAAAAGGGAAATGTTTTAAATGCCTCAGTTTTAAATCCATCCATCCTAAGATAGCATGGAAATAAGTCCCACTGATGATTCTGCAACTTCCAAATGAACTGTGTGAGACTATTTTGTCAGTCACCACCTAGTGCTCACTTATTTGAGATCAAGCACATTCAAGTGAGCAAGACTTCAACGTAAACACACTTGAGATGGGCTGTTTGTTGGAACCAACCCCTCTGTTTCCCTCTTTTTGATTTAAGCTTTTCTGATTTGCACACATCTGGCTGGAGCACAAGGAAGGGGTGGTCTTTAAGGCTAAGTTGGAAGGATGTATAGATAACATCAGGGGACTTTTGACAAAGGTGGACTATTGCAGGGTTGCCCCCCCCCCCGGCCCCCAAGCCCCGACAAGAGGCAACCAGTGACACCAGCTGTTTTGATGTTTATGTTATAGCAATTCCCCAGTCTTAGCTATTTTGCCTTTGAGGCTGTCTTATTTTCGGCTGCTGCCATCCTTGCATATTTGCGGGATAGATCAAATAGCACCTTAGTGGCAGCTGTCACCATACTTAAAAGCTGAAGTATCTCTATAAAGCTCCATAAGTTTAACATACATCAGAAGGGCAGGCGGTAGGGCTGCCATATGTCCAGATTTTCCTGGACATTACTGGGATTTCAAAGGCGGAAGTGACATCCAGGGGGGAATTTCTGAAAGGCGGCGCTTTGTCCTGGTTCTTGGGCAAGTCATAGAATCATAGAGTTGGAATAGACCACAAGGGCCATTGAGTCCAACCCACTGCCAAGCAGGAAACACCATCAGAGCACTCCTGACATATGATTGTCAAGCCTCTGCTTAAAGACCTCCAAGGAAGGAGACACCACCACACTCCTTGGCAGCAAATTCCACTGTCGAACAGCTTTTACTGTCAGGAAGTTCTTCGTAATGTTTAGGTGGAATCTTCTTTCTTGTAGTTTGGATCCATTGCTCCGTGTCCGCTTCTCTGGAGCAGCAGAAAACAACCTTTCTCCCTCCTCTATATGACATCCTTTTATATATTTGAACATGGCTATCATATCACCCCTTAACCTCCTCTTCTCCAGGCTAAACATGCCCAGCTCCCTTAGTCGTTCCTCATAAGGCATCGTTTCCAGGCCTTTGACCATTTTGGTTGCCCTCCTCTGGACACATTCCAGTTTGTCAGTGTCCTTCTTGAACTGTGGTGCCCAGAACTGGACACAGTACTCCAGGTGAGTTCTGACCAGAGCAGAATACAGTGGCACTATTACTTCCCTTGATCTAGATGCTGTACTCCTATTGATGCAGTCCAGAATTGCATTGGCTTTTTTAGCTGCCGCGTCACACTGTTGGCTCATGTCAAGTTTGTGGTCAACCAAGACTCCTAGATCCTTTTCACATGTACTGCTCTCAAGCCAGGTGTCACCCATCTTGTATTTGTGCCTCTCATTTTTTTTTGCCCAAGTGCAATACTTTACATTTCTCCCTGTTAAAGTTAATCTTGTTTGTTTTTGCCCAGTTCTCTAATCTGTCAAGGTCGTTTTGAAGTGTGATCCTGTCCTCTGGGGTGTTAGCCACCCCTCCCAGTTTGGTGTCATCTGCAAATTTGATCAGGATGCCCTTGAGTCCATCATCCAAGTCGTTGATAAAGATGTTGAATAAGACCGGGCCCAAGACAGAACCCTGTGGCACCCCACTAGTCACTCTTCTCCAGGATGAAGAGAAACCATTGATGAGCACCCTTTGGGTTCGGTCAGTCAGCCAGTTACAAATCCACTGAGCGGTAGCATAGTCAAGACCACATTTTACCAGCTTCTTTATAAGAATATCATGGGGCACCTTGTCGAATGCCTTGCTGAAATCAAGGTAGGCTACATCCACTGCGTTCCCTTCATCTACCAGGCTTGTAATTCTGTCAAAAAATGAGATCAGGTTAGTCTGACATGACTTATTTTTCAGAAATCCATGCTGACTATTGGTGATCACAGCATTCCTTTCTAGGTGCTCACAGACTGTTTGCTTAATGATCTGCTCCAGAATCTTCCCTGGTATTGATGTCAGACTGACTGGGCGGTAATTATTTGGGTCCTCTCTTTTCCCCTTTTTGAAAATAGGGACAACATTTGCCCTCTTCCAGTCTGCCGGGACTTTGCCTGTTCTCCAGGAATTCTCAAAGATGACTGCCAGTGGTTCTGAGATCACATCTGCCAGTTCTTTTAATACTCTTGGATGCAGTTCGTCTGGCCCTGGAGACTTGAATACATCTAAACTAGCCAAGTATTCTTGTACTGTCTCATTAGTTATTCTGGGCTGTGTTTCCTCTGCTGAATCATTTGCTCCAAATTCTTCAGGTCGGGCATTGTTTTCTTTATCGGAGAAGACTGAGGCAAAGAAGGCATTGAGGAGTTCAGCCCTTTCTGTGTCCCCTGTTTGCATTTCACCATCTTCTCCTCTGAGTGACCCCACTGTTTCTTTGTTCTTCCTTTTGCTACGGACATACCCATAACAGCCTTTTTTGTTGCTTTTAACCTCTCTAGCAAGCCTGAGTTCATTCTGTGCTTTAGCTTTTCTGACTTTGTGTCTACATGTGCTGGCTATTTGTTTGAATTCCTCTTTGGCGGTTTCCCCCCTTTTCCATTTTTTGTACACATCCTTTTTTAATCTTAACTCAGTTAAAAGCTCTTTAGATAGCCACCCTGGCTTCTTTAGGCACCTTCCATGTTTCCGTCTCATTGGTATTGCCTGACGTTGTGCTTTTACTATCTCCCTCTTAACAAACTCCCAGCCATCATGAACTCCCTTTCCTTTTAGTATTATTGTCCATGGGATCTCACCCAGCACTTCCCTAAGTTTTATGAAGTCGGCTTTCTTAAAGTCAAGAAATTGAGTCCTAGTATGCTTGGCTGCTCCTTTCCGCTGTATAGTAAACTTCAGAAGACCATGATCATTCGTGCCTAATGATCCTTTCACTTCTACCCCACTAACCAGGTCATCAACATTGGTTAGGACCAGATCTAAAATGGCTGTTCTTCTTGTTGCTTCTCCCACTTTCTGGACAATGAAGTTGTCTGCAAGGCCAGTGAGGAATCTGTTTGACCTTATGCTCTTGGCTGAGTTTGACATCCAACAAATATCCAGGTAATTGAAGTCCCCCATTACTACTATCTCCCTTCCTTTTGCATGCTTGGCCATCTGTTCCAGGAAGGCATCATCTATGTCCTCCGTTTGGCTTGGGGATCTATAGTAAACTCCCACAATGAGGTCTCTGTTATTCTTCTCTCCCTTAATTTTGACCCAAATGCTCTCACTTTGGCTTTGAGGTTCTAAATCTTGGATCTCCTCACAGGTATACACATCCCTGACATATAACGCCACTCCTCCTCCTTTCTTGTCTGGTCTGTTTCTCTGAAATAGATTGTATCCCTCCATTATTACATTCCAATCGTGGGACTTATCCCACCAGGTTTCAGTGATGCCTATTATGTCATATTTAGTTTGCTGTACCAAGAGCTCAAGCTCATCTTGTTTATTTCCCATGCTTTGTGCATTAGTGTACAGACATTGAAGTCCATTAATCATTCCCCCGTGTCTCTTATTTAAAGATTTTTTCCTCCCACCACTAGGTCTGCGTGTTGTTTGCTCCATTTGGTCTATGGCATTTGGATGATCATCTTCATCAATTGATAGATTCCTACCTTCAGGAGCACTGTCTCCCTCCCCCACATTAGTCAGTTTAAAGCCCTCCTGATGAGGTTTCTGAGATTTTTGGCAAAAACATTCCTCCCAACCGATGTGAGGTGCAGCCCATCGCTTGCCAGAAGTCCATCTTCAAGAAACTGCAGTCTGTGATCTAAGAATCCAAACTGTTCCTGTTTACACCATTTGCGAAGCCAGCTGTTCACTTCCACTATTTTCCCCTCTCTCCCTGGGCCACGTCGTTCAACTGGGAGGACAGATGAGATGACAATTTGTGCATTTAATTGCTTCAATTTCCTGCCCAAAGCCTCGTAGTCAATTGAAAAATCGTGTCTTTTTGGCGTTTTTGTTAAAAAAAAAGGCTCAACAACTTTCATATCTTTCTTTAAAAAGCTCAACAATTTGGGGGTCTTCCTAAAATTGTCCTGGCTTTTACTTTTTGAAATATGGCAACCCTAGCAGGTGGAATAATATCCTACTTAAGTGTAGTATTTATGATCGCCTTAGCCTGGTGCTAGCACTCAAACTTTACAAAGTCAAGTTGGGTGAGCAAAGCAAAAGAAAGAAAGAAAGAAAGAAAGAAAGAAAGAAAGAAAGAAAGAAAGAAGGGCTTCTAACTTGATACCAGTTTTCGGCAGTGATCTGGTCTGCCCTGGTTGCTGAGATGCTTGGCCCAAATAGTTTTGGGGTCTCATTCCTTCTAGTCTTGGGCCACCACTTCAGTAGTGCAGGCAGACCTTAGAGAGTGGGGCATCAAACACATTGGCAGGTGGGACTCTGTAGCCTTCCAAAGCTTATGCCCATGACAATCTTGGCATAAGAGGTGACCAGGCAGCTCTAGAGCATCATGAGTTGCCTAGGTGAGGGCACATGGCCCTCTGTTATTTACAGAAGATAACACTGTGTTCTCTTCAACCAGTGTTTGCTGACAGCTTCTACTCGGTTTCATATGTGGCCATTCTATTGTCTTTTGGGTGAACAAGTGTGTAAGCCACTCCAGCACTAAAACTGGGGTGGGGGAGAAATCCGTTCAGTTTCTGTTTTAATGTGAGCCTGTCGAATGCACACATCCTGACTTGTGAATCAAAACACAGCTATCCTTCAAAAATACATGTGTTTCTGAATTTCACAATGCAGCTTTCCATCCAGCTTTCTTGGATGAAGCCAGTTTTCTAGTTCCATTTCATTTGGGGTTTAGGTCTGGTTTTGGCATGAAAACTGCCTTGGTCACTCTGCATGATGATCTCTGTTGGGAGACAGGGACAGTGAGTATGTTCATGTTACTTTTCCTTGATTTCTCAGAGGTCTTCAATACTATCAACCATGGCAATCTTCTGGAGTGGCTGTCTGGGTTGAGAGTGGCAAGCAGACTAAAAGAATAATACAGTGGTACCTCGAGTTGCAAATGCCTCAGGTTACAAATGCTTCAGGCTATAAACTCCACTAAGCTGGAAGAGTTACCTTGAGTTGAGAACTTTGCCCTAGGATGAGAACAGAAATCGTGTGCTGGCGGTGCATTGGCAGCAAGAGGTCCCATTAGCGAAAGCACGTCTCTAATTAAGAACAGTTTCAGGTTAAGAATGGACCTCCGGAACCAATTAAATTCGTAACTAGAGGTACCACTGTAGTAACAACAACAACAATGCAAAAATGTATATATCAGGGAAAAGAGTGACCACAAAATGTGTATATTAATGAAATCACTGCCAAATGCATTATGTTAGGGGGAACAGAAGGCAAAAATAGCTATATTAGGAAAAATTGTGTACAAAAAATGTACTATTAGGAAAAATGTGTATGAAAATGAATATTGGTTTTTGTGAGGACGTTATTTTATTTTTATTTTTTTGCAAACTGTTGAGGAAATTGGGCAAACTGAATTTAAGATTGGAAAAAGGAGGAAATGAGAGGAAGTGAAACTGACAGGTTCATCCATCGCTAACTGGAATGCAACTGGGGTTTGGCAGGTGGGCCAGAGTGGAAGTGGGAGGTGATGGCAGGTGTTTTAGGATCAACTGCTGCCCACCTTGTGTCACCTGGTCTTTCCCCGAAGTCCTGAGGACAAGACTGTCCATGAGCCACCAGGTGAGGCCACAATTTAGAGGTGGGAAGGACTTGGGCACTGAAAATGTCATTTTTCTTTGGAATGCTGCAGAGGTGGGTTTGGAAAGGGGTTCAGTGCCCTAAAAAAGATGACAGAGATAGATGGAGAGTTAAGCGGGATTTAGGGAAGCTCCTGTTGCCCTTCCAGGAGGGATTAAGCTTTCAACTGCTCAGTTCTATAGGGATAATGGGATCAACCTGTCTGTTAAAGGGTATGACCTGTTTATAAAGGATTTTCAGCAAGGCCCTCATGACTTTTTAGTCAGCAGGTGGGGAGGGAAAAACTAAACATTAGCTAGCCCCAACCTGTGGCAGGAATGGTAAGAGAAGGGGGTATTTTAGGCTCGGCCTAGTGAGCATGCTTGGGGTTAAGATGGGGGGATTTTCCAGACAACCTGTTTTATTCAGACTGATTTGTTTAGTTCTTGACATTTCTGCAACTATCTGTAATATATATTTTTTAAAAATGAAAATTTCTTCTAATAAACAGTTTAGTGTGCTCTTCGGATTAATATGCACATTTTTGCAAGGCAATATCCTTTAATATATTGTGTTTTGGATGTTGTTTTCACTTATATAGGCTTTTTGGTGGCCACTTTGCCCTGGCATATGTACACCTACTTGGGTGAGAAACTGCACTGCAAGATTCGGAGAAGTGCAAATTTGGAAGGATGCCTGTGTTTCAGTTCGTGTATTGTAAAATAAAATACAAACTTGCTAATTTCACCTTTAAATGCTACTTTTATTTCTCCTCCATCTCTATCCCTGGCCACTTCATCTCAGCTGAGATTGCCCAGCTAAGGTGAGATGAAGCAATGTTCCCTCCTTTAAGGAGAGGAAGTGAGGCAAGGCACAGATAATTTCACTGACTTATTCAGTGCTGTGAGATTGCCCAGCTAAAGTAGACAGTGTCTTCAAGCTTGCTCCATCTTCTATGTGATGACCCTTTAAATGTTTGAAGATAGCTATCATATCTCATATCTGTCTCCTCTTATCCAGGCTTAAACATACCCAATTCCCTCAGCTTTTCCTCATAAGGCTTGGTTTTCAGACCCTTGATCATCTTGGTTGCCTTCCTCTGCACACGTTCCAGCTTGTCAATATCCTTCTTAAATTGTGGTGCCCAGAACTGGACACAGTATTCCAGGTGTGGTCTGACCAAGGCAGAATAGAGTGGTATTATTACTTACCTTGACCAGGACACTATATTTCAGTTGACGCAGCTGGGAGAACACACACAATTCCACTGGCAGCAACCCAGACATGTGGTACTGTTCAAAAAGAGGCTGAAGAGTAGGTATGTTAACTTGTAGGGTTGTGGCATATAAGAAACAAACTTGATTTATTCACTGTTGAAGCGTTTAATATTTTGCTGCAAGTGCCAGGTTTCTGCCACTAGAGGGCAAAACTAGATCACATGATTTCTGTTGCTGATTAATTGCATGCCTCCCAGTGTTTCAGAAATAAAAGTAAGGATGCTTTTGGTTCCTTGCAGCACCCTTATTCCCACACCAAGAATGGCTACTGGGCATGGTGGAATCTGTGCCAAGCTCAGTTTTGGCATCTTGTTTCAATGCCAAGGCATTGGCATTCCAGTATCCAGGAATATCTGAAGCATTTAAAACACCCCTGAACAAAATCAGAATGCATTTAAACCACCATTTAGTATGCAGATAAAGTCTGCAGATTTCTAGATCAGAGGATATTCCTTTCAGACACATATGAACCTGAGCTTCTAGAAATTAACTAAGCAGTATTGATAGAGTCTTCACTTGCCAGTGTTGCAGATTGCTGAAAGCTCTGCTTACTGTATATATTGTATTCTTAAACAGGGCTGCCATACATTTGGGATTTCAAAGGTGGAACTGACATCCGGGAGGAATTTTCGAAAGGCAAGAAACGTTTTTTTTTGGCTCAACAACTTTTGAGTTTTTGAAATATGGCAACCCTATCCTAAACCTTGCAGCTGATGTTTACAAACCAATTTAAAAGGTCAGGAAATAGCTGAAGGACTTGGAGTGATCTGAATGGGTGGGGCTAACAGTGAACCTTCCCCCTCACCCTTGCTGGGAGGAGGAGATGGACATAAAGTCTCTGTGTGTGAGGCAACAGAAGCAGCAGTGTTTTGCAGGGGCAGGCAGAGACCAGAAGACACAGGCAGAGGGCTGTAGCTGGAGGCATCTGGGAGTAGGGTGCAGGTATATTTCTCTGGTGGATAGCATCTCTATTGCCTGGTAGGAGTGTGTATGCCAGTTGCCTCCATCTATGTTCTCTATCTGATATCACAAAGCAGCACATGTCTCTGTGCTTTCTCTTCCAAACTCCAAATAGCAGTGGCCCATTTGGTAAAGTGGGGAATGTCACCATACTTAACAGTTGAAGGCAAAGTTCGCCAGCTGCTGCGTGTGAAACAAGTTGCTATTCACTTCAAGGTGCCTTATGTTGCATTTCTGTGCACACTTATCTGGAAATAATTCACTTCTTTTCTTCAGCTGAAGTGTTGTATTTTCCATTATTATTATTATTATTATTATTATTATTATTATTATTATTATGTCATAGCTGTAATTCTTTTACATTTTGACAGGATTGGATGCAATTTGCAGCTGCATTAGCTACTTTTATAAGTAGATGACGCCTGACAAATTTCAGACGAATGGGTGCAGTGATAAGGCAATTCACACAGTGCAATACCTCCCAATCCTGGCTCAGTTTCTAAAGTGGAAATTTTCCAGTGTGAATACTGATTAGAGATAATCTAAACAGGAGGATATTTTGTGAAGAAACATATTTTTATAACCACAGTGATCGCCAGACCCTTTTAAAGGTGTGTCTGTCTTTGCATCTTGCTGCACTTCCAGTCTGGCCATAAACATTAAAGCAAGAAATTTGCAATGCAGTACCAGACCCCTTTCCTAGAGAATAAAATGTGATATGAGAAGTTTCCTAGCGAGATCTCCCTCCTTTGTCTGCATGGTCTACACTGATCATGCTCATGCCGGGCCTGCTGAGCTGGGGTTCGTGTGTGGGTGGGCATGCGGAGTAGGGACACAGTAACTAAATACAAGTATCTGATTCCCCAAATGTCCTATGAAGAAACAAGTTCAGGACTCAACTATACAGCTGCAAATCAAACATTTTAAGTGTGTTTTAAGTGCAATATAAAATGTGACACTAGATAGCGACGGTGAGCCTTATGGAAGATTCAATGTATTTTTAAAAACTTTTTTTTTAAAAAAAAGCATTTTCAGAACGGTTTTTATATGTATGTAGATTCCACCTTAATCTCTTCCAATCATCCAAGGGAGGCTTCATTTGTTTCCTTGATCACATCAGATATTTCAGATCTAACCTGGTAAATGGTAGTTTCGAAGGCATCCCATGCAATTACAAAAAGGGTTTTATTGATCAGTAATGATATCTACAATTCATGCTTTTATATATTTCTTTTATATTATCAGCATACACTTTAAACACAAGGCAGTTTCGATGGCATTTTGAGCTTCCCAAGATCCCCGTAAAACTCACTTGCTCCTCCTTCTACGTCTCTTCTCCTCCGTGAGCCACACACAAATGAAAGGATTCAGTGACTATGGGGGGGGGAGAACCTCGAGACGAAAGAAGCATACATTCTTAGAGCAAGGCTTGGTGCTGCCATGTGTATGAAATTCAGCTGAGACGACTCTATAGCCAAGCAAACAAGTTACAACAAATGCAATGAAACACATGGGACGCTAGAATGGGATTCTGCTGTACAAAACAATCTGGGATACAACTTTTATTGAACTGCAATACCTGAATGGGCACTTGCAGAGCAGTACAATTATAAAGCCCCCAGTTTCTCATGCTATGCTGGCAAGTCAAGTCATCTGCTTTACTGAATGATGGTGAGTCTTGCCAGGTATTTTAATGCCAACTTGGCTCATGTTGTATTTTATAACAGGCCAGGAATGTTGCTTCAATAACTGCAGCATTCTTTATATGCACCCAAGGAGTGCATGGAAAGTAATATGTCTTCTGCAAGCACTGGCTAATAAACTGAACTGCATTATAGCAGAGGGTGGAAAAAAACTCTTTCCTGTCTGGGTTGGAAGAGATTAATGATATGCAGTGTGTTCGAAGCCCCAACTGAGGCTTAATGCTATCAAAAATTTAGAAATCCATAAAAATTTATTTCCTCTGAAAATGAAAGCATTTTTCCTCATACAATTATGGTACAGACAGAGGAAATTTTCTACATGTATGATGGACCTACACGTATAAACAATAAAAGCTATATTAGATTGTGGGTACCCTTTTATTATTTGATCCAATGGCTGATATTTATCTAAATGCAACAGTGTCAAAATCCCCGCTGCATTAAATCTTTCTGTTATAACATTACAGATTGCACAAAACTGGAAGAAATAAGAATTAAAAATCAATAGGGAGAATAATACGTGGTTGTTAAATTGGGGAAAATGTAAGGATGGTAAAGAATGGGGAAGTTGCTCCCTCTGGAACTGCAGGAATATCAGAATACATTTGTATCTTTCCAGGGTAAATTGTGAACACATTGTGGATGATATTAGTTTGCTAAGATTAGATAACTTACATTATTGCATTTATTTGTAGGACTTTTAATCAGCATAGAAAACCAAATAAAGTGAAAAGAGGGGGAGAAAAAGCCAAGTCATCACCAGGGGAGCTCTATTCATCTTTGAAAACCAGCTAAAGACCTGGATCCTCTCATGTTAGTAATTTTCTCTCTCCTTTTCTCTTTTCCCCATTTCCCCACCCTCTTGTCTCTAATTGCTCCTTGCTGTGTGGGCAACTGTTTAATCTGTTTTCATTTTGTTTGGATTCAATCTCATCCGCCCCCACCGTGTACACACTCTTTCTCTCATGGCGACCCTCCTACAAGGAAAAACAAATCCCAAAGGCATCCCAGCTGGCATCAAACTTCTAAAGCTATACATGTGAAATGAAACAAAAGCTTGCCTTACCACCCACCTAAATGGAGAGATACACGCTGCCTGACAGCATGAAGACCAGATAACTGATTAGTTGCTGAAGAACAGGAGACTGAAAGAAGGTGGGCAAAAAAAATAATATTATTTTTTTTGCCTGCATAGTTGTTGTCACCTGACTGGCTAATAATGGGGCAGCATCTGTTGGATCTAGTTTATCAACCCCCCCTTACATTATACAAATGCAGAAGCGGAGTCAAATGAAGCAGTGTTAAAATTGAGAATGTTAGCCTCTGCTCTCCCGTGTGATCGCAGGAGGGGTCTAGCCTTGTAAGGAGGGAAGGGGTTAAGGAAAGGATCCAGAGCAATGGCTAAATCTCTATTACGCTCGCCCATCGCAGGCAGAGTGGGGCGTCGGAGGGCAGGTTATTCCGACGGAGCTCATTCCCGTCCAACCTCAAAACTTGTAGCCTGGAAAAATTCATGATGTCTACGATGGTGCAGAAGCTGCTGATGGTGAATTCTGGGAAGAAGAAGAAGAAGAAGAAAGGAATCTCGCATCACTTCTGCTCTTTTAACCAAATGTCTGGATTAGTGCTTTTCAAGTGTTAATATGAACTTTATGTACACACAGGCAAACAACCGCATGAGTATCTAATTCCCAATTCAGGAATGAGCCGGTTCCTGAGGAGCTGCAGTTATCCTAAAACTGTATACACCCCAAGAGTAGCGTTCTCACCACCTGCTTTGCAGAAGAAAAGGTACCGTATGTAAAATTATCATGGTAATTTGCTGGAAATTCAGCACACTGACCTTTGACGTCTCCGCGAGGATGAAGCCTGAGTAAAGAGCAGATTTTCTTTAGCTAGTCTGCTGAGCTCCTGCCATAAAGCTGACGCAGCAGGAGCTGCTGGAGGATTTAATATTTTTGAAGGCCTAACGTTTTAGGCCATTTTCATGGATGATAGAGAAATCACAGTTTAAATTGCACCCTATTCCATGAAGAATCACAAATACCAGGTGTCAGGGGTTTAGGTGCAGAGGCACGGGCAAGGGAGGAAACAGAGAGCGAAGGGGAGGAGACAGAGGAAAGGATGAGTGATGACGACGACCCGAGATCTCCCAGTCTTTCCAGTGAATCAGAGGATTCACAGAAAGGAGCACCAGTGGCCAGGGCAAGGGGGGAGTCTAGGGAGGCACCCCAGGAAGATAGGGCCAGAGGAGACTCAGGGGGGAGCAGCTGGAAGTCGGGACCAGCGTCACCGCCAGGAAGCAGGGAAGAGGAAAGGAGCCAGGGGGGAAGCGCTGGCAGCTCACCACAGGAGGGAGGGCAGGAGTCAGGAGTGGCCACACCTCCATCGGGGAGCGAAGAAACGGTTAAGAGGAAAGTGGAAGGTTGGGCGCGCGCGCCAAGTTCAAATGCAGAGGAAGGCGGCGCAGTGAGCAGCCCCGAAAGGGAACCAGGTCCTAAAGCCCGGCGCAAGGAGGCAGAAGGGTCCGGGTCAGCGTCAGAAGAGTCCCGGAAGGAAGAAGCCCCGGGGGGTAGAGGGACCCAGAGGAGGACAGTCAGGAGGAATAGGTGGAGCAAGGCTAGGATATTAAGTTGGTGCGCACGGGGCGGAGACTCAGACGGAGCCTCGCCGATCTAGCTAGTAGACGTAGAGTTGCAGACAGCAGCGTGAGAATGGAAACTGTAATTCAATAAAGACTTTTACTTAATGACCGCTGGCTAGCGTGATCCTCTGTGAGCTAGGATCTTGAAGCAGCTCTGACAGTAGGCTCCGTCTCAACATTGTGGGCATCTGCAGCCTCGAGGAGGGGAGAGAAACAGGCGCCCACTAGCGAGCTCACGAACGGCAGGAGACATGACGGCTGAGCAGCAGATAGAGGACCTCAGAAAAGCAGTGGCACAACTGAACGCCGAGGTTCTCGCATCCAGGAAGAGAGAGGACGAGGCAGCTGCCGCCTGCAGGGATCTCCAGGTCAGGTTAGACGTACTGGCAAAGCAAACACCCCGGCAGGAGGGAATTGGGTTGGCGAGACGGACAGGCGGGCTACTCTCTCACTTCGATGGGAACCTGCAACAGTATCCCAACTTTAGAGCCGACGTACTGTGCGCACTGCAACTGTTGCATAAAGACTTTAGAGATGAACAGGAGAGAGTGGGGTTCATCATGTCCCATCTGCATGGGGAGGCGAAAGCGTGGTTGCGCAATTTATGGAGAGATAACGATCCGGCGCTCCAGAATGCGGATGCCTTTATTAAAGCGATGGATGGGTGTTTCTTATCAAGTATTGACATTGATCTTGCACGGAAGGAGGTGCATGGGCTGAGACAAGGGAGGGCCAGCGTCAGACAGTATCATGCCCGCTTTTTCGCCTTGGTCAGCGCCCTGGAATGGGACAGAGATTCGGCTCCTGTAAGAGACCTCTTTTGGGAGGGACTGCACAACTCGATTAAAGATGAGATAGCGAGGGGGGAGAGACCCCGAACCACCCAGGAGGTCGTTCAGAGGGCACTGGCAGTGGGGGTGAGGCTGGAAGGACGCCCGTGGAGCAAGGACGAAGGACGTGGAGGGCGCGAACCAGCCGGGGGCCCCTCCTTCTTTCCCAGAGAAGCAGCGCGGGCGCAATCCACGCCTCCGCCAGGAGGAGGAGCCGAACCTATGGAGGTTGGAGGTGCAAGGGCTCAGTCAGCAACCAGAGCCCTAGCACCGGCAGCAGTGAAGGCGAAGCCTCCTAGAGGGACCAGGAAGTGTTACGTCTGTGAGCAGCCAGGGCATATGGCGAAAGAGTGTCCCCAGAGGCCCCACAAGCTTACTGCAGCCTCAGCAATGGTGACTGCAGCAACGCAGCAGGGAGGACCACAGCAGGGAAACGACGATGTCTGGCTGGAGGAAGAGGCAATGGGGCCCAGCCAGACGTGTCAGTGAAGAAGTCCCCAGAAATTTTACAGCCAGTGAACCCCCTCCCGCCCAAACCAGTAGTGAGGCTCACAGCATCTCTCCAGCTGCCCAATGGAATCACCATGGACGTGCCAATCACCATCGACTCCGGCAGCAACGCGGACTTTATAGGGCAGGAATTTGTCGACAGGCACGCTGTGCAGTTGCTGCTGGCCACACTGCCCCTGCAGGTTGTCACGGTGGATGGCAGGGAGCTGCTGGGGGGGCAAGTGGTGAAGCAGACGCCACCAATGGTGATGCGACTTGGGAATCACAGGGAAGTCATCAGCTTCAACGTCACTCAACTGTCTGACACGCCCATTGTATTGGGCATGAGTTGGCTGGACAAGCACAGCCCAACGATGGCTTGGTTCCAGAGGCAGCTGGTCTTCGGCTCTTCCTTTTGTGCTGAACACTGCATCGTACCCAGGCAGGAAGGAGAGGAAGAGGAGTCACAGCTGCTGCTAGGCACGCTGCAAGCGATTCCCCACAAGTACGCAGAATTTCTGGAAGTTTTCTGCGAGAAGGAGGCGGACAGGCTACCCCCTCACAGACCATATGACTGCAAAATTGACCTGCTGCCGGGGGCGGCGCTGCCTAAAGGGAAGCTGTATTCCATGTCTGAGGACGAACTGCAGGAACTCAAAGACTTCATCGATCATAATTTGGAGCGCGGTTTCATCCGGGAGTCTAAGGCAGCGGGGGACAGTCCTGTATTCTTTGTTAAGAAGCGAGACACGCCCCAAAAAAGACTCGTAGTGGATTACAGGATTTTGAACAGTGTGACCAAGCCGTCGGACTTCCCCATGCCCCGCATCGACGACCTCCTGGCGAAGGTACGGAAGGGAAAGGTGTTCACCAAATTGGACCTGCGGGGGGCGTACAACCTCATTCGCATGCGGGAGGGTGATGAGTGGAAGACAGCCATGTTCACGCCACTGGGTACCTACGAATACAGAGTTATGCCTTTTGGACTGCAAAATGGCGCTCACGTTTTTCAAGCATTTATGCATCACGTGTTGGCGGGACTTCTCTACAAGACGTGCGTCTGTTTCTTGGATGACATCCTGATCTTTTCGGAGTCGCAGCAAGAACATGACAAGCACGTCAAGGAAGTGCTGGGCAGGCTAAAGCAACACAGGCTCTACGCCAAGCTGGAGAAGTGCCAATTTGACGTGCCGGAGGTGGATTTTCTGGGCTACAAGCTGTCTGACAAGGGGCTCGCCATGGACAGCGCCAAGGTTCGAGCAGTGTTGGATTGGAAGAGCCCACGCAACCGGAAGGAGGTCCAACGGTTTGTCGGCTTTGCGAACTTCTATCGCAAGTTTATCAAGGGCTTCGCGATGCAGACGGCGGCCATCACTGACACCCTTAGCTCCAAGAAGAAGAAGTTCATCTGGACAGAGCAGGCGGAGCAGTCCTTTCAGGCCCTCAAGCGTCTCTTCGCGTCGGAAGAGCAGTTGCTTCATGTCAACCCCAGCATGCCGATGAGGGTGGAGACAGACGCTTCGGACAGAGCCGTGGGGGCGGTCCTGCTGCAGAAGGACCCGCAGGGCGTGTGGCGGCCGGGAGCGTTTTACTCCAGGAAGCTCAGCAAGTCCGAGCAGAACTACACCATATGGGACAGGGAGTTGCTGGCCATTCATGCGGCGTTCAAGGCGTGGAGGCACTTTCTGATCGGCGCCAAGCACACGGTGCAGGTTTGCACGGACCACAAGAATCTGGAACACTGGCGCACGGCACAGTTCCTGAACCAGAGGCAGATACGTTGGGCTGAGTTCTTTGCGGACTTCGACTTCCGAATAGAGTATGTCCCGGGGGACACCAACATCATGGCAGACGCTCTCTCCCGCAAGCCACAGTATCTGGAGGACGCAACACCAGCGGCCGCCATGCACATCTTTGCACCGACAGTGTGGGCGTGCGCCGCGGCGACCGTGGACCTAGAGGCGGTGCGGCGAGCGTTGCAGGGGGACTCCTTCGCACAAACGAAGATGGCAGAGGTGCGAGGGGGCAAGGCAGCGGCCGACGGTTTCCAGCTACGAGATGGATTGCTCATCCGTAAAGGGGCCATCTACGTGCCGGGTGACGAACTTCGAGCCAAGGTGCTACAGCAGCTGCACGACGCACCCACGGCCGGGCACTTTGGCAAGGAGAAGACGGTAGAATTAGTAGCCAGGGATTTCTGGTGGCCAGGAATGAGAGGGGAGGTCGCAGACTACGTGGCGAGGTGTGACACCTGCCAGAGGGCAAAGCCGGTGCACAAACCGCCGGCTGGACTGTTGGAGCCGCTGCAAACTCCGGTCGAACCTTGGGAAAGGGTGGCTCTGGACTTTGTCACGGATCTGCCCAGCTCAAGGGGCAAGACGGCAGTGTTGGTGGTTGTGGACCTGTTCTCCAAGATGGCGCATTTCATTCCGTGTGCTAAAGTGGCCACGGCAGAGCAAACCGCCAAACTGTTCATAGACCACGTGTTCAAGGTTCACGGGCTGCCACGGTCTATTCTGTCCGACCGCGGGCGGCAGTTCATCTCGAACTTCTGGCAGAAGCTGATGGGCTTCCTAAACGTCAAGATCAATCTGGCGTCGGCGAGACACCCGCAGACCAACGGGCAAGCGGAGCGAGCCAATGCCATCATGCAGCAGTACCTGAGATGTTATGCAAACCAACAGCCTGCGACGTGGGTGGATTACCTGCCGCTTGCAGAGTTTGCCTACAACAACACGAAGCACGTATCCACGGGCGTCACGCCGTTCTTCGCCAACAACGGGCGGCACCCTAGAACCTTCCCGGGACTGGAATGCAGGGGAGAAGGGGAGCCGCAGTCAGCAGATGCGTTCGCGTCGGAGCTGCAAGAAGTCCACGATCAGCTGCGGCGCCACCTGGAGCTGGCTAAACACGCATACAAGGTACAAGCGGACAAACACAGAAGGGTTGGCGAAGAGCTCCACGTGGGAGACTGGGTCTGGTTAGCAGCCCACGCAGTGCCGGCCAGGTCGTTGGCCAAGAAGAAACTAGGGCATAAACAACTGGGGCCATACCAAGTCGAAGAGCAGGTCAACCCGGTGGCTTTCAGGCTGGCGCTTCCGGAGGGTTCCAGAATGCATCCGGTGTTCCACAGATCGGTGCTCACTCCCTACAAGGCACCGCACAGGTTCCAGGAACCCGGAACGGCGCCGAGTCCGCTCAGAGAAGGAACGGGGCACGCGGGAGTGGCACAGGAGGAGCGCATCAACGAAGTCACGGAGATTTTGGACTCCAGATGGGGGGAAGAGGGAGTAGAATACTTTCTCGCCAGGGAAGGCACCCCGGCCAGTGCGAACAGCTGGGTGCCGGGCTACGCTTTAGACGAACCTCTGCTCAAAGACGAGTTTCATGCCCTCTTCCCACATAGACCTATGCCAGCGGACTTTTTCGACGACTGGCTTTTCACGCCCACGCTTTCGGACAGCACGTTCAGGGGGTTCGACTCGGACGAGGAACCAACACGAGACGTCCGTTCCCCGGAGGGGTCACCCTCGGGATCTGTCTCAGAACCCTCGTATTGGTGGGACGATAGGCCGGAGGAGCAGTTCCGCAGGAAGTGGATGGAATGTTCCGGCCGAGCAACGCCGCCTGGAGGAAGTGCGGGAGAGACGGACATGGACATTTTCGGGGACGACCCTGGTTTCGAGCACGGCGGCACAGAGATGGAAGAGGAGGTGACTGTCGTCAACGAGAGCAGAGAGGAAGACCCGGAAGAGTTCCGATGGAGGCCTGCCACGGGAAGCGACCGATATCCGACGTTCGTCCCTTTGCAACAGCAGCCCCCAGCTCCAGCACCGGAAGGAGGGGAGGGGGGACTGGGGGGCTTCGAGGGGGGGATGGATGTCAGGGGTTTAGGTGCAGAGGCACGGGCAAGGGAGGAAACAGAGAGCGAAGGGGAGGAGACAGAGGAAAGGATGAGTGATGACGACCCGAGATCTCCCAGTCTTTCCAGTGAATCAGAGGATTCACAGAAAGGAGCACCAGTGGCCAGGGCAAGGGGGGAGTCTAGGGAGGCACCCCAGGAAGATAGGGCCAGAGGAGACTCAGGGGGGAGCAGCTGGAAGTCGGGACCAGCGTCACCGCCAGGAAGCAGGGAAGAGGAAAGGAGCCAGGGGGGAAGCGCTGGCAGCTCACCACAGGAGGGAGGGCAGGAGTCAGGAGTGGCCACACCTCCATCGGGGAGCGAAGAAACGGTTAAGAGGAAAGTGGAAGGTTGGGCGCGCGCGCCAAGTTCAAATGCAGAGGAAGGCGGCGCAGTGAGCAGCCCCGAAAGGGAACCAGGTCCTAAAGCCCGGCGCAAGGAGGCAGAAGGGTCCGGGTCAGCGT
Organism: Podarcis bocagei; assembly: GCF_964188305.1. NCBI lineage: Eukaryota > Metazoa > Chordata > Lepidosauria > Squamata > Lacertidae > Podarcis > Podarcis bocagei. The sequence continues at coordinate 45,127,713 of NC_138129.1, read as the reverse complement.
CAGAAGAGTCCCGGAAGGAAGAAGCCCCGGGGGGTAGAGGGACCCAGAGGAGGACAGTCAGGAGGAATAGGTGGAGCAAGGCTAGGATATTAAGTTGGTGCGCACGGGGCGGAGACTCAGACGGAGCCTCGCCGATCTAGCTAGTAGACGTAGAGTTGCAGACAGCAGCGTGAGAATGGAAACTGTAATTCAATAAAGACTTTTACTTAATGACCGCTGGCTAGCGTGATCCTCTGTGAGCTAGGATCTTGAAGCAGCTCTGACACCAGGGATTAGGGACATTTTATACACTGTAGCATTCTGAATTCAACTCAGTTCCATCTTTTAGACTGAGAGATGGTTTTTCCTCCTCCCCAAAGGAACTGGGATCCAGAAAATAAAGGGTCAGTTACAGCAGTACACACTGTTCGTCCTGTAATTTCTTCTGGAATTGCCCCCCACCCCTGCCTTCTCCCAACGTTCAGAGCTGAGGAAAGTCGGGACTGTTCACTTGGCTACAGAATGTTAGTAGTCAAGAATACTTAACCTTGGAGGTTTTTAAGCAGAGGGGTTTTTTTTTGGGGGGGGGGGGCGCATCTATCATGTATGGTCTAGTTGAGATCCCCGCATTGCAACTCTACAATTCTATGATAGACAGAGTGGTTATTGTAGCTTAAAGCTGAACAGCAATGACAGTGTTGTTAAATAATCCACCCCTGGAAGCACCCCAGCAATTCTTCCCGGGGTGTTTATTAAGCATTCAACCATATTTGCTTGCACAAAGTTTGCATGGTAGTTAGTCCATGTCTAGTCTTTTTTGAGCTCCCCTCCCCTATTTGTTTACAGTGGTTATATGCCACTGAGTATTAATCCTGATTGTCTTGTGGGGTGTTTACATGTCTTCTTCTTAATCATTTATTTGTCCCACAATTTTCAAAGCATTTCCTCATCCGTTTCCAAACCACAAAAAGTCAGGACCTTTTAAAGGTAGATTTCTTGTGCTAGGATGGCAGAGTTCTAATTGTGCAAATCAAAAGTTCCGATACACTTGAATCCCTCCCATAAAATTGTGACAGTCTGGGGCCATCTTTAGGCTCTCTCGCATGCAATATGCCACTTTGAGATCTGCATCTAGAAGCTTAAAGAAGGGTTAAAAAGTATTCTTACTATTAATCAGGGCTTATCCCCCAGCCAGAACTCACCAGAACTCAGTTCCGGCACCTCTCAGGTGGGCTCCATTGCCCTTAAAAGAGAACAAGGAAGGCACCTCTTTTTCTAGAGAAATAGCACTGCTGCTAGTTAACACAATGGTTGCATACACACCACACATTTAAAGCACGCTACTTCCCCTAAAGAATTTTGGGAATTGTAATTAGTCAAGGGTGGTGGGAATTATAGCTTTATGAGAAACTATCATTTTCAGGATTCCTTGGGGAGAGTTATGTGCTTTAAATGCGCTTCATATGTATGGTGTACAATTTAGCCTTTGTGTAAATGAACTAATATTATTAGTATATTATTTTATTGCTTACTCTCTTTTCCATCTTCCTTCCATTCATTGATTGCCTTTCTCCTGTCAATGGACCCAGTCTTTTTGTTGTTTACTCCATAAAGTGCTTTGCATCTCGATGGGCACTATATGAAGGACAGCAATGCATTATGGAAGCTGAAATATCTCTGGGAAAAGGATTCCCTGCTGTCAAGAGAATACAAGGAGACCATGCAGAATACTAGACTCAAGCTCTAGCATCCCTCTCTGTTGTTGTTTTTTAAATAGAAGCACCCCTAATCCTTCAGTGCGGGGAAATGGATTGATGGAGTTGTGCGTCCTGCTGCAGTGCTTCTTATAAGCAGCCAGAGGGCAACCAAAGTCTAGAACTTGGCAGCAAATTTATACATTTCCTTGAAACAGCTGCTCCTGCTTTAAAACATATGCTGTAAGGGCAGTATAACACTGGACAGATTTGGAAATGCAAGAGTCCATCTTTCATACTTTGTTGAGGAAGCTGCTGGCTGGGCCAGATATGGCTTGGATGATTGGGGAAGAGCAGAAGTATGCAAGGCCATTGCAAGCTGCCATGCTGGCTGAGTCAGGCCAGCAGTCCACATGAAAGCATTCTGGCTTCCCACAGTTGCCTGACTGATGCCATATGCAAGCTTGCTGCCTAGGCATGAGATCCATCTTTTATTGGTTGCTAAATATATACCTTATTTGATTTCCCAGGTTTATATCCTGCCTTTCTTCCACCGTGAAACCCATGGTGGTGTAACATATGGTTCACAGGAGCTCTACAATCCAGGTACTGATTTGCTTACCTTCAGCAAATCCCATGTGCCTTCAGACCACACTCTCTTGGAACCTGGTGACTGACCTTTTGGCTAGCATGAAGCAAAGTGCACGCTTCTCCATGCACTCGCAGAATCATTTGCAAATACATTTACTCTCATGGCTGAACAAACATCTTTTGACAATAAATCTCCCAAGTGAATTATTGTATTGGTGAAAAGTAATTCCTTTAGTGTGTTGAAAATTAGTGGATAATCCCAAGTTGCAGATACTGTGTGTGAATAGTGTCATGTTCACACTGATTGTTACCTTCTAAATATCTTAGATTGTAAGCTCCTTGGGGCAGGGACCTGTCATAGAATAGAATCATAGAATCATAGAGTTGGAAGAGACCACAAGGGCCATCGAGTCCAACCCCCTGCCAAGCAGGAAACACCATCAGAGCACTCCTGACATATGCTTGTCAAGCCTCTGCTTGACAACCATATGTCATCTTCTGTTTTATAAAGCATCACACACACTGATGGCACTATATAGTAGTATATCAGTAGCAAATCTAAATAATCTCTCCCCTAACTCTTCACGTCTTTTACAACAGTACGTTTGCATATGGTTTAGTTCACTTTTGTTACATTTTTTTTCTGGTGGGGGTGCTGAGCAGAGCATATGCTAGTTGGAGTCATTTTTAGCATCCATTAGCAGTGGTGCAGTTAGGTAACTTGAGGCTCCAGACTTAATGGGCTTACGGAGACCCCTGTGTATTGCTTCACTTGACTCAAAATATGGCAAGTCAACCCTGCTGCGTCTGGGGTCCATACTACTCATTTCGGGCCCTAGATTCCCACTCCTGCCCTATAGGTGTATTTAGGATCACTTCCCTCAGTGCACAGGCTTGTTTGCACAGATTCTGACACTTTTGAAAAGGAAACCTAAATCACATGGGCATTAACAAATGTATTGTTATCTGTTAAATGGGGGGTGGCCCTCAGGTCTAGGGCCTGGATGTGGCCCTCCAGGCATCTCTACCTGGCCCTCAGGACTCTCCCCAGGTCACATCCTTCCCTTGCCCTGCACACCTGGTTTAATAACTGCATGCAGCGAAAGGAGGGAGGCTCACTGATGTTGTGAGCTGTTAAACATCATGACCATGGGGCAAGTTCACAGTCATCATATAACGTATGGGATATGTAGGAAAGGATATGGGGCTGGTACCAGGGACGCGGACTTAGAAAAAATATTGGGGGGGCCCGGGAAAGCTCATGAATAATAAATAAGCTCATGAATATGCAAATAAAGTGGCTCCGGCCCTAAATAGGGCAAGCCACGCCCCCCCAGCCAGCCGATTGGCTGGCTGGGAGGTGTGGCCAGTCGGGATTCCCCTGTTCTCGCGGGATTTCCGGCAGTGCCTCCGATTAGGGCGCGCGGCTGGCTGGCTGGCGAAGGAGCAGGTGAGGAGGAGGCGGCGGGGGACGGCGGCGGCGCTCTGCTGAAAGGGCGCCCGCCCGAGATTATTGGGGGGGCTGAGCCCCCCCAAAAATTTTTTTGAGGGGGCTCGAGCCCCCTCAAGCCCCATGGAGTCGGCGCCTATGGCTGGTACAGGGGTTTAAGAAGGCATTGGTTTCTGCTCTGCTCTGCATTTGGCAGTGCTGTTTCCATTCAGCTGCAGTTCTGGTTCTGACAAAAATATGTTAGTCATCTTGCCGTCTGCTATGGTGAAGTTGTATATGCAGCCATGAATTACATTATCATTACATTTCCCCATTCATTTCCAATGGAAATGAAACACATTGTAAATCGGGACGGGGGTAGTCATCAATTACATGTTGTTATGCAACATTTGCAGACTGAAAACAACAACAGTGAATACTGATTGTATTTGTTGGGTTGATTTCTATTCTAGACATGAGACAAATTAGCAAACATCGCCAATTTACACTCTTGTTTCCATTTTCATCTGAATGCTCCAACCAATATTTTTCAAGGGAGTTGAAAGGAGTTTGTGTGAGGCTTCACTTCCCATGCAGACATATCTCTTTTGCCATGCTATGTTGCCTGCATTGAAACAGTTCTAGTAGATTTCTGAAACAAAACAAATCCCTGCAAAACCTAATTACCAGATTCAAAAGTGGCAGAATGTACACAACAGGAGCAGTGTCCCTTATTTCAAACTGCCTTCAACTTCCAGTCTTGTCTCCTAGCCGCTGCCCAGTTTCTCCCTAAGCAGAAGTGTGTAGAGGTTGTGAACCTCTTTCAGATTTTCAGATGAAAGGGAGCTGGAGAAAGACAAATGGCTATTCTTCATCTGAGATGTGCCTCAAAAGAACAGCATTCTGGCCAAGACATAAAGACACCATCAGCTTAAAAGCCCAGCAGTTACTAGGGCTATATATACCAGTAGTTGAGTTTGTGTTTTTATATATATATATATATATATATATATATATATATATATATATATATACACACACACACACTCAGCTACTGAGTCTTTTTGCTCTGCAGCATTCCTCATTTACTATGGAAAAAAGCAAAGGTCTTCTGAGAAACTCATTAAAAAACTTTAAAGGTCAGCTACAGAATGGTTTGAAAAATGAGTGAATAAATAAAGAGAAATCCAGAGAGATTGCCTCGTTGCCACACAGATTTGAAGCAAAACACTGAGACAAGTGCAATACTTGTCAAGCTGTTCCAAGTGCAAAGCTGTGCCTCTCCCTTCCCAAAACTGATGGCACCACTGTTTGATTAAACAGAGCAGAGTCAGCCTTTTTTGTGAGGAGCCTAAGTCTTGGCAAGTTCAACAGGTGCGAACCAACCAATAGGGAATGTATTTCTCTTCAGACCAGGAGTGGTGAACCTGTGTCCATCTGAGTGTTGTTTAATCAAACTATCATCAGCCCTGACAATTGGCTTTGCTGGCTGGGGCTGGTGGGATATGGCATCTAAAAATATCTGGAGGGACACAGGCTCCCCACTCCCTGTTCTAGACATGTGGTTTTTCAAAATACGTCCAGTTGATATGTATGTGGTTTGGACTCCATGCAAATCTGGAGCTAAATAACAAAATGATGTAAAGAAAACTGATTAATTTTAGAAATGCCATCACTCTTGAAAGCATCAGTTTTCTTCATGCAGTACCCAGACTCATCTGCAAAGGATCTCCAAATAAAAGAGCTTTGTAAGTAAATAACTGTAAGTACTAGTAGCCATTTGTGGACTCATGCTATAAAAACATGCCATCTCCACATAACTTAAGATCACACCCTCTAACTCTCCAAGGATAGTAGTCAATAATAATTGCAAGGGAGATCGACAGTTGCTAAGGTTATTTCTTTGCATGGGCTACATTCGGACATAATACTAAACCATGGTTTATTGTATCAGCTTCCAGGTTCTCACATTTCCTCTTCACATGCAATAGAAGTAAATTTGAAGCATTTGCTCACATTATGTAACACACTGTAATTTCCTATTTTGTGTGAATATAGAACCTCTGATATGTACAAACTAAGATATCCAACTAATTACGGACTCTTCCAGATGTGGCCATTTTAGCAGCACCTAAACACTGCTGAAAGTGGCATACAAATTCTGCTTTCAGACTTTTCTCCCATACAAAATTATTCTTTTTCACCTGCTCTAGGACTCTGATTCTATAGGGCTAATGGTTCTACAAGAACCCTGTTGTAGGAAGGGTATAAAATGTTAACCATTTGATGAGAATTCCAATGTAGATGAAAGATTAAAGGCAGCTAGAGCTGCAGTCCTATGTACATTTATTTTGAAGGAATTCTTATTACACTGCGGATTACTTCTGAATAAAAATGCACAGCAGTACTTCTCAAGTCCTGGAGAATGAAGCAAAACCAATAATTGGTCTGAAGGCTTAACACCATGATCCTTCAACAGATATGCAAAGCTAGGTCAATCAAAAATGGAATTGATTCTTATGTGACAAATTAATCTTCATTTTAAGTTGAAGAAGTTGTTTTGCTCTCTATCTAATCTGCATTACACAAACTTACTTATTTTGCTCCTTTTTTGTGGTCATCATTTTAAGACACCCATGTGTACATGGGAGCAGAATACCACCCATTATATTTCACCTATTGCATGGCTCTTTTTTCCATATGCTCATTTCTCCTTGAAACATGAGCATGTCCCTGGCATCTATGATGACTGGCACCATGTTGAACAATCATATGCTAGATGCTAAAAATTAATAATAACGCAGCAATAAGCCCCACCTAAAAGGAAGTTGCCACTTGGTGTTGGAACCATATTCTTTCTTGTATTGATCACAGCATGGTAGGAAAATGCATATAGAAAGGAAACACTGTGGGCAAAGGCAGGCCATATATGTGTGAGGAAGGGATGGGGTGGAACAGGGGAAGTTTTTGGTCTTTCTGGCCTCAACCACAGGGAGTGAGGTTACTCCCACTCTGTTCCTTCTCCTAGACTGGAGAAATCACATTGGCAAAAAACTGGACTCCACAGCGCCATAAGGTGTCACAGTGTTATAACGCATATAAAATGCATTTTCTTTACTAATGAAGCTGAGTCCTTAGACCAGGGATGGGGAACCTCAGGCCCAGCGGCCAAATGTGGTCCTCCTGTCCTTTCAATCTGGCCCTTGGGACTTTCCCCAAGACCCCCGACCCCAATCTCAGCCATATCCTTTCTACCCAGGCCACACACCTCACTGGCCCTCCTTTGCACCCTCCTTGAATGCTTTCCCTGGCTGGAATGTGCCCTTGAACACAGATATTGCTTCTTGCTTGCCTGGATAGACAATAGAGGGGTGTTTGTAAGTGTGTAGAAGCTAGCTTACAGCACGTAGGTAAGATTCACATTGGTTACTCTGCTCACTTTTGCCTCTGCCCACCACTGGCATGTGGCCCTCAGAAGGTTGCCCAGAAGACAATGTGGCCCTTGGACTGAGCAAGTCATGGATGCTTTAGCTGAGATCCCAGCATTGCACAGGATTGGACTAGATGACCCTTGGGGTCCCTTCCAACTCTACAGTTCTATGATTGTAAAGGTCCCCTGGTTTGGTTTTCTCTCCCTGCCTCTCTCCTAGCCCCTGACTCACCTCTCTGTTATTCCCCCCACCCCATGTAGCCCCTTTCTCTTAGAGGGCCCCTTTCCACGCCTTTTATCCATTTCTTTTCAGCTGTGTCCACTTCTTGGGGCCCTTGCTAGTCCATTACCCATGAGGCGGTTCTCTTGGGATCATGAGAACTGGTTGATGGGAAGGTGGCAGGGAACAAATATCTGCCTGTCTGCTCCTCCATGGCAGGGCTACTGGTTCCCAAACAGTTCCTCTCACTGCCTTCTGCTTCTGCCGTAACCTGCTTGAGGATCTAGGGGCTTTGGAAATGTGGGGATGCCCTTTGACAGACAGACACACAGACACAGACACAGACACAGACACAGACACAGACACAGACACAGACACACACACACACACACTGTACCATGTGGCCTAGGAATCCAGAGACAGGAACAAAACTCACTGTTCTTGGTTTCAACTACTCTGCTCTCATTTTGTGATTTAACAATGACACTGTTTTTCCAAAGAGCCAAGAGGGCAGAGGGCAGGCCAGGGGTGGGGAATCTGTGGTCCTCCAGATGTTGGACTCCAACTTCCACCAGCCCCATCAACCATGGCCAGTGGTCAGGGAATGTGGCAGATGTCATTCAGCAACATCCAGAGAGACACTGGTCCCTAATCTAGATTCTCCAAATCACTTTACTCTGTTTTAGCCATTAAAAAATAGCTTGCATATTGTGTTCCAATACAACTTTAAAATCACTAAAATGCAACTCTAAAATCACTCAACATCCAGAATGCTGTTGCTCACCATTTATTTTGTTTCCTTGGAGATAGAGATTCTCGAGGCTTGTACTGACTCGTGGTATCTTCTGAAGCCTGTTGTACGAGAGATCTAGCTCCAGGAGGTTACTTGCATTAAAAGCATTGGGGGAGACTCCTTCATTTGTCAGGCTATTATGAGAAAGACGTACATAGAGCAACTTGGGGGAGACTTTGAAGAAATCATCGGGGATAGTTTGTATGTGATTATACTCCAGATACAGCTGCTCCAAGGCAATCGGAAGGCCATCGGGGACTCTCCTGAGCTGGTTATAGCTCAGGTCTGCAAGAATCAAAGACTTCAACCCCTTGAGGTTTGAACCAATTTCATGGATCTGGTTGTGGCTGAGATAGAGGGCGGTGAGGTTCTCTAGGCCTTCAAGAGCATTGGATGGCACCTTGGAGATTTGATTATAAGCCAGGTGAAGCTCTCGCAGTGACCGTGGTAAAGGGGTAGGCATCTTGGTCAAGTTGTTGTGGTCAAGGTATAGCCTCTCTAGGTTCTTGAGCTTGGCAAAGACCTTCTTTCCCATTTTCTCACTGGTTATTTGATTGCCATGCAACGCAAGCCACTCTAGGTTGGTAGCATTGTCAAAGGCTCCCTCTTGGATAGCCCCAATTTGGTTGTTCTGGAAGTAGGCGTATTTCATCCGGGAAGGCACAAAAGGAAGATATCTGAGGTTGCGAGAGTCACAATACATAGCAGAAGAGAAGTTGGGTGGGCATTCACATTCTTGGGGGCATTCCCTGGAAACAGGTGGTTCAGGGACAGGCTCCCCAACAGAGGACCCAGCTGGCACATAAGAGTAAGAAGAATATGGGGGAACCTCATCTTCATAATATGGAGAATAGCTGTAAGAAGAGGATTGGCTGCGTAAATAGTGCTGTAGCCAGGCCATGTCCTCATACTGATCGTCGTACTGGCTCAAGGACACTCGGCAGAGGCCAACTATAATCAGAACAGAAGCCCAGTGCATTATTGCCACAAGCTTTGGACCAACCTAAAGAAAAAGGTGCAACAAGGAAGAGGGAAAAATCAACCACAGAAAATGTTAACTCAGGGATACACAAATTAAATAGCAGTCACAAACGTATGTTAAGGGGGCTGAGGCTTCACACATGCATTAAGCATGATTGATTTCCATTGATTTCTGCACAGGGCCAGTTTATGCAATCAAGATAATCAAGCAGTAAAGCTTTTCAGGTCAGGCTACAGGTACATATGTATATAATACACAGCTATTTAACAGGCAGAATTGCATGCTTACATGTTCCTCCTTCCCCTACTCACAGCAAAGGCTCAAAAGTTTTAGGTGCTAGCTTTATACCTACCAGGAAGTTTTCCTCCCTTCATGGGGGAGCATTCAACCCCACCCTGAAATGATGCAGCCCAAGAAAGAGTCACCGCTTCATTCTGCTGGGTGTGGAAGCTGCCTCTGACACCATAGAAGGGAGACTAATTTTCAGTGGACCCAGGTGAGCAAGACAATGACTGAAGGACTTGCCCAAGGCCATAGAACAGATGACTAGCCCAGCAGAAACAGAATTCAGAATGTGGACCTTGCAGTGAAATGTTTGGGGGGTTCACTTAAAAGTAGAAGAGACACATTTGTGACGTGACTGAGCCTTCAAGCCCATATAGTACTTTTAGCATTTGGATTACAATGTCTGAAACAGCAGCCACTTTAAGTTTCATGTTGCTAACTCTGCAGTCCAGCGATTGTCCATAGAACCTCACAGAATGGTTTCCATGCTTCTATAGTGTACAATCCTGCTTATTTCCATGCTTATTTTGATGTACAATCCTGTGGCCTGCTACTGACGTGTGTTTGTAGCTTCTTGCTTTAAAATCCTGGCACAGGAGACAAAGAAGCTATAGTCTACTGGCTTCTATGATCCATTCCTCAGCCGGTGTGCTGGCTCCCTGGCATAGCACTCCCACTGCAAGAAACAAGGATGGAAGCCCCGGTGGCAGAGCTATAAGGGCATCTTCAAATGAAAAGCCTAAGGGAGCTTTTGAGTCCTAATGACACAAGTCCCACTGTATAAGTCCACAGAATTCTTTATATATTGAAAATTGGTTTTCTTTAAAATACAGTTACAAATAAATTATTATCTTAGTGCTATATAACCAAAATCAGCCTCTGTACAGTTATATATGCTATAACATATTTTAGGCTTCCAACGGATAGATCTTTTGAATAATTTGCTCAAGTATGTAAAAACTTATAAGAAAGGTTTCCCAGTTCTGTACACTACATCATCAGCATCACCATTATTAAGGTTATTATTAGACAGTAAGATTTGCCATAATAGCATACTAATAATACTTTGATTCCCATTCAACAGCTGTAGGAAATTGTAAGCTTCAACCAGTTTAAGTTCTAATACTCTATGCATGAGCAGTACATTAGGGAGCACTAAGCCTCTAAAGAAGTTCAAAAGAATCGCAGAAAAGCAGTGAAGGGTACAAGGTTCTTCATGTGCACAAAGCATTCAGACCCTGAGAGTTCTCCAATGGGACATAACCCTGTTTTCCTCCTCCTCCTATGTGCTGGCATCACACCAGGTTATTATGGGGAATGGGATGTTTCTGCACGCCCTCCTCATCCCTTTCCCTACAGCTCTCCCCTTTCTGCTTAATCAATTGTGCCCTGTGAGGATTCCCACCCCCAATAAAGAGAAGGTCCATACCTGATTTGATCTTTAAAAGAGAAATGGAAGAATAAAAATAAAATGTTTACAATGAAGAAGGAGAAAATTACACACACACACACACAGAGAGATAGAGAGCCATAAAATGGCAGTGAAAAGGGCCACTTGCCAATCAATGCCTACAATATTTATGCAGCCACTTTCCACACGCCACTCACATAGATGAACTTGCTAGGAGGGAGGGGTGGGCATTTTCCAAGCAACAAAAAAATATATTACTCCTTGAGTTCTGAGCGGGCGAAAAATATCCCTACAAAAGAAGTACTACTTGGAAGAATCCCAGTCAGTTTCTGAATACCGGCTATCTATTTGCTATATACACACACTCAGGCAAACACTGAATAGAAAGACCTTCCTTTTATTTGCATGTACGTGAGCACCTGCAACTGTATTTGGAAAATTACAAAGAGCGTTTAGATTCTGTACACTGGAGAAGCTTGGCATGCAGGCAGCTCTTCAGAAAGCACCACTCATACCACCCAGTGTCACTTTGCCTGAAAAAATAAAACATTCCTCGCCTTGCTTGGAAAACGGACACATTCCACATCTCTCTCCATCAAAAAATCAACTGTCTACCACTCCACTATTGAATGCCCATCTTTATAAGCAGCTCTGGAAAGGTCTCTGTTCCACCAGGGTGCTCCTAGAGGTTAGCTCTTGCCTGATGGTTCTGCTTAAGAGCCACATTTCTGGGAAATTCATTTCCATCGGTTGCACACTTTCTAGGTGTCCTTCCACAACCACACTGGCTAAGGAAGACTCATAATAGTCATTAAACTAAAGGAACACATTTAATTTTTTTTCAATCCTCTGAACTGAGATTCTGATCCCTTAGGTAGAACATTGCAGAGTTGATGTCTCAGTGATAATCTTCACATACTAGTCATAATTCAGAGTTAACAATTCTTATTTCCTCCCCCTGGTTTCATTTTCACCAATATGCACTACACTTTGATGCAAATGATGCAGCCAGGTACACAGTGTCCCGGGCATAAACTGGAGGGAGGCAAAAGGATCTGGCAAGATGGTGTGTGTGTGTGTCTCATCTTGCCTCCCACTGCCAAGAATTTCACAAATTATGGAGGAAGAGAAGTCATGATTAATGAGGTCAAAATGTTCCCTTCCCCAATAATCAAAACAGGTCTGTACCCTTGCTACTCATCCTATTGCATGAGCTGCTCACATGCTGACCTCCTAAGTTAGCACAATGCTGCCATTGCATTTGGCCCATTTGCACCAGGGATTGCTGAAACATCCTCTCACAAAATATGCAATTCAGAAATCAACTCACCTAGATTCAGAGACACCTTTTCCCACAGCTTCAGAGTTTGCCTGTGTGATCCTCTTGTGTATTATGGAGCATGTAGGTGCAAGTTTCAACTTGCCAAGGTTGGTACCCGCCCAGATTCCTGATCAAATATTGTGCTGGAAGACCATGGGCTCTGCTGTGATGTTTTTTGGAGTGACCTCCAAGCAGCAGGCAGTTTGCAAAGCAGAGTGAAAAGACCTTAAAGTTGCTTGGCGTTATAAATAACTACATCTCTCTCTCTCTCTCTCTCTCTCTCTCTCTCTCTCTCTCTCTCTCTCTCTCTCCTTTTTCCTCGCACAGGGTTTGGCACTTCTAGTCTCTCTTTCTGTTTAACAAGTTAGTGGAACCCTGGTTGTTGTTTTTAACAGACTCTTGCTATTGCTGCCTGTATTTCCCATCAAGAAGAGGCAAAGAAGTTGGAATGAAAAAAATATATATCCAGATCTGGCGATGGAGCCGAAAATGTGAAAATAAATTGTGCTGTTTAGAAATGAAGTCTCTTTTCATCCATGCAAATAGAGGCTAAAGCTACAGAAACCTGTAGTTCTGCAAGTGGCAATGTATTTGGGGGAAAATATGCAGCAGAATCTGGCATTTCGGTATTAACATTTCTCAAGAAAATGCCTACAGCTACAGGTTGCAATGTCCCAATACCCATCAGTTTCACGTGATCTCCCCATGACATACACAACACTATTCCTGACCTTAGATTCTCCCAACTCTTTGCCACACTGGCTATCACTACTCCAGACCGGTCTCTATTCAAATGTTCTATAGCAAATTCTTTAGTTAACCCAGAAAATAATAGCTCTTTGTGGTAGCAGAAAAAGTGGTCTTTGCTTTCAGACAGCATATTGAATCAGCCAGAGCAGTAAACCACCCAACAGACAAATAACATCTAAGAACCAAGCCCTGAATATAACACAGTGCCAGATCTGCCTTTCATCCTAGTTGGCAGCAGTGTTACTGGGCCTAATAATGCTAGTCATGCTGTCAAAGAATCACATGAGCATCCTTCAGAGTGCTCTATGTTGCCTCCTGCCCACAATGCACCACGGAGGCCAGATGCAAAAGAAATCAGGGTTCCAGCACTTTTAAGAGCTGTGCAAAAGAAGGAATTTCAGAAAGTGTAGCTTGCATGGCAAGTGTGCCACTCTCGTCTGCAATTCCCATCTAAATTCAGATCTTATAGCTCTAACACCAGGTCAATTTGTTTTGTTTGTTGCTGCTTTTTGTAACATCTGGCTTGAAGGTTTCTGGAGAATCAAAAGCTTGCTTCTATTTTGTGACGTTGTGATCCACCCAAAGAACGTTTTTGCATTAACTTTGTTTATTCATCACAACACCTCATCAGTGTGTGAATGTAACCAACTACCTTTCTACTTTAATGTAACCTGATAACACCAATATAAATGTAAATATTATATATTTCCCCATAAATTATGTTTCTGAAGGAGGAGGGCCATTTCACGTATGTGTAAAATATTTTCCACGTCCAAATACCTGCTAATTTACAGTAGACACATTTAAGGAACAGAAAGGAAAATCAGCTTCTCCCTTTTATTCACCAGAGTTGGCCCAGATAGGATGGAGCTGGGGCATTTTTGTGGTCTGCATACTGGAACCCCAAGGCCCAGGGCACCTTATATAAGCTCCAGTAATTAATTGGGACGTAAGTGTATTTTAACCTGTAACTCAATTGTACTGATTAACAGTGTTTTGCTCTCCACCTTTCCTCAAGTGGTAAGGAAGTTTGAGTAGCAGCCTTTTAGATGGCTGTTCCCTTCCGAGAAGAGCCATAGGGCTTATCCACACTTACATTTTGTCCTCCTCTTTCCAGGCACAGGTTTGCACTTTGAAGCTCCATGTCTAAGCTCACTTTTGTTGTTGCTCCAGAGCTTTCCCCACAAACCCCCCCCACTATTTAAAGCTGAAGCGCAACAAACAGCAATTCAGGTTTTCTGTGGCTTGTTGTTTGCTCCAATTCAGATTTAAAGAGTGGGTTTTCATTGAGAAAGCTCTGGAGCAAATAATAATAATAATAATAATAATAATAATAATAATAATAAAAAATAAAATAATAATAATAATAATAATAATAATAATAATAATAATAATAATAATAATAATGTGAATAAGCCCTTATGAATAAGCCCTTATGCTGTGTACACATTACGGCTTACTCCAGCATACTCTCACTGCTGGTATTTGAAGCTGAGTCGATATAACATTAGCCACAATCCATGATTATTCTGTGGCTCCTTGAGAACTACTCCTGTTTGATGGGCTTTCCCTCAAATCAGGTTCAATCCAATTTGAAAATGGAAGCCAGTTAAGCAGAGATGTGTATACCTCAGGCAACCATTGCACACATGCAGACGACCACTTCAGTGAATTGGAGTGTGGTGCAGGGGAAACAAATCATGTAATGAGTATCAAATGAAGACATCTACCTCTTCGCGGGTCTGTACAAGTAACTTAAGAATGTGACTTGAAATGTTAATGTGTTTCAAGCTGCTGATGTGTACATAGCCTTAATGGCATTTCTGTTTATCTACAAACATCTCAGCTGAGCAGGGTGAGGGAGTTGCAAGCAGCTGGTGCTTAAGACTGGGCTAATCTTTAAAGCAGCACCAGTTCCCCAAAAGCAATAGCATGCCTTTGCAGCTGCAAAAATGAAGTCTTGTCTCTTTTACTAGCCACATTTCAAATGGTAAAGCAGTTTCGCTCTGGATTGCAAAAACTGGCCATCCAAGTCCACTCAGCAAGCATCTTTTACTAGCAACCTATACAGAAGCTGGAAGAAATTGCCATCCTTTTTTGCTGACACACAACCTGATAGCATTCTTTCCATAGATTAAAGCTTGCAGCCTTGTTATAAACATTCCAATACACTAATGTCTAAGGTAAATGCTTAACAAACTCAACTGCTATATTAACCAGCACAGTAAGGTAAAACAAAAACAACCCATTTCTTAGTGCTAAATGTCCTCATCTGTCATTATGCTTTCTAAAGCCAGGATTTTCAAAGTGTGAGACTTGCCTCCCACTGGACATTCAGCTCACCTCCAACTACACACAACTCTCTCTTTAGTTGTACCTTTGGACCGATCAAAGAGGTGGATGGCTGATTGACTTGCTTCTCTGGTCTGCTCAATCCTTGGTGCTGTGTTTTCTTCCTTCAGTAGATGTTGGCAGGGTTGGAAGGATTTTAAAGTGCTTTATTCTCTTCTGGAGATCTCCCCTTGAGGAATTTAAGTGCACACTCTCCCTCTCTTTCAGAATGGGTGTCTTCTTTGATCTCTTTGCCCCCTGTGGAGGTGGGACTGACCAATATCAGCTGAACTGTATTTATACTGTCTCTGCTGAGGATGCTCAAACAACCCATTCCTTTATTTTTAAGTAATTCTCTCTCTGTGGGTTACTTCTTTTAATTCATCATCAGTGCCCCAGTAATTGTTTTTGTGCTCCTGCAAATATTTCTATTACTTATGAAGTTAAATTAAATTAAATTTATATCCTACCTTTCCTCTCTTAGGGCATACATGGTCCTCCTCATCACAACAAGAAGTTAGGCTAGTATGTGCTCTTTGAATTCTCATTGAATATCAAAAAGTGAACTAACTTCATCTGTCACTGTATCTGAAGACATGTGCATGTATATGGGTATGTAATCTTTCTGCCATTAACACCATGTAGAGTAATTATAGTAATTTGGCACAGGTACACCCCAATATTGTGGAGTGTTTGGAAGGCAGTTCTTCTCCACTTGCCAAATGCAAAAGACTTGATTCTTGTTCTGGAGTAGTGTGAGGAAAAAGAGAAAACAATGTCTGGATAATAATTTCTAAGTTTGCTTGTTCATTCATTCATTCATTCATTCATTCATTCATTCATTCATTCCCTGCCCTTTTCCCTGACTGGGACTCAAGGCAGCCAACAAATAAAATAAGAACAGCTAAAAACCTAGGGAGGAATAATTAAAAATGATTAAACATTAATAGAAAAAGCAGATCAGATAACGTAGTTTCCTGTAGATAAAAGGAATTGTTGCTCAGCACATGGGGGTAATGCAAGAAAGGCCCCCAACTCTTAAAAATGTGGAGCTGAAAATTATTAGTCGCATAAATGGATAATATAAACCAGCATGAACGTAACTTCCAGGGCCTTTAACACCCTCCCCCTGAAATAAAATCTTCTCTTTGGATGGGTGGAAGAACTGCTTACCCATGGCCCACTGGCAGGGGGTCTGCGCTGTCTTTGATGTTCAGCTGCCAAGGTGGCACTTAGCCACTAGCATTCAGCAACTCAGCAAGTGAGATCAGTTGCCAGGTCACACCAGACCAGACCCAAATCCTACTCCCAAATAAACCAGCAAAGAAATTCTACAAAATTCTCCGCTCCTTCCCATAAGTGATATTAGCAACATGCCTCATTTTCAGCTCCTCCTGTAGATGGAAGTCTCAGGTTAGTGAAGTTTTAGCTCTTTTATTCCACCAGTTGTATCAGGGAGGGGTGTGCAGCAATCAGTTCAGCCAACTGCCCAACCCACCTAATGACCATTCTTTGCCCCTAACACTTCCTAACGCAGCCCTGGGTGCCCCAAATATTCAGGTCCTTTTGATGCCCTTCACCTTCTTGCTCTGTGGTTGCTGGTCCTGCTTTGAGGATCCCAAAACAGCAGGGGACCATACCCAAATAAACTCCAAAAATAACTGGATAGATAAAAAGATGGGACAATGCAGATGAGGCAATGACGAAGCAGCTGGAAGCGGACAGGAAAAAGACCGGTTGCTTCTCTTTGCCAGTCACTAGGTGACAAAGCTAATCAGGTTGCAGATACGTATACCTTCTTAATACTAACTGACTGACCGATAGATTAAATACTCACTCAGGGGTGGCCCAAGACGCTTTGGGGCCTAAGGCAAAATGTCCCACTGCAGCCCCTGTGATATGGAGGGGTGCACATGAGGCTCTGCAAGGGCTTCCCCTCAAGGAAAGCCTCACCTTGCAAAGCCTCACCAACAGGGGGGAGGCAAACTCTGCAAGCATATCTGGAATGCCTCCCTCTCCCTGAGGTGGTTAGGGCACTTGTGGGGGCAGCACCTCTTGCAGTTCCACCACCTGAGGCAACTGCTTCACCCCACCTCATGTGTTACCCAAACCGACTTGGGATGGCTTCCACAACCGGCAACTTGTATCCATGGCGAATCCAATGAAATGACCCTTTTGCCGTGAGCAGGAATCTGACAAAGGCTGAAGAAGAAGGTCATTGTCTTGAGCTCACAACCCTTAGATGCTTCTTCATTGTTTTTGCCTTTATTGTTGTTATTGGTATTATTTTGGGAGCCTTGGAATGTCAAGGTTTGAGAACTTCTGCTTGAGAGAAATCTGGTGTTATTGTTTATCTGCACCGCAGGCTCCATCCGTCCAGGCCTCTCCCAAATTCCGTTCCATTTCCCTCCAGCTTGCCCAGGATAAGCAGTGGAGTTCACAGTCCAAGGCTATTGCCTTCTGCACGCATAATAATATATGCAATATTTTTAAAGCTCTAAGACAAAACTGTTGGCACTCTAAAAAACAAAATCTTTGATCCTGAAAATAGAAAGTTCTAAATACCAATGAATCCCAGTCATATCTGTGCTCTTTGCTCTAAGGCTTTCTTCAAAGAGTCTGACCACCCAAATCCCTTTGAAATGCTCTGAGAATTAAGAAGTCTTGATCCACATAGCTCTTGTAAAACTAATACTGTTTTCCCAGACTCTTCAAAATCCATGAAACTTTAGAACAGACATGTTGCTGGCTTCCTCCTATCACTTCACTTAGTGGTTTCCAGACTGCTTTGGGGGTTCTTTGGAAGCATACTAGGGGTTCTCCAAAGAGGAGTTCAATAATGGCAATTTAAGCTCCTACTAAAGGCAGCTTGTCAGACACTACCACTCTTCCTCTGCAATTTGCAACTGCAGGAGAGTTGGGGTGCAGTGGAGGCTAATGGAGCACTCCTCCACCAACCTCAGTCTACCCTCAGCCAGACCCTGCCTGCCTGCCTGAAGTCCAGTGGGTGGCACTTCCTCTCACCCCCTTCCACTTTAGTGTCAGAGTTTCCCCTGTTGAATTCAGCGGGGGGGGGGGGCGATATGGACAAAACCAGAATGAGTTGATTTTGCCCGTCATTGCCTCTGCCTCCACTTATTGTGCCCTACCAGTTCCAATGGGCACCAGCCTCCTCTGGCTGGGTGTGTTTTGGGTCATACTCTCAGCTCATGCAGGGCACTGGGTGCAAGACATAATGATCTGTATAAATTGGCCGTGCACCCTAGAATGACTGCTCACGTGTTCTGCAGTATATCAGGCTTGCAGGGCCTTTGGGAGCTACAGGAGTGTCTTGGCAGATGTGTCAATGCAGAAAGTGTTCTGGGTGGGTTAGATTTTATTTATTTTTGGTTAAGCCATTGCTCTACATACAGCGGTTCTCAACCTGTGGGTCCCCAGATGTTGTTGGACTACAACTCCCATCATCCCTGAGCTCTGGCCTGGGGACCCACAGGTTGAGAAAGGCTGATCTACAATGTCCACCACATTTGATATAAATGTATGGGGTGTATGACGTGGGCATTCATTGAAAGAGATGGAGTTGCGTTCGGGTTATTATAATATTATAGCCCATTGGTGTTGGAGAGTAACTAGCCAAAACAAGTCAAGAGATTTCTAAATAAGCTGCAAATAAATAGCAAGAAGTTATTTGCTTAACCTTCTTGGAGCATGAGCCTTGGAGCATGAGCCGAGTTGGGCACTGCCGTGCAGGAAATGAGCTGGAATGAATGTGCATCACTATTGCCCTGTAACATTACTGTGGTTAGTGCAAGTAGCCAGTTGTGCTGTATCTGACCTGTAAACTCTGCAGGCCATCAGAGATGGACATATTTCTGAACTGAGGGGCTTAGGAAGTGCTGAAACATTGTACCTAATTAGTAGAAGTTATTAGAACTAGATGGAACTGGATGAACCACATCTTACAGGAGTCCCCCCCCATTAAGCTTTTTGTTCAACAATAAGTAATGGTAGACATGGTTGGGGCAAACCTGTTGCCATCATATACAATTTGGACCCCAGACAATTATGTTCAAAGCAAAGAAAATAAATTAGATCAATGGGGGCCATCATAATGAGATATTTTATTCAGTCACCTTAGTGGTAAAATCCATATAGAACTGGGCTGCTGAAGATTCCATCAGGCAGAAACCAAATAAAGCTTCCTTATGAAACCTGTATTACTCAAAGGTGCTGTCCAGCAATTTCAACCCAATCTGAATCTTTTACATTGCATCCTGGTTAATTTAGTTTGTTTCAAGCTTGCCTTCAATGCTAGAAAATGGGCAGTTTTAGCTCTGTATGCATAAAACAGTTGCTTTGAATTGCTCCCCACGGTGGCTGCTTAGTTTGTCACCATATATAGAGTGTGGCAACTATTTTCAAGTGTACCAGCTCCACTTTTAGATGTGAACAGACAGATTATTCTTATACAAAAGTAGGAAAGCTTAACAATAACCATCCTCTAGCTGAATCTTCCTCTTTGACTTCTGTGCCAGTCTAGCCTGCCTCTTGATCTCCTGGTTTTTGACTTGCAAGCTCAGCCACTAAGTCCCTGCCTTGGTTTTCTTATTTACTGGCATTGTAGCCAACTAAGTTACAAGAAATTGAGCACGTAAATGTCAGCTTTGAGAAATGAAGACACACTGGGCTTTTTACCTAACCCAATGGGAAGACATTCAGCCAAGCCTTGATCAAAGGTTGACTCATGATCAACACCGCTACTATCCAATTTCAGCATTTTTGGAGAGGTGTTTCAAATAGGAAAGATATACAGATGCCAAGTTGCAACCTGGACATTTGTTTTTTATCTTCACATCCTCCAACAAAGGGAAGGATGAAGCACCCATGATTTTTCTTGTATGTTTCTCTCTCATTCCCTACTCATCCACCACTCTCCCAACTGAAGTCCATCTTAGTGCAGGAAAAGGAGGGAGGCGGACAAAAGGATCAGGGGAAAGAAAGAAAGAAAGAAAGAAAGAAAGAAAGAAAGAAAGAAAGAAAGAAAGAAAGAAAGAAAGAGGTGGGAGAAGATTGGGCTTCTCTGTCTTTTACTTCAAAGGAGGATTTACAGAATGTATTTCTGAGTTAGAAACCAGCAGCCTTGAAAAGATAAATGTCCCTCAGCCCTGCTGGCTAAACCTACCCCACCTATTGCTTGGAAACATTAGAGCTTGAGCCTATAAATACATTTCAATGAGAACTTTGCAAGCCCATGGTTGGCAAGCCCTTGTTCTTACAGGCAGCACAAACAGTTGCACTGGTTCTCAGAGGACACATAAACTTGCTAGAGCAGAGATGGGAAACCTGTGGCCCTCTGTATGTTGTTGGACTCCAAATTACATCAATCCCAGCCAGGATGGCCAATGGTTGGGGGTGATGAGAACTACAGCCTAAAAACATCTAGAAGGCCAAAGATTTTCCCATCCCAATGCTAGAGGAAGTGCAAGTTCAAATCCCAAACTTGGTATTGTGCCAAAGACACATTAACACAATTCTTTCTCTTTCTAGAAGTGTGCTTCCAAGTTATAGGTTCTAGCTGTGGCAAAGACTAGGCATCTCCTTTCAAGGAAAGGGGGAAATGCAAGCCACAATGAAATTCCTCACATAAAGATACCAAATAGCCAAACATTCCTTGAGACTATGCTAGGAAATGAATGTCAGGCTATGTGCATACATACATGTATATCTTTGCATACAGTTACGTAAATTAATTTTTGCGGATGCTCAGAGGGACCTATTTCCTTTGGGAAATGAGGAACGTCTCATTTCTGCAACAAGATTCCTGTTTATCTGTGTATGATATATAAACAATAAACTATGAACATGCCTAGACAGACATATTGGATGCAACCAAGAAACGACCAGAACAAACAGCATCAGATCTGGAGGATTTCAGGAGGAAGAAGAAAAGCAAGACTAATTAGCTTCAGACTCTGGAGACAGTTCCATGCAGGACTGTGGATAACAGGCCTCATGTTTCCTGGCTGGCTTGTCTAAATGTTTTCATCCGTGCAGACTCCTTCCTGCCAGTTCTGCTTCTCTCCGTCGTCTTTGAAATACAGAAACTCTCCTCATATTGACACTGGCAGAAAGTGTCCTTTTCCAAATACATTTGAATCACTTGAGCTCACTGAATAAATGGTGAAAGTCAGTTTCTGCAGAGGTCTACTCTGCAGACCATCATGAGGCTGCTTAAATGAAACTGTAGACATCATCATCATCATCATCATCATCATCATCATCACCCCTCCTCCCAAAGCAGACAACAAAGTACCAAAAACAATACATTCAAAATAAAACTTAATAAATAAAATATACAGTCATGTGGTTAGCATGACTAAGCCGCTTCTGGAGAACCAGAGCAGCGCACGAAACACCATTTACCTTCCCACCGGAGCGGTACCTATTTATCTCATCTAGGAGTCTTGGTTGACCACAAACTTGACATGAGCCAACAGTGTGACGCGGCAGCTAAAAAAGCCAATGCAATTCTGGGCTGCATCAATAGGAGTATAGCATCTAGATCAAGGGAAGTAATAGTGCCACTGTATTCTGCTCTGGTCAGACCTCACCTGGAGTACTGTGTCCAGTTCTGGGCACCACAGTTCAAGAAGGACACTGACAAACTGGAACGTGTCCAGAGGAGGGCAACCAAAATGGTCATAGGCCTGGAAACGATGCCTTATGAGGAACGGCTAAGGGAGCTGGGCATGTTTAGCCTGGAGAAGAGGAGGTTAAGGGGTGATATGATAGCCATGTTCAAATATATAAAAGGATGTCATTTAGAGGAGGGAGAAAGGTTGTTTTCTGCTGCTCCAGAGAAGTGGACACGGAGCAATGGATCCAAACTACAAGAAAGAAGATTCCACCTAAACATTAGGAAGAACTTCCTGACAGTAAGAGCTGTTCAACAGTGGAATTTGCTGCCAAGGAGTGTGGTGGAGTCTCCTGCTTTGGAGGTCTTTAAGCAGAGGCTTGACAACCATATGTCAGGAGTGCTCTGATGGTGTTTCCTGCTTGGCAGGGGGTTGGACTCGATGGCCCTTGTGGTCTATTCCAACTCTATGAGTCTATGATTCTATGATCTACTTGCACTTTGATGTGCTTTCAAACTGCTAGGTTGGCAGGAGCAGGGACCGAGCAGTGGGAGCTCACCCCGTCGCGGGGATTCAAACCACCGACCTTCTGATCGGCAAGTCCTAGGCTCTGTGGTTTAACCCACAGTGCCACCCGCGTCCTTTCCAGCTCGACCATACAGAGCCTCAATCCAGCCACTATCTTCTAGCTCCAGCTCTGCACTGCCCAATACGTAACATGGGAACTTTACAGAAACTCCACAAGCAATATTTTACAGCAACTCCAACCTCATGGAGTTGCTGTAAAGTTAATGGAGATGAAATATGTAAAACATTTTTAGACATTCTGCAAAGGAGACACTGTCCTGGTTTAGGTAAACTGTCTGCACACAGTGGCTTATTGACCAATTTACTGGGAAATTCAAAGGTCAGGACTGTAGTTGGAGAGTTTCCTTTTGGATTCTTTTCATTCATGACCTCAGTTTTCCCACTAATGGGCTTTTTTACCAATTCAAGCCACATTCTTGAGACAAGATTTCAGTTTTTTTAAAAAACAATTCAACAAATTCCCCAAGACAACGTGGCTACAGTTCAGACGTCATTTCCATCATAACACTGGAAATTCTGAATTCAAACAGGGTATCCACCCCCCTTTCAATAAATGCCTCCTGTGTATTAATAAGAATGTGTAACCACATTACTTGTCTAGATTTTTAGAGTCCTATGGCTCCCACAGGAAGCCATAGCACAGGTAAGGCGTTGGTAAGGAATGGTCTTTTCAGTAGGCAAGGCAAGCCCATGATCTCAGGTAGAGGACTGGGAGAGGTGCCGCCTAGCCCATCCAGCAATGCCTCCGTCTGCCTGCCTACCAGCCTGCCACTTGCCTGTTGTTCAGTGGGCCTCTGTGAGCATCACCACCACTTTGCCACTGTTCCAAAATGGTGGCAATACTCCTAAAGTGTTCCCTAAGTCTTTCTTGATGCCTAGGCTCTGAAGAAAGGTCCTTCTTCAGAATGAGTCATCGTGGGCAAGGTTTACTACTGTGGAGCCTTAAACAGGATTATCTGTTGTTGTGGCAAATATTGTTTTAGGCTTCCTAGAAGAAAACAGTATTTGCTGTCCTTGGGGCTACTACACCCACAATGCCTCAGTCTGAGGAAGGGCCTCAGAGAGATACTGTGGGATGCAATGGCTCCAGATGCTTTAGGGATGCTTGCACTGCTGCTAATGGGTTTGTCCACACTTCTGCTTCTCCCTTGAAAGTATGCGTCTGGAAAGGTTTTCTGCTTGTCCAGTGGCATAGTGTAGTTGCTGGTGCCCGGGGCAAAGCAAGTGTCTCCCTGTGGCTCTGGAATCTGGCAGGAACTCAGTCACATGGCCTCGATGAGGGAGCCTGTCATGTGGGCACCTCTCAGAATTTTGCATCCGGGGCCACCACCCCCTGCCCTCCCCCATGCAATGCCACTGGGTTTGTATGCAAAATTATTTGTATTTTAAGTTATGTATTGAACTTTAATTGTTGTAGCCTGCCCTGGGACCTTGGGGTGAAGGGTGGAATTAATAATAATAATAATAATAATAATAATAATAATAATAATAATAGTCATGTTAGCATGGAGTGGTTACATGCTGTTTCTAAGTTATCCTGCAGAAGTCCCTCCCCTCTGGGTTCTGGTATCATTGAGGAAAAAAACCATGGAAACCTCTAAGCCAGAGGTGGCTAAACTGTGGCCTTTCGTATGTTGCTGGGCTCCAACTCACATCAGCTCCAGCCGGCACAGCCAGTGGTAAGCAATGGGTGGGAGTTGGAGTCCACCAAGATCTGGAGGTCCACATATTTCCCACCTCTGCTCCAAGCACTTGTGATGTGGCAAACAATCAGAGCTGCAAGGGAAACCTAAGCCAAAGCTGAGCAAGTTATAAAGTTGGTAGTTGGGAACCTGCAGGCACCACAAAGCGTTTCTCAATGAGCTGAAAAGTTTATTTGGGGAAGGAAATGACAACCAGCCACCATTCTCCAAGTGGTGAGAAACTAGTTTGCTCATGGATGCTCTGAGCTGTCCCGTCTTAATTATAGGTCAACTCATGGACTATGGAGCCAACAGTAATTAACACTGTCTACTTTCAGATTGATTAGATGCTGGGGAAACCAGGATCACAGTTCACTAATGACAGGTCTAGGATCTCATCAAGGGGTAAGGTTGACATGAGCCATTGAGAATGTGTATTCCCCAGAGACCTTAAAAATGGGTAACAAAGGTTCTTCTTCCATGCTTCTTCTATGCCCTTCTTGACGCATTACAGCTTTTAGATTGCATGTAATGGATGTTTGTGTGTAGGCATGCCCAAGGCTTCAATCATTCACACTGTATCTTAACATAACAAAGGTTATGAAAGTGGAAGTATGATTCCTAGAATTGTACAATCTCCCTGTCCACCCCCCTTCCTCTTTGTTTCGCACAGAATGTATGGGCATCCAAATTACAATTGGCTTCCCAATCCTTAAAATATATTGGATCCAGAAAGAAAATAGGCTTTATTTTCAGACTCAACTGCATTGCAGTGTGGTCCAATAAGAGAAGTGGCATGGAGCATGGCTTTCATCTACTCCAGGGCTTCTTGATGCAGTAGTGTCTGGCAACCAATGACCATATTCTATGGAACTGTAATGGGATCAGAGGCATCATTTTCTACAAGACTGTTGTACAGTGGTACCTTGGGTTAAGTACTTAATTCGTTCCGGAGGTCTGTTCTTAACCTGAAACTGTTCTTAACCTGAAGCACCACTTTAGCTAATGGGGCCTCTTGCTGCCGCCGCACCGCTGGAGCACGATTTCTGTTCTCATCCTGAAGCAAAGTTCTTAACCCGAGGTACTATTTCTGGGTTAGCGGAGTCTGTAACCTGAAGCGTATGTAACCTGAAGCGTATGTAACCCGAGGTACCACTGTATTCTGGAATATCCTGCTGCAGAGAGTCCAGTGAAAGGGCCTCATGGTAGGCTAGAGAAGTATCAGAGGAAGATACAGGTGATCTAATGGAACATGAGGCTGAATAAGCAAAAAAAAAAAAGTTCTTTCCATAGAGACTTGAGGTTTTTTTGAATCTGTCACTCAAAGCCCTTTTCATAAAAGCAACATCTCTACAATCTTTGAAGAACCTCTGTGGCTGCCATTGATCCATTCACAAGGGAGGGGAAAGCGGCAGTGTGGCCCCTCTTTAGTAGGGTATTCCATAATTACTGCCAGTTCTTCATTCAGAATTTATCACCCAGTTCTGTGCCTGCATAGAGAGTGAGCAGTGAATAATTTGGTCTGAAGACTTCCAGCTGAGATGAAAGGTAAAATACAGCTTCTAAAGCTATAGCAATACAAGGAGGATGATGGTCTGCATGATAGTAGAGCTCAGTGTTTCAGATCTTGCTGTATTCACTAGGATATTGCAGAATCCATGAAATGGAATATAAGCTGAAGGCAGTCCTGTATCGGGAAAAATTTAATGTCTGATATTTCACATTTTTTATGTGTTGTAAGCCACCCAGAGTGGTTGGGGAAACCCAGTCAGATGGGTAGGGTATAAAAAAAAAAATTTATTATTATTATTATTAGACACATATGCATGGTATAATTGTGTGTACACCACAAAACAGGAATCAAAACAATACTGATAGTGCCATGCAAGGAGGTTTTGCCTTGAACTTCAGTGTTGTATGTGCAGAAGTCAAGGCAGAGGGAACATGCAAGGAATGACGTTTTCATATATACATGTAATGGGTTTAGGGGTTGCTCATGTGTAAGTTGACGCCACTCCTGGCTAGGTTACCTGGTTAACCCTTTTTGACTGAACAGCCTCCAGCATCATGACTGTCTCAGTCACTGGCAGAATCCGTCAGTGGGCGTTTCTTAAACCTTTTCCAGCATAAAAGTTGTTTGACGCCAAGTCTCCTACTCTCCATGCGCGGAAGTCTTCTGCGCAGGGCGGGTGTGGGCAGCGGAGTACCCATACTCTCTCCGCTGGTCTCCGGCGAAGAGTCTTGGAGCTTCCTCAATGATTCCCCCATCTGCCCCCCTTCTCCACTGGTGTTACGCTGATTTCCTTCCCCAGCAGATGAGCTGCCTCTCTCCCTACTGGGACCCTCTCCTGCATCCCTTTGGAGCCTTCCCTCTGCCTCTAGCTCCGATGGCAGTTCCCTGACAATACACAACTAATTTGGATCAATCCATCAGATTTGGTAACCTGATCTCGTATTCACACTGATCTGGGAATAAATCCCATTGAAAAGGTCTTACTTCTGAGCAGATGTGTACAGTATTACACTGTAAAATAGGTTCATGGGGTAGTTAGGTTGAAGTACTATACATTAAGTAGGTGTCTTATGATTGCAGTTTTTAAAAATAAGACTAGATTGTTTCCATGGCTCTTTTTATTTGACTTATGAGGACATCAGTGGCAAGTCTGCAATAGTACAACACAGCAGTCCACATCTAATAACTTCAGCCCTTCAGTGCCCAATATATGGTTTTACTACACTAAAAACCTATGATCTTGATTTATAGGCAGGTGTTTTCTCACTTTGGTGTGTGGGATAAAATCAGTTTGCTCTTCCACCCACATAGAAACTAGCAAATACAAATGAAGGGGAACTAGTGATATTTACAACGATGCCTGGAAAAGCAAACAGAGTCTCATGGCCTCTTAAACACTAACATATTTTATGGCATAATAATAGTAGTAATGATAATGATAATTTATTTCTTATACTCCATCTAACTGGGTTGCAGCAGTCATTCTGGGCAGCTTCCAACAAAAATATAAATAAAGAAAAAGAAAAAAGCACAAAACTACCACATTAAAAGCTTCCTGAAACAGGGCTACCTTCAGATATCTACAAATCTATCTATCTCTATCTATATCTATCTATCTATCTATCTATCTATCTATCTATCTATCTATCTATCTATCATCTATCTATCTATCTATCGAGTGGTTTACCTTTTTTTACATCTGCTGAGAAATAATGTATTAAAATGTATTAAATCAGGGGAAATGGCTTCCTAAAATACATATATAATTGAAAATAGCATATCATAACACATATATTAGGAGAAATATACATCTGAGAGCATATTGCCAATAATATAGGCATTTCTTGTTTACTCTGTGCCCTAATATAGGCATTTCCTATACTGTTTTGTCTGAAGAACTTTGCCACAAGATTCAATAAAGTGTGAATTTTGAATGACTGCAGCATTTCAATTTGCATCTTGGCTCAGGAAGTGTAAATTGGGAATGTTTGCATTAAAATGTCAACCAGATGTATTTCTCCTCTGATCCCTAATTCCTCTTTGGGTTTTGCAAGCTTGGCACGCATTATCTCTGCTGAAAAAGTGCCAGGTGACAAGATTTTCAAATCCTGCCACCTGCACAGTCCAGCCTTTATTGGGCAGCTTTCACCCAGTGCCTTGGGAGTCTTCCTCTCTTTTTTTGTGCTGCATCCACAACAACAGGCAGTCATGGATGTCTCTTGCTTTCTCTTTGTGGCACCAAGCTTGGTCAGAAGTGCCAACTGCTGTCCAAGAAGAGAAGAAAGGAGGGGAAATGTTGTATTTCCCTAGTCACCATTTTCCCCTCCGTGTTTTCAAGGAGCCTTTGAATATCTCACACTCCTCAGAAGCCTGCTTATAATCCTAAACAAACAGACGAGGGAAGGAAACTCATTTCCATCCTATTGGCAGCCATCTGAGAAGACACTGGAAGGCAAAACCAACAGAAAGTTCTGTGAGCTTTGGAGGTCTCTTCTGTGACGTGCAGAGCACCCATTCATATCCTGCTGGTTTTCACTTCAGCAGAACCCTTTCAAGTATTCTGAGCATTTACAAGGAACAACAGGATTCCTTGCCTCTGAGAATACTTACATCTTAAATAAAACAAGTACACGACGAGGCTGAACATTCATTTACTGCTGCTGGCTACATATTGTGATCATGCGGTGCATTATGGAGGCAATACACTCCAGCATGTGATAAACCCCACCTCTGTGATCCTTGCCTCTTAAATAATGTGTGTTGGGGGAATCCCATATGTACGTTCCAGACAGTTAACACTTTATTGTCAAAGATAACACTGGTGCTTCTACAGCTCTGGATACCTACACAGTGATTTAGCTAGCTGCTTCGGCACCACGCACGGAGGGTGGGGCGAGGTGCCATGGGGCGGGGGGCACCGGAATCCCAGTGCCTAAGCTGTGTTCTGCTCTGGTGCCATGCAGGCCCGTGTTGCATTTTCAAGCAGCGCGGAGCCTGCAGGGAATCCTCCCACTGCCTCCCCCTCAGCTGTAGCCCCATGCT
The DNA here is from genome assembly GCF_964188305.1 of Podarcis bocagei. Classification (NCBI taxonomy): domain Eukaryota; kingdom Metazoa; phylum Chordata; class Lepidosauria; order Squamata; family Lacertidae; genus Podarcis; species Podarcis bocagei. Next base: position 45,099,037 of record NC_138129.1, on the reverse strand, counting down.
GCTGTTTGGGGCAGCACGGAGCCTGCAGGCGCTTGAGCCACTGAGAGATGTTCCTTCACTGACAGGTGCGCTGCAGGCCCTGCGGTAAGTGCTGCCCCTGCGGTGTGGTGCCCAGTGTACCCGCCCCCCAGCTATGCCTCTGTACCTACATACACCAATCTAGCATCTAAGTGGCTATCCTGAAGTCTGAAATCTATTGAGCAGTTGCAACAGCTGGGGACCACTCCTCCTCCACCAGTTTATGTACCTTCCCCCATTGGCCTCCACTCATGCAGCCAGAGACTGCGCTTGCATGGCAACTTCCTCTGCTCCTCCCTTTTCAATCCACTCCTGGTTCCGGGAGGAGAGGGGTGGGGAAGCATCTGGCCCTTCACTTGCCTGACCTGCCTCTTCCTCCTCTTCTTCTGACGCATCCTTTGCTCCACCCTCCAGCTCTGAAGCGTCCACTTTCTCCCACCCTTGCCTCCTTGCTGGTACAGTTCCCCACAAATCACTAACCCCCTCTTCCGAGACAGACTCCAGCCGGCATCTCGCCTCTACCTGACAGTGATACTATAAAGGTCCATAGCAATTTCTTGAAGCTCATGAGTAGATTTTCCAGAGCAGCTGCTATGCCTCAGTAATTGAGGACTATTTACCTTTATTAAAAAGCCTTTTTGATCAGGAGAAGGAAGGAAGTATACTATAAGAATGGCTCATGCATTGGTATTTTGAAATCCTGTAACTCACCATAAGGGGGTTGGGAACAAAAATGTGCTTTTAGAAAATAGAAGGGACTTTATAAAAGGCCTATCAAAACTATGTAGTAAAACTCTTCTGGTTGCCTGTGTTCTTTCCATTGGACCAGGTGTCCTTCTGATTGAACTGCCCTCTAGTGCTGTGGCTCTTAAATATGGTTACACTTGCCCTACTGCTCTGAGCAGTATGGATATTCGAGCGGCACAGGTTTGCTTGCCCAGGTTTGGTTTATCTTGGAAAGGGGATATTGGAGGCTTATTGGTATTTTAAATATAGGGGTTAAGCATAGGCAGAGGAACAGCTGATGATTCCATTGCACATCAGATCTCCAGAAGGAAACAAACCCTCACAAAAAAGACACTTTCCAAAGCTTATAAAACCCCAAACTCAGCTCAGCCTTGCCTTTGCATCTCTCACTCAATCTGTCTTACTTCCCAAGTCAAGATGAAATATCTACTGTTTCTTTTCACACAGAGAATTATTACATAACCTGTGGCCAGAAGCAAGTGGAGGAGGAGAGAAAAGTATGCCCCTTCTGAGGGCCTTCCAAGCATTTTCCAGCCATTCAGAAAATATCTGCTGGCCTTTTAGCCAGCAATCTCTCTAACGAAAGGTAGGCATAAACAGACCTGCCCATCAAGCTTGAACGTCTTTAAGCAGACCTTCCAGTTCTATTAACTATCTCCTGTCCAACTCCCTAAAATTACAACAATATCTGACTAAAGGTGTTCTTTTGGGATCTAGGCCTCCTAGTCCTTAGGTTTAATCTGTCAACTTCACAGGCAGCCTGCAATCCATAGCTCAGGTTGATGGGCACTTCAGGCCATGAAACTTGTGGAATGTCTTGCTGTCCCTCAAAGCCAAATAGCTTTTCCAGTTTCCATTACTTTGGAATGAATCTACTTGGCAGATTTGGGGAAAAACACACAGCACAGAACATCAACTGGACGGAACTTGGCTCCCAAATGGGGTGGAGGGAGGGTAGACGTCTCTCCTCTTAAACGTGTCTGAGATATGACATGAAGAAAAACACCAGGTATCTGGGAAAGCTATTAGAATTCCAGTGCCTGACGATCACCTGTTTAATAGTTAAAACAAACAAAATAGCCAAATAAAACGTCTTTGAAGTGTCTTCCTGTCCTGGCGTCAATCACCTAATTTCTCATACTGCTTCTCTTGAGTTCAGTAAACAGCCAGAGTGCACCGTGAACCTACCAATGATGCCAGTTTCCCCTCCTCGTTCAGATCCCAGCTCAACTGCTCATAGACACACTTCACACACAGAGGGGCACCACACCACTTGAAAGAAGAAAATGTTTAGCTCCTAGAGAGCTGTGGGGATAAACAGGGTGGAAGAGGAGAAAGTACACTTGTCCTTGGGTCCTGCTTGCTGGTTTACCACAGGTCAGGTGTCTAGTTGGTCCCTATGATGCTGGACTACGTGGGCCATTGGCTTGCTCCAGCAAGCTCTTCAAATGTTCTTATTGTTGCAAGATGGCCAATAATTCTTTCTTTCTTTCTTTCTTTCTTTCTTTCTTTCTTTCTTTCTTTCTTTCTTTCTTTCCTCCAGCACTCTGTCGCCTTTCTGCCTAACTGCACTTCCTGCTCTCAAAACGCTCCATGGGAAAGAGTCACCTCATGGGTTACATCTAAGCACATGGAGCTGGGAAGGCTGCAGAGTGCACACCACTGGTGAGATGATCTGTAGAATGAATGAGGGGGACATGGGTGGCGCTGTGGTCTAAACCACTGAGCCTCTTGGGCTTGCCGATCAGAAGATTGGTGGTTCGAATCCCTGCGATGGGGTGAGCTCCTGTTGCTCTGTCCCAGCTCCTGCCAACCTAGCAGTTTGAAAGCACGATAGTGCAAGTAGATAAAAAGGTACCACTGCGGCGGGAAGGTAAACAACGTTTCCGTGCGCTCTGGTTTCTGTCATGGTGTTCCGTTGTGCCAGAAGTGGTTTAGTCATGCTGGCCACATGACCCGGAAAGCTGTCTGTGGACAAACGCCGGCTCCCTTGACCTGAAAGTGAGCTGAGCACCGCAACCCCATAGTCACCTTTGACTGGACTTAACCGTCCAGGGGTCCTTTACCTATCTTTTTACCTTAGAATGAAAGAAAGGACATTCACAAACACCTCTCAGCCACCTCAAAAATAAAGCCAGTGAGACCAAAAACAAACAAACAACCCTGCACCCTGCCCATGAGAATTTCACCAAAATTTTCTCTCCACTTTAATAGAAGGAAAATGATTTCCACTTTAATAGAAGGAAAATGTTAAAATATTTTTGTCCTAGCACTAGTTTTTATAGACAGAATAAGGAAGCAGGCATGAGAGACTTGTGGATTGGCTGAAGGTGGAGCACCCTTAGGGCTCAGGGGCTGTCTGAGGGAATCTGATGCAGAGTTAGTAGATGTGCTACCCATTTTAGGAGTTTGCTTTCTTCTGATATGCAAGACTCCACTCCTCTGTTATCCAAAGGAAACTACCGTAAATCTAGTGGTGCAAGGCAGTCGCCCCCTGTGGTAGAGCATCTGCTTTGCATGCAGAAGGTCACAGGTTCAATCCCCAACATATCCATTTCTTCAGGGATTGAACCTTGCCTCAAACCCTGGAGAACTTCTGCCAGCCAACATAGACAACACTGAGCTAGATGAGCCAATGGTCTGACTTTGTATAAGGCAGCTTCCTATGTTCCTATTTGTAAAGTAAACTTTTCCCTTGCAAAGTGTGTGTGTGTTTGCATGTGTGCAGTACATGAATCCTCTACAATTTATGCAACATATGATTTGTTGACAGCTGACAGAGTAAGTTTCTCCTGTAAAGCTTTCAGCCTCAAAGCTGGTTATGCCTCAAAGATTCCACTAATTCACTGCAAAATACTTAAGTAAATTTAGGTTCCAGCCATATTAGACTTAACAGATTTTCCCCCAGACAGGGTTCTGGTGTCCTGAAAAGCATCCTGATGGAAAATGTTTCTTCCCTGGCTCAGAACTTTATTCCTCAGCACACAGGATAACTGAGTCCCACTCCCAGGTCACTATTTACCACTCCTTATCCTACCATAGTGTGGGTGGGTGAAGGAAAGCAATATACTGCACAGAAATAGATACCAGTGTAGGTAGGAAAGCCCTATAATGAAAAGGGATTCCAAGCCCTAGTGGTAAGGGTTCCACCAGTCTGTCTCTGGGGCTCTGAGGATTCTCGGGACCTGAAAAGGGGGATTTCACGGGTGGCGCTGTGGATTAAACCACAGAGCCTAGGGCTTGCCGATCAGAAGGTCGGCGGTTCGAATCCCCGCAACGGGGTGAGCTCCCGCTGCTCGGTCCCAGCTCCTGCCAACCTAGCAGTTCGAAAGCACATCAAAGTGCAAGTAGATAAATAGGTACCGTTCCAGTGGGAAGGTAAATGGTATTTCCGTGCACTGCTCTCGTTCGCCACAAGCGGCTTAGTCATGCTGGCCACATGACCCAGAAGCTGTACGCCGCCTCCCTCGGCCAATAAAGCGAGATGAGCGCCGCAACCCCAGAGTCAGCCATGACTGGACCTAATGGTCAGGGGTCCCTTTACACTTTACTTTAAGATCTGGAAGACCACAGGAGTAAACACCAGCCCTACCCTGATTTACCTGACTCTTCGTCACAGTCTAGGTACTTTCAACTTGAGTACATGGAAACTCATTGCTTTCAACAGATCAGTAGGATGAAGCAGCTGGCACTGACTATTTCTGCCTTCCATCAAAGCCACCTAAACGCGCCCTTGTGGTGGTGTGCAAAGACGTTTCAGGTTGAGAGCATTCAAAATCCAAGCACATATAATCGTAGGGCTACAGAAGACTGAAGAGTCTGTGTTCCCAACATAGTCACAGAATTACAAGGTTTTCAATGGGTGGATCATTACTTCTGTGATTAGAGACACCAACACTTCTGGCTGTTTTGACATCCACCAAATAGTCTGCATAGTATGGAATGGTGGCAAAATGTTGCAGAGCTCAAGCAAATGTTTAATGCACATTACTCACAAAGCTTGGAATTCTTACATGATTTTAACTGAGTCATTCATTCATTCATTCATTCAATATGTATACCACCTTTCCTCCAAAGATCTCAGGGCAGTTAATGGCATTAAAATAGAAAAAGTCATGAGCTCCATGATATATAAAAGGGCTGTGCATCAGCTCTGCATGCAGCCAAAACTACAAGGTGGATAAGGATGATTTGGATGAAGTTTTCATGTGCCAGGGGTCAGATTGCACCATTCACAGGGCATCTCAGACAGGGGCTGCCTAAAGTCCCGAGTCACTCTGTGTGCTGGGTGCACAAAAATGCTGCATTATTTTGCCATTTAAAATAAAGGGGCCTCTGCATTATTATTTTTTAAAGCAAAAACCAAACTGGCTGGTGAAACAGCCTGTGCTCAAGTGGGGGGAAGGGTGTGGGCAAGAGGTGGGGGGCGATTTTTGTTCTGATGAGCAGGTCTAGGCTTTAATCACAGTGAATTATTTTCCCAGGGAACTCCAGTCTCAGTAATTTGGGGGAGGGATGTTGAAGTGAATAGAAAGCTTTTACTTTTCACGTGGTTGTTCTCTTGTGAGTTCTGCCTGGGAAAGTAGAGAGGTGGACTCTTGGCATCTTTCCCAGTTGTTTTCTGTTTCCTAACAAACCACTCAAAATCAATACTTCAGTCAATTTGTTTTCATTCTGCTGGGATTTTTGTTTTTCATTTCCTTTTGCTTTGTGTTAGTTTTCTTTTGAGTCTTCAAACTTTCAGGAGAGCTCAGGAAAGGGCTACTCCACTGTCCCCCTCCTTCAGTTCACTCATAAGGCTTTTTGTGCGATTTGCTACTTTCATTTTAATTCCTGTCTGTTTTCCAATGAAGAACACCTAATTTATTTGCTTTTCCTTCTATTTGTTTTCTCTTATTTTTTTCCCAGCTATGTGAAAACTTGCAGTGCATGCACGTGATGCTTTTTCTTCATTTCCAATGGTTTTTCTCCCAGCTTTGGTTTGCTTGTTCAGAGTCCCATTTGCCTCTTTTCAGTTTCAGGGTACCTGTGATTCATTATGCTGAATTCTTGCTGCCAAGTATTATTTATATTTTTATTGAAGTTTTATCCCTTTCCCCTTTAGGTCTGGTACTTTCCTCTACCTTCAACTAAGCCTGATTGTCCCTTAAGTCAGCTTCCAGTCACATTGCTCATTGCCAGCCTATTACAGTAAGCTCAAAACTTATGTGGGGGTTACGTTCCGGAGATTGCACCTTGGAAAAAAAGGTGCATAGTCAAAACACATTGGGTTCAATGGCGAGGGGCGTTGTCAAAGTCTCCCCCCCCCCAGACACCTGCTCCCTTTTTATTTTATTTATTTATTCATTTTTGCCAAGTGCAGAAAGCTGAATGTGCACAAGTTAAATGTGTGCAAGTTGTGGGCTTACTGCTCAGGGACATCCCCTCATGTCACCAGTTTTTGGACAACTCACAAGACACTAAAGGGGGTTACATGATTTGTTCTTTACCTACCCCAAAATAGTAAGGTCAGTCTTTACACAAGAATTTTCTGCTCAGAATTGTCTCCTTCCTATCTGTTTTTCTACCTATAAGGTAAAAGATCCCATTCTCCCTTACGTGGGAAATCAACTTGTGGGGGTGATTTTAAGCAGGAAAATAGCCAAAGCCTTAAACAACTCCCCTTACCCCACCATTAAAACTCACAAACAAGAATCTGAGGAAAGTCACACGTGACTGTGTGCCATAGTTTGTCTGGCTCTCAAGCAACAGGAGCATGCAAACATTTGCACAACCTCTGGTATAAGCAAGGTGTATCAAAACTACCATGTAGTGTAGCAGCCATTTCTGATGAAACATCTCCAAATCTTGCCTTGTTCCATAAAACATTTCCCCTTTAAATATCAGCACTGTATTGAGTTTTGATTGGAAGCAACAAGACTGGTATGGCTTGATCCGAGAGAGGTTCCACTCAACAGAGGGCAATACTTCACAGACACATTGGCTAGCTTGTGCCTATATTCCCATTAATTATGTACCAAGGCATAGATCCTGGGGTGCTGTCCATACCTATTTATTAATTGCAGGCACTGCTAGCCTTAAGAATTAAGCCAATACCTATTATTCTAATGAAGATTTCCTCTGATAATTTGATACTTAATTTGAAAACACATAAATCTGGGGGCCTTCTTGTGTCAAGGGTAGTATGCTGGCCAAATACCGCAGTGCTCAGCTTTGTTTTTGTTTTTAAATGATATTTATTGGAAAAAAATTTTAGAATTACAAAAGAAAACAAGGTAGAAAAAGAGAAAGAAAAAACAAAGAAAAAACAAACCACATCAAACAATACAAATTAATAAAAATCAAAATCAAAAAATAACACAATACGATCAAAAAACAAAAATATACCACAAACATTTAAAAACAAATCCAATATTCTCAAATCCTTCTTTCTTTGACCTCCTCCTCCCCCCTTTTTTTGTATCCTAGTTATTAATTGTCACAGCAAATCCTTTCCATATTTCATAATATTCTGTTATTACATTACCTTAATCTATTTTAATCTTATCTTGCTATAAAAACCTTGAAGCCTAAAACTTAAATCTTATTTTTACCAACTTCTCATAACCATAATATTCTTACATAATTCTTTAAACATTTTTGCTAAAGCCAACTAATTTCGTTCCAACATTTTTCTAACATTCGTCAATTTTATAAAACAATCCTAATAATAAAAGAAGAAATAAAAGAACAATCCAATCTTCATCCAGCGTCTCTTCCTCCTGGTCCCGGGTTTTGTCAGTCCTTTTTATCTCATCAGCATTAACCTGGTAATTTTATATCCGAGGCCCTTAAGTCCCTTCCATGTCCCTTCCGTGGCTCTTCTTCATATTTGTAACTGTATTTTCCTTTGTCTCCTGCTCCTTTCACTCGTGGGAACTCCAGCTTAGCAATGTTTTTGACCCTTCTCGACAAATCAGCCCCCTTTCCATAGACCACACTAAACTCCATGTGGTATTTAAGAACATGTTTCAAAGTCTCTCCAAAATTAAGAGCCCCCACAACCCCAAACATCTCACGGCCCATTGCCAGACTTGAAAAGTCCAAACATCCCTGCATAGGGGGATCTATCCAACCCCCCATTTCCAAACCAAACCAAACTTTATCTTTCCAGATCTGGCTTTTTCCAAGTTCATTTGTCAAATCCAAGAGCTCATGTTCCTGCTGGGCCACAACTTCCTCCATCTCATCCTCTTCCCTCATCTGTTCTGTCAGGGCACACTCCTGATTTAATTCCTGAGTGGGCTCCATATAATTTCCCACTGCCTGTTCAAAATTTTTGATCGCATCAGTCATCAAGTCCGTCTTCTCATGTAGCTGTTCCAGTAGGGCACTTGTTTTACAGAGAGCACACAACAGAGCTTCTGAATACATTGTCCTGCAAGGTCAGAAGTCTATTCCCACGATCGTAATCTGTAACAGCTGCAAGCTCCCCGATTCAGAATTAGTTACAGTTTCACAGGGTCCCTCTAGGGGAAAAACTTCTATTTGTTCTTTTCTTTTAAAGACAAATCTAACAACAACAAAGTTTCCTTTTTCAGATATTTTGTCAATATTTGTTCCTTTAGAATGCGAAGGGGAACAATGGAATCACTATGGTTCTCTTCTTTTAGCTATCTGTCAAAAACGTTTGTCTCTGGTCAATGAGCTTCAAAAAACGTCAGTCCTGACACCCCGCTCCAGGATCAAGACGGTGGAAAGTTACTTTACTTTACACTCACTTCTGCAGGTTTAAACAGTCCAGAAAAAATCCTCCCTCTTCTCCTGCTTCCGAAGGGGGTTCAACAATCTTAAATGATGAAAGTTAATCCTTTACAAGCGATTTTCTGAGCTCTAGTTTGCCATGTCTTTGCTTTAATCTATCTACAAAGAAACGGAAGGCTGACTTCCTGTTTAGACCTTCCCGTTTCAGTGCCTAATTGAAATAAACTTTTAAGTCCAATTTTCCTTTCTGCACACAAGTCCTTATTTAGAGTCCAATTGTCCGAAATTTAAGTACTCACGGGTGATTGTTTTAGAAGCCAAATTGTCCCAGGAAAAAGGTAGCGCTCTCCGGCAACGGCTGTGTGGCTTCGCTCCACGGAAGAAGCAGTTGACTCTCAGCACCGCGCCTCTTCCCCCTCTTCGCTCCGGAGCCCGTTAGTGGGTTCCTTTGCGGGTTAGGGGGCGCTAAAGGTGCCCGCTGAGTCCCAAAGTCACAGGCTTCATCCGCCTGTGATTTTTGAGAGGGTCCCCGCTTCGCCGTAGCGGGAAAGACCCGTTTCCCGTGGAGCTGGTCCTTCCAGATCAGAGGGAGTCCGCCATTACCGATGGCGCCACCCCGGAAGTCCTCAGCTTTGAGACCTGGGACTGCAAATGCCCATCTGATAAAACCACAAAATGTGTAACAGCAGAACGGTGCTACAAACTAAACAGAATCCAGTTCTGGGAAAGAAAGCAGAGATTTATACCAGGTTGTGCTCTTGCGCATAGTGGTGGGGAACTGTTTACAGCTTAAAGGCCCCAGACCTTTCCAGACAACCTTCTGAGGACCATATGCCCATGGTGGTTGAGGCAAGATGCAAAAATGCAATGAATGCACATTTCTATCTTTACATGGTTTATATGGTAGTTTCTACGTTCACCCTCCTCTATCCTCTAGCTAGACAAGCAAGAGGCATTATCAGAGGGATATGCCAGCTGGCCAGGCAAAGAGCCACCGCTACCCAAGATGCAAAGCAGGGCCAGTGAAGGATATGGCCTGGGGAGAATCTGAAGGCCAGAGAGAAAAGTCTGGAGGGCTGAATTTGGCCTCTAGGCATAAGGCTGTCCACCTTTTCTCCAGCAGCACAATACAGTGGTACCTCAGGTTATAGACTTCACTAACCCAGAAATAGTACCAGTACCTTGGGTTAAGAACTTTGCTTCAGGATGAGAACAGCAGCGGCGCGGCGGCAGCGGGAGGCCCCATTAGCTAAAGTGGTACCTCAGGTTAAGAACAGTTTCAGGTTAAGAATGGACCTCCAGAAAGAATTAAGTTCTTAAACCAAGGTACCACTGTACCAGGAGAGTAAATAGGAGTTTTAGGAACTATTTCTAAATAATGGATGCCGGTGGAACTTAGGAAGGCTGTCTAACAATCCCCCATAAAAAGCCTTTGTACATAACATTGACAATCTTCTAAAGTGCTTCTACTTTGTTGATGTTTTGTTCTTCTTCTTAGCAGATGTTTCACATCTGCTATAAGGGGCCAAGAATAGTTCTTTTCAGAGGAATGCACCTCAGGCAAAGTGCATTGCAATCTCTCTGATTCAGGTGAATAAGATGACTAGTTTTGACAAAATATTTATTTGCCATAGTGGACACATAGCCACTTGGTAAGCCAGTTGTCTATACTATGCTGTCAGGTGGTGAAAAGAACATAGCCATACCTCCACACCTGATCAAACATTTTTGGAATTGGGATAGTGGGTCTTACCATTTGGCATCAGATTCAGATGAAGTGCGGGATCTTTGAGACCAGTCAAATGAAAATAATGTGCTCTGCCTTTCCAATGTGGATCTGCTGCCCTTAATGGTGCCCCAAATTATACTTATCTTGCCTCATGGTGGTGGGGCTCCTTTGGCTTGCTCACACAGCTTGGTCTTCCTTGCACTGCAAACAGCTACTCTCTTCCTCAACGTAAGCAAAATATATTCTTGATTCTTTTCCTGAGAAATACTGGAAGGCAGATCTTGTTCCAGCCCTTATTTTTCCTACCACAGATTCTGTACCTTTCATAACTGCATGTTGTGCAAAACTTCTCCGAGTCTAGCATTCCCCATCATGAAATTTCTGTGCTCAGAAACCTTCACCAACTGGTTTCAGCCTATTTGGCAGCTCTATGGGCATGGGTCTTCCCTCTCTAATAAGGTGGCAACTCTAATCAGGACTGTCATTATCAACTGTCTTGAATGCATTCACACCCAGATTCATCACATTTGCTTCACATTGGCAGCAGCTTGCCTGATCTGGGAAAGAATTATCACTTCCTCTCAAAATGTAGCACACGTCATTGCAAATATCATGTCTTTCATTCACTCAAAACCAGGCCCATTTTTAACCCACCTGTATGGAGGACAACTGGAAAATGTAGCCTTCTATTATTTATTATTATTATTATTATTATTATTATTATTATTATTATTATTATTATTATTATTATTATTATTCTTTTCCTTCTTGTACTAAAGTGTTTTTTACACTCCTCAGAGCTCTGTACAAGCTGTCAGGGTAATTTGTCTCTTTGCCTTAAAAAAACCCCAACAGAAACCCCAGCACTGCCAAGTACAAGTGAAAGCACTCTGTCAGCTGCTGCTGCTGCGGAGGTTTTCTGTCTGGAAAATATCAGAGGTTAGAACTGCAATTGCTGAACTAAATTGACAGAGCTCATTGCATTCAATCACTATAAAAGAGCACATAAGCCTTAATTTCATGTACCTTCAATGCATGCAAACCCTACTTGTAAATGCACTCCTTTTTACTGTGCTTCCAGTGTGCTTCCACCACTGCTTTGAGAAGCAGAGTACACATGAAATTAATTACAACCTGTATCTATCCTGTTCTTTCTAATGCAATACTGCATTTTGATCCAGCTTCAATTTGTCATGAGAACTTAAACCAAGTTCAATTTGCATGCCACCCCTGGTGTGTACAGCTCTGAAAAGTACCTTTCCTGCAGGAGACTATTGTACAAGGGCGATGTCAGCATGGGTGCGTACCACAGAGGAGCATCCCACTTCCAGGGAAGACACACACACACAAAATATACAGGTGTGCACACAGAAATAAGCAAACTATTGTGCGGGGCTTCTATTGCCTTTAACACCCACAGAACAGGTAGGAATTTAGCTGATGAAGCTCTATCAATATAGAGAAGCAATATTAAAAGCAAAGAAAAAGTGTGGAGAAGCCCCCTCCCCTCCTGGCGCTTCTACTCTGCCAGTCCTTGCACTGGGTTAGTGGGGAGGACATGTGGGCAGTTGGCTCAGAGGCAGCTCCTCGGTGATACGAAGATTGCTGCCCACTTGCTCAACCTGTTTGTCCTCAGGCGCTGATAATTAGAGCTTCTGTTGATGCACAGATGGCAAGTGGGCCTGCACAGGGAAATATGTGCCTGCTATGGCTGACTAGCCAGCATAATAACACAGAGACAAGTGATGCAGTAGCTTCTGCACTGGAGATGGTGCCTAGAGCTTCCTGGTTTATTGTCTGGGGAATCTGGAAAAGGAGAGATGAGGTTATCCTCCTTCTGACCATCAGACCCTTTACTTTAACTGAATCAAAGCAGCATGGAGTTTTGCCTTGCCTACACATTGAAGTTTTGCGAGGCTAGTCTGTGTGACAGCATAAGCATGCCAGTAGACCAGCTCAGGAACAGGTCCACAGCTTTCCTTCCTTCGTGCTTCCCACCCATCACTCTGCCTCTGAGAAATCAGGGAAGAGTGCTGATGGAAGTGCTATTTATTCCTGCGTGCATATTGGCCCTCACCCTTTCTCTGCTAATGAAACCCAGCTCCTATCAACAGCATCCACTCCTGGGTTTTTTTGGAACAAGGGTGGGACCGAATTTGGAAGAGGAAGCATGTGGTTGGATTTCCTCCTCCCCTCCCGAGCACCAGAAAGAATGAAAAGGATTAGGACCATGCTGTGCTGATGTGTAAACTCTGGGTCTCTTTGGCTCCCCAGGTTCTCCATGGCTGGAAATAAAAACCCCAAGCAGCCAGCAAAAGAATGTCAGCGTTTCCTATAGAATCCAGCACTTACATTTCTGCTATGCTCATTGTTGGCTTATGTGAGAGAGAGAGAGGGAGGGAGGGAGAAAGAAAAGAAGGAGCACTGCAGGGCTTTATTGGAATCAATGGTCTAAAATAAAATAATAATAGATGCAGCACAGTCAGAGGGGAGTTAGCTTGGGGGGGAGGGGCTTCCCTTGAGCACTTTCACAGCTGAATGGCTTCCTCCATTCAAGGAAATGGAGCTAATTATCAGTCCAGGGAGAATCTATGGGATGAGGTGGGAGAAAACAGATACAAAAGTAAATGGAGCTCCTTAGTGACTGCATCTGTCCTTGGCATGATTCCTGAAGGCTGATGTATGAGATCTTTCTTTTTAAAGCCCTGTTCAGCTACAGAAGCACAGAAGTGGAATTGCTTAAGGGAATGCCTGGGAAGGGAACTCTTCACAGTGTGCTAAGCTCACCTGTGCCCATTCATCTTGCACTCATCACAGCCTGATTCTCAAGATCCAAAGTGAGAAGAAACATTCATCAGTATTATCTGGGTCCTAGAAATCTTGGTTCTGCCAATGATTTGCTCGTGGGTGATTCAGTTCGGAAAACTCAACAATGAACTGCTTATCTGCTAAAATGACTTCTAAGTAGTTTAGGATGAAACATAAGCAGAACCTGCTGGATCAGGCCAATGGCCCATCTGGTCTGGCATCCTCTTTTCCTAGTGGCCAACCAGGTCCCTTTGGGAAATTCACAAGCAGGACAAGGGCACTCTCTTCCCTTATGGTTTGCAGCAACTGGGTATTCAGAAGCATAATTGCCTCCAACCATGAAGTCATCTCACAGCCATCAATGGCCTTATCCTTCATGAATTTCTCCAATCCTCTTTAAATAATAAGAACATCAATTATAAAAATACATACATAATAAAAATTCATAATAAAAATTCAGTCGGTCAATTAAAACATCATCAATTAAAATACACAACAAAACAAGCAAATTAAACAGCAATTGAAACAACTGAAACCAGTTTAAAACAAGGAGGAAAAGTGTGTCCTGTAGCCAGTGCTAAGTCTCCACATCTCTTTGCTGATTTGTGGGCAATAGCAAGGCTGCTTTCATTCTAGGGTGACAGGGGGAGACTTCCTTCAATGGTATGTCCTCTCCAGAACAGTTTTATTCCTTTTGTTTTTTAAGACAGAGCCAAAGCGAATCACCATTTCCTGGGAACATTTTCAGCAGTGTCAAAAACACCTCCTGTTCCCAAAGGCTTTTCAGCACCACTTGCAAAAAAAAAGGTTCAACTGTTCATTAATCCTATTCCACAGATCCTCCAAGTGTTAATGGGCTCCATCTCCCATCATCCTTGACCATTCCTGCTGAAAACAATGGAGGTTGTTCTTCTTTGTGGTGAACAATTTCCACCCTCCGTTCCCTACAGGTGGGCAGGGTTTGTGGCACAGAGCAGGGGCTCACCTGGACGGGTGCCTCCTACCTGCTTGGGTTAGCCTTTGACCTGCCCTCAGCCAGAGAGGACAATGGACGGCCAGCCGGGGGTGGGGCTAAGGCCAAAGAAAAGAGGCTGACCCTTTTGACCAAGCCTCACTTATTTTTCTTCCTTCCAGGAAGTTTTGAGCCACAAATGACTCATCAGGCTAATCTTTCTCTAAAAGCCCATTGTACCTGGAGCCATGTTAGGTCAGGCTAAAAGGAATAGTTATGTACAATGTGCATTTGGCTATAGAAAGCAAAAATTGTTTCGTGAATGTTTTCTAATACAGTGTTTCCCAAACGTTTTTGGGCAACGGCACACCTGCTTACTGAAAAAAAATCTCGCGGCACACCACCATTAAAGCCCCGCCCCGTGACGTCAGCGTGCAGCGTCACGCCGGGAGGGACGCACAAAAGTGAAAGTTTTTCCCCTCCCCCTTGCCGGGGAACCTCCAAGCTTTGGGCAGGCAGGCAGGCAGAGCTGGGAAGGGGGTTTCCAGGGGACACGGCAGCTCCTCGAAAGGCTTCTCTCAGCTGCGCTCAATCCTCCTTGGAGAGGATTTCCCCTCCGGTCCCATGCCTTCGTTTGGGGCATCGCTCCGGCTGCTCCCTCTCCCGCCGCGCAGGAGCGATGCCTCTCTCTGGCTCTCCCTCCGCGCAGGCTGAGGGAGGGAGGGAGGTGCGCGTGTGACCCGTCTCTGCTGGGAGACCAAACCCAGCGAGGCAGAGTCGCACGGAGGCGCCCAGGCAGCGCTGCCGGCTGCGAGGAGGAGCGCCAGGCAGCAGCAGGAGGCGCGGCCTCTCCTCGCCGCCGACGCCCCGCCTCTCGCCGCCCGACTCGCCCGCCTCCCTCCAGGCATCTCGCGGCACACCAGCCGATGTCTCACGGCACACTCGTGTGCCGCGGAACACCGGTTGGGAAACACTGTTCTAATATATGCTGCTGCTGCTTTATATACTGCCTTTCATTTTGAGAATAAATACCAAGAGATATTTCTGACAAAAAGGATCTTAGGGTGATTGACTGACTGAAGCTGCTTTAAGACTGCCTGCTCCCTACTTGGTTAACTTGTTTATTTTGTATATAAGGGATAGTGAGCCCATGGCCTCCAAATATTGTCAGGTTGATGTGTGTTGGAGTCTGACAACATTTGGAGTGCCACACCTTCCCTGTCTTTGTTGTAAATATACAATGATAGAAGATCTAGAACAGATGAAAGTAACTATTTCTTCACACAGTATATACTTAAGCTATGTAATGTGCGAGATGCAAAGATAGCTACGAATGTGAATGACTTTAAAAGAAAATTAGACAAATTCATATAAGATAAGACTATCAGTGGGTACTAGCCATGCTGGTTGTGTGTCATCTAGCTTCCCTATTGGAGGAAGCATGCCTCTGAATGTCAGTTTCTGTGAATCACAAGTGGAGAAATTGCTCCTGAACTCAGGTCTTGCTGGTGGGCTTCCCACGGGCACCTGGTTGAACAGGATGTTGGACTAGATCAGTGTTTCCCAGACTTGGGTCTCCAGCTGTTTTGGGACTGCAACTCCGATCATCTCTAGCTAGCAAGACCAGTGGCCAAGGATGATGGGAATTTTAGTCCAAAAACAGTTGGAAATTCAAGTTTGGGAAACACTGGACTACATGGACCACTGGATTGATCCGTCAGGGGTCTTCTTGTGTTCTTAAAGAGAGGTCATAAATCAATGAGAGTGCAGGAGAGGTTGCATGATCCCCAAATATTTCATAAGAGCAGGTTACAGGTGAAATGGATGCCCCCAAACTGTGAGCATACCACTCTATAATAAGAGTTGAACTGTGCAAACTCTGTTCCCCTTGAAGCCTTATGCCGCCTACTGCTCTGGGCTGGCTATATGTTTGTAGCTCTTTGAGAAGAGTAGTGGTTGCATTACTCTTCAGCTTCTCTACTTACACACTTGCTGTCCAGTCTGCTGCCATGGCCCCGTAACTAAATACAGCATGGCGGAGACACAGTCGGCGTCAGAGAGAAGGGAGGCTGGGTGTTTACAATGTTCCATTCCTTCTATTTTTAGAAGATGATGGCCTTCCAGGAGCATTCCAAGTCCTCCATCTCAGAAACACTGTTTTCCTTTTCTTGCTCACATACTTTCAGTAGCGACCTAATTCTACATTCTGAATCCTCTTGGTTGTTTGGGTTGTCTTTAAAGCAATCAGTATTTCCTGTTGATCTGTCCTCTTTCCAGTGTGCTTCACACAACCCTGGCTTATTATTCAGGTCAAAAAGCACATCTCCTTTGCCTTCATCCTCCCTCTATTCATCCCATGCTTCAAACAGATGCTGCAATGAATGCAGGCCTGATTAAAAACAACAACCCAAAGTGGATGGAAATCTTTAACACAAAGAGCAGTTAAAGCTGTATTTGCAGGACCAAAGCCAGCCCACAGGCATCACGTTTTAACTTCTGCACTGCATATACTTCATGTATGGGCTATGTATGATTCCTTTATGGAGTTTCAGGGGTCATGTGGAATGAGAATCTGCTGGCGAGATGTCAGGAGCTCCTAGAACATGTATGTGGCCACTCCTAAGTGATGAACCACTGAACTGCAGATAACAGCCTTCTTGATGAAGTACCTTCCATGCCAACTCTGCCCATCCAGGCTGACCCCTGGATTTTTCTGAACAAGAAGTAGCATAAGAACCTATTTTCTTTAGTTAAGCCTTGCCTGAGCAACAAAGTCTTTCTGAGCCTTGGGCGTTCCTTTGTGTTGGCTTGTTCTTTGGTTCTGCTTCCAGGTTTGTCCTGCCTCTCTAATTACATCTGACCTGCTTTGTGGCTCCTGGTTCCCAATTTGGGCTGCTACTCATCACTCAGCCCCAACAAAGAGGAAATAATCACCCCAAATTGGGTTTTGATCCTAAAATAAATGAACTTAAGGAAGGAAAGTTTCTCATCTTGTCCACTCTCTACAACCCCTGAAAAGCTTCTCTAGAGAGTTGGGGTTCTTCCTGAATGATGTGAGGTGCCAGAGGAGGAGAGGTTAGGAAACTCCCTGCCTTGAAGTTCCTTAAACAAACTCATCTTAGGAGCCAAGCCTATGTGTGCTAAACTGAAATGGGCTCTTATAAAAGAATGCAAATGGTTTATTTTTCTTCAGATACAGAAAAGCATGTCAAAATTAATGGGACAGAGAATACTAATCTCACAGTGTGAGGAATGGAGAGGAAATATAAGTGGGAAGGCGGTGGTCCTTTGGGAATCCATTGTCACCAGACAGTGGCATTAGAAACCGGTATGTACCGGTAAGGAAAGGACAATATATTAAAGACTCTAAATTCTGTCACAAGAATAGATGATCTGATTGGCTCCCGATATCTGTAAAACACAAGCCCCAAAGTTTTAAGGCCCAAGCAAAAAGGAATAGTCTTTGGTAGCTCCCCTAAAACATTGAAAATATCCCCGAAATGTGCTTACCCCTTTGTTGCTTTATGCAGGAGGAGATCACAGTTTTTGAAATTTAAGTAGTCTACAGAGAATGGTCATTTTGTTCTTTAGGGAATATCTGCCTTAAAACCCAGGTGCACAGAAGTCTCCGTTTGCAGCAAAGAGGCAGAGGTGGTCAAAGGAGCCAACCAGAAAGGATGCTCTTCAGTGGTCCAGAGGTCTGTCGTGTCTGCTGTTGTTTTGGGTACTTCCACACTTGCCTTTACTTCAGCCAGTGACACCTTTTGACAACTTATTCCCAAGATCCCACCCTGTTTCTCTCACACCGTTGCAATCCTGTGTTGTTTACTTCTTTCTTTGATGTGTCATCCTAATTTGTTTTAAAGCACAGCTATGGGTGCCTCCAGACTCCCTCCTGCACCTGTAATAGTTGTATGGAAAAGGGAATGTCAGCAGGTATCATTATTCATGTTTTATTATTTATTCAATTTATAAACTGCCCTTTATCCAAGGATCACAGGGCAGTTTTCAATATAAAAAACACAAAAACACGCACTATAGTAACAAACAAAAACAACCGCCACCCTCTGCACAGTGTTTGGCACGAACTGAAATTCTCTCATCTGCACCTCCCATCATAAATGTACAAGTAAAGGTAAAAGGACCCCTGACCATTAGGTCCAGTCGTGGCCGACTCTGGGGTTGCGGCGTTCATCTCGCTTTATTGGCCGAGGGAGCCGGTGTACAGCTTCCAGGTCATGTGGCCAGCATGACTAAGCCGCTTCTGGCAAACCAGAGCAGCGCACGGAAACGCCGTTTACCTTCCCGCCAAAGCGGTACCTATTTATCTACTTGCACTTTGACGTGCTTTCAGACTGCTAGGTTGGCAGGAGCAGGGACCGAGCAACGGGAGCTCACCCCATCGCGGGGATCCAAACCGCCAACCTTCTGACTGGCAAGTCCTAGGCTCTGTGGTTTAATCCACAGCGCCACCCATGTCCCAAATGTACAAGAGACCTGCTTTCTCACCTGATCTCATAGCAACAGTAGGATCTGATCTGCTGCATCCAGGATGCTGTGTCATGGGTGTTGAGGAAACTTAAAATGGACTTCCTGATCTGGCTACCTGATGTTGATCAGAATGTGTGTGTGTGTGTGTGTGTGTGTGTGTGTATTAAAGGTGGGGTAGGGGAAGCCTCAACCCCAGAGCTTATGGATCACAACTAGCAGACTCTAAGCCAGAATACTATGGGTTAAAATAATGATTTGCTAGGGGAGGAGAAAAGACAGCAAGCAAGTCATGTTCTATCCAAAGCTGTAGACAATTAAGAACAGATGTGAAAGCTTGACCCCTAGCGGCTACAACAAATAGCTGTGAAGATCCAGCTGGGTGAGGAAGGAAGAGGGGGAATTCAATAACAAGAAAAAAACCCCAAACAAACAAACATGAAGCAACAAAGAAAGTAGAATAATGAAGCTACAGAGTCTTGAATTCCATCCTCAAATTATGCAACCACAAACCAGCTTGGGTATTTAAGAATAGTTTTGTAAGATCCGATCAAAGACCTGCCTGGCACAGCACTCTACCAGTGACCAGCCAGATGCTACTAGGCTACTCGCAAGAAGGGCTTGGTGCCATTGCTGTTTCCATTGCTTCAATCAAAGGCATATACCGGTATATCATTTCCCAGAATGCTTTTAAAACCTTACAGGTCCACCACATATGACAGAAGGTGCCTTCCTCTTGCTTACATTTCCAGCAGATATTTGCACTTGTCTTATACATTTATGCAAACTTACTAGGAGTCAAATACCACCGGTACATCATTTTCATATAATTCTCTTTCAGCGTACACGATGTTGAAATTTCACCACCGCCCAAGCCTCCCTTACCTGGATTGTGCAGCGGTGCCTGGCAGCAGCAATGGCAGATTCTGGTGAGATCTTGTGAGATCTTGCAAGATCTTACAGAGCTCATGAGATCTTGTGAGATTTCAGGAAGATCTCACAAGATCTTGCTAGCTTAATACTGTTATTAAACCAACTAGATTTAGTAGGATTATGCATAGGGTTTCCAAGTTGGGTTGCAGCTAGCACTGTCGGCAGGGTAAGGTCCTGGCACTTACACGACCTCCCACTACTGACATTGCTGGTGCTGGCAGGGTTGAGTAAGGTTGGCACAGTGCAAACACACCGGTGCAGCCAAACTGGTCTCATGCCAGTGTGTTCACACCACATCAACCTCACCTCCTTTCTCCTCTACCTTCTTGTAAGCCACAGTGATGTCAGCGTTGGGAGATATGCTAAGTGCCTCCCCCCACCAAATGCTACTGGTTGTGGATGGCCTATGATTTTGAAATATTCCACCTTCTGCCCAAGGCATTGTAGCTGTGCTTTTCAAGCGGCCATTGTAGCTGTGCTTTTCAAGGACCACAATGGGACTTTCCTCCCTCTCTTCCCCCTGTGATCCCCCTAAATCCTTTGTATGGGTTTCCCCAAACCCAGATTCAGGGACAGTGCAGGGTTGGAAGAGAGGAAGGAAAGTCCCATTGCAGAAGTGGAAATTGCTCTGCTCATGAACTTATTCTGCCAAATACTGCCTATAATCCTGATTCAAAGGTTGTCCAGAACAGGCTAGGCACTCTTGTTGACTTTTTCCAGACCAATTGGCAGCAAGAATCTGCTGCCAAAATAGCTCCTTCTTATTGGCCTGGGCAGGCCACCAGGTCTTCCTGTTCTATACCTGCTGGGATTGACAAGGCATATGACCCTCACCTGAATCTCATTTAACTCTTGGGGGGGGGGAATTAGCATCAGACGTCATGTGCATGGAAGTTGCCGAATCAATTAACCAACTAGGGTTACTGTTAATAGCAGCAGTTTTCCTATAACTTGATATTGCTGGATAGTTTTGATGAACTGCAAAAGCATTTTTAATCTGTTGCCACCCTGGAACTTTTCTTTATTAGTGCCACTTTGTTTTTTACGATTCCTTGCAAATGAAGGAAAATTTTTCCCCTTGTATATGTTGATAATATGTTTTTGGTTACTGAGAACAAACAAGAGTGTACAGAAACAAGATTGGGTGCAGGCCTGTTTTTGCCTGGCGCCTGAAGGTGTATAATGAAGGTGCCAGCCAAACCTCCTTGGGGAGAGCATTCCACAAATGGGGAGCCACTGCAGACAAGGCCCGTTTTTGTGTTACCATCCTCTGGACCTCTCATGGAGGAAACACACAAAGAAGGGTCTCAGATGATGATCTCAGGGTCTGGGTAGGTTCATATGGAGAGAGGTGGACTTTGAAGTGTTGTGGTCCTGAGGTCCTGAGCAGTTTAAAGCTTTATAGGTCAAACCCAGCACTTTGAATTGGGCCCAGAAACTAATCAGCAGCCAGTGCAATTGGGCCAGGATTGGTGTAAAATGTTCAAACCACCTTGCCCCAGTTAGCAATCTGGCTGCTGAATTCTGTGCCAGCTGAAGTTTCCAAACTGTCTTCAGAGGCAGCCCTATGTATAACGTGTTGCAGTAATCTAACCTAGAGGTTGCCAGAGCATAGACAACAGAATTTAGGCTATCCCTGTTCAAATAGGGGTGCAACTGGAACAACAGCCAAAACTGATGGAAGGAGGCACTCCTCATCACTGAGGCCGCTTGAGCCTCAAGTGACAGCCAATGATCCAGAAGGACCCCAAGCTGCATACCTGCTCCTTCAGAAGGAGTATAACCCCACCAAGATCAGGTAACCTCGCATCTATCTGGTCTAGGGAACCGCCCACTAAAAGTGCCTCAGTCTTATCTGTATTGAGCTTCAGTTTGTTGGCTCTCATCCAGTCCATTAGCGAGGCAAGACAACGAAGGTTCTATCACATCCACTGCTACACCTGCAGATGTGACGTCGAGCCTGAGCCAAGTCCCAGGAAACATATTTGTGACTGGGTGCAGTGATCTGAGGGCAAAATGCAGATAACGCTCATAAGAATAGCCCTGCTAGAACAGGTCAACAGTATCGTGCAGTCTGAGGCTGCTGGGAATTCTAGTCCCAAAACATCTGGAGGACACCATGTTGGGGAAGGCTGACAGAGGGACTCCATTTTGTTATTATCACTAAAACCTATTAATAAACCTGACATCCATGAATTTATCTAATATTCCTTTAAAGGCAGTGATAATCACAACTTTTCTTTAAAGAATCAGAGTCATCATACTTCAGTAAAGATGTTGTTTTGCAGTTAAACTATATTTAACATACAATACTGTAGAACTTTAAGCAGAAGCCAAACATCCTGTCTTACATGAACAGAGAGTAACTAAAAAAGGGCACCGCTGTTCCAAAAGCAACACGCCTACATTTCTTGAGCCTTTCCAGAGTCTTATATAACACATGAGGCTATTCATCAACATTGTATGCCAACTTCTCCTTGTCCGGTCTTCTGTTATGGGACTTATTAGTAATAATTTGCAAGCAAGTTATAGGCATCAATGGATAAGTTTGCTAGTAGATTCCAGTCAATCCCCCCCAAACTTCATTCTTCCAGCATGTCGGAAGTATAATAGAATCTAATTTACATTTGTACCCATTAATATCTTCCGTAATGTTTAGAAGACTTTTCCAGAAAACATCCACATACTACCAGTTCCACCCAGCACCTGCTTGACAACACCTCTGACATCTTGCATTTGTTGTTCTAGATATAATTTTAATTGATTATTTTATATTAACAAATGAATTTTAAATATTCTCTTCATTTAAAGGGAATTTATTACTATTTGAAACACTCTAATTGTAAAATAAAACTTTCAGCTGATATTTACAGGTGATAGTAGGTGAGTGAAATGCAGGTAGTTTACTGGGCCGGGGGGCCGGATTCTAACCCTTTAGAGTCCATGGGTCTATGATATACAATGTGTCAGTATGTTTATGCAAACCTATTTCCCTGTGCCATTCTCTGTGCATCTATAGCAAAAGTCCAGATCTTGTGAGACTTGTTGGAGCCAATCCAGAGCAGTGGCGGAGCAAGCCGATTGGGCGCCTGGGGCAGCGCGTGTGCCCTGTGCCTAGGGGCAGGGCCAGCCGCCCACAGAGTGGGGCAAGCCGGGGCAGGATGCTCCGTGGGGCCTCCGAGGAGTCTTCCTGCCTCCTCCCACTCAGCCGCCCTACAGCTGAGGGGGAGGCGGCAGGCGGACCGTTTGGGGGAAGTGCAGAGCCTGCGCACATAAGCTACCGCGTCTCTCCCAGGAGAGACGCGTGGCTCCAGCATGCTGCAGGCCCCGTGGTGAGTGCTGCCTGGCATTTTGTCACCCCCCTCAGTGGTGACACCTGGGGCAAACCGCCACCACTGCACCCCCTTCCTCCGCCCCTGATCTAGAGGTGCTAACAAAAATGATCAGCCCTGCTCAAATGCTTGTGAGTGGGACCGAGGGGGCAGCATAACCCTGCTGCTTACAGCCTTCATGCCCTGTTTGTGGACTTCTCAGAGGTATCTGGATATACCAACTGTTGGAAACAGGATTTCTGAGCTAGACGGCTATTTGGGCTGATGACCAAACCAGACTTTACTATTCAAATAACTCACCCCAGGATAGAAGAGAGGTGGTGAACAGGGCACCAGAAATGTTGAATGTGTTGCAAAATGTGGCCCAGCTCCAGAGTCGTAGCTAAGTGATCTTGCGCCCCTGGCAGAACCGTCCAGATTGCGCCCCCTAGGGAATGTGGTACAGAAAAAAAAAACCCCAGGGAAAATAGGGCCCCTGCATATCATATAATGACCCTCTATTCAAAACCTTTTCTTATGAGGTGATAATTGTTATTTTTATTTATAGACATATTTTAGCCAATTTTGCGCCTCCCTATCTGCGCCCCTGGCGGGAGCCCACCTCACCACCCCCTAGCTATGGCCCTGCCCTGCTCTGCAGAATTATTTCAGAGTTTGGGAAAGAAAGTTAGCTTGCATAGGTTTCCTTGGGTTAGATCCTCAGTCTGATGCAAATCAACCCCCCCCTCTCCTTCCAACACAGTTTTCCCTTTTGGTTTTCTGCATTTTTGCATGCCAGCTGTACTTCTGGCTCGGGTGTCTCCCAGCTATGCTCACATGTGTGTACTGTTTCAGAGGCTGTGCTAAAAAATAAACATAACTCGCTTCTAGCTCACATCCCCAAATGTTGCCGTTGGCTTCATTTGCAGAGCCTGGAGCCCAA
The DNA here is from genome assembly GCF_964188305.1 of Podarcis bocagei. Taxonomy (NCBI): domain Eukaryota; kingdom Metazoa; phylum Chordata; class Lepidosauria; order Squamata; family Lacertidae; genus Podarcis; species Podarcis bocagei. Next base: position 45,075,365 of record NC_138129.1, on the reverse strand, counting down.
GGACTAAAGGGCTTTTGTTGGGGAAGACAGCTGCAAAGTTCATTTCTGAATCGTTTTTTTACTTTGGTCTGTTCTGTCCCTTTCTGCCTGGCTTTCACAGAACTATCAGGTTATTTCCCTGACAGGTCTCTGGCCCCTTTTCTCATAAAGATGAGAAGCACCTGTCTTACCCTCCCCACCATGTTACTTCTGTAGCTGCTGTGTCATCCTCCAGAACTAGAGAGGCAGGTGGAGTTTGAGTTGCATGCAAAAATGTGATGGTTTCTTCGCATGGGGCAGGGAACCACAGAAGGATTTTATCTGCCTAAGTAAAAAAAAATTCTCAAGTCAGAATAAAATTGTGCATGAAATACGGGTGGCACTTTTTTTTTTTTAGGTGCAAGACAACGGTGGAGGTAGGAAGGCCAGTGGCTTGTGAGATAATCTTCAGGATAGATGAGATTCTTGCCTCAAAGTTTGAAAATTTTAGTATTTCCCTACTCCCTTTCTAAGAACGCATCTGTACCTCTATGTTGAAATGGGCTGAGTCTGCCACTATAAGAATCCCTATACTGTATCTGCCAATGGGCTACGGTACCTACTCCGTTTCCTGCTGGCAGACTGCTCAGGTGCTATGCATCCATCAAAACCCACACATTCTAACAAGAAGGAATGTGAAAATCCTCTTAGTTGTGTCACCTGTTTATTTCTAATTGCCTGAGTTGGAAATGTGTCAGTAGCTGATCTCCAGATGCCTACTTGTCAAACCTTGGAAGATTACTTCCCCTCCTGACAACCCCTCTGCTTACTCCACAGAGTATGGCTGCATGTTTTGATCACCCAGGAAATATTCTCCCATGTGATAGATCTCTTTGACATACCCACTATGGTCTTAAGCAGAGATGGGAAATCTGGGGTGCTCCAAACAGAAACAATTCACTGGGTGGGGAGGTTGGTGCAGTGCAAATGCATTGGCAGAGCCAAATCCTGCACTCCTGTACATGCATACCACCTGGGGCTGATGAGCACTGGATGTCAACTAATGAGCCCCATTATCAGAAGACCACAAAAATTGACCAGGTGTGTGTTTGCTGGGTGCTGGGGAGAGGGCAGAGCACAGAAATGCTTGCACTGGTGGAACAATCTGCTTAGCACTACATTGAATTCCTCCCCCAAAGTTTGAATCTCTGATTTTGAGATAGAAGAACTTTAGACTACTTGACATTTCATTGTTGCTTTGATTTATGGAGGCTTTAAATATGAAATATCATAAGCTGTCAATGATCATGTATATCCATCAAATGCTGTATTTTTCCTATGTGCTAACTATCAAATGCCATCTAATATTAACTTCTGTTGCATGCCAGCCATCAAATGCTGTCAAACATGACATGCCAGCAGTTGGCAAGCTGTCTTCTTGGGAACCCTGGGTTCTTCGGAAGTTTATCAAGGGTCCCACTGTGAGAAGTACAGCTGAAAGACAGCTTGACAACCGCTACTGTTCTTCCCTAATGGCCACACGTTAAAAAAGTAAGTTGGATGTGTTTTTGGAACACTTTCAGGTCACAGTGGACATGGAGAGGAGCTTCTATACTGTAGCACCCTGCTTGTGGTTAACGCTTAGCTGGAATGAAATATTCAACGCAGCAATAGAGAAATTAAAATAATTATTTATTTGTCAGACAAATAAATGAGAGGCACAGTGGTATATGGTTACCAAGCTCTGGCCTGGCCTCCTGCCATTATGGCCAGCACTTATATTCCCTTAATCCAGCCCCCTTTGCTCCTCCTTTGGCTGCCTCTGTTCAATCAGCCTGGTTGAAATTTCTATTGGTTGTTTGCTATAACCAATCTTAAAAGATACACCCATATCCTCCTGTCCTTATATGGAACACAAAGAGCTATATATTGTTACATCTATAAATGACAAATAAGTAATAATATATCTTACATGTGTCTCAACAAGAAATCTTAATTACCAGCTCACCTCTTGCCCTCCTTGCCCTATTGCCTTCTAAAACAAATGGTTAATCTTAAATTTTTATCTTAAACATATGTCAAGGATCTTGAGTTTCACATCAACATTGAAAGATCTCCTTCATTTGAAGGTTTCTAAACAAATGTCTGACAACTAATATATCAGGACTGCTTGGATGGCGTCTCTTGTCTGGCAGGGGGGCTAGACTGGTGGCTGACTTAATTTCAAAATACAACTCTTACAACTATATGAAATAAAAATCTAGCATTTGTTAAATCCTTTGCATAATTACATCTATGCCAATACACTTAATACACAACACAGGTAGCCTCTTAAAAGGAATAAGGTCTTTGACCCTATCTGCCTGCGGACTGTCTCGCCAGAGTGGTGCATGCTCTGGTTATCTCCCGCTTGGACTACTGCAATGCACTCTACGTGGGGCTACCTTTGAAGGTGACGCGGAAACTACAACTAATCCAGAATGCGGCAGCTAGACTGGTGACTGGGAGCGGCCGCCGAGACCATATAACACCGGTCTTGAAAGACCTGCATTGGCTCCCAGTACGTTTCCGAGCACAATTCAAAGTGTTGGTGCTGACCTTTAAAGCCCTAAACGGCCTCGGTCCAGTATACCTGAAGGAGCGTCTCCACCCCCATCAGTCTGCCCGGACGCTGAGGTCCAGCGCCGAGGGCCTTCTGGCGGTTCCCTCACTGCGAGAAGCAAAGCTACAGGGAACCAGGCAGAGGGCCTTCTCGGTAGTGGCGCCCGCCCTGTGGAACGCCCTTCCAGCAGATGTCAAAGCGATAAACAACTATCTGACATTCAGGAGACATCTTAAGGCAGCCCTGTTCAGGGAAGTTTTTAACGTGTGACATTTTACTGTATTTTTGGTTTTTATGGAAGCCGCCCAGAGTGGCTGGGGAGGCCCAGCCAGATGGGCGGGGTATAAATAATAAATTATTATTATTATTATTATTATTATTATTATTATTATTATTATTATTATTATTATTATTAAAGTAGAAAAGGGAAAAAAAGGAACACAGTAAAAAACCGCTTTAAAAGAAGCCTCTTCAGTTTAACACCCCCCCTTCAGCCAGCTGCTTTTCCCAACATTTATTGCCCTCTAACTCTCTCAGTTTAAGAAAGAAACAGCTTTAAAAAAACTTCCCAAAAATTGCTCTCTTTCTCCATTTGGTCTTTAACCTTAGAAAGAAGATCTGGCTCATTTTACTGGGAGGCACATTGGTATTATTTTACTATTTACTCATTCCTAATTATGTTTATCTCTGCCTTTGTTATCTTCTGTAACATGTAGGGTCAGTGTCCTTACTCAGTCTGTAATTCCAGCTTTTACGACTTTGAGATTTGTTTTCTGCTATAAATCAAGGGGCCCCTTGTCTAGGAGGAAAACATTGCCAGTGTTTTCTTAAGCAGCTGGTCTGCCTGGCATGAAACATTTGAAAATCTAAGCCCTCTCTTTAATATACAAGTCCTGATCAAACATTAATAAAATGCAGGCTTATGCCTGATGCCTCAATACTGCTTTCTTCCCACTACCCCATGAAATCAAAATGACCCTAGAATAAGCTCCAGAATCCTGTGGCAGCCATGCAGATGTTTCTTGGTAGATGCCAATGTAGAATATGTACCCTGAAAGTATATGATTTGCTAACCACTGTGATATATGATTGCATATCAGCTATCTATACTGTGTCCTGTCAAATGCTAAAACCAATCCACTGCAGCTTTCAAATATTACAAAATATAAATGGCCAGACATTAAATATTAAAATAACATATGTCAAGTTACAGACAGCAAATATTTAGACAAAATTCAAGCATACACGGAGCACCCGGAGAACAGCTAATGCACAAAGGAGAATATTGTGGAGAATTTTTGGGAGCAGATTCATTGCAGCTGTAACTTTTTAAAGGCTCAACCAGTATTCTCTATCCGCTCCCCCTATAAATATCATTTTTTTATTTCCCAGAGACTTGTTTTGTATATAGCAGCTTCACAGTGTCTGAAGCTCAGCCCAATATCCATGGAATATTTTTCCATGTATGAAATGGTAATATTACTCATTTTAACATATAGACTCTTGTGGTTTGCTTAGAACACCCTAAATCATGCCAGAGCTAGGGTGTGGCAGGAAGCATTTTGGTCAGTCAAAGCTTACTGGCTTAAACCCCCTCCCCCCAAAAAAACTGAACATCAAACTCTGGTCCTAGTTGTATCCCAGTGAATCCATAATTTAAGGAGTATGCCAGACTTGCTTGATGGGCAGAAAGAACTGGGAGCATAAGCGGATCTCAAAAAACAGCATAGAAAAGCAGAAAGCTGCCTCTCCCAGAGGTCTCAGCTTTATGGAGCAAAAGGCAAAGACTTCAAGACAAGGGCAAGGAACAGAAATGGATGAGCAGCCGTAGAATAGAATCAGCTAGCTGGAACACACTGCAAGCACAAAATGAGGCTGATTTATGGAGCCGGGTTTGTGGCAGGCTTACCATCTAAGCCACATTAAAACCCTGCAGTGTATCAAAGTAAAGTCTCTAAAGGGCTCTAACAATGCTCAGAAATGCTTTATGCTACCAGTTCAAATCCATCCAAGATCACTTGTGGCCTCATCATCAAAGAGCTGTTTGGCAACACTTAGATAATAAATCTGCTAAGAGTCCAAGTAGTTTGTGGATGTAACAGCATGCCTGTTCAACAACGAGGAAATAGTTTCGGCAATTATTTCAGGGCCATTTCCCAAACGTAGACATAATAAATACATGCAAATGAAAATCCAACCAGAACACAAAATGTCAAAATGTGAAAGTCACAAAATAAACCTTCGGAGTTTCTGGGCAGAGCTTTTCAGCAACTTGTCAATTTCTTAGTGGTAAGAGTGGATATTAATTGTTCAAGCTGGAATGCAACATAATGCTGATTGGCATATGTATGAAGGGAAGAGTGTCCACTCACACAATGGGACATCTCGTGGGTGTCCCCATATGTGTTCTGGGGTTTCCCACAACCCCCTAATGCAGATTGGCAGGAGGAGAGGGGAAAAGTCCTGTTGCTTGTGTGGAATAAATCCTGATGGTGGCACTGTGGAGCCATAGGGTCTTATTGGCACCTATGGTGGACCTGCCTATTGGCCCCATACTTTCTGGACTGCAGTTATGGGGGAAATTAGGAGCAGTCTTGGTAACTGAATCCAGCCAGATCTGGCTCTTTAGCTCCTCTCTGTATTTCAAGACATCAACTCATCAGTAACATTAAAACCACTTGTCCTTTATCCTGTAGCAGACATGTCCAAAGTCTGTTTCGGGGGCCTAATCTGGTCTTCTGGTCAGTTTAATCCGGCTCCTGTGGCAGCAACTTCAATTCTAAAAAAAAGGTCAACAACTTTGGTTGGCCCTTTGGTCGGCCCTTATGACCCTTCGCTTCATCAGATCTGGCCCTCTTTGAAAAAAGTTTGGACACCACTGCTAGAGGTAGCCTTCCATTAAATAGGCCAGGAGTGGAAAGATGGTTCAAATTTTACAATTGGTTATTGGCTCAAAAAGGTAGTATATATTCCAGCAGCTGAAAAAAATTACTTATAATCTGTGTGTGCTGTAGGGAACTGCAGAACCTGAAGATTATGTTGGTCTTTGATGGATCTTTATGATGGACCTTAAGAATCAGTCCTATGTTAATATAGTCCTCACAAATTATGAATTCACCTGGCAGTCATTTTGACTAGTATTTTTCCCATTTGTTTTCCTCACCCAGGACTTACCTCATTTGTCTATTTCCCCTCTAATGCTTCCTTACAATTTGATGTTAATGCTCTTTCACTGATTTACACACAGATACACACACACAATTGTAAAATCTCTATGCTGCTGTTCTTCTTTTGTATACCTACAATGACCATGATGTGTATTTTGTTGTTTTTCTTGTTTCTTTTCTTCCTTTTTAAAAAAGATGTACACCCATTGATTTAAAAACAAACAGTTAAAATTAATTTTGTTTAGTTTTAATTAAAAGTTGAGATGAACATGTTGCTTAGAATACTCTGCATCGACTATTTAGAACTTAAAACTTTTAAATTTTCATTCTGTATATCTGCTTCAGCTTAACCTATCTGTAACCCCAAATGAAACACTTTAATCTGGAGCCACTGGGTTGCTTTGTGGTGACTAGATAAGCCAAGTGGCCTTGCGTCTCCTCCTCATTTCATGCCACTGATGGGTGGAGGGAATCCCAGAGATCCTGCTAAGGTGCCATATCCAGCATAGACTAGAGGGAACAGGATGGATCTCAAATTTCCCAAGCCATGGAAACAGTGGAAAATGCTATAGGTTGGTGCCTAAATAAAATCCAAATCCTTCAGCAACATCTGACTCTGATTTTGGATACGGAACAGTTGAAAATCTTTCCCAGAGGAACTGAAACAATAAATCCAGGAACAGGACTGGGTCACAGCTTACACATTGATCAAAAGGATTATGCTGGGATTTGATCAGAGTCTAGATTTCAGCAACACTGCCTTTGATTTTATGCCAGATGCATGATCATCTCTCAGTCATTCCCAGTTTCCTTTTCCGCTCATATTTTCATCTGGCTCAAAGCCATTTCCTGCTCTGTTCGCTGGTCTTGGCCACACTCCTCCCTTCACTCTCATAGCATAGCTGGGTGTGACACCATGGGACTAAGCGCTGATGAAGAAAGAAAGAAACTTGTAAAGGAGGTCAAATGACCAACTGAAAAAAGATCCCTAATATAACAGAGGGGGAAAACAAACAGCAGACATGAACTGGGCATGAGGCAGTGTTGGGATCAACAGTAGCGTAGCTCCAAAGTGGGAGGTAGGCTTGATAGATGAATGGACTTCTGAAAAGGCCAGCTTTTCTCTTTGTCTGTCAGTAAAAGCTTATACATGTCTACCTGAAAGTAAGCTCTGCTTAGCTGAGTGGCGCTTACTCCCAGGTAAATGGGTATAGGTTCAGTGGTGGACCTTGGGCTTTCAAATCTCAGCAGCGACCTGTGTGACTCTAAAATTCAGTGCCTCCCACCTCTCATCTTCCATTCTACATCATTGCTGCAGCATCCTCTTGGCTAGGCACCTAGAGTGAGTGAACTGGTTGTGCTCCCCTAAGTACTGTATGCCTCTGATGGGATTGCAGTGTTAGTTATATACGTTGGTATGGCAATAAAGATCCATGCAACTCTAGATCTGATCTAGATTTGGATCTGACCATGGGAGGGTAGAGGGTTGGGCTCCTCGAACAGCAGTCCTCACTGCCATATGGTGGGGACTTCCAAAAAAAGATTTCGGGACATGGTTGAGGAGCCCTCTTTCCAAAACAGGGGGAAAGACAATTTTGGAACACCCAAAAAATTTTTTTGGAGCCCAGCTGTGGAGATGAACATAATCAATGTCTTGAAACACAGTTTGACAAGACACTGTCCTGTTACACTCTTCTGCAAGAAGTAACATTCTGGGGAATTTGCTTTTAGTGAAGAAATGCTGCAAACGGGTTTGGAGCCTTAATTGCAGTCTAATCACACAAACCGTTCAGGATCCAATAAGTCATGTGGTTAGACATTAAGCTCTATAGCTCTCTCACCCCCTTTTATTCCTCTTTGTTTTCTTGTGTGTTTTTTTTAAGGAATGCAGTAAATTCCTTCACTGCAGTGATGGAACTATTTGCGGTAAGCAGTTTTGCTGCCACATACACTAATTTTGCATTTTGTTAAGGAGCCACTTCCTGCTGTAAAATAACTTTGCAACATGTACAGCCCATGAATACCTGTAACTGTGACAATATATTAATCATATTAAAGCACCATGTAATCTGACCAGACAGCGCAGCACTCTTACCACTGATGGAAATTGACTTGCTTCAACAGGCGATTTTATCCTCAAAATGCTATGTAATAAATCATGGTGAGCTACTAAAAGTTCCATCCCTTCCTTTGGACCAGCATGTAAACAGTCTGATACCCCTCTGTGAGGCTCTGCTGAAAGCCATTTCCGACCTCGGGAGGAGAGGGGGTTGTGGGTTACCCCCTCCCGAACACGCGGGGGCTGGCCTTTTGCCCCCGCGAGATCCAGGGAATCCCCGGGCGTGCCTGCGACTCGGCCCGCCAATTGGCGGGCTGGGGAGGTGTGGCCTAGCATACTTAAGGCCAGGGACGCCCGGGGACCGCCCTCTTTCCCCTTGCCAGCTGAGCGGTTTTCCCATCCCACCCACCCTTAGGCTTAGCTAGCTATGACCTTGCTATGGACTCCGGTTGGTCGCCGCAAGGGGCCTGGTAGGAATTTTTCCAATTTGGCGCACTTCCAGCCTTTTGGTTTTTTCGCCTACCTCGTAGCAAACGTCACAACTTCTGCGGTATTGGCGGTTAGGCATTGGCAGGGGTTCATTGTTATGCAAATGAATGGGGGGGGGAAGGAAGCGCCATCACCTTCCCCCAAGGAAAGGGTAGTCCGGTAGAGGACTCCGGGGGGCGTTGCCTTGTCCATGCCTTGTCGGCATGCCCCCGAGCAGTGACACCCGTGGGATACTAGTTGGCGTACTCCAACAGGGCTCCCACGGCTTGTGGTTAACCCTTATGCTGGGTAGTCGATAGGAGCCAATGCCTAAGGCCAATACCTTTCAATTCTGTAATCAATAAAGTTGTGGCCTTTTTATGCCCATTAACCTTAAATAATGTGTCCAGTGTCTTCATTTCACATGGGGGAGGGGACTTGCCACGCAACAAGACACCAAGGCGTCAGTAGAGTCTTCCTCCACTTGTGTGGAGAAGCAGCTTCCTAAGGCAGCAGAAGTGCTCAAGGTGGTGCTACTGTAGGTGATTCTGGGGGGCAGGAGAACCCACAGCACAGTGTGCACAGGTGGGAGGAGATTGTTCCATCTGGCAAGCAGAACTCCTATTATCATGTGGAACATTCAGTCACTGAATTTTACCATGGAACACTTCCATGTTCTACAGAGCAAACAGGGCTTCAATAGAATTACCAGACCTGTCAGCAGGAAAAGTCCCCAGTGCTGTCTGGAAAGCAACTGGATCCATCATGCTCTGAAGGTTGGTGGATCCAGCCTCTGCAGAGGGTGGAAGTCACTGTCAACCTAATCTTAATGGGAGACGCTTTGATCATGACAAGGAAATGCTGGTAAGATCCTCCACCTTCCTCCTGACCGCCTGATAAATTGCCATGCCATATGTAATCTACAGACTTACTTGTCATGCAGTTTGTGCTACCTAGAGTAATCTACAATATACCTCTTTTTTCTTTTTCTTTTAGCAATAGCAGGTTGTGCACTGAATGGTGATTAAGTGTTTGTGTGTGCACATTTATATGCTTCTGCATATAAATAGAGATAAGAGCCTTCTATTATCAATACCCACTCAGAAATTTAACTTCCAGAGATCCTGGGGAGGGAGCCAAACACTGCAGAATGGCAACTTTAGCAACTCATACTAACAAAATTCCAAGATGTTATCTCCTACAGGCAAAAATAAGGACAAAAGAGAGGCAGCAATTTACCAGGGACAGCTACCAGAAGATAGGGATGCTTGGACAGTGTGCTCAGGGTGTAAAGGTTTGTTTTGTAAATCATAGGGACATCAGAAGAATCTGCTGGATCAGGCCATCAAACCAGCATCCTGGACTCACAGTGGCCAACCAGATGCCCGTGGGACACCTGCAGGTACATGGGTCATGGGTAAAGTGCAAACTGTGTATGCAGAAGGTCCTAGGTTCAGATCCCGGTATGGCCAGCTAAGAGTCCCAAGTGGTAGGGCTGGAAAGACTGGTCTGGCAGCTACCAGAATAGGCAAAGATAGATCTGGCTTAGTGTGGGATATTTAAATGCAGTCAAACCAACAATTCATGTTTTGCTAGATAGGCACATGATAGGAGGTGAAGCTCCCAGTGTTTTCATGTGAGATTGCTAGAGAGGACTCTGTGAAAGACACTCCCACTGTGCCCTGACAGCGGGAGGGCATAGCTATATACTAGGATTGCCAAACGTCTTGGTTTTCCTGGACATGCCCCTCTCCCACTGGCAAATCTGTCCTCTTTTTTTTTTTTTTGGTCTTCAAAATATGGCAACCCTATAATCTTCTACCTGCCTGGGCACACCCTTTCCCCACCTCTTTCCACTCTGCCAGTAATGTGAGAATATCTGCCATACCATTTTAAACTAGACTAAAGTATGTCTTTGTAACTGAATTACCACTTTAAGCCTTCCTTAACAAAGCTGCTGTATCTGTTACTCTTCAGCAAGTACTCAGAGTGAGGAAATATTATTTTGCCTTTTACAAGATTGTTTGTGTGATTATTGTTTTAAGGGGAAGAAAAGGGGGAAATAACAGGAAAATCCAGTCTGCCTTAAAGCATTCTGGATTACTTAAACTAAAAAGGCTAAAACTAACCTATCTAAGTTTCCCTTTAAGCTGCAAAGGGATGACACTCTGCTGAACTCACAAACGTGAGGAAGGAAGGATAATATCTAACAAATATATCCTCTTCTGGCATCTATACACATCCCGTTGGTTGGATCATAGAATCATAGAATCATAGAGTTGGAAGAGACCACAAGGGCCATCGAGTCCAACCCCCTGCCAAGCAGGAAACACCATCAGAGCACTCCTGACATATGGTTGTCAAGCCTCTGCTTAAAGACCTCCAATAGTCTTGGATCAATAGTCTTGCTCAGTAAAAGGCAGCTGTAGTATTAGACAGTGGCCTCATTCACACATCATGGTTAACCATAGTGGGGACTGTGGTTTGTCACACTCCAAACAAACCACAACTTCTAGATGGTTTCCAGAGTTTGTTCTTGGCTTACTGAAAACGGTTTGAGCAAAACAAACCATGGCCCAATTAGAACATAGGGATAAATGCTTGTTTCTTCTGAGAGCTAGAGCAGTAAACAACTAAGTATGGGTTACAATGAGTGTGAATTGGGCCAGTGTACTGCTAGCTTTAAGCTGTGTTTCCAGCTATTAAAGATTTTGCGCCTAATTGCCAGATTGGAATCATATGGCATCCTGATCCTGTTTCTGTGAGTCTGAATTGTCGTCTTACAAATTGTTGTTGATAGTGTTGTGTTAGCTGCCTTGGTTTACCCCCTCAGAAAGAAAAAGCAAGAGCGTAGTGGAAAATATAAACAAAATACCGCACTTTGTGTTCAGACTCATTAGCTTATCAGATTTCAGCCCAATGATGCTCTTTGACTTTTGAGCTGATGAAATTTCTCAGAGGCTGTCTTCTCCCACCTCTGCTTTGCATAGATATATATGCACAGCTTGTCTGTTGAAATGAGGAACAGTGACCCTTCTCCCACCCACCAGAGAAAGTGACAATTTGAAATGTGGAGCATAATGAAGAGCGCAACATTTTTCTCACAGATACAAATGGAAAATTGCTATAGATGATTTGCTGATATGTGCCAAGTATGTGTTTAGAAGCCAGAAATTCTGAGTCAATTTCAGTCACGGGAAGTTTTTCCTTAGCACAAGTCTATTCTCTAGTGTTGCATCATTTTAAAGGAATTGTTTCATTATTGTAAACTAAATATTCAGAGATGGCTGGTATTTAAAAACAGGGTGTTTGGTGTGTGTATGTGTTTAAATGCACAATAAGTTTAATAATAGAGTTCTTAAGCAAGAGTACACTCAAAAGTCTGTAGGTTTGTATTTTTACTTCTGAAGTCCAGGTTTTTGTATTGTATCCCCAACCTACTTTAATCCATGTTCATTACCAAAAAAAGCGACATGGTGGCCATGTCCCTAAAAAGCACCAGAGTATGTATCTTTTTGGCACCAATTGGGAACTTGTGACCTTCTAGATGTTGTTGGTCTCCAGCTCCCATCTGCCCCAGCCAAGCATGCACACAAGCCAGTGTGGTGTAATGGTTAGCGTGTTTTACTAGGACTTGGGAGTGGAGACCAATGTTCAAATCCCAACTCAGCCATAGGTGGCCTTGGGCAGTCAACATCTCTCAGCCTAACTTAATTCACAGGGTTGCTGTGGGGATAAAATAGGGAGGAGGAGAACCATGCATGTTAGCTTGTGGGTGAACATATCAGACAACACAGGAATTCTTCAAACAGCTCTTGTTTATTCACAGGCCAGAACAGAACTGGGCTGAAGGGTTCAGCCAACCTGCTTATATAGAGCTCAACTACAAAGCAACAGTAACCACTTTCTGTAACTATCCAATCACTGAACGTCACTTTCAATTCCTTATTTGCATATGTGGACCTGAGTGAAAACTATCTACAGTATCCCCCTGCTGGCCCAAGGTGAGAACTTCAGCACATAACAATGCACATCACCTTAAACTTCTCGGAAGGAAAGGTGGTGTATAAATATAGATGATGATAGATAGATAGATGATAGATAGATAGATAGATAGATAGATAGATAGATAGATAGATAGATAGATAGATAGATAGACATAGATAGACGATAGATAGATAGATGATAGATAGATAGATGATAGATAGATAGATAGATATATAGATAGATGATAGATAGATGATAGATAGATGATAGATGATAGATGATAGATAGATAGATGATAGAGATAGATGATAGATAGATAGATAGATGATAGATAGATAGATAGATTAGATCCAGCAACATCTGAAGAGCCACAGATTCCCCATCCCTGCCTTAGACAGACTCATGCAGCTAAAGGGATAATACTTTATTGCACATTAGCAGGTGGCCTGTGTTACCAGTGGAGGGCTTTGATAATTCTCACCAGAATGATGTAACCAGGGACGCGGACTTATAAAAAATATTGGGGGGGGGGCCCCGGGAAAGCTCATGAATAATAAATAAGCTCATGAATATGCAAATAAAGTGGCGCTGCCTCCTCGTGAGCGAATAGGGGAGAGCGTGCTGCGCCTATTAATCAGCTCCGGAGCGGAAATTGGGTGGAGCTTTTGCTCGGGAGGGAGGGCAGGAGGCATGCAGCCCGACCCTGTGCATTTTGGGCTGGGGGAGGGGCGGCGATGGCGCTCTGCTGGAGGGGCGCCGGAGATTATTGGGGGGCGGAGCCCCCCCAAACGAATTTTTGAGGGGGCTCGGGCCCCCTCAAGCCCCATGGAGTCGGCGCCTATGCTTACTTATGTGTGTAACATAAGAGCAGTGTCCATTTTTTTAAATGTTAAACAAAGCTTTCCCTTTTCTCATCCAGACCTCTATAGCTAGCATTTAGACAGCCTCGTTTTGCAAAGCTGATAGATTTTATAGGGTAGCAAAGCAGGCTTTGTGGGGGCCCTGACTTAACTCAGGACACTTTGCTGATATTGTAGTTCAGCCAAAGGGAGGGATAAAATCACCCTGCCATGCCTCACTATTTGATCCCAGCACAGAGTGGTTACCCACCTTTATTTTATACTGCTCTTCAAGGTTTAGGAGCCTTCTGTGTCTCGCTTCACTATTTGGAAACCATATAACTCTGATGAGCTCTTGTCATGGTTCTTGTCTATTCCACAACCAGTTCTGGTGTGAATCAGAGCAGCTGTTTTCTGTCTACACCAGATTGTCAAAAAAGGAGAGATTGTCAAGACAGGCATGCAATTGCAGATGGTGATACAAAACCTCCTTATTTTCACCTTTCCGTGTTGAGGGGAGGGAGACTTGAGATACCAGTGATGGCAAAGCAGCTGCAGGAATTGTTCCTCATGTCTGGGACAGCTGGCCAGACAGCTGGACGGATAGGATTTTTCCAGGCCGGCCTCCTTAGTTTCTCTTTATGTGTTTTTATTTCCTATTAAACTCTCGCTGTCTCATTTCCTCTATGAAAAACAGAACTCTTTCACAAAGATAAACTTTCCAGGCCCAGCATGCATCAACAGATAAACCATTTATTCAGCTTTTGTGCGTGGACACCCATACACTGCCTCCTTCTCATTCCTTTACCCCCACAACCCTCTCTCATAGTGTGTGCTTATCCAGATATTACAATGAATTATGGGCACCAGGGATGCTGAATCATACAATTGTGATTAAAGGCAAAGTCTTTTTTGGCTCCCAAAATCGTTTCTGTCTGCTTTATCAAGCCCAGACAAGTTTCCATTTTAGGGCACAGTGTTTAGAGTTTGGTCAGAGGGCAGACCTCTGATTGCTAACTGAGGAAAGGCTGCGAAACAGTAACTTCTAACTTGTTTGGAAGTCCCAGCAATGAATACAGCATATTCTCTGATGATTTTCCTCTGTGTATATCATATGTCACTTATGAATCATGTACAGCCAGGCTGGACAAAATGTAGTCCATATTCCACTGGTGGACTGCAGGTCAGTTTCTAGTGGATTATTTAGCCCTTGCTGATTAGCTAAGATTCTCACAAATAATGCTAGACTATAGTGCAAATTGTTTTTAACTCTTTTTAATGTTGTGTTTTCATTGCTGTAGCTGGCGCATGGACCTTGGAGATAAGGAGCTGGTAATAAGCTATTTTTTATTATTGTACTATTATTTTGTATTATATTTATATCCCACCTTATATTCTAGAATGCTCACGGTAGCATACACGATTCTCCCCTCATGTTTCCTCACTACAGCCCTGAGAGGTAGTGAGACTAAGAGAGAGAGAGACCGACCTAAAGCTGTACAGTGGTACCTCAGGTTACATGCTCTTCAGGTTACATACGCTTCAGGTTACAGACTCCACTATCCCAGAAATAGTGCTTCAGGTTAAGAACTTTGCTTCAGGATGAGAACAGAAATTGTGCTCCGGCGGCGCAGCAGCAGCAGGCCCCATTAGCTAAAGTGGTGCTTCAGGTTAAGAAAAGTTTCAGGTTAAGAATGGAACTCCGGAACGAATTAAGTACTTAACCCAAGGTACCACTGTACAGTGAGCTTCGTGGGGATTTGAACCTTGGTCTCTCAGGTCCTAGTCTGACACTAACCACTATACCACATTAGGTGGGCCTCGCTCTGATCCCACATGGTTTTCCCTTCTGTTGCTAAGCAAAAGTGGAAACTCAGGTTCATCACACAGATTGCTTATTACAGAATAGGTCAGAGGGCTTGAACAGGCACACTTGGCTCTGTATATTTTAAACATATAGAAAATAGGAACTTCAGTAAGAAAAAGCAAGAAGAAAAAGCAAGAGGAGAGGATAGGCTCTCCTTTCAGTGCTGTGCCTAGATCGGCCTTTGTGAGATGAGAGTGGTGGTCTAGGTTGTGGTCTGGCAACATCTGGATGATCATAAGTTGTTGATGGGTTCCATCAGCATGAGCCAGCATGACAAAGGTTGTAGACTTGCTGGAGGGCAAGTCCAACAACATTTAGAAGGATGCCTCTTCCCCATCCCTGCTGTAACAGATTTCTTTCCTGCTTGTAAACCCAGAGATGGAAGCTGCTTCTTTCCAACAAAAAAGGCAAGCCCTTTCCATGGCAACAGCTGTTCAGTTTTACTGAAAAGTTTATAGGATGCCCTTCTTAATACGGAGAGTGATATATGAGCTAACAGTTGCTATACTGGCTAGGACTGGGGTGAAAGTTTAATACGAGGGGTTTTTTTGGAGGAGGGTTGGTCTTAGGTTCCCTAAATGCTGGGCCTCCTGTCCCACAGAGTTGCCTGAACTGGCCAGCCTCCAATCCCGCAGTAAAACTCTCCACAACAAACACAGCAGTGGCCTCAGGCAGCCGTGATTGGTGCTCCTGGAGTATGTTCTGGGAATACTTTTGACAGCTGGTTTTACTACCTTGGCAATGATTCCCGTTTGCCTCCTTCTTTCCTTCCAGTGCATTTCTTTTGAAAGCAAAAAATAAATAAATTCTCAAAATTAAAATATCTGGAGTCCTCAGACTTGGAGAGGCATTTATTTTCCATCTGTGTAATTCAGAAAAGATTTGTTATTGAATGTTGGAGCTTGAGAAGGTGAAAGGCTTGGCAGAATTATAAACTGCAGCCCAGTTCATTCCCCAACCATGATGCAGGTCTCCCTATGGTCACACAGCGCAGAGTCAGCCAGTGGTGCTTTTCTCATGCTCCACCTTCTCTGCATGGTGGGAAGCTCCAGATAGCCTTTAAATTATTTGAAAGCTTGTGTTTCCTATATCTGATCAGGAGTGTCCAGAAAATTCAGGCTGGATAAAACACAGGTGCCTTCCTCCTGAAATTGATGAGTCACCAAGAGTATTGTACTATAAATGCTCCGTTACAGGGCTGGGAAACCTGTGAACCTCCAGTTGTTGTTGGACTTCACCTCTCCTCATCTCTGAGCATTGGCCATGCCAAACAACACTGGTGGGACCTGGAGTCCATTAACATCTGGAGGGCCACAGGTGTCCATCTGTGCTCTATTATCACTTTATGGACGCAATTCAGGTTATGACTAGATGTAACGGTGGTATGACTCATGGGACAGCTGTACGATTTTGGGGTTTTTTTATTTTTTGCAGATTTACAGCGTTAACCCCAAAGATTTCCAGACCCTCAGTTTCAATGCCATTTCCCTCCATTAGTCGTTGCTTCTAGATAAGAAAGTATTGCACTGGCTGCTGAAAAAAATGCACTGACTGTCAATTAGCCACTGGACTTACTGGTAAGTGTCTACTTAAGTTTTGATGTATACAACTTGCGGTCAGAATACCTGAAATATCTCATCTCTTTTATACCCAGTCAGTCACTGTGCTCTACAGGGGAGAATCTCCTGCAGACACCATCTTACCAGAAGGCCTGTTCCACACAATGTAGGAATTGGGTCTTCAGTGTGGTGGCATCTACCCTTTGGAATACCACACTGGGCAAAAGATTCCTGCACTGAAAAGAGGTTAGACTAGATGAACCTTGTGGTGCCTTCCAACTCTACAATTCTATCATTCTATGTTCCGGGTTTCTTCTGACCCCTTCCCCACAAGCCAATTTTAGGAGGCATGGAGTTGTGAAGGGAGAAAGAGGGAAACCCCACTGCACTAGCAAGCCTCATGCTGGCTCCTGCTAGCACAGCTCTTTAGTTGAATTCAGCCCATAGTATGTTTACACATACTATCCCATTTAGACATCCTTTTTTGGCACAGACACCCCTGGTAACCATTTATTTCTTCATTTGCAGTCTTTTAGATGGAGGCAGTCTCCTACATTTTGGGGGAAAGGATTATAGAGAGTTTATTTGTAGAGCACTAGGCACAGTTTGGGGCCAGTAAAGACTTTCAGGACCATATTGAGGAGAAGGCATGTCAGTGCTTAAACAGTCTCCCTTGCTAAGGCAGTAGTTACTTGCATGCTGTAAAATGCGGCAGTTCCAAGCAGAATATACCCCCCAAGCTGCTGTTTCTGCGAATTCCAGCAGCAGGACCTTAACGAAACGGGGGCGGCTGTCATTATTTAAGGCTACAGCAAGCACAAGGAAGACAATTCAAGCAAAAGGGATCTCTTGATCTTTCCTACCCGTCTCTAAGGAAACGCAGAGAAAAGCAAAGAGCGAAATGCAAACCTGTGTCTGAACTATTCTCTTTAGTCATTATTAACCTCTGCTTTGTTAAATTCAAAGAAATGTCAATAACAGCAAAGAGGGCCTCTGGAGCTGTGCTACAAAGGTGCCCCGCGTGCTCCATTTGCTCTGTGGCTGAGACAGGATCTCCTTAGAAATGCTCTTGCTAAATCACTACTGACATGTTAATTCAAACAGAGAGAATGACCCCCTCCAACCCTGAGTGGGAATACTGTACTGAAAAAGCTATTAAAATGGCTGAACTGGAGGTGTGGCTGATTCATACTATTCCATCCTCCACCCCATCACCTGAACACAAACATGTCCTGGCTGAGTTCATAGTGCCTCTTGCTGAAAGCTGGAAGAGGATAAAGCGTCCCTTTAAACAGATGCCTTGTGTTTTGTCAAAGAGGTGTTTTCTGTTATTTAAAATACCCTTATAAATTTTCGATTTGATTGGGCTTTAAGACTGGGAAGCCATGCAAAAGCTCTGCCTTTGAGATGAATTCCTGCTGGTGTGGAAATTGATGTTATCCTGCGGATTGGAAACACAAGCTGAGAGGCACAGGATGCAGCAGTAGATGGAACTGATGCGAGCCAAGTTTAGCGGGCTAGGATGGGTGGATATTTAGGTATGGTCTCAATTAACATTTTTTATGAATGGTTCTGGAGCTTGACATTCTTTCTTTTCACAGATGAATTGAGGTTGAGGTTGGAAAAGACCGACAAATAACAAATTAGAGCCAGGATAAGAACACTCAAACTGTGAATAGCTTTGTTATGGTTTGTATTTGGGATGAGGGGCTGGGGAACAGTGTCTTGCCCACTTTCTTTTTTTTATATAAAATTTTTATTGGTTTTACAAATTTTTTAAGACAATACAAACATATAAAAAGACATACAAACACGTATAATTTCATAACCTTTTTTCATAAACCGTGTTTCTCAGACTTCCCCATACCTCCCCTTTCTGCATCCCAATGTCCAAAAGTTTTTAGCAACTCTAAATATATCTGTCAATCCTCTGTCCTCTTAATCTTTCCTTCAATCTAATCTTGTATCGCTGTAACCCTTTCTTACTCAAAACCTTGACATTCTAACATTCAACAAGTTTATAGTAGTCCTTAAGGTAAATTTTAAATTTTTTCCAATCTTCTTCCGCCGTCTCCTTTCCCTGGTCGCGAATTCTGCCAGTCATCTCGGCTAATGTCATATAGTCCATCACTTTCATCTGCCATTCTTCCAGGGTGGGTAGATCTTGTATCTTCCAATACTTTGCGATGAGTATTCTTGCTGCTGTTGTGGCATACATAAAGAAAGTTCTGTCCCTCTTTGACACCAATTGGCCGACAATGCCCAAGAGAAAGGCCTCTGGTTTTAGTGTCTTGCCCACTTTCACCCAGATCTGGTCTGGCCACCACTGAACTAATACAGTTGCATGCCCGATACTTCCCTGAGCAGTGGGGTTTTTGCGGGCAGTGCTACTTGGACATGTTTTCCTTGGAATAAGAGTGCATTTTTTTGGGGGGGGGGTGTTTTTTGTTTTATGCACATGTGGACTCTCCTTCCTTGGAGGTTTTTAAGCAGAGATTGAATAGCCATCAGTCATGGATGCTTTAACTGAGATTGTAGCTGATAATATCAGCCCGCATCAACAGCTACGTAGAAAGCAACAGCAGCACAAGATGAAATGCCAATTGCACTTTTCTTTTAATGACTCAAAAGAAATATTATAAACACCCAAAATAAATAATGGTAAAATAATCTCAGCTGGAAGAACGTGATTACTCTTGATCTGGGTCACTTAATCTGAAGTTCAGTCCAATGGCTGAAATATTAAAGATCACTGGGCTGGTTATAGTTTTCTTTGTAAACAAGTTTCTGGGAGAGGATCATAAAGACCCATGTGGGTTTAATAATTAGTGTTTCATTAAATTACCTAATGAAATGCTTTTTAATTGGTGGCAAGGGACTATTTTTGGCTGCCTCAGCAGTGGTATATTGCTTTAGTCGGAGAAGATTATTACAAAACATTTATTTTGGAGACAATCAGCCAGCAAGCGTTTATTCAACACGTGAAATTTTAATAAATATGGTCATACTAATAACTAGCACAATCAATACAGAAATAACTTGCCAAGGTTGTTTTTGTTTGGAACCTTCCTCTTGAAAGGTTAACAGCACAAGACATGTCTAATTAGAATTAGAAATGATTTACTCTCAAGTGACTGCAGCCTAACAATGCAATCCTATGTACGTCTACAGGCGTAGTCCCCATTTCGTTCACTAGGACATATTATTAGGTAGCATGGATAGTAATGCAGATTAGTCATCATGGAAACCGTAGCCCACAACATGTAGTCAAGGTGCTGGTCAAGGTCAGCAAGAAGCAAGCTAGGCACAGGACACTTTAGGATTAACATTTCCCCACAATAAAGGAACAGAGGTCACTCAGTGCATCACTTCAGTGTATGTAGTTATTGGACAGTAATCAAAACATTAAGTCATTGCACCATCCATTCATTGCATGTGCTCAAATGAGTGTTGTATCTATGAATACAACAAAGGAGACGCTACATGGCCTGTTCATATTACTTCATATGAAAGCACTGTCAGGCAGTGGGAAGGACTTGATTCTTTAACGACCTATAAAGCAGTTGCAGAGGAGATGATCTAGAGGAGATAATCTAAACCTTTGCAACGTACTTGGATCAAATGAACTCACTATCTCAAGCTCCTATCAATCAAAACAGAATGAAGAAGGAACTCAAGGATGAGATGAACCAGAGGAAATTTTGTTATGTTTTGTTATTATAAAAGTAGTTCAATATATCCAAAAATGCAATGGGCTTTCCAACAATTAAGATTAATAATTTAAATAAAGTATATAAAAAAGCAGAAATACAAGTATTTACGTCATCTGTGTTGCAGTAAGAATGGATGAGATTTGTATGGTGCTTGTAATATTCTTTATAGTTCTTTATATCATATTAAATAAAGGAGGGAAAGAGAAGGAGGGAAGAAATCTACATTTATTGTCATGATTACTGTAGTTGTTAATGTGCTTGGCATTCATTTTGCACACCTACTTACTGCTATTGTTCAGTCTTTGAGTTGTATTCAGCATAGCACCATGGAGATTTCTGCTTGCCTGGTGGAATGATCTCCATCCCTCCTCCACTATTCAGGGGGTTCCCCCAACCCTAGAGGGGCAGGGGCACAGGGGGGAGGGCAGCATGGAAAGTCCTGTTGCCCTAACAGGCATCTTTGCACTGGCTTCTGCTCTGATAACAATTTAGTTGAAAAAGACCCCTCCTTACCTCCTGGACTTGGTAATGTCATGTGTCAATGAGTCCGATGAACCACCAGGGTATTGAGTCAGCAACCTTTTCCTTTTAGGGATGTGTGTGACCTTTGAATTTCCATTGAAAAACATCCATGTTGTTTGTGTGTGAGCCAGTGCTGGCTGCCCATCACATTGCAAGGACCTCACAGCCCCTGTTTCATCCACTTATGCTGATGTGGCCATAAGACAGATTTCCAACAAGTGGCACCAGCTGTCATTTCTGGCACAGCCTTCATTCTTTAATGGAAGATGGTGATCATTAGGATTAGTGCCAGTGGATGTGGACTAACTGTATATGAATGAATCTAGAAGAAGAGGATTACTTTTCTTTTCCAGTCTGCCTTAATGTCAGTGGTGAATAAACAGTATCTGAAGAATGTGTGGGAGATAAGAACAGCTGTGGGTTGGGTGGTGTACAGATGGGTTGTTTTTCTTCTTGAGCAATAAGGACAATTCCCTCTTCAGTCATGACCCAGCACTGATAACTGTGGAGCTTCACTGAATGTGGGGATCCAGTTTGCTGTGTTTACCTCACTGCAGCCTCTACCCTTAGTACCACAAAATTCAAAGGAGACGTGAAATTGACTACACCAGGACACAGTTTTGGAGGCAGCTGAAGGAACACATGGGGAGGAAAGAAACACAAGGCCTTTGAATAAAGAACGATCTCATATTTCCACAGTAGGATCACAGAAGTTGGATTCTTTCCAGCATTGACTCTGGTTCTGTGAAACACACAGCTAATTAATATCATGCTCTGTCCCCTTTCCCACCATAGATAACTTTATGGAGGATAAAGTGAGCTCTCATGTTTTAAGCTCTCATGTTCACTAACAGAAAAGCTCCAGCTCCTGGAAAGGAGGAAAGGTAACTTTATATTGTGGGGAATGGAGAATAGCACTGTCTGAAAGAACCCCGTGGATCGCCCCCAAGAAGCTATTGAGCTACATCAGAAGATATCAGAGAGAAGTCCATCAGAGAAATAGATCAGCTCAGTCTCTTTGGGTTGAGGATCTCTCCATCATTTCTACTTAGCATTAAGAGTGTGCTTACCTAGGAGTGTGTACCAACCAGAGTGCTTTGGAAAGCAGCCTTTCTCAGAGGCTGACTAATTTGGCTCCTGGGTGGAATCTACACACATATAAAAAAACACTGTGAAAATGGTTTTTTTTTAACACTTTGAAAAATACATTGAATTTTACATAGCTCACTGTTGCCATCTAGTGTCACATTTGTATATTGCACTTTATAACACATTTAAAACGTTATATTTGCAGCTGTGTATCTGAGTCCCTAGTCTGAGGACTGGAACTCTCTATATGGCCTTCAGGACTCATCCGAGGCCACACACCTCACCAGCACTGCTCCACACCCTCCTGAATTGTGATAACCACTCTCACTTGACTGATGGAGGATGGAGAAGTGTGTATAGTCATATGCATCCTTTTTCAGACTTACTGGCTTTGGAAAGCTTTAAAAACCCTGGGAAACCTTTTTGGGTACTGATTTTTCCAGAGACTTCTGGAACTCCTTCAGCCCTATGAATACCAGATGCATCATGTTTGAGCTATGACTTCCATAGCTCTAGTGAATGCTTCACAGTAATAGCTCTCATCAAAGGCTCTGTGTGGTTGCATGAAGTTGCTGGCAAGCCAACCAATATAATCATCACCTTGAAAAAAATATTCAGTGTGAAAAAGCTTCTGTTCTACAAATGTGTTCTGTGTCCTTCATCCAAGCATGGGATTCTATGGCAGACCTCCTCCTGCCACAAAGTAAGGTGTGAGCAGGAATAAGGGATGGCACTCTGTCAAACATGTGTTAAAGCTACCTTGCTATATGACACCCAATATATAGGTTGCAATGCATTTTCCCTTCACAATCTGTGCAGTTACAGTGGGAGTGATGTAATGGATTAGTTCCCCCTGCATTCACTACTCCAATTTGACACCCCCCAAACAGCATCTTGCAGTAGAGGGTTCTATCAATCTGGCAAGGAAACAGAAGCAGGCTCACACCTTAGTAAACCTGTTTTATTTGCCCCCACCTACAGGAGTTATACCACATGGGACTGGAGATCATTTGATTTCTGCATATGTGAGCAGGACAGGAGCTCATGCGATCCTTGGACATGCTGGTATTAATGGTTGTACTTAAATGCCCCCATATTTCTGTTTTTTCCTTAGCATTCTTTTTACATACCAGAAAGGCCCCAAGAAATATTGGAATGTATATAGTGGCTGAGCCAAATCTACTTACCATTTCTCAAGGACTTTATCAGCTCTGTCAGAAAACACCTCTCTTTTCTAGCTCTGTACAACATCGCCATGACTAATCCAGAGAAGAGCAGAATGCAGGAGAAACAGTGGCAGTGAAAAAGGGCTTCAGCATTGCTGTTTTCAAATTTGGAATTGAAATGGGATATTCAGTACATTAAAAAAGGGTATTATGTTAGCTCCTTGCATTGATAAGATACTTTCCAGATAATCAAAATCAGAACCAGAGGTCTATAATGAGAATCAGAGCCTGCTAATAGTTCATTCAGAAGTTATCTCTGGACCATAAAGAGTCTGCAGCCAAACACTCATGGCTAGACTCATCTCACTACATGATAAGTGGCTGCAGGAAGCTGAAGTCACAGCCTCAGTTATCATCCCAGGCATTTTCCCACCAGCAGCAGTTGAAAGACCAGAGTTATGTCACTGAGCAAGTATCATTGTACACATCAGCAGATAATATTTAGGTCTCTGCTTTCCATTCATTCCGTGAGCTATTCCCTGCATCTATCCAGCTACATCATTATCCCCACATGAGAGACAGAGAGCACTCACAACAACTGAGGCTATCAGAACAAGATACGGAAATCCCTCCCTTAAGACCATCCCAAAAGCTTTAAACACTTGACTGACAGAGTATACCAGTGGATTAGACAACCCATTAAATCACAGTAGATGTTAAGAATATGAAAAACATATCCACTGGCAATGAAGAATGCTGCAATAAGTACCACTCACATGTCAAAACACTCAGCAGGCTATGAAGTATCCCTCATAATTCAGGCTCTGGTGTTTGCTACACTTGAATTTTGAAGGTTTTATTTTCAAGAGGCAGAGGACCCGATTTCTAATCCTGTGAATGGGCTGATCTTCTTTATTTACCCTAGTATCCTCACGAAGCACCCTATGTGCTTGGAGAATTGAGGACTAGTTGTCAGTCTGCAGAAAGACTTTGATCCCTTTTTATGTAAATAAGCACAAACCCTCACTTGCTTTCCCACCACACCATTGGGGGCAATAATTTGGCATTGCTTTGTTGTGTTGCTACATGTCATCCGAATTGTTATTAATTAATGTAAACATTTTATTTCTCACAGTGCGGCAGTGACAAGACATCCTTGGAGATGGCACATTTGGAAGGATTGCAAAAGGGGGTGGTTTTGCAGAAGGAATTGAGAAGACAACCCCCAGCACGATGAGTTGTCAACATCGCAGCTTGAGAAATAGGAGAACATTTTAACAAACTAAAGGGATGGTGAATAAAAAGCCTAGCATCTTTTGAACTCATTTATCCAGACCACCATAGGTGCCTGCCTATTAACCAGGCAATTACGAAAAATGCTGTGCTGTGGAGGTTTAAGAGCAGTCAGGGCATGACACACTTTCCAAGTATTACCCATGCCTGCTTTGTGATTCAAGGAGGGGCGCTGCTGTTTAGCAGAGGCATCTTATTGGCCATTGTGGAGAAACAGGAGACTAAACCCCCTGGAAATTTGGTTGATCTGGCAAGACTTATACATAATGTGTTCTCTTGGCAGGGCAGCTGCAGCCATGACACTTGCACCTATTGGATGCTGCTTCAGGACGGACAGAGTTCTGAATATCTACAAACTACTCTGGACTTTATCCCATGACTTATCCAAAAATGGATGTTTTCAAAATAAAGATGGTCATAAAGATGTAGACAATCTCTGTTCCACTCATTTTCCCCCAGTTTTATCCTAGAAGATGTATCAAGATTGTGTGACGAGATCTACCATAGGAAGGATTCATAGTTACTATACTTTCAGCAAACTTCCCACCCCCTCCAGCTTGTCCAAAGACCTGCAGTCATTAGAATCCTTCAGAAAACTTTTGTTACATGAATGTCTTTCTCCCTATTCTCTTCTAAAGGGGCACACTCTCATTTTTCAATGGTACATATGGCGCACAACTATCCTTGCGCCATAAACTACCACTTCCAGGGCATTCTCAGTATGAAATATTGGAGCTACTGTTTTTTCATTCTCAAGATCTATTTTGAAACTTCGATCTCACTGGAGCACAAGTGATGGGCATTCAAGAGGGTGGTATTAGAGCACATGTTTGTTTGTTTGTTCAGTCGTTTAGTCGTGTCCGACTCTTCATAACCCCATGGACCAGAGCATGCCAGACACTCCTGTCTTCCACTGCCTCCCGTAGTTTGGTCAAACTCATGCTGGTAGCTTCGAGAACACTATCCAACCATCTCATCCTCTGTCGTCCCCTTCTCCTTGTGCCCTCAATCTTTCCCAACATCAGGGTCTTTTCCAGGGAGTCTTCTCTTCTCATGAGGTGGCCAAAGTACTGGAGCCTCAGCTTCAGGATCTGTCCTTCCAGTGAGCACTCAGGGCTGATTTCCTTAAGAATGGATAGGATCTTCTTGCAGTCTCAAGAGTCTCCTCCAGCACCATAATTCAAAAGCATCGATTCTTTGGCGATCAGCCTTCTTTATGGTCCAGCTCTCACTTCCATACATCACTACTGGGAAATCCATAGCTTTAACTATCGGACCTTTGTTAGCAAGGTGATGTCTCTGCTTCTGGTATTAGAGCACATACAGTCACTTATACATGCTTCCTTAAATGGCCTTGTTAGCCCTTGTTTTGAGTGGGTTTTGTGGTATAGCTCACTGGATTTGATCATAACCCAGAAGAGGTGTATCCAGCAAAGACCTTGGTTTTGAGTGGAAAGCACACTTTTCAGACTTACAATGTATGGCAAATAGACACATATGGTGATGAGGAAGCAGGATCTCAATGCGAGACCTCACTACTGAACTATGTGAATGCATTTAAAAGTCAGAACAGAGCAGGGCTAGCCAACAGGATGCTCTCCAGATGTTGCTGGACTCCAACTCTCATCAGACCCAGCCAGCATGGCCAATGGTCAGAGATGATGGCAGTTGGCTTCCTACATCATCTGGATGGCACCATGTTGGCTGCCCCTGAAACAGAACTTACACATATGTGTGCACAGGGCTCTGTTCTGACCTGCATATGGATGTGCAGAGGGGTGAATAAATCCTGTTCCCCCTGCGTGTTCATTCATTCACCAAAGGTGGAAGGTCTGAAAGGGGCTTAGTATGGCAGGCCGAGAGCTTATATGTGGGTGTGGAACACCAATCCTACTACAACTGATGGTGAAATTCGGTTTTAACTTCAGATGACTATTTGGATGATTTCATACTGGAGAAATGTGAAACCTAGCAAAATACTTCTTTTCTCTCTGTTCTTAAAAGCGCCACAAAAGCAGCCGTGGATGTGTGGGTGGAGCAGAGTGTTCCAGCCTCCATAGCAAATGAGATTATCCCCTTGTAGTCCAGACCTCCCAAGCAGTCTCTGCAACACCACAAAGGCACACAGAGAGAAAGAGAGAGTCTAACAAAGACTCTGGCTCCCATGCCAGTGCAGAGTCAATCAGTGTGCAAGAGGAATTGTGGGAGCTGGGTGGAGTAACAGCAATGGAGAGAAAGCCCATTAAAATCCCTATCAAAGGAATTTTACTGTGTGTTTTCCTTAATGGTGACTTGCCAATACAATTCAGTCCAGTCAGTAGCAGTTTTTCTAAGTAGATTTCCTTGGGGCCATACTCTGAAAAACCTTGGACACGTATGCAATGAAGTGACAGAACCCAGGGTGCATGAGCTCTGCTAATAATATAAAGCACATTTAAAATGCACGCCTTCTCCCAGAGGATCCTGGGAACTTTAGTTTACCCCTCACAGAGCTAGAGTTCCCAACGCTCTTAACAAACTACACTTCCCAGGATTCTTTTGAGGAAACTATGTGTTTAAATGTGTAGTGCGGATGTGAACATAGGAAAAGCAGCACATAGAGATAATCTAGTTCTCATCAACACAAGTTCAAGGATCTGAGACAGATGGATTTGCTTTCCATCTTTGCTGGGATCTGAGCAGATGGTTAACTATGGGGTTTTTTTACCCAAATAAAAACAACAACAACAAAAATAATACTATAAGAAAGGGAGCAGCACCACTTTGGTATGAAATTACTTTGCCCTGCCTTGTTTTTCCTCTTCTATTTTAGGGTTGCCAGATCCAAAAGGCTTTCAGCAGGTGCCAGAAGGAGGTAATAACCCAAGCAGAGGAGAATGAGCTGTATATTGAGTGCAAGCTTTATAAGCCTTGATGGGCTTGCCCAGTTCTTTCCATTGCTTCATTTGCCCCAGTGCTGGACAGGGCTCATCTATTTTTCTGATTTCTCCTGGGGGAAGTTTGTCCGTGGATTTAATGACCAAAGTATCCAAGGAACGTTCAAAACATGTGTTCCCCTTTGTTGCTTTCAGCACCTGGCTGGATCCAGCAGGAAGCAGAAGTCGCATTCTCTCAGTGTGACCTCACTCTTTCCAGCTCCTTAAGCAGCACCACTCCCCACCCCGTCCTGTAAAGAACAGGGAAAACAGAACATCCCAGGCCACATGATGAGGTGGGGAGGGGAAATAAGGACTTTTATAAGCTGAGACTGTCCTGACCAAGGTGCTTTGTGATGGGCAGGTTATCCAGGGCCAATTATGGGGGAACAAGAGGAACAAGTGGGCAGGAAGATTTGAGGCAAGTTCCTGCATTGGCCCATCCCTTCTGCTCTGCCGTTCCCTTGCCTTGGCTCTGATTTTTCAGATGACGGAATCTGTTGCCAATGGAAATAAATTAAAAGCAACACAGAAGCATCCCTTGGTCGCAGCCACTTAATTTTGTGGTTCAAACTTCTGTGCTGATGGAATGTTCTGTTGAAGGCTCCCAATAGCAGGAGGGTACCATAATAATATTTTCTTACATGGAAGTCCATGTGTGGAAGCCACCAAAAGCTGTTTCTGTGGGACATCACTTAAGGCAAGCAGGCAGGCAGGGGAAAGAAATCATGTTTCTATGGCTATGAGGCACTTAGGGATGGCCGAGGTTTCACTGGTGAATGCTGTAATTAGCCTTACAAGCTTCCTCAGAGAATTATTGGGAAAGAGATGGTTTTTATTTTTACTGAGACCTCAAGGAAAGCTTGGAAGATCCACACACCTGAAGGAACTGTCCTGCCAGCTCTTCCAGGTGCTCCTCTTTCTCAAATAGACCCAGGTCACATCTGGACTATACATTTAAAGCACATTCAATGCAGTACATTTAAAGCACATATCTTACCTCAAAAAATCATGGGAAGTATAGTTTAGGCCTCACATACCTACAGTTTCCAGCATCTTTAATGAACTAAAGTTTCCAGGGTTTTTTGTTAAATTTAAACAACAGTAAAACCAGTAATTAAACAATGCTTCAAACAATTAATACAACTATGCAATTAAAACAAATCATAATACTGCAGCTGATTGATAGCTTTACTTTCTTCTTGGATTGCCTAAACATGTTCAGTTTTTCCCATGGGCCTGGATGAAAATGTGGCTCTTCAAAACTTCAAATTATGAAGGCATTGTTTGCATTTCTAAGGGGAGGGAGTTCCATTAATGGTGTGCCACCACAGAAAAGGCCCTTTCTTGTGTCATCACAAAAGGACTAGGTTCATTGGTAGGACAACAATAAAGGGCTAATCTGAAGATCTCAGGGCCCAGGGAAGCTGATTGATCCCCTCACTCACCAACAATTGTCTTCTGTCATGGTTTTGATAGGACAAACTGAACATAAATTGGTTATAGCAATACAGAGAAGTCAGCAGGTGAATAGCCATCCTTTAGGGACAGTCTGTTTCCAGCCTGCAAATCCTTATATCTTAGCAACAGATGTTTTATGGGTGGGTAGAACACGAGAAATTCATTGACAGATTTGACCCTGCATCCCTGGATTGAACAAAGATGGTGTATGTGTGGTAATAATTACATCACATGTGGTCTCACACAGAGTTGGCAATAGTCTACAAAGGTTGAGTATGTATGAGCATATTTTCATCTGGGGACTCACTGTCACCAAATGAATGGATTTTGTCGCCTTCACTTCATTAAACTATCTGTGATGGCTCTGCTTACAAGATGTGCTCCTACTTTATGAAACAGATATACTCCCAACTGGATCAATGCGAGTGCATGAACATGTGGGTGGGTGGAAGTCGCTTGGCAGTTATGCATGCCGCAGTCTCTGCTGAAACCATGGCAGTTCTTGTGTAAATCAAGGTGCTTTGTCCTATTGATATGGCATGGGCAGGGAAGACCTCTTGGGTGAGGCATACAGGGTGCCCAATTTTCAGATAAATCAGTTTAAAATCTGAAGGGACATGATACTTTGCATGTGATGCATTCACAGTTGCCATGAGTGGGCACAGTGGGTGTCATCCTGGGCCAGCTTCCTTGCCTAGAATGAGCATTAATTTGATGCCTACCTCCATGGGCAGCTTCTAGGGAGCCCAGTGGAAAAACTGGCGATGGTTTTGGGTTCTTTCTGAAGTGCTACAGAATTCACATGCCACAACTGTGGTTGTGATGAGAAAGAATGAGAAGGGGAGTGTCAGGGAACTGCCATCGGAGCCAGAGGGAGAGGGAGGGCTCCAGAGGGATTCTGGAGAGCGTCCCGGGAGGGAGAGAAGCAGCACATCTTCTGGGGAAGGAAATCAGCGTAACACCAGTGGAGAAGGGGGGCAGATGGGGGAATCAGCGAGGTGGCTCCAAGACTCTTCACCGGGAACCAGTGGGGAGAGCACGGGTCTTCCGATGCCCACACCCTCGCTGCGCAGAAGGCTTCCGTGCAGGGAAGCTAGGCGGAGACTAAGCGTCAAAGAGCTTCTTTGCTGGAAGAAGTTCAAGAAACGCCCACTAACGGATTCTGCCAGCGATTGAGACAGTCACGGGCGCGTGGCTGTCCAGACAGAAAGGGTTCATTCAGGCAACCAGCCAAGGGTGGCATTGATTTACACACAAGCAACCCCTAGAACCATTACAGCAATCCGTTAGTCCCTGACGTTGCTTGTACGTAGCCCCGGAGAGGCAGCAAGATGAGCCAAACAGGAACAGCCGAAGAGAACAGCCAGCTGCGGTGCGGAGTCTGGTCGAGAGGAACCGAGACTTGGAGACGCACGTAGCTATCCTGACGGCGCGGCTGGAGGAAAGACGGGCTCAGGATGCACAGGTCAGAGCCACCCCCATCGCAAGGAAGGTACCGGGGCTGGTACACAAATTTGGGGGGAAGCCCCAAGACTACGATGCTTTCCGAACGGAAGTGCAGTACGCTTTGGAGCTGCAGAAAAATGACTTTGCTGACGACGGGGAGAGGGTGGCTTACATTGTGGGGCATCTGCAGTATGAGGCGAGAGAATGGA
Organism: Podarcis bocagei; assembly: GCF_964188305.1. Taxonomy (NCBI): domain Eukaryota; kingdom Metazoa; phylum Chordata; class Lepidosauria; order Squamata; family Lacertidae; genus Podarcis; species Podarcis bocagei. The sequence continues at coordinate 45,045,045 of NC_138129.1, read as the reverse complement.
TCAGGCCCCTAATGGCGACGCAAAATGATGCCTTGAAGGACCTTAATAAATTCCTTCAGGGAATGGACGCGATGTTCTCCAGCAATGTGGGGCAAAGCGTGACACGGTGGGAACTGATGGGTTGCAAGCAGGGGAGCCAGTCCGTCAGAAGCTACTGGTCGCGTTTTGCAATGTTAGTACACCGGCTCGGGTGGGATCTGGACTCTGAACCGATACAAATGTTGTTTGAGGCGGGTCTTTGCCCCGAAGTGAAAGACGAGATGTCCCGAGCGCCCCGCCCACGGTCGATGGATGAGCTCACAAAGGCGGTGCTCGCGATAGGCGTACGCCAAGAAACACGGGCTCAGGAGAAGCGGGAAATGAGAGGGGAACGTTTCCATGACTACCGCATTCCTGAGATACCGAGGGAGCCTCCCCAGGCGGCAGAGCCAATGGAAATTGATGGCGCGCGCGCGCGCGCGGTTTCAAACTCCTGTGAATGTCGTAAAAGGGAGAGAAAGGACTGGAAAACTACCAAGAAGTGTTACCTCTGTGAAAGACCAGGACATTTTGCTAAGGTCTGCCCTCAAAGGAAAGCCTGGCAAGGGATGGTGGTGGCTGCAGGCCACAACGAGAAGGGGGAGGAAGAGCAGGCGCAGGGAAACAACAGCGCCTGGCTTCCAACCAGCAGGGGCAGCAGCCAGGCCAGCAACCAATAGAAGTGCCCCAGCCTGACCCCCCCCCCCCAAGGCAGCTATAGCCATAGAAGTGGTGCTAGAACTCCCGAATGGGCACCCTGTCAAGGTTAAGGGACTGCTGGATTCGGGCAGCTCGTGTAATTTCTTCAGCAGAGACTTTGCTCTGGAGCACCAACTCCACCTGTTGCCTCTGGATTTTCCTTTGCAGGTGACAACCATCAATGGCAGGGAACTTCTGGGAGGGGAAGTGACACACCAGACCCTGCCAATGCAAATGAGGGTTTCCAGGCACACGGAGACCATTGCCTTTCACGTGGCCACACTGGCAGGACCCCCAATAATACTGGGAATGAGCTGGCTGGCACTGCATGATCCAGTAGTGTCATGGCATCAGCACAGATAGGTAGCCGTGTTGGTCTGCCATAGTCAAAATAAAAAAAATCCTTCCAGTAGCACGTTAAAGACCAACTAAGTTAGTTCTTGGTATGAGCTTTCGTGTGCATCTTCAGGTATCTGAAGAAGTGTGCATGCACACGAAAGCTCATACCAAGAACTAACTTAGTTGGTCTTTAAGGTGCTACTGGAAGGATTTTTTTTATTTTGACTATGGCATCAGCAGTCAGTCACCTTTGGGTCAGCTTACTGCTTAGGACACTGTCTGGGAGGGGAGAACCCAAGAATGACAGTAGCCAGGGTTGCTGGGCTGGCCGTGGAACAACAAGGGGAGGTGCCACCGCAATATGCTGATCTGAAGGAGGTCTTCAGCGAGAGGGAGGCAGATAGACTACCACAGGCCCTTTGACTGCCAAATCAACCTACTCCCAGGGGCTCAGTTGCCAGTGGATAAGCTTTATGCCATGTCAGACCGGGAGATGCAGGAGTTGTGGGAGTTTATTGACAAGAACCTGAAGAGGGGGTTCATAAGGGAATCAAAGGCGGTGGGGGGCAGTCCGGTGTTCTTTGTGGACAAAAAAGGGACTAACCAGCCCAGATTGGTCGTAGATTTTAGGGCGTTAAATTTGGTATCAGAACCCGTGACCTTCCCAATGCCCAGGATTGACGACATTTTAACACGGGTGAGGCAGGGAAAGATTTTTACCAAGCTGGACCTCAGGGGAGCCTACAATTTGATTAGGATGAGGGAGGGGGACGAATGGAAGACCACAATGTTCACCCTCCCTGGGGGCCTTTGAGTACTTAGTGATGCCATTTGGATTACAGTCAGGCTCCGCCTGTTTTCAAGCTTTCATGCACCACGTGTTGGGGTCCCTGCTGTACAAGAACTGCATAGCCTTCTTGGACGATGTCTTAATCTATTCGGACAATGAGAAGCAACATGTCAGAGACATCAGGGAAGTGCTGAAGAGACTGCAGAAGCACCAGTTGTAGGTCAAGCTGGAAAAATGCCAATTTCACACCAGGGAGGTCGAGTTTCTGGGGTACAAGTTGTCAGACAAGGGCCTAGCTATGGACCCAGACAAGCTGAAGGCAGTGCTGGAATGGAAAGCCCCCAAAACCCGGAAAGATGTGCAAAGGTTCTTAGGCTTCAGCAACTTCTACAGGAAGTTCATAAAGAACTTCGCTCACTTGACAGCGCCCATAACAGATTGTCTCAGTAGCAAAAAGAAGTTCGCGTGGACAGAAAGTGCCTAGCAATCCTTTGAAAGGCTGAAGAAGGCGTTCGCTTCGGAAGAACAGCTCCTGCACGTTGATCTGGAGAAGCCCATGAGACTGGAGACGGACGCGTCCGACCGAGCTGTGGGAGTGGTCCTTTTGCACCCCGGGGCTAAGCAGGACTGGAGGCCGTGTGCCTTTTTCTCAAGGAAGCTGAGCAAGTCAGAGCAAAACTATACGGTGTATGACCGCGAACTGCTTGCGATCTACGCGGCGTTTCGACAATGGAGACATCTGTTGATAGGGGCAAGGCACAAGATCCAGGTTTGTACTGACCACAAGAACTTGGAATACTGGCGGACCGCGCGAGTGCTCAACCAAAGACAGGTTCGATGGGCCCAGGAGTTCACCAAGTTTTCCTTCGAGATCAGATACGTGTCGGGAGCGGAAAACGTAAGAGCAGGTGCTCTCTCCCGGAAACCGGAATACCTGGAGGGAGAGGGACCACCGGAAACCCGACACGTGTTTCCCGAGGACCGATGGGTGTGTGGGGGAACATTGGTTGGGAAACGAGAACTGGCAGGGCTTACTAGAGACGACGTGTTCGCTCAAGCAAAAATCAGGGAACTCCGGGACGGAAGGGAAGACCATGGAGGGTTTGAGGAAAAGGAAGGGGTACTGTACTATAATGGGGCACTGTATGTACCGGGGGAGACCTTGAGGGGGAAGGTACTTAAACAGCTCCATGACAACCCAACAGCTGGGCACTTTGGACAGCACAAGACCATGCTGCTCATCACCAGGCAGTTCTGGTGGCCAAAGGTGAGGGAAGACGTACGGGAATATGTACGGGGGTGCGACCGATGCCAGAGGGCAAAGGGAGAGAGGGCTGCCCCCGCAGGGTTACTGAAACCTTTACCTACGCCGGGAAGGCCCTGGGAGGTGGTGTCCATTGATTTTATGACAGATTTGCCCAAGTCAAGGGGGAAGACAGCAGTCATGGTAGTAGTCGATCTACTGACAAAAATGTGCCATTTCATAGCTTGCTCGCACGTGGTGACGGCAGAGGAGACAGCCCGGTTGTTTGTGGATCACATTTTCAGACTGCACGGGACTCCTTTGAGGGTAATCTCAGACCGCGGGAAACAATTTACTTCCAGGTTCTGGAGGAAGCTCATGAGCTTGCTACAGGTCGAGGTGAGCTTCTCGACGGCCAGACACCCCGAAACCAACGGGCAAGCAGAGAGAGCGAACAGTATACTCCAACAATACCTACGCTGCTACGTCAGCAAGAGACAGAATGATTGGGTAGAGAAATTAGCTTTGGCTGAATTTGCGTACAATAACGAGGAACATGTGTCCACGGGAATGAGCCCATTCATGGCCAATTATGGGTGTCACCCCAGGGCCTTCCCGGGAAGGGGGGAGGAAGCATGGAGTGTACCTGCGGCTGAGCAGTTTGTAGAAGAAATGGAGGCCTTGCACCAACAACTCAAGATGAACTTGGATCAGGCCAAGGAAGTTTACAAAAGGCAGGCGGACAAGCACGGTAGGGAGGGGGAGGCCATACGGGTAGGAGACCAGGTGAGGTTGTCAACCCAAGAGTTACCCCAAAGGGAGGGTGCAAAAAGTTGCAGCCGAGGCGGCTGGGGCCTTTTGCACAGCAGGTGAACCCAGTGGCGTTCAAACCCAAGTTGCCAGACAGCATGAAGATACATCCGGTGTTCCATAGGTCACTACTCACACCGTACAGGGAAGGGCGAGAGTTTCCGGGGCGGGAGGGAGGAATCACCACCCACCCGAGGGTAGAGGAGAGGGAACACTGCAACCAAGCCACGGAAATCCTCGATTCAAGGTGGCGAGGTCGGCAGGTGGAGTACTTGGTAGCTTGGGAGGGAGACCCCAGGTCAGAAAACACGTGGGTTCCTGCTGAGTCAATCAATGACGGGTATCTGGTGGAAGAATTCCACAGTTTGTTCCCGGATAAGCCAAAAACACTAGCGAGATTCTGGGAGGAAGAATTTGGAACCACAGACGATGAAGGGGACTTTGTGGGTTTTCCTGCCTCCGAAGAGGAGGGAGGTGGGGTGTCAGAGGGAGAAGAATCAGACTGGGAGGCCCACTCTGCGGGGAGAGGTCGGAGCGGGTAGGAGGCTGGTTTTGAATCCTCAGAGGATGGTGACAGCTCCTTCAGGGGATTCCCCGCGTCGTCGGCCGAGGAAAGAGACGAGGTTGTATCGGAAAATCGCGCCGGGGTGGAGGGGGTCCTGGGGAGGAGGTGGATGTCAGGGAACTGCCATCGGAGCCAGAGGGAGAGGGAGGGCTCCAGAGGGATTCCAGAGAGCATCCCGGGAGGGAGAGAAGCAGCACATCTTCTGGGGAAGGAAATCAGCGTAACACCAGTGGAGAAGGGGGGAAGATGGGGGAATCGGCGAGGTGGCTCCAAGACTCTTCGCCGGGAACCAGTGGGGAGAGCACGGGTCCTCCGATGCCCACACCCTCGCTGCGCAGAAGGCTTCCGTGCAGGGAAGCTAGACGAAGACTAAGCGTCAAAGAGCTTCTTTGCTGGAAGAAGTTCTAGAAACGCCCACTAATGGATTCTGCCAGCGATTGAGACAGTCACGGGCGCGTGGCTGTCCAGACAGAAAGGGTTCATTCAGGCAACCAGCCAAGGGTGGTGTTGATTTACACACAAGCAACCCCTAGAACCATTACAGGGAGGTATGAACATATGGGAAGTGGGTAGTTCATACTGGGAGGCATACCTTGCCGCATGACTCTGGCATGTTTATTTCAGCTGCCTGTGCCTGTTCTATATTCCAGCAGTGGTGGTTGTACAGAACAGTGAATGTGTGTTTCCACAAGCTATTTAATATCCCCTCTGAGCAGCTCATAAGCTCTTTCCTGCTTCACAATGATCCATCTGATAGTGGATGATGGTACTCCTGCACCTCACATGCTCTATAGTTATAAGTGTTTCAACCAAGTCAGATGGCTGTCCTTCTAGGAAGAGCATCAGTCAAAGGTCACTGCATTGTGTACTGAGATGGGGATCCTCTAGCAGGGTCACCAGCCCCTTGTAGTCCCAAAGTTCTTTTTTTTTGAGCTAAGCTGGAGATCTACTCCCTGAGCTGCTGCAGAAAACCATAGATCACCTGGGGTCCAAGTAACTTTGCCAGCCTCTGCTTTTCTGCACTACTCCCCACTATAACTGATCACTGCCCTTCCCTGTCACTGTTACTTCCCCTTCATTTTTAGCAGACCTTATTCTTTACAGCAAAGCTCTTGATCACAGGCTCCACTCCTTGTTTTGCCCTTGCACATTCCTTCGTTGCTCTCTGGCCCTACAAACCTCACCCTGATTTTTTGTTCCCGTCAGCCAGGCTGAATATCAGCTCCTCTTCCTGCACCCAATTGCTTGGCCTGAACTGCCTTTCAGGAAGTGACCTCAGCATACCCCTCCAACCTATATTTTCATCTTTTCCATCAATTTGAACACATGGTTTTTTTGGGGAAGGCCCTTCCCTGAAAAGGTCCAGGTCAGCCTGGCCCTCCAGATGTTCAGGACTACAACTCCCATCAGCCCCAGTTCAGTTCACCAGGTGGGACTTGTGGTCTAAAACATCTACAAGGCACCAGGTTGACAAAGGCTGCTCTAGGTCTATCATTCTCTCCCTAAGAAGGCTTGGCCCTGGTGAGAGATTGGCCCCTACAGTATGTGACACCCGAACTCTCTTGAAATCCATGGTAAATTAGTGGAGCCTTGAGATGCAATGCTTTATTTTTAGATGTCTCAAGGGAAGGTAGGTGATTTGCTTTATTCATCAGGAAATGCTGGCGGAATATAATTTATGTAGCGATGCATATCTGTGACTATTATTTAGATACAAGCCAGAATCACATAGGGAAAGGATATTATCATTATGCTTCTCACTCCAATATTGAATAACTAACTAACACTCATTTCCCTACAAATCTGTTTGTTGTTAACCTTCTCTAATTCTGATATAATTAGGTCACTTCATTCTCTCAGCTACTCTCCATATTTCCCTCTCCAAAAAAAGAATAATACAAACAGCAGGAGGTTTGTTGTTTTCCCACTTAGCAGCTCAACCAATCCGGTCCGCACATAACAAATTTATTTTAAACTCTGTGTTGCATTATTCTGCTTTCAAATTGTTTATTTTCTAAAGATGAATAGCCATTTAAGTGATTCTTTGGGTGAAAGAAGCTGGAAGTTCAAAGACATAGTTAACAGGCATGCAACAGCAAGGTTTTAACCTGTTATATATACAGTGATTGGTGTTATTTGGGATCTTAGTTGACAGTAGTAGTAGTAGTAGCTGTAAAAGTTGTAGCAGTAGCAGTTACAGACTATAAATAAATAATTTGGTAGTTATACATTTGATCTTTTCACTTGGAATTATTTTTTTCTGAATAGCAGTTGTTCACTACAGTCCCAAAGCTTTTGGAGAAAGCATTGCTTTTTGAAAAGGCAAATACATTTTGCAAACAAAATGTTATTTCCTGAGAAGTTTGTAAGTGAAGCTAATGGAGGAACTTGTATGTGACCCAGATTTTGGAGCATCACCACCTAACATTTATCAGTAGACTAAGCAATCAGAAAGTCATTTATACAAACACAAAAAACTTCAGAGTTTTCTTTGTGGCTTTTTGCACTTCATGTTTCCTCCAGCAGCTTATTGGGAGAGAAATGAGATCTAGGTATGGGCCAAATATTCAGCCAATATTCAGCAGGTGAACAAAATGTCCATTCTAGCTAAAGGTTCACAGATCACAGAGTCAAGAAATGGAAATGCCATGTACATGATGGGGATGCCAGAAGACCTTCCACTTCAGATCAGATCAATGTACAAGCCCCCTTTTCATATATTATATCATACACATTATAATTGCACAGCTCCATTTCTCCATTGTGTATAAGGTATTTTCAGTTCACTGACACTCAGTGTGTGAGAGGTGGACACTTGAAATAGATGTACCAAACAAGGCATGTGTACTAATTACAGTAATCAGAAGGGTTGGGCTAGATCACTGGTAGGCAGAAGGTGGATTAGGATCTACTAGTAGATCTCTTGATAATTTGCAGGGTTTCTGGCTCCCAACAAAAATGACTTTTCCCACCTCAGCTTGGCTGCTGAACTGAATAATGCTAACCAGGAGAGGAATTTTTCTGCGAGTTCACTTCAGTTCTGGTACTAAAAACAAATTCCTTAGCTCAGTCAGTCAGTCAGTCAGTCAGTCAGAAGGTGCTTAAAGGCACACTGTTCTTTAATTCCATTTTGACTGTGAGTCCTGGAAGACCTGCTCCCTGCTTTACAGGCCTTTCTCCCCCTGGCCTGGGAGCACAAAGCCCTGACTGACTCCAGCTACAAAAGCTAAGGCTGCTGGATGGGCTGGGATTTCTTTGTTTGGTTGAGGAGATTGGTGTTGTTGTTGCTGTTAGTATTTTATATCTTGGTTTTAGATCTTGTTGTGACTTGTATGGAAATTGTTCAATTTGGTTGTGTATTCTTTAAATGTTTTATTTGTTGTTTACGACTGCTTTTGTTATGTTGCAGTTTTGTATTTTTTCATTTTGTAAACTACCTTGAGCATGGTTTGAACTGTGGAAGGTGGCATACAAATGAAATTACCGTATTTTTCGCTCTATAAGACGCACCAGACCACAAGACGCACCTAGTTTTTGGAGGAGAAAAACAAGAAAAAAATATTCTGAATCTCAGAAGCCAGAACAGCAAGAGGGATCGCTGCGCAGTTAAAGCAGCAATCCTTCTTGCTATTCTGGCTTCTGGGATAGCTGCAGAGCCTGCATTCGCTCCATAAGACGCACACACATTTCCCCTTACTTTTTAGGAGTGAAAAAGTGAGTATTATAGAGCAAAAAATACGGTATGTATGCATGCATGCTGTTCTACTGTCTGTCTTTTGCCCCTGGCTCTGGTTGGGAGATATTAGGGTTCAAATATAAAACGAAGTAGTAGAACCAACAAGCCTGTTGTCTGCCCAACTGTGGATTAGAGACTTCATTAGCTAGCAGAAGCTCAGAGGGAGAATTTGATCCAATGGTTGGTATGAACTGTCTCCTACAGCAACATGCTTACAGCACAATCCTAAGCATGTCTACTCAGAAGTAAGTCCTGTTGAATTCAATGGGGCTTACTCCCACATATGTGAGACTTAGATGACAGCCTTAGTTCCAAAGGAGAGGAAGGGAAAGTTGCCAACAGAAGGAGATCTTGCCAGTTCTTTGGGGAAATGATCAAAGCCAATGGGATGCAAGTTATATAAAGCTGCAAGGACAATCCCACAGGAATGTATTTCAGTTTCCTGGAGGACAAGGTGCCAAAGAACTCATTAGGGGCAGGGAACTAGATTTCAACATGATGCGTAAATGAAAAGGAGAAAAAGCTCATTGACAAAGCAATCACTTTTCTTAGGGAGCCAGCTGCTTTTCACTACCAGCCAGTCCATGTTCTCCCACTCCAATTATTTAAGGCTATTTGCACTACAAAGGAATATTTGCTATGGGATTGCTAAAGAGAAGAATCACAGAGTGAGAGAAGAGGAGAAATATTGATACCGGCTCTCCAGCTAGCATTCCCTGTTCTCAGTCTTGTCTTCTTCCCTTCATATTTATGAGACCCATTGAAATCCCCAGAGAAATGCTGAATTGTGCGAAAATGGCAAAAGGGGCCAGTACGTTATTCCATCTGAGTTCAGGGTGTCCCAACAACTGCTCCTTCTATGTTTTTGAGTCCAGAGAATGATTCACTTTTGGCAGCGAAGTTCTCTGTGTGTACAAAATGGATGCCTTAAGAGCAACTCATCCTTGTAAATAAACAACTGCAATTACTGCTCAATTTTCCCAACTTGATAAAACCATGGGTGCTTTCCTACTGAAATCAATGGAACCCCAAAATATTTAACTTCAATTGAATCATGCACCACCAGGATCTATATTTTAGGACCTGGATATTATTAATATTTCTGGTTAATCAAGGGGAATAAATATTTGCTAAGCTACCAGTTTGTGTGTTTGCCAAGCTATGTTTTATGTAGTAAGATCTGAATCCATATCCTGGGACACAAAGCTCTGGATTGTCCTAATTTTTGTTAAATTAATTTCTCCTTCCTCTGTTTCTAACAGGCTAACATAAGTACATCACATTCTTAGAGGTGATCCTGGACAGATGTATCACAATTTCAAAACTAATTTTGTAATGCAGGGTGCCCATTTTGTGGAGTGTTATAGTCTTGGAAGTCTTTTGCAATGGACAAAATGGGCATTCAACATATGTAGGGAAGCTGGGGCACATACATCACCCCTGCACCGCCGGTGTCCTTGTCTTCACTACGTGAAGGAGATTTCTAAGCATGTTCAGCTGAATGTGCTCAGAAGGCTTCCTGTGACTGACAACATCACATTATAAGGGTTCCAGATTGTGGGCAGACTTCTAAATGCATTCAGCCAAACATGCTTGAAAGCCCCCTCTAAATCTTCCTACTGTGGACTGTTGGGGGTGGATCAAGTGAGGGTGTTGTGGGCAGCGTAGCGCATGCCCTCTATGCACTTCCTGGCTTGATACATTAGTTGAATGCCTGGACAGGTTACTCTGGACTGAGCTTTAATACAGAAATCATCATTTGCAGTCCATGTTATCGGGTAAAAGCAAAAGGAGTTTTGGCTCCTGGCTTTATGTTACATTACCTTTCTATGGACAGCATCATGCACAGAGACTCAGTGAGCAAGCTAGTGGGTGATTCACCCTCATTACTTTTTCTTTTGGTGCTCTGACAGTGATGTATTTGGATCAATTAAAAGATTCATCTTGCAAAATGGGATCTTAGTTTCCTACTGATTTTGCATTTTTCCATTTGGCAGAAGCCAAGATCAATAATTGACTGTGTTTCTAGGCTTGACAAATGTTTACGTCTGTGGCAGTGCAACTGGATCCCTTCGGCTTTTCCATCCCTCTCGCTTCCCGAAAAGGATAGATACATCACTGTGATCAGAAACTTCTACTGCTACCGATACCTCTTTATTTAGAACCCCGTGTGCTGGGAAAAATAAGACAGCTAGGCTTTAAGACCAAAATAGCTGTGTGACACAATGGTCCGTGTCCCTTTCCCCCTTTTCCTGTAAAAGAAAAACAGCCTTTGGGAGACTACATATAGAAATGAAAAAGTGGCGGGGAGTTGTTTCTTAATCCTTTCTCCTACTGCTATTCATCTGCTAAAAATGAACCCCCAACTCATTTTTCTCCCTGTGAGGATCTTTCCCCACATTGGTGAAGAAGCAGCTGGAGTGAGGCAATACTGAGCAACAATTGGCAGGAAGAAGAAGGGGTTAGCAGGCCCTCCTCCATGGCACTTCTACTCCCAGTAGCATCTTTCCGACCCGGCTTTTCATTAGGGGGGGGGGGAGCAGGTAACTCTAGGCTCATCCAGACTTCCTTTGGCACCACACTTTCCAGGTCCGTGCTTTGCAACCCTACAGAAGTTTGTTCAGAAGTATGTCCATTTGATTTTATAGAATTGTAGAATTGCAGAGTTGGAAGGGACCACTAGGATCAACCCCCTGCAATGCAAGAATCTTTTGCCCAATGTGGGGCTGGAACCCACAACCCTGAGATTAATAGTCACAGGCTCTACCAGCTGAGTTACTATGCACAGGATTGAATTCATCAGGAAAGGTCCCAATTTAAGGTGTTAGTATTCGCATCAGGGACCCTTCCAACTCTACAATTGTATGATTCTATGATTCTATAGAAAGCTCTGATTGGCTTGGGACCCAATTACCTGAAAGAGTGCAATCCCCAGTACCAGCTGTCTCAGTCCCTATGACTGGCAGGTGTGGTCTTGCTGGCACTGCTGCTACTGGGACTGCCCAGTGGCGCTGACCCATTGCAGGGCCTTTTCAGTGGTGGTTCCCCAGTTGTGGAATGCCTTCCCAAGGGAGATACACCTGTCACCATAATTATTAACTTTCAGGAGGATTTGAAAACATTCCTGTTTACCCAGGCATTTGGTGGCTGAAGTATACGGATCCTGGCAACGGATCATTGGATGGAATAATGTTTTGAATTGCTTCTAGAACATTTTTAACTGCAGCTGCTTTCAGATGGTTTCAATTGTAATTGTTTATTGAACATTGTAACTATTTTAGAAAGTTTTTGCTTTGGTTTTTTATTGTCAAATTGCACATTTTCTGTTTGCTGCCCTAGGCTCCTTCAGGAGAAAAGGTGGGATATAAATTCAGTAATAAATGTGTGCCAACTGTTTTAAAAACTTGTTCCAACTAACAGGCTGCTTTTCCTTTCCTTTTCTTTTTTTAGCTTGTCTGGATTTCACTTTGCACTCTGCACATGGTGGGTGACATGTTGTCTGAACTGATTCCTATGAGCAGAAAGAGCAACGTGATACCCCCTCCACTCCAACTATATTAGACTTTATTTTTACAGTGGCATTTTGCACTTCCTGCAGCTTCTGTGGTTTAGCCCTGGTGCCTTTATCCTGGTCTTCTAGGAGCATTAAATTGCCACCCTTCTGAACTCCCAGGGCAGCCTTTGACCCTTACCCTGAGGCGGCTTTAACAGCCCAGCCAGCAATAACCTGACATAGTCAACGTTAACAATGGTAGCAACAAAGGAGGATTAGCATAGAAAAACAATTGCATTTAGAAAGAATGGGGAAATATGCACAGAACTGTCACTCGCTTTAAAACACAGGAATGCCATTTACTGCCCATTGAGCCTGGCTGTCATCTGAGTTACTATAAAGTTAGGAGAGGACAACATGCTTATAGAGAGAGAGTGAAAGCTCCGCGTTTTTTCTTTTCTTTTCTTTCTTTAATGTGATTTGTTGAACAACACTCGCGGGGAGTTTTCTTGCCCCAGCAGAAGGAAATGTTATTACACATGAACCTTTCAGCAAGCCAGGCAGAAGGACATGCGTGTGGATTAGATGCCAGGAGTTTGGCTGCCAGAGAAAGACGTTATTGTTGTGACTTTCTCCTCCGCCCCTCGCTTGCTCCCACCCACCCCTCTCCGAGAGAATCTCTGAGGAACGGAACCGGAGAAAACACACACGGCTTGCAGAAGGGTCATTTGCATCCGAACCGGACTGCAGTGAGGAGGGAGAGGAAGAGGGGGAGGAAGAGTCCTGGAAGTTAAAACACACACAGGCAGGAGGAAGGTCAGGTGGAAACAGGTAAGCCCTGGGCAGGTGCCCTCTATCTGGGGATGGCCTACCCTAAACAAGAGAAAGGAGGGACTTCTTTCTTAACCTGAGTCAGGTGGGACTTTCCCCTGTCTTATGGATCAACAGGTATTTTCTGTCTGGGTCTTCAAAGGCTGCTTTTTGTTTCAGTTGTTCATGCAAAAGTTCGGTCAAACAAACAAAGGAAAAGTGAAGTAAAGAGGTGGTTAAAAATGCTGAGACTGTTTCCATGGCAGCAAAACTTGGGGAACCCCCTTCTTTTCCTCATATGCTGCACACATCCACATACATCTGGTATGTTTATAGCCTTTGCCAAAGCAAGTTGAGTGTTTCAGAAGTCTCACTATCTGTAAGCTTGATTCATAATCAGAATTTTGTAAGGTATGGGGAGATGGGAGGTGAGTTTTATTTTCAGAAAGGAATATTAGGTTGTGGTTTCATTTTTTCCTTCTAAGTGGCTTCCGTTAATTCTGCTTGCACCGCATGTGCAATTTGTAAACGGTTTTGGATAGAAAGGAGTTAAGAGCCCCTAATTAGTTGAATAAAGCAGATTCAATTCCTCTTCGCACTCTGGTAGCTGAGAAAATCGTACGATGTTTATTTTTTCCTTGAGGGAATGAATACAAATTCTTGGCATTTCTGAGAATTTAGGGCTGCTTTCTGTTTTGTCACAAAGAAGTGAATTTCGGAAGACAGACTCATTCTCCCACACTCAAAGACTCCTGTGGCACAGTGGGTCAGTGCATCTGGCTGTTAACCAGAAGGTTGGTGGTTTGAGCCCACTCAGGAACAACTGTGGGCAGAATTCCTGCATTTCAAGGGGGTTGGACTAGATGACCCTCAGGGTCCCTTCCAATTCTAGAATTCTTTGATTCTATGACTTAGTCCCTAGTTCAATTCCATAAAAGTTTCAATACCTAAAGAGAAGAACACTTTAAAATGACTGATGTGATTTAAGAGACACTAACTGCAATCCCATAGACACTGATTTAGGAGTAAGTCCCATTGAACTCAATGGGATTTATGCTGAGTAGGCATATATAGGATTGTGCCATAAGGCTTTAGTCCTATATATGCACTTATGAAAGAGTAAGCCCCTTTGGGCAGAGTGGGTCTTCTTCTGAGGAAGCATGCGTAGGTTTGCTCTGGTACACACCAGTATTTACAAACCACATTTACTTGGAACAATGTCCCATTGGTTTCAATAGGTTTTTCTTCCAAGTGGGTGTATGTAATCTCTAATAAGGTTACTTGTAGCACCATCCTATATTTGACTACTCACAAGTAACTCCCACATTTTCCAAGGTAAATGGATATAGGTTTGCAGCATGAGTGTTAAGATTACCATATTCAGTTTCATATATATATTTATATACTGCATTAATGTTTCCCCAGGAAGCAACACACACCCCTGGTTCCCAAACACAGATACATGGTTGTTGTTTTTTTAGATGATTAGTTCAGTCAAAGAAATCTATCTAGCAGCCCATTTCAGTTGCTTACGCTTCCATAGATTTTGAGACAAATTCCTAACTATCTGTTCTCGTGGAGATGTGGGAGTCAGAATAGCTACTCCTGGCTTATTGAATATATAAGTTAGAACCATTCTTTGACTAAATAGGTTTGCAGGTAACTGGGACATGGGCTGCATACACCCCACACATTTAAAGCACATACCCCCTACCTGTAAAGAATATCCAGAACTGTAGTTTACCCTTCAGAGCACTGCAATTCCCAGCACCCTCAACAAGCTACAGTTTCCAGGATTCTTTGTGTGTATGAGGCAGGGGTGCTTTGAATGTGTGGTGTGTATGCAATCCATCTTGCTGAGCCTCGGAGATTTGCTTAGGAACTTCAGCAGCCAGTCCACATTTATCCAGCATTTACCCACGGAAGAAAAGCTCACTAAAGCAGGATTTGGGGGCACTCTTCGCAATGCCACTTTCTTAGCCAGTAGCACCTCCATTCCTGGTGGGTTTAGGAAGTCATGTGCCTGCTGGGGGAAGGGCTATTTTCATGCAGGATGTGTACTGCGCACACATGCGCACGCGTGCACACACACACACACACACACACACACAGTCTTTCCCTCTTGGAACAGAATCCAACTCATGTGATTTTTACCAGAGATTAGATGTTCAGAAGAGGAGGTTGGGAGCCTTCTCCTCCACTATAAGGGGGGGGGGGAATAGATGAGGCTGATATAGGAGCAGAACTTAAGCAATCAGGAAAGGGGCTTGGAATTGAACGGGCACCTCGCCTCTGGGGGAGAAGGGAGCTTTCAAGCAGCCGGGCTGAATTACCATCAATGCAAGCAAATCAGAAGTGCAGGATTTGGACTGCACTTTTGTTAGCTCTTTGGAAAGTCTTCCCTGTTCCTTGTGACTGGCAAAGAGCAACTGGAAAGAACTGGAGGTTCCAGGGAGATCTGAGGTTGCAAACATCAACAGCAAGCACGAAGGCACAATACAGGGAAGGCAAAAGTATCACCAGTAGCTGGTGTTACTAACCATACTGGTTAAGGGTGTGAACTGTGATCTGGGATGCCCATGTTCCAGATCTCATCCCAGCTACATCAGGCAGCTGTTATTTAGGGGGCTGGGCAACCAGTTCTAGCACTGCCAGTGCCTGAAATGAATAAATGGAGTATCATTATAGAGTTGGAAGGGACCCTGAGGATCATCTAGTCCAACTCCCTGGAATGCAGGCACATGTAGCCGTGTTAAGAGGATCTGCTTTGTATGCAGAAGGTCCCAGGTTCAGTTCCCAGCATCCCAGTAGGGCTGGGAGAGATCCCTGGAGAGCCACTGCCAGTCAGTGTGAATCACGTCAACATAATGCCCTCTGGATGTTGTTGAACTCCAACTCCCATCAGCCCCAACCAGCATGGTCAGTGGTTAGGAATGATGGGAGCTGTAGTCCAATAATGACTACCCTTGGTGTAGATACTGAGCATGATGGACTAAAGATCAGACTTGGTATGAAGCTGTTTCTGATGTTCCTGTCCAAGCTGCTTCAACCAAGAAGTTGGTGAAGACTAGGGCAGGATCTGTGGAGTCTGTATTCAGCAATGAGTTGCTGGGAATATTATCCGGGCCAAAGGGACCTGTGTTTTTTCAGGAGACTCCCTGCACTCCCAAGTTGTGTGCGCTACAGTGCCAGCCCACGTGGGAAGGAAATTCCCATCCCAAGACATGTCCTCTGGGCAGGCCTGTTGCAAAGACTGGGAGGCACAGCCTGTGCTGTTCGCTTGATTTTTTCTCATTTTATGCTGTGCAGTTGAATGGGGGAAAGACAAAGGAGAGGCATTTCACCGTATTTTTGCACTCCGTCTGGGAATTGTATATACACCAAATAAATGCATGATGTTTGCATTTTATTGTGCTGCTTTTGAAATGTGGAGTCGGGCAGATGGAAACATAAAATGAGCCCTAAGGGATGTAAAAGAGTGCAGGCATTTAGCAATGGGGTTTTTCTTTTTCTGTGTTGCAATATCACAGGAATTATCCAGCCAGTTGATTCCAGATGCTTTCTGTATGAGGCACACCCCATCTGCATGCAGGCGCAGAAAGCCTTCCCTGCAGACAAATGGCTGGGGTGGTCGAGGCTCCCTCCTTTAACCAGCCCACAAATAATTTGGAATGGTTAATGGTATGATGGCTCCAGCCCAATGCAAACACTCTCTTGCCTGGCTTTTCAGTCATTCCAGAGTCTGCGGAGAGAGATGGTCTGCAGCTTCACCTCTCTGGTCTTCAATGTCTTTTGGAGACAGCAGAAGAAAAGACTATTTTACTGAGGGTAAAGTTTTCTGTTTTAAGTTCAGGTACACCCAGCTTGGACTTCGTTGCAGCTTCCAAGAAGCAGAGAGAACCAACATTTCATTCTGATAGGGATAGGGATAGGAAAGCTACCCAAAATATCCACAGTTGTCTCAATGGAATGGAAATTGATTATACACATTCGACAAGCATATGTGAATCTTCATGCTTTACTTAGGCTTTACAGCATGCTTGGTTTGTGCTTGGGTTTAATTTTTTCATACAGAGTTTGAATGTTTTTGTCACGGACTGGAAAAGAAGGATAATGACTCATATAAACACTGGAAAGAGAAAGAGGTATGAACAGAGAGTCAAGGCCTGAATGTTATGGCAAAAGTTCAGAATCCATGTTGTCTGAGTGAAGAGCTCCAGTTCCTGACCACTGGAAGTCCTAGCCAGACTGCACTCTGACTTCTAAGGACCAAAGTACATATGACAGCAACAGATCCATGTGCTTCTATCTGGTTGTTTTCCAGTTACAGTGGTACCTCGGAAGTTGAATGGAATCTGTTCCAGAAGTCTGTTCAACTTCCAAAACATTCAGAAACCAAGGCACAGCTTCTGATTGGCTGCAGGAAGCTCCTGCAGCCAATAGGAAGCCGCGGTGGACGTTTGGGTTCCAAAGAACGTTTGCAAACCGGAACACTCACTTTCAGGTGTGCGGCATTTGGGAGCCAAAACATTCAAATTGCAAGGTGTTTGCCAACCAAGGTACGACTGTATATATAAAGTGGGGTTGGGGTTGCAATTTAGGGGGTGGGTAGATGCTGAGGCTCAGAGGGGCAGTAGCTCAGTGGTGCACCTCATACTGTGCATTCACAAAGTCCCATGTTCAATCCCTGGTATCTCCAGATAGGACTAGGAAGAACTGAGTGTGAAACTCTCAGAGTAGACAGTACTGAGGAATAATGGTCTGACTCACTAGTCCCTTCTGCATTATACACTTAAAGCAGTATCAGACCACTTTAAACAGTCATGGCTTTCTCCAAAGAATTTTGGAAAGTGTAGCTTCTAATGGCTGCTGAAAGGTGTTAGGAAATCTCTATTCCCCTCACAGAGCTACAATTCCCAGAGTCCTCTGGGGAAATGGATTGACTGATAAACCACTCAAAAAATGTAGCCATGCATGTGTGGTGGTGGGGAATAGGGGCCTCCTAATGACTCTAAGCATCTTTAACAAACTGCAATCCCCAGGATTCTTTAGGGGAAGCCATGACTGTTTAAAGTGTCCCGGTCAAGGGAAGTCATAGTACTGCTCTATTCTGCCTTGGTCAGACAACACCTGGAGTACTGTGTCCAGTTCTGAGTACCACAGTTTAAGAAGTATAGGGACAAGTTGGAATGTGTGCAGAGGAGAATGACCAAGAGTCTGGAAACCCTATGAGGAATGGGTGAGGGAGTTGGGTATGCTTAGCCTGGGAAAGAGGAGAGTTATAGGAGGTATGATAGCCAACTTCAAATATCTAAAGGGCTATCACATGGAAGATGGAGCAAGCTTGTTTTCTCCTGCTCTGGAGGGCAGTACCCGAACCAATGGCTTCAAGTTACAAGAGAGGACTAAACATCAGGAAGAACTTTCTTTCATTAAGAGATGTTTGACAGTGGAACATACTCCTTTGGGAGATTATGGACCCTCCTTGCTTGGAGGTTTTTAAGCAGAGGTGGGATGGGCATCTGCCATGGATGCTTCAGTTGAGCTTCCTGCATTGCAGGGGGTTGGATGAGATAACCTTTCCAACTCTACAGTTCTAATGGTGGCTCTTACCTGTGGCAAGTAATTACTTATAGCTGATGCCCTGGCACCAAAATATTCCATTTTTTTGGATAAGTAGAAGTGAAGCAGTTTTATGTGTTTGTGTTGACCTGCCCCATGTCTTTTACCATGGAGCCTGTTCCACAGCCACCTTTCTGCCAGCTAGGCTCATTTACATTATTGGATGCTGGCTTTGGCTGTCTCTCACCTTCCTCTGATGTAGCACAGACACAACTGGGAAAGGCCCTTGACCCGCTCAGCGTGCACATCTCATATTCTAGCAGCTATTGTGTGTGCAGATGCATAGCTCTGTTCAGGGGACACATGCTTGCCCACCACAGCAGTGTATATTTGAGTGGGCAGCAAGTGGCAACACAGTGTTGGAGGACAGAAGAGTGTGTGTTACACGGCTTGCTGCCCTCAGGTGTGGCGGAGGACGCTGTCCTGTTGCCAGTGCTGAAATTAAGATTCATCTGCCAGTCTGGTTGGCTTCTTTATGTGGGGTGCATGTGTGCCATCCTATCCTTTGCCTCAGACAGCAAAATGCCTTTGGAGTAGGTAGGCCTCAGGCTGAGTAAGCACTATACATTTAAAGGACATTCCAAGCACATTTTCCCTCTCAGGGAATTATGGGCACTGTATTTTGTTAAGCGTTGCTGGTATTTGTAACTCTGTGAGGGGTAAACTATGCAGAATTCTTTAAGGGGGGGGATGTGCTTGGAATGTGCTTCAAGGATTTAGGTCTACACTTCTACTTGCCCTGTGCCTAGAAAGCATGGGTTCAAGCAGTTTTCCAGTCCGAGTGGTTTGGCTTTTGCCCTGTGGCTTCCCCAGGAAAACCCACTCTTCTGCGCTAAATCAGAACAAAGCAAAGCAAAGTGTGGATTAGTCCTTTGACTATTCACAGCCTCCACTAAATCGAAGACAATGCAGCAGGAGGTTTTTGCTCACTCCTTACAGGCAAAGGTGTACATATAAAGGGCCATCATATTCTATTATGACACAAGAATGCCCCCTGGAAAGTCAAAAGCAGCAACCGTACTTGAATTATAAGGAAGGCAGGACAGAGCCTGGTGGACAACAACAGCCTCCTTGTCTTTTGTGGCGGCCCTGTGAAAGCCCTTGTTTTTAAATATTGATCACTCCATATTGAATTGTTTTTGGAGTAATCAAACAACAGCTTCCCTGGCACGTTGCAAGTGTCCTAAATTCACTTGCCTCAGCAAATTTGCGTGAGTGTCTAGTCTGGCAAGAAAGAAAGGAGTTTCTGCCAATTCACCTTCTCACTATCTTCTCTTCTGATGTTTGAGAATCTGTCAGTTGCTCAAACCCCAATGTTAAAAGTTGACATGCAAAACATATTAGTGTTCTTCATCCTACACCACACCTATGAGACAGTTTCTATAGGCCAAACCTTGGGAAATAGCTACACCCATTGGCTGGAGGGGAAAGCCCAGTCCTCCTCAGTTGTAGTAAGTTCACTCATCTCCCTTAGCCCTTCTGCACTGTATACACACAGTTCAAAAGGAGAGTATCTCTGCCTACAAACTGTCAGTCTTTTGGACTTCCAAGGAGCTTTCCCTCACACTAGGCTTGCCATACATCAGGAAAATTTCTGACATGTCCTGGTTTTTGGGTGTAAAAATGGTGTCAGGAGGGAATTTTGCCGAAGTGGCAAAATGTCAGAAAAAACTGGGTGTATGGCAACACGATGGAAAAAGCAGCGGAAACAGCTCTGAAAGCTTGAAATTACAGGTTTCAGGATTTTTCCTTTTTGAAATATGGCAACCCTACCTCACATCTAACATGGTGAGTTCATCTGCCAGATTGCTACATGTATGGCAAGAGAAATTATTCTTTTGCCATCTCTTGTGTTGTGCATTTTTGCCTCAACCAGTCTTGCTCACTTCAATTCACATCTGGTATCTTAACTAAAATAAAACATTTTCAGTCAGATATTCTGGAGTCTGCCGAATGGATCAGCTCAGGAGTTTTGCCCCTTGCATGTCTCACCTGCTTGGTTCAAGAGAAAAATAATTTGAACAACTGCCTCTTGAAGCCCTGTCTTTCTAGCTGTTACTCATTAGCCAACATGGTTCCCTCATCCCTGACCATAGGCCATGCTGCCTTAGGTTGTGTGAGTTGGCAACATGTTGGTGGCCCCTGCATTGCCCTATAGCACACCTATGTCCAGTCAACCATAGAAAAATATATTCCAGTTAATTGGAGAGAAAAGTTCTGTCTCCACTAATGCAGAGATTGGGATTGGGACTTGGGTCAAAGGCAGGGCAGATATGCTACAGCCCCCTAGGTGATTGCTTTTAGAAATCTACGTGGAAGCCAATAATTAATTAAATTTTGGGAAGTCAGGGAGGGTGTCTTGTGGATTTCATTAAGTGCCTCACTACATATTCCCCCCTATGATCTAAGAACTTGTTGAAAACTGCCACAAGAAGGAGAGAGTTTGTATCTTTAACTTTCACAGTGACCTGTATACATTGGTTGGAGGACACGCTGGGGTCACATTCTGACTCTCTCAACACACACACAAAATAGGTCAAAGTGTTGTTGACATTTTCCCTACACAGCTCGCTTCTCCTTGCATGTTTTTAAAAATAGGGACTTAGGGTGACGCTGAGTGCAGAATCTAACTAAAATGATTTAAGAACCTATTTGAATATTTAGGCCACTTTCGATTAAATTTATATTTTTGGGTGTAAGCCAAATTCCTAAGTATTTTATTTTCTTAACCACTTTAATTCCAAATTGTCTCTCTAATCTTTCCGTCGCATCGTTTCTCAGGTTCTTCGTTAACATTTTTGTTTTGGTTTTGTTCAACTTGAAGCCCGATAATTTACCGTATTCCTCCATGATCTCCAATACTTTGCCCACGCTTTCCTGCGGCTCTTCTAGGGATAACATCAGGTCGTCAGCGTAAGCTTTTAATTTAAACTCCTTAAATCCTATTTTGATCCCTTTTATCTCTGTTTTGGACCTAATTTTATTCGCCAGGACTTCCAAGGCCAGAATGAATAGAAGCGGGGAGAGGGGGCATCCTTGCCTTGTTCCTTTCTCTATTTTGAATTTATTCGTAAAATTGTTGTTTATTATCAATTTAGCATGCTGGTTTGAATATATTGCCTGTATTCCTTTTAAGAATTCACCTTCAATCCCTGCCTTTTCCATCGATTTTAGTAAAAACCACCAGGAAACGTTATCGAACGCTTTTTCTGCGTCTATGAAAATCAGGGACGCCGGAATATTATTGTTAATCTCCAAATATTCAATTAGGTTAATGACGTGCCTCACATTATCTTTCATGAATCTGTTTGGGAGGAAACCCGCTTGATCCTTGTGAATTATCCTTATTAAACATTTCTTCAGTCTATTCGCCATGATGTCCGCATATATTTTGTAGTCATTGTTTAATAACGATATTGGCCTGTAATTTTTCATGTTCGAATTATCCGTATCTGGTTTCGGGATTAGTGTTATAAAGGCTTCTCTCCACGTCTCAGGAATTTTCCCTCCTCTTAAAATATTGTTCATGGTGTCACAGAGTACTTGTGCTAATTGGCTTCCCAACACTTTGTAATATTTGGCCGATAGCCCATCCGGGCCTGGTGCCTTCCCTAATTTCAATTTTTTTATCGCATTTTCAATCTCCTCCATATTTATAGGTCTATTTAATTGGGTTCTTTCTTCTTCTGTGACAGTTTTTCCTATGCAGTTCTCTAAATATTTTTCTATTTGGGCTGGGTCTTCTTCTCCTTTCTTATATAATTCCTCATAAAAATTAAGGAAATTTTTTTGTATTTTTTTTGGGTCGGTTATTGATTCTTCTTCTACCATTATTTTATTTATCACATTCTGCTTCTGTCTTTTCTTCTGTCTTAATCGAAGATAATTATACACCAACATGGAACAAAGTGAAAAAGGACCTGGATGTTTGGAACAGGGTGAATCTCTCGTGGTTGGGCAGGATGGAAGCAATAAAAATGAACATACTCCCTAGGATGCTATTCTTATTTCAAAATATACCTGTCATCAGAGGGTCTAAAATATTTAAGGATTGGCAGAAGATACTTTCAAGATTCATATGGCAGGGAAGAAGGCCAAGGATTAGATTTAAACTACTAACAGACCGTAAGGAGAGAGGAGGACTGGCAATACCTGACCTAAAATTATATTACGAAGCGGCCTGTCTTTGCTGGGTCAAAGATTGGATAACCTTAGAAGATACGGACTTATTAGATCTGGAAGGGGCCGATAATAGATTCAGTTGGCATGCCTACCTCTGGTTAAATAAAGAAAAAGTACACAAAAGGTTTTCGAGCCATATCATAAGAGGACCCTTGTATGAAGTCTGGGAAAAAAATAAGAAATTGTTGGAACAAAGAGTACCCTGGTGGCTGTCCCCAACAGATTTGTTATCAATCAAAAAAACAAACATGGAAGTACAAAAACTGACATATGAAGACCTATTAGTGAGATCCCAAGACAGCTGGAAACTAAGACCATATGAAGAACTAAGGGAGAGGTTGTCGGGTTGGATACAGTATCACCAAATTAATGCAATATGGACAGAAGATAAAAAATTAGGAATGAATGAAAAGAAGTCCAAATTCCAGATTGAAGTAGTCGAAAGTAAATCGAAGATACTATCCAAGATGTACAACATACTACTGGAATGGGAAACCAAAGATGAAAAAATCAAACAAGTTATGGTCAAATGGGCAAAAGATCTGGGACATGATATAGAATATGAAAAATGGTCAAAGCTATGGAGAGAGGGATTAAAATTCACGGCAAGCGCTGCAATCAGGGAAAACTTAGAAAAAATGATATACAGATGGTACCTCACACCAGAAAAATTGAATAGAATGTATAAGACCACAGACAAGGCTTGCTGGAAATGCAGGACAAAAGAAGGTAATTTCATACATATGTGGTGGACTTGTGAGGAAATTAAAAAATTTTGGGATCAGATATACAATGAGTTAAAAAAGATATTTAGATATACATTTCCCAAGAACCCAGAGGCCTTTCTATTAGGGATGGTCGGGAAAGAAATTCAAGAAAAAGATAAAATTCTATTCCAATATTCAACAGCAGCGGCCAGAATGCTAATTGCTCAAAATTGGAAAAGCACAAATCTTCCAACGGTGAGGGACTGGCAATTAAAACTACATGACTTTATTGAATTAGCAAGATTGACACAAAAAATCAGAAATCACAAAAATACAAAGTTAAAAGAAGACTGGAGTAAATTTATGGCCTATTTTGAAGGTAATTTTAAAAACTTACCAAATACAGCAGGTCTGTTGTAAAACTCCCGATGTGCAAATCCAAAACAAAAACCAGCGGTAAAAAGATAACTACTGAAAGTGGAAACCCGAAATCAGTAGGGAAGGAAGTCGACAGTTTTTATGTCTTTATGTTGTAGTTTTTTGTCTTTCTTCTTTTCTCTTTTGTCTGATTCTTTATTTCTCTTTTTCTTTCTTTTTTTTTATTTTCTTTCATAGTACTTAAGTGTCGTGATTTTTTGCTGAATGTTTTGTTTTTTTCTTTTGTGTGCATAAAAGAAATTTAATAAAAATTATTTAAAAAAAAATATGAATATTTAGGCCACTTTCAGAATTTGAACAAATCAGACATGTCCAGGTCATACACACCAGCATCTTCTGAGAAACTTTAGAAGTTAGCTACTTTTCATAACAGACAAATACATCAAGCTAGCCATATAATTTTCAGTTAAAATTATATCCCATAGAGTTAGACCACAGATTGCCCCCTTCTTTGTGAACTGAGGGTCACTGTTTTCCAGACAGGGGGCTGGAAAGGTATGTTGCTGCACAAACAGACCTCAGGTTCAATCACATATGGTACATGTTACATACAAAACCAAAAAAAATAAAAAAATACTAAAGGTAGACTATCTGTTTCTTACAGCATTCCTTTTTATGCTTTTATTAAAAGATTTTCTTGGGCAACCAAAGTACATACAACACCTCTGTTTTCAAATCACAGAGTCCTTCCTACAGGTTGGTTACATTCAGTGTGAGACATTCTCTTTTTTAAGGCTCAAAGTTGTGGCCAGAGTTCTTGTTACACCTCTATAACATGCACAGTACAATCAACAAGGCCAAATAAAGTTGCCTTGGGGGATGGATTCAGCCCAGGCTATCTCTGATTTAAACAGTGGGATTTAAGTATGATTTTCGCTGGATTTTGCTTAAAATTTGCTTTGTAGTGTACTTAGTTTGTTTATTTGCGGCCCGCTCATTCTTAATTTCACCAACCGTCCTTTATAATTTGTGAGCTCAGCTCACAAATGTTATTTCAGGGTTGAGCTAGTAAATAAATGTGTATTATATTGTTGAAAGCCCAGCTACATAAATATAGAAATAAATGACACACTTACAGATTGCATCATCAGAAACTAAAAAGTTCTATGCTAATTCAAAGCAGATTGGCACTTCTTTTATGACTTTATAGGAAGCTCCTGAAATTCAGTGTTCACATTTTGCATGCATGGAGGTTTGTTCGCCTCCAGTGCCTCCAGATCTGAATTCATTTTTAGTTCTCCTTACAAGAAGCTGACATTAGTTCTTGTATCACAAAAAAGAAAATTTTGGGATAAAATCCAGAGGAGCAAAAGGAGGGGCGTTAGAGTGAAAAGGCTGTGTTCTTACTAGAGGGAACTAGACTTACAGAAAAGATCATTTTGCTGAAATAGTTTTCTGAGACATTCATTTTCTTCCCATAATTCATATGCTATGTCCCTGCTGAGTCCACCGTTTTGTGTTGGAGCTAATGATTCCAAGCCCCAACCCCATTAAGATGATGGGAAAAAGCAGGAACCAAAGAATTCTAGGTTTAAGATGAGACAGATGGCAGCAAATACAGGGGGAGGGGAGGAGGCACAGAATCTCTTTATGGAGAGCGTCTGTAACTTAGATGCCCAGGAATGTTTTGAGACAGCTCAGCCAAAATATGTGAAAGGCGGCCAGGCTTCCCACTAATCCGGTATGCCAACAGCCCTGTAGTGCATGTTCCTTCCCTTTGCCCAAGTATCTTCCTCAGACTCAGACAGACCTTGTGGTGTTGTGTGGATTTGAGGAGGGGGTGTCAGGTGGCAGTATTATTTGATGATGCAAATAGGGTGGCCACTTATGCACCACCAAAAAAATAAGAAATGCATCTCTGAGAAAGAAGGCAAAAGAGGACACAGAATTGCATAAACTTTCAATTTGCTGATTTATATTTTGTAGATGCAAATTTAGAAATAGATGTCTTTGTGCTCCTTTCCTACATCTGTTTATCATTGAACTGGACAGCAAAGAGAAGATCCTTCTAAACAGAGGATTGACAGCCTTTCAATAGAGGACATGTGTAAAGTAGGAGACATGTCCACTCTCTAAATGAAGACACTGCCAGGCCATCATATGTATGTAAGAGAGATTCCTAGAAAAGCATCTGCAATCACTGGAAAAAGCGTATGCAGGCCTGCTTACTGGCAGATCTCGCCATTTCCCAAAACATTTTCAGACCGATCTTTTTGACTTCTGACTCTGTCTACTGTTGGTCCTCAGTGTTTTCTTGTTAGCGTAACACTGTTGACATTTCCTCACCGCAGACCAATTGGGAACTTGACAGCCATACACCGCTGTTTGTTAATGGGGCAAGAGCTGTCTGATGGAGCCTGGCTGGTTGGCTGGCTGCATACATGATGTCAGTGGCAGCTGGACTCCTAGCTGTATGATGGACGGTTGATGAAATGAAACATGCTGAGGTTAGTAGACTGTAGAGAATCACAGCATAGGCGCAAAAGATTCCATTTTTTACAAACCACAAGCCATATTTGAATGTGGAAAGTCTAATTTTTAGAAGCTTCCAAATGTTTTTGACAATCTAAAACCATTGTCCACCAATTGCTAATGATGCTAACACTAAGTTGGTGAAGCACCTTAAATAGGGGGGAGATTAGGATAACCCACTGCATAAGAGGACGGGGCTCCTGAACCTTTGATTGTTATGTTAAAATGGCAATTCCTGCAGGGACAGTTTTTCTCACCTTTTTTGCTGTTCTGTGCAAGCCTGTGCACAGACACCTGATGTTGCTGGCCTATAACTCCCATCATGCCTGACCATTGGGCCATCCTGGCTGGGGCTAATGGGAGTTGGAGTCCAACACCACCTGGAGGTCACAGTTTCCCCATAAACATATAGTAGCCCTATCTTACTTTGCATGGGCAGTCAAAGCATTTATAAAGCCGCATACATGGGAAGGGGAGAATTGTACCAATTGCCCAACGTTGTATCTGACTATACGTGTTGGAACTCACATCTGCACAGGGGCCTTACACAGACAGGCCAATACACTATGACTATGTTTGTGTGATTTTTTACCCTTGAAAAATAAAGGGTAGGGATCCTGTGTTCAGAGCCTACATGACCATCCACATTAGGGTTCTATCAGTCCTGTTTACAATATGGGGATATGTTTGCAGAGATTTTTGAATTTTCATTAGTGAAGCATCTTTAATAATACCCAGGATGATCCCTTTTTAAAGCCAGTGCTTTTTTTCTTAAAAAAATGTTTAGGGGTACTCTCAATTTCCTACTCATATTGAAATACTGCCCCTCAATGAGGCTAAACTTAGATTCAAAAAATGTTTAGGGGGTATGCGTACCCCTGAGCCTCCCCCCCCCCCAGAAAAAGCACTGATTAAAGCATATTCAAGAGAAACTCATTCCATGGTGGGGCAGCAGTATCGGACATGCCTACTCTGCCCAGCCTCCATGCATTTGAGGAACAACTAGCTAGTTTATGATGGAATATAAACTATTTTAGCCATTTGCCAAGGCTTGGTGGCAGCTGATTCAGAATATACACAGATCCCAGATGCCCTGTCAGCTAATTATTTTTAATGTAGAACCACAGAGGGAATTTGACTTGATACACTGTTATTATTATGTCCCCAATTAATCATAGGTACAGTATTGTTTTCTTACTATGTCAGCATTGAATACCAGATTTGTCCATATATGGCCTCTAAATGTCTGCATGTGGTTTAACATCACCTTCTCTGCTTTAATTTAAGACCTGACAACTTTGCTAACAAGTTTTGAACATTATAGTGCTGGTATTATATTTGTAGAGCATCCTGGAAAAATACATAAAAATATATTTTATGTATTTTAAGATTATATTTAACCCCATTTTCCCAATTCTTCAGGCAGCTTACAAATCAGTAAAAGGCAAGAAAAATAAAACCCAATTAAAACTAAGCATACTATTAGCCACACTAAAGTGACAATAAAAACTAATTCAGCTGCAGCAAAGCCATAAGCAGCCCCAAAAGGAAAGCAGTTTGGCTCTTGGGACAGAACATTCCAAGACTGGGGACATGGGGGTCAGAGAGGTGATCAGTTTCTTCGGTGAACATGCTGCAAAAAAATACTGTTGTGGGAATGGACCACTAATGGACTCCATGTTTTATTGTTTCATATATTAATTGAAATATCTATATCCTGCCTTTCCAACTCACAATGAAAGCAGCGCCATAATTGAAGAACAATCACACTGTGACCTTAAAAAGCAACAAAAACAGTAGAGCAGCTGGTAACCAGCAGTATACTTTTCAGCGGTGAGATTTAGGAATGTGCCAAACTATAAGCATGCCAGAATAAAAAATGTGTTGGCCTGAAGCCCACAAAGAAAGGGAACAATGTGATCTTGTGGACTAGGGAGTTGTACAGCCCGGCTTTCATAATTCTCCTGTGTCTTCACCAAGATATTTATCTATTAATTTATTTTTGCTGGGTATGTTGTTTCCAAAGACAATTCAAGCCGTTGGTATTAAGCTATGAGTCTGTCATGGCTTCGGAACCAGGTACAGTACCTTAAGGACTGCTTTATGAGTACCAAGCTATATGGAAGTTAAGATCCTCTACTGAGTTCTTTCTCAGAGTGCCACTGCTGTTTGCAACAAAGGGGGTGAGTGCCCAGAGTGTATAATTCCCTCGTGGAGGAGTTTGTCTGGCTGTCTTTAAGACTGGCAGATGAAGGTGGGGGCAAGGGGTGCGCCCCACCCTGGGTGCCATCTGGGGGGTGTGACATCGCGTCTGCCCCCGCCCCCAGAAGCTCGGCGCTTGCCGCACACCACTGGGACACTCGCCACTTGCCGTGCACGTCCTGGAATGTGTACCGCTTGCCATGCACACCCCCCCCCCAGGGCAGCGCGCCATGCCCCCTGGGACGCATGCCAGCCACGCTCCCAGATGTATGCCACTCCCAGTGCCGGATATATATGAATGAATAGGAGCAGCCCACCCATGAGGCAAGGTGTCATGACCTCCTCAGACAGCAGGATCCACAGGGGCAGCTGATATGGCCTCCAAGGAATGCATCACTTGCTGATACTGTGGTGGCGACAGCAGCAGCAGCTGCAGCATGCTCCTTGGAGGTTGAATCTGCCACCTCCTCAGCTTCCTAATACCATGTCTCCTCCTAATGTCTCATCTACAGCAGACACATGGTGGATTGGAGACACTGCTAGTCTCCTCCCACACCTGTTCGAGATATAAATCTTTATTCCCCCTGATGTAGATCTTCACTCACTCCTTCTTCCTTGGCATGGAGGCTGAACATTTTGTGGTCTGCCTCAGGTACCAAAATGTCTTGAGCCAGTCCTGTATATGACTGTAAAATGAGCAGTTAAGGTGCACAACAACTGGCCCCTGTACATTAAGGTTACCAGATTTTTTTCAATGAATCCGGGGACACTTTTCAACTTCAATGGATTTTGTCAGGGGACTGATTTTGTAAATCCGGGGACTGTTCCCGGTAAACGGGGACGTCTGGTGACCTTATTGTACATACTCCCGAGGTTTCATGGGGAGTGTGCACATAATCTGTTCACGCTTTAGAAAATGTGCATATATTGATGTAATTATGTACATTTTCTGGTCATTATGCATAATCCCCAATTAGCCATTATCTGGGCTGTTTCTGCCCCACAGACTAATCTTATATGGTCTTCAACATATCCTCAGTCCAGTCTACTTTTCACCATTCTCAGCAGTTCTCCAGTCAGCTGAGCAGCGAAACAGGGATGGAAATGCAGGAAGAGGAAAGCTTAATATCTTCCCTGCTCCTTCCACCATATTGATAGAAATTGCTCCCCTATGCTGCTATTAAGCTCAGGAAAATGTTGAATAGCAGCATAGAATCATAGAATCATAGAATCATAGAGTTGGAAGAGACCACAAGGGCCATCGAGTCCAACCCCCTGCCAAGCAGGAAACACCATCAGAGCACTCCTGACATATGGTTGTCAAGCCTCTGCTTAAAGACCTCCAAAGTAGGAGACTCCACCACACTCCTTGGCAGCAAATTCCACTGTCGAACAGCTCTTACTGTCAGGAAGTTCTTCCTAATGTTTAGGTGGAATCTTCTTTCTTGTAGTTTGGATCCATTGCTCCATGTCCGCTTCTCTGGAGCAGCAGAAAACAACCTTTCTCCCTCCTCTATGTGACATCCTTTTATATATTTGAACATGGCTATCATATCACCCCTTAACCTCCTCTTCTCCAGGCTAAACATGCCCAGCTCCCTTAGCCGTTCCTCATAAGGCATCGTTTCCAGGCCTTTGACCATTTTGGTTGCCCTCCTCTGGACACGTTCCAGTTTGTCAGTGTCCTTCTTGAATTGTGGTGCCCAGAACTGGACACAGTACTCCAGGTGTGGTCTGACCAGAGCAGAATACAGTGGCACTATTACTTCCCTTGATCTAGATGCTATACTCCTATTGATGCAGCCCAGAATTGCATTGGCTTTTTTAGCTGCCGCGTCACACTGTTGGCTCATGTCAAGTTTGTGGTCAACCAAGACTCCTAGATCCTTTTCACATGTACTGCTCTCAAGCCAGGTGTCACCCATCTTGTATTTGTGCCTCTCATTTTTTTTTGCCCAAGTGTAATACTTTACATTTCTCCCTGTTAAAATTCATCTTGTTTGTTTTTGCCCAGTTCTCTAATCTGTCAAGATCGTTTTGAAGTGTGATCCTGTCCTCTGGGGTGTTAGCCACCCCTCCCAGTTTGGTGTCATCTGCATAGGGTCAGTAATCATTGGAATCACAGGGGAGGGAAAAGTTAACTAGTTGAGAAAGGGTTGCCATGCAAAGAAAAAAGAGCTGGGAGAGAAAGAATGTGAAGAACCAGAATTCTCATGGGAAGGAAAGTGGAGGCAACACCGAATTCTCTGAGGAATCAACAGAAGCTGCTGCCAAGTAATAGGAATTGTTAATATTGATTCTGCTAAGCAGGGATGCTTTCACAAGAGCACTTGAAAAAATAATCTTGCACTAAGTGTGATTGCCCCCTGAAAGAGAAAGCAGCTCATCATTGTGAACTCTTCTGTGGCATGAGCCTGTAACCTTTTTCATGTAATAGTTTCTCAGTACTAGTTATGGGGAAACTGTGGCCCTCCAGATGCTGCTGGCCACCAGTTCCCATCAACCCCAGCCATACATGGCCAATAGTCAGAAATGATGGCAGTAGAAGTTCAACAATAGCTGGAGGACCACTGTTTCCCCACCCCTGATGCAGGAGAAGATGGTCCTTCAAGTAACCTAATCCCAGGCTATTTGGTTTATTGATTTAAAGGTACTAACAAGCACTTTGAACTGGGTTCAGAAATGAACTGCTGGCCGGTGCAGATGGAATAGCAATGGAGTCAAATGGAGGATGTGACTGTGTTCTGCACTGATTGCTTGTTTGCTTCAGAGACGAATCCACTGCAGGGACCTATAACAAAGCTCCAGTGGCCTCATTTGTCTTGCAAAAATGCCATGAAAAGGTGGTGGTGGCTAACACACCACCAGGTGTGGAAATGCGGCTGTCTGAGAGGTTTTGCAGGGGTGGGGAGGAAGCAATTGTCAAGGGAATATTTCTAACAGCTCCCTTCCCTTTTATTCCTTATCCTATTCTTTGAAAAGGAAAAGGCATTGTCCAAGCCTGGCTATTCGTAGCTTTATCTGTAGTTTGTCCCACAGTATGCTAAATACATGATGGGTGCGTGTACACAAACAGAAACTCCGGGAACCCTTTGTGTATTGCACTGAATATTTCCAGCACTATCCCCAACTTTTGATGTATCGCATGGAACATTTCTGCACCATCACATTACATTTGCAACAACAGTGGTAGGAAATAAAGTAACACACTTGGAACAATGATATGTGAGAGGCTTCCAGGCCTACAGTGCCAGGTTGCTCTGTAAATCATTTTGACCCATGTCACTCGAGCAAGTAAGAAAACAGGGCGAGTCTGTGTACTACTTCTTTTTTTAAGCCAATGTAATCAAGACTACAAGCTCTGTGTCAATCTAATGGCTTGTCTAAGAGAGAAGCAAGGTGCTTTGTACACATTTTCACACACCATCCTGTAATCTTATGGAAGTGTCTCTCTGCTGAATTGAGTTTAGGTTAGCTTTGACTGGTAATCTTCCTTCTTGCAGAAGCCTATCTGCTTAGCAAGTCTGTTCAAAGGCTGGTCAACTGCTGTCAAAATTTCAAAAATCCATTGTCACAGTACCATGTCTGGGTATTAGCATAAATGTGGCTTGTGATTACAGGCCTATAACCCACTTTAGCTAAGTAGTTATATTGTTAATTTTCAGGGCTTACCTCTGCTTACAAACCTCCAATGAAGGAGAGCTCACCATCTTCAAATGGAGTCAATTCCACTGTTGAATAGTTCTTACTGCCAAAAGTTCTTCCTGATGATGAGTCGTGATCTCCTTTTGCAACTTGAATCTATTGGGTCCTATCCTTCAGAGCAGGAGAAAACAAGCTTCTTCCATCTTCCATGTGACAGCCCTTTAGATATTTGAAGATGGTTATCATATCTCTTCTCAGTCTCCTTTTTTCCAGGCTAAATATACCCAACTCCTTCAACCATTCCTCATAAGGCTTGGTTTTCAGACCCTTGATCATCTTGGTTGCGCTACTCTGCACATGTTCCAGTATGTTCATATCCTTGTTAAATTTGGGGGCCCAGAACTGAACCCAGCACTCCAGATGTGGTCTGACCAAGGCAGAATAGAGTGGGACTATGATTTCATTTTTAAGCCATATAGCTCTGAAATAAGCATGGCCTATGATATCCAAGTTCACTAGCAGCATCTTAAGCAATAAGGAACTTGGTTATACAGCATGAGGCTAGAGAACTGAAAAGACTCAGCCTGTAAGCATTTCTTTAGTACACCCAATAAAACACGACTGCCGGGCCTCGGCAAAAATGGACTCTTGTGAGCACTATTATAAGATAGAGTTAAGCTACACAGGCTGCATGTATCTGATTCTTCAGAAATCCCCTACAGCTCAGAACATTTCTCTTATCTTGCTTCACTTACAAAGGCCGTGTTCCCAGATGTGGGGAAATTGAACATATTGGTAGGCTGCACAGCACAGCAAGCGGAGCAACCAATATGTGCATTGCTCTGCCACAGTGAAATTAATAGGACAGAATAAGTCTGTCTGCCTGTGTGGCACAGAGATGCACAACTCTGTTTATTTCTGTGGTTGCTCATTGTGTACGGGTGTTAGTACAAATAGGAGGGGGAGTGTGGCATATGGGTCAGAGCAGGACAATTTGGGCCCATTGCCATGACTGGAATAGGCTCTGAATAGGCCCTTTTAATGGGTTGAAAGGTGCATACTTTAAAAACTAGAAATCTCTCTCTCTGTGTGTTCAGTTGGGTTTGGGCAGTGCCACATTTAGGTGCTGAGCTGAGGGAGCACAACATTATGATGATGATATCACCTGTATTTGTACAGGTGCATACTGAGAAGGTCCATAAAAAGCAGCTGTACCAAAAATAATTATTGTGAAAATAAGGAATATTGGGGGGCACCCAATTTTTTTCTTGCTCAGGGCACCATATTACCAGAGTCTGGCCCTGGTTTGGGATTTGTCAGTTGATCCAAAAGAGCTGCATGAGGGCAGAGAGAGAGAGAGAGCTACCTGTGCATTTTAATGGAGATAATTCAGTTCCTAGAGTTACACCAGCTTGACTCAGTGTTTCCAGCGTGACCAATTGCAGAATACATTCTAATAGACCACGATTAGGAGCTGCTCTGTTAGGTAAAATAAGCACAAGGAGCTGCAAAATGCAACATGGCCCCTTGACTTTAAATCTTGTGATTGGATTTGTTTTCAAAAGTCAACAACTGGAGGGCCACGGGTCTCCTGGACCAAGTTTCAATATGATTCTGCAAAGGGACTCTGGAAAAGTTTCCAAAACAAGCACAATGACTTATCTATGGTTGCAAAGGAAGTTTGTGACAGAGTATGGGCCTAAAACCATTTCTTTTCTGCCCAAGGGAGAAGCTTGCTCCTGTTTTGCTGGTTGCTGTAGTTGAGAGCCTGACAGCACCCTTAAGACTATTTGGTACTGATTCATTGTCTTGTGAGTCAGCTTCCATATTAAGCATAGATCACTAAGGCGATATTTCCATTGAACGTGTTCCAAAGCTGCAATAAACCATTTTGGCAGAACTTCTAATGGCTCCAGTGCCCCTTGGCACCATTTGAGGCTCCTAAGTTAATTAGGCCCTGCTTGTGCATTTTTACAACTGAGAGAAAAAGTGTGGTGCAGATTTCAGTGCAGGCGCTTGGTGGCAGTGCTGTTAAAATATCCATTTGTGCTGAAGTGGAACACTGTGGTTCAAAGCTGTCAGGATTTTTCCACGCTCAGTAGGAGGATGCCAGGAAACGAAGAAAGTAACCTCGCCCACCTCATCACACCCCAGCTAAGCAACTTTCCCTTTCCTCTCCATATGTTCTGACAATTTGCATTCACATTTGCCAGATACATTGTGTTGGAGTATTCACAACCTTGGAACCTCGGCAGCGTTGCTCCTGCCTTGCTAAGGATTTAATAAGTTGACGGTTGCAAAATCACTTGGACCCAGCCATTTCCCTTGCATGGCTTTAATGATGACAACCACTGTGCCTGTTTGGATCTAACTGCCTTGTGCTTCGGGTTTTAAAGACCAGATGTCCAAAGCACTTCTCCCTTCTCTCTGTGTGTCACATTCTTTTAAAAATCTGGCCATAATTGGAGCTGTGTTTGGTATGCTGAAAAATCTGCCACTTACTTTGATGCCTAATGAGAACCAAGTCCTTAGGAAGCCTGATGGATGGAGTGACGGAAAGCATGGGAAAACTTAATTCCATAATTTGAGTATTATTTTCTTTTTATTGATGACATCCTATGTTCTCTGGGTGGCACAGCTAAATATGGCTAGGATACAATATGGAAAATAAAATAAATCACAATTACCGTTTGAGACACAGCCCAGCAGAGATTAAGCAACACAATTAAGCATGAATAAGTTCTTAAAATTTTAAAGGATACAGTAATAAAAGTTAGGGTGGTGGTGGGTGTGCAATTGAATTCCAATCTTCAGTGCTACCACACAAAATAATTTGGACCCAGAATTAGATAGATCCCCAAATACTTATTAGGATATATCACAAGCAGAGAACAGGAGCGAGTAAATGAAGTCATCATGAGAATAATAAAAAGAATTATTGTGTATGTTGGCACCCTTCTTTCTCTAGTTCAGCTTTCCCGTGCAAACAAGTAGCTTTGTGCAAGATGCACGTTTGGGTGGATCAAAAGCTGTTGTGTTATTTTGCACAGGATTCAGACAGGGCAGGATGGGAAGTTAAAATGCCTCCCATTAAATGCTGCAAGCAATTAAACAAATTTTTTTTTTTGAAGGAGCCACAGTCCAAATACATAGGTATAGGTGCATGATTCTTGTTTCCCTTCCTCACATGAAAAATGAAGAGATTGTAGACATTAGCTTTTCAGTAAGAAGACAGCAGTTCTCTGCACCTTTCTCAGCTGCTATTACACCTACAGGTTCTTTACAGCTTTCAAGGACATTGTTGTACAGGCTACAATTTGCTCACATTTCCTTCACAGCTGTGACCATGAGAAGCCCTCTTATTCTTCTGACACTCTTGAGAATAAGGGCCTTTCCAGATGGTTGTTTAAGAAGAGGATGCTATTCTTCAGTGAGATATTTATGCTAGACTTACTCTAGAAGTGGCTGTGTGGTGTCCCAGCTTCCATGCAATGAAGGGAAGGGCAGCCTTGCTGCAGAGGTTAGCAATGCTTATGCTTACAAACAAGGTAGATGTGCTCTTTGTTTTCAAGATGAAGGAAACACACACAACTGAAAGGATGGTGCTGAAAAAAGAAATGAGGTATTCTGAAAATGGAACTGGCTAGCAGGTGCTCCTCAGTTTTTCCAAAACATATACTTAAAAAGCTGTCCGAGTGTAATCATCACCATCATGAATAAAACAGCCATTTTTAAAAGGTATGGAATGCTGTGGGATTGGGAGGAAAAGATACAATGGAGAACTTCGTATATTTTACAGCATTGGCTGTCCATCTATAGGATTCATTAAAAGAGATATATAAATAAGACAACAGGCCTAAACAATTTTCAACTGCAGGGTTTGTTGTGCGAATCACTTCCTTTTGGTATCGTAAAAAGGAGATGAGATGGCAAGCTGTAAACACATGACTTATGAAAAACCAAAAACCAAGAATATGCACTGCAATACGTATTCATGAGCTTAGGCGATGCCCTTGGTAAAGGCAGGTGCTCTCCCTTTTCCAGGGAACCCTCCTGTACTCAAGGCTGGAAGCCAGCTGTGCTGGTGGCACGAGGGGCACTGATCCAAGGCTAGGTTGCCAGGCTGCAAGATGGGGATCACATTTATCTCTTTCACAAATCCACAGCTGTGAAAAGAAAGCTATGGAAATTGAAGATATTGAGTGTAGTATTCAACTAAGTTGACTGATTTAACTTAATGAACATGACTGTGTTAGGATTACAGGTTTCACTAGGTCTGCTCTGATTGCAACTTAGTTGACTACCACCATAAAGCAGTACATCTAGTTCCCTAAAGTATGAGTCAAGGAACCAGAAAATGGAGCAAAAGAACCCCACACCTTAGCATTCTCTTCTTCTAGTTTTGGTGGCTAATACCCCTTGTTTGTTTATTGGCTGTATGCATGTTCTCCAAACATTTACTGAATATCTTAGGCATCGGCATTTGATGTACAAGTATTTGCAAGGTTTGACAGTTCTCTGTTGGCTGATGTGATCAGCATTTGATAGCATCTTTTTTTATTAATAATTTTTATTAGTTTTCATTTATAACAATCCAATAAAAGCCACATTAATACAACACCAAATTATAATATGATTAAAAAAGCCAATTATCCAAGACCAAATTAAACAATTTTGAATGACTTCCTGTGTTCTGGATTTCAGGGAATGATGTTCTTATTTCATCCTGTTCCAATACTTTTAGTTAGTCCAAATACGACAGTTCCAATCTTGAGCCTTTATTTTAACAGCCACTGATCTGATCTGATGGCTTTCATTCACATTTGATAGCATCTTACATGCAGTAGCAGACAGCATCTGACATGTAGCTGTCAGCAGCTGTCAATAGCTGTCAACAGACATGCAGTAGCAATTAGCATTTGGAAGTAATTTCAATAGTTAATTTGCAACAACACATTTTAGTTAATTAGTTTATTAATTAAAATTAAATCAATCAAAACAAATTAGTGTAACAAATAAGAAATTTCAACATCAAAATATCATTGTTGAAATTTGAAAATTAAGCAGATTTTGAAATTTTGCTAAATATAGTATGCGCTCTAGCAGAAAGTACCTGAGCTCAAAGCCTGGGGTTGTATCCAATCCTGGTTCTGTTCATAGTTTAACTATCATAGGATCATAGAATTGCAGAGTTGGGAGGTACAATAAGGGTCATTTAGTCCAACCCCCTACAATGCAGAAATCCTGCCCACAGCCATCCCT
This sequence comes from Podarcis bocagei, assembly GCF_964188305.1. Taxonomy (NCBI): domain Eukaryota; kingdom Metazoa; phylum Chordata; class Lepidosauria; order Squamata; family Lacertidae; genus Podarcis; species Podarcis bocagei. The sequence continues at coordinate 45,008,012 of NC_138129.1, read as the reverse complement.
GGAGTGGACATGAACCACCAATCCTCTGTTTTAAAATCTTTTAAGACCTAAAAAAAAAAAGTTTTTAAGGCTGTTCTTGAATTTTTTTATATTGGCTGAGTCGGTTTATAACTGATGGCATTTATTGTACTGCTGCACGGTAATACTAATTTTTGAAAGCCAGTTTGCCAGGACCTTGTCCTAAAAGGTGGAATATAGATAGGTCCATTAATTTCACTAGGTCTACTCTGAGCAGAACTCATTTAGTGATTATCCTTGGCCTTTTTCTTTACCACTAACAGCCAACTCCTTACCAGTCATACCCTTCCCTGGTTGGAATGTGCACTTGAACCCTGATATTGCCTCTTCATTGCCTGGCTGGAGGACAGAGCAGGGTGTGTGAGTGTGTGTGTAAACCAGCCTCCAGCGCAAATATGAGAGTTACATGCATTGCTTTCCCACTTTTGCCTCTGGCCCTGGATGCCACTGGCACGTGGCCCCCAGAAGGTGGGCCAGAAGAGAATGTGGCTTTTGAGCTGAAGAAGGTTCTCTACCCCCTGGTATACAGGATTGCAGAGGCGTAGTTGGGGGGGCATTGTGCACTGGGTGCCACATCGTGGGGGGCGGCGCTTACCATGGGGCCTGCAGCTCAAGCCATGCTTCCCTCCTGGGTGTGATGTGGTGGCTCAGGTGCCTGCAAGCTGTACACTGACTGAAACAGCAGTATGGGGCTTGCGTCTGCCCACCGCCTCCCCCTCAGCCACCCTACAGCTGAAGGGGAGGCAGCAGGCAGACTCCTTGGAGGAGTCCTGCCCCATCGCACCCCACTCCATGGGCGGCTTGCCCCACCCCTAGGGTGTGCACGCTACTCCGGGCACCTTAGCAGCTAGCTATGCCACTGCAGGATTGCTCTGCCTGACCATAAAAAGTTGTGCACCAAATAAGCTATGTACTACTGGCCATTAAAACACACACACACACACACTTCACTTTTGCACCTAAAGGTACTCTGGTCGGGGAAATCCAGTGCTGGAGAAAAGGATAGCAACACTAAGTTATGTCCAGTATGGTCCTATTTTCAATGGTTTCTTCTTGTCTTCTAACAGGTGACTGTCTAGACCATGAAGGGGCTTGCCAGACTGATTTTCCCACTCATTCTTGTGCTGATTTGTGAGGTGAATGGACAGAGGCGCAAGCCTGGAAGAAAGCGTGCTACTCCTCCACCCTCTGAACCAGTTGAACCTACAGAATTGCCTCCGCCTCTGCCACCTGGCCCTCCCTCAGTTTTCCCAGACTGCCCTAGAGAATGTTTCTGCCCTCCAGATTTCCCTTCAGCCATTTACTGTGATAGCCGCAACCTGAGAAAAGTGCCCATTTTCCCACCCAGGGCCCATTATATCTACCTGCAGAATAACTTCATTGATGAGCTTCCTGAGGAGTCCTTCAAGAATGCCACAGAGCTGAGGTGGATTAATCTGGATAACAACCGCATCACGAAGGTGAACAAGAAGGTGCTGGATAGGTTGGAAAGCCTTATGTTCCTGTACATGGAGAAGAATCATCTTAGGGAAGTACCCAACAATTTGCCTCCCAATCTGGAACAACTTCGGCTGAGCAGGAACCGGATCTCTAAGATCCCTGCTGGTGTATTCAACAACCTGAATCACCTCATCCTCTTAGACCTTCATCACAATGAGCTGAATGATGGAAACTTCAACAAAAATACTTTCAAGGGGCTCAAGAACCTCATGCAGCTCAACTTAGCTCACAACAGGCTACACAAGATGCCACCTTCGGTTCCCAATGCAATCCACCAGCTCTTCCTAGATGAGAATCAAATCGAAGACATCCCCAACAACTACTTCAAAGATTTCCCTAACTTGGCTTTCATTAGGCTTAACTACAATAAGCTCTCCGACAAAGGACTGCCCAAGAATTCCTTCAACCTCACTAACTTGCTGGTGTTGCACTTGGCATACAACAACCTCACCAACATCCCCTACATCAACTCCAAGCTGGAGCACCTCTACTTGAATAACAATTCCATTGAAAGTGAGTCAGCAGAGACCTGCAGTTGGCTAGGCCTACAGGAGAACATGGGGCAGAACCAAGCCACCTAAGAATGGCCATCAAGGCCAATCCAATACATTTTGCTTCCTGAGGTGAAGCAGCAAATGGTGCCCAAGTCAAGATATATAGTGCCCATACTTTTTATCTGAGGCAGAAAATCTAGCCAATGCTTTTGGGCCATACACTTTCGGGCAAAGCCCATGTCATTTCATAGGACAGGTGTCATCCCACAGAGTCCGCAAGCACAGTCATGGGAATAACAAAGCCCTTACCACCCCCAGATGTTTGTGCTGCTGGAGCTCCCACCACCTGCTGCCTTGATTGAAAACATCTGCAGGAGAGCAGGAATGCAGAATCCTTTCCAGAAATTCTTAGCAAGCAAAGGAAACAATAAGCCATGAAACAACCGGCCCAAGTGCTACCCCCCCCCCACTTTCCTTTAAACTTTTGGCACTCTGGAAGAGCAGTGGGTTAGGCCAATGAAGCCAACTTATACAATGGGCTCCAAAGAGAGAAAATGTAGTTAAATTCTGAGTAACTTTATTCACATCTGGCAGCTCAAGGCAAAAACATTTCATTTGAACCAGGCTAGCTCATTGATGCAACATTTATGACTCCAGTGCTCAACAGAACACAGGCAGGATCTAAGACTAATGATTCTTGTGTTAAAATTACAAGTTTTTGTTTTAAATTCATAACTTAGATTCACACGCCTTGGAGTCTCTAGTCTAAGGTTATCCTAAGGTCACACTTTACATCTTTTATTAGCAAGTACAAAGGCTAGAGACCTACTTTTAGAAGCAGGGAAATGTGGAGCTCGGATTTATTTGGGGCTTCTTCTTCTTAACCCCACAGCATTCAGGTTGACACTTAGCTTGGATATCACCTAGAAAATGCAACGGGACTTGCCCCATTTCAGGAGGCACTCCCAAACTTCTTAACCCCTTGGGGAGTTTTCTCAGGATTAAGACCTAAAGGGTTTTAACATTTCTTTTGAACAGATAAGCATGTGTTTCACAGCATCAGTTGTTCCATCTGTGCAGTAAGGATAAAAGCACTTTTGCACAGCAGGGATGTGATACTTGTGGGTGCAGATATTTTACTAAATGGTAAATGGGGTCTCATTAGTGCTTCAGTTTGAGGGTACTAATTACTTCATTAGTTACTTTCAGTTAGAGATGCACTCCAGCAAAAGACATCACCACCCTTGCCCTTTGCTCTGCCTAGGTTGCTACATGAGGGGAAATATAATATAAGGAGCATCAGCCTTTTGGCGACTGTGTAGGTGGTGTTCAACTAAGTTTACTCACAGTAGGACCACAGAAATGAATGACAGGAACTAAGTTTAAATGGGTCTACTGTGACTAAAATGTTATTGACTACCACCCAGTGGGTACCTTTTGAACTTTAAGGAAGGGCCATAGGTGCCAGTCACAAAATGGCTGCCATCAGGATGTGGCATAACAAGAAATGGCTGCCACTCCTCAAAGAGCAGAAAGAGAAGCACTATGCACCTCTCCTCTGCTCAAATTGGATAGGAAGGTAGGTGTCCAAGCATGACAGATAATGAAATGTTGGCATGTTTAACTGGCAATGTAAGAGAGGCTAAGCCAGTGCAGACAGGAACTGATTAGGAAGAGCCAACGTCTCTCTTATGTTGTGAGTTTTTTTAATGGGTTAGGTACAAAGGCCTTTTGCAGACACCATAGGAGGTACTGGTGGGCACACTGGTGACCATGGGCACCAAGTTGGTGACCCCATCCTAGCCCTGCCCCCTGATATTCTCAAGATAACTGAAACAATAAAAGAAGAAATGGCATGGATATAATCCTTAGCTGGTGCCATGGCATGAAATATAAACTGTTTGCACTGAGATTCAAGTGCACATATGGTTCATGATTTAGCAACAGGAAGCAAATTCTGATTCATGAACTTTTATAATTAAGATTGCTGTTAATCATAATTGCAGTGCTTATAATGTGCAATGCCTTAGAGCCAAGCATGGCTTTTTACCAACCTCTTTGCCTTACATCCTCAGCTGGTTCCCTTAAAAAGGTTCCCCCCCCCTCTCTCTTATAATAGCTGCCACCCCTACCCTGGCTCCTCTAGGAAGGTGGAAATATATCAGCTTGCTTCTGTTCTATATTTTTAAAGCCCAGGTATCTGGCTTTCATAAGCATAAGCACAGGAAAGCAATTGATCAAATGAAGGCTTTGTTGTGCTATGAACAAGTTCCAAATCTGATGCAAGGTTTGCCACATTGTTCACGTTGCATAGCTTAAAAAAAAAGCTGGCTCAGGGTGGGAGTTGGATGGGGACTGTGGCTTCATTGGTCTCTGCCATAGTCCCAATGAGAATTGGACCCCCTGTCTCAAACACACACACACACACACACACACACACACACACACACACACACACACCATGAGTCTGATACTTGCACTGCCAACAACCCCCTGATCCTTTGTCTAACAGGCTTGTTGAAATCCCCAAGTAGAGTCAAAGGTGGTTTGTTGATATCTAAAACCCACGCCATTGACACAGAGGAGGAAAGAAGCATATGTAAACATAATTTTACCAACCACCACTACTACTACTCCAGGTTGGCTTTGCCTAAACATGGTACAAAAGAGTATTAGACTTTACACTTACTCAGTACTTTCACCAGTGATGTGTGCCTTTGGATAACTGATCAGACTTCAGGGAAGTGATATAAGGAGGGTGGGGGCAGAGCCAATCAGGGCTAGGGATGAATGATATTGTAACCTAAATATGAGTAAATGTCTGCTAAGCAACAGATAAATTAACACCTAAAAACTGAGCCTTTTTAGAAAGGGTGTAGTAGTTGGCTACTTGATAACCAGCCTTCTGTATAGCCCTCTGAGCACTAGCATTTACAGCAGATATGGCAACACTTTGGGCCTCCAGATATTGCTAGATTACCATTTCCAGTAGTCTTGATTGTCACACTGGCTGAGGCTGATGGAGTCTGGGAACATTTGGAGGAGCATAGGTTAGTGATCCCTGAATTACAGAATACTTAAGGTTCTTTGAAGAATAGATCAAAGGAAGAGGTTGGATGTTTTCCTGCTTAAATAATGGCCTACTTTGTTGGTTAGGGTTTTTTTTAGAAAACAACAACTGTTTTTCCCCTTTAAATAATGTTAGCCAGTATTTATAAATCACAATCAGCAAAGGCCCAGTAACTTGTTTATTTTATCTTCATAACATCCCCAGCGAGGGAGCCATTTGAATAGTTTCATTTTACAATAATAATACGGATGCGAGTCTTCATTAGCCTGAGGCCATCTAGTGTTATGTTTGAGCAGGTCTTTGGAACCTAGAAGTGGAACAACACTGTTCTGTTGATATAATGCTGCTGCTGCTTATCATCACCATCTCAGGGGCACTGAATGTCTCTTACCAAAACTAACCTGAAGGGTATGCAAGACCCCCTGTAGAAATACATGTCTGTGTTGTTGGTATGGTAGGACTCAGATGGCAGAGGTGCATAGGAGGGCAGTGGGGGGCCTCAGAGCAGAGTTCTGGGTCTTCCTAAGCTTCTTCCTTCTCTCTCTCCAACCCCCTCCCCTTTTTGCGCAGAATCAGAGCTGCTCAATGACAAATGCAGACTGATTCCAAGGCTTAACCTGCAGAGAGACCCAGTGGCCAATTTGTCTTCCATATGGGAAACTGAGTGCAAGTTTCTCAGTTTTCTCCGTGTGGTTCACAACAAGCAAAACTTGTACTGCTTACCTAAATGCACTCCATCAATTTAGCAATCAATAGTTATACATGAATGAAGTCACATATCCGTACCAAGCATTTAGTTACATCTTTACATCGGATCTGCTTTAAGATTGGAATGTACAGATTGCAATATTGTCTGAATAGTACAGGGATGACATGGATATCCAATATGCTAAACACCAAGCTGTGTTACATTAATCCCTTTTCTAAGCAGCCTTGGAATGTGACATTCACCCTTTTCTAACATCTTATAAAGGTAAAGGTACCCCTGCCCGTACGCGCCAGTTGTGTCCGACTCTAGGGTTGTGCGCCCATCTCACTTAAGAGGCCGGGGGCCAGCGCTGTCCGGAGACACTTCCGGGTCACGTGGCCAGCGTGACGAAGCTGCTCTGGTGAGCCGGCACCAGCGCAGCACACGGAAACGCCGTTTACCTTCCCGCTATAAAGCGGTACCTATTTATCTACTTGCACTTTAGGGGTGCTTTCGAACTGCTAGGTGGGCAGGAGCTGGGACCGAATGACGGGAGCTCACCTCGCCGCGGGGATTCGAACCACCGACCATGCGATCGGCAAGCCGTAGGCGCTGAGGATTTACCCACAGCGCCACCCGCGTCCCTCTATGTGCATTTAAAGCTATGTTCACTTTTGTGGTGTGGGTACACACAGCAGCATTGTTGCCAACCTCTTTTGAAAGATGTCTGTATCGTTTATAAACTAGATTATACAGGCCTATGAAATGGGGGGAGGGTGATATGGGACTTGAGGAATGAACTGGGAAAGCTCTTGTTCGAGGCAGACAAGGAGGATTTCTCCAGATATTTCACAATGATGAATGGAAACATAGGTCTTAAAGCCAAAAGGGACCACTGCATAACCTTGGATTTTGAATTGACGATTGGTGGAAGACCAGAGGGTGAAAAGAGAAGTGCAGAATCAATTATCTTGACTCTCCTAACTTACTGCTGTGCTTTCTTTTCTCTGTTTAGAAATCAACGGGACCCAGATTTGCCCCAATTCTATGGTCGCTTTCCACGATCCATCCTCAGATTTTGAAAACGTGCCCCGTCTTCGCTATCTGCGCCTGGATGGCAACCATCTGAAGCCACCGATCCCCTTGGACCTGATGATGTGCTTCCGACTCTTGCAATCTGTCGTGTTCTAAGCCTCGCAGCAATCGCCACTCCTCTGGGACTTTGGCTTTGCACAGTGACTTGATTTCAGTCTATGTTAGACATGGGGAATATATGTTATCATCCCTACCCTGACCTTGCTGCCCCAGTGCCTTCTCTTTACTGCTCCATTCTGCTGCCGCCTCCTCCTTCTGTTGCAGGAAACTCTGCAGGTCTTGTTTTACACAGCATCTTACGGAGTCTCCTAGGAGAGTTCCACAGATTCCTCTTTGATATGTGTGTTATCCACAGAAGTGCTAGAAGTCACAGTAATACTGGCTTCTTAAATACCAACTCCTTAATTTGTCTCAAAATTAGAGAAGAGAACACACCCAGATGCAGCATTTGTGTTGTACTCTTGCTGTCTAACACTTCAGATTGAGTTATTTGCACCCACCCACCCCTAGCCAACAACATCAAGCTTATAAAAGAAGTTGGATTTGTTATTATTATCGAGACCAAAAAGAAGAAGAAGAGGAAGCAATTTCATTTAAATAGGTAAAATTTCAAAGTGTCATTTGTCTAATAAGGATGCTGGATCAAAAGGAAAGGGATATTCAAATTTATTCATAAATACCATGGTAATAGGAACACCATACTGTGGCATGTGCTAATCAATAGATAAAAGTGCATAGCATTGTATTCTGTGGAGCCATGTGAAGTGCATTGTGGGTACAATGAAAAGTAACAAAGAACAGATATTCCCCCCTTTATGCTCTTATGGGATGATACGGGTGATGGTAGCAACATCCTGTCAGTATGTTACCTGAGTTGCCGAACATAATGTGATCACCGAGATTCGGATGATGGTACTTTAACAGCACCATTTTAAAATGAGAATAATTGCTTGATTAATTACTCATTCTCTTCCCCACAGTATAATTCCACTTCAGTTTGCTACTGTGACACAAGTGCAGTACTAGAGAGAAATTGCCAAAGGATAGAAAGGTGTACCTGGAAAGGACAATCCCATTGCCATGATGATTTGAAGGATATGGCCATACCTTCTGGGCCATGTGTATGTGTTTGTATGTGGGAGTCTTTTTGCATAAGAGGCTGCTTATCAGAATGCTCTGTTGCCTCACTAACTTTCACACAATTTCCCTTTGCAATGTCTATACAGGACAGATGTCACAAAGGAAATTGTGCCTCCCCATCCTTCAGGCAATGTCTCCTTGAAGCTCTCAAGCATAATGTTGCTTTCCCTTTCAGTAAAATTACTCAAAGAGGAGGAGCAACGGCATGCCAAAATACAGTTGAGAGAAGCTGTGGGAATGTGGAACTGAGCTGGCATGGACTATTCTCTTGGACTAGGAACAATAAACATATGTTGTTATGTTAGAAACAACTAACAGATATTAATAGAGTCCCATATAGATGAGTAGATACCCCTCCATTGTGTGTGTGTGTGGGGGGGGGGTGCAGCAGTGTACCAGTGGTGAACCTTAGGCTCTCAAATTCCAGCGGCACCCTGTGAGATGCTAAAATGCTCACACCTCTTGCACTTTGTTATACAGCATTATTGTGGTGCCCCCTACAGTGTGGTACCCAGTGGGGCCAAACCAGTCATACTAGCCTGAAATAGCTAATACCTTGCTTGTGTGTAGGGACAGACAGACCCATTAAAGCCCAGTCTGTCCTAGTTCCAGAGGGGATAAAGTCCATCCCATTCCATTTCTGGGTAGATTTTTAATTGGAAACCTGTAAGAAAAAAATTGACCTGAAAACACACAGTTAAAAAAAGAGAAGTACTCGTGAGATGATTTGAGGGTTGTGTGCTGCCTCCATTACTCTCCCCAGGTCTCCTTAAAAACTTCTAAAAACAGGGTATCAAGTTGTCAAAGCCTGAGTGGCTTGCATTCTAGGCATCTTGCCACTATGTGTCATGAATGCACATAGATCAAGCGCCCCCTGGGAGTGACAGGACAATACCATCTCATTGTTGTCAGGAGGAATTCTGTGGAAAAAATATGGCGTCCCCAGTCCTTTTTTTCTGCTGTGCTGCAGTCTCTTTATCTTTGCTTGTCATCTGAACTGGGACTCATGGCTAAGCGCTCTCCTCACTAACCACAAGCTGTAGCCAAAGCCTGTTACCCACCCTACTTTCTGGAGTAATAACAGACTGAGAAATAGGGGCAACACAAGGATTTAAATTTAAGCTGCCCCTATGCAATATTCCATTCACCAGAGCCTACCAATAAGGTGAAAAGTTAGGTGTTGTCCTCTTTATACTCCTGCAGCCTAGGGTAGCTTCTCGCTTAATAGCCTCCTGAGTTCGAGTTCAAAGATTGGCTTTTAAATGTGATTTTGCAAGCACTTCCCATATGACAGTGGTTTTCAACCAGTGTGCACACTGGGGTGCCTTGAATGATGGTCAAGGGTGCAACGGGCAACACTAGCCTCTTTCCCTCTTTCTTTCTTCCCCTCCCTCCTCTGATGCCCTCTCTTATCTCTGCCTCCCAAAGGCTTGCACAGCTGTTTATTGCAGTAGCCCTGTCTACAAGCTCCCCAGGTGAATGGTGCCTCTGGGAGGCACCTCTCTTTGGGGCCGGGGGGCTGGGGGCGGCAGTGGCTGCCCAGAGGACTCCCAAGGAGAGGGGAGAGGAGGCTGAGGGAACAAGGGAGGGTGTTCAAAAAAGGATGAAAGGTTGTCAGCCCTGCAGGCAAGGGGTGACATAACTGGGCTCCTGAGCTCCATAGGGGTGCCACATAAAGAATGCATTTGGTCAAGGGAGCCGTGGACTCAATAACATTGAAAACCTCTGCCACATGGAAACATTCAGGGGCATCAACTATAGGTGGTGGAAGGGGTTTTGGCCCCCTCAATATTTGTGTTCAAGGGGGTCAAGTCCCCCAATATTGAGGGGCCCACCTCCCTCGCTGATGATGGGAGAGTGCTGGCATGCTGGGCAGGGGCAGCACAGGCAGAGGGGGAAGATCACCCTCTGTGCTTCCCATATGCCTCTGCTGCTGGGAGAGCACTGGCACGCTAGGTGGGGGTGGGATGCATCATGTGACTCCAGGCCCCCTCAATGTCAGCACCCCTGGAAACATTACATGAGGATTAGACATCTATGTGACTTTGTCCAGGGCTGTGTCCACAAACACAACTTTACTTGAAAACCCTAGGATTCTGTTCAGAGATCCATTCAAGAAATGTCACAGTCCCCAGGTAACATTCCCATGCAGAGGTGCTTGCGTAATAATTTTTACATGTCAATTGGTGAACATAAACATTACATCAGAAGGGGACCCCAGTGGATAAACAGGGCACAAGACTTTCCTATTCTGCTGACCTATATGAGTCACTTCCAACACATGGAGCAGTTCTCTTCTCCTAATCACTCGACACCAACTGAGCTATGTTTGCTCAACTCACTTCCATGACTCAGGCCCCTTTTGATCCTCATGATTTGCTCTGCCCCAAGAGCCAGGTTCCACTCTGCACGCTCTCTAAATCCTTCTTTATAGCCAATCAAGTCTTTTTACAGCTTAGTGAAATGAAACTCAGTGGGGGTTTCTTGAAAGAAAATTAGGCTTTGGACCCGTGCATAACTTCTCCAGTTGAGATTCTTCAGTACATTTTCATATTTCAACCTCAGTTCCAAGAGCGCTAATGACTCTCCGGTGACTCAGAAAAGCTGATGATTTAATTCACTGACCATTCTCATGTTCTCTTCTTCTTTCACATTAGATTTGAAGATTTTGTTATGTGCTTCCCACCTACCTAAGCTGAAAGGCAATGACACAGGGTCTAGCTTTCTTTGGATGTGAGAGCACTGGAGACATAGTGTCTTTATAATAATTGAAGTATAAATATGCAAGCAGAGCACAACAGAAATAGAGACTTCTAGAGAAGGCCCTGCACCCTAAGGTGTTTCACCTTCAACCATCAAACAACTCCAGATTCTTCCACTGCCTTCCTGATCCTCTCTTACAATTCAGACTGAAAGACTTGAACATTGAGAAATATCTCCTGTCATGATTTTTCCTGTAGACCCTTTATCACTTCTGTTATACTTCACAAACTAGTATCAAGTCAACCATGCTAAATGTAAATGAAGCTCTGCAATCAGCAATATACACAACCTACCCCCTTCTTTCTTTTTATCATCTATCTATCATCTATCATCTATCTATCTATCTATCTATCTATCATCTATCTATCTATCTATCTATCTATCATCTATCTATCTATCTATCTATCTATCTATCTATCTATCTATCTATCATCTATCTCTATCTATCTATCTATCTATCATCTATCTATCTATCTATCTATCTATCTATCTATCTATCTATCTATCTACCATCTATCATCTTATCTAATCAATCTCTGCTCTTTCCAAACCACTGCTTGGGTGGAGCCTTAATCCACATCCCTTGAAAACAGAGGACTCTGGATTTTGTCCCTAATGACCAAACAACCTCAGTCCACTGGACATCCCTCCGGATAAAACTCAGCATATCCCACTGGTACCCATGTTGGGGTTGGGCATGCTTGGGATCATTTATTTTAATGGAAATGCAGGCATGAAACTTGCTTTTAATTTAATCTATCTATCTATCTATGGGGCCATACTTGGCCTTTTGTTACACCAGTGTAAGCTAGCGTAACCCTATTGATATTTGTTGAGTTACTCTGGATTTACGTATGCTTGTAACATTTGGAACATGATCTGCTGGTTTCTTTTTATATCATATTAAATATGTTGTGTAAGTTTCAACTCAATGCTGTGGTAAACTTCATCTGCTAATTTCTGTTAAAGGTACAAAAGAAGATCAGGCCATTTCTCCCTGATCAATTGGTGATCCTATTTCATATGATATCAGCTACAATGGGTACACACTGATTTGTTTTCAGGGGTTAGATGGTATCTAATGAGTATCCATAGCTGTCAACGTTTCCCTTTTTTAAAGGGAAATTCCCTTATTCCGAATAGGATTCCTCGCAAGAAAAGGGAAAAGTTGACAGCTGTATGAGTATCCATTCTGATTTGTTTGTGGGGAGGCTAGATGATGTTGCATCAAAGCAAGGGTTAGCCACACTTATCAGCATATTTCCCAAGATTTTCCTTCTAATAAAAAGTCTCATGTTTTGGGGAAGTCGGCCTGTTTGCAAGATCTCCCAATCAACTTACACCTGAAGCTGGTATCTGACTGAATCACACCTGAAAATGGCCACAATGTGGAAGTGCCCCCAATGGATGGGTTCAGCAATAAACTGGTAACGGAAGCTCCCCCACCCTCCCCCAGTCTCCATATAAGCAGAGAAGCTTCATTTCCTTGATTTTTACATCTTGGCATGCTATTAAAGATGCAGGGTTGTTTTTTTAAAGCTACTACAACAATGTCATATAATTCCCTTTTAATTGCTTGGAAAGACTGTACAATCATCCATGGGCAGGCTATATGCATTGAAACTAATCAATCAATCTATTAATTACATTCAGATTCTTCTTTGCTTTCTTTGACAGCTATTTCCAATTGTTTGGTCCAGACAGAGCACAGAATATTTGTCACAAAACAAATGTAATTTAATTAAAACTAAAAGAAAATTCCTAATAATGCTGTCAAACTGATTTCATTTCTTATTATGTCATGTTTCTGCCCTCCCCCCACATAAGAAAAATGACCACAGCTGCCATAGAAGGCCAAAACAGTACTGTAGTACTATTTCTGAGAGGTTTGAATGCCTAGTTTCTGAGGATATATCAGTTCCAGGCTCATGTGTGAAATGGCATATACCCTTCTCTCAAAGTTATATACCCTTCTCTCAAAGATGGATCTGATTGGCTTCAAATTACTCCCAGGAACCCTGTGCAAGTAAGAATATATCTATCATCTATACCTACACCTACACCTACACCTACACCTACACCTACACCTACATCTACATCTACATCTACATCTACATCTACATCTATATCTATATCTATATCTATATCTATATCTATATCTATCATCTATCTATCTATCTATCTATCTATCTATCTATCTATCATCACCTATCTATTTATCTATCTAATCTATATATCACCTGCCTTGCTTGGGCAGCAGAGCAATTTAATCCACTTTAAGTGAGCAAGCCAAAATTATGTGCTTGAATCCCTCCCACCACCACACAGACATACAATACTAGCATTTTGGAGGTCACCATGACCCTAAAAATAACCCTAAGAAGCCATTATTGCAAGTAAGAGATATAGTATTATTATTGGTGATGGTGGTGGTGGTAGTAGTAGTAGTAGTAGTAGTAGTAGTAGTATGCTTTAGTCAGGCACTAATATAATTTGAAATACAGTGGTACCTCGGTCTACGAACAGCCCTGTTAACGAACTATTCGGTGAATGAACTCCGCAAAACCGGAAGTAAGTGTTCCAGTTAGCAAACTTTGTCCTGGAAAATGGATGGAAACCAAACAGTGAAAGGGCAGTGGGAAGCCTCAGTAGGAAAAGTACATCTTGGTTTAAGAATGCTTTGCTTTAAGAACGGACTTCTGGAAGGAATTAAGTTCGTAAACTGAGGTACCACTGTATTTAGGAAGGTTCCCAGAAGCAGTGTTTGTCCCCAGGGTGTTCTGTGTGAGTTGAAATCATCCCCACACTACAGACCAGCTGCTAACTTTCCAAACCTACACACAATTGCAACAGAGTCTGAAATGTCACTCCCAGGCCTCCAGCATTTCATCCCAACAACAAGACCAGCTTCTTGGAGAAAAGGTTTAACTGAGCATGTTTGCTCTCTGGTGGACTTTGTTAAGGTAGCCATGGGGGGTAAAATGGGAGGGGTAGCCTGGTGACAGATGGGCTGAATAATCATCACCCTGATTGGCTGCCCTTTCTGCCTGCCCCTGCCCACCCCTCACATCTGCACAGTTGTGTTCCCTCCTCACTGCCACCACTCTCATTAAAAGCTTTTCAGTCCCATCACACTTGGTGCTACAGGAACACCGAGCCTCTTCTCTCAAGGCAGGCAAGCAGCAAAAGTGGTATGTATGTCAATAATTTGCTCCTCTTCCCCTTCCCTCTTCGTTGCTAACAAGCAGAGCTCAAGATCTTTCAGGCTTGGTTCAGAGAAGTTACAGGCATGAAAACTACCCAGGGATTGGGACTATTACACAAAGCACGAGTTTTTCCTGCAGGATGAGGCTCAAAAGCTGGCCATGATAGTCCCAGTGCTGGATATGATCAATGGAAGATCTGTGGGGAGTAATGACCACAGTCCTCACTTAAAGGCACCTTACTAGAATGTTCTCTTTTAGGGTTAAATTTACTTGTGTCCGTATGTATGCATGGGGGAGGGGGCAGAAATGGATGTTACAAACAGATTTCTACTCAGATATGTACATCCACCTATCAATTAAAGACTCGTGTGTGTGTGTGTGTGTGTGTGTGAGAGAGAGAGAGAGAGAGAGAGAGAGAGAGAGAGAGAAAGAGAGATAGAGCACCTCTGATAATGTTTTCATATTCTGGCAAGCTCTTCCAGATCCTAAAGGCTGTGTGTGCACACAGATGTGTGAGTACACCTATGCTAGGACGCGGGTGCCACTCTGGTCTAAACCACTGAGCCTCTTGGGCTTGCCGATTAGAAGTTTGGTGGTTCGAATCCCCACAATGGGGTGAGCTCCCGTTGCTTTGTCCCAGCTCCTGCCAACCTAGCAGTTCAAAAGCATGCCAGTGCAAGTAGATAAATAGGTACCACTGCAGCAGGCAGGTAAACAGCATTTCCATGTGCTCTGGTTTCCGTCACGGTGTTCTGTTGCACCAGAAGCGGTTTACTCATGTTGGCCACATGACCTGGAAAGCTGTTTGTGGACAAACGCAAACGAGATGAGCACCTCAACCCCATAGTCGCCTTTGACTGGACTTAACCGTCCAGTGGTGCTTTATCCTTTTTTTACCTACACATATGCATTCCTGTAGAATAGTCATGTGTGTGCCTATTTTATTATTTAAATACATTTAAATATCTATATACCACTTTCCTGCCTGATGGTCTACAAGGTGGTTCACTGAAGTAAACACTGCATTGCAAAAGTCTAAAGAACCACTATCCACGCAACCGCAAAGGCGATACAATGTAAGAAAGACAGCAGAAATTAACCAATAAAGTAGAAACTGTATAACAAATGTATAACCACAGCATATAAAAAACCATACCTTAAACAAAACCATCAGAAGCTGTGGCATTTGAATGGCATAAATGTCATTCATATCTGACAAATCGAAAGGGGGGGGTGTTCCATAAGGTTGGGAGCATCATCACGAAGAATGACCTTTCCCCTGTTGCTATCAGCCAAATCTCCAAAGTCAAGGGTGCCTAGAAAACAAGTTAGCTCTTCCAGATCCTAAAGGTTAGATTCAAATATCTGGGTCCCAAACCATTTAGGGATCCGAAGGTTAAAACCAGCATTTATAATTGTGCCTGAAACAAGCTTAAGTAAATGTAATAATGTAGGCTTCTTGTATGCTTCTGTGGGCGAGCTTCTGTGTCTGTTTGCAAGTATTGGACATATGTGATGCATTGCTGTGGGAACATATTTGAATTTGTGTGTCTGTGTGCATGCACCTAGGCTTGTGTAAACACCATGTACATTGATGGTTCTATATATATAATCATTATTATTATTAATCATAAATACACAAACAGATGGAATAAATGCGTTGGCAAACACATTACGATTCAAAAATGGCTGCTGTCCAAGCACTGGCATCTTCCGAACAAAACAGATTCTTATTCCAAGAGAAGTTAATCGGTTTTAAATTCTGTCACTCAGTCTCTGTCTCTTCATCACATTGTTCAGAGGGGAAACTTTGTACCAGACTCAGAATGCCTCAACCACTGGACCTCTTCCTTGTAGGTGGCCAAGGCTATGGGTTCTAGTCCTGTTCCCTTAAAGGTTTTGGATCCTTTTTGTTTTGTTTTGCCAATTGGGAAGGAAGGTGATGGCCTGGTACCCTGGTCCTGAATGGGGTAACTGTGCCCCTGAAGGACCAGGTGTGCAGCCTGGGAGTCATTTTGGACTCGCAGCTGTCCATGGAGGCACAGGTCAATTCTGTGTCCAGGGCAGCTGTTTACCCGCTCCATCTGGTACACAGGCTGAGACCCTATCTGCCCACAGACTGTCTTGCCAGAGTGGTGCATGATCTAGTTATCTCTCGCTTGGACTACTGTAATGCGCTCTATGTGGGGCTACCTTTGAAGGTGACCTGGAAACTACAACTAATCCAGAATGCAGCAGCAAGACTGGTGACTGGGAGCGGCCACCGAGACCACATAACACCAGTCTTGAAAGACTTACATTGGCTCCCAGTACGTTTCTGAGCACAATTCAAAGTGTTGGTGCTAACCTTTAGAGCCCTAAACGGCCACGGCCCAGTATACCTGAAGAAGCGTCTCTACCCCCATTGTTCTGCCCGGACACTGAGGTTCAGTGCCAAGGGCCTTCTGGCGGTTCCCTCGCTGCGAGAAGCCAAGTTACAGAGTACCAGGCAGAGGACCTTCTTGGTAGTGGCACCCGCCCTGTGGAACACCCTCCCACCAGATGTCAAAGAGAAAAACAACTACCAGACTTTTAGAAGACATCTGAAGGCAGCCCTGTTTAGGGAAGCTTTTAATGTTTGATGGACTATTGTATTTTAATATTCTGTTGGAAGCCGCCCAGAGTGGCTGAGAATAAATTAATAAAATAATAATAATAATAATAATAATAATAATAATAATAATAATAATAATAATAATAATAATAATAAGCTATTGCATCTCCTAGTCATGCTTTCATTTCCTCGGCTGTGAACTGAACCAAAAATAGCTTTTGACAGGGTTCATGCACTTGGCAATCTGCAGGGCAACCTGCAAAAATGCAGGTTAAGACCTAAGGAAGAAGCATCCTCTTTATTGTCTGCAACTCACCAAGTTGCTAATGATGCCTCAGCATTCCCACTGGTGGCAGCGGAAGCTTTAACTCCCTCTTTCTGAAGCTTTGCCACCCTGTGTCTGAACGTCCTTTTCTGCTGCAGTCAAATCTGGCTTGTGAGTAAGAGGTGAAGTTGCTCTGGGCCTCTCCAGCACGGCAAAGCAGTCAGGCATGAAAATGACTGAAAGGGGTAGGAGATTAATAATCCCCTCAGGGCTGGAAGCTTCAGCCATTTGTTCCCTGGCGCTGTGAACCTCCACTGCTTGTCCCCCCCCCCACTCCCTGCCGCCTGCAAGCTCTTTATGAAGCTTGTAGTGGAGCTCCTTTTGAAAGTGCCGCAGGGCAAGGTCAGGCGGTCTCTGAAAGCACTGGAAGGTATAGTAATAAGGAGCTAAAGTGGAAGCTTTGATGAGGAGTTGGAGCAGGAAAAAGCAGCAGCCAGATTACTGAGAAGGCAGAGTTGGAAGCGTGGTGCTAGGAAGAAAAGGCTAGTGAGCAGAAAACAATATTGAGGCTCCTTAGGATCTGGCTCTGCCACAGACAGTGGAGGCTGCTCCAGAAGGGCAAACCAACCTCAGTCTGCCCTCAGCCAACTCCTGCCTCAGAACATAAGAAGAGCCTACTAGATCAGGTCAACAACCCATGGTTTTATTTATTTATCTTATTTTATTACACACATAGCCTATATTTTTCTCCATGGAGCTCAGTGTGGTGTATGTGGCTCCCTCACTCTCCATTTTATCTCCACAACAGCCCTGTGAGGTAGGTTAGGCTGAGAGGCAGTGACTAGCCCAAGGTCACCCAGTCAGCTTTGCCCTGCATTCTCGAAAAGGGAGTCTGTAAGGGGAACCCAGTGTGAGGGTTTCACTGCAAACCTGAATTCTTGATTCATAGGGAACCAGGGTCTTGGTGGTGTTTTCTCAGTGGTGGAAGGAAAGCACTCAGTTTACGTTCAAAAGCTAGCTCCTTTCTTTCCTCTACTTGGTACTGAAAGCAGGTTCTAGACCATGCTCTGATGTCAGGTTTTGAAAGGTTCTGCCCATCACCATCTTACTGGAGTCTCTTACAACATACTCATACTTACAACATACCCATACTTTTATGGATGCAAAATTAAGGCCCAGGTAGGCCAACATGCCAAAGGGTCTGTGTCAGAACAAGGAATGGTACTCACCTCGTGCTGGCTTTCTTATGGTGCTCCTGCTCTTCTTTCTCCCCACTCAGGCACAGGATGCAGACTGCAGCCTTGGTGGGCATAATATCTGCCCTTGCTCTGGCTCTGGCTGTTCCACTGAAGGAAGATGGAAAGAAGAAGGAGAAGCACACATCTGCCACTTATGACAGCCTGGATTTAGGCAACTATGACCTCAACCTGGACAACTATGGAGAGGTCATCGATCTCAGTAACTATGAAGAGAACTACGATTATGGGGACCTGGCATCAAAGGTACTATAGAATTGCCACTGAAATGTGAGGTCTGTTATTCAGCAGATTGTTTGTCCTGCTCAGAATCGCAGCTTTAAGTGCCTCCCAATAATTTAGCTGTCCCCAATATTCATACTCTGCCTTTGTAACAACCCACTAACTCTTGCCAGATGGTTGTGTATATAGTGTACACATGCAAACTGGTATATTCTGCTTGCAGAATTTGGATTACCCTTGGGCCAAATCACAATTCTGGGTGTACAGTGTGTCCACACTTATATGTAGACATAGTCTATAAATCCTTCACCAACGCTATTGTCGGGGCAGTTCATAGGCAGCCATAAATATGCTTAAGGAGACCAAAGTCTTAAAGAGCAACTGCATGCCACTGCAGTAGGAGTGGGGAGATTCAGATCAGGACCATAGTATGCTGGGAGGGGGACCTTCTCCTCCCCTGCCATGGCGCCAACAAAAACGACACCAAAGGGAGATTCCATCCAATTGCAGCCAAGAGGGGGATTCGGAGACTGCAGGAGGAGGGTTAAGATCTCAAATTCTCCACATGCCACTGTTCTGTTCCGATTCTGTCACCCTCTCCCCCTCTCATAACCAACTACATTTACTAGTTAAAGCAACATTTTAATGTAACTTATGATTTAGCCCTCAGAAACAAACTAAATGAGATGCCGTTTCTGCAATTAATTGAATGATTCGATTTTTTCATATAAAAAGGTACCTGATCCAGACTGAGGCCCCTGTATATGCAGGTAGGAGGTTTTAACCCTTTGTCCACCAGTGCAACCTTAGTCTGGATCCCCCCTCCAACGGCTATTTGCATTGGAAGGAAAATGTCCAGTCGTGCAAATGAGAGCTTTTCTTCCCAATGCAAGTAGCAGACACAAATCTTGGTCAGAACTGCAGCAGGTGACAAAACGTTAAAGCCTCCCTCTCTGCCTACCCACTGCTACCAGGGTCCTGATCCAGATCAAGACCCCTGCATCCATACATAAAGAAATGTATTGTGATAATCAACTGGCCTCTAATATGGTGAACTGCAATTTCCACAAGAAGGGTGACATTTCCTTTCAGCTGCTGGGAACATTAGACTATGTAACATTACCCCAGCAAGGGACACCTGAAATGTTTGTGTGCAGAAGAAAAACATCATTATGTATGAATCACCCTTAGAAGACCAATCTGGAAACTTCTGCCCTACATATGACTCGGTTTCCCCCTCTGTAAAATAGACTCTGAGCATCATAACTAATGCAATCACAAGACCCTTGCTTTACTAACAGATTGAGGTTGGCACCCTGCCTCCTGCGACCAAGAGCTTGGCGGGGCCTCTGAGCACAACAACTGGGGCAACTGAAATTCCACAAAAGAGCCCACCAACTTCCACGGCTGCCAGGCCTCAGGGACCAGGCCTGTTTGGGTCCATAACAGATCAGGGTGAGTAAAACACCGGCACTCAAAACCATTAGTCTTTCTGCATGGAACAAAAACTAAGGATAAGGGTGGCATATGCTGCGCAGGAAATTTCAGCATGAAGCAGCTGGTGAAATATTGCCCCAGTTGTAATGCTGGGGTCTCTTGAGGAATGTGAAGCATCTGTGTGTTTCTTCATATCCGTACAGGATGGGTTCCTCAATAGCTACAATTCATGACTGTTTGGAGTGCCATGTTAGGCTTAAGGCATCACACAATACCTGAAGGCCCAAGGAAGGGATGTTTTGTCACATCTGGGAATGAATGGCTCCTTTATTCTTTTGGGTCCTCGCTGTGATGATAGCTTCCTTGTCTTTAGCTCAAAGGGGACAAGTGATGGTTAAATAAGAAACAGTCTAAAAGCAACAGATCACTAAATATTAAAAGCTTATTGAAGTTGAACATCCAGAAATAAATAAATCACTAAACACCTGATCATCTTTGCCTGCAAAGCCCTAAAAAATCCGCATATATTCGGCAGCATCTGCTTCAGACTTGCTGTTTAACATATACACAAAAACATTGAGTTGGGTTATCTGGAGTTTTGGAGTACAGCTCTACTTCTCCTTTACATCTGCAGGTGTGGCAGTAGATGGGATGGACCATTGTGTTGCCTCAGTGATTAACTAGATGAGAGCCAACAAACTGAAGCTCAATCCAGATAAGGCTGAGGCACTGTTATTGGGTGGTTCCCCAGACTGGATGGTTTCCTTCTTCTTGATGGGGTTACATTCCCTCTGAAGGAGCGGGAACTCAGCTTGGGGGTCCGCCTGAATCCTTTGCTGTTACTTGAAGCTGAGGCGGCCTTAGTGGCATGGAATACATTCTATCAGATGGGCTGGTGGCTCAGCTTTGCCCCTATCTAGACAGGGATAGCCTAACATCTGTTATCTATGCTCTGATAACCTTTAGGTTAGACTACTGCAACACATGATACATAGGGTTGCCTCTGAAGACAGTTCAGAAACTTCAGCTGGTGCAGAATTCAGCAGCCAGGTTGCTCACCGGGGCAAGACAGTTTGAGCATATTATATCAATTCTGGCCCAACTGCACTGGCTGCCAATTAGTTTCCGGGCCCAATTCAAAGTGTTAGTTTTGACCTAAGCCTTAAATAGCTCAGGACTGCAATACTTCAAGGACCACCTCTTCCCATAGGAATCTTCTTCATGTGCCTCCTCCACAAATGGACACAAGAATGGACCTTTTCTGTGGTGGCTCCCCATGTGTGAAATGCTCTCCCCAGGGAGGCTCACCTGGCTCCTTCATAACTGTGGGTGCTAGGCGAAAACTTTTCATTGTAACCAAGTCTTTGGCTGATTAATATTCTGCGGCCTTTTAAATGTGCTTGTGGGACTATTGATTAGTTTTTGTTTTATTGTGTCTTTTATTATGTATTTTGTGTTCTCATTTTGTATTTTTCTGTTGTGAACCTCCCTGTGATCTTCAGATGTGCGATACCAATTTAATGAATAATATATTATGGTAATAAGCATCCTTCTTCCACCATAAAACAAAAAATTCTGTTCAAGTAAATCCTGCTTTTTTCTTTTTTTCTTTTTAAGGGAATGATGCTGCTAGTGTTGTATTTATCTCTGCTGCCAGCTTTTATATCTTGCCTGGTTTATTTTTGTATTCCTTTGTTGTCCTTATGTTGTTTTTTCAAACTGCATGCCAGCTTTGAGCATTTTAATTGATGGGAAAAGCAGCTCCCAATTCTTTTGATAAACAAACACACCCTGTTGAACATTGAAAAGAGGCGCCTGATTCTTTTCACCTCATCCCCTCTCTGCCCTATGCCCATCCATCTAACAGATGGAAAGAAAGCAAAATTTGCTCTGCTTGTACATTCAAAAAGCAAGCAGGCTTGGGCTCCTTGTTTGAGACAGGAGAGAAGCTTGATAAAGGAGCTGCTCAGAAACAAACAGAAACACCAGCAAAGCACCAAGACTTTAATGAGCAGCGACGCAGCGAAAATCGGACAGAGTAGCAATTAGATTAGTGACAATTAAAATCCTGTAGCGAGGGATAAATATCTTTATTCATTTTCTGCCACTCTGAACTGGGACAAATTAAGTAGTAGGCTGAGCGAAATTGTTGGCTTTCTGCTTTGAACTCCTCCACTAATAGATTTGGAGTCTGTTTAGTCCTCTGAATAGGAGGCTTTTTTATTTTAAATACTCAAGCAGTTTTAATTGGTGCCTGGAATCTTGTCACTTTGACTCTGCAATGGGCTGTTGGCTCCAGACGTAACAGCAGCAATGATTTCTCAGTGCAAAAATAACTCCCATTTCCTTTCGGTTGGGTTTCTCTGAATATGAAAGGCCAAACAAAATTCCTGGGGTAACACCATAAGGTTAATAAGGCAATGTTGCACCCTTTGTATTGGACTTGGCCCAGGCTGATTCATTGCTAAGCAGCTATTTGGACTAGTGGTTTGTGATTCGTCTCTTTAATTGGAATTGACTCATTTGTTCCTCTTTTTTGCCTTTTAAAAGAACTTAGCACTCACTTGTGAACAGAGCCAATCTGACACCCCACATTTTCCATATCAGGACATCATAAAAACTTGGCCTGCTGTTTGGTCGTCCTCTCACCTGATAGCAAAATGAGAATGGCAATTCCTTCTATCCCATGCCCACAGTTTTCAGAAAATATTTGAGTCTTGGAGAAATAGCAGATCTATCATTTATCTCATACATTTCAATCTTACCCTTTCCTCAGGGAGCTCAATGCAGAATACAAGGTTGTTCCCCCTGTATTATCCCCACAACAAACCTGTGAGGCAGCCTAGGTTGAGTAAGTGTGACTGAGCAAGTGACTGGCTCAAGGTTACCTGGTGAGGTGCATAGCATAACCATGTATGCCAGCCTGAGCTCCTTTGGGGAAAGGTGGGGTATAAATATATACCAGTATACCTGAAGGAGCATCTCCACTCCCGTTGTTCAGCCCAGACAGGTCCAGCTCCGAGAGCCTTCTGGCAGTTCCCTTACTGTGAGAAGTGAGGTTAGAGCGAACCAGACAGAGGGCCTTCTCAGTAGTGGCGCCCACCCTGTGAAATGCCCTCCCATCAGATGTTAAGGAAATGAACAGCTATCTGACTTTATTGAAGACATCTGAAGGCAGCCCTGTATCAGGAAGTTTTCAATGTGTGATGTTTTGCTGTGTTTTTATGATGTTGGAAGCCACTCAGAGTGGCTGGGGCAACCTAGTCAAATGGTGTGTGTGTGTAAGTAATAAGTTGTTGTTGTTGTTGTTGTTGTTGTTGTTGTTGTTGTTGTTGTTGTTGTTGCTGCTGCTGCTGCTGCTGCTGCTGCTTGTTGTAATAATACAAATATACATTTTGTTTGTTTTATTGCTATGGCTGGTGGATGATGCAAATAAAGATTCATTCATTCATTCAATATACACAAATAATAAAATGAATGTCCAGCTGACAGTTCACTATGTTATGGCTTTCAAAAGAGACAAATGTTTAACAAGATTTTTCAGGTGGAGAATTCTCAGGATCGGTTTAGCAAACAAAGGAACACAGTAAAATGCAACACCATTTCAATTAAAAAAATAATACCAGAAACAATGCATGATGGGAAAGTATGATGTGTAAATAGAAAAATGGAAAATGCATTTTTTTTTAAAAAAAAGTAATACCAAAATGTGAGCACTTAAAGAATGGATGTGTCCCGTAGCTCTAATCCTCTAAGAATTAAATGTTTGTCTTATTCATTAAAGCAGGGATAGGGAAGTTGTGGCCTTCCAGATGTTATTGAACTCCATCTCCCTCTGAGCCCTTGCCATTATGGCCAGTGCTTAGGAATGGTGGAAACTGTAGCTCAACCACTAGCAGCCCAAATGGCGAGGCAGAGCTACAGAGCCAGCCTCTTGTCAATGGCGTTGCTCAGCTTACCTGGGCAGTGCTGGGGTGAGGCAGGGTGGCCAGGATATGGATACCCCAGCTAGAGCACCCAATTTCCTCTGCTGGTGTGTTTGTGCAGCCACAATCACACCACCACTCTGGCCCATCCCAGTGTAATCCAGGTTAAGCTGTAGCAGTGCTGGCCTCAGGAGAGCAGCTCTGTGGCTTTGTCCCACCACATATATCATTACTGGGTTCAGCAACGATTTCTCCCTCTCTGTGGAGGGCCATTCCTAAACTCTTTCACTGATCAGGCCCATATTGACTAACACTCTCTACCCTGTCTCTAGGTCTTCCCACCTGTTTGGTCTGTGCGTGCATCAGCACCTCTGTGTACTGTGATGACTCTGATCTAGAACACATCCCACCTCTGCCCTTGGAGACCACATATTTCTATGCCCGCTTCAACCACATCAGCAAGATTCAGGCCAGTGACTTCACCGGACTTGGTATGCTATACTCCTTAGGGCTTCTGGTTACAGTTCTCACACTTGCAAGCTGCTTCACCCCATCTAGGCAGCCTTGTCTGTTACAAGCAAAGTCACCTGTGCAACTCTCTGCTCTTCCTCTCTACTCTCCTGAGGGTGAAATGGGAAATGTGTTTGCTACACGTTTGTCTCGGAAGTGGATATTTGAATACCAGAGTCTGTTTTCACACTGGCTCTTATTTCATAATGCAGACTGAAAGAAGATTGGGTCCTTGCCAGATTGCAAGCCAAGAATCTGACCCAATCAGGCCCTGTTTTCATGGCCACAAGGTGCATGGAAGCAGCAGTGGGAAAGGAATTTGGTTTTGGGCATGTCACCACAAATTCTGCGACGTGGTGAAAGACACATAGAGCTGGCACAGCATAGGCTAGATTCCTACAGGCTTTCCCTGTGGCTATCAAATGCTAAATGGATGTGTGAACAGGCTGAAAGTGTGCTGGAAAATGTGAATGGGATGAATCTGGGCAAAATCTGGGTTGCAGTGAGTATGACATAATTGCTGCACTACTTGGAACGATATCCACCTTTATTATGTGCTATCACAATGGATTCTGCAGTGATAACCGTGAGTTGAGTTACTAGTCTGGGCGTGTGATGAAGCAATCACACAAAGCCAGTTTCACTGTTCATCTGGACATAACCTGGTTATATTCATCCCATCCTGGTGGGATTTGGGTGAACTCACCCTTTGATCCCCCAGTCCATTAACAACTGGGCAACTATTTTGAGTTCCGACCATATGTAAAACAAATAAAGATCTGGAATAGGATTCATATGAGCACCAAACTATTCTCTCTTGCACAGCCTGATGTTAATTTGACTCCTGTCGTATATGATCTTTAGTGCACAAATTATGTGTAAATGCAAAAGAAAACCTCAGGACTTTTGCTTGTTCTGCAGCCAGGTGCCAGCATATGTAAGGCACAAAGGCTTCCTCGTGTTTGTGGCTGCAGAACATTAACCCAAAATAACTGTGGCCTAAAAGATTCTTTTTCTTAACAAATAAATATGCCAGGATCTGGAGATGGAAAAGACTGACCAATTTCTGCCAGGCACATACATTTGAGACCTTGTAATGCACTATTCCCAGCCAGTGGAAAGCCTCAAGAGGAATGTGGTTTTCACCTTTGAAGGTTTTGAGCCAATACCAAAAGAAAAGGCTGGCATTTTGCTAGCATCTCACACTGTTTAATACCAGGGGAAACTGGTGGAAGAGAACATGTTCACTTCACAAAGCCTGTCAGCTGTGCAGTTCCTGGGCTGTGCGTTGAAAGCAAGTTTTTTGTGAGAAATCAGTGTCAGAACAGCTAATTTCATTTTGATTCTTTAAAAAAAGAAGAGGTCATATTCAATTCTGGCACAATAGAACTTCCTCTTCTTCTTGTGCCATTTCCAGCCCCTTGTCTGCCCCCCCCCAAATCAGCTTAGGAGAAATAGGGGTACTCTTAAGAGCAGATTTGTTGGGAGGAGAGGAAAAGAAGTCCTCATTGCACCAGTGGAAACTTGTTGGCATAGCACTGGATACAATCCTGTTACAATACCAGAGGGCTCAATATTTCAGTCCACCCCCATCAAAGCCCTAGAGAAAGACAAATACAACCAAACATGTCAAAAAGAGGAAGTGATCCTATTTGGTGCTGAATCTGTGTTACACTCCTGCGCCAAAGAGATCCCAGATTCTAGTTGCAGCTCCCAAATGTTGAGAGAGGAGTGTATCCTGCACATTTGCTTTTATCTTACATTTTGTGCATGTGTTGAAGCAGCTTTTCAGTGGCATGTTTCTTTAGCTGTTTTTATTTTGTTTAAATAGCATATATGTACTCCAGTGCTGGTGTTCATAGTAATATTGTAATTAACAGCACCAAACCGCTGGTGGCATCTGCAAAATTGACAATTTCCCCCTAACCTTGTCAGTTCACCAGAGATCACTGCAACAAGTGTGTGTGTGAGGGGAGGGAGGTGGGTTGAACAGGCAAGTGATGCAAAATTGGGCTTTCACAGGGGCTATCATCAACTACCAATGCGAAAGTGCATCCCAGTCTACTCTCACTCTCTTGGAAGGAATGTGTGGTCTCATTTAAAATAGGAAACACTATGGTAGTGATACGCATTAACTGATTTCCAAGTGATCGCCTGTGATTTGGCTCCCAAAACTATTTTTTTCACAGCAAAATTGAAACGAATTGACCTCACGAGCAACTTTATTTCCTGGGTGGATGAAGACGCTTTCAGGATGCTGCCTTCCTTGCAAGAGCTTGTCTTCCCTGAAAACCAATTGACTTCCCTGCCTGAGTTGCCCAGTTCCATTGTGCATCTGGACGCCCGTTTTAATGCAATCCAGAGTGCAGGCATTCAACCAGAAGCCTTCAAGGTGAGCATCACTCAAATATCTCTCAAATGCTGCAAGGCCTAGATTAAGACCCCTTCCACTATTTGCTGCTCCTTTTTGGATTGTTTTCATTCCGTATTGGTAAGAGAAGGTTGTTCCACATGGATGTTCTGCATCATTTCACAAGTGTTTTGGGGTGGGGAGTGGGGACAGACAACGTGAGTGAAGCATTCACATGATCTAGGGTACAAAGTGATTGCCCCTGGTGTTGTGGACCTCTTAATGGATCTGAGCTATAGAGGCTGATCAATCTCATTGATTGCAGCTGCTTGCCATGTCACTGAGTCACTACAGCCCTACCTGGGATTTGAGCGAATTATCACCAGGTTTGAGCCCTCTCCTTGTGGTTTCTGTTGGGATACTGCCAGGGAGACAAAGTCCATCATGGCCCCCAAGCCGTGTCCGGATGTCCATTGATTTCCCGTAGATACAGTATCAGCAATTAGCGACACGAGCTCCAGAAATAGCCTGCCACATTCTAGAGCCGATGCACGCTCTCTATCAGCAGATAATTCACAGCAGAAGTTGCACGCAGGAGAGCATTATTTACAAGTTTTATTCAGCGTTGATCAGAACAAAGAAAAACATGACTGCCTGCTTCAGTGTCTCCAGACACAGAGAAAGCGAAAACAAAAGACACAACAGAAACATCCTGTGAAACAGGAAATACGCAGACTCTGACTCACAAAGCCTGCTCCCTTTTAAGGTGGAACGGAAATATCCTAACAGTTTCTTGATTTGCTTTAGAACAGGAGTAGGCAACGTGGGGTCCTCCAGATGTTGTCCTAACTCCCATCAGCCCCAGACAGCATAGCAGATTATTGGGGGCGATGTCTATCAATATTTGGAGGGCATCACTTTGGCTGCTCCTGCTTTAGACATTAACCATTGGTGATGAACCCAGCAGTGGAATTCAGGAAGGTCCGGGGATGGAGGCTCCCTTATTATTACCTTGAGGTCTCTGCATTTAACCTTTTGCCTATGTTTTATGCAAACAAACAAAAAAACATAATATAAAGCTGTAGAAAATCAATATTCATTTGTACTACATCCTATGTAACAGACGTTTAGCAGGCTCCAGAGCACCCAAGACTTTTTGCCATCTGTTTGTTGAGCTTGTCTCTTGGCCTGGGTGCTTAAAGGTAAGAAGGCAGCCATTTCTATTCCAACCTGTATGGATTCATAAAAAATTATTCATAATTTTATTCATAAAAATCTTTTCTTTTCTGCTGTAGCTCATTCCCAGCATCTTGCTGTCTGTCTGCTATATTTTTTTCATAAGTTCTGTCATAATTATTGTCACTATTATTGATTTCACACCTGCACTTGCTGATTGAGGCAGAGATGGGGCAGTGGTTAAATCCTATTAGGTTGGCTGGGTGCTTAGAGGTTTGCCAGAGAAAGCAGGATTTGAAGACACCCACTCACCATCAGTTGAACACAGCTCCTGAACAGGTAGATATGCAAACTATAGCAATATCTGCTCCAATGGCTGCTTAGGATGGAATTCTCTGACATCCTTATGAGGAACCACAATTTGATATAATATTTTGGGTTCCTCCTATCATCTGTGGAGGCCCAGCTTCCTGTTGGGTTAGATTTTTACCCCTGCATGAACCCTTAGCTGCTTTGTCCTGGATTTCAATCTGCTAGGGCCTAGCCAAGCTGACTTCTTTTGAAATCTCACATTTCCATTGAAAATCCTGGGATGCCTCACTTGAACACTCAAGGAGGCAAGGGCTGATGGTCCTTCTTCCTTCTGCTTTCAGGATCTGAAGAAGCTGGAGTTCCTTCATCTGTCTGACAACAAACTGGACTACATCCCCATGCTGCTACCTGAGAGACTGAGGTCTTTGCATCTACAGGTGAGAGAGTGACGATGAACTCTTTAAATGAGAGAGGGAGAGGACACCAACAGCCAAAGCACAAGCCTCTGAGAGGCTCAGTCATTTGCCATTCATTTCCTTTTGGATTACTGTTAAAAAGAAACGAGCAGTTATAATATGGGCTCATGCATTATCTTTGCCATTATTTCTCTAATTGCATGTGATCTGTACCTACTGATATTCTTTCCCTGTCTTGCAATTGCGATTGAACCCTAAATGGGGTCTCTTGCCAACCTCCATGACCAACGCCATGCCCCGCAAGAGACCTGGATGCATTCAATCAGGCCTAAGTGTTTTGAAGTCCAGGTTGTAGTCCACCCTGGTCTATAGTGGTGAAGGCCCTTTCCAGCTAGCTATCATGCCCCCAAGGCTTACTGATTGGTCTGCTTTTCCCGTGGAGTCTCAGAATTCAGAACAAGGGAAAACACTAATAACTTTGAGCCTCTTCTTGATCTATGAGTGTTGGTGATTCCCCCCCCCACTCTCCTCCACCAGCCCCACCTGGTGATCGTCTTCGCTTCTCAATTTCCTTCCCTAGAACAACAACATCCAGACCATGCACGTAGACACGTTCTGCAACAGCAGGGACCACAGCCACATCCGCCGGGCTCTGGAGGACATCCGCTTGGACGGCAACCCCATCAACCTGAGCCTCTTCCCCAGTGCTTATTTCTGCCTGCCTCGCCTGCCCACAGGCCGCTTCTACTGAATGGAGCAGCAACCTCCAGCTGGCACCATAAGCTTAAGGGGAACAGATTTCAAGACAAAGTGACCCTGGTATTAATTTCACTGCCAGGAAGATAGTGATGCTGCTGGACTGCTCCCTTGGACTGCCCCCTCTTTCTCCCTTTTTCAACTTACCGTAGTCCTTCTCATTTACTTGAGTATATCTAGTGCTGGGCTGCATAAGCACCATTAATCCTTGATCTGCCAGTGCTGGGAAGAGGAATCAATGACTCTAGTGCTATTTTTAAAAAATTAAGCATTCACTCAGTACGTCTTCTCCTTTTCCTTTAATCCTAATGTGCAACTGTCAAGATACTTGCTAGAAAAGATTGACAGATCAATTGAGGTTCCTTTTCTGAGACTCCACCTTGCAATTTCCTTCCATGAAACAACGGCTCTGTGCAGCTTTTTGACTTGATATCCTGTTCTAAAGCATCTTCTTCAAGATTCACAACTAGTCCAGTTCTGGATCCCTGGGTTGCTCTGTAGCTGACCTTCCATTCTTGATTCCCCACCACCACCAAACTCCCCCAGCCTGACACCACCACCTGCTGCTATTGTAGTTTGGGGACTTTTTGCACTTTTGCAGATGCCCCCTCTGGGTCCTGACCTTTCGACCCTCTTTATTCTGGCAGAGTATCTGCTGCATATTAATTGTGCTGCACAATAACACAGCCTTTTGTGCAAATCAAGGCCTCTTGTGGAGGATGCAGCTGGTGTGCTTCCAAGCCCACATGTAGGTTTGGACCAACACACAGGAGAATTTGTCTAAGGCTCAGATATTACAGAATCAGGACAATGTGGGATGTCTTTGCTGGTCCCAGGCACTCCATCCTTCGCTTCTGGATTTGGGCCTGAAGGACCAAGGAAAGGCAGGGGGTGCATGAAGGGTAAGTTGTAAGAAAGCACAGTTTGTAACATTGCACAACATCGTGGTTGATGGAGGGGCCCAGTTGTTAAGGTATCAACCTTGACTTCTAATTTCCTGGTTTTGTTGAGTTTGAGTCAACTCAAGAATTAAACCAGCATATATATTTTTAATCCTTTAATTTTCCTGGTTTTTGAAAAGCAAATGTATTGAAATATTAGGGTCTCTTAAACATGAAAGTAGCTTTTTTGCAGGAATGATTTTTTTGAATGTAATTGTTAGTTCTCGTTGTATGGCTGAAAAGGGTGTGTGTGGCTGTGGGAGCAGGAGGAGTTCTGTGGTTACATGAGGTGTGTGGTAGTAAAGCATGTATTGTACGGTTGTGTTGCGTTGTGTGGTTGAGGGCTGTGTGAGTGATTGCTGTGGAGGATGATTGCAAGGAATGTGATTGTGTGGAATTTTGTCGTATCAGAAGGTTGCATTGTTGCAGTGGTGGGTGGGGCTATATGGTATGTCATTGATTGGTCAGTTGCAAAGTGTGTGTGGTTGTGTGATGTGTGTGAGTGTGTGGGGTGCTCACAAAAGTTTCTCAAGTTTCCAAAAG
Source organism: Podarcis bocagei (assembly GCF_964188305.1). NCBI lineage: Eukaryota > Metazoa > Chordata > Lepidosauria > Squamata > Lacertidae > Podarcis > Podarcis bocagei. The sequence continues at coordinate 44,977,335 of NC_138129.1, read as the reverse complement.
TGCCCTGGGCCCCCAAAACATTGGTGCCTCCGTGTCACTATTATATTCTAAAACGAAAGAAATACTTATTGCACATGGACTCCATTAGGTGGCTCCCTCTTCAAACACTGTAATCCTGGCAAAATTCATGCTTCAAAATTCAATTTGTACAAACACCACCTTATTTCTCCAGTAGTTGCTGCCATAGATTTTAATGCAGGAGGAAAATATTAGTAGCTTTTGAACCTCTGTTGCATGCACGAACACACACTCAAACTGGATCAGGACCACAATTGCCTAAAAGGTTAAAGCTGTCTCTAAGCCATCTCCAGCTTTAAAAAACAACAGCTGCTTTTAAAGGCACATATATGTTGTTCACATAACATGCAATTTGGCCCTAAATGTGTGATAATGGAGCAGGTCGTAATTGCTTAGTGCTGTGAAGAAAACACTTGGCATGTGCTCAGGTGCACTATGTGGTTGTGGCAGGCTACAGTGGAGGGAGAGTTAAGATCTGGTTCCATTGTGGTCAGGCAAAGTGATTAGGTCTATTGGCTCCTCTTCTCCCTGAACTGCTTCTATTCCAGCTGGATTATTGCAAGACTTCAAGAATGGATGCCTGAGTCTGCTTCTTTTCTGCCTCCTTTTACCCATTTTTATTGTGTCTTGTAGACTGAAAGCTTCTTAACTTGTTTTTAATTATGTTATCAACGTTGCTATGGGAGGTTTTAATATGTTCTGGAGCCTTCTAATTAATGGTATACGTGTGCAATCGTTTGATTAAAATAAAATACAAACTAAAGTGAAAATTAATTTTCTAAATACTTCTGATTGATTTCTGTTAACCTAATGAAAGCTAAAGGTTGAATCCTGGGGGGTTGTAGCCAGGCCCATGCAAAGCAGGGAAGGGGGAGGGGGGCATTGTGTACACTTGCCCCGGACCTTGGAAGGCTAAGCTGGGGGTGGGGGCCACCAGAGACTGCCTGCTTTTTTGTTTGAGTTTATAATTTTATTCTAACAGGAATCCTGCCCCGGGCCTCAGACAAGTTCTGCATGGGGTTGGTTTTAGCACTAAGTAAATGGTCCCATCAGTGCAAGGATTTCTGCCTGGCCAATAGAACTCCCCCCCCCTTCCCCTTGTAATTTTTTGGGAGGTTTCTAGGAACCAATTTGGGGCGATAGGGCACACACAGGTGGAGGCAATCCTTGTGCTGATGGGACAGTTGAGGTGAGATCCCAAGATAATAAGTAGGTAGGCTGGGTCTACTCTGTAAAATAAAAAGGTGGTCCAATCCCTCAATTTCAAACCTGCATTGCAAAGTTTGTGTTTTTTTTAATAGAATTTTTTATTGGTTTTTCACCTTTTATAAAGACAAATACACACAAAAAAGACAAAAGACAAAAACATGTATAATTTCAGAAAATCCTACTTTCCTAACCTTGTTCCCTGACTTCCCCCCACCCCCTTCATGCATCCCCATTCCCAAAATTGTGTCAGCAAATTGGTATTTCTCTTCTTAATCATCTTAAAATTACCTCTTTTATAAAGAAAAGTAATTTTTTTCTAAGTTGGACTCAAATTCTCTTCCATTGATTTCCCAATTTGTCTTAAATAAAAGTCATATTAACTAAACCCAAAGGTCTTGAGTGTTTTTACAATTCTATTCTTCCCTCCCTCCCATCCCCGGTTTTCGTCCCTTCCCAGTACATATCCAAAATATCAGTTCTTAGCCTGGGTTCCTCACGTCCGAGGCTTTCAAGTCTCTTTCAGTCCCTCTCCGCCGGTCTTGTTGGTAATCCTTTATGTCGGTCGTCGAATCTCGAAAAAGTTCTGTCACCATCCAACCATATTCTCTTCCCACAAGAACATTTGGAAACAGCTGCTGGAAAATTTCCACAAAGTCTGCATCTTCAGAGTCAAAGTCAAAGTGGAGGCCCCCATCATATTTCTTTATTTTAAGTTCCTGTGTTCCATAAACTCCCGGGGCCTCCTCCTTCATCTTTTGCATCTTTCGCAGATTTGTGTTAGATGTAATCCAAAAGTCTCCTTGTTTATATTCCACAGATGTCAGCTTCTGGTTGGTACTTTCCAACTTTACTTTCTCTTTTTCTTGTTTAGTCTCTTCCACTTCTTTAGATATCATTTCCGATTCAGCTGTGGATTCTTTCTCATCCAGGTCCTCAATACATTCAGCAGAGCTGCTTGTTCCAGAAGTCAAGGTCATAAGTTGTTTATTCATAGCCAGACTCTGCTCTTGTAAGACTCCCACCAGATGAAACATTCTTTCGATTTCCACTAGTAACTTTCCATCCACAGCCATTGTAATTTCACAGAATTCCCCCTAGAGGGAATCTGGTTACTTAGTAATCTTTCTCCAACAATCCTCCAACTTATTGTTATTACTTTGTTTCCAACAATTTTAACTCAATTGCAACTCATTTTAATCCAGAGGGATCTTAAATAACGATTTTTCCACTTAAACTGTCCGTTTGACAGCTTTGACAGCTGTCAAACTCCGCACCTCTTCCACAAGCTCAAAAGCAGGACGCTCCCGGGCCCGGGGGGGGGGGGTTTACAACTGAAAGAAAGCTTCCAACACTCCACTCTCCAGCTAAAAATTTCTTTTTGCCAAATCTTGGAAGTTAATGTCTTTTTCAACTCACCCCACAAAGGGTAGGCACTCCAGCTTAGTTCTTATATCGTTGCTTTAGATCGTCTGCAAGAAGGGGGGGTGTGGACTTCCTTTTAGCAGACCCCCCGGTCGTCTCAAATTCACGGGATAATATTCATAAAGTCCAATTCCGTTTTACTCACGGGTTATTCTTTTCAGTCCGAATTTCAAGGAAGGGAATCAGCGCTCTCCAGTCATGGCTCGCAGCTTCGCTCAACCGAGGTAGCGATCGACTCTCAGCATCACACCACCCTCCGTATCCTCTCCGCAGCCTTTAAAAAGGCTCTTCGTGAATCGGGGGGGCGCTTAAGGTGCCCACCGAGTCTTCAGTCCGCAGGCTTCAGCGCCTGCGGTTTTTGAGGGTCCCCGCGTCGCCGGCGCGGCAAGACCCGTCCTCAGTTGAGCCGATTCCCTCCGCAGCTCGGAGGGAATCCGCCATTTCCAGATCGCGCCAACCCGGAAGTCACCCCTGCATTGCAAAGTTTGCATTGCTATGAAACAGAATAAAACTGGAAGCTCCATCACAATTTGAATGGTTTAGGTCAGAGGATCTGCGATATAGCATCCTGCCCCAGAAGCTACATTAAAATCCAGCCTGATAGATCTGTGGAGAAGTCATCTGTTTCTTTAAAATTATGTATTAGAAGAATAAATTCAAAGATCACATTTGCCCATATGTTTGTGTGTTTTTTGTAATTTTTTCCTTAAGATCTTCTTCTTAAAGTTGAATAAATACATGGAAAGTCTGTTTCAGATAGACAGAAGCCTGAAGAAACATCAAGAAGCATTTGATTCAGCACCAACCTTCTGCTAAATTCAATTAGATGGAAATGATGTGGAGGAGAATATAATCCCTTTGCTTAAGTGCGCAGTCTCTAGGACGCAAAAGAAGGAAGGGAAGGGGGGAACATTTCACTTTGTTTTTTCTTCTTCTCCTGCAGTGATTCTGCTCAGCCAAAATCACACACTTCTGTTCCCCCAAAGCCCACAAGATCTGTTGGGTTTCTATGCAATTCTCATGCACAAAACACTGTTTAGTGTCCACAGCAGAGTGATAAGAAGTGCACATGGTTGTGTCATAATGCACATAGGAGGTGGGTCAGCAGTGATTGTCTAAATCCATTTTATGTGAAGCAGCCAAACCTCATTAGTGAAATCTCCATTTAGCAGTCCCGTTGTTTGGGCTGAAGAGGAGAGAGAGGTTAAGGATGCTGGAGGAGGAGGAGGAGGAGGAGGAGGAGGAGGAGAGAGGAGAGAGAGAGAGAGAAAGGAAACATTAAGGGGGTATTTAGAAGAACTGGCATGTATTCCGTTACTGGCATGGATTTACAGGGTGAGGGGTATCAGATCTTGCCTTAAATCCTCAACTCCACACTTTAAATTTCTTTCTACTCTCTCCTGTGAAATAATTTTAAACACCTATTTCAGCACCATTCTTTGGACAGCAACACCCATCACTATTGTTATTGTTAAAAAGTTTTATGGGGTATCCCCCCACCCCAACTGCAATATTTGGGCCTACAAAGAAATGGAAAGTATTGCTTGCACAATGCAAGACAGAACTGAGTGCCTTTAAGAGAATCAATATGCACTTTTCTTCCTTGAGCCACTAGGTGGGGCAACAGAATGTTGTCAAAATACCCACCTCTGTAAACTGCTTTCTTAATCTCTGCTGTTAAGGGTTTTTATCTCCCTTCTGCTGCTGTTTTAATATTTAAACTGATTATCTAAATCAATGGGAATCGTGAGCTCCTGCCCTTCAGTTAACAGCATCGTCTATATCCTACTGGCTGGTTGCTGGGAAACACACACTTTGAATGGAACTTGTGCTAAAGGAAAAATAAAGAGGACGGATGGCCCCCGCCCCCAAGAAACCTAAAGCAAAATTGCTAGGAAGAAGCATTTCTGAAACAGTGGAGTTTCTCTCTTATTGGGAAAACCGTTTCTGTTGGGTGTTGGTGAAACTTGGTATTATGACTGAGGAGGCCTCCAGACTGTCACTCTCTTGTGGGAGGGATTCACCAATTAAAGTGAATTGATGGTCTCTGTCATCCTAGTGTAATATATCACTTCTTAAAAATGGACTTTTTAGGGTTGGGAAAGTGACAGGGAAACGCATTGAACAGTGCAGGATGAACAAATGTTGAACCAGATGATACACCCCACAATTTGTTCCCTATTCCTAATAACAATCCACTGGCCTTCAAAGTTTGCCCTTTCTGGAGGGGGAGCGGCAAGGTAGCAGGAGGTTGGCATGGTGCAGATATACTGGACACCTGTGCAGAGCCTGTACATACAAGGAAGTACTTATGTGCTGAATTTTCTCTGCAGACGACCACACACACCATTCCTGCAGTTGTTGCTGGAATGGAGAAACTTTGGCTGCTGGACTACAACTCCCATCATTCACTGGCCATGGTGCCTGGGGCTGGTGGAAGTTGGAGTCCTACGCTATTCAGAGCGTTACAGCTTCCCCCGTCCCTGACGTTACAGTCTGGTGCCTAAAGGGCTGTGTTCATGGAGCAGCATTAGGAGAACTGAAACTCTAGAGCTTGGCCTAGTTTCTGGTGAGGGTGTGGCCTGCTGAGCTGGTGCAGATATGTGCTTGGATATGGGAAAGAATCCAGGAGCAAAAAAGCAGCAGGTGATGAGAAGGAAAGGAATTGGCCTTGAGCAAATGCAAGGGAACGGTAGCCATTTGCTGACTTGCCATGAGAGCAATTAGTCTACCAAATGGCCTCTCCCATGGGAAGAGAGAGAGGCTGACTCATGTGAGAAATTGCAAATTGAACTGGACAGAGCTCTGAGAAGGAGACTCAGGGGAGCAATGCAGCATCAGCAAGGGATAGATGGGCACACTGTGTATTTGCATGGGGAAAAGAAGTACTTGCAAAGAAGAACACACAAGGACACCCACGTCTCTCTGTGTATATGCATGCGCACGCACACGTGCACACACATACATATCTGCATGTATTCCCGCACTCAAAAGCAACGGACACTAAATGTAGACGAAGCAAGCGATGCCCAAGCCCAGATCTATATACATACAAAGGATTTCTACATGGGTCTGGCTCTTTCTCCTGGTTTAATGCATAGCTGTCAATGTTTCCCTTTTTAAAAGGGAAATTCCCTTATTCCGAATAGGATTCCTCGCATGAAAAGGGAAAAGTTGACAGCTATGGTTTAATGGCTGGCTTCCAAAGCAGAAATTCAGAAATATTTTCTGGGTGGCGGGGAAGGGACAGGTATGAAATAGCAGGGGAGAAACCCATTCTAGTGCATCCCTTATTATGGCCTTGTGGGTATTGCGGGAGATGGGAGTGTGGATTTAAGGAGGTGAGAGGCATCTTTGCTGTGTTTCAGCCATGTCTAATCATTCCAGGATTTACCTTTGATTATCACAGGGAATAAAGAGAAACCAGTGTTCTTAATATACCCTTTCTTGCTGTTTAATATTGAATGTATCAAGGCCTGAGATGAATCTCTGCCCACCTACAGTGAACACACCTTGCCCAGCATTTCAAATGGCACCCCTGACCAGGTGCCAGAAGGTAGTGCTGGTGATGCTGAAAGTATCCATTCCAAGAAAACCTGCACCCCAATATATCACAGCAGCTTTCCCTGACAAATGTCTGCAGAAACACAGCCCCTCTGTGAATACCAAACAGAAAACAACCTCTGACTCTTGGATAGATCCACAGAGTCTTCTTTGCTCTGTCCAGTGACGTTGCTCTTCTTTCTGCTTGAACAGCCCTGTGCTGCCTTTCTCCTGCCTGTGAGCTTCCTCCCCACCCCCCTCCTACTGCTGCGTATGCAGCAAGCACAGAGGCAGATGCATAGAGGACACGGGTTCTGCCTCGCTCACTCTTTCCATCCCAGGTGCTCTCTGTGTGCCCATAAACCATCCCTCCTCTCACATTCCATGCAACTCTCCTCTCCCTCGCTTTCTCTCAAGGTCACCTTCTGTGCCTGGGCTGGATTTTCATGTATTGATTGCTTGGCTCGCACAGCCACCATCGCAGTGAGCTTCTAGGGTCACGCCAGCTTGGCAGCCTGCTGCTCTCACAGAGAGATAATGACGTTCTCCACCATTCATGCGCCCCACACTGCCTGCCCCACTGCCTTCTCCCCCGCTCCCTGCTTCAAATATCAGAAAGCTCACAACACTGGGGGAACCAGGGAGGAGACCATTAATTCATTTTAGCTCCCCAATCAGTCGACCTTTCTCTCCTGCACCCCACCACAAGTTTATTTTGCTTACTGTATAGCCTGAAGAAGAATTCTGGAAAGCTTGAAAGCTTGAACACCACTTTGTAACATTTTGGTTTGCCCAATGGGTGTTTTGGAATTATGTTAGAGTTGATGAGTAATGGGGGTTAGGAAAGTCCTTTTAGGTTGGACTATTTGGCAGTAGGCCATTTTCAGTCTTCAACAGACAGGAGATTGGATTGTTTTAATACAACCTTCCCCAAGGGCTGTGGCTCAGTAGTAAAACCTCTGCTTTGCAGGCAGAAGGTCCCACTTTTGATCCCTGGCATCTCCAGGCAAAGCTGGGAAAAGATCTGCCTCTGAAATTCTGGAAAGCTGCTGCCAGTCAGGATCCTGAGCGAGGTGGACCAATGATCTGACTCAGTAGAAGGCAGCTTCCTGTGACAGTGGATGGATGTCCCATACTGCGTGCAGATGGCTGGCAGCTTTCCAAAGCTTTGGCAGACCTCAAGATTTCTATTTCTAACTCAGTGCCCTCCAGGGTGTTTTAGATCCCAACAACTCCCATCAGCCCCAGACATCATGGCCAATTGCCAAGGCTTGATAGGTACCAGGCTGGAGAAGGCTGCTTTAATGGGTAGCAGAGCACGAGTCAACAATGGGAAGCTGTAGCCAAAAGGGTTGCTGCCATTTTTGGCTTCTGTTGCATAAAGACAATTCACTCATCCAACCAGCTTGCGTCTTTCAAAAACCCTACACCTGGAGAAAACGGAGCATGGAGATGAGGGTGGGGGGCAGGGAGACATCTACCTGCTCTCTGCCAAAAGGAGACGTCTGAAAGCACAGCAGCCAATAATCAGCCCCGTCCACTCCTTTCTCTCCCAGTCTGAGCCTGGGTGAAACCAGCTAGAAATATTGACAAAATGAAAATCGGGAGAAAAGCTCTGCAGACTATAAGGTGCTTTTAAATCAAACACTGTGGCTGAGAAAGTCCAGGGCTGCCTATCTCCCTACTTGGTGTTGAGTTGAATAAAGCACTATTGACAACATTATTTACAGCCTTGACTGGCTGGTGACTTATGGCAGCTATTTATATTTATGTGACAATGTGTGGAGTGTTATTACTGATGTCGATTGTGCAGCAAATGAGCAAAGAGTGTCTCACGTGCAAAGCAATGTAAGTACCTGTGTATATAAACTGAACAGGGTTTACCTCTGAAGAAAGTGATGCTTTAATCTAATTATGTGTTCATATTCAGGGCATTTAATGCACCAGGCTTAAACTGATTCTTGCTTCAGTCACTTTCTAGTGCAAATGTAAATAACAGAATTGGCCAGAAGGTTCATTTGCATTAGAAATGCCTCTCATCACTTCACTTTCTACAAGGAGTAATGCAAAATGAGTAATGCAAAAAGGGGCTCAGAAGTGATTTAAGTCTCACTTATGAAAAATGCTCAGTTTACATTTAAAGTTGAATTTATCAAATTTGTGTTTTCTGAAACAATACAAGAAACAAAATGCAGCCATCCATCAACATTTGCACTTTTCCAGATTTTGCAATTATCCAACCAATGCATGTTAGATAAAAGCATGCATAAAAAGGAATATATCCATGAAAATAACACACAAAAATGCATTATATTTGGAAAACTTGCATGCAGAAATGTGTGCATTATTAGAAGAAATTAATGCTAAAATTCTGAGGAATTTTCATGAGGATTTTAAAAAAGAAAATCCCAAAATGCTGCAGAAATGTGGAGAAACGAACTTAAGAGTGGGAAAATGAGAGATGAAATTGACAGAACCTTCCATCCCAACTCAAAATTCTTCAGAATTAGAGCAACCATCTTGAATTGATCCTCCTTTATCTGTGATAGTTTGAACCTTGAGGGTGTCCAGCTATTGTAAAACTCTGTTCAGAAGAGACTTTGTTTTACCAGTGCATGTGTCTAACACAGGTGAATGGACAAATCATGCACAGCTCATGCAACCCTTGAGATGATGGGTCCCCAAGGATGCAGTCAAGAGGGATGCAGCATGCAATCTAATACATCCATAATTTCCCATAGTGAGGGAAGCAGCTGCAAACACACACACACACACACAGAGAGAGAGAGAGAGAGAGAGAGAGAGAGAGAGAGAGAGAGATCGGCAAGGATCTTCTAGGTGATTTTGCATATCGTCTGCAAAACTCATAGTGGCAGAAGGAGCACCACACGGATGTGGTTTTGGTCCTGTGGACATTGCATTCTAAAGGCCAACTTACATGTTATGCTTGAGCTTCCAAAACAATTTTCTTTAGTAAACATAATGTGTGTGTGTCCAGGGGTGGAGGCTGATTTGGTTTAGGAATGTAGGGGTGGGTCTAACATTTACCTCCTGTGCTTTGGCCCCCAATTCATTGCACAGGCTGGAGATGATATAGAGAAAAATTTGCAGAATCAGTTTTGGCCCACAAACTTCTTAAATTATCTGCATGCATTACCTTAATTTACAGAAACAGTGTGGCATAGCAGTGAGAGTGTCAGATCAGGCCTGGTGAGACATGAGTTCAGGACGCTGTTCAGCCATGAAACTTGCAAGGCCTATCTCAATCTCTATGTGTTCTACTGCTATTTCCCCCTTGTTAATTGGTTCATAGCTACTACAGCACCTCCTGGTACAGAAAACCACTGTACAGTGGTACCTCAGGTTACAGATGCTTCAGGTTACAGACTCTGCTAACCCAGAAGTAGTACCTCGGGTTAAGAACTTTGCTTCAGGATGAGAACAGAAATTGTGCAGCGGCGGTGCGGCGGCAGTGGAAGGCCCCATTAGCTAAAGTGGTACCTCAGGTTAAGAACAGTTTCAGGTTAAGAACGGACCTCCAGAACGAATTGAGTTCTTAACCCAAGGTACTACTGTATATGTGCTCTCCAAAGATGCTCCACTCTTATCTGTGGCACAGTTTTGCTGCATGTGGGTTGGCAGTCCTCCTCCAAACCACGAGGAAGGAGTGCCTTGAGTTAACTTCCTTCACAGGGTACTAAAGGTAGCACCATATTGCACTGAGTGATGTCGGAATGAAAACCATGGAGAGGGAGACCCCTTGTGTCAGAGAGCAGGGACTTTACAGTTTGCCAGGAAATGAGCTGACATGACCTCCGCAGTGTATAGAGGAAGGTTCTGCTTTTATTTTATGTAACGGAATTTGTATATCACTTTGCTGTAAATAAAACCTCTAAGTTCTTTACAAAAAATATAATATATATGTTAGATTTGTCCAAGATAAAAACAATTTAAAAAAAATAAAAATATAGATAAAAACCAACAGATTGAAAAAATACACATTACAAACCAGAAGTGTGGATTAAAACGTGTGTCAACTTCACATATCTGAATGGGCTTGCTTAAACAGAAAAGCTTTTAGCAGGTGCCAAAAAGAGTACAGCAAAGGCCTGGGAGTTCAAGAGTGTAGGAGCTACCACACCGAAAGACCAATCCCTTACAAGCGAGGAACAAACTTTATGTGTCAGCTGTAAAAGCGCCAGGACCACAGATCAAAGTGGTCAAGTTAAAGTGTAAGCTGATCCTCCAAGTAAACCGGACAAATATATGAAAGACGGACCCCTCGTGTTTGGTTACTTCTAATATAAGTGTCAGGCTTCAGAGGATCCAACCCCCTACGGTAGGTTGCCAGGAATGGATTGGACAAGGAAAGTACTTACCAAAGTCGTTTATTCAATATTCACAGAGAGAGGCTTAGAAATGCAGCCTCTTGGAGTAATGGTGTTGCTCTGAGTAAATCTCCACCACCCCATCTCTCCTACTTCCTCATTCATCAACAGCACCACCCACCTTACGGGTGCCACTTAGGGCCATCTGTCTCCGAGCCCTTTGCTCTCCTACTTTCAATGCTCGTCATGTTCTGGGAGAAGGGGTGGGGTGGGGTCTGGAATGCTTTCTAGTGATAACGTGTCAGCCAGCTGTTCCGGCACTGCCTCCTCCTCCTCCTCCCCCATTATTTCCAGCTTTCCCCCTCATCTGCCTCTGAGCTGTGACCTCCCGCAAGGTAAAGGTAAAGGTAACCCTGACAGTTAGGTCCAGTAGCAGACAACTCTGGGGTTACGTGCTCATATCGCTATATAGGCCAAGGGAGCTGGCATTTGTCCACAGACAGCTTCCGGGTCATGTGGCCAGCATGACTAAGCTGCTTCTGGCGAACCACAGCAGCACACGGAAATGCCATTTACCTTCCCCTCTGGAGCAGTAGCTATTTATATACTTGCATTTTGACATGCTTTTGAACTGCTAGGTGGGCAGGAGCTGGGACCGAACAACGGGAGCTCACCCCGTTGCAGGGCTTCGAACCGCCAACCTTCTGATTGGCAAGCCCTAGGCTCTTTGGTTTAGACCACAGCGCCACCTGCGTCCCTTGACCTCCCACAAACCACTGTTATAAATCTATACTGTCTTCCTCTTCTCTGGAAGGTTCAGGCTAGGGAGGCAGTCTCCACCATTCCTCCTCTGCCCGGTCCCTGACATCCAGTGGGTAAAGGAATGTGTCACTTCAGGGCTGCTAATGCAGCAAAAACAACAAGGGAGGCAACAGTTACAAGTTATAAACTCAGCCTGGTGGTGTAAAAAGGGTAAAGGTAAAGGACCCCTGGATGGTTAAGTCCAGTCAAACTTGACTATGGGGTGCAGCACACATCTTGCTTTCAGGCCGTTTGTCCACAGTTTTCTGGGTCATGTGGTCAGCATGACTAAACTGCTTCTGGCACAATGGAACACCATGACAGAGACCAGAGTGCACAGAAACACTGTTTACCTTCCCACAGCAGCGATACTTATTTATTTACTCACGCTGGCATACTTTCAAACTGCTAGGTTGGCAGAAGCTGGGACAGAGCAATGGGAGCTGACCCCGTTGCATGAATTCAAACCGCCGACCTTCTGATTGGCAAGCCCAAGAGGCTTAGTGGTTTAGACCACAGCGCCACCTGCTCCCTTTACCTCATTGGTGTAAGGTGTGAGTGTTACAGGTTGCCTTCATCGGTGGGAGAGAAAATATGTCTTTCCTGTACCGGTTTCTATAGCCACAGCAGGCGCTGTAACTCTCCAGTGGTTTGACTTTACCCCTGATGGTGCACTCTTCCATTGTATTTGGAGACAGACAGATGCCAACAGGTTATGAATATTTTTGCCATTTGGAAAAACCTTTGTACATGAAAATAGGCGGAGAGCAACACTGTGCTCATACAATGGTTCCCTCAGTGCAAGCATTTATGCTTGCTGGATAGAATGATCTCCCCTCCCCAAAAGTGCTCTGATCCTCCAGAGTAGAATTAGGGAGGTGCTGAGGGTGTGCAAGGGAAGGGTGGGGCACAGCCCTACTCCATTAGCAGCAGCCCTTCTGCTGGTTTCCACTGGTGCACCATGTTAATTAAATCTGACCCATTATATTGATTTTAGCCCCTTTTAAATTGGCAGGCGCTTTAAGGGTTGAAAGACAGGGATCAATAAATAAGTAAAATGTGGAACACATACCCCTGCAAAATGAATAACAAATGAATTTTGTCTCCTGCTAAAGGTATATTGCTTTTTGGCAGAGTAACACCTGGGAAAGTGACTTCAGCTTAAGTCCCCTAAATATCTAAGATGAAAAGATCCAAACTCAACCCCCAAGGCTTTATCTTAAAAAAACAACAACACCCCAAACTTCTTGTCCCAATCTCTTGGTGTTCTGTTACCTTCTGGGTTTTTCTACTCATGCACAGCCCTTGAAATGCAAAGGAAATAAATACCCGGTTGTCTCATTACGTTGTCCTCTCAAACCAGAAAAACTGGCCTGGCAGAGACCCCCTGGGATTCTTGCAGCAAAAGCGTGACTTGCAGCTGAGCCTGTAAATGGGAGAGGAGCACAGAGCATGTGTCAACAACATAGCTTGCTCTGGCTTCATCACTTTGTGTTTTTCCATGTTGCTTTGCAACCCACAGTGCCCAATAATCAATGCAATGGAGGTAGCAGCTGTAAGGGGCATTTTTTCTGACTTGGACCCCAGAGGGCTCTCCTGGAGATCAGGCAGGGTTTCAATTTATAGCACCTGCAACCTTCAAATAATCCATAAAGCCTCTGCTGAGAAGCAGAGAAATAAGCCGGAGAGGCAAACACCAGCAGCTATTGTGTGTGGCAATAGACAGGAGTCTGGCAGGTCGGTTTCCATCACAAATCCCTGGGAACCACAAGATCTCATGGTTGTCACATCACTGGCTTCTCAAAATGTGCACCATCTTTCCTTAAAAATTCTCTGCTTGAGCTAAAATAGAACCTTAAGTTTCAACCACACAAACAAGGAAGGTGGCATTGGATGCAGATTTCAACATCTGGAAATTTCATCTAAGATTTTTACTCTTAGATTAAAAAGAAAGCCAACCATTATAATAGTCTTTAATAATGCACAAGCATGCTTTAATCTTTATATGAAATGCACTACATAGAACACAGCCTGTCCTTCTTGGTGATTGCTCAAACAAAAATAAACTATATAAAAAGATGTATTTGCTTGCATTGTGTATACAGATCACATAATTCTGTTTTTCTCAATGTTGAATTGTTATTTTTAGTGTGGGGGAATACACAAGCGACCAAAATATCACAATTACAAAACTGTTGTATGTGCTTGTCAAGTCCACATGGGGAGAGTGTGGCTGAATAGCAAATTTGATGGTTAGCCAGTTTTTGTTTTTTAAAAAAATGCTATTTCTTGGCTATTTCTGCCTCATGAAACACAGTAGTTTCTGTGTCACTCCCGAGAAAGGAACAGAAAGGATGATATGTTACAGTTTCTTCTGAATGTGGCCTCAGAGAGTGTTGTTCTTAGAAATGAGAAACTGAGGAATGATGAGTGATCCTCAGTTGCCTCATTCACCTCAATGGGAGTTTGTATCAGCAACAAGCAGCACCACCACATCTCTTACACACGCAGGACCTTGTGCTCATCCTTGCCCATATCTGCATGGGCAACTGTATTTTGTGTTTTTATATTGTAATTTTATGTTGTGAGCCACCCCAAGATCTACAGATGAAGAATGGCATACAAATTTAATAAATAATAATAATAGCTGTAAGCTTTTCTTTTTTAAAACACTATATTAATTGCAGCAGCCATGCATAAGTGGAATTCTGGTTTATGTGCTGCTTTCTTCAAAATAACATGGCCAATCGGAGCCTGAGTACCATAGCATACAGTAGTACCTCGAGTTACCAACGATTCAGGTTACAAACTCTGCTAACCTGGAAGAGTTACCTCAAGTTGAGAACTTTGCCCCAGGAATAGAATGGAAATTGTGTGCTGGTGGTGCAGCAGCAGCAAGAGGCCCCGTTAGCGAAAGCACTCCTCTAGTTAAGAACAGTTTCAGGTAAAGAACAGACCTCTGGAATGAATTAAGTTCATAACTAGAGGTGCCACTGTATAGGAAATGCAGCAAGAGGGCCTCGTAAAATGTGCAAGCTGGCCCTCGATGTTCTTTCTAGTCTGCCCCCAACAGATTAACCTCTGGGACAGGAATGCTGTTTGTCTAAAACATGTGGTTATTGCTACCTCTTGAAGATCTATTTGTTAAGGCAGAGATTTGATTTTCTAAGCTAGTTGCCTAGAGGCTCTGAACTACTGCATTGTTTTCTGATGGCTTGGTGCTTTCTTTTATTGTTGAGTTTTAAATGGATTGTGGAGCATCATTGGCACCCAAAACAAAATAACAGATGTAGAAACTGCACCCAGACTTTCCCACACAGTAACCTCTCCCAAATAAATTCGCAGCAATCATCCACATACAAACCTGACTCTCCTGACTTCCCACCAACCGCACAGATAACACAGCTAATCCCCCGCCAACCATTTATTATTACAAAGCAAGTGTCTTCTTAGAGGTGAGGCTGAGGCAGCTCTCTGTATTCAGTCTGTGGGTTGGGGGCAAGTCAATTCACTACAGCTCTTTTTAGTCTGGTGGGGTGGGATCCATCCTTTTGAAAACATTGCAGCGTGAGCACTTTTAGTAGATCCTGTGGCTTTATTCTTTTGATGTTGGTTTGAAACTTTTGTATCTGTAAGTTTCTTTGAGACTTTTTTGTAGGAAGGGATGAAAATGCGAGAACCGAAACATAGCCATCTTTTTTAATTCACACGTCTACAGATTTTACAAAACAGTTCTCCAGCCCAGTAATGCTGCATACCCTCCAACATTTCTTTGATGAAAATAGGGAATAATAATAATAATAATAATAATAATAATAATAATAATAATAATGGCCTGCCCATCTGACTGGATGGCCCCAGCAACTCTGGGCTGCTTCCAATATATATGAAAACATAATATAACATTCAACATAAAAACCTTCCCTATACAGGGATGTCCTCTAAAGGTTGCATAGTTACTTATCTCCTTGGCTCGAGGGTCGCATAACTCCATACCCTCCAGCATTTCTCCAATGAAAATAGGGATGTCCAAAGGAAAAGCAGGACATTCTATAGCCAAATAAGAAACTGGGGCGGCTTCTGTAAATCCTGGACTGTCTCTACAAAATAGAGACACTGGGTCTGGTAATGTGTACAGTAATGCATATACAGCACCAGGGGTCTGTGTTGGTGCATAAAAATGCAGATATTTGTGAAAATAACATATAAAAACGTGCCAGGGGAAAATGTGTATATCATGAGAGATTTGCACTCAAATACTTCTGAATGTTCATAAAGACTTTTTTTAAATGCAGAGACTGGAAAATCTTCTGATTTTATTGACAACTTAAGAGAAAAGATAAGGGGACTCTTTTGTCATTTCTTATATTTTTGCGTTTTTGGAATTGTAGTATTTGATTGTGTTTGTATTTTATCTATGATGTAATAAAACCAGTTAAAATTTAAAAATTAGAAAGACTGGGGAAATGAGAAACCGAAAGAAACAGAAATTGATAGAGTCACCCATTCCTACCCCACAGTCAGCTAATTTGGGTGACAATAACACAGAGAATTCTATGCGTTTTTACTTGAAAACAAATACAAACCTTTCAGTGGGACGACTCACTTCCAAGAACGCATGCTGCCCATGACATTGCCCGTGACATTTGGTGCCTGCTTAGGCGTCTACTTAAATCTCTCCTATCAAGATCAGTGGGACTTAGAAAGTGCTTGGCTTTGATTGGATTGTGCCTTTCCTTCTTTTCTTAATAGGATTAATTCTGCCTCTCTTGCAAGCTGTAGAAAAAAGATCAAACGTGGCTGCACTTTCATTAGTTAATGAATGAGAATTGCAGCCAGAACATGGCAGGCAACTGTTGAGCTCTGCCCCTGCCTTTTCCCACTCGCTGATGTGTATTAGGACATACCAGCCTGCAAAGTGACAAGGTTTAGAGGCTTTCAGTCACTGCTGCTTATCACCATGACATCTTTTTGCTGCATAGGCATCAGGGCTGCAGCAATCCATCTCACGGAGGCACATTGATGGTAATGCTGCCACCAAACTATGACATGGTCACAAAGGAGCCACATCCCCCTGCAGTTTCACAGTGCTGCTGGACAGTTTAGTGACATGGTCATACATCAGGCCTTACACTTGAGGATCCCTGCAGGGTGAAATAGAGGGACAGGGAAGCAAATGATGGCTCCACCATTTCTCAGTCAGATGCAGTTCCATTCTTCGGTGCCAACCAGGCTAAATTGCATTCTGCTTGTGGCCAAGTACAGTCGTACCTTGGAAGTCAAACCGAATCCATTCCGGAAGTCTGTTTGACTTCCAAAGCATTTGAAAATCAAAGCACGGCTTCTGATTAGCTGATTGGAAGAAAGATGTCATGTGGCTCCAGACTTGGGCTCACTAAGCTCTGGAAAGCTTCTAAACCAGACTATGGACTCAGCTATAGAGCTGCAAATAAAACATCTTAAATGTGTTGTAAAGTACAATATACAAATGTGACACCAGATGGAGATGGTGAGCTATGGAAATTCAATATATTTTTCAAAACGTTTTTTAGAAAGCATTTTCACAGCATTTTTTGTATGTGTGTAGAGTCCACCTATGGCATAAGGAAAGGCTTTTATTGCTATGTCTGCTCACTATCCCGCTAGTCCATACTTCCCCAGCCTGGTGAAGTCACTCAACCACACTTTCAGTCATCCCGTTGTTGACCTAGAGGGTTGTTGTGAAGAATCTATTTAGATAATGCATATAAAAACTCTTGGAACCCTTGAAAGTATTGCATGAATGTTCAGTAGCAGTACAGCAAAATCAGACTGAAGTGAAAAGCAACCCTCTGTTTATGTACAGAATCAAGTTTTCCACTCCAAGCCATTGAATAACTTGGAGGGGAATAATGCTTAATTGGTATTTCTTCTGAGCAAATCAGACCAACAAAATTGCATTTGCAGCTAGGGAATTTTATGTGTTTCAGTGGCATCACTTGTCTGCAGCAGCCACAGATTTCAACTCATTTTTTACTGTATGCATGCGACTCTCACTATCATGCTACAGCTTTAAGGATTTCTTATACTACTTAAAGGTTTGAGACTAAGCAAGTCTTTATGATCCCCCCCCCGCCCCATCCTAGATGTCTGCTTTGACTAATGTAGAATTACGGGGACAGGCCCAGTGTTCTCTGTGGGTAGATCTAGTTGATATGAATTTTATGAAAAGGGTTCCCCAAAGGAGGGACAGTACGTAGGCTTTGAATAATTATCCCAAGTTCCAATTTGTGTAATTACCTTCCACCCACCTAACGTTCCTCAGGTGCTGTCAGCTGAAGCTAGCATGCTTGGCATCATTTATTCAAATCAGCATTGAATAATGGCTATATGCCACCCCAGAGATGTTTGCACTTCTGTAGGGACTGGGTAATTTATAAGAAGTATATTGGGAGAAATTCTAATTCTGAATTGCCATCACATGTCATATAATTGCGTTTAAAATATTGAGAGCCTGGCAATACTAATGGGTGGTCTGGGAGAAAGAGAGAGGCTCCCTCGTTGCCCATTTTAATTCCTGTCTTCCATTATCCTCTCTTCGTACTTGGGATAAGATCCTTCATTTTTGAAAAATCAAGGAATTGCTATCTAAACCTTCATATCAGGCTGGGAGGAACCTTGGACAAAGGTTCCCATATCTTCCCATATTGGGCTGGGAGGAACCTTAATGACTTGAGTTCCTGGCACTATAGGGAACCAAAATAACGGGTTCCCCATTTCCTACCAAATCACTTTTACCAGTTTCTTTCCACAGCAGCAGATTGCACTATGGTTTCTTTTCCATAGCTGGCATCCATGGAAAAATAGAAATTTAGAGGCCTGCCAAAGCTCTGGAAAAACTGCCAGCCATGTGCCTGCAATATGGGACACCAGCCCATTGTCATAAGAAGCTGTTTTCAGTTGAGTCAGGCCATTGTTTCATCTAGCTCGGCATTGTCTACAGCAGCCTTGCTCAACCTACAGTCCTTGGATGTTGTTGGACTACAACTCCCATAATCCCTGAACACTGTTCCTGCTAGCTAGGAATGATGGGAATTGTAGCCCCACAACATCTGGAGAGAAGGCTGGTCTACAGTGTAGGGGTGAGGAGCCTCCTGCCCTCAAGCCTAATAAGGCCAGTTTGGCCCGCATAGGCATTCCCCCCCGCAAACCATGCCCACCTGCTCCACACCTGATATTGTATGTGATATCAGGTGTGAGACCAGTAAGGACACAGCTCCAAGAGAATAATCTGAAGTTTAAAGTGAGCTCCAGATTATTCCTCTGTTGGTGGGGCTGACAGTAAGGCCCAATTGAACTGGCTGTATGTCATTGGCCCTACCGCACTGTCAGGATCAGGTTTGGATCAGCAGGTTCTGATGCAGGGGAAGGGGGGAATGCATGACTGAATGGGGGAACCTGGGTTGGAGGAGGGTCTTCCCTTTCCACCCTGACATTGGCTGCATTGGAAGAGGAAGCAGAGATGGCAGTTCTCCCCTGCCCTGCCCTGCCCTGCCCTTAATGCAGAAGGAAGAGCCTCAATGGAGGTTGTGGAGGATTTGACCAGCTATGGGGGAAGGTGAAACCAGAGGTTGCAGTGACTAAACTGGAGCCCCACCAGGAGGGTGCAGTCTTGCTGCCTAAAACCAGACAATGCCTTCTCAGACTCACCCACCCTGAAGGAGTGCACATTTGCAATCCTGGCATTCCCTCAAGGTAAGCAAGCGTGCGCGCACCATGACTCATCTTTAAAGGTTTGGCAGGCAGGGTGTGGACACTTGTTGGGACATCTTTGTTGCTTCCATACAGTTATTGCCCTGCTCTTGAACTCCTGAACCATACTTTTGAGCTTTGTGTCTGCTGCTGAGTCTGTGACATTATTTGCCTGAATAAAAGTCTCCATCTTACTTACAAGTCTCTGCTTCTGTGTTGGGAACATCTGAAATGGGACAGTGCTTTGTGAGCACTGACAGCCAGCTGATCAACAGTGCCTTGGCAAGTACCACCCATCACAACAATGCTTCAAAGTGCTGTTTCTTTTTGCCTGCAGTGATTTGATTTCAAATCATGCCAGCAAAGGGAAAGAGATTACCTGATGTCATTGTGATGTCAGGTGATTGACAGATGGTTGTGAGCATGCTAGATCTGTATAGGCTATACTGACTGGCTCTCCAGGATTTCAGACAGAGGTGTCTCTCATCCCTAAATGGAGAAGCCAGGGACCTTTTCTGAGGTCACTGAGCTACAATCCTGTCATCTCTGGCTTGAGAGAAAATGTTAGAAGGCACAACTTTTCAGCCCCCTCCAGAACTGTGATGTTACAAGCTGCTGTATCCATAATTCCTTGTTCTACATCTACCAAAAGTACAGGAAGCCTAGTGTTGAACACTTAGCCATCCTTGATATAGTCCAAGCCTCCAATGTAGGCTGGGCTCCTGCCCCAGGACATGGTGTTCTTCAGCTGAGGCATCTCTGATAGGAGTCTGTCTAGCTTTCTTTGGCAAATGTCTTCGGAAAGAGAATCAATTAATTCCTGGCCAATTTGTTTCACTTCTGAATTACTCTTAGAGTTTGGAAGTTCTTCTTAATTTTTCAGGGGGGCTTGGAATTGTGTGGAGACCAGCGCAAATGTTCCTCCATTCCACCCCCACAAACAGCCCAAATTCCTTAGGCCTGTCTACTTCTGTTCACTGTGGATTCGTCATGATTCCAGACAAAGAGCCAGATGCTGAAAAGGAAGCTCTTCTTGAATATTTGTCAAGGATTTTCAGGGACACCCATTACTATGAATTACACGTCTCCCCTTTGATCATAGCTGTTCAGTTAAGTTGGCGCTGAGAAGTCAGGAGTCCTTTGTCTTGTCCTCCTCCCTCCTCCCCATCCTTGGCTGTTGCAGAAATCAAGGGTTTTATGCAGCATGCTATGGACAACTTTTCTAAACGTTGTCTCTGCCTGGTGCATGGGCTTCCTCAAAGAGCCGATGAGTCTCTCTTAGTAAACCCTCCACTCACACCCCAATTTCTTCTTCTTCTCCCCACATCCTCCTTTCATTCTCTTTGGTCTGATATGAATATTCATAGTGAGCTCCAATTCACAGATTTGCATCACGACACAAAAGCAGAGCGGCGTTTTTAGCCAACTTAAATGAGTATTCCAATTTAATTTTCTAAAATTCATCCAAACCTTTCTCTATCCCTGCCCCATTTCACCCTCAGGTGGTTGCTTGGCGCATTTTATTTTATTTTTGTCCCCCTTACTCGGCATCAAAACACACAAATTTTTGCTGACTCCCCCAGCTGACCCCTTCCTCTTTGGGGTTAATATGCCTGTCCGCAGTGCCCACATCAAAGCTCTCTCCCTGCCCTTGACCCCCTTGCTCATCATTCCCATTCCTAACAGAAAACGTCTCTCCACCACGGGAGATTTGAGTTAACGTGAAAGGCAAGTGGATGCCTGCCAACCAAGAGTGTTTTATGGCAGAGCCTTGCTGGAGTCAGCACTAAATTCAAAGGACTCATGGCCAACGTATCCCAGGGGAACCACTGCAGTGCCCTCCATTCTATGCCCTGCCAGAAGATCTCCCCCCGACCAAAAGACAGATAGTTGGCTGGGAATGAAAAGCTCATTCTGGAGATGGGTTCATTGTGTTTGGAAGCACCCAGGAGAGGCAGGTCAATGGAGAGGGGCTGCAGATGGAGCAAGTGATAAAACACCTCTGCTGGACCAAGCGAGAAGTGGAGGAAATAGCTCCCAGGAGAGACGAGGCAGGCTCTGCATCCAAATTACAGGATGTTGACTTCATCCAAAGAGAACAACCTGCCACTGCAGGCATAAAGGGGCCATTCTGCATGAACAGAGCCAGATGCACTTACAAAATGACATAAATGCTATAAAATCCCAGGAAGAACCAGGAGGGTTATTACGGCTATAGGTTATGCAGCATCCCACCACCCAGTATTGAAAATCAGTCACTGAGGAGAGCTGGTGAGGGGAAGATAGTGTGGCAAAGGTATATATGCCCCTTTCTGGGGCAGGCAATTATATATGATTAGTGAGGATTAGGAGAACCAAACAGAGCGTAATATTTCTGTCCCACTATAGAGAAACATAATAGAACATGGAGTATAAGATGCTGTCTTACGCCATGACACACTACTTGTCAATCAGTCCAGTATTGCCTATTCTGACAGTGGCTCTCCAGAGTCTTAGGCTCGTGTCTTTCACATTGCCTACTACGTGATCACTTGCCACACCTAGAGATGCAGGGATTGACCTTCTGCATGCCTTCGTAGACAAGGCATGGGCTCTACCTCTGGCTACAGCTCCTCCCCTCCATACGACAATATTAATAACAACAAATAAATTCTTCTGGTTGCACAACGGTCCAACTGCTCACATTAGAGAGTCAGGATCATTACCTCCTTGTGTGTGGCAACCTGCTGACATACTGTCTGATGTGAAATAGCCACGGGGCTCAGGATTTGGCCGGGGAGCTGATTGCCAAGATGCAAATAGATGGAGGAAACAAGGTACTAAACCAGAGATTTTAGATCACTTTCACAGTTTTCAGGGACCCAGAAGAAATATTGTGGGCTGGACATTACCCATTCTCCCTCTCTCAGAGGAAGCACTGCATCATGGGAGCAGCTGCCATTTGGATTTTGGAAAACTGATCACATATTTTTTATATACAGTGAGGGTTTTTCTTCCTCAGTTACATTACTTTTCAAGTTACTGATGGGAGCTTAAAACAATGAAGAGTATTATAGCATCTTAAAGACTAAAACATCCAGCTTTTTGTGGGCCATGTGCAGCTTCATCACAAGCCATGGCAGTGGCATAGTAGGAGCAGAGAGAGATTTGATCTGTTGCCCCAGAGAAATAACCATCTGAATGACACTACCTGAATCAGCTCTTTCTTCTTTCAGCCACTGGTGGCTGGTGCCCATTTGGACTGGTAGGGAAGAAGGCTGGGAGGCCAACACTAGGTGGAGCTAGAACAAATGGCTGGCTGAGTCAGAGTCACTATTAAGATGAGTCAACTTATTCTGGTATGGTTCCCATCCTCTTCCCTGCTGAGTTACTCCAAGGCAACACTAGGTGCAAGGAGGAAAAGGAGGAGGCTGATAGCCAGTGCCACCACCTAGACTGAGAGTAAGTAAGGAGGTAGGCTGGCAGGGACTGGCTATTGGCAGGCTAAACTTGGTGAGGAATTTCTCCATTTGCCCTAATATGCCAGCTTCCGCTGGTTCCAGCTTCAGCATGCTCAACATCTCAAGTCCATTCCTCCAGACTTCTTCTTTTCAACAACACTGCCCCCATATTCTACTGCACAAATTAAGTTGATGTGTGCTGATTTGCTTGATCTTCATTCTTTGTGCAATTTCTTCCATCATTGAATTTGGATTTGTAAGGTGGGTGAAAAATTGGAGTACCTGCAAACCTGGTGCTCTCCCCAGGAAGACCCTTATTTTACCACTGAATCAGAGCAAATAGCAATCAGATTTGGAGCAGGTTGCCATTTGCTCTGATTCAGCAGTAAAACACGGGTTTCCCTGGGGAAAGCACTGGGACAAAAAAAAATGCTCAGATACAGAGCTTTAAAGCCTGTTTAGGAAAGTTTTTTTAAAAATGTTTGAAGTTTTATTCTGTTTTTAGTGTTCTTTTGGGAGCTGCCCAGAGTGGCTGGGGAAACCCAACCCGATGGGCGGTATATAAATTATAAAATTCTTCTTCTTCTTCTTCTTCTTCTTCTTCTTCTTCTTCTCCTCCTCCTCCTCCTCCTCCTCCTCCTCCTCCTCCTCCTCCTCCTCCTCCTCCTTCTTCTTCTTCTTCTTCTTCTTCTTCTTCTTCTCCTCTGTACCTGGTAATGGGTCTTGGATTTATCAGTGCTCTAAGCTAGCCCCCCATACAGTAGACCGTATCATCAGCCCCCACCCCCGCAAAAAAAGTAGGGAGCTTGGGTCTGCCAGCCAGTCACATGCTTAAACGGCCACATCAATAAAACATGCATGAGAACATGTGCACACACACAAAAATCCATTATTGTGCTTATGAATTAATGATCACTCAGAGGATCAATCCTGGCCAAACTGTGCACATGCTGTACTTATAATGAGCATTACCAGTGGGAGTGCAACAGATGCCGAGGATACATTGTGCAACAAAGATTCCATCCCCTTCTTTGCATTCGTTATTAGGGCTGCTTTCCCTCTGATGGCTGGTGCTGTCAAACAGGCTAAAGTGGCGCATGGGGAAGGAGGGGGAGGGAGCAATGTATATTATTGCTCTCCTGATTGTTCTCTGCCTCTTGGTTGCGTCCCTGCTGCTGGAGAAGGCTTTCTCTCCCCAATCTGGGGTGCAAGCTATAAATACACACGTGGGTAATTCTAACTGAATGCAGCAGCTCTCGAAACTGGCATGTGTCATTCTCCCTGCATTATCTCTGCAGTTAGATTGTTTCCTACAATTGCATAATAGCCTCTCAGTGACTCAGCAGTAAATGGGAAAGATGGAAAAAGCAGGGAAGGGGGGAGGTAGAAGGGGGAAAGACTGGCATCTCGAAGATGGAGGTGTGCACCAGTGTCAAATTCCTAGGCCTCCTTTTTATAGGAGTTTTGTACTTCTCTGCTTACAGGCACGAACACACCTTGGCCATGGACATGTCAGCCTGCACTAGCCAGGGTGAAGGATTGCTCTGGAGGGCATGAGATATTGGTGTCTCTGAACCCTGGGCCCTTGCAATGCCCTGAGGAAGATATAAATGATGTCGAAATACAGACTGACCCACTAAAGTGGGACGCTCAACACCTCTCTTTTCAACCTGGCTGTGTAGCACTTCCACCTTCCTCGGAGTCAGAAGATGAGCACCAAACAACATGTCCAGGTCATAAAAGTTGCCACCTCATAAAAGTCACCAACAGCAGAATCAGGAGAGAGACTTTAAGACAACCCAGCCAGCTCTTCCAAAGAGGTGCAGTCAGCTACAGTAGAGGCTTTGCCAGCCTCCTTTAGTTTCCAGCTGGCTTCAGCTCTCTGTTAGGACAATACAGCCACTATTGGCCTGATTCCTGTATAAAATGCCTTGCCTTTGTTGGCAGCCTCCTCTCCCCCATAAGCCCTTCAGCCAGGTGGAACAGGAGATTGAGGAGGGTTTGAACCGACAGGTGGGCCATAGGCTGTTTGCACCAAGAGTTGCTACTATTCCTGTTCAGTAGGAAATGGAAAGACAAGTCTGCTATCTCACAAATGGTAAAGCAAAGTCCAGCACCAATTATACTTTTGCAGAAAAATGTTTCGGACGTCCTAAGAACTTCAGATACTTCTTCATGAAAGAGATTTAGCATGAACCATTAAATTTTAGTCTATAAATATGAATCAATCCTAGGTTAGTTAGTTATTATTTAAAACATTCCTATACGCCTTTGGATTTTTTAAAAAATAAAATACTTCCTAATACTATCTATATTAGGTGTCTGCACCTAAACTTTTTATCCCCCCTTTTTTTAAAAAAAGTTATACTATATTTTCCATAATTTATTATTATTCATTTATTATCGTTATTGAAATGTTACTGAAATGCCAGTAATATGTCATGAATCGAACTGTTATTTATAGATTGTTAATAAAATACCAGTGTGGATGCTATGTTATGAATCCCTGATTGCTGTTTTCATTTGGTATATTGTGGGCTACTTGTCTTATAAATTAAAGCCTAACAAGCTAATCAACAACAACAACAACATGTATCACAATAAACAGTAAAGATAAGAGCAATTAAAGAGCCTGACCAGCCATTTAAGAATTCAGCAGCAATAAATAACAAAACAGCAAGATCGTTGTTATAGTATCCACTATAGCTTTTGAAGCATAAAATTAGGAAAACAGTGGTGAGAGCTGGTGGGGTGAGCTCCCTCCACCCCCACTCCCCTGCCATGCCATGCCCCCCCCCCCACTGCATTAGCACACACTATGCCCCTGGCATGTGGCCCCCAGAAGGTTACCTAGAAGGGAAAGTGGCCCTTGGATTGAAAATCTTCCCCATCCCTGTCAGAGAAGGGGATGGTGAAGAAGAAGCAGGAGCTGAAGAAACAAAAAGCAGAACACAATATACTGGAGAGAGAGAGAGAGAGAGAGAGAGAGAGAGAGAGAGAGAGAGAGACTATGTTTCTAGCAAGTGTTAAATATCATTAAAACTGCAATAGATATGAAACTAGGTGAATGGTTTTTTTGGCTCAAGCCTAAGAAAACAATGCCTACTGGATTCAAGCTAGCTTAGTGGTGTCGCCATGACAGATTATATTTAATAATAAACTTGACATGAGCCAACAGTGTGATGCGGCAGCTAAAAAAGCCAATGCAATTCTGGGCTGCATCAATAGGAGTATAGCATCTAGATCAAGGGAAGTAATAGTGCCACTGTATTCTGCTCTGGTCAGACCTCACCTGGAGTACTGTGTCCAGTTCTGGGCACCACAGTTCAAGAAGGACACTGACAAACTGGAACGTGTCCAGAGGGGGGCAACCAAAATGGTCAAAGGCCTGGAAACGATGCCTTATGAGGAACGGCTAAGGGAGCTGGGCATGTTTAGCCTGGAGAAGAGGAGGTTAAGGGGTGATATGATAGCCATGTTCAAATATATAAAAGGATGTCACATAGAGGAGGGAGAAAGGTTGTTTTCTGCTGCTCCAGAGAAGCGGACACGGAGCAATGGATCCAAACTACAGGAAAGAAGATTCCACCTAAACATTAGGAAGAACTTCCTGACAGTAAGAGCTGTTCGACAGTGGAATTTGCTGCCAAGGAGTGTGGTGGAGTCTCCTGCTTTGGAGGTCTTTAAGCAGAGGCTTGACATCCATATGTCAGGAGTGCTCTGATGGTGTTTCCTGCTTGGCAGGGGGTTGGACTCGATGGCCCTTGTGGTCTATTCCAACTCTATGATTCTAAAATGAGTGGAGGCAAGAACTTGATAAAGCACCCATCCACTGGGGCTGAGCAAAGCTTTTCCATTTAGGAGGGAAGCCACAAAATGCAGGTCCCTTTTAGTCCAAACGATAGAATTTAAATTTTCTTGCTAAACCAAATAAGAAAAATTGGTGGTGGTGTTCAGGTTGCTGGGGTTTTCTTTCCCTCCTTTCTCAGGCTCTTTCTGATTTCCAGGCAAAGTGGAAAAACTGACTGAAATATCAGTATCTCCAGAGGGTTAAATTTCCAGCAGCTCTACAGAAGGCTTTGACTTGGGGTCTGGTTCCTGCCCTTCGTATAGCATGGAGGTTAGCTGCATTTCACAGCAGGCTGTGGAATAAGTGGCTCTTTTCATTGCTCGGTTTTCCTGCTGGCATTTTATATTTGATCTCTTTATTGTTCTTTTGTTCTCCCTCTCATTTGCTCAATGGTGACCCCCCTGGAACCAATAATAGCATGTTTCGGATGCCTGATTAAAAACACTGCAATGGAGTGCAATCAATAAGCATTGCAGGCTGAGAACATAATAAGTATAATAATCACCATTAGGGTAACGAGTAGGGAAAGTGAGAACGAGGCTGGTAATATTGTAATTATATTAATCTGCTTCGATCAGCTTCCACATCCGAGCTTTGTCTCTCCTTCCCCTCTGCTCTCCATGGAATACAATGGAAAGAGCATGGCATATAGATAGGTGGGGGGGGGGAGAACAGGCTTCTCTCCTACACAATCCCTGTCACTCAGGACTGCACACAAGCACACTCACACATTCACTCAAGTCACAGAATGTGCAAGCATAGTTCACCTGCAGCTCCATCCTGAAGCCCTGGTCTAGAGACAGTTTGCATTACTCCCACACGACCAAAGGAACGCATGCACAAGGCACAATCCATACAGCCAAACACTCCCACGGAAAGCATATGCACATATACGTCTCCCGCGGAGCAAAGCAGACTGTCAGATAGAGCCTTGGAGAAACAAGCCCTGCCTGATGAGGCTGGGATGCCCAGAGGGTAGCATAGAAACATGCACACATAGACGCAATATGGCCCACTCCCTCTGGTGTGCCAGCAGATAGGAGGCATCAAAGTCAACATCTTCCCTCTCAAACGACGGTGCAGAGAAGCAAGAATTCAGGTGAGAGTGGCTCCGGTACATTTTTTTCACAGCAGGAGCAACGATATCATGTTCCAGGGCACTGGTCTTCAACAGGTGGGCTGAGACCCACTACAGTGGTACCTCTGGTTAAGAACTTAATTCGTTCTGGAGGTCCATTCGTAACCTGAAACTGTTCTTAACCTGAGGTACCACTTTAGCTAACGGGACTTCCCGCTGCCGCCGTGCAATTTCTGTTCTCATCCTGTGGTAAAGTTCTTAACCTGAGGTACTACTTCCGGGTTAGCGGAGTCTGTAACCTGAAGCGTTTGTAACCTGAAGCATTTGTAACCTGAGGTACCACTGTAATGAATCATGGCCTGATCAAAGGTGGGTCTCAGCAGGAGCACCACAACCACACACAGCACCACGGACCTGTGTCTGGAAAGAGCAGGGCAAAAGGGAAGTGTGGATAAGCCCCAAAATTTGACGAAGAAACATTAAGAAGGGAAATCAGGGGCCTTGAAGTTTCCCATCAAGTCAGCAACTTGACAGGAGCCTAAGCAGGCATACAGGTGATTTGGTCACTGCCTTCCCTGCTGTGGTATTATATATAGCACTTAAAAATATTGCAAGTATTTCTAAAATTTGCATCATTGCATACACTTTAGCACATGCAAATCTGTTTCCTCTTTTTTTTTGTCAGTACCTAAGGGACGCGGGTGGCGCTGTGGGTAAAACCTCAGCGCCTAGGACTTGCCGATCGCATGGTCGGCGGCTCGAATCCCCGCGGCGGGGTGAGCTCCCGTTGCTCGGTCCCAGCGCCTGCCAACCTAGCAGTTCGAAAGCACCCTCGGGTGCAAGTAGATAAATAGGGACCGCTTACCAGCGGGAAGGTAAACGACGTTCCGTGTGCTGCGCTGGCTCGCCAGATGCAGCTTCGTCACGCTGGCCACGTGACCCGGAAGTGTCTGCGGACAGCGCTGGCTCCCGGCCTCTAGAGTGAGATGAGCACACAACCCTAGAGTCTGTCAAGACTGGCCCGTACGGCAGGGGTACCTTTACCTTTAAGGGCAGTGCTCTTTTTCTGGGGGTACCTGCATCTTCCCACCCCCCATGTTAAAAGTGTGACACTTACTGTTACAACTTCGTGATGAGTACAGGCACCATTTTTCTTTTCTTTTCTTTCCTTTTTTACAAAAGCACTGCCTAAGGGCCTGGTCCACCCAAACTGTATTGAGCTTCTGGGAGAGGACTGGCTCAAAAATTCAAATGATAAACAGACCCTAAAGGGCTGAACCTTGTCATTCATTTTTTAAAAGCCCACAGCTTCAGCAATGGCTGTAATCAAACCCCCGGTCACTTACCCTTGGTTTTGAAGGCTAGAACAAAACAAGGAAAATTGCTTTGGGCTTGGTGGCTGATTTCTTCTCTGTGGCCTGGATTTGAAATTTGGCCTTTAAGCATTACTCATCCCTCCCTGGATATTGGATCAATCTCTCACTACCCTTCCATACAATCAGTGCAGGGGGTGGGGCCAGGCCATTTTGATGGACCCAGAAGGAAGCCCAACCCCCCATGCTATTTAAAATTAATGCACATCAAGCATGTTTAAGCACAGAGAAATGTGGGGGCTTGGTTGGAGAACAGAGGGATTCCTGCCCTGTATATCAGCTTTCTAAAAGAGATTGCTTTTGGGATTATACAGGGTGGGATGTAGACTACATGGACTAGCTGCCCAGGAAAAAATAGAATCAATATTTAATTCTGGCCACATTGATTTGCAGTTTGCACACTCCATCCATTTGCTTTGTTTCATGGCCTTAGATTAGAGAGTTCTGGCTCTTGGAGCAGCTGGCTGTTGGCATTAAATGACATCAAATGCACTGAAGGCAGAAGAATAGAGAAGCTGTCCTTAAATAGAAATAAAATGTAGGGTTGGGAAAGGAGAATAGACTATTAGAGGAAAGTACTTATACCTCTAGGATGGGATTGCTTTTAGGAACATAAATCTCACACATTCACCATGCTTGCACTCCAGCTACTTCCTGGCCTACACAAGACAAGGTTTCACTTGATGAACTTTCCGCTATGAAGCTGCAAGGTAAGCCTTTCACCAACGAGAATTCAGCAAGAGGCTGGCGGATTAAGACCACCCACAGATCCATATGCCTGCTTCTAGATTTGCCAACTATAGATTTACCAACAGGGCAAATTTTAGGAGCATTGCATGAATAAATAAAAGTTCAGCATGAACTTTGAGGGCGAGGGTAGGTCTTTTGTCTGCAGTAATAGCTATTGCTATAGTTACACACCCTAATTCATAAAACAAGAACCTTTGTTTCCAGGCAATGTTTTTTAAAATAATAAATAAATAAATAGCAAATGTGAAATACATATTACTTTTTTTGCATTCAGCCTGGTTGAACAAGGTTGTGGAGGCCAGGGATGTTTCAGCTTCCAAGAGCTAAGTTTCCCAGTGAGAAATAAGAAAGAAACTCTATATTTATTTGACCAACTAGTTTTTCAAACACCAGAAGAGAGCTTTCAGGCAATACATTCTTTGTTCAGATTGTGGTATTCAGAGCAAAAAAAGGGGGGAAATCATTGAAAGAATGAAGAGCAGAGCCAGCCTATTTTCTGGAAAGGGACCCAATCAGGGGCCCTTTTTGTGCCAGTCTGGAGGTCATTGGTGTCTTAAGGCATTCTGTAATATTTGTGTTTATTCACAAATACGCAGGTTGCACAAAGTTGGAGGTTTACAGCATTAATACCTCACAAGACAGCCTAAAATCTTCAATAATAATAATAATAATAATAATAATAATAATAATAATAATAATAATTTATTATTTATACCCCGCCCATCTGGCTGAGTTTCCCCAGCCACTCTGGGCGGCTCCCAATCAGTGTTAAAAACAGTACAGCATTACATATTAAAAACTTCCCTGAACAGGGCTGCCTTAAGATGTCTTCTGAATATCAGGTAATTATTTATCTCTTTGACATCTGATGGGAGGGAGTTCCACAGGGCGGGCGCCACTACCGAAAAGGCCCTCTGCCTGGTTCCCTGTAGCCTCACTTCTCGCAATGAGGGAACCGCCAGAAGGCCCTTGGCGCTAGATCTCAGTGTCCGGGCTGAATGATGGGGGTGGAGACGCTCCTTCAGGTATACAGGACCGAGGCCGTTTAGGGCTTTAAAGGTCAGCACCAACACTTTGAATCGTGCTCGGAAACGTACTGGGAGCCAATGCAGATCTCTCAGAACCGGTGTTATGTGGTCCCGGCGGCCACTCCCAGTCACCAGTCTAGCTGCCGCATTCTGGATTAATTGCAGTTTCCGGGTCACCTTCAAAGGTAGCCCCACGTAGAGCGCATTGCAGTAGTCCAAGCGTGAGATAACTAGAGCATGCACCACTCTGGCGAGACAGTTCGCGGGCAGGTAGGGTCTTAGCCTGCATACCAGGTGGAGCTGGTAGACAGCTGCCCTGGACACAGAGTTAACCTGTGCCTCCATGGACAGCTGTGAGTCCAAAATGACTCCCAGGCTGCGCACCTGGTCCTTCAGGGGCACAGTTACCCCATTCAAGACAAGGGAATCCCCCACACCAACCCGCTCCCTGTCCCCCAAAAACAGTACTTCTGTCTTGTCAGGATTCAACCTCAATCTGTTAGCCGCCATCCATCCTCCAACCGCCTCCAGGCACTCACACAGGACCTTCACCGCCTTCACTGGTTCTGATTTAAAGGAGAGGTAGAGCTGGGTGTCATCTGCATACTGATGAACACCCAGTCCAAACCCCCTGATGATCTCTCCCAGCGGCTTCATATAGATATTAAAAAGCATGGGGGAAAGGACAGAACCCTGAGGCACCCCACAAGTGAGAGCCCAGGGGTCTGAACACTCATCCCCCACCACCACTTTCTGGACACGGCCCAGGAGGAAGGAGCGGAACCACTGTATGACAGTGCCCCCAGCTCCCAGCCCCTCTAGACGGTCCAGAAGGATGTTATGGTTGATGGTGTCAAAGGCCGCTGAGAGATCCAGCAGAACTAGGAAACAGCTCTCACCTTTGTCCCTAGCCCGCCGGAGATCATCAACCAGCGCGACCAAAGCAGTTTCAGTCCCATGGTGAGGCCTGTGAGGCCTAAATCCTGATTGGAAGGGATCCAAATGGTCCGTTTCCTCCAGGCGTGCTTGGAGTTGTTCAGCAACCACCCGCTCAATCACCTTGCCCAAGAATGGTAAATTTGAGACTGGGCGATAGTTGGCCAAATTGGCTGGGTCTAAAGATGTTTTTTTAAGAAGCGGTTTAATGACCACCTCTTTCAGCGGGTCTGGGAAGGCTCCCTCACAGAGGGAAGCATTCACCACCCCGCAGAGCCCATCGCCCAGCCCTTCCCGGCTCGCTTTTATCAGCCAGGATGGGCAAGGATCAAGGAGACAGGTGGTCAGTTTCACTTGTCCAAGCAGCCTGTCCACATCCTCGGAGGTAACAGACTGGAATTGATCCCATGTAACAGGACCAGACAGAACTCTAGCACTCTTCCGCCCTGGCCCTGCCCCCACGGTGGAGTCTAGCTCCTTCTGAATCTGAGCGATTTTATCTGCAAAAAACTTTGCAAAAGCATTGCAGGAGATCTTGGGGTCCCTACCAGGCCCCGGTGGTACAGGTGGTTCCGATAGATTGCGAACCACCTGAAAAAGTCTCCTGCTGCTGTTTTCTGCAGATGCAATGGAAGCGGCGAAGAAGGCCCTCTTCGCCGTCGCCATTGCCACTTGGTAGGCTCGACGTTGAGCTCTAACCTGTGTCCGGTCTGATTCAGAATGAGTTTTCCGCCACCGGCGCTCTAGCCATCTCAACGATTGTTTCATCACCCTCAGCTCCGGGGAAAACCACGGGGCTGTCCGGGCTCCATGCAATCGGAGAGGGCGCTTCGGAGCCAGACAGTCAATAGCCCTGGTTAACTCCGCATTCCAGCGTGCCACCAGGGAATCAGCTGAAAGGCCATCAACTTGGGATAAAGCATCCCCTACCACTCTCTGGAAGCCAATTGGATCCATTAAGTGGCGGGGGCGGACCATCCGAATCGGTCCCACCTCCCTGCAGAGGGGAAGGGTTGCGGAGAAGTCCAGTTGCACCAGGAAGTGATCTGACCATGGCACTTCTTTTGTTTCGCTTTTAGTTAGTGTCAGATCACCAACATCCATAGAGGTGAACACCAAGTCTAAGGCATGTCCACGGCTATGAGTTGGGCCAAACTTATTCAGGGACAGCCCCATGGAGGCCATGCTTTCCACGAAGTCCCGAGCGGCCCCTTGTAAGGTCGTGTCGGCATGGATGTTAAAATCCCCCAGGACAACCAAGCTAGGTGTCTCCAGGAGCATATCCGCCATGACCTGAAGCAGCTCGGGCAGGGAATCCTTGGTGCAGCGGGGAGGTCGGTACACCAGTAGGAATCCTGTACTGCCCCTATTGCCCAGCTTCCAGAACATGCACTCAGAAAACTGGGTCTTCCCAATAGGACGCCTGGTGCAAACTAATGACTTCCTGAAAATCACTGCAACCCCCCCTCCCCGCCCACATGACCTGGGTTGCTGTGTGTAAGAGAAACCTGGTGGACAAGCAGCGGCAAGGACAGGCCCATCTGCTTCATCCAACCAGGTCTCTGTCACACATGCCAGGTCAAATCCTCCATCCACAATCAGGTTGTGGATGGCAGTGGTTTTATTCATCATTGACCTGGCATTGCACAGCAACACTTTCAGGTCATGTGGGTTTCCCTTGCTGATTACTGTATACTTCCGGTCAGGACCAGACCTGGAGGCAGGGATAGTCCTCAAACAACGACTAAACCTGCCTCCTCGGTAATGACATGGTCTGGTCTTAGCATAACTCCTCCTCCTGCCCATGATCACTGAGATCGGGTGTCCCAATACATCCCCCCCTGTGGAACCTGCCCCACCCAATCTATTGGCTGAGGCCCACTCCCAGGTAGCCATGACCCTTCCCCTTAAAAAGCAAAATACAAACTATATAATAATTTAACAGAATAATAATAATAATAAAGCAGAACAGAACAGAACAGAACAAAACAAAACAAAACAAAACAAAACAAAACAAAGCAAGAAACAATAGCGCTGACTAAATGCTTATCCCACCCCAAGCAAAAATAAAATAATGAAATAATATAATATTATAAAAAACAACAACCACCACTTAAGGTGCTGCAAATTAAAAGCAATTAAAACATTTAAAACCATTTTGTCCATTGCTGCCGGTGGCTGCTCAGGCCTCGAAACTGTAGTGGTAGTGCAGGCCCCGCCCCCTAGGCTGGATGGAGTTGGCAGGAGAGGGAGCGGTCTTCCCAGCACTCATACAAGCAGCAGCAGCAGCCGTGTCCCAGAGGCCTCTCTCAGGCCTCTTATGCTGTGGCGGTGAGTGCATGCCCCGCCCCCTAGGCCGGATGGAGTTGGCAGGAGAGGGAGCGGTCCTCCCAACACTCATGTGAGCAGCAGCAGCAGCCGTGTCCCGGAGGCCTCTCTCAGGCCTCTTATGCTGTGGCGGTGAGTGCAGGCCCCGCCCCCTAGACCGGATGGAGTTGGCAGATGACTGCATCTGTCTCTGGGACCTGCTGCCTACAGTATTGAGCCAGTCTGATGTCATGGTTTGTCCACACTTTCTCTTGTCCCATGCCTAGGAAGCACGGACTTGAGCAGTTTTCCACTTGACCCAGGGAAAACCCACTCTTTAGTGCTAAAGCAAATGTCATTCTGGAGAAAACCCAAATTGCTGTTTGCTCCACTTAAGTTCTAAAGAGCGACTTTCCCTGAGGAAAACAACGGGACAAGAAGAAGTGTAGATAAGCTCACTTCTGTTATAGCTGTGCTTACTGGGACAAGTATGGACACATTGCTTAGGATAAATCTTTGGTTTACAGCAATGTTTCCCAAACTTGGGTCTTCAACTGTTTTGGGACCACAGTTCCCATCATCCCTGACCACTGGTCCTGCTAGCTAGGGATGATGGGACTTGTAGTCCAAAAACAGCTGGAAACCCAAGTTTGGGAAACTGGTTTATAGGTATTGGCTGTAGACTTCCTCTAGGAATTCCAAATCTTTGGCTTGGAGACTGGGTGGAGAGCATAATGGAATGGTCATTTCATCCCAACCAACCATTCATCTGCAGAGGTTATCCTCTGTTCTCTGACCAAAAAGCAAGTGGAGCAGATCCTGTCTGTCTGTTTTTTAAAAAACAAGAGTTCTAAAAATCTCATGAGTAGTCACAACAGAATAAAATATGCAAAGGGCAGATTTATTCTGTTTATTAGCTCAAGTGCTTCGCACAAAAGGAGGATGGAAGGGATTCATACATTTTTTTCTGAGGGTTAATAGTGCTGGTGATGAACTGCTCACTTTTACAGGTTGGAGCAGAGCATAACAAATGATATATGTCGGGTGAGAGAGAGATAATCAAGAAGGAACAGACCCAGATAATAGATCACAGAGGAAGCTTGCTGAGATCAATGACATAGTGGAGCACCAAAACGATATTGCAACAGCCCTGGAGAGAGCCATGTGTTGAGTCATCTGACAGTTCTCTTTTGTTTATTATTCAATATAGTTGTTGATTATCTCCACATGCCTGCAGAATCTCAGACGCTTGTTATGGAGAATATCATGAGATAATAGTGTATCCTCATACCAAACCAAGAGAGTAACCATACAGTCACGGTCTCTTAATGCCCTTGGGGAGAAAATTATTGGTGTATGTTGTTGGGGTGGGGTTGTTGTACTTACAAAGGTTAAATAAGATCAAATGGCTAGAAAATATAAGAAGCTACAATATGCTGAGTGAGACCATTGCTCCATCTAGCTCATAGCTCCATCTTGCCTGCTAGTTTTTCTCCAACATCTCAGATAAGGGCATTTCCCAGCCCTGCTAGCTGAGGTCTTTTTAGCTCGAAGTTGAGCCCAGACTATGATCAGTCTAAAGCATATACAGTGGTACCTCAGGTTAAGAACGTAATTCATTCTGGAGGTCCATTCTTAACCTGAAACTGTTCTTAACCTGAGGTACCACTTTAGCTAATAGGGCCTCCCACTGCCGCCGTGCGGCCGCCGCATGATTTCTGTTCTCATCCTGAAGTAAAGATCCTAACCTGAGGTACTATTTCTGGGTTAGCGGAGTCTGCAACCTGAAGCGTATGTAACCTGAGATACCACTGTACTTTCTCTCCAAACTATGGGCCTGTCCCTAAACTGGGCAAATTCAAATGAGAAACAACAACAACAAAAGATAGAATTCATCACATATGAAAGAAAATGGAAACATTCTCTCAAGAATCAAAGTGAATTCTATCTAGGGCTGGGATCAGTAACCTCCCAGCAGTAGCATCACTCCAATTTACTGGGAAGGAGAAGGAGGAGGCGGGTGGTTGTGGTGAGTTTGGGGCACCGGAGCCAATCCAGCACAACCCCCCATGCAGTGGCACAGCCCCGCCCTCACCACCACCTCACCCCTCCCACTAAGTGGCACCATCACTGTTGCTGGCAGGTGGTTGTTGGAGTTGCTGCCTATTGAGGGAGCTGCTCTTGTCTGGAATGCCACAGGTTCCTCATCTCTCCTCTAGATCACATTGAAGGATCTTGGTCTACCTGTGCATATTCAAATGTTGGCAGGTGAACATACCCCTCTGAGGCCTTTTAAGGGATGCAGTAACGGAGGGAAGCAAGTGGAGTTTGTTTTCCTCTTCCTGATCTTTCCTGCTTTTTTTCCTTCTTCCTCTGGATTTTATTAAATTAACTCCCCCCACACACACACAAACAATCTAAGGAGACCAGAGCGGCAAAAGTAATAACTCCAAAATGAGCTCTAAGTTTAAAAGCCTCATCTCACAAAACAGCAAGCCATATGTGACAGCCTCGGTGTGGAAATGGAGAAATATGACTTGACATATGGGCATCGGCTTGGGCTATTCAGTTTCTCCAAGAAAAGCTCTTAGTTGTTTACTGAAACAACTTGGACGCTCCAAACTGAACTACAACCAGAACGGAAGGAAAGGAGTGGAGACAAAGCAAAAACATCTTAGTTATGCATTTCCTGTAGGGCAGCTCCTGCATCTTCATAATAAAATCCATTTCCACATCTGTCAGAAGCTGAAAGATCCATTTTGGGAAAGCTATGCAGCAGTAGCGACGGAGGGGAAAACAGTCCAAAAACATTACATTTCCCCCACCTTTTTGAACACTGGGTTCCCCAAGTAGCAGGTGGGATGCCTCTGGGGTTTC
Source organism: Podarcis bocagei (assembly GCF_964188305.1). Classification (NCBI taxonomy): domain Eukaryota; kingdom Metazoa; phylum Chordata; class Lepidosauria; order Squamata; family Lacertidae; genus Podarcis; species Podarcis bocagei. The sequence continues at coordinate 44,940,644 of NC_138129.1, read as the reverse complement.
TCATTCAGAATGTACTTAAATCTCTTCCACTGAAATCAGCGTGATTGAACAGCTGGCTTGTACTTAATGGCAACGACAAGTGTGAACCAGCACTCTGGGAAACGATGTGTAGGGAAGGAGGTTCCTGGTGCAAACAGCAATAGATAGCAATGGGCCTTGATCCAGTTTTGTGGGGCAAACCTCTATTGAGATTAACTTTCTTTCTGCCTGGAACTACTATCTGATTTAAATGTCATAATAACTAAAAGTTATGTCAAAATGTGAGCATAGTTGTTGTTGTTGTTGTTTTAAAAAAAACAAACCAGTTATGCTCATGGCTAGACATACTGAACCTAAAGAGAAGGCAGCAATCTTGGGAGGAGCGCCAAATGACCCAATTTCCTTTATATTGTTACAAATCCTAAATAATTCTTTAATTAAATGCTCCATTGCCCTTGCACGTGCCCAAGTGCTTAGGAGACAGAGCAGACAAGGAGAGAGAGAATGAGGATAGGGCAGAGGGGAGAAGAGAAGTCTGATCCACAGAGGGCCCTTTTCAAATCCTGGCGTTTCATAAAAGCCAGCTTGTCAGCTCTTCTAAATGGAAGGCTACAGTCACCAGCTGCTCTGTGAAGGAACGTAAGATGTAGCTCTATGCACACTTAGGGAACCTGTCATCCTCCAGACATCATCCCTCACCCACTGACCATGCTGGTTGGGACTAATGGGGCAGAATCCCACAGCATTTGGTGGACCACAAGTTCCCCATATCTCACTTAGAAGGAAGTTCTACTGAATACAGTGGGACTCTGGCTGCAGGCACGCCATGCTTTGAAAGCACATTATTTCCTCCAAAGACTCCTGGGAACTGTAGTTTGTCAAGGAAGCTGGCAATCATAGCTCTGTGAAGGAGTAAACTACTTCCAATGTGTGTTGTGTACACAGCCTTACTCCCAAGTAAGTGTATAAGAGTCCAGCCTTAAATAATTAGAAAACAGAGTGCATGACACAAAATTGCAACTAGTCATGGTGGCTGTCCAACCTGCTTCAGAGCCATCCAAAGGTGTGTGTGAAGAAGGGCATTGACCCAGGGCCTCTGACCAGTTCTGCCACTTCCCACCTCCATCTCCATCCTTCCTAGAGCAAGGCAAGCAGGGAAGAGGAGGAGGTGGAAAACTTCACTGGCATGGCAGCCACTACTGCAGTGGCAAAGGGGGATGGAGGCAAGCTGAGAGTGAGGGTGTGGCAGGAAAAAAGCTGGGGGATGGGAGGAGTAGGGCCTCCATTGCCGCCACCATCACCATGAAAAGAAGGAGGGGCAGCAGAGACAGGGAAGGAGATGGAGGCAGTTGGGAGACCCCACCCCCCTAGGAACATGCCTGACCTCCTTTATGAGAGTCTGTTTACCTTGAGTACTCAGTACTGGGGAACACAAGTGGGAAGGGGTCATTATGGGCTTCCCATTAGTATCTAGTTGGCCACTGTGAAAGCAAAGGACTAGATGGACTTTTGGTCTGATCTATCAAGGCCCTTCTTCTGTTCTTAATATCCTCCAGCTTATCCATTGGTTTTTGAGCTCTTCATGTTCTGATCACTCAGTTCATTATACAGTGGTACCTCAGGTTACATGCACTTCAGGTTACATATGCTTCAGGTTACAGACTCTGCTAACCCAGAAATATTACCTTGGATTAAGAACTTTGCTTCAGGATGAGAACAGAAATTGTGCAGTGGCGGCACAGTGGCAGCAGAAGGTCCCATTAGCTAAAGTGGTGCTTCAGGTTAAGAACAGTTTCAGGTTAAGAACAGACCCCCAGAACGAATTAAGTTCTTAGCCCAAGGTACCACTGTATAGTATCCGCCATGTGTTTGTAGCATGCAATCCTCCCCTTTTCCCATTGAACTCAGAAGGAGATGGCATGCAGACTCAACCTCTGCGCCTTGGGCAGGTCGTACTTCTGGTACATGAAAATTTAGAAGAATTTGGATAAATTTAACATTTCCTAGAACTGAGATAAGCAGTGGGAGGAGATTCACTTCCTAACTTTGTGAGTGTCTGGATGCTGTCAAAGGATCATGGGCAGTTTTCTAAAAGTGGAAGGAATGGAAGCACTCAAAACTGTGTTTTATATTTGGAAAATACAATCAATGCTGTATTAAATATCTGGTACCATATTAAATATTGTGTCTCCTGGAGACCATATTAAATATCATGACTCATTTGTCATGGCCATCTATTAAATATATGTTTAATTTAATTAGGGGCAATACATCCATACTCAGAAACACAAACACACTTCCTCACATGCCCTGATTGTTGTTGTTGCAGAATAATACTTTGGAGACCCTTGCTGCACCACTCCAATGCAAGATTGCTCATCTGGCCGTAATGGCAAAGACCAGAAATGATACCATCTCTTCCTGCAGCAACACTCAGTCTTTGTCCACTGCACACTCCTCCACTCCTGAGCAGCTGGTGTATGTAGCAGGATTATTTTTTTCCTCTTTAGTGTAGAAGCAAACAGCACAACTGTCCCTCCTGGATCCCAAATCTTTGTCCTGTTTCAACCAGGCTGTGGAAACTCACAAGGTCTGGAGAGAACCAACCTGGAGCAAAACCAACAGGAGTTTGGCTCAGCAGAGATCAGCTCCATTCTCATATCTCCAAGTAAGACCTAGTGACAGCCAGAGATCCACCCACAACTGAAGTTTTAAAAATAATTTTTAAAGGGGTCAATATTCTGGAGCCATGGAGCTTTTGCCTTCTCTGATGGGATTTGTATTTGGATTTGATATCCCGCTTTATCACTACCCGAAGGAGTCTCAAAGCGGCTAACATTCTCCTTTCCCTTCCTCCCCCACAACAAACACTCTGTGAGGTGAGTGGGGCTGAGAGACTTCAAAGAAGTGTGACTAGCCCAAGGTCACCCAGCAGCTGCATGTGGAGGAGCGGAGATGCAAACCCAGTTCCCCAGATTACGAGACTACAGCTCTTAACCACTACACCACACACACAATGGGAACCTTGAGGATAGAAGAGGATGCTACTTAAGAGGGGTGATTCATATCTCTGTTTCAAAATGAGTGAGCTTCTGTTCCCAGGTTTTAGATCTGGGAACTCATAGTTTTTTATCCTCCATGGAGGACAGGTCTGGGGTCAGTTTCTCCTCTTAGTTTGTGTCTGATTGATTCAGGACCTCCTGGGCTAATGCACCTGGCGCAAGGCAGTGCTCAGATGGGTCAGAGTCATCATTAGAGAGTCCTGATGGCTAGGTTACAACATCCATTGCATGAGGCTGACGAAACATGGCACACATGGGGATATGATGCCAGGATACAAAGGAAGAAGGGTAGCAATATTTAAAAGGAAAATGTCCACAGTATAAAGCAGATGGAGGCCTATCTCTTACTGCTGTCATGTCTAGCCTTTGTAAACTAGCCAGTCTTTCACACTCCAATTATACTTTTGGAGCAGGATTCACCTGAAGAGTCTTGTCAGTAGAAGCAGTGCAAAATGACATCTGCTGGGGCAATGGGCTTCCCCCACCCTCTTCTCCCCTTGTGTGCTCCCAGCACACAAACACAAATTGGTTCTAGGGGTATCAAGAGAACACCCAGAACAGTGTACATGGGAGGCAGATGGGGAACCATTCCATCTGAAATACTTGTGCTGATGGAACCATTAGGAGACGCTGAATTCTTCTCTCTCTCTCTCTCTCTCTCTCTCTCTCTCTCTCTCTCTGCTCTCTCTCTCTCTCTCTCTCTCCCCTCCTAAATGTGCATGTTTAGATGCTACTAAACACAAACAACTACTGGAAAGGGTCGCTGTCACAACTACTGTCCTCCTAAAATGGAACACACCAGTCCATGTTGCTGTAGATTGAAGGGGTTTAACTGTAGAGCATACCATTTCCTACTCACTTTAAAACAGCAACAACCTTTTAAAAAAAAGCCTGAAGCATTTCCCTTTGAGTGAATGAGCAGTGAGATTGCTCAGTGGTAGAGCATGTAGAAGGTCCCAGGTTCAATCCCTGGTATCTCCAGTTAAAAAGATTAAAGTGATGGGAAAGATCCTGAGATCCCGGAGAGGTGCTGCTTATAGACAATGTTGGGCTGAACGAGCAGATCACCTGTCCTGGTATAAAGTGGTTTTCTTTGTTCCTGGAAGGAGTGAAGTCAGTATGCATTCCAAAGCAGCATGCAGCATCACAGCTGTCCAGTAGAGGGAGCAGAGGCACTACCTCCAGGTAGTTTTCAAAGGGATTTCCACATGTGTCAAAACACACCCTCAGGCAAAAGGTCTGTTTCTTGATTCCTCTTTAACATATATATATTTTGATTCATCCAAAACCCTGTTTTTCTCAACAAAAACAAGTCTTGGAAAATCCCGTTAAGCAACCTAATGCATGAGTTAGAGCGAAGGGGAACCAAGGACCACTCCACCCACACCATTCCTGCAGAGAGCAATCTCCTGTTTATGTCACTGAACATTGAAGGACTAATGGACTTGACCTGGAGTTCAAAGGCCTATTAGTCCCCAGTTTTCGAATCCTGAGGATCAATTTTGTTTTTTGTTAAGCCAAATGGCTCCAAAACAGCTCCCTTAGCCAGGTTGTCTCTGGACCTAAATTGTTTGAAAACCCGTAAGGCCCCTATGTCACTGGCAGTTCTAGTTATCTCTCCAGTCACATCAATACAATTCCTCTGGAGTAAGTAGTTTGAAGACTGCCACAGAAACAACTTGGCTATCGTTCAATAAGATGTTTTAGGACAGTGTTCACAATGCAGTTAAGATATTCTTGATTTCCCTAAAGATATGAACCCTTGAAAGAATCTGGTTAATTAACCCACTCTGGGATCTTCAAATATGTTACCTTTTTGCAGGTGAGAGGGAAATTACTGTGAAGCACATAGAATCATGGAATTGTAGAGTCTGAATTTTGTGGATTATTGAAAACGCTAGTGAATGACAATAACTAACAATGTTGACCCAGAAGAAAAAAGAAACTAGAGGATAATTGAGAAATGTTCAGTGATTAGGGCTACAATCATACAAGGGTAAAATACATAGGGTGTTTTAGTTTGTGATGTTTATGAATGGTGACATCTTATTCCAGCATACAATGCACATGATACCTTGACCAATATTTGGAAAGAAAGAAAGAAAGAAAGAAAGAAAGAAAGAAAGAAAGAAAGAAAGAAAGAAAGAAAGAAAGAAAGAAGAGTGGGAAAGAAGTTTAAAGCCATCAATGTCTACCACATTTTACAGAGTACGAGAGCAGGTCCCTGTCCTAAAGCACATATAATCTAAAATTTGGTAAGAGGGGAAACAGCAGAGAAAGAGAGGAAGGGAAAGCGCTTTGTGCTTAGGCAGAGTGATAAATAAAAAGGCACTGCTATGTAGAAGTTTAAACTTTAAAGATCAGAATATAATAATTTAAAAAGAGCCCCGCTGGATCAGGCCAAAGGCCCATCGAGTCCAGCATCCTCTTGTCACAGTGGCCGACCAGTGACAAGCCCCTAAGCAGGACCTGAGGGCAACAGTCTTCTCCTCGCGTGATTTCGAGCAATGGGCATTCAGCAACGTATTGCCTCCAACATCTTTTTTGAGGTGAGGCAACCAGAGCCATGCACAGTATTGCAGATGCCTTCAAAGCATAGATTTGTATAATGGCATTATGATATGGCCAGCTTTACTTTTAGTCCCTTTCCTAAAGATTCCTAGTGTACAATTCACCTTTTTTAACAGCTGCTACACACTTGGTCAATATGGTCATCAAGCTACCCACTGCAACGCCAAAATTTCTCTGCCAGTTCACATCCTGCCAGTTCACATCCTATGAGCGAATATGTGAAATTAGGATTCCCAATCCCCAATGTGCATCACTTTACATTTGCTTACGTTGATTTGTATTTCTACACCCCTCCACTGGGAGAGCTGTCCATTTATCCTTTCCCTCTGCTTCCTATTCCTAACCAGCTACTGATCCATAAGAGGGTCTCCTCTCTTGTTCTGTGGCTGCTTAGCTTACACAGGAGTCTCGGGTGAGGTACTTTGTCAAGAATGCTTTAAAAGCCTATGTACACAATGTCAACTGGATCACTGCTATCCATTTGCTGAATATACATGTTTTCTTAAGCACTTTATTAACTGGAGATGAAGACAAGATGCAACATTTCAAAGCATTTACTATAGTCCTCCAGCTATAACATGGGAGCCCAGCTTGTTTCTGCCTTTGCAACTGAAAATGACAGGTTCACACACTTGCTAATTGAATACTGGCTCAGCTGCTTATCTTCCTTCAAGGAGAACTGCTGCCCTTTTTTATTTTTTTTAAAGTGCCACTTGATCATTAATGCTTTTATCTGGTCATTCATATTCATTTTGAAAGAAAGCATCCGTGGAAAACTGCTCCAGTGATGATCACAAGTGGCCAGCCAATCTGCTTCGCAAACTTGCAGTGGCTGTTGTTGTTGTTTTCAGACCTCCACCCTGGAAAGGAAAAAATGAATTCAGACATTGAATGAGTGCTTCCAGAGTGGCCCCGCTGCTTTGAAAATGTTACACCTGTCTTCACCGTAAGTTTCAAACATATAACAAAGGTGCAGAGATGTTTTAATATTCCTGATTCTAGCTGTTCATATAGCATCACATTCAACTCTATTTTGCATTCCTTCCCCACAGCATGAAAAATGTCATCTTCAAAGACACTGTGTGCCAAAACATTTGCATTTTCTTGTCTGTGTGAGGCATCTTGGGAGTTTTCCAATGCATGCTTATGAAAATATTTGCAGCTGCATGACTTGCGATGCAGTCCACATTTTTCATCTCTTTCGAAGGCAGAATAACCTCCACCTCTGGACTCCAGCATTACCAATGTTAGGGATGATAAGAACTGTAGTCCTGCAGCTTGTGAAGGACTACAGGTTCTTTGCCCTGATACAGATAGATGCCCACTCAACCACATTGATCTGCGGAACTGGCACCATTACAGGTGCCACGTCACACTCATTCCATACTTGTAAGAAACCTTTTGGTGTGGCAGCACCTACGCTTTAGAACTCCCTGCCTATTGACATCACTCTTTTCACCACCTGCTTAAACGCAGCCTTTGGACTTCACCCCCAGAGGCACACTCCATTGTCTCTCAAGACAGACAGGTGCCAACAACGGGCAATCCTATTCAGACATGTAGAAGCCGAGATTTAAAAACACCAGTCTCTTTAGCCTATTGTTGATTCTAAACATCTTTTGACTGTTTTTAATACCTGTTTTTACAGTCTTTGGTTGATAAGTTAAATACTTTATTTTTATATTTTTGTAAGCCGCCTAGAGGTTTTGTTATGACCCAGTGTTAAATAAATAAAAATAAGAGTTCTAAAGAATTTTACAACTAATTAATTCTACATGTCCACAGGAGTTTGTGGTTTGTTTCTCAAATAGTAACCCGCTATCTGCACATCTCATAGCAAACTGCTTTTCAGACTGTGCAGACTTTGAAAAGCAATTTGCAAATATTTCATAGCTATCTGTTGCTCAAAATGTTGAAAATCTAGGGATGGGTGAATCTGTTGATTTCAGTTCCTCTTAGTCACTCTTTTTCCCACTCTTCAGGTCTCCATATTTCTACTTCAAATAAGTCCTCATGAAAATTCAGTAGCATTTTAGCATGAATTTCTAATATGCACACATCTGTGTATGAAATGTTGACTGATGCACACATTTTTGCAAAGCAGGTTTCCCTTATGTAATACATTTTTGTATGCTGTTTCCACTAATATGTGGCATTTGATACCCTAGTATGTGTGTTTTATACACATTACTTTGTTGGAGAACTGCACTGCAAAATTAAGAGAAGTGGGACTTTCAAAGCCTGGCTTTGTTTCAGTTCACATATTGTTTCAGAAAGTGCAAACTGGGTAGGTTTCCTCATAAATAATACTGAATCAAATTTATTCCTCATTTCTGTTAGAATCACACTGAGCATGCTCAAACCTAAAGCAATTCTTTGGATCCCACATTTTCAATTATTCAAGCAACCCTATTTTAATATCCAAGTGATTTTTGATCTGTCAGCAGAATGGGGAGGGGAGAATTCTTGGCAATTTCCCACTTTGGAGCAGATTTGGGGAGTGGGGGTTGCACTGGGGAGGAGGAATTGCCAATAATTCCTCAGGAATTTCTCAAGAATTGAGAGTCAGTGTTGTGTAGGGTTAAGGCATAGGACTAGGATCTGGGAGACCAGGGTTCAAATCCCTACTTGGCCATGAAGCTCACTATGTGACCTTCGGCCAGTCACTGCCTCTCAGCCTAACCTACCTCACAGGGTTATTGTGGTAATTAAATGAAAAGGAGGAGAGCCATATACACCACCTCAAGCTTCTTAGAGAAAAAGTAGAATATAAATTGCCTCCCTTCTCATTCCACCAATGGAGGCCTTCCATCAGAGAAGGGACACCAATTGTCCCACTGTAAACTCTGAATTAAGGGTGTGATCCAGTTTCCTTTTTGAAATCAAAAGTCAAATCACATAACCATTTGAGGATTTATTTTCACCTGCCAGAATTGTTTGCTTCATTTGAATCAATTAAATATGTGTAAAGCAGCAGTTGAATGTGTTCAGGAAAAGCACAAATATAGATGCACGGAATGTGTATATGAATCCACACTGAATCCATTGGTTTTGTGCTTATATTGGCTTCTTCACATAGCCTCCCCACCACCTGAACATTTAAGCTCTACACAGATTGAAAAAAAAGAGGCTCCAGGACAGGAAACGTGAATTAGTGCTTAAGAAACTTGCCTGCCTAGGAAGTCTTAAATGGGACACACAATTGAACAGGAACCTCTGGGAACTGCGGAAGTTGTCTTCTAAACAACAGGCCGCCCTCCCTCATTTCCGAAGCATGTACCCATAAGTCTTTGGATTATCCGGCAGTCTGGCAAGCTCTCTCAATATTTGCATAGGTGACTATATAACTCATTAGCATTTTAATTAGGAGACTCAATAGAGCATTTTACTCCAAGTCCAAAAGTCACTCTTCCTTTGTGCAATAGTCCATCCAAAGGAAAACCTTTCCTTTAAGAGCCAAGTTGCACTCTATCATCTGTCACAGCAGGAAATGCCAGTGGGCAGAGCAATGAAACCCAGTTACAAGGAGCCCCAGGGTGCAGCCAGCCAGCATGTTCTGCTTCCATTGGATGAAAATAAAATGACCTCACAAAGAAGAATCCCCAGATTTCTCAATGAAGACAGCGAGTTATTGAGTGGAAATGATTTTCTCAGCAATGTTGGATTCAAAAGCTCCTTCCTTTGCACCCATTACATGCTTGCGTAGATATGCTGCCACCAGCCAGAAAAAATGGCATCCTGCTAGGAGAATAACTCAAGCTCACACATTCTCTTCCCATCTCCAACTATTTTCTGTTCGTAGAGAAACAGGGTTCTACTCAGATTGGTTAACTATGGTTTAAGAAAAAGGTAGGTTCTGAAACCATAATTTGATCCTTGCTTTCTCAGACTAGCCAGTTTAAACAACCACAGTTCTATGAGGTTGGGTATCATGGGGAACTGTAGCTAGTTTCCAACTAGATGCAAAAGCTTTCAATCTCCTTCTCATAGATGTGAAAGAGCAAGGGAAGGAGACACATGCAAGCCTCAGGCTTGCTATGACTTATTGTCACAGTGGGAAACCACCATTTTCTCTTGTTCTTGATTGGAATAAATGTTGTGTTCAGGTGCTGTATGGCAAGACTGGATAGCTGAGGGCCAGGACCATGGAGAGCTCCTTTGTGAGGAAGATTAGGCAGGATACTAGACCCCTGGGCATTGGGGAACCTAGAAGTGTTGCTTCCTTACTGGTCTGGAGATAATCAAAGGTCTAAGGAGTCCTGATGTGTGGGTATAGCTTGGGGTTCTTCATTCAGAAATGTAGGTGGGTACTTCAGAAAGGCTGTTGCAATTATTTACACCCCACCTTTCGAGATGCTAAACTTTCCAAGACAGCTTACAAGGAACATTAAAATACATTTGGAGAAAAAAACTATAATACGCAATGATCGACATATAAAAATTAATTAGGACCCTTCCTTTGGAGAAGTTGATGGTAGATGGCAGAGAGGAGGGGCCAGTTCCTAAAGCCTGCTGCATGCCTCGTGTAGCCCCTGGGTGTGGAATAGTGGCAGAGCAAAGCCCTCTGGGGCTGCAGGCAAGTGAGTGGAAGAGTCTGAGGGAGGACTGAGTTCAAGAAAGGGGCTTCACTGCCACCTGAGGCTCCTCCTCCGTGGGTTTCTGATGGGGTTTCTGCTTCCAGTGTGGTGTAGTGCTTAAGAGCGGTAGACTCATAATCTGGTGAACCGGGTTCACCTCCCCACTCCTCCACATGCAGCTGCTGGGTGACCTTGGGCTAGTTACACTTCTCTGAAGTCTCTCAGCCCCACTCACCTCACAGAGTGTTTATTGTGGGGAAGGAAGGGAGAGGAGAATGTTAGTGGCTTTGAGACTCCTTTGGGTAGTGATAAAGTGGGATATCAAATCCAAACTCCTCTTCTTCTACTCTTCTCCTGAGTAGTCTCCACCCTTGCAGATTTCACACCTCTCTCTGCTAAGAGGAATCTGGGTCCTGAGCTATGTAAGGTTTTGCACCGCACACAAACTGAATCAAAATCCTGTTGGTTTGGTCACTGTACTTTCCTGGAACTGTTACCCGACAGTTTTACCATTTAGAGCAAGAATTTTGGAGTCCTTCGTCTAATCCTATCAGAGGCAAGGTTATTGCTGACAGTTCCTGCATAGATTGCTCAGCAAGGAAGGGCAAAAGAGAAGTCGGGGAAAGGGTAGACAAAGAGAGGGAGAGGGAGACTGCAAATGAGCCACAGGGCTGCACTTACTATGTCTGAATGATTACGAGGGAAAAAAGCCTGCCCAGAATGACCCTCACCATCTGCTGGCAATCACAGCACAGGAGAGTAGGGCTGGAAAACCTGTGATTAATGACATCCCTGGGAGAGAACATTGCCCCCTGCACACTCCGGAGGCTAGAAACATCTGCAGCCATGCCAGCAACTGGTTCTCTCATTGCAACACCCACTTCTGAAGGACGCTGGGGCGAGTTTATTTGTGTGTACACACACATATAAAGGCTCACCTCTGAAAACTGGCAGTAAGCATGGTTGCTGCTGCTGCAGCTCTGAAGAAAGTGCTGTTCCTGGCAAGGATATGATTGCTACTGTAAGAGGTCTTAGATATGTCACACCCTTTTAGGCTGGCCCAGGCAGACTGATTCTGGTCAAAGAAACCTAAAGGTGCTTAAATTATGAGGGGCTACACAGGGGACGCGGGTGGCGCTGTGGGTAAATCCTCAGTGCCTAGGGCTTGCCGATCGCATGGTCGGCGGTTTGAATCCCCGCGGCGGGGTGAGCTCCTGTCTGCGGTCCCAGCTCCTGCCCACCTAGCAGTTCGAAAGCACCCCTAAAGTGCAAGTAGATAAATAGGTACCGCTTTCTAGCGGGAAGGTAAATGGCGTTTCTGTGTGCTGCGCTGGTGCTGGCCCGCCAGGGCAGCTTCGTCACGCTGGCCATGTGACCCAGAAGTGTCTCCGGACAGCGCTGGCCTCCGGCCTCTTAAGTGAGCTGGGCGCACAACCCTAGAGTCTGACACGACTGGCCTTCGGGCAGGGGTACCTTTACCTTTTTACACAGGTCATAAGCCAGCAAAGTAGGACTGTAGATATAGAAAAGGGATAGAGAAAATGGGTGCCCGCTAAATGTTGTTGGATTCCAACACCCATCAGCCCCAGAGAAATGGCTAGTTATTATGGGAGTTGTAGCCCAGCAAGATCTGGAGGGCACCAAGTTTCCCAGGCCTCAAAGTCTCCTTCTGTGCACATTGCTTGAGTAAAGGAGTTAATATTAAACAAATTAAGAGCCAGGCATCAAAACCTATATCTTCTCATCTGGTAAACTCAACTCAGATGGGTCTAGGTGGGCTGATGTTGATTAAAGCTGATTCAAGCACACATTCCATATCACATTTATGATGGGTTTTATTTCATTTATATCACATATTTCATAAGGAGGTCAAGGTGGTGTACAAATTTAAAGGCCTCCCAACCCATTTAAATTAAACAACTTTCCTAGCAGTCACCACTTCTGGGTCAAAAGGAAGCCTGATAACTTTCTCACTGCTAGTTCATACAAAGCTACAGATAAGAAATACACCTACATTGGCCAGCAACCATCTAATTTCAAAATCATCTAGAAATCATCAGAAGTTCCAGAAAATTCTGAAAAGACTGAGGGAATCTATCCCTAAGTGAATTGTATAAAGTGCAAAACAGAACACAGTACATTGTCTTCAATCTGTCCTGATCCTCATACACAAAAATGTCATTTATTTTCCTGTTTAGAACTTTCCAGTCATTAGACTATGGAAACACAGCATCAGAATAATCATTAGTATTTATGTAGTTCCTTTTTCAAGGGCTCAGAACATTTCACTTACATTATCTAAGCAATCATTGCTATAGTTGGAAGAGAAGTATACTGAAGTCAGTAATTCAGATTGTGTGTCATTCAAACATTAAAAAAAAAATCTCTGTGAAGCAAACAGGGTATGACATCAGACTGGCTGCATGAGAGAGGCATGAGCATGAAAATGATGAGGTCACTGAAATTCTAACAGTGGGAGCCAGTGCTGCTGATAGGAATTACAGGCCGCAGAAGGCATGCGTGTAAATTAGTTAGGCCTCACGTCTCCAGAACTGAAGAACTGATTCTGGATCCCAGAGATAAGGAGCAGGTTAGAAAGGGCATCTGTCACTGGAGTAGAATTAGTATACATACATGCCATATTGCCAGTCAGGCTATGAATACAAATCAGGCAGCCAGAAATATAAGGTGCTTAAACAAAGTGAACTACAAAAAGCTCAAGAAAACCAACAGCTTTTCCAAGCTGACAAGGAATTAGAGGTTATGGTAAGGTTACCAGATGTCCCCGGTTCCTGGGGACAGTCCCTGGTTTGCAAATCTGTCCCCAGACAAATCTCCTTCCCCTGGTGGTACAGATCTCCTTCCCCCTTTCCTATTTGTTTTGACTGATTGGGGGAGGATCGGGAGTCGCGGGTGGGCAGCCGTTGCCCAGTTTTTAAAAAACTCTGGGCATTTATGTTTCACAGAGCGCAAAACAAGGGCTTTGCACCTTGCCTGGGAGAAAAACTGTGCATCTTGTGCCCCTCCTGGGCAACGGCCACCAGCACATAACTCCCAAGCCTCCCCCAAATCTGTCAAAACAAAGGGGGAAGGGGATCAGGGAAGGCTTGGTGTGCCATTGCCCAGTTTTAAAAAAAGCTCTGCGCATTTATGTTTCACAGGGTGTGAAAGAAGGGCTTTGCACCTTTATACAATATGCATGTGTGCTTGGGCCCAGGGTTTTTTGCCTCACCATCCCCACTACTGACTCCCTGTTGCTACTCAGCTTCCAAAAAAAAAAGTGTCCCTGGATTCATTGGAAAAAATCTGGTAACCATAGGTTATAGGGAGGGGGTGGATGTCATAAATTAACACAGGATCTTGAGATGATGATTGGCCACTGGCTCCAGGTAACCAGTTTAGGAAATGTATCAGCCTATGACTTGTCCAACACTACAGAGTAAATCATCATAGGCTCAAAGACACAGTAGCCAGAACAAAAGCCATCACTGAATCCCTTCTTTCTCCCTTTCAATACTTGCCTTCTGCTTAAATGTAGCCAGCTCCTTGAGAAAACACGTTCTTCATTAACTCTGCATGACTGGGAAATAAACCCACTGTGGGTGGGACCAAGATCAGAAGAGCTGAAGAGCCAAGAGGGAGAAGTGGGCTTCGTTCTCTCATTTATAGAAATCTGCCTACACGTTTTTCCCTCGGCATTTGTTTCCGACGTGGGCAACATTGGTGGCGTTCCTGCTATCTCACTGCTTGGCCTACACCCAGCTCAGCCTCAGATACACTTGAATCTTTGTCTATTTCTTGAGTTCAGAGCCAATCCCTAAGGCTCACTCCAGCTTGTCTGCTGGCAGTAAAATTACTAGGTCCGCTTGGCCTGTTGAGCTCCTTATGTTCTGACTTCAAACAGTGCAGCATTAAATTGGAAGCAGGGTGTGGTGTGTTGGTGTGTGGGTGTGTGTAAGGACAACATTATCATCCTCAAGCCAATGTGATGGAAATAAGGATTGCATCACACCATTCCCATGAGACTTGGCTAAGGACCAAGAAGCCACTTGCACTTTTCCATCCACAAAGCTCCTGCTGCATGTTGTTCTCTTTTCCCAGCCAGATCCAGCTGCAACAACAATATCCTTTGTGCTCCATTGACAGAGATGGCAGCAGCCATTGGCAGTGAAAGGGCTTCTCCATAGCTCCATTAGACAAGAATGATCACATAGTAGGGCTAGCCACGTGCCTGTCATTACGATGGGTGGAGTGTGTACAAAGGGAGAGTTTGTGTTTTGTAAAGTCCCTTGGAGGATGCAGGGCACCTCCATGTGCTCTACACATAGGCATAGCTTGCAGTTCTCCCTGTTAGAAAGGGTCAGACTACCAAGCAATGGGGTAGAAGGCATGTCTTCTTCTCATCACTACAGTGCTCCTCAAACACTGTATTTTATTTTCTTCCTTGTTGGATTGAATGGCAGCCAATCATTTATATGGAAGAACAAAGGGTGGGGGAAAATACACCAATAAAGTATGAACTGAGCATGGCCACTGCTTCCACAGGCCTTGCTCTACCATGGAGCAGTTGTCTGAGTTGGAAGCACTGCTCACCAGGCATTCCAGTTCTACTTGGGTGGTTGTTTCCAGAGGGTGTTGCTGGGGGAGTGCCCTTTGACTCCAAGGAGCCTTCAGTGTGGGGTTCCTCAAGGTTCGATTTTATCCCCCCTGCTGTTTAATGTGAAACCACTGAGTGGGGTCATCCAGAGTTTTGGAGTACTTTGTCGGCAATATGCTGATGACACACAGCTCTACTTCTCCTTAGCATCTGCAGGTGAGGCTGTGCACTTATTGCATTGCCTTGGAAATGGCCAGGATGAGAGCCAACAAACTGAAGCTCAATCCAGATAAGACTGAGACATCATCATCATCATCATCAGTTGAATTTATATACCACCCTATACCCAGAGGTCTCAGGGAAACGGGTGGTGCTGTGAGTTAAGCCAGAGAGCCTTGGACTTGCCAATCAGAAGGTCGGCAGTTTGAATCCCCGTGACGGGGTGAGCTCCTGTTGCTCAGTCCCTGCTCCTGCCAACCTAGCAGTTCAAAAGCACGTCAAAGTGCAAGTAGATAAATAGGTACCTCTCCGGCAGGAAGGTAAACGATGTTTCCATGTGCTGCCCTGGTTCGCCAGAAGCGGCTTAGTCATGCTGGCCACATGACCCGGAAGCTGTAAACCGGCTCCCTCGGCCAATAAAGCGAGATGAGCGCCGCAACCCCACAGTTGGTCACGACTGGACCTAATGGTCAGGGGTCCCTTTACCTATTACCCGGAGGTCTCAGGGTGGTCCACAGAAAAGATCACAATATATAAAATCAAAATAAAAACAATAACTCAATAACACCCCGCCCCCCAAAAAACAGCCACATTTTAAAAGGGTATAGGATGTCAATCAGGTCAACCAAAGGCCTGGTTAAAAAGGAATGTTTTTGCCTGGCGCCTAAAGGTATATAATGAAGGTGACAGGCGAACTACCCTGGGGAGAGCATTCCACAGACAGGGAGCCACTGCAGAGAAGAACCATTCTCGTGTTGTCACTCTCTGGACCTCTCAAGGAGGAGGCACACGAAGGAGGGCTTCAGAAGATGATCTCAGAGTCCAGGTAGGTTCATATGGAAAGAGGTGGCCCTTGAGGTATTGCTAGTTAGTGGGCAGTTCACTAACATTGTTAGTGGGCAGTTCCCTAGACCAGATGGATGGGTGGTGACTTGCTCTCGGTGGCATTATACTTCCTCTGAAGGAGCGGGTATGTAGTTTGTGGGTACTCCTGGATCCTTTGCTGTCACTTGAGCAGCTTCCATTCCACTGAATCAAAAGGGATATAAGCAAAGGAAATTGCACGTTTGCAGCCTAAACCATCTTGCTTCCTTCAGGAAGATGTTTAAGTTCAAATAATTGAACCCAGAAATGGCAAAGCCCCCGCCCAAGCCAAGCTAATTTTCCAGTGCTTAAAGCAGAAGGCATTGTACTCTGCTTGAAATGAACCCTTTGCCCTTCATTTGCTCTCTGAGAAGAAGCAGCAGATTTGTGACATAGAAAGCCGATAGTCACTGGAGCATTTTTTTGCTACTGTGGGAGGGGCTGTTTGGTGGGCAAAGAGCCCATTCTGTTTTGTCATGCGTGGCGCAGAGATGTCACCAATCCCCGACATCCCCCAGGGTCTCTGTATAACAGCTTGCGCCTGAAGCAGTCTCCATCCACTAGCATCTCATATTCTCTACAAGTTGGGACCTGGGGCAGTAGCATCTGTCTTTGCAGGAGAAAACTGCTGACACATGAACAGGCACACACTGCGGGGAGGGGGAGGGGAGGGGGAAGAGAGTGGAAAACTCAAGACAGAAATAAACAGCAATCGAGGAGCAGGAAATGCAAGGAAATATGTCCTGGAGGTTGTACGGACAATCGTGTATTCAGAGGAACAAATGTGCCCTTGTTTTCTTGTTGTTGCATGCGATACACAGGTTTGTTTGTTTTCTGTTACAACGTCATGTGCGGCAAGCCAGTTTTGTGGGGGGGTTTCGTGGCATTTCAGGATGTACCTGTTAAAATCTGATCCCACTCTCAAGAATTACAGCTCAGGGGCATGTGCACACTGTGTGATTATGTTCATTTAGTGTGGGATGCAGGTGCCTTTTTCGGGCGCTGTACACATGACATCTTCCCTGTGTCATCCCTGTCCCACGCTATTTGTCGACTGAAAGTGCATTCTGCTAGAAAAGTTATAATTTACAGTAGTTCTCAAGCGCTCACTGCACACGTGTGTATACAGAGAGCACTTCTTCCGGTCACCTGCTTCTTAGGACAGACTGTAACCTTCCCATGTTTACCTTGCCTAGGAATAAAAAAGGCAAAAATAGGAAGCAGGACAGTAACTCAGCTGCCTATGTATACCGGTTTAAATCCTCTGTATATCAGTATATCAACACACCAGTTTCTGACCACTTCTTCTGAAAACCTGAAAAATATCTTTAAAGGGGGGGTATTGTTGTTGGAAACATTATTTGAAGGGATGGGAATAGACAACACCATTGCACACTAGTCTGAAAACATGCATACCTGTGTGTACAGAAAACTTGGATAGGAGCTGCAGCTGTGGATGATGTCATCGTGCAGAGGTATATACAGTTGCAAACCTCTCTGTACTGTAGGGAAATGACCTCTATGTATTTCAGAGGAGGCTACATGTGTACACAGAAGTGTTTTGTGCAACTAGAGAGGGACCACAGCTTAATGGTAGAGCAATGCTTTGCATTCAGAAGTTCCTTAGTTCAATCCCTGACATCTCCATTTTTTAAAAAGAAACAAGGAGCAGGTGGTGGGAAAGACCTCTGCCTCTAGGACCTGGGAGAGCTATTGCAAGTCAACAGGGTTAGAGATGGACATTTGCCTGACCCGACAGAAGGCAGCTTCCTAGGTATCCTTTGAAAATTGACTGTGACATCACTGGTGATGAGATACAATGGCTCTGCAGAATGTGTGTGCATAAAATGCTTGTAATATGCAAACATATTCCTTGCTCTGTAGCAGTGGCCCACTGTTCAAATAAATCTTTTGCTTAATTCCCCCCGCCAAGGATATATTCTTTCCTCTCTACTCTCCAGCGCTAGAAAGCACATCCTGTGAGCATCCATCCCAAAAAAGGGGGGGTGGGGATTTTACAAAGTCACTTCCAGGGAAGAAGGAAGAATCTTATGACTATCTTGCATGAGATAAAGCAATCATTCTGGAGGGAGGAAATAAGCCCACTCTGTGTCAAAAAAAACCCCAGTATCTTTGGGGATGCTTATCTTTATACTTTGGATTTTACATTCGAGTCTGAAAAATTCAAGACCGTTTTCAAAAGTTGCTACTTGTTGTTTGGTCTTGAGCAAGCTGTAAAGTCAGGATAAAGGTAAAGATAAAGGGACCCGTGACCATTAGGTCCAGTTGTGGCCGACTCTGTGGTTGCAGCACTCATCTCGCTTTATTGGCCGAGGGAGCCAGCGTACAGCTTCCGGGTCATGTGGCCAGTATGACAAAGCTGCTTCTGGCGAACCAGAGCAGCGCACGGAAACGCCATTTACCTTCCCGCTTATTGGTACCTATTTATCTACTTGCACTTTGACGTGCTTTTGAACTGCTAGGTTGGCAGGAGCAGGGACCGAGCAACGGGAGCTCACCCCGTCGTGGGGATTCGAACCACCAACCTTCTGATCGGCAAGTCCTAGGCTCTGTGGTTTAGCCCACAGCGCCACCCATGTCCCTAAAGTCAGGATATGCCCCCTATATTATTTGCAACCTCTTGGCATGACTGTGAATTTTAAAAAAACAAACAAAACCAGAGTCCCAGGCTTTGGCACCAAAAAACAAAAACCAGAGCCTATGGGTACTGTTTGTGATTGCAAAAGGCCATTGACCATGAATACCATCACCTGATCTGCATGCAGACAATGGCCTCTGAATGATATGCACATTTATTCTCACAGCTGGGGCTCTGTCTTCTGGAGGGGGAGGGGAGAGGAAACTACAGTGACCTTTAAGGCCGACACATTTATTTTGTTTTTGAAAGCCTTGTCTGAAGGACAGAAAGGAAGGATGCTCCAGCCTTAGAGCAGTGTTTCCCAACCTTTTTTGGGCAAAGGCACACTTGTTTGATGAAAAAAATCTCGAGGCACACCACCATTACAGCCCCGTGACGTCAGCGCGCAGCGTCACGCCGGGAGGGACGCACGAAAGTGTAAGTTTCAATTTTTTTCCCTCCCCCTTGCCGGGGAACCTCCAAGCTTTGGGGGTGGGGGGGGAGGAGGCAGCAAAGCGAGGCAGGAAGGAGAGCGCGGCTTGGCTGGGTGAGCTTTGGCAGGGGCAGGGAATGAGAGCCGCGAGGCGGGCGCTGCGGACGGAGGCACTGCCCGCCAAGCTCGCAGGCAGCCAGGCAGGCAGACGGCGAGAGCCCCGCGCTGGGCGGCCTCTCCTCGCCACCGCCGCCCCGCCTCTCGCCGCCCGACTCGCCCGCCTCCCTCCAGGCAACATCTCGCGGCACACCAGGCAACATCTCGCGGCACACTAGTGTGCCGCGGAACAGTGGTTGGGAAACACTGCCTTAGAGGAAGGTTCATGCAATTGCTTGGCAGGCAAGTTCCTTTAAGCTCAGCCTGGAGGGGGGAAAACAACATTTTGAAGCTGAACCATAAACTATTATTATATCATTCATTAGGGTGTGGGCCTCGATGTCACAGGGAGTAGGTATAGAAAATCATCCAAAACAAAATATGTTATATAATTTATGGGCAGCTCCTTTCTGAGCTCGCAAAAGGGGCTAGATGCTTCAAGGCTGACATTCTAGGATAGAATGCACAAGCGAATGGTGAGTAAAGTGCAGTCATCCCCACACAGAAAAAATACACGAGCCGAAAATCCCTGATGTACCCATTGCCTAGTTTTCTGAACCAAGCCTTCCACAAAAGAATTAAGAGGGGAAATATTTCAGTGGTTAGAAGAAAGAATTCCCTTTGGACATCAAGAAAGTCAAAGAAAAGACCAATAAGGCAGAGGGCTGTGTGCTTCTGGTATTGCATTTTCCTCAGTTGCATTTTGAAAATATGTAAAGGGTTGTTAAAAAGGCTTAAGCCCTGTTATCAGAAGAGTTAATCTGGGGTTAACTCTAAGGGGGAGTAAGGAGTGGGTTGACACTTTCTGGCCGTGTGCTCAAACTTCACGAATTTATCTGGCCCATCCTCACAGAGGTTTGCATGCATGAGCTGAACCCATGTAGGGTAAAAGCAGGACTGAGTCAAGGTTTCAGGGGGCATTGGACAAAGTGCCCTCTGGTGAGCCTTCTCCTCCATTGGTAGGCCCCAGTGGGTATGCAACAGTGCACGAGGGCACACACCTGGGTCTAACTGCCATTTTAATTTCCCCTGATGCAGCAGCTCTCGGTGAATTATGGGAAATTAAAATGGCAGTTAGACCCAGTCAGCTGACACTGCTTAGGGTGTGGCAATGTGGTTTGGTTGGGGGTTTTTTTGGGTTGTTTTTTTTTAAAAAGTGGGATCTAAGTCAAGCAGTGGGCCTATCAAGGACTAGAGTCATGAAGTTCACTGGGTCTTGGGTTTCTGGAGGGCAGATCCACATCATCAAGTTCCATATTAATACATATTAATACTAGCATCCTGGTTAAAGAAGACAAGACAAGCTTTGTTAGCAGTTCCTACATAGCAGGGGTTTATTCCACAGTAAAGCAGGACAGCCTGGGCTGGGTTAATGATCTTTTCTGCTTCCTAACTCACTTTTTCTCTCATGGTTCTGAATTCTGCCTTCGGCTATGCTTCTGTTTCATCTGAGCTTTCCACTCAACATCTTGTTGCACACCACCAGTCTTGGTTCCTGCAGTCCTTAGCTTCATGGAGTCTTTATGATATATGGTTTTAATTGCACATAAATACAGGCAGAGCATAAGATGGAAGCACTCACAGGATTAGCACTACAACAGGTGTCAAGCCATAGCTTTCGATTCAGCAGAGAGGGCAAATCAGACCTCTGTGTCTTTCCAGCTCCAGATAAGGTCTATTATTCTCTTACAATCACCAATGGCATCTCTTCCAACCAGGGGGAGGACTGCCTTTTAGCCCCTTCAGCTAGCCATTTCTGTGTCAAGCAGCCTGTCACCTGTACTCTTTAGTCATGCAAATAACACATTGCAGATTTGGCTAGAGCCATTGGTTGAACAAAGACTCTCTTTCTACAGAATCCCATCTTCCAGACATAAAGCCACCGGCTTGGAGAGGACACAAGATGACATCAAGATGAACCCCATCCCTATAACGATAGCTAGATATCTCTCTCTATATATTTTCCAGAGGGGTGGTCATGTTGCTCCATCTCAAGAAAAACAAAGAATCATGGCACCTTCAAGCCTAACACGTTTATTATGACATAAGCTTCTGTGGCCTAGAGCCCACTTCATCAGATGTGTAGTGAATATAGGTGTTTCTGTATGTGTGTTTGTGCATGGGTTTTTTTAAGCTGCAGACTTGTTCACTGATGACTGTTAGATGGAAACATACACATGAACCTCCTCCTGTGAAAAAGAAATGTTTTCCTTTCCTTTCCTTTCTTTTTTGAAAGAAAATAAGCTTTGATCAGACCTTTGCAAAAAAGATGACTTTTGCTGTACTTCTTCACTGCTCACCCATGTCCACAGAGCTGTTTGTCTCTGACAGATTTGCATTTAGTCTGTACTCCATTCTCTCTCTCTCTCTCTCTCTCTCTCTCTCTCTCTCTCTCTCTCTCTCTCTCACACACACACACACACACACACACACACACAGGCAATTCTGCACACATCCTTTGAGATAGCCTGGGATTAATAGAAATTCCTCCCAAAGCCCAGTCTTCATAATGGTCTCAGATGCTGAGGAAAGAAAGAAGGAAAGAAAGAAAGATTTCAAGCAGCCACGTTCAGCGACACTCCCTCCAGCTGTCCTTGCAAAATGCCCTCTTAATAACCCTTTTTTAAAAGCTCTGGTTGTTCTGCTGTGATTAACTGGCTTTTTTTCCAGTCACAAGGGCTAACTGAAGCAAAAGTTTCCATACCACGAAGAAGCAGAGTAATGAACTCTCCTAAGGAAGCTGGGCCCACTTTATATATATCTCCTGCCTCCCTGCCTCAGCAAAATAGCAGGTTTGAATTAGCGTGTTTTTAAGCAAGAGCAGATGCAGGCGTTTCTTGGGGCTAGGACTGAGCTAGCACAGCGTGGATGGTGCAGCTACTTGAGGAGGAATATTTTGGACAGCAAAAAGCCTTTTTCTTTTAAACAGTTCATAAAGTGGGTTTTTCCCTTTCTGTTCAGGGAAGTTTTTAATATGTGACATTTTAGTGTATCTTTCATCTTTGTTGGAAGCCGCCCAGAGTGGCTGGGGAAACCCAGCCAGATGGGCGGGGTACAAATAATAAATTATTATTATTATTATTATTATTTCCTTCATAGCCCTGATATTTTCTGAGGTAGGGCTGGACCCTGTTCTCACTTCTTCATTCCAGCCAGCAGTGCGACCTTAAGCAATTTATGAGGACAATATTTTGAGTGCTCAAAGCTCTTGTAATTGGAGCTGAGTTTTTTACATGAGATTTTTATATTTGTCCCAGGTGAAAGCTGGAGATGGGATAAGTCTGATATTGTTATGCAGTAGGTGTCTCCCTACATGATGTTTCTTGGCATCAATTGGTGGAAAAGTTATTGGTACTAAATAGCTGGCTGTGTGACAATGTCTTTGATAAGTGTCTGGGTGGGGATGGGATGCCTCTTTTAACCCCTCTTTTATCATGCTAAGAAGGATTACATCATCAAGTATGGTATATCAGGTGCTTGTACACAATTCCCTTTTCTTCTTCTGTCCTGGAGTTTCAAGTTTTTGGTTGCTTATAAGAATAAGAATTTATTATTTATACCCCACCCATCTGGCTATTTTTCCCTGGCCACCCTGGGCAGCTTCCAACAAAATATTAAAAATACAATGAAACATCAGACATTAAAAACTTCCCTAAACAGGGCTGACTTCAGATGTCTTCTAAAAGTCAGATAGTTGTTTATTTCCTGGACATCTGATGGGAAGGCTTTCCACAGGGAGGGCACCACTACCGAGAAGGCCCTCTGCCTGGTTCCCTGTAACTTCGCTTCTCGCAGTGAGGGAACCACCAGAAGGCCCTCAGCACTGGACCTCAGTGCCTGGGCTGAACGATGGGGGTGAACAGATTAGCAGTCAAGGGCCTGAAGTTTCAGCCCAGTGTTCTCAATGCAATATTCACAAGCTCATCTCCACTGCTGACACCAAGGGCAGTTGTTTGCTATAAGGCAGGCAAAGTTGCATCTTTTCTTTAAATAACTATTCAGCTGTTCTAAAAACTGCCAAACTTCATAAGCACTCTTCACCATATAAAATGTGGGTAGTCACAACAGAACAGTCTGAAAGGGAGGGGATACTGAAAATGGACAAATTGCCATATTTCCACAAATTTATTGTGGGTTGCATGGATGCAATTGCACAAATGCAACATTTACTGGAATTTCTTGAGCAGATAGGAAAGAAGTACATGTTTTATGGAAGCATACTTAGCCTGGATCTAGACACATAAAATAAGCATTTCAGTTTAAAGCATTGTAAATTTAAGCAGGGAAAACAGGTAGAGAAAAACAGGACTCCACATCGCCACCTCGTAGCACAATGTTCTATACAGCACATATAACACATATAAACTCTTTTTCTTTACCAATCTGAGTCCTTAGTTTGAGGACAGTGAGGGATGAAAGGGGAAAGAAAACGATAGGTGAATTGCCTGCTGGTGGAGCAGACCTTAGATCATCTTTCCACATCTGATAATTGGGACCTGATTCCAGCTGACAATCCAATCTAACTCTAGATGAAATTTAGCAGGCAGTGTTATTCTTTCGCAATTGATTAGGTTTTAATCTCATAAGCAGGGGACATGCTCAGTGTTTGCACAGTTGCTTGGAAACATGTTGCTGAAAGCAGCTCCGTTACAGTTTAGATGGGAATGTGCCTGTTTTCTTCTAATAGAGAATGAAGGGGGTTTTTTGTACATAAAACCTATTCCTCAAGGCTCGCAGTTGGGCATGCTCTTTCATTGTGGTTGCACCTTCTCTCTGGTTCTGATACAATGCTTACTATAGAACAGGCCTTGGCAAAGCAGAGTCATCTCTGAAGGGCAGCTCAGCTTCTATAAAATGTTCAGCTCTGGAGTTCTCTGCTCTGAGTGTGGCTCAGGGAAGTATACGATGATATGATTTGTGTGAACCAGTCACATTCCTATTGGATAGTTCTGAAACAATGGTGGAATGTCTCTGTCTATCCTTACAGTGACATTTGCCCCTAACCTAAAGATGGCAGCTAAGTAGCAGGTGGCAAGCACACACACCACATTTAAAAGCTGTCTTAGAGAAAACACCAATATTATTGAAGAAGGGAAAGAATCAATGTGGCTTTATTAAAGGCAAGTCACACAACCAAATTTTTGGATTAAAACATAGACAGTTGGAGGGGGTGGATGCTAGACCAAGATTCTTGCTGGTATTAGAACAGAAACTTTATTCTAATTCAGTATTACACCCCCCCCATGAAAGACTTCAAAATGCTGACTTCTAGAAACGAGAAGAATGCTTCATTATGTGACTAAGCAATTTGATGACAAACTTAGGTTTGGAAAGAAGTACTTATGTGTTATCTACACAAAAGTCATTATTTAGTCCAGTGCTGTTAAGGATTTTCATGAATGACTTAAATGAAATAATAGATTGAGTATTTATCAGATTGGAGAATTGTACAAAATTGGGAAAGGCGGGAAACACTGGAGGGTAAGCTAAACATACGAAATGATCTCCGTTCACTGGAAATCCAAGAAGACAGTAGGCAAAACAATGACATGCAACGAGGCACAAGCAAAGCTCCCCACACAGGAAAGGACAAAATGTTCAGCTATAAAATGGAGGTTAGTGGGCTGCAGGACTTGCAGGAAAGATTTAGGGGGCTACGGTGGATTACAAACTGCACGTTAATCAACAATGTGATGTTGCTGCATAAAATGCCAACGGTGGTTTAGGTTGCAATAATAACTGGGACATAATTTTCAAGATTTGTGATGCAGTCGCCAGCTGTGTTCCATACAGGAGTACATGCTATTTGGCTGGCTGATACCAAGAAGCAGCAGACGCTGAGCAGGAGCAGATGGTCCAGCTGCTCACAGTTCATCATTACCATGTGGCGAACAAGGAAGAGCTTCCACCAAGTAGCAGGGATGGAGGTAGGTACATAAGGAGCTCAGGACTGCAGATCAGGGCAAAAACTGCTTCATGGAACTCAAGGTGGCATATGCACCTCCCCTTTTCCATTTCATCCTCACAACAATCCTGTATGATAAGTATGGCTGAGAGATTCTGAGTAGCCCAAGATCAGCCAGTAGAATTATGGCTGAGTGGGTATTTGAACCATGGTCACCTAGGCATTTGTCCGCCATTGTGATGGGGCAGTGGTGCTCACCTGACCTCCCAATAGCTGAGTTGTTGTGGAGGGAGAGCAGCAGGGCAGTGGGGAAGTCAGTATGGTGCAAACAATGGCAACTTCCACTTTTTAAAAAAGTAATAGATAAAGGACCCCTAGATGGTTAAGTCCAGTTAAACTTGACTACAGTGGTACCTTAATTCGTTCCGGAGGTCCATTTTTAACCTGAAACTGTTCTTAATCTGAAGCGCCACTTTAGCTAATGGGGCCTCCTGCTGCCACCCCGCCACCAGAGCACGATTTCTGTTCTCATCCTGAAGCAAAGTTCTTAACCCGAGGTACTATTTCTGGATTAGCGGAGTCTGTAACCTCAAGCGTCTGTAACCTGAAGCGTCTGTAACCCAAGGTACCACTGTATAAGGTTGCGGTGCTCATCTTGCTTTCAGGCCAAGGGAGCTGGCTTCTGTCCACAGACAGCTTTCCAGGTGATGTGGCCAGCATGACTAAACCGCTTCTGGTGCAACGGTACACCATGATGGAAACCAGAGCACACAGAAACATTGTTTATCTTCCCGCCACAGCGGTATCTGTTTATCTACTTGCACTGGTATGCTTTCAAACTGCTAGGTTGGCAGGAGCTGGGACAGAGCAACGGGAGCTCACCCTGTTGCGGGGACTCGAACAGCTGACCTTCCAATTGGCAAGCCCAAGAAGGTTCAGAGGTTTTGACCACAGCACCACCCGTGCTCCACTATACCACAACTTCTACTCTACCACACTGTCTCTACTTGCAGTGGACTTACAAGTGAACCTCCTTGTAGACTTATTGACTTGCTTGCTTTGAGATCTACTAGTAAAGTCTTATGCCCTAGAAGTGAAGCCCACTGTTAGCCTTTTTGTTGCACCTTCCCCAAATGCACTGCTAGCATAATATTCCTGTAACTTATAGGCAGGTTTTCATTGCCATTTCAGAACCAGCAAACTAATGAATGGATGGATGAACTAAAACGGGGTATCAATGCCTAGATCTCTTATTTAGGCACGAGCCAATACGTTCCACTGTTTAAATCCCCTTATTCACTTCCAGGAAACTGGCAAAGGCTGCTAACCACTAAGGGCTTCTGGGATGGTGCTTCACATTCCAGACAGAGATTATGAGTAGTTTCTTGCACAAGCCAGACAGAGATTATGAGTAGTTTCTTGCACTATTCATCAAAGGCCTGTGCTGCACATAAAGATCAGAATTGCATCACCCCCTTATGAGAAAACCCATTCAACGCACTTTGTATAAATATAAAAGTGCAACTTAAAATAGTAGCAACAACCTTGGCATGGGGTGTGTTCCAATGATTTGTGATTAGTGTGGGTTAATGGGGTCTTTGGATGCATCTAAGTCATTAAAGTCCTCCCAGTCAGTCATTAATCCCCAGGAAATGCCCTGTGACTGGGATAATTGATACTTAATTAATTAAACCTCCCTACTCAGAGCATTGGGCCAGATCTTAAAGTCATTATGCTAGCCCATGATCCAAGTCATTCTGAAGCGAATGAAAAGGCTCCCCATGGTGCGTTTCAGGTTTGTGGGTAAGAAATCAGATCACTAATCCTTCTTACCTATGAGATTCTGCCTCAACAAGAGTTTAGTAAGAGGCACATAGGATGTGCTCAGCGGATCGAATGACAAGTGCGGAAAATTAGGGGTGTGCAAAAGATT
Source organism: Podarcis bocagei (assembly GCF_964188305.1). Taxonomy (NCBI): domain Eukaryota; kingdom Metazoa; phylum Chordata; class Lepidosauria; order Squamata; family Lacertidae; genus Podarcis; species Podarcis bocagei. The sequence continues at coordinate 44,913,710 of NC_138129.1, read as the reverse complement.
TGGACAGATCCTAAATCAAGAACCAAGTTGAGGTCACTTCAGATAGATTTGAGGCTTGTATGAGCTGGAGCAATATCTCTCCAAAGTCCCCTGAACCTTAAAAGCGCTTGTAAGCTTTGGAGCTCCCGTTGTTTAAAAAGAAATGCTACAGACTGCAAAAATTGAAACCTTTTTCCCCAAGCTTGCCATACAAGTGTGGGGAAAGAAGGGAAAGGGAGCTGTTTTATGACTGACAGGTCTAGCATCTAATCAGAAGGGATCATTTCACTAGGGTTCTCCAATTATGGTGATTTGGCAAGGAAGTTTGAAGTAACATTTATCCCCCCCCCATCCATTTAAAATGTCCACCATGTGATAAATGTATCCCTCCAGCTATCTTTCTAGAGACAGGAAAACCCACATACTTCCCACTGACCCTCCCACAGCTGCCTTCTCAGGATTTCTTGTTAGAAAGAGAAATAAAAAGCAATTTATCAAAATAATGGCTTTAATTTCAATGTGTCTTTGGTGATTTATTGACATGCAGTCCAGGATCATATTTCTGCTAAGCAAAAAATAGACGAATGGTGCTTAGCGTTAAGCTATTAGGAACTAACGGTGGAAAGGGAGAGAGGAGGCCATCTTGAAGAAACAAGATTCAGTCGGTTCAAGTCATAAAAGCAAGCAAATAAAGGAAACAATTATTTTCTTGTTCTTCTTGCAGATGTAATGTGATGCCATCACGGGGAGTGGTAACAATCCTGTTGCAAACATGGGATTTCTCATAAGCAAAGTTTCCAGTTCATTGCACCACCTGCTTTTTGCCCCTTTAACTGACAATATCACATCACACTGGCACAAGAATGTTCATATCCCAGCATACATGTTTTCCACAGGTATAGCGCTTCCAGTGCAGTTGAAAGTAGGAGCAGTATTTATCTATTTAAAGATATTTATAACCTCTCCTTAATTTGTACTGAAACAATCTTGTCTTGTCAAGCAGGTATAATTTAACAATGAGATTACTCTATAGTCAAAGAAAAAATTCTAAGCACTGGGCATTGCAAAAAAGAAAAGTGGGGGCACAACAGCATGAAAATATAGCACTAAGCGTCTTTCAGGGGCAGTTAGTATATAAAACAAAATATGGCTACATATATTGTTGTTATTTTTTGCCTTCACCTGCCAAAGTGTCTCATGGGGGTGGGAAGTTCAGGCATCTGGAGAGTGTCTTGTCACAGAACTTTCTCAAAGTACACAAGTGAAAACTAGATGATGCATATACTGCACAGATGAAAAGCCATATTGCCCATTAAATAAACACTCCCAAGCTCACAAGAGGAGAAGAGTATACTGGGCTCTCTGTCCCTTCTCTTCCATACCTCCTGGGATGTCTGACAGCAACAGGACCCCCAGCCTAAGTGACAACTTTCTCTTTTGCAAACAGATAAATTGCTTGAACACCAGAACATTCTGCCTGTCACTTGCATTCTGAGTCCATCAAGTGTCAGGCTTCATCACAAACACAATATAAAATAAAACAATTAAATACAATTAAATAAAAGACCAAAACCAATTTCCCGTAGGGGCATTATCTAAAGACAATGAAGTGCACCTCTAGGAGTCAAATCAAGCTGATGCATTAGCAGCAACAAAGTGAGCTCCTTGGGGTGCAAACTTGGGCAGTGTGAATGGAGATCCTGGGTTGCCCAGACAACTACCCCCTCTTGGCCTCACTCAGGACCTCAATACCTCAAGGACCACCTCTCTCAATATGAACCTACCTGGACCCTGTGGTCATCCTCTGAGGCCCATCTTTGTGTGCCTCCTTCATGGGAGGTCCGGAGGGTGGCAACATGAGAGTGGGTATTTTCTGCAGTGGCCCTTGTTTGTGAAATACAGGGAGATTCAGCTGGGGCCTTCATTATATATCTTTAGGTGCCATCCAGGCCTTTGGATGGTTGACTTCTGATGCCCTTTTAAATGTGGAAGGGGGGAGGTTATTCGTTTGTTTTTGTTTGTATATTGATAGTGTGGGTGTGTGTGGTAATTTTATGTTGTGAACTGCCCTGAAATCTTCAGGTATAGAGCGGTATACAGATGATGATGATGATGATGATGATGATGATGATGATATCCAAAGGAAAGGAAAGCAATATATTTGGCACCAGCTTGGCTGCAGAAGTTGCCAGAAGAAGGCATGCAAGGTGCCATTCAACCATCTTAGAGACCACACTCTGGATATATGTAGGGTTTGCTCCCAAATATTTTCTTCTCCAAAATATATCCCACAAGGCAGTGGAGGTTTAGGATCAGGGTTCTCATTCTCCTAGATTGAGTACTTTCCCGTCTGCCCCTCACTTCAGCATATGCTGAAACTGCCTTTTTGACCATTGGACCCACTATTGATCTCATATGCCAGAGCCTGTCTTCGCATGCAGGGGGAAGTATCTAACTCACCGAGGGTCTGACACCCATTGGCTACCCTCACCTGGTTTAGCAGGCCAGTCGAGGCCTTTTCATGGGGTGTAGCCACTGGTGGGAACTGGGTGCAGGGTAGGGACCAAAGGTGGAGAAATTCCCCCAGAAGGTGCATAATGTGTCCCACACCAGAGGTACTACCCCTTCCTTAACATCCCATCCATCCATCCATCCATCCATACAGTAAATTGGTTACAAAGCTATTATTCCTAGATTATGGGGTTCTCAGATTCCTTTGTCCCCACTTCCTTTACTAGAATATTTGCTAATTTTCTCATGTCTGACTCCTGCAGGCACCAGAGCACAGGGAAGGTTTCCTGGATATGCTTGGCAAAAAGAGCTGCAGAGATAAATGGAGCCATAAAAATGAGAGTGATGTAGCAAATAAATCCCCCAAGTGCAACTGGGCAAGAGCTATTAAAACGTGCTGTGAAAGGTCACAACTTATGTAGCTTTTCATACAGTCATAACTGACGATAGACAAATATTTTCTGGCTTAAATATTGTAAATCTATTTATGGAGCAATCACTGGGAGCCATTACTATCTTTTAGACTGGCACCACAGCTATTAAGAGGCTAGAAGTTGGGGAAACAGAATAAGAAGTCTTCCAGTAAAATCCTGTCCTACCCAATGATTTGTGGAGAAGTGCTGTCTAAGGCCACATTCACAACATACATTTAAAGCACTATGGCACCACTTTAAGCACTCGTGGCTTCCCCCAAAGAATTCTGGGAGCTGTAGTTTGTTAAGGGCGCTGGCAGTGGCTCCCCTAACAGAGCTACAATTAGAAAATCATTATTTGACGTATGGAATAGACACAAAGTATTGTTAGAATGCAAAACCCCATGGTGGCTTTCACCACTGGAGGCTTTTGCAGTAAAAAAGAAAAACATGGGAAATGAATGGGCAACATATAGAGATTTGTTGGAAGAAGTGGATGGCAAATTAAAGTTGAAATCATTTGAAGAGTTTAGAGGAAAACTAACTGACTGGTTGCAGTATCACCAATTGCAATATGTTTTTAGAGAGGATTATAAAAGGAATGGATTTGGAAGTACTAAATCAAAAATTGAGACAGAATTGCTGAGCAGTAAAAGAAAAATACTGTCAAAAATGTATAAGATATTATTAGAGTGGAATACAAAGGATGAAGAGCTAAAAAGTGTTATGATTAGATGGGCCCAGGATTTGGGACATAATATTGACTTTGAAAGGTGGGGAAAATTGTGGACAAAAACAATCAAATTTACTGTGTGTGTTCTCTTAAAGAGAACTTAATGAAGATAATGTATCGCTGGTACATTAAAGGTAAAGGGACCCATGACCATTAGGTCCTGTCGTGGCCAACTCTGGGGTTGCGGCGCTCATCTTGCTTTATTGGCCGAGGGAGCCGGTGTACAGCTTCCAGGTCATGTGGCCAGCATGAGTAAGCCGCTTCTGGCGAACCAGAGCAGCGCGCGGAAACGCCGTTTACCTTCCCGCCAGAGCGGTACCTATTTATCTACTTGCACTTTGACATGCTTTCGAACTGCTAGGTTGGCAGGAGCTAGGACCGAGCAATGGGAGCTCACCCCGTCACGGGGATTCGAACCGCCGGCATTCTGATCGGCAAGTCTTAGGCTCTGTGGTTTAACCCATAGTGCCACCCGCGTCCCTTACACCGACTAAATTAGCCAAAATGTATAGAAACCAAGATAAAAATTGTTGGAAATGTAAGGAGAAAGAGTGGAATTTCCTTCCTATGTGGTGGACTTGCACAAAGGTAAAAGAATTCTGGAATATAATATACAATGAGTTGAAAAAGGGTTTTAACTATAATTTCAATAAAAAACCAGAGGCATTTTTGTTAGGGTTAATTGGTGAGGAAATTCAGAAAAACGATGTGAATTTGTTTATGTATGCCACAATAGCTATGAGAATACTCAGAAATACTCAGAACTGGTCCAGAAATGGAAGCAGCAGGAACTTCCTACATTGGAAGGTTGACAGATAAAGGTGGTGGAGTACGTAGAGATGGCAAAGCTGATGGGGAAGATCCAGAATTGGTGAGACGAACTGTTTCAGAAGGACTGGGCCAAATTTATATTTTATATGAAAGAAAATTGTAAACATTTGAAAATGTTTGTAGGTTTGAATTTAAATGCTTTGTAATGTGAAAATAAGGAGCCAATTTACATATAAGGAGGTAATTTTTATAAAAAAGAAGATGATTTAAAGTAAAAAAGTGGCCATAGAAATGCAAAAAATTATTAATAGATGTTTGGAAGTCAGAAAGAGGGAGGGAAGGAAGTCGGTGCTCTGTTTGAGCAAAGCTTTATGTTATAGATTTGCGTAATGAAATGTAATTAAATATGGAAAACTTAATAAAAATTATTTTTTAAAAAAATATCAGAGTGGTTCAACAACCAATCCCTCTTCGAAGGGGATTGTTTAAAGCGGGATGATGTGAACGTGGTCTTAGAAAGTACAAGGCTCCGTTCCAGTCAAATCTCAGCACCTCAGAACAATGTACGAAAATACCAATTTCACAGGAGAGAAACTGGTGATGCTCAGAAACGCCCCCCCCCCCATTAACTTATAGGGATAAACAGTTGCTCATACCCTGAAACTAATAAAACAGAACAAAGCAGACACCACTCCCCACCTAAAGGGCACTGTGGTGTCCAAGGGTGTGAAGTGCCTTGTTGGTGACTCTGGAATTACACATTCCTGCTTATGAGTTTTGTTGTTGTTGTTTAGTCGTTTAGTCGTGTCCGACTCTTTGTGACCCCATGGACCAGAGCACGCCAGGCACTCCTTCCACTGCCCCCCACAGTTTGGTCAGACTCATGTTTGTAGCTTCGAGAACACTATCCAACCATCTCGTCCTCTGTCGTCCCCTTCTCCTTGTGCCCTCCATCTTTCCCAACATCAGGGTCTTTTCCAGGGAGTCTTCTCTTCTCATGAGGTGGCCAAAGTATTGGAGCCTCAGCTTCAGGATCTGTCCTGAAGTTATCTGTCCTGAGTTATCTAAGAAGTATTCAAACTTTCTCTCTTTTTAAAAAATTTGCTTTATTAGTTCCAGCAACAACAAAACAAAACAAAAAAACACTTTAGCATAATACATGTAAATACAATAATTTCCTAATACATATCTTCTATAACTCCTGCCAACCTAGCAGTTCAAAAGCACGTCAAAGTACAAGTAGATAAATAGGTACTGCTCCGGCGGGAAGGTAAACGGTGCTTCCGTGCGCTGCTCTGGTTCGCCAGAAGTGGCTTAGTCATGCTGGCCACATGACCTGGAAGCTGTACGCGGCTCTCTCGGCCCATAGAGCGAGATGAGTGCCACAATCCCAGAGTACTTCAAGCTTTCTCTCTTCAGAGGACACTTTACATATAAATGTGTTAGCTGTATGACTCACTGCCACAAAACCCCAACACGTTGCAGGAGGGTGCTGGCCCTGATTGACTGCAGATGCTTGGGACTGTAACCCAGAATGCACCTAGCACACCCCTGCAGTAACAGATTGTGGAGTAATTAGGGCGGACATGGCTAATCTTTCATAATATGGTGCCCTGTGCGGGGCCAAAATTTGGTGCCCCCAAATGGATCTCAATTTTGTGCCCCCTCAGCTTGGCATCCTGTGCAAAGGAACCACCCACACTGCCCTAAATTCAACCCTGGCAGTAAGTAATCTAGATAATGGAGCCCATTTAAATCAATGGTGGAGATGACACAGTGTCTTGCACTCTCTCCCAACACAGAGACTTCCCTGGCGCCTTAACATGAGGTTAAGACTTCTTCTTCTTTTTTAATTCTCTCAGACATTTTAATGGCTTGCACATTAAAAACCCTGTTGGGAGGATGCCATATTTTATGACATTAGCACTGAAGTTTGCCTTTGCTGTCGGTAGTTGCTATTTTAATGTGTGTATTGTGCTCACTGTACTATTTATTGCAATTAATTGGCTTCTAGTACAGCTTATTACAGCTTTGTTTTAAATGGCACTGTAAGCCACTCTGGGACAAAGGGCAGTTAAGAAATACCTCAAATAAATAAATAAATAAGAGCAAAGTCAGCATATAACAGAATGGGAACTTGGATTTTGCTTTTCAGTTCTGCTGCTGATAAAACTCATAAGGAAAAAAAGAAGAGCTCTGCTGGGTCAGACCAAGCCCCATCTAGTCCAGCATCCTGCTCTCAGTGTGGTCAACCAACTGCAGGTGAGAGTCCCACAAGCTTCACCTGAGCACAGCACACTCTCCCCTGCTTGTGATTCCCAGGAAGTGGTACCTAGAGAAATACCTCTGCATCAGTGGCTACTAGCTAGTAACAGCCGGTGATGGCTACTAACCATTGATAGCCTTATGACCCTCCATGAATTTGTATAACTCCCCGTTAAAACCAGCCTGGTTGGTGTCCGTCAGTACATCCTGCGGCAGCGAACCCCACAGTTCCCACGAAATCTTGAGCCTACACTTCAAATTGCGTTCTCAAAAAAGGAGGCCCCAAACGCAACTACTCTCTTTTAACTGCACCAAATTCCATGGCGCCATTTCTACTTGCTGACTTACTTCCTACTTGATTTCATTCATCAGATTTCTCTGCACAGGAAATGTGTATAAAACTTCTTGAAAACTGTTGTGCTTCTTGGGCTAGCAGGGCCAGTCTTGTCAGCATCTCCCTTTTAGGAAGTAAGCACCGACTACAACCTTCTCTGCTCTGTGGTTCCCATGGCAATATTCAAGGCAACTAGCCTCTGTTGACAGTACATTTATCATAGGCTCAAAGAAAAAGAGTCACAGCAGGGTTCTACAAAGAGTTACAAGTCGAATATTAACAAATTGTTTTCAATATTATCAGTTGCCCTCCTGCAGTCCTTCCCTCACACAATTATTATAGGAGCAAATGAAGATGGCTTTTACTGACTCAGGCCACTGGTCCATCTAGCATAGCATCATCTACATGGACCAAAAGTGGCTCTCCCAAGATTTTAGACAGAAATCTCTCTCAGCCCTACCTGAAAATGCCAGAGAGTGAACCTGGGGCCTTCTGTATGCAAAGCAGATGCTCTACCACTGAGCCACAGACGTTCCTCTGTCCCCACCCCTGTCATTGCTTCCCTATGCACTCATCTCCAATACCATCAATGTTTTGGCATCAATCCCCTGCTCAGCTGAGTATAAGATTGATTCAACTGGTAAGGCCCCTCAAACGTAAGTGAGGAATACTGTGCTGTAACTCATACTCTAGAACTGTAGTCTTCTACTTTTTCAGGCTCACCTATAACCCAGACATGCATTTGCGGAATCATTTATTTAATGCCATATATTTGACTGCTGATAAGTCCCACATTAAAACACCTTGGGATGCAATATTGGGTCCAACCCACAACTGAAGATCAATGCTCTAGAAAACAGAGACTCCACATCATGCCAAATATGTCTCATGACTATAAAAGAAACAACTTCTTCCATAGAGAAGTTGTGCCCCGATGACACTACCCCTCCACTGTTTTATAAAAATGATGCAGACCAGTCACCTTCTCAATACAGCCCGTGGATGGTCCAGGAATCAGTGTGTTTTTACGTAAGTAGAATGTGTCCTTTTATTTAAAATGCATCTCTGGGTTATTTGTAGGGCATAGGAATTCGTTCATTCCCCCCCCCCCAAAAAAAAATAGTCCAGCCCACAACATGGTCTGAGGCAGTGTTTCCCAACCGATGTTCCGCAGCACACTAGTGTGCCGTGAGAGGTTGGCTGGTGTGCCATGGGAGGGAGGCGGGCGAGTCGGGCAGTGAGAGGCGGCGGCGGCGAGGATCCGCGTCGAGCCGGGGGCGGCTCCGCGGTGGTGGTGCTGAGGTTTCTCTCTCCATTCTCCCCTCTCTCACACACACACACACAGGATCAGCTGACAGGACCCAGCCAATGGGGCGGCGGCGGGGCAGCGCGTGCAAAAGGGAGGAGCGCGAGACAGCGGACGAGGAGGAGGCTGGCATGTCCGGGCAGCAGCAGCAACAACAGCAGCAGCAACTCCCGGCGACGGCTCCTCAAGCCCCGGGCAACCCTACTCCCTCACCGGCCTCGGCCGCCCTCCTGCTCCACCCACCACCGCCTCCCCCGCCGCCGCCGGCCACCTCAGCCCCGCCGCCGCCCCCTCCTCCGCCCGCTATCGCCGCCACCACCACAACAGCCGCCGCCGCCTCAGCTGCCGCCGTCCCTCAGTCCCTCGCTTTGCTGCCTCCTCCCCCCCCACCCCCAAAGCTTGGAGGTTCCCCGGCAAGGGGGAGGGGAAAAAATTGAAAACTTTCACTTTCGTGCATCCCTCCCAGCGTGACGCTGCGCGCTGACGTCACGGGGCTGTAATGGTGGTGTGCCGCAAGATTTTTTTCAGCAAACAAGTGTGCCTTTGCCCAAAAAAGGTTGGGAAACACTGGTCTGAGGGACGGTGGACTGGCCCATGGCTGAAAAAGGTTGCTGACCCCTGCACTAAAGGGAAATGTGTCTAACATCCCTACATGATTTGGAATCCTGCATGTTCAGGGTTCTAAATCATGCAGGAAGCCGATGCATATAGAACAGGCTCCCAACTTCACACCTTGGTGCATGAATAGCAGGCGATTAAGATTGATAGGGGACATAATGCAGCCCCAGGTGGTGGCAATTGCATGAGCTGCTAATGCATCAATAGAGCTAGAAACACATAGGCAGATTTGCACAATCTGATCTATACATTTAAAAAATGTGCTAGAAAGAAAAATGAAGTAGATTCATGTTTTTAAAAAGCAATTAATTGGTTAATTTATTTCATTTTTCACCTGTTCTCCTCCTCTAAGTTGGGCAATCAACTGAAGTAAAAAACCAATAAAATGTTTTAAACGTAGAGATAGAATTATGAGCTCCAAAACCGCTAACTCTGTTCTTCTGTAAGTTATGAAAAATCACAGGTAACATCACTATTTGTAAAGGATTCATATATATATATATATAAATACAAAAAGAGTCCAGGGCTAGGCAGTTACTTAAAGTTCTTAAAATGCATAGAGAAGTCTAACTTCAGATGAACATTGTATTCCTATCATCTGTGAGTCAGGCCAACTCTACAGGCCAGGACCAGCCCAATATATTTTGCTGCCTGAGGCAAAGTAGCAAATGCCCCTCCAACCCCCTTCCCAGTCTAGAACCATTAATATCCAAGGCCAGCCAAGGTATGCTGCCCTGCAGAGGCAGAAAGTCCCACAAACACCTCCCTTCACTCCCCTGGCACAAAAATACAACAATCATAATAATGCATTTGCTGCCTGCTCACGGCACCCAGATTCTGTTGCCTGAGGCAGCTGCCTTACTCTGATGGCTAGCCCTGCCCCAGGCTTTCCACCCCCTTTTATACTCCTGAGTCCTGAATTGTCAGCTGAGGCAAACTCAAGAACAGAAGCTTTCTCACTAAGTTTCTGTCACATCATCATTCAATGAGTATGACTCCCTCTCCCCTCCGAAAGGTAATTCTTTATAGGGTTGTATCATCATTTTTTTCTGGGTTTCTGTGACTTTAACAGCTTCGTGACACACAATGATTCAATACATGAAGCTTTCCTTGCCGCTGCTTTTCCATTTCTGTTTGTTATGCAGGTATTTAAATGCTCTGGGGATCTGTCAGAAGGAGAGAGAGGCAGCAACTCTCTTATCCATTAACACTATTTATTATTATTATTACTTATTATTCTAAATTTATATCCAAAAAGAGCCCAGGGTGGCAAACACAGAGACGATAAACAATTCCAGGTACTGGGAAAGATCTCAATAGAATAGAATAGAATAGAATAGAATAGAATAGAATAGAATAGAATAGAATAGAATAGAATAGTTGGAAGGGGCCGTGAGGGTCATCTAGTCCAAACCCCCTGCAATGCAGGTGTTATCAGCACCACGCTTTAACCAACTGAGCTACGCAGATTATCTGTAAAGTGGTACCTCAGGTCACAGACGCTTCAGGTTACAGCCTCCGCTAACCCAGAAATAGTACCTTGGGTTAAGAACTTTGCTTCAGGATGAGAAAAGAAATCGCGTGGCGTGGCGCAGTGGCAGTGGGAGGCCCCATTAGCTAAAGTGGTGCTTCAGGTTAAGAACAGTTTCAGGTTAAGAATGGACCTCCAGAACGAATCAAGTTCTTAACCCAAGATACCACTGTACTTAAAAGGCTTGTTGGGAGAGGAAGGTGACCAATATTCAGGGGAGAGAATTCTACAACACTGAAGGCCCAATGCCTAGGTCATGCAGAGTGAACTTCCTGATAAGAAGGTATCTGCAGGAGGGCCTCATCTGCACAGCACAGTGGTCAATTGGATATACACTCTGGTCTTAGGATGTATAGCAATAAAAGATTTATATCCCTTGTTCTCTCCCCCCAACCCAGGCCTGCTTCTATCATTGTCCCTGCTACCAGCTTGAGAGATGCCTACAGCAACACAATATAACATCGGAACTTGAGTTGACAGGAGCTGAGGGAGGCAACGTCTGGTTGATAGTTCCTCATCAAGTCTGGGTTGTCCTCCTCTCCCCTGTTCCTCTGGGTGGGCTTGCTATGGCAGGCACCTTGGTTTGATGGATTGAAATGGGATACAGAGGAGAAGAAGAAAAAACACAGAAGCAGCTGCGTTATTAAAGAGCTGCCCTTGGCAGCATTGAGGAGGGAGCCTGCCGTGCTGCACACGCGTCCAGCTTCAATCGTGCTGATTTAAATGGGATCATCCAAAGGCTGCCAAATGGCTTGACAGAACTGTCTGTTGGTCTGTCTGCCTCCCTCCTTCCCCACCCCACCCCAGGTAATTTTTAGCAGCAAGAGAGGGGGGGGTACACTCTGGTGACTCAGACGCTGTTTACTTCAGCCAAACCCTTCAGGGGCTACAGAAACAGCCTAGCGTCACCGCAGCAAAAATAAGCTTTCTCAGGAAAGGCCTTGGGGTTTAGCGACACAGGATTAAAGGTATGTTTGTTTGTTTGTTATATTTTATCATATTTACCCCCCTCCTTTCTAAGTAAAATTGATCAAGGAAGTGGTGCGAAAAAATAATTTACAATAAAGCAGTAAAACACAAGAGAAATAAATGCTTTATATAGATAGCGGCAGCGAATACTTTGATCGATTGTCATTTCCTTTTCTAAAAATAAAAGTCCTGGTAAAGACCAAGGTTTTACTAGTCAGCAACTTAAGGCCTGCTGGGCCAAGCTGACATATTCAGCAATGCCTGCAGTATCCGGATAGCCATTGCTCCAGTCCATTGCTCCAACATAGGTGGTGGTTCACCAAATGGATTGATGCTATTATTGCCCCTTCCAGTCATTACCAGGAATGTCTGGAAATCTTGAGCCTCTCCCCATGAGGAAGACAATCATGGTATCTAACCACTCTCCCCATGTTACATATAGTGCCATGTGGAGCTTTTTCCAGGTAGCCTCCGTGAAACCACAAGAAGAGCCCTGAGACTCATTCACATTAGTGCTTTCTGTTTGTTTGTTTGTTTGTTTGTTTGTTTGTTTGTTTGTTTTTTAAGCTGGTATTATCGCCTCTCACCTCCTTGCGATGCATGTGATGCTCACCCCTGCTTCTGTTGATACTGCTACTTCTGACATTTTATTCTGAGATTTTTCAGACTGAGACAGTTATGGCATTTTGCTATGACCCTTCATCTCATGTGCACTACTACTGATATCCCTAGGAGTGGCTGGGTTTCTGCAGAACTGGTTTGGCACCCTTCCTCCACTCCCCGCACCTTCCTCCCTCACCCCATCTTTGACCTAACAATGGCTCTGTGAGATGGAAATGTTATTCTCCATTTTATTCCAATCTAGTGAATGGTCCTATAAATTTTTCTATGCTATTTCTCAACGGACACCTGTGGAATTGTGCATGTTCATGCACAGCTCAAATATAAGCTTTTCATTTAAAATATATATGCTACTCTCTATGCTGCTTCCTTAAGTGGATGCAGCATATAGGCTGAACTGGTCGCCCTGCCCAGAAGGCATAGGAAATGAGGCATAATGTAGTTTGCCTCTTACAGAGTTACACTTCCCAGAAAACCTTAACAAACTACCATACCCAAAATTATTTGAGGGAAATAATGTTATTAGAATGTGCTTTAAAGGCACAATGTGTACACTACCTAACTCTCTCGTGTCCATCTTAGCTCCATTATGGGACTTGGGTTCTATGAGGGGTTCATGTTGTGTGCCTTGGATGGAGTTGGGTCCTTTAAGGGGGACTATTGAGTCTACACATGTCTACTGAGACATGGGTTCAATGGGACTTACTCCCAGGTAGGTGCATATAAGATTGCTACCATAATCAACTTGCGATCCTCTGAGATGTGCAAAGAATTCTGGGGAAGTTTTCACTGTCCACCAGACTTTTGAGAGGTTGAGAAACAATGTAAACACTTTTGGCTATTTTTAACCTTCCCTGACACTGGCATGAAGTTAGTAAGAAGTTAGCATGAAACTTAAAAGGCCGGGGAGAGGCTCAATCTTTCCTTTTGTGCCAGGTGGAAACAATGAGAAAACTAGCATTCATACTCACCTTCCTTGAACCCATCTGAGGAATGAAATACAGATCTTCTATCCATCCTTGGAGGACTCTGAAGGACTCAGAAGAAGATGAGGCCAATCTCTGTCATCCACTGAACTCCCAGCAAGTAATGAGAGAGTCCAATTCCCCAGTGATTGATAAAAGCTCAAGAGAAAAGCCAGCATAAATCAAGATATCAATATCCACCTCTCCTCCCCTGAGAAGCCTGTGATACAATAAGGGCTCTATGTGTCTGGGAATGTCAGAGGCAATGAGTTTCTATCATGTTGCTTTGTGACCATCTTGAGCACTCTCAGGGCTGGCCCAAGGCATTTTGCTACCTGAGGCAGAGTGGCAAATGGTGGCCTCCTTCAAATCATGATGAATAGTACCCAAGGCCAGTCACATTATTTTAGCACCTGAGGCAGAAAACCCACAAGAACCTCTCCCTCAACCTGGCAATAAAAGCACAATAATAATAAATTACATAAATGTGCTGCCCCTTCATCCCTTGCACCCAAAAATAGCTGCCTGAGGTGGCCATCTCTCTCTGTCTAATGGTAGGGCTGGCCTTGAGCATTCAACACAAAGGAAAAATGATACTGACACTGCTGCTGAAGGGATGGTTTCTAGGGCCTGCCCAGCCTGAGGGAGAGTTTCTGGCAGAAACGTGGAATATTAATGAAATATATCAGCTTAGTTATGCATGAGCACTGTGCTATAGGTACATACTGAACTATCTGTTCATGCTTAGATTCATCTTAGAATTTTAGTCTTCTGGAGAAGCAGCTTCCTGTTTGAGGCCTTATTTTAGTGTAAAGGGAAGAAAGCTTAGGTGGTTGTGAAGAGAAGTCAGCAAGTTCAATTAACTACTAACAAGCATCTCCTGATTAGCCCTATTTTAGAGAATTAATTAGCCCTGTTTTAGAGAATTCTCATTAAATATTTCCTTACTAGAGCTCCCTTAATGGAAGGAGCTACTTCTGCTTTCTCCAAAATAGAGGAAGACTTGCTGTTGAAATGGAACACTCAGGATGAAACAGTGAAATCAGCTATGATTAAATGGGCACAAGATGTTGGACATAACATAATGATGGCTGACTGGGAACAGTTATGGACCACAGGTATGAAATTCACGGCATGTAATGCCCTAAGAGAAAATTTAATGAAAATGATTTATAGGTGGTACATGACACCAGTCAAGCTTGAAAAAAATTACCATTTGCCCGATAACAAATGTTGGAAATGTAATGAGACTGAAGGTACATTCTTTCACCTTTGGTGGACATGCCCAAAGATTAAGACATTCTGGGAGATGATTTATAACGAAATGAAAAAGGTATTTAAATATACCTTCCTGAAGAAACCAGAGGCCTTTCTCCTGGGCATGGTCGGCCAATTGGTGTTAAAGAAGGACAAAACTTTTTTTATGTATGCAACAACAGCAGCAAGAATACTCATCACGAAGTATTGGAAGACACAAGATTTACCCACCTGGGAAGAATGGCAGATGAAGTTGATGGACTATATGGAATTGGCGGAAATGACTGGCAGAATCCGAGACCAGGGAGAAGAGTCGGTGGAAGAAGACTGGAAAAAGTTTAAAGACTATTTACAGAAATACTGTAAAATTAATGAATGTTAGAAGAATGTTGGAATGAAGTTATATGGCTTTAGTAGAAATGTTATAAGGAATTAAGTATAAATAGACTAATAGAGAATTAAAGGGAAAAATAAGGTTAAAATGTGTTAAGATAATTATAGGATAGAAAACAGAGGAAGATGGAAAGGAATTGCTGAAAGAACTAATAGAAGTGGAATACAAAAAGGGAGGTGTGAGGAGGTCGTTGAAATAAGTGAATGAAAGATAAGATATTGAAATTGTTTGATATGTTTTAAACTGTTTTTGTTTGTTTTTGTTTTGTTAGTTTAATGTGTTAGTGTTATGTGTTATGTAGTGTTTTTGTATTGTATCGTATTATTCTTTTTTTGTAGCGTTTAAATTGTTGGAAAAGTAATAAATATTATTTTTTTAAAAAAAAGAAATCTCAGGCAAAAGGAAGCCACATTTGGAGATGGGCATGGCAGATGGATGCTGTTCTCTTCTCAAAATGTGGGTTCCCATTGCTGCTGATGCTACTTACTTCCTGGCATTATATCCTGCTGCAGACCCAGCCCTCAGAAACCTGACAAATTTTGACAGGAGCTGTAAGCACTGATGGTATGCCACCAGTGTTGTTAACTCTTGTCAGAAATATTTACATGCCCAAGCCTCACAGTATGCTCTGTCACACCAAAATGAACCTACTGCTGTGCTGTCAAACTTCTGGGAGCTGGTTTCAGCTTTAATAAGGTACAGGCAGAAGAGCTATGAAAGCCTTTAACGTAGTTTGACCAGTAGAAGCCTTCGCATCAGGAGACTTTAAGAAGGAATGTGTGTATTGTAGTAATGAGGATTCTACAAGAGTTCTGAGCACCAGGAACCATTGATACTCATCTGCCCAGGTAGGGAAGAGCCCTGCTGCCTTTCGACACAAGCATCTCAAAATACCAAACCTGCTGCTCAGTAACACAGTTCCAGGATGCTGCTTCTCTGTGGCCAACATGGTCCTGATGAGTAACAGCAGCAACTCGGGGACCGAGGAGATGACTTGTGGTGTCACAATTTCCCCCAGCTCCCTTTCTACAGCCTTTTCAAGAACCAAGGCACTGTTGATAATTTCAATTTCTGTGCCATAGCATATAAGGTATTTCCTGTTTATTCAGGATCACATTTCACTGCATAAGCCTTCTCTTCACATGTACAAGTGTTTGCATGAAAAAGTGTGCTTTTGTTGATTTGTACAGCTCAACTGTTTGTGTACACAGGTATTTATCTATTTGTCTATCTTGATTACATTTGTATACCAGCCTTCATCCATAGATCTCAGGAAAGTTCACAACTTGATGAATGTAAAGTGTGACTAGTCCTTGTGTGATCAGGGGACCGGTGATGAAGCATTGCATCAACATGGTGAACTGGCAAGAACACCTTCTCACCCCTTGCCTTTTCCTGTAAGACCTATTGCAGTCGTTAAGAGTCGTCAACAGGCTCATCTCAGCTATCTGCCAATCTCCCATTCCCACCACCCTTCTGAGTAATACCCCTCCCCACCTTCTCACTATATAGAAGGATCTGGCAACTTCTGTTTCAGTGTATCTGAAGAAGTGTGCATGCACATGAAAGCTCATACCAAGAACTAACTTAGTTGGTCTTTAAGGTGCTACTGGAAGGAATTTTTTTATTTTGACTATGGCAGACCAACACGGCTACCTATCTGTAACTGGCAAGAACTGGAAACACTAAAACTAGGGTTGCCATATTTCAAAAAGTAAAAACCAGGGCACCCCAAAAGTTGTTGAGCTTTTTGTAGGAAAATCCGAACGTATGGTCACCTTTTGGGAATCCCCCCCCCCAGATGTTAGTTCCTGGTAATGTCCAGGAAAATCCGGACGTATGGCAGCCCTAACTAAAAGTATCCATTCAAAATTCCTTAAAACAGGAGTGTCTGGATGGTTCATTTTTAGAAGACGTATTCTGGTACAAAATTACCCTTAAAATATTGGAATCATAGGAACATAACAAAAGTCTACTGGATCAGGCCAGTGGTCCATCTAGCCCAGCATCCTTTTCTCACAGTGGATGACCAAATGTCAGCAGGAAACCCACAAGCTGGACCCAGACACAAGAGCAGCCTCCGCCATGTGTTTTCCAGCAACTTGTATTCAGAAGCATCACTGCCTCTGAAAAACCTAGAGGGCAGATAACATCAGCTTTTTCTGATTCCTTGTACAAGTGACAGCAGAAGCAACTTGAGAGACATCCATTTCACTCTTTGGCATATGACAGGCCTCTTGGATATAAAACACAGAGTTCCATTTTGTATCTTCTGAGTAATGACTGACAGGAGAAAGACACAGTCACTTGGCTGTCCCTGTAGCTCATACACAATGTCCTTGGAATCTGGAATTCCATTTTTCTATGGCTTGCTCTTGAAGATAGCCCTTGGGGCACTGAAGCCCTGGAGAAACAGGACCTGCCTGGCTTCAGATTAGGGCTCCGTCACGATAACCCGTGTTGATTCTGTACAAAGCTACTCTGTGTTCAAGGTTAATTCAAATCTTCCTTTAAAACAGGTCTCTCTAGAGGGGATTACAATTGCAAGCAACCCACCTTTTTCATGTTATCTAGCTATAATCCTTTGTGCTTTGTTAGCAATGCACAGGAGAGGGGCAACTAGAGAGGTGTGATGCACCACAAAAGGTCATGCTGGGTTTGCTAAATCCAACAAGAGGACGACATTTGGTGCAAAGCCTGGGTTACCAGACCCACTGAGCACCCACAGCTTTATTCTTTTGCAAGAACAGTAGTGTAAGTTCTACAGCTAACTAATAAATTATAGTTAAAGTTTAGTGAAATTAACTGAAACATATATGTAATTTCTTGCATGTGCTGGCAGACAATATAGGGCTCCTCCAAGCAACCTGTTTATTCAGCATTCATCCTGATGTGCTTGCACAAAGCTTGTGCAAAGGTTAGACTGTCTGGTCTTTACTCAGCATTTGTTCTGATGTGATCTATTTACAGGACAGTTACTGTATATGTCTATGAGCATTCATCTTCTTGTTAGTCAGTTATTTACCCCACACTTTTCAGTGCATTTCCATATCACTTTCCAAACCCCAAAAATCTGGTTTGTCTTTTAAAATAGATTTGCTATGCTAGGGTAACCGAGTTTCCCGGCAGAGTGTGGAAGGCTCTGTCTGTATGATACATTTAAAGCAGCATCATACCACTTTAAAGAGCTATGGCTTCCCTCACAGAATCCCTGGAACTGCAGTTCACAGAGTTCCCTGGGAAGAGGGATTGATAGTTAAACGTCTCCAAGAACTGTAGCTATGTGAAGGGAACAGGAGTTTCCTAGCAACTCTCAGTATCCTTAACAAACTACACTCCCCAGTTTTCTTTGGGGGAAGTTGTGTCTATTTAAAGTGGCGCAGTCCTGCTTTAAATATATAGTGCAGATATGGTCCTGAAGTTCTACTGTGCATTTGAATCCCACCCACAAAATACTGACATTGCAGAGGCAGCCACAATGAATTTTCCAGTGTGTGTGTGTGTGTGTGTGTGTGTGTGTGTGTGTTTGAACAACCACCATCTTGACCTCTTGCTTTTGAAGCGCATAGGCTGCACCAACATGGCTGCATTCTGTGGAGCTAAGGGCTAAAAGACAACAGAGCAGGATGAAGAGCAGAATATTCCTGGAATGGCATCATTTTCTCACCAGAGTGTATTTATTATCATGCCTGATTGAGTTAAATTCATCAAAGGATGAATCTTTTCTTTCACGACACATGCAAATTTCTAGGCTGGCTTTCTAAAATGCTACACCCATGTTTTTGTCAAAATGGAAACAGGTATCAGCACAATCCAAGTCGAATGAAACATGGTGTGTTCTTGTCTTTCTTACAAAAGCAACTGGAGAAGATGCAGGAAAAGGCAGAATTTTGCTCAAACTCTGCTCCTAATAGGTTTGAGCAACTCAGCAATTACTGCTGATAAATGTTTTAAGGTTGCCATGGAAATGAGAGAGCCTGTCTAATCCTTGGGTTTCCTTTCTTCAAAGAGAGGAAACTTTCTGCTGCAATTGAGGGTTTGCCAACTCCTGTCATCTCCATCTCGTATGGCCTGTGGTGGGCACATCTGAAGGGCACCATGTTGGCTACTCCTCTTTTAGTTAGAGTGGCTGTCAGTCAGCATAGACAGTGTTGAGCTAGATGGACCAGTGATCCTACTCTGTATAGGACAGCTTTCTATGTTCCTGTGTTCTGCATGTGTCCCCGCCCTAGACCACAGGTAGCCCACCTGTGCTCTGGGCAGACAGCAGTCACAAGGATCAACTTGCTAGGCTTGCCTTTCCTTGCCTGAGCCAATGCATCTTCCCAGTCCCCACAATGGATTTATCTATGTGCATCAGAAGTTCAGTGCAACAAATCAGCTTTATAGAATTATCCCTTAATAATTCTCTTTATTCCAAAGACCATAGGAGGGAGTTTTAGTCATGCAACCACCCCATGGCACACACTACTCTGGCTTCAATAAAGCTTACTCTCACACCTTCCACTGTGGACAACTAGACATGACAACTGAAAGTGCCCCAGAAAACCCATTTGAACAGAGATTGAGACACCGGGAGATACAGCAGGAAAAACACCTGCGAGGAACAGACGGAGCTAAAAATAAAACAAGATAAATAAATGATCAGCTCTTTAAAAATCTGGGATGCATTAGGAGCTAGGAATTCTAAGAGCTGTTTTGCATCACGCTGTGGCTGCTGAAGGGTTGGTGGAGAGGGGACATAGGAAGCTGACTATATACAGACTCCGACTGCTGATCCATCCAGCTCAGAACTGTGGCTGTCAGGTGCTCTCTACAGTTTCAAGCAGGAGCTTTCCCCAGCCCTGCTTGGAGACACCCAAGACGGGACCTGGGACTGTCTGCACTGCAGTCCTTTCCCATTGCTGCAGTACAGTGGGGTAGTTGCCTGATATCTCAGCTATGCCAGCTTGCATTTAAAAAAAATAAAAAAAATCTTGATTCTTACCCATTCCCATTATGGCTGGTGTTTGGTCGGATTGCAGCAAATTATTTGTTGTGTTTTAATATTTATTGTTTTATGTGTAAACAACCCTGGGGTAGTACAATGAAAGGCAGGAGATAAATAGATTAGATAGATAGATGATGATGATGATGATGATGATGATGATGATGATAGATAGATAGATAGATAGATATAGATCAAATGAACACGCTGCTGCACAGTAAAACAGCATAGCAATACCTATGGAAAGAGCAACGGGGGGCGGTTCTGGATTTCAATGAGATGCACACATTAAATCAGGAATGGGGAACCTTTTATAGGCTAAGTGATATATCCCCATGTGGGCGTAGCTAGAGGCAAAAGTGGGTGGACTCTTGCCTTTGATTAGTAGGCAACATTCAAGTCACACGCAGTTCAGAGGTTTCTACACAGAAATCTCTATCTAGGCAAGTAAGGGGCATGGTCAAAGTTCAAGGGCACAGTGCAGCCATGCAAAAGAACTCAATGAGTGCTTTGGATCAGGGTCACTGAGGGATGTGGCGTGGGAAGAGGGCTGAGGACTGGACCTGAGGTTCCCACCCCCCTTTAAATGCTCTGCAAAATAATAAAAGAAACAGGGACCTCTAGCAGAAGCTACACTAAGAGGACCTCATTTTTGAGAAGAAGTAGACAATGCACTATACCATCACACAAGAGGCCGATCTGTTTTATTAGTGCTGGATTTGAATGACTCAATTAACAATCACTCTACCAATGTGAGTTCTGCAAGTATCACTTTTTGGTTCTGCAAAATCCTTTTGTACCTGAGATTTTTAGAGGTCCCAATTCAGGAGTCAAGGTGGGACCACACGTTAAATTGTTCATGTGATAATGGCAGTATTTACAATCACCACAGATCAATAACCATCATGGATCACTGCTTATTATTGTGTCAGGTAATTATGCAGCAGCAGAAGCCAGCCTGGGCATAGTGTGTTCACTGGCACTCATACTGAATGGGCACACTCACCTGACTCAGGGGAAGGCACCTTTTGGCTTAAATCCTGTTACATAAGTTCTGAATCCATACTAGACTCCAGTGATCTGTCGTTATGACTTAAGCAAGCTGCTCAGCTCCCAATCTCTTGCTCCAACTTGCTATCAAACCACCAGTCTCCATGCCCTTACTGTCTCCCATTCCCACCCATCAATCCATTCTTCCCCCTGTTCTTTGAAAACCTGTTTCCTTTACAACATATAAAATTTGCAAGAATGCAATTGACTTCAGTTGTACCATTCACTCCAATAATTGAATCAGAGCTTCCTTGGTGTAAAACTTTGTAGCTATAAAATTCATGCTTCCTGTTTATGAATGACCATTAAGAGACTTTCTAGGGCAGCTGTGAATGGACTGATGGGCATCATACAAAAGAATTGTGGGACTAAGACAAGGGCATCTCTTGCACCAGGTCAGAAATTCAGAAATGTCATTTTGTGCAGCTGCCATGTGTCATTATTATTTGAATTATTGTTACAAAGAATTTATATACTGCTCTTCATCCTATCTGGATTTCAGGGTGATGTACAATGAAAATTTACCATCAATGAGCAAGCTAACTTTTCTTCAGCTTGTCCGTGAAGTCCATAGCCCAGTCCCACTTAGTGTGGGCTGCAAAAATCAATGCAGGGCAGCGGGGGAATAGTTATCTGTATCCGTCCAACCAAATGCAGGGATTCTGCTTGTTAGCTGATGGTTCTCAGTGCTGTGTCCTAATTGCTTGACAAATCTGCCTTCCGGGGAAGAACTATGTAGGTCCGTTTAACTCTCATCCCTGGGAAATTAGTAGCTGAAATGTCACTGGCACCAAGGATAAGAACATTAGTCCTAGCAAATATCACCATTTCCTAGACAACAAAGTAAGCTCAAGCCAAGTATCTCATCTGCTCTGATGCCAGTAGGGGACTTTGTACTTGAG
This sequence comes from Podarcis bocagei, assembly GCF_964188305.1. NCBI lineage: Eukaryota > Metazoa > Chordata > Lepidosauria > Squamata > Lacertidae > Podarcis > Podarcis bocagei. The sequence continues at coordinate 44,892,104 of NC_138129.1, read as the reverse complement.
ATCAATAGGAGAGATAGATTTCCATTCTAACTTCACCATGTATATACTGTAGTCACTTGAGGAAGAAGGATCTTGGTTACCAGGTGCATATACTAGTCACAGCATCACAGAACAGGAAAATATTGGTGGACCCAAAGACCACCTGATCAGTGCTCATCATGGGGCCACCCCTATCTACTAGACACCCACTGAAAGATCTTGGTAATCCAGACCAATCTTTATGCCATAAAGAGTGAGCAGGTGTGTGTCACATTTAGGCTTCCCCATACTCCTAGAAAGCAGTATCTACTTCCAGCATGTGATTGATTATTTTGTTTTAATTTCAACTTCTTTTGCTGGCAAGGAGTAATCCACATTTTATGCCTTTTGGCTGCTTCTCAGAGGCATGTTCCAGGATTGCTTAGTTGCTAAGAGCCCATGCACAGGGCTCGTTCCAAAACACAAGGCAAGCAAGCTTATGGAGCTATGTGCTTACATTGTGTCCACTGCAAGCTTCACCAGCCCTAAAATGTCAGCCTAAAAAAGGATTACAAAGCAAATTGTTGCTTTCATTCTCCTAGCAATGCCCTCTTCTCAAAAGTTTCTCGCCGGTGCAGCACAAATTGTTCACTCATTGGCTGGGTTTCAGTAGTTGTTGCAGATGATCCTGCACTTACATTTTGGAAGGTTCCATTTTTCAAATGCACAAGATTTCATGTTTTGTTTTTCCTTTTTTGTCAAATCATTCTCAAACCCCTCAGGCAGGCTCAGAAAGCATCCCCAATGGAAGGCACTGATAAAATACACACCTGCCTGTGTATGTATATTTTTCCCCTCAATGTGCCAAGCAAGCAATTGTCCAGATTTTTCAAAGCAAATCTATGAAATTAACACATATCAAAGCAGCAGAGACAAAACTAGTACCACAGCTGATTTATTAATGGTTTGGTAACATTCCTGATAGAGCTTCAATATTCAGAGTCAATTAACAATCAATCCCTCTTCCTAGGAACAGTCAAAACAACAACAACAACAACAACAACAACAACAACAATAATAATAATTTATTATTTATACCCCGCCCATCTGGCTGAGCTTCCCCAGCCACTCTGGGCAGCTTCCAAAAAAAATATTAAAATACTGTAATACATCAAACATTAAAAGCTTCCCTAAACAGGGCTGCCTTCAGATGTCTTCTAAAAGTCTGGTAGTTGTTGTTCTCTTTGACATCTGGTGGGAGGGCATTCCACAGGGAGGGCGCCACTACCGAGAAGGCCCTCTGCCTGGTTCCCTGTAACTTGGCTTCTCGCAGTGAGGGAACCGCCAGAAGGCCCTCGGTGCTGGACCTCAGTGTCCGGGTAGAACGATGGGGGTGGAGACGCTCCTTCATATATACTGGACCAAGGCCATTTAGGGCTTTAAAGGTCAGCACCAACACTTTGAATTGTGCTCGGAAACGTACTATATCCCTCTGAGGCGGAAAGAGTCTCATTATAACTTTCAGCACCCTTAACAAGACACTTCCCAGGATTCTTTGGGGGAAGTCAAGATTGTTTAAAGTGGTATGATAATGCTTTAAATGTATCGTGCAGATAGAGCCCAAGATCCATCAAAGACAGAGGGACACACTTCCCAGTAAGCAAACATATGATTGTGCTATGAGACGGCAAGGAAAGAGTGAGCAAGTGATGCTGTAGGCAACACTGACCCCTCCTCAAAATGACCTTCAAGGACATCTGTATTGATTTTGAATCTGTCCACAGAACAAGACAGAGGAAGATGCAGCAAAAGCAGAGTGGGAAGGAGCATATTACATGAACTGGGAAAGCAGTGAGAGCAGAAATAAGACAAATGAAAATAAGATTTTACTTTGTTTCCATTAATTGTTATTTAATTTGTGTATTTAAGGGGGGAAGCCACCCCTTACTGATTGACTTGTATTGTACGTGCTGCTACCGGCATCACTGATGCTCTCATACTTTGTCTTAAAATTATTTCTTACAAGAAAAGCAAAAAATAGGCATGGGAGGGTGAATGCTCCATTTTATCTGTGGTACTCTCTACAAAATTACATTGCATGCATGAGCCTAGGCTTTTTCATTGTTCCTTTTATGTTGTTGTTTTTTTTGTAAAAATTTTATTGGTTTTTACAATATTAACGACAAACAAAAACACAGAACAAACAAAACATAACAAACATAAATCATACCCTTATTGAAAATAACAGTTATTGACTTTGTAAAACAACTTCCTCGTTTCCCCTTAGTTGAATTTCATTGTATATCCTTATAACGGTTTTCCAAATCCCAATTTTGATTCCCTTTAAATTAAACATTAACATCTTTAATTCTTCTCCTTCTTGTATTAAACATATTATTTTATCAGTTAACATAAATACAATCCTAAGCCCATTAAGTATCTGGAAGCTATTTCCAGTTAGTTTAGCTTAACAAATTTAGCTAAATAATCATTAAATTCCTCCTTTCTTCGTGGTGTTCCTCCTCCTGCTGGTCGCGGACTCTTCTGGTTAGATCGGCTAGCTCCAAAAAATCCATCATCTTCATCTGCCATTCTTCTATTGTTGATAATTCTTGAGTTTTCCACTTTTTGTTCCTTTTGTGGTGTGAGTTAGCAATTTCCTTGGAGGACCAGGTGGAAAACGGGCTGGTAGTTGACATGCTTTGTAAAATTAGGTGCTTGTTCTGCTGCTGATCTTCTTTAAGCCATATACAGCTGGTTCATATATAGAAGCATGCAGGCTCATGGTGGGAAGCAGGCAGAAGTGTAGTGTAGTGCTTAGACTAGAGTGTTGCACCTAAAAGACCTAGAATTGGCAGGAATTGAACCTGGGACCTTCTGCACCTTCAGATGCTCTTCCTTTGAGCTACAGTCCTTCACGTAAGACCAGGCATAGGCAACTTGGCCCTCCAGATGTTTTGGGACTACAATTCCCATCATCCCTAGATAACAGGACCAGTGGGCAGGGATGGTGGGAGTTGTAGTCCCAAAACATCTGGAGGGCCGAGTTTGCCTATGCCTGCGTAAGACTGTAAGTGGCAGTCAAAAATATCTGAAGGGCACCAGGTTAGAGAAGGCCGCTTAGAGGTGGTGCTAAAGGGTTAAGAACCACACATTCCTCAAACATTTCCTTTTGGTGGAGAGGCCTTGAAATACCTTTTGTTGTTATCGCCTATGCTCAGCTCAACACACCTGCCAGGAAGCATTTCTCAGTCTTGGAATTTAACCAACGCCTTGCAAAGCATGGAACTGGAGGCTGCATATATTCCTTGCCTCCATTCACGCATTGACTGATTGAAAGGGCATGCAGCTACCAAGATATATTTCATTGCTTGTTCATCAAAAAAATATTCAACTACTCAAAGTCATAGGCTGAAAGCTTGAAGAAAGGGAAAGCGGAGCAATTGGAGAAGATGAGCCACTGGCCCAGAGATGTGGGGTTGGGTGGTAAGGGGGAAAGAGAGTTTTGCTTTGGAGAAGCTCGGGGCTCTAGAATTAGGTCATCCTGCACCTTCAGGTGGGGAGTCTTCCCACATGGCAAACCCACACATAAAGGCATCTGATCAGTGCTGATCATATCAAGAGTGGGTTCAAGGAGACAGGTCTTGTTTGTCCCAAGGATGGGTGAATCAAAAGGAATGGCAAATGAAGGCTGACGCCTCCTCTGCAGCAAGGCATGCCTTCCCCTGTGTGCCGCTCGCTGAATGATTGATGTGGGAGACTCCTCCGAGAGAAAGTTTCTAACCAAGAGAGGGAACAGGCACAGACGTTTAAGGCCTCCAGAGATGTGGAATTAATTTCAAAGTAAGGCGGAGGAAGAGCCTGCAAAGCCCTCTTCCCCTGGACGAGGAATATGATTTGTAAATTAATTTTAAAAGCTCCTCCTGGACTGAAACGAGTTGTAGAAGATGACGGCCCCCAAGGTGCTAGGATGAGCTACCTGATCTGCCACTGAAAGAGAATATCTTAGCTTGTCAGTGCTTCCAAGCCCTCTTTTATTTTGGTAAATCAGAGCCTTGTAAAACGAAATGAAAAGAGCTTGGCTGTTAAGTCCCCAACATTGCCTGACATTGGAAGGAGAGAAGGAAGCATCTGCATCACACTGTGATGCTCTGAGTGCCAAGCGCCCTCCTGTTGAATGAGGTATGTGCCCTTCCTGCCTTCCTGGCAACAGTCAGCAGGGCACAGCAAGGTGATCGTGCTTTAAAAATCACCCTTGCGCTTATTGTCGCCCATGAGGATGTCATGCTGAAAACACCGAGGCAGGCAAGGGAATGCTAGCAATGCTGAATGCCTGCCCTACTTTCTAAGGTTCATATAAGGTGGTTGTCTCTGTGGCAGATTGAAATGCAAAGATACATTGAAAGTGACACTCCTTGCAGGTTTCTTCATATGCACTGCTTTCCTTGCCAAGCAGGAGTCTGGATCTGCATTTCTCAAACACTGCTGCCCCCAACAAGCCTTTGAAACTTGAGGATACTGCCAGAACACATTGTAAAGCAGCACAGATCATGTAAAATGCAAAGTGCCCCCCCCATACAATGCTTTCCTCATCACTCCTTATTGACATATTCAATCATAGATTTTTTTCACCACCTGTTTTTGCTTCATGTTGTTTTATTTTTCTCTTATTTTTAAGCCTGTTTCCATTTTGCTCACCAGGGGCTATAACCAACCTGCTTGCTTTCGAAAATACTAATTAAGGCATTAAAACTGGAATGACAGCCACAGGTGAATTGGTCTCGGAAAAATCAGGGGGAAGAAAAAGGAACAGATGTTTGGTTCCCGTTTGGAAATGGGGGAAGTTAAGTTGTAGCACCGATCAGATGCGGCACTTCTTCAGGATAGGCAATAAATGTTCAGATTTGCACATATAATGGGCTATAGCAGGGCTGGGGAAACTATGGTGTTGTCAGGAGCTTGTCCTACACTTGAGTAGGACCCTGGCAGAGACACATGCCCGACTACCATGTTCTCTCCCTCCTGTTCGTTCAGGAGCTTCAAAAGCTTTCTTCAGCCCGAACATCACAGCGACCGATGCCAACAGACATTGGCACACTTAGGGATCTGCAGAGTCTTTGCAGCTTGCGTAACAGACCTCAGCAACTCAGCATTTTGGCTAATCTACTTTATTTACATATGAACACACACTGCAACATGGCTCCCTCTCTCTCTAGCATCAGACAGCAAAGAGAAAAAGAACAAAGGACAATAGTCCCACTTCATGGAACACAATAACACAAACATCCTGTCTCTGTCACTTCCCACTCTGTGGAGTCAAAACATACACCGTCATGTGATAGACAAAAATCCCATGACTGCAATAACGGAGCAGGAATTCTAACAGGTCCTACATAGTTTGCTGGACTCCAGCTTCCCTCATTTCTAACTCTTGGCTATGCTGGAGGCAGCTGATAGACTACACTACACTACATTATGAGCAAAGGCAGTCCGCCTGGTATATGTAACAGCTGCTCAATTCTGCAGTTTGAATGGAGGGATGAGTCATCCAAAAAGATATTTCACAGCAGAATCACGCTCAAATCATGCATTGCATGAAATTTTTCATATGTGTTTTCTCTCTATTCCTTTTTTAAAAAAAACAGCCCAAATCATGTGTGACGGTGCCCAAGTTTTTATTTCCTAAGAGTAATATAACTGATGAATCAACTCTTTTTGGTAAATGGTAGGAGTGTGCATTCAATTTTAAAATTAATGAAAAAATAAATGAATGAATTCCCATGTATTATAATTTTTTTACATTTTACATTTTTTAAAATGTAAAATGAATGTAAAGGCGTAAATGATGTAAAGTGGGAGACCCAACTGTGGGTACATTAGTTTTCATTTTTGCTTTATCTAATCTGCAAGTAGGATGGCTGGAAAATTCCTGAAAAATTAATGTCATTTGAATAGAAAGCACCAAAGCTCATAGAAATATAAGCTACCTTATATGGAGTCAGACCACTTGTTTATTTAACTCAATTCTACAGAGGGGTTCTACAGAGCCAACTCCTAGGGGCCATGGGGTCTTCGGCCCCCACAAAGTTGATGGGCACTGCCATTCAAATGGTTTGTGTGCCCTGTGTCATGTGATTGATTATGTGGAGTGGGGCTTACTTGAGCCCCCACAATATTTTATTCAAGTTGGTACACCTGTACAGAGATGGGAAATACCATGTGGGCACAAAATTCAGCAAAGTGCAAATTTTGAAAGATACCTGTTTAAGTTTGTAGAATGTCTTAGAAAGTGCCAATTTAGGTAGGTTTGCATTGAATTCCATGCTGAACTTAATTTCTCCTCCATCTTAGCTGGGAGAAGATTGATTTCTTACTGCACCCATGATTTCCCAACCTCTGCAAATAAAAAAAGGCTTAGAGACTTACTCCTTTAAAATAAAATAAAAAGCTGAAAACTCACAGAAGGGGCTGGATTTTATCCCTGAGAGGCTAAGCTGTTGCAGTACCCCTCTACCTGTGGCTCTGGCCTAGGTCACATTCACACCCTACATTTAAATATATTTTTATTAAAGATGTCTTAGTTTACAAAAATATGTGCATTGTCTCTTTTTTCAAGTTGCGTTTTCTACAGATCAGTTTCATTTGCTATGAGACATTCATGTTACCACACCCTACATTTAGAGCACATCCAGGGCATATTTAAAATACATGGCTTCACCTAAGAACTCTGGGAATGGTAGTTTCCCTCTCACAGAGCTACAATTCCCAAGCCCCTTAAACTACACTTCCCAGAATTCTTTTGGAGGAAGCCATGTGCTTTAAATGTGCATGAAATGTGTTCTGTGCCTGGATACCTGGCCTCTAGACAGCGCAGAACAGAATGGGAACAGATGAAGCCCTTTTAAAACCACTTTCAAGATAATTGGTCATCTTGCACTCATTTCTGGAATGCTGAGTATGTCTAGCAAAACAGTAAGATTGCTTTGTGTATTTTTGTGTAGACCAGCAATAAAACGCCTTGATGCTTATCTTTAGGAACTTTGCATGCATTATCTGAATGTCTGAACTTTGAAATGCATTTTCTGAAAGTCGTGTTTGTTTCCTTTCTTTTTCTCTGATTACTTTGCTTTCTATATTACATATATATTTGAGACAGTGTAAAAGAAAGATAAGCCTGGCTAAGGGGGAAGGGACACAGCTCAGTAGTGGAACATCTGCTTTGCATGCAGAAGGTCTTAGGTTCAATCCCTGTCCTCTAAACGGGGGAAGGAGACTCCTGTTTGATAGCCTGGAGAGCTGCTCCAAATCAGTGTAGATGGTACTGAGATAGATGGACCCATGGTTTGCAGTTTCCTATGTCCCTAAGTGGCACTTCATGGGGTTTTGAAGCTGCCACAGGACTTCTTCATGAAAGCAGAATGGAAGTTCAGTTTGCCCTGTTGGTCAGGAGGAATGTTAAAGTAGAGATAAAAGCTAATACGTTGCACCATCCAGAGAGTTTATTTCTAATGAAGGCTACCCATCAATCACTCTGAATTGTCTCCAAGGCAGAGAGAAGCTGTGAAGGCAGTGGAATGAAAGACGCATGCAGTCCAGAAACTGCACTTCTGACCCAGCTTCGGGGGTGTGCCAATAGTGGCTGATATTAATGCTCTGAAGTATTGCTCCAATTAATTAAAAGTTGGCCAGCTTGCTAATCTCCTGCAGATAAAACAGCAGGTTAATAACACACTAGCCTGAAGAACTGGATTTGGGCAGAGTGTAATGTGTTTTCTCAAAGGAGGACCAGAACAACAAAAAAACCAAAACAAACAAAAAAAATCTCTGACTAACTATTGGCCAAGATGGAAATACATTCAGCAAAACTTGTCTGCCTGCGATTGACATCTAGGCTTTCTTCCTTGTGAATTATTTCCTCCATCAAAGATGTGCTGTGTAATTCCCACAAATCTGATGGACACACAAGTCACCAAAGCTGCAAATAACACTGCCCTGGGCTTCTTTGGGAGGAAAGGGTAGTACACAAAAAGTTAACAAACATCTAGGAGTCTTGGTTGACCACAAACTTGACATGAGCCAACAGTGTGACGCGGCAGCTAAAAAAGCCAATGCAATTCTGGGCTGCATCAATAGGAGTATAGCATCTAGATCAAGGGAAGTAATAGTGCCACTGTATTCTGCTCTGGTCAGACCTCACCTGGAGTACTGTGTCCAGTTCTGGGCACCACAGTTCAAGAAGGACACTGGCAAACTGGAACGTGTCCAGAGGAGGGCAACCAAAATGGTCAAAGGCCTGGAAACGATGCCTTATGAGGAACGGCTAAGGGAGCTGGGCATGTTTAGCCTGGAGAAGAGGAGGTTAAGGGGTGATATGATAGCCATGTTCAAATATATAAAAGGATGTCATATAGAGGAGGGAGAAAGGTTGTTTTCTGCTGCTCCAGAGAAGCGGACACGGAGCAATGGATCCAAACTACAAGAAAGAAGATTCCACCTAAACATTAGGAAGAACTTCCTGACAGTAAGAGCTGTTCGACAGTGGAATTTGCTGCCAAGGAGTGTGGTGGAGTCTCCTGCTTTGGAGGTCTTTAAGCAGAGGCTTGACAACCATATGTCAGGAGTGCTCTGATGGTGTTTCCTGCTTGGCAGGGGGTTGGACTCGATGGCCCTTGTGGTCTATTCCAACTCTATGATTCTATGATTCCTGCCTCTCACAGCCTGCATCATTGCAACCATTGTGCTGTAGCTAAGGAGAAAGTTGACATTTCCAAAACAATATTTTTTTTAAGAGTAAGTAAAAATCTGTTTGTTTGTTTGTTTGTTTGTTTGTTTGTTTGTTTGTTTTAAACAAACACTGATTTAAAAAGAAAGAAAGAAATTCAGTGTATTTCAGAAAGGTAACTCCAAATGTCAACACCTCCACATGCAGCCTGAAGTGAAAAGGTGTGTATTTATGCACTTAACACTTACAAAAGCACCTAAAATTTTCTAAGCATTGATTTGTGCAGATGTTAAAAGGCAAGACAGTCCCTGTCTGAAGCTTCACAATCTGACAGACAAGATACCAAAGAAGAAGAAGAAGAAGAAGAAGAAGAGTTTGGATTTGATATCCCGCCTTTCACTCCCTTTAAGGAGTCTCAAAGCAGCTAACATTCTCCTTTCCCTTCCTCCCCCACAACAAACACTCTGTGAGGTGAGTGGGGCTGAGAGACTTCAAAGAAGTGTGACTGGCCCAAGGTCACCCAGCAGCTGCATGTGGAGGAGCGGAGACGCGAACCCGGTTCCCCAGATTACGAGACTACCGCTCTTAACCACTACACCACACTGGAAAAAGGAAAAAGGAAGACTGGGGGTGAGGAAAGCAAACAGCTGCATCTTTGTAGACTGGTGGGTAGAGTCACGCTGTTCTCTCTTTTGCCATAAAGTTCACCCAGAAAGGCAGAGAGTTCAAACTTCTACTGGTTCTGTGCAGGGAGCACAACCTCCTAGTAGAAGCCTACCCTGGCCCTTAGGCTGATGGATGGGAGCAGAGTGTGCTTTCCTCCAGTTCTGCATCCCCAAGGCAACTGGTGGTTAGAGCAGACTTTTACTTTAAATGTATCTCTTGATTCTGCTGCATGTATAGTTTAGCTGTGGACCAAGAGCACCTCCAGACCATCACTGTTCTGTGGGAAGGATTCAAGCTAATGGCAGAACTTTATGTTTACAGAATTAAAGTGGATCAAACGGCTTTGTCACCCCTGGCATAACAAATAAACTTTTTTAAAAATGGACTTTTTGCTGTTAAGAGCACGATGGAGAAATGCACTTAAAGGTGTGGGATGAATGAATGGTGAACAAGAAGACGTGTAGACACCTAGCAAGCAAAACAGAATGTATGTTCTTTTGCCCTATAAGGAAATCAGAATGAACACTAAAAAAAAAAAAAAGAAGACCAGACATAGTCTCACCATTACATAAACAAATCAAGACAAATGCTGAATAAACAGGTTGCCTGGAGAAGCCTCAAGTGTTGAAGACTTTCTTCTGAAACTCTGCTCTGCTAGACTCACTAGGTAACCTTGGACAAACCATTATCTCTCATCCCCACCAAAGGGAATATTTACGACCTTTCTTCCCAGACTTAGGAATGAATAACAAGTGGTTGGTACACTATAAAATGCCATAGGATTCATAAGTAATAATATGTGTTTCCTGCCATCTTCTGCTGACATTTCATATTATTTGCACACGCAAAAACCCACAACAACCTTTGTTTTTGAATAATTTATTTTCAGAGCTTCTTTTTGATGATAAGCATGAAATTGTGTCAGCCATCATCATGCCCAGGGCCATGAAGGGCAGAGAGTCACCTCTCTAGTCATATTGCCTTCTTGTTTTTCCACTGTTGTTTGTGCTTACGGGTACATCCAGCCAGCTCCAGAGGAAGAAGAAATATTAAACATTGTATTTCCTCTTGATGTATAAAGCAGGCACTGCAATATCCCCACTTCCAAAACTGCACCTCTCTACCTCGCCCCCTCCTTGAGCTGTCCCGTACTCCATGGTGAGTTTTGCCAAAGAGAAGGGAGTGTTAGCCTGGAAAGAAGCCTCCGAGTGCCACTTAAGTGCTTCTGCCAGGGATTAAGCAGCCTAGGGCAATTCAGACCAAGCCACCAGACTTGCTCTGGGGATGGTGCCAGGAGCCACTTCCATCCAACTGGAGAAGCTGCTCCAGCTTGATAATGTCCTCCCCAAAGGGGGGGCATTTAAGCTCTGGTAAGGGAGGAAGAGAGGCGCTCTCTCCTACCTGCAAAAACAAACTGTTCTACTTGTTCAGTTGGTGAAACAGGCTAGCTGCATTGGGCCTTTCAGAATACTGCTTCACTTTCTCTTGGTAACCATTCCTGCCTTTTTCCTTGCCTTTCAAGGTCAGAGTCAAGCTAGCGAGCCTGCCCTTCCCTTCATCCCTTCCACATTATTAATCATATTCAGCTAACCATGGAGAAAGCAACTAAATACTAGGGACACCTGTCATGAAAACAAACAGCTGAGCCAGAATAAATTATAGCAAATGCAGAAATGCCACACCAGTCTCTCTCTCTCTCTCTCTCTCTCTCTCTCTCTCTCTCTCTGTGTGTGTGTGTGTGTGTGTGTGTGTGTGTGTAGTCAGCACTGGGAATAAGCTAAACTTATTCCTCCCCCCCCCCATAACACATCAAATGGCTGACACTTTCAGGAAAATCCATGTGGCGTTTTCATACTGATGCAATATTCCAACTACAGACAAATGTGGGGTTGATATTTTGCACAAATTTGGCATTTCTGAATACTTAGTTACTTTTTTTTAATTTTGAAAGTTTCAAATATTCTTTTTGACATTTTCCTTTGAGGAATATTTGTGGAGAGGGGAGCAATCTTGAGTCCTGTTGAGGAACTGTTTAAATTATCCGTTTGCCAAATCCTTGACTCTTATATTGGCTTTGGATAAAGCCCTTACATCTAAAGTGCCAATAGCTGGATATTTAGAAGGAATGCAAACAAGTAGGCAAAAAATCAGATTTTTTGCAAACAGATTTTTTCCACTGAGGTGGAAGTGATGCTGAGAAATCATTATACAGCCCAGCCCCCAATCCCATCACAATATAAAACTCAGAAGCGCCCACAATTCACATTCTGCACTGTCAGGCATAACAGAACATTTTGTTGCATTGTGTTATTCATCTCTCGGTATTCACCCTTTCATTTTTTAACCTCTCAGGTTGAGGGGAACATTTTAGAATGGCTAGTTGTCCTGGGGATCATTTGACAGACATTCATTCTGCTGCTCTGGAAGGTAGGACCTGAACCAATGGATTCAAATTACAGGAAAGGAGATTCCGATTAAACATTAATAACTTTTTGTTCAACAGTGGAATAAACTACTGGATAGCCATCTGACATGGATTTTTAGCATTGCAGGGGGCTGGACTAGGGGAGTCTTTGGGTCCCTTCCAATTCTACAGTTCTATGATTCTATACTAAGTTTCCACAGTGACATATACCATTTCTCTGGTGGCTGGTGCCCAGTAGATGCACTGCAAGGTGCAACAGTGCATCTTCCCAAGTGCTTTACCTAGATTGCCATGAACAACATCTCTTTTCACTGGATGGAGAAAGAAGGCAGTTTTGGAACAGGGCATAAAAGCATAGCAACCCAAAAGGACTGTCATTCCCCATCTGCAGACAAAGGCAACTGATGTCAGCAAACTGCCTGTTATTCTAAAACTCTGATTATTGACTCTCAACGCTCCTGGCGCCCTTGAAACGAAGTGATCCCAAGAGATGCACAGACACTTTGCTGCATTCTCCCTGCTGCCCAGCCTGCTGCCACTTTCGTTCTGCCACCTTGTCTGCTTCTGCGTTTTTTGCTTTGAGCTGTTACCTGGAGACACATCCAAAGCCACTCTTAGCTTGGCCCCATAGTGAAGTGATAATGGAATTGAGTTGCCTGCATGACACAGCTGCGGGCTGGATGATTATTTAGATAGCACCAGAGAGCTTTCATACTGTTGGGTTAAGTGTACTCGAGCAAATAACAACCCGTGGAGATAGTCTCCATTTCCTTAATTAGGAACTGGGTGGCAAAACAGGGAAGTGAACCCAGATTCTTGGGTCAGGGCTGTTTATTCTGCTAACTGTTTCCGTGCAACATCAAATTATTTGTCAAGAATGAACGCAGTGCTCGTTGTTCAAAATTTTTTCTTCCCTCTGACTGAGTAATGTAAGCAGTGAGTTCCTAGCCAGATCCATGAACTGGGGAAGTGGCTCTCCAGCTCCCAGGTCTGGCTGTGAGCTGTTCCCATGAATTGCTCATTCATTCATGAGAAGTGGTCTGTAGTTTGGAAAATATCAGCACCCATGCAGCAGCTGGAAAGGTGCGCTTTGAAAATGGGGCTGTCTATGTGCCTTGCCATCAAACGAAATAAGAGGGGAAGCTTTCAATCAGTAATTGTAATACAATGAAACTCCTTTCAATATGAGGCTGCATAAGAAATACAAGGCAAACTAGAAGACACCCCCCCCCCAAATGCCCTGGCTAACACACCACCAATTACATGCCCTCTTAAACAATCCAGTAGTAAAATCAGCAGCAACTAGGCGCCTGACAACCTTTGAAAACCTCCTCCTAACAACAAAGGGACACGGCAAAGGGATGGTATCCGCAATATACAAAATACTACTCCAAAATGCCACAACCCACCTAGACATAATCAAAAAGCCAATGGGAGGACGACATAGGCTATGAGATTAACCCCACTCAGTGGACCAGAATGTGGCCTAAACCTCCCTTTAAATCCATATCAACGAAAAGGAAAGAACTCACTCTGAAACTCACAGGTGGTATCTAACACCTAGGAAACTAGTGCTAATACACCCAGGAACCTCACCAAAATGCTGGAGAGGATGCACCTCCATAGGCACATACCTCCACATGTGGTGGGAATGCCCCAAAATCCAACTATTCTGGACAACAACTATATGAGAAATATGCAAAATAACTAAGCAAGTATTAGATGTCACCCCAGAACTGGCCCTACTAAACATCTGCCAAGATAATAATGCCCACTCACATCACAAAGAGCTCATAACCCACCTACTCTCAGCAGCCAGAAACATCATAGCCAGACACTGGAGAGACCTATCAGGAGTAAGCATGGACCAATGGTACCAAATAGTATGGGAAACAGCCTTATTAGAAAAACTAACCAATAAACTGAAACTGACACGGGGACAAATGGAAGAAGATGCCTTCACCCCGGTATGACTCACAAACGAACAACCACACCCCAACCTATCTCACCACTAAAGGAACACAAGCGAATAGTAAAGAGAACCAGCACAAGCGATGCTGACACAAAACCCCAAACATACATTAAGTAAAATAGAAACATCGCCACCCAACTCCACCACTACTCACCATGGCCCCCTCCACCTCTTTCCCCCTTTTCTTCCTAATGTAACACTAATGTCTCAACAAATGAAACTGATCTGCAGAAAATGTAACTTGAAAAAAGAGACATTGCACATACTTTTGTAAACCAAGAAATTTTATTTATATATATATATATATATATGCAGGTTTTGGTGTCTTCGGGTGTCTTCCCGTGTAAGAGTTGGGGGCTTCTTGTTACTAGAACAGAGCCGAAAGCACCAGCCTGAAGATGACGAGTGAGACCTCGTCGAAACGTCGCCTAGACACCCCAACTCTTACACGGGAAGACACCCGAAGACACCAAAACCTGCATTCCTGTACCCGTGAAAATCTACGAAAGCAAATATATATATATATATATATATATATATATATATATATATATATATATATATATATATATATATATATATATATATATATATCTGCATACACTGTACTTTTAAAGCACATTCAAGGCATATTTTTCCCTTCAGAGAATCCTATAGATTATTAAGGGTTGAAGGATCTCTCCCTCATTACAGTCGATCAGGTATATGAAGATGAGCAGCAAAGTCAGTCCTCAGGGAATGTGCAGGCGACCTTGGAACCTTGGAATGGACAGCTCACGGAAGAACCCCGACCAAACCTAAGAGGAGGCGTGTAGTGGTGATAGGGGATTCCCTACTGAGGGGAACAGAAGCAGTGACCTGTGGGCCTGACAAGATGTCTCGGGAGGTGTGCTGTCTCCCCGGGGCTAAGATCCAAGATGTAACTGAACGACTGCAAGGAATCATAAAACCCACTGACAAATACCCCTTCCTCTTGGTTCATGTGGGAACCAATGACACTGCAAGCAATAGCCTCCAGAAGATCAAAAGAGACTACGAGGCTCTGGGCAGGAAATTGAAGCAATTAAATGCACAAATTGTCATCTCATCTGTCCTCCCAGTTGAACGACGTGGCCCAGGGAGAGAGGGAAAAATAGTGGAAGTGAACAGCTGGCTTCGCAAATGGTGTAAACAGGAACGGTTTGGATTCTTAGATCACGGACTGCAGTTTCTTGAAGATGGACTTCTGGCAAGCGATGGGCTGCACCTCACAACGGTTGGGAGGAATGTTTTTGCCAAAAATCTCAGAAACCTCATCAGGAGGGCTTTAAACTGACTAATGTGGGGGAGAGAGACAGTGCTCCTGAAGGTAGGAGTCTATCAATTGATGAAGATGATCATCCAAATGTCATAGACCAAATGGAGCAAACAGCACGCAGACCTAGTGGTGGGAGGAAAAAAATCCTTAAATAAGAGACACGGGGGAATGATTAATGGACTTCAATGTCTGTACACTAATGCGCAAAGCATGGGAAATAAACAAGATGAGCTTGAGCTCTTGGTACAGCAAACTAAATATGACATAATAGGCATCACTGAAACCTGGTGGGATAAGTCCCACGATTAGAATGTAATAATGGAGGGATACAATCTATTTCAGAGAAACAGACCAGACAAGAAAGGAGGAGGGGTGGCGTTATATGTCAGGGATGTGTATACCTGTGAAGAGATCCAAGATTTAGAACCTCAAAGCCAAAGTGAGAGCATTTGGGTCAAAATTAAGGGAGAGAAGAATAACAGAGACCTCATTGTGGGAGTTTACTATAGATCCCCAAGCCAAACGGAGGACATAGATGATGCCTTCCTGGAACAGATGGCCAAGCATGCAAAAGGAAGGGAAATAGTAGTAATGGGGGACTTCAATTACATACCCGGATATTTGTTGGATGTCAAACTCAGCCAAGAGCATAAGGTCAAACAGATTCCTCACTGGCCTTGCAGACAACTTCATTGTCCAGAAAGTGGGAGAAGCAAGAAGAGGAACAGCCATTTTAGATCTGGTCCTAACCAATGTTGATGACCTGGTTAGTGGGGTAGAAGTGGAAGGATCATTAGGCGCGAGTGATCATGCTCTTCTGAAGTTTACTATACAGCGGAAAGGAGCAGCCAAGCATACTAGGACTCAATTTCTTGACTTTAAGAAAGCCGACTTCATAAAACTTAGGGAAGTGCTGGGTGAGATCCCATGAACAGTAATACTAAAAGGAAAGGGAGTTCATGATGGCTGGGAGTTCGTTAAGAGGGAGATAGTAAAAGCACAACGTCAGGCAATACCAATGAGACGGAAACATGGAAGGTGCCTAAAGAAGCCAGGGTGGCTATCTAAAGAACTTTTAACTGAGTTAAGATTTAAAAAGGATGTGTACAAAAAATGGAAAAGGGGGGAAACCACCAAAGAGGAATTCAAACAAATAGCCAGCACATGTAGACACAAAGTCAGAAAAGCTAAAGCACAGAATGAACTCAGGCTTGCTAGAGAGGTTAAAAGCAACAAAAAAGGCTTTTATGCGTATGTCCGTAGCAAAAGGAAGAACAAAGAAACAGTGGGGTCACTCAGAGGAGAAGATGGTGAAATGCAAACAGGGGACACAGAAAGGGCTGAACTCCTCAATGCCTTCTTTGCCTCAGTCTTCTCCGATAAAGAAAACAATGCCCGACCTGAAGAATTTGGAGAAAATGATTCAGCAGAGGAAACACAGCCCAGAATAACTAATGAGACAGTACAAGAATACTTGGCTAGTTTAGATGTATTCAAGTCTCCAGGGCCAGATGAACTGCATCCAAGAGTATTAAAAGAACTGGCAGATGTGATCTCAGAACCACTGGCTGTCATCTTTGAGAATTCCTGGAGAACAGGCGAAGTCCCGGCAGACTGGAGGAGGGCAAATGTTGTCCCTATTTTCAAAAAGGGGAAAAGCGAGGACCCAAATAATTATCGCCCAGTCAGACTGACATCAATACCAGGGAAGATTCTGGAGCAGATCATTAAGCAAACAGTCTGTGAGCACCCAGAAAGGAATGCTGTGATCACCAATAGTCAGCATGGATTTCTGAAAAATAAGTCATGTCAGACTAACCTGATCTCGTTTTTTGACAGAATTACAAGCCTGGTAGATGAAAGGAACACAGTGGATGTAGCCTACTTTGATTTCAGCAAGGCATTCAACAAGGTGCCCCATGATATTCTTGTAAAGAAGCTGGTAAAATGCGGTCTTAACTATACTACCACTCAGTGGATTTGTAACTGGCTGACTGACCGAACCCAAAGGGTTATCATCAATGGTTCCTCTTCATCCTGGAGAAGAGTGACTAGTGGGGTGCCACGGGTTCTGTCTTGGGCCCGGTCTTATTCAACATCTTTATCAACGACTTGGATGATGGACTCAAGGGCATCCTGATCAAATTTGCAGATGACACCAAACTGGGAGGGGTGGCTAACACCCCAGAGGACAGGATCACATTTCAAAATGACCTTGACAGATTAGAGAACTGGGCCAAAACAAACAAGATGAACTTTAACAGGGAGAAATGTAAAGTATTGCACTTGGGCAAAAAAAAATGAGAGGCACAAATACAAGATGGGTGACACCTGGCTTGAGAGCAGTACATGTGAAAAGGATCTAGGAGTCTTGGTTGACCACAAACTTGACATGAGCCAACAGTGTGATGCAGCAGCTAAAAAAGCCAATGCAATTCTGGGCTGCATCAATAGGAGTATAGCATCTAGATCAAGGGAAGTAATAGTGCCACTGTATTCTGCTCTGGTCAGACCTCACCTGGAGTACTGTGTCCAATTCTGGGCACCACAGTTCAAGAAGGACACTGGCAAACTGGAACGTGTCCAGAGGAGGGCAACCAAAATGGTCAAAGGCCTGGAAACGATGCCTTATGAGGAACGGCTAAGGGAGCTGGGTATGTTTAGCCTGGAGAAGAAGAGGTTAAGGGGTGATATGATAGCCATGTTCAAATATATAAAACGATGTCATATAGAGGAGGGGAAAAGGTTGTTTTCTGCTGCTCCAGAGAAGCGGACACAGAGCAATGGATCCAAACTACAAGAAAGAAGATTCCACCTAAACATTAGGAAGAACTTCCTGACAGTAAGAGCTGTTCGACAGTGGAATTTGCTGCCAAGGAGTGTGGTGGAGTCTCCTACTTTGGAGGTCTTTAAGCAGAGGCTTGACAACCATATGTCAGGAGTGCTCTGATGGTGTTTCCTGCTTGGCAGGGGGTTGGACTCGATGGCTCTTGTGGTTTATTCCAACTCTATGATTCTATGATTCTATGATAGAAATTGCAGCAATTGCCACATTTGCGCCATACATTTAAAGTACTATGATACCACTTTAAACAGACATGGATTCCCTCAAAGATTTCTGGGAGCTGTGGCTTGTTAAGGGCACAGAGTGGTTTAACTATCAGTCCTTCACAGTGTGATTTAATTATTAATCCTTCTTCACAGGGAACTCTGTGGATTGTAGCTCTGGAAGGGGAATAGGAGTCTCATAACAATTCTCAGCACCCTTTACAAACTACGCGTCCAGAATTCTTACGGGGAAGCTATGACTGTTTAAAGTGATATCAAGATGCTTTAAATGTTTGGTGTAAATGTGGCCTTTGTGAAGGGTGGACTACAGTGCCCATAATTCCCTGGGGGAAAGAATGTGCTTTGAATGTGTTTTAAAGGTATAGTGTGCACACAGCCTAAGTCTCAGACACTTGGGTTTGTCACCCACTAAATTCCACACAGAGTAGACCCATTGAAATTAAAGGAAGCAAGTTAGTCATGTCCATTAATTTCAGTGGGTCTACTCTAAGTAGAATAGCCATTGGCGACAACCCTTAT
Source organism: Podarcis bocagei (assembly GCF_964188305.1). Taxonomy (NCBI): domain Eukaryota; kingdom Metazoa; phylum Chordata; class Lepidosauria; order Squamata; family Lacertidae; genus Podarcis; species Podarcis bocagei. The sequence goes on along the minus strand of NC_138129.1, from coordinate 44,873,476 downwards.
ACTGTGGCCAAAACAAAGATGTCGATTCTGTACTTTAATAATTTCCTGATTGATGATCACAGAACTTTATTTTGGCCCATTGAGTTGATTCTGTGGTCCATTGCATGAAACCTTTACATTTCCTGAACTAGTAGTGTAGCAGAGCTGGTAAGCCTGTGATCCTCTGTATGTTATTGGACTACAACTCTAGCATTCCTGACCACTGCCCCTGCTGACTGAGGCATCTGCATCTTGCTCTACTCCCTGTCTTGTAGTACCAGTTTTGGCCACATGTCTTGTTACCCAGCGCATCCTTGGCTACAGCTGTGACTCACACTCAGGACTACCTTCTCTGTAGCTGCTGGCATGGCCTTTGCTAGGATCATGCTGATAGGGATTCTACACACTGCTACAAGAGGCTTATAGTTCTCTTGGACCAAAAATGTGCCCTTACCTGCATTCACCGACCAAAGGCTCAGAATCAGCTGCTAAACAAACAGCCCCCCATCGTACTGCTTCAAATTTATCTTCCTAGTAGAAGCCATGTTTCTAGAGGGAAAGCAAATTATATTCCTGGACCATTCCAGTAACCCTTTGGCTGCATGCTGGATGAAGGTTCCCTGCTTTCAAAAGCTATTTTGATTCCTGCATGTGCTTTGTTTGTTTGCTTACAGTAATCCATCTTCACCATTATCCTTCCTGTCCATCACTTAACTTGCTGCACTTTATTATTGGCTTTCCCTCAACCATCTGTCTTGCAGGCCATGGCAACTATATATGTCCAGCCGCATGTTTGTCTTTCCGTTCCTAAACATCATCCATCATCTCACCAGTCCATTCCTGCATCTCCTATTTTCGGGCTGGCTTCATTGTGCCTTAGCTTTCTTCCACCGACATCTATCCATCTCACTTTTCATCTGCCTGACTGTACCTGAATGTCTAGATGCGCACATCGCTTTCTTGCTCGAATGCTTCAGTCCCCTGCACTGCCACTCAGTTCAGAATCTTTTCTGGGGCTGCAAGAAATTTCATTACCTGGGCAAGTTCCCATTGAGAGGAATGGAACTGACACACTTTGGGTCTATTTCAATGAGTTATGCACGAGGGAGGGGGAATTACCAGGTGAGTGTGCTGAAAGTGTAAATATGGGAGGTGATACATTATATTAATTGTGTGAATGCAGTTGATGTGTAAGTTTTATTATTCTGTTCAACTATATAACTTGAGGTCTGCATATCTAGAAGAACAGCTGCTCCAATAGAGTAGAATGTGCATCAAATATGCTTTAATTGCATAGTGTGGATCAGATGTTAGTTTCTGGCTGCAGCCTTTTCCAGTTGTGAATGTCCAAGGTTCTGTATTGCATAGGGAGCCTCCAGAAGTAGGAAATGCTCCATTCATGCTGCAGCTGAACTTGTGAGTAGATATAATAATAATAATAATAATAATAATAATAATAATAATAATAATAATAATAATAATAATAAATTCTTTATTATTTATACCCCACCCATCTGGCTGGGTTTCCAGTTTCATGAGCTGGGGGACAGTGGGGGTAAGGGTCAAAACATGACCTTGTCGCTCCTGTAAGAATGAGAGATTTAGCCATTTCCAGCGTTTTGAATACCATGCCTTCTATGGACCCATCGCAATCTCTGAGAATGTACTATGAACATGTTTTTGGCCTATTAGTGGGCCAAACTGATTCAGATTATGGAGACCCATGGCCAGGTATCTTGTCTCTTTCCATTTTACTAAATACCAGGGGTAAGCTGGATTGGAACCATGACACTGGAGAAGGTGGGGGGGGGGGTTCCCCACACTATATTCCTGATAAAAATTCCACACACTCAAAGGTTGGTCTTTTAAGCAGCAACTATTTAAAAAAATAATCCTGAAGCTGTTGTTGCCAAAATGTAAGGAGATGAAAGAGCCTACCACGGATCTCTATTGCCTCATCTAGTATGGCCCAAAAGCCTATAGGGTAAGTTAATCATATCTTTAGGCACCATCAATGTTTCCAGTTAGAATTACAGGGCAATCCATGGTCATAAGTGCCATTGAGTTCCATGAGGCTTACTGCTAGGGTAATAGGATTTCAGGAGCCTCTAATGGTCCACCCTGCACTGGTAATTCCTAAATAAATAGGCAGTTTGGAACACTTGCATAATGCCAAGCTGAATCAACAACACAAAATTGATACGGTTCTGCTGGCAGCATTGTCACTCCAGCACATGAGACAGCTGGTTTTTTAAAAAAGCATGTAGAGGAGTAGAGAGCCAAAAGGAGGGAAATAAAACTTTGGCCAACTTCCCTGGGTTGTCTTAAATTACCTCATCCACCTCGCTGAACTGTGACAGTGTGCAGCTATCCAAACAGGCCACATAAGACAAGAACATGCTACAGGTGTGCTAGGAATGCTTTAGAAATCTGCTCTATTCTGACCTGAAAGTCATAGCAAGGTGCCTTATGTTTGCCCATGCAATTTTTTTTTTAAAAATCCTAGGTTGCAGCCTTGCAAACATGGAACTACATTTTTGACACATGCATACTACCAAAATTGGCATGTATTCAAAGCGTTGTATATGCTAGAGCTGTGCACTGGCTTCAAACCAATCCTGGATCGCAACTGAATCAGGCTGATTTGAATTGAACTGGGATTTGCCCAGAGTGGGTTGAGTCGATTTGGAGCAATCTGGCACTTCTGGAAAGGGGGCAGCCAGGCAGCTGCATGTTTAACCTGGGTTATTTAAACCTTATCTAAACAACAAGAGGAAGAGGAAAGCAAGAGGTTCAGGAACAGACACTTTTCTCTCTTCTCCTCAACTGCATGTTTGATTAGGCTTCTAAAACCTGATTAAACCTTTAGTCAGGGTGGGCAGAGGAGACACAGGTGAGAGTCTCTACCTGCATCTCCTTTTATCCGCCACCCAATGGCAACCACATGTTAAATTAGTTTAAAATCTGAATTAAATAATTGGACTTGTGCAAGTTCCCTGGGCCAGGTCAGGGCCATGCACAGTCCTAATATATAAAATACATGCAGAACTCATTATATTTATCGGTAAAGATTTTTTAAAAATCCCATCTGAAGAAAATAAGACAGAATTTTGGCTAAAGAAATGCAAAAATGAATGGGAGTGAAAGGAAAGTTATTTGTGCAGCCCTAGGACCCATCTTGGACACCTACCTTTCCTTCCGGACTTCGCGTCTGGAGTTTACAAATCTTATCCACTTCGCTTGAAATAAGCTATGACAGCCTTTCAAAACCTGATGCCCTCCAAATGTTTAGGACTACAACTCCCATCAACTCCAGCCAGTATGACTGTCATGGTCCAAAATATCTGGAGGGCAAAAGACAAGGGCACACGCCACAGAGAATAAGATCTATAGGAAATCCTGGAGAAAACAAATTGGATTCCCAGATAAATATTTGTATGTTTGACTTTTTAGCTGGATCGAAAAGGAAAATAACGTTTCCATAGAACAGATGCATGTTGGGCAGCATGTCATGGTACAGAGAATTACAATCTGTCTGAAACAGGAGGTGTTTGCTCAATAAGATGGAGACAAATGCTGTCAAACAGGCTTTCATGCAACTTGGGCTCCAGTCTTGCCTTTTGTGTTCAGCAAGAACTGCACCAGCACTAGAATTTACGCACCACACAGAGAAGGAACAATGCGGGAGCAGAACAAAAATTAAAAAGGCTTTTTTGTTAATGGTTAGCAGTCACAATTCTGAATACCATGACATGGTTTCGTGACAGCGTGAGACTGCCGAAAACGCCTCCTTGATGCTATCTATCTCGCTCACCTTGAGACATATGAATGCCGACTCTTCAGATGGCAAAGCGCTGCTTGAAGATCTGGCCTGCCTTCCTGCCACTTTGGGATTCTATTAGCTAACTTGTATTTGCGCTTGTTTGGATCAGGGTCCCCCCCCCCCCAGGGTGCATATACTTTCTCTCTCACACAAACACACACAGACAGAGAGCTTTCTCATGCAACTGGGTTAGTAATTAAGGCAAACTTCATAGAATTTGTGCTGCTAGCTGGTGGTCAAAGACCACCTTTGTATGAAAACCCTGGCTTCTTTAGAGGTTATGAGCTAGATATGCTTTACAGAACTTTTGAGCAGAACAGCCTCCTTCCCCAGTCTTAGCCTTAAAACATTTCAGTGAGCTATTTCTTTGTGTTTTCCTTCTAGCATACTTTGAAGGAATGTTGTCCATGGTCTAAGGGAATTCAACTCTTAGCCCATGGATATCAGGCAGGTGCCTTGTTTTATTGTTTCCAGTACCTGCTAAAAATTTCTTTGCTAAGGCAAGCCTACCCAGACATGCAAAGCTAACGCCCAAGACATTTTGACACCTGAGGCGGACCCCAAAATGGGGGGCCCTCCCTGCCAGGGAAGAAGGGGTGAGGAAAGATCTACATAAGGAACAAGAGAGAGGGAAGAAAGATTGGCATGAGGATCTGTTTCCCTGGTGGATTCTGCCACCTGAGGCAGTTGCCTCACCTTACCACATGAGTGGACCGGCTCTGTCAAAGGCAATTTTCTTTTTCAATAAGTTGGATCCTCCTCTACAGAGGGTCCATGTTGTGCTGTCCCTGGGACTCTCCCCAACTGGCTTGGAGGTGGGGCTCTGCCCCATGCCAGCCGGTGGAACCATAATCATGCTGCTTGCTTTAGCCAATTGGCGTTGTGGCATGATTGGAGCTAATGTATTTAAGCGGCAGCGTAACATGGGGACTTCCTCTTGCTTTGCGCTGCTGAACACCCACCCATTAAAGACAGTGTCTGGTCTTGCTTTCGACTTTGGTTGGTCACCAGTTTTGGAATGGGGGCCAGGTAGGAATTTTTCCAGTGTGGCAAATTGGCATTGGCCACTTGGTTTTCGCCTACCTCTTAGCAATCATCACCACTTTGTAAGGTTTGGCAGTTAGGCACTGGTTTAGGGGAACGTGGGGAGGGGGAGGTCCAGCCATCACCTGCCCCTCCGTTTCATAGGGTATTCCATTAAAGGAATCCAGGGGTCTGGATCTTGTCTGAAGCCCAGGGATGTGAGCACCAGTCAATAGCCATTGATGGAGCTCCCCCTGATGGTTGTTTATCCTTTCAGGCTCCCTGCAGGGTGGGGGCAGGAGCCAGTTATCGTCATTGATACCAATGCCTAAGCCAATACCAATCACACTTGTGAATTCAATAAAGTTGTGGCCTAAATTTGCCCATTAACATTTACACTAAATTCTGTCTTCATCATGTCTTTATTTCCTTGGGGGCGGGTTTCGAGGGCTTGATGCACAATGTATATTTTTCACTACAGTGGTGCCTCGCAAGACGAAAAGAATCCGTTCTGTGATTCTCTTCGTCTAGCAGTTTTTTCGTCTTGCGAAGCAAGCCCATTGACGGATTAGCGGATTAGCGCTATTAGCGCTTTTAGTGGCTTTTAGCGGCTTTTAGCGGCTTATCAGCTTATCGGATCAGCTGATAAGCGGCTTAGCGGCTTAGAAAAAGGGGGGAAAGGAAAAAGAACCCGCAGGAACTCGCAAGACATTTTCGTCTTGCTAAGCAAGCCCATAGGAGATTCATTTTGCGAAGCACCTCCAAAACGGAAAACTCTTTCGTCTAGCGAGTTTTCCGTCTTGCGAGGCATTCGTCTTGCTGGGCACCACTGTACTCATATTGTTCATATTTGAAATCCTTCCAGGAAGCACTTCTCAGTCTTGGAATTTAACCAACGCCTTGCAAAGCACGGAACTGGAGGCTGCATATATTCCTTGCCTCCATTCGTGCATTGACTGATTGAAAGGGCATGCAGCTACCAAGATATATTTCATTGCTTGTTCATCAAAAAAATATTCAACTACTCAAAGTCATAGGCTCAAAGCTTGAAGAAAGGGAAAGCGGAGCAATCAGGGAAGGTGAGCCACTGGGCCCAGAGATGTGGGGTTGGATGGTAAAGGGAAAGAGAGTTTTGCTTTGGAGAAGCCTATAGATTACTTTAATGAGAGAAGGAGCACTGAGAGGAGCGCAGACAGAAGAAATGTCATGGTGCATCTGCAGCAGTGCAGCCAGATACCTTCATCTGCTCCAGCTGCAACAAGACATGTCTCTCCTGTTTTGGTCTCTACAGCCAGAACAGGCGCTGCAACCTTCCAACAGTTTGACTTCAACTCCCAAGACAGATGGATGTCAACCAAATCAGAGTTCATAGTCCCGCCCCGCCCCCAAGGGCAGCCCTTCACTGAGTGCATTACAGTATTCTAGCTTTGAGTTGGGCCTGCCAGGTGGCCTTTAGAAACAAAGAGAGCAAAGCACAGAAGTGATGGTGAGGCTGAGGTGCTGAACTAGTCTATTGAAGGAAGGGCAACCCAGCCCAGAGTTTGCCTCTGGGTGCAGCAGTGTAAACAGAGCTACTGAATGAGGATAAATAGCAGCTCAGGATAAATGGCCCTGCATGAAGAAACCTCTAAGATTGGGTGTGGCTACTTGCAGCAGCTGCCCCCACCAGATCCTGACAGACTTTTGGAAAACCATTTCCTTGTCTCTAATTGTTTTTAGAGATGGGTGGATCAGTCGGTTTGGGGTCTGTGCCAATTTTGTTTGTGTTTGTTCATAAATCAGTTCCATCCTGTTTTCTTCTTAGTCTGTGATTTTTAAAGGAATTCTTCATGGAAATATAAATATATTATGTATTTTTGAACTTATTTTCTCACAAAATCCAGCTTTCTAAACTTTTTTGATATAGAGGTGTTAGACATGTTTTTAAGCATCACAAAATTCAAAGAAGTGCAAAGTCCACAGAGTAAGTACATTCCAGGGCACATATTAGTCTGGAAGGAGTAAACTAGGTACGTTCATATCAGAATTCATAAAGAACTGATTCATCAGGTATCCCTATTTGTGGCACTATCTAATCAACCTGGGTAGACCAATCCAAACTCCCCTTGCATTGGGCCAGAGTAGGGGTAGTTTTAATTGGCCAGAGTTGTCCTGTGCTCAGCTCTCCTGAGTCTTGACTAAGCTGGCCTCCCATTGGCCATTGCCGACAGAGTGATGTCATCATTCCATCAGTACAGCATTCCTCCTTCCACATGCCAAGCATAGGAACATAGGGAACTGCCTATGTTAACACTGAGTCACACTGTTGGTCCTTCTAGCTCAGAATTGTCTCCACTGACTGGAAGTGGTTCTCCAGGATTTCAGTTCCTACCTGGAGATGATGGGGATCAAACCTTGAACCTTCTGCATGCAAAGCTGATGATCTGCCACTGAGCTGAGTGGAACAGCGACACAAGACAGGATCCTCAGCATCAAGTTCCCAGGGATCAGGCAGTGACCCCCCCCCCAAAAAAACCCCTGCTAGAACTTCCCCCAGGTTCCACTGCAAACCATCTGGACATGACCAGACCACGACAGCTGGCCTCACTGTCATTGAACAGCATTGGGCCCAATCTGATCCTAATTGCTCGCCATCTCCAAGCCATCCCACCTTCCTCCCCTGGCTGCTGTACACAACAGGGCTGCGGTCAAGGGAGATTTGGATTGCAGCCAGGTGTGTCCATCTGCAGGGGAGCAGATTGTGTACGTGTGTGTTTTGGTTTGGAGAGCACATTTTGGAAGAACCGAGCTCAAAGGTGCAACAGGCAGAAATGATGGATCTGATCTAAATATCTATGTAAGATACAAAAAAGTAAAGGTGTGGCTGGTTCTGCAACACAAGTGAATTTTTAACATGTCTTTTTTGAACTGCCTGCTACCAGGGGCACTTTAAAACACAGTTTGTGATATGGTACAGTTGTCAGAAGATGTGAAAGTCAAAAGTCCTACTGGACATGCCTATGCCCTTGAGCCCTGCTAAAGTAAATGTTTGGATCCCAGCCAATGAAACAACATTTTACTAAGCAATTTGAATGCTCTTCCCTCAGGCAATTATCTCCTAAACATATTAAGACTCATAACATATATTTGTGAAAATCTACAATATGTTTACAATGAGAGGAAGAAACTGAGGCTCCCTCATTGGTGATTCAATGTTCTTGGTGTTGTTTCAAAAAATAGCATTATTTCCATGAAGAAGTCTTTGAATCTGATTTCCTACTTGCATTATTGAAAAACCTTTCCCTCTGCTATGCTTATGACTCTGCTTACTAGAAATTGAGGTGGGAGCTTGATTTCCTGTCAGATGACTGTTTACCACTTGAACAAAACTAACCAACTGCAAATTATATATAAAAGAGGGGTGGGGAGATGCAATATTAAACAGCCAGAGCTCCTTTGAAAAAATCACAAAAGGGCTGTGAATTTTTAACGTCTCTAGAATTTCAAATTGAAATGCACTATGGATGTGCAAAATTCATCAGGAGTGCTGCTAGTAAAGCAGCTTCCATTCATTTCAACGGGTCTTCTTCAGCAAGAGTCCAAGTGGGCGGCAGGTTAGCATACTCCGTCCTTTACAGAGCAGCCTCATCCTGTTATTCAGATGAATTATTGACTGAGCGTGCCCTTAATTATATGTTTACATCACCACAGCCCAAACCAGTTCCCAGGAGCAGTTACTGTATGCATCGATTGAGCCCATAATCCAGAACAGACGACTTAATTCTTTTTCCTGCAGGGCACATAGGGGTCATTTGGGATGTGGCAACCCAGGGCTGGCTTGTGATCAGTCCCTTTCCTGGTGGCACAGAAGATGGTTTGAATGCTGTGGTGATTCATGAAGTGAAGGATGCTGCTTCTAATTATGAGCTCACCTAAATTCTCCCACTTCCCCACCTGTCTTTCAGCATCAGCTGTCAGGGGCCACATCTACCCCGCAGGTTACCTTGCTTGCAATTTAGTGTTGTGACACTTGAGAGCATTTACAATTGTACCTCAAAATGTCCTTTTCTTTCGTGCGCTCCCATGTGCTGAGCCCATCCTCTCCTATCGTTAAAGGGGAAATGGACTATGCCAATGGTTTTCAACCACTGTACCATGGCACCCTGGGGTGCCTTGAAGGATGGTCAGGGGTGCCGTGGGCAACACTGGACTCTGTCCCTCTTTCCTTCCCTCCCTCCTCTGATGCCCTCTTGTGTCTCTGTCTCCCAAAGGCTTGCACAGCTGTTTGTTGCAGGAGCCCTGGCTACAAGCAAATGGTGCCTCTGGGGCTGGCCAGGGGGTGCTTCCCAGGCCCCTGTGGGGTGGTGAGATGAGGCACCTCTCTTTGGGGCAGGGGGGGCAGCTCAGAAACCAGGGGTGGCTGCCCAGAGGACTCCCAAGGAGAGGTGAGAAGAGAGAAGGCTGAGGGAACACTCCACAATGGAGGGTGTTCAAAAAGGAGTGAGGGGCTGCCAGCTCTGCAGGCAGGGGGTGACATAACTGGACTCCTGAGCCCCACAAATTGCCACAGAATGTAGTTGGTTAAGGGAGCCATAGACCCCAAAAGGTTGAAAACCTCTGGACTACGCTGATAATCCTTTTAACACCGGGGGCGAGGGACGATCTCCAGGTCTTGTTGGACTACAACTTCTATCATCTCTGACCATTGACCATGCTGACTGGGGCTGCTGGGAGTTGGAATCCAACAATATCTGGATGTCCACAGGTTCCCCCGCCCTGTTTTAAGATCTGACCTCCCCTCCCCACCCCACTGCCTTTCTTCCACCCAGTCCTTTTCCTCCCATTAACATTTTGGGCTGGTTTGCCCCTTCCTTATAGGTTTCATGTGGAGGGGTAGCCCCCTCTCTCTTTTTAGAGCCCCTCACTTAGAATTCTCCACATCAAGTGATTAAAAGGGGTAGTTCTGCACCTCAGGATCAATGCAATCAGATGGCAGTTGAACACACATCTACTTTGAAGCAAGATCTTAAAAAACTTAATGGGGCCTACTTTGGGGGAGACATGTATATTATATACATTTAAAGCACATTCCTCCCACCTAGAAAATCCTGGAACTCTAGTTTACCGCCGAGAGAGCTACAAATCCCAGGACAAACGACAGTTCCTGGGGTTATGGGGTGTGTGCTTTAAATGTGTTTTAATTGTATGGTGTGTGTATACAGCCTGTGTGTCTAGCACACATGTTTTCTTAGGGCACATGGGAGGAACTTGTGCTCCTCCAGGTGCTATTGGACTCCAGCTCCCATCACTCCCAGGCAGCATAGCCAATGAATAGGGATTATGGGGGCTGTAGTACAGCCACATTTGCTAAGCCACAGGTGTCCCACCTCTGCTTTAGGAGATTAGATTCATGGACGGTAGGTCTGTCAATAGAACCTCCATGTACAGTATGCAACTGAATACCAATTCCTGGCAGGGCTGCAACAGCAGGGGAGGGCTATTGCCTCCATAACCTTGACATGGGTGCTGTATAACAATACTACATATTATTATTATTAGCACCGTCTTAGGTAATGCCAGACAGCTCTTATTTATGGAACGTTTCTTCACAGCAATCTCAAGATGTGTTGGTCCCACCTACAGACTTCCAGAGCATCTGCAATTATTAGCAAGGTGCTGATGGCATACCTCTGATCTCTTCAAAGAGACAAATTCATGTCCCATCCACTACAGTCCTGTCATCTATTTAACACACACAAGAGCGCCAGCAGCCTTTGCGGATGCAATCACATCAGAAGTCCTACCTCTTTTCTGGGGCAATGGGGGTTAATTTATTTCAGCACTTTTATTTTCGGAAATATTTAATGCTCAGACATGCAAACAGTTTCACTTCCTTCAAAACTAATAATAACCCATTTCCACTGGCAGCTTCAGACCCAAGGATCCCTGAGAGTTCTTGCAATATGCGCAAGTGTCATGATGAAGATGCTTATTTTTTATTTTCCCCCTGTTGTTGTTTTTTTAAACAACAAACCTAGGAGCACCAGCACCCAAGGAAACCCACAAAAAATAATTTAATATATGGATTCATGCACACATTTAATATTGTCTCTGTCCCTGCAATTTTGCATTACTCTACTTATCACAAATCACGAAGGAAAACTATTCAGGGCCTGCCAAGCAACCTGCAGCACTATGAGGTAGGATAGATGAAGGCAAAAACTGGTATCTTCATAGTGTGGTCCGGGCTGGGCTGGCATGTGGGCTTCCTTCAGGTAGAAAAATGTCTTTGGCCCCACTGCATCTATGTCCATTTGACTGGCCTTGTGATTTTCGTGGTCGCTTGATCTCATGAGAAAAGGAAAACGGGGAAATGGCAAGTATTCAGTGAAGATGGCTAGGAGTGCTCCAAAGGGTGTCCTTCAGTGGGAATCTTCCAATTTGATGCTTCTGCTTCCACAAGCACAGAAGAACAATGCCATTCTCCATCATGCATTTTTACATTTTTCTAAGTTGATGAACATATAACGCTCACATTGAAAAGTGGTGCCGTGGCCAAGATTGCATAATGTTTACACAGAAGATTAATGCAGTCCATCTGTCTTGGATGAAACAAAAAAGGTGCTCGTTTAAAGGGAGGCGTTTTTGTATTAGACAACTAGATAATAAAGTGAAATAAAGGGAGAGTATCCTTTAGTCATAAATGTCAAAGAAACACACCCAGAACCTTTGAAATGCCTCTTGTTGTTTCCAACAAGTATTACTCTTTCATTCCCTGCTATTGCAGCCATTATCAATGGGCCTTATTTCAGGAACCTGTTGCACATCCTTTCACCAGTCTATACTGTGACCAATATTTAGTTTTCTATTTTTTCCTGGTTTACAATCAATATATCACGTGGAGGGGAAAGTCAGTTTTTCCTCCATATCATCAGTGTTCCCCATCCAAATTACTCAAGACTGACATACAACTTCCCCATTCAATTGCAAAATTAGTGATCAGAATTTTTATTTTTTTAAGGAATATTAGGTAAAATTGTCCTTTGAAATGAAAGGCCTATGGATGCTCATCACCTACCCAAACTATTGGACACACAATCAAGGAAACAATAATTAGACAAGAGATCAGCTGGTGTTTGTAGCCCGCTAGGCATTTCTTGGTGATGATTTTGCATATGTTTGGAGGAATAATGAGCATAATTGATTAATGATGAATTAATTCACACCACATCAGAGGAATTTGTCTAACCATCATTACCTGATGCAGCAGCCATCTCAAGCAACAATGACATGGGAAGGGAGAAGGGAGAATTATTTGTTCAGATCTGCCTGAGAGTCATTTTGCTGTCAGACAATAGCTGTGTGAAAACACATTACAAGGCTGCATGAGCATCTCTTTACGCAACATGATGTTATGGTTGATGAGTTGGCCTGTTTATTTTTGTGGGATTAAATAAGGATCCTCAGTGAGCTGGATGCTCAGAGACTTCGCCTCCCATTTACAAAGCTTTTGCTTCAGTTTGCTTCAGGTTTGCTACTGGTTTCTTCCAGGCCTAACATTCCTGCATCAATTGTTAATGGGCAGAGTATAATGATCTTTTTAATAAATATTTCTATCCAGGACTGGGTTACATATTAGGGTAGTCTAAATACTTTGTAGACCAGGGCCCTTGGGCCCCTGCAGTTCGGCAAGGGGCGGACTTCGGTGGTCTAATCAGCATTTCTTAATGTAGAAAGTCAGCCTGTCTTGCTCTATGCCTTCAATTTGAAAAATGCAAAAGATCATATAATGTTCTAGTTCCCCTTGAGTAAAAAAAAACCAGGGGAGGGGTGGTAATTTTGCCAGATAAAACATTGTTTCACGCTCCTTTTTCCCTCAGTAGCAGTGAGTTTAGGGTAGCTTTGCTATCGTATTTTTCCTTTGGAGGAATAAGCTGTGGAGATTGGTGGTATCTCTGTACTAGCCAATGTACAGTATATAAATTGACCAGGCGTTAGAGGGACACCAAAGCAAGCACACAGAATGTGCTAGTTCTGTTACAGTTCCAAAGCAGTCTGGTACACTTGCAAGGAGCAGGAAATGAGATAAAATTAAGGGAAATAATAATGGGAAAAGTATAAGTATGGAAATGCAGCAGAACTTTGTTTATATAAGGAACCAGAAGAGGGTATGGAGGGAAGTCTAGAGATTCAAAGAATCTCAAAGAGAAGGTTTGTGAAAACGTATCTGTATAAATCTAGATCTGGTAGAAATGTGAGTTAACTTTTGTTTTTAAATGTGAAAACCTAACTGTGGAAAATTAATAAAAAATTATTTACAAAAAAAACAACAACACACAAAGCAGTCTGAGATTGAACAATATTCTCCTCCTTTTAGGAACCTATTAGCAGAGCCTCCAAGTGTCCCTATTTTCCAGGGACGTCCCTGATTTAAAGAAGCCATCCCAGTTTCTTATTTGATCCCGGAATGTCCCGCTTTTCCTTAGGATGTCCCTATTCTCACTGGAGAAATGTTGGAAGGTACAGAGTTATCCAACCCCCGAGCTGTCTGAAGGCAATCCTGTGTAGGGAAGGGGTTTTTTTAATGCTTAATGTTTAATAATGTTTTTATGTCTGTTGGAAGCTGCCCAGAGTGCTGGGGCAACCCAATAAGATGTCTGGGTTATAAATAGTAAAACTATCATTATTGAATGGGAAGTCCCTAATTTTATTGGAGAAATGGAGGATTCACATTCGTGTTTGCCTGACCAGGGTGGTTTAGGTCACCCTGGCAGATGGGTATGTGACTCACCTTCCAGAGAGGTGGACCAGCCAAAACAGTGTCTTGTGGCTAGCAAAGTTATGGCCCAAGGCTCCTTGACCATTTTTGCTGCAAGAGGCCAACATGGCTACCCCTTTGGAAACTGGACCACCCAGTTGACCAATGCTGAGACATGTGTGGGGAACCTTTGGCTCTTCAGGTGTGGTTGAACTGCAATTCCCAACATCCTTGGTCACTGGCTATCCTTGCTGGGGACTGATGGGAGTTGTAGTTCAACAACATCTGGAGGTCCAAACATTACCCACCCACCTCCACTGCATGCCTAGGGAGAGAGCCATTTCTCTACTTTGCACAATAGATTTGCAGGGCTGAGTGATTGTCTGACCAGCAGGAGGAGCAAAATATTCTCTGCTCTCGTGTGTGTGTGTGTGTGTGTGTGTGTGTGTGTGCGTGCGTGTGCGTGCATGCAGAAAGTACACACGTTGGCAGGTTGCAAGTGTTGAATTTAGCCTAGATCCCCCATTCCTCTAATCGGCCCATTTTTCTACCTATTTTATTAAGCACACTCAGAGTAAATTTAAAGCTCTTCAGAATAAATTAAAAACAAACAAGCAGACATTGGCACGTTGCATTCTTCTCTCACTCCCCCTCTCTGCCCCCCCCCGTGGATTGTCATCTGTTGTTTACAATCTATTTATCCTTCAAAACAAAAAGTCAGTCTACAAATAATCACCATGTATATGAGACATGAAGGAATGATATTCAATGAGTTGGCAGTCTATCTAATACCTAATGCAGCCCAAACAGTGTGTCACTGCACAGCCATCAAAATTATTCCTAAGTGCACCTTTCACACCGTCGCTCTGATGCACAACACAAAGCCATTTATTTCCATATCTTTTCATTGTGGCAGATTTAATGCAGACATTGAAGATATTTCTCCTTTTTATCCAGCAGTGGTTATGAGGTTTATTTCACAGATTAAATAGTTCCCTGAATAAAAGCAGGAAATGTGCCTGCTGCATTTTTGTCCTCTGGGCTTCTCTATAGCATTTTGCATTCTGCAGAACATAAATATTTAGCAGGGGTATCGGTGGTGCTGTCGATTGAAAGAAAGCTGTGCATTGGGAGAAAGAGAGAGTGAATCCTCAAAATGCAGCTTTTCTTGATACCATCATTTAAATTCTGCTTGTAATGGGAAACTGCCTAGTCATGACCCTAAGGAGAAGGAACCACATCACACTCCCTGCTACACTCAATCAACTAATATAGCCCAAAGCAGGAAGCAGAAGTTAGCTCCTTTCCCCATCAGTTCTGGGTGAGATTTTCCAGTGTGCTGCATTTTTGCGAAACCGAATCTTAATTATTCCACTCCCTCTGCAGTGCTGACTCCTTTTGAAGCAGCAGAAATGGCATCTACTGATCTGTTATTTGGCAGGGAAGTGTCCACAACACAGGGTCTTATTGTTATGCTTTGCATCCATCTCTCAGCGCCACTTGTGGGAAAGCAGACCTCATAAGACTGCAAGGAACTTCCCAGTGCAGCCCTATATCATCTGAATCTTCACAACTGCCTTAAAGAAAGGATTAGGAAGGGGATTGTTTCAAAATTCTTTCCCTGCGTGGGATTTGGAAGGGGGCGCTATGCCATCATTGGTTATTTAGTACGTTTATTCCTCACCTTTCCTCAAGGTGACATATTTGGTATTTCCCTCTCCCCGGCCAATTTCACAGGAAAATCTTTGCAAAAGGCATCCCATAACCTTGTACAGTGGTACCTCGGGTTACAGACACTTCAGGTTACAGGCACTTCAGGTTACAGACTCCGCTAACCCAGAAACAGTACCTCAGGTTAAGAACTTGGCTTCAGGATGAGAACAGAAATCTTGTGCCGGTGGCACAGCGGCAGCAGGAGGCTCCATTAGCTAAAGTAGTACCTCAGGTTAAGAACAGTTTCAGGTTAAGAACGGACCTCTGGAATGAATTAAGTTCTTGACCCGAGGTACCACTGTGCCTATCATTGTCACTTAAATAAGCACATCCTACAAGACCATCTAACCTGTACCTTACGATCAGGGAGTAGCAGCCTGCTCAGAGTCCTGTCTGTTGGAGTGAGCGGAACAGCAACACAAGACAGGACATTCTTGGTGGTGGCACCTCACTTATAGAACTCCCTCCCAGTTGACATCTGATTGGCCCCCACCCATCCCAGCCCAGGCTAATTACATTTTTCAGTGTGCAGGTCTTTGCCTCCAAACAGCAATTAATTCTTCTGAGAGCGATACCACAGGTATTTGTCACTGTTTATCTGAGTGTGAACACATGGTTTTATTCATGGTGTTATCATTGTATGCATTGTTTTATCTTGTTCCTGCTGTCAGCCATGCCATGCTTCAGATATAAACATATTACAAACAAATAAATTAGTATTTTGGGGGATGACTTGCTGGCTATTCTTCTTCTGCAGCACTCTTATCACATACTATAGCCAGGCATGGTGGACGATGCTGTCTGCTTGTAACCTAACCCATTTATCCTGACAGTGCTTTTTCGTGGTCAATCCATTAATGACATATTCTTCAGGAATTTCTTTCCAGGGGTCTCTCTACCAACCAGCTTAGTCGTGGAGCTAATATCCCCCACCCTCTTTCTCCCTTCCCCCAACCCCTTTCTTTGTTACCACTGCGGGACTTAATGATGGAGAGAAGTGTCTATTCTTCACTCCAAATGGTTGGGTGATGATATCTGCAGCCAATTTCTAGCTTCACAGAGCAGAACGATTGCTATTTAGTGCCACAAAGAGCGCTGAAAACTCAGCTCCCCAAAGGTTACGTTCAAATTGTGCAGACAATAAGGCACTTGAGTCCTTTTGCTTGGAGAACCAAGACATGTGTAAAGGAGGGCATTCCCTCTCCTGCCCAGCACACACCACCACAGCTCCAGAAAGACTTAGCCTGCCTGCATGGGAGCACCACTTTCATCCTCCACCTCTGTTGCAAATCCACCTTGTGCATGTGAAATGCTTTATATGGTGAGAAACGCACCCACCACTGCAACGTCATTCCAGAGAAATCATGCCACAACTGCAGGCACGCAGTCTCACTAATGTCTATTCCCCCTTCCATTTATGCGCACACTAATCTGTTCAGGTAGCCATTCTCTGGTCTGACCCACTTTTCCCTCTGCCCCCCACAAAGAAAACCTGTCATGTGGGCCCTGAAATGTTGCCCATGAAGGAACGTGATCTGCAGGCTGAACAAGTTTGGTTTGTGTTGACCAATGTCAGCTCTTCAGGGCTTCAGAGAAGAGTCTTTTGAAGTCCTGTCTGCTGCTGCTGATGCTATGGACCTTTTGCAAAGCAAAATGTATGTTCTGCTCCTGAACCATGTCCCCACCCTGCAGGATCTCAGGCAGTGGTTCTTCCCATTACCCCCTACCTCATCTACCATGAATGGTACGTGCCAGAGACTGACTCTGGGGCTTTCTGCAGGCAAAGCATTTGCTCAACCAGTCAATGAAAAGCAGCTCGGACTCAAATGAAAACAGCTTGGGCTGAAAGTAATTAAGAGCCCACTTCATCTCCAATGTTCTGTCACTATTGATATAAGCGAGCCAAGAGTGTCCCCTTGGGCTCACCATCTATGCACTAGCTCAGAACAGCAAAGACATACCGAGCAAAATACAAGTGCAGCAGAGACAATGGGTGCTGCAACAACTCTGGAATTCCATTCTGCTAGAAAATTTATTACATTCACTTATAAATAAACCTAACACTGCTAAGTGCTATTTGTTTATAATTTATAAGATTAATTAAAATTGTAGGCAGAAAGAAACCACTTTCCATTTTCTACCATTGTAGCAGGTGAAGCAGTGAGTGATCCAGGTCCCCGGGGTGCACATTATTCCCCAGAAGGAAATGCACATTTGCCTTCTTTCCTGCTGTTTCCAGGACTTGTGCAAAACACTCACAAGTGCTACTTTTTAATGGACTTTGGTCTCCTGGTTTTAACAGCTGAGCAACAGACAGAGATCAACAGGTCTATTGAGAAAGCCTCACCTGTTGGTTTCTGTTTACCAGGCAACTATTAAAATCATAAAGATCACATCCACCCCATACATTTAAAGCACCTTTATGCCGCTTTGGAGGTTCCTGAGAACTGTAGTTTGTTAAGGGTGCTGGGAAATGTAGCTCCATTACAAACTACACTTCCCAGAATTCTAGAGAGAAGCTTTGGCTGTTAAAGTGGAATAAAGGTCTCCTGCTTTTTCAGCCCTCCTGAATGTTACGAACATGGAAAACGGCCTTATATTTTATTGCCAATTTCATTTATTTAATATGTTTATATACCACTTAATACTTAAGATGGTCTAAGCAGCTGATATGCAATATAACAAACAATGAAACGAAGAAACTGCAATATAATACAATGCATAAAATCCCTGCAAAACCAAAAACACACATTTTGAAACTCTTTAGAGTTATGGATGCCTTCCCTTTCCAGCTTCCCCCTTGCCAAGGCACAACCAGGCTCAAAGATGCAAACACACCCACCCCGCTAATACATGCACATCACACCCAACTTCTGCCTCATATCGGCACAAATCATACAACACCTGCCTCTCACTCATCATCACACATCTCATTCTGCTCCCACCCACCCACCAGTACATACAAACACATCATCTACCCAATATCTCCCCCTCAGTCACCAGCCACCATCACCAGTCATTCCTTCCACTCAACAAGAAACGCACTGCAAAAACACCAAGAGACAATGAATCCATTCACTGACAGAACCATATAAATAGCAATACAAATTGCCACCAGTCAATCACCCACATGTACTGTTCCCGACAGCAATCTGGCTCTCACCCAGGTTACTGCCTCCCACCCAAGACTCTCACCCACAGATGGGTGGAACCACACACACACACACACACACACACACACACACACACACACACACACACGGTGCTCCTTCCTCCCATCAGAGTGCCTCAGGCCATTCAACCCACACCAGAGGAACTCCAAAACACCCACCCTGAAGGGGAGGGCACCCTCATTACAATTCTGAGACCCCTTTGGCTCAGCAGTGTTGGTTTTCTAGCATGCTGGCCTGAGTGGCTTTTGCCAGCAAGAGCTAGCTTGACTCACTTCCTCACAGTTCTGGCCCAAGACATTTTGCTGCCTGAGGCAAAGGGCAAGATGGCTCCCCATACCCACACCCATACAGAAGCCGACTAGACTGGCTGTCAAATCATACATCAACACCGACAATGGGACAACATTCCGCACAGGAACTGGCAGCAGCAGGCTAATGTAGAGGTGCATGGAAGGCTATGTGGGGCACAAAGCTCTGACCTCAAACAGAAAGGGGGATCAGGAGCATTTGCTGTTGTTGCTGACCCCCTGCTATCTGCCACCTGGGGCAATTGCCTCGCTCAGCCAAATGATAGAGCCGGCCCTGGTTCTGCCCCAGCAAGACAATCCCAGGGCCAGTGAGGCTATCAGGGAGCAAGGAGGACATGTGTTTTTATCTCTCTCTCCCCCCCCCCTCCTTACCACCCAGTCTAAAAGTATCCCTTTCTCTGAGGAAGGGAAACCTCCTACCAGGGATTATCAAACTATTTCTCCATCTAACTCAGGATTGGCTACACTGGGCATCTTCAACCTTTGCCAACCCAAGACCCACTTTTAACCCAAACATGCATTTGAGGGCCCAATTCTTAATCTTTTACCAAGCATTTGCATGGTGGTAGTGCCCTTGTCACAATGGACATTAGATCAGGCCACAAACCACTAGCGGGTCCCAACCCAGCAGCTGAAGACCAGTGGTCATCAGCCACTGGATCCTTTTAAAAGAAAACTAATATTCTGCAAGCCAGATTGACACGTAAGAAGATCCTGCTGGATCAGGCCAATGGCCCATCTAGTTCAGTATCCTGCTCTCACAGTGGCCACCCATGGGAAACCTGCAAGCAGGATTTGAGCACAAAGCACTCTGCCCTCCTGTGGTTTCAAGCTACTGGTAAGCACATCTGAAGGGTGCCTTGTGATGCTGTTTACATATTTGGTACACACCAGTAACTGGCACGCTTAATGAGAACATAGGTACTGCTCTTGTTTAATAGGTCCGCTCAGAGAGTCATCTCAGAGAAATAATCAGCCCAGAGTCATGTGTGCATCAATTACACACTGTGCAAGCTTCCCAGCCACCCAACTACACTTATACCTCATTAGGCAAATGCAGAAACCAGCCACACAGATTGCTGTCTTTTTCCACATGACTGGCTCTGTCACCTCCACATGCTACATGGCAATCTGTCAATGGTCCCTTGCTCCCACCGTGTCCCTTTGAAAACTCAAAAATGCCACCATGCAGCACTGACGCAGCCACATAGGAGCAAAACTGTGCACGCCTGCTAATTAACTGTCAAAGGCACACTGGACTTCAGTTGATGCCTGGAGACACACAAGTGTCCCTTGGGAAATTGTGGACTCTCCTTCCTTGGAGGTTTTTAAGCAGAGGTTGGAGGGCTATCTGTCATGGATGCTTTAGCTGAGATTCCTGCATTGCAGGGAGTTGGGCTAGATGTTTCTTAGGGTCCCTTCCAACTCTGCAGTTCTGTGGTTCTATAAGTTTCTGTCAGTGTGTGAGAGATGTCACTTTGGTCTAGTTGGATCTGCAAGTAGGGAAGGGAAGAAAAATGACTGACCCTATGTGTCTGTAAAGTCTGAAACTGACCTACAGTTAGGTCTTAAATGGGGATGGAATGGCCTATCAATTTTGGTTCTCTCAGTTTCTGCTTTTTCCATTCTTAAATTCAGCTCTTGCACCAATTTGCAATTTTATTTTTAAAGAAGTCTCCTGAAAATTTATCAGCATTTTAGTGCAGAGTTCTCCTAAATAACACATTTTTATATTCAGTTTTGACTAATGTACTGTACATGTTTGCAAGGAATTTATGCTGATATAATTTTGTTCATTTTTGTTCATTAGCTTCATTAATATCTTCATTTTCATGCCCACTTCCCCCAGTGTATGCATTTTTGCAAACTTTTTGAGTTGGAAAATTCAGGAAAGTGTGAATTTTGAAAAAGAGACATTGGTTCACATATTGTTTTGGAAAGATTCAGTTTAATTGTGTACTGAATCAAATTTCTCCTCGTAGTCTTAATGGTCTAGATGTCAGACTGAAATACTCTAAATACGATATGTATAAATAAACTACAGCTTCCAAAACCTTTTCCCAGGGCAGCACTGCATACAGCAATTCACAGTAGTCCAAACCCAAGGACCTTGATGCTATAGCGTCCATGATGTCTGTTCAAAGACTACAAAACAAGGACAAATGGTTGGCACAGAGAGAAGTTGTTTCCGCCTTTAAGAGGCAAAGAGGAGAAAGTAACTTCCAAAGCAACTCATGGAAAATAAGGCAAGCATGGACCTCCATGTGTGTCTACAGCTCTGTGTGTGGTGCACAGATGTGACACATGGCCCAAGTGTGATGGCTGCAGCAACGGTGACAGCTGAGTCCAATCACTTTAATTAGTGGCTGGCCAAAAGAGTCCTTCCATGTGATTGAGCCCCTTCAGCTAAATGAAGAAAGTCAAAGAGCATCAAGCTAGAGGCCAATCTTGCTACTCCAGCTTTTCCAGTACATGTAGCCACCTGACTCTTCTGTCTGACAGCTCCCTTGGGGCAGCAGCACAACCAAGACAGAGCCTCCAGCTGCACAGGTCACCAGATTATGCCTTCATACCTTGTAACATTACTGAAGGCGGGGGGGGGGGGTGTCATCACCTTCCACAAAGGCAGCATCTGTCACAATCTAGAGACAGGCTATGATTACTGCTTCTCCAAGTACCCACAGGCTTCAGTGGACATAACAGAATCCTGAGACAGGAGGACTCTCCAGCATTGAGAGGACAGGTCATTCCATCAAGGTTAAGGAACCTTCTGAAAAATGGAGAGGCTGAGCAAGACAGGAATGGATGCACAAATATAAAAGGCCAGAGCGAAGGAGAATTGATGTTGGCAATATGCCGTTGTAAGGATCTTTTTATGTCTACTTTATAAAGAGCAGCACATTTAAGACTCTCTATCATCTCAATGGTTTAAGTGGACACCAGTTATTATGAGTTCGGCGGATTACCATTGCTGTTAACACTTTGCTTCCTACTCAGGAAGGAAAGTGTTCAATGTCTTTCAAACCATCAGCAATGCACAAAGTGCCTATCCAGGTTTTGCATTGTTTCCCATGATTTTAGTTACTCAAGTTCCAAGAAATCCTGGGACAGAAAACAGAAGAGGCAAAGCAGAATTGATAGCTCATTGAGTTAGGAGGCAAGTATGTAAACGGCATGCCCTTGTTGATTTCTCCACCCCAGGACTGGCCTTCCTGGTAGTCAATGACAGAAGTTTATAAAAGTATGCATGGCACAGAGAAAGTGGATAGAGAACAGTTTTTCTCCATCTCTCGTAACAACAGGACTCATGGCCATCCAATGGAGCTGCATGTTGAAAGATTCGGGGGAGATCAAAGAAAGTACGTACTTTTTCATGTAGCGCAGTTAAACTATGGAACTTGCTCCCACAAGACGCAGTGATGGCCATCACCTTGGACACCTTTAAAAGAGGACTGGACAAATTCCTGGAGGACTATCAGTGACTGCTAACCATGATGACTATCCTCTTCCTTCACAGCGAGAGGCAGTAGTGCTTCTGAATGCCAGTTGCTGGAAGCCATGCTGGGGGAACTGCTCTTTCGCTTGAGTCCTGCTTGCAGGTTTCCCACAGGCTACTTGAAGAACAGGATGCCGGACCAGATGACAGATGGCCTGTTCCAGCAGGACTTTCTTAGGTTCTTATGCATAGAATCATAGAATCATAGAGTTGGAAGAGACCACAAGGGCCATCGAGTCCAACCCCCTGCCAAGCAGGAAACACCATCAGAGCACTCCTGACATATGGTTGTCAAGCCTCTGCTTAAAGACCTCCAAAGTAGGAGACTCCACCACACTCCTTGGCAGCAAATTCCACTGTCGAACAGCTCTTACTGTCAGGAAGTTCTTCCTAATGTTTAGGTGGAATCTTCTTTCTTGTAGTTTGGCTCCATTGCTCCGTGTCCGCTTCTCTGGAGCAGCAGAAAACAACCTTTCTCCCTCCTCTATATGACATCCTTTTATATATTTGAACATGGCTATCATATCACCCCTTAACCTCCTCTTCTCCAGGCTAAACATAAATAGGCAGCTTCCCTTTGTTAAGGGGAAAGCATTTATGCTGCAGGAACCACAGACAGGAAGTTCTTTCTTGGGGCTGCAATGAAATGTCTGCTTCTCATATGTAAGAACAGCAGAATGCAAAGGAAAACTAGAACTAACGGTGAGATCTGGAAAAGAAAGGAGACTTGTGGGCCCATACAGTGGCGAAGCTACCTGCTCTGGCACCGGGAGCGGTGTACATCCAGGGGTGTGGCTGGTGCGCATCCCAGGAGGCATGGCACGCCTCTTGCGGGGGGCGTGAAGAGCATTGGGGGTGCGTGGCATGTGGTGCATGTCCCAGGGGGTGTGTGGCAAGCAGCGAGCGGCCCAAGGGTGCGTGGCAAGCACCAAGCTTCCCAGGGATGCACACCAAGCATCCTGGGGATGGGGGCGGCTGTGATGTCACTGTTGGAATGTTCCATTCCACCTTAAGGAACAGGCATGTGGAATTGTTGCATGTCACATGTCTGTTTACACTCCAGCACAGTATGCTGGGAACTTCCGTTTGTATATAGCTTTTGCTTTTGCTGTTTTGCTTTGGACATGAAGGAGATCAGACATGTTTCCTTTTGTCCTGATGTACACTGAATAAAACTTGCTTGTAAATATGCTCACACAGCCTCTCGTGCCACTTCTGTTGTGCAGTGCTTACTCTGCAGAGTAGCGTGCTCAGTCTTCTGAAGCCTGGTCTGCAGATTCATGCTGCACCAATGACTGAAATTCACCCAGCACACCAGCCTGTGGGCTGGAGCCAGCAGAGGGCCTGCCGATTGCCCCCGTTTCCTTGGCTATTACAGGCTCCTCTGGATCGGGCTCTCCATTTCTACCAGTGCCTACTCACCCATATCTAGCCATCACGTCTCAGTGTCTCTTACAGCAACCTGGAGCCAGTCCATTCTGAAGGTACCTCAGCATCCATCCCAGAAAATTATGAGAAGCCACGTCCACAGCCAGCACATCCTTCACTGCGAGCTTCGCTGTGCTTTGTCACATTATCCTCCAGTTTCCATAGGCCTGCTGCCAGAACACAACAAAAAAAAAAAAATAGTAATAAAACCCCAACCCTAATCAGCATTGTAGGCAAGACTATTTCTTTCTTCAGTGCTTTGCAGACTCCAGCAGGTTCATCACACTCTGTCATGACTTGCTTCTTTCTTACTCATGCTTTAGTTTTTAAAGAAGCAGGACAAAAAGGGGGTTTTAATACCTGTAGTGAATTCCAAGCAGTGCACTTAAATAACAAGTGACAGAATACAGTAACTCTTCTCACCATGGGCTAAGAAGACAAGCATTCAGTTACCAGAGCAGTGAAAGTGATCCACCCTGATTTATTTCAGGTTTATGAAGCTTTTGTTTTGTTTTGTTTTGTTTTGTTTTAATTCAAGTTTTATTACTGTGTTTGTGTGTGTCTGTACTTACACAATCAGCCTTGATAGTGTGTTGCTTTTGCACTATCATACTGAATCTAGGCAGAAATCCTGTGCACATTTGCCTGTGCATCCCACTGAACACAATGGGACTTATTTCAAAGTATAAGATTGGGTACATGAGAGGTTTGGGACATGAGAGGTTGGGTACATGAGAGGCTTGGTCGCACTGGTTGATGATCTCCGGCGAGCTAGGGACAAAGGTGAGAGTTGTTTCCTGGTTCTGCTGGATCTCTCAGCGGCCTTTGATACAATCGACCATAACATCCTTCTGGACCGTCTAGAGGGGTTGGGAGCTGGGGGCACTGTTATACAGTGGTTTCGCTCCTTCCTCCTGGGCCGTGTTCAGAAAGTGGTGGTGGGGGATGAGTGTTCAGACCCTTGGGCCCCCACTTGTGGGGTGCCTCAGGGTTCCGTCCTCTCCCCCATGCTTTTTAACATCTATATGAAGCCGCTGGGAGAGATCATCAGGGGGTTTGGACTGGGTGTCCATCAATATGCAGATGATACCCAGCTCTACCTTTCTTTCAAATCAGAACCAGTGAAGGCGGTGAAGGTCCTGTGTGAGTGCCTGGAGGCGGTTGGAGGATGGATGGCGGCTAATGGATTGAAGTTGAATCCTGACAAGACAGAAGTACTGTTTTTGGGGGACAGGGGGCGGGCTGGTGTGGAGGACTCCCTGGTCCTGAATAGGGTAACTGTGCCCCTGAAGGACCAGGTGCGTAGCCTGGGAGTCATTTTGGACTCACAGCTGTCCATGGAGGTGCAGGTCAATTCTGTATCCAGGGCAGCTGTCTACCAACTCCACCTGGTACGCAGGCTGAGACCCTACCTGCCCGCGGACTGTCTGGCCAGAGTGGTGCATGCTCTAGTTATCTCCCGCTTGGACTACTGCAATGCGCTCTACGTGGGGCTACCTTTGAAGGTGACTCAGAAACTACAGCTAATCCAGAATGCGGCAGCTAGACTGGTGACTGGGGGCGGCCGCCGAGACCACATAACACCAGTCTTGAAAGACCTACATTGGCTCCCAGTACGTTTCCGAGCACAATTCAAAGTGCTGGTGTTGACCTTTAAAGCCCTAAACGGCTTCGGCCCAGTATACCTGAAGGAGCGTCTCCACCCCCATCGTTCTGCCCGGACACTGAGGTCCAGCGCCGAGGGCCTTCTGGCGGTTCCCTCATTGCGAGAAGCGAAGCTACAGGGAACCAGGCAGAGGGCCTTTTCGGTGGTGGCGCCCGCCCTGTGGAATGCCCTCCCATCGGATGTCAAGGTGATGGACAACTACCTGACATTCAGAAGACATCTTAAGGCGGCCCTATTCAGGGAAGCTTTTAATGTATGATATTTTAGTGTTTTTTGGTTTCTGTGGAAGCCGCCCAGAGTGGCTGGGGAAACCCAGCCAGATGGGCGGGGTACAAATAATAAATTATTATTATTATTATTATTATTATTATTATTATTATTATAATGCAAAGGAACAGGAAGCATACAAAAGCTACATTTCCCATTCTCCATGCTTCTTCTTTGCAACTGCTAGGCCAAAAATTAGGTTGTATCCAGTATAAAGTCATTTAGCGGTATTCTTCTTCCACTGGCATAATGCTTTGTACCAGCAAAATGCAAGAGAATGCATAAGGAGATGACCAATAATTTTGCCACACAATAGATTGCACAATCTATTGCACAATGACTTACTAGTGCAGCTGTTGCAGGAGATTCTTCTGTTATTCAACATTCAAACTCTCTTCTCTGCTAGTGCAAGAGCCCTTGCACTAGCAGACAGAGAACACTAAGAATACACAAATAGCCCAAAGAAAGCTACACAGCATTGTCATAATCTGCTAATGTCAGAGAACCCCTCAATCAACAGGGTGGCTAGTACAGAGCCCTTTCTGTGATCTAGACTGCATCACAATTCCCACTAATGGAGATGTTCTTGGAGCTTATATGCTCTTGGGATTGCATAAATCACAGTTGGTATTTAAGCAATACATACTAAAGTGAAAGACTATTTCATTCTTGGCAGGCAGCCAACATAAATACTTTTTAAGACTAGTGGATGTTCCGTACAGCATGTGTCATGTGGGACCTCGGTGGAAGCTTATCTAGAAGGTCACAGTTCCCACACAGTGCTGTCTCAGCATAAACAGCTGTGAGTTAAGTGCTGTTTTATGGAAAAGTCAGACTCAACCACTTTAAGGCCCAGGATTTCCAGGCATTATCTGGGCACAAGAAGGGGAATTGCTGGCTGCCACCACATTCTCCTCAAGATAACAATAATCTTATGCAATATTGAGATTCCACGTACAGCGCCTGTAAAGCAATCTCACTTCATCCCACAAACTGCAGAACTCTACCCTTTTTCCAACGCATACTTCATTTCTCAGTTATTATTATTATTTATATAATAATAATAATGCTCTTCATCTAAAGGTCACAAGGTGGTTCACAATATAAAAATAAAATGAGAACACGAAATACATAATAAAACAGAAACCAAAGCAAACCAATAATCCCCCTCCCACACAAACAGAAAGTGTCTATAATATAGCAGAGCCTCCACTGTCTTTTCAAGATTCACCTTCAGTTTATTGGCCCATATTCAACCCATCACCACATCTAAGCAACATTCTAACACTTCAGCTGCCTCTCCTGATTCCATAACCTCCAACATTTATCCTATGAAAAGAGGGATATCGCATTCCATAATGATCATTTTACTATTTATACCCCACACGTCTTATTGGGTTGCCCCAGCACTCTGGGCAGCTTCCAACATATTTAAAAACATAATAAAACATGAAGCAATTTTTTTAAAAAATATTCCCTATACAGGATTGCCTTCAGACTGCTCAGGGGTTGGATAACTCCGTACCCTCCAACATTTCTCCAATGAAAATAGCAACATCCTAAGGAAAAGCGGGACATTCTGGATTCAATTCAGAAACCGGGACACCTTCTTTAAATCAGGGACATCCCTGAAAAATAGGGACACTTGGAGGGTCTGTGATTCAGATAGTACAGTGAGACAGAGCTTGTCCATATCCTCAGGCCACAATGATCAAAATTAAGCCAGTACAGAGGGAACGAGCAGTGCTCTAGGTGCCTCCATTGGAATTATTCTAACTGGGCATCCAACTCTGTCAGGGCAATAGTGTCTTGGACAGGTGTCAAAAGTTCATTCCTTCAGGAGAAAAGAAGACAAGATATAATATCTATATCTATCTATCTATCTATCTATCTATCTATCTATCTATCTATCTATCTATCTGTCTATCTATCTATCTGTACACCAACATGTTTCCCAAGGCATGTTTTGGCAAATATCAACCCTCACTGGGGTTTGTAGCATTTTGGGGGGTGAAAGCAAGCGTCATGTGTTTACTCCCTGCTTCTGCGGAGAAAGCCTGGGTGCTGACACACAGAGTTTCCTCATTCAGATTCTGCTATTAGGGGTGCCTGGAATCCTCTCCTTATGCAAAAAAAAAAAAAAAAAAGCACATGGCATTCTCCTGTTAGGCTCTGGCTGGCTGTACTGCAAGGCTGGTAGCTCTCCTTTCTGACAGCTCCTCTTTCTGAGTCCATCTGTGCATGCCAACAGGGAGAGGGCACTATGACCAACAGGAGATGCCCTCCTCACATTCCAGGAACTGACAGGCAAGTGTCATTGAAAACATTTGGGTCCCTCTCTCTCTCTCCCTCTCCACATCTGATCTGCATGCATGCAGCGCGGGTGCAAAGTGGCTAAGAAAAGGGCAGCTGTCTTCTTCTCTATTTTTCCTTCCTTGCTGAGTGTATGTATGGCCCTCCACTACAACAGAACTAGATGCAAACCCTCTTCGCTCATCATCCTCCGAACAGCAGCTGTGTGCACAAGGCAATGTTAGCTGGGCTGCAGCAAAACCAGCAGCCTGTGGCATGTCTCCCTCTCAGCAGGTGTGGCTGCAGCAATCTGCTAGCTAGTGAAGGTGGCTCCCCCCCCCCGCCCCGCTTTCCAAGAGGACAGCCAACAATGAAAACATTACCAGGCTGGAGCAGTGCAGGGACAAGAGGCAGGGGGAGAGCAGCTTGATTTGGAGCTGTGTGTTTACGCTGTAATAGCAGGGGTTAGCAGCTGCTATTTGCTCTCTGTGCTGGCTTTAACGCATACTGTGGCGCACAGTGTAAATAGCTGTGTTGTTCTTCTCCTGGAGTGTGATATAATAAACACTATTGCGTGTGCCAATACAGAATACGCAGCCTCCTCCAAATTTGCCGCTTTCTTTTCAGAGGACACAATGGATGGTTTGTCCTTTGTCACCCTGAAATAAGAGTTAATTGGGTCAGAAGGCTGGGTCCAGTGTAGCACTCGCTGGCAGCGAGGAGGCAGAATACTTTCTGTGTCCAAAATGCTGTTCAAATGAAACTCAATCCTTGCCGTACACTCTTGCCCCTCCCCCTCCAACCCGGCAGGTAGAGATCCACTGTGAGCACAACTCTCCTCTCTTACATGAAGCATCTGTGTGTGCCTGATTTGTTCCCACAAGAAGAAATGATGGGCACCAATTTTTGATGGCTATTATTATTATTATTAACCGCCCATCTGACTGGGTTTCCCCAGCCACTCTGGGCAGCTTCCAACAAAATATTTAAAATACATTAAAACATCAGTCATTAAAAGCTTCCCTGAAAACGGGCTGCCTTCAGATGTCTTCTAAATGTCAGATAGTTGTTTATTTCTTTGACATCTGATGGGAGGGTGTTCCACAGGGCGGGTGCCACTACCGAGAAGGCCCTCTGCTTGGATCCTTGTAACTTCGCTTCTCACAGTGAGGGAACCGCCAGAAGTTCCTTGGAGCTGGTCCTCAGTGTCCAGGCTGAACGATGGGAGTGGAGACCCTCCTTCAGGCATACAGCCAAGGCCGTTTAAGGCTTTAAAGGTTTGCACCAACACTTTGAATTGTGCTCGGAAATGTACTGGGAGGATTCATGGAGGAGGATGCTGTGAAAGACTACCAGCCACAACAACTATGTCAGAGGCAGTATGTCTCTGAATGCCAGTTGCTGGGAATCACAAGTGCTGTTATGCTCAGGTCTTGCTTGTGGGCTTCCTGTAGGCATCTGGTTGGCCAATGTGAGAATAAGATGTTGGACTAGATGGGCCATTGGTCTGATCCAGCAGGCTCTTCTTACCAGAGTCATGGAGCCCTTGAAAGGAGCTGAAGTGCAGTGCTGGCTCCAGAATTTAGCAGGGAGAAGTGTGGGCTGCCACTGGGACAAGGAGGATGTCATATGGATGCTGTTAAAAATGAGAGAAAGGAATAGAAAAACAAGCAGCTTCAAATCCAGATTAAACTCCAGGGTGTGGACAACTCCTACACTACCCAGGTGTTTCAGGCAGCTCAATGCCTTCAACAGACCCACTGACACCCTAGGCAAGCAAACTGAGAATGAAGTGGAGGATATCAGTTTCCATGACATATCCTTGGACAGATAGCATAATATTTTGTTCACAAAGGAAAGGTACACTCCTTGGTCCTTTTCTAAGAGAAAACGCGCACACAAACACATGTTGTTATCCACTGAGATGGATAACGCCTGGAGCAAGTTCACCCCAATAACTCTTGTAGCAAGGGGCACAGTGTTAGACTTAGACTAGGGAGCTGAGTTCAGGGCAATCCTGAGTTCAGGACTGCAGTCAGAATGAAATGAAATAACATCAAGTATACTGTTTAGAGCTCTTTCAAGGAAGGACAGGATACATTACAAATTAGATAAATTGACCAGAGGGAATCAGACAGAAGTGCCAAAAATTTTGATCTGGGGCTTCCGATTGTCAGTAAGCTGAATATGACAAGTGACAGAGAATATAGCTGTTCCTACAAAAACTTACGGCCTCTACTATAAACCGGTGGCCCAGATTCCTAATTCCCCCACCTCCAACTTTGACTAGTGGGTGGGACAGTTACAGCGACCCCTTAGACATTAATTTGCAGGCATCATTTGGATTCACACTGGACCTGCAGACAAAAAGGTTCTAGTCAAAGTGTAAAGAGATCCAATCCTTTGCCATCCTTTAAATGCCATGGTTATGTGTGCAATCCATGGTTCACAAGTATGAAGGGTTAATAGCCTAAGAAGAGACCAAGGGTCTATCTGGTTGAGCATCCTTCTTCCCCCAGGGGCCAATCAGATGCCTTTTGGGAGCTCACAAGCAAGGCTTGGGCACAATAACCCTTCCCCTGCTGTTTTGATGGCATGCTGCCATGTTAAGTGGTTTTGTGAATATGCCCTAAAATATAGAGTGGTAATTTTAATCTGTGAGAACAGAAATGTGAGGAGGCATGTATTATTAGTTAATGAACCTGGGGTTTAAAGAGGTAGGTTTTGAGAATGTTCCCCACTACCACCACCTTGGCATGATCTGACTACTTAGGTCTTGTGTTATTAACCTGCTGGGTAATTTTAGGAAGTCATTTCCTCTTTTCCCTAATTCAGTTCTTGTGACTACAAAGGGACAAAATGCTAAGTGTGACTGAAATTAAGCCGCCCACACATGCACAAATATATTTTCCCTCTAATTGCTTATTCTCTGTGTGACCTGACCCTGTTGCTTTAGCAAGGAGGCAAACCCCCTTGCCATTTTCTAAAGACACTCCAGCCTATAAAAAAACCCTTTCTCATAAATCACCTATAGGCTAAAGAACAGCTGATAAACAAAGCAGTAATTTCTGAAAAATGAGTCTGCTCTGCCCATTGCAGATCTAGCCAGGAGTGTTCTCCTTGTTTTCAGTGTGGGTGCTATTCTTGGCGGATCCCTGTTGTGGAGAACTGCAGAGGAAATTAATAATGAATCAATCTTACTTGTGAGAGAGACTGAGAAGCCAAAAACTCTATGACCATTACCTCATTCACATCACAGGCCTTACCTGCACACAGTGATAGCATTAATTGATTTGTACAGGGTGAGGGTTTGCTCTGTGGGGCATAAATCACCCAACTGCAGTTCAAGGTGAGGGAGACAAAGTCTGTTCCAAGCCTTTAGCCTATTGCAGGGATATTGGTCCCCCAAGTCTATCAGCCTCAGCCAGCGTGTTCAGGGCTGATGGGTGTTGTAGTCCAACAGCATTTGAAAGGCCACAGGTTCCCCATCCCAGGCCTCTTGGCTTAGTGTGCTCAAGAGATCTAGGAATCTATCAGAGAATCTGGTGGAACCAGCGGGCTCTTTGAACACTCAGTTGAAGGGGGTGTCTGATTCTAATAGTTCAATCCTATATGTGTCTACTCAGAAGTAAGCCTCATTGAATTTAATGGTGCTTGCTCCTAGGTAAGTGCACAGAAGAGTGTAGCCTATATTTCCATATATCCTAAGGGTCAGAGAAAGACTAAAAACCTGCCCAATTTAGGTGTAGTGGTTAAGAGCAGTGGACTCGTAATCTGGTGAACCAGGTTTGATTCCCCGCACTTTCACATGCAGCTGCTGGGTGACCTTGGGCTAGTCACACTTCTCTGAAGTCTCTCAGCCCCACTCACCTCACAGAGTGTTTGTTGTGGGGGAGGAAGGGAAAGGAGATTTTTAGCCGCTTTGAGACTCCTTAGGGTAGTGATAAAGCGGGATATCAAATCCAAACTCTTCTTCCTTGATATTTTGCAAGACCGCACCATACAGGATGGGCAAGGGTCACTTTGGCCTGCTGTACATCTTTAAATCCCCCAAGGAGCTTCCTGCATTTCCATAATTATGTCGCCATCCTTCCTGTGCAGTCACATTCACAAACACAAGTCTCCCCATCCCTTCTGTGACATCAAACATTCATGATTCCCTACATTAAGCCTTTCTCTCTCTCTCTCTCTGGCTCCCTGCGCTCAGCTGATGTGCACGCAAGAAGACACACTCTGATAGAATGTGGTGAGCAGTGAGGCTGTGAGGAATAATTTAGATTTCGCTGGGGGAGCATAATGCTTTCTTAATTGCCGTCAAGTGCCACATTGCAGGCATGCATTATTGATAATGATTACCCCTATAAAGCACTGACTTTGGGGGGTATGTAGCTTTGGTATTTGATGTCTCACAGTGTCCTTAGTCTACTGAGTTTCTGGGTCCCATTTCTGTCCCCTGACCCCCCTCCAATCATCCATGTTTCCCTCCCCCATCTTCTCATTATTTCTTGTTTGGCTTTCCTCCCTAATTGCACCATTTTATGTTCCTTGCTCATCTCTCCATTACAGCCCTTTTTCTTCCCTTTGCATCTCTACAGTGCCATTTCTCCCGCATTCTTTTCTCTTGATTTCTTCCTGTTAGAATCCTCTTTTCAAGCCATTTTCCCCCATCTGCAAACCTCCTCATGTTCTTTACAGTCCATGCCTAGTACATGTTGCACAATAAACATTTTTGGCTTTGTCACACGTGTCACTTTTTTTCATAAAAAAGGTTGCCAACTTTTTTTTCTCAATATGAAAACATATCCTAGCATGCAAATCCCTGTTTGGGAAGGACCACTAGCAGTAGGGCAGAATCTGCCACCACACCTGAGGACGGCAGACTAGCTTAAGGAGTGCGCGGCAGGCCATAAGTCACACACAGTTCTGCTGTACAAACCCCACCGCCACTGCCCACCTCCTAGTATCTGCCATCTGAAGGGCTGACTCTGCCAAATGGTGGAGCTGGCCGTGATTCTGGACCTTTAAGAGCTGCATATGTGTAGCTTTTCCTAACGTGTAATGCAGAATTGCAATAAGTTGCCATCTGCGAAATTTCCCCTCCTATGCAACTATCAAAGCACATTGGAGCCCTGTTGTGCATCTGGCAACCCTTTGTGTCTTACATCTGGCCTCATTGACTGGCTTTATAGTCTAATATAGGTCAAGCCTCGTGCTGCAAGCCTAACCACCTTTCCTTGGAAATAAATTCAGTTGCAATAAGTTGTGTTTACTTCTGAACAAAGGATCAAAGTGACAAGCCTCTTTTGGATGCTCAAATTGCTCTCTTTCTTTGTATTGCTGAAACCCGTCTAAAAAAGAAACGTGACTGGAAAGAGTTCCGTGCTGACACACTGAAAAGATCTGACCTACTAGACAAATGATCAGAGCTTCCCTTTCAAACTACAAGCGTGGCTTGGTGAAGGTGATGGGATGATGGCTGAAGAGGAAGGGAGAGATGAAAATGGAGGCCAGGGAGAAAGGAATCATGCAGCTACTTGCCTTCCTAGGCTTCAGCATTGGGTGAAACTATGTTTCCTGTTACCAGAAGGAACAGTCTGGTATTTATGAGTCCATCCAGTCAAATCAGGGTATAACATTTAGGTCTATTCCTTACAGAGAGGGCTTGAGCTACTAATATTACTGAAAAGCATCTCCCCTTGAAGGACACCAAATACAATTTCGGTATATATATATATACGAAAGCATATATATATATATATATATATATATATATGTAGGTTTTGGTGTCTTCGGGTGTCTTCCCGTGTAAGAGTTGGGGTGTCTAGGCGACGTTTCGACGAGGTCTCACTCGTCATCTTCAGGCTGGTGCTTTCGGCTTCTTGTTACTAGAACAGAGCAGGATCTCAGTGTTTGAGTTCCTATAAATACTGTTGAGGGGGTGTGGTGTATAGCCTCCAACGTTCTGGGCAGAGAGGAAGTTCCTAGGTTAATGTGCCTTTTCTTCTTTTGTTCATTAATTACTTGAGGGATATCTTGAGTGATTACTTGAGTGATATTCTGAGTACCACTTAGGAGGGTCATTAGGTGTGGATTAGTTGCTAAAGCTTTCGTGTCTTGACCTCTTGACCTTGTGAAGAGTTTTTCTAAGATGGCTGTACTGCACTTAGTTGTGCTCTGGCTTGGCTTCGTGTATAGGGGCGAGCTGTGGTTTTGTGCCCTGTGCCAGCCAGATCTGTGTAGGGATTGCAGGGGGGTGCAGCATCCGGAGGTGCCACTATGGTTTGGCTACTGGATGGTGTCTGTAATTTATCTGTGGAGAGGGTCTGGGTTTGGGTCTGGTGTGGTTGATTGGAGATGGCGTTCTGTGTGCCTCTGGTTCTGGTGTCGGTTTTTGTGGGGAGGGCTAATTTCCAGATGTCTGGCAGGCGGGACGTGTCGTCACGCTTGTTCATGTTGTGAGGGTGTTTCTCTATAAAATTTTTATTAGGGTTTTCAAAACAATTTTTTAGACAAACACAAGAACATACAGACACAACACACACATAACAGGTATAATTTTAAAACCTTAATTTCTTAACCACTTTCCCAGACTTCCCCCACCTCCCCTTCTTGCATCCCTATTCCAATAATTAACTCAGCAAGTTCTTATCCCCAAATTATCCCTTATTAACATTTTGCTTAAATCGTCTTAATTAACCGAATTTAAACTTCTATACCTCTTTTTAATACATAACATTTACCCCTTTTTCTAAGGTCGACCCAAGTTCCCTTTCACGAGTTTCCCAATTTTTATAATTATTACCAAACAACTTATCCACTAAAAACATATAATTATGCCCCTTTGGATTCCAAAATTTCCCCCCCCCCTTCCCCGGTTTTGATCCCCAAAGATTGTCTTTCAGTCTATCAATTCTCAGCCTGGGTCTATCACGTCCGAGGCCCTTAAGTCTCTTTCAGTCCCTCTCAGCCGGTTTTGTTGACAATCCTTCATGTTGAACATCAAGTCTCGGAGCAGCTTTGACCCACTAGGGTCTATATTTTTTCCAACCAGGCCTCCATATTCAAAGAAAAAGTCCAGATCCTGTTTCTTAGTCTTTTCAGATACCAATGTCCCAAATGTCCCAAATACTTCAATTTTCACCTTTATCGAATTTGTAATCCAAGGGTCTTCCGGACTCCCCATAGGGGAGAGTCCCCAAACTTCATTCTCCATTTCATACCAAGTTTTCATCATCCAAGCCTTATTTTCCTTATATTCCATCCTGACAGGCCTCTGGTTGTCCTTTTCCACCTGCCACATTTCAGCTCCTCCATTCGACTCCTCTAAAACAACACAAATTTCTTCTTCTCCAGCTGCAGATTCTTCTTGAATCAGATCCTCAACAGTTTCAACAGAATTGTTTATTTTAGAGTTCAAGGTTGTAAGATTTGTAGCCATAACATCACTCAACTCTTGCAATATTCCCAGGAAGTGAAACACTCTATCCAACTCTGCCTGTACTTTTCCATCTACAGCCATTGTAGTATCTCAGAACCCCCTCTAGAGGGATTCTGGTTACAATATTCTTTCTCCAACAATCAGGTTATTTTGTTCTTATTTCTTCTTAATTTTCCAAAGCTTATAGTCCAATGTAACAAAAATAACCGGTAAAAATAGCACAAAGCCAAGTTTCCTGACTTTGACAGCTCATTTGACAGCTGTCAAACTCTATTTAAAACCTCCACAGGCTCTCTCTCGGGTCGCTCCCGGATCCGGGGGGTTAAACTTCAGCTCTCCCAGTCAATTCTAATCCTCCAGCACCAAACTTGTATAGTCAAATCGTGAAATTAAAAGTTTTTATCTCAACGAGAGAAAGACAGTCTCTCGACCTTAGTTATCCAAATTCTTGCTTTAAGATGCCTGCAAGGGGGGGGGAGGCGGACTTCCTTTTAGCACCTCCCCCAGTCGTGCCGAATTCAGTTAAAAGAAATTTTTAATTCCAATTTCCGTATTACTCACGGGTTGTTACTTTGTAGTCCAAATGGTCAAGGAAAGAAGTCAGCGCTCTCTAGCCATGGCTTGCGGCTTCACTCCGTGGAAGAAGCGGTCTACTCACAGCACCACGCCGCTCTACGTCCCCCGCTCCGAAGCCTTTAAAAAGGCTTCTTCGCGGGTCGGAGGGGGTGCAAATGGTGCCCGCCAAGTCACCAAGTCCACAGGCTTCAGCGCCTGTGGTTTCTGAGGGTCCCCGCGTCGTCGCCGCGGCAGGACCCCTCTTCCACAGAGCCGATTCCCTCCGGAGCTCGGAGGGAATCCGCCATTAGCTGATCGCGCCAACCCGGAAGTCCTACAATTTCGGTATATTAGCACAATGTTAAGCACTTGCGGGTGGCACTGTGGGATGCGGGTGGCGCTGTGGGTTAAACCACAGAGCCTAGGACTTGCCGATCAGAAGGTTGGCGGTTCGAATCCCCATGATGGGGTGAGCTCCCGTTGCTCAGTCCCTGCTCCTGCCAACCTAGCAGTTTGAAAGCACGTCAAGTGCAAGTAGATAAATAGATACCGCTCCGACGGGAAGGTAAACGGTGTTTCTGTGCGCTTCTCTGGTTCGCCAGAAGTGGCTTAGTCATGCTGGCCACATGACCCGGAGACTGCACGCCGGGTCCCTCGGCCAATAAAGCGAGATGAGCACAGCAACCCCAGAGTTGGCCATGACTGGACCTAATGGTCAGGGGTCCCTTTACCTTTACCTAAGCACTTGCTTAAAGCCTTGCTCAGAGTGCCCCCACCAAATGAGGTGAGGCAGGGTAAGTCCCAGGGGCAGGGGTTTTTTGATAGTGGCACCCCACTTAGGGAACCATCTTCCCAGAGAGGTTTACTTGTTGCCAGGGTTGTGGTCTTTTTGGCCTTCTTGTTCACCCAGGCTTTTTCAATATCCTGGTTGACTATTGAAAAAGCCTGGGTGAACAAGAAGGCCAACAAGACCACAACCTTGA
Organism: Podarcis bocagei; assembly: GCF_964188305.1. Lineage (NCBI taxonomy): Eukaryota > Metazoa > Chordata > Lepidosauria > Squamata > Lacertidae > Podarcis > Podarcis bocagei. The sequence goes on along the minus strand of NC_138129.1, from coordinate 44,836,595 downwards.
CTAACACAAGTGAATAGCAGAGAACCTGCACAAGCGACACTGACACAAAATCCCACATATATTAAGTAAAATAGAAACATCGCCACCCGACCCCACCCCCACTCACCTTTCCCCCCTCCACCTCTTTCCCCCTTTTCTTCTTAATGTCTCAACAAATGAAACTGATCTGTACAAAATGTTACTTGAAAAAATAGAGAGAGACATTGCACATACTTTTGTAAACCAAGAAAATCTTTAATAAAAATACATTTTAAAAAATAGCCTGGATGGCTTAATTTTGAAATCCAAGTTCTAATTGTGTTTTTAATTTTAACAGTTTCTATTGCTCCGTAATTGTTGCATTTGTTTTGTGAGTCTTTCAGAGAGCCTATGGTGCAGCTATAACAGTTTAGTACATTAACGAAGCCTAACAATACTATGTGTATTGTTTTTGGAAGGGCATAGCTGAGGGAGTCAGGGTCTGGGTCTTGCAGATTTCACAAATAGTCCTTCATGTCTTTCGCCCTATAATTTGAGCACTGGTGCACCTGCCACAAAAGGCTGGATTTGGCTTCCAGCATAATATAACCATACTGTGGACCACTTCATGTGTGAAATGAAAGTACATGTGTCAGTGAACTGGGATTGACTACAGCTACCTGTTGAGTACACACTAAGGCTGTAATCGTATGCATGTTGACTTGGTTGTGAGTCCCATTGAATTCAGTGGGACCAGATTACAAATAAGCATGCACAGGATTGTGCTGCAAACCTGAAACCTAAATGTGTGTGTCAGGGAACTGCCATCAGCTCAGAGGCGAGAGGTGGAAGGGCAGTTGTGTTATAGGGAACCTCCGAAAATCTGGCGAGGAGGAAAGCCCCACCTCCAGTGGATCAGAGGTGGTGGAACCAGGGGGTGCTAGGGAGAGCCTCAACACCGAGCCTAAGCAAATCAGAGGGGAGGGAAGTACCCCTTTGCCAGTGCCCAGTCTGCGCAGTAGGTTTCGGCGCAGGGAGGGGAGGAGAAGGTTGGGGGTCAAGCGACTGTTATGCTGGGGGAGGTATAAGGACCGACCACTCCCAGATTCTGCTAGCGACTGAGCCAGACATGAACTTACAACACTCTTCACTGTAAATAGTTTGCACTAAGAATAATGCTTGGAAAAGACAGGGCGAAGTCTTGCCTGTTTGCTCTCGAGCAACCACACCACCACCTGACAGTGTGAAACAAATGTAGCTCAGCAGACACACCAACACATCAAAAACCAGGGGTGGGGAACCTGTGGCCCTCCAGATATTGCTGAACTTTAATTACAACTCTCGTGATCAACTGAAGCCAATGCAATGCATGGTTGTGGGTGCTTACAGAAGCATTTCAAAAAGTCTGCAGAGACTAGGCTTTGTTAAAGTTGCCATGGACCGAAGTGATCATGAGAGGAGACCCTGAATCTTAGGAGCAAACGAGGAAATGATATTAGTCCTTCAAACTTAGCATGGCTGACATTTCACAGCTTTGACCCTGAAGCATTTTCTTAGTAGTATGTACCTCTAGAGACCCAGCTGTGACGCTGATTCCCTCTGTGCTGTATACTAAGCACACAGAAAAAGAAAACTATTCCCTGCTTCAAAGAGATAACAGTTTGAATGTAGGACAAGAACAACACATGATAGATGGCAGAGCCCCGGGAAACAATGGGATGATACTGGACTGTATGATAAGTAGTGGTTTTCAATCCCTTTAAGTCTTATGCATTTTTCAGATGCTAGTTCAGCTCTGTCAATTCCCATTGGTTGGGAAGCAGGAATAATAGCAAGCTACTGGGTCGTGATTTAATTATACCATTTGGTGGTCTAAAGGCAGCCTGGAAGTTGAAGCTTGGGTAATCTCAGCACTTGGAGGAACAGCAGAATTCTTAAGTCTGGGCTTCATGCGGAGAGAGGCAGAGAAAATGATCATCTGCACTTCTTAATGATGCCTTTGGGTGGTGTAATGCTAGGCCCGCACCATATAATGAATGCCATCGCCAAGAGGAACCTCTTCTTTGCTGCCAGGCGCATTTCTGCAAGGGCAATGGGGAAGATGGGTAACACAGAGCAAATGCATTGTTGTTGTACTTTGCTTTAATTACTATTGTATATTTCCAAGTGTCTCAAGAGTCTCTGGGTTTGTTTCTGTGCTTTTTTTAAAACCAGCAGCTGAATAAACTGAAGAATGGTAGCCATCCTATTGGAGACCCTGGTAGGATGAATGCCAAATTAGTTTGGATGAGGTGGTGGTACATCAGTGATCAGATCACCCAGCTTGTACCCAACACATTCCTGCGAGTATGCTCCAATCTGAGAAACTGGCACTGTTACAGGTTCCATAGAATACTCGCTTTGCATTTGTAAGGAACTGGTATTTTAGAAGGGCAACACCCACACTGTGGAACTCCCTGACATCAGACTGGCACCTGTGCGGTGCTTGTTTTGTCGCCTCTTAAAAACATATTTGTTTAGGCAAGCCTATCCAGATATGTGGAATATTGGCATGTGTTTTAATCTGATTTTTGGCTTATTGTTGATTTTACTTTTTTTAATGCTTTACATTGTTCTTTTAAACATTTTTTTTTACTGATAATTTCATTGTTTTATCGTTGTTTTGTAAACTGCTTTGAGGGTTTTTTTAAAAAATAAAAACCATCAAGCAATATATAGAATCATAGAACTGCAGAGTTGGATGGGGCCCTGAGGATCATCTAGTCCAACCCCATTGCATTGCAGGAATATGCAGGTGTCCCATATGAGGGATCAAACCCACAACCTTGGCATTATATAGCTATTATGAAATAAATAAATATTTGGGGAACTGCTTTTTTGGGGGGGAGCATTCCTTCTCATGTTAACCTCCACCTGCAGTGCAGGTACAGCTTTACCACTTCCGTGACAACTAGGCCTTAGGTCAGTGTTTCACAAACTTGGGTCTCCAGCTGTTTTTTGGACTACAACTCCCATCATCCCTAGCTAGCAGGACCAGTGGTCAGGGATTATGGGAACTGTAGTCCAAAAACAACTAGCGACCCAACTTTGGGAAACGCTGCCTTAGATTAAGGCTGAAACAGTGGATTACATGGGCACTCCATGTACCTAGGGCTTGTCCACAGTCCTGCTTTTCCCATGCCTAGAAAGCATGGGTCTACATGGTTTTCTGCTTGCCCTGTGCTTTCTAGGTCCAAGCAGTTATGCCTTTGCCCAGCTGCTTTCTCCCAGAAAACCCACTCTTTGTCACTACACCAGAACAAACAGCAATCCAAGGGAAACCCAATTGCCTTTTGTTCCAATTCAGCACTAAACCATGGGTGTTCCCAGGGGAAAGCGGAGGGGGGAAATGGAGGTGTGGATAAGCTCTGAAACCAGACAGCGCCTTCTTCCATTTCAGCCATCTGCTCTGACACAGTTTCCTTGTGTGACCTTGAGCAAATAATTACACTTCTCGGAGTTTCATCTGTGTACTGGGGATGGTAAAAGCTATCTGTGATGAGAATAAAATGTACTGATGGCTTCCTGATGGTGGCCATCTAAGCATATTAAGCTGGAGACAGATAATAATTCTGAAGGGAGACAAAAATAGCGGAGAAAATGCTTTGCTTCACTTGATATATGCACATGTTTCTTTGTCTCATGTAGACTCTAGCAAAACACACTTTGCAAGTTTCTAAAACAGTGCAAAACCTGCTTATCAGAGTTGAAAGTAAATAAGCATTAACATCAAGAGCAGAAATCCCTCCTTTCAACTCACTGTCTGCAACTTTAAGTAAAGGGTGACATTAAATTCTCATGAATACGCAGGAAGGTGCACTTAACTTCCTTCCATTACTGATCCTAACTAAATGTGAGGATGTTCTGGGAACTTCTTAGTGCAGGTTTGTTGGAGATAAGAAAGGCTAAACCATGGGTAGGCAAACTAAGGCCCGGGGGCTGGATCCGGCCCCATCGCCTTCTAAATCTGGCCCACGGACGGTCCGGGAATCAGCGTTTTTTACATGAGTAGAATTTCCCCCTTCAAAATATAGTCCGGCCCCCACAAGGTCTGATGGACAGTGGACTGGCCCCCTGCTGAAAAAGTTTGCTGACCCCTGGGCTAAACTATGCAACCCTCACAAGTCGCAGTCAGGGATGTAAGGAGGCAGCGATTTCCAGCCCATCCTATGGATGTTGCCATCACCACTTTTTCTGATCTGCTGCAATTTGGCTTCTGATAAAACCTACATGGTTTGTCTCACTATTTACTTTGGCTGAACAGAGGTGTAACATGGGGGCCACAGGGGTGGTTGCCCCGGGGGCCAAATTGTTAGGAGCGCAAAATTTAATGCCATGCTATGACATTCCTGCATTTCAGGATGATGAACTAGATGACACTTGAGGTCCCTTCCAACTCTTCAGTTTTATGATTGTATGATTGTTCTATCTGCGCAAGCATTTCAACTTGCCAGACAGAATGTTTCTCCTTCTCCTCCCACCCATGCACTGTTCTGAGGGTTCCCTTGACATTCTCCACGCAAAGTCAATTTCAGGGATAACTTTGGGGACGGGGAGGAGCCCTGTTGTGCAAGCGGAAGTCATTGTGCAGGAACGCAGCTGACAGGGCTCATTGGGAGAATCCTGCCCAGAGTTTAAAAAGAGAGGATGGTGCTAGATCGTGTAGAAAAACCCCACCTTTCTTACTTCATAAATTGCCACAGAGAAAGAGCAAGCAAGGTGCAGTGCACCAATGTCTGGTACCTCAGGTGATGTTGCTACATTAGGTGATGCAAGGCAGGTTTAAGATGCTGCGAGAGGGGAGGGGAATACTTTATGGGTGGACATGGATAAAATTTGAGTTTTTAACTTTACTTGCCAAGGTTTATTTATTGATTTTATTTCATAAAACTCATGCACCCCTTGATTGTGAACATCAAACAAACCTCAGCGTGGTTTACAAAAAGATAAAGCAAGCAAATAAATAAATAGCGCAACAGTACTTTAAAACATACAAAAGTTAAAATGCTAAAACAGATTAAAATTACTTAGACTTCCTAAACATCTGAGTAGGGTGGTATAAATAAGAATTTTTTTAGTAGGCACCGAAAAGAATATAGGGAAGGCACCTGCTTGGAAGTTCTAAAGTTCAGAGCCAATGTTACATTCTGTTCCAATGTTTCTCATTAGGACGTTTACAAATGTATCCCATTTACAACTGTAGGCAATGGGGTTTAAGCAGCCTAGCTATCCTGGCAGCGAACTTCTGAAGAACTGAATTGTTTCTATATAACAAAAAAATTATCTAAACTCCATCATTTCCTTTTTATATTACCAGCTTCCCCATAGTAATGCATCAGTAATTGAAAATTAACAATGCTCTTAAAGTAATTGATTGCTGTGACATCTAGCACATTTATTATCTTACAACGGAATGGTAGAATAGAAGACAGTTTTTCATCAGGCTGAGAAGTGAGGCCACTTGCCTTTCTCAAAAATTCTCGGCTGAGGTACATATGGCACCAGCTAAGCCTAGTGACCCAAGGAAGCCAGTAGGTCGTCACATATGACATGTTTAGCACAGCAAAAAGGCAGAATAATCATCTACCAACATCAGAATTTGAAATCAGGCCCCCTGGTTCCTAAAATTGCATTATTTTATACTTACCACTAGCAGGATGTAAGCAGCTCCAGTTTGATCCAGGGGTTGTTGTCACTCAGTTTGGAGTTAGCTTCATGCTCATAAGGAAGCTGTGCCTGTAGGAAGAACTGTGATGGGAGAGACTTCATCAGGCAAGGCTCTCTTCCACCTGCCTTGCTCCAACCTCTAGTCTCTGCTTCTCAATTTCTATTGTATTATTTTATGTACTGTGGCTTGCCATTGTTTTATTGATTATAGTTTAGAAATTATTTATCGTAACTGTTGAGGGTGAATTTCTGTTTAACTTTTATATGCTGATAGTATTATTTTATACTATTCTAATGATTGTTGAATGTTACTTTTTTGATGTAGGTTGCTTATTTTAAAGTTATGTTTTATAATCGCATTTTTGTATTGCATTAGATTGTTATAAGATGTACATTTTTTGTTTCTTCAGCTTGTAAAGCACCTTGAGTATCGTAAGATAGAAAGACAATGATGATGATTTTTTAAACTCTAGATATCTAGATCTCTTCAAGCATTTGAAGAATTTTGATGCAAAGGTTTTCTGGGGTTGACCAAATGCAAAGAAGGATCTATTTTATGGTTATTTCATTTATGGGCCATCTTTCCTCCAAGGAGCTTGAGACTGCTCAACACACTTCTTCCACCTCCCACCCTTTTATTTTATCACAGCAACCCTACAAGGTAGGTTGGGCTGAGAATTGGTGACTGGTCCAGAGTCCCCCACTAACTTTCATAACCAAATGAGGAATTTGAACCCAGATCTCACCAGTCCTGTTCTGTGCAGTGCACAGAATGCCACACTGGCTCTCATTTCCAAAGTACAGGATGTTGCTCCTTGTTCCCTGAAAGGTTCTGCAGAATAATTTCAGCAGGTGCAATTTACCATGCAAAGGTGAAAAGAAGCTGAAGATGCTCTGCACCATTTTCTGGTTGCTTGGCAGGGCCTCTCTGTCTTTATTATCCAGCAGCTTGAAACAACATTTTATCAGCACCTTTGCACTCATAGGATGTAAGGGCTGCATGCGGATATGTTTGCTCTGTTACTCTACTAAGGTGTTTGCTCATAGAGTAGCTTCTCTCCTCCCCACCTGCAGCCCAATCTGTAATCTGATGCTCTGACGCTGCCACGTGCCAGGGATCAGGGTAGTCAGGCCCTGTGTACTTAGCACACATGCTTAGATTCCTAATGCATTCTTGGCTGATCAAAAGAAACAAGTAAATATCCAGCTGCCATCCAGTACTTTCCAAGAGGCCAACAGGGCAAACAGAAAGCTATGGAGAAATCCCATAGTGATTAGCTAGCTGGGGAGAGAGGCTCTAAATCTTACTGTCTCCATCAAAATCCGGCTGTTAGGAAGTTACCAAGAACCAAAACATGATAAGCAAACAAAGTCACTTAAGAATTGCATGTATGTAGGTAAGAGAGAATTTTCTCCAGATCCAACTTTTCCTATCACAGTGCTTCATTGAGGGGAAAAACCACATGTGCTGGTGGATTCTTCCCCAAGTTTTTAGAAATCTCGGGTCCTGTGCTTTTAAAATAGACTTGATCTGCCAATGTTAGCAAGTTGTAATGCTTATCTGTGTGCTGTGAAAAAATTCATCTGCTGACTTCTGCCCAGCAAATTGCTGTTAAAAACCTAAGCAGGCCACAACAGGTTTTTCTTCTTCCAACCAGGCAGCTGAGGGTCCTGTTCACAGTGTTTGCTGGGATGGGTCCTGTTATGTACTGAGTTGAATAGGATCCAAACTGCAGCAGTCTGATTGGTCCTAGAACAATAGGATCCAAATTGCAGCAGTCTGATTGGTCCTAGAACAATAGGATTCAGAATGCAGCAGTCTGATTGGTCCAAGAACAATGCAGCAGTATGATTGGTTGGCAGGAACCACCCAATCATGCTCCAGATATAAGTGAATCCACAACCTGATTGGCTTACAGTAGAATTCCAGAATTAACCAATCATGTGCAGCCCATTGTGTAAATAATGTATATAAAGCAGATACTTTGAGGGGACATTCATTCATTCCTCCTCACCACTATGAGCTGAATAAAGAGCATGAAATCACTGCGACTCTGAGTATATTTCACTGGCGACGAATGTGGGATCCCGCTGAGCTGACTGCTACACACAGCACCGCAGCACTGCCACCTGCCGCACCGCTGCCTCGCACCGTGTATCCAGGCTTCAGCTCCGGGACACAAGGAACTCAGAATGGCAACCGACAGCAACTTCTCGCCATTCAACCCAGCATCTGGAGACTGGGAAGCGTATGCCTCCCGTTTCACCTTCCTTCTAGAAGCCAAAGGGGTCACCGATGAAGAAGACGCCAAGAAGAGGGCGATATTCTTCAGCATCTGCGGAGAGGAGACATTTGAAATCGCCCGGGCTCTCCTTGCACCTGAAGACGTCGCTACTGTTCCATACAAAACAATAATGGAACAGCTGAAGGGGCACTTTTCGCCGCAGCCCTCAGTGGTGGCTCGTCGAAATGCCTTCTACGCAAAGCGGCAAGCCCCTGGGGAAACCATAACTGGGTTTGTGACCTCTCTCCACCAAGCTGCCCGGTTCTGCAACTTCTCAGAGCTGGAGAACATGCTTCGTGACCGTCTCGTCGGTGGCCTGAAGGATGAGAAGCTGCAACGACGCCTCTACGCCAAGAAGGACCTAACGTTCCAGGTCGCTCTGGAGGAGGCCCTGGCAACGGAAGCTGCCAAGAGGTCGACGCAAGAGGCACGGCTGAGCCTGCCACCCCAACCAAGGGTCCACCATGAAGACCTCACCGACGACTCAGGATCTGACAGGGAGGAGGTGCACCGAGTACAGCAGCGCACTCAAGCAGCCAACATACCACAGCTGCCTCGACGAGAAGGAGGGAACTGCGCAAGCTGCGGGGAAAGTCACGAGAGGAGGACCTGCCGTTTCCGCAACGCAGAGTGCAGGCAGTGCAGAAAATTGGGACACATCGCCCGGGTGTGTCGAGCTCGGACCACCCGACGCCAGGCATCAGATGACCAATCCAAGAGCCCCAGGTCCCGGGGCCCAACGCACCAAGGCAACTCTACAGAGCTCACGGACTTCCAGGTATACCAGTTGCCCCACCCCAACGTAGAGAAAATTTATGTAGAGGTACAGATAGAGGGGGCCCCATGCCGCATGGAGCTTGACACGGGCTCAACCCTATCCATAATCTCAGCAAGGACCTTAAGGAAACTGTGTCCTACTGGGGGTCCCAAACTCAGGCCGGCCCCATTCACCCTCCGGGACTTCCAGAAACGTAAGGTCCCCACAATGGGGGTGGGGACCTTCAGGGTGCAATACCGAGGGCGGACGCGGCAACTGGACTTGCTCGTGGTCAAGGGCCCCTACATTAGCTTACTGGGATTGGCATGGTTTGGACCACTGGGGCTAGCCATCACCGGGGTGAACCACACTACCTTACAAGTGGACGTGGACGCCATATGCAAGGAATTTCCAGGGGTTTTCGATGGGAAATTGGGACAGTATACGGGCCCCCCCATTGCTCTACAGCTTGACCCCACAGTACGACCGGTCAGGCTCAAGGCCCGCCGGGTCCCGTTCACCCTGAAACCCCATATAGACGAGGAATTGGACCGGCTCGTGGAGCAAGGAGTGCTGGAGCCGGTGCCTAATGCCCCCTGGGAAACCCCAATCGTCACACCCGTCAAGCCTAATGGTTCGGTCCGCATCTGCGCAGACTACAAATGTACCATAAACAAGGCCCTCACGGCCCATGCATACCCAGTGCCAGTGGTCAGCCATGTCCTTGCCACCCTGGCTGGGTCGAAAATTTTTGGCAAGCTGGACTTGGCCCAAGCATATCAACAGCTGCCAGTAGATGAGGCCACAGCAGAGGCACAGACGATTGTGACACACAGAGGAGCGTTCAGGGTAAAGCGGCTGCAATTCGGTGTCAGTGTGGCACCAGGCATATTCCAGAATCTAATGGACTCGCTCCTTAAAGGGATTCCTGGCATCACCCCCTTCTTTGATGATGTGTTGATTGCCGGGCCCACACCAGAGGAGTTTGAGGACCGCCTCCGCACCGTTCTGCACCGTTTCCAGACGGCGGGTCTCAAGGTGAAGCGGGAAAAATGTCTACTAGGAGTGCCTCAGGTGGACTTTCTGGGATTTATGGTGGACGCAGAAGGGGTCCACCCGACTGGAGACAAGGTACGGGCCATTTGTGATGCCCCAGCACCCAAGAGCAAGACTGAACTTCAGGCCTTCTTGGGACTATTGAACTTTTACCATTCCTTCCTTCCCCACAAGGCGGCGGTAGCAGAGCCCCTACACAGACTCCTGGACAAGCGGGCCCCTTGGGTGTGGGGCCAGCGCCAGGAGGCCTCATTCCAGGCAGTCAAGGACTTGCTTGTCTCAAACTCGGTCTTGGCACACTTCGACGAGAGGCTGCCGGTGGTGCTAGCATGCGACGCCTCACCCTATGGCATTGGCGCTGTCCTGGGACACCAACTCCCGGATGGAAGAGAGGTACCAGTGGCATACTTTCCCCAGACACTCAGCGCAACTGAGCGGAACTACTCGCAAATAGACAAGGAGGGTCTGGCAATCGTGAAGGGAGTAAAAAAATTCCATGATTTCTTGTACGGGCGGCCCTTCACCGTGGTGACTGACCACAAGCCGTTGCTTGGCTTGTTTGCCCCCGAAAAGCAGACCCCCCAAGTGCTGTCTCCTCGCGTCTTCAGGTGGTCAATTTTCCTTGCCAGCTACCAGTATGCACTGATTCACCGCCCGGGGAAGGCAATGGGCCATGCAGACGCCCTCAGCAGGCTACCACTACCGGAAACAGGCCCCGACCCAGCACCTGCACAAGAGGTTATGAGCCTGGAGCTGCTTCCCGACCGCCCCATTCAGGCACAAGAAGTTGCACACCATTCCAAGAAAGATAGGGTCATCTCCCGGGTCCTGGACTGGGTGTGGAGGGGATGGCCCAGCAGCAGCCCCGGGCCAGAATTCACCGGCTACACAACCCGCAAACATGAACTGTCAGCCCACAAGGGGTGCCCGTTATGGGGAAGCAGGGTCGTTGTTCCCCAGCCCCTCCGCAAAAGGGTCCTCACAGCCCTACACGAGACACACCCAGGGGTAGTAAGAATGAAGGCCCTTGCCAGGAGTTATGTGTGGTGGCCAGGGATCAACGGAGAGATAGAGGCCTGGGTCAAACACTGCCAGGCCTGCCAAGAATCCCGCCCAGATCCCCCAAGGGCCCCAGTCCAGTCCTGGGAGTCCGCCCGAGCACCATGGTCACGCCTGCATGTGGACTTCGCTGGCCACTTTCAGGGGAAAACATTCTTCATAGTGGTGGACTCCTACACCAAATGGCTGGAAGTCGCACTGGTACCGTCCACTTCCACGTCCGCAGCCATCCGGGTACTACGCAGGCTGTTCGCAACCCACGGGCTCCCTGACACTCTTGTCTCAGACAACGGGACTGCATTTACGTCAGGAGAATTCCAAACCTTCACAGCGCAGAACACCATCCGCCACATCCGTTCGGCGCCATTCCACCCTGCCACCAATGGCCAAGCAGAACGCATGGTGCGGACCACCAAGGACACCCTTCGCCGCATGACGCAAGGGGATTGGGAGTACCGCCTTGCCACATTCCTCCTAGCACAGCACAGCACCCCCAGCTCAACGACTGGCCGGAGCCCCGCTGAACTACTAATGGGTCGGCGCCTTGCAATCAGATTGGACCGCCTTCACCCCGATAGAGCTCAGGATGAGGTAGTGGTGGGGGAAGGCAGGAACCCCCGGACCTTCGAGGCCCAGGACCCAGTGTACGCAAAGAATTTTGGGGCAGGCCCAGCATGGGTACCCGCCACAGTCACCAGGGTCACTGGCCCCGTGTCGTACAAGGTGCTAACGGATGGGGGGCAATGCTGGCGTCGCCACTGCGACCAGATACGGCGATGATTCCCGGGAGAAAACCAGGAGGAGGAAAGGTCAGTGGAGTCCCAAGGGAACAGAAGGGCAGTGAGGCCCATAGAGCAGGAGGGGCCAGCAGGAGAGGCAGAATCAGTAAATACAGAGAGGACCCGCGAGGCCGAAAGGACACCGGAACCAGAACCACGACTGAGCGAGCCGGTTGCGCCAGACCAAACAGGCCCATCACAGCCAGCATCCTTGGAACACGAGCCAGAACCTGAACCCCGGACCAGGGAACACCACAGGCCGCAACGTACACGTAGGCTGCCGGCATACCTCGAGGACTATGAATGCGACCTCCCGGGCAGGACTGGAACTTAGAGGGGAGGGGTGTTATGTACTGAGTTGAATAGGATCCAAACTGCAGCAGTCTGATTGGTCCTAGAACAATAGGATCCAAATTGCAGCAGTCTGATTGGTCCTAGAACAATAGGATTCAGAATGCAGCAGTCTGATTGGTCCAAGAACAATGCAGCAGTATGATTGGTTGGCAGGAACCACCCAATCATGCTCCAGATATAAGTGAATCCACAACCTGATTGGCTTACAGTAGAATTCCAGAATTAACCAATCATGTGCAGCCCATTGTGTAAATAATGTATATAAAGCAGATACTTTGAGGGAACATTCATTCATTCCTCCTCACCACTATGAGCTGAATAAAGAGCATGAAATCACTTTGCGACTCTGAGTATATTTCAGGTCCCCGGGACAATTTGCCACCTTTGATCTCAACCATTTTACCTCTAACAGCTTCATGGCAGGCAGAAATCCAGAAGGCGCAACCTGTTGCCATGGGATAGTGATGATGTTCTGGCAAAGGCATCATGTGTTGAATTTCCATCTTAAGTTTATCATAATGCCTCTGTGCTGGGTTGGGTTGGGGAAAGAACCCCTTATTGTTTGAATTCTTCTCCAGCAGAGTCTGCTGCACCTCCTTGCCTAAAGTCCCCTGTCCCACCCACTTTGGGAAACAAGACGACTTCCGGGTTAGCGTCTCCGGCAATGGCAGATTTCCTCTGACCGGGAGGAATCCGCTTCGTGGAAATCAGGGTCTAGACCGCCACGGCGAGGTGGAGACCCATTAAAAACCACAGGCCGGAGAAGCCTGTGGACGTGGGATTCGGCTGGCACCTTTTGCGCCTCCCCTACTCGCGGGGAAACCCAGTTTTGGGGATCCGGAGCGACGTGGGGTGAGCGGCGCAGTGCTTCAAATCGACTGCTTTTTTCACAAAGTGAAGCCGCATTGCTGTTGCCGGAGAGCGCTGACTTTTTCCTGTGGACAATTGGACTTTAAACAACTATCCATGAGTAGAATGGTAAATTGGATTACTAAACATCTTTAATTTGGCACCAAAGAGGGAAGGTTCCAAACAGGAAGTCCGCCTTCCGCTTTTGTAAATAGATTGAAGCAAAGGCATTGCAAGCTAAAGTCTGGAAAGTCTTTTGTAAAGGATTAAATCTCCATCGGCTAAAATCACTAAACCCCCCTTGGAAGCAGGAGAAGAGGGGGAAAGTTTAGATTGTTTAAGCCTGCAGGAGAGAGAGCGAAGAAAGATAAATTACCACCGTTTTGAACCTGGGAACGGGCTGCCAGGGAGCGACGTATTGAGAAAGTTCATTGACTGTGAATAAAATGTATGTTGACAGATAGTTAAACAAGAGAAACATATTGATTCCAATGTTTCCTTTTGCACTTGAAAGGAGCAAAATATCTGAAAATCAAAATTAACTTTGTTAACTTTGTTGCTGGACCCACTTTTAAAAAGACGGATACAAATAGAAACTGTTTCCCCTAGAGGGAGCTCTTGAAACTGTTGCAGGAGTGGATCTGGGGAAGTCTCCAGCTGTAGAGATTAAAGACCGTGAGAAATAGACATTGACCTTGGACAAGAATGTGGACAGAAGAAGCCTTAGTGATTGCTTTTTGCAAAACAAGTGCCTTATTGGAACAGCTTCATGAGAAGATGGATGCGATGACTACCAGCATTGACAATTTTGGACAAAAAAGGATTGATTTGGGACAAAAAGTGAATACTTATAAAGAAACTACTCAGGAACCGACCCAGGAATCTGCCTTGACATGGCAAGCTGTGGAGAAGACAAAGGAGGAGGTTGTTGTTGAATCTCAAGCAATACAAGTGGAGAGAGCCTCGGCCTTGTATGAGCATAAGCTGTTGCTTTTGAAGACCGAATCTGGAGAAAGCCAGATTTGGAGAGATGGAGTCCTGCTTGGATTGGAGAAGGAAAGTTGGAAAGATCCCCTTATGCAGGGATGTTCTGGCCTTTGGGATCTGGTTTTGGGCCAGGGGGAGATTGGAGTGGCGGGGGCCTTTAACTTTGGAGGGACTTTGAAAGGTGTTTTGAAATATGTTTTGGATTTCGGCCCTGTCTATGGAGAATGGGCTGACTTGTCGAGAAGGGATAAAGACATTTGTTAGGTTGGAGTCTACCCAAGATCTACTCCTCAGTGATAAAGGAAGGAAATTAAGAACAAGATCAGCAGAAGACAAAGTAAAGTGTAGGTATAAATATGAAGAAGATCTGCAGAAGGGACATGGAAAAGAGTTAAGAGCCTCGGACAGGAGATCACCAGGTTGATGGACTAGATGGAATGCATAGAAAAGACTGACAGAACCCGAAACCAGGGTGAAGAGACGGTGGATAAAGATTGGAAGAAAGTTTAAAAAATTATTTAGAGAAATATTGTAAAATTTATGAGTGATAGAAAAATGTTGGAATGAAACTATATGGCTTTAGTAGAAATGTTATAAGGAGTTATGTACAAATAAGTTTTAAGTTTTAGGGTTTTCTATGGTAAGATAAGGTTAAAATGAATTAAGATAATTAAATGACAGAAAATAGTGAAAAATGGAAAGGATTTGCTGAAATAATTAATAACTAGAATACAAAAAAGGGAGGTGTGAGGAGGTCGATGAAACAAGTTAATGAAAGATAAAGATATGGAAATATTGGATCTATCTTTAATTTTTTTGCTTTTGTTTTTGGTCTTGATGTATTGTGTGGTTTGTTCTCCTTTTTTTCTCCCCCCCCCTTTTATATGTATTGACTTGTATTGTTTAATCTCTTTTTTCTCTTTGTTCTTTTCACCTTTTTTGTAATTTTAAACTTTCAATAAATATCATTTTAAAAAAAACACTTTGGGAAACAAGACTTCAAATTCTGCCTCACTGCAGATGGTGGGGGAAGTGGACCACGGCTATGAGTGGAGCAACAGGGAAGGTATTCCGTGACTCTACTGCATGGGTAGGCAAACTAAGGCCCGGGGGCCGGATCCAGCCCAATCACCTTCTAAATCCAGCCCGCGGACGGTCAGGGAATCAGTGTGTTTTTACATGAGTAGAATGTGTCCTTTTTAAAAAAATGCACCTCTGGGTTATTTGTGGGGCCTGCCTGGTGTTTTTACATGAGTAGAATGTGTGCTTTTATTTAAAATGCATCTCTGGGTTATTTGTGGGACATAGGAATTCATTCAAATATTTTTTTTCAAAATATAGTCCAGCCTCCCACGAGGTCTGAGGGACAGTGGGCTGGCTCCTTGCTGAAAAAGTTTGCTGATCCCTGCTCTACTGCTTAGTGGGAGCTCCCCCCCCCCCCAGTTTGTGAAATGGGCTTGCCTTTCTAGCCTATAAACAGTACCCTGAAAGGGGATAGGAAGGCTTAAAACCTTTTTTTTAATTATTATTCTCTGCATAGTTACTTGAAAATAAGACCTACTGTGTCCCACAGGATGGCTGCCAGAAACTTAGGGCGCTTTTGGTACAATCTAGCCAGTGATAGGTCCACTGATTTTGATGATATAGTTAAGCATGTGCTTAAATTTCTCCCAATGAAACAAAGGGTTCATCCACACTTTCACTTGAAGTGTATTTTGATCATACTGTATTGGGTACAGATTTGTTCCCCCGTCTCCACCCAAGAACTTGTGGATATCCACTCTTCTGTTCTGTGCTGAGTCAGATCTTATCAGATGTGTGAAAAATCCAAAGAGATTTTGCCTAACCAAGCTTCTATTCAATGGGTCAGAGCAGATTTTCACAAGGCATGGTCATGAAAGAATGAAAAAAGCTCTCAGACCTGGGGGAATTAATTAGCACACAATACAATCAAAATATGGCGCAAGCAAAAGTGTGGATGAGTCTTTAAATGACATTAAAAGTGCTTAATAGCCAGATCATGCCATCTCTGTTTCTTATTTTATTTAAAAAGATTCAGCCAGCATCCTCAAAGAAAATACTCTGCGTCAATGCAAAAGTTGCCCTTTGAATCAAGTTAATACCTGAAAGACTCATCCCAGAAAAAGACTCCATTGTGTTGACTGCTATACAAGCGGACAGTCATTATTAGTAATAATAATAATAGCAGGTCCTGGCTCCAGGAAATTTCAGGGGGGAATATCAAAGTCACAAAGGGACTTTTCAAAAGAAATGGGCCTCATTGTTGGATACGGATAAATTTCTCCCTTCTAACATTAAAGAGGAGTGTGGATGACCAAGAAAGGAATGCAAACCTGTCCCTCCAAATGCCCTTATATTACTTGCAGGAGAGCCTTTGAGGCTTCTGGTGGTGCCGTACTTTGAAGATTAGAGACAAAGTCAGGGAGGAGGCTATTTAAACACCTGCTTTATTTATACACACAGCAGTTTTTTTAGCAGAGGTCTTTCCTAGCAAGACTGTGTTAAGCATCCTAAGGCAGAGATTCCCAAACTGTGGCCCACTGATCATCAGCAGTTGACGATCTTCATTCAGGAGGTCCGTGGCTTGTCTGTGAAGGAAAGTTACCATCTGAATTCTATAAAATTCTGCAATAAGGAATCAAAGAAGCAATAAAATGCAAATAAAAACCACATGGTATCTAGAACAGCACTTTGCAATTGCTACAACAGGCAGAAGAAGAAAAATTGAGTAGTCCACTAAGATCGTCAGCAGTTTTCAAGTGGTCTGGTGTGGGGACGGGTTTGGGATCTAGCAGAGGGTGCTCAGCATAGTCACACTGGATGCCTGCCTCAGAAGCATCATCTGTCAATCAAAGCTGCCTGTTAAGGAAAAAGCTGGCTCAAACTGTGCCTCTGATCACTCAACCTTACGCAATAGGATGCAAGGCCACCCACTCTTTGCTATCTTGTGATCCCTCGGAACGCAGACTTCACACACCCAAGGCCTGAATGGAAATGGACATCATATGATGCCATTCTCATTCTGTGTGACCTGAACTTAGTCATCAGGAGAATAAAGCACAAAGGAGAGTCTATGGAATGTGTGGGTCAGGGTGGCATATTCTGATTGCCAGCAGCATACATGCAATAAACTGCAAATCTCTGATAGACTGGGAAAGTTTGATCAGTGCAAACTTTGCAGATAGTTTACCAGCAAGTCAATACAGGCTGATGGATCAGCAAGGCAGTACTTATCATAACCCACCGTGACCATCTTTAACTTAAAGGCAAAGTACCTCTTTGCCATTAGATTCAACTTTCAGTGTTAGAGGCTGTAATGCTTTTGAATACCAGTTGCTTCTGAATACCACTTCCCACAGGAAGGGAGAGTGGTATTGCACTCAGCTCTTGTTTGGGGGCTTCCCATAGGCATTTGGTTGGCCACTTGAAGACAGGATGCTAGACTAGAAGGACCTTTGTCTCTTTATACAGGAGGGCTCGCCTTATGTTCTGAAGATATGCATTTAAAAACACACAAAGCAAAGGCAAATTTAAGGCAGGGCGACCAGTTCCACTGCACTGGGCACCAAACCTAAGGAGCACTGCAGGGCACTGCAACTGTGATGTAGTGAACTGAGTAGGATGGAAAGTGAGAAGTAGGGGGAGCCAAATTTCGGCCTCACACAGGACACCACTGGAATTTAAAAACCAAAGTCCACCCCTGTACAGAGGTCCAGTTCCAAGTTTTGGGGGCCATGTAGCAAATTAGGGGAGATGGTCCCTTATCTTTCTAGAAGTGTCGGGTAACTTTCTTGGAGTAACTTTCTTGTTTTCAATTTCTTTTTGCTTTTAACTAGTTTTTAACATATTTTGCTGTCATTGTTTGGTTTCATGTTTTTATATTGTTGTAAACCACTGTGATTTTTTTTTAATGCAACAATATATAAATATTTCAATCAATCAAAGTCTTGGACAGTGATGGACAGAAAATGAAATGGGTGGTGTGCAAAATGGATGCCACATTTGCACCATGCATTTAAACACTTTAAACAGTTCTGGTTTCCCCCGAGGAATTCTGGGAGCTGTAGCTTGTTAAGGGGATTAAAGAGTAGTTAGAAGACTGCTCTTTTCCTCACAGAGCTACTATTTCCACAGTTCCCCATGAAAAAGGCTTGATTGTTAAACTATCCCAAGAACTGTAAGGCCATCCTAACAGTTCTCAGGATGCTTAGCAAACTATGGCTCCCATGATTCTTTGGGGGAAGCCATCACTGCTTGAAGTGGTGTGCTTTAAATGTATGTTGTAAATGTGGCCTAATATGCCTTCTCAATGGCCTGTGGTAGATAAAGGCAGGGCATACCATTAAGCAGAGTGAGGCAGGTGGATGATGGTGCAGGTCAGAGAGTGATGGTGAGGCATTGCAGGACATAGTTGGGCATCCCAAGCTAGCCTCCTGCTGCCTGTGTGGTGGCAGATGCTGTCCTATCACCGTTTCAGAAGTATGATTCAGCTGCAAGTCCAGCAGCTTCCTCGACTCAGGCAGCAAAATGTTTTGGGCTGCTCCCAGATGATAAAGCTGCCAATAGCTACTGGTCATGATGGCTGCATTGTTTCCAGGATCAGAGACAGGATGCCTCTAAATACCAGTCTCTGGGAAACAACAGCAGTAGATGATTATTATTGTTGTCATCATGCACTTCTTTACATCTTCTCAGAAGCATTTGACTGGCCACTGTAGGAAACAAGAGGCTGGACTAGACCTGGCAAGGCTCATCTAAGGCATAACCAGCTTGGAAAGAACACCAATATTTCTAGGTCACATCTGAATAGAGAACTTTTTTTTTCTTGTGTCTTTCAGAATATCTTCAAGGAAGTTTACAACAGGCAGGGCTTTTTCCAGGCAGAACTTAGTCCCAGCACTTCTCAGATGGATTCCAGCACCTCTCAGCTGGGGGACATTGCCATTCTCAGAGAACAAGGGAGGTGTTCATGGTGAGTTCTGGCACCTCCTTTTCTAGAAAAATGGTAAAATAGAAAATAGAAAAATACTGACAAGAGGGAATGTTTGTCAGCCCAAGGGCCATGTGCCAGAGGTGCAAAGGTCGAGAGGCAAAAGTGGATGGAGCAACAAATGTTTTTGATAAGGAAGTTTTGAGGCAATCGGGAAGAGATCAGGCTAAAAGTTGACTTGAGGTATTTTGGAGTAAGTGGCAGCAGCAAGAGAAACATGGAAAATGAAAAAAGATGTGTACAGAATCTCAGGTACACGCTACCAGTCTTATAAGCAAAAGCTGGATTTCAGGTGTCTTTCATAATATGCCCCCAGTTACCCAAGTGCTCCAGCAGCTGATGCCATTTCCCCTGGCACTTTGGCAGATGAAATTAAGAAGTTGCACTTCTACCCTGCCCTAACCAGTGCCCCCCTTTTTTGCTCTACTGTGCCACTGATTCTACCTTTCCACCAAATGGTGCTCAAAATGGAATCTATTGACGCATAAAGTACAAACGTGGCCCATGTGTTGTGGGCGGAGCCATCCTCCCAACACCAGCATCACTGGAGCTTACCTGGGGATGTGCAGGGCAGTGGGGAGGTCAGGGCTGAGCAGAAGTAATGTGGCCCTCCCACTGAGGTGACCATGCAGCCCCAACCTTGCTACCACCATACCTCCACACTCCCACCCTCCAGGCAAGCTACAAGAATACTGGTGCCAGGAGGGCCCCAACTCATGGACCACTACTCAGGAAAGTAATATTTCCCAAAGTTTACCATTATTTCCCATGGAAATATTCATTTTCAACTTTCAGGAAATATCGTGTCTCAACTGGAAGTTCTAGTATGTTAAATATAGTGAACTAGCAGGTGACTGATCTAATGGAAATATACTCAGCTAATCCAGCTCTACTGTTAGGCAGAGGGAGGCGACAGTCTCAGGCATCTGACTTTAGGTGTCATGAAAGGGCAAACCCTTAGTTACTACAGGCTGTAACCCAACCCCCCTGGCCAGCAGTGGTGGGGCTTGAGGAAGCAGTGTAGTCACTGCCACTTGCCTACAGCACCACCTTTTGAACCAGTCAGGGAGGAAGGGGGGATGGAGCAAAACAATGCCTCTGTGCAGCACCAATTCCCAGCAAAGCAAGAGGCCAGGATCATGCCTATTGCTGTCATGTGGTGGCAGAATCATAGAACCATAGAATTGTAGAGTTAGAGGGGACCACCAGGGTCCTTTAGTCCAACTCCATGGAATGCAGGAACCTTCTATCCAATGTGAAGCTCTGTCACGGTCCGGTTTACAGGCAGTTGAAGTCCCGGCCAAGGACGTCAGGACTGAGGGCAAGACGGCAGGGTGGGAGCAGGAATGGGAGTCTGGAAGCCAAGGGTCCCAGGGTCAGAGAGCCGGGAGTCAAGGAGCCAAGGGTCCAAGGAGTCAAGAAGCCCAAGGCAGGAAGCGTGTTGCTGTGGCAAAGAGTCAAAGGCAAATTCTGACCTTATATCCCTTCCCAGCTCTTGCCACCAGGTGCTGTGAGTTACCAATCAGCCTCACCTGTGCGGCTGCACCTTGCCGCTCCAGAACAAACTTAGGAAAGCCCTGGTCCTGCGAAGCCCTACTGGTCACAGGGCCTGGCTCCTGCACGCACTCCTGACAGGCTCGAACCCATGATCCTCAGATGAAAAGTCTCCTACTCTATCAACTGAGCTATCCTCAGGTCTGCCCTCAACCTGCCCTCAAAAGGTGTCATGGTGGTTCACTGGCTTCTGTGGCGGTAACCCCCCTGTGGGGTGCCCCTTTCCAGCCAGTGGGGCTCCCCCATTGCTAGTAGAGCTCTTCTGCCAGCGGAAGCCCCATCTAAACCTACTCCAGGATGGCAGACAAGGACTTTAAATTGCTCTGTTAATGTAGCAGAAGGGGAGTGGAACATGTGGGATTTCCTGCCTGTCTCCAACTCCTGCTGGTTCTCCAGCTAAGGTGCCTTTAGAACAGAGGTGACTTGGCTACTGTATTCCATGCACTGGTGACTTCTAGATTTCAAACTCACAAGGCCCATTTTAAAAATAGGCATGCATACAGAGCGTGCTGGGTGTGCCCAGGCACACCCTAATGTCTCAGGCAAAAGTGGCTTTGAGAGTCCCTGATCTTACTCAGCTGTAAAGCTCAGCACAAACTCTACCTTGGCACCAGACTGTTGCTCTGGGCATTCCAATGAGTTCTGACCCTGAGTCAGTGGTCATGGTACCCACCACCATCTGAGCCATGAACACCAATGGTGCATATAGGCTGAGGAGGAACTGGAGAGCTGTTCCTACCAGGGTGGTAGTACATTTTAGTTGACTTGTAGAAGCCCTATCACTCACCCCCTTTTGTAGAGAGATATCTGCATGTGTGTGTGTGTGTGTGTGTGTGTGTGTGTGAGAGAGAGAGAGAGAGAGAGAGAGAGAGAGAGAGAGAGAGAGAAGGCAGGGCAGCAATGATGATGATCTGTGGGCCCTCAGGCCACACTAGTTAGGAGGATAATCAGGCAAGTAGCAGTTGTGCATTGTTTTTTAAGTAAATCCCTATCCCTATCAGGAGGACTCTCCCTAACCCCATGGTTATAATATACTTCAGGAGAAGAGTGGCCATCTAAAGGAAATTTTAGGGGGCTAAAAGAGGGAGAGGGTAATAAGAAACTTAACATGTGTACAGTGCTTTCAAGTGTTCGAAGTGCTTCACGTGCATTTTCTAGCTGTACCTACAAGAGGTTATACAGATTCCATCCCTACTGAGTTTCTGGTGCCTGGTCAAGAGGCCTTTGCACCCTGAATGCTTCTCTCTCTCTTGTCAGAATAAATCAGATGGCAACCCACAATTTATAACCCATAATTTAAGGATGTTCTGGGGTGGAGGGAGTGCTTTCAGTCTAAGAGTTTGCGGTGGTGCATAAGGAAAGATAGAAGGCTCTTGGGGTTATGACTCATGGGGTGGAAAAGAAGGAACTTGCCTTTTACTGGGTGAGGAAACCTCGTTCCGCTCAAGGGCATTATACCCTCATGGATAACCTTCTAGAGACTCTGCATAGTAGTGGTGGGTGTGGCTAGAGGCAAATGTGGGTGGAGCATGGGGTGCAAATCTTTTCTTTGTTCAACAGCCCACATTCCAGTTATGTGGTCTATACGCATGCACACACATCTATCCTGAAAAGGAAGAGGCATCACCATACTTCCAGCCAGGCAAAAGCACTCAAGGAAGGTGTGGCTGGTGCAGTTTGTGGAGAGCGGTGTGGCCTGAGAAAGAATCCAAAAAGCCACATAGATAGGCCTGGAAGGCTGCATTCGTTTCCCAAGCCCAAGTTCCCCAACACGCCATAGGATCTGTTGTGGTGATCTCTCTACAAGTGAGTTGGGTGGGGCTAGCTGCTCAGCAAGTGAGTTGACTGGATGGAGGGGCAAGGTGGAGGGGAGGTCAGCGTGATGCAAATGCACCAGCAGGAGTACCAGATTGGCTCTGCTAGTGCAGTTTCACTGTGCCAGCCTCCCCACTGCCTTCCACTCTTCCCATCTCCCTCCCAGTAAGCAACAGCGACCCACTTGCCTGGCAGCTATTATAGAGGTTCCACCTTAACCAGAAAGCCACTTCTGCTTTTTGCACAGAAGCAGTCCTAGGTAATGAGCCTAGGCAAGCAAGAATAATTACAGTGGTACCTTGGTTCCCAAACGGCTTAGTTGTTGAACAAATCAGCTCCCAAACGCTGCAAACCCAGAAGTGTTCTGATTTGTGAACGTTTTTCTGAAGCAGAACGTCCAACATGGCTTCCGTAGCTTTCGATTGAGTGCAGGAAGGTCCTGCAGCCAATCAGAAGGCGTGCCTTGGTCTTCAAACGGTTTTAGGAGTCAAACAGAGTCCCGGAATGGATTAAGTTCGAGAACCAAAGTATCACTGTAATTGTATCACTCTGAGAGGGAAGAATGCAGGGACCTCCTTTGCTCCCGCCCCCCAATTAATAGAAAGGATAAAAGTTTCTGTAACTTTCAAAACATAGAATCATTATTTAGAAGTGCAACCCAACTCAAATCTATTTGATTAGGATATTACATTTCTGTACTATTCAACGGTTTACAAAATTGTCTACAAAATGGAAACAAAAAACACGTCTCTGCCTCCTACTCAGTCCTACTTAGATTAGGGCCATTAAAATTAATAGATATGAGCCAGTAAATGTCTATTCATTTCAGTGGGTCTGTTCCAACTAGGACCCATGGATATCTGGCTGATAGGTGCTCTATATGGCAATCGGGTCAAAGTCTAGATGTCGCAGGTGGCTGATCTACTTTACGATGCAAGAGTAGTTCTAAGAGCCCCATCACTGTTTGCAAAGCCTTGCAGAAATAACAAAGTAGCTATGCACCTTTGTGTTATGTTCTTGCGATCATTATATAGATATTTTGTTTACTGGTTAAGTTGGTCTGGGAGAAAGGAACATGGTGGGCGGAAAGAAAGCAGCCGCAATCGAGAGATACTTTGTTCTAAAAGCTGCCTTTTCTTCCAAAGCAGCGGTGTTTAATAATTGCCTGCAGCAGCGTGCAATTAAAAAAAAGAAAAAAAGCAAACCAGCCCGGCATCTCCGATTCTCCCCATTCCTTCCTGGCACTCCATTGCTCCTGCTCAGAGTTTTATCTGTCTCCCTACATGCGGGCGGGGGGGGGGGGGGCCGCGCGCGCGAGCGAGCGAGCAAAAACCCTCCAGCGATCTTCAGGGAGCCGCATCTCCCTTCCTCCCCCTTAAAAAGCTCCGAGGCGTCCGGGCTTCGCCTGCTCCACCTTAAGAGAGTCCCTCCTCCTTTGGAGAAGGGCGGGCGGGGGGCGCGAGTCTGGCCGGGCTAGGCAGTGGCGTTGCCATGACGAGCATTTTCTTAAGCTCGCGCCGCTCGGAGCAGGAGGGACTCGACTCGCAAAACGCTGGATTTAAAAAAGGAGCGAAGAGGCAGCGCGGAGACCGCGCCGAGGAGCCGCCTTCCCGCAGGTTCGTGTCTGCGCCCTAAGCGCGCCGCGTTGTCAGGATCCCCGCAGTCTGGACTGGGGCCGTTTCCCGCCACTCCGGGGTGGATCCCGGCTCGCTCCAAACTTCGGGAAGAGCGAGAGACCGGCAGGATCCGGAATCGAGCTTCCCAGGGCTCTCCCCCACCCCACCCCTTTCAGATCTCCTCCCTCCCTCCCTCCCTCCCTTGGAAATCCAGGGGGTTTTCCCAGTCTGGGAAAGGCGGGTTGGCTGGAGGCGGAGGAAAGGCAGCTGCGAAGCCGCCTTGGTCTCCGGCGCCGCGCAAAGCCGTCGCGAATCCGGGTGCGGACGCTGCGGGCAAGCCGAAGCCGCCACGCTTGGAGCGGCTGGGTGGGTTCTCGGGGGCCGGAGCCCGCCGCTCTCGGAAAGACACTCGTCGCTGGGATCTCGCCGCCTGCTTGCTTACAGACAGGCGCCCAAAGTAAGCCAGATCCTACGGATCTCTCCTTCTCCCGCTTTTTTGCGCTCGCCCCCGGGGCCTGGCGAGGGGGACGCCAGCCCTCCCCCCGGCAGCCTGACTGGGGGAACAGGCAGAGGATGGAAAAGTGTTGCAAACATATTTTCCATGCCCGCTCGTGGTGCGCTCGGTCCGCAGGAAGCAAACTTGGGAGGAGGGAGGAGATGGAGCAGGAAGGCAGATTTGGGTGGGGCGGAGCGGAGCCGCCGCTTTGCATGGGAATCGCGAGGCGCCGGGAAGAGATCGGGCTCGGAAAGATCCTCCGTCTGGCTGGTTTCTCGCGCAGCGGGGTGGGAGAGTGTTTCAGAGTTGATTTTCATTTCTCCATTGAATTTGTACGCCGCCCTTCATACGGAGATCACAGGGAGGTTCGTAATGCAAACCGGCTGCACAAAGTGCATAATAAAAGCAACAGTTTGTCCGCCTATAATTTAGCGATGGAAAATCCGGGGCGCTCCTTGAGGTCAGTTGGTTGGTTTTGCTGCTTTTTCTTTTAAGAGTGGGTTCTTGTGCGGAGCAGCGGGGCGTTTGCGGAAATCCATTAACGATTATAGTCGGCGTCTTGTCTGTAGCTATAATAAAGCTGCGTGCCTGTTGATGGTGGGGTATTTTGTTTTGCTTACAACTGTAACATGGTTGCTCTGTGGGTTCGCTCATAGACTGCTTTTTTTAAAAAAAGAAGAGTACAGAATATCTTGTTTCCCAGCCTTTTATCTCTCTCTTCCCCCGCGATGTTGAAACTGAACTTAGAAAAAAGAGAGAAATCCTTCCACTACTACTCTGCTGCATGCAGAAATGTTGGCAGGCGGTGTAACCGCGCCTGACAGTCTTATCTTCCTGAATCGCCGTTTCAGGAATACACCCCCAACATTACAACACTCCTCTGTTAGCAAAGGTGGTGGTTAGAGGCCGGGCGGGGGGTGGGAGGCGCGGGAAGGAGGGCTGAATTCCTGAAGCAATTTCGCCCGTGTGAGGGGAGTGTGAGAGAAAGACTCATTCAACGGATCGCGGGGCGCGGAAGGGGAGTAAAAGAAAACGAAAGTCTCGACCTCTTGGCCAATCCGTAGTAAAAGGCGTGCGGGGTTGAGCGGGCGCGCGGCCAGGCCGCGCGCGCTTCCCGGGCAGCGCCTTCCTTACACATGGGGCCCCGATCCCGCTCTCTTGGGGGCGGTGTGTGTTCAGTATTTCTTTTTTAAAAAAGAAAAAGGGGAAGATGGCAAGCAAGTTAGCAAGCGCGAGAGGCGGTCTGTGCAGTTCAGAATGCCAGATCCGAACCTGTAGCCTGCTTGCGTGGTGTGTTTGTGCAGCCTCCTGGGCTTTTAGCACAGTGACCTGATTATTTACCGGGTCGGGAGCACAATACTGGGTCTGTGTGTCACCGACGACGACCGTTTAGGCGTTTTAATTTGAAAACGGCGGCGTGGGGGGGGGGGCGGGTTGGCTGAGCCCCTCCTCGCTGCTTGGCGGGGCGGGGGCGCCTGCTTGGCGCTGACAAATGGACTGCTGGAAGCCAGACGGACGAATGCAGGAGGAGGAGGAGGAGGAGGGAGAGCGGGGGAGCTCGAAAAATGCCAGCTAATCGGTCGCCTCCGAGGGGCGCGGCAGGACGGGGAGAGCGTGCCCGGCCGCCCCCTCCTTCCCACCGCAGGTCCTCTTCCCGCCCCGCCGCGACGAGGAGGTCTTTCTAAGGGTTTGGCAATGGGTGTTGCAAAGCGGGGCGCCTGGAGGAATGTTCTGCTTGCCACTGCGGAGATCGGCCGAGGAGGAGGGGGGTGGGCTTCGTGCGGGGGAGCGGCGGAAGGAGACTCCCCGCCCACGCTGCGTGGGTGGGTCAAGGGCAGCAGGACCGGACGCCGGGTGGTTCTGGCGAGTCGGGAAGGGCTTGCGTTAGTGGGCATGCCAGAAGAAGTGTGGGGGGGGGGACACAAGTTGGGGGCCATGGCCGCATAGCGCGCCAGCAGGTGAGGTTCGGTGGGAGTGAGAAAGTAGGAGAAAGGGCACGCTTGTGTAACTTGTTCCGCTGCTTCGATGCACCCGTGCAGGCAGCGGAATGTGCCTTCCACACCCATCCCATGCCCCAAACCACGCTGGGCTGTCTCTCCGCCGCCGCCGCCCCCCCCCCCTTGTGTTGCTAGTGTGGCGGACGCGCGCGCGCGCGCGCACACACACACACACACACACACACACACGGAGGAATTAACACTAACCTCTCCCGCGGCGCATTATTCAGAGTCGCATCGATTAGAAAATCCACGTCTCCCTTTAGAATGCTTTAAAGGGGCGGGAGAGCGGGGTAGGCAGGAGTGACATGACATTTTCCTACTCCTTAACTCCTAGTTGTGAGAGTTCTGTAGGAATCTACTTTAAGCAGTCTAGAAGAGGGCGGGCGTGTGTTGTGGAGGAGGAAATGGAAGTGTGTGTGTGTAGTGTTTATATAGCAATGCTTTTTATTTCCAAGTGGCGTTCTGTTTTCTGTGTCCCCCACAAAGCTTGTTAGAGTCAATGTCCTCCCATCTTTCTTCAAAGATTTGTGGAGGGGGCTTAGAGGCAGCAGCCACATCCTTAAGTAACTATTGAAGAGAATTCCACCCCCTCACCTCGCCCCAAAAGGTTTAAGGCTGCAATCCTTTGCACGTTTACCTGGAAGTAAATCCAATTAAGCTCATTGGGATTACTTTGTAGTACTCTTGCATAGGATCCTGGTGTGTGTGTGTGTGTGTGTCTGTCTGTCTGTCTTTGCATGGTGTTTTCCGCACTCCCCCGAGATCTCCCCTTTCTCTTCCTCTTCCCTCCCCCCTCCGAGCAGCTGACACCAGGGACTCCTCCTATGGGTAGCTGTGCAGAACCCCTGCAGTCTGACACAGTTGGTAATCAGGGCTGCCAAATGGCTGTAGCAGATGGAAGCACACCCTGTTCTCCCCCTCCCCATTAGCGGCAAGGCAATCCTGTCTTGACTTTTTGCCAGGCTCCTGACAGGTGGGGGGAAAGCACAACCTCATTTGGGGGAAACTCCCATCTGCTAGTGAACTGTCGCTGGGGTAAAAATGATTTTTGTTCCTCCTGTTGCCTCCCTTCCCATTTCCTTTCCGAGTGTGCCTTGCTCGAGAGGAACCTCCACTAGGTGTTGCTGGCTTTTAGCATCCACCATCCCTGTCCATTGGTCATGCCAGCTTCAGCTGATGGGTGTTAGATCTGGAGAGCTGCAGGTTCCCCATCTCTGATCTCAGACCTGTGTGCTGCATTTACCATGCCTTAGGAGTGCCTGCCTTTAAATAGAGCCCAGGGAAGAGAAGCGTTAAAGCATAATTTTGTTTAGCAGCTAAAAAAATAAATCTCTGCTTTCTCTAAAAGTGCAGGAAGAGGACTTTTTAGCTGTTTCTGTTGCCTGGTGTGAATTCAGAGTAACGGGCAGCCATGGTGCTTTGCATGGCACGGCTCAGCCCTACCTAACACCACTCACTGTGCAGGGAGGATATAGGAGGGAAAGCAGTAATATGTGCACAATACAAAAAGATAATATGAAGCAGCCTTTTGAGAGCCTCAGTCCTATTGTTGGTGTGTCCAGCCTCCGGAGAGATCTTCCCTGCCCAGGCTTTCCTGTGCTCTTTTAACTGGATTTTTCAGGGATTGAAGAAGAAGCCTCTCGCAGGTTGCAATTCCCATCGTGGAACCACAGCCCTCTCCCAACGTGGGGCAGTAATTCTATGGTAAAGTTGGAGTGCAGTGGGGCAAGGCTGGAATAATGAAGGCTGTCGCAAGCCAGAGTGTGTGCAAATCTAGCCTTAGAATTAAATGAAGGCTATTACAAGTCAGAAAATCAGAATGGAGGTGCAGTGACAGAGCTGGGAGGAGAGCCAAGAAAGGGTTGATTAGCTGAGGCTGTTGAATACTCAAGTGTAGGGTGCTGGTTGTCTTAAAGGCTTGGAGGGAACTTGGGGTGTTGAAGCTATTCTGCAATATGAAGGTCTAGTTGAGAGGTATGACTCAGGGCTGAATTGCAGCTCTCTATAGGGTAATGTTGCTTGATTTTCTTTTCAATGGGGTTTTGATGTGTTTCATTAATTTTACTTCCCTGTTTGCACCAGCCTGTCATATTAAGGGAGGGAGGGGGCAGAAACCCACAACATCGGGGTGAATCATACTCTAAGCCCCATCATCCACACACCTCTGAAAGTTTGTGTGTGGGGGAGGGAATGATCTCTTACTATCTCTATGAAAGCGTTGGGTCTGAGCATTGTTGAATATCTGGATTGAATCCCCACCACCTGCGCAATATCTCCTAAATGTCATCTTGTTGTTTTCATTCACTATGCAAAACAGCAAAACAAACCCCTTCCGTGCAATGTTATTTTTAGACATAAGTAAAGGTGTGAAATAGCGAGCAGAAAGGATTTGAGCAGTCTTCTGCAAAGCCACTTGTCAGCAAGCCAAGGGCAAGGAATCTCCCCACTCCCTGCAAGTCAGAATGCTCAGAGTACAGATGATTCTGGTTGCATTCAGATGGCAGATTATTCCCTTTCCCCAAAGCTTCCCCAAGTGTTAAATTCCACATTATATTTCAACTTCCACATGGCATAAAAGCCACTTCCAAGAAATCTAACGAAACATAGCACATGTTTTGTGTAACATTTCCATGTTACTTGACTCCAGGAAAAAAATACAGTGGTGCCCCGCAAGACGAAATTAATTCGTTCCGCAAGTTTTGTCGTCTAGCGAATTTTTCATCTTGCGAATCACGAAATCCCATAGGAATGCATTGAAAATCAATTAATGCATTCCTATGGTCAAAAAAAGTCCAAACAAAGCCAAATTTGGTACAACAACAGTTTATTAACTGCTCTTTAAAGTCACACATACTGTAAAGAGCAGTTCAAAAATTGAAGGGAAAATAAATTAACTTTATAAACAAAACATGTCTTTGTTTTTAGACAAAGGAAACAAAGCCACGAGACGTTTTCGTCTTGCGAAGCAAGCCCATAGGGAAATTTCGTCTTGCGAGGCAAATCGAAAACGGAAAAACCTTTCGTCTAGCGAGTTTTTTGTCTTGCGAGGCATTCGTCTTGCGAGGTACCACTGTACCTGTTTGCAGCCTCCATAATCCTCAGAATTGCAGGATTAAAGTGATAAAACTTGGGGCTCCATACTGGCGAACGGTTCTTTCCTGCTGTTATCATGTGGGAACGGAAGCACGCATGTGCAAGAAGAGTGGGGGAATTGTTCAATGTTGTTGTCACACCACACCAACTGGTTTTTATTATTATTTAAATTTGTATGCCACTCTTCATTTGTAGATCCCAGGGTGGTTTACAACACAAAAATGCAAGATAACAAACACACACAAATAATAAAAACCAGCACAAATAACCCCTCTTCCCACAACACATTTAAAAGGGTATTGGAAGTTAATCAGCCAAAGGCCTGGTTGAAGAGGAACATTTTTGTCTAGCGTCTAAAGGTGTATAATGAAGGGGGGCCCTGAACCTCCCTAGGGGTAGCATTCCACAAACAGGGCAGCCACTGCAGAAAAGGCCCATTCTTGTGTTGCCACCCTGTCCACTCGTATCTCTAGAGTGATTTTGATAGTCAAGTTTTGTCTGGCTATAATCCATCACCTTATAATGTTCTCCATCAGCAAGCTGCCAACAGAAGACAATCTGTTATGTTCCTTAGAAGGGCCTTGGATTGTGATCTCAGGGTCCAGGTAGTTTCATATGGGAAGAGGCAGTCCTTGCTGGTATATTGGTCAAAAAGAACATTAGAAAATGGGACAGGAGCTCTAGCATCATAGCCAGGGAAACTAATGCAATACAGTGGTATCTCGGGTTAAGTACTTAATTCGTTCCGGAGGTCCATTCTTAACCTGAAACTGTTCTTAACCTGAAGCACCACTTTAGCTAATGGGGCCTCCTGCTGCTGCTGCCACGCCGCCAGAACACGATTTCTGTTCTCATCCTGAAGCAAAGTTCTTAACTCGAGGTACTATTTCTGGGTTAGTGGAGTCTGTAACCTGAAGCGTATGTAACCCGAGGTACCACTGTATTCGCCACATCTGAATGCACCCTGTATGTTGCAGCCTGATCCCATGGATATTCATAACCTAGCGTAGTAGCAAAGCTAGCAGCAGCTGCAGTTCCTCAGTAGAAATGGAAAGGCATCTGCATAAGTATATCTTCTGCATCTAGTGCCTGCATGGAATATAACTTGTGATTCCGTTGGTTTAGGTTTTATAGGTTGGGTTTGAAACACACCAGCAGCGCAATGGGTAGTGGGTCATTTTCTGAAGTATAAGATGGCTTTGAAGTTAGAACTCCTTAGTCCTCTGAAGAAAATACAATAGCAAGCTGTGTTTCCAGGACTGTGGAGTGTTGGTGAGCTGGGATTAACATTTTACTTCCCTCCGATTTACACTTGAGCTTTGAAATTCACCCAGATAGCCTAGAGGGTAACACAGATGCCCTCTTTTTCCCTCTTCCAGGAGGGTGTGACATCCCTCCACAAAAGGGATTCCACCTCTGTTTGAAGAACTGGGGAAACTGCTCAGATCAAGTCTCTCACTACTTTGTGGGAAATCTGAGTTAAGCCGTCAAGGGAGCCAAGAACAAATGTAGTGGTGCACTCTTTGCCTTGATCTGTGGCACAACAATAAGCTTCACTGTATGTTGCAATTCTATCTGTGTGAGAGAGATACCAAGCACTACAGTTTGGAAAACCTTTCTGTGAACCTTCTGTGTGCTATTGCTGCAGCATGGAGTGTTTAGCTGGCCTCCTATTTCAAATGCCATGCATACATTCACTTGACAACGTTGGTTGTAGGGTGTCTGTCACTATGACATCAATTCACACATTTTTTGGGATAGTTAACTGGCTGGCTGTGCGAGGGTTGTAGAACATACAACAGCCGCTGGTGTTTTCGTCTTGTTTGTATACAGTGGACGCTTGGGTTGTGAACGTGATCCGTGCAGGAGGCACATTCGCAACCCGCAGCGCCGTGTCTGCGCACATGTGGACTGCCATTCGGCGCTTCTGCACATGCACAAAACACAATTTTAGTGCTTCTACGCATGCGCGATTGCCAAAACCCGGAAGTAACCCGTTCCAGTACTTCTGGGTTTCGGCGCATCCGTAACCCGAAAATGTACAACCTGAAGCACCTGCAACCCAAGGTATGACTGTACAGTCTGATATTAGCAAGGAGAAGGCACAATCCCTAATATGCCCGCTTTTTCTGTTGAATCATCAATTTCCCAATTTTCCCACAGAAAAGCATGTGCCTCATGAACGAGATGCAAAATGGATGGAAGCCTTGCTTTATTCCTTATCCCATTCTTTCTCTTTAATTAGTGAAACATTTATTTTTAAAAATTATAGAGAAATAGCACCTGCTCACATGGGGTGCTTCCAGATGACCTGATTACTGAACATTTCACTCTGATTGGTTTGTGGGGAGGTTAAAGAATGTTGTGTTGAAGCAAGTGTTACCCCACACACTCTAGCGCATTTCCCTCTCACAACCCTCATTGCAGAAAGTCCAGTCTTTTGGGAAAGCTAGCTTGTTGCACCAGTCCTCCCAGTCAACTTGAATTGTGCAACTGGGTCCCACCTGAAAATAGTGATAGTCTGGAAATACCTGGAATGTCTTGTGGATTTTGTTTTTCTGAAGTAAAAAATAAATGTTGTGCACAGCTGAAGTTTGATCCTTCCCATCTCTTTTGGGGGGCAGGGTGTTCAGAAGAGTGCCTCAAATGCATCACTTATTTTTGTTCTATGTATTCTATCCTATCCTTCAAGGACCTCAGACAAGCACTCCTCACCACAACCTTAAGATGGAATTGAGAGTGAACAATCTGACTGACTTGCCTGAGGAGCATCATAGCTAAGGGGCATTTGAATGAGGTTTCCACTTTGAAGCCCAGAAGTCTAGCTTCTGTATTATACTGAGGATGTGCAGCCAATAAAAAATACCTCCTATTTTAGAACACTACTTCCATGGAGAGCATAGAAAATAGTCTTCTGCCAAGTCAGACCATTGATTCATCTAGCACAAATGCGTTGTGAGAGTGACTGACCAGGTTTTCAGGCTGGGGTCTTTTGCTACCTTATCAAATAGTACCAGAAATTGAACCTGAACTTCTGCACGGGGACAAACTTTAGTGAGGACAAAATATTGCTACGTATTTATTATTCTCACAATAATTCTTTTTGGAACAAAGTTTGTCAAAGAGCTCTCCCTTTCATTTTACTCATGCTCTCAAGTACACAATTTTGCACCCCCTCAGCTTGGTGCCCTGTGCGGGTGAACTGTCCATACCACCCTAAACCTGGCACTCCTCTGCATGCAAAGGATGCACTTTATCATGTGTCATGGAAGTGCATGATGATAAATAATGGAACAACAGCAAAGGGAAAAATGACGTGTCAAAAAGTGCTGGCCTGTGCATGTATCTTAGAGTCCTTTGACATGGCTATGAAACTTTTTCGTAATCTTTGTTACACCAATGTTACAAGCTAGATTTTGTTTATTTATTTTAATAATAAGTTTGTTTATAAACTATATTTATATTTAAAAATATCCATCAAAATATCATGGTGCTATAATTAAACATAACAACATAAGATCATAAAATACAGAACAAATAACTAGCATTGAAATAACTAGCATTGAGTCGATTGTCTAAAATGCCTGGTGAAGCAAAACATTTTCCGCAAGTGATGTTATTTTCTTTCTTCCCGTTTTTGTTTTTGCCAAACGTTGTCCATCCATGGTATCTAAAGGACCGGGCAGATGGTCTAACCAAAGGTTGAAAGGCATGCCTTTACTCCTATTGATAATAGTAGCTGTGAACCCTCTTCAGGGGAGGGTCTCTCACTGTCCCGCTTGCTGTCTTGTCTCACTAAGTCTGTTGTTGGCTTGCTGAGGTTCAAGGATTTATCCTCTTTGTCACTGCACTTTCACTTGCCCCTGTAATAAATTTGGTGCCACTAAATATATCACATGGCACTGTAACAAATTGGTTTTCTACCCTTCTAGCTGTGCTGGGTCAGAAGCTTTCAGATATTTGTTGCAGTTCATAGATGAAATTTTCAAATAGAATGTAAATCATGACCCTACCTCACTGTTTCAGTAATAATAGCATACAGTTCATTATATAGTTATTCTTCAAAAGATGTATCGGTACTGCTTTTAAATGCAGAGGTCCTGGTTCTTTTGATTATGATTCATACATATTTGGCTTCCTTCCTTCAGCAGGTAAGTGCATGTTTTGAGAATTACTGTTCCCCTGTTGACATTTTCACAGATCCTTTGGGGTGCTAGTGTACCTCCCCCCTGTCCCAGGGCCGTGCTCCAGCTTTTATGCTGTCAGAAATAGCTGTGAAGCAGCCTTTAGTGAACTGCCCTGGGGCACTATAGGATGACAATGAAGCCATACAGAGTTTATCACCAATGCTGATGCTAAGGAGGGCACTCAGATCAATTGGTCCACCCTCCTCCCTGCAGTTTGTTCTCATTTGCACTGAAGCTTCAGAATTGTTGCATCAACACCATTTGTGTGTGCAGTACCCAGCGCTGGATTTACGTGTAAGCTAAACAAGCTATAGCTTAGGATCCCACTCTCTTAGGGCCCCCCAAAAAAATTAAAGGAAAAAAACCTGGATGTACATTTCCAAAATATAAGATAAAAAACAAATAAAATAAAACCTACATATAGCAACAGTGTTTTGTGTTGTGTAGGCTCCTAGGATGTAAGTAATGGGCCCTGCCTGCGAGCCTGCTCCCTAAAATATCACTGGTTTGCTCATTTCTATATATAGGGTGCCTTATTTCTGCATGTGCAAATGGCTTTAGTTATCTATTAGGTCCATAAATTACCATATATTCAACACAAAAAACAGCGACAAATTGGTGTTGACAAAGGACAGCTGGACATATAAAAGGTCCCATTACCTTTAGTAGCTTAGGGCCTCATCAAACCTAAATCCGGCCCTGGCAGTACCAAATTCTGATATGGCCACTTATACGTGGTAGGGATAATTATTGGGGAGGGGGCAGAAAAGTGTGTGTTCAACTCACAGAACGGTGTTGATTCTGGATATTATAGCTGGGCTCCTCAAAAAGGAGCCTTTGACCAAAGTTGGTTTCTTTCTGGTCTAAGTCTAGGCTGCTTCCAGAGGGATGCTAATGAATCACTATTCAAGTGCAATTGGCTTTCCACACTATGCAGAATATAGAACTTTTACTGTATGTTGACCCCACGAGATCCCCCTCCCCCACATTGCTCCTGTGGGTGAAGAAGGGGAAGTTCCAATGCTCCTGAACAGCCATTTGGGGTTTCAAAATGAAATGAAAATCAATTGTTTATTTCACACTAAGTACTTATTAATTTAAGCTTGATTGCACCTTACTACTCTCTCTCTCTCTCTCTCTCTCTCTCTCTCTCTCTCTCTCTCTCACACACACACACACACACACAACCTAAAATCCCAGCATGTTTATTTTGAATTAGCAGTGTAGATTGGAAGTGTTTAATTTGGTTGGGGGGGGGGAGGACATGCTGCTGGTGCCGACTGGAAAGGTTTCCGTCTTTTTAAAATGTGCATTATAGTGTTATAGTGCTATAACACTTTATAATATATGCAGGGTTTTGCTAATATTTTTATTTTTTAAAAAATAACTGGAAAGTAATTTTAGTGCTAATTCAAAGATAATTTTTTAAAATGTTGGCAGGGATATAAACTGGTGCCCACTATAGCAAAGGCTACAGTGAATATGTGACAGGTTTACCTGTCTTTGAAAAGATGGAGCAGCATCACTAAGGGCATAACGTGTCTAAACATTCTTCTCAAAAAAAAAAATCGGATTTCCTGTTGTGAGGGGAGAGAAAAAGGAAGAAGCACTGGGAAAATACATGAGGGTTGAAAGTAAAAGAGTAGAGTACAATGTCATTTGGAAACACCCCCCACCACCACCACCACCAAATGTATGTCATATCTATATCTACCTATGAATGAATGAACAAACAATACAAGGTGATGCCACACTAAATGCCCAGTATGGAAGCAGCCCTAAACTGCTAAATTCTATACCTTGGGGAGGAATTTGCCTGCCAAGGTTAGATAATAAAGGGGGAGAGGTACGGTTTAGGAAGGGAGAGGCTTTGTCCAGCCTTAAGCTTCAGAGAGTGAGCACTTGTATATAGTATGCCAACCCTCTGCTGCACTCTTTCTCTGCCCTGAGTGGCCATGAGCAAAGCCCTTAAATACTACATGAGCAAAACCTTTCTGGGATGAAGCGAGATTGGCTTCTGGGCCCTGCTGGCGATACTAAGGCCATTTTGGGCACAGGATCAACAATTAAATATAGAGCTCTTTGCTAAACTCTCAGAAAATACTACGATAACTTACTACAATGAGACACATCGTTTCTTTGCCCTGGGGATGCTGGTCTGGCATAGAAATTCTCTACAGTTCCCTTACCCTGTTTTGTTAATAGTGTTCCACAGTTAGCAAAAATATATATCTGGTACTAAGAAAAGAAATCCCAATCCTGATGGGAGTACAATCTCTGCCACACCCCCTGCATGTGCCTGCCATTTCTTAAAAATGAAAAGACATGTGGATCACGCATTTCTTGTATTGTCTAATTTGGCATAGTGTCTGTCTATAATATAGACACAAACGCTCTTCAGTACTGATGTTTACATGACATTCTAGCCTATCAGATGATACAAACGTTCTTTTTCAGGCAGTTTATGTACTCAAAGGTTGGCTAAGCTTTGGACTCCCATCCTCTCGAGCCAGCATGGCCAGTGATAAGGATTGTTGTCAGTTACAGTCCAACACATGTGTAGGAGCCACTGGTTAGCCTGCCTGGCCTACTCTACCCAAAACTGCAGCAATGTAGTGTAGATCAGTCAGAGGCAAACTCGGCACTCCAGATGTTTTGGGACTACATCTCCCATCATCCCTAGCTAACAGGACCAGTGGTCAGGAATGATGGGAGTTGTAGTCCCAAAACATCTGGAGGGCCGAGTTTGCTTATGCCTGGTGTAGATGCTCAGAAGCACAGCATTACTACTATGAAAAGGAATTTAGGGTTTTTTTTATTGCTTTCACTCTGATGGGTGTGGTAGTGAGGTGATACTCAGAACCATCTGCTGTGGTAACAGTGGTGTTCTGTATTCCCCAAGCGGGGCAGATGTTCTAACAAACTACACCCTCATTTTAAAATCAGCCAATGTTAGGTGCTTAAAGCTCGGTTGCTATAGAATGCTCATTCCTTTAAGGTGTCAGTTTGTGACCCAATGCTGCAGTCATCCTTCCCACAGTTCTGCTGTGCGCGTCTACCAGTGGAATTTAGTCGTGGTGCAATAAGGTTAGACGCCTCTAGTTTTCCCTCTGTGGGGTTAACAGCAGCTTCAAGAGGGGGGTATTTGTCGGGGAAGAAGCACAGACAAGGGTTAAACATCCCCTTCTGCTGCACCACTGCTGTGATCAAATTTGTAGCCCCATATGACTGTTTCAAAGTAAACCCAAAACCAACAGGAGATCCATTATATCGGATCTGCCACATCATGTATAATTTGACTCTTAGTGCACAAGCCTTACATTCTGAGATTTTTTCTTTCAGGGAGTCTTGGCAAAGTTTGCCAGCTGATAACACTGCTTGCTAAGATGTTCCAGCTTTCATCCATCTCTTGTCTGATTGGTTGTAGTGGGTATTTAATGGATGTGTCCCTGGAGAGTTACAGTAATATCTTATTGTTGTATTACTTCTTTCTTTTTGACAACAGTAGTCTATTACTCATTGCCACCTGACTGGGGTTGTTTCCAGGGCAGCATTTTTCCCTCCTCTGAAGAAATACCTGTGAACAATGTTAGGTACACATATGTGGATTTCCGCATTCTAACTCAAATATTATTCTTGCATGGTTGGTGTTCTCTGGAAAGAAGATAATATGTCTGGACTAGCCCTCTGACCCAAGCCTTTCTAGGGGTTGATCATGGATTGTCACAGATGAATATTCAGGTTGCAAGAGCATTGGCTTTCAGAGCAATGGAGACCTATGCAACTCGATGAAAGCTTTTGGTATCTGTGCTTTCGTCAGAACAGAACAGAGGGGATGTTTGGGTACAGCGACGGCACTGTTCAGGTGGCCATCTTGAGATGAAATGACAAGCTGTTTCAGGCTGCAGAGGTGAGCAGAAGGAGGTTTTTTAGTGGATAGGAAGAATTTACAGGCTGCCTGAGACTTTTGATCTGTTAAGTAGCATATCTCTGGTGGTGGCTAAGCATCAGTGTCCCATAGGGAGGCAGAGGGCATATGTGAGATAATCTGCACCCATAATAGTTTCATCCTTAATACTGCCTAATAATTAAATGCTTGTTCAGACCCTAAAGCAGGAGATTATATCTCCTCCATCTGCAACAAAATTTATCAGGATTAACCACAGTGAGGCTGGGCTGCTATTGCTTATTATCCCTGCAACACTGCTGCCCATGTCTTTTTCTTTTTCCTGCTTTCTGAACATCCACAGGTGATGTTCTGATCAGGTAGAGATGCCGTGTTCCAGCTGGTCATGGGAGCTGACTTTGCCTCTGTCCCTTGCCAAGATTTTCCAAGGCTGAGCTAATAAAACATCTGACGTTGATGGTGGTTTAATTAGTTGCTTTTGGCTTTAATGTCAATGGATAACAAAGTTTCCATAGGCTTACAACCCTTCCCTATATTTTCCTTTTTTAATCTTCTTTCCTTTCTCTTGTTTCTGCTTGGAGGGGAAAAGAGAGAGGCACCGTCTGGCCTCTCGCTATGTGTAGTCTGAAGAAAAGAAGGTTCTGTGTGATGCTGGATTAAATTTTAATAATGTTGATGCTGCCTGAGGATGTCACAGCCCGTCGCTTCCATGAAACACATCATGGCAGTGGGCAGCTGCATTATGACCCCCAGTTTGCAAGGAGGCCCACGAAGGCAAGAAAGGCAGTGTTGTTTGCCCAAGCTCATCTGACAGATCAGGGGGTGAGCCACA
The DNA here is from genome assembly GCF_964188305.1 of Podarcis bocagei. NCBI lineage: Eukaryota > Metazoa > Chordata > Lepidosauria > Squamata > Lacertidae > Podarcis > Podarcis bocagei. Next base: position 44,798,294 of record NC_138129.1, on the reverse strand, counting down.
GATGGAACACCGGCTGACCTTGGCATATCAGAGGGGCAGCCGAAATGACCTCATTGGAATATTTCAAGTCCCCAAATCCTAATTGGTTATGATGTAGGGCAGGTCCTCCATGTTACAGAGGCCCGACTGATTCCATGCCTTAGGACACTCTTCCCACAGAGATTCTGCAGGCATCCTCATGACTGAGTTTCAAGACAGCTCTTGAAGACCCTTTTACAGTGGTACCTCAGGTTACGTACATAATTTGTTCCGGAAGACTGTTCTTAACCTGAAACGCCACTTTAGCTAATGGGGCCTCCTGCTGCTGCCACGCCGCCGAAGCAAGATTTCTGTTCTCATCCTGAAGCAAAGTTATTGACCTGAAGCACTATTTCTGGGTTAGCGGAGTCTGTAGCCCGAAGCGTATGTAACCTGAAGCATATGTAACCCGAGGTACCACTGTATACCAACAGGCTTATGTAGTGTGTCATGGTGGTTAGGGTGTCAGACCCAGGTTTGGGAAGCCAGGGTTCTAGTCCTAACGTGATCATGAAGCTCACTGGGTGACTTTGGGCCAGTCACAGTCTCCCAGCCCAACCCACTTCACAGGGTTGTTGCAAGGATTAAGTGGAACAGGGAGAGCTATATATGCCACAAGATAAGCCTGTCATTTTTGTTATTGTATTTGTGGTATGTTATGTTTTATTGTACTGGTTGTTGTACACTGCCTTGATATTTTAAATAGGTTGATATTAATAAAATGAGTGTTTTCCCATTGCCTTTGTTTCCCCACATTTGCCTTGGGAATTGAACTGATTCTAGGGGAGGAAAGAAAGTGCATGCCTGCTACTATACTTGGTTGCTTCAAGGGTGCACAGCCACAAAGCACTGCTTTTTTCTTCAGCAAACTTAAAATGAGTGTTGGTACCAACAATGCACTTGCGGCATTCCTCTGGAGCTTAAGAGACATTTCTGTTCTTTCAGGTTAGGCATGAAGGCAGGCTTGCCTGGTGACCTTCAGTAAGAATCTCCTCCAGGTCAGCTAGGAAAACAAGCATCCAGTGAAACAAACCAAATAACTAGGAAAAAGAGTCATTAAATTTTTTTATTATGGCCTCATGTACCAGAAATGAATCACATAACTAGGCACTGGGAGGTGGGCCAGTAAAAATAACTTTTGTGGACTTCACTGGAAAGCTGTTTGGGGGAGATGTGGTTGTGCTATCTGCATTTCTATCCCACCTTTCCATTTCTAGTTGGAACACCCCAAATAATTTTAAACAATCAATTTTAAACTGGATTGGAAAATGCAGATGGGGGGCTGCAGATAAAATCGAAGGGAAGTGATACACAATACCCTGAGCAAAATGGTGTGTGATGTAGCAGTCAGATTGGTCATTTCCAAGCAGAGGCAGCATTAGAGCCCAACCTAGGTGTGGCAGATCAAGACTTGGTTCTCTTGGTGTCCTTAGCCCCCTTCATGTGTTTTTCATGTTCATGAGCACAAGGGGTGTGGGGCCCAGCCCCTGATGTCATGTGTTGCGCACTGAAGTCTGCAGCAGCGCAGATTTCCCCCATGACATGGAAGCCTATGGGTATCATTTTCTCTGTATGTACATCGTACAGAAATCCACACATTGATCCAGCACAGTCAGGGAAAGAGAAATAACTTGGGAGAAGAGCATCATCTTTGCATGCGGAAGGCCTCAGGTTCAATCCCCAGTATCTCCAGGTAGAGCTTTCCATATCTAAAACTTTGGAGAGCCACTGCCAGTCAGTGTAGCTATTGTTAAGCTGGCTGGACGAATGACCTGACTTTGTATAAGGTACCTTCCTAAGTTTACAACCCTGGAGCCAAGTCCAGCAGTGAAGCTCCGTAGCCCCATGTACTTGTGGAGCCCCCTTCATGTGAGTGATACATGAAGGTTCCCCCCCCCCTTATTTAAAAGCAGCTCCACACCCACACTTGGATTCAGGCAGTAGTACTGAGGGGGATGGGTTAACCCAAATCTCGTGTATCATATCCTTTATTGGCATTGATTAGCCCTGCCCAAAGCTTCTGTTAGGGATACTGGATGGTGAAATGAGATACAACAATATTTGCCTTCCTGGGCCAAATGGAAACTTCGGGGGCTGATTTTAATCAGAAAATTGGTGCAGTGGGAGAGGTTAACCCTCCAATCCAAATCGGTAGGGCCCTTGAGTATTATTAAGACTTTTTAAAAGGCATGAGAGATCCTGTTTGACAGATCTCCTGCATTGCATGTCTGTTTTGGCCCTTATATAGGAAGGATGGAGGGCACTGACTGAAGCTGTAAGGTCCTTATATAGTCTGAGTGTGTCTTAAAGAATGAAGGCATCGGCTGCCAAGACTTCTGTCACCGCATAAATGCAGTCATTGAAGATTGTTTGAAGATTGTGGATCAGCAGCCAGGATCTCCTTGAAGTCTTGATATCTCGGTGCTTTTCCCTAGCTTTGAAGCTGAATTACTGCACTACAGTGAGCAAGTCACTTACCTCTCGGTGCCCTCAAAGCCCAGACTCCCCGCCCCATCTCGCCCTTTATCTGTGTGCACTGAATAAATTCTTCGGAGCAGGGACTGCTTTTCAGCTGATGTATGCACAGTGCCATAAAACAAGTCATTAATTAGAAATTATGTATTTTGCAGCTGTGTACACTACCGCATTGGGTTTAACAAATCGCTGCACTTCAGAATGGAGGCAAAGCTCTGTTTGTTCTGAGAATTAATCCCTGCTATTGTGAGAAATAATAGGGCAGTGTTGAATAAGAGCATCTTCTCAGGCTCGCCCCACATGCCTGCCGGGAACAAGGGGGGCTAGCGGCTTGCCAGACCACCTCTTGGGCTGCTCTTACGCAGGAACACTGTGGATGGGCAGGCTGGTAGAAATGGGTTGTGGGCCTTTGAGGACTTTCACGCAAGTCTTGACGAACAAGGCAGCGCCCATTTTGAGATGTTTCTGTGTGGCTTGCAAGCATGATGTCCTGGTCTGGTCTGATGCTGGATCCCATGGAAAAGGTGGTAAGGCAGGGCAAAAGCAAAGGCTGTTTAATCTTTTGTCACTAGATGACCTCTAAGCTCCACCCGGTCAAGGAGAACTTCAGAGCCGTAAAAACCCAACCCCTGGTCAGAAGACAGGCACTCCTCCCTCATTCCATAACCTCCCTCCTGGTGCACTCCCTGCATTTCTGTGAGCTCTGGTTTCTGTTACGGTGTTCCGTTGTGCCAGAAGTGGTTTAGTCATGCTGGCCACATAACCCATAAAGCTGTCTGTGGACAAACACCGGCTCCCTCAGCCTGAAAGCGAGATGAGCGCTGCACCTCACAGTTGCCTTTGACTGGACTTAACTGTCAAGGGATCCTTTGCCTTTACACTCCCTGCATTGCTGGACTGGTGAAGTGTAATGGGAGGCATCTGGTTCTTTGGAAGAAGGCACCCATGAGGTCTGGGCTCTGCTCCTGGAGGGTACTTCGGGGTCTTCTGTTAACCAGTATCAGTCATAGTGGTCCCCTCATCTCCAGCTATCTGCTTAGAGCCCTGAACTTTATCTTGCTCCTCAGCTGATGCCTCTATAGTCTCCAACTTTGTGTCTGAATTGCTTCTGGATTCAGGGATCATGATACCTGCTTGCGCTCATGTAAGATGTGAAGTGAGAGAGTCTTGGATTTCATCTTCTAGCAGCATGATGCCCACTTTTCCCATGGTGCAATTTCCCCATTGCAGGGAAGTATTGTGAATCCTGGCTGTTCAAGACCAGTTGGGACATAGGAAAGAGCCTTCTCTGTGGCTGCACCTGAAAGGTGGAACTCGGGCGGTCCATATTGACCTTCTGCCTATTAATCAATAATCTTTTTAAAATTCTGGCAGGCATTTGGCCTACCAGCTTGATGGGCTTTTAGCAGCATGTCTCTTTGTTTTAGGCTGCTTGCTTGTGTTGCTCACAGTAGCAGACAAAGTGATGAGATAGCGGCGCTCTCCTGTTTACTGGGAAGGAGATGGGAGGGGCAAGGTTGGTGCAGTGCAAACACACTGAAAGAGCTAACCTGGAGTTCCTGTTGGTGGGTTTGCACCATGCCAGCCACCCAGCTGCATCACCAGTCGCCCACTCCTTCACGGTAATCAGCAGGCGACTCAGCTGTGAGGAGGTCAGGTGAATGGTGCTGCCATACCATGCTGGCTGTTACTGGGAGCAGCGTATACAAATAACCTAATATGCTCTGCTAAAATGTCATCAACCCAGCAGGCTAAATGCTTGCCAGGCGGAATAGAAATGAAATAAACAAATAAAATAAAATTTTAAAAATGCCTTACCTACTGCCTGCTCCTGTTTTCTTGCTTTTGCTGTAGTTATTGTATTCTGAACAGCTCCTGTGGTGGTTGTTACCCCTTTCTTCATATTGCCAATATGCTAGAAGGGCAGGATATAAATCTGCTGTAACAGTGGCTGCTTAAGGGGTGACCCAGCTGGATGGGTGGGGTATGGATAATAAAATTATTCTCATTCTTATTAAGGACATAAAATAAAATTTAAAAGCCACATGGGCTGTGCACATCTTCTCTGAGCATTCCTGCTGGAGTGATGGGTGGAGGGAAATCCCATGTGATTGACCACACCCGTGTGACTTCTTCTTTCTCTCTCACCCCAGCAGCTGTGGAGAATGATTTCTTAGGGAAGCAGTCCCTTGCCATGTTGTGGGCTGTGCATGTGGAGGGGGACCTAAATTCTGTGACACCCAGCGGTGACATCCTGACCAGTCCTTCCTTGTGACTAGAATACCTTTTCCTAGTCTGAATGTTTAGGAAACAGTGCTGTTCCCTGTTCGCCCGTCCTCCCATCTTCCTTTTTTTGTTATGCTTTTTAAGCTGGAGAGAGCAAAGGTGCATTTGCCCTTCCAGGCAGAGGACAAACATCCCACTTCAGCCCCACCAGTCTTATCAAAACTATCTTTCTGCGTGGCTGTATCTCCCACCCACCCACCCACCCACCATTGCCGTCTGCCAGTTAGGCTTGGTTGTGGAAACTGTGACGTTCACAGTATGCTTATTAAAAGGCAGAATGATAGCAGCTGTCAGGAATGGTAAGGAGCTTTTTGAATTCTTAATCTATGAGATGCTTTTATATCCCCCCCCCCCCAATCTTCTCTTTTAGGCTTGTCATCCTTTTAAAGAGAGACCAGGACAGATTTTTTTTTTACTGGTGTTAAAAAAAAGAGCACCTCCAGCCTCCACTGATGCGATCTTGGTGATGAGATGTGCACAGTGTGCGTTCTCCTTGAAGTGCTCTTTGTAACTCAACCCAGGCTTGCTTTGCTGTTGTTGGTTATTTGTATTTATTATATAGACCGGAGGGCCTTGGTGCTGTGCAAAGTCACAAGGGAGGGAGGGAATTCTTGTCTGTCAGTGCAGATCTAAGTAGATAAGCGGTGAGAAGGAAGGTGGCTTCTTGTCCCTTTTTTACATATGGTACATTTGTGAGGGAGAAAGCGAGGCAGGCGGACAGGCTAAATGACCTTTCCAAAGTCTGATGGAATTGCTGATAGGGCAGGTACTGAATCGTAAGTATTTCAGTCATCCTGACAGGATCATCGATAGAAGGCATTTCTTTCTTGCTTGCCTTTGTGGGTAGAAGAGCAACAGGCTTCCAAGAAGGTCGGCACAGAGGTCACAAGGGTAGCTTGAGCACAGCCAGGGATCTGCCCACATCAACATCCACCCTGAGATTAAATTTGCGGGTCCTAGGGCAGGTGTGTCTGTGTGTCAAAAAATCTAATAGTTGTTGCAGGTCTTCTTTTTCATATGGACCCTCTGAAGTGGGAGGGATATCTGTATGGGACAGTGAGCAATGCATAATAATGGCATTATTTTCATCACACTACTGTTCATGCTATTATTAGGCTCCATTGAAAAATGACAAAGAAGGGAGCAAAGTTTCCAGCTTGTCACTCCCTTCTGATGGACTTAAATGCTTGTTCAACCCTTTGTGACATTGCAGTTGGTCCTAACAAATATATTAATTAAGCTACTGATTTATGACCTCAGTTTCTGGTTGGTTTCTACATGTTGAGAAGGTGATTTGGAGTCTGAAGAGAGTTGAAATGGAGTTCAGCAGGCCCTGGTTTGAACTCCCTTCCTCTCATGGCTTTCCCCCACCCCACCCCGAAACTCTGGGCCTTTTAGCCTTGTCAAGGTATTTGTGAAGGTGCTGACAAATCCTGAAAATCCACAGCCCCCTTCATAGAACTGCCCTCCCTGGGATTCTGTGTGTGGCAAGCCATAACAGTTGAACAGGTCTGAAACGGGCTTGAATTTGCAAACCTCCAAGAATGAGAACAGAATACATCGGGGCTCCTTCAGCTTGCCAGTTCAAATCTTTCCCTTGTCATTACTCACTTAGAGCCAGTTATCTTTTGGCAGGAGGAAAACTGAAGTGAAATGAGCCTGGTGGTTGTTGACCACTTGTCGGGGGAACTCCTGGCTTGTTGCAGAGGGCAAAAAGCCTTTGAAGACAGAATGAACCTCTCACCATGGAGTGGGGGTCATCATACACTCTGCTGAGTGGGTGGTTTATTTGTTGATTAGGAGAGGGGATTTCAGCAGGTGTAGCTGTTTGTTTCTTTTCTCCTGGCCATCCAAACTGGTAAGGAGACTCCAAATGGGCTGCTTAACCAACAGCTACTCAAAGTCTTAACTGTTTCATAGGAGTTGTAATCCGCAGTCGCAGCAGAGTTCAGTCCACAAAGCCATTCCCCCCCCCAGCCACACCCCACACCTCATGTCACATGAGCTCAATAGGTAAATGTGTACAGGACTTCAGCCTAAAGGCTTTCGATGGCTGCCCTGGACTAGCAGTCATGTTTGTGAGATCTGACAGCTAAAGATGGAAAATGTGATGTCAGGACAAGGGTGCTTAATAGCAACTACTTAGTTACAGTAGCTCCAAAAGATGGTGCCACAAGAAAGGAAGTATGTACAGAATGACACTGTTGTCAAACCTCTTTCTGTTTTCTTGGGTCTCCTGGAATATTTGCGATAAAGCCTGGATGGATTTTGATGGTATGGCAGAAGCAATAGGAGGTCCTAAATGTGTTTAGGACTGCAGCCATTGGCTTCAATTCTCTGCAGACTTACCTGCTGGTAACCTTCACTTTACACAGAGGAATTTATTCTTGAGTAAGCATACATAGTGCTGTTGCATATGCATAAGAGTTCTGCACAGAGCTGTAGTAGAGTTCGTCATACTCTACTAAGTTGTAAAACTAAAATTGAATTTTTTGAAGCTGGGCAGTGATTTAAAACATTCCCTAGTGACAACATACAGCATAGCTTGGAGAGGTTGCAGGAATGTGCTGTGCTCCATATTAGTCAGCTCTCCAGGGCAGTGGATGTGCAAAGTGAATTTGAGTGCAGTTCTATGATACACTGGACAAGATTTTTGTTTTTGTTTTTTATCGCTTGAACTTTCCCTTTTGGGTTAGAAAACTGTTGTGTTGTACTGTAAGGTCTGCAAGGAGACTGCTACAAATGTTAGCTGAACAAATTTGTTCATATGCTGAATACACTGCCCGCCCTTCTCTGGTTTTGCAGTACACTTCTGTGCATCTGTGGGCGAGTCATTTCCTCCTTCTTCCTAGTTGCCAGGACTAACACCACATGGGATTATTTTTTTGATCCATTCATTTGTACTTGCCCATGCGGTGCGAGAAGCCATTGAAGGACCGAAGCAGATTGTTTGATACATACTCACAGAGGAGATAGTTGCTGGTGATTAAGATGGGTTATATATTCTCTTGGAAATGTTATACTGTTTGCTGGTACTTTGAACTCAACGATGAATGAGCTCATTGACAAATGGAAGTGAAACATTTTGTTGGAATGTTTTGCCGGTGTTCTATGCCTGACTATTTTCACTACTGTCAGCTGCTTCCAAAATAAGGTGACAAAAGTGTGAGTCAACATGAGAAGAAAAGGACCCTATTGCCATCAAGAGAGGAAAGTATATTTGATTGCAGATGCTTAATGTTTTCCAAACAAAAATTCCTCATTATCTCTTTGCCGAATCTCTTGCCAAAAAGTGGGCTACAAGGTATTGCCTGGAGCGTTGGCACCTGCATAAGTCATTTCCATGGCCAGCCCACAGGTGTTGATGGCTAATTTCTCCTTCTGACATCCCTAAATGTAAGAAGTGAAACCCTGTGGCCCACATGGTTTGGATTTAGATTGAGTTTCTGGAAATGGGAGGCTGCAGTGGGTATCATGGAGAGCAATAGTTCCCAGCTTTTATTTTTACTTAGGGGATTCTGGACTTGCCAGTCAGCCCCACACCTGACCCTCAAGTATGACCCACCTAGTATGTCTTTGTGCTGCTCTTTCCCCCAGCATCTGGTGCCTGCAGATCTGAACTCACCCGTTAGGAATTACAGTTCACAAAGTCCTCTGCAACACAGGACATCTGAGACCTGTGCGGTGGTGGTAGAAGGAGGAGGCCTTTTGGCTCACTTGTTGAAGGTCAGGTTTTAAAAGCCACAGGCTACTGTACCTCCTGGGAACCTGTAATTACTGGGACATCTGCTGGAAGACAAAAGGAACTTTACACAATTCATCAGGGAAAGATGATTATTTGTGTAGCTGCTTCATGGAAGCATCAAAACAATGGATGGCCTTTTAAAAACATTTCTGGAACAGCAATGTTGTTGTTGTTTTTGTTGTTGTTGTTAAGAGCTGGGCTCTTTCTCAAGCTGAAGGGCCAGTGTTCAGTACATAAGCCAGTAGAGATCTTCATATGCTGCTCTGTACATTTGGTCCTGCTCTTGCAGAGGTGAAGGGTACAGTGGTACCTTAGTTTGCAACCGCTTTGGATTACAACTGTTTCGGATTACAAGCACATCAAACCCAGAAGTGCATGTCCCTATTTTTGGATTACAACCCATTTTGGGGGGGAGGACCCATTGGTGAAAGCACGCCTTGGGTTACAACCTGTTTTGGTTTACAACTGGACCTCCAGAACAGATTATGGCTGTAAACCAAGGTACCACTGTATTCTTCTTGCAGAACCATTTCCCCCTTTCCTTCCCCGTTCTTTTCACCATTGCATCCTCCCATCTGGTCAGCTGTGATGTTGCTCTCGCTCCTCTGCTTGCATGCAAAGCTCAGCCTGGGAGGGAGTGTTTCTGCTTGCAGCTGGCACTGTATTCATGCCTGGAGGCGTTGGCTGTGGGGTGGTGCGTAGGAACTTCCAGGCAGGTGGACAGGATTGTGGAGTCAGTGCAAGCTGGGTCCATGGGAGCAGATGGCTGGGCTTGTGGCCATGCAAGTGTTTGCCCAAATGGACTTCTTTGTGGAAGAAAAAAGACAACAAAGAATATTGTGGCGCTTGTCCTGGCTCCCACCCTCCAATGAAACACTCAGACTCTTGGCTTGGGAAATTCCAAAGGTTTTGTTAAAGAAGCTATTACATGGTCTCAGCATGAGCTCAGGTTCCAAGGATCTCAGTTTAAAGGTGCAGTGGTAGAGTCAAGGATACATGGCTAGGCAAAGCATAGACATAGATACAACATCTGGCATGTCCCTCCTGCAAGGCTATCATTGGATAGCTCTTATCCTAAACAAGAAGACTGGACTCACAAACAAGCACATGTACAGTATGGACATAGGGAGCGGGGACTGTTCATCTCTGTGCCAACAGTGGTGCCTCCTTGGTGATGGGACTTGCATCCAGCCCTTTCCCTCTCTCCCTCCTTCTGACTCAGCTGGCTCAGGCTCCCCTGATTTGGTCATCTGGCTCCTCTGCTCCCTTGGTTCATTCTCATCAGAGTCCCCCTCCCTTGCTGCGACGACTAACGGCTTGGGGACCAGAGAACTATATACCAAGTTGATCTTTTACCTCCCTCTTAAGTCTCTTGCAAAGCATGTTGCATTGATCAGGTTGAGGTTGATCCTATTTCCCGAATACTAACTTCAGTGCTTGTTTTTCTGACTTTCTTTCTGTGGTGCTTTTAAGTCTAAAGGACAAGTCTAAAGGTTTTTTACAAAGACCATGAAATCTGAAAGTTTCTCTGCCATTCCTGGTGCCCTCCAGATGTTCTGCTCCCCTCATCCCTGCATGGCTGGGGCTGATGGGAGTCTTGGGAGATGTTTCTTCAATGCATAAATATAGACTTAAGTTGTAAATAATAGATGTTTTACAAATTGCAGAGGAAATACAGTAAGGCCTGAATAAAGAGAAGCTAGTGGGAGCCATTCCACTAATTCTAAGGAACATTTGCCCAGTTCTTCCTAAAGGAAGGGATTTATCCCATTTCCAGCTGCTGCAAGCCCAGTCAGTCCCACCCTAGGAAGTGGTTCGGTAGAATTACAGTTTCATAATCATTTGGCAGTGCTTAAGATGGGAGAGGGAGGCTTTCTCTTAAAACTGTGAAGTAATGCTTTATAGTTATAGCTAACTAGTCATAAAGGGCAGGTATCAATCCAAAAGTATATTGCAGAATTAAAGGGAAGACTGCAGCCATTTTTTTAAAAAAAATATTTTGCAATTTGAGGTCAAGATTAACACACGTTTTCAATTCTCCTTTAGCAGCCCTTCCTCTGCTTTTGGAGGCCGTTGGTTTAAAAGTTGCACTTCCACTAAATACCCATGTTCTGCAGAAGAACAAGATAATTTCCACATCACTGTCATTCTGATTTCTCAGCCAGCCTAGCTTTTTGTACAAGTCTACAGGTCTTGTTTACTGTGGTCTCATTGGAGTTGCTAGAAATTACTTTGCTCGTCTAAACTTATGGAGAGAGAATGTGGGAGCAAAAGAAAGCAGCACAAGATAGCCATAGTTTGGGATGCTGGTGGGTTATTTATGATACAGCAAGTGGTGTCTGGAGGCTGATAGTCCATATCCTACACTTAGCAAGCCCTTGCAAATTCAGTTTCCACCTACAGTCAAAGCAGCCCAAATCTTGTCATATATGGGTAGGGTTGATATTGTACAAATGATGGTTGAAATATTGTCCATGGATGTTCATGTCATCTGTTTAATCTTCCCATCACAAAGACTTAAGGTGCTCCCATTTGAATACAGGATATATATGTTTGCCATTGCCTGCAAAAAAAATGATTTTCAGCCTAAGAAAACAGTTGTGTTAGCTTGTTTTTCTTCTTTAGCATCAGGTGCCCCCCACAAAAAAGAACTGAATTTGAATTCAGCAATAAATATTTGAGGATCTTTAGGCTTTTGTCTTCCCTTCCTCTTTTCCCTCTCTTTCTGCTGTGGTCTCCTCTTTCCCTGAGATTTCATCTGAACCAGTAAACTATGGTTTGCACTTGTGCTGCAAATTAGGATTGGAAGCTGGGATCAAGCCATTGTTCCCAATCCTGGTTTTCAGGACAAGTAAGAACCATAGAATGCTTGATTAGGTGAAATGGCAAACTATGGTGTGCTTCAAACAGGAGAGGCAACAGGAAGAGGAACTGTACAAGCCAAAGGGTTCATAAAGGCTTCTTGATGTAATACCAAGCCATGGTTTAGTGTTATATCAGAGTCAGACCATTTTGTACATTTTTCATACTGCGGTTAGATTATTTCTGCGCAGGAGAGATGTCATATGAAGACTGTGGGCCTGTGGAGAAACCTCTGGATTTTGTGTACTTTCCCCCCTAATCTTTTAAAATTAGGGCTGCCCTTGAAAGGCGGTTGTCTTCATGTCCAAGCCGCCTCTTTCCTGGCAACTGCCCAATTAGCTTCATATGATTGTCTGTGGTTTAATTGGACCAGGGCTAGAAATATGCCACAGATTCATTGTGCAAGAATTCATATTGGCAGAAGGAAGCACATCTTCACGAAAGATGCGAACTAGACTTGCGGAATTTGCTGACCCGTAGCCAGGTGGCCTTTCCAAATGTGTGGCTGCAAAAATGAAAGACTGGTCTATTGACAGCTATTAGCCATTATGGCTCTATGGAATCTATATGTTCAGAAGCAATATACATGGTAGTGCTCCATGCTGGTGCAAGTTTATGTGTTGCAGCCCCTGTCTTGTGGGTGCTGCGGTAAAACACTCCATGTGGCAGCTGTTACCTGCAGTGCACCATTTGACATTGGTAATTGGGATGCTTTTCATTATGACAGAGAGAGAGAGGGAGAGGGAGGTTTCTGGCATAGTAGTGAGGATTGGCCAATTTTTGCAGTCATGACATGCCAGCAATTTGCCATGATGTGCAGCGGACATAATGTGCAAGCCAGCCCTTGTCTTCCCTCCCATCTCTGCTCCTTCCACCTTCTATTCACTTCCATTCTTCTTCTGCTGTTTGTTTTTTAACAATGAGTTTCCATCCTTCATTCTGACCTGCCATCTGCAGATGATCAGACTCTTTCAGGGTTGTTTCTTTGCATGCTAGCTCCTTTCCTGTCTGGCTACTTTGTGCTAAAGGATCACATTTAGCAACACTGAGAGGCACCGTAAAGAAAGGGCCAGGAGCAGGTCATGGGTGCCTTCTGTTCCCAGCAATCCTACCCCGCCCCCTGCTGCTGCTGTGTGTCTGCTCTGTCAGGACAGCCAGCTATCCTGACGTCACTGCAGTGTGCTGCAGCTGAACGTGTAATGCATCCAATTGCTGTAGAATGCATTGACATGCTGCAGCGCGCAGCTTCATGGTGTAGAGTGCGGTGGTCTGCAGTGCATAAGTTTCTGGCACAGCTCTGATCTGTGATGCAGTAAAAAAAAGTGGGGGGGAGGGAGAGTTGGTAATGACCCATGAAAGCATAGAATTGGGAGATGCCTTTAGCATGTGATTGGAGGGGGACTGTTCTCTGTAAAGATAACCAGATTGCTACCACAGGCACCCATGATCCTGTTTCATGTTGTAGCTCTGAAGACAGCAGCCTGATTTGTGGGAAACCTATGACTCACATCTCTCATTTCTGTTTCAGGATTATGGCTGCTGTGGGAATGGGGAGGTCTGAGACAGCTACAGTGCTTTGGTAGTTGTCTGGAGACTCCCTGCACTGCTTCAAAAGTGCATTTGAAAATACATATTAGAATTTGGAATGTTGTTTCCACCAAGTGCTTTGGCCGAGGGAAAACACGTTCCCATCCCAGGCAGGTTCTATTCCCCCATCAGCTTCTGATCATCATAATACCTGTCTCTTGAGCTCCTTTTCCAAATTACATTTATTTAGCTTCTTCCTGAGCCACCTATGGGGGCTGAACCCTCAGAGACTCCAGAATAGCTCCACATCACAGTCCTTAATTGTGTACATTGAATATAGATCCTGATTTGCTTCCGTTCACCATATGCTGGGAAGATGGCAAGGATGGAATGCAAATATGTATAGGGAAGATGGGAGGAAGATGGTGAAGTGTGTGCAAAGCAGAATGGCCTTTCATCCTCCTCAGATGCAGACTGACATGCTGTGTGGTTGACTCCATGTAGCTTTTGAAGTTCTATGATACTTAAGAGGTTGACAGACTCCTCCATGGCTGCTCCAGAATTTTAGGAATGGGCTTTTTAATGATATTGTTGGCGCTGGTGCCTTTTTAGATGAATAAGGCATCTATGTAAAAGTCTTTTTTGTTGTGTAGGCAAACACTAACTCTTGAGCTTTGGCTCTAGATGCCTGTGTGTCTTGCTCCCAGAGCTGAACAATTTTGCCTCCGAGGGCAGTTTCATACATTTCATTTGTTAGACATATACGGGGGAAAATCTTACGAGTACCCCTAAAAATGCAAAGGATGGATGCTTCAAACTTATGCCGTGGCTTGTTGGGAAGCTGGAAGTTTTTGCTGCTCTTTGTCAAGTGCATGCTCAGTGGAAAATCAGAATGTGTTGTCATGCAGTGTGTGAAGCCGTTACCTGTAGTTTGTTCAGCTGATTAAATGGAAGAAATTTGCTAATTCTGTGCTGCTTGTGGGACCAGACTGGAGGTCTTTCCAGACAACCTTGCTCATATGCAGAGAATGGCACTGTGATTACTAATTCAGTAAACAGGTGCCTGATGACGTTGCCCTAGCAAGTGCTTCTGTTTGTGGGAAGATGTTTGGTTTCTTAGCACTAAGAGCAATGGAAGTGAATTGCTGAGATGTCGTGTTCCCACCTAGTAAGTACAAAAGCATCCATCTCAAAATATGCACTCCTCCGTTCATTCTATAGGAACAATGAATCCTACTGTTTTAAGTTACATATGTTGGGATGGACGCTTTTCTGCTTGTGTGTGTTTTAGTTTGGACAGGCACTTTTCACCTATTGTCATTACTCAGAGAATGTGTCCTATGCATGTGATTTTTGCGTAGGAAATATGACTTTCTTTTTCTACTTGTGCTTCAGCTGTTCTGTGATTATGCGCACACCAATATTAATACACTGACTTTTGAATGTTAAGTGCAGTATAGTTATTTTATTAATTCATACAACAACCCTATATGATCATTCAATAGTACTATTACCATCATTGAGAGATAGTCACTTAGTAATTACGCAGCTGAGTAAAGATTTAAACTGACATTTTCTTGGGTTACAGTTTAGCCACTACAATGTAACAAGCCTCACAGTTTTCTGATCGACTTTCACATGGATGTGATGATGGCAACATTGGTGGGAAATTCACATTCAGAGCTATATTGTTGCTGGATGTAGGCAGTGGCTGCTGCTACACTCCAAACTAGTTTTGACAGTCAGCTCTAACATGTTGCAACTTGCATCATAAATGATGAGCAAGTCTTGAAAGAGTGAAGCATCATGCCTTACAAAGTACCGGTAAGCTCTGGAGTGCCTCCAAATAAGAACTGGGAGGTAAGCAAGGGGCTCACGCAAGATGCATTAGGAATCTCTTAAGAATCCTGGCAAATCCACATCATCCCAGCAATCTCAACACTGGCTCCGCCTGTCGTGGTGGAGAGAATTGCTTATTGAGGTCGCGGTGGTGGACAGACTACACGCCCAATTTTCAGTAGAAAGCTTGGAGATACAGTTTCATCCTACCAATGGAGCTTGAAACAGAAAATGTGAATGGTTACGACAAAATTCAATTGAAGGAGCTTAACTTACAGTTGCAGGCTATGTAGACTTGGGAAGCTGAAAATGACAGCTGGTGAAGATGTTATCTGATTTTTGGTGGTAGGTTTATTAGATGGCAGGCCTCTGCCATCTAATAAAGCTAATGGACCTTCTGCCTTTGGGGGAGGGAAAATAATAATTTGTGGCACAGGTTCAAATAATACACAATATACTCAATCCTCTTTTAAATACATACACGCACAAACCTTATTGGGCTGTGGAAGATTTCTCTCTCTGTAGAGAGCCAATGTGGTGTAATGGTTAGAGTGTTGGACTAGGACCTGGGAGACCAGGGTTCAAATTTTAGCCTAACCTGCCTCACAGGTTTGTTGTAAGGATAAAATGGGGCAGAGGAAAACCAAGTATGCTGCCACCTTGAGCTCCTTGGAGCAAAGGTGGGTCAGAAATTAAATGTATTAATTAATCAAAGAAGAAGACGTTGCGTTATGCAGCCATCAGATGTGTTGCTTTCTGTCCTAAAGAAATAGTCGGCGGTGTTATGCTGAGAACAATTTATTCCTAGAAATTCCCATGGAATATCTGAGAGCACAACTTCCACAGCATGTGTTGTTACGCTCTTTTTCCATCTATGCTTCCGGCAGTTGAGAAGCTGTTCTGGAGTCCTTGCTGTGCTGTGCTAAAACTCTGCCCTTCCCACTCGATTAGCTGCAGCAATGGGGGGAATGTGTCAGAAAAGAGCATTCCATTTCCTGCAGCTGTTTGAATTGAGATCAGCGTAGGAGCGTCACCAAACGCTGCAGATCTTTTCCCTCCTAAAGTGTTTCATATTTCTCCTTTGTCACCTGCCTGCCATTTGGTGTCCCACAAAAAAAATGACTTTTCATGTTCTGGTTTTTGTGTTTGCTACGAGTCTTCTGTCCACTAAGCTTTTAAAGAATCCATTCATTTTGGTTCGTCCATTCAGCTGCAGACTCCTGTGACAGCCGAACCATACCCTTCTCTTGTCTGCATGTGATGGGGAGTGATAAATGGGTTTGAACTTTTCTTCCTTGTTTTGTGCCAAGTATAAAACTCAGGAGTGAGCGGGCAGGTTGAGCAGCCGAGGCTGGTGCTTTTGGGGACTATAAGGGCAAAAGATATAGGGAGCCCAGCAGGAGGTGGGGCTTCAGCAGGCAGGGCCAGAACCAATGAAAGGCAGAGCTAACTAATTCTGGTATTATCCCCAACCTCCTCCCTGGTGAATTCTACAAGATCAACACTGGGACTAAGGAGCAGAGGAGGCTGGCAGCCAGAGCCACCCCCTGCTTAATACTTCTTAATTTTCCCAGGTAAGGAGGCAGGCAGTGGGTGGCATGGGGGGCTGGCTGGGGGTGGGGGCAGCCCCCTATTTGCCCTGATAGACCAGCTTCCGTTGTGTGGAAGGGAACTGTCCCATGTAATAAGAACTGGATCAGGCCAGTGACCCATCTAGTCCAGCAGACTGTTCTCTTTGTGGCCAGCCAGATACCTGTGGAAAACCTGCAAGCTGGTTCCAAGCACAATCCTGGTCTGTG
Source organism: Podarcis bocagei (assembly GCF_964188305.1). NCBI lineage: Eukaryota > Metazoa > Chordata > Lepidosauria > Squamata > Lacertidae > Podarcis > Podarcis bocagei. Next base: position 44,781,743 of record NC_138129.1, on the reverse strand, counting down.
GTGGTTCTCTCAGTTGGTCAAGCTCATTTGACAACAATGGGAAGCCAAGCCTGTAGCATCATTGGCTCTGTGCCTGTGGAACACCCGCCAGAAGAGATTTAGTGGGCTCCTTCCGTGCCAGCTTTTAAACACCTTCTGAAAACTTTTAGATTCCCCCAGGCCTGTGCAGGCAATTAAGAGACATCTGAAGGCAGCCCTGTTTAGGGAAGCTTTTAATGTTTAATAGATTATTGTATTTTAATATTCTGTTGGAAGCCACCCAGAGTGGCTGGGGAAACCCAGCCAGATGGGCGGGGTATAAATAATAAATTATTATTATTATTATTATTATTATTATTATTATTATTATTATTATTATTACCCACAATGGTCTGTTGATGTTTGTTTTTAATTCATTTGATCTTAACTTGTTTGTAGTAATTTATTATTTTACTGTAAGGTTTTATGTTTTTATATAGTTCTAAAATGCTGTGATATATTTTATGATACAAGGGTATATCAATCTTTTTATAAATAAATAAGCAGGATTTCTGCACAAGAGCACTTTCCCCTCCTGTGATTTCTAGCAACTGGTATTCAGATAGTGTTTCAAGGGGTTGGAAAATGTGATATTCCTTCAGCAGAAGTGCAACCTTGAGGGAAGGTGTGTTGACTGTGCAGAGTGTGGAATTGTTGCACAACAAAGGGCCTCTACCTCAGATTTCTGTTTCGTTTCCTCTAGTAACAAGGTCAGGAGAGCCAGCGTCTATTCTGAGGGTTCCTCCTTAGCTGAGTAAAGGGAAATGAGGAAGGCAAAGATAGCCAAAGACAAAGAAAATGAGGAAGACAAAGATTCTAAAGGGAAGCAAGCTCTGGTCCAGGAAAAATTCCAAGACATGAGTGATGTACCTCTGTTTCCTCACCTTGGGGATTCTTGAGGCACTGTAGTCATTCATTCAGTGTGGGAAGTAGAGCAGTCCAGGAAGGAGGAACTGACCTCCCACTGACACAGTCACCCCACAATGATAGTTGCAAAAGTTCCAGGAAGACTCCCTACCTCCTGTCTCAGTGTTCTTTCTTGGCCGCAAGCATCACAGACAGGACATGCAGCAGGGGTTGGGGGCTTCAGTTCCTTGGCATGTTGGATCCTAGCTTCCATTCATACTCTCCATATGCAGATGAGTAGGACTAGATTGTCTTCTGCGGTGCCAGTTCAATGCAGGGGACTGGCTGTTTTCCAGACCTGTGATTCATGTGCAGGCAGACCAAGAGATGAAGACCACAGCTGTTGATGAATCCAAGGGAAGTTTCTTGCATTTGCCAAATGCAGAGTGCCCAAATCTACTTCTAAACATGCCCTAGATGAGAGTGCAGATTCTTTCAGGGAGCTCAAATGCAAACTCTTTTAATCTTGAGGTAAAGGTGAGGTTTAAGTCCCATTCTATACCTCACTAAAAAACCTAATACTTCATTTTCTACTCCCACCAATTGGGGATGACTTATCTACAGCCAATTTGGATTCTTAGCTGAAGATGTTGGAAATTCCCCCTTTGCCTGTCCAAATGGTCATGGGGGGACAAGGAATCTCTTCTCATTTTCTGCACAGAAGGCATCAGAGTTAACTGGTTTTCAGTGATAGGAACCCATTGGCACCTTCATCCAAGATCAAATCCAGGACTGCAGTTATTTTAACCAATCTGGTGTTCAGCAACAGCACCACTGTACTGGTTTACAAAAAAAAAGGCAACCTGGGTTTCCATTGGTGAGCAACAAGTGGGGATTGCTCTCACTTGTCTGTGCACCTTGTTTGACCCTGACTATACTCATCATCATCATCATCATCATCATCATTTATATCTATGTTCTTTCCTTCTAATGGCTAGGCATGGCTGACAGCCACTGTTGGAAAGAGTGCTGCAGAAAGAGCATTGTGGGGCAGGATGAAAGGGGGAGGAGGGGTGGAGCGGGAGGAAGGAAGAAAGGAGAAGGTAAAAGAGCCAGGTGCACGGCTAACATTTATTTGCAAATAATATACCTTTCTAAAATGGTCTGGTGTGCAGAAGTAAACTGTGAATCTCCCCTCCCCATGCTTTCCCAGAGGAGGGACCCAAAATGTTTGTGCTTTTGCTTTTCATGTTGTCCCAAGTGGTGCAAGTGGATAATTCGGCAGAAGCTAGTGGCGAATGGGCTAGAGAGATAAGCCTTGTGTCTAGTGCAAAGCTGGCAACTACCCAGGAGTGAAGTTGATCTGCCTTGGCATAAATGACAGGAAAGCATAAAGCATGCACACCCATGCTAAAAATTAAAATTTCCTTCTCATCATTTATTTTTTAAATGCATGCACTCCTATTATTGCTTTTCTGTATAGTTTTGCAGCTGCTGACTATTGCCCCACCCCCACCCCTCGCCTGGGTCTGATCTTCCAGGGCTATGATAAGCACAGCTCCATAAGGTTCTAATTTAACCCTCGTCCCAGGCACTATTCTTCTTATAACTATTGCCTTTCGGTCTTCTACATGCGTCTTTCTCTCCCGCCCTCCCTTTAATTAGCCTTCTTACTGCATGGAACAGTTTGCAGATATATATGGAAAGCAGCCTACACTTTCCCAGGAGCAGAGCTTGCTGGGAAGGGAAGCAGGACCAGCAGCAAGCTGGCTCTCTCTGAGAGAGGAGAATTCTTTTTCCTATTGCCTTCACTTTTTTTACTTTTTTTTTGGTTGTTGGTATTTTGTTTAACCCTTAACGTGGCTTGGATGGAATGTGATTTGATTTTTTTTTAAAAAACAAGCTTCTCTTATATTGGTGAATTTCAGCAGATGCTACAAGCTCAAAGAGAGGTGAAGGATGATCCCCATTCCTTGTTTAGATAACCACTGGGGGTTTGTTAAGTAAAAGCTGAAGTTGCCCACATGTACTGTATTTAAACTTACTAAACTCCAGGAAATTTGGAGTGCTATGACTTTAGGATTTCAGATTTCAGTAGCAAAGTTGTTTCTTAGTTGTTGTTTTTAATACACTGAAGCCCCAAAGTCACCCTCAACTGGGCTGTTGATTTGCACCTTTCTAGCAATATTTTGTGGACATCCCACGCAGAACTCAAGGAGCTTTAACACACACAGGCTATGTGGCATTTACCTTTTGCATGCAGAAAAGAGATCTGAGTGCTTCAAACTCCACCTGAGAGCCTGGCTGTCTAGAACAAGCCACAGAGAGACTCCCTGCATCTGATCTAAAAATCCCTGATGCTGGCTGTCAGAGACATTGTTGTGCTAGCTGATCCCTGGGGGTGGTGGCCTGATACTTGTGAAAACAGGACTGTCTCTTGGTAGTAGTTTGAAGGCTGCTTCATTGGCTGCCTTTTCTTTCCTTCACTGAAAAGGCTTCTGTGGAAAGCATGAAACCCACACGAAGACAATGATGTGCAATGATCACCTTCATGTATTCCACAGCATGTACACATGGTATACTTGCGCTGGGAAGCCTAAGTCGGTTGCTGTGCTTCAGTCCACATACTTTTGGAGAAAAAGACATGTGTGCAGTCATGTCACCTGATGATCTGCAGATAGGTTTTGTGCTTTCAGTTATACTGAAATGATTGCTGTGTAGCCAGAGTGTTAAGTGTGAAGCTAAGGACCCTTTTTGTAATCTAACCCCCAAGACCCTGCCGCCTTCTTCAGACAATAGGTTAACCAAAGGCAATAGAGGCAAAATATAGGGTGGATCACAATAGAAGCCAGAATACCACATCTTTAGCTAGTAATAATAATAATAATTTATTATTTATACCCCGCCCATCTGGCTGAGTCTCCCCAGCCACTCTGGGCGGCTCCCAATCAAATGTTAAAAACAGTACAGCATTAAATATTAAAAACTTCCCTAAACATTCCTTCTTCTTCTTCTTCTTCTTCTTCTTCTTCTTCTTCTTCTTCTTCTTCTTCTTCTTCTTGTTGTTGTTGTTGTTGTTATCTTTAGCTAGTTCCTTTCCCATATTGGTCAGTTTTACTGACAGCATGCGTAATGCCATCATCATAGCATCATAGAGTTGGAAGAGACCACAAAGATCCCTTCAATGCAGGAAACATTTGCCCAACATGGGCTCGCACCAACAACCCTAAGATTAAGTATCTCATGCTCTGCCAACTGAGCTATCTGAGCAGATCATCCACCCTACCCATCCTTGTTCAGGAAGTGGCTCATGTTCATTGGGGTTCTAGTTCCTCCTCATCCTGACAGCCACAAGTGGAACCATTTGCCAGCTACTCCCACCTTTCTAATTAGAACACCACAGATTTTCCCCTAGGTTGGCAGATATCTTTAGTCTAGCAGGACAAGGAACCCTGCAGCCTCTGTTTGAAACCAGGAACTCCTACAAAGACTTGAGCTCAGCTTCTATCTATCTAGATAGATAGATAGTATACAGCATGAAAAATAAAACTAAGACAAAGAAAAGCCACAAAGCCTGGGGCAGAATTGCTCCATATTTACTTTTTGAACCAGTAAATGGCATCTTGTGCAGATCATGTGAGACATGGGAGAGATCTCAGGCTACTTAGTTACTCGTAAGGTTTGGGTGAAGGATGACAAGGAGGACAGACAGCAGAAGACTGGTCACACCCACACCATACCTTTAAAGCACATTCAGCACTTATTATTATTATTATTATTATTATTATTATTATTATTATTATTATTATTTTATTCCCCCAAAGAATCCTGGGAACTGTAGTGTACTCCCCTACAGGACTACAACTCCAGCTCCCTTAAACTACAGTTCCCACAATTCTTTGAGGGAAGACATGTGCTTTATACATAGGGTGTGGATGTGACCTGTTTCACTCAGTAGGAATTTGGTTGGTGCGACTTGCCAACTGAATGTTTAAAAGGATAATTGGACATTGATTACTTCTAGGAAGGAAAACATTTCAAGTTTATGAGAGCAATTGCCAGGGAAACCTTTGATCAAGCAAAGCATTTCAGAGAAAGGGATATGGAGCGGGTGCATTTTCCCAAGCAGAGCAAGTGGATCAGAAGAGAGAACAAAGGGCTGTTTTCATTTGCATAAAGCAACAACACATAAAGCTACTTTTGACCATCTCCTTCTTTAAAATGCTTAAGTTGACCTTTCTTTTGAGGTATTGTACAACAGTTGCTCTAAAACAAGAGGGCATGGTGTGTGGTGTGCAGTAGCAGTCAACAGGGTGGGGCTGTGGGCCTTACCGTTGTTGCTGCAGTGTACTGGAAGAGGCGAGGCAGTGGGGAGGTTGACATGGTGCAAACACAGTGGCGGAGCAAACCTGGCACTCCTGTTAGTGCGATTGCACCATCCCAACCTCACTGCAATCACCCTCCCAGTAAGCCACAGCCACGCTAGTGACAGGAGGTCAGGTAAGCTCTTCTGCCCCACCAGCTAATACTGGTGTGTGCTATACAGTATGTCATGGTTATGTATATGATATGTGCTAGGAAGCAAGACCAATGCATTGTTTGGTGGGGAATGTTGCGTGGAAGCTTCTTGGTCCCTACAAGCTCTTGGTAGCCTTTATTTAGTTCACCCAAAAGCAGCTTTTAAAAAGTTTGTTTAATAGCACAGACCAGTTCATGGCTGAGAGCAAGGACCTGCACTTTGATAATACTTCCAGGGTCCAGACAGCTCTTGGCCACCACAGCAATTGCAGGGTCGCAGCTATTAGTGGGAGGAAATAACGCTGCCTATTTTAAGCTCCTAAGAGAGTTTCAAGATAGGAATCCCCTCACTCTGCTGCCAAAAATAACTTAATTGCTTTGCAGGCTGGCAATAGGCCTTCCACCACTATCCCTTGTCTTTCCTGCTCTTTACAGTTGGCCTCTCTGACCGTGTTTTTTCCTCTCTGTTTGCTCAACTCTCTGTTTAAGCCTATGCTGTGGTTCAGAGCAGAGTGCAAGCAGGTATCTTTTGAATTCCCTTCAGGTTGAGTTTCCTTGAGAGAGCTCCTCCAGTAACTTTAAGGTCAGGTGCAACCCTCCATGGAATCAATAGAGTTGGAAGAGACCTCAGGGGTCATTAGTCCAACCCACAGATGTTTTCAGACTCCAATTCCCATCAGCCCCAGCCCAATGGTCAGGGATGATGGGAGTTGTAGTCCAGCAGCTTCCAGAGGGCTGCAGGTTCCCCACCTGCTGGTTTAAGGGCTGCCTCATGTTTTTTTGGTCACTTATATATGTGAAAGGGAGCAGTACAATGGTACCTCGGGGTATGAACTTAATTCGTCCCGGAGGTCTGTTCTTAACCCGAAACCATTCTTAACCTGAGGTGCACTTTTGCTAATGGGGCCTCCCGCTGCCGCCACACCACCGGCGCGCGATTTCCGTTCTCATCCTGGGGCAAAGTTCTGAATCTGACAAACTGACACTGACAAACTGGAACTTGTCCAGAGGAGGGCAACCAAAATGGTCAAAGGCCTGGAAACGATGCCTTATGAGGAACACTAAGGGAGCTGGGCATGTTTAGCCTGGAGAAGAGGAGGTTAAGGGGTGATATGATAGCCATGTTCAAATATATAAAAGGATGTCACATAGAGGGAGAAAGGTTGTTTTCTGCTGCTCCAGAGAAGTGGACACGGAGCAATGGATCCAAACTACAAGAAAGAAGATTCCACCTAAACATTAGGAAGAACTTCCTGACAGTAAGAGCTGTTCGACAGTGGAATTTGCTGCCAAGGAGTGTGGTGGAGTCTCCTTCTTTGGAGGTCTTTAAGCAGAGGCTTGACAACCATATGTCAGGAGTGCTCTGATGGTGTTTCCTGCTTGGCAGGGGGTTGGACTCGATGGCCCTTGTGGTCTCTTCCAACTCTATGATTCTATGATTCTATGAATCTGAGGTACTACTTCTGGGTTAGCAGAGTTTGTAACCCGAAGCATTTGTAACCCGAGGTACCACTTTATGTTTTAAGCGAGTAGTTGCCTTATCTCTCTGGCAAGTGTCTGCTTCGTGTTTGGAGAGGCACAGCTCCTTTTTTGTGTGTGTAAACGGCAACATGCAAGGTGTACAAAACAGATTGAGGCAGAAATCTTGTGTGCCCTTACTTGGAAGGAAATTCTATTGAACAAAGTGGGACTTCCTTGTGAGTCAACACACACTGGGGTCAAACTTGAAGGGCCAGAAGTAGTTCCAAGTATGTCAGGCAAAACTGCATTCAAATGGGTAATCTGGAATGTGGAGTATGATTTCTCCCCTGAAAATGACTAGCTAGGTAAGGATTTTCTAGTCATTACTAGGCAGTTTGTAGCCAAAATACTTTTTTTCTGGTGTAAAGCATGCACTGTGAGCTGACTGAAAGTGGCAGTAAAAAATCTTGACACGATTCTCCATAGAGATGCCTCCAAAGTAGTTTTCACACTAAGGTTACTACAGGAATAGAATCGAGACTGAGGGTGATTTGTGTGAACTGCAAAAATGAAGGAGCTGGTGGGAAGCTTGAAGTATGGCTGTTTAAAGTGAGCTTTTTAGAGTTGCCATCTACTGAGAAAGATGGAGTTTCAGTTTTGGAGTTATAGTGAAACCCCATCCAAGAATTCATTCTCTTTCCCCTGGGATTCTTGTTCTTGTTTTCCTTCTATGAATGTTCTTCTGTGAATTAATTTCTCCACTTTGAGGGATGCCCTGCAGGGTGAGTTCGCTTGCCAGACGTTAGCTGAGAGGTGTGGAGAAGCTTGAGTGAGATAATTAAACTAAAACTAAATGTATTTGGGAGTGTAGTACCGTTGCTAACTCAGATACAAACACCCATGTGAACTAGCTATAGAATCCATTGGAAATGTAATATATTGAACGGCCAGGGCCAGATATGTTTTGTGCTTCCATTACATCCTCATACAAGCATGGAAGTCTATGGAGCGTCACTATTTTTCTAATCTCTAGTCCTTATGATTGTGAAGATCAGTTTGAAAATATTTTGGGCAGTACCCAGTGAAATTTCAAAAGCCAGAACAGGCTGAGCAGGATTCCAGTGATCACAAACTGAAGGTTCAGTTTTCTGCATAGTTCCTGCCCGCCCTCCCAAAGAACAGGAGCAAAATAAATGTGTGTGCCTGTTTCTGCGCATGTGCGCGTATGCAGTTACAAATTTCCTCTAGGCTAGAGCTATGGTGTTATTGTCACGTACCTTGGATTTATAATCACAGACCATAGACAGCCCTATGAATACCTGATTAAGAGGGTGAGAAGTTTGGGTCATGATGGTTGGCGTCAACTTTTCCATATCCATTTCTTGCCAGTACATGTGGATATCTCTCAATTGGTTGGACAGGATGCCAGGACTGCTGGCATGCCAATGTTGAAGGGCAAAATGGTAAGATTAATAAGGGTGGAGCCTGACTGCAAGCAAAAGCCATCTGGCAGGAACTGGTTGTGGCCTGGGAAGGCACACCTTCATTGATTTGTTTTTATCTGTGGCAGTAGTGTTTTGTTTAAGCAATTGTTTGCTTGCCATGTAGCTGTTAGCTTTCATGAGAGCATTTATGCGGAAGATTCCAGGATACAAACCCAACAGGAAATCTAATAAATAGCAAACCCTGAATCTGTGAGCAGAGTCGGGCTCCCAGTTTCGGGCTCCCAACAATCTAGTTCCTTCTGCTTGGATTTTACATGTAAGGAAGGACAAATCAGTGTTGTTTCTGGTACTGGACAGTTTTGCATGTGCCATTTCATAGAAGTCACTTCTATCTCACTTCCTCACCATTCTGCAATTTTATTTTTTAAATTGAATAAAAAGCCACGTTTTAATGTGTGTTTTTGAGCATTTAATCTTAAAATTCACTTTTTTTGTATCTGCTTTTATTTTTTTCCTGTGCCAAGAGCTGTGCTTGGAGAAAAACTGGACAATTTAGCTCCTTCCCTTCATCCAGGAAGTGCAAATCAGATTAGTTAGTTTAAAAATGGTGACCAAACTGCAAGCATCCCTAGTATACAGGCAGATTTATCAATGGAAAAAACCCCATATAACACCTTAGTGAACCACAAAGGGCAGTAGTTGAGTGTGGTCCCAGGTTCCGTCCCTGCGATCTGCAGGCAGGGCTGAGGGAGACCCATCTGCAGAGCCAATTCTGATCTAGGTTCCAGGCAGCTTGCTGCAGTCCATGAGTGTTGGAGATTGTGCTTCCAAAAGCTCTCTAGGAATTATTACACTGTGTATATATGTTTTTCAAGGAATGCACACATCTTCCTATCTTCTGCTAATGTGCCTGTACAGGGGAGGTATAAGGCTAACCAGAGGTGGCAGACTAGCTGGTTCAGAGAAATGTGTGGATTTGAAGTCTCAGAATGACAAGGGACTGTTGTGTATGTGTGCAAGAGTGGGATAAGGGAGGAGAAAACAGCAGAACAGTTGTGCGGTATCTCTTAGCCATTACAGTGGTACCTCAGTTTAAGAACAGTCCTGTTTACGAACTATTCAGTTTACAAACTCTGCAACACCGGAAGTAGTGTCCCGATTTGCAAACTTTACCTCGGTCTAAGAACAGAATTTGAATGGTGGAAGGGCACCGGCGGCAGGAGGCCTCATTAGGGAAAGCGCACCTTGGTTTAAGAACGGTTTCAGTTTAAGAACGGACTTCCGGAACGGATTAAGTTCATAAACTGAGGTACCACTTTAGTCTAAAAGCAGCTTTGGACCTAAAGGGCCTAAAGAACTTCTAGACCAGGGGCAAGGAACATTTTCCAACTTGAGGGCCACATTTGTTTGTCAGCAAAATTCCTGGGGCCATGTTTCAGTAGTGATGGGGCCAGAGGGTTGCAGGTTCTCACCTGTTTTTGGGAATTAGTAAACATTTGAAAAGAAAGTTACAGATCTCCAAATACGGAGGTGTTCTGCAACAGTAATCATTCCTAAACTTAAACTACACCCAAGAAACAGTTGTCTGGTCTGTTGAGAGTGGGTGGGAAATTCCTAGAAGCAGCAAGTATCACCTTTGAATCTGTTATTTCCCCTGGTGACTTTGGAAACCCAGGGAAGGGTTTACCTAACTCAAATTAATCCTGCCATGAGGAGAGACCACAGGATGCCTGGATGAGGATTATTTTTTCCCCTCAAGCTGAAAAACTGCTTCCCTGACTTGTCAGTCCTCCCATGTATTTTTAATGTTTGTCCTCGCAGGCGTCCTTTCCTCTGATTCGCTTGTGATAACTGGCTGGCAGGCACTGTGTGCCAGAAATCTCTCTTTGCTGCATCACTTGCATTCCCAGAGGGAAGATCCTCAGGATCTAGCTTCAAAAGGAGGAGAGGCTCTCTTCAAAACAATCCCATCCTCCCACCCTGTGGGCCAGTGGCATACAGATAGCCCCACATGGAGGCTCAGTGGAAATTCTGTAGGGGACAACCCATCTGCCAAGCAGGGGGAATCTCTTAGCTTGCCGTGTGAGGATCCCTTTGGGAGAAGGAGGGAACACCTCTATGTTTGACAGGATTCCATCTTTCTGCTCTAAAAGGAAGTAAAGGAAGTGTCCAGGCTGTGATTCCCCCCCCCCTTCTCTCTCTGCATGTGCTGAGTATAGGACTAAGAGACAGGGATTTAATAACAAACAGTAATAATTTCAGGGCTTGTGTCCAGGTTTCTAAATGCATTTCACAAAACTCTGGTGCCAAAGGTGCAGGACGGCTTCTATTACTGCTGATGCCCTGGCAAAAGTTGTTTCCTTTTGGTTATATGCTTCAAAGAGCCTGGCACCCAACACTGGGATTATGTTTTGCTATCAAGTGCTTGGTAGCCATGTAGGACCAAAATACAGTGGCATGCCAGGGTCAGAAGGTGTGTCCTCCTGAATACGAGCTGCTGGAAACTGCAAGAGGGGAGGGTGGTCTTGCTTGGGTCTGGCATGCGGGTGTGCCATGGACTAGGTAGGCCATTGGCCTAATCTTCTTTTGATTATCATGCGATACAACTCTGAGTGTGTGCAGGAGTTTTAAAGCAAAACATAAAGGTAAAGGGACCCCTGACCGTTAAGTCCAGTTGCGGACGACTCTGGGGTTGCAGCGCTCATCTTGCTTTACTGGCCGAGGGAGCCGAGGGAGCCACTTCCGGGTCATGTGGCCAGCATGACTAAGCCGCTTCTGGCGAACCAGAGCAGCGCACGGAAATGCCGTTTACCTTCCCGCCAGAGCGGTACCTATTTATCTACTTTCACTTTGACGTGCTTTCAAACTGCTAGGCTGGCAGGAGCAGAGACCGAGCAACGGGAACTCACCCCGTCACGGAGATTCAAACCACCAACCTTCTGATCTGCAAGCCCTAGGCTTTGTGGTTTAAACCACAGCACCACCCGCGTCCCTTAAAGCAAAACATAGGTGAGTGGGAAGATATAGGAACAATTTCCTTGCCTATGTTTCCCTTCCCTTAGGCCCGATTCATTCCATGTGCAGCTCTGCGACAGGAAGCATCCCCCATCAGGAAGGAAGTCTTAAAACAATAAGAAGTTTCAGGGAGGAAATCCTGGCTGGCGGGCAGACGGGGATTTTCCCACCATGCAATTAAATCTCCCATGCTGCATATGGCTACATCTCATCTAGTTTTCAGTTATGGATATCTATGAATAAGGAAACACCTAAAAGGTTCCAAAATCCATATTAGGTCGAAATGCGTATTAGGGCAAACTCTTGAGTTCTCCAGGATCCTCATCAGGGTAGATGGGTAAACAAAGCAAATGAGATGTGGGGGTGAGGAGATGAGAAGCAAAAATGCTGGCTGATGGTGCAGCAGTGGAGTCTGCATCTGGTCATAGTGTCAGGATGGAATGTGGGAGGAGATGGCAGACATTCAAATAAGGCTCTGTTAGGTGCTGTGCAGGCTTCGGATTCCACCAAGGGCTTCTCTAAAGGACGAGGAGAAGGCACATTCCATGCGCTCACATTGTGATTGCGCTTATGATCCTTGTGCAGCATATTGACACCCGTCTGCAGGAAAAATCTGACCTGAGCCTATGTTTGATTTCAGAACCTTTCAAGCCAGATTGCAAACCATTTTTCAAAATCTGCTTGGTAACCTTTGCAAGCACACTGTAAACTGCAAGAGCTGGAGCACAACAGTCCCGTGTTGCCTTAACTAAAGAACTACCCTTCCCACCCCCATATTAAAGTTGCACAACTTTCCCTGAATCTCTGTGGCCTTGAACAGGTTTCTAAAAAAGTTACCAACTTCAGAAGGGAGGAGATGGCACCTGGACTTCTTCATTTGCCTTCCTTCAGTAACAAACCTTGTATTTTACTTTTGAAACATTGTGCAAATGCTAATCTTATCCTCCACCTTTTTGCACCTTGTTTGCACACCAAGCTGCATAGATGAGTTGGCATTTATGTGTTCCTTATAACCATGTGGTCTCCAGGGTCTGGGCAGCAAATGTTGCTAGTTTGTAAGGGAGAGGTACTTTCTTGGCTCCTGTGCATCTGAAAGACCCTTTGTGATAGATTTTAAATCGAGCATCTCTTGTGATTCATTCAACCACAACAGTCTGGTCTCCACTGCCAAATCGTTTCTGACTTGGACCCATTCTACAGAGTTGTATTGTGTGATAATAAAAAAAGGGTTATATGTCAAAGCCTCTTCAAGTGTGCAGTTCTTGTCAACACCACCAGTGTTTATCTGCTTTTACTGGGATGTTGTCTTGTAGAAAGACGAAAAGATCTTGCCAAGTGATTTGGCTTTAGCTTTTTGTTAAATGGACAGTGATGTGTGCCTGTGTCTGAACTATAGTTCCTTTCTCTGTCTGCCATTCCAAACATTTCCAGAGTGGTAGCCATGTTAGCCTCTTTCAGCAAACACAACAAAGAGACTTGTGGGCTGGCACCTTAAAGACAAATTAATGGTGGCATAAGCTTTCATGGACTCGGAGCCCACTTTGTCGGCATTCCTACCTCCCCCCCCCCCATTATGTGTCTGCTGCATTTCTTTCTTTCTTGTTGCTCCTGGACTTTGGAATCCTGGTGTCACCTTCAACTCTCACACACTCACCATTCATTCATTCATTCATTCATTCTAGTTATTTATTAGTTTAGGACCAGACCCTCACAAAGCACTGTATGGAGAAATAAAAATAATAGAACCTCTGACACAGCATGAAGCACTGAAGGAGTACAGACAAACCAATGCATGAAAGGTGTTGAATTAGGTCACCAAAATTCCTCTTAAGGAATTGTTTAAAAAGGCAATAGTGTGTTTTAAAGCTTTTTTGAATGCAAGAAGAAAAAAGTTAACTGCAAGAGCAGTTACCAGCCAGAAGATCCATTATACTGTAGTGTGCTTCCCAACCTAACCAATTTCAACAATGGATAAACAAGAAGGAACTCTGATGCATATCTTAAGATTATGGACAGGGTCGAATGGGGCAGGTGGTCCTTAAGGTAAATCAACTCACTTAGGGTCTCAGAAGATTCTTACTGTCAAGTAATTTGCTATTTCCCAGGTTTGCATTTCCTTATGTATTTTTTATTTTATTTATTTATTACATTTCAATACAGTCATACCACGGGTTACAGATGCTTCAGTTTGCATTTTTTCGGGTTGTGGACCGCCAAAACCTGGAAGTACAAGAACAGGTTACTTCTGGGTTTCAGCGGTCGCGCATGCGCAGAAGTGCCAAATCGCAATCCGCGCATGCACAGACGCGCCACTGTGGGTTGCGGACGTGCATCCTGCATGGATCACGTTTGCAACCCAAGTGTCCACTGTACAGCCCTCCATCCGAAGACAACAGAGCGATTTACAACAAAAAAACACAAAAAACCCACAATAACAAACAAAAAGAATAACCCTCAGTTTAAAAGGTCATGTATTATTTAATCAGCCAAAGGCCTGGGAGAAGAGGAATGTTATTGCCTAGCACCTAAAGATAGGTAATGAAGGCACCAGGAGGGACTCCCTGAGCAGAGCATTCCACAAGCGGGGAGCCACCACGGAAAAGGCCCGTTCTTGTGTTGCTGCCCTCTGGACCTCTCTGGCACACAAAGAAGGGCCTCAGATGATGACTGCTGGGTCCAGGTTGGTTCATAGGCAGAGAGACGGTCCTTGAGGTATTGCAGCCCTTTAAGCCGTTTATAGGTCAAAACCTGAATTGGGCCCAGAAAAGAACTGACAGCCAGTTCAGTCTTTATCACGCTGAGTTCCATCTTGAACTAACTAACCTGTAGGATGGCTCTACCTCTTGAGACAGACTTCCCTTTTCAACCACAGGCTCCACCCAGCCAATGGTCAACCTAGACAATGGTCATGGATAATAGAGTTTATAGTACAGAATATCTGGGGCGGGAACCAGGTTGGGGAAGACAGGCCTAAAACCTTCACTGCATTGATTGCCAAGTCAAGAGTTGAACCAGATGGGTACTAGCTCAAAACTCGGCTCTATTCTATCCCCATTCTCAACCATTCTTGGTGACCACCGTAGAAAATGGACTTTAGTTCAGGATGCTAGGGCTAAATCATAGGTTGTTGTGCGGTAAGACAGAAGAGAAGTACGTAGCTAAGTTGTTCCTTTCCTCACAGTCACTTGCATGACTGCAGCCAGCTCCTTGCAAAAGTACTCTCCCCTTCACCAATTAATTCTGCATGCTTGGGAAAGGAATCGGCTGAGGGTGGGGCCAGGGATAGAGGAACTAAACTGCCACTTTAAGGTCTTTCTAGAGTTGTTTTTAAGTGCGGGCAAGATGGGTGGGGTTCCTGATAATCTCATGGCCATGCCCAGTTCAGCCTTAGATACACATGAAGTTTAGTCTGCTGAGATCAGAGTCAGGCCCTTAGGCTCGCTGCAGCTTTTCTGCTGGAAGTAAAATTGTTAGGTTTACTCAACCTGCTGAGCTCTTTGTGTTCTGTCTTCAAGTGGAGCTGATTGTATGTGTGTGTGTGTGTATGCTTGCTTGCAGTGGGTGGGAGGAGGACAGTATTATTAGCCTGACTTCAGGGCGATGGAAAGAGTGAGTGCATCATACTTTTCCTCTGGGACAGAGAGAGAAAACCAAGGAACCGCTTGCCCAGAGTTGCTTGCATGAAACTTTGGGGAGGAACAATAGCTTCATGGTGAAGCCACATATATTGCCATATTTCCATGATCGAATCTCTAGCAGTTTCATATTTTCATATTTTTTTGTATGCTACCCTTCATCCAAAGATCTGAGTGGTTCACAGCATAAAAATACAAAAAAACATATAACATACAGTGGTACCTCGGGATGCGAACGGGATCCGTTCTGGAGCCCCGTTTGCATCCAGAAGCAAACGTAACTAGCGCCGGCACATCTGCGCACACACGCGTTGCTTTTCACCGCTTCTGTGCATGCGCGTGACGTCATTTTGAGTGCCTGCACATGCGTGAGCTGCGAAGCCCGGAAGTAACGTGCTCCGTTACTTCCGGGTTGCCGCAGAGCGCAACTCGAACGCGCTCAACATGAAGCATATTCAGCCCGAGGTATGACTGTACGTGATAAAAACAAGAACGAAAACAGAGCAAACAAATTACCCACCACCACCACCTCATCCCGCAAGCATATTTAAAACAATATATAATAAGACCTAGACAGCAGTTGCTGCCCTCCTGAGATCTTGGAGAGCTACTTTCAATTAAGAGTAGATCAGCTTCTGCCCACTTGGTGCCTGCCAGATCTTTGGGGCTAAAACTCCCAACAGCCTCACCCAGCTGAGATCTTGGAGAGTTGCTGCCAGTTAATAGTGGACCATGTTTTTCCAACCCAGCTTGGGGCTGATGGGAGTTGTAGTCCAAGACATCTGGAGAGCACCAGGTTGGTGAAAAGTAGGAATAGACAGCTCTGGACTAATAGATCAATGGGTAATTTGGGGACCAAATGTCACAACACAGAAGATCCATGATAAGGTCTCCTGATGTCTCCCCCCAACTTTAGAAGCAGCTGTGGGGAGTCCGATTTTTATCAGAGCATCCACACTGCGTGTGGACTGTGGGCTGTACCTTTCCTTCATCCTAAATAGGGAAACGGGACCTTGTACAGTGGTGGATTTAAATTGCAGAAATGGTTAACATTGCCATTTATTTCCTATACTTTTTGATTCTCCTTTTTAGACAGCTGACTTTATTTTTATCCTGCTTTTCAGACAATTGCCTCCCAGAGCAGCTCACATCAATAATAATCATAATAATAAAAAGAGGCAGCAAGAGAGAGAGAAGAGAGGCCCTGCCATCAGGCTTGCAAACTAAAAAGACAAGACACAGAACAGAAGGGGAGGAGAGCAGGCGAAAGTTAAGAAGAGGGAGAACAGTTCTTCAAGGCCAGATTAGAGTAGGTGAGCTTATAAGAGGACATTTATATCTGCTCCAGGCTAGGCCAATTTTACCTTGCATGTGTTCTTGCTTGAATAGCACCTGGTGCCTCTTGTACCTTTGCCCAAAGGAGATGATGGGACTAGGGTTTCTTTTCCACTGTGGTTCTGCAGCCTCCAGGGCAGAAGGCAGTAGGTGCAAAATTCCTTCCCCAAGAGACACCACTCTGATAATAATTAGAGCCTGCCACAGCTGCTTTTAAATGAAAGTGAAAACATTGGGAGACCCAGTCACGGAACATACTGTAGCTCAGTCAGTCGAGCATGAGACTCTTAATCTCCAGGTTGTGGGTTCAAGCCCCGTGTTGGGCAAAAGATTCCTGCATTGCAGGGAGTTGGATTATATGGCCCCTGGCTTCCTTTCCAGCTCTACAATTCCATGGTTCTACGAGTAAAGCACCTGCAATTTCTAAGCCATAGTTTATTTCAACTGTGGTTTAATGTGATGTATATACCAGAGTAGCAACTGCTGCTTGATTCTACCTGCCACTAACCTATCATTCTACACTTTCTCCCCCACTGCATCCATATTTTGACATCTATTGAAGATTCATTTGCTTACCTAGGTATTTGGAGAAGAGTGATTTCTTGTTTATAGCCCTGGATTTCTCACCTGTTATATATATTATATATAATTGTTTTTAAGCTTTTCATTTGTTTTAATGAACTGCATTTCTTATGCATTGACTTATCCCCTAAGCCTGCTGACCTAAAGCTCCTAGGCTAGTGTTGGTGCCTCCTTCTGATTATAATACACCCCCTACCCCCTTTACAATTTAGGACCACCCTAACCCTAGGACCACCCTTGGGGTTATCTCTCACATCAAAGATGGCTTGTGATGCAGCACGAAGAATGCTTGCCTGAGATACAGGTTAGACTAGCTCTGCTGCTTCTGCCGTAAAGGGGTCTGTAATGTACCAAAATAGATCTTGGCTTCCTATCTGACCAGACTGCTTGTAATTGATCTGTAGCAGGGTTTTTCACCTTAATTGTGGTTGGCTTCCTTACGATGAACATTTCTTTGGGCTGTTGCCCAGTGAGCAGCATCTTCATTGCAAAAGCAGCCTCCAGAAAGCTCATTGGTGGCCATGGCCAGGAGCCGCAGCAAGAATTTCAGCAGTTGAGCAAGCAAATGAATATTCTACTTTGTCTCCAAGGAAAACATTATAATGCATGATACGGATCTTGTTCCCTAAGAGCCTGCTTTGCTCTTTCCTCCATACACAGTATAAGTTTCCCGGTTATGCAGCTGTTATAAGTTGGGAGGCTAACAGAGCAATTCAAACTTGATTTACACTGGACTGCCCAATGTGTGGGTGGGAGACATGCTTGCAGCTGCTTCACCAACAGAGCCCAGCAAAAAACCCTAACAATGGGTGTTCCAAGGATGGGGAAGGGTTGGGGCTGAGCCAGCCTGAGATCCGCTGGATCCTAATCTGGTTGTGGAATGGTTTGGGGCCCAATCATCCTCCCCACTTTCCTCTGACGCTGCTTTAAGCATCTGGTGGGGAGTGAGGGGTTGAATTTTGTCCTAAGAAAGGGCCAAATGTATCATATCTGCATCTTCTTTGCCACTGCTGTTTCACAGCAGGTTGCATCTTGGCTGATGTAAGCAGTTGTTGTGTGCGCATCCCCTCCAAATAGAGTTTACATTCTGCACACAAATATAATTTCCTAGAGAGTCTACCTCTCCCAGTGTTAGGTTTGTTCAGAACTCCCATAGCCAAACATTCTGCATATGCTACCTGTACTGGAGCACCGGCTGCTATTGTTATAAGACTTTGATTGCTTCTGCACAAGACCTTTTCTCAGGAATTATTATCCAGATTATATCTCTGACAAATCGTTCCATTCCAGTGTTTTCAGTGTAGTGCTTTCATGTGCCTTTATTTTTCTTGCTTTTACCGTAGGCCTGATCTCTGTCAATTTTAGGTGGCAATAAAGTGCAAGTGCTGCTGAAACTTTTAAGGGCTTCTATGCCTTTAATCAAAAGTTTCCTGTTGCAGGTTAACTTATTTCAGTGCTCTCTGTTCAGCCTAGCTGGTAGAGTCATGATGAATTAGTGTCTAATTATTAATTTTATTTCATTGTTGCTGCTTTTTCTTTTATAGCAAAATTGGGTTATTTCACCACAAAATACAAGGAAATTAAAGCAAATCAGTAATTAGCGCTTCACTTTTGTGGGAAATAGAAGGTGAATAATTAAGGGGCAATTACTAATCCCCCAACCAGTCCAAGGAAAGCAATAACATGAGCTTCACCTGCCGCCTGGAAACTTTTAATTAACTTTGGAAAAGACCTTTTTCTGAGCATGACTTACTAGGGAGTAAGCATTAGAAAACGATATTGGCCAAGGGGAAAGGCATTTCTGGATAATAGCAGTATGTTACGGGCTCTTTAGAACCTCTCTTTTAATTCCTCTTCTAGCTAATTGCAGAAAAGCAGTGTTTCAACATTACCAACCAATGTAAATCCAATCTCCATAGGTAAGTTTAAAGCGAGAGAGAGAATTGTTATAATTATGTAATTATTAGGGGTTGTTGGATTCTGTGTGTAACAAAATTCAGCTTTCTCTCTGCTGTGGAAATATTTTTGTAGTTAAGTTACCCCCATCAGTAGGTGAGTTAGAGTGTGAGTGAGCTGCCATCATCTTTGCACATGCTCAGCTCTTGATGTGTATCTTGTCTCTGTGTGGAGGCATCTTTGAATATCCACTGTGCTTGCAAAACTCCTCCACTCCAGACTTGCTGGGCTGGGCTTCCAAATAGGAAAGCCTTTACTCACTGGTACCCCCTGTAGTTTCTCTCTGTTTAGTTTCCCAACTGGTCTTAAAGGCTGATAAACAATGGGAAACGGAGGCAAGAATATGCAGATGAGCAGAAGCATTTTCCTCATCTATCTGTTCACTCTCTCCACAAGGTCTACACCAGCCACCTGCAGCCTAGCACCTTCCAGATGTTTGGGCTGAAACTCCCATGGTGTCTGGGACCAAATACCTAGACCACACCAGGTTAGCAAAGGCTATCTTACCTTGCCCATTCCCTGAGTGGGGAGGGGGCAGCCAAGCTGCATCTCCAATTGAATTGTAGCAGAACAGCATCTCGTAAACCTTGAAAAGAGAGACATTTGGCAGGGCCGTTCTGATTTCTGCACATTCTTTCTCCAGCTTATATGTATTTATATATTCTGTAATATGGAACACTTAAAAAAGAAGCAAACCCAAATGATGCTTGTTGAAAACAGGCCTATGTGGGAAAGGGGGAATAAAATTATGAGGAATGCCCCTCCCCCAATGCTTTGGCAGAGGCAACAGCCACTAATTCACACAGCTGAATGGCAAGTCTCAGCCTGCATTATTTGTTTGTGTTGAGTATATATCCTCCTGCCCCAATTCATGCTTTTCTGCATTACCTCATTCAGGAGGCTGAGAGGATTATTTTGAATGCAATAACCCTCCAAAGGGCCCCAGAAATAAGCCATTGTGCAAACACAGATGGGAGGGAGGTTTCCGTTTCAGAAAATGTGCTGGGTGAAGACACGGTGTGTGTGTGTGTGTGTGTGTGTGTGTGTGTGTGTGTGTGTGTGTGTGTGTAAAAGGATAGGGAAGTGGTTTATACATATGGCTGTGCAACAATGGCTTTGTCTTGGGTAATAGGGTTGGGAATGGGAACCCCCGTCTTCATCATTTCAGCCCAGCTCCTGTTTCTTTGGCTCATGTCCCTTGCCCAACGGACGTTCTGCATAGCATTGCACCTGAGCTGGTGCCAAATCTTGGGTAGAATGGGAATAAATGTTGATTTGCTCTCAGAGTTTGGTTTACAAAATTAACCCTTCGGCCCTGCTTCCTTTGCAGTGCTGTCCCCAATCTGTCTCTTAGTCCCAGCAGCACTGAAGTCTCGAGAGTGAGGCTTTGGATGATTTATGGCAGATACTTAGAAAGACATACCAATGCCATAGATGGAAAAGTTTCCCCTCACAACTTACCAGAAGGTTTCCCCAACTCCCTTGCACATGTTAACATGCACACACACACACACACACACACACACACACGATTCTTCCTCTTTCCCTATGGTGTAGCTGCCAAAGGCAGAATACCTTAAGAAAAAGACTCTTTAAAAAGCTAGCAGTGATTCCCATAGAATAATCACCCAAGAGTTTGTTTTCTCTGCACCTGAATTTCAAATACAGCAGGTGGAATGCATTAGCATGCTTGCATTTTTATCTCTCTATGTTGGAAAAGATTGACTTGGAATTGGGGAACAATTTGTGGATGTTGGAAACTTATTACAGATGAATTGTTGTTTCCCCCCGGTACAGGATCATTTGAATTGATGAGCAGAATGTGCATTTGCATTTGTCTGTCCAGAAAATACTTGCAAATTCTGCTATAAAAAAATCAGATACTTGGTGGTTTATTTTTCTGTTGGGACATGAAGATGTGTTATGGAAAAATTATGTTTGAGAAATAAAATTCCAAAATAGTCTTCTTTCTCATTGTGCAACATCTTGGCACAATGCAATGTTTTTCTCCCTCTCTTTTGTATGCATATCTGTGCTTCTCAAGACGCTTTTAACAGGTACGATTCCAAGGAATGCATTATTTCTTCTTTTCTTTTTTTTTCATTCCGCCTTCTCTAAATCCGAGAACATTATATCTCCATAAAACCGTAGTGTTGTTGGATGATCCAGTTCCTGCCTTGTTTTCCTCTTTCTTTTTTAAAGCTGCAAATATCCTTGTGGCTTTACTTAGCACTTTAACTTAGCAATTGTTTCTTTAGCTCAGGAAACAGGAAGCTGTTTATTAGGCGGGGGGGGGGCATCTAAGTGGTCCGTCTCTTTCTCCCGTTAGATGGGATCTTGTGGCTCTGTAAGTACCGGAACTTGTTTTGTACGAGAGATTACAACTATTGGAACATGATTTGAGGTAGAGATTGCATTGCATGCTGAAGATAAGAATTTGCATCCGGAACTTAGGGCTTTCCCAGGCAATCCACTTACTGAGCAACAGATGTGCATTTGCTGCTCATTTGTTGTTTGGGAGCCTATGGGGACATCACATTTTCACAGCACTCAACCCATAATATGGTAAGGAAAAGGCATGACTTTCCCCAGCTAGCTGGCTTTTGTGTCTCATAAATGTCAACAGCGCTCCCCAGCATCACTGTTGATGAGTGGTGCAACTTTCCCCTTCATCATGTGACTAGTTTCTAAAAGTTTTTCTTTTCCAAATATTGAGACTGTTCTTGCTGTGCCACTTAAGTGCAGCAGTATCCATGTGCCCCTTTACTACACACGAGGTTTAGATGCCGTTGGATTCCAGTTGCCATGACCTCTGGCCAGCATGGCAGAAGTTGTAGCCCAACAATATCTGGAGGTCAATAGGTTACTCACCGCTGCTTAGTGAAGGGCTTCAGATCCTGCAGACTGGAACAGGTTATATCACGCTTTCGACAAAAGGCATTGCCACTTCCATGCATCTTTTAGAACAGGGGTTGCTAACCTAATGCCCCCCAGATGTTCTTGGACTATAGCTCATTTAATCCCTGACCATTAGCTATGCTGGCAGGGGGTGATGAGAGTTGGGAGTCCAACAACGTATGGAGGGTATTACAGTGGCTGCTCCTGGTTTAGTGTGATGGGAATGAGACACAAAGGGTTGTATCAAGCTTTTGCCCCTCCTCCACCTCGAAGTTATTTTTCAAACAAGCCATTGTTTATGATGACATGACAAACTATGATGAAGCAAAGCTAACAGGCGCCTCCTCCCAGGGACCTGGGATGAGAGGAGAGTGCACAAGCCTGAGGATCACTGCAGTTTATTCGTGTCACAATAAACCATGTCTTATGTGTCTGAATGCAGGGCCAATATATTTGGTGTGAATGGGACATTGTGTTGGTACTCCTGGTTCGGGATCTCTGTGAATGCAGCACTAAGCAGAAAACATGGTGTGTTTTGCCATCATCTGACAAATATTCCTGATTGGCAGTATCCCTACGATTATGTTTTTGATCTCCACCCCATCAAATGCACGTCTGGGGATGCCCCAAACCCATGCTACTATTCTAAGTTTTGCATGGTTTGCAGCTTCAACTTTGTGTTGCTAGCGTCCTGGCTGTTCTTGTTTTCTCCTTCCCATGTAGCTAGCCTTGGCCTGCAGGTTCCCCTTTTTGCTTCCTCTCTGGGCATCCCAGTCATAGATTTTTCCTTCTGCAAGAAGCAGAAATTGTATGAAAATGCAGAGTTGCTTGATGACAGAGCCCCAATTGGTCAGCAGGCTAGGAGCAAGTTCCACCTAGTATTTATTTTCTTCCTATTAGAAGACAAGGAGGCCATGTGGAAGAAGTGCTTAATGCAGCTTGGTATGTGTGAATAAACACAGAGAGAGCAGGGGCTGCTCGTTTCTGCATTCTTCACCAACCCCACTATATACTACCCTCACCAAACCCCTAACCTGTTGCCAACCCACCTCCTGTTACACCTCATCCTAACCCCCTTCCTCTGTTTACACCTCTTAGAGCTCAGCAGGAAAAAAACCTCTGTCCACAACTCACCAGCCAGCTCCCTGTATCCCCAAAGGCATATTTTCCTTGGGAAAGGCAGTGGTGGGGGCCAGCCCCATCAGTGGAAGCCCTGTGCAATAATAATCATAATAATAATTTATTATTTATACCCTGCCCATGTGGTTGGGTTTCCCCAGCCACTCTGGGCGGCTTCCAACAGAATATTAAAATACAATAGTCTATTAAACATTAAAAGCTTTGCTAAACAGGGCTGTCTTCAGATGTCTTCTGAAAGTCTGGTAGTTGTTTTTCTCTTTGACATCTGGTGGGAGGGCGTTCCACAGGGTGGGTGCTACTACCGAGAAGGCCCTCTGCCTGATTCCCTGTAACTTGGCTTCTTGCAGCAAGGGAACCGCCAGAAGGCCCTCAGCGCTGGACCTCAGTGTCCGGGCAGAACAATGGGGGTGGATTTCAGCAGAAATCCTGTGCACGGATTTCTGCTTGTGCAAAAGGAATTTTTTCCCCTTGCCCATGTGCCCCCCATCAGTTCTGGGGCTGTTTGGAGAACCTTCAAAACAGTTGTGTGGGGGAGACAGCAAGTATAATGTTGAATTGGACTCAATGTGTGTGTTTGTAAGTATTATGTAGCTAGAAACATGCAGCATGCAATTTCGGACTCAGGCGAAGAAGGGCTGGTAAAAGCATCTGGTGAGCTAAGTTACATTTGTGTAACTTAATTCAGTTACTGAAGTTGAGGACAAGACTCTGCAGACAGCTTTTCAGCTAGTTAGCCAGATTTGCTTGTCTTGGATACATGGCTGTCCATGTGACTGTATGGTCCTTAAAAAGTGGGTCTCCTGTGTCTGTCCTGTTAGATAGCAAATGGTAGAAGCTGATTCACTGATATGCAACAGATGGCTTTCCCACTCCCTGAGGGAGTTCGACTTTGTGTATGTGTGTGTCTGCCCCCCCCCCTTTGTTCCAGCTACACACTGAGAAATGAGCACATTACGGTTGAACTATGGAGTACGGTATATCGGAAGTGGTACAAATCTGCAAGTCTTCTGTACAGTGTCTTCTGCTCAGTGCTATGTGCTGGGCCTGACATGTGCATATGCTGATGTATTTGTGGCTGTGATGTCAGTGTTGTTGTTGTCTTGCTGCATTGTTTGCACCCAAAAAAGGAGTGGGAATTGCATCCCATACCTCAGCGTTATGAAGTCAGTACTGGATACTATCTCTCTGTCTACCTACCTATCTAATCATTGCATTTATATACCCTACCCTTTTCTCCAAGGAGCTCCATGAAGGTTCACCCTTCCTCATTTAATCCTCAAAACAACCCTGCGAGGTAGGTTAGGCTGAGAGGCAGTGAGTGGCCCAAAGTTGCCCAGTGACAGCTCATCTAGACTTCCATTTATCCCCTGATTCCTTCCATTTGTGCTCTGATTTTTGGTCGTGGGTGGGTCTGAGAGGTTCTTTTCTTGTCCCGCTGCTTTTCCCAGAAAAACCTGCTGTTTACTGCTGAATCAGAACAAAGACCAATCTGCTGAAAACTCGATTGGCGTTCAGCAGTAAACGGCAGGTTTTCCCAGGGAAACTGGCAGGACAGAAAAAAAGAACCTATTGGACCATTGGCCAAGTGGGGATTTGAACCCTGATCTCCCAGGTCTTAGTCTGGCATTCTAACCACTATGCCACACTGGCTCTCTAACATGGGCTGTGCTAGAACTGATTCTGATGTGATTGTCCTGTTATTGTGGAAGGACAGGGTTGGTTTTTTTAATGCTCTGGTAAGTTAGGTAAGAAAGGGGGAAGGCAAGTGTGCATTTTGTGCAAGAGCTTTAAACCGTTTCAGGGAATATGCATCCCTGCAGCGTGCAAACCTTGCAGTGCCTTTTGCTGCCTTAAAACCAGAACAGATTTGTTATGGGCATCATCTTCGGCGAACTGGAGCCCACTTAATCCAAGGCAAATGTGTGTCCTCCTATTTGTGTAGAGCAGGGGTCACCAACCTAAAGCCCATGGGCCAGAAGTGGCCCGCTGAAGTAGTTTGACTGGCCCATGAGCCGCCCTCGAATTAAGCTGCCTGCTCGCGCACTTTGTTAAACCAGCACGGCACGGGGACTCACTTTCGCGGCGCCAGCAATCGCATCTGCGCAGATGCCAAAAATTGCGGGCACACGCGATCTGGCCCATGGAGGGATCTCTGCGGGGCCAATCTGGCCCAGGCAAGATAAACCTTGCTGACCCCTGGTGTAGAGCAGCTGCAGACCCTGAATGCCGAGCAGGCTTGCCCAAATGCTCCTGTTTAGGAGCACAAGCCTTCATCAGCACATTCCACAGGGGAGACCCAGTACGCATCCCTCCATCTTGGGCGATGGATACATATTCGTGTGGACTCGGCATGGGAGCAGCGCACATGCACACAACCCTCACCCGGCTCCCCCTCCCAGCTCCAGAGGGCTCATGGGAAAGAAGTGGTGGTTGCCTGCTGGTGGAGACCTTGGCAAGAGCGTCTGCAAAGGGTGGAGCATTGCACTGTTGCTTTTTCCATCTTTCCATCATCACCAGTAAATGTTCTTAGAGGGAGCTAATGCTGCTCTTAAAGTGCGCTTCCTATGGTAACAGCTCACCCTTCCCGTTACCGCCTCTCAAGTTGCAGCTCGTCAGAGCAGCTTATGGCTGGCGGGGAGGGGTGTGGGAGTCAGCGCCATGTGGGAGGCTGGGAATTTTAATTTGATCTGTTTCCTGGCTGCCTTTGTTCATCCCTCTCCCTTGCTTTCCATGGCACTGGAGGGTGGTGAAGGGTCTGAGAGGTGCTTGGGTTCGGAGGAAAAGAGAAAGGCCAAAGCGATGCTGCTTCCCATCTGGGGCGGGAGAGGGAGGCAGTGCTTGCGGACTGCAGCTTCTCTGCCTGAACCGCTCCTTTATTATAAGAATTCTTATAAATAAACTGTGCTGACGAGGTTTTCCGTAGCTTGTGGGAAGTTAACCGAGAGACAGAAGATTGGATCCTGGAGAATGAGCCAATAAAAAGGACAAGGGGTGCTGATTTGCAAATGCTTCCTGTGGCTGCACCCCTCCCCCCACTTTGCAGGGCTTCCATGCTTTCAAGAGCTGCAGCTATTCACAAGGCAGAGTCTTTCCTATTCTTTTGCCTACGTGCTAAGAAAGATTGCATCTGTTGTACTACTACCTCTCATGCATCTATTTCCTGCTGGAAAAGAGGGGATTTCTCAACTCTCCCAGACAAACCTGGAGGTTCTAGCTACTGAGACACTGTTTCACATGAGGTGGTGTAACAGTTGGGATTGGTTTTGTAATACGGCATCTCTCCTTGTTGCCAGCATTGCGCGACTGCTTTAGAAATGCTCCGTGCACTCCTACAGTCGTTGCTAGCACTGTAGCTCTCAGTGGTGTGTGCTTAAATCCTGAGGGTAGCAATTAACAGCATCGCTGTTACACATTACTGTACCTTGGCAGTGCAGTTCCTGCACTGAAACATGGGAAGCTGCTTTGCACCAAGTCAAACCAACGGTCCATTGTGCTCAGTGTTGCCTCTACTGCTTGGAAGCAATTGTCCATTATTCCGGACAGGGAATCTTTCTCAGCCCTGCCCAAACACTGCAAACCCATAGGTGAGTGCAGCCAATCAGAAATCGTGCCTTGGTTTTCGACCGTTTTTGGAAGTCAAATGGATTTCTGGCATGGTTTCCGATTGAAAACTAAGTTACGACTGTATAATCCAAAATGGATTCTGGCTGGGGGCGGGGGGAGCCCTACATATTGTGGTATCGTTTTCATGATTTTTTGACCTTGTAATATATCGCAAATCATGATTTTGTGTGTGTGTGTGCTGTGCAAAAATCACAATGTGGGGAAAATTGGGAAGCCACCCAATGTTTCTCTCGATTCCTGCAGCCCCTGTTAACTGCTGGATCAACTTTCCCCTGCCTCCTGAAGGGAGCAGCAAATCACAAAAGCAGTCGCTGGCAACAACAAGGGAGAAACCATGAAGCCAGCCAGTGCTTCTACATAGCTTCATCCTTATTTCAGACATTGTGACATATCGGTATATCGCAGTGTTTAGCGGGTGATATATCATCATGTTGAAAACCATATATTGTCCAGCCCTACTGTTGCTATTAACCCCATAGAAGTTGATAGAATGGTTGTAAAAAGCAACTATATCGTCAGACTATGCTGCTTTATTGCTTTAAATAAATTATACAGATGCAGAGTTTCACATTTTAAACAATATTTTTTGCAGTGCTAAAAGAATAACTTTAACACCCCTCTTTCTCTCTGCAAAGATGTAGAAAGCAAGCTGATTTCTGGAAAACTTGAATGAGCTTTTTTAAAAAATTCAGAGCTATGCTTCAGAGATGCATTTTCCACACACTTCTTCAGGATTCCTCCTTGTTGCTCCATAACTCAGTGTTCAAAACTCCCATCGTTCTAGACACATTTTTGCGACAGGGAATTTAATTAGCGAGAGCAATTTCTGATCTCTGGGCACTGTGCTGTGCCTAAGATTTCCAATTAAAACTCCCACTGCTGGAAGGAAAAGAGGACCCTTTTCTGCCTCCCCACTTCTAGCTAGTCTCTGAAGGCTGGAGAAGAGACCCTCTTAAGAATATTAGGGGGGTGGGCAGCAGAAGGACTAGGCCATGTGAAAAATGAACATAATATTTCAGCTGCAGTTCATTCATTTTCAGCTTTGTATTCTTGTGATTTAAAAAGTGCACCTAGGCATTCTGTTGTTGCACCCATAACCTAAGTTTAAGATGCCATTTAGCTCCTAGGTTTCATATTTCAATTTCTAACACTCTCACAACTCTGCCATTTTAAGAAGCTCTCAGCACCAGAATTTGGGTTGGATCATATATATATACTTCATTGGGAAACCCCGTACTATATACAGATCACTGTGATAATGGAGCAAACAGTGGGACTCTGTATAGGGTTCCCCCCATGTTTTATTTTAATTCTTCTGCTGAGCTCTGGGATTAGTCTTTTTTTGTTGCTTATGGGTTATATTTGGCAGAATGCATCAATATCATGTGCTGTGAAGGGCAGTATAAAAAGATGGACGTTTCTTTGGGCAAGCAAGGCATGTGGAAGCAAGAGAACTTTCTTCTTCCCCTCAAGCACCAAGGGTGTGGTATTTTGCCCACTGGTCAAAAGGAGAAATAGATGAGTCACGAGGAAGGCTGTGGAGGGCAGAGTCACTTTAGCACCAAATGCAGAGGAGAGGGAACTGTTTGGCCTTTCCAGATAGCAGCACAGACACATCTGCTTTCCTGAGTCTTGCAGTTAGGGTGAGAGGCCCCTTTCCGTGTGTGGATAAGGAAACCCACAAATGTCCCAATAAGCTCCAGGTAGAGTAGATTTACCATGGTGTAAGCAGCAGCCCACTGGAGGTATCAGAAGGAGTTGTATTTTCACACGTGTGTGTGAGAGAGAAAATGAGAGGTAGTGCTTCTGCAGTGACCAAATTGCAGAAAAGAGGACAAATTTGTTTTGTCTTAATCATGGATCAGGCCCAATCGCCTTCTCAATCCGGCCTGCAGACGGTCCGGGAATCAGCGTGTTTTTACATGAGTAGAATGTGCATAGGCGCCGACTCCATGGGGCTTGAGGGGGCCCGAGCCCCCTCAAAAATTCGTTTGGGGGGCTCCGCCCCCCCCAATAATCTCCGGCGCCCCTCCAGCAGAGCGCCATCGCCGCCGCTCCCCCAGCCCAAAATGCACAGGGTCGGGCTGCATGCCTCCTGCCCTCCCTCCCGAGCAAAAGCTCCACCCAATTTCCTTCGGAGCTGATTAATAGGCGCAGCACGCTCTCCCCTATTCACTCACGAGGAGGCGGTGCCACTTTATTTGCATATTCATGAGCTTATCTATTATTCATGAGCTTTCCCGGGGCCCCCCCAATATTTTTTATAAGTCCGTGTCCCTGAGAATGTGTGCTTTTATTTAAAATGCATCTCTGGGTTATTTGTGGGGCACAGGAATTCGTTCATTCCCCCCCCCAAAAAAAAATATAGTCCGGCCCCCCACAAGGTCTGAGGGACAGTGGATCGGCCCCCTGCTGAAAAAGTTTGCTGACCCCTGCTTCAGAGTGTGCAGAGGAGTGAATGCTACATATCATAATGTTTTGTTGTGGCTAACAGAGGCGTCATCTCACCCTTAGGATTGTGGGTGCCTGCCACTGTAGCATAGATGTGTGACCTCACATGCACGTGCCTGTATATCGTGCGTGTGACGTCATATGTGCACAATGCCGTGTCACATTTTTGGATGCCCCCAACAACTGAGGGGGGGGTAGACCAAACAGAATGGTGCTGCTGGGGTGTGGGTGTGTTACCATTTTCATCCGAAAAATAGCACGGAAGGAAAGCGCCAGAAAATCATGTTCTCCCTCCTCATTGCTATGGTCAGATCCACAGCTGTATTTTAATAATCATTATTATCACCACCAATAAATCAGGAGACCCAATCCTGCCGCTACCATATAAAGAACACTTTGGCCCTTAGGCAAGCCATTATTGTCTCAGGCTCATCTCCACACAGGGTTGTTGTGAGAGATCCCGGAATAATTTATGTAAGCGCTTTGACCACTTTTAAAACCTTATAAAAATGCTAATGATTGTTATCGTTGCCGCAGTTAACAGCAGACTTTATTACACTGCAAGTAGAGGGAAGGAAGCAATCAAAAGAGGTTAACGTAATTTCCATTAATTTCCCTGCTGTCACCCATGGTGAAACGTTTTAACACACCTGGTGGTTGCCATCCCTCCCAGAGTGATAGAGGATAAAGTCAGCAGAAGGGTTTAGGTCTCTCTCTTCACTGATGGCTTCTCATTTTTCTGCTGAACCAGAATTGCTGGAAGAACTAATGTGCGGGGGGAACCAAGGTACAGAACGTTGTGTAGGGACCCCTGTCCAGTCCCCTATTTCAGCTGCCTGCCTACCCCACAAAGCTCACAATTGCTCACCCTCAGACACACAAAGAACAGGACCCTCCCGACATAGCTTGTAGCTGTGAGGTTCACAGAAAGAGAAGGTCCCCAAACCTGTGGCATAGTGGAGAGGGAAAGCAACTGCCAGACTTCTTTCCAGCACAGGAGCTATTTATTTTATTTCATAAAATTGATATGCCACTTGATAGTTAAAAACAAACAAAACTCCTGCTGTGATTTCATCTGCCAGAGTGCCAGGGGTCCTGCCTTGCTGCAGCAAGTGAATGAGGTGATAACAAGACTTTCAGGGTTTACCATTGTTTGTGGTATATTAGCATAGAGTCAGATAATGAGGCCAGTTTACTGTCCTTAGGCCATCAGCTGACCCTAATGAATAGGGTATTATGCAATACAGTATACTGATGCTATCTGGTGTGTGTGCATATGTCCATGTGTAAAATGGATCAACATAGCTGTCTGCATTTTTTGGACTCTCCCTGGAGGGTGTGGTTGTGGGGTCTGTCACAATGAGCTCCTGCACCTCAACATTTAACAATACATGGCTGCCAAAATCCCCTCTGTCCATAGTCCTGTCTAAACATTCTTAATGATTAGAATGGATTTGGACCCTGCAGGTTCCTTTGGTGTGTGAGTTTTCAGAACCTGTAGCAGCCGAGTCTCGGGAAAGACTCGCCAATGTCACAGCCCCTGGAAATGCCGCTTACCTTGTTGTGAGTAGTATTGTTGGCAGTGGGGTCATGGATCAGTTCACATCACCTGTGGTAGGGTTTTACTTCAGAAGAACCAGCCTCACAGTTTCATTTCATTAGGAAACTACAGCTCTGTGCCAGGTCAGGCGGTTTTGTTCACCTAGCCCAGTATTCTCCAACCAGACTGGCAACAGCTCTTCAAGGGTCTTGGGCAGAGGTTTCCCCACCACCCTCCACCTGATCCTTGAACTGGAGAGAGAGGGGACCTGGGGCCTTCATTATGCAATGTCCTGATGGTCGGATCTCCACAAGGTCTGGGTCAAGATAGCCCTTTAAATTGGGCTTCTGAAGATGCCCGTGGGCAAAACAGGGGAAAGTCACTGGATTTCATTGGGATGTCAAGTGATTGACAGGTAGGTGGAGCTGCCTATTCTGGTCACATTCAGTTCCCCACCCCTGCTTTAAAATATCAGGCCAAACTATTTGCAGTCTGGAAAATTGGGGCACTTAACTCACAAGGAGGAAAGTGGAAAAGGCCCTGTCATCTATTTCCTCTTGGTCCTAGATTGCTTCCTCTGTTTGTTAATCCTGTGTCCAAATCTGTTATTTCCAATCTCCCTGCCCTCGCTCCCTTCCATGCTCCTATTTTCCACTTTATTCTGGCACTCCCTCCCTTCCCTTCCCATCAGTGCTTGGGCTTTGGGGCAATGGTCTCCTCCTTCAGCAATCCTACCAAGTTCCAGGAGGCAGATTGCTCTCTCCCAGTTTCTGAGTGTCTTGGGATCTCCCCACTCCATTTCTTCCCTTCCTTTGGTCAGAAGAAAGCAAAGAGAAAAGATCTACCCATAATGAGAACTAGATGCGCCACTCTCTGTTTCTTTTTTGAGATGAGGCACAATCAGTTCTCTCTGCTTCCTTGTCCAAGATGAGCCACCTCGCCTCTTAGGAAACCCCCCAAGCAGGGCCCAGATGTTGCTCCACCCTCTGAATCTGTGGATGGAGCTGTGATGACTCACCTTCTCTGCGCCTTCCATTAGCATTTCTTGACAGGTTATAAATAACACAGATCTTGCTGTTCCTACTAATCGCCTTGTGCCAATGTTGGCCAGCTAGCAGGGGTTAACTTTAGCGATGCACACAAGTTACAATCTGAACTGACACACTTGTCCTGGGAGTTATTTGCACCAGCCTGTTTTTCTCATTTCTGTATATGGTGGAAAGGGGGATTGCCTTTCCCTGTGCAGTGAGAAACTTTGGGAGGAGGTGTTCAAAACTTTTTTTTCTTTCCCTCCCTCCAGAACCTCACCCACCACTTCCAAGCTCTTGGGCAAACATCCCACTCACCTGCCTGGTTGTTCCATTTGAACAGGAAGTGCCTTTCCTTCCCAGCTGTGTCTCTCATTCCCCTTCCCATTGTGATTCTTTTTGAGGAGGCTGGACCTCCTTGCTGTGCCTTGATTCCCTCACCTTTGTGCTCTGAAAACCTAATGTGACAGGCTGCTATTAAAATGAGCACACAGTATGGTGTGAACAGGGAGGGCTGCCAGTCTAAAGTTTTGCAGGTGGGCAGTTTTAGCTTCAGTTGTGAAAGGGTTGGATAGTGTGTGTGTGCGCGCGCACATATGTGTTTCCATTTGCAACATTTCTCCCCCTCTTCTTCCCACAACAATCAGAAGTAGTTGGGGGCAGGAGGGATGCTGTTACGGCCAATGCACTGCCACTGGGCCACTTAAATAAATAAGGTTTTGCCCCCCCCCCGTCCCCCCCGTATATATACAGTGGTGCAGAGGGCAGGGATCAGGAGAGGAAGGCCTCTCCGTCCTTTTCTCTCTCTTTTTTTTATAGCTCAGCCAGCTACTTCCCCCGCCTTTTCAATTATTCTGCCAAGATAAATGTCTGTCCAAAGCTGTAATCTCTGATATGCAGCTTTATAAACTAACTGCATATGTCAGGGTTTTGCTGGCCTCCTATTAAGCTGTAGGGAAAAGGGTGTCCAGAGCAGGAAAAGCATTGCCTTGCCATCTGCCCTTCCACACTTTCCTAGAGTCGTGCTTGCTTTTGTGTCTTATTATTATTATTCATTTCATTTCACTTCTGTACGTATGTAGGCACCCCGTCGATTGCAAGAGCCGCATGTTAGAATTCCAGCTCTGCCTTGCAAGTGACGTTTGGGAGGCTGTGAGCAGGAGCTGAAGTGCCCAACTCAGGGAAGCTGTGCTGAAATAGGACTCTCAGTGGTTCCTCTGCACTGAACAATGTGGAAGGGGATGCTCCCTTGTCTCTCTAGTTTCAGAGATGTGATTGGAGCTGGGGAGGGGAAACCTTCTTCCTCCAGAGCATGGGTAGGCAAACTAAGGCCCGGGGGCCGGATCTGGCCCAATCACCTTCTGAGTCCGGCCCGCAGAAGGTCCAGGAATCAGTGTGTTTTTACATGAGTAGAATGTGTCCTTTTATTTAAAATGCATCTCTGGGTTATTTGTGGGGTATAAGAATTAGTTCATTCCCCCCCCAAAAAAAAATATAGTCCAGCCCCGCACAAGGTCTGAGGGACTGTGGACTGGCCCCCTACTGAAAAAGTTTGCTGACCCCTGCTTCAGAGTGTGCAGAGGAGCGAATGCTACATATCATAATGTTTTGTTGTCTTTAGAAGTCTCAGCAGCCTATTCTCAGCTAGAAAGGCAGTAACAGGCAATGTTATTATTGTCTTTGCTAATCGCCATTGTATGCTGAATGAAGTACTTGGGGAGTTTGAAATGTGATGGCATTGAGGTAGGGCTTCTCTCTCTCTCTCTCTCTCTCAGTGGGTGTGTCCCTCTTCTTTTTGCAAGGGGAATACTTAACCAGAAAACACTACAATGAACATTTAAGAACATGAGAAGGACTCTCCTGGGTCAAACTAAGGAGCTACCGTATTTTTTGCACTATAACACTCACTTTTTTCCTCCTAAAAAGTAAGGGGAAATGTCTGTGCGTGTTATGGAGGGAATGCCTATGGGTGGTATGCCTACGGATTTTCCTCCTCTAAATACTACGTGCGTGTTATGGTCAGGTGTGTGTTATAGAGCGAAAAATACGGTGCCTAGCACAGTATCCTATTTCCAACAGTGGCCAAGCAGATGCCTATAGGAAACCCATAAGCAGCTTGCTATTGTGCAGATAAAGAACTACTGCCACAGTTTTGGGCATGGTTCACCACTTACCTTGATCTATTGGAGTGGATTAATAAAAATTGGTACCCTGGATATTTGCATAGTGACTGACCTCTGCTCTGACTCCATAGTGTCGTGTGTGTGTGTGTGTGTGTGTGTGTGTGTGAGAGAGAGAGAGAGAGAGAGAGAGAGAGAGAGAGAGAGAGAGAGAGAGATGGAGGGGGCAGGGAGAGGGAAACCAGCACTGTACTCACTACTATAGATGTCAAAATGTTTGACACGTAGACAGTAACTGGAGTTAGGGATACACAATCTGCATGCATGTAGGTTCAAACCAATGCTCTACCAGGCTCCGTGTTCTGCCTTTGAATGGTGGCTGGATAGACAAAATTAATAGAATCATGGAGTTGAAAGCGGTTACAAGGGTCATACAAGGGTCATGTAGTCCAACCTCCTGCAATGCAGGAATCTTTCACCCAACATGGGGTTTGAACCCGCAACCCTGGGATCCAGAGTCTCATGCTCTGAGCTAATAAGGTGCCACAAGAGAGTTCACAAGCAGGTCATAACAGCAACACAGTTCTTGGACAAGCTGTGGCCCTTCCCCATTCCTCGATAGTTCTCCTTGATAGAGTTGTCTCAGATTACTGTCTCTGAACAAGAAGGCGGCCACAACTATCATTGCTCAAGAAATCTGTATATGTCATATGTTGATGTGTTCCTTTTAAGAGCCATTGATGCTAGAAGGCATCGCCACAACCTGTGGCAATGAATTCCACAGGCTAATTATGTCAAGAAATACTTCAGTTGGGTTGCCAGCACTGGTTGCAGCCGAGAGCCTCCCTCCAGGCTAAGTTTTCTTTATCTTAGAGGGATTGTAAAATTTCTGTCAGCGCCGCTTTAAAATAATTAGATGAGTGCTAACTTCTTGTCATCATCATTATTCATGTCAGTTTTGTATTTGACACAGACTTGGACTATTAGTCTCTGGAGTGAAATAGACATGAAATTAACCTGCATTTCAATATAGGGAAGCAACACTGACAGAGTTCTTCAAATCCCAAGGTTTAATATCTTGTGAAAAAATACCTTGTGAAAAAATAATATTGGGAGCCTCCCTGATACTTTTCTGTTTCTGAATTACTGTATGGCCTTTTAAATTTTTGCTGTTGAAACCTTTTAAGGTTTGGTAAAAACCTGTCTCCATGAATCTGACATGTGCACATGCAAAGATCCCATCAAAATCCCTTTGCTCATGGGTTTTGGGATTTTTTGGGTTAGCACAAAATGAATGCTCAAGGTTCTGTTTATTGCCATTGCTCCCAGGACAGGAACAAGGCTGTGCACCCATTGCCATTTACCCTGTCTCCAGTGCCGTCCCAGTTCTGGTACCTGACGCTGAGAACACATGACATTAGCCACAATCCATTTGCATCCTGTAATTTCCTGAGAAACACTTGTGTTTGGTTAGCTTTCCTTCAAAGCAGCTTCCCTCTCATTTGAAGATGGGATGCCGCAGTTAACCTGAGGTGTGTACATTTGAGACATTCATTGAGCATGTGCAGATGAAAGGGCATGCTCAGATGATAGCTTCATTGAATAGGAGTTTTTTGGGGGGCGGGGTAGCAGGTGTGGAGAAACAAATCATGCAGTGCCCTTTGGATGAAGACCTCCCTTCCTCTTCTCTGGTGTGTACAGCAACGTAAAAACATGACTTGAAAATACCTTGCTCCTGTTTTAGGCCCTTAATGTGTACATAGCCTAATCCTGAGCCAGATAAACCTTGAGACCCTTGGCACCCCACTCCTTTTCAGCATGGGTGCAAGCCGAGAGAGGGTGAGAATTGGATGCCTTCTCCCAGAACAGCAGAGTCAAGGCTGCTGTCTCCACATGGTGTTCGCGTATCCATAAATAAACCCCAGAGGTAGCACTTAACACATCTCCTCTCCCTGCTTTCTTTCCCTCAGCAATGCCTTTGGTACTTGGCTTCTCATTCCTAACCACCCCCACCCCCAAATTCTTTTTCCCTTCTCCGACAAAATAACTTCTGCAGAGGTGAGTCAACCTTGCTTGGCACTCAAATATGCCCTGGTGCTGAGTGCTAATTAAAAGGTGTGATAGGAGCCTTGTAATCACTCCGAATAAAACACAATGATTTGCACCAGGGAGGAAAGTATCATTAACCCAGATTTTTTTTATTATTTTGTTTTTTTCTTAAGCCTGTCAGGAAGGTTTTCATGTTGTAAATTGTCTTTTAAAAATATTTTTTAAAAAATAATAATGATAATGCAGCACTCTGAGCTCCTTGAAGCACCATCTCTGTTTAATCACGTTAACCACTCCCTTTTCAAATCTTGTTTCATACTGGGGTTTCATACAGAGCGAGATGCAGTATTAGTAAGGAAAACGTTTTGCCAGGGGTTAAACTGTAGTCTGGCCATGTGGTCTACTGAGCAATTGCCCGCAGTGCTGATGTGCTAAGGATTTAATTCAGGAACTGCTTTGCCTGTAGTCACACTCAAACCCCTTGCACTGCAACCCTGCATGCACTTGTGGATCCCCAAATTGAAATTGCCTGCACACAAACACTCTCAAGAGTGAACTAAGGAGGCTGTGAAACCCAGTAAGGCATAACCACCCCAGTATTGAGAATGAAGTCTATTTGTGGAAGCAGAACTTCCTCATGCACAGCTGGTGCAAATGTGAAAGCACACCAGTATGGTGATGCTCTCATGCATCCCCACCCAGAAGCGGTGGAGCAACAGCTAGAGTCCTATTGGGTCCTGCGTCTTTTGGAGAAAGCTGGCTTTCCACTGTGGTTGCTACTTTTGTTATTTTAGACCGAGGTGGTCCAACACATAGCCTGAGGCCTTGATGTCTTTTTTTGGCAGATCTCAGCAACATTTCACACACACACACACACACACACACACACACACACACACACACCACACACAGCCCTCATGTTGCCTTCCCAAAGCTAGGTAAGTGAGGCAATTTGGGAAAGAGGTTGTGAGGACTCTGACAGTGTCCCTGAGTCCTCCAATCTCCTTCTCAAAGCCCAGTTAGCACTTTCTCAGCTCTAAGACCCCGCCAGAGCCTCACACCTCCTTCCTAAACCCCAGCACCTCTCTTATCCAGCTTTGGGAAGGCAGCATGAGGGCTGCAAGGGATGTCAATTTTCGTCCTTGTGCCCCGCCCCCAGCTCACAACAATACAGTGTGCATGCAGCCTGTGGGTCCCATGTCAAAGTACCCTTTCAACCCACTTGGTATGAAAGTTGGACTGCTCTGTTCTAAGCTGCTATGGGTGCGTGGTACAGTGGTACCTCGGGTTACATACACTTCAGGTTACAGACGCTTCAGGTTACAGACTCCCCTAACCTAGAAATAGTACCTCGGGTTAATAACTTTGCTTCAGGATGAGAACAGAAATTTTGCAGTGGCAAAGGGAGGCCCCATTAGCGAAAGTGGTACCTCAGGTTAAGAACAGTTTCAGGTTAAGAACGGACCTCCAGAATGAATTAAGTTCTTAACCCGAGGTACCACTGTATATACAGTTGCAGTATCATTTAAAGAGGGACGGCTACTATCAATGGCTATTAGCCACAACGGCTCTGTTCTGCCTAACCTAGAATCATAGAATAGAATAGAATCATAGAGTTGGAATAGACCACAAGGGCCATCGAGCCCAACCCCCTGCCAAGCAGGAAACACCATCAGAGCACTCCTGGCATATGGTTGTCAAGCCTCTGCTTAAAGACCTCCAAAGAAGGAGATTGCACCACACTCCTTGACAGCAAATTCCACTGTCGAACAGTGTCAGAGGCAGTGCACCTCTGAATACCATTTGCTAGCATTTGCTGGGAATTGCATGTGGGTAGAGTGCTGTTCTGCTCATGTCCAGATTGCAAGCTTCCTAAAGGCGTCTGTCTGGCTGGCTGCTGTGAGACCAGGATCTTGGACTAGATGGGCCATTGGCCTGATCCCGCAGAGGTCTTCTTATGGGAGCCTTCTTCCCTGTGGCAATTTCCAGAGGGACAGCCAGACACATTACTCCATTGCAGCAGGAAGTCCTGTGGCACCTTTAAGGCTAACCTTTATTATGATGTGGAATATAGTGCACTTCATAGATGCATCAGATACCCTTCTGATGAAGTGTGCTCAGCCCCATGAAATCTCATGCAACCTATCTTGGATTGGGTACTTTTGCATCATCTGAGAGTAGCCACAGTTCAGTTTTCTGACTTCCACGAGCAAAGGGGTTGAAAAGGATCTCCCTCACAGCCCTCTAGAATGCGCACTGGCCAAAGTAAGTTCAGAATAGGAACCCACTCCCTGTGGCCGTAACCAGGATTTGTTTTAGGGGGAGCAGAACTGGGTTATCTGAAATGCAGTTGGTCAGTTAGTTAAGTATTTTTATTTATTTACTTGATGGGGGGCAGCTGCTCCCTGCCCCCCTGGCTACACCCATGCCACTCCCTTGGGACAGCTGCCAAATCACAGCTTTCACTTCTTTAAGCAGATAGGCGGTGGTTGGTGGTGAAGTAGGAGAGAAACATTTGGCTTAGAAGCTGGATGGATTAAACTGCTGGCTGTTGCGGCGAAGGGAGAGGTGATGTCGGATTCCCACTCTCCTTGGATTTAGCCAACCAGAGCCAGAGAAGTGTGCTAGGCATGGCTAGTGAATAAGTTCAGACACATTTCCCTGTAAACTCCTTTCACATGCCAAAGTGAATAGAATAATCACCTTTGCTTGATCTCTGCTCTTTGATCTCTCTCGCAGGCTGTGCCTGCCCTAATGGCTTTCATCCTTGATAAAAGATCGTACTTTGCAGTCTAATCAGTCTAAAGGTGTCTGTGCTATATGGCTTGCAGGAGCATTTCAGCACCTCTGGATAGTGCTGTGAACTATTTGCTTAGGCTGAAGAATATTGCTTTTTCCCATGTGAACATACCCAACCATAGGCCTGGCCCTGCTTTTCCAGGCTGCTTCAGTGAGAGACCTGTTGCATTGATAAAACATTTTGCTCCTTGGAATTTTAGCCAGAGCTGTTACTCCTGGGTTTATGGGATATAAGGCAGACTCCCAGACTTTCATCTTGGGTCCCCCATAGAAAAATATAGTGGTGGTTGGAGAAATATCCCTGTAGAAAGCTACAGAGGTTTGTGGTTATCTGATGCCCGTATGGCTCCTCCACTGCAGCTTCAGTTGAATGGAGAGTTGTGGAAGCAAGTTTATTGTTATATACAGTATATTTTTTTCATGTCCATTGAAAAGTGCACAAACCCAAACGGTGCAGAAGGAAAATAAGTTCAGTTTTTTGCATCAGCATATCCTCCCACCCCTTCACTCTGAGATCTGTTTGCAGATTTGTGTAGTGAGTTGCTGTGGATCATGGGTGGCACCAGCAGGTCCCCCCAAACAAGGAGCCCCCCCCTCCCCCCCACTACAGCTGAACTCCAGTCATTAACATATACAGTGATTTTTTTCTCTTTCAGACATCTTCACATGTAGAATACAATGTGCCTGCCTAGAAATATATGTTACCCTCTTCCAAGTTCTTTCCCCCAGTGCCTCCATTGCTGTGGATATGCCCTAAAAATGTCTGTTTTCCCCCTTCTGTTCTCTGCCATGACTCTCTCCAGAAGCACCCATCCCCTCCTGCTTTCTGTCTGTTGACTGACAAGTGATGGCCCCAAGGCGCTATCATTTGCGCTGCTGGCTGCCTAGTGCTGCCCTGCCTATGTTGCTAGAAAGGCCCTTTGCCTTGTTCCAACAAATGCATGATCTCCGCCTGGCAGGACAGAGGTGTAATGCAGCCGTTTATTATTCCGGGCAGGTTTGTCTGCAGCACTGCATCAGCCATCATTTTTCATCTGCTGCTCACTACCCCCTCCTCCTCCTCCTCCTCCTCCACACCCCTTGGTTGTGCGCTCGTTCTCCTCGACACCCCCTCCTTGCTTCCCCTTCTCTCGTTTCTCACTTGGTTAAACTCAGAAATTGTAAGGAGAAGAGTGTGCAATGTGAGTGGGTGAACGTGCTAGTTAGGGAGAGGCTTTGGCTGCACTCTTGAGTATGCTGAGCAAGGCTGGATGGGACTTAGGAGAAGAAATGAGGAGGCTTTGGGTGAGCAGATGGAGAGGAGGGTGATTGTTTTTTTTTGCGTGTGTGACTTTTTCAAATTTCACCTTCCCAATCTTAACATGCTTGGAGCGTGAACCTTGCAGATCCTGTCTTTCGTGAGGCTCCCCTCTTGCAATTTTTCCTCCTTTGAAATGAATCCACAATGTACCTGCAAAGAGCCCTAAAGCAACCATTCAGAATAGCTGGGCTTTAAAAGCTTTGCTTTCCCTTCCCTTTTGCCTATTGCAGCTTCTCTCAGTTTCAGTCCTGCTCTCGTTACAGATAGGTAGCCGTGTTGGTCTGCCATAGTCAAAATAAAAAAATTACTTCCAGTAGCACCTTAAAGACCAACTAAGTTAGTTCTTGGTATGAGCTTTCGTGTGCATGCACACTTCTTCAGATACACACAGGCTCCACAATCTCTCATCCATTCTGGCAAGCAAGAGGCATTAATGACAGTTCAAGGACACATTTCTGTCAGGCAAAAGCCCTCAAGGAGAACACAGAGGAGGGCCAGTGAGGCATGTGAGGAGAGAGGGTGGCTTGAGAAGAATCCCAGGGACCAGATAGGGAGGCCTGGGAGACTGCATTTGGCCTTCAGGCCTGATGCTTCCCAACCCTGTTGTAGAATGTCAACCTGGAGATACCATGATTTGAACTTTGAACCTTCTTCATGCTTGTGATGCTTCTTGCTCCGTAACTAAGGCATGGGCACCTTTTGTTTCCTTGCTGAGAACACAGTAGGGTTTTATATTGAGCTTTGGCTTTCAAAATCGAGGCTTTTCTCTGAGCTAAAAGGAGCCTTTGGGGACCTTCAAAGTTAAGACTGGAGTGATGGCCCTTGACTCCTTGTATCCAGAATCCAGAAACGCTGCATTAATTACTCTGGCTTTTATGGAATAATTAAGCCGCAAACCCTTAGGATCAGGGGAGTGCTGCTGATTTATCAGGTTTCGTGTTAACAGCATCATGCTATCTTTCCTCTAATGAGCTTGTAGTCTAAGGCACTGGCTCTCGAGTGCTCGGTGCCCTTTTAGGGACTGAAATAAGATAAAATGTAAGTACCATTCTGGGAGGCTTTCTTTCTTTATCTGAAATATTATATCTGAAAGTGGGTCCATTTGATCCTCTTTAAAAAAAAAACCCACAAGTCCTAAATGGTGAGGACTCAAGCCAAATCTGTGAAATTGACATTATTTTTCCAGGCATGGTAATGTCACAAATTCTGTTCCTGCTATATTGCGACATCCTAGGCAGCAGACTTGGTATGTCTGGCAGTGGGGCTGGGACTGCTTGGGGCTGATGTAGTCCAAGATATCTGGAGGGCACCAGGTTGGAGAAGCCTGCAATATGGTGAGATGTGGCTGGGAACATCCTTCTGGAATTCTCCATTTTCAGTTTCTGTCTCTTAGCAGGCTTGACTTTGGACATCTGTGCAGAGGTCGTAAAGCGTATCCCTGACAGGGAAGGGGAGCAGGGAACCTATCCTTCCTCCGTAAAGAGATTTTTGTTTTTATCTCCCTTCTCTCGACCTGTGGCAAGGAATCCCTGGAGCCTTAGCTCTGAGAAGGAATCTTGCTGTTTGGAATGGGAAGATAATGATAGGTGCCCTGCAGGCTCCTCAAGGGGTAATTAGGGACTCTGCCATCACAATATTAATTAGTTGCTTTTTTCTTACCCTCTAAACTCTTTCCAGAATATGTTATTTGCTATTAAAGAATAAAAAATTAGCAAAAAATAATAATCGCCCACTGCCCCTCCCCAACATGCTATTAAACAGCAGGGGTTGGTTTAATTGGATCTTCCTTCTTAGCCTCCTTCCATGGGAAGCTTGAATGCCTTTATACATAGATGAGCAGTTGCTACCTGAATTTCTCAGTACCAGGTTTATAGGCAGCGAATCAGATGGACAAATAAACATGCATTTGCTGCTCCAGGTTAGACAGGAACCTGTTTTTATCAAGGATCTGTTTGAGAGGTTTTCTATCTTTCCCAAGCTATCAGTCTACTGTGCTCCCCCCATACCTTAAAGAGATCTTCCCAAACCATTGTTTTTTCCAAGATTGCCTTTTTGATTCAGGGTGAGCTGCAAGTTGGGCATCCCTTTTCGGATATGTACTGAAATTGTTCCAACAGGCCCGGAGACGGAGCTTTGTCTGAGATGAATTGTGATGACACATGTCGAAATTACCTTTTCAGGCTGTCTAGAGAATTCTCGACTGCTGCAACAGTTTTTCCTGTGCTTGAGGTTTTCTGGTGTCCTCTCTCACCGTATAAACTTTCTTAATAAGTATGGTTGCATCTTGGGGAGAGACAGGCACAATCTACTTGGCCACCTCACACTGCCTCAGCATTGCCTGCTCTAGTCATGAGCCCTTGACAACTGCAGGCAGCAGTTCAGCAGGTGAAGCTTTCTTCATCACAGCATTCCCGTGATCTGGAATTGCAGCAGTTCAATTTCCACCTCTCAAACACCTCCTCGCCAGCTACTCCTGAAAGCACCTGTTAAAAGCATAGGGGCCCTGCCAGAGAAAAAGGCAGCAAATCTCTTAGTGAGCTTCACTATCTTTCCAGCACAGTTGTTGTTATTACTGTTTTTCCTACCTGCGTCTCCAGCTTCATATCACAATGCTGCAAGACCCTGTGACTTTTTATCTGTGGGTACCAGAACCACATTGCCTCCTAACCAGTATTTCTCCTCATCACTCAGAACCCTTTTTGATCTCTGCCTCTCTTAAATTGCAGCTGAGACCCAATTTTAATAATAATAATAATAATAATAATAATAATAATAATAATAATAATAATATGCCACCCATTTGACTGGGTTGCCCCAGCCACTCTGAACAACTTGCAACAAACTATAAAACCACAGTAAGGAAAGCTACAACTGCTTACCTGTGTAACATGCCACACAGTCAGCTTTGTGTTTAAATTGGAACATAAGCTACTATATGGTCAGCACAAGGGATC
Organism: Podarcis bocagei; assembly: GCF_964188305.1. Taxonomy (NCBI): domain Eukaryota; kingdom Metazoa; phylum Chordata; class Lepidosauria; order Squamata; family Lacertidae; genus Podarcis; species Podarcis bocagei. The sequence continues at coordinate 44,739,029 of NC_138129.1, read as the reverse complement.
AATGGTCCTGCTGGCTGCTGCACTAGCATAATAGTTATTTATCTGTAACATTCCCCCCCACCTCCAAGTTGCTCAGGGAGGCATGCATGGGTCTATCTCCCCACCCCACCCGCCACACCCACCCACACCCACACACCAATTTTATCTCTGCATGGCAAACCTGTGAGGCAGTTTGAGTTGATAGACCAAGGTCACCCTGTGATTTTCATGGCTACCTGGAGATTTGAACTCTGAGCTCAGCACTAGCCACTAGAGCACACCGGGTCAGAGAATTAAAGGGGTTGGCTTGCTACACACAATATTTATAACAAGTGTTTGGAATGCTGCTAGTGGGAAAAGCCACACGGGGAAAGGAATTGGGAGCAAAGAAATGGCAAGTGGCAAAAGGCTTGTGTTGGTATGAGAAAGGAAACATTGATGGGTGTAAATAATTGTACATTTTTTAAATAAATAAAAAGTAAGCAAAGTACAACAGTCACCTCTGTTTTAAATTTTCTTTCTTCCAAAGGAAATGTTAGGGCTCAGGGGTGAACCAAACCCGATAACAAATGAATGCATTTCTGCTTTGCAAATAGGAGCCACCAGCTAGAGGAAGCAATCCAGACTGGAACTGTGGCACCTTTTCACCATGCCATTTGCCAGTTAAAATTTTCCCCTCAAAGCTGCTATTTGCCCTGTGGAGAAAGGCATACATGTGTACACACATTTATTTTTTCCCCTAATGGTGCAAGTGGCAGCTGTTGGGGGGGGGGTTGCATTGGGAAAACAGCATGGGGAAAGGGTTGAGCCTTTGTTGCCAGCACCAGGATCCTGAACTGGATCACCTTCCTGCCGCTGCCACCGCCCCCACCCGCAGTTGCTGTTGCAAAAATTCAGAGAGCAGATCTTCATTCATTCAGTTTCATTACTCCTAGTTTGGCCCTTGGGTGCACATAGGTGCAATGTATAGTTAGTGTCACAGAGTGGTGGGGTCTTGGGCTGAGAATACTGTAGTCGCAACTTTACTTGGCAGCCTAGAAAAATGCTCTGGGGCTGAATAGCACAGCCAAATCCCCCCATATATATGGGTTGAGGAATTCACTCTTATTGAAGCTGGAGATTCTCAGCGAAGGATGCAACTGGCCCTGTTATCAAGGCTGAGGAGGATGTGACTAGGGAGAGTAACAGTTTGTCCTTTGAACACTTCCATATCCCCGCCTCGGTTCCTGCAATGTCCATCTGTTACAGTTTTCCTTTTTCTATCCTTATGCAACTGGCGATTTCCTTTAAGGCAGATTGTCATTTGCCAAGACTGGGTGCTCCGGTATGTGGTGGAAGCTGCTTATTAGCTCATGCAATGTCCCTGATGTCTAGTTCAGAATCACAAACTGTAAGGCTCTGGCTCTTGCAAGATAACAGTACACGTTCCTTAACTCAGATGGCTGTAGAAGTTGTTATTTTTGGTCTTAATGTTTTGAATGAAGTTAATGACTTCTTATGTTGCTTGTTTCTTCAGGGAAAGGTCTGTTCTGTAGTAGATTATGCATACCCAGGAGATTTACAAACCTGAGCTAAGAAAACCAGATTCCCTTCCCAACCTCTGTTTGAACAGTGAGAGATGGTCAAAGTGAGTTGGGGGACCAGTGAGACGTAGGGTTGTATCCAATGTTTGTTCTTCTCAGAATAGACCCACTGAAGTTTATGAGCGTGCCTCACTTAGGCTTATTAATTTCAATGGTTCTACTTTGGGTAGAACTAGCATTGGATACAACCAATAGGGAAGGGTTGTAACTCATTAGTAGATCATCTGCCAGCATCTTCAGACAGGGCTGAGAAAGACCCATGTCTGAAACCCTGGAGAGCCATTGCCAGCCACTATACTGTAGCTGGTACTGAATTAGATGGGTCAGTTTGGTCTCACTTGGTATAAGACAGCCTGCTACATAACCCATAAAGTGTAAAGGGTTGCCACTCCCAGCCTGAGTGTCTGTTGCCACATTGAACATCAAGGTGTTGCATGGTCCGTGTTGCCCATGGTTCAGATGTGAATCTGTGCAAGGCAAATTGATCACTAAGTTCATGGTAAGCATTCAGAGTGGAAGAGAAGCCCGTTACATGCAGTGGGAAACCAGAACATGCACGCACACACACACCATGGCAATTTAGCTAAAAGTCAAACTTAGCTAGAGTGCAAAATGCAGTGCCAGGGCAAAGTCCTTATTTAAACAATTTCACGGAAAGCTGCTTCTCCATTAGGAGAAAATCAGTAAGTTGGGTCAGAAAGCACAGCTACTTTTTCTGGCCCAAATTGTGTGTGACAGCAGCAGACCCGTTTTTTTTAAACTTGGATATGCCAGAATCACTTATCAAGTAAGATTTTAGTGCAAAAACGGCACACAGGTGCAATGGGCTCAATCCTGTCCTCCCACCCACTGCAGCCTCCAACTGGATGTCACATTTCCTTCAGCTGGAGCTCCCAGCTCCAGAATCAAGTTATCCCCTTTTGCTCTAAAACCTGGACCCTCAACCCACTTTATATGCAGCTGGGGTAAACCCCAGTTTTAAAGAAATGGATCTACTACATTCCATTGAAGACTTTTCAGGGGTAGTGGTCACAAGCTCCCCCAGTGTACAAGGGGGAAGCAGGACTGCATTGTGTAGCCCTGCCCCGACCAGCCCTGCCCTCTGACTGTCGCATGTACTGCGCAGGGATGAAGCCTCTATTGGAGCCTGTGAGCACTGTTCTGAAAAGGACTTTTCTCTTACAACATCTGGAAGGCTGGATTTCAGAGGTGTTTTCTCCCTGTTGCTGCTTCCTAACATCCAGCATTTTGGGTTGTATTTCTAAAGTGAAAGAAAGGCTTAGGGCTGGGTCCTTGTTTCTGTGAAAGGAGGGAAGATGTCCAGTAGGCATTCACGGTTAAGAAATGTCTCCGATGGATGATGTTGGCTTGCAGCAGACTTTTGTGTTGATTTTGTACAGTGTGTATGGCGAGGACACAAGCTAGTTAGGCCTGAGAGGCCAAACCCAGTGACCTTAAATAGTTTTCCATTAAGATATAGCTCTGGGTCCAGAAAATAGAGCCCCAAAGGAATTGCGGAATTAACAGAACAGCAAATTTTCCTTCCACTCTTGTCCATCATTTAATATTGTGTCATTCATTAAAATGCAGTTCTGCTGCCTAGCATCTGTATATCAATATCTGTATGCACAGAGTAGGAAAGGTCATCTACTGATAGAAAATCTCTCTACTCTTGTAGCATATTATTGGGGGTCAAAACAGATCTATTACCCCTGCCCAAACACACAAAATCTGATGGGAGTCTGGATGCACACTTCCATGTCAAGTCGAAGAATATTGCTGGCAGCTATAGATTGGGCTCATCCCTGCACACCAAAGCAAGATCAGAGTTAATCATAGCCCTAAGAAGGACCTCTAAGGCCATCAAGCCCAACCCCGTGCTCTTTGCAAGATCTGCAGTGCGGGATGAAGATGCAGCACCCCTGACAAACGTCCAGCCAACCTCTGCTTAAATGCATCCAGTGAAGGAGAGCCCACTGCTTCCTGCAACAGGGAGCTGGTCATACTGTTGGGAAGTTTCTCAAAATCTGCTTTCCTGCGGAGGGGGGCATTTCCTCCACTCCACCAACACAGGAGCTGTAAATTCCTCCCTGCAAGAGTGGAACAGGGGTGAAGGGAGGCTGAGCCCTTGGTTTTTCCCTTCATAGTGGCTGGGGGCGGGGCGAGGGTGGGGAGAGACTACTTTCCAAAGCAGTTTTTATTATATTTATTTAAAGCATCTTAACCTCACCCTTTAGCTGAAAAGGCCACCAGAGTGGCTTATAAAAGACATGACGCACTAGGAAAAAGGGATGGGGAGGAAGGAGAGGAAAAAGCAGCCTCAGGCACTAGTCCTTAAAGTTTGGTTCTTCTGCTCAATAGCACTGCTGAGAAGCCACAAGGGCTGAAGCCATCGTGCTTTTGTGTCCTTAGGTGGTTGTTCTTTATGGCATATGCCTTTTTGTCCTGTTAAGGTTGGGAATTTCCCTGGAGGATCCGCTTGCAGCCTTTTAATGTAAAAAGCAGTAAAGTCAGTTAGAAACTCCCTTCCTTTGTATCACTTCCCTGCCATTTTGTAACCTTTTCTTGTCTTCTTTGTATTTTCCTCTCTGAGGCCAAGAATTTGCAAATCTGTTTGAATTGAGCACATCATCTTATGGGGCTTCAACAAACAAACAAAAAAGGCTAGCCTTGGTACATCTGATTTCCAAAAGGTTGTGTTTTTTTTTTTTTTTTGCAGTGCATTGTTATTTATAATTGTGTATTATTATTATTTTAGCACTCTTGTGAATGGAAAGGCAGCAAAAACATCATTAAATGCATTCAGAGCTGCTCTGAAGAGCAGCACAATATCTGGGACAATCTTTAAACTTGGCTGCATCCCTTGCAATTTCATTCCCAGAATGGATACTTCCCATTGCCTCTGCTGCACCCATGTGTATATAAACTGTCCTCTTGGGTCTCTTATTAACTTATAATTTTTGTTTCCTTGTCTTGCAGTTTCAGTTGAAGACAGTATCCAGGGAGCCCATCTCTTTCTCTGGGAGATGCACACTGGCTGTTGCTAAGGTTGCTTCCACGGTAACATGTGCATCCTGTTTACACCTTCATCGGAAGAAGTTGGGCTTGGCTAGGCTCACCAGCTTTACCTGGGGAACTGCAAAAGGAAGTGTTGGTATCCCCACCCCCTTGCCAGCCCTCCCCTCTAACCCAGGATCCTCCGTTTCCCCCAGAGGCGTTGCTTGTGGTGCCATACAGGCCACAGAACTGGGCTGCTTTCTGCGTGGAGCTCAGAGGTTTACATTACCTGCTCTGTTTCCGTTGAGGAAAGAGACACAGAAGTGAAAAAGTTGCAGACAACATTTCTTGTGCTGCTCTCTGCTTGAACCAACTCTGCTTTTGTCAAGATGACGAACAACTCTGCTGATCACCACCCTGGGAACTCTGTGGTTGAGGGCAACCATGAGGGGGACTTTGGTTGCTCTGTTATGGATCTGCGGAACCTCATGGAACTTCGCAGTGGAGAGGCTGTGAACCGGATAAACGACACCTATGGGGGTGTACATAATATTTGCAAGAGATTGAAGACCTCACCAGTGGAAGGTAAGGAGATGTATTGCCCCAGTAGGGAAATAAATGGAGGCCTGGAGAAAGCTGGCCTCTTGCTTGAAACTGTTCCTGGGTTTTGAGTGGCTGTGTCAGTTAATAAGGAGTTCAAGTTCAAATGTCTTGGATCTGCATAGTTAGGCTCGCGTATATAAATCATCTGCCAGGGACCAATAATCTGCATACAAATTAGACAGCTTGGCAGCAAAGGCTACCCCTACCCCACTCCCCAGTTGCAAAGATAATTTGCTAGACAAATTCAGAAGAGACATACGGTTCACACTGTTGGGTAGAGTGGGAAATCATCTGCTGGGCTCATCTATGTAAAATGATCTTGCATTGTGCGATGTCTGTCAAGTAAAAAAAAAAGGTTGGGGTTGTTTTTTTTAGCATGGGTGTCAAAAGACCCTCTAAATACAGTACATCAAGATTCCAAACACAATAACAAAGAACAAGGCTGTTCCACACAAACGCCAAACTTGCGATGACTGCTTCACTCCCCTTCTCTTCGGTCCATGGCAGCCACTTCTTGTTTGAAGTTAAAAAGTTGCATGACTCATCGCCAAAATCGTCCGTTCTCCTGTAGGAAAGAAATGTGGTCCTGTGTGGGATTGTTTCCTCCCATCTCTCCACGGGCAGTAAAGGAAGTAAAATCTTTAAGAGAATACACCTCGGAGGCTTAAGAGAATAAACCCCCTCCAGATCTACCAGCCACCTTGAGCAGGGAGCTGCAATAGGCCAAACTAATAGAGCAGCTGCTGTGAATCCAGTGTGAATTGGATCTCAGTCACTGACCTAAATTCCTTATTGGGATTATCCCACTATTTGAGATGTGATGTGAAACCATCAAAAATATGACTTCTGTAATGTCTCAAAGGGATGCATGCACCATTGCTGGCAATGTGGCACATCTCCCTTCACTGTATTCTTTTGCCTGCATGCTTGCCCTTTTGAGTTCTTTTGCCTGGCATTAAAACTTGGACATGCAAAATGCAATGGTCTTCCCCAACCTGGTTCCCTCCAGGTGATGTTGAACTACCACTCGCATCAGTCCAAGTCAGCATGGTCAATGGTAAGGACTAATGGAAGGCCAGGGTCCAACAACACCTGGAGGAAACAAGGATGTGGAAGGCCAGGGTCCAGAAACATTAAAGAGTGGTGTGATTCCTATATCCAATCTGAGTGATACCTCTGATGTTTTAAATTATTTCTGATGTTGATATAAAGGTAAAATACATAGAGTAGAGCAGGCATCAGCAACCTAAGGCCCATGGGCCACAAGCAGCCCATGGGGGTTGTTTAACTGGCCCATGGAACCCCCCGTCCACTTGGGGACCCCCAACACCCACTCTGTTGGCTCCCGTGCGCCACGCTAAACCAGCATGAAGGAGAGCAGGGACCACCTTCCACGATGCTGGCCGGCTTCCCATTGGCTGCAGGAAGCTCCTGCAGCCAATGGGAAGCTGCGCACACCTCCTCCGCACTGGAAGGAGTGCCGGAAATAGCATTTGCCCATTGCGGCGTCTGCAGGACCGTGAACCGGCCCAAGCCAAAAAAACTTTGCTGACCCCTGGAGTGGAGGGTACAAATTAAGAATAGTTGGAGGTAAGGGTTATCCAACCTGCTTGCAGAATTTGAGTGCAGCTGGGAGTGCAGTCATAGTTTGCACAAAGCACCTGTGTTTCATGCTTCCTCATTAATCAAGCTGCATTCAAGTCCTGGACCACACAGTCTCCAAAGGCAAATTTGTTGTTGTTGTTGTTATATTTGTACCCCACCCATCTGGCTAGGTTGCACCAGCAGGTCTGGGTGGTATAGGGTTCTAAGTTGTCCATTCTGAGTTGGCAATCTAAATGTTGTTCTTGTTCTTTTAGAAAAAGCAGTGGAAGGTCCTACAGCCTCCATCTATCCCCTTGCTTTACACTTCAGAGGAAATCTGTACCTGGGGATCCTTAAAGGTCTTAAATGACTCTGTATGATCTCTGATTCACTGTATAGCAGGTGCAGCTTTAATGTAAAGGAATGTTTCCTATCCTCCTAATATATTACAGTAAAAGTACATAACAGCTGTAGTTGAGTCTTCCATTGATCCATGCCTTACTTGAAGTTGACACAGATGTTGCAGCATACAACATACTGCAATTTGTACTAGTCTGAAGAATGATACAATTCCTGCTCCAACTTACCATGCTCAAAAAATTCTGATAAAAATTGTGTGAATCGGACATTGTGATTATCTATTTTTGGAGGAGCCTAGTGAGACTTTAGTGTGGGTGCACATACACTTGGACACACACTTTGGTTCTAAAGGTGAGCTTTGTGGAGCAGGTTGCAGCTTTTTGGTGTTACTTTGTGCACTTGTGAAAATTCAAAGTGATCACTAGGGTGAGACACAATAGAAAGTGCAATCCAAGATTATTTGCATGCGGGTGCTATTAGCGCAGTGAACATACAACTGCAAAACCCTCAAGGGAACATGTTGAAAATTAATGAAGAGGGAGAGAACCCACAAGAATGATCTGAGGCTTAACCATCACACAAGTAGGTTATACCCATAAATGCACAGACCTGGCTGGGTTCCTCCCTTGATCTAAAGCCCCTTCAGTAAAATGCCAGGTCTTTCCCTTACATCTTAAATGCAAAGAGTGATACTTTTAAAAGAGACCTCTAGATCAAGGAATGCAGTGCAGACAATAGAACCTCTTTTGAAACTTAACTATGGTTGAAATTGATGAAAACAAGCTTTTGAGTTTGACAGATTTTCACATATGGGGCCAGCCCTCCTATTAGACAAGGTGAGTCCTTTGCCTAATTGCAATGGATCGGGCTGAGTGGTTGGCTCTGTGAGAGCACCTGTTTAAACTTCCATAATTTACAAGTGTTTAAACTTTAATAGTATTTGCCATTGCCAAGAGTAAAATGTGGAACCTTTGATACCACTTCAGAGCAGTGGCTCATGGGCTCTCCAAAACTGCCTCCCTCACAGTGCCTCACTCTGAGGAAGGACCCTTCCTCCAAGAGACATACAGTCACACCTTGGTTTTCAAACAGAATACATTCTGGAAGTCATTTTGACTTCTGAAACATTCAGAAACCAAGGTGTAGCTTCCAATTGGCTGCAGGAGCGTCCTGCCGCCAATCGGAAGCCGCGCTGGACGTTTGGCTTCGAGGCAAAGCTCACAAACTGGAGCACCCACTTCCGGGTTTGCAACGTTCGAGTTCCAAGTTGTTTGTGAACTGAGCTGTTCGAAAACCAAGGTACGACTGTACTGTGGGGTGAGAAGGGCCCCAGAGTGCCTAGAACTGTCTGAGTGGCCTCTGCTCACACATCAGCAAAAACTAAAGAAGGGCAAGAGGAGACAGCAGTGGAAGTCAGTTCACCTTTTAAGACAGCATAATCTCTTGTGCTGGCTGGCCCCATCCTCATCAAGCTGAAACTGATAATATGCAGACATAGCATTACACTGAGAAATATAGTGGTACCTCGGGTTACATACGTTTCAGGTTACATACGCTTCAGGTTACAGACTCCGCTAACCCAGGAATAGTACCTCAGGTTAAGAACTTTGCTTCAGGATGAGAACAGAAATCGCGCTCTGGCGGCGCAGCGGCAGCAGGAGGCCCCATTAGCTAAAGTGGTGCTTCAGGTTAAGAACGGACCTCCGGAACGAATTTTGTTCTTAACCCAAGGTACCACTGTACTATGATGCACTTCAAAGGCAGAGAGTATTTTTTTTCCTGCACCCCCCCCTTGATGTTTATCCCAAACAAAGAATTCTGTGTAACTTTAAAGGATCTGCATTTTTCTGACACCAGCTGGTCCAAAGAAGAGGGGTGATCTCACTTGAGCTGTGTTTTTTGAAACAGAGAGTGGGCACTTGCCATTCAAGCACTAAAGGATTCCTAGTAGGGGAGGCCATAGTGAGCACAAAGTAAACAGGCTGGTCCCAGCCAGTTGTCACACAGCACATGGGGTCAGCCAGTGTGGGATGGCAGCTGCACTAGGAAGGGTGAGATGCTGAAAACTACACTTTTCTGTGTGCGCGCTTTGAAAACTTTCAGGTTATTATTAGCTCTCTTGTTTCTCATGGTGTAAGCAGTGGATTAGCATATTTCACAGCTGCAATTGGGAACAGGAAGTGGCAAGGGAAAGACAATCTAAAGATGTAATTAGAGAAGGGGGGCTGTCCTGGTGGAAATGCCAAATCTGGATCACCGAGGCATGTGTTTCCTCTGCCAAGCGGTGAGCGCATACAGCTGGGGATGGCCCACTGGGTGAGCCATGGTCTCACAGGAGCAAACTAGGCACACCTTGACTTGGTTAAAATTAATAACCAACTTGCATTCCCCCCCCCCGCCCCTTATCCCAACTTCAGAGGGGTGCCGTTCTAGGCTGGAGCCTGCAAGGGCATTCTGGCCATGTGTAGCCAGGGTATCTGTCAGGCAGCAAGTCGTCAGATAGCATTGGGGTGGGGGGTAGGGATGGATTAAATAACAGGTCAGATAAAAGGGATTTGAGGGAGGTGCGTTTGGGTACAGCACATGCTTGTCATGCAGAATGCCAGATCCAGCCCCTGACATCTCCAGATGGAGCTGAAAAGAAATCTCCTCCTTGAAACCCTGGGGAGCTGCTGTCAGTCAGTGTAGGCAGTACTGAGCTGGGTGGATTCTGCACAAGGAAGTGTGCCTCTTCCTATGAGTAGCTTCCAACACTGATCTTTAGTTAGCTGGGGCTGCATGAAACATTTGTCATGTGGCCATTTAGCCCAGGCTTCCTCAACCTTGGCCCTCTAGATGTTTTGAGACTACAGTTCCCATCATCCCTGACCACTGGTCCTGCTAGCTAGGGGTCATGGGAGTTGTAGGCCAAAAACCAAGGTTGAGGAAGCCTGATCTAGCCTCTTGAAATCTTAATCATGAGTTCTTCAGTATGGTTTGGGATTGAACCTCAGACCTTCTGTATGCAAAAACAGATGCTCTACCCACTTTGCTATGGCCTTTCCCATTGCACAGATGAGCACTGTGGGGAGGAAATCTTTAGGGGTATCTCTGTGTATGCTACTTGATGCCAGTCACTGGGGAGCCACAGCAGAAGAGGGTGGTGGCACTCATGTCCCGCCTGTGGGTTTTCCATAGGCATTTTGTTGGGCTTTGTGGGAAACAAGATGCTAGACCAGGTAGGCCTTTAGTCTGATTCAACAGGGCTCCTATGTTCCTAAGCTCTTTAGTGACCCCTCTACCAACTGGTTTCTGTTCTGTAGCTCCAATGTGGGTTGCTTTCTTCCGACATGGCCAGAAGGGCCCCCATTTTCTCCCAGAACTCTTCAAACCAGCCTAGGGCCTCCCTTGGACTAGAGCAGTGGGGAGAAAGGAGTCGCAATGTGTTTGCCACAGTCACTGCTTATCCTCTTACTCAGTCCTGGGACCTACTGTGCCACAATGGATGTTGGGGGCATTTTGGCTGGGCAGGGTCATGGGGTGGGTGGGAGAGACTGGGCCTAGTCATTGCCCTGGCCATATCTTTACCAGTGTTCTGGCCCTCAACTCTGCCTCCTTCTCACACTTGGATTTTTCTCCACCCCTCACAGCCTATGAAATGATCTCACTTTGGTTTATTGCTGCTCTCGGTGCATCTGAGGCTGCTGCAAAACAACTCAACAGTATACAATTGCACATGCCACAAGCCTTTTCTTGCTTCCTGCCCTCTGCCATTACCCTTCCACATGCCCCCTCTTTCTTTGTCCTACTTTTTGACCTTGGCAGGCTGAGACAGTTTTGTTGCCTGTAATGAGACATTCCACATCATCAGTGGCCTGATGGGAACAGGCTTTTTCCATGGGCTGGGCAAAGAATCTGTTACATCGCCCCACACACCAGTCTTATTTCCCCAGGCCTTCAGCTTTTGGCTTTCCCTCCAGGAGTCTTTTCTCTTCCTTTCAAACGAGCGTGCATTTGTAGGCAACCTGCGTGGAAGCCTGTGGAAGTGCGAGATTGCTCGATTTATCCAGATAATATACTCCTTCTGAGTTGCTTGAGAATTCATTGGCAGAGAGGGAAGGCTGCAGGCTATGGAGGTGAGGGGGAGGAACTGGATTAGGTATAGGCCCCTTTTGCAGTGTGGGAGCTGCTTTGCTGTGATGTATTCTCATGTACCTGGAAGGTATATGAATATCCCATTCCATGGTTCTCACCACCACACATCTTCCCAGCAGGCTACTGATCAGATGGGGAGGCCCATGCAGTCTCTCAGTGGTTTGGCAGCAGCAGAGCTGCTACAAATTGAGGCTTCAGGGTGGATGCCTGGCTGGGAATGCATTCAGAAAAGGAGTTATAACACTGATGGCATTTCTTTACTATTGCTAAGGATATAAGCTTCAACACCTCTCTTGTTGACAGACGTTATAGACACTGGCACTGAAAATACACTGTGAAGCTGGGATATCTCTGTCTGGTTCAAAATTAAGCCCTGATTGCAGCCTTTAGGGTGCCGAGACAAAGTTTCCCCACTTTTTATTTTTTTTCCTTTACAAACTTTATTGAAAAGAATAAAAACAATTACCAAACACAAAATGCTGTCTTCCATTTTGATTCTGTATGAAAATATGTAGACAACAATGGGAGAAAGTGGAGTGTCGGACTTCCGGGTTGGCGCGAACAGCTAATGGCGGATTCCCTCCGAGCTCCGGAGGGAATCGGCTCCGCTGGGGACGGGTCTTACCGCGACGGCGACGCGGAGACCCTCAAAAACCGCAGGCGCGGATGCCTGCGGACCTGGTGACTCGGTGGGCACCTTAAGCGCCCTCCCCGACCCACGAAGAGCCTTTTTAAAGGCTTCGGAAAGGGTACGGAGAGCGGCGTGGTGCTGGGAGTAGACCGCTATCCCAGCGGAGCGGAGCCGTGTGCCATGGCTGATGAGCGCTGACTTTTTTCCTCAAATTCGGACCTGAAAAGAAGCAACCCGTGAGTAGATGGGAATTTGGACTCTAAAATATCTATTTTTGAATTTGATACGGCCGGGGGATGTGTTAAAGGGAAGTCCGCACCCCCCCCCTCCTGCAGAAGATTTAAAGCAATAGCAGGAGAACTAAGTTGGAGAGCCTACCCTTTTGGGGTGAGTTAAAAAGACATTAACTTTCACGATTTGATAAAAGAAGTTTTGAGCTGGAGTGTAGGAGTAGAATTTCAGAAGCTTTTTTCTTGTTGTGTGCAACCCCCCCCCCCCCGGGCCCGGGAGCGTCCTGCCTCTGAGCCTGTTGAAGAGGAAAGGAGTTTGACAGCTGTCAAAGCTGTCAAACGGGCAACTTAAAGTGAAAAAGCTTGCTACTTAAGATCTCTCTGGATTAAATGTGATACAATTGAATTAAAGTGGTTGATAACAAAGAAACCAACGAGGTTGAGGACTGTTGGAAAAAGATTACTAAGTAACCAGATTCCCTCTAGGGGGAATTCTGAGACATTACAATGGCTGCGGATGGAAAGTTACTAGCTGAGATAGAAAGAACGTTCTATCTTGTGGGAATTTTACAAGAACAGAGTCTGGCTATGAATAAACAACTCATGACCTTGACTTCTGGAATAAGCAGCTCTGTTGAATGTACTGAGGACTTGAATGGGAAAGAACCTGCAGCTGAATTGGAAGAGATATCTCAAGAATTGAGGAAGACTAAACAAGGAAAGGAGAAAGTACACATGGAAAGTACCAACCAGAAGGTTATATCAGTGGAGTATAAGCAAGAAGACCTTTGGATCACATGGATTACAAATCTGCGAAAGATGCGAAAGATGAAGGAGGAGGCCCCTGGAATACTTGGATTACAGGAATTTAAAATAAAGAAGAAATATAACTGGGGCCCCCACTTTGAAGATGAAGAGTTTGTGGAACTTTTGCAGCAGTTGTTTTTAAGTGCTCCTGTGGGAAGAAAACTTGATTTGATTGGGACAGAACTCCTTCGAGATTCGATGACCAACATAAAGGACTTCCAACAAGACCGGCGGAGAGGGACTGAAAGAGATTTGAAGGCCTCGGACGTGAGGAACCCAGGCTAAGAACTGTTATTATGGACATGTATTTGGGAAGGGACGGAAACCGGGGATGGGAGGGAGAGGGAAAACAGAACTTTAAAAACACTCTTGATTTTTGGGTTTAGTTAATATGATTTTTATCTAATACAACTTGGGAAATCGATGGAAGGGAATTTGAGTCCAACTTAGGAAAGAACCTAATTTTCTTTAAAAGGTGTTATATTAAGATGGTAAAGAGCAGACATAATAACTTGCTGATATAATTATGGAAATTGGGATGCATGAAGGGGGGTGGGGGGAAGTCAAGAAACAAGGTTAAGAAAATAAGATTTTTGAAATTATGCATGTTTTTGTCTTTGTCTTTTTTGTGTATGTTATGTCTTTATAAAATGTGAAAAACCAATAAAAAAAATTTTTTTTAAAAAAGAAAGTGGAGTGTCTCAACTCAAGGCCTCCTAGAGTACAACTTGGTGAGGAATGGGCTGGAAACAAATATTTAGGTTGACTTGACTTTCAACAGTCTACAGGCCAGAGCGAAGCAATCCCATTGTTGATAGTTTCCAACCTTTTCAGACTTGGGACCCACATTTAACCTCAACCAACAACAAGGGTCATATGTCTAATTTTTAAACAAACCCTGTGTTGAGCTCTCTCTTCAGTGTTTTCTTATTTCTCCGTAGTATTTCTCCTTCTCTCTCGCTCCTACTCTCACCTTCTCTTTCCACATACATCTGGCATCGCTTCTTTGTCTTATTCTTAAGAACCATTTGAAAAGAGACAGTTGTGGTGTGACCCGCCTTAGGTTGGATTACAATACCCAGTTGTGAGTCAGGACTTACCATCCCTAAGATCAGTCTCCTACACAATGCTTTCCATTGTCCAGATGAAGATGTGCCTCAGACATAATGGGAAAACCATGGCTTTCTGCTGCATAAATAAGCCAGTGGTTTGTTGAAAATCCAGCTTGTGCACAATCCAGGATCTTAAACCACAGTTCATCTTGAGTTTCGATATAACAGGGAACTGTGGTTTGTTTTAAAGGACATGCTTCTGATCTTTTTCTTATGTTCACAAAAGAGCTGGGGAGTGGAGACTGTGTGGTCCCATGTTACATCTGAAAAGGCTGAAGTCAATTGAAATACTGGGTTGACCGTATAGGTCTTAAAGCAAGGTGCACTGGCAAAACTCTGGGCATTTCCTGTCAAGATTCTTTTAAATATCAATGCACCTAAAATGTACATGTTACCTAGGAACTATGCCAGCCACACCCTCATGCAGTAGGACTTTAGCATTAAATCTGCCATGGGGAAGCTGCTTTCCGGACACAGCTCCAGAGTTTGGATAACTTGAGTACTGCATTCCAAATTTGGACACAGCTCAGCAGAGTTGCATGGCAGGCTCGGAAACTTTCCTGTGAGCAATGAAAAAATTATTGAATCCATTTTGCTGATTCAAGCTGTCTCTTGAGACTATCTGTCTTTCTCTATTAAAATATAGGAGTACTCTGTGGGCAACTAGTGCTGCTGAATCCCAGCCAAGCAGAGCAGCACCTGCTGCCAGGAATGTGCATGCCCAGTTCCCATCAGTCCCTGTTTTGCTTCATCTGCCCTTCTCTACTTAGCAACGAGCCCTTTGGAGACCAGCGCAGTGCTCAGGATCAAAGGCAAAACATTTTAAGTGCCAGATTTAGTTGACGTAAAGGCCATTTTCACCAGCTTGAGGTTCTCCTCAGCTAATTGCAGTAGTGTAAAGGTGAGCAGCCTTCAGCCCTCAGTCTAATTTCCTAAGCCCTCTGCATGCAGACAGCTCAGACTCTGGCAAGAGCAATCGGGTCCTCCCCTCGCAGTCTGATGGGTGAGGAAGAAAAGGGAAATGTGGTGGCAGAAAGAGAAAGATTAAGAGGTGGCCAAGCTTATATTTTGATTTGGCTCTACCCACTGCTGGCAAGGAGCCCCTGACAGATTACCTCCAAGTAATGTTGTTCTCAACAGGGTGAAAGGGAAATATTCCCCATCCCTGCACTAGAAATTGAATGTGATGTATCTAAGAAAGGGAGTCTCATCAGTGTATTAGCTTTTGAAGCTGGCATTCGTGCTTTTGAGTTTGTATCAGAAAAGAACCCAAATTAATCTCCCGTCTCCAGAAAACCCATTCAGGTTAAGGCAGCCCAGTGTGCGTTGTCTAATTATCATTATCACGGAGAAACTCATGACTCAGAATTGCTTCCATCTCAAGAGCTGTCTTCAGGCCATTCTGTGATCACGGAATTCATTTTAAGGTTTGCCGAGACCCTGTGTTGGGGGATGGAGAGAGTTTTGGTCTCTGCGCCCAGCAGAATGCTTCCTAAAGGATCCCTGTTGCTTTAAATATTCCTGCGCTCCCCCTTAATTTGAGTCACCCTTGTAATTTGAACTTTGATACTTTCACAGAAGAAAAATAATGTGTGCCTTCTTTTGCTACTTTTCTTTTTGAAGCTGAGACATGGGTCTCTGAGTTATAACCATCCTCTTCCCTTATTGAGCTTGCTGGACATGGGTATTTCTCTGAATCTTCACAGTCTTTGTTGTTGTTGTTCTGTTCAGTAATAATAATAATAATAATAATAATAATAATAATAATAATAATAATAACAACAACTTTTTTAACCTCCTTCTCAAAGTAGTACTGAGACTTTTACATTTTACAAACATTTTGTTTAAATGTTACATTATTAGAAACCAAAAGGTTGGACAGTTGTCATGCATGTGGGAAATTGCCACTGGTCCTCCATCCACGTTGGTGGCCATCGCTATGTTTTGTGAGAGTGAATTTCAAAGTTTAGCTATGCACCGTGTGGAGGGCAGAAGAATTTCTATACTTCAAGAAATACGCAACCAATCATTTGTTTTCTTCTAGATCTCTTGCTTCTTCCCATAACCATTAAACTTCCTATTTTGCCCCCCTCCCCAGTCTTCATTTATTTCTTGCACACAGGCTTCTCTTATAGTTGACTTCCTTCTGCCCTTTTCTAGATAAAAAGAGAGTTCAAGGCGTGCTCATAGGAGCCAGACTAGCTACTGATAAAGCCTTCTTTTTAAATCACAAACCACAAACGCACTTTGTCTTTATAATAAACTTTAGCTTCCTCATGATAATGTTTGTTTTATCAATGTTGAGAGATCAACATACATAGTACATGGACTTTGGAAATTGTGATTTCTGACCAAAGAAGGCTGACAAAGGATAGAAGGGAAAGGATTTCTCCTTTCTTCTTGGCAAATTGAAACCCAGACAGGCTTAAAATCTAGTTAGTGAACTAGCCAGAATTCGAAAATAAAGCTTCTCTGAGTTATAACAGGGAACGGTGGTTTGTCTTAAAGCAAACGCTTCCGACCTTCTCCTTATTGTCAGAAGAGACACTGAAGGATGAAATTTCCAAAAAGCATCACAACTGAGTTCTCAAAATCTCCACTTTAAGGCTGCCTCTGCACTTGTTGGCATCCGTCTGTCTCAAGAGGCAATGGAGTGAGCCTCAGCAGATGAAGTCAGACTGTTGCATTAGCCTAGGCAGTGTTTACAGAGGTCCTGGGCTGCCCAGACAAGACTCCCCTCTCAGACTCAGAGCAATATGTTGGAACCAGCTTGGTTTCAAGAGTTGCTGGAAGGAGGCGTACAAGGCACCATCCAACCATCTTACTCCTTAGCCATTTCTTCTCCCAAAGATATCCTCCTGCAAGGCAGCGGAGATTTAGGATGAGAGTTTTCCTTCTCCCAAATGGGCTACCATCCCAGGTTGACCATCCCCATCTGCCCCTCACTCCTCTCTACATCACGTGCAGAAACAGCCTTATTGACCATTAGACCCACTATTGATCTCGTCCGCTCAATCTGCCAGAGCCTGTCCTCACATGCAGGGGAAGTCCTTAACTTACCGAGGGTTTAAGAGCCATTGGCTACCCTGCACTAATGTCTTCCTATACACCTATAGCCTGAAATTAGGGTAGCTAACTTGGACATTTCAGTAACTACACAAATGTGTGTGCATGCACTCACATAGTAAATAAGAGCTAAATTTCAATGTTCTTTCTTTTTCTGCCGCTGCAGCTGGTTGTTGTACTGCCATTGTCAGCATGAGTCCTTTGCTATTAGGGTCTCTCACATGAGGTACCCTGAACTAGCAGGCAGTGTTTATTTATTATTTGCAATTTTATCCCACCTAATTCATGGTTCTCCCCTTCCCATTTTCATCTACACAACAACCCTGTGAGGCAGATTAGGCTGAGAAACAGTGAGCAGTCCAAGATCACCCAGTGAGCTTCATGGACAAGGGGGGACTAGAACCCCAATTTCCTAGGTGTTAGTCCACAAACCACTGCATATATTACATCTAACTTGCCCGGTTGGCATGGGTAACAAGGAGTTCCGTGTAGGCAAGTGAGTGTGCTGACAGCGGAGAGGCGGATGGCTCCTTCCCTCTTCTGCTAGCCTTCTTAGTTTCCATGCTGACCACAGAGGAAAAGGCTTCTGGCCAGCATGGAAAAACACAGCTCCATTTATTCTCTGCCAGCATGCTGGGCAGAAGGCAGTATAAAAACAGCAACTAACTTGCTAAGTGGCTTGGAGCTTACATTTCCATGCTAGCTGCACAGGAAGAGGCTGCTCACCTTAGCAGGCTAGTAAAATAAAACAACTGCTGACTAGTAACTGTGATGGGCTTGTTTCTAAGGTTTATATATTACAACTGTATGTATTGGTGTTAAGGCTTATCCACTCTGGAGTTTACTTTGTGTTTATGTTCTCATTTAAGCTGTGTAGTTCACATGATGTTACCCATAAGCAACACCAAATGAAATGTTTCCTCCCTGTAAATTTCAGGTTCACAGGGCTTTCTCTGTGGCAACTCCTAAGCTGTGGAATTCCTTCCCCTAACAGAAGTGCATCTGCCACCTTCTTAATGTTGTTTTCATTGTATGCTGAAGGCTCACCTCTTTGTCCTGGCCTTTGACCCCGATACATATATTCTCTTGACTGTAATTTGCTTTAAATTATTTTAGTACTGGGTTGTTGGTTTTTTTTAAGATGCAGGACTCTCAGCTAAAGCATCCATGACCATGACAGATGACCGTCCAACTTCTGCTTTAAAATCTCCAAGGAAGGAGAGTCCACAACTTCCTGAGGGAGACTGTTCCACTGTCGAACAGTTCTTACTGTCATCAAGTTTTTCCATAGTCAGAATCTCCTTTCTTAAAACTTGAAGGCATTAGTTTGAGTCCTACCCTCCAGAGCAAAAGAAAACAAGCTTGTTCCCTCTTCCATGTGAAAGCCTTTGAGATATTTGAAGATGGCTATCATATCTCCTCTCATTCTCCTCTTTTCCAGGCTAAACATACGCAGCGCCTTCAACCGTTCTTCATAAGGCTTGGTTGTTGTCGTTATTTTATCCACTGTACTTTTTATACAGCTACAGTCAGTGAAGCCCCATTTTCACACAGTGTACAGTTTATTTGTTTTCCTCTTAGTAGCTGGATGCACAGTTGTGCACCCAAACAGCTGGTGGCTTTGTGGATGCAGGGCGCTTGCAAGAGATTAAAAGAAAACAAAAGCCAGAACTTGATTGAGGAGGGTGTCAGACAAGCACACTCCAACCAAACAACCCAATAATTTGCAGACACAGTAGAAGAAAGGCAGCATGCATGAAATACAGGAGCCTGGGAAGGAGCGAGTACTGTAGCTGGGAGAAAAATGTGTTGTCAATAAGACCAGCTATAGCATGCCCAAGAAAGAGCAGCTCATTGCATCAGATTGGCTGTTCTGGTGTGCTTGAACTACCCCAGCCTCACTCCTGCCCTGCCCCCTCAACATCCTGGGACATGGTGGCAAGACTGCTCCTGGGAAGCCAGGCCCACAGTGGCACCCATCACCATCAGTCCCCAGCCTACTTTGGAGAATGACAGATTGATTTGAGGCAAAGTGACCCAGAGCATGGAGCTTGCCCACTTCAATGGAGACACCATCCAGTCTGGTCCAGTGGGCCTCCTGTCCTCCTTTAGAGAAAACCAGGAATGAGCTTTCTGTGGTGAATTGTATTTCACTTACTTTGGGGGGGGGGTGGCTATAAGGCGTGGATTTGTCTTCAGCCTCTGCTCTGCCTGGTGTGGATTTGGAAAAGACAAGATGAGGGACCTGGGTGGGGCGGGGGCGGGTAGTTTGAATGGAGTTGCATGAACAGGGACAGGGACTAGCTGCCTCTGTATACTGTGAGCATACATTAAACATTAACATGTGTTTCCCAAGAGTGGGTGCTGAACAGGAGGTGATAGGGACCTGCTCCAAGGCCTTTGTAGTAAAATCCACATAGATTTCCACTTCCGTGTGCAATTCCTCCAATGGGAATCTGTTGCAAGAAATCGCTCCCAAGAATGAAGCTGTTATATTGGAGTAATTACCGGTACTTAAAGAACACAATCTCAGGGTTGTGTTTGTACAAAGGTATTTGAGTAGCACACCCTTATATTGCTTTTGTTCTCACTTGGGGAAGAGTTTAAGCAAGGTGAGAACTCCTTGTTATGTTACCAGAGTTGAGCCCTCTGTCTCTTCTCAAGCTGCCTCTGCCTATTTCTTTTCTGGAAAGCAGAACAAAGGAGAGAGCTTGCAGAATAGTCCACAGTTCTTCACTAAGCACACCTCATCTTGTAGAGGAATGTACTCCTGTACATAAAATAGTGTGTAAGTAAATATTAAGGTATACACCAGGCTTCTCCATGCCCAGAGCATGCCAGATGACTTGGACTACAACTCCCATTAGCTCCAGCTGGCATTGTCAACGATCAGGGATGATGGGAGTTATAGTTCCAAATATACGAAGGGTGCCCCATTGGGAAAGGCAATCCACCTTGGAGTAATGCTCATTAAATGGTATGCAGAGGTGGAGTTTGGAGGCAAAGAAATGGTAGCCTCTCTGGAATCTTTCCCCAGAATTTCAGGAGTCGGAGTCAGGAGTAGGTCAGCAATAAAAAACACCAGTGTCCATGGGCATAGCCAGGAGGGCGGGGGGGGGGGGCAGCTGCCCCCCATCAAGTAAATCCATAAAAATACTTAACTTAATATGAAGGCTGCTGCCCCTAACATAAATCCTGGCTACACCCATGCTGGTATCAGTGAAGTTAATGCTTCATTCAAAGAAACCAAAACAATGCAGTTCTAGTGATCCCAGTAATTCTTTCCAGTAGGTCTTGCCCCAATGAGGCAGTCATGAGGACTGAAGGTCCCCACCTTCCCACAGCTGTCTAAGGCTCCTCACCTGGTTTCTTCCCTAGAATGCTAGTGTTCTGTTGTTCTGTCTCCCGTTGTTCCACCCTCTTCCATTTCCCTGCACGTTCTGGGAGACCAGGGAGAAGGGGAGCTGGTCACAGAAGGAGGGGGAGACTCCGTGATTCTTCAGCAGTCTGCTTCATTTTTGTATCCTGGCCCCCCCTCCTCTCCTTCCTCTGAGTCCGAACCACGCTCTGCCATAGCCTCTTCCTGCTCACTAAACCCTGTTGCATCTTCAGTTCCCGACACCTCCTCGTCCTCCCACTTCTCCCTCTGACCACTCATTGTCATCCCACCACCATTCCCCTGGCTCTGAGACTTCTTCACTTGGGGGTTCGCTTGGGGACAAAGTCGACTGCCTTGACAATTTAACTTTCCTTGAACATTCCCAATCAGCCACTGGTCTCTGGAAATCTTTGGAAGTCCACTCAGGTCTCATTTCTGGTCCAGCCAGAGGTCCTAGCTCTACAAAAAATTGGCTCAGGAAATATCAGTGTAGGGACGGGTATCCTTTCTTCTCTCCCAAAGCTAGGAGGATGAAGCAGCTTGCATTGGCTGCACCCTGATCTCCCCTCTTTCCTCTCTTGGAGCTGTCTTGTTTCCCTTGTTTTCCAGCTGCTCTGATCTGCTTGCTTTTGGATAAAAGCAACATTGATTTCTCTCTTCACTCTGGACATTTGTTTAAGCCAGCAGACTCCAGTAAGCTCAAGTTTCTTCTTTCCATTTCCTGCCCCTTCATCTGCAGGGAGAGGAGGGGAGAGGTGTAAGTCACCAGTCAGACAACGTGGCAAGTTTTCCGGAGCTTATGTGCCTGCTGGGAACCCCTAGCAGCATCCCATATGTCAAAGAAAGCGCCATCTAGATTGTTGCCACGCAGGGACATTATTCTGTCCTTTCCTGCCCAAGCAAAGCATTGTGGGAGCTGCCAAGACTCTGAGCATCTTAAGTGGCAGTCGGACATTTTGGCAACTATTACATTTGAGAAGACCTTAAAAGCCAGAGTGATAGTCCTTGGGAGAAGGAGTCTTCATAGTTCTAGGCCACAGAGGGCTTCATGGTTCGAGCTATGGGCAAAGCAATGAATATGTGCTCAATCTCTCTCTGCCAAGGCGTTACTGTTTAAACTTGGTCATTTGCTGTATTGAGGCATCACATCCACCTGGTCATGCATGGTCATTCATTGGGTTTAGCCTACTTGGTGACATCATTGAAGGAAAGCCAGCATGGCATAGGGGTTCATGTGTCAGACTAGGACCAGGGGAAGCAGAGTTCGAATCCTGACTCACCCCCAGTGCTGATCTGGGGACAGTCACCATCTTTCAGCCTCACAGAGTTGTGAGAATAAAGTAGGGATGGAGAAGGTCATGTACACCAACCTGAGATCTTGAAGGAAGCATGGGAGAAAAATGAAAATATTGTATTCAACCTCTCTGCAGCTGTTGCATGGTCATGTTATCCCATTTCCTTCATAAATTCCATTCTCCCAAGGAAAATGCTGTCTCTTTGCAATATAAATTGAGGCAGTTTTGCCACTTGGTTCATATCTGCTATAACTACCCTGGTAAACACCTTTAGTCGTAAAAGGAATTGGATGTTTCATGTTAGGCTCTATGGTAATAAAAAATATTATTATAAGGTGCTTAGCTCCAGCAGTGGGGTTCATTCCCTGCCCCCCGCAGATTGTTTGGTATCTGTGCTTGCAGGGCATGAATTATTTTGGGGATTTGAAAGTCCCACTGATGTGTGAAGAGTTTGTGGGGAAGGGGAGGGAATCTGCAGCCCAGAATTCCAATCTAGGAGGGGGACAGTGGCACAGGTGCTGTTCATTTCGTAATAATAACAAATATATATATATATAAATATATTCAAGGATATATTTATTAGTGTGTCCAGTTTGATCCAGAAATAAATGTGTAAGCTGACTGTGTGTGTGTGTGTGCGAGAGAGAGAGAGAGAGAGAGAGAGAGAGAGAGAGAGAGAGAGAAATAATGTGTCAGAAAGAATATTTTATTTTGAAATATAGTAGGCACTTGTGAAAAGAAACGCATTATCAGGTCACTTCTCGGTTTAAAAATGGCAAAATGTGCCTCTTCAAACGGAAAAATCCCTCCACACTTGTTATATTTATACGATGCCCCCAACAGCCTTGTGATTCCTTTTAACCCCTAAAGCTGAGGCAGTGGCACAGCACTGGCAGCTGCCATCACAGAGCTGAAAGAGATCTCAGGGGCTGGCTATTCCATCCCACCCACCCAGCTAATTCAGGAAACCCAGTCCTCCAGCAGAAAACACTGCTGCTCCTGTCCCCAGTTGCAGCAGAGCAGGGCCGTCTTACCCATAGGTGCTAGGGGTGTGGGAAACCCGGGCGCTGGGCTCTCAGGGGCACCAGGCCAATAGTCCGGGGCCCAAGAGTTGAGTTCGGGGAAGAGCCTGCCCATCTGTCGGAGCACCGTGGTGGGCTCTTCTGCTGTGGGTGGCTCTGTGCCACGAGTTCGAGGGCAACCGAGCCAGTGAGACGCTGAGGTGGCCAGCTGGCTCTGCCCTCCTGCGCGCCTGGGACTGGGCAACTGGGGGGCACCGGGCAGATCTTTGCACCCCAGCGCTGCATATGCTTAAGACAGCCCTGCAGCAGAGAGACTGGTCAATGCATAGTCAGCTCAGGTTTAATTTCTAATTAGCTGGGCCATGTAAAAGGTAGCAGGAGCCAGACTCTTTAAGAATTCATAAGATGGGGTGTTTGACCAACATGGTCATAGACTTGAAGTGGAGAAGAGATGAGAGTCTTCCCATTCCTACTTGAATCCCTCTTTCTTCTATTGTGTGCCAAGAATGTCTCCCCCCCCACACACACACACACCCAATAGCCTGCCTTGGAATTGGCAACCGTGAAATGAGTTCACCTCACTTGCTGGCTTCCCACCTTTCCCCAGATCACCCTGGTAGATTGCAGAGTGAACCCTCCGACCTGATATTTGAGCAAAGCTAGTCATGCAAGATCACAGGAGGTCTGGGGAAATAAGCGTAAGGAAGATATGTTATGGAAAACTATTTGTTTTTTAACTGTTTTTATGTTGTATTTTGTTTCTTTTTATTTTTTATTTTTTTTCATTGTTATATTTTAAAAACTTTAATAAATATCTTTTGGGGGGGGAAAGATCACAGGGCTCCTTCTGCTCCTGTTCGGTATTTCACGCCCCACTATCTGGGCGTCAGGAAAATCTGTGGGTGGGTGGGTGGTGGGAACACCGGCATCCTTGACACCTTGCTCTCTTCAAGTGAGAGCTGCCATGCAGCCTCAACTGGCTTTCCTCCTTTGTTTCTGAGGAGCAGCAAGAGCTTGGGCAAAATAGTACCATCTGATTGGTGGGAATGGGTTTCAAGGCCTCTTCTTATTTTGCAGACATTTCTGTTCCTAGAATGCATATGAAAATAACTTCTTTGATGAAAATCCTAATGCGGGATGGATGGGTTGTTGACCTGTGTGGTCAACATCTTTTGGATACTTGCCACAAGCGAGACAATAGCTAAGCCCCTTCCTATGTTGCTGCTTTGATCAGCCGAATGCACATTGTTATCTGGGAAGTGGACCCTGGTTGTCTTGCATTTAAAATGGGATTCTGTACACTTAACATTTCAAAAATCCCAATTATGTGATTAACTTATGCAGAGTAATTTGAATTTTTGGCCTTGCCTAATTACTAATCCTCCTATTCCTTCTTTATTCTGCACAAAGTTTTCTTTTTAAAAAAATGTAGATCTTCCTCTCCCTCTCCTGAACTCCTGTGGAGCAGGATGTGGTTTTAAACAGCTGTAAGAAAGACACCCAAAAGACAGGTGTAGCAATCACTACCAATCTGTGCAGCTGTCTTTTTTCTTTTTCAATGTGGGTGGGTGTGTTAAGTACACTGTCAGTTAAAGTGAGCAGATGAGGGGATGTGTGTGGAGGTACTCTGGATTTTCACAGAAAATATTTGATTCCATGCCTGCGTGATAATAAATACCAAGTATTCTATTCTTGGGATGCCAAAGTTCTCCAAGACTGTAACATGTCTTGAGCAGGGGTGGGGAGCTGAAATGTCTGGGGCCTTCGTATGACCCTCAGAATTCTGCCTAGGCCAGACCCTGAAAGTTTTTGCCTGGCTGGAATGTGTCCTTGAACTTTGCAGCTGTTAGAAATCAGTCTTCTAGGGTGGCAGCACTTCGGAACTCCCTGCCTGTTGACATCAGCCAGATGCCTTCACTGTACTCTTTTCTGCACCTGCTCAAAACATTTTTGTTTAGGCAAGCCTATCCCGATATATAGATGTTCACATGTGTTTATCTTTTACTGTTAATTTTAATTATCTCTTAAATATTTTTCAGTACTTGTTTTTAACTGTTCTTTGCTGATAAGGTTTTATATTTCTTGTAAGCAGCTTAGAGGTTTTATTAAGCCAAGTGATGTGTTAATTTTGTTAAATAAAGTAGTGTTACACAGTCTGGATGGAGGATAGAGAGGAGTGTGTGAGTGCAAATTCACCTATGATAAAAAGGTAACCTTTACATTTCTTGCTCCACCCACTTTTGCCTCTGGCTCCGCCCACTGCTGGCTTGTGTCCTCCAGAAGGGAATCCTGCCCTTGAGCTGCAAGTGGTTCTCCACCTCTCATTCATTCTCTTTGACATAGCAACTTCGTGTTTGCAATATTTATTTGCAAACATCTACCGCAGGAGAGTTATACTGTTCGCAGGGTGGGAAGTACTTTGTAATATACATAATGGAACCTGTGGAAGATGAAGGAAAGTGGGCATAAAGAGTGGGTTCAAAGTAATCATGCTTTTTGATACTCCCTTTTAATTTGCTCTCTCTTCCACACACCCTCTTTCTCGCAGGCCTCTCTGGGAACCCCGCGGATCTGGAAAAAAGAAGGCAAGCATTTGGCCAGAATTTTATCCCACCCAAAAAGGCCAAAACTTTCCTGCAGTTAGTCTGGGAAGCACTTCAGGATGTCACGTTAATCATCTTGGAAATTGCAGCCATAATCTCCCTGGGCTTGTCTTTCTATCACCCTCCTGGTGGCGATAATGAAAGTAAGTAACTGGACTTTCTCTGTTTATGTAGCTTGGCTCCCAGGGCAGCATGGGGGAGACCCTGTGGGGAAATGGCAGACCTTTGGGGAGGGAGGGGTGTTGTGGGGAGAGGTAGTATATATTCTAATGAATGGTTGGTAGTGTGTGTGTATAATGCTATAATGAATCTATGTTTAGGTTTCGAAATGTGTTGTTAGTTGCTTTGAGACCTTTTGCATAACAAATAACTAAGAAATCTGATACAGGCAATATTCATGCCCTACTCTGCCCCGTTCCACCCCCTTTCATGATGTCTTTATGACGTTTGGGGACTACTTCTGAGTACGGCACTCTGCATGCATGTGCAATCGCACATCATTTAGACAAACCTAAACCAGGAGTTGCCTGTAAATACTATTACTACAGGGAATCTGTCAGGGATTCTTTAGTAGTGATTCCTGCATTACAGTGGCTTGGACTAGATGGCCCTTGGACCCTTCCAACTCTATGATTCCATGAATTCTATTATTCTGTGCTACTGCTAATAATGACAATAGATGCTTCAAGGCATGAAGCCATTCAGCAGGTTCACCACTCCTATCCGGTTGTCACAGCAGTCTGTCCACCTGCTTTTCTTGCCCCTCTGCTCCATTGTGTAAGATTCCACTGGAACAGGAGGCCAGCTGTGTTGAGGTAGGGGAATGCCAAATCTGTGTTGCCCTAGAGCTGCAAACTGGGCACCTTCCCAAGTGGGATATAATCTTCCCACCATGTGGGCCATTGCTTTAGAACAGGGAACCTGTGGCGTTTTGGATGTTGTTGGGCTCCCAACTCCCATTATCCACAGCACAGCCAAAAAATCAGGGATGGTGGGAGCTGGGCCACAGATTCCTCATCTCTGCTTTAGAAACAACGAATGGCTTTAGAAGCAATGAATCCTCATCTCTGTTTTAGAAACAATGAATGGCTCACCTTGTAACATAAAGTAGACCCTTCACATTTCTTAGAACAAGTGACTTGCCTTGTAAGATAAACCAAACCCTTCTCATTTCATAGACTTAATAATCTGTGCTCTCGAGAAATGACTGTTTTGGGTGTTGCTGGGTCCAGATCTTCACTGAGTGTAAATCTATGTTAACTGTTAATCTGTGCTGAATTTTCCCTAGCCGAACATTTAATTTTATATTCTCCCTTCTTTGTTCCCTTATCTGATTGAGAGTTAAAACACAATATAGTCTCTCTCTCTCTCCCCCGCCCCCCCAATTCCCCAGCTGGCAGCCTGGCTGGGTTTTCCTGCCCACTTTCTCGCTTACCCTCTCACAAGTCTCGGCTCCCTAGGCCTTCCCCTCTTAACAGTGCCAACTGCAATGAACAAATAACATACAGCTTGATCTAAAAACTTCTGTCAATTAAAGGAGCTACTCCTAATCACTTCCAAACATTCTCAAAGGAGAGCTCCGTCCTTTGGCCTGGCCAAGTCCCAGCAATTGAATAATTCAGTTTTAGCAATGAAATTCAGTGTAGTTGGCTTTAGATGCAGGATCTCCCCACCCCCCACCGCCGCCGCCCTAAAATTTCCTGTTTATAATATTGTACAATATTTCAGAATCCTAGTAAACATGCTAGATGGTACTTCATTGATGCTATAGCAATTTCTGCCTAAGCAGTAATATTACCCAAATGGCATAGAAACAGAAGATGGAATCCTGTTTGTAAGTTCTTTTTGTTATGCTGGTATCCAAATAATTTTATGGACTTGGGTAGAGATCAGTGGCTGAGAAATGGAAACTGTAGTGGAGAAAATGGGGCTGAAATACCACCCCCACCAAATTCTCTCATAAAGGAAAGGAGATATCACTTGTTTCTGTCTTCATTGTTGTCTGTATTGCTGCTGTAAGCTGACAGTTCAAATTGAACCACTTCCCTGACAGTAAGGAGGCTGTGATGGTTGACAGTATTGAACAAGGAAGGAGGGCAGCTGAGTTGAAACACTTGAAAGAACATAAGAGGAGCCTGCTGGATCAGGCCACTCCTCTAGCCTAGCATCTTGTTCTCACAGTGGCCAACCAGAAGCCTGTGGAAAACCTATAAGCTTCTCTGCCCACCTGCGATTCTCAGCAGCTGGTACTCAAAAGCATGCTGCATCTGAGAGTGGAGGTAGAGCAATAGCCATCATGGCTAGGAGCTGTTGATGGGCCTGCCCTCCATGAATTTATCTCATCTCAGACTTTCCCTCCCTCCCAGGAGATACAGCCCAAGAATAGTTTTGAGCACAAGAGAAGAGACACTGTTCTGGTCAGTCTGATATGTAATTAGTCAATTCTCGAGCAGAGTATTTCTCATTCACAGAGATAAGGGAAGGTGGGAAGAAAGCCATTAAATGTACTTGTTGGTGTTCACTCATACTGTGTCCAAAATTAAGAGCATGTAAGAAAAAACAAATTATTCTTACTTGGAATAATTTTGTAACAGCATTAGCAAAGATGTTTTAAAAGCATAGGAAGGGTGATAAATACATTGGGATTAGGTGAGTGCTGACCACTGACTCTAAAACAGCCTTCACCAACCAGGTGCCCTCCAGATATTTTAGACCACAACTCCCAACAACCCCAGCCCTAAACTATGCCTTAGTAGCCTCTGGTTAGGAAATAACTGAGCCATGACTTACTGATTTTGACTAGCTTGTGATGACTCTTCTTGCTAACCTGTGGGTTGGTACCATTATCCAATGGTATTTACTGCACTATCAGCATCTTGACCTAGCCTTCCTCACAGTGGCTATTTCCTACAAAACCCATCAGTTAAGAATTCCACGTTGAGTAAGACCAATGATTAATTCAATCCAGTGTCCTGTGACTGACAGAGACTAGATGGAATGCGGGAAAGAGCTTGAGGTTTAAGGGAGTGGGGAGTTTGTATACTTTTACTGTCATGGTAGCAGCCAACAATCTTCTTGTCATGCACTTGTTCTGCTTCTCCTGTCTAGATCTTATCTAGCCCTTGAATGATATTCCTACTCTGGAACTTTTATCTTTGGAGATACTCTAAAGCTTTGATGATCACCTTGGCACTTTGGGGGTCCTTTATTTTTATTTTTCATCTGTTTCATCTGTTATTCTAAAAGCCTCCACAAATCCTGTGAACAAGAGTTTTATAGATTAACAGTGCATTACATAAAAACAATTCTTCATGAAAGCTGGTAGTGGCTGATTTCATTGAGTTGCTCCCTACTTGTTTTCTTGGGAAATCTAATGATGGGATGGATCTCCATCTGTGCAAGATACCATCATAGAGACCAGACAAAAATTCAAGTTCCTCATTCACTTTTCCTGCCCTTTCCTTGTGGATGTTACATAGTCTTACTTTCATCCGTGATGCCATCCCTCAAAGGACAAGTACTGTTAAGACTTTAAGGGATTTCCTCATAATGGAAATTATCCTTGGCATTGATATTTTTTGTTCCCTGTTCTCAACAGTTTGCTCCCCTCCAGCTCTATTCTGTCTTCTTTTTGTGTGTGATATAATAGAACAGCTCATGGAATCAAGTTGTGCACACAGCAGCAATGATTTTTGATATGGGCATTGTTAGCTTTTTCTTGTGTTGTTCTCTCCCCACATCCTTTCTTTTCCCCTTAATAGTTTCTAACCTCTTGGCTTACCTTCATAGCTACAGTGATGCATTGTTTATTTCAGCAATGAAAAATGACTCCAAAATCTGTTTTCTGAGTGGTGATTTAGAGCTCGACATTCTATGCTTACATTAAATAGTCGTTTCCAGTGAGCATTACTTTGCACTCATTGCACTGAATTTCATTTGGCATTTCACTGCCAAGTCATTTTGGGTTTTTTTGTAAAATCGTTCCATTCAGTCTATCCTTATCATCCTACAGCATCATTTACAATGCCTGCAATGCTAGAAATATGTTCCCCTCACTTGCCAGGTGAGTGTCACAGTTTGTGACATGACTAGACGTGGAGTAGTCATGTCTAGGGCTGGGCCGTGGGCAGACATTTGGAGCGAGTCAGGAACTGGGAGTCCAGACTGAAGAGCAATTGGGATGAGAGAGGGCAAACCAGAAAGCAGGACTGAAGGCCAGAAATTCATAACACACCAGAGCAAAGTTGCACCGAAACAGGAAGCTCTCTTACACTCTTTCCTGTCCAGGAGGAACCAATGGCCACCCTGGGAGGAATCAGTCCAGAAGGTCCTTCACTAAGAAGCTGTAGTGACAGTGATAGGCACAATGTCTCTTCCCTAGAATTTATCCTGCTGCCCATGTTGCTGTTTCTTATTGCCGTGTTCCAGGCCGTGTCCCGGGTCATAATATTTTGAGGAGGTCATCTTGCTTGTCTTGAGTGCAGCAACTTCCACAGGGCCATCACATTAGAAAGCAGGATATTTACTGTAGACACACACCCCATAGTGGTCAAGAACTGTCAAGCAGCTGATCTAACCATTTGTCATTGGTAGTTGCTTAGCAACATAAATTAAGCTGCCCTCTCTCAGCCTGGAAAAATGGTTTGCCCGGGAGGGAAGAAGACAAGGGAGAAGGGCAGTGATGAGGAAGTATTAGGAGTTGGGTAATAGCATGGGGAGATTCCAGAAGATCCATGGTATTTCCAGGTCCAAAGCTCAGTCCTGGAGAACTTCCATTTATGCTTGGCTATCCCAGATTATAGCCTGATTCACTAAGACAGACAGACACCGCACACATCTCTTGCAATTATTGTCCATGGATCCAGATTATTTCTCCTGCCCTCAGTTCTTCATCTTTTCATGTGCTGTCTTCCTTCTCCTGTCCTTATCTAGCTCCAGGAAGCTGTGCCTTGAAGGATATTCCTACTTGCCCTTCCTTGAAAACCATTTTTCTTTGGAGCTGCTCAAAAGCTTTGGTGTTCACCTGGGCACTTGAGGAGTCTTCCAGTGATTTCCATCTTGTCAAATGTGTCTTAGTTTCTCCTTGAGTCTTTTATCTCTTAGAGCCTGAGTGCTGGCTTAAGTTCCTCTCTGGGCCCGTATCCTGTTCAGCACTTGGTTGGTGTTCCCTTTGACAAGTGGCCCTGTGTCCTGAATCCTGGCCCCTGTGTATTTTTACAGGCCTTAGTCCTCGCCTAAGGCATATTTTGAGTCTTGATCTTAAATGTGCTTTTAGCAGGGCTGTGCAGGAGCTGTTTTTAATGTGGCTGCTCTATAAGGTCATCCCGTGGGTGGACTATACCAATTCTCTTCTGACTACTACAATTTTCACTGATTTTTCTGGGACTAAAGTGACTCACTGTCCTACAGTTCCACAAACAACTTTATAGCCTTTAAGACACACACATAGAATGCAGCATTACAATGGCTGCCTTCTATACCTCTGCCACATAAACTGATTTTATACAGTTAGCAGTTTTTGTAATGTCATTGTTCTGATCTCTGGTACTTTTAAGTGAATACCATCTGTTCTGTGTGACTTATTGCTGTCTAGCTTATCAATTTGCTCTTAAATGTCTCTTATTGAAAGATCAATTTGTGACAGCGCTTTAGATTTATTGCCGAAAATGTGCCACTTTTTCAGCTGTACTTCTTAATTTAGGGCCTTCTATCCAGTGATCTCTGAGCCCTAAGGCATTCCAAAGCCCCTCAGTAAAGTAGCTGATTGTGCCCTGTTATTAAAATTGAATTAGGGAAATGTTAAATTATATATTAACATATCTTATATGGGATCTAAAAATTAATTCCAGAGAGAATAAAGAGACATATTTTATTGGCATATGGATATAGGGGAAGGGAATGAAAATGCTTTTTCTGTTAAGTCTCTCATAAGTTGTTAAATCCCTTATATCCCTGCCTGATCACTGAGGACTTCAGGTGAGTCTGTCTTAGTTGTTCCTGTGGCTCAGGTACATGACTCGTACCCACTAGGAGCCATGCATTTAGTAATGTGGGCTCTATTTTATGGAACTGCCTTCCAGCTGAGGTCAAACAGGCCACTCTCTGCTTAACTTCCAGAGCCTAATGGTTTTTAAATCATCATCATCCAAGCAGGCATTTTTATTGACGTCTGATCTTATAGTTTTAACTGATTTTTATTTTTTGCATTGCATCTTTGTAAGCCATTTAGAGACTATTGCCATTAAGGGATATATAAATTGTTTGAATAAATGAATATATAATAAATTCACAGAACATCCATTAACTCATTCTTCTCCAACTTGGAACCTACCAGAAGTTATTTGTCATATTCGCATGTCTTGGTCTTAACCTGCCTGCAGTCTCCCACCATTCTTGGCCATGCAGATAGGGGTTGATGGGAGTTGTAGTTTAAATACCTAAAGGGCACCAGCTGAGAGAAGTCTACTCTAGATTGCTCCCACAAATCACTCCCATGACTTCATGTGGGAGGGGATTGTACATTCCATCTGTTCGCCACTCTCAAATTCATGGGATAACCAATGCTCCAGTAGATTTGAGTATGATCATTTCTCCCACAATGCTTTTAGACATGAGATTTGCTATGGGAGAGGTTGCTGTTTATTCCATGCTTCAGCACATGCACATAATTTGGTACTGGACCTAGAATTCATTTTTTCTTTTTTTTAAATAAAAGCTTATTTTTTTTAGATTTTATGACTGTGTAAATAGGCTTGAATGAAAGTATGTGGGCAGTGCCTAATGAAACTTCAGATGTGTAGGATTTGAATGAGCAAGTGGCAGGGCTTCAGTGAATTGCAGATTTCTTTGCTTCTAATGACCAGCACAAGAAGATTAAATAACACAAAGAAGCAACTATGTGCATATTTGTTGAACTTACATATATGCACCCATATGAAGAGGTGGTAGCATTCTGCTCCTCTGGATACAAAATTTAGCACAGGATTTCTCTCTCTCTGAAGATTTACATATTTTTTTACTTTCTTTAATATGTCTGCTGTGCCTTCAGCAATATACTCTCAGGGCAGCAAACAGGTAATTAAAACCATATCAAAACAACATACCAAACATATTAAGATAGCAGAGGCATGATTAAAACACACAAGAGTATCATGGAGGCAGAATAAAGCCAATTTAGATCGCAATTCAATTGAATTTATCTTTACCTGGCACCATGAAGACATAGGAGTGGTTGCCAAGTGAGTCTCCCTGGGGTGGGAGGGCTAGGTGCTTCAGCCAAGAAGGCTTCCACCTAATTTCCACCAAGACATCCACCTAATTTCAGAGAGTAGAAGCACCTT
Organism: Podarcis bocagei; assembly: GCF_964188305.1. Taxonomy (NCBI): domain Eukaryota; kingdom Metazoa; phylum Chordata; class Lepidosauria; order Squamata; family Lacertidae; genus Podarcis; species Podarcis bocagei. Next base: position 44,706,304 of record NC_138129.1, on the reverse strand, counting down.
GCCCCTGGTCCCTGATGATGGCTTCAGTATATGGGCAGGTTCACAAGGAAGAAGGTTGCTCATCACTACTGCTGTGAAGGGCCACTGGGCTTAGTTAGCATCCATTTAGACTCACCTGGAAGTAGGTTTCTCTGAATGCAATGGAGATATCTCCTAAATAGATGTGTATGGAACCACACTGATAAGCTGTAGTTGAATTGCTGCTTTCCTCAACTGCACTAATATGGTTGGTCAATTACTACTGATGTGAAGTGGCATGTAAGTGGCCTGCATGTAAGCTCTAACAGAATTGTCACAGGCTCTGCTGTTGCATTCTGTTCCATTTAACTCCACCATTGACATTACTTGAGCCATTCGTGAGCGCTTATGCCACAGTGAAATTTGTTCATCTTTAACGTGCAACAGACATCTTCACTCCTGTGGAAATTATCATGTAATATGCCCCACTAAGTGGGATGGGACCAAGAACCCCACAAGTTTAAGTGGTTCTTCTGCTGCAAGATTATGACCACCATTCACATTCCACACAAATAAAATCTGAAAACTAGATGTAGCCCACAGCTCACTGCGAATTTGCAGTGTGGCCCTTGCTGCTCAGCAAGCTGCTCTTTTTATAGAGCTTACGGTACCTTTACCAGCTAATGTGTTTATAATTGCGTCAGCTACAGCCTGCTGTGTGGACGAACCTCCATGGACATTTCAAAAAGCTTTACGCTAAGCCTTTAGCAACATCCATCAGGCTCATGGATAAAAGCAAGTTGATCAGAGGACGTCTTTTTGTTGTCTAGAAAGATATTATCTCTGCAGTTTGGGGAATATAGTAATAATTCTCTCCTCTTCTGCATGCTGCATGGTTTCCAGTAAAGATTAGTCCAGTTTTCCTCCTTACATAACAATGGAGAAGCAAAAGGGCTGCATATCAACAGAGCTCTGATGAACAAAGGTTTTCAGATGGTGGCCTGCAAGCTCTATTCAGGTGGCCTGCAGAAAGGTTACAGAACAGTGACAGGTATTTTGACTAGCTCTCATCTGTTTTGTTTTCTGAAAACTGAGATCAAGGCCATTTTGATGTATGTGTTTCTAACAGACTAACAAGACCCTGGCTAAGGGCCTACTATTTTTACAATACAGTGTGGTCTATATAAATAATTTTATAAATAAATAAAATTTAAATATTTCCCCTAAAAATTTGCTAGCTAAAGCAGGCTGTTCTTAGCAGCCCGGTCTAAGTCCTGTGATTTTTAAAATGCAGTGCTGGTTTTGATAATGTCAGCACTAAAGAAAACAGTGAGATCAGAAGCTCTGTGTGTGTGCATGTACGTACGTACGTACATACGTACGTACGTACATGAAATATTGCTGTGGGCCATTTTGTGATGATGCCAGATTGCAGGAGTAGAGGCTTCATACATTTCATAGTATTCTTCCTTAATCCTCCCCTTGAAAGTTCCCAAGATTCCAAATTCTGTGCTACATTCCACGTTCTGTTCTTGCATGTTGAACCTGCAGGGAGTCAAATTTCACACAACCATGATTATAGTCAGGCTCTTTTCTCAGATGGCATTATTTTTAGGTGGCTCCTGTGCACAATAAACACACTCAAAATTAATTCTGTTTAATTAGCGAAAGCCATTGTAAACAGTGCCACCTGAAAGTAGTTTTGGGTAGTGACGCTCCAGAGGTGCAATTCCCTTCCCAGACAAATTCACCTGTCACCATCATCAATTTCTTTTATATGTCAGCAAACACTGTCCTCTTCACCCATTTTTGTTATCGTCTGGTGTTACAGCTGTTGCATTTGGGCTGAGCTGGGTTAGGCTATTGTTTTTATATAGTTTGAAGGGTTTTATATTGCAATTTTAAGTGTAAGCTGCTATGAGTGCTACTTTAAGTGGAAAGGAGTAAAACAACAACTAAATAAATAAAATATTCCCAGATTTTTCCAGTGTAGTTGCAGACGTATACACAGTGTAATTGCTGTGAGCCATATTTGGGCTTGGGGGAAAAAATCTTTCCCAAACTGGATTAGCTGGTGGCCCTGGGGAGGTTTCTGCCCCACCCTATAACATCTGGGTACTTGCCTGAATTATCTAGAGCCGTCCACTTTGCAGGCACCTGCTGTCATCTTTTGGCACTGCTTCTGACATATGGGTAACTTGATTTTATTGTTATTTGTATCTCACCCATCTTAGGGTCGCTTCCAACATGGTAGAATACACATAAAACAGTAATAAACATAAAAGCATTAGATAAACCAGCTGAAACCTGAGTCCTAAGGGATATTAAAAAACCTTGTCTAAACAAGAATGGCTCTCATCCTGCATCCCAAAAGAAGCAGGGCGGGTTGCTAACAAGTATGTTAGGAAGCTTCAAAGAACCACAACCACTTCTGGTTCTGCCTTGCAGGCAGATGCTAAACCTGATAGCTCAGTAGTGCCTTCCAACTTTAAGTTCCCAGGGGCTGGCTCATGCTTGCGTATTCATTACTTGGTGATAGCAACATCAAGTGATCCGCTCCTACAAACAGGTAATCATTAATGATAGAGTCTTCACATCTGAAGTGATTGCAAACACAGAGGGCTGGATTTAAGCAATATGGTGGGCTAGTGGAAGCCAGCACAGAGATTCCTGGTAGCACAAGAGGGTGTCCCTCCCAGACAGCCCACACCTCTCCCAAATCTGCTGTAAGGGGGTCAGGAGAACCCCTAGAACAGTGTGGGTGGGTGTGGTATGGGGAGATCACCGCACTGGCCAAGCAGAAATGCTTGTGCTGGTGGCACAATTGTATCAACATGACACTGAATTCCACCAAAGGTTTTCATCTGAGACCCTTCACATATTTTCAGCTGCATGGAAATTACAGTCTTCATGATCTAGGATACTAGGCACAGTTGTTTACTGCTTCCCTAAGATGGGAAGGATGGAGAGGAAAGAAGTTAAGGTGTGTATGGGAGATGCCTTTTGGGTTTGGGGGGGTCAGAGAGAACCATTGTGGTATCTTCTGACAGTTTGCTTTGGTTTGTGGACTTTTCCTTGTTTCCCCTGAATTTGGGGGTGGGACAGCTTTGTGGGGTAACAAGTCAAACCAAGAGAGGAAACCATTTTTCCTAATGGTTTTGTATGGGTATGAGCTTTCAGAGACGGAGTAATGTTGAACCTGTGAGCCAAGGTGGTTTGGAATAGCTGAGTAAAGGGCAATAAATAGGGCCAGAATGACAGTGGGGAAAGAGCAAGCGGTACTTTTGTTATTTTATGTTTCTTAAATGTCCTTGGTCAGTGTCATCAAGACATTTAATGCCTTGTGAATGGGCTGTCCCTGAACATGTCTCCTTCAATGAATAGGAGTTTTCCATCAACTGTGCACAGACTTTCCTTGCCACTGTCCAGCTACAAGGCTCCAGGCCCAATCTTAACACATTTTTCCTCAGAAGTAAGTCCTGCTGTCTCCAGCAGGATTCACTTTTGGTCAGTGTGTAGAGGGTTTTAGACTTATGCTTTTGAAAATGTGTTAATATGCTATGTAGTGACCTTTATTATGTGGATAAAAATAACTCCTCCCTTTTCGACCCTTTGTCATTCTGAGCTTCTAGTGCAATGTGCCTTCCTCTGCTTTCAAAGGGACTCACCAAGGCCACTCGTTACAAAAAAAAAAACCCAGGCTAGTTCCTTCCTTATTTTGTATTAATGGTTTGGAGAACATTATTACTTCCTTCGTCTCACTACTTGCTCATCATAATATGGGCAGGTAGCAAGTATTATGCTAGTGTCACAAACAACAATTCTGTTTTATGGTTTTTGTGAAGGGCAACTGGCAGATAGTGGCTGTAAAAGTAAGTTTGTTACTGAAAACATTCTCTCTCTCTCTCTCTCTCTCTGTCATCCCATGGCAGTGTGTGGGCAAGCAGCAGCTGGTGCAGAGGATGAAGGTGAGGCTCAAGCTGGATGGATTGAAGGGGCAGCCATCCTCTTCTCGGTCTTTATTGTGGTGCTGGTCACGGCCTTCAATGACTGGAGCAAAGAGAAGCAGTTCCGGGGCCTCCAGAGTCGGATCGAACAGGAACAGAAGTTCACGGTCATCCGGAAGGGGCAGGTTATCCAAATCCCCGTGGCTGAGATTGTGGTGGGGGATATTGCTCAGATCAAGTATGGTGAGTGAAATACGGTAACTGGCCGTACAATCTGCTCCTTCTTTCCATATGTCACGGTGTTTTTGTCATTCGTTATTATCCCTGAGCTATGTGAATGTTCTGCACTGGCAGTGGAAATGTCTCTTATCCATCAGAGAACTTCATTCCCGAGGATAGAGGTGGGTGTGATGGGCCTGAAAGTTATGAGAGCAGCTGGGGCAGTGTTGTGTTGGTATGGTGTAGGAGGTGAAAAATGATGTGGGAAGATATTATGGGCAAACGGCAGGGATGGGGAATCTAACAGTAAGTTAAGGAGAAAGAGAGCTAATGGATTTTTGGTGTATTGTAGAGTTGGTCAGAGAAATGCCCATCTTCCAATAATACACCAAAAAAGCCCTCTTTCTCCTTAACTCTCCCTGCTATTTCTGGCCAACAGAGTTGGAAGATGGGCATTTCTAGAAAGAAGTGAGGAGGGGAACGGCTGTGTAGTATGAAGAACCCAGCACTGAGGTCACTCATGGGTATTCAGTAGTTGTGCAAATAAGATTTCTGAGCCAAAAAATAAGGTTGAAGATGAAAACATCAGATTCCTTCAGATTCATATTAATGCATCCCAGTTATTAGCCTGCCTGAAAACCCGCATACTGTCTATATCTGTTCTGAACTTTCTTTCCTGCAAGCATCACACCAACCCCATAACCTGTCTTTCTGTAGAAATGTTTAGTGTTTCTCCCCTTTCAAGATTCTAAATGGATCTCAGAAATTAGTGAAAATGGAGTCGCTTCAGGTTTGGTGGAGAATAGCTGAAAACTCTTGAGAGTATGTTGATTTTTGCTTCTTCCAGGTGATTTGTTGCCAGCAGACGGGATCCTGATCCAAGGCAATGATCTGAAAATTGATGAGAGCTCTCTGACTGGGGAGTCAGACCAAGTGAAGAAATCTCTGGATAAAGACCCCATGCTGCTTTCTGGTAAGTCTGTCATGATTGCCAACTCAGATCCTGGTATACATTAGGGACAATAAGTTGAACTGCAGCCCATTTGGTGTTGTGTTCGAATTCTTTTTATCCTGGGGGCATCTGCTTGTAATTATAGCCATGCCCTGCCGGCCATCCTTAGTGGAGATTCCATAAGCTTTTCTGTGGTAGAGAAGTTATGTTGTGATGCTCTAGGATGTTATAGACAGGATTATCCTTTTTCACTGTGAGCAATGAGGTGCTATGTTGACAGGCCTAAAGATTGATCCTCTGCTGGAGGAGCATGCACACTTTGAACTGCCAGCATAACAGGCTTCTTCCTCCTGTTTCATTCTCAGTAAGCACATGGTGATGTGTGCTGGAGTATGACGCTCCATTCGTAGCCCAACAAAATCATTCACTCTGCATAACATCCCTGATGCCTTTCTTCTGCATGGGAATCTATGGAAGGAAAAAACAAGGGTAGCTCAGGAACTGAGTTGCCCTTATCCAGCTATCTGTTGTGGGCATGTGGGCTCTCATTAGCTCATGGATTTCACATCTGAAAGAGCTTCCCCATTCCTTCTTAGCAGAGAGGCCAACTCTGTGCATGCACTTATTTGCGTATGCTTTTCTGCTCCTTTCATTGAAATGAATGGAGAAGCCAGTGCACACATGAAATGAATGGTGAAGCCAGCGCACACATGAAGCTCTGGAAATCGCAAGTGAGCCTAGAAATGAGGCTCCATCTTCTATTTTTCTCTGCACTTTCTCGCAGAATTCATTGTGCTTTCTCCATTCCTCCTGGTTGCCTTTCTCCACATTTTGCCTTGTCTTTTCAACAGGGACTCATGTGATGGAGGGCTCTGGTCGAATGATGGTCTCGGCTGTGGGTATCAACTCACAAACTGGAATCATTTTTACGCTACTGGGTGCTGGAGAAGGGGAAGAGGAGAAGAAGGTCAAGAAAGGTAAGAAGATTCTGGAGCCAGGCTTTTGTGGGAAGCATCATCTGAGAGTTCCTTAGGTGTATTGACACTTGGTGGCTGGAGTGGAACACGTGCTCCCCTTTGTGTGAGTGTCTGAACTGAAACCCTGTGAGTTTTAGGAGGAGGAGATGTTGGGAGTTCTGCGTCCAGTGCTGTGAACTCAAGATGTAGCCAGTACAGGCCAATGAAAGAGGCTAGTGAATTTCCAGCAACTTCTTCTTGTTTCCTATTCAGCTGCCGCTCAGTAAAGTTGAAAAGGTGGGGTGGGGTTGGTGGGGACAGGACTCCTTGGGGTCTACTATCCATAACTAGTTTTAGAAACAATACATGGATTTGCTCCACTGAGCTATCTTCTTAAGCTGGCAGAGTTAGCTTTCTTAAAAGGGACACGTGGGAATTTCAACAAAGTGTTGCAGCGTGGAGTGGAACAAATAGGGCAGCAACCAGCCAGCCATGACATTCTCTCAAACATCCAGTTCCACCCCCCCCACGCCAACAGTCAGTATTCCATGGGAATTGAAAATGTGCAGTTTGCACTGGGCTATTTATAAGAAATATTTATATACCACTTTATCATAAAAATATCAAAGCAATTTACAGAATAGAAACAGGAAACATAATATCATAGAATAAAAACATTAACATGTTAAAAACAGGCATCTATAACAGTTGTGGAAGTACTCTTAATCGCCTTGATAGGCCTGGCAGAAAAGAAAAATTTTCAGCAGGTGCTTAAAAGTTGGAAGATGCCTGCTGAATCTCTGTTGGGAGAGCGTTCCACAGGACTAAAAACCTCCAAGTCTGCTGATACCTCACTGTTGTGTGTGGATGGTGCCATTTTGGCTGTATAATGTTAGGCACTTAGAGAATGAATTTACTTAGGATAAAGACAAGTCAATAATCTATCAATGGCTATTTAGTCATGATAGCATTACACCTCTGAATACCCAGTGCTGGAGTTAAGCAATGGGACTGAGGATTGTTGCTTCTGAGCTTCCCAAAAACATACGTCTGAGTTCTCTTTTAGAACTCTTAGTGTGATCAAGTAGAATTTTCCTCATGTTCTCTAAACCCTGAAAGAGAAGTTGACACATCATTGGAATGATCAAAGTCCTCTCCAAACTCCTTGTCCCTAAGACGTTGCCACCAAGTACATATTTCTCCTCTGTTTTTTGTTGCAATCTGAAATTATGAAGCCCCTGCCTTACTGAAGTTGGAATAGAGGGAACAGTAGGATGCATATGTCCTGCCATCATTCATGGATAACTTGACTGGGAGAGGTGTCTTGTGAAAGAATTCTGTTCTTTCTACCAGCAACCTGTGCAGGCTGGTGCCCATGGTCCACTAGAGCAGTATTTTCCAACCTTGGGTCCCTAAACATTTTTGGACTACAATGCTAATTGTCCCTAATAATAATAATAATAATAATAATAATTTATTATTTATACCCCGCCCATCTGGCTGAGTTTCCCCAGCCACTCTGGGCGGCTCCCAATCAGTGTTAAAAACAGTACAGCGTTACATATTAAAAACTTCCCTGAACAGGGCTGCCTTAAGATGTCTTCTGAATGTCAGGTAATTATTTATCTCTTTGACATCTGATGGGAGGGCGTTCCACAGGGCGGGTGCCACTACCGAGAAGGCCCTCTGTCTGGTTCCCTGTAGCCTCACTTCTCGCAATGAGGGAACCGCCAGAAGGCCCTCGCTGCTGGATCTCTGTGTCCGGGCTGAACGATGGGGGTGGAGACGCTCCTTCAGGTATACAGGACCAAGGCCGTTTAGGGCTTTAACCATTGGCTAAGAGTCCAACAGCATCTAGTGGGGAACCAGAGATGGAAGAACACTGCTTGGAGCATGTTATCACTGAAATTAGTAATAAGGAATACATTCTGTAGCATTTTACAAATACGTTTGTTAACTTGTTCATCCCCAGAAAGACCAAAGGATAGCTCAGTTGGCAGAATATGAGACTCTTAATCTCAAGAGTTGGGGGTTCGAGCCCCATGTTGGGCAAAAGATTCCTGCATTGCAGGGAGTTAGACCAGATGACTGTGGGGTATGTCATTCTTAGTCTAATTTTTCAGAAGAATAAACTCAAACTGAATCATAGTAGCTTTGGTCCAGACAGTCCTAACTAACCATTGATTTCATACTCTTAAGCATGATAAGGGCTGGCTCTACACCAGTACTTGAAATGCTAAGCATGATCAGAGCTGGTTTATAGCAAAGCAGTCAATTTGAATCAGAGCAGGTCAGCGTGCATTTGACTATGCTGGCACATAAGCCAATCTAATTCACACCCAATTCTTCACAGTAGGTTTGGTTTCCAAATAAGGCTTTGATGCTTTCTCACTTTCCACCGAAACACGTTGGCATGTCATTTACATGAACAGAACCTGCCCACAGGTCTGACTTGCTCGCTGCAGTTAGCAGAAGTGGCACCTGTACTTTTAACCCTACCCGGCGAGCCAGCATCCTCCCCACTGAAACAATACTAATGGACAGCCAGTGTTGGAAGCATTAAACAGACTGGGACAGAGTGAAGCAGAGAAGAGACTGTTGTTCCCCCAGTAGCCAGATGGGAGTCAACACTGTCTCTCCAGGGAATTTTGTTTTGTTGTCTTGAACTAAAAATAAAATATATTGATGAAGCTGGGTTGGAGAGTCAGGTGTGTGTGCATTCGTACACACAAGAGTTGCCTCTTCTTCCTAACCTTTTGGAAATTTGGAACTGGAAGAAATTGAAATACCTGCAGTAGTAGCTACCAAAGCTACCAGTAGCTTCATCAAAAAACATCATTTAGTACCTGGAGGATGCAAAATGTATTGAGCCGCACCCCCAAGGCTTAGCAGAGCTTCTGCACCCACAGAGCTCTGCAGAAACTGTAGCTGCTGAATCAAGCAGACCAGTTAAGCAGCCATAGTAAAAACAGACCCCCTACCCTGCCCAGCCCAGCCCAAAATACTGAGCAATATTATTCAGTGTGTGCCCTAGTTGCATAAAGAAAGTAGTCATGTTGGCGGAGGTGGGGTTCTCTCTCTCTTCTGGGGGAAAAAAATACAAATAAAGAATCCTGAACATTTAAAAATCAAAACATTACCATCAGGATAACCATTCCACTCCTCACTCAGTCTGGCTGTATAATTATGTATGTGCAAATCCCATCAAATTCCATGGAACCTATGCATGAGTATGTGTGTGTAGGGTTGTGTGCTGTTAGTCACTTAATGCAGATTTATTGCCCCAACACACTCTTTTTTTTCCTTTTTTGAGCCGCTGCTCCATACTTACAAACTGGGGCAGTGAATAAGTGGTAAAAGGATGGATTTTTCCTATTCTTTTAAGTTCATAAATTGACTGGTTGGTACGAAATCAGGGCATGGTAGTTATTCTGGATTAATTACTCTCAACTAAAAGGGCTGCATCTGGCAAAATCCCCATGCCAAACTTTATTCAGGTCTGCTGAGGGCAGACTGAAACCCATAAGAAAATGATGCAAAGCTGCTTTGCCGGAGGGGATGCTCTCTCTCATCTTTGCAGGTTTACATCACACTGTGGGCCATGGACTTATATGGCTGTGACATATTATGAATTATAATTGCCTGCTTCTGTTAGCACTGTTTATGAACTGTCCTGTAGAGAGGATTGGAGTCAATCTGCAACTCTCCCAATATGATTCATTCCTCAGTAGGAACAGTTCTGGGCAAGCTCTGTACTGCTCTTCCATTATACAAAGATCTCCTTCCTGAAGAAAGTGGAGTAGCAAAGAATTTTATTTAGCATTTGGCAGCTGCTCTGGAATGTAACCTGAGCAGCCGAAGCGGTTCCTTATATTAATGCTTTTGAAGATGTTTTATTTGGGTTTGGGAGGCAGGGAGGGCCTGATGCACCAGAGTTTGGGAGTCTCTGGATTAGAAATTCCACATGGAATGGAAGTCCAAGGATACGCTTCCCCATTTGTTGTTGCAGGGAGCTGAACCAAACCCCACCATCATTCCCCCGATATCCATTAGTCCCAAGGCTAGTTCCATTGATTCGAAGCAATGCTTGTTTCTGCAGCTGCTTGCTGCTTCCATTAGAGCGAAGGCGAGAGCTGGAAGGTGGGGTTTTGCAGTGGCCTTTTTAGTTGTGAGGAACGTTGGACTTCTCCAGCCCTGTTGCGATGGTGCTCAGCCCAGGTGGCAGCTGTGTCGTGCATAGCTTTCCTCCCATGTCCGACAGCCTCCCCAAGAGAGCACTGAGCCCCCGCATACAGGTGTCCACCAACAGGGACATCGATGTCACAAACCGTGTGCTCAGTGCTCCACCCTTTCTCTCTTTGTCTGAACAGGTAAAAAACCCGGAGCCCCCGAAAATCGCAACAAAGGTAACCAGCCTCTCCATCCTTTGAACCAGCACCACACTAACTACTGAGCATTCCTCCTTCCTTCTTCCCATGAGTCTGTGCTCTTTGTTGCTACGGCGGGATCTCGCCTTGTTGTTCTAGAAGAGGGTGTAATGATTAACATAGTGCTAACCACCCACCACTTCCGTCCTTGCTGGGCAGCTTCCCATATCTGGCGTTGCAGCACCCCCTGCTAGCTGAGCATTGCATTTCAGGGCTGACAGGGTTTTATTCATACATGTTTTTCTCCAGTCCCTAAGTTTCAAAAATTGTTCATTTCTTCATGAAGAAAGGATAGGCTGCTGTACGCAAGATGTAAACAAAAATGCAAAAAGTGTCAAGGAACATAAGAAAGCACTTTTCCCCCCACAGTTAAATTTGTGAGGTTGTGCTGAAAATGAAATTGCAGCTTCTTATCCTTGGGATCCCACAATATTTTAGCTTGGTGGAATTGTGCTAAGCTGCATAAATGCCCAGGATCACCCCAATTATTATCTCGTTCTGCTCCAAACCCCTAAATCTTTACTTTTTAATCAGGGGCCTGAGGTGGGTCCAGCAGCACACCTGGTCATTACACTCTGTTCTTCTCATGGCCTTTTGAATCAAAGTGAGTGTCTATTCTCTGATATGTTTCACCCCCTGTTCTTTCCAGGCTATGGTGAAGAAGCCCATTTCTGCACCTGTCTGTTCTCCCTCTTCCTATACCTTCTCCTTTCTCTTTCTCTTCCTTTTTTCTCAACAGTTTTGAGTTTTCCCTCCTTCTGATCTGAACTCTTGGGTTATTTTGGGATTGGCCCCCCACTCCCCCATCATGTCCTTCAATCCTAACTGTGCAGATCAGTTACAAAGCAGCCACGTACACATTCATCTGAACCCGCATCACTTTGGGAAGAGAAAAAAGGTGGAGGGAACTGGTTTGTTTATTTCAGGGATTTTAGGGATTGAATCCTTGCCTCTGGAAGGTGACACAGATTGCTGCAGTTGTGCTGATATGCACCAGTTGAGGATCTGCCTCTTGTATTTTGGAGAGGTTCCAAAGACATTGTGGTCTAGACCACAAAAGTGACAGGTGGGAAACAGACTAACAGATTCCCTTCCTATTAGTTGACTCAGTCCTTGCCCCCTCTTAATTAACCTTCCTCTTTCCCTCCCCACCCAACAACTCCACAATTGTTGTGTTATGTACAGTGAAAAAGACTAGCTCCCAGAGGCCTTAAAATGATCAATGCAAGGGATCTGATCAGTGGAAAGATTTTTCCAGCTAAAAACAATTCTAGTTTTGTATCATTTATTCAGGTGATGATTTAAAATAAGAGCTAATCTTATCTGCTGTTAATCTGCTATAAGGAGAACCTCCTGCAAATATTAACTATCAAGCAGCTCGGATCACTTGCTGAACTCTTTTGAGTTCTTCAGCTGCAAACCATCCCAGAGCCTGGACAGAGGTTCCTTGCACTTTGTCCATCTGAGCTCCTGAATGCTTGCACTTGCCTCTAAAATAGCCAGTACCAGCCTCTGCTGAGGAGCAGAGGACTTTAGTCATGCCATGGGAGTCTGAGTATAATAGCTGTTCACAGGTTAGGTTTTGCACCGCTTCCACCTTGCTACCTCAGTGAGGTAAGTACCAATAACTCCATCTTACAGAAATGCTCATGGAGGAGATGCCTTGCACAGGGACATGCAGCAAATCAGCGAGCCGATCTGGGACACAGATCCCCAGAGTTGTGCCTCCTGTGCCTTCCTAGCAAGGCTGTCCTTCCTTCCAGGTGTAGTCATCTGAGATGTTGAAATGTATTGGCCTTTGGGAGGGGGGGATTTTTTTGCCACCTGCTTCAGTCATCTGTTCCGGAGGGATGTGGAACAGGGCTCCCTGGATGTCTAGGTTTACCAAGTGTCTGTGTCTGTTGTTGGGGTTCCTGTGCACTGGGATTCTCTCTCCCTCTCTGTGCCGTCCTTCCTTCTCTTTCTGTTGCACCTAAAGTGTTTCTCAGCTGTTCTTCCCACTCATTCGGCCACTGTTTGTTTCGCCCTGGATCCAGCAAAAACTCAAGATGGTGTGGCCCTGGAGATCCAGCCACTGAAAAGCCAAGAAGGGGTGGAAAACGAGGAGAAGGAGGAGAAGAAGAAGGTGAAGGTCCCAAAGAAGGAGAAGTCCGTGTTGCAGGGGAAACTCACCCGTTTGGCAGTTCAGATTGGAAAAGCAGGTAAGCATGTCAATAGAGGCAGGATTTGGCCGTCTTGCAAGGCTGTCTCCCTAGTTTGTTTGTTGTGCATGGGCAAGGAAGGCAGATCCAAAGCAAGCATGACAGAAGTCAAGTGCAATTCCACTCAAGTGTTCAAAATCTGACTTAGGCTGCAATCCTGTGTGCATTTAGGGCTTATCCATACTTCCTCTTGTCCCACTGCTTTCCCCTGGGGAAAACCGCTCTTTATTGCTCAGTTGGAGCAAATGGCAATTCAGGTTTTCTCTGAATCGACATTTGCTCCGATTTAGCACTAAAGAGTAGGTTTTCCCTGTAAAAGGAGCAGGACAAGGGGAAATCCACTTTGACCATGCCTAAAAAGTATGGGCCAGGCACGGAACAAGCAGAAGTGTGGGCAAGCCCTTAAATAGGATCATACCAGAATGAAGTCAGAAGAACTTACTTATGAGTAGGTGTAAATAGGATTGTTCTGTCAACCCAGCTCCATACTCAGTATTTATTCTGACTGGCAACACCTCCCCAGGGTCTTTTCTCTCCTTGCTAACTGCAATTCTTTTAACTAGAAAACCAGGGATTAAATCTGAAAATATCTGTATGAATGTCACGTTCTCTGTTGCTTCCTCACTGGTAAGGTGAACACATTGTATATGGAAGGTTCCCAATTCAGTCCTACCATTTCTAGCTGAAGGGTCTCAGGTAGCTGCCTGGGAATTTGAAGAACTGTTGAGTGTCAGAGGAAATAATATTGAGCCAGATGAGCTAAAGTTCTGGCTGGGTGTAATTTGCCTTGTTCTTTTAAAGTGTGGTGGCCTCCTTCCCACTGTAGCTGTACAAAGATCCCTATCTGAATGATGTCAGAATCGCTCTTGATTAAATTTGTTGCCTTAGGGCCTAAGTGCAAACATGTACAACACCCCAAAGACCTTTATAAGAAATTGTTTGGAGGAAAGCTGGTTTTAGGAGGAACCATTTATGGCAGAGAAACAGGAGCAGCCTCTATGCTCCGAATTTCCAACTCCCAAAGCAGCTTTTCTGTAAAGGAAGAAAATACATACTGTTTGGGTTTTGTTAAAATCATTTGCATGTAATGCTTACGGGAAGGGCCATAGCTTAGTGGTAGAGCATGCAAAAGGTCTCCGGTTCAATCCCCAGCTTCTGCAGATAAGACTTTGCTCCCAGCCTCTGCGGGGAGACTCTTGCCCTAAAACCCTGGAGTGTCACTTCCAGTCAGTGTAGACTGTGCTATGCTAGAAGTTTACCAATGGTCTGACTCAGTAGAAGACAGCTTCCTATTTCCTAGGTCCAGTTGAGATTCCATTTGACACTGCACCCCAATTGGCCAAAATAACCAAGACTTCCTCCCTGCCAACCCAAGTGTTTTGAAAAATCCTGATTCATGACTTTTTCAAAAAAAGGGGGGGAGAATACGAAGATTGAATGAATAAAATTCACTAGAGAGACTGTTCCTTTTTGTTTGCCTTTGAGCAAATTGCTCTCAGAGCAGATGCAGGCACAAGCAATGCCAACCATTTCTCTGCAGCTACGAGGCTGGGAAAGGAGCTTCATCCTGAGTAATGAGTTCAAAGGCAGGGCAAAATTGTCTCATTGGTAACATGTGGCAGTGACTGACGGGGGTGACTTTGCATTCACCCCTGCCTTCCTGATACTGGCTGTTGCTGCTGCTTACTGAGAGGGGGGAGTGCAAGGTGTAGGGAGCACGGCCTGCTGCTGAGGCGATGGCAGAAGGGTCAGATTGGGTTGCTGCTGCTTGTGCCCCTACACTGAGCACCCTGTATTTCTCCCTCTTGCTAAGTGACAGTGATGCTTGACATTGGGAACCAAGCACCCCACACTGACCTCTGTTGTAGTCTCTACACCTCTTGGAAGAGAGAGAGATGACACAGAGAGGAGGTGCGCTTGTGCAAGTTAACTGGTGCATTGCAGTTCTCTCCATTGTGAGACCTGAAACCAGTAAGCTTTGATTAGTACCCCTCAGTCCAGCTTGGCAACTATAAAATTATCACTGTGGTCCAGCCAACCCTCTGATCTTCCGGTGGTCTGCCCTCACCTGCCTTCTCTTTCTGTCCCTGTTCCTCCTCCTCAGGCCTGATTATGTCAGCCATCACAGTCATTATCCTGGTGCTGTATTTTGTGATTGACACCTTCGGGATTCAAGGAAGGCAATGGCTGGCTGACTGCACTCCCATCTACATCCAGTATTTCGTCAAGTTCTTCATCATTGGTGTCACTGTGCTCGTGGTAGCTGTGCCTGAAGGCTTGCCTCTGGCTGTAACCATCTCTTTGGCCTACTCTGTGAAGGTGAGAGGCTGGAAGCCAGAAGAGATTTTGGACCTGATATTGGCTGCCAGGTTGGGGGGGAGAGGGCGGGGCTGGATCTGGAGGTTGGGTTGCTTTCTTCAGTTTTAGGGGGAAAGGCTAAATTTGGATTTGCCACAACAGATTTATTGTGCAAGGAAGGGGAGAGTAAGGTGCCTTTTTCTTTGGAGTGCATGAAAGGAGTGGCTAGAAGCACTTGGAGTTGGAGTTTTACAGTGTTAAAATAAGCACATTTACCGTATTTTTCGCTACATAAGACACACTTTTTCCCTCTTAAAATCTAAGGGGTCTGTGTGTCTTATGGAGTGAATGTGTGGTCCCTGGGGCTGGGGGGGGAGCCAGGATTCCCCCGCCAGCCCCACAAGCCTTGGGGAGGCTTTGCACGGCTATCCCTTTAAAGAGTGTGCAGCTCTTGCAGGAGGTGGGGGAAGGGAGAGAGCAAGGCTCTCTCCCTTCCCCCACCTCCTGCAAAAGCCCCAAAGAGCCGCGCTCCCTTTAAAGAGGTGCGCGGAGTGTGTGTGTGGCTCCTCAGGGAAAAGCCTTAAAGCGCCACACACACACTCTTCGCGGCTCATGAAAGGGAGCACTGAGCAGAGCCTGGGATGCATACAGGCTCTGCTCAGTGCTCCCTTTAAATAATTTTTTTTTTCTTGAATCGCCCCCCCCCAAAAAAAAAAGTAGGTGTGCCTTATGGTCAGGTGCGCCTTATGGAGCGAAAAATACATTACTCAACTCGAGCCGGCCTCCACTTCTTACACCAAATGCTTAGATAGAAACTAAGATAGATGTGAGGTCTGTTCATCTCTCTCTCATTTTTACTCTAATGTGGCATTTAAGAATAATATTGTTCGGCACATCACTGCGAGGTTGTTTAGTTACAACTATTTCCCAAAGAGGCAGATTTGCAAGATTTGTTTCCTCTCCCCTACTTTGATTTCTTTCATGCTTAATAATAATAATAATAATAATAATAATAATAATAATAATAATTCATTTATACACCACCCTCCCTGGCCAGGACCGGGCTCAGGGAGGCTAACATCAAAGTATGATACATTAAAAACATAAATCACACAATCAATTAAAACACAGCTTAAAATAAAATTTGGAGCAGAATAAAATCAGATGGCAACCCATGGATTATAACTATAACTATAACTGTTTGTGCTGGTCTTATATGAGCTGGTGGAAAGGGTTAGGGAGGCCACTTACATACTGGGTATTATAACAAAAAAAGAGAGGGGGTCAGACTGGGCCCCAACCAAAGGCCTGTCAGAACAGCTCCATTTTGTAGGCCATGCAGAAAGAGGACAGCATCTTGCATTAGTCCAATGGCCAGTCTGCCTCTTTGCCATTGAGTCTCCGTAACCCTTCTTAGTGATTCCTGTGTTTCCCTTGCACAGAAAATGATGAAAGATAACAATCTGGTTAGGCACTTGGATGCTTGCGAGACAATGGGCAACGCCACTGCTATCTGCTCAGACAAGACAGGTACTCTCACCATGAACCGTATGACTGTGGTCCAAGCTTATGTGGGGGACACCCACTACAGACAGATCCCTGACCCAGAAGCCATTCTGCCCAAGACTCTGGACCTCATCATCAACGGCGTTGCAATAAATTCTGCTTACACCTCTAAAATCTTGGTAAGTCCTGGCTTTGTGAAGGAGCTAGCATTGCCACCTTTCATCTAGTTCACCAAGGAGAGGAGTTTAGTAGGACCTTTCATCCACCTGAAGATTGCCATTCTGTGGTGGAAGGATTGGTGCGCACACACTTCTTCCCCACGTGTATAAAGCATAGTGTGCAGCTGGCACTCCATGCACAAGCCCAGGCGTTTGTGGACTTCATTGGTGTTATCTTTTCCTTTCCATTTGTGCCTGTGTGCAACACGCATGCAGCGATGCACACATGCTCTCTCCTTCCACCACAGAACCAAAAGATGGACAAGCATCCTTGTGCTTGTCCCACAATTAAATCTGTTCTCTTCAAGCATATCTTTAGTGTTCCCAAGAATGCTTGAAAATGCCCAGTTCCTTCTGCTGTCTACAGCCCTGTTTCTGAGGTGAGGGGGATCTCTTTTGGGAACCAGGATGGGGCCACAGATGGAGAAAGCAGCACCCTCAAAGGAGAGCCTAACCGAGCTTCTTCTCCTTCCTTTGGTGTCTGAAAAGTGAAGGTGCTTTCTGTGTAATGAGGCTACCAGTGCCATTTTCTCCTGAAGATCCCAGAGGTTGAACTGCAATCCCTCTGATCCACAGTGGGAAAAGATGCTGTGAGCTTCACCATGCTGGCATCATCTTACAAGAGAGCTTAGAGAGCTGTTTTATTAATCTTCCTAAATAAAATAAACATATTCACGTTATAAACAGGCAGCGAAAGGAGTGAGGCAGGCAGGGCTCGCTCATCTTTGAGGGAGCCCTCTGTCACCTGCTGCCCCATCCCTGACCCCAAAGTGTGTTCTTTGCTCTTTGAGTGGCAGATGGACAGAGGAGGAGGAGCTTGAACAAGCTGCATCAAGCTCACAGTGGACTGTGCCTGCTTTTTAATTTGATGGATGCATGCAACAGCCTCTGCTGCAAATGCTCTCCCTATCAATGTTCTTTTACCTAGGTGAATCTGTTAACCAACACTGTCAGCTGTCACTGATCTGCAGCATATTTACTGAGGAACAGAAGAGCCTCAGTAGGTTTGTAGGGAGGAGAGCAGGACATTTGTCATGAACTTATGGTCAGTCGGTCTCACTTCCAACAGGATTAATCTCTGTGTAGGGAAAAGCAACGTCTGCTGGGATCTCTGTTCTCAGACTTGGATCCCTGTTACATGTATTGGCTGCTTGCAGCAGAAAAACACACCGTGCCTTTCATGTGTTAACAAAATGCACTTTTTTCTTAAACATGAAAGTAATCTTCGTGTCTGGAAAAAAATAGCATATGAAGCTCTTTTTGAAATGTCTAATATACATAAACCTTCCAAACTCTCCAGTGAGGTAGGGAAGTGCCGTGCAGTTGGCTCCTCTGATCTGGGACTGACAAGGAGAAATCTGAATACCCACCAGTCAGTCTGAGATCAGAAGAGGTCTCTGCTTCACAAATCTGACAGGTAAGGAAATTCTGCTAATATCCCTTTCTCACAGATAGAAACTGAAGCCTAAAGAGATTAAGGCTTTGACTTCTGAAAGATAAAAATAACAGCCATCTAACTAACTCACTTTGGATTTTCGTCGTTTTTACCTCTGAAATTCTCTTCTAGTGACAGGAACCCACCATGGACAAATCCAAATGTTTTTCATTGCATATTGTTGCCTCTTTGCTCCAAGGAGCTCAGAGTAAGGGCCAAACCAGACAGAAAGTTAAACTCCTCTTTGCATTAGTATGCATGGTTTTTTGGTTTTTGGTTTAATGCAAATAGCATGAGCTAAAGGGGCTGATAATTACCAGGATCACAGCCGGGCTGGAAAGGGGGAATTTTGATCCAAAAGTGTTCTTCATATGATAGCTGCATATATTTGGTTTAATCCTCTTCCCCAATCCCCACATTGCAATTTTATTCTCCCTCTGAGGTGGTTGGGCTCAAGGACAGCAGCTAGATCAGGTTCACCCAGGGAGCTTCATGACTGAGTAGGGATTTGAACCCACAGCTTCCTGGTCCAAGTCCAGTGCTGTACCCACTAAGCCTGGCTTTCCCTTCCTGTTCTGTGCTTACCAGCCACCCGATTCTGATAGGGTGCAAGTGGCCATGGCTGTTTAGATGTGATTTGCCATTAGTTTGTCACCTGACACTCGTTTTGGGAAATCTAGCCACCAGAGAAAGAAGGGGGCCTCCCACGTCAAGTTGGAAACAAGACGGAATGTGCGCTTCTGGGTTTTGTGCTGGACCTGAAGCAGGATTATCAAGCCGTCCGCAATGAGGTGCCAGAGGAAAAACTCTACAAGGTGTACACCTTCAACTCGGTCCGCAAATCCATGAGCACGGTGCTGAAGAATCCAGATGGGAGCTTCCGCATGTACAGCAAAGGAGCCTCTGAGATCCTCCTGCGCAAGTAACTAACTTCTCTCCTAATGGCTCTGTTGGGGTCTCTGGTGATTCTTTCTGCCATATTCCAGAAGGGTAACTGTTACTTTGTGGGTGCAAAGAAACAGCAAAGAGTCTGTCATCCAGGAAAGCTTGTGCTGTAATAGATTTGTTAGTCTTTAAGCTTCTACTGGACTCTTCTTGTTGTTGTTTTCCATTTCTCTTCTTTACCACTGTTCCCAGAGTTCCCACTGGCAGTGGAATATCTAGGCAGACTCAGAAGGCTTTATTGCAGAAAGCTGGACATTTAAAAGCCTAATTGGGCATGATTTCATTCCCACAATTAGCAGTTACAGGAATGGGTTTTTTAAAAGTAAACAGCAAGAGCAGGGTACCCAATCCAGATTAGAGTTCAAAAGGTAGCCCTCCTCTCCTCCACTACAGTCCCAGATTGGAGCTGGGGCCTCTTTGCATTGGAAACTGTAGGAGGTCTCGGTTCAGATTAGGACTGCAGTAGGGCCCCAGGGTTAAAGCCATTACATACACCAGCATCCTGATTCAGATTAGCCCCCCTACACCTGCTACTTACTTGATTAAAAAAGCAACACTCACACATTAACAGAACTGATAATTGCTTGAGCGACATCATGTCTGGTTTGAGCTTCAAAGAAAAGCTTGAGTCAACTATCTAGGCTGCTGTTTTCCCTCCTTACGTTCAGCCTGTCTTAACAAACGAGAAAGGGGGAGGATGAAAGAAAGTTGGCGATGATGGAAGTTCTCCCAGACACTAGGTCTTGGTGAGCTTCACAGAATTGTAGGGATGGTCTACTGTTTTCCAAGAATTCTCTTTTGCTGAAAAAGCTTGGAAAAACCCAGCCCAGTCCAAACTGAGATGGGCAGATTTCACCCATCTTTACTACTCTGTGTTAAACGTTGGCCAATGTCACAAACACTGGTAAGGATAAAGCAGGTACCAAACTCACACTCAGAACTGAGCATCGCTTTCATAATGGTTAATTCAGTGCTGCAGTCTGGAATAATAAAAAGAACACGTATATCTGTATCCATTTTCATCAAAGAAACATCAGGATTAAGGTTGACTTAGGATCAAACAAACTCATGGGTGTTGAAGTAGGAGATATCTTCTCTGTGGTTCCACGCTACACATTAATTACTTGGATTTCAACACAGTTTATAGGTGCCTTATTTTTTAATATTTCCGTGGTTTTTGTAACAGAGGTTCTCTCTTACTTGCTCATGCCACTGCAAGGAGTCATAGAACTGTAGAGTTGGGAGGGACCATGAGAGTCATTTATTCCAACCCAATTGCATAATTTCATAGTCTCTTCCTTTTTGCTGCTTATGTCGGCCTAGCGGTATGCCATAAGTGGAGTCCTTAACCATTGAATTTCCTCTGGGTTTTTGAAGTGGCAAGATACTAACGACACAAGTAGTTTCATGGGTTAAGGAATATTCAGTGATGCATGCTAGTTATGAAAGAAGCTGCTTTCCAACAGTTCGTCACCCCCTCCTATTGTGCCCACAAAATGGTATTTCCTTTCCATGTTTTTACCGTTGAAAATCATACCTGCTGCCCATTCATAGCCTGTAAAATTCACTGTGTTCAAAAAGAGGATAGTCATGCATGTAGGGGCAGAATGAGGCCTGTGTTCTATTCTATTTATTTATTTGATTCCTATCCCACCTTTTCCTCCAAGGAGCTCAAGCTAGCAGCATACATGGTTTCCCCTTCCTCATTTTTCCTCACAACAACCCTGTGAGGTAGGCTAAGAGACAATGGCTGGCCCAAGTTCATCCAGTGACTGAGGGGATTCGAATCCTGATCTCCCAGGTCCTGGTCCAACGCACACTACACCACATTGTCCTGTAGCCGTGGATGAGGTGCTGGAAACTCTGTAGGTCCCCAAAGGATGGCTAAAAATGACCTACTCAATTCCCTTCTATTTATCCCAACTTGTCCAGTCAATGGTCCAGTCCACTGGTGGGGGGGGGGGCATTCTCCAAGAGAAAGACTCAGCTCTGCTCTAGACATGAGGCACCTCTCAATTTCTTTCTTGTCTACATCTGTACTAGGATTGTTTTATTTATTCTTTTATCGCTTGTTGTTTGCTACCCTAGGCTTCTTTGGGAGGAAGGGTGGGGATAGAAATTTAATAAATAGATAAAATAATAAAAATAATAGAGCTGTCTCCCCCCCCCCAACCTCTACAGCAAATGGATATAGACCTCTTGGTCTGTTCCAGGTGGCTACGAAAGTGCCTTATTACGCAAACAAAATATGCACCAAAATTTGGTATCTCTGTCCCATTAATATAGTTGCTGAAGTTCAACAGGCCCTTAATCTGTGGACAGTCTTGTAAGTTAAAGCTAGGTTAAGGCTCAAGTTAGGAATGGGCAGCAGTACATACTTTCCATTAAAGAGGGCAGCACAACCCTTCTCATTGTTATTCTGGGAAGGAGAAGGTAGAAAATGTACTCCTGTATGTAAAATAGTGTGTAATCCATGCCTCACTAAGGCACAATCCCTTTGGACCACGTACCTAAAGCTCTTTGCCTTTGCTTGCATGAATACAGCTTTTGGAACACATGCTTATTATTCCTTCTGTTTCTCCCCACCCTACCTTTGATTCAGATGCACAAAGATCTTGGACAAGAATGGGGAACCCAGAATATTTAAGGTGAAGGACCGGGATGAGATGGTGAAGAAAGTGATTGAGCCAATGGCTTGTCAGGGGCTGCGTACCATTTGCCTGGCCTATCGGGATTTCCCTACTGGAGTTGAGCCTGACTGGGATACGGAAAATGAGATCCTGTCTGACCTTACCTGCATCACCGTGGTTGGCATTGAGGACCCTGTTCGGCCGGAGGTACCAGCATGGCTCTCCTTGATTTTTGCCTAGTGCAAGGAGGAGACAAATCACTTCTTTCCCCTGAATCATATTATCCCAGCTGTTTTCAAGATTCATTTCCTTCAGACCCATCTTTGTCTCCTCTCCTGATGCTTGTTCCCTTGAATGGGTCTTGTGCAAACCAGTGACTTTTACACTGGGCCTCTTCTCTAACATCCACCTTTCCACTTTTCCTCATTTGTCACTGTTACTTTAACCACCAATTCAGACTTTCAGTATATTGGACTCCTTTGCCCTTTCCGCCCCCTCTTCTTTCCTACTGTCACTTCCTATCTTTGCCAAGGCTCTGCTTTTTCTTGACTCCTGTGCACTGCTTTCTTATGGGTCCATCTGATTTACTGAACTTCAGACCTGGCTTCTTATCTATCTGCTGCTGCTCATCTGCTTTTAAATGCCTTAGTCCCATAAACTTTCTGACTGCTGCCATCACGGTCCTGCCTCACTCTCTGCCAGAGTTTGAAGATAACTGTATTTCCCATTTACAGTCAGTGGGTTGAATCCAATGTAGCGCTAAATTGAACTCACTTAGTAGCATGCATTTTCCAATGGCAAAATATTTTGCACCAGCCGAATGTTGTTGTGCAAGAGGCTGGATAACCAGTTTACTGGTAACTTTGTGGAACAAGAGATTGCATACTTCATTATGCAGCACATTTCTGCTAGCACAGCTGTATTCCTCTTTTGCTCAACATCAAAACTTGCCCATCCTCTGCCAGTACACAGAGAATTCTGGATACTGCCCAGAAGCCGCTGGGATGCTGTGTTTTCAGTAAGGCTGGTAGTGTGAAGAAAAGGCCCCTGTGAGATTCTGGCAGCTACAGAACAATGAGAAAGTCATGAGGTACAGCTTTGTCCTCCACAGAGTCACGTTAATGGGGGGAAAGCTGCACCTGTTGAATGCTACCCTACTGTGCAGTTGTTGCAGAAGTTGACAGCTGTGTTAGGAATTGCCTGAAAGAGGGAATTTTGGCACACCCTTCTTTTCCAGTCACGGTGCTGCGGGAGGTGTGGCAAATATCTTAATTCTGTCTTCCAAGCAATTACAGAAGGGCCCAGGAACCCTGCCTCATCCTGAATGAGGCAGTTTTAATTTACAAATTCCACACAGAAGCAACTGCAGGGATTCTGACAGGGAATGAAGGCTGCTGAGGGAAGGGACACGTTTTTGAGCATCCAGCATCCGCCTCCTCGGCCTGCTTCTCCCCACCTCCCACACACTGTTTTCTCTCACAGCTTACTATGGTGGTGACAAGCAGACAACTGACCTAACAGAATCAACCATCCCAGGCCTACCTCTTGATTACATTTCAGTGCTGGCCCCCTGCAAGCGTCTTTCCTTAATTAGATGTTGAATTATCTGGGGTTGGAAATGGCTTTGCAGATGCCCTGCGTGCAGTAGCTCTGGAGGCGGTGATTCAATTTGCTGGTGCCTTAGTAATGTCTCCCTCCCTCCCTCCCTGCTCAGGCTTGCTCGGTACAAGATAAAGCCTATTAGAGCAGGGATGCAGCAATGAAATCAGTGTTGCAGGGCAAGGCGGGAGGCTGGCCTGCCACTACTTTGCTGTCCCATAGCGGGCGAGTGGTAAAAAAAAAACCCCTCTCGCCCGCCCACATCGTGGCGCCAGAGGTTCCCAAGCGATGCTGCGTCATTTGGGGGGTGGGGCGCAACAAGTTTATGTCTCCCTAGAGGCAAGAAATGGTGCCTATTCCAGAAAATGCTCAGAAAAAAACTTGTTGCCTGGCTACGAACCGTGCATTTTCTGAGAAGCCACAATTGGCTCCAACTCTCAGCACACAGATTTGTACCTACATACAGTGAAATGCATGTTTGTGTGTGAGAAAGGTCATCATGCATGGACCACTCTGGGCTCCTTTGGGAGGAAGGTTGTGATCTAAATTTAATCAAGTAACAAATAAATGACAGCTTACGTTTAGGTTTTGTACAGTTCCAGCAGTAGGGGATCTGTCACGTACGAAGACAACCCTTTATCGAGCACTTTCAACTTGCAGTTCATGGCAATTTCCTCTTAGTTCCTTTTATTTTTGACTAAGTGGAAGGCAATCTCTTATTTTTAGTCACACAAAAAAGGGCCTTGGATGATGATCGCAAGGTCCAGATTGGTTCCTATGGAGAGAGGTGGTCCTTGAGGCATTGCGGCCCTGTGCTGTTTAGAGCTTATATGTCAAAACCAGCACTTTGAATTGGGTCCGGAAACTAATTGGAAGCCTCATTGTCCATAATCAGATCATTTAAGGTTAAATCCATTTTAAAGTGTTAAAATAAATAAAGTTAAAACAATTTTAAATAATTGGGGTGGTAATAACAACAAGCCCCACTAAGCAATACCCCGACCCAAGGTTCCATTCAAGCACCCTGCCCTCCTAGGCCAGTTGGAGGAGGCCTGTAAGGCAGGGAGCAGGTTCCTCAAGACTACAGCCAAAAGTAGCCGAAATGAGCTACTTTTTAGAGACAAAATCTGAAGATAACTCCGTAACTTTTGTTGTTACTGTGTTGAAAGTCCAGTGGAAATAACTTGAACAGGATACATCTTTAAACAAATATTTGTTGCTTTTTTTTTTAATGACCTACGTTTGGAGAAGTTGCATTGCAGTGTTGTCTGGAATGTATGGACATAAAAACACAAGTGAAACTTGGAACAAAATGTTGCAGAGTGAAGTGTTCCTGTTCAGCGTTCCAGCCAACCCACTAGCCCGTCTTTCAGGATACTCCATTCCAATCTCCTCCCTCCCTCCCCTGGTTTTCCATTCCCCCTCACTGTCTGCATTCTGTGGCCACTGAGCCTGCTTAAAACAATTACTGTGTTGTTGAGGTGGTAGGGCTTCCACAGTTAAGGTTTCTTCCTAAGTATTTTTTTCTACTTCTGCAAACCTGGGTTCTCCCCCCTGAGCCTGCTGATTCCCTCCTGAGCACAGATGTATCATTTTGACTACATAAGGATCTAGACACAGGTAATGAGTTTCCTGTTAGTTTATAGTTGTTGTTCCCCACCCTCCCCGCTCCCTCTTCAGGCTTTATCCATGATTTCCCGCTGCCTCATGCATGCACGGCTCAGCTTCCTGACTCTGTTATCTCATGGCTTTCCTACAGGTGCCTGATGCAATCCTGAAGTGCCAGCGTGCTGGTATTACTGTCCGGATGGTTACAGGTGACAACATCAACACAGCCCGTGCCATTGCAACCAAGTGTGGCATCTTGTTACCTGGGGAGGACTTCCTGTGCTTGGAAGGGAAGGAATTCAACCGGCTGATCCGCAACGAGAAAGGAGAGGTGAGAGGAATAAGGGATTGAGGGAACAGGGTGGGGAGAAGCCACTCAGGGGCCCGGTCAGTTTATTTAGAGGACCACTCCCCTCTTGACAGCTTCTGAAACGTGCCTCATTCTGTGTAACGCATTCATTCTGTGATCTCTGGGGAATAATGAGCTTTTTCAAGCTCCTGAGAAGGAAACTCTTAGCTCTGAAGTGCAGGCTTGGCAAGGCTAGAATGCAGCTATAGAGAGGGCTTTTCTCTGCCCATGCTTGTTTTTAATACTACAGGTATTTTCTACGGCCTCCTGCTTTGCATCTGAGCTGACTCCAGCCACTTATAAATACAGAAAGCTGACTGGTTTTGCTCAGGATAGAATCAGAGAATTGTAGAGTTGGAAAGGGCTTTGGGGGTTATCTAGTGCAACTCCCTGCAATTCAAGAATCTCAACTGAAGCATCCATGATAGGTGGCCATCCAACCTCAACCTTCTCATGCTTTATATGAGATCCATGTTAGCATGGGCAGAATGGGTTTTTACCCACATGAATGGCTGACGCAACACCTTGGATTGTGAAATTATATTAGTTTGCCTTTAGATAAGCAGGTGTCACTTGTGAGTTCTCAGAACTTCCAGGTAGGAGGAAAGAGGAAAGCAGTTCTCAAGCTCCTGTTCCAGGCCAATTGGTGAGTTTGTGATTTTGTCTTGCAGGTGGAACAAGAGCAACTGGATAAGATTTGGCCCAAGCTACGGGTCCTGGCACGATCTTCACCCACAGATAAACACACGCTTGTGAAAGGTAAGAACTTCTGAGGTGACAGAACTTTCCCTCCAAAAAAATGTCCTCCAGAAAGTGGGAGGGGGAAGAGAATAGAGGGGGCAGAGCCCAGAATTTGCAGCTCCCTATAGCAGCATTCTGTGCATTTGCCTTTAACCTGCATGTGTGAAACAGACCTTTGCTTGGAAAATTATATCCTGCCATTCCAGTGCTGGAAAGAAATACTCAAGGCAACTTTCACAACCAAAACTAGTTAAATAACAATTAAAAAACAATAATTAAGAAAAATAGTGCTCACTGGAAGGACAGATCCTGAAGCTAAGGCTCCAATACTCTGGCCACCTCATGAGAAGAGAAGACTCCCTGGAAAAGACCCTGATGTTGGGAAAGATTGATGGCACAAGGAGAAGGGGACGACAGAGGACGAGATGGTTGGGCAGTGTTCTCGAAGCTGCCAGCATGAGTTTGACCAAACTGCGGGAGGCAGTGGAAGACAGGAGTGCCTGGCGTGCTCTGGTCCATGGGGTCACGAAGAGTCGGACACAATGAAACGACTAAACAACAACAAGAAAAATAGAATCGTGGAATTGTAGAGTTGGAAGGGACCCTGAAGATAGCCTAGTCCAACCCCCTGCAATATGCAGCTGTCCCATACAGGGCTCAAACCTGCAACCTTGGCGTTATCAACACAATGCTCTAACCCAGACTTTTCCAAACTTCTCATGACACACTTTTTAGGCATGCATCATTTTGCGACAAGGGAATTCCGTTTTACTAGCAAGTCAGAGGTTAAACTAACCCCTTTCCAGGAGCGCGGGGAGCGTTCACACAACACATCTACACACTGGAGCCAACACACTAACGTGTCGCGGCACAGAGTTTGGAGAGCTCTGCTCTAACCAACTGAGCTTAGAAAACCCCTTTTTCTTCATCAGCAGGCAGACTGAACGCTTGCCGAAACAGTAAAGTCTTCAGCTGACAGTGAAACATTGGCAAAGGGGAAGCCACACAAAGCTTCTGGAGGCAGAGAGTTCCACAGTCTAGGTGCCCCAAAAGAAAATATATCCTTGCCAACTATACTTAGTGGCATGTGTGAAAGGGTCTCCCCGGTGATCTTTGGTGGATAGCCTCATATGGTAAGAGGCTGCCCTTTTGGTATCATTGGCCCTAAGCTGTAACCACCACAACCTGAATTGCTTTTGGAAAATGACCCGTTGTGTTGCCGCTGGATGCTCTGCTGCCAGTTTGGGTCTCTCTGTGCCTGCCCTCTACTGATGTTCCTACCATCTTTCAGGAATTATTGACAGTACCGTTGGAGAACGGAGGCAGGTGGTGGCTGTGACTGGGGATGGCACCAATGACGGCCCAGCCTTGAAGAAAGCAGACGTGGGATTTGCTATGGTATGGACTGATTGGTGTGTTGGAAACCAAATGCAGCAGCATGTGGGGTTAGTGATTTGCTTGTGTGTGCCTTGGCATAATGGAGCTGATGAGCCGTGTGTGTGTTAAAGCTCTGTTTTTATTCTGCTCTATTTTCTGTTTCAGTTTTTGCACTTTGCAGAAGTCAGGAATGTTACAGCTCAGGACAAAATCTCACAATCCCTGGGCTCAGTAGGACACAGCAGGCAAGCATTAGGAAAAATTGGTCACCACAGGATACCTGCTTAATACTTCTGAAGCTTGCTGGGATTGTTCTGGCAGCGGCAGATTCTGTAGTAACTGACTGCCACCGTGTGTCTGTAATGGAGTTTTGCAATAAGCCTAATTGCCTTCTTGATCTGCTGCCATGGTTCTTCACTGAGGTGCAGGAGGAGTCTGAGCAGAGAGTTACTGCCTAGGTTTCTACCACACTTTTGGTGTTGCAAAGGGGGACAATCAAAATCACCAGTGGAATCTGCAGCAAAATGTTGCCATGCTCCATACCCTCCTCTATGATCCACCATTTCCCCCTGCCACCCAGTTTTGTGTGCTTCCCTGCCTGTAATAGAATTATATGCCCATTGCTCAGTCCTCAATGGGCTGTTTCAAGCCTTCCCGCCCTTAAACTTAGCAGGTGTTAAATGTGTGTGTGTGTGTGTGTGTGTGTGTATACACCCACACCCACACACCCTGCAAATTGTGAGGTTCTCTGAGGCCTTCCTCTTCTGCATGGATGGTCCCATTTTTTATACATAAGAGCTGACACTCAACTCTGAACTTCAGAAAGAGAGGGAGTATTTTATGTCTCAAAGGGCCTTGTATTTCCTATACGCCAATCAGTTAACTCATCCATTTTGGGGGGGGGGGATTATAGGATTAGCCATCTAATTCCTCCTGCAATCTCGTGGTCCTCCTCTGAAACTGGAAGGTGCCTGCCATTTTGAGCGCAAGCCTATCTCTGTGGAGAACCAGTCGTAGCAGCAGAACGACGACCTCTTGCCAGCTTGATCTCCTCCTCCTCATTTTTTCTCCCTCAGGGCATTGCTGGCACAGATGTGGCTAAAGAGGCCTCGGACATCATCCTGACAGATGACAACTTTACAAGCATAGTCAAGGCGGTGATGTGGGGCCGCAACGTGTATGACAGCATCTCCAAATTCCTGCAGTTCCAACTTACGGTCAACGTGGTGGCTGTGATTGTGGCTTTCACGGGCGCTTGTATCACGCAGGTAACATCAGTCAAACGGGGAGGGGTTTTATCTTTAGCTTAATGTTTGGAACAATTGAGGTGTCTTGGAACTAGCCATTCTGAATGCCATTCCTAGCTCTGCTGGGCCTCTTTTGTTTTGGAGCTTTGAATTTCACAATGTCTGGTCTTGATGCAGGGCAGCGTGTAAAGACCTGTGTTACAGAGATGGTTGGGTTGGATTTCAAAGGTAGCCATTTCCTTGTTGGATCCAGCCCAAAGATCCATCTAGCATTTCCAGCAGTGGCCAACTGGATGCTCCTGGCAGGTCTCAAAGCTGATGAAGGGAGCAATCCCTTGTTTGTCATCAGCTTCTGGTAATCAGAGGTATAATGACCCATAAAACGGAAGATCTAGATGGCTATTGCAGCTCATAGCTAGCAATGATCTGTCCTCAGTACCAAGGGATGGAGAAACTGCAGCCTACAGATGTTGCTGGACTACAACTCCCATCATCCCTGAACATTGGCCATGCTGCCTGGGACTAATGGCAGTTGGAGTCCTGGAGGACCAAAAGGTTGCCATCCTCAGCTCCATACATTTGTAGAGATTATTGCAGCATGGAAGCACTTGGAAAATTTGCTGTCATTGCCTACTGAAACATCTCTGCAACAATAAAGACTGCATAGATATTATTTTTATTAATTAAATGCAAGTTGGTGTTCTGAAAATAGTTAGGAGTTGGAGCCTTAAGGCTGCACAAAAGTTATTTGGGAGAAGATTATAGATCATAGAATTGTAGAGTTGGAAGGGACCACAAGGGTCATTGAGTCCAACCCCCTGCAAGATACATGTGCTCTCTAAGCTAACCCCCCACTCTGCACTAAATATTTAGTAGTTTAACACTATAGTTGTAGCATTAGTATTCTTGGGCTTCCAACTTGACCATCCCTGGATGATTATACTAGTGGGTTAAGAGTTTGAACTTGTTGCATGTCAGCTCCAGGTGAGCAGCTGGGGGAGTGGGGAGGCATAGTCCTGGACCAGAAATGAAATGCACTCCTTTCTGATGGATGCTTCTCCCTTTGCAGGACTCTCCTCTGAAGGCCGTCCAGATGTTGTGGGTCAACTTGATCATGGATACCTTTGCTTCGTTAGCCCTTGCCACAGAACCCCCAACCGAATCCTTGCTCTTGCGCAAGCCATATGGCCGCAACAAGCCACTCATTTCCCGCACTATGATGAAGAACATCCTGGGGCATGCTGTGTACCAGCTCACCATTATTTTCACACTGCTCTTTGCTGGTGAGAGTCAGAGATGGAACTTGCAGCCTTTAGCAAGACATGAAACCATTAGGTTGGGTCTTGGAAATCTAGCTTCTCCTTTCCCTATATCTACCTTGCCATACTTTCCTTCCCTCCACAAAAAAAATTGTGGGCCTTCAATTTAGCTGGCAGTAATCATTTATAATTCTATGGTAGCCGTTGATTGAGTGGCTTAGCATATAGGAAAGTTTTCAAACAAGGCTTCTCTTTCAATAAAATGAAACTGTTCATGCAGCTGATTCTGATAGCTGGCTACTCTCCCATCTATGATGTAGACTGCCAGGAGCCAGTGGTGGAGCAACATGCTGCAGCCCCCGGAGTGGAGAACAGGCAGGGGCATGGTGCGTTGCCCACGAGGGCATAGTGCATATCTTGAGATGGTGTGGCACACATCCCAGGGGGTGGCCGGGATGGCACCCTTTCCCCCAAATGGTACCCGGTGTGGTGTGTTCCCCCTGCCCCCCTTTGTACGCCAGTGCCAGGAACAACTTCTATGTATGATCTTGCAGGGTTCAGAGGCAGAAATTCCATGCAAAAGTCATAATGAAGACCATTGCATGTCTGGCTGTTGTGCAGCTTTGACACAGTCTGTCAGGAAAAGACAGTCTCTATGGAGACTATATGACCAATACATTTAATCCTTGGCCAAGGGAAGAGCTTTAATCTAGGAAATTATGCCTTTCATCAACACAATTTAGTTTTTCTTTTGCCTTTTAAAGAAAGCTGTTTTACATTGGTTTTTTTCCTTCAAGTGATGTATTTAAATTTGGACAGGTTCAAGTACAAGTTAATTGGACTTCTTTTGGCTCCAGTCTCATAAAGGGAGCTGTCTAATTTTCCAGCAGCTCCTTATCTAGGACTGACAATCCTCATTCCAAATACAACCCTCATTCTGCCCTGAGAAGACATTAATGCAAATTGCACCGTCCTTTTTGTGTGCATGGGTCTGGTTTGTATCATCCGGTTGCCAATATCTGAGACTTCGCAGAATGCAGACTTTGGCAAGTACAAGTAATGTGGAAGGACAGGGAATCAAGACAAGAATAGACATCTCACTTTCTGGATTCACTGGCCTGATTTGCACCTCATATTAAACCATAATTTAAAAGAAACTATTCCCACCACGCTCACTCCCTCGCTCCTGCTGCGCCACAGAAAAAACAAGCCAGAGTCTGGGTTGTCATGTCATCTAAACCTATGCTCATGGTTTGAGCAGTGAGCCCTTGCACATTGAACCATAGTTTGTTTTGAACTATGGTTTGATGGATTTTCTTAGTTCCATGATTATTGTCTACGTTCCAGTTGGCTGGTGGCGTTTAAGAAGGCTGAAGAGCATGTCCCTTGGCATACACAGCCAATGAGCTACTGTGTTGCCTCTGTGCCCTTCCTTTGTAACTGCAGGGAGCAGCTCTCTGCAGGGTGTTTGCAGAACTGCAGCGGGTTCTCTCGGAATGGTGCCACCCCACATGGTTGCTTCTGCAGATGGGCAGTCCCTATCTCTTGATACCCTGTTTTCCTGGATACACTAATGTCACATTATATTTGTCCCACACTCATGAGGGCTAGAAGCCTAGCTAGGATTTTGAACTTGTTTTTTAATGAAAGGTGAAATTCTCAGAAAAACAGAAATACACAAGCAACAGAAAGTCCCCAAATAT
Organism: Podarcis bocagei; assembly: GCF_964188305.1. Taxonomy (NCBI): domain Eukaryota; kingdom Metazoa; phylum Chordata; class Lepidosauria; order Squamata; family Lacertidae; genus Podarcis; species Podarcis bocagei. The sequence continues at coordinate 44,674,729 of NC_138129.1, read as the reverse complement.
GAAAATGTACAGAACAAGCCTATAGAGAACGAAGTGAAAATGGATACACACAATACAATAAGCAATACACATTCTTGATGGAACACCCATTATTAGCCTGCTTTGCCAAACGAGTCTTTTTCAGACATATTCCAGTAATGTTGAGTCCTTGGGAAGAAATATTTTCAATCGTCATCTTAGGGAATGAATCCAAATTCTTCATATGCATCAACAAGATCCTTTATTGGCCATTAAAACAGTCTAATATTAGGCAAAACAGTGTTCCATTGGGTGTGTATATTGCTTTTTGTCTTATGTATATCAGTGTTTATTCCCTTCTGTATATGGTTCTTCAGTACAGTATAGCATATTTTCATATTTTGGGTCTTTCTATTGCTTGTGTATTTCTACCTAGGGAGCCTTGCTGCAAGTTGTGCATTATCCTTGAATTCTCAGGAAGCTACTTTGTGTGCTGGAAGAATGAGCCTGTGCTGTTCAGAGAATGAGTTGCTTAATGGCACGCAAGATATGTTTGCAGTTAACCCTGGTTTGGGGATTGTGTTCTCTACTGTGTTGTATAATCACGTCATAATCTCTGGTGTCTGTGTGTAGGGGAAGGATTGTTGTTATTCTTATCATTTTTTCTTCAAACTCTTCTTCTGCTAGGTGAGAAATTTTTTGATATTGACAGTGGCCGGAACGTCCCCCTCCATTCCCCACCCACTGAACACTACACCATCGTCTTCAACACTTTTGTCATGATGCAACTTTTCAATGAGATCAATGCTCGCAAGATCCACGGTGAGCGGAATGTCTTTGAGGCCATTTTCCGGAACCCCATCTTCTGCTCAGTGGTGCTAGGAACCTTTATTGCCCAGGTAAATTATATTGGCTAAGAGGCAGGCGGGAAGGGGGCCATGAGGAAATGGAGAGAGAAAACTGGAGGTGGAGGGGAGAGACTATGAAAGGAAACACTGTCAGAAGTTGTTGTCTGAAGCATGCTCCTTGACCAAACACCACATAGCTCTTTGTGAGGCTGACCACAATAAGGCCTTGTATGGACAATCCATCCAGAAGATAAATTGTATATTGAGGAGTTAGTGATCTGACAAGACAGGCCTACCTCGCAAGTGTGTGGGAAAACAGAAATAAGATGATTGGATACGAGAGTGATCCACGCAACGGTCACCTCCAGACTTGATTACTGTAACTCACTCTACGTGGGGCTGCTCTTGAGACTGACCCAGAAACTCCAGCGGGAGCAGAATGCTGTGGTGAGACGCCTTACGGGGTCTTCGCTGCGGGATCACATTCACCTGGTGCTATACCCGCTGCACTGGCTCCTGGTGGAGTACAGGATCAGGTTTAAGGTGCTGGTTTTAACCTTTAAAGCCCTATACGGCCTAGGACCCTCATACCTACGGGACCGCCTCTCCTGGTATGTCCCATGGGGGACCTTGCAGTCTTCAAACAAAAACATCTTGGAGGTCCCGGGCCACAGGGAGGTTAGGCTGGCCTCAACCAGAGCCAGGGCTTTTTCGGCTGTGGTACCGATCAGGTGGAACGCTCTGTCACAAGAGACTAGGGCCCTGCGGGACTTGACATCTTTCCACAGGGCCTGCAAGACAGAGCTGTTCCACCAGGCCTTTGGCCAAGGCACAGTCTGACCCCCTCCTTCTGTAATCCTCACAGAACTCTAGCCCAATGGTGGCCAATAATTTGAGTTTGAATTGATTTTAAAATGAATTGATTTTAGAATGTTGTGTTACTTTTATTGTTGTTAGCTGCTCTGAGCCCGGCCTCGGCTGGGGAGGGCGGGATATAAATAAAAAATTATTATTATTATTATTATTACTCGTGGGAAGGGGGACAGCTTAGCATGGAGAAAGATCTCTTCTCTGGAACCAGAAAGACAGTCTCCAGGTCATCTCCAGAGGTGCAAGGTCTGCAGCCAGACAGACTTGGAGGTTTTCACCTTTCTAAGAACCCAAGGGGTGGAGGAAGAGGCAGCATCAGTAGGCAAAGCAGAGAAAAAGAGTCCTCTTTCAGTCATAAGAACATAAGAGCCCTGGCGGCTCAGGCCATCATGTTCTCACAGTGGCCAATCAGATACCTATGGGAAAGCCCATGAGTGCAGCAGCATTCACCCTACTTGTGATTCCCAGGAACTGGTATTCAGAGTCAGATAGACGGGTTCCCTCGTGAGTGGAGAGGAATTGCTTCTCTCAGGATACCTCTGCTTTATTCCCACAGAGCAGACAGTTATATTTTAGTGTGTTCAGCCCACATAGACCTCACCCCCTGAATGCACTAGCCAACAGGAATGTTGCTTCAGCCCAAACACTGGGAGCAGGGGGGTCCCTCTGAGTTGTCAGAGGTCTTTCCCCCAGGGCACCTCTTCAAAGGTTTAGTATAGTTATGCCAGGGAGGACAGGGAGCCCAAGGGTTAGAGTCAAGGGAAGTCCAGGCAGTTCCATTTCCCACAAACTTGTGGGACATCATTCACAGGGAATAGGCCAAACCATCTAAGCCAAAATCTCGTCATCATTTTTGCAACAAGTTCTACCATGTATCAGCTGATGTCAATGCATGGCTTGGCTACACCCAAGGCAGATGCCCCAGTTACACCTCTCACATCTGAGGAACTCTTGCTTTCGGACTTAGATGAATTTCTGAAATGGACTGAAGTGGCTGGGGCCCCCAGTGCAGATGCTTCAAGGCACATTTTGCGGCTCTTGAGCCCACAGCTACATCCTCCAGCAGCCTTCACCTCTCTGAACCAATCCGATTGAGAAATACCTGGACACATGGTAGAGATGTCTTCCCTTCCAATGCCTTATAGTGGACTCTCACTGAAGAAAACTCTCATGGCTAGTCTGCTGGCTTTCATTATGCACATCAGGGCAATAATACACATTGAAGCTTGGATCTGATTGTGTGGGTCCATGTTATGGCGCTCTGGTAACATGCCACTCAAACCAGTGATGAGGCTAATTTTTGTCGTACTTAACAAACTATGTTGATGCATTCAAGCATGACTCTCATAGAAACGGGCATAGAAATGGCCCCATGCTGTAGACGTGGTACAGTGGTACCTCGGGTTACATATGCTTCTGGTTACATACGCTTCTGGTTACAGACTCTGCTAACCCAGAAATAGTGCTTCAGGTTAAGAACTTTGCTTCAGGATGAGAACAGAAATCATGCTCCGATGGCGCAGCAGCAGCAGGAGGCCCCATTAGTTAAAGTGGTGCTTCAGGTTAAGAACAGTTTCAGGTTAAGTATGGACCTCCAGAACGAATTAAGTACTTAACCCGAGGTACCACTGTATTTACACCTTACATGTGAGGTATCACCAATGCACTGGCGAAACTTCCTTTTTCAGTTTTATGATATGAATAAGCACTTTTCTTATATGATGCAAGAAAGGGAGGGTCCCTTGAGTAGGTCTGAAAAATGACTTGGAGCCACCTTCTGTCCTTTGTCCAAAGCACACCCTGCACAAATGTAGCTAACTAGAACGTGACATGCAAGTTGTTGTATGTTTTTGTCTAGTAACATGCCATGAGTTACCTGAAGAAAATGTAAAGTGTACTGTTTTGGAAGGTAACAATTCTTGCTGTACCTCCATGGTTCTTTTTTTTTTTTTTACCAAAGCTGATCTGACTATGCTCTTTTTCCTCTTATGCCACAGATCATCATTGTAGAATTTGGTGGGAAGCCCTTCAGCTGTTCTGGACTCACCTTGAGCCAATGGTTCTGGTGTGTTTTCATTGGTGTTGGAGAGCTGCTTTGGGGACAGGTGAGCCTGAACAAGATATGGTCATGTTGTTAAAGGAAGGCTAAGCACCCGCCATACCTCTGAGTACACACACATACACACTTTGCAGCTATGTGGGTGCAAAATTTGGTGATGCTGTTAATAGTTCAAAGTGCTTTGTGAAGGCAAGACTCACCTCCAAAAGCATAGCAGTCTTTAAGCTTAGATCAAGGATGGGGAACCTGTGGCTTTCCCGATGTTGTTAAGTCTGCCTCTTTCATCAACCATTGACCATTCTGGCTGGGACTGATGGGAGTTGGAGTCCAACAACAAGTAGAGAGCCACAGGTTTTCCCAGTCCTGACCTTAGATGTCTGAGTTCAAGACCCAGGCTTTAAAGCAGAGAATGGTCAGTTCTATGCTGCCACAGAACTGAGTGAATTAAGGAGGCATGATTATCACAAACCAGACCCAAAATTGTACAAACCAGGGAGGAATTAACCTTGAGTGTCCTCTATGTCTCAGTTGATCAGCAGCATTCCAAACAAACAGCTGAAGTTCCTGAAGGAGGCAGGCCATGGCATTAACAAGGAGGATATTAATGATGAGGAGTTCACTGAGGGTCTAGATGAAATCGACCATGCTGAAATGGAGCTGCGGCGAGGACAGATTCTCTGGTTCCGGGGTCTCAACAGAATACAGACTCAGGTACAGTTTTCATTTCTCCCCTGCTAGGGACTTTTGACTGACTCCATTGGCGACTCATAGCTGTGTCCTCTCCTGCCATAATCAGAGCCCATCCCAGTGAAAGCAGGGCTGCATGCCATGGAAAGGGATGTGCCATTCACACTGTTGGAAGAGTTGGGAATCAATGGCCTGAGCTAGTGGTGTTGATGTACATGCAGCTGAGCTGATGCACTCACCTGGGCTTTTTCTAAGCATCGGTGCTTGCTTCCAAGGCAAGTCTCTGCATGCAGAGGAAAAGATGGAGCATTTGATGCCAACCTTCTCTCCCTGCCTCTGTGATGCAATTCTTTACAAACAAAAATAGCAGTCCTGCTGAGCTATGCATGTGGTCATTGCTCAGAGTCCCACAATTTGCCTCCAGATCTTTACAGCCCCACTAAATATTTGAAAAAGGACAATCTATCTTGCTGTTGATTTACACTAAATCCTTTGCCGCTTTTGCCATGGCCCTTAAAAGTGAACTTGGATAAAGCCATTACTTGTGGAGGATTCCACAAAAGGGAAGATCAAGCCCTTGTGAAATCAAGGGGAATGTGTTTGCCACCGTTCATGGACTTAGGCTGACAGCACAGCAGAGAGTTTCCTCCTTCTGGAGGAACAAACACAGACCAGGCTGCAGATATTTCTGATGTTAAAAATAAATTCAGCCACTTCATTCAGGGGCAGGTCCCCCTGAAGATTCCAGATGAAGATGAAGTTAACATTAACCATTCCTTGCAGATATATACACACAGAGACCATGATATTGCAAAAACTTGCATTGGCTTTCCAAGTTCCAGAACCTTTTCTTCATAAGTTATGAAATGTGTTTTGACAACTATTCGCCGAAAACAAGGTTACAATAGTTGCGCAGACACTGTGACTCCAAGCACATTCTTAGATTCTGGATTCTTCTCAAGGAAGTGGCATTCACAGAACAGAAGTCAGCTGCAGTTTCATGTCTAGCAAAGGCTGCATCCACAATACATCAACTTTCATAAGGTGTAAGGACTGGCTGATTATTAAAAAATACCAGCAGCAACATTCATCTTCTTGAGCTTGTATAACCTGGCCTAGATTGTTGCTTTAATATATTCTTTTAAGAAGAATATAAAGAAGGTTAGCTCCACTACTGTCTTTCAAATGAAATGGCTCTGACCTCACTTTTTGGGCTGTTTTTGCATATTGGGGTAATTAGCCATCTCAAGGCCTTGCACTATCCTAATGTAGCAACCTCATGCAATCAGCAATCATCACCAGTCTTAGACCCCACCTGCATTTAAATCAGTATCATTCCACTTTAAACAGCCATGGCTTTCCCCAAAGAATTCTGGGAACTGTGTTTCATTAAGGGTGGCGAGGGTTGTTCGAAGACCCTTATTCCCCTCAGAGAGCTACGGTTCGCAGAGTTTCGCAGGATAATGGATTGACTGTAATACCTCTCTGAATACTGTAGCTCTGTTGAGGTAATAGGAGTCTTCTAACAATGCTCACACCCTTCACAAACCACAGTTGCAATATAAAAACACAAAATACATACCATAATAACAAGCAAAAATAATAACCCCTCCCACACAGTATTATTATTATTTTAATGGTATGATATTGCTATAAATATATAGGGCAGATGGGATTTTTTTTGTCATTACTCTGAGTTCAGTGATGAGAGTTTATTTCTGGGGCCTTCCTAACCACTGGTGACAACTCACTGTTGCATGATAGTTATTACCATTATACTAGAGATGCTGATATAGTGTCACATAATTTTTATAAATCACTACCCTGGGCTCCTTTGGGAGGAAGGGTGAGATATATATTTAATAAATACAGATGAGGCGACACTAATTTCACTGTTTTCTTCCTTCTGCCTGCCAGGGGATGCACTAGTATTTAAAAGCCAAATCTAATGTATGGTGTATCCCAGTAAGCAGGAGAGATTGATGGGGAAGATAGAGCCAAAGGAGGAAGGGACAGAGGGCAAGTTGAGGACTGAGCTTTGTGGAATGGGTGTCCTAAGTTAATGCTCAGCCCTTTCCTTGTATGCCTTGAAAAGTCACCGAAATTTGCTATTTGTCCAGTTGCTTGCCTCCATGATAGGAAACCAGGCCCTTGAAGGAAGCGAAATGATCTTTGGTGAATGTCTGCATGAGATATGAGTTATATTTTACATGTATTTTACCACTGTGATCTGTGACCACCTGGAATGTGATTCTTTGTACTGTGCATTGTTTTAAAAATATTGTTTTGATCCGCACACCCAAGTCACATGGAAAGGATGAAATGAAGACCGAACCTACTGAGTTTGCCAAAGGCTGCATGTGGGCATACAGTTTGACGCAGCATCTAGTTGTTTAAAGTTCTGATGCTGTCTTGTATCAGATGGGCAAGGTCACTGTTGCATGTCACTCACTGCCTAGGATGTTTCACTGTGAGTTCCAAGGAATGCAAAGACCCATTCTGGGTCAGAGTTGCGCATCACTTGAGGCGAAGTGTCTGTGTTTAGTTGCCTGTGCTGGTCCACAACAAAGTCTTCAGAGGGAGAGCCGTTCAGTATCAGAAGTGCTCCTCTCTGTACTCCAGACATGGCAGATGATGGTAGGTACAACCAGACATAATATGGTATTGCAAAGTTTCCTGAACTGTAAGAAACCCTCATCAAGCCAATGAGGAAGAAGTGACCAGGTCAAGTGTGTGAAAGAGCTGTTTCACTGATGGAGCTTTGCATGTTCACTGAATGGACAACGCTGCCTGCTACAGCCAGCACTATGCAAATGTGAGACACCTTGAGTGGTTGTGGTTTTTTTTTAATATGTGATATGTAATGTAGATCTAAGCAAACAAGCCTCAAACCTGGAAACCAAAGCTCCTGGTAATGCAGATTCTCCTATATCTGTCTTCCTTCGGGAAAACAGTGGGGATTCTTTTTACTGCTTGCATGATTAACCACTGAAACAGTCTGCATCCAGGATGCAATAGCCACAGTCCTTCCCTTCTGAGCAAAAGGCATTTCCAGCTGAGATAGAATGACTTGCCAGTGCTTAGAGCAACCGGACATTGAACCAGTGCGGCAGCTTTTTCTGCCCTTCCCTTTCCAAAACCAGGAATGATACAAAGACCACTTTCTTCTCTTGTGATACCTCTGCATGTTGCTGTGCCCTTTCCGCTTTGGGATGAATGGACAAGCTGCTGCTGCAATTAATTCCAGCTTGGTTGTTATGTGACTTGTTTCCTAATGTTGGCCAAACGAAATGACCCACTCTGATTCAGGGCCTGGACCTTGGCAATAAGCCTGGCTGGCACACACCACTCCTGGTTAGAGTTTTCTGCTATTGGCCCTTAGTGTCCCTTGGTGACATTTAGAACCCACCACACATCCACCACACATGTCAATGTGCAGGCTGCACTTTTGGGTCATTCAGACTTCGGCCTTCATGCTCCTTCTTCCCGCTGCCTTTATATAAGATTCCCACCACCTGCCGTCTCACCTACACGTTTAAAATCAAAAGTGGTTTGACTACACCAGAGGTGGTAAACTTGTGGTCTTGCAGATGTTATTGGACTTCAACTCCCATCAGCCCCAGCCAACATGGCCAGTGGTCAGAGTCATGGGAGTCGTAGTTCATCAGAGGTGCCCCATACCTGTTATAGTCAAATGCATGTGATGAAACTCGGGCAACACCTAGGAATAGTGATTTGTAGCAGAGTTGTGGTGTGGTGTGCATATAAATATGCTTAATAAATTTGTCCCTCCCCTCCCACTTCAGTTACTCTGCAGGTGCACATTTATCCTTTGCAAAATGTGTATCTGGAGCTCTGAAGAGGGGTGGGTAAGTCGCTTTGGGATGAATTGAGGCAGGACAGTAAGAGGCCAGGGAAGAGGTTTTTTAATACTTACCTAACAAATTTATACGCTACCCATCCATGTAAATAATTCCAGGGCAGGCTAAAGGAACCAGGCTTAAAAACAACAACAAAACCAACAGATGGAATATAAACACCAGAATAAAAGTAGGAGTTAGGCTTCCCTCCTGCAATTTCTCCACTACACATTGCCCCATCTTGACACTCCACAGCAACCAAGATGTAGACCTGCAAAGTTTCATTATATGCATTTGCACATAACACGTAGTTGGACCCTAAAATACTGCACCTGCTGCAAACACAGGAATAATTGGGGAAGAGAAAGGTGATGGCTGGGAGCTCTTGGCTGAGGGGCTCTACGTTTTGGATGAACTGCTGAAACTGTTTACGGGGATGTCTTGGGTTTTTCCTCTTTCCCCTTCCACTTTGGTTCCTTACTGTTTGTATCTGTATCCTTTGTCTGCCCGGTTTCCCCTTCCAACTCTCCCAGTTCCTTTTCCTCTTTTGAATGTGGGACAAAGCTATCTTACTCTCTGATTCTTTGCAGATGGACGTAGTTTACACATTCCAGACCGGCGCCTCCTCTTTACAGGGAGCCCTCAGGAGACAGCCTTCCATCGTGAGCCAACACCACGATGTAAAAAATGTTTCTAGCCCAACCCATGTAGCTCTTTCCTCCGTCAATTCCACTCCCACCACTTCTGCTGCTGCTGCTGCTGTTGCTGCTGCATCTCCTCCTGCGGGCAGTGAGTGATAGTCTATTCAATGCATGACTTCCTAATAACCACCAAAGGGCACTCGCACAGACCTAACCAAACCTGTTCTCTTTCCCTTTTCTTTTAACCTATAACTTGATTCATGGTTTCTTGTCTTGAGAATTGGGAGGAAGTGCGGGAAAAAGCCATTCTGTTTATATATTATATACAACTTTTTTAAAGTTCTTGCATCTTTTAACTTTTAGTTCTTTCTGGTTCTTTTTTCTGTTTGTTTGTTTTTATCTCCTACTCTATTGCAACTTTTTGTCTTTCTCCTCCTTGCAGGACAGAATTATGACTCCCATATTTGGGTACCCAGAAAGTTTGATGCTCTTATTAGGGGGACAGCAGAGGGGAGGGGTAGTTTAGCTATCAGCCACGGCTAAATATAGAGATGGGCAAATGTCTCTGTCTTGCTTTCAACAGGAAGTGCTCCTGCTGATATTATTTTCCTCCTACTCTAATCGTAATTTCATAGAATTCATAGAATTGTAGAGTTGGAAGGGACCATGTGGGTCATCTAGTCCAATGCCCTGCAATGCAGGACTCTTTCACTCAACATAGGGCTTGAAGCCATGACCCTGAAATTAAGAGTCTCATGCTCTATCAACTGAGCTATTCAGGGATTAATTGAAAGCAGCATTTGCCCTTGAAGGGTTCTGGAAGGCTTAGGCTACAATCTTGTGCACCTTTACTTGGTAATAAGCCTTATTGCACTCAATGGAAATTACTGTGGAATAAACATTCTTCAGATTAGGCAGTTAGCACCTGACTCTCATTCAGATCAGGAGAAGGTCTCGGGGTAGCAGGCTTAGCACCATCAGTTTCAAGATTTTGTTTGGTTCTCCATCAAGGCTAATATTATCAGGTAGGACTGATAAAGTCTGCTGGTGCTGTTGAGTCCTTAGGCACTTCTGAGAATGATAGATCAGCCCTCCTCTTCTATGCAAACATCTCATTCCTTTAAAAAAAATAGGGGTGCAAATATAATATGTTCTGTCACCATACAGATGAAGCATAGCATAGATGCTCTTGATTTGGAAGAATCTCTTGTAATCAACACTGAGCTATTATTGGGGTGGGATTTCAGTCATCTAAAACCGGGAGCTTGTTTTAGCACTCTATAGCATATCATGTAATCTGCGTAAAATCCACAGCCTTTTAGTTTATGTCAGTGTGCTGCTGGTTCACAGAGACTTATGTGGGTCTTCTGTTTTAGTTAGACTCCCAAGCCAGACTTAAGTCCTTTATTGAAGCTAAACTTTGTGTTCTGCTTCTACACTGAAATAGACTTTACCTGTGTGCACAAAATTGGGTGGCTTAGTTGTTTAGAAATTGGATTTCTACAAATGCAGGCATTGGTCCAGTTCACATATTGCAGCAACCCATAAATGATTTCCTATGAATGCACCTTTCTGGGCATGAACCCTGTCTTAGCATTATGTCCAAACCAGGGATTATGGTTTGTTACAAAATATATATATAGTTGATCCAAGAACAAATGTTGGCCTACCGTGGTTTGTTGGGAGTGAAAGAAACCACAATTCCTAGTTCAAATGTAACTCTTAAACCCAGGGATCATGGCTTTTTTTCCCCTCCAAGTGAAAGCAAGGAGGAGCAAAGTGACCCAGATTGGTGTGTTTATGGTAAACCAATAATGTGGTGTGTCAAAGAGCGCATTAACTTTTCCTGCGCAAAGAGATGGCAGGTGTGAAAAGATGGTATACAAAATAATATTTACATAAAACAGCAGTTACTAATTTTTCTCATTCATCTGGGGCAGTCATTTATGTGCTTTGCTGTACTATAAATAATATACATATATTGCCCAGAAGGGTTATCTTTAAACACACACACACACACACACACACACACACACACACACACACACACACACACACATCTATGCTTCTAGAGTAGCCTTCCCCAATCTGCTGTTCTCCAAATGTTTTGAACTACAACTCCCATCACACCTGACTGTTGGCCATGCTACCTGAGGCTGATGGGAGCCGGAGTCCCAAACAAAAGTCTGGAGGCCACCAGGTTGGGGAAAGCTGATTTAGAATAATACATTTTTTCCCCCATGTTAAGAGGTGCTGTCCAATATTTATTGCTCTCCAGCATTTATTTATTTGCTTGCTTTAATCTCCTTTCTTTTTGACCAATGTTTCAAGGAGGAGAATTTTCCTAATCATTTACATTATGCACGTAGCCAACACTGACATTTTTATTTTTATGCATACCCCAGAGTTTCTGAAGAAGTGCAGCTGTTGCCATTTACTTATCTATATGTGCATCCGTGTAATAGTTTATTAAAAAGAATATGCTCAGGTTATATGCATCACATTCAGCAAAAGAAGCTGCCAACAGTGGCAGCGTGCCAACAGCACACAAAATAGTACTTCTTAATTTTTATCTGATTGAAGAGGGCTTGATAGGAAAAAGAAAGTGTAACATCTGTGTGGATAGCATGGTTTCTTGTTCTATAACAACTGCATCAAAAACTATCCTTTTCCTTTTTGGACTACCTATGCAGTTTCCTACTTGACTTCTGCTACTCTTTAAAGCTACATCTCTCTCTCTCTCTCCTTCTTTCTCTTAATACCTGGTGGAAAGTTCTACAGTGTTTAAAGTCACCAGTCCCAAAATGCTGTGTTCGTGAAGGCTGATTGGTTTAGAAAAGGAAGAGCTCATGAGTACATGAAAAGGGGTGGGTGGTGTGTCCATATCTCTATGGTTTGCTTATTGTAGACCATGTGAAAGGATTCCCGGTTCATTTCAAGAAAGAAGAGGTAAGATTCTAAAGGAACTATGGCTTGCCAAGTGCTCAGAAGGTAGCTAAAGAACATATATCCTATTTCCTTCCACTCGGAAGGAAGAGGGAAATGCTTCTGTTTTCACCCTGTTTGTTAATAACCCAGCCCTGAGCAGACAGCGGCAGAACTGAATCAATTAGCATAGATCACACTAATTGATTGTTCTCTTGGTGATGGATCTGATTATTACATGTGTTACAAAATACAAAACTTCTTTTCAGGAAGCTTTGCCATTAGCCTTTTTCAGTGCTTTTTCCCCCTGGGGGTACACAGGGGTACGCATACCCCTAAACATTTTGTGAATCTAAGTTTGGCCTCATCAAGGGGCAGTATTTCAATATGAGTAGGAAAATGAGAGTACCCCTAAACATTTTTTAGGGGGGAAAGGCACTGGCCTTTTTAGAGGTTCCTATTAGGACCAAAAGGCAGGAAATAAATAATTTGATACATTTTCTACCTGTGCTTCATCTGTAGCATGCACACCTTTGGCATAGGTGAAGTAAAGTACTTTACCCTCTGACATGTACTAGGCCAGTAGTAAAAGATGCAGAATACTTTATTTTAAATATGGAACCCATGGAGGGAGGGAAGAGGTTTGTAAGAACCTTTTATTTTAATGTTTGAAATGGTTAAAGTTAAAATGTAGAAAACTATGTAAAACAAAAACAAAAATAAATAAATTAAAGACGTACTAGGCCAGTATCCCAGATTTTTCCATATCAGTTAGTCTACCTACATGAACTGACTGGGCAGCCTAATGAAGCTGCGTGAGGATATTTGGTGTGTGTGGTTTTTAAAATAAAAATAAAAATTGAAAGGCAGTCTGAAGTGAAAACCCTTGTCCTTGAGGAACTTTTTCTTTCTACTATTATAGAACTACTCAAGCAGGTGGACTCAAATAGACAGCATGCAAAGCCAAACAAATAAAGAGGTCCCAATGGCTGTGGATCCTAAATTTATATAAGTTACTGTAATGTTGGCTAAAGTCAGGGCTTTTTTTCAGCCGGAACTCAGTTCCGTCACCTCTCAGGTGGGCACCATTGCTATTATAAGAGAACAAGGGAGGCGTTCGTGATGAGTTCCAGCACCTCTTTTTCTAGAGAACTAGCACTGGCTAAAGTTAACTTTATGATCATTCATTCAAGTTCTTGGATAGAAATGGGTTTCTTTTCCCAAAACACTTCTAAAAAGTCATTGTGTCCTCCACCACCCCATAATATTAAAAAGAAGAGGAGCCTGCATGCAAAATGCATAGGAGTGTTGAGATGAGGTCTTGGTTACAATAACCTATTCTCAAAAAGTAACGGAAATGCAACTGAAGCTACAGGAACACGCAGCTTCAAGATTCCTGGTTCTGAGTGATCTAATAACTAAAGCTACCATCGACTTTAATAATTCTGCTACTATTGATCAACCTCTGTGTCCTTTTGCTTGTAGTAGTTTTGGTGCCCCACCCCTTTTAACCATCAAGAGACTTAGAAGAGTCCTATTTTTAAGTTCGGCTTCAGCTGCTTGATCCTTGCTGTGAGCATGTACATACAAAGAGTCTCCTGGATCAGGCCAATGGCCCATCTAGTCCAACACCCTGTTTTCACAGTCGCCAACCAGATGCCTGTGAGAAGCCTGCAAGCTGGACACGAGCGCAACAGCTCTCTGCCCACTTGCAGTTTCCAGCAACTGGTATTCCGAGGCATCATGCCTCTGACAGAAGATGTGGAACATAGCCATCAATGGCCTTGCCCTCCATGAATGCTCTCTCACCCATCCAAGTTGGTGGCCATCACTGCTTCCTGTTGGAGCAAGTTCCATAGTTCAACTCTGCACAGCGCAAGGAAGTGCTTTCTTTTATCTGCCTTCAATCTTCCAACGTTCAGCTTCAACAGATGTTCATGAGTTAGGAAGATAGTCTTCTCCACTATGGTGAGATGTACTATCTTTCTTTTTACATGTCAGGATTTTGTTATATATTTATAGCTCTTTGCCCATGAAACTGACCCAGGTCTGCTTCAGGTGGCAGAGGAGGATAAAAGGCGAGTGTTTCCATAATGAGCAAAGCCAATTCAAGGAGAAGAGGAGCCAAATGTGGCTGATCTCTCAACTGAACCAGTGGAGTGGCCCCCTGCAGACCTTCTGTTCCTCCCTCTTCTACAAACTGATATATAATGGCTACTGCCAGGTGATGGTGGGCCTGCCTCCTTTTCCCCCCTCCTTAGTAGCCAGATGGAATGGCTGCTTCAGGTGACCAAAGAACAAAGTCGTCTTACGTTTTAATAGGGTGGTGATGATTATGAGCCATGACAGCAGAATATGTCTCTGGTTGTGTGATCTTGAGAACAGTCAACAGTTGATGGTTGGCACAGACTATGCCATGCTGCTCCAGCAGAGACTGAATGCTAGATCAGGACTGATTCTATGAGGCAGTTCTTAAAATCAATTTATACTCAGAGTATCAATCCTGAGGCCATGACTGTCAGGGAACTGCCATCAGAGGCAAGAGGAGAGGTAAGACGCTCCAATGATGCAGGGGAGGGAACTAGCAAGGAGAGAGAGAGAGCTTCCGCTGGGGAAGGAAACCCCGGGGACACCAGGGAGAAAGGGGAGGCTGAGAGTACTGCGGAGGGGAGGCTCCAAGACTCTTCCAGTGAAATCAGCGGAGAGAGCATAGGACCTCCGCTTGGCACGCCCACGCTGCGCAGAAGGCTTCCGCGCAGAGAATCTAGGAGGAGACTTGGAGTCAAATAATTTCTATGTTGGAGGAAGTTTAGGAGACGCCCACTAACGGATTCTGCCAGTGACTAAGACAGTCGCGTTGTAAGGGCTGTCAAACCAGGGAAAGGTTTAGCTATACGACCAGCTTGGAGCAGTTTGCAGTTTACGCACAAGCAACCCCAATTCCCTTTACAATGACCTTACAAGCGTCATTCAGTGGACAGTCTGTCCTTGCTGGCACAACAGATAGCATGATTCAGAGTTACTTGTTGCAAAGTTACTGTGACATTTTGTTGTAATAAGCAAAACATTCAGCTGCAACATAGCACAGAGAACCATTCTGGCAAGATGCAGAACTTTGCAATGAATACAAAATGAAGTTGGCAGCATGAGCAAACACGAGCGGAGTCAACTTGAGTTCCTTTTAGTTCAGAAAGAATGGTAGGGAAACCTGATCCTGGCTGAATAAGGAGGCCAGTCTGAGGAATCTTAACATTCCTCTACTTGCATAGAACATCTCTAGTATTTGAACTCAGTGCAGACCAAACTGCTTTTGATTTTGTCAGGAGTCATTCAGTTCATTAAAATAAAAAAGGGTTGGAGTATCACCTTCCATTCGTTGGCAGCAACAAAATTCATGAAGTTCAACAAATGCCTCTTCAGGTATTCAAAGTAATATGTGAGGGGTCAAACCGGATGAGGGTGCACAGAACCCAGACCACTCCCAACACCTCTGTGTACCAGCCCTGCCCTTTGCATAGTTAGTGCAGGGGTTGACTTCTCCCCATGACTGGGCATCCTGTACAGTGGGAGTTCCTTGTCAGAGAGAGGATTTCCATTGCATTCGGCTCAACTCTGTTAGAATTGCCCTTTAGACCTTTGGCACCAAACACGTGATCAGAGAAGAGGGGGTGTGAGGGGCGCATGCACACCTATTTCAAATGCCTAAAGAGGGGCTAGCATCTTGAGACGAACCGGGACATAGGAAACAACTTAGTTCAAAGGTGCCATGTAGCTAGGCTCAGGGCAGCATATTTCCCAGCCATATCTTGTGTGCTGGCCCCTCCTTCCCCTCAGCAAAGTGCAGAAGAGAAATAGCAATATGCAATGGCGAAGCATCATATGGGAGGACAGTGTTGAAAACTCCTGCAAATATCTCCCCCAGCCCCAATCAGGTATTTCATTAAGCAGAGGTCCAGAACCCTGACTGTGGGCCAGGGTGAGTTCTACCTGTTGTGCCTCCATTAGAACCCGCCCCTTCCTGACACCAGTTAGGAGAGGAGAAGCAACAAGCAGTATTTCAGTACACAAAGCATTCAGGGTATGCATAGCTCCAACCACAGTTCAAGTTGCATTACCTCCTGTTTTATAGACCTCTCACACATGTAAGATGTGTTAATTCAGTGGTCTACTACAAATGTTTGAGAGCACTCTACAAAGCTTCCACCCCACCCCCTTCATAGTGTAAAAACTTCCTTTATTTAGAGATCCAATGGTGAGAACCGGAAGCATAACCTACATGTTAATAGCAGATACATGTTGCTTCCTTTGCATTCAAAGTTACAAATAACTGTATTTAAAAGAGGGAGTGGGGATTCCTCCCCCTGGTTGATAAATAGGTAGTTATTTGGACCTGTTATTAATTAGAATGTTTTTTTTTAAGGTACTAATTGTGAGCCATCTCTGCATAAAATACAAATTACATTGTGATATATTATACTGTTGGGATGCATTTTATGCATTATGCTTTGCGGAAAGTAATATACTTATTCATATTTCATACCTGTATGATTAGACTGGGGAACCGCAAGTTCTGATCATCACACTTCCATGTTTGTGTTGGTTTGTCTGGGTAAGCGTGACTTTCACAAAAATATGCTTCATCCTGTAAAGGGAAGATGTCTCAACTCCATTGTTCTGGAAATGTGATTTGCACTTTACTCACGTGACCGAGCAAACTGTGATTGAAATGGGAATTGGAGGGATAGGAATGCCCTGCATTTGAGTCTGAGACTTTCTAAGCAGTCAAAGGAAATTAGCATTGATATTTTGCTACCAAATGTGCTTAGAGCTACAGACGTTGCTGTTAAAGAGCCATCTGTGTAGAAGCCTAGTTTCTTAGCTATGTTTGGGAGTCGAAAGCTCAGTTTTTCTTTCTTACCAAGACTCTCTGCACCAGAAAAGTGAGCTGGAGAAGAGATAGTCTAGTCTGTGATCAGCCAAAATTGCCCATATGGCTACAAGCTGAATGTCCTTTCCTTAGGCTTCTTTTTTGTGTGGGGGTTTCCACAAGCCAAGAACACTGAACCGGCTCCTGTACTGAGCAGCTGGATGCTAGCAAAGCAAGGGCAGGGGAACCGTGGCCCTCCAGCAGTTGCTGAACTCATAACTCTCATGAGCCCCATCCAGCAGAGCCAATAGTAAAGAATGGTGGGAGTTGTAGTCCAATAGCATTTGGAGGGCCACAGTTCCCCACGCCTTCAGAGCTAGGTCTGCAGTTAGTAATCACTGCCAACTGCAAAGCACACTGACTTGTAAGATGGTTCTGGAGCTCCTGCAGTTTAGCAGTCATCACCAGGTTAACTCTTGCATGCGCACTGGTACATTCATCATTATCGGCATTCTGCTTGGATTTGCTGCAGTACACGGTCTTGATCAATTTTTTGGTGTTTGTTTGTGAGAGAGAGACACATTCAGCTAATTAATCTTTATAGGTTTGGAAATTTAAAAGTGACACCACCGCTTCCCTGCCTAATTTCACCTTGAAGCAAATCACACTTTGCAAGAGTACATGTCTTAACTTGCCACTTTGGGCTGTTTTATTGGGGGCATTTGTTGTTGCTGCTGCTGAACACATAGACACACATTTGAGAATGGTTGTGCTTTGAATGTCCATGCATTTCAAAGCTATTGTCTTAGAAATGTTACATGTCTTTTCTTGCAGCTCCTGAGGCGTCCTCATAGTTGGTTGCCCCATCACACGCATAGTGCCTGACCTTTGACCCATGTGGCCATTCTGGTTCTCCATAGGTCCTCTTTTTAAGATTGATTTTAGCTTTTTTTTGTTGTTGAAAACTACTATTGTTGTTGTTGCTGCTGCCGCTGCTGTTCTTGTTTTTCATTATACCTGTTGAGTTCTTCTTCCCCCTGAAGTCCTGAAGAGCTCTCTCTGGCCACCGCTCACTTTTGTGTTTTTGCTTGTTTGTCTGTTTTACTCCCCAATCCCTCTTTGATACAGATCAAAGTGGTGAATGCGTTCCGTAGCTCCTTGTATGAAGGCCTCGAGAAACCCGAATCCAGAAGCTCCATTCATAACTTCATGACTCACCCAGAGTTCATCCTGGAGGAAGACGAGCCTCGGACCCCATTCCTTGATGGCACTGACGAAGACCCAGAAGCTGAAGAACTCAAACAGCAAAGTGAGGAGAGCCCAGGCGAGTCCTCACCCCTCAACAAAAATAACAATGCAGTGGACAGCGATACAGCTGAGGACACCATTCCGGAGCCAGAAAGCCCTTTACACAGCTTGGAAACATCAGTTTGACCTCTGAACTTTGATCCTCCTCTTTCTCCCCACCCTCCGCCCCCTCCATGCAACTTAGGCACCAACATCTGACCATACACTGCAGCCACTTCCTGTTAAGTGCTAATACATATATGCCTATTTCCTCCCTCTCTCCCTCCTCCACCCCCATTTATGATTATTTAGCCGCAGGAACCACAGTACCACATGGCTAGAGATTTGCTTCTCAACCATTGTTTTCTCAACCATTATTTGAGAGAGTTTCTCAGGAGAGAAACTGCCAGCTTTGATACGTCTTGTTCCTTCAAGTTGGGTTCCGTGTGTCTGTAACAGTCACTTTCCCTTGTTGAAGTTGCATGCGTGAAGAAACAAGGTTCAGATTCTCTTAAAGCAGCTGTGTGTACATCAGATGGTGCAGTTGTGGGGATAGCTCTATTTTATGTGCAGAATCTGAATCTTAGATGCCTCCCTGTGCCCTTGGGGAGAAGGGATGGGCACTAAGAGGATGCCATTATTAGAGGGGGATCTGAATCAGGTATTGGACATGAAAGTGAACCCAGTCTTCCATTGGAGGGGGGAGGGGAGAGGGAATGGTACCTGATTTTTACCATTTTTCTGTTTGTGTATTCTCTCTCTCTCTCTCTCTGTTTCCATGGTGGTATCAATCACCAGAGATAAGAGTGACTTTTAAAGTCTTAAAAAGTCTTCTAAACAATGTGGCTTGAAGAAGGCCAAGCAACAAGGAGTTATGAGAGCACCGTTTTCTCTGAGGGAATGGAACATGGCCTCTGGGGGAAATGAGTTGTATATGAATTAAGAGCAGATCACATAGGCACTCTGTGTTAGCTGAGGTGATTTCTGTTCAATTTGACTTTAGGGTTTTACTATTTTGACTCTCAGATTAATGAAGTCATTGGCCCTATAAGGTCAACATCCCAATTCCACGCCTGATAATAATAAATGATCCCAAATAACGTTGCATAAGTCCAGGCCATGGTCGCTGTATACTTTCAGAAGGCTTATTATGGGAAGAGGGGTAGCTCCTCAGACAGTGCAAAATGTAAAGAAGTTGGGCCGGGCCAGATCTAGTAACGAGCTATTACTACAGCTTCTCTTGCATTTTGTGTGCTGAAGAGTTAACAGTGTAACAGGAATGCAAAGGCCTTTGTGAAATTGCAAATGACTTGGTGCTATGGAGTTGGGCCTAGTTACATCACAAAGCACCTTCCTCAGTTATAATTTGAATGAGGCATAGCAATACAGCTTCTCCACATTTCTCATTAGGAGTGCCTTCCCTTTTCATTTCACTGAAACTGGCCTGCATCTTTTCCCCAAAATTGATGTTGCGGCTTAAGCTGCCTAAAAACAATAATATTTTTTAAAAAAATGCTGGAGAAGGTAAATCAGCTCTTGCATTGAACGAGGGTGGCGTCATCCTCATCTTAGCACACATCTCCTAGTATTAAGATGCTGGTCGGGCAACAGCCTTGCAGTGCGTAGCTATATGGGGAACTTGCTGAAACTCTTCAGAGCATATCTCAGTGAGGGCCAGTTTGTACGAGAGAGAGAGAGAGTGTAAAGCATGGGCATCCACAGTTTTAAAAACCGAGGGCAAATCTTGGTGTGATGGGTCACCACAGAATGCTTAACCTGGGAAGTGCTGCCTGGAAGCAAAGAGAGAGCCTAGTTGCTTGTAGCTGTATCTCCTTTCTGGCCATCATCCCGACATTCAAAAGTGTACAGCTTTCCTTTGGAAGAACGCACAGCAGAAACTCCTGTGCCTTGTCTAAGCACTGCCCAAAGCACCGCCTGCCATGTGGGGAGACGGTACTTTGCCAAGAGATAAGTGTTCCTTAAAGAAACAAGCAAAATGAAACTTAATTGAGTGTTTTGGTTTCATTTTTAAACTCAAAACCCCTTCGCCTTGCGGGTTGATTCCTGAATTCCATTGCAAGTTTGAGGTAGACCTGTGAAAACCCCTTCTCAGTAGATCTTCTGTTCCAATGCTGGTGTAAAGAGGACTTCAGTGCTAGGCGCAAGGAGCTGCTAATATCTCGGGGGGGGGGGAGAAATAACCATCAGTGACCATCTTAATTGCAAATAAGGCACCATTCCATCCCCACAACCCTTGTTTTCCTTCCAGATAAATTCACTTCCATTCATCCGAACATCGGGAGGAATTTAAAGAGGGAAACTGCCATCTCTTGCTGCGTGACCTATCAAACAAGACTAAGAAAAACTTTTGTTTAGTTACGTTCTAAAGATTACATTGCTTCAAAGGTCATTTTTCTATTTTAAAAACTTGCAAAAAAAAAAAAGAAGTGGTGTTATGCGCTTGCATAAATATTTGTGGGAGGGGATACTGATAACTTTTTTGCTGTTGTTTCTTTAATATTTTTCCTTACCTCAAACATGTTTTGGAAGAAGAAAACGTGGCCCTCACAAAGTCACTCCCAGAGATCTCTAATTGACCGGTGTGGTGAGGGGGTCTGGCCTACATTTTAGTCCACTGTTTTTCTTTTTGTGTGTCTAGCTTCCTTGGGAGGGAGGGTGCAGGTGGGGAAATAATTATATAAATATTATGCAAAAAATATATAGTTTTCTTTAGATCAGAAACAGATATTTTTAAGTCAGCCATATGTATTTTGTTTAAAGGAAACAGAACTGCTGAGTTATGTCACTGCAGTGGAATGTAGTCACATGGCTGGCGGTTGGAATTTAGTGATGGGCCAGACTCCAGTCGGCTTCCTTTTCTCTGAACAGCCATCTTTGTACTTAAAAAAAAAAAAAATCAGTTGTGTTATACAGAAATGTTTTTTATATAAATTATGTTGATATGGCTGGTTGCTTAAAGTATAAGTGTTTATTGTGCATAACATTCTTAATGTAAAATAGGTTGGGTTTTAGTTTTTTCTTTCTTTCCTATTTTAGTTTCATTGATATAACTGGCAGCAGTTGGCTGGCTTAAGTTATTCAGGAAATATTTAAAAAAAACAACACATGTGGCCGAGAAAGAGTGCTGAAGATATGAGGCACGAGCCCCAATCCACAGTCATGTAGGAATACACACACACACACATATACCCCAAAATGAATGGCCAGCATTTTGGGCTTCCACGGCATGGATCACCTGTTTGGGGGATGGAGGGGCAAGGGAGACCTCAGTTAAGTCACCACTACCACCACCTCCCCAAACAGGTGAACAGCACTGCCAAAGGTTGACTGCACCAGCCAGGTCTTAGTGGAAAGATAAGTAAAACCAGTTCAACAAAGATCAGCACCTGGTGCAGGGCTGCTGTTGTTTTAAGTCCACAAGGCATCCTTTTATGTGCATTTAGATAGCATCCATGTAAGGCAATCCACGCACCGAAGCCTAGTTCTGTGTATTATCTGCCTTTCGGGGATGGGGATAGATTGCAATTTCTCTGAAACATACCATGAAGGGCGGGAAGATATTTGCTGCCAATCGAGTGATCCTTGGGGGGTGGGGATAATTCAAGGTTGTGCCATGCCAGACAGGAAATGAGGTAATATCCTGTGATGTGTGTTACTTTGCCTTGGAATGCTGTGTTGTTGTTTTATAAGAGAGAAAAAAGAAACCCTGGACATAATTTTGCATCCAGTTCTTAATCGTAGGAATTTATTCTCTTTTTGTTAAATAAATTGGCAGATTGGTACCAAAGACATTACATCACTTCCTGTGTGCAATGAAGACTATCCATTTTTAGGAGTTAGAATTATGTAATTGGTTATTTTTATTGAGTCGCACAGGGATCTGACTTAATTTTTTTCAAAAGTTTTGTGCAATAAGTTTTAAGATAATATTATTTTAAAACACAAAAAGACAACTACAGAAGGAAAACAAATCTAATTGTAATTTTAGCCATGGGCAGTCATGAGCAGACATCAGTCTTGCTTAAGGGCAAATTTTGAATTACTACTAGAATTCTCTGCCTGTGTTTTCACTTGCCTCTTCTCTTCGAAATCAACACAAGGCTCTATCGTGATGGAGCTGAAGTCCACTGAAGACTCCTAATGCCTTTAATCTTAAATGGCCCACATCCCAAGATCCCCTTCATCCACCGAGAGGATCTGTGTCCGCTTTACAGCATCTCCCCCTCTCCATCCCCGTCTACTCTTCCTTTTGGTTGAGGTTAAGACAAATGCTTGGGTGCAAGCCTGATCGCAGCCACAGTTTTAAAGAGGAGCAGGGAGGTCTTGGAAGCCTAATGCCAACCATCGTCTTCTCTTCACACCTGCTCGAGAGGTCACCGGTCAAGGTTAACTCTGGACAAGGGCTCTTCTTCCTCAGCAGAGCACCTTGATGAGAGAAGGACAAGCTGCCTGCACCACTGAGGAGAGAATATGGCTATGACGAGAACTCTCTCTCTTTGTCTTGTCCACTCTGTCTTTAGAACACCTTCAATCGTATATTGGAAGCAATGTAGCTTCCATGTCGGTCCTTCTCACACTCTCTGCGGTCATGGTAATAACCCTACTAACCAAAAGGGGCAAAATCTGCAAATTCATGTGCCCTTTGATGAACCCATGGCTAAGACTACTTGTTTGTTTTTTTCTGCACATGAATAAATATATATACAGTATTGGAATAGATATTTGTGTATATATTTATTTGAATGAAAAGGCTTTTCTAAAGAAGCATGCAGATTAGAATTTACGTTTTTTCCCCTTTTTCCAGTAACTAGTATAATAAGCACTGGTATTTTTGTATAAAAAAAGAAAAAAAAGACAAAACAAAAGACTGAATATTATGTGGTATGCATGACATAAACAAATGGTGGTTTCAAAGCAATATGTACCCTGATGTGTTTGCCATATTCTAGAGTCCAGCTTAAAGTGCACCTGATCTGTAATTGCATTTTGATATTATTTAATCTCTATGTACAATGTTTTGCATGTATTTATATGGTTCTTGGGAAGAATTTTTTGTTTTGTTTGGGGTGAGGGGTAAGGAGGGAGGGATTGGAATGATTGACAACGAGCTTCTTCCAGAACATTTGAAACTCCAAGCAGAGGTAATGCTGATTGGAACCACGATGGGGAAATCAAGCCAATTTTTTTTTTTAAGGTGCAACAGGCGGGGAAAGGGATAAAAGTTTTGAACTAATAAAGCATTTTTTGCTGTTGAGCAAAAACAGTGCGTGAGTGCGTTGAGAGAATAAACTGTGCCCACTTGTAACCGTGATGTCTTCAATATATGTCCCACCAGTTTTTGAAGTCACTGATCATCTACTGAAGCTGAGATGAAGGAGAACCTGAAGGAATGCAAAAGTTTGGCTTGGAACAAAATTGTAGTGTGAAAACAGTTTTTTAAAAATATATATAACTAAAATTGATGTGACGTTTTCAATATCCAGTGTGCATAGCTGCACAAAACCTCTGCCACTTCTGTCACCTCTCTGCAAGGTCCAGAAAGAGCCATCAAATACTAGCCAATGCAGCATGCCAGCACAGAGAGAAATCCAAATGGTAATTTATTTCAACAGGCGAAAGGCAGCATGCAGTGTTTTGCAAATGGTGGATTTTTAATCACAAGCCCACAAAGGTGGAGAAACAACATGGATAATAAATGTTCTTAACACAAGGCAGCAACTTCCTCCAGTTACAGCAGTTAAGATCTGTAAACAAATAATAAATCAATGTTATTTCTAGCATTTCTGATCCTTTCTAAGAAAGTACCACAGGAGCAAAAATACAATGCTCCATTTCAGTAAGTTTGTTGAGTGTAAGATGAAAAGATCTGTTCATATATTACACTTGTGCTTTGAGCGCTTTGAAAGCATGTTCTTGAATCAGGCATTGAATGAGCTAGATACTGTACATGCACTTATCACACCCTATGTTTCATCATAAAAAACCTGGCAAAAAGTGTTCTGATCATTCTCCTTGAGCCACAATACATTTTCATGATGCACATATGGTGAAATAAATGTATGTCCTTCAACTTCCATGGGGTACCTGCTAAAAGTGGGGGGTCTACAACAATCCGCACCATTCAGCAAAATGAGATGCAAAATGTCTTCAGTCTATGCAGGGTATTGTGCTCCACCACATTTCTTTAATAGGAAGAATAAAAAATCTCTATTACAGCAAACGTTTGCAACTTTAACATCTTGCTTTTCTTCCCTCCTCTCTATTCTATACATGACAGCTGAGTAGTAACTCCCATTCTGCCATTAAATTCATTGGGACTTGCTTCCAGCTAAGTGATTATGGGATTGCAGCTGTACTCCCCTTCAGTGTAAGTAGGATTACTTCATAGTGCAGTGCAATGGTTCAACAATGCAGCTAATCTTTACAGGATAGTAGCAAAAGAAGCCCCCACATTTCCAAACCTAGCTAGTGAGACGGGATATAAATGTTTTAAGAATCCAGTCTGTACCTTGCTCATGCGGGAAGAGGGTTAAGCAGCAGTGAATTCTGCATCTAGGAGAATTGTGCACCGAAAGGGCAAGATTCAGTGGATCAGGCAAGCTAGAAAACTGGTCCGTTTCACTTAATTTGTATTTTATGATCAAACATTTTTCATCCCCAAAATATTGTTGGAAGCAAATCCCTCAGCTTATTCCAAAACACATTTCTTAAGTCGACATTCTGTGTAGATAACGGAGGGGGCTTTGATCAAAAGCTCTCCATTTGGATAAGGAACAACTGCAAAAAGTTTATTTTGTTTCTGTGACCTAGAAGTGAAAGTTGAGCAGGTGTTTCTCCTTTAATTGCCTTACCGCGACAAGAGGCAGCACCTGCTCAAATTCAGTTTCTGGAATGAGGGAACTGAAGCCTTGCTCCTATATTAAGTCTGGGAAATTATAATAACCCTGCTACTTTCCAATTCGTTGGTGGTTCCTGCTTACCAAGCGCCATTCTTGAAGCTTCTCAGCAGTGTGATTTAAATGAGACTCTGGATTTGTGAGAAAAGCCCTTGCCTATGCAGGGCTTCGCATAGCTTGTTGGCCTATTGAAAGCAGTTCTCTGCTAGGGTGGTCAATTGTGGAAACAAGGCCAGTCTCCTGCACCTTTTAGAGCAGGAATGTCATCAGGTGCTGTTTGCATGATAAGTTACACCTGATGAGCTTAGCTCTTCAACACCACTATTAAAGATGAGGGAGCCTGGCTCTCTTTTTGGATTTAGCCACTGGATTCTCAGCCCATGCAACGGAGTCAGCAAGGGTAGCATTTACACAACAACACAGACTGCTGGCATGCACAGGTAGGCTCATGGTTTTAAATGTGCTGAGCACCATAGAATCCTGCCCAGGGTTGTTTTGCTTTTGTGCACACAAAGTCTCATTTAAATCAGGCCAGGATAATGCTAAAACCAATGGTCAAGTAATGCTAATGGAGAAGTTTGCTGTTTTGGAGAGCAGGGAAATGTGTTAGTGTAATCTCAGGCTGGGGAGAGAAGCAAGCAGGCCTGTGAATCTCCAAAGGGCCATGATCTTATTTGTATGTAATTCTTTGTAATAATATCCCTTTGTGATTAAAAACCTGAGCCAAATAAGTACTTGGCAGAGAGCAGGATGATTGCAGGGTCACAGCAAGGTCATCGTTGCTTCCCAAATTGCAAGTGAGATACAGATGTTATAGCTGAGCAGTTTCCTATTATGGTTGTTTTTCCTATGCTGCCATACAATGATGCCAAATTACTTGTGGTTGTTGGACTTTCCTTTAAAAGAGCAGATCAATTATTTACCTGGTCATTGTCTGAATTCTGTGGCCTGTGTGGTTCTTGTTAGCGTGTGACCTGTGCTCCTTTTGTGCCATAACCTGGTAGATGTGAAAGCTGCCATTTTTGTGCCTTTCAACCAGCCCACCACTGCCCACACTCCCTGTTCCATCATCTGCTGATGATTTGCAGCTGCTGTTTCTTGACAAATGAGTGATAGAGGAACTTTTGGAGATTTCAGGTTACAGTCACTCCCAAGTAATACTTCATTGGCAATCCTGGGACCAAGATCTATTAGAGACCAAAAAGGAATCCCTGTTCAGGCATTCAGTTTATTATGCACATGAGTCTTAATGCTGCCTCTCCGTCATGTCACTGTTTCCATGCATGCTTCTTTCCATGAGCTGAAGAGCAAACACATGCAGCGGGGAGTCTCCTGCATTTGTGAAGCTTCTGCATGGGATTTAGGACCTTGAACAATCATGCACACAGGGTGGTCTTCACTGCAGAAATTCACTTTCCAACCTTTTCAGCATTCTTGGGAATGGTGACATGACTGCAGGAGCAGGGCTGGCCAGCAGGTCCCTGCCTTTTTCGCACAAGATGAGACTAAACAAGGCTGCAGTAAAGGCCACAGCATCAATAGTTGGGTATATGCTATGGGCTTCATCAAACATTAGCAAGTACAGTGCAAGTTACAGATACATGTGTCCCTGCTAGTGTTGCAGCATAGGTGTGCATTATAGGTATAACAGCTAGAGGACTCAATGGCTCGTGTTTTCTCAAACAGCCAATCGATGACAGCCTGAAATTAGATGAAAATTTCAGATGGACAAAGCCATCAAGCTGGAATTCTTGGCAGACTATCCATCTTAATGGGGTCAGCCCGGAAGTTCCTTTTGGCGGTTACACAGCAGCCTGCATAAAGGGGACTTTGGGTTATTTCTAGAAACTCAAATATTACAGGTTTTGATGGGATAAATCTCATGTTAGTTGAAGTGCACAGGTTTGTGAGGAATAGCCATAAGAGAACCAGAAGAGTGAAAGTGAATATAAGAGTCCCCAGTCTGAGCAGAAAAGTAGCTGGGCTTTTGGGGGGGTCCAGATCAGTTTCAAAGTAAACCTCTGGCACCCATGAGCAGGCAGGCAGTACATCCAGCTCAATGTTTCACAGTGAATCCCCAGTGCAAGTTGCAGTTGCTGCCTTTTGTGTCACCAGTTTGCGTGAAGTCAATGTTGCTTCCCTTGGCCTTAAATCCTATCATTCATTTTGGCCACAATATTTTTTTGTCTGAGCAGGTGTGTCCTTTCAAAAAAACAGTCCAAAATCTTTAGGGAGGCTAGTTTGTTGGCTGTTTTTGGGCCTTGCCCACTTTCTGAACAAGTCTGTTGGCTTCATGATTTCTAGAAAACTGGATTGGGATTGTTTACTCAAGCTATTTGCTGCTTGTAAACAGAGAAATTGGACCCAGCAGATCACTGCCTCAATCTATTGGCAAAAAGAAAAAGGAGAAATACAGTAAAACAATTAAAAAGCGTAAACCAAGCAAAGCCTCAATAGATATCAGTGCCGAATATTTACTGCCTCTTGTCTTCTGTGTCTGTCGCCGTCATGTGGTCCTCCACAGTCCGTCGCTGACAAATCCAGCCTGCGTGTGTGAGGCCATCCGTTGTCCATGGGCAAGCATTTTTAAAAAATTAATTGTAAATAAAAAGAATAAAAAATGTGGCCCATTTCTTCTGCTTCTTGGTATGTTTTGCGTCTCCAGCTGTGTCAAGTTGTGAGCTTTGAGGGGAGGGTGGAAAGGAGTAAAAATGAAGAGATTGTTCACATGTGGTTAGTTTCTGGCCTTGAATCTTGCAGTTCCAAAGAACTGAACCATGTTTGGGAAGCCTGAGGCCTTGCTTGTGGGCTCTTAAATAGTGTCCCACTTGTGCACCCTCTTAACTCACCCAATGGTGTTGGTGCATTTGCAGATGTGAACACATCCAACTGTTTGGACTAACATAGGAAATTGTCTGGCTAAATGGCAGCGGAGCCACTCCACTATGTAGTAAATTGCTTGAGATGTTCTGCTCATTTGACCTCATACAACTAATGCTGCAGCCAAAAACTTGGTAGTATGGTAGAGTAGGGGTGGGAGAGGTAATGCTTGCAGAATAGCCAGATGAGAAATCTAGGTATTTTAACTAATTTTTATAATGAAATATTTTTAGAATGTGTGATTATTTGATTGTTTATTTGATTGTTGTTAGCCGCCCTGAGCCCGGCTCGGCTGGGGAGGGCGGGATATAAATAAAATTTATTATTATTATTATTATTAGGTAGCCTGATGGGTAATACAATTAAGTGAATAGGGAATGCATGAATTCCTTTAAATATCCACAAGTAAAAGGGTTAAAGTTATGTGGCACTATCCCAGAGTTGTCCATTGAACCTAATTGTACTTCCTCCAAGGTAAGTGTGCTTAAGTTTGCTGCCTTGCTTTCTTTTAAAGAAAGCTTACACCTTCTGGGGAAAGGGCTGGACCGTCCCCAAGGATTCAAGAGCCCCACAGGCGCACTGCACTATCATTACAATCCTAGTTTTGTTGTCCTGGAGCAATGGTGGCCAGCTGCTATGGACTGGTTGGACGTGGAGGAATGGTAGGAGAAGCCATCTGGAGAATCACCAAGGGAAGAAGACTCAGAACCCAGGGACATAAAACTAGCCCCCATTTGAGGTCTTGGACTTGCCACTAAAATTTTCCACAGTGCCCATAATGTGTCAGCGCTGGGTCATTGTGAGAATTTACACTGGCCACTCCATCAGAGCACTTGCTGCTGCAAGGATCATGGGAAGACATTTTGCCAAGGACCCCTTCAAACCTTGAATTGGCCTTGCCTGCTAATAGGAGGGAGGAAACATGAGATCATGAAGGACATGTTGGACCAATATTTATCCTCCTAAAAGACAAGTGTTCATTTCCTGACTGGGCTTATCAGTGAAGCATTCAAGGTCAGGTGTAATTATTTGGCCTCTTTTAATCCAATCATAGATGTAGAAGACCCAGTCTAATGCTGCCTGTTTGGAGCCTCCCCTTTTGAGGTAGGACAATCACATGTTCCCTTTACTTCAAGCAGCTCTGGCATGCATCATATGCCCAAGGCATGTTCCATCAGCCTACTGTGCTAATAGCAATTATTTGCAATCACAGTAAGGGATGGTGACTTTTATCTGCCTGGATAAATTGCAGAGTGATCATATTGCCTAGTGCAGCTTTTGCCAAGCTGGTGCACTGCAGAGGCTTTGAACTATAACTTCCATCAGTCCCAGATAGCATGTTGACATGTGGCTGATGGGAGTTAGTCCAGAATCTGGAGAGCACCAGGTTAGCTGAAGCGCAAGCAGCACTTATTTATGGACATGATCCAACCCAAATTAAGATGGATTTTAACAGGAGAGTAAAATTAGGATTGCCATACATCCGGAATTTCCAGGACATAACTGAAATACTGCAGTCAGAAGCAGTATCCGGGCAGAAATCGGATGTCAGGGAAATCCAGCCATTCCCCCCCTCCCCCCATGTCAGCAGTGTTTTGCCAAAAAAGCTCAACTTTTGTGTCCGGATTTTCCCTTTTTGCAATATGGCAACCCTAGTAAAATGTGTGCCAAGTCTTTTCTTTAGACTGGATTGTGTCCGTGAATTGTGCAAGAGACATTTCTGTATCCAGGAGAAATACTCTTATCTGCTCTCCCCTCCATTGATCTTTATAGGACACAGCTTGGGAGCACAGGAAGTAGTCTTAGAGAAAGGAAATAACAAAAAAGCCAGCTATGCATTCTACACTGGCTCTGGGTTGGTCTGCTGCTAGTCTTGCAGAGTTTCTCCAGGGCAACAACATGAGCTAAGTTGGAAGCCATGAAAAAGCATTTCCAGAGTCCAAATGTAACGCAATCTAGATGTTTTCAAGCTGTTGGTGTTCAAATGAAGTGAAATGTCATAGCAGGTCAAAACCATTTTCCCCGGTGGCGTTATGAACACCTTTCCACCCTGTTACAAGACTAATCTACATGTAAATGACTCTTAACAAGTACATCACATGCTGGACACTAATTTTAAATTTGAGGGTACAACTCAAAAGGTGAGTTTACATTGCATTCTGTTTGATGCAAGATTTCATTCCCCTGTAAACAAACCCAGATGGTATGAACCTAATCCAGTTATTTTCTGCTTCCAAATAAGTCACTTTAAGACTGCAGGCAGACTTAAATTAGTGTTTCCGATGGGGGATTTCTCTCCCAAGAAAATACTAGTTTAAAGGGGATTTTCCTCGGGGTCACAGGAAAGGATTAAAGTATCCCTCTGCCTGCTGTAAGCCCAATAATTATTAGCATCCCCCCCCCCCCGATAAACAAATGCAATTTGCATACAAAACCATAGGTACTATAACAAAATGCCACATCTGCAAAAATGTGTTGTCCCCTTATACTATTCCCATTTACATGGAGATTTGCCTGAGCATCAGTGGTCTCTCTCCTTGAGCTGGCTTTCAGATGATAGATCAGTGGTGCCGTGCATTCTTTATCTTTACTTTTAATTTAACTTGTTAATTCCAAGCATCCTGGGGGACATACTATTCTTAATGCCCAGAGTTCTAAGGAGAATCCTATTTATAGAAATAGTAATTTATTATGACTCTGCATCCTACATAATTATTTGGCAGCTTGGACCAGCTTGAGAACCTTTCCCCTGCTCTATCTTGCCTAAGCACATATACCTAAAATAATTTTTAAGTATTACCCTCCATTTCCTATTTTCCATGTGTTGGATTCTGGAATGTAAACTTGAGAGACCTCTTGTACTCTGTAAAGCATCAGGCATACTGATGATGCTGCATTAATAATCTATAATACGAGACACTAGGGAGCCTGACAATTTCTGAATAGTTTATGAACACTGAAATATTACTCAAGCAAACACACAACATTTTTTTATTTAACTATGTACAAGCGCCACAGAGGAGCAGACTACCCCTAATTTATGAAAGGTGAAAACTCACAAGTATGTAAAAAGAGCTATAATCAAACTCTGCGGATAAAAAATGTAAAGGAAAGTGAGAATCTCACATCATAAACTTGATCTCAGAATTTGATTCTATTATCTACGATAATCCAATGACCTATTTTTAGTGCAAGACTTTTCTTTTTTTTAAAGAAATCTGGCTCTTTAGTCCTTTTATGTTGCCAACTCAATTTGGGGCCAGTAAAAGCTGAGAAGCCATGACAGGTGGCAAATTCCTATTCTATTCTGCACAATGTTTTGGAAATAAAACACTGAAACACATTTCCGACATTAACTTTATTTAAAACACAAATACTTCTCTCTCCTGCAGACTGTTTAAAGAAATAGCAAACATATCTGATTCAGATACAATGATTTAAATAGAAAACAAAAAGATGTACAGAAAGCAATGGGGTCTGTAGTTAAAAGCCTAGAGAGGAATCTCTTGTATGGGAAAACAAAACAAAAAAAAATGAAGAAAAATGTCAACAAACAGAAGGTTCTGCATAAGCAGACACAAACTATTGCAAACTATTCACAGTCTGTTACTTTTGTTCACCGTCAGAAGTTCTCTGGTTTCCCACTTCTTTGGAGTAATGTGTCAACTAGCAGTTAATGCAGGGCAGCTTTTAACATAAATTTACAAGTATGACTATT
Organism: Podarcis bocagei; assembly: GCF_964188305.1. Taxonomy (NCBI): domain Eukaryota; kingdom Metazoa; phylum Chordata; class Lepidosauria; order Squamata; family Lacertidae; genus Podarcis; species Podarcis bocagei. The sequence continues at coordinate 44,643,212 of NC_138129.1, read as the reverse complement.
CAACCATATTTTGCACAGGCAAAATTTCAATGTGAACTTGCAAAGCACAGGATTTCTCCAAGTTAAAGTGAATATATTTACAACAGAATCAAGCAAATTTTTATTCTTGGTAGGAACGCAACCAGAAAGATCCTGCAGATAACAACAATAGTCAAAAGGTAATCATATGAAATATGGATGTAAGAATGATAGGGTATACAATACACCCAAGTCTCCACAGCCACGCTGTAGAGTTCATGGAACACTGCCAAATAAAGATCATTGGTGGGGCTTCAAGTGCTGAACATGGGTACAAAAGTTTGCAGGTGGGCAGTTTCAGAACCACAGCTGAGAACTCTGTGGATTTGGCAGGGAAGAGTGCATATATGGGGTTTACCTGGTTTACCTGCCAAAAGGCAGCATTCCAAAGCTTTGTTTTAAATGACCGGTGCAATATCAGCAAAAAAGGCCATCAGTTCAGGAAAAAAGAACAAAACCTGAGAATAACCTCACATGCCCTTGTAGGGCATGTTTTAAAAACAATAATTATTTTTAATGAATATAGGTACACACACAAAAATTCTTAGCTTTTGCCTTATGGAGTTTATGCTTGCTAGTGGGAACTAGTCTAAATGGTACAGAATAACAGTGAGGAAGATTAAAAAAACAAATGTTCAATGTTCTTTCCTTCTTCCTAAAGCCACGGAGATTACTACATTTCTGCTCTTCCTCATTTTAAACTGTACTCCTGGCTCTAGAATCAAATTTGAAAATATAATTGCATGACTCGAAGAGCTGACACAGTAACTTGGGAATACAGAAATTACCCCTAAAAAAATCACAATGAAGAAGCCGTGAAACAGACATTGAGGTTTGCCACAAGGCTGGAAAACAAAATGTGACAGTTAAGCAACAAAAATATATACAGGAAGGTTGTTGAGTCAACAAGTGGACCCTAGTTGAAATGTTTGTGGTTTTCTCAAAGTATTTCAGGTGGGCAGGATAGTAACAAGACAGTCATATAGGAACATCTCTCTGACCAGCAGGGCAATACAGGACAATCAAATGCAGCCAATTTCTTTCATCAGTTCAAGTGTGCTTTAAGACTTGCCATAACTTCTCACCAAGAAAAGGGTAATCTTGGTTATCCAGCAAAATATACAACATTTATTTTCTCTCAGAATAAACCATATGGGGATGAAATCAGCTGTCAATCATTTCAGAAAGTTCAAGCAAGAGGTCGTCCTCATCTTTTCCTGGGTCCAGATCAATCTCTGCTTCCAGTTTGCCTCCTGAGATTTCCCATATCAGCTTTTCAAAGTCATCGTCTACTGAGGTGGGTGTCTTCCCAGGTCCTGTTGAGCTCAGTCTGCGTGTCTTTACTGCTGCATGGGAAGAGGTTGCACCTGCTGTCTCTGCTTGTAACGTGGAGGCTGCCTGGCTCTCCATATGCAGTTCGGAGCTTCACAAAGAGGGAAAAGATAACAATATGATTCATCTCCAAGGGGAAAACAGAGATCCTGTCTGGACGTGGGGAACTCTTAGCCCCAGCAGAATGGTGTGATATTAATAAGCTGTGCAGGAAGTTTCTCCTCTAGCAGCAGATAGGTCATAAGTTAGTTACAAATCTGAAACTTAAATAGGCAGGATGCAGGTACATAAAGAGTAGAGATAATATTCTTATATGGGAATTCAAGCAACATTTGGGAGGGGGGTGTTGTGCAGGGCAACATGTATAGTTGGTGTGCACCAGCCCATCCTTGCTGCCACATTCACACCAATATGCAATATATAGGAAGGTCTAAATTAAGGATCTTGCATGATCAGAACTGACAGGGAATTTTGCACTATCACCAGTGGCTTCTAACTGCATTCAGCTAAGCATGGTTAGAAACCTCTTTTATGTATGGCCTGCTCTCCTCTTCACACACTAAAATGCCTGAAGAAGCCTTATGTTGAAGTGTCATCTAGGTCATATTATGATATGGTCAGGAAGCAGTTGGTTAGCAGAAAGAAATAGCTGGATTACTGCTATGCCACTAAACTATCTTCTTCAGCTATGCATGTTTACACTATGTAGCTGTAAAGGTAAAGGACCCCTGGCAGTTAAGTCCAGTCGCGAACGACTCTTGGGGTTGCGGTGCTCATCACCAAGGGAGCCGGTGTTTGTCTACTTCCGCATACAGTTTTTCCAGGTCATGTGGCCAGCATGACTAAGTCACTTCTGGTGAACCAGAGCAGCACACGGAAACACCGTTTACCTTCCCGCCAGAGCGGTACCTATTTATCTACTTGCACTGTGTGCTTTCGAACTGCTAGGTTGGCAGGAGCTGGGACCGAACAACAGGAGCTCACCCCGTCGCAGGTATTTGAACCGCAACCATTCGATTGGCAAGCCCAAGCGGCACAGCACCACCCACGTCTTACGTTTTGCTTTTAAGATAGCTAAGTTCAAAGTAAACTGAGCAGTATGAAAAACAAAATGCAAGACTTAAGAAACTAGTTTATGGGAAATATCAGGTATGATAAATAGCATAAGATCTTGAACAACTTAAAATACTGAATCAGCTTATTGCAGCATAAGCTTTGATGAGCAAATTCTACTTCAGATGCAGGAGTCCTAGCCATTTATTTATTTTATGGCATTTATATACCATTTAATTGCAAATAAGTAAATCACATAGCATTACCTACAAAAGGTTATGTCAGAATAATTGTTTTGTTGGTACCCATGTTAAAAACCAAGGACAAATGCCTGTTGATTTGGAATCTTGCTGGTCTAGTTGCAGTTGGGTTTCTAAATTATCATAATTTGGCTTTAAAAGGCAAATTTTTGTCAGCATTAGTGTGAGATATATAAACACTTCATCCAGAGTACTGCTATCTCCTCAGTGCAGTAGGATCTGAAGAGTGAAAGCTTGGTAACATTTGACTCTATCTTGTTGACTAAATTAAAACTAGTACAATGGAAAATATTCACAATTTGTATTAATTTCTTTTTAGCTGCTTCTAGTATTATGATGTACCTTCATCTATTACTGGCCTAACTGTATTTCTTCAGAATCTGCCACTACAGTCTTGGAATTTTCAATATGAACTTCAATATATCCCAGAGTCTTATGGCATTAAATTTAATTGAATCTATTCCCAGTGCCTGTTACCTGGACCTCCACTTGCAAACCTACATGGAAAGAAAGCTGAAGGACCTTATCCTAATTTTCACATGATCTCATTTGAGTAATGGCTACTAAACATTCAAAGTCTGCTTGCACAACTGTTCCAAGGGACAATCTCAGTGACATATAATAGGGTTATAGATAGATGATAGATAGATAGATAGATAGATGATAGATAGATAAAATAATTACCTGTTAGACTGCACTCTCTCAGGAACAACAGCTTCTGTGGCTTCTGGAAGACCAGGAGCACTTGCCTGAGAGAGGGGGAAAAAGTTTGTGGCAGGTTTTTCTCTCTCCATCATCATTATGCTGTTTTAATTCTTGAGCAACCATCTTATTACTCCCCTCTTATTCAAAATAAGAAATCAGACTCTCCCAAGTTAATCTTTGGTACTTTCCAAAAGATGACTGGTCACTTAGCACTGTAAATGTACCCTCCTCCAAAAAAATCCACCCCTGCTACTTATCTCAAAGTACAAAGTTACAGCACAAGCTAATACTTTCAGCTATCAGGTAGTCTCCAACAGCATTAATCAATCTTCTTACCAGGGCTGTGTTTTCAGATGGGTGCTCCTTTGTGTTTGGGCTTGGGATGAGACTCAGAGGCTTCACTGCAGCAATAACAGAAGGATGACTCTCTGATGCTTTGCGCTTCAGTGCCTGCTTTGCTGGAGACACGGGCTTCACCCCAGATGGTTTCACATTCACTTTTGGTTTGGCTAGAATATGAAAAAGCAACTCAAGGTTAGTCCATGAACACAGAATGGCAATGTTATTCTTCTCTCTCCCTCACTTTTTTCCAGAATAGCACATTTTAAAACCAAAAACAGCACTTCTCTTCCTCCAACAAGACCTTTTTTAGACATGTCAGGTCTGTAATTACAAAAAGATTCGGTGCTGTTTGCACATGGCAGTTCTTTATCTACATGAAAAATGCAACATCCTGCAAAGGGCTTTTTGACCTATTGCAGACCCTCCAAGTGTCCTTATTTTCCAGGGGCGTCCCTGGATTTAGAGAAGCTGTCCAGTTTCTGATTTGATCCCGGAATGCCCTGCTTTTCCTTAGAATGTCCCTATTTTCACTGGAGAAATGTTGGAGAGTAGGAAGTTATCTGACTCCTGAGCCGTCTGAAGGCAATCCTATATAGGGATTTTTTTTTTAATGTTTAATGGTTTATTATGTTTTTATATATGTTGGAAGCTGCCCAGCGTGGCTGAGCCAACCCAGTAAGATGTGGGGGGTATAAATAGTAAAATTATCATTATGGAATGGGACGTCCCTATTTTCATCAGAGAAATGTTGGGAGGGTATGCTGTTGCAACTAAGAATGTGTCTTTGCCACAAGTGCAGAAGCCTACAATCGGGACGTGTTAGACAGTGCCCAGATATAATGCTATCAAATCTCCCACATCCAGAGATTGTCTAGCAGTAAGTGAGAGAGAGCAAGTGCAGCTTCATTCCATATACCAAGAGGGGTCCAGTCACTGGCTAAGCAGAGTCACCAGGACTTCCCAGAGGAACTCTGGGCTTCGAATTTGTCCCTCTAATACTATACATCATTGTGCCTTTGTCTCAGGAGTGATGCAGTGGATATTTGTGACTCACAGCTTAAATGAGCAAGGCAGGTTGATAGTATGAGACAGAAAAGGCTCTGATTTCCATAGGCATTAAAATAGTTACAGCTGTTGCCCAGATTATATTTTGAAGCAACTGGGAACACACATGCTATCTCAGAGATAGATGAAATCTCAATATGTTTTGCCAATTCCCGAGTGTGTGTATCAGTATTATGCAGGAATATTCATCCCATCCCTTTGCACCTGAGACATGTAAGTGGAATGTGGGAGTATGCTTAAGAATACACACCTTGTTACTTAGCTCATAAGGCAATGCTGAAACTTAAAACAAGTAGGAACCTAGATGGCAGAAATTTAAAAGCCTCTTGTTCTACCTCTTATGAGCAGCTTAAGGAAGCCAACCTTTTTTTGACCCTTGATTACCATCAAGGTGTTGCTGTTTACCTTTAATCTTTCGTTCTACAGGCTGAGCAGAAAGTCTTGACTCCTCTGACCCCATGTTCTCTGGCGCTGCCTCCTGGGATCTCACTAGCAACCTCTTTGTAAGTGGACGGCTTTTCCCTGTTGTCACTGGGGATACAGGATTTTTCGCCCCTGGGGCCTTCCCTTCTGCAGTTTCTTCCCCAGCAGATGGCACAGTCACTTGCTCCTCCTGGGGCTTCCTCTCTTGCTGCTGTTTTAGCCGTTGCTTCTCCTTCCTTATCTCCTCCAAGCTCTTCACCTGGACTTTAGAATGTGAATTGCTCATGCCGTCATTCAAAGGCTGAGTAGACAATGAGAAATAAAGGGGTGAGAAAACAGGTGCTTCCCACGAAAAGCGCCCCCCCCCCCCGATTTCAGTATCTTGACATGCTTCCTTGGGTGGCCTGGCTCTGGATAGTGCTCAGGATTTCTTACTTCTGTTTATTTTTACTTTTTTGGCTTTTTATAACCATGATGCAGTCATAGTCTGGGGTTGTCTGTCAGAAAAATGATGCCCCATTGTGTTTCTTGGTGGCATGATGTGCCCTTCACAATAGGCTGTCAAAATATATTATGCTGAACTTTGGCCCAGAGCTGATTAGCTAATGGGATCTAAATGGGTGAGAAAGCAGGGTTTGTATATCACGTGACAACTAGTCCTGATATAGATGTCTAATGGCAGTTTCCAAAGATGCTAGATGATAATGAACATGCATCAGTAGCAAGGCCTGTTTTTCAACATAGAATGTATTGTGTACCAAAATGAAGACTTACCTTCGCAGTGGCATCTGATGTAAAAGTTCTTGGAGAGGACTTCAGCTCTATGTGTTTTTTTTCTCTTCCAGGAGCTGTTAAAACACCACATTGATCATTCTAAAAGGAGAATTAACTCTCCTGAGGCACAGCTATTTCCCACCTTATCAGGACAGGTAAATTAGGTGGGTGAACACCACACTCAGCAGTCTTCTATCTTGCTTGAAATGCTTGCTACCTTCCAACACCAAGGTCCATGAAGCACTACAAGCAAGGCAATTCATCTCAATTCCTCAATTTTTGAGGAACACATCCTACCCAGACACATCCTATTCTGTCCTGAACTAGAAAATGTGCATAATGGTGACATGCCAACAAGCTGCACTGACATTACTTCCAGCTGAAAATACTTGTTTTTTCCAGAAATATTTGTTCTGGCATTAGTTGCAGGCTTCTACAAAGTGAACTGGAAAGAGTACCCCCACTTGAATTTAAGGTCAAATTAAAATGTGCGATCCCATTTGCTGAAATACTGAAAAATGCAGGAAGGACACTTGCAGGGCAGGAGAAAGAATGCTTAATGCCTCCTGCCATTGCCAATACTCTCCTCCTATGAATACCCTACTCATGCTTTTTCCCTTTCCTTACTCTGAGCTCATTTCTGAGCCATGTGTGGGAATGGGGGGACGTCAGCACACTGCAGTATGTTCTGAAGCTGAAGTTCCTGACATTGCTCTACCCTATGTTCCAGAAGTCAAATCTATCACGAGTATTTATACCAATTTCATCATTTATAAAAAATCTGCTTCAACATGCATTCTGAATATGAGTATTTGGTAGTAAAATGGTGCTACAAACAGGGCATGTATAGTACCTGTTGGCTTTGTAATGCATAACTGTCTCCTCCCAACCAGAGTTTGCTCAGGTTGCATCTGCGTCTTTGAGGTGTTCTCCCCACTTTGCTGCATTCGGAGGGCTTTTTCCTGCTTGATTTCCTCTAGAGTTTTGATGCGCACCTCCCTAAAGTCCTTAGCTTTGTCAGAAGGCTCCTCCAGCTTTCTTCTGATGGAAACAGCTGAACCCAAGGAGCCTTGCTTCTGGGGCTCACCCTCCTGCTTTGGTCCAGCAAGGCTCCCTTTTTCAGTTTTTATGCGCTCCTCTTCCATTTGCCTCTGCTTCTTCTCAGCCAGGACCTCTGAAAAGGTTTTGATCCTGATGGCAGGAGACGGTTTTGCCACTGCATTGGGATCATCAATGGTAAAAGTTACTTGAACCTTGGGTTTGGGATGAATTTCTCCCTTTCTTTGGCTAGCCTTCTCCAAACGGATTTCTTCCAGTGTTTTCACACGAATTTCGCCTACTGGTTGGGCAGCATTCTCTACACCACAAACACAAAGCAAAATGAAAAAATGCACAATAGAATTAGTTAGTTTGCATTTTTATGTTAGTCAAAATGTCAGCTATTCTAGGCTCTATATACTTTTGCTCCCAAAAGATGCGGTATCACTCTGAGAGTTTAACAATCTGCTTCTTATCCCCCAACCTCATTCTAAATGGGCTTCCCTCAAGACGTCCATGTAGTATTTCAACCCTTGCCAGTTTATTGCATAGTGAAGTAGATTATCCAAGTCAAAAAGTGAGCAGTATGTAAAACATTGCTGAAGAACTAATGCTGAGAGCAAGATCTCATTCCATAAAGGAGCTCTAAATTCAGGAGGTAAGAAAAAAGAAGGCTGATCTTTTTGGGACATGGGCCTTTTATAGATTTTAGCCTTTTATATATTATTATCACATTAAACTCTGTGAGGTTTACTTCTGAGTAGAGTAGCTTGGATTGCACTAAGGCAAAGATCCACCTGCAAGAAATAGGAAGAGGATATCCCAAGGTACTCCAATAAAACCAATTGTTACCTGTTTCCATGTTGTTCTGCTCAGATGGTAATCCTAGTCTCTCTTTAAGTGACAAGGGAATTTGTACTGCAGAAAGAAAGAATAAAATGGTGAAGGAAGTTACACAGGAGTCTCCTGTTTTGTTCTCCTACAGCAATCTTCCTAGTGCCTTGGACTACAACTCCCATCATTCCTGACAATTGGCCATGCTGGCTGGAGCTGAAGGGCTGAAGGTTGAGGAAGCTGACCTATGGCTTCACACAATAAATTGTTTCATATGGCTTGCTTCACCCTCCAGCCCAAGAAGTCTTCATAAGAGAGATGTTGAACTGTGATGGGAGAAAGACTTCACGCTGGCCATCAGGCAATGGCTTTTTCCACCTGCCTTGCCCACCCTCCATCCCTGAGGCTTTCCCAGACCATGACTTTGAGAACAGCAGAAGCACCTGGGAAGAGAGGAGTTCCAGGGTATTTTAAAAATTAATGTTATAATTTGTCTGTCCTTGTTTCTCAATTTGATCCTTTTATATGGTTTTGTATGTTTTGTAGCATTTTATGAATAATGATTTGCCATTGTTTTTGTTGATTACAGTTTAAGAATTCTTAAATTCAATAGTAGTTGTTTATTTTAAAGTTATGTTTTTATTATGGCTTTTTGTATTGGATCATATTGTTATCAGGTATATGATCTTTGCTGTCTATTTTGTTGTTTATTCAGCTTGTAAACTACCTTCTGTATAGTAATATAGAAAGGTGGTATACAAATTAAAAGGAAATGAAATACTGTATGTTTTCTGCAACTCAAAAGAACCACAAATGAACTGCAAATAGATCTACTATTCTTCCAAAAAAAAATCTCTATCAAAGCAATTACATTTTATGCGCTGTGCACAGATCACCTTGACTATGGAATTTGGAGTACTTTGTGTACATCACTGTATGGAGACAGCATACAAGATTTTTGAAACAAACAACTGTTAATATGGCCTTTCCATTATATGCATTTGATTCCTCATCCCTGATAAAAACAGGAGTTTCACTGACATTTTTAGAACAATTTCACTTAAACAGGCTTGTTGCACTACGAAAGAAGTAGAACACATTTTACTATTTAAACAAACCTACCTCTCTTTGGTATTTTGTCTGCATTCTCCAAGGAGTCTACTTTCTTTCCCAGTCTTTCAGCAAGGCTACGTTTTAGGGGGAGACCACTCTCAGAAACTAACAGTAAAAAGAGAAGAAAGATTATTGTCAGGGTTTTGTTTTTTGCTTTCAGCTATGCTTGCTACTTTTAGTGGCAATTACATCCACATCAGTCTTATGATACTGAAAGACACTTTAGTGAACATTTTGCCTAGAAAGATAGGGCAGATATACATACACGTGCACACACATTCTGGCAGTGCAAGAAGCAGATGAGTGGGATAAGAGCTGATACCGGTCTAGTTTTTACACAGCTCTCCACTGAAATGTCAAGAAAAATTAAAATCCTCCTTGCCGCAGATTCTATGCTGTGCCATAAATGGCATATACTTTAATACAGTAATTTAATAAATCATCAAGGTTCACAAACAGGTAAAAAATGTACCCATGATCAGAACTTTTGTGCACGTATGCACCTATGATGGAAAATAATGGATAAGGCTGATATGTTAATAGAGGAGCAGGGTTTTTTAATTCTACATGCTGGTTCTCACCTGTAGAGGATTTCCGTTTTCCCAATCTCTCTGCAACAGTCAATCGAATCTGAGGCTCTTCACCTGACAAAAATTAAGGGCAAACAACTTTAACAGATGTCTGAAGTAAACCAATTGCTTTAATATTTGTATTAATATGTAGTGGTTTTTTCCATGAAAAACTGTTGGCTAATAAACAAACAGTATCTATACAGCAGTTTATTTACTTGCAGTAGAACCTGCATTTGACCATAAGATTAACACATGCAAATTTAGTTGTTAAGTACAGGATACTCAACTCCTCAATGGGATCCACCCACACAATGGTAAGGTGATATAAAGGCAGATTGCAAGCAAAGATGCCTAGATTCAGATTGCTCACTATCACATTCTTTCACCTTTTGTCAAACAAACAGGACAGGGTGACCATAGGTGAAAGAGGCAAGAAGATCACACATGACAACCCTCTTGTTAAACAAATGGGATGGCCAGTTTATCCCATTTCTCACTATTCTTAAAGTGATTATAGAAATTATAAGAATCACTCATTTCACAGCCCCTCCCCTCCCCATCACAATGCACTGGCAAAAAAGGGTATAAAAAGACCATTAGATGAAAAGGTTAGCTAGCTCTCCCAGCTCCAATACAACAGAACTTACCCTGCACTTCCTAGGACTCTGCACCCTACTGCTTCGCTTTAAGGACAGGTATACTTTCCTTTTCCCCTTCCCTTCTTGTGTGGGTTTATGGCAAAATTGTCACCTTGCTTATGTAGGTGTTAGAATAGTTAGGGTATTTTCTGCTCTTTAAAGTGTGTTTGTATTGTGATTTGCTACTCGCTTAGACTGTAACTTTGCTATCTAAAGCAGCATTATATATATATTCTGTCACTCCTGATTTATATAATAAAATAAGCTTCCATTATTTCTTTGTGAGGGTTTCTTGTAGGAAAAAGATTAAGGATTAACACACATCCATAAAAAGTGCACGTCATAACTCCAGCAAAAGATCCTAAACCTCTCAGCAGTGTGTATATGAACATACATGAGTACACATCATAACAGTGATGCTAATTATAATCGATAAAGAGGAAGGGCATTTCCAGAAATGCCACACCTACCAGAGCTGCTGAACTGGATACAAACAGAATTACACTTACCTGGCTTTGTAGATAAAGTTACAGTTCTGACCACAGTCCGTACATTTTCTTTTTCTGGGCCTGGATGGGTCTGAATCTGAGCAGAAACTTCAGAGGGGTTGTCTGAGAAGAGCAAGACAAAGCTATATTAAGCTGCACTGCCACCACTATTTGGCATTTCATGAATTTGTGGTTGAGATGCAATTTGAATATGAGGCTTCTAAGTTCACACTCTTGGCCAACTGCAATGCGTTGGTGCCTTAAGATAAGTCCAATCCAAAATTCTTTTTTTCTTGGAACAATCATCGAACAACCTCCACTAGCCACCACCCCAACACTTAATTGCTGTGATTCAATTGTAGGGCACAAAACTGCTGAATCAATGATCACTGGGACATCCAAGGCTACACATAAAGGTAAAGGGACCCCTGACAATTGGGTCCAGTCACAAACGACTCTGGGGTTGTGGCACTCATCTCGCTTTATTGGCCAAGGGAGCCGGCATACAGCTTCCGGGTCATCTGGCCAGCATGACTAAGCTGCTTCTGGTGAACCAGAGCAGCGCACGGAAACGCCGTTTACCACCCCCACTCCGGAACAGTACCTATTTATCTATTTGCACTTTGATGTGATTTCAAACTGCTAGATTGGCAGGAGCAGGGACTAAGCAACAGGAGCTCACCCTTCGCAGGGATTCGAACATTAGCATTTGCAAGGCTCTAAGAAAAGCAAGCAACAGCCCACCCTGGACTTCTAATAATAGACACTGCAACAATGAGGGTGCCCAAACATAATGCTGTGGAATATCCTTACAATTACAAAGGTCAACTCACCACCTTGCTTCTTTGATTTTTCCTTCATTTTTTTTGACTTGATCTCATCAAGGGTTTTGATTCCAAAATTCAAGTTATCAACTGCAAAATGTGAAAATCTGAGTAAGCGGATAAGTTTCTCTCAAATACGAAAGTGCAGAAAACAAGCTCAAAGTTAGATAACCTGTGAAAATTTATTCCAGGGGTGAGAACCTGTGGCCCTCCAGAAGTTACTGAGATACATTGCCCATCACATCTGATCATTTTTTGTACATGCTGGCTTAGGATGGTGGGAGCTGGAATCAAACATCTGGGGTGCCACAAGCAAACTTGGCAATTTCAACGTTTTTAGCTTTGTTTACTCTATACAAGTATAATCAATATATTAAATTAGATCACTCTCTGGGGCACCAGCAAATTTTCTGTTGTAAACTGAACATGTTCTGATGCACATTACCCTAAATATGCAGAGGAAATATTTCCAGAAAACTTTCCACAACACTTCCTGTGGACAAAAAATGTTTGTTGGTTTTTTTGTTCCCATCTTTCTGCATAACTCCTATATCCTTTCCACTCTCTATACCCCCATCTACCTTCCTGCACCAGCACACTAATGTCCTTCTCTCCAATACTTGCTTTAAAAACAAACAAACAGCATTTATGAAAACATACTTTGCAAGTCCTCAATTGCAAGAACTTAAATATAAACACACACTGAAGCAAATAAACAATCCAACCCAAATGCTGAATGTAGGTATCCTTGGCCGAAATCCCTTGCTAAGGGTCTACTCAGTTTATTTTGAGCATATTAGTTCCTACCTTTACCTTGTTTTGTGCTACTTGCTGATTTCCGAGTAGAAATTATCCGCAATCCATTAGAAACCTCCGCAGAGGGTTGTTGAACAGGCATTTTAGATTCATCACCTTCTTCCGATAATTGATCTGAAAGAAGTAACATTGCTACTTTGAGTCCATTCCTATTTATTCAGAAGTAAGCCCACTATGTTCAGTGAGACAGATTCCCAAATGTGAATAAGTCTTGGGCTGCACTGATTTATACCCATTTACCTGGAAGCAAGCTCCACTGAAATATGTCAGACTTAATTCTGAGTAGGCATGTATACGTTAGAACTGTGAGTCAAATAAAACTTCATCTGGATTGTCTCACCTGCTTAGTCAAGTAAGATCAGTACAACATGCAATTAATTAAAAGGTAGGTAGAAGATCTATGATTTGCCAATTTAAGTTTTGCTACTCTTAGATACTATAGGGTGGAAACCTCCCCACTCCATATGCTCCAGAGGATTGGAAGAAGCACCAGGGGATGTTTCAAGGTGCTGGGATAATGCTAGGGTTGCCATATTTGAAAAAGTGAGAATCCGGAGCTGGGGGGATGGGGAGCAAAGTTGTTGAGCTTGACCGTTTTTGAGCTATTTGTGAGGAACATCGGTAAAAACAACACTGATGGTTGTTGGCAGCCATAAGTCCGGATTTCCCTGGACATTTTGCCAATTTCCACCCAGACACTGCTTTTGGTTGCAGTATTTGGGGTGTGTTCTGGAAATTCCAGGCGTATGGCAACCCTAGATAATACCCAATACCATCACCTGCTTTGACATATTTACTGTTGTTTTCATCTTGATTTTAATTTACTTTAATTTTTATATAAGTTGTTAGGCACTCTGAGGATCTGCAGGATGAGGTGGGGGAATACACTGAAGCCATGACTGTATTAATGATATGCACTGAAACAACGGAGAAGCGGTGATGGACTATATGGAATTGGCGGAAATGACTGGCAGAATCCGAGACCAGGGAGAAGAGTCGGTGGAAGAAGATTGGAAAAAGTTTAAAGACTATTTACAGAAATATTGTAAAATTAATGAATGTTAGAATGATGTTGGATAGAAATTAAGTGGTTTTTAGCTGAAATACTATAAGGGAATATGAAAAATGGATTACTAATAGGTAAAAATTTAATGTTACAATATTTTAAGATTAAAGACTAGGATAAACAAAGAGGGGAAGGATTTGCTGAACTAACAAACTGAACTGGAATACAAAAAAAGGGAGGCGTGAGGAGGTCCGGGAAACAAGCTAATGGAAAATAAGTAATGGAAAGATTGAGTTGTTTTTAACTGTTTTTTTATTTTGTATTTTTCTTTCTTTTTTCTTTTTTCATTTTGTAATATCTTGAAAATTTTAATAAATATCTTCTAAAAAAGAAAAGAAACAACAGAGAAGCATCATGCTTTAGGGAACTATATTTTGCTCACCATCATCATCTTCATCATCATCTGCAGCATTGATAACAACTGGTGGATGAGTGGGGCTTGGTACATTTTCAGAACTTTCCACCTTCATTACCCCACGCAGCTGAGGAGATGGATTGGACTGAACAGAAAGTTTATTCTGTTGCAATGAAATCTGTGTAGCCTTCATCTCCTCTTCCGTAGGTTCAGGCACGTTTAGAACAGCTTTAAACAAAAATGCACAAGGATCTATAAACTACAAGTTGAAAACCATTATCAATAATATAAATAGGTATCTGATCCATCATGTGTAAAATCTCTCCAGTAATATCAAAATCATGCTGCAAAGGATTGTGACCAATATTAATATAATTTTGATACTTAAACTTGGGGGGAAAATCTCCAATAAGTGGTGGCCCTATTCCATCTTGCTTACACACACATCTACACTAAATACCATTCTTATGGATTAGATCTAGCATTCTGAAACACTGGTCACCTAATGCTTCTAGGAAGTTAACCATAAAGAAATGATGGTGAAAGTATTTGCCCTGTTGTATGTTAAATATAAACAAGTCAGCTATTTGTCTCAAAGAGTTTCCTAGATGGTTATAGCAATTTAAAAAGGGAGAGGAAGGGCTGCAGGGTTGTGGTTGAAGATATGTAAATCACTTTTCAGAGTGCTGTGTTCACACAGATGTCTTCAATCTGCTAGTAGGACAAGTGTGAGGAACCTTTGGCCCTCCAGATGTTGCTGAACTACAATTCCCATCAGCCCCAGCAGGCGTAGCTAAAGGTCAGGGAAGTGAGTTTCATTCCAGCAACATATGGAGGGTCAAAGGTTCCTCACACCTTCGGTAGTTTTTAGGTTAACAACAACAAAAACAATGTTGTGAAGCATCCACCTTTGTGCTATAAAGAACGTGTCCCTGCATAACCTTTATCTACTGTATTGCTGCTGGAATTTTTTTTGATGCACTGCTGGGGGGAAAAGTCAGGCAAGTATGGCTTTCCTTACAGCACCTACAGAAATGTGGAAGTCTGAAGAAAGAATGCAAGATCTTTTGTAAATAGGTAGGCGTAAAGAGACATGCCGAAAGGTGAAATTACAACTCACTCTTGCTTGGAGGTAAGAAAAGCCCATCCACAAAACGTCCCTTGTTGTGGTGGAATGCACAGTTCATCTTCTGACAGCCCACTGGCTGATTCTCCCAAAAGCATGGGATCTCACTGCGTTTTTTCTGAAGACAAAACATAGACTATAAGTGTACACTAGGAACAACCTACAAGTCCACAACTAAGTTAGTAACACACTGAGATGGTATCAGCAACATAACCTTTGCAGCCTATAATTTATCAGAAGAACTGATAATGCAGATATTATTTCCCACTTCATTTAGGACAGGCAGTCATCTGCGAAGAGACTACTTAATCACAATGGCCAGTATCCAAAGAGCTGCAGTGTTCGAAACTCCCATTATTCTAGGCCAGGGGTCTGCAACCTTTAAGACAAAAAGAGCCACTTGGACCCGTTTCCGAAGGAAAAAAAACTGGGAGCCGCAAAACTCATCATTATAAAAATAACTTTTTTGTCACTTTATTATTTCTTTGTTTGACCCCTCAGAATTACTCCTCCTCATAGAAATAAACGATAAATTAACAAGTTACCTTTTTTGTGTGCGTGTGTGTTCTTCACTCCCCTTCAAAACAGTGACCAGTGTACATGCCCCCTTTCAATGCAGTGACCAGCGTACATGCCCCTTACAATGTAGCGGGCGGGCAGGCAGGAAGGTGACGTCGGGACGGTGCGTGACTAACGCAAGCACCGCCCCCATGCGACGTCACAGCCAGTACAGCGCCCGCCACAGTGGGGAGTGTCGGGGCGCACAATGTGCCTCCTCCCCTCGCTAGTATCCGCCCCGGAGCCGCAGCAAAGGTGTAAAAGAGCCACATGCGGCTCCGGAGCCGCAGGTTGCCGGTCCCTGTTCTAGGAGCATTTTGCAACAGGGAATTTCATTAACACGAGCAGTTTCTGAGCTCTGGGCGCAGATTTCAGATTAAAACTGAACAGTGGAAGGAAAGGGGGACCCTTTTCTGCTTCCCCACTTCCAACCACTTTCTGAAGACTGGAGAAGAGACTGTCTTAAGAATATTAGAAGGGTGGGCAGGGGAAGCATGGCTTTGTTTTTTGCAGTCTTCAGGTGAGGATTAGATCATGTGAAAAATGAACGTAAGATTTTAGCTGCAGTTCATTCATTTTCAACTTTGTATTCTTGTTATTAAAAAAGCATGCCTAGACATTCCGTTGTTGTGCCCGTAACCTAGGTTTAAGGTGCCATTTAGCTCCTAGTTTTCATATCTCAATTTCTAACACTGGCTGCATGTGGAGTTCCACTCATGTACACAAGCTGTGCCAGCAACCTCTCTCACACCCTGAAAAGCAGCCCTTCTGGGAAACACGTTGTACAGATGCACGCAATGTAGCATAAGAGATACAGCAGAGGGGAGATTGAGCAACACACATACAGTGCATATGTGAAACTGCTTTTCACTCACCCATAGGCTTTTTGGATCCTGGCCCATTATTATATTTCAGCTCTACCTTCCTACATCCTACATGATATCTTCTTTTCCTTCCAAATCCTACTGCCTGCCACACCTTTTGATAAGATAGACTAACTTTATGTTTACCCCACTATTGTTTAAGAATAGGGAATTACAGACCCTTTTGGTATGCACTGTTAAAAACAATCATTGTTAAAAACCAAATAGCATGTGCTGCACTTCCATTTTTTATAGCTATAGGGTAGGTCCTGCTATCACATTTCTTGTCCACACAGGTCACCCTGTTTCTTCCCAAATACATTCTCATGTGTGTATAGTATGCAAACAAGGTAATGGGTTACTGGCAGAAATAACTGTGGGACACTAGTTGTGGCCACAATTCATGCATTACATTTCTACAAGCTAGCTCATACTATGAAAAAGCTAGGACAACTCACATGGTGGACAAGGGAAAATATCTAAAACAGAGTTCACATGTTTCTTCTCTCATTTTTGTAGCTTTAATGTAAAAAACACAGTCACCATATAATAAACCAACCCAAATAATAGCACCCCAAATTCAAATCAAGCTGGAAAGGTGCTTAGAGACTAAGAAACTCATGCTGGTAGTCTAAACATGGGAATCTCAAACTACTATGAACAATTTCTTCATTTATAAGTGTATATGTGTGGATATATTTTTTCAAAGCAAGGCAGGAGTTACCAAAATAACCTTGCAAACTTAAACTTAACAAACTAACTTGATCGCTCTAAATCATGCCTATGTCTTTATAGTTTTTAGGAAAATGTTCTATGCAAAAAACACTACACTTCAACAATGCACACAGTGCCTGAATTACAGACCCAGATATCAAGAGTAATCACACTGCTAGACTATATATTGAGGCAATACTTACATCAATCTCCATGTGTCTAAATCGACAGACACTTCTGAAACATCGCTGCTCTTGCCAAAGCACACACACAGTTTCATTCCCCAGGGCAGCTTCACAGTGACGGAAGGGGCAACTGTCACCCTATGGAGAATGAAATATGGTCTTGGTAAGCAATACATACATTAAAAATCAGACTAATATAACCAAGGTTTCATTGAACTGCATTTCCTATGCACAAAAGCAACTTGAAAGGTTTTACTACAACTTTGCATATTCCTCTTCCTGGCTACCAATAAAGTCACTAAAGGAAGGGACGGATGCCTTGGCTGGAGTCTATTGGGTGTATCAGGTTACATTATACTTATAATACTGCAAGCAAGAATAAAGAAGACTAGAGGACAGGGGAAATACAAACCTTGGTACATGTGGAGTAGAAATAAAAGTAACAATCATCTCCTTGGTTAGACATATTCAGCTGAATCTTTATTGTCAGCTTATGTTGGAGAGACTGGTGGCTGAACAGAGGTTTACTATTCTCTCAGTGATGGCTGATCAGTTTGGTTTAACTGGCAAAACCTTCTATAGGCTGGATTTACTGGTATCTTCTTTAAAATATAATCTTGGAAAGAGATGAAGGAAAATAAAAAGAAACCTTCATGTTACAAATCACAAGCTTTGCTACTTTTTTTATTTTAATGGCACATAATAAGTTCTAAACCCCAGTAGGTTAGGTAAACACATTCTACTTTTATATATGTTATGAAAACTGGTTCCCAGTTTAAAAACAAACCACATAAATCTGTTTACCCTCCAACTTCCTGACATCCAATTTCTTTACATCATAGTAAGAAACACTAAAGCGGGGGTAGCCAACATGGTGCCTTGCAGATGTTGGACTACGACTCCCATTAACCTCTGGACAGCATGGCCAATGGTGAGGGACAAGAAGATCTGTTGTCCAGCAATATCACGAGGGCAAAATCCAGAAATATAGAAGTTTCATATTTGGCAGCAAGCAGACAACACACATTTAATATTTTGGGAAGCTCAATTCCTATACCACCACCACTTCTTTGCTGACTGCTTAAAACAGATGGATAAGGTGAACTGACAAGAAGGGATGCTGAGATTGGGACATGCGCCAAGTTGAATAATTAGAACAACATTTGCATATGCTATTGCTATTGCAGAAACCTTGGCCACTGGGTAAAAACTGCTGCCAGCTAGTCATTTTGATAACCCTTCAAATTTTAGCAACTGCTAAGATATATCTTAAGCACCTGTTGAATTGCAGTTCACACACTAAACCTTCCCAAATGAATACATTTTTCACTGAGATACCTTGGTAGGTTCAGCATGCAACTCTGTCTTCAAAGACTTCCAGTTATTTTTCTCCTGTAGGTCGAATCAACACTCAATCCATGAATTGATAATAACGGGATAGAAAGACTTTTCTTCCTCACATTTCCAAGGAACACATCTCATTCTCATTCAAAATTCAGACAAGGTGAAATACAACTACTGGAGAAAGCAAGTCCATTTGAACGGTCAGGAAGACTGGAGATAGTGAAGGTTAATTGCCTCTTCAAAATAAATTGTTCATTTAAAGATGAACTTGTGTTTCAAACTGGCTGCAAAGAAGATCCATCTTCCACAGCCGGAAAATTTTAATATTTTTTTAAATTAAAACACATTTTTCAATTTCTGGTCTTCAAGATTTCTTCCACCTATTGGAAAAAAGGAAAAATCTTCCCCGCTCTTTATTAAACTGCATAGTTAAAAAAAATACTTGTATGTATAAACACAGATATGTATATACACATAAGTATCCTTAAATACATTTGTGTTTATACATGCAACAATGTATATACAAGCATGGTAGTTAAATTTAAAGATTGAAATTTTGCAACAGAATGTTTCAAATTTGGGGAACTAAAAATAAATTGCCATACAAATTTCAGGCCAATCGTTTCCCACATAAGCACACAAATAGGTACATAGACATAGGGTGTACACATGATGTATAGAGTATTAAGACTGATTTTCAGACAAATTGGGATCCAATTAATTTTTATGCAGAAACTAACTGCATGATGCAGTTTTAAAAGCAACAGGCTTAGTACTACAAAATCAAGGCAACTGTTTGATTTTGCTGTCAAAATGTTAAATTTGTTTTGTTTTTTTCTGTACCTAATTTTGCTCAGTCCCCCATACATCACTGCAAAGATACACCATAAGTCACTGTTTTTCAGTGATAAGGTTGAAAGGATGCAGCAGGTCCAACATCCTAGCAACCAATGCATCTTCAGTCACAAAGTGACCCAAAAGAAAAGAAATTGTTGATCCCTCTTTCAATGCCATTTTGGGTATATATTCCTTCTTTCAAATTGAAGAGTGAAATGTAGGAATCTTTTATTCACACAAATGCTAACATATTTTGGGGGGTAATTTTTGGCATGGTATTTCACCCAACTCAAAAATAGAGAGGGGAAAGTATTTTTAAAAGGAAAAAGTAGTAGTCCATGATGAATTTTACACAAGGGGAAATTATATATATAACTACAACAATTAATTTTCATTATTATATTCTCTTCCCACCCAGTTTTTTTATTTATTCAAACCTGATTTGCCTGCACTAAATGATATTGGTGCTTCACATGATCAATTCCGCAAGGAGAAAGATTCTGACAAATGCACAATACCTCTCTTTGCCATAATCAGCCCACATTTAGTGTCAACCAAACTATCCCCTTGGGGGGGAATTGTGCAAATACAGGCATTATAAGCAGCAAATTAACTTTAGGTATTTCCTTTCTGTAGCCTTTTATTTTTATTTTTGCATACACAATCCCTGAATACAAAGTTCATTTCTGTACATACTACCTTAAGGCACACAAAAAATTGGTTAATTAAACTGCCTATCCCAATTTAAGTGCATGTTATAAAGCAGTTTGTATATTATCTGCCATGGTTTAAGAACATACTGCACATCCAGCTCTGAGAACAATTATTAACTTCATTAAATATTACACTGTTTTAATATATAGGTGAAATCCAAGAACTGTTGGTGTCTTTCACCAATATATAAAAACCAACAATTTTTAAAAAGCAATTAAGAAAAGGTGATTAATTGTTTTCCCATCCCCCCTCCAGTAAAAATAATGGGCATAGCTCTGATAGTAGGAATATACTTGAAAGCCAGATTCTCATGATGATGCTGACATCCTTGATAAAGCTGAGCAGTTTTGTGTTCAAATCATACAAAAGCTTTTCAAAAGTCAACTGATGGTGGGCTAACTTTTGAGCTTATGTGAGAAAAAATGCAATAGAATCACAGAACTGTAGAGCTGGATCACCCCCTGCAATACTCCCTCCTAGGAATGTAAGCTGAAAGGTTTAGGCACAGGAACAGAAACTTTCATATAATAATTCCTGTTCATACAGTGTCACATTATCTCCCTCACTCTGATTATCAAACATAGTTAACATCCCTGTCTCATTGTAGGTATTGAGAGTATATGTTCACAAGACACTTTGGAGGTCAAAAAGCAGCTAGTGCTAATGATGGATAGCAAAGAGCAGCATTTTCATATGCACTTCAAATTGTCTTGAAGCACAGAACACAGATTTTATTCACTGTTCTCTTAAGCACCTCTCCATTTCATTGCAATGAGTAAGCACCATGCATGCCAAAGCCAAATGCCTGAATAAGTATATAAAGGAGCCATTTCCATATTGTCATTGTCAAATTATG
Organism: Podarcis bocagei; assembly: GCF_964188305.1. Taxonomy (NCBI): domain Eukaryota; kingdom Metazoa; phylum Chordata; class Lepidosauria; order Squamata; family Lacertidae; genus Podarcis; species Podarcis bocagei. Next base: position 44,622,299 of record NC_138129.1, on the reverse strand, counting down.
AAATGAGTTTATGTTCAGAGGTCAAGAAATTTGTTGCTCTGACATTCTGACAGCAAGGTAGAAGAATGGCAGTTGAGGTAATTTATGACCACTTGGGCCAATGCCCAATTTCTCAGCTTCCCCTATCAGCATATGGGTTTCTGTTAACTAAACCTAAAACCTGTCCTTTGATACTATGATCTTTTTGCATGTTTTGAAAGGCACATGAATAGGATAAGCACCTCTAACTACAATAGCTTTAGGAAGTGCTGTCCATCTTTACTGCCATCTGTGCCAGACTCTGCACTGGGAGGAAACAATGTACTCTTAGGTATTAAAACTGCTGCGTCTTCTCGTATCAGAAAGACTGGGGAAATTAACACACTAAATTATTAGCTGCTCAACGCACAGAAAAACTTTATCACAATTATTACAGCTAATTCAGCTGCAAATGGTCTGCAGTGGGAAGAACTAGTACCTAGTTTCAAACTGGATATACGCCAGATATTTTGGTTACAAAAGGTATTTTATGTCCTCTGCAACCATTGATCATCCTCATCTTCATTTAAGTAGTCGTCTCTATGCTGCCTAGCAATAGCATGCAATGGCAGTTCTGTTTTTCATTGTGTTTTAAATTGATTAGCCTATGACATTATATTCCTAAAACATACTAGATGCACAGCTCAATCTTGGAGTGCAGCATGCACCAATGACAACAATCTGTTTTGGAAAAGAACCTCAAATGCCACCAGCTAAATGCCATGATAATCAGAGACTCTTTTTTTGTCAACCAGAATTACTGTACTTCCTGGTTTTGCTATTTTTCAGTGTACTACTGAATTGCAATGCCGGAGAGTTCTGTTACATCAATAGCACTAGAAGTGGCAGGTCTTGGCTTAATTTTATTTCATTTAAAAAACAAACAAACAACCCACTATTATTGAAAATCCCGCACTGTGGTATTTCCTTTGCCCTAGTTTTCTCATCTTTGGGATTAGGCCAGTTAATCCTAATGCCCTTTCCTAGATGGTCGCGAGGATCTGGGAGACTAGGAGGGAAAACCGAATTATCTAAACAAATCTTGAAGAGCAGGAAAACAATCGCTGTGGGAGGGCCGGGAAATAAATAAATAAATAAAGCGGGGCCGTTCCGACGCCATTTATATGAAACGCAAAAGGAAGCAGAAAATGGAGTTAATTTAGGGGCAACCATAGATAAAATAAAATAAATATAAGGAAGCTGTCGCAGTCTCGGATAGGGACTCGGAACGGGCCGTTTAACAAAAGGAAGAGCGTAAATTTGAAAACAAAGAGGCACTAGGCGGCGGGCCTACGGAGAGCCGCCTCGGCCAGGGAAACCCAGGGAATCCTATACGAAGCGGCCTTTATACCTATATCGGTGGCTGAGGGAGGGGGACCCCGGCCCCTTGTCACCCGCGCGCAGGGACTTTACCGAACCCCGAGAAGAAGCCGCTGTCGAAGTCGGGACAACACTCCTCCAGTCACCTTCTCTCGTCTTCTTCTTCTGGACGGCAGACGGAACTCGAGGCGCCTACTTCAGCAACACCGCTGCCCTCCTCTAAGATGGCGCCTCTCACCAGGTTAGGCCGACCCTGCCCGCAAGCGTCATGGCGGATGGGGAGGAAGAGGGCGGGGGCGCCTGCGCGATTGGCCCTTTTCGGATCACGCGGGCGCCGCTCTCTCAGCCTCGCCATTGTGATGCAAAAAACGAACGGCTGTCGCTTAGCTTCCTGCCCGCGCCGGAAGTTCTCTTAGCTACGTCGGTGGAGCGTCGGCCCGCGCGCGTGCGAGGAATAAAGCGAGGAGTGAGAGGAGTTGACCGTTGGCTGCCCCGTCCCGCCTAAGTCGGCTCGTCCTGTCGGGGGTCGCTCCCAGCCCAGCTGCCAGCCATGGCGTACCGCGGGCAAGGCCAGAAGGTGCAGAAAGTGATGGTGCAGCCCATCGTATCCTTCCGTGGCTTTCGGGAAGCGAAGCAGGCCCGGCGTGGGAAGGGGATGGTAATGGGCGGGGGGGGGAGGTAAGCAATGGCGCACAAGGGAGGTGTCTTGAGATTCGTAGGGCGGGGGGTCGTCAAGGGGGCTTGAAGGGGCGAGGAGAGAAGCAGGTGCTTGGTTTCCCGTGAGGAAATTTCGGCCCAGGAGTGGCGGGAATACATTGATTTGTGTCGCGTAGCTTGTGCAGGTCGTTGGCCCGGGAGACTTGGGTTCAAATCCCCAGTTGTTTCCAGTCAGCAGTAAAAATGGACCGGTTCCACGCTCTCAAGCTAGTCCCCCTCACAGTGTTTTGGGGAGTGGCGTTGAATAATGTGGGCAGCCTTGAAATCCTCTTGAGTAAAATAATGATAATAATAATAATGCATGTAGCGACGCCACACATGCACTGTTGTGGGTAGCCTTGATATCCTCTTTAATAATAATAATAAACTTAATAAATTTTATTATTTTTACCCCGTTCATGTGGAAAGCGTGAGGGGGAAGGGCAGAATATAAATGCTGGCAAACAGACTAGACTTGTGGGGAGTGGATAAAATGCGGCTCAAATTCGACCCAGAAAGCAGCCAAATGTTCAAAAGGATCTTCCAAAGTAAATTGGAATGGTTTTGATTAGAAACGGCAAGGCATACTAATTTGTGGTTGCTGTTTTCCTCAATATATGTTGAAAAGTGGAGGTGGCAGTTCTAATGCCACTGTCAAAATTGGCTCGCTTTGTGCTGCTTTATTATGAATATGTGTTTTTCCTTAAGCCACTTGTTGCAGAACCTCATCTTCAGATACCTACAGAATGTAAGTAAACACAATTTGCGATTTTTACTCCTTAATAATGAATTTGAACAAGTAGTGCTATTCAGCATAACTTGTGGATGAAGAGCAAATGGCCAGGAGATCTGGAATTTTTTACTGTGTTATAAAATCATAGTCAGGATGTGCTATTTTGCTTTATTGGAGGGGAGCGTATATAGTCTGTATTACAAGGGCTTGGTGTGAACTTTTAAAACGAATGTGGCAGGCAAACTTTTACCTCATTTTCCTGCTGTTCAGTGTTAGAAACTGAGATGTGAAAGCTAGGAGCTAAATGGCACCTTGAAACCTAGGTTATGTCCTAATTTGAACACTGCCCATCCATTTCCATGGCCTCTGTTTATGGCATTTTAACTGCGCCGTAGGATTGAGTAGCTTTTTGTCTTGAATAAACCATAAACATTTCAAACAAAGTAAGTATAATGTTGTGTAGTGCTTCAGCACTTCAAAAATATGGTTTGGATTAAGACATCTATGCATTTTGGATTGGCTTGGTACGAATCCATGATTCAGGCTCACACCTTCTGAATATGCACAGGATGTTTGTCTAATGTCATGCTGGGTTTTGGAATTTCTACCTTTTCCAAAGCCAAGTATGATTTGGCAGCCCTTTGTTCTTCATGTGAAAGCCATGGATATCTTCAATAGGCAACTGAATTTGTGAAAGCCTCTTTGGAACCATTATAAATACTTCCTTTACTATTTACTTTGCAGAGGTCCAGAATTCAGGTGTGGCTGTATGAACAGGTGAACATGAGGATAGAAGGCTGTATTATTGTGAGTATTGCCATCACTGTTTCTCTCTTTTCTTAAGTTCATTTGGTACCAAATTTAAATGCCAGGTTAAAGCTATCTGTCAAGACACAGTAAAAGTTAAGATGGTGAAGCAATAAAACAATAAATTTAAAATAAAATAAATAAAATGTAACTGAAGACCCAAAGAGCACAATTAATTCCTGCCATTGTCAGAAAAGTCTTGCATGTCCAGAATTGAACTTTTATTTTAGTTTAATTGTGTCTTGTTTTGGAGGTTTGTGTCATTGTTTTGGTATATTGGGTTATGCACTTTTTTATATAAAATCAGGCAGCATGTGATGATGTTAACAAGCTGTCTGTATTCACTACTGGGATATATTGCTTTATTTCCTACCTTATCATGTGTTCTGCTTTCCCTAAAACAATGTGAAGTCATAGGCAACTGTTTTGGCTTACACAGGGATTTGATGAATATATGAACTTGGTTCTGGATGATGCTGAGGAGATTCACTCCAAGACAAAATCAAGGAAACAGCTGGGTGAGTGTTGAGGACACCATTCCCTTTTGTCATTAGCAAATGCAATTGTACTTTCCATATTTTCAATAAAAAACCTATTTGACTGTTACATCTAGTACAGATGTTCCCTTCCAGATGTTCCCTTTTAGCCACTGGGCTTTCACTGCCCTGCTGTGCCTGGATCTTTATTGGCTTTCTGCAAATTTTCTAGTGGGCTGGATTTCAACCACTAAGTATGAAAAAGAGCTGACTGTTGCCTGTCAAATGGGCATGTTCTTTCTCCAGTGTCCAATTATAATCTTAACAAGTGATAAAGAATTACCTTTTAATACTACTGTGAAACCGCTATGAAAATTATTATTAAAGTGTAGTAGAAAAATAACATGAAAAGGAAGAATAGCTGCTTTTTTATCTGTAAATATTACCTACTCTAAGTCTTATTATATTTGCAGTTCATCTTATCCTAGGATGTTACTTGAATGTTTTTGGATAGCAAATTAATGCTGTAATTGAGGGCATGAAAGAGTTAGGCCATAGAAAGGGAAAAGAGAAAGGGTTAATGCTGTACAGTACTGTACTTTGCCACCCTTGCCAATATTTTTAGTACTGATTATACAGTTTAGATCGGCCTTTCTCAACCTTTGGTCCCCAGATGTTGTTGGATTACAACTCCCATCATCCCTAATGCTTGCTAGGAATGGTGGGAGTTGTAGTCCAAAAACATTGGGGGACCCAAGGTTGAGAAAGACTGGTGTAGATAAATGACGAATGTAACTGAAGTGGGTCAGTTGGTAGAGCATGTCACTCTTAATCTCAGGGTCACAAATTCGAGCTCCACATTGTGCAGCCTGCATTGCAAGGAATTGGACTAGATGTCCCTTGTGGCCCCTTCCAATGCTACGATTATATGAACTGAAAGCTGGATTTAAGATGTTAGTAGAAAAGGGGTATTATGTTGTCAGAAAAGGGGCATCTTTTTTATTCCCATAGATCTAATGGCACTTTTTTCCATTGCAGGTCGAATCATGTTAAAAGGAGACAATATTACTCTTCTACAGAGTGTTTCTAACTAGAAATAGTTATTGAGTCTGTTTTGCTTATTATTTTAATCTTTAAAACCTATAGAAGAAAACGTGCAGTGGTGTAATGGTATCGCTCCCAATTCTACCATTGGTGTCTGAAGTGTGAAGAATGAAGCCAGTTACCTAATTTGTGCTTGCATAATTTTCAATAACTTTTCTACATTGGTGTTGAATTGTAGTTCTTTATAAATAAAACTTTTTGTTAGTACATCTTTGTTACTTATTATCCATAGCACCTGGTGTAGAAATCTTAAAAGTTCTATAATGATACAGCAGAAAACAAACTGTTCAGCCCAAATTACAATGTTACCTTAGCAATAAACTTTTCATTAGAAGATACTGGCGACTTTCCCATCAACATTTGGGAGTCTCTTTTCTGATTGGCTCCCTTAATTTAGTCGTCTTCCCCTGGTGAAAATCTCTTATCCTGCTGTTGCTTCATTTCTCAGGCAAGTATAGAGTACACCCCACTCTGTTTCCCTTTTTTAAAAAAGATGTCTTGTTCTTGTGAGTAGTGTTACGAGTTTGGCGGGTTAGGCGATGTGCCAAGACCCTTCTAGTTCCTGGATCTAGCAGGGATTCAAATTGCTGAGTTAGCCAGGCAAGGGCCATAAAGGCCCTAAGTATGGATCCTTAAGGCAACAGAGGAAGTCACTCTGTGCCAGAGGGTAAATGGGTGGGCCGGCCACCCTCAGCTGTCTGGTAGTTAGAAAGACAAAGGGCAGAGTTGAGGTTTGTGAGCTAGAAGCTAGAAGCATACAGATGCCAGAGAGAGTGCTATGCATGATTTCTGCTGGAATCCAAGGCTGTGGCCATAGGAGAAGCAAGATCCTCTTCAGGTATTAATCCTGTGAACCCCTCCATCATAGGTTCAGGTTGCATATATATGTAAATAAACCATATATCATAAAGACACCACAGTCTCCACTTTGCATCATTCCAAAGGAAACAAACCATGGGCAAGCACCTAGAACCCCTGGAAACTGCTCAGAGATTTGGATGGTGTGCAACTATCAATATGAAGCCACTGAGAGCAATTCATTTAGAACTCTGATTCCCAGTTGGTGGTCTGACAACCTATGGGGTAACCCACCCAGGGGTTCCATGGCACCATTCACAAAGCAAAAACTACCATAAAAGGTAAAGGACCCCTGACCATTAGGTCCAGTTGCGGATGACTCTGGGGTTGCAGCGCTCATTATGCTTTATTGGCTGAGGGAGCTGGCGTACAGCTTCCAGGTCATGTGGCCAGCATGACTAAGCCGCTTCTGGCGAAACTAGAGCAGCGCACGGAAATGCCATTTACCTTCCCGGTACCTATTTATTTGCACTATGGCGTGCTTTCGAACTGCTAGGTTGGCAGGAACTAGGACCGAACAACAGGAGCTCACCCCGTTGTGGGAATTTGAAACACCGATCGGCAAGCCCAAGGCTCAGTGGTTTACACCACAGCACCACCCGCGTCCCCTAAAAACTACCATAGAAATACCAAATTTTGAAAATAGGGGGTCCATGGTTTGACCTTTGAAAAATGGGGTCCATATTCCTTAGCTAGTTGGGAACCACTGAATTTAGAAATTTTGAGGCACAGTGTCTTTAATATGCTGGCGACACTCAGCTGTATTTGTCCATAGCATCTGACTCAAGAAAAAGTGGGCTAGATGAGGGTCTATAAACTTAGGCTGAATTCTGCTAAGATGAAGACCTAGTGGGTGAACAGTTCCCAGGCCAGGGAGGTAGGGGCTGCATTCCTGAAGGAGTATCTGTGTAGTTTGGGGGCATTCTTTGATACATCTCACTGGGGACTCGGGTGACCCCTGTGGTGAGCACCTGTTACCAGCTTTGGCTGGTATGCCATCTACACCCTTTCTTGGACAAGGATAGCTTAGCCACTATGATTCATGCATGTCTAACCCCATGATTAGATTAGTGTCATGTGCTCTTTTGGGGGCTTGCCTTGGAATTGGTCCAGAAGCTGCTGCTGGTGCAGAAGACTGCGGCCAGGTTGAGTGAAGTACCTGGATGTGCACATACTACACCTGTGCCAAGGGAACAGTGTCAGCTGTAAGTCAGCTACCAGGCCATGTTCAAGGTGGTGTTGACATAGAAAGCCCTGAACAACTTGAGACCAGGTTACCTGAAAGTTCACCTGCCTGTGTACAGATGGGCTGGATCATCTGGGGAAATTATGCTTGTTGCACAATATATAGGGCAGTGACACAGTAACCTGAAAACACATTCTACTCCTAGAATCATGGAAGTGTATGACACATTGTTTTTTTAGACTATACTGCCTAGAGATTTTTTGAAATATTAAGCAGTATATGATTTTAAATGATAAATAATAAAATTCATTATTTGCTGTGGCTGCACGATTGTAAATTACTCATTCACTGCTGGCTGCATTGTTTCACGTTTTCAGCAGCCAAAACAGTGCAGCCACCCGTGGAAAGAAACAATAGAAAGAATCACCTAATGGTTACATTGGTCAGAAAATTAAATGTATTTGTGGGACGCTTGGCTGTAGGGAAGATGGGTTTAAAGGACTTTGATTTTAAGAAAACTCAGTTAAAAATAAAATACAAATAGAATAAGTTTGAGGAGGATTAAGGAAGGGACTTGAGATGCTGATTAGGTATTTCTTAACTTGATGTCTGTAAATCAATTACAGAAAGTATCTTAAATGCTGAGCGATAAAAAGAACACCATGCTTTTCTCAGCATTTATCTCTTGTTTCTTGCTTGTTAATTCCTCCATTGTTCTGATGTTATCAGAATCAATGCTCTATCTTCATGTTAATTTGTACAAGGAAGGAAGTGTAGTCTAATCAGCTCGATTGTGAAGCCCCTTTTGTGTTGACACTAGCTGTATGGACAGTAAATTGTATAGAAAATTGGCGCTGCAATTAATTGTAAGGAAAGGTCCTGACTGATGTCTGGATAGCCAGGCTGGTGTACACTCAAGATCTGAATGCTCTAGGAAGGAAGATACATAGACCCAGAAGTGGGAAAACTCTGTGGGGCTGTCCAGCTGTCACCTGACATCCTATGACATCAGGTGACAGAAACTTCAAAGGAAGAAGAGTGTTGACAAGCACTGCTGACCATCCTTCCAAGAATGAAATTTGGTGTTTATTCTGAAGAAATGAAGAAACAACCTTGATGTGGAAAGCAGTGTCAGTCTTGGACAGCAGAGGGCATAGCTGCACTTGGCAAAACCAGCCACTTCTCATGTAAAGCCAGAATCCTCTGCTTGGAGCATGCTTCTCCCAGCATTGGTTTTTTGCTGCTTTATTGGCTCCACAGCAACCTGGAAGGAAGATGAATTTGAGTTGCAGAGTGTAAGGCTCTTCTGACCACTGCAGTAGCAAAAGAGCATGCCTGCCTTTCTAATCATTGTTCTGCAATCTCTGACATTGCTGTATCCTGAGAGATTCCTGTTGCTAAGGAGGAGGAGGAGGCTCTCCTAAGTGACAGCGAGAACAAATAAGGTAAATTCCAACTTTTTTTAATTAAAAAGCAACAACCTGTGTCTGCTTGGCTTTCTGCTTCACTGAAGCCTGTTGTGTTTGCTTTGCAACTTGTTCCATAACATGTTAGGCCTGTATTTCAATTGCACAGAAGCTAGAATTGTTAGGACTGCTGATCTCGGGTACCTCAAACTCCGTGAGGTACTGCAGTCTCTTCACAGCATAGCATTGTGTCAGAAACCTTTGATAAAAACCCATTTTAAAGATGCTTGCAGAAGTTGCCAAATTGCAATTTGCATTATGATGTTGTGGCAAAAATCAAATTCATAGCATCTAGTGTTTTGCCAACTCTGAAATACACTCACAGCACTGCATGGTGACTGAATCTTTTAACAGTAAGGATCCCAAGCCTCAGTAGGGAGACTTGAAATGGTTTTGTGGCAATGCTAGTAATGAAAATCCTATGAACATATTAAACTGCCTGGTGTTGCAACATACCATTGGTCCATCTGTCTTGGAAGTGAGAGACAATCATGAAGTAAGATACAGCATGGGTGGATGAGATAGAAATGGAGTGCATGTGGCAGGAACTCTTCATCAGGAAGGACTGTCTGCTCTTAAGTGGAAAGTGGGAATCCTTGCACATCTCACACTGGTCCTGAGAGAGGTAAGCTCAGCAGAGGCCAGACCTCAATCAACTGCAGGTACCATTGTTGACAGGTTATCTCATTGCATGTGACTATGGAAGTAAGTCACAGTACTGCATCAAGGAAGTTTCCTACAATAAGGTATAAAAGCAATAGCCTCCAAGTGCCTCCTCTGATCTGTGTCTCGTTCTGCTTTTAAGTGTTGGAGGAGACATTTTCGTGCAGCGTATTCTGACAGCTATGCGTACCATGCTACGTCAGGAGCCCGCCACATGTCTGATAACCTGCCTGTTGTGGTCAGCAGCTGGGGGGAAATGTCGATAGTAGGTATTTGCTTTTTCTGCATAGTAAAAATATTCAATGTCATAATTATTAACATCTCGTGTTAAGTAATGAGGCAGAGCTGCTCTACCACCAGCTGCATCTGCAGGAGATGAAGAGTGTAATGGCCAAGGGTTGAGAGTTAGTCAACCATCAGCCATAGCTATCTCATTGCGATGACCTCAGAAACAGTCAGATGCAATTTCCCCCTTCTATCCAACCCATAATTTAAGTGGACCTTCTGTTTATTGACTTACTTTACAGCATTTGAAATTTTCTATAATAAGATAATCTAAGAGATTTAGAACAGAACATGGTAAATCATGTGTAAACCAAACATTTGTTGGGTTTAGGGTGGCTGGAAACAATGGAGGATCAGATTGCTGTTCTGTTAATAGTTCTATAGAAGAGTCAATATCGTTCAGGGACAAGGAGGAATGGTTAAAACATTTGGGGCTTTTTAGTTAAAAGGTGAGGATAAAGTGAATATGAGATTTCCCCTTTCATTATAATCTAGGGGCATACAACTAACATGATGGAACAGAGCCGCTGTAATTAAAGGACACGGCCAATTTAAATCCACTGATTTAAATGGCTCTACTCTGAGTAGAACTTAGTTGACTGCAACACCAAGAGATCCAGACAGGAGGAAAAACCACTTCACAGTTAAATTTTGGAATTCACTGACATACGTTAGGTTGATGGGAACTATCTTTAAAAGGAGTCAGATTCATGGAGAAATGCCACCTTTTCCATACTGCAACTACGAACACCACACATTACTGCAGCAGACAGGGTCCTTAATATTTGTGTAAAGAATAAAGGATTTCAGCAGGTGCAGTGTATGAATGTAAAAAGAGTCCTACTGGATCAAATACCTGTTTTATCCTGGAACCTGTTGCTAAAAGTCACCAACCAGATGCCTCTTGGGAAGCCCACAAACAAGTCAATAAACTAGGTCAATATCCCGTTCCTGCTGTTGTTCCCTATCAAATGGTATCCAGGGGCATTTTGCATTTGATCTTGGATGCAGCATACTGTCACCATGACTAGTAGCCACTGGTAGCCTTATTTTGTTGGGAGGGTGCATCAGTGCCTACCTAACCTTTTCTGCAGGGACGCGGGTGGCGCTGTGGGTTAAACCACAGAGCCTAGGACTTGCTGATCAGAAGGTCGGCGGTTTGAATCCCCGTGACGGGGTGAGCTCCCATTGCTCTGTCCCTGCTCTTGCCAACCTAGCAGTTTGAGAGCACGTCAAAGTGCAAGTAGATAAATAGGTACCGCTCTGGCGGGAAGGTAAACAGCGTTTCCGTGTGCTGCTCTGGTTTGCCAGAAATGGCTTAGTCATGCTGACCACATGACGTGGAAGCTGTACACCTTGACCAATAAAGCGAGATGAGCGCCACAACCCCAGAGTCGGTCACAACTGGACCTAATGATCAGGGGTCCCTTTACCTTTAACCTTTTCTGCTATACCTGATGTCACAAGGTTATCTGCATCCTGTTGAGAGTGATGCTGTCAAGCACATATTCAGAGGGGGGATTTGTACACTATGAAGATGAGACTTGCTTTCGACTTTGTTTGCTTCCCATACTTTCCTATATAAAATAAGTTAACAAGTTGCCTTCCCAATGTTGTTGGGCTCCAATCTCCATCAGCCTCAGTCAGCATGGCTACTAGTCGGGGATAATGGAAGCTGGAGTTCAGCAACATCTGGAGAGCTGCAAGTCGCTCAGCCCTGCATTATAGCTTCATCATCACAGACAGAACTTTCCCGTTGCTCGCTGTCAGTTCCCACATTTGGCTGCGTTGATCAAATACTGAGCGATCAAGTCATTTATGCATGTATAAACTAGCCCTTAGCAATCTCAGTAAATGCCTTCCCTGTCAAGCAATCAACAGGAGCCGTTCTTTACTGATCCCAAAATATTTTACTATATTTGGGGTAAACTAGTCTCCCTTTGGGCAGAAGGGATGCCTGATTTAGTGTCCATGAGGCTTTGGGGAGAGATGCAGGCTTGGACATAATATCACACTTCCTGTCTGAAAACGCACAGTGCAGTGATGAACAATGCTGGTTTTGGGACTGTGGGTGGGCAGCTTTCCTATAAGGCCCTGAACTGATGGCTTGAGATCTGGTTCATGTGCTATCTATGTTGCCTAGAGAAAGTCTCTTAATGTCTGTTTACACCTGGGATATTGAAGGTCCTGTCTACCTTGGTCATTTAGGCTTGCAACATGTCCTAAGATCTGAAAAGATGTGTGCTCCCAGTTCTATTATTATTTTTAAAAATGTATATACTATTTAACACAATAATTTCAAATGCAGGAGAAAGTCAGGGCATTCACAGCGGAGTATCAGCAAGAGGGAAAGGGAATGTGTACCCTGTTCAGTGCACATCAATTATCCTCTGCAAATGTGCTCCTGGTTCTCCCTCCTCCTTAGTTTGGCACATTTCCATCATAACCCAGCTGCTGGAAAACTGATTTAAAATGCCCAGAGGGAAGCATTTACAAGGGAGAACTGGCACGCTTAGCATGGTTAAGCACACCTACTCCGTTATGTTCATTCTCACTTGCATATGCCATAGTGGTACTAAGCAAGTGGTACCTGGAAATGTGTAGGTTTTTGTTTCTTTTTTTTTAAAAGATATTTATTAAAATTTCAACATATTACAAAAATAAGAGAAAAGAGAAAGAAAAAAAAGAGAAAGAAAAAAGAAAAAATGGACATACAAAGTAAAAACGATTAAAAACAGATCAGTCTTTCCATATCTTATCTTTCATTTGCTTGTTTCCCTGACCTCCTTACACCTCCCTTTTTTGTATTCCATTTCAATTAGTTAATTCAGCAAATCCTTTCCCTCTTTGATTTTATCTTAATCTTTTATCTTAATATATTATAACTTTAGATTATCACCTGTTAACCATCCATTTTTACATATTCCTTTATAACATTGCTGCTAAAAACCACTTAACTTCAATCCAACATCATTCTAACATTCATTAATTTTGCAGTATTTCTGTAGATAGTCTTTAAATTTCTTCCAATCTTCTTCCACCGACTCTTCTCCCTGGTCTCGGATTCTGCCGGTCATTTCCGCCAATTCCATATAGTCCATCACCTTCATCTGCCATTCTTCCAGAGTGGGTGGAAATGTGTACAGTAGTTCTATCCTCATATTCTGTCTGCCATTTGCATGCAGAAGGAAGACAAAATAACAAATTCAAAAAAAGTGAAACAACAAATATGAGAGCCCCAGATTTCTTGATGTGTATTGCTGGTTTAGTGAGGGGTATAGAGGCATGCATGAGCACTTTAAAAGTGTATACAATGGTACCTGTGGTTACGTACTTAATTTGTTCCAGAGGTCCGTTCTTAACCTGAAACTGTTCTTAACCTGAAGCACCACTTTAGCTAATGGAGCCTCCAGCTGCTGCCGCTCGGCGCTGCGTGATTTCTGTTCTCATCCTGAAGCAAAGTTCTTAACCTGAGGTACTATTTCTGGGTTAGTGGAGTCTGTAACCTGGAGTGAATGTAACCTGAAGCATATGTAACCCGAGGTACCACTGTAGATTAATCACAGGGTGAGTATAAGTGTCAAAGCCACAGTGAAACTAATTCCTGGTTGTTAGAATGAATGTCCAGTTCAAGGAGCTGAAGGGCATTTCACAAAACTTCCAGAAGTGCATTAAAACCGTAGATTGCTGATCTCTAACAGAAGTTCCCAAATTGTGGTCTGCGAGCTTCTTTCAGGTGGAAGCTGTGACACTGAATGGAGGGATTAAATGCTCATATTGGTTTTTAATTGTCTTCTTTTATTACTCATATTGTACTTCATTATTTATTATTGTAATTTATATTTTATGGAATTCAAATTGTATCGCAATAAAATACAGCAGAACAAAGAAAAAAGCAATGAGATACAGCATTTAGCACAGCACTTTACACTTGCTGCAACAGGCAGAAAAAAGGAGCAGTTTTCATGTGGTCCATGAAAGGGTGGGAAATGGGGAGCCACTGACATACTGTATATGGATTGCATAGACTGTGTCACAAACAACTGCTCTGCTATGAAGCCACTCCTTGCAGGATAGGATTGGAACCTTTTCTTTGCCCAACTCCTGTATCCGCATCAGCATCCTGAGACACACACATTTGACAATGCTACCACTCAGTGGATTTGTAACTGGCTGACTGACTGAACCCAAAGGGTGCTCATCAATGGTTCCTCTTCATCCTGGAGAAGAGTGACTAGTGGGGTGCCACAGGGTTCTGTCTTGGGCCCGGTCTTATTCAACATCTTTATCAACGACTTGGATGATGGACTCAAGGGCATCCTGATCAAATTTGCAGATGACACCAAACTGGGAGGGGTGGCTAACACCCCAGAGGACAGGATCACACTTCAAAATGACCTTGACAGATTAGAGAACTGGGCCAAAACAAACAAGATGAACTTTAACAGGGAGAAATGTAAAGTATTGCACTTGGGCAAAAAAAATGAGAGGCACAAATACAAGATGGGTGACACCTGGCTTGAGAGCAGTACATGTGAAAAGGATCTAGGAGTCTTGGTTGACCACAAACTTGACATGAGCCAACAGTGTGGTGCGGCAGCTAAAAAAGCCAATGCAATTCTGGGCTGCATCAATAGGAGTATAGCATCTAGATCAAGGGAAGTAATAGTGCCACTGTATTCTGCTCTGGTCAGACCTCACCTGGAGTACTGTGTCCAGTTCTGGGCACCACAGTTCAAGAAGGACACTGACAAACTGGAACGTATCCAGAGGAGGGCAACCAAAATGGTCAAAGGCCTGGAAATGATGCCTTATGAGGAACGGCTAAGGGAGCTGGGCATGTTTAGCCTGGAGAAGAGGAGGTTAAGGGGTGATATGATAGCCATGTTCAAATATATAAAAGGATGTCACATAGAGGAGGGAGAAAGGTTGTTTTCTGCTGCTCCAGAGAAGCAGACACGGAGCAATGGATCCAAACTACAAGAAAGAAGATTCCACCTAAACATTAGGAAGAACTTCCTGACAGTAAGAGCTGTTTGACAGTGGAATTTGCTGCCAAGGAGTGTGGTGGAGTCTCCTTCTTTGGAGGTCTTTAAGCAGAGGCTTGACATCCATATGTCAGAAGTGCTCTGATGGTGTTTCCTGCTTGGCAGGGGGTTGGACTTGATGGCCCTTGTGGTCTCTTCCAACTCTATGATTCTATGACAAGCAAGCTGGATCAGTCCAGCATCCTGTCCTCATAGAGGCCAACCAGATGCCTATGAGAAGTCTGCAAGCAGGACCTGAGCACTAGCACACTTTTTCCACCTGTGCTTCCCTTCAACTGGTATTCAGAGACATGCTGCCTCCAATTATGGAGGTAGAGCATAGCCATCATGGCGAGCAGTGAAGTCCTCCTGGCAAATAGATGAAGTGCAGAAGGAAACCTCAAGCTGCTGTTAAATGAACAGGGGCCGGAACAGTGAGAAAGGGGCATCTCTTCTCAACATCAGTCACTCACAGTATTCCATAATCATCTGAATCTCACCACAAGCGTATCTGTGCCCACCTACAGGCTTTCTCTGTGGTCCTGACCAATGTATTTCTTAACCTTGATTCTGATTAGATTTGCTTTGGAAACTTGCCATTGGGGAGGGCAGATGTGGAGGAAATAATGAGTGACTGGCCTCCCACCCCCCGCCCCCAGACTTTCAAACATTATAGCATTTGCAGAGTATGAACCCACCAAATATGCCACTGACTTTCCAAGTAAATACACTTGCACACCACCCCAGTGTCTGGGCAGCGTGAAATTCTCGGGGTTGCAGGTGTTTATTACCCAGAGTTTGGTTTCCTCATGCCAGCAAGAAAAGCTGAAGAGCACTGGAGTGGGGGACAGAGCTCCACTTATCTTTGCATTTTTCTGCAATCTTTTTCTTTCTTTCTAGAAAGACACCTTCCTTCTTGGTGTCTCTTTGCTGGAAGCAAATTGTGGGCAGCTTTCAGCATGTCTCAAGCCAAGTTTTTGTCAGAGGCACTGGCTACTGTAAATGTTTTGCCTCCGTTCTTGCGATTCAGTTTGACTGCTTGTGCTGGCTGTTGATGACTGTCCTTCTATTTGTTCTCTTTTGTAATAGTACCCAAACACATACCACACACCATGTCCTAGAAAATTATGCCTTGCTAATTATCTGATACCTCCCACAGAGAGTGTCTACCTACTGGCCCTCTGGAGAACCTCTCCCATGTTCTGTGCTATGAATTCAAACAACCGGACCCCCTGGAGACAACAATGCTTTATTGTTCTCCGAAGCCATAACAATGTGAAAACAGGCCACAGGCCACTTCATCCATTTTGTAGCATAGCCACTGTGTCCTAAGTGCCGTCCTGAGGGCTTTCCCTGCACTGCCAGCATTAACCACCCTTGTTATTAGATCAAGATGCCTCTCTGCATATCGGTCCTCTCGGTCCAGCAGGATGTGTCCTGCTTCAGGAGGAGGAAGTGGCTTCTAGCTGCTGCTTTGTTAACTGTGGCTTCTCAGGCATTAGAATAGGAAAGACTGAAAAGGCCATGCAAGACAATGGAGCATTGTCGTCTCTGGGGATGGTTATTGTTTGGTTTTGCTCTGCTTACAGTCTATGGAGTTTTCCTGTTGCTTCATGCTTTCTGGGGGTGGGAATGCCCATAAACAACAGAGCCCTCAATCCAATTCTTTGACCACAGAGGAGACTCAAAGAGTAGGCAGTATGAAAAGAGGGAAACTGGAGAGGGGGAAGAGTGTGTGGTCTAGTACACCAAACCTACACATGTGTAGAGAGCTAAGAATTCCAGTGCAAGAAAACAATACATGCTCATAGATCTCTGAAGCCTTGCTCAGGTCTGGTACTACACTAGCTGTTTGCCCCCATTGTCCTAAGCAAGTAGTACATTGTCCACTACTCCTATATGTAAGCAATCCCACCAGTCCTTGGGAATTCATTTCTCTGGAGCAATGTACCATGTAAAACAGAGGAGTGTGATTACATCCGACACTGATTCTTGTGATTGTGAAAAGGGGTTATTGTATCTTGTAACTTCCTTGGCCCCTTCATTCACAACCCACTGGCTCATGAGTATCCACTGCATTGCAGGTATGTGTATGTCCATGAGTAGGTTGAGCATTCATGTGTCTCGAGAGATAACGGAGTCCTCCTCCATTGGAAGTGAAGTCAAATCTCTGGAGAACCCTAGCGCTTGTTTTTGTTGCATTAGCAGCACCAAAGTGAACTCTCTGGGGCACAAGCCTGGGCAGTGTGTATGGATGTCCTGGGCTGCCCAGACAACAAGACCCCCCCTTCTCAGACTCACTGATGTGAACCAAAGGAAAGCAGAGCCATACATTTGGCACCAGCTTGGGTGCAAAAGTTGCCGGAGAGAGGTGTACAAGGCGCCATCCAACCATCTTAGGAACTCCACTCAGGATTTGTGTAGGGTTTACTCCTCAGCCTTTTCTTCTGCCTAACAGATCCTGCAAGACAGAGCAGGTTTAGGACAAGTGTTTTCCTTCTTCTAGATGGGCTACCTTCGCAGATTGATGAGCCCCATCTGCCCCTCACTTCCCTCTACAACATGTGCAGAAACCGCCTTTTTGAATGTTGGACCCACTATTGATCTCATCTGCCAGAGCCTGTATTCAAATGCAGGGAAGTCCCTAACACATTAAGGATTTGAGACCCATTGGATACCCTCACCTGGTTCAGCCAGTGATTCAAAGCCATTTCCCATTTTGCATGCTGATAGCTTCTCTGAGCCACAGATGAGAGCTGAGTGCAGGGTGGGGACCAAAGGTGGACAAATGGGTGGCTAACCTGTGACCCTCTAGATCAGTGTTTCCCAACCTTTTTTGGGCAAAGGCACACTTGTTTGATGAAAAAAATCTCGAGGCACACCACCATTACAGCCCCGTGACGTCAGCGCGCAGCGTCACGCCGGGAGGGACGCACGAAAGTGTAAGTTTCAATTTTTTTCCCTCCCCCTTGCCGGGGAAGCTCCAAGCTTTGGGGGTGGGGGGGGGAGGAGGCAGCAAAGCGAGGCAGGAAGGAGAGCGCGGCTTGGCTGGGTGAGCTTTGGCAGGGGCAGGGAATGAGAGCCGTGAGGCGGGCGCTGCGGATGGAGGCGCTGCCCGCCGAGCTCGCAGGCAGCCAGGCAGGCATACGGCGAGAGCCCCGCGCTGGGCGGCCTCTCCTCGCCGCCGCCGCCCCGCCTCTCGCCGCCCGACTCGCCCGCCTCCCTCCAGGCAACATCTCGCGGCACACCAGGCAACATCTCGCGGCACACTAGTGTGCCGCGGAACAGTGGTTGGGAAACACTGCTCTAGATTGTCGTTGGACTCTAACTCCCACTGGCCAATTGAGAGTTGTAGTCTAACAACCTCTGGAGGGCCCCAGGTTATATATCTCTGCTATTCAAAATAGGCTACTTTGCCAGCAATGCCAATTTATTTCAAGACAACAGCTTACAGCCTCCATACATCTGAGATTAAGGAGGAGGCATCTTGAGCCCCTATGCATTTTAGAAATCAATGATTGCTTTCTTTCTCCATTGACCATGCTGGCTGGAGCTGATAGGAGCTGTAGTCCAACAACACCCTGAGGACCACAGGTTCCCCGTCCCTGGCATAGGGCTTCTGGAAGTGAATGTGATCCCTGCATACTAGGATGAGTCTTCTCTCCATGACACCCCCCCCCCCATCCTCCACACCATGAGGCCTTGTTCACCACACCAGGCCTGCCAAGAGCAGGAGCTTGAGTAATGTAGCAGGAGGATTTTGCATGTGCAAATACACAGAGGAGACGGATATTATTTTGGTCCCTATGAAAATGCAGAGGAAAAGTATGTGAATGCACACAAAAAACCACCCAGCTTTCTCTGTGTAAGCTATTTGTGCATTGGTGTGTGTTTTCACAGGTCCTTGTCTAATGATCAGATGTACTTCAATTCTTTTAATCCATAATAACAGCCTGGAGATGACCCATCAAGGTTTTCCCATAGCAGGTGTAAACTGTAGCATAGATATATCTTGTGAAGCATCAATCAGGAAATAGGAGAAATTCTCATGAGTAATGAGCCATTCCAACCCACAGCCATCAACTGTTCCAAGAAAGAGCTGATGTAGATCATATCAAGGTATTCAGAAAGGTGTTTCTGATCTAGCTAATCTAACTGCAAGCATCTCTGAGGTGCAGAGAATCTCCGTCCTAGATTCTGATTAGAAAGTGAATTGCCCAAGTTGTGGATGAATCTGCTGTGGCTGCAGATTAGGGAAATTGGCGGGAGGGGGGGAGGGTGTCGGTGGTAGTTCAGCAATCTGTTATTATAATAGAGGCTTCTTAATCAGTAATCAATGGGTCTTGATCTCGCAATGCATCTGTAGCACAAGGAGCTACTGTGGAATTCCCATTCATAACTAAAGCTCTGCTCTTGGCTGTGTGACAGATAATTCTGCTTCAGCTTCTGTGCCTCAGCTTTTCCATCTGTAAAATAGGGACTGGAATACATATGCGATTCTACTTGCTGCAGAGACAGAATAATTCTGCATGAAAATCTTTTCATTTAAGATTTGCTGGAAGCGCTGAGCATCTGAAAACTTGTGCTTTGTGTGGTGGCAGAAAGTTATATGAAAATACTGTTTCCAATTGTTAATAAACCACCATGTCAGAGAAGAGGGTGGGAGAGAGCATGGACTGACTGGATTTTCTCTCTCTCATTCTCATTCTCATTCTCATTCTCTCTTTCTCATATAGACATGATTAGGTGGTTCCATGTGGTTTCTTAACGTTTTCTAAAGCTGGTTCTCCCTCACCCCTCCCAGTTCTGTGGGCCTTCCAGTCCTGGAGCTCTGGAGCTCCCTCTTTCTCCCTTTCCCTCCCTCCTAGACTGCCCTACCTGAATAGGTAAGGCATGGAGAGAGAATAGGAGCCCCTGGGTGCATTGTTTTTTTCCAATGGGCCTGGAACAATTGCTAAATACAAATCCCACAGAGAAAGGAGAGAGAGAGAGAGAGACAAAAGAGGTAACCTGAGCACAAAGGAGAGGAATGAAATGGTAAGTAAAGTCAAACAAAAAGGAGCCTGGCTGAGACAAAAGACATGAACAATATCCCCGAGGCAATAGGCTCCGGAACAATGGGGACAGTGACAGCAACACAAAGGCACCAGTGTTTGCAAGTAGACGTTATCTCACACAGCCACTGGCAGGCTCGGCCCTGGTGCTTCTATTTTCAGGGATGCTTTTTGTGCAATGCTGAACAATATTCCTTGCATGGTTGCAGATAGAAAAGATGGAGGGGGGGGAGTGATCCCGCCCCCCCCCCATCTTTGAGGTCAACTCTGTAGTAGTGTAAACAGGCACAGCCCTTTTGTCTATGGACAGGCAGGAGAAGTGGGTTTTGCTCCCTTGGCATAATTGTCCTTTCTCTGTGGATGTTGTGGTTTTGGGACCGAAAGGAACCCTCGAAAGTGTAACCCAGTAAGAAAGACAGGCCTCCCAGGTAGTATATTTCTCTCCTTACATTCTCATGGGTTTATGTGGATCTTACCTGCCCAGGCATAATGCAACAGCGGAAAAACAAACAAGTCTGTATGTAGCTATTGATATCCCTTCAACATCATCCCTTGGCAGTATATATGTGATGCAAGGGAGGGTCTGCTCTTTGGGAGGCTCACTGTGATACTGAACTCATGGATCTCTTCCTAACAGCCTCAGCTGGACCTTGGACTGGGTTTTGCAGGCAGCACAGCCATGTATCAGGGCCTGCTCCAGCCGGACTTCCCCACCCAGGGGGCTATCTACCACCAACTGCCCTGTGAGATGTACCCCCAGTAAACTTATATTTTAATATTACTATGACTTTCTAAAGGGATCTGAATGATACTTGTAAGCTGCCTTGGAAGGATTTGCATCCTGAAAGACGGGATATAAATAGTACTGGTACTAAGTCGTAAAATAATAAATTGTTCAGTTTCTACGTTTGTGTGTCTTTCTGCCGGAGCCACTTCCTGCATCAGCATACAAGGTTAAAATGTAATGATCAGCTGTGTCCACCAATCTCATCAGTGGATAGATGTATGACTTCTCTTCCACTCTTCATTGTGGCAGACGACAGCTTTCTCCCCAGGAGAAAATCCACAACACTCCTGCTTCTCACATTATTGGTATGCCCGATACAGCTAGTGTTAGTCATGAGTGTGACTACGTGTGATTAAAACCTATAGGATGCAAGTTATTGCACTCATTTTCAGTGCAACTGAAGCCCCACTATGCACATGGAAGGGGGCAGGGCCTTGCCATACCCCAGCTGTTCACATCTCCCCAGTGTTAGCCAACCGAATGGAATATCTGGGGACGCCATGCAATCAAAGCTCCTGCTTGTACTGGGCTCCCAGTAATATGACCTGTTTTCGTATGCCTCCACATGCAGGCATCAGGGCCAGGATCAGCAGAGTGTGGGGTCCCCACCATCTTGTTTCTAGTGTACACATGGAAAAACATGTGATGTGAACATGGCTTATGTCAAGACTAAATTGAGCTGGAACGGAGACATCAATAATAATATGTGATGTGTGGCCTGTAATGGAAGGCAGGAGGTACAGAACCTTTTCACTCTCTCCCATGACTGCCTCTCAAGACAGGTCATGCTCAAAGCTCCATAGACTGCTACCACAACCTCTTTCAGGAATCCTCTTGGTGGGTCAGGAGTGCTTTCTAGGATCCAAGGCAAATTAAAGGGGAAGCTGAAATAGTGTCCACCCCACTAATCCCTCCTTAGGGAACTAGCACATGCAGCCAGCGCAGAAGTGAGTCCCATCCTGTCCTGCCACTGATGACAGTGGCCCATCAGAGTGATGACTCGAGCATTTGTTGGAAGACATTCTCATTTAAGGAGGCTAGCATTTAATTGTGGCTAGCATCAGTATGGAGGACGTTTCTCTGGTTTTAATCTGTAACTAGTTTATATGTTATGGGACGCGGGTTGCGCTGTGTGTTAAACCACAGAGCCTAGGACTTGCCTATCAGAAGGTTGGCGGTTCAAATCCCCGCGACGGGGTGAGCTCCCATTGCTCGGTTCCTGCCCCTGCCAACCTAGCAGCTCAAAAGCATGTCAAAGTGCAAGTAGATAAATAGGTACCACTCCGGCGGGAAAGTAAACGGCGTTTCCGTGCGCTGCTCTGGTTTTCTAGAAGCGGCTTAGTCATGCTGGCCACATGACCCGGAAGCTCCCTTGGCCAATAAAGCGAGATGAGCGCCGCAACCCCAAAGTCAGCCACAACTGGACCTAATGGTCAGGGGTCCCTTTACCTTTTACTAGTTTATATGTTACCTCTCAACTTCCAGCACACTACTGCCAGGACTCAGATAGACTGGTAAAGGAAAAAGCAATTTATGTGTGTTGTATGTGCCACCAGATGGTGACGTGGAGTCCTGCTTTTCTTTACCTGTTTTCCCTGTTTAAATTTACAACGCTTTAAACTGAAACGCTTCTTTGATGTGTCTAGATCCAGCCCCAGTTCTGTTCCAGGGGTCAGCTGACTCCAGCCCAGGGATGACACCATACACTGTTCATGCAAAGGCCAAATGCTGCCATCTTGAATATGTAGTAAGGAGTAGGCACCAACGAACACAAAGGAATTTACTTTTGAGTAAGCAAAGCTAAGACAAGGGACATGGGTGGCGCTGTGGGTTAAACCACAGAGCCTAGGGGTTGCCATCCAGAAGGTTGGTGGTTCGAATCCCCACGACGGGGTGAGCTCCCGTTGCTCGGTTCCTGCTCCTGCCAATCTAGCAGTTCGAAAGCACGTCAAAGTGCAAGTAGATAAATAGGTACCACTCTGGTGGGAAGGTAAATGGCGTTTCTGTGCACTGCTCTGGTTCGCCAGAAGCGGCTTAGTCATGCTGGCCACATGACTCAGAAGCTGTACGTCGGCTCCCTCAGCCAATAAAGGGAGATGAGCGCAGCAACCCCAGAGTCAGCCATGACTGGACCTAATGGTCAGGGGTTCCTTTACCTTTAAGCAAAGCTAAAGCACACCTAGGTTTACACTAAGAAGGCAGAAATAGCTTCTTCAAACGCTACCGTAATTTCAGGGTTATGCAAAAGAAAACAAGAAGGTGGGTCACCACAGAGACATGGGGGGGGGGGAGAATCTATGAAATAAAAGTATGTGTCAAATCAGAAAGAAAACAAAGCGGAAAAGAGGTATTGGTTAACAAAGATTGTAGAACTGACAGATATGAGCACAACCAGAATTTTCTTTAAAAAAATGTTTCTGAAAGATAAATAAACACCCTGATAAAAATGATGTGGTGGAAGGAGTTGTGAAACTCTTTATCCAAACAACAACTGCTAGCTTTAACAGAAAGTGTGGTCAAGTTGCTACCTGTTTTGCAAGGTTTTCATTATCATTTGAAACATCCTGGAGATGAAATACAAAGTCTGACAGGGTACAGTATTAGGTGGAGATAGCAGAAGCTACTAGCTGCACGTATTAGAACCCATAACAAGGCCAGTGCAAGTTGACTCTCTGTTAGTGTCATCAATATGGCAAGTTGTTTCTAGGTTTTCTCTAGAAGATGCAGCCTGAAGATGCAGCCTGGTTTACTCAGTGTGGGCCTGTTGCCATAAAAGGTCACAATTAAATCTTCCTTCGTTAACTGGTAAGTTGACAGACCTCCATCCTTTGATCGTCCTTTCAGCCAGTTCAACAAAGCCTGGAATAATGGTCTTTTCTATATCATATGCTATGTGTACAGCAAGGCAACTACTCAGTTCAAAAACCCCTTATTGACAAATGCACTGAGCATTCTTGCCCTTCTAGACTTGAAGGTTGGCCAGGAACTTTATCAAGCAGTTTGTACATTGTACTGCGAGAGCATGGAGAATTAAAACTGTTAACAGAGACTGCTGTGATGCCCCATATCAGTGTTGATCTGTTAAGGCAGCCCAGTTTGTGGAGATGGGCTTAAGCGCTCAAGTTGACATGGCTCTTGTTTGATCTTGATAGTCTTATCGAGAAGATGCATCCTGTTGTTAGAACTGGTTGTTTCCTCAGCTTCTAATAGTGATGGCTGAAATGAGCTCAATGAGGGGACAAGTGCATGGATTTTGCCTGCAAATAAATCACATATTAATCATTAATTGCGTATTACCATAATGGATTATGGTCGCGCTATGGGTTAAACCACAGAGCCTAGGGCTTGCCGATCGGAAGGTCGGCAGTTCGAATTCCTGCAACAGGGTGAGCTCCTGTTGCTCAGTCCCTGCTCCTGCCAAGCTAGCAGTTCAAAAGCACGCAGTGCAAGTAGATAAATAGGTACTGCTCCGGCGGGAAGGTAAATGGCATCTCTGTGTGCTGCTCTGGTTCACTAGAAGTGGCTTAGTCATGCTGGCCACATGACCCGGAAGCTGTATGCCAGCTCCTTCGGCCAGTAAAGTGAGATGAGCGCCGCAACCCCAGAGTTGTCCGTGATTGGACCTAATGGTCAGGGGTCCCTTTACCCTTAATAATGGATTATTACTTTAAACTTTGCTGAGCAGTTATTGGGGCCAGTTGTATACTAAGCACTGTACAGGAAATAAAAAACTGTGATAGCTACCCATTGAGTTTACAAACTGATGATAGTGCACTGTATAGTATGGACCATTTCACTTCAAAATTATCTATAAAAAGCTAATGAAAGCAGATAGTGGGGGTCATGGGCAGATAACTGAGTGGCTTTGGACCCTGCGAAGTACCGCCGGCTGAATGCACACTTGCTTAAGGGGAACTTATGGAGGAAGCATGCAGTCCTATGCAAGTCCCTTTTGGATATGTGCGTGGGGCCGTGGGCGCCATGCAGCCACTTCATAGGGAATTTTGTGGGTGCTCGGGCACCCAGGGCCTCAGGGAGCTGGCACCTTTGATTCTCAGAAAGGATAAGGTGGTGATATTAGTCTTCCCCTACCCACTGCAGTTGAGAGTAAGTGCATCATGCATACATGCTTGTCACTCAACAGTAGTTAATTGATGTTGACTTCCATGTGTGAATGAGCCATCACAGATAAAACACCACAAACAAAGCTTTCATATCACTTGACATCATCCCAGACACAAAACTTCTCAATCCAGGTTGTTCAGCTATTCTGTTGTGAGTTGTTTATTTACACATTTATGCTTTTTCCAGTTAATAAAGTTTATTCATAGCAATATGCAACCACTTTTTTAAAAGAATCCTAGAAGACATGTACTGTGGGAAGTTATAGAATGAAAGATATGAAGTCATGCAGCTGTGTCATCATTTTTTAGAAGCTGGGAAAAAGTTCAGTGTATCTTTTAATTTTTTTTAAAAAGCACTTTTTAAATTTTTTTTAAAAAAATCACTTGTCAGTGGAAATGGACAGGCGGATGTGTCTGCGTAGAAAGTCCCAGAGTCTGAGCCCTACCATGGAAGAGGCCCTCCAATCTCACTTCCTCTGGGAGACAAAACAAAGCCTCACTTCCTAACGGGCCAGGGAGGGCTGCACATGGTCTAATGTACATGCATTGCATTAGTTAGCTCTGGTGAAAGTAGAGAATAGAGAATACCTCTGTGTGCGACACCCTTGCAAGGTGGGTCTGCATGTCTGCCCTCAGTGCCTTTTATTTTCTTTTTCCCACCACTCGGCTAATATTTCCTGGCCAGTGAGATGCAGAGAAACACATTGCCTGGGGATGTTTTTACCATGGGAGGAGAAAAGGGCCAGCGGAGTTTCCAGTCACCATGAAAGCTTAGGGGCACTTATCTTTACCAGGAGGCAGAAAGACGCAAAAATAAGGGTGTCATTTCCCTTCTACCAGAACTAAACAGAAGGTGTAGTGTTATGTCTCATGCGTGAGGTGCAGAGATTTTGCATGTCTGAGGGATGCACTGGGCACGGAGCCTCGGGGGGGGGGATGTAGAATGGAAGGAGAGAGGCAGGGAGGGACACTGAATTTTGGCATCGCACAGGGCACCGCTGAAATTTGAGACCCCAAGGTCCGCCACTGTCCTAACCAACCAACCACAAGAAGGACCATTCATCTCTCTGACTGATGTGTGGGCATCCACCCTCCCTCCCAGTTCAAGTCTATGCCACTCTAGGATGGGCTATGCTATTTGGGATGTCCATTGTTGCCCTGAACTAACAGACCTATTCTTAAAACTAATTAAGGACCTCAAGCTGAAACTTGTCCCAGGTATCGCAGTCAGTGCGGCCATGTATTGGGCATGTTCAATTGCTATGTTTACGCATCTTTGTGCTACAGCCACTTCTCACATCAGCACACATGTCTTTCGCTTGCCCACTTTCAGGTACCACAAACCTC
Source organism: Podarcis bocagei (assembly GCF_964188305.1). Taxonomy (NCBI): domain Eukaryota; kingdom Metazoa; phylum Chordata; class Lepidosauria; order Squamata; family Lacertidae; genus Podarcis; species Podarcis bocagei. Next base: position 44,596,348 of record NC_138129.1, on the reverse strand, counting down.
TTCCACACAACAAGAGGAAGCGAATAAACCAATTCATGCTTACCACCTAAACATCTTTGGTCCTCTTCTTTAAAACCGACTCATCATCCCTGGAGGGGGTTAGTAGGTGGAGCCTGCCCCATCTCTTTGTTTTCCAAGTAGTGCCTTTGTTCTCCATTCTTTGTTCTCTTTCTCTGTCTCTGTCTCTTCTGGTCTTTTGTTCCAGCTTAGTCTTTGTTGAGCCTTTTAGCTATTCCTCTCTTTGATGCTTTGTTGGTCTCTTCATCACTATGCTTTTAGTTCCTGTATATTTTTTCTCTCCAAAGCCTGCAATTGTTTCTCCTTCAATGCTGCTTTTGCCCGGGGTTTTATTTTTCTGACTGCATTGTCCACTTGGTTCCAAATGACATGTTCCTGGGCCTGCTTGCCTTTTAAATTCTTGTTTCTCTTGTTTGGGAGAATGATTTTGTGTCCTTTCTTAAGGTTCTTCCTTGCGATTACTTCTTTTCTCCCTGAAGTTGGTAATCGTGGTTGTTCATGGGGGAAGGGGGATCAGAAGGATTCTTGCTACGAATAATAATTGGTACAGAGGACAGCAATATCAGTTTTCGTCTTCCTAAGAAGCCACTCCACTCTGATTTCAGAAAGTCCCAGGTGTCTCTTCTACCATGTTTGGATGACAAGTTCAACATCGGGGATGCAGAGACAAGTTCTACTATAAATATGTCAGGCTGTTAAACCTTTATTAAGCCAAAATTCACAAGTGCATATATACATATTTTAACCCTAGTCTTCCAGGTCCTTGCCCAACACTCTGACCACTGTACCACCGTGGCTCTCAATATACACATAGTAGTACTTTGAACTTGGCCCAGTAACAAATTGTCAACCAGTGCAGATATCTGAATAGCTCGGAATAGAGACTTTCGATTTCAGCCCCCCCCCCCCCCCCGCGAAATGGTTTCTCCTTCTGACTTTCCTCAGATTCTGTCCATTCCCCCCAGCTAATTAGAGGCAGAGCTGCATTGTTCTCAAATAAACAAAACAAATGATCATGGCTTGAGACGGGGACAGTGACTCAGAATTTGCAAAATACTCTCATGCAGGCACTATGCTGCAGGTTCCAGATGACACTCAAAGGAAGCCCCACACAGAGTGCATTGCAGCAATCCAACCTTGAAGTCACCACTCAGAATTGGTTGTCACCACTGATTCCCCACCCATATTCTCTCTCTGTGTGTCCTTATTTGTTATGTTTATATCCAGGGCCGTCTTAAGCATATCCGGCGCCGTGGTGCAAAGCTCCCTCCGGTGCCCACCCCCTGTTTCCCAGAGTTTTTTTTAGGGAGGACGGCGCTGCCGGTGGGGCAGGAGGAGGCGGGCAGCAGCTGGAGGGCAGCTCCTCCAGTGGGTAAGAGGCAGAGGCTAGACTCGGCGCCTCCCAGCTCAGCTGGCCACTCCGCGCTGTGGTGGCCGCAGCAGACGGAGTCTCCAGGCGTGGCGCTGCTTCGGTGTGGCATGGCGGAGGCGGATGAGCTGATGCCGGGAGGTGTTGCGTCCAGCCTCTGCCTCTTCCCTGGCGCCCTCCAGAACTTGGTACTCTGGCACCCCATGCCACTAGCCTCTATGGGTAAGACGCCCCTGTTTATATCTTGCTTTTCCTCCAAGGCCCTCAAGGCGGCATACATGCTTCACCCTATTTTTATCCTCACAATAATCCTGTGAGGTAGGCAAGTCTGAATGACTGGCCCCAAATCACCCAGGGAGCTTCATGACAAAGTGGTTATTTGAACCTGGATCTTCGCATCCCATATCCAGCGCTCTAACCACTATACAACTTCATTTCTTTTCTTTTCCAAAGTCTTGTGGCTTCTCCTCAGATGTCTCTCTGCATTTCACAGGACCTCAGAAGAGGACTGTGGTTCAATGTTCCGCTGTCTTCTTTCTTTCTTGGGCGGGGCATTCTCCCCTCCCCCAGTCAGAGCAAGGTACGGTTAATGTTACACCTGCACAGGTGTTTTCACTAACAACAGAACCAAATCACAATTTGCAACCCTGATTTAGAAGCAGGTTTCCAAACTGTGATTTGAGATGAGGTTAGCATTAACATCCATGTACTTCTCATTGCTTAGCCATTATGTGGTCTACATCTCTATCGGGTCTGTGTGGCAAAGCCCCCATGGTCATATGAATTGACTGCCCTGCTGGATAAAACCAAAGGCCAATTTAGCCCAGCATGCTATTTTCAAAGGGCCCAAAAGCATTTGTTCCCAGCATTTATTTAGTCTTAATTTTTGAGATATACTTTCTCTGGGCTTGGGGGTTGCAGTTTCTGCTTGACCCCTTCCCTCCTCTGCACAGACCAGAGGATTCAGGAGGAGAGCAGTCTCTCCAAGTGTCAGTATTTTCCGGGGACAGTCCTGGATTTACAGAAGCTGTCCCAGTTTCTGATTTGATCCCAGAATGTCCCACTTTTCCTTAGGATGTCCCTATTTTCATTGGATAAATGTTGGAAGGTAGTGCTATTTTTCCAGAAAAAGAGGTGCCGGAACTCGCCATGAACACCTCCCTTTTTTCCCTGAGAATGGCAATGGAGCCCACCTGAGAGGTGCCGGAACTGGCAAGTTCTGGCTGAAAAAATCCCCCTTGGAAGGTACGGTAGGACATGCCTATTTTCATTGGAGAAATCTTGGGCCGTATGGGAGAGCGTCATGGTGGCTGGCATGGTGAAAGATCCCTTTCCCTCCGAGTTCTTGGCACTTTGCAGAAACAACTCAGGGAAGGGGATCTTTGTGGTGGAGATTCAGGGGTAGGCCTAACATCACAGGTGAGTGGAATTCTAGATTTATGATGGGCTGGGGACTTGAAAGATGAGAACCTTTATGTCTATTTCAGAATGTGGATGTCTTACCTCTCTCCATCCACGTTTTTCATGCAGAAGGTCTTGCATTCAATCTCCAGCATCTGCAGGTAGGGCAAGGAAGAGTCCTGTATGAAACCCTGGGATAGTTCAGTCGGTAGACCCCAAGACTCTTAATCTCAGGGTTGCGGGTTCGAGCTCCAAGTTAGACAAAAGATTCCTGCTTTGCAGGGTGTTGGACTAGATGACCCTAGTGGTCCCTTCCAACTCTAAATTCTTATTATTCCATGAGACAATACTGAGCTAAATGCCCTGATGGTCTGGCTTAGTAATAGGCAGCTTCCTATGTTCCCACGTCAGGTTAGGTAAAGGGATCCCTGACCATTAGGTCCAGTCGTGACCGACTCTGTGGTTGCGGCACTCATCTCGCTTTATTGGCCGAGGGAGCCGGCGTACAGCTTCCGGGTCATGTGGCCAGCATGACTAAGCCGCTTCTGGCAAACCAGAGCAACACACGGAAATGCCAATTACCTTCCCGCCGGAGTGGTACCTATTTATCTACTTGCATTTTGATGTGCTTTCGAACTGCTAGGTGGGCAGGAGCAGGGACCGAGCAACGGGAGCTCACCCCATTGCGGGGATTCGAACCGCCAACCTTCTGATCGGCAAGTCCTAGGCTCTGTGGTTTAACCCACAGCGCCACCCGCGTCAGGTTACTTCATATTTATTGGTTGTTGATTTAAAATTGCACCTGGCTCATTTGATTATCTGCTCCTTTAAAAGTGAAAATGGAAAGATAAAAGTAATAACACACCAATTTTCTTGAGAGGAAAATTATCTCGGTCTTTTTTCGTGTGTTCCACTCTGCTAACATACACCATCTTTAGCAAAGGCATGTGAGGAAAAACAATGGAAGCCACAATTTGTGTCCCTCCCTCTTACTAGTTACCTTGCTTGCCTGCTCAGGATTGGGCACTAGAAAAGGAACAGAGAGGAGTCATGTACCCACTGGCCTAAGGAGCAAATATAGCCGTTGAGGTGATGGGTTTCCACACAGGCTGTCAAGGAGCAAAGCCCATGCCCACTGCTAAACAATGGTTTGTTTCCTCACAGGAAGTAAAAAAAGAAAAGAAAAAAGCTGGCATGTTCTCCACTGTTTGTTCCCTCCAATCAACCATAAAAAGAACAGATCATTGTCCGATTCATTCCCAGGACTCAGTTGTATGTAACCTGATACTGCGTTGCTGGAATACTGTAGCCAGCCCAGCATAAAGTAGAGATGTTGTATTGTGATGCTTCCAAGTCTTACAGGGACAAAAGGCACAGACAAAACAGACACTCCCAGCTCTTTGGAAGAGAAAAGGGGGATCTAACATTTTGTCTTTATCTTACATTATGCATTGCCTTTCTCCATTCCCAGCCTTCTACTTCCTGACTGAACTAGATTTCTTTTGATACGCTGGCTGGCATGACTAAAGAAAATGTGCTCACGTTCGGAGACCAGTGAGAATGCCAGTGTATGGCTTGGGAGGGCTTCTGGAAGACAGAGACCTAATACAGTGAGCCCACAATTTACGTGAGGGTTCGGTTCCTGGGAATCACGTGCTAACACAAAAGCACAGAAAGCCAGGAAGGCCCAGCACTTACCCTCACTCTCAGGCCATCTCTGCTTGCTCAGATCACCCCCTCTTGTTCTCTCAGACCACCTCCGCTTTCTTTCCATGCTCTTGCTAGGAGCAAGACTCTCCGACTCTGGTTCAAACTCTCCGACAATCTGACACTGCCAAAACACTCTCCCAAGGTGACTGCAATGGCTGATAGGATGGCCAACTGTTGTTTCCCTCTCTCACACCTCCTTCGGACGTATTTCTACCATGAATTTTGATTTCCCCATGTTTTTCCGTAAGGTAGCAATTGCGTAACAAAAGTGAGCATATGGTGCAGACTTACTGTACAGTGGTACCTCAGGTTACAGACGCTTTAGGTTACAGACGCTTCAGGTTACAGACTCCGCTATCCCAGAAATAGTACCTTGGGTTAAGAACTTTGCTTCAGGATGAGAACAAAAATCGCGCGGCGGCAGCGGGAAGCCCCATTAGCTAAAATGGTACCTCAGGTTAAGAACAGTTTCAGGTTAAGAACAGACCTCCAGAACGAATTAAGTTCTTAACCCGAGGTACCACTGTATTGCAAACAGGTTGTTCAGATATTGCAAGCATGGCAACAGGCTCCTCCTCCCCCCACCTTTTGTATTTTCCACTTGGGAGTGTGCGCCCACCACCAGCGTGCTACTACAATTTAGCATTTGTTTTAAAATATGTGCATGCCACTCCAGAACCATGTTATTAGGGAGGCTTACGACCAAGATAGAATCAAATTTAAAATCCGTACAAGAAATTGGTACAACACTTTAATCATAGCTTTAAAATTAGGCTAAAACATGGAGGCCAACCATTTGACAGCAGTTTATGTACCTATATAACACTGAGTTCAAGTCCTGATTCTTTTGCTCTAATAGGGGCAGATCTGAGCCTGATGAAATAAAAGAACGGCTTCTCATGGTGCACGCAGATCTCCAGATTGCTCAGATATGATCTGAGTCCATCTGTATTATCTCAGGCCATCTATATTTGCAAGAGCCTGTTCAGACTTGAACAACAAAGAATACTGAGAAGTTGCAAAGAAAAGTGTCCATCACAGACGTCTGGCTGAAGCTTGTGGTGCCACATTTTTCAGTTCACTGAATAATGCTGTCAAGTATTTATGATCTGTTAAAAGTGGCAAACATTCACCCATAAATCATATTAGTGGGATTTATTTGCTCCATACATGATGACTAGCCTTTCCTTATCCAGGTGGGAGTACTGTAGTCTTTTAACCACTGCCAATGAATTACATGCAAAACAGATGGCTCTTTCTAATTTGTGTGACATGGGCATGTGATAATATTCCATTTAAATACCATGAGGAGAGGATTAACAAATAATAAGAGGCTTTGAGGGATCGTAGTGATGGAGCATAGCTTTCCAGATTTCAAAGGAGTCTTAGGCTATTCAAATACTCTTCTTTGGGAAGCGTCCATACCATTTCTTGAGGAGACAGTGCAGTGGTCTTAAGACATTTAAAAGATGTGGTAGGAATCTCCCATTGTTTAGGGAGTTTAAGATACTTAACAATTGATTTTCAGATCCGTTTTTCTCGTTTTCTTCTGTGGCTCAATCAATGGCTTTTGTATTGCTGTATTTAAGTAGCAGAAGGCCTTGTGCACTCACTTTATAGCCCAGAAACTCCATGTAGAGTAGATAGAATATAGATATAGAAATACAGGCCAGCTGCTTTAAGAAGTCCAAGGACCTTGGGCCAGCCTTGCAACGTTGTTGTGAGGATAAAAATGGGGGGGGGGGGAACCATGAGCTCTATCCTGAGTTCTTTGGAAGATGGGCAGGATAGAGTATCATGGAATGAGTGATAATATATGCACACAAGAAATGCCCTGGTATTTTGTTTCCCACCAAACCCTACACTACCCTTTCGTGCAAATCTGTGATAAGCCCTTGAGTTTATGAGTGCATCTATGAGCTTGCATGGTCTGGATATTGTATCTCATGCTGCTGCTGCTGCTGCTGCTGCTGTAGTATCTCTGCCTCCAGGACATGCAAGCTGCCACCATCACTGTCAATGCTGGAAGATAGGAGAAAGGATTGGAATGGCTGAAAGGAAAGTGAAAGTGTTCAATGGTGATGCTCCCACCTCCCTTCTCTCTTGGCCCCAGCTGTTGCTATAGCGACCGGAACAAAGCCTTTTCTCTTCCCTCCTCTGGGATTGTTAATTGTTTTTGTTCTCCCCTTAGGCCCCCTTTTTAATTGTCCAGTTGTTCCTAGGTGGGTGGGTGCCTCTCCCCCCCACCCGCCCCATTCTGCTTACTCTAGCTCTCTCCCTTTTATCACATGCAACCAGGATAAATCAATGGAGGCTATTTGTGTTTTAAAGCCTGTAGCATGGTGGAGTAATTAACAGTCTTGTCTCCCACAAAAGGGCTAAAAATAAAAAGGTCCAAGGAATGCTTAGGGAAGGAAGACCCTTGAGATAAAGGGCTTTGATGGGCCATCTCATAACAAAGCAATCAGCAGCCTTTGACCTCCTGGGGCTTGTCTCCCACGGGGAAGCCCTGCCCCTTGTGCTGTCATCTCTCAGGCAATCTCCCACACTTGCACTCTCATTGGGGCAGCTCCCCAGAGAGTAAGAAGAGCATGGATCAGAGCTGCGCTGGGCAGCAGTGCATCTGAGGCCCATTGCCTCAAAATGCCGACATTATTTCCTGCGGACGCATATTTTAAAAACCAGTACAGTACATTGGTTTCAATTTTTTCTTCTTTGGGCTGGATTTTCTCGTCAGAAGGATGGGCTTCCGATTTGAAAAAGAAAGTGTTGTTTGTGTTTGTGTGTTCATGCACGCAGGCACGCACACAGCTATGTCAAAGAAAGAGAAACAGGTCTGAACAAGTGGATGGGGGACAGTAGTGCTAGAACAGATTAATCTATTGCATTGCATTTCATCTCTTTTTTTTTCCTTTTACAAACTTCATTGGAAATTTGAAAAAACAATTGCCAAAAGTGATGTCTCCCAAGACAAATACATTAACAGATGTTAAGTCTAATCTTAATTCCAAGCAGTTCATGGCAATTTACATGCCATATCCGTCCCCTCTTCCCATTTGAACCTCATATGTGGGATAGAGGCCACAGGCCACATGCATTACATGCAGAAGGTCTTGCATTCAGTTTCTGGCATCTCTAGTTAACTGGCCAGGCAGGGGAGGGCAAAGACCCCTCCCAGAGACCCTACAGAGGTGCTGCCAGTCAGAGTAGCCATACTGGAACTAAACATCAGTGAGCCTTGTGGACCGTTAGAGACATTATGGCATAAGTTCACTTCACCAGATGCATCTTACACAAAGATTATATGACGCTGTACAGTTGTCTTTAAGATGCCAGAAGATTATTTCTTGTTAACCTACTCCCCAGGAAATTATTGGGCTAAATGAACAAATTATCTGATCTGGTGTTAAAAAGCTTCCTTTGTTTCATGGGTGAGCAAGGAGACTTAAACCAAGTCTCCAAAGTCCAGCAGTCTGCACACTATAGCACACTGACAGTCTTTGATCTTGTTGGCAAATGCTATTTATTTATCTTTAAGAGTTTTTACCAGCTCTTTGCCATAAGATCCCAGGTTACAATAGACTCTACAATTATAAAAACACATAAAAATATATAAAAGTATTTCAAATGGAACAGTACAAACTACATTTTAGCTACTTTTAAGCAGAAATAAAGGAGATCTAAAGTGTCTTTTACCCCATTCCCATCCCTAAGACTTGATAAGTCATCCTATCTGAGGAGGAAACACCAAAAAATAATAATTTCACAGCTCTTCTGGGAAGCTTACTGATTTTATAGCTTCCTCTAAGTTCTTACTCATGTTTACTTTAAATCAACTTTCCTGTTGTAACCGATCATAGAATTACAAATAAGTGAATGTTAGCTATAGTTATGTAATTATTATTCTTTATATGAAATCCAACATGTGGTGATGGAGGTGGAGATCACGTGTGCCAGCCTTGCTCCCAACATAGTGTTACTGCTGGCTTCATCCCTGACCTTCCCCTATTGAACAGTAAGGTCTGAAAGGAGAGTCTTAAGCTGGATTCACATTAGCTCACTTGTAGCACTAAATGTAGTTTTTCTAAATCTGGACTCATTTGTACATGTCCACTACACACCTGTGTGGTGTAGTGGTTACAGTGTCGGACTAGGACCTGGGAGACCAGGGTTCAAATCCCCACTCAGCCAAGAAGCCATCCATGAAGACCTTACGCCTGTGACTGCCTCTTTCAGCCTAATCTTCCTCACAAGGTTGTTGTGGGAATTAAATGATGAAGGGGAGAAGAACCATGTAAGATATCTTGAGCTCCTTGGAGAAATAGGTGGGATATGAATGCAATGAATGAATGAATGAAAAATGCATAAGGTTTATCCTTGTCTTTTCCTCCCTCCACATGTCCCAGGTGAATGAATAATGTGTGAGTGAATGAAAACTATATCCAGAGGAAAATCTGAATGTGGATGTCATCCTCCCATACTGCATTGCTTTCAGTGAGATGCACATTTGAATGCATGCTTCCCCCACGCTACTGGTTCACCTCCACTGCAAACAGCTGATTGAGACACTTGGGAGCTGTGCACTCTTTGGAGCTACCTGCCCGTGGGTAAGGATGGTAGAAAGGACACTGTGTGTTCCTAGAGTGCTTCGGACAATGAGTGTTCCAGCATCCCTCTAGAACAGGGGTCAGCAACCTTTTTCAGGCGTGGGCCGGTCCACCGTCCCTCAGACCCTGTGGTGGGCTGGACTATATTTTTTGGGGGGAAATGAACAAATTCCTGTGCCCCACAAATAACCCAGAGATGCATTTTAAATACATTTAAATGCATCTTCTGTTCATGTAAAAACACTAGGCAGGCCCCACTAATAGCCCAGAGATGCATTTTAAATAAAAGGACACATTTTATGCATGTAAAAACACGCTGATTCCTGGACCTTCCATGGACCGGATTGAGAAGGCGATTGGGCCACATCCGGCCCATGGGCCTTAGGTTGCCTACCCTTGCTTTAGAAGCACAGGAACAGCTCTCACAGCCAGATTCTGAATTGGCTCAGTATTATGAATGTTCTCCAAGAATTCTTGGGAAAACCTCATCTGCTTTACAAGCTCTTTTGGCTTGTAGTGTTGGTGTATACATGCTGATGGTGCCATGTGCCTTCTTGTATTGCCCTGTGAACTGTAGTCTGGCTTCACACCTGCTCTGCACCCTCCTTACCACACCAATTGAGGCAGAGAGATGCCTGGAAATTCAACTATTCCCACCCCGCTACAAATGCACCTGGAGAAAAGAAAAAGGGGTTTAGAGATCATCCCTAGAAAACTTTTGCAAGAAACTATGAAGGTAACTGATTGACCCAAAGTATTTTAATGACAGAATATAGTGTTCATAATAATTAATTATTTATACCCCGTCCATCTGGCTGAGTTTCCCCAGCCACTCTGGCGGTTTACAAATTATAAAAACTGGTTAAACGTCATTGTAATATATACCATATTTAAAACATGCAACCAAAAAGTATTGTGAAAACAGCACAATTAAAACAAGAGATCAAAACAACAGAGGACGTACACACCCAAGAAATCTGTCTGGTCAGATGCTTTGGATACATATTGCACAACCATCAATGAGTTCCCTCAAGAGTAACAAGTTACAGTGGTGTCTCGCAAGACGAAAAGAATTCGTTCCGTGAGTCTTTTCGTCTTGCGATGTTTTTCGTCTTGCGAAGCACAGTCCGTCGCAACTGCGCCTCTTCAAGCGGCTTTAAAAAAAAGCGCAAGATGTTTTCGTCTTGCGAAGCAAGCCCATAGGGAAATTTGTCTAGCGAAGCAACGCAAAACCGAAAAACCCTTTCGTCTAGCGAGTTTTTCGTCTTGCGAGGCATTCGTCTTGCGGGGCACCACCGTAATGTTAAATAACTTCTTGACATGTACCTATGAAGCACTTGTTCCTGTAGTTTCACACCAATCTAAAGTTTGGTGGGGGCGCTGTGGGTCAAACCACAGAGCCTAGGGCTTGCTGATCAGAAGTTCGGCGGTTCGAATCCCCGCAACGGGGTGAGCTCCCGTTGCTCTGTCCCTGCTCCTGCCAGCCTAGCAGTTTGAAAGCAGTTTGAAAGTGCAAGTAGATAAATAGGCACCACTCCAGCAGGAAGGTAAACTGTGTTTCCGTGCACTGCTCTGGTTCGCCAGAAGCGGCTTAGTCATGCTGGCCACATGACCCAGAAGCTGTACACCAGCTCCCTTAGCCAGTAAAGCGAGATGAGCGCCGCAACCCCAGAGTCAGTCACGACTGGATCTAATGGTCAGAGGTCCCTTTACCTTTTAAAAAGCTGTATTTTAAAAATGTTCACATGATCACAAAGCATCCTGGTCAGTCTGAATTCTGAGTGTGTATGTGCAGTTTCTTGTTATATGTTCCAAGCCAGAAAATAACTTATGGGGCAATCAGCACTCTGTTCGTAATATGAGTATTATGAGCTGAACAAATTTGTGATCTGAGGCAGGGAATTATAAACTCCAGAAACAAATCTGATATGATCCGGTTCCCTGGATGTGCCCTTATCTTGGCTCCTTGATAAAAAGACATTGGGTCCCATTCTATCTCACTGTAACTATCTTACTAAAGAAATGGCATTTCCAGCTTCTAAGGATATTTTCATTTTCAGAAGCTAAGGAAGATACTGTACACACTTGTTCATTATTCCCTTCCCCAAGTCACGGTATAGAAAAAAAGGTACCTGTGTAGATCAGACTTGTATTTTCAAGTTTAAAATTGTAACAATGCAGTCTAACATATAGCACTAAGAAAAGATGTCAGTTATTCACAGGCCTGAAATTTCAGTACCAAATTGAAAGCTGCCGTTCAGATGTCATGACCATGACATTGATGGGGGGGGGGAATCGCTCTGTGCCTACATCTCTATGGTGCAAACCCTAATGGCAAATCAAACTGCTTTGGGAATGGGACTCTTTGGGATAACTAGCCTGTCAAGGCTATTCTCCTCTCCTTCCAGATTGAAAAAGGGGAGCTAAGAGAGTAACGATTTTTATTTCTCATGTTGCTTTCACCCAACCGGAAAAAGGACCAACACAGTAATGACGTCCCACATTCAGTGAATGTGATAAAGGGTGCTTCCAGACAGGGACTTAATATTCTAAATGGGTATCACAAATGGGTTATTGGCAACACGATATAGTTGTTTAACTTACTTGATTTTCCTCAGAAAAAAGGAAATTTGGATTAAATAGAGTAAAATACAGGTTGGCATTTTGATGAAAACAATGTGTGGACACTGCACAAAACTTGCTAGCATTAGATGTTGGTAGACTTTCTCATTTGAGACACCTTAAAAAGGAAACTGTTAAATCTGTGCTACCAAAAAGCATTCATTTGCTATCCCCTGCTCCCAAAGTGCCATGGCCAAGTGTCAGGAAGTAGTTCATCTTAAGCAGCTTTAGCCTTGGCATCTCTGCTGAGTTTTAAAGCAAAATGCCTGTTGTTGTTTTAAAAAAGACCTATTTACTATCTATATTTCCTTGGAGGACCTCCAGAGTCATTTAATGCACCATGACAAAACAAAATAAATAGGGTATGAGTCTAAACTAAATACACATGTCGGAAGGATGCGGTGCCCTAAATTGCTTGCGAAAATGAAGAAATAATTCCCACAGATGTTTTCTAGGATTTATTTTGGTCTATAGTAGCAGAAAACCAGAATATTTTTTGCCACTTTTAAAGAACTGGCTTATTGTTTCACATAGGTTTCCCCAGGCAATAGCCTGTTGCATCAAGTGCATGGTGCACTGAGGAAATCCATACTTTCTACCCTGTTCTGAAGTGCACTGGGGTCTAAATCAAGATGACAAGGTGTGAACTGAAAGGAACAGGAGTGCTAAAGGGAGCTGATACCTGGAGAGCTAACCATGCATACAATGGAAATGTTTGCTTAAACACTGGAGCATGAATTTTAAGCAAATAAGAGGCACTTGCCTTTTGTAACACACCGTTCTTATAACTCCACCCAATTCCAAGAAAATCTGTTTTGTTAATGAATTCCAGTTTTGCAGTCTCTCGCTAAAACTGTTCCTATGTAATGGCCTTAAGGTCAGGCAGCCATTCTTGCCCCCAATATTGTAATGCTCTAATTTCTACATGGTATGTTCTCTTTTGTTAAGGGCAGTTTGTGTTCAGCTGATGTAAAAAGGGAGAGCAAAATGAAAAGTCACACTTTTTAAAAAAATCATAAACCATTCCATTCCACTTTATTTACTCAGATATAAGCCCCACTGAGTCACATTTACGCATGTCAAAATACATACTACTACAAATTCTGTACGGTCTACATCTGGATTGGAATTCCTTTTAGTTGCTTTAATTTTTTAATGGTGTTCTTGCTGTCCTGGGCTCCTTTCAAAGGAAGAGGGGGAAATAGAAATATAAACAAATACATTCATATTGTTGCAGGCCACCGCAATCTCTGAGTGAAGCGAGATTCCAGGGGTTTACCTAGGATTTATGTTTCCTTTTGGGAATGAGTCAGAGCAGAGAATGTGGCGTCTTTATGATATCTGGCTTATTTGCACCTATAGAATCACAGATTCATAGAATTGTAAAGTTGGAAGGGACCCTAGTCCAATCCTTTGCAAAGCAGAAATATGCAGCTGAATCGAACCTGCAACCTTGGTGTTATTGGCACCACACTCTGACCAACTGAGCCTACGACAGAGGGGTCGACAGCATTAGCACCCTAAAACGGTTTTGTTTCTTCCATAGTCACAACCTTGGAGCCAAACGGAAATCAGTCATTGTGCTCTGACCCTCTTTCCAGTTTATTGCCTTTTCTGACCTGCAACCTTTTCTCCCTTAGGTCACATTGCAGCCAACTCTCAACTCTACTTCAAACTCTGGCTTTGTCTTCTGACTCTAAACTGGAGGAGAGGCCCTAGCCAGTCTAGCACAGAGCCCCCTCTCCTTGGCTTTCTTAATGGCTCATCTCACAGGTAATTACTTCATCAGGCCTGGCTTATATTTTGAGCCCTGCTGGATCCAGGGGTTTAGGAGGCTTGATGAAATTCTAGCACTTACTGGATCCAGGAATTTAGGGGAACCTGGCACCCTTGAACTCCTAACAATTAAACGCTTGGGAAAATCAGAAAATCATATGAAGTTCCAACTTATTATTGGGATTTCAAGAACCACAGTCACATTGATATTTATATGACAATTCTCACTATATTTACTTTCAGCTGATTTTAATGGTGCTTCCAGTAACAATACTTTGGATTGCTGTCTTAATTTTAAAATATAAAAAGTGTGTGAGCTCCTACAGTTAGGCCAAAAAGATCCCCAACTCTGTGTTTAGAGACTGAGGCCCCTCTAACCACAAAAGTTGCACAAGAGGCCTAACTTGTGTTGTCGCTCCAGTTTGATAGAAGGAAGGGGCCCACTGCTTAGAATGAGGAAGAACTCAGTATAATTTGAAATTTTGCATCCTCCCTTTCACCACTGCTGGGTCTCCTACATGAACAGATTTGCTTTATCCAATTGGTCCAAGAAGGTAGAAACTCTCTAGACCCTAATTCAGAACCTCACATATTAATACTCCTCTGCATTTGTAAGAAATCCATATCTTTTAGAGTGGCAGCATCCAAACTTTGAAACTCTTGTCTATTGACATCAGGCAGATCCCTTCACTGTACTCTTTTCACCATCTGCTACAAACATTTCTGTCCAGGCAAACCTATCCAGATACTGTGGTACCTTGGGTTAAGTACTTAATTCGTTCCGGAGGTCCGTACTTAACCTGAAACTGTTCTTAACCTGAAGCACCACTTTAGCTAATGGGGCCTCCTGCTGCTGCCTCGCCGCCGGAGCACAATTTCTGTTCTCATCCTGAAGCAAAGTTCTTAACCTGAAGCACTATTTCTGGGTTAGCGGAGTCTGTAACCTGAAGCGTATGTAACCTGAAGCGTATGTAACCGAGGTACCAATGTATATAGAACATTGGTGTTTTAATCTGTTTTTCTAATTATTGTTTTAAATAGTTTTTTCAACTCTTTTTCCATATAATAGTTTTATTCTTTTATTAAATGATCTCGAAGGGGTTACCCCCTCCAATTATTTATTTACTTAATTTGTATCCCACCTTTTCTCCAAGGAGCTCAAGGTTCTCCTGATCTTCGTTTCATCTGCACAACAACCCTGTGAGGGAGGTTAGGCTGAGACAGGCAGCGACAGGCAGCGACCCAGTATACTTCATGGCTTAGTGGGGATTTGAAACCTTGTGATTTTATATTGGTTTTTTAATGTTGTGAACTGTCCTGAGATATGTGGATGAAGGGCAGTATACAGATTTAATTAATATAATAATAATAATAATAATAATAATAATAATAATAATAATAATAATAAACAACTCTGCTCTCCTAGGTCCTAGTCTGACACTTAACTACTACATGCTGGATCGAGCACTATATAAATGTTATGAAATCAATCAATCAATCAATCAACCAATCAATCAAATTATATGGGAATCCAAGAGATCCATTTCTAAAACCTTTGTTCTTACATGGAAGCAGTTACACACTGGCAGAAAAAATTCCATTTCTTTTGAGTGACACTAATAGCTTTGTGACACATAAAGTGGCTCTTTATGCAGTCGCTGCAAAAAAGATTAGAATGAGTTAGATAATATTGCCATAAATTGTTTTAGAGATTTGGAGGTTTAATCTGATGCTGAGCTGGCTTGGAGCTTGCTGATGCTAATTCTGTTTTTCCTTCCCTCCTATCGCATATGTCCGATTTACATGATGGAGGGATGTTCTGTACTATGTAATAAAAATAATAAAAGTAATAATAATAATTTATTTATACCCTGCTCATCTGGCTGGGTTTCCCCAGCCACTCTGGGCAGCTTCCAACAAAATATCAAAATACAATAGTCTGTCAAACATTAAAAGCTTCCCTAAACAGGGCTGCCTTCAGATGTCTTCTAAAATGTATCAGTACATTTATAGTTTATTTTACTTAATAACATTTGCACACCACTTGATTGTAAAAAAACAGACACCTCACAGCAGTTTGCAGAAAGATAATAACAGCAAAACCAAGAAAAATTCACAACTGTTCTTTAAAACATTGCTGTTGACAATCTCTCTGTCTCAGGAGACAATGGAGGGGTGCGTACGCCTTGGGGGGGGGGGTGAAGTCCAACCATTGGAGGGTTACAGCGCCTGCTGCGGCATAAAATACTAAAACAGATTAAGATGACCGCAACTTTCTAAGCAGTGAAATTGCATGGCTAGCTCAGCTGGTTAGAGTGCCGTGCTGATAATGCCAAGGTTGCAGGTTCAATCCTCGTATGGGACAGTTTCATATTCCTGTATTTGTAAGGATTTGCAAGGATGCTTGATGATCCTCAGGGTCCCTTCCAACTCTACAATTTTGTAATACACATACTGAATTGAAGTATATAAATGAACGAACGAAGCGGAATAAATAAATAATTTGAAGAACGAACAAAGAAATAAAAATCGGGCAACCGCGTGAAAGTTCGCGCCAAGGAGAGAGAAACGCAACTGGCGCATCGCCAGCCCAGGAAGGCCTGCTTGGCTCAGCAAAGAAAGGCTGGTTGGGACAGAGGAAGAAGAGGGCGAAAGCAGCAGCATCGCTGACCTATCCTCCCCACGAGGAGGAAGGCTGGCTGGCGGGCGGGGGCTGCCGGAGAAGATGTTCATTGGAAAGTGCACGGATGGGTGGCCGGAGGAGCGTCCTGCCCACTTCCCCTCCCCTCCCCTCCCTCCCCTCCCCGCGGAGCCTGCGACGCCCGCCGCGTGCGATCGGACAGCCCCGGCCGCCTCTTGTATACAACGGGGAGGGAAGAGGGAGGGAGCGAGGGACGGGTCCGGCCTGCCCCTGGGGCGGGGCGGCGTTTGCAAGACAACAGCCCGAGCCCGACACAAGGAACCGCTCGCTGCTGCTGGAGGGAGCCGCGCGGAGTCGCCAGCGCCAAGCAGCTTAGTAAGTGCCGCCGGCCGGGTCTTGGGGAAGCCCAGCCGCGCTCGCTCACTCGCCACCCCGCCCCCGCCGTCGCCTCACCCCACCCTCCCCACGCCGCTTGCAACCCCCGAGGGGATGACATTTCTCTCCGATCCGAGGCTGGTGGGCGAGGGAAGCCTCTGGAGATTTCCCCCTACCCCCCAAATGGATTGGAAGGTTTTGCGGGCGCCTTTGGGAACTTGTAGCTGGTTGGGGTATTTGGAGAGAGAGAGAGAGAGCGGAGCGCAAAGGCGCGCGCCGCTTGGGTTCTTTCTCGCGCGGAATTGTAGTTAATCCACCGATTAATAAAAAACCATTCCGTCTCAGAAATGGGAACTTCATTCATCTTGGAGGGGATCATCCTGGTTGGCCTTTTCATTTTTTTGCGGGGGAGGGCATGTGGTGTGTTTTTTGTTTTGTTTTTTTTAAAAAGAAATATTATTTCTTTTAAAGCTCGTTCCAGTCCCTTGTTTGCAAACTCTTATAAAGGGTGCTCTGTGCGCCGGCTACTCACCCGGCGCGCGCGGGTATGTTTGTGTACGCATGTATTGAAATCGACGGGACAACTCCAGCGCAGGGAATCAATGAATCACTTTCTTCCAGTCCATAAATGCACTTACCCAGGAATGCCCCATGAGAACCAAACGGCGCTGCAAAGGGGGCGGGTGAATCTCTCCTTACAGTCGTCAAGACATCTCGTTTGGGAGCAATTCTGTGGATTTTAGTGGAGCGACTGTGCGGCTACTCTGGAGTAAGTCGCATATTAATTCAAGATCTCCGTCCCCATAAAAAAGTGCTTTCAAAATAATATTTGCAGTGAGCCCCCTGCTTCCCTAATATGCCCCAGAAGGGAAGGGGTTAAAGTATCATTTGCGCCCGCGCACCCTCTCTCCCCCCTCCCGAAATAAAACCAGACCATCAGGTTTTCTGCACCGTCTCGCACGGTTTTCAGTGTGGCTTTCTCTGTTCGCGGACAGGGACCGTATAAGATTTTGCTTCTCGCCATATATGCATTTAAGTAGAGCTAACTTAATCATATAGGTCAGGACTGGGGGATCGTTTGAAGGAGAATCAGAGCTACTTTCTCCTCTTCCCATTTCCTGCTTTTTATCTCTCTCTCTCCCCCTCGCATCTCCTGGCCAAAACAAAACAGCATATTTATAACTGACTAGGGGCACTGTCTCGCCAGCCAGTCTGTGGGGTTCTGTAACACAATGATTTCATAGTCAATGGGTGATAGGCAGGGTGATGCTCTTACAGTTGTAGGCACCAGCAGAGGTCACCAAGCATGTTATAAAATAAGCAGCCAGACACCATCCAGCTAAAAGGTTAATTCTCACTTACAAAGAGGAGCTGGCAGGACTATAACCTTAACCTGAATTTTCCTCCCTAGTTGTTTTGTTTTGTTTGCTTTCTCGAACAATGTGTTGTTTTATGTAGATCACTCTCAAGTTCCTTTATCATAGAATCGTGGAATTGTAGAGTTGGAATGGTGATTTGTAGCATGTTCATAATTGTTGATTGCTTATAAATAAGAGTCTCCCCCCCCTCCTACGTTTTGGAGATAGCACAGCCTGTTTCTGGATCTCATCTTTTACTGCCCTTTGTGTAGCACTGTTATTCTGCATGATAGGACACTTCTGTGGTGTTGGGGTAGGCAATGCTTTAACAACAACAACAATAACAAATCATATTTTTATTGTTTTTCTATTATGTCCACAGTATTTTGTCTCTAATTTGAGTATATGGAATGGGAGTGCAGTGACCAGGGTGTGTGTGTGTGCATTATGTAACCTATCTGGCAAACCTGATGGCTGCCCGAGGTGCATTTAAAGGGGCGGGTGGAGAGGGCCTTTGCATGTGCATGGCACAGAAACCAAGATAATCCAGTTGCTTTCAGCCCCTGCTCCAAGTGCAGAGGGAGACAGTCACTCAGCATTTAGCATCAGCTTCAAAACGAGTGAAGAACATTTAAGCCTAAATGTTCACCTCACTTCACTTTGGTTCAATGTGGCCTAATCTTCCCTCCTTTTTCTCCCTTGAAAATCACATCCATAGGACTGGTTCTGTGAAGGCAATTAAAGGATTGATAATCTGATCCAATAAGAATGGGTGCAGATCTAGTGTAGGGGTAGGAAATCTGCGGTCTCCTCGACTCTCACTAACCTTGACAATTGGGCGTTACTATTAGGCGTATTTTCACCTGCTTGTAGCTCATGTGAATTGTTTGTGAAATGAATAAGCAGATAATGTGTAAGATGGAGTGCAAAGATGTGTTGTAGAAGGGGAACCTGTGGTCCTTCAGATGTTTCTGGGCTACAGTTTCCATCATCCCTGGCCATTGACCACTTTGGCTATGTCTGATGTGAGCTAGGTTCCAACACAATGAAGGACCACAAGTTCCCTCACCTGGTGTAGGTTAGTGTCCCAACCCTGCTTTTTGTCTCCCCCTGTAATCCGTAAGTACAAGAGGGAAACTTTGGTGCAGCATCTGTGGCTGAGAAAATAAGCTACAGTACTTCTTTCCGCAGCGCATAGTTACAACCATGGAACTCGCTCCCACAAGTGGCATTGGTGACCACTAGTACCTTTGAAAGAGCATAAGAAAAATTCAAGGAGGAGAAGGCTATTGACTGCTAACTGAGACAGCTATGTTCTGCCACCACAGTTGGAGGCAGCTATGCTTCTGAATACTAGCTGCTGGAAGCCACAGGAAGAGAGAGTGGTCTTGCGCTCAAATCCTGCTTGCAAGTTTCCCACAGGCATCTGGTTGGCCACTATGAGAACAGGATGTTGGACTAGATGGGCCACTGGCTTGATCCAGCAAGCTCATCTTATGTCCTTACGCTGTGCTTAAGGCAGGCCTGGACTCTGGCAGCGAGGCCTTGCATGTGCTGGAGTTTAGACTCTTTCAACTCCTGCTCCTTTTTGCTGCTGTATCCAGGACTATCAAGATGATTCACAAGACACTTGCAAATGCTAAAGTTCACAGAGTGCTAAAGTTCAAAGGGTGGGCGGGTGGGAAAGGATATAATACCAGCAGAGCAGGCTTTCACATGATATCAGAGCAAGGCGTAAATCCTTTGAGCGGAATAGGAAATCCATTGCAAAAGGTGTTTTTGCACATTGCATTTTAAAAGTGTACAGCTGTGGGCTGAGATCTAAAGGATTCATACACACATCAGGCCTCTGCCTCTGATGGAAGCTTCTGCCCGCAGAAAAGCTATTCTGCAGGCTGAGGGAAAAGCTTCTGAGCGACATTCCATGATGTCTCACAGGCTGCCACTGGAAGGAGAAACTGGCAACCCCCTTGGTCTTTTTGGATACTGACTGTGGTGAAATCAGAGATATGAATATGATAAACATGGGTTCACAAACTGGTTATACTCATCAGGGAGCTGTGATGGTCTGTAGGAAGTGCACACTTAGGGTCAAACCCAGGTTGGCCTCTACATAATGTGGGAATTGACCCAAAGATTCATCCTCGTTTGACAGTTTCATATGTCTTAGACTAAGATCCTTTTCTCTGATTAGGACTATTATTTGGAAATATATTTGCCCCCTTCCCCCAGTATCACCTGCCATTTATTTGAACGTTTCTCTTTGTAGGCAATTCACAGTTTGGGCTGCTATTAAACATCAGATTAAAAACACCAATGTGGCCTGGTAACATACTTGCAAGTAAAAGATGAAAATGTTTTAATATCCTTTGGCTATTTTTTTCCTGACAGATTCCTATACAAGTGTAGTTATGACAGTAAGAAAGTCAGGGGATCAGGGATGGAAGCACAGAATCATGATACTTGTTTTTGTTCTCAAGTTTCAGCTAATGTATTTTTTTTTTTAAGTACTGTGAACTGTGCTACTTGGAATACACATGTTTGCTGAGAATTCAGTCTGACTTTTTAAAGGATTTGGCCAGAGTTAGCACCGGGGCTATGCTTGTGACTTGTCCTCCATCCAAATGAATGTAGTTTATCTGGAGGCAACAGGCAAATAGCCTAAGGTTATATGCTGGCACCTGAATTTCAAGCCTTATCTAAGATTGCAGAACAACCTATTGAGGACAGTCTTTGCTTTCTGAAACAAATACTATAACCCAGTTTTGCTCTCCCTGTGGAACAATATCTTTTTTGGCTGCTAACTCCTTTGGATGCCTGCCAGGCTTTAGCACCCTGTGTCAAATAACATGCTTCTGACAAAGGTTGCCCCAGTCAGGTGGGAGAAAATTACTCAATGTTCAGGTGTCCATGTGAGTGTTTTGTTTTGTTTTTGCTCTTGGGCATTTTAATTGTCCCAATATTAGTTTCACCTAATTGGGGCGGTGTGTGTGCCATTGAATTCCACACGATACTGAAAAAAGCACAATAGAAGTAAAATATATAGGGGAATCTCTGCCTATCAGAAGAGAGCCAGGCTTTATGAATGATACAAGTTTTTCAGAGAAAGAAAACACCACCACCACATCTCCATACACGGAGATTCTCGGTGTGTGATGTGACATCATCACCCGGTGAGTTTGTATGCCTCCACTCTCTGTCATTTGCAACATCTGGCCCCACCTTTAATGAACAGAACCTTTTGGATGGTGGCACCACAAGAGTCACTCCTGAGCAATGTCTGCAGGGCTGGCATCATCAACTGACATTCTTGGGCAGCTGGCAGGGCCCCAATACCCTGGCAGGGCCCAATGCTGACACTTGTCCTGGGGCCCCATTTTTGGGGGGGAGGTGTTATCAAAGCCAGCTGAGTGTAGCTGCTTTTATTTTCCTGCAATGCCCCCAACATATCTTCACTGTGGGGCTTTGTGGGAAATTAAAATGGCTGCTGACGCCACCCCCCATGGCTGCTTTGAGGGCTGCCACTGCCCGTCACTACAACCAAGGCTCAGCACCAAAGGAGGGCACTTGGTCAGGGGCATCTCAAACCTGAAGCTGGTCTTGGAAATCCACCTGGCTTATTCTACCTCAGCTCTGGAAGAGCAGTGAAGATGATGTTGTTTGTGAAGGCCTTCGGAGGAAGTTAGCATTATGATTGCTGTTGGATACTGAGATACTTTAAAGCAGGGGTCAGCAACCCTTTTCAGCTGTGGGCTGGTCCACTGACCCTCAGACCATGTGGTGGGCCGGACTATTTTTTTTGGGGGGGGGGAATGAACGAATTCCTATGCCCCAGAAATAACAGAGCCAGTGTGGTGTAGTGGTTAAGAGCGGTAGTCTCGTAATCTGGGGAACCGGGTTCGCGTCTCCGCTCCTCCACATGCAGCTGCTGGGTGACCTTGGGCCAGTCACACTTCTCTGAAGTCTCTCAGCCCCACTCACCTCACAGAGTGTTTGTTGTGGGGGAGGAAGGGAAAGGAGAATGTTAGCTGCTTTGAGACTCCTTAAAGGGAGTGAAAGGCGGGATATCAAATCCAAATCCAAACCCAGCCATGCATTTTAAATAAAAGCACACATTCAACTCATGTAAAAACACCAGGCAGGCCCCACAAATAACCCAGAGATGCATTTTAAATAAAAGGACACATTCTACTCATGTAAAAGCACGCGATTCCTGGACCGTCCGTGGGCCAGATTGAGAAGGCTATTGGGCCACATCCTGCCCACGGCCCTTAGGCTGTGTTGTTGCTGTCTTATTTTGAACGTTTTTATAGCTGTTGTAAAAAAAGAAATCATGTTGTTTTAAAAATTTGTAAGCCATTGTGGGGGGTCCTTTGGGACTGAAAGTTATGAGTATGATGTGATCATTTGCATATGATGCCCGCCAGATTAGCTCCTTTGCAGGAAACTCTTCTAAAGTTCAAGATGATTGTGTGCTCACCTCCGCCACCTTCCAAAATGACATGTTGTCCCTCTCCTAGGCCCTTCCCCAACTAAGCAGAGTGATGGTTCTGTACACAACACATTTGGGGGGACAAATTCGCACATTAAGAGCTCTCTTAGGAAACTAAGGGAGGAAACACTTGTATAGTAGCTCCTTGTGGTACCCAAAACATGGCAGTATCCTTGAGGTGTCTGAGATGAGCTTGGTGCTGCTGCTGCTGCTCAGAAGTGCTTCCCACAGCTTCCATGGGTCTGTAACGTGAGAACTGATAATAGGTAGTGGGGCATAAACATGAAATAACCAGACAGTAACCAGCCTCAACTTCAATTTGATACCATGCAAGAAAGTCTAGCAAAACTGGCAGTCGTGTTCCTACTTCTCTTCTGTTTAGGCTGTGGTTTGGATTTTTAAAGAGAGGAAGAAGATATGTGGAATTTCTAGGGCTCAGTTGGGCTTTCGTATGATAGCTCAGTTGCATGAAATGGCTATCATCATGGATAGGGCTTTGTTATTTGATGGAAACGGTTCTTGTCAGGGTCAGCAAGCTTATCAATTTGAACACTACTCCCCCAGGTCCTAGTCCAACACTTTAACCACTACACCACACTGACTGACCAGTGGGCTTCATGTGGGCTGGGCGATTGCTGAAAAGGACTTTGTTGCATAGGTGTAGTGAGTCAATCACAGCAAGCCTGTTGTTTCAGGGAGCTTAATTTCATGTTGCTCCAGGGGTTGCCCAGACAACACACAGACTTCCAACATTGTCTTTGGGTTTTGCACAATAGACTTCTTAGAAAGAGTGTGTAATACTGATATTAGGGGAAACTGCAAGGCTGAGTGGTGCAGCAATAAAACACCTAGTGCATTTGTAGTTAAGCAGCGTCTGTTATGGTTTCAGGTTGGATGGGGGACTGTGTGTTGAGATTCCTGCATTGCAGGGCATTGGATTAGATGACCCTTGGGGTCCCTTCCAACTCTTATGATTCTATGACTCAGAAAATGGTAATTAGACACAGGATCACTGATTTGAATCTTAATGGAGGGACTAGAGGAGTTGTTGCACCCAAGGCACCAAAATAAGAGGGTGATTGCCATGACAGTATCTGTAGAGAAGGGAGTTGTGTCAGCTGCCCGTTCATTGAAGCAGCAGAGAGTACAAGGGCTCGGTTTGTTCTTCCTCCTCTCTTTCTAAGACACAACCTCCCTTTTCACATCTGCATGTTGAACCGGTATCATTCATTCTGTCATTAGGATCAAAAGAAATGTCTGCATACTTATACATGTGTCCAAAGGTGCATGTGTTTCTCATAGGACAGTCCTCCTTTGCCACATGGTAAACAACTTTTGGAATCGGAGGGGAGACTCAAAAGCATTTTGCAATATGACAGCGAGGCATGGGGAGGGGACTAAAATATTTCCTTGGAGAGATCAGAGCTCCTTGGGGGAGGCTTAATCTAACTCTTCGGAGCCCAGTCTAACCGGCTGGTAGAGGAAATTTCATGGCATAATGATATGTACACTATGAGTCTCTTGCTAAGACCATAGTTGTCCAAAAGATTCTCCCTGAGGCAAGGAGGAAGATAGGTAGCTTAGAGACATGTAGCAAATAGTCATACTAGAAATCTTTGACCAGTTGCCACCTGACTTGCTAGTTTTCAGCCTTGGCAGGCCAGTGAGTCTGGATTTTTGTCCTCCTGGGTCACAAACTGGGAAGGATGTCCGGACACTTTCAGAGCTAGTGTGAAAAGCATGACATTTGCTTCCTGTGTTACTTGCATACAATGGCATACGCTTGGTTTCTACGATATATGCATGTTGTAAATCCCAGCTGCCTCTTGTGTATATCTGTGTCGTACACGGAGCTGAGAATTTCATATGCTGTTCCTGCCTGCACATTCTAAGTGTATGGATAAAATGTTCCATTTGCAAACTGTAAAACATAACGTAATGTGTGACAGGTAGCAAAATGGAGGAGAGGAAGTGCTTTGGGGAGCTAGTGTCTCTAGTATGGAACAACTCTGATTCTCAATGCATGCTGTTTAACTAAAATGATCAGATTTCTGCCCCATACTCCCATCTTGATCCTAAATCAGGGGTCTGCAACCCGCGGCTCCGGAGCCGCATGTGGCTCTTTTACACCTTTGCCGCGGCTCCGGGGTGGATACTAGCGAGGGGAGGAGGCGCATTGTGCGCCCCGACACTCCCCACTGTGGCGGGCGCTGTACTGGCTGTGACATCGCATGGGGGCGGTGCGTGCGTTAGTCACGCACCGTCCCGACATCACTTTCCCACTCGCCCGCCCGCTACATTGTAAGGGGCATGTACGCTGGTCACTGCATTGAAAGGGGGCATGTACGCTGGTCACTGTTTTGAAGGGGAGTGAAGAATACACACACAAAAAAGGTAACTTGTTAATTTAACATTTATTTCTATGAGGAGGAGTAATTCTAAGGGGTCAAACAAAGAAATAATAAAAAAGTGAGAAAAAAGTTATTTTTATAATGACGAGTTTTGCGGCTCCCAGTTTTTTTCCCCTTTGGAAACGGGTCCAAGTGGCTCTTTTTGTCTTAAAGGTTGCAGACCCCTGTCCTAAATCAAGGCACATTAATTCCAGTAGGACTCACTCTCCAGTCTGAGAGTGGCTGTCTGAGCCAAAAGGTGAATTCTGAAGAACATCTCTTTGAATACAATGAGCCTTTCTGGTAAGTACATGCTTGTAGTGGATGGTGTGGCGAGTTGGAGGCACTTATCTGTCACCCCAGCAGCTGTACTGGATTGGCTCAACCTGTGCATTTGCACCATTCTGACCTCACCAGCACCTACTATGTCTCCCTTGCAGTAAGCAGCAGCAGTGCGCGCCTCCATTGCACCATGCTATCCACTGCTGTGTGTGTGTGTCTGTTTGTAGGGCCTGGAACTGCTTGTTCCTGAGAAACTTGTAAAACTGAACAAAGTGCATATGTTTGGAATCAACAGGATTGAGATGGGACCGGCTGATGACTCTTGCAGAAATTTTTGGAGTCCTTCATTGGCAAATTTGAGTAGGGCCATGGGCCAGGTGTTCAAGTGGAACATGTTATGGGAAGTTTGTGACAGTCAGATTTGTACGAGACAGAATGCCTGTAAGTGTGTGTGTGTGTGTGTGTATAGGAAGGATGGGAATGTGCAAAGACATCTCGGGGATCCATTGTATCTTTGTGCACAGATAACCACTCACTGCACCCCTTACAGGATACTTGTCTGTGGGAGTTTGTGCACACCACAACACTGTCAGCAAATGCGATACTTATTTTTCTCTTTCTGTAGGAATGAAGGGCAACCACATGAATATGTACAGGGGTTCATCTGAGAACACCACCAAAGTGGAGCAAACCTACCCCCTGCACCTGGTGCTCCTGGAGTCTGAGGGGCAGGCTTAGCCCTTTCATCTCAACTGTGTACAGATTGAGTTTCTTGATCATGTTAGCTGGAATGGCGGACACACACACTCAGTGTTCAGTCTTTGGAAAGGTCACACTGATATTTACAATATTTTATATAAAAGAATTATTAAAGGGAGAAAATAATAGGTCACAGTCATGGCAGGAATCCCAGTCTAAATTATCTAGGTGGGGCAGGAAAGTGTGTGTGATGTTGGCATTGGAGGTCAACCTAAAGCAAGAAAACTTAAAAATTGCCCTGTTGGTCCACACAGACCTCACCCCACCTATTCTCATCCCAAATAGCTTCCTTTCTTGTATCAACTCCTCCCTGTAGTTTATGTACACCCCTAAATGAGAAGCTTGTGGCTTATGGAAACCCTCCCCTGCTATCTTCGTTGTTTGCAAGGTCACCATTTGCTCAGATCCCTCCATAACCATCAGCATTTGACAAATGAAACATTGCTCCTGGTCCCCATATACACTTAAATGGTTAAAGATGGGGCTGTGGTTCCTAACCTCTTGATCTTTAGAACTATTTGAAGGGGCAAAAGATGGTGGTGTCTTGTTTACCTTGTTCCCTGCCTGACAGATTGCATGTGACAGATGCAAGCTATCTAAGTGCCCAACAACTGGAATAGATGTTTCTTTCACATCACAGCAAATCAATAGCCTCTCTTGACCCTCTTCCCCCACTTTGAAGAGTATCTCACTATCCCCACTGAGCGAAATATGCTCCCCGCTATGCATAGAGGAACTACTCTGCTGCTGACTTGGCTGCAAGCTGTGTACACCTCCATCCAGATTGTTTCCTTTGCGCTAATGAGTTTTTAATCATTGGATTCTTGGCTGAGAAGCTGTTGAGTTCAAAGAACTCCTTTCATTTTGTACAGGAGGAAAGTTGGCCTAGCTGGAGGCTGAAACTTTTTGGAAACTTAGCTGTTATTCAAAAACATTTGACTCTTTCCCCACCCCCTGCCCCATTCCCCAACCAACGCACACTCTTCCCCTCCTCCTTAATCCACCTGCTTCAGTGCCATATGTCTAAACCTGGAACAGCTCCAGTCCTGAAACAATGGCCTTTGGTCTGACTTGGGCCTACTAGTAACAGTAATAAAGGCAGACTCTGAAGGGAGAGAAATAGAATGTCTCTTGCAAACTGCTCAGAGTTTGGGCCAATGGGTGCCTAAGTACCAAAAGAATTCTAGACAGAAGATGGTCATTCTAGCATTGGGAGGATGTTTTTATTGATCCAAAAATTACCATGTGAATAGTGAGCCTTGAGGATGTTTGCTTTCCTTTAGCAATCAGCCTCTCTTGCTTGCTTGAACCATCCTTTTAAAGACCTAACAATGTGGTAGATACATCATTTGTAGCAACTTCAATTAAATACCCTTCTAAGCTGAAGACTAGCCCTGTTTTAATTTTGTTGAAGCAAGAGAGGATTTCCATCCTTTCTCTCCTTTGCCTCCTGCCCCTAACCATATCCTTCCATTCAGGTCCTCCTTTCCAGCCCCCTCTGAAAAATGCAAATGGGGATATGTGGATCCAAAATCCTGCCTTTATGCAAGGAAATGCTTCTTTCATCTTCCCTTCTTTTCATGTGCCTCATAATCTAGTAGTACCTTTTCAGCCAAGCTGTCCTCTGCTAGTTACTACGTTCTGGAGTCTCATTATGAAATTAAATAGTGTTTTGAATTGCCTTGGGTGGGGGGAAATGGGAAGAATGTTTACTAGTCCCTTTGTGCAATCTACTGGCCTGTAACCTTTTATGATGATCAGCACTGCTTCACTTGCACAGTTGGAAGGGGAGAAAAGCAATTGACTGGGATTTTGCATGCATGGCTGAATGAGGATGATAGCAGTACTTTAGGGTCTGAAATTAGTGTCTGTTTTCATTGAAGGAGATTCTCACCAGGCTGTATTTGGGATATATATATATATATATCTCCAATTCAAACCTCCCGTCCTATCAAACACAAAGGATTCTGCCATCTCTATTATGTTTTTCTGACTGCCTCCCCTTTCCAAATCACCCTAATCTCCAAATACCAAGGAGCAAAACAGGGTTGCTTCATCTATAGAGGACAAATGGATGCCCAACAGAATTTGCAAAGTGTCACATAATGGTATTAGGTTTTTCCCCTCAGTGAATTTGTGGCAAGAGAAACCCATTTTACAATATGAAAAATGCAATGTTTGAAGAGGCCCACTCTCTTCTGTGTATGTACCTTAACAATGCTCTTGTCTTTTATATTGCTTTCTTGCAGATAAGGCAAGGGACTTCTTTTCTTATTTTTTAATGGTAAATCCTGTAAGGTGGTATTCAGTTAAGTTTTACTAAGAGCACTGCTGTTGAAATTTATGGACTTCTCTTAGTCATGTTCATTAATTTCAGTTGGTCTATTCTGAGTAAAACTTAGTTGAATACCAGAATATATGGACACTCAGGAGCATAGGGTTGGTTAACTATGTGTAGTGTTTCTGTTGATGTTAGCAAGTCTCCTTATCCCCATGTTATGAATGAAGGAGACAGATTCTTCCAGTGCATTGCAAGTGCTCCCTGTGGCAATTGACTATACAGCGGTATCAATTCTGGAAGTCCGTTCCAAAACCAAAGCATTCCCAAACCAGGGCACGCTTTCCCATAGAAAGTAATGCAAAATGGATTAATCCGTTCCAGACTTTTAAAAACAACCCCTAAAACAGCAATTTAACATGAATTTGACTATCAAACGAGACCATTGATCCATAAAATGAAAGCAATAAACAATGTACTGCAGTCACACAATCAACCAGTAGCTGAACCGGGTTCCACACAGTCACAAAAACAAAACAAAAAGCCACAAAAATGTGAAATAAATAGCAAAAACAGACAGACCTCAGCGTAACACTCAAAACAGAAGAGTGGCACTCAAATCGGAAGTGTAACACTCAAATCGGAGCACGTTTGGCTTCCGAAAAAAGTTCGCAAAGTGGAACACTTACTTTCAGGTTTGCAGCATTTGGGTTCCAGGTTGTTAGAGTACCAAGGCATTTGAGAACCAAGGTACCACTGTACAGGCAACCCTCCCATTTACACAGGGGTTATGGTCCGAGGCATCACAGGCATCAGTGAAATCACATATATATTTGAAACACCATCAGAAAAGCCTGCAAACACTCTGTTCCATCCCCCGCCCCTTTTTGTGATGTTTTTGGGTCACTTCTGGATGTGCTTGTGCATGGTCCCACACATACTGAATGTGTGTAAATGAGGGGTTTGCCTGAATTGGACAAAGCCTGGTAACCCAAAAAGCAAGGGATGCAAGCAGATGGAAGGCAAGCAAGTCAGCAGCTTTTAAAAATTAAAAATAATGGAATGATAAGAGAGCTTTGTCTCTTTTAAATAAAATTACGTTAACTTCAGTTCAGAATCATGAAAACTGGGCCTTGGGCCATGTTTGTGTTTAAATGATTCCCTTCAGGTTGGTTAGATCAGTTTAGCAGCTCAACTGCTGTTATTCAAGGGAAATCTTGTTTACATACAGCTTGGATTATAGCAGTCGAACCTGTATCCATTAACATTTACATCTTTGGTTAGATGTAAACATCCATGGATATAGGTGCAAGTGCTCTAATCCAGGCTGTAAGATTCCCCTTGAATAACAACAGGTGTGAAGTATAGGGAAATTGCTCATCACAGCGCAAGGGTGGTAGCAAAGGGTGAAATCAGTCCTATGCAAACTTACTTGCAATAATAAAAATCTAAACAAAAGAATACTTAGATCTGTCTTACCGTAAGAGATTTTGAGTTTACCCAACAATCAAAAACATTCCTTTAGAGCAAGCTTTTGATTCTGTTGCTGCTTATTGTATCGTATGTGAGCATGGCTCTTTCCCTTCTTGGTTTGTTTTTGCTTTTTTGCTAGCTTTACTTTGATAGTTTAATGCTTGGCTCCTTCCTGTTTTTCTGTTCTGTTTTATATTTGTAAGCCACTTTGACAAGCGCCTTTGTGGAATGAAAACATGGGACGTATATATCAAAATGCTCCTTTAAAAAAATCCTAATTCAAAGGGCACTCCTACCTTCAAATACTAGCCAACCTGGTGCATTTCAACAGAAGCTCCTATCACACCAGGGAGGCTTGTGTTAAAGGAACTTGAACACAATTTTCAAATTCCAGCAACCTCCCTAGGTGTATTCAAGCATTTGACTGAACAAGCAAATGTGAATCCATGCAGTGTGAGAAACTGAGATATGAAAGCTAGGAGCTAAATGGCACCTTAAACCTAGGTTATGGGCGCAACAATGGAATGTCTAGGGCTCTAGGCACACTTTTTTTATAACCAGAATACAAAACAGAAAATGAATGAACTGCAGCTAAAATATTATGTTCATTTTTCACATGGTCTAGTCCAGGGGTCAGCAAACTTTTTCAGCAGGGGGCCAGTCCACTGTGCCTCAGACCTTGTGGGGGGGCAGACTATATTGGGGGGTGTGAACAAATTCCTATGCCCCACAAATAACCCAGAGATGCATTTTAAATAAAAGGACACATTCTACTCATGTAAAAACAAGCTGATTCCCAGACTGTCCGTGGGCCGGATTTAGAAGGCGATTGGGCCGGATCCGGCCCCCAGCCCATAGTTTGCCTACCCATGGTCTAGTCCTTCCCCTGCCCACTCCCCTAATATTCTTAAGAGGGTCTCTTCTCCAGTCTTCAGAAAGTAGCTGGAAGTGGGGAAGCAGAAAAAGGTCCTCCTTTCCTTCCACGCTGCAGTTTTAATCTGAAATCTTCAGCGCAGTACTGCACCTAGAGCTCAGAAACTGCTCACGCTAATGAATTTCCCTATTGCAAAATGCATCTAGAACAATGGGAGTTTCGAACGCTGAATCCATGGATGGGAATCAGAGAATTGTAGAGTTGGAAGGGACCCTGAGGGTCTAGTCTAATCCCCTACAATGCAGGAATCTCAACTAAAATACTCATGACAGATGGCTATCCTCTGCTTAAAAGCAGCAACTATTGCGCAAGCTCCACCCCCGACACCCTGATGCTTGCTTGCCCTGCCAGCTCAGCTCCCCACTTCCCCTCTGTTGAGCAAGGAATGTCCATTGGGGGCTTTTATTCATGTTTGCTTGAACATAGGTAGAGCTCTCCATGTTACTGGGGACCCTGACAAAGCAGGGGCCCTGATTTCATGAGGCGTTCTACTTGCATTCAGCCAAATGCAAAGCTCCTGTAGACCTTCCTTGCTCAGAATGTGATTGAAACAAGGATGTTGTATGCATTCCCTTGTTCTCCTGTGCACAGTTTTAGCCCATGTGTGCTTAGCAAGGGAGCCTGAGGGAGCCATTTCCAGCAGGAAATGTGGGAAGCAGAGAACCAGTGCAAATTTGCAAGAAGTAATTAAAGTGAGTGGGCAAAATAGTTCCCCAATGATGCAAAAACAGGAGTGGAATCCTATAAGCTGTTCTGAAGAGGTATGAATCTAGTTACTAAACAGCTCAACTTATGTGAAACACTTAGGTTTGGATTCAGACTGTTAAAAATTAATTGGACAATGACTCCATTCCCACCTATTTGAATAAAATTAAGTTCAACTAACTATATAAAAAGGTGGAGGAAACATCAGCCACACACTGCCTCGTAACCATGTTATTGCATGTCCAGGTCTTGGGCGGTTGTGCTTTCACCTGATCCAGAGCTCATTTTAGTTGTTTGAAAAGTACAATGAGAGTTTTAACTAAGACTGCAAGCCTATGCACACTTACCTGGGAATAAGCCCCATTGTACACAGTGGAACTTACTTCTGAGTAAACATGCACAGGACTACACAGTGCAACTTGGGACAGTCAAGATTTTATGGGAAATTTAAAGAGCAGATTCAGACATTCTAACAGTAACAGTGACTTGCACAAACCCTCTTGGTTGTTTATCTCTAGTGTTGTGAACTCTGTCAGGCTCTTCTAGATAACCAAACAAAGCAGGCGCTAAGTACTGTAATTCGTGAGAAAGTGTCTCATACCCTTGTAACAAGGGATTTGCAAACTATTACCAGCTGTGGTATTGAGTCTTATGAGAGACCACAGGGTCCAGCTATAGCCTGTGGCAATCTTACTGCCATGTTTCAACTAGGGAGTTACAGCTCTTCTGATTTACTGTGCTGGAAATGTATCGGTAGCTGATGGTACAACTAATATGGCTGGAGCTATAAGTAGGGCTTTAGGGTCATAGGAATCCTAGTCTTTCCACACTTTTATGTTTTCTGGGTTTTTGTATCAATATGCAGATGACGATTTGGATTACTGATTGTTTTTGAATCCAGTCTTGGAACATCTTCACAAGCACTGATGTTTCCAAAACATTTTCTTGGTAGGAAAATATGTTTATCATGTATTGACTCTAATGAGAGACTCTTAGGTGTGATCAACACATATGTGTCTGTTTTGCCATTGAGCAATGCATAGTGGAAAGTTGTAATGACTGGAGCTTCCTAAAATATGTGCATCCAATTAGACAAGTGTACACTCGTTGAACACACATGGTGCACACATGGCATATTCATATGATCACATATGAAGTGGTTCTTGGTTTCAGTGACATGGGAAGCATATGTGTGAAGCCAAAGAAAGGTGCTGATTTCATCTATTAGCCTATCATCTGGGTCATTTATATTAATTTTTGTTTTAAATTTGATATACAGGAGGCAACAGAGGCAGAGGAGAGAAAAAGAATCCAGGATAAACAAGTGAATAATGTGTGTCAATTTCTGTTGCACATATATGGGCAGAGTTTCATTGACAGGAATGAAGAACCTGTGGTCCTCTAGATATTGATGGACTGCAGTTCGCATCATGCCTGAGCATAGCCCATGCTGGCTGGAGCTGATGGGAGTTGGAATCCAACAACATGAGGAGAAAACATAGGACCCCCACCATTGCATGAGGGCAGGAGGGCTAAGGAGTCATGTCAAAGTCTTCATGGAAAAGGCGAGCTTTGAAAAAGGGTTTGAAGGAGGAGTGTGAGGAAGCATATAGAAAGTGTCTCAGAGGCAGTTCCAGACATCACTGGTAGCAAGGTAGAAAAGGCAAAGTCCTTGGAGCAGAAGACTTTCAGAAAAACGTACTTTTAAAAAAAGTATATCCCATATTTCTTTCCAATAAACAATTTAAGTCAGCCAAGAGTGAGTTTCAACCACTTAAAATGCAATATTAGGTAAAGGTAAAGGGACCCCTGACCATTAGGTCCAGTTGTGACCGACTCTGGGGTTGCGGTGCTCATCTCGCTTTATTGGCAGAGGGAGCCAGTGTACAGCTTCCGGGTCATGTGGCCAGTATGACTAAGCCACTTCTGGCAAACCAGAGCAGCGCACGGAAACGCCGTTTACCTTCCCACCGGAGCGGTACCTATTTATCTACTTGCACTTCAATGTGCTTTCAAACTGCTAGGTTGGCAGGAGCAGGGACCAAGCAACAGGAGCTCACCCCATCGTGGGGATTCGAACCGCCAACCTTCTGATTGGCAAGTCCTAGGCTCTGTGGTTTAACCCAAAGCGCCGCCAGCATCCCCAAAATGCAATATTAAAAACAGCTTAAAACAAATTACAGTCACAAGAACAGATTGGGTCTGAATATTATATCTTGGGTGACAAAGGCCAGGGTAAAGAGACGTGTCTTCAGTCAAAGAAGACAGAGACAGCAGGTAATAGTTGAAAGCCAAGGTTTCATATGCCAGGAGAACTAAAATTATGCTCGTTGTCTAAAAGGAAAGGTCTTCACAAAACAGCAGGTTGCCATCAAAGAGTGAGGGAAGTGGGACCCGCTCCCCCCAGGAAAGGATGTAAAGAGTCCTGGTGTGTGCGACCACAGGAAAGGTCCTCTCCTGCTGCCAACCAAATGCATACCTGATACCAAAGGAAGGTCCTTTTGTTTCTGAAGGAACTGAGCTACAGCATGCAGATCCAGTTGACACAAGGGTGGCTTGCAGCACCGAAGGCTCCTAAACACAATTTGTAGTGTTCATGTGTTAGAAACAAGTGACTGTGCATCCACTTGGAGAAAAAGAAGAGAGCTCACGTCATGGTACTAGGTCATACTGAGAAACCTTTGGCAGGTATTGAGGGGCAGAACACATCACAGCAGGGTGAGAGTCCTTTTAGCCACCTTTCTCACTTGCAAATATAAGCAGGTAGAAGAGACACTGAAAATTGCCCTGTCTTTTCAAAAGTCTCAGCATGACCCTGAGCCCAGCAGGGCTGCCGGCAGTAAAAGAGACACCAGTCCACAGAAGAGAGCAATCCCAGCTGAGCACTTAAAGTAAGTGTCACCTTTAAGGAATACCATTGCTTTTCATGCTGTGCCAGAAAGGGCCTTTTTTCTGAATTGGAGTGGGGAGGAGGGTGAGACTGATTAGTGGGGACATGGACAATATGGCTCCTGGTGGTGGAAAGTCCTTAAAGGTTTACAACATTGTTTGCTAGGTGTCCTTGCTTATAACCAAGAAATCCACCCAACTAGGAGACAAAGAGGAGGTTGGGGGCGGAAGAGCAGGAATTTTGTCCTGCTTTGATCTCCAGCACCTTGGGTGCATGGACCTTGTCCCTAAAATGCAGGACCATTTAGGAGTTACCTCTGCCTTCCATCTTATAGCGCCATGGCTTGAAGCAAAGAGGCTCAAAGCAGCGCCTGTTCAACGCTGGGTGTAGTGCAGAACATGCCTTCTCCATGTCTGTCTGTGGTTGCTTCTTTAAAGCTTCTAGCCCACATGTTAGCATGAAATGGTTTGTATATATGCAATTGCGTCTTCTTAGTCCCTCAATCTTAAGTGGAAGGCAAGTACAGCAAGGGAGAGTATTATCAGATCAAGATGTCTAAATAGAGGGAAAACGTTCAAGTTGTGATGTTTGGAAGTAAAAAATACTGACAAGTTATCAAAAAGTCTTTGCAATAGTGGGAATCTTCTTTGGGTCTTTCCCCACAGAGAGCTACAATTCCCAGAGTTCCTTGGGAAGAGGAATTGACTGTTAAACCACTTGGAGTTGTAGCTCTGTGAGGGAAGTAGGGATCTCCTCACAACTCTTAGAAACGGCAGCTCCCAGGATTCTTTGGGAGAAGCCGTGACTGTTTAAAGTCGTATGATACTGCTTTCAGGGAGATGGGGTCTGTGTTGTCTGGCTATAGGCCTTTGGTGTGTGCCCTTTGAGCCCCAGAGCCGTCCTTGGCTGTGGCAGCTGTGCATCTTTAGGGGTTTGTCAGCTAAGTGCCAGTTTGCTAGGCCAGCACTGAACGCCTCCACTTGCTCTCACACCTCCCTCTCTTTTCCATGCCCTGCTGCCGTGTGCTCCCCATAACAAATGCTTGACATAAGTGCAGCTCTGTGCCTGCAGAGCAACTGTGCCTTGCCCACATCCCTCTGCTTCGAGCCGGGTGCCAGATCAGGGCAGGTGTAGGAAGGAGCTGCCAAAGCTGTTTGCTGGAGAGAACAGACAGCAGGACACGCAGGGATAAAATAAGGGCGCACTGTGAGGAATGGAGTGGTGCGGGGAACAGGTGCCTCAGGAGTCCGAGAGACACAAAGAGCCTCTTGTCCAGAGCTGGAGAACAAAACAAATGCCATTCTTCCTAAACTTTTAGGGTGGGTCGGATGTAACTGAATGCCGGCAAACAAAGCAGAGGCAAAGTTTCCTCCTCTCTTGAAACTCTCTTGTTTTATTACTCTGCAATAAAAGAAAACTTGTTTTCTGCCCAAATGGCAGAGCCCTTTCTTAGTTATCTCCAAGGCACAAAAATAAAGATGGGGACTTTCCTCAGGATGAACAGCTAGGAATGATGTAGGAGCCTGCACCCCCAGCTGGCATTTAGTTACTCTGTTGGCAAACGGGAGGACGGAAAGATATGTAGTACCCTGTATATTTATTTCCAAAATAATGATAACGACTATAGTCTAAACCTTACTCTCTGACTGAGTGGCTCCTGACCCGAGAGCTGGAGAATATGGTTTGTGATACAGTCCAATTAGCTAATGTTATTAGCGAAGGAAGTATGAGAGATAACTGTTTATGGGGAAATGGAGTTTATTTCTCAAGTTCTGGAATAACAAAGCTACAAGATACCACAGAAGCATGTGCTGTATTAAGTTGAGATTCTGAGAATAATTCTGTGAACAACGTAATATCAGTAATCATAATGGTAAATGTAGGTCTTCCTTTGTCTTTGTTTTAGCAAAGATCATAGAAATAATATTTTTGGTAAGATTCCATTCTGATTGTACTATCTGTTATAAATGGGGGGAAACCTCAAGTTCAGTAACTTGTTATGTCTTTATTGCTGCAATTAAGTTTTTAAAGGCAATTGGTATGGTACACAAATCATATGCTGCCGATTAAGAGCAAGAATTTAGCATATGTTGCTTTTGATTATTGTTGTAACCTAACCATGGGACCTTACGATGAGGGGCGGGCAAGAAATCCCTAAAGAAATTAATAATTTTGGATCGTAAATTCACAATTGCAGGATTGTTTTGATTTTTGCAGGATGCTTTTGTGTGGTGTCACCACAGTACACTTACACATTCTCCCCCCCCCCCCACCTCTATTAGTGCCACTGAGCCAACCCCTGTGCTGGGGTTTTTTACATTAGCATTGCAAACTACCTGAAACAAAAAATGGCTTGTGTCTCATATGTGAAAATGTCCTTAGATTAGTATTTGGCTAATCTCACTGGCACCTAAGTGCTAGCAAAGGGCAGTCTCTTCCTCTTGCTCCACCACACCCTGTCCTGTCTGGATGCAGTGTGAAATGGCATCAAACAATTCTGGTTTCAAAGCTTGAAAGTGTTGGACTGGAAGGGGTCAGAGAGTGGAAGCTTCTGGTTGTATCAGCACATACCCTATTCATCTCCTATAAGGCAGACTTCTCAGATCAATAAGATACCCTGTCCAGATGCCAAATGAGGTTTTGTTTTGTTTTTATCATTTTATTGCTTGTTGTTTGCCACCCTGGACTCCTTTGTGAAGAAGGGTGGGGATATAAATTTCAGAATAAATTAATATTCAGCTGGGAGAGGCACCATGATATTGTTGAATAAAAACCTGGTGTATTGGCCCTGGGCAATCCTGAAAAGTGAGCAGTCATCTTAAGCAGTGGCTGACGGGCTATATTCAAACTTTGCAAGAGAGACTGCAATGACACCGAGCAGACTGGGGAAAGCTACTCTGTGCACCATCAGAGCTGTGCATATCTGTAGGACTGGGACCCCCATCACTTATTTTGGTGAGCAGGTGCAAAGGACTTACACTTCTGTGAAAATTAAGGCAAGGGGACAAAATAATCTCACCTCTCCTACTGTTTTGCCCGTCGTTCTAGGAGTTTTCTGGACCCACTCAAGCAAATTGGGAGATGGCAAGCAGGGTGCATGGGGGAAGAAGAGGGGAAATTCTTTTGCGCTTGTGGGACTCATTTTTCTGGCTTTGGCTAGTGCAACAACTTAGCTGAATCGAGCCCAGAATGTTTAATTGGAGTGCTTAATAACTCCTGCATCCCCCATCCCCTTGTTTATTCCAGTTTGATGGCTAGTCACTAGTTGCTGTGAGAAAGGAGGACTGCGATTCCATCTGTGAAATTGATAGAACTTGTGTCAAGGCTGCTACACATATTACACGTATATGAGACTCTTGATAGACTGCATCTGTCAGAAATCCCTGGAACACAATAGCTTCTGGAGATGCTCAGCAATAGGTGGAGCTATGCGCTCTGATCTTGTCTTGTATTCAGATCCTTTTGATGAGAAGGCTGTTGGAAGATTAATTTTGACCTGAATGCCTAACTTCACAGCATCTTAGGGTGCTTACCTGTGGAGTTGAAAATGGACCGGGGCATAAATTGTGGGTCCTCAAAGCAGCAGCCACAGCCAAGCACATATTTCTCAAAAGTTGGAAGGCTTTCAGCTCCTCAGAGAAATGAACTTATTAGACCTAACAGTTAAAGAACAATTGCCTTGAGTCACCAGTACAAATACAGTATGCAACATTTTGGCTCCATTCCTAAAACTATATGGTAACTAGCTCGTGGCAGCGAAAACGCAAACTAATTAAGCTGGTTCATGTTTTGCTGTCTTTCCCCCACTTCCCCCTCTTTTCATAGCTATCTTGGTCATAGAGTGTGGGAATGTCTTAAAGGAGGCACTTAAAAAGCTGTATAAATATTAATAATCATAGCTTATATATAATTACATGAGTTTTGGTTGGAGGGGCTGGGAGGGCTGTTTGGTTGCTGTGTTATTTTTGTAACTTTTCAAAAATTGATACAATCTAAATACAAAAAGGAAAAAGTAAAGCACTTTGCACACTAAGAGAAAGTCCATGCAATCACATTTGCAGGTGATCTGTTCTCCGAATCAGAGTACTATTGATTCTAGTCTATGGAATAGCAGCAGGATCGATACAACAGAAATGTATTATTATTATTATTATTATTATTATTATTATTATTATTATTATTATTATTTACCTTGTCCATCTGGCTGGGTTACCCCAGCTACTCTGGGCCCTTCCAACACATATAGAAACCTAATAAAACATCAAATATTAAAAAGTTTCTGATACTGAGCTGCATTCAGATGAACTACCATTCCCTGCAACTTATTTAATGAGATACTTCCTCTTGTATTTCCAGGAAGTATCTTATTAATGCACAATCTTTAAAAAAATAGCTTATAATATCCAGATTGTAGTGGGCCCTAAGGTGTGTGGTGAAGTGCCACAGGACTAATTTGCTAGATATTGTTTAGACATTGAACTGCTATTCTTTTCAGTTCAGCGCATGCACTTCCCGTGATAACAAAGGCAGCTGCTGCTTCAGAACAGTTGCATGTCCTAGGAAGCCACACTTGCTTTCTTACATTGAGGAGAGAGGTTGAGAGGGGTTTATAAACGGCAATGCAAGGGAGAGCAGAAAATAGGGAAAACAAAATAGGTCATCAATGAGGTGCTGTTCTGAGTATATCCAGATAAAAATTCTGAGCAAAATTGGAACTTTTAAGTCAGCTCTGCGATGCTGATAAACAGTGATGTGGTCTTGATACTTAGAATTGGTTGGGAGGCTTCATATTGGCACACATTGATATGTTGCTAGAGCACTGATTTCATACAAAGATAAGGAGAGTCGAGATGGTCGTGTCATCAGCTCAAATAACTGCATTACATCAGTTTTATTTGGAAGATGGGGAAAAAGTGATCTGGGGGATGGGAAGGGAAAGTCTGTTATAAAGGGACTTCCTCGTTGCTTTCCCATACACACAGATAGGAGCAAGCCAGAGTGATTTGATTGAGAGAGTGAAGCAGAGCTCTGGTCTTAAGTTGCTGGTTAGTGATGAGGCTCACTGCGTTGACGTTTCCTCATAAGGATGTTGGGAAGATAAAAGTGGCATAAGCTCAGGTATGTCACCCAGAGCTCTATGGTGGAGTGCTGAGCGGAAAGGACGACTGAAAAACTTGCAGTAAATATACTAGTGGGGATTTAATTTTAGGTTTTTTTCTTTGGTTTCGGCTGAAGAAATGACAGGAAGCATCTTTTGCTTTGAGTCAGTTCCTGTTGGTCTTCAAATATGTGTGTTTAAATGTGTGTGCGCCTGTATCCTCTGACATTTAATATAACGTGGAGCCGCTTCTGACATTGCTGGTAAGTTATGTTGTTAGACTGTCAAACGGGCACAGCAGCTGGGGCAGCCATTAGTATCAATGCTGAATTTATATTGAGACAGTTGGAGGGTAGTGGGATGTCGGATTGCAGCTGCTGAGGGCAAGGTTGTTTTTTAGGTTCCTTTTTATCCTTCTCTGCTCCTAGCTAAACACTTTAATAGAAGAATATTTCTGTTCATTGCAAAGTGTTTTGCAGTGTTTCTGGTGCTGCCTAAAAA
The DNA here is from genome assembly GCF_964188305.1 of Podarcis bocagei. Lineage (NCBI taxonomy): Eukaryota > Metazoa > Chordata > Lepidosauria > Squamata > Lacertidae > Podarcis > Podarcis bocagei. The sequence continues at coordinate 44,556,669 of NC_138129.1, read as the reverse complement.
GGGCACAAAGGGATATTGGAGAGATCATTGTAAGTACAGATAAGCATGTGCCCAAAAAAAAAATTTTTAGTAACCTCTTTTAGTCCACATGGAAACACTCTGGTCATCTCTAGATGTGGCATTGGATTAATGCTTACATCAAAATTGGTCATTTTGCATTTTCTTGGTCCTACTATAAAATTTATAGAACATCCCTCTATTACTGAATTTAGGGACTAGTAATAATTGTCTCAAGAGCAGGACTTTTTGTACACAAAAAGTATGGGGTACTTTTGATTGTTCTGTGATTTCTAAACCTCATCGCTCCTTGTAATAGCCAACTCAGGTGGTAAACGCCAACAGGATAGGAGCCAAAATGGAGCCACTGAGAAACCACGGGGAACCCTGGGGTTTGCAGAAGTGTGAAAATATATAATAAAATCCCCTAAAGTGATAGCCCCCCCACTCCAAATAACACCCCAGTGAGGTTTGAGCATGCCCATTTGCTGTAGAATGTTAAGAGCCAGCTGAAAAAGGAAAGTATCTCCTGCAAGTTCCAAAGACTTGGAACAACTCAGAGCAGCGAGTTTAATGTGGCTGCCCCTGTTGCGGAATTCCATTCTGATATGACAGGCACCCCCTATCTGCAAGTGAGTGACATTTTTGTTCCTGCAGGCTTTCCCCTCTCGGTATATGGGTTTTTGCTGTGAAGGTCTATCTTGTATTGTTTTGATTTTGCTTTAAATGTATCTGCTGATTTTGCTTTAAATGTATCTGCTGTTTGTTGCTTTTTAATATTGTATTTTCTGTTTCTATTGTATATTGCCTTGATATTGTGTAGAAGGCAATTAATAAATTGATGATGAAGATATGTTGTGCTATTTGGAAGCAGGTTCCATTTAATGCTTTGGAATGTCTAAACCCCACTATATTTTTCCCCTCTGAGAAACTCTGAACTTTCTCTTGCTTCTTTGGAGCTGTCCCAAGCAATTCCCCCATGCATACTGATCACTTGCATCAGCTAGTGTTGATATATGTGTGTGAATGAGCCATCACACATCAAACTGACAGATCTTTCATATCACCTCACAGTGGCTTGCAGTTGAGTCTGTTCACACGTTCAGCTGTGAAACATCACATTTTGCATAGTCAAATGATGGACCTGCTTAAATCAACAAGCCTAGCTCATGGTTTGCCCAAATCAGTGTATCTGATATGAGCTCTCTCTGTCCTTATTACTTGACTGTAATGCATACACATATATGCATACACATGGTTTGGGGGATGGGAAGAGTGAGGTCAGAAGAAAATGAAACGCATGAAGAACAGATAGTGATAATTACATGTAAGCAAAATATTTACTTTCATGATTAACAATATTGAAGATATCACAAAAATCTTGGACAGGTTGATAATGAAGTAATCATCTCTTCAGGTATCCAGGTCCAAATCTTGCAGGACTTTAAAAGTAAGCACCATCAATTTAAAATTTACTTTGAAAATTGGCTGGTAACCAGTGAATATGTTTAAAAACAGATACAGTACATTCCCATCAAGTGGTTCCAGTCAGCTATATTGTGACCGTATTTTGAACTGGTTGAGGTGTCTGAACCATCCCACGTACAACACATTGTAATAATAAATGAGCACTCTTATGCAAGTGTGCTACCATGATGTGTTCATTTTGCAAGATCTCCACTGTTGTTTGTGTAGAATGTATGTGATGTGGAACATTTTTTAAAGCATAAGAGTGCATACGCCACTGTTAAACTAGCTTACCTGGCACAGGGCTCTGGGAATGAACCAAGCTCTCTGTAATTGTAAACCTTCACTGTTGTCCTCTTGGCTATCTCCAGGTTGTCTTGGAGCTGAATGCACAGAGTAGCAGGGCTGTGTTAGTAGATGCGTGGTAGGAATTTCACCTGATGGGTAGCTTCAGTCACCCAAATTCCCACACTTGATTAGAAAGACTCTTGCCTACCTTAAGGGGGGATGAAAATCATGCTTAGCCTAATTGCTTTCTTACTGCCATAAGGGGCCTGGGTTCTTAGCTCCTTCATAAACAATCGATTTTCCTATGTCTTTTTTTAAAAAATGACTGGAATCAGGTAACTTTAAATACAAACTGTTAATTAAAATCTGTTGCAGAGTTAGCAATTAGGAATAAGTCAAGTTAGTTAGGAATACCAACTAGTTCTATGCAAGGATGGTACCAAACAGAAGGCAAGCCATATCTATAAAAGGAGGGATTGTATCAACAGCTATTCTCTTAGCTGTTGCACAGTGTCATCAAATGATCATCTGCAGAGGGCTAGTGCCATCATGTTCATTTATACGAGTTGGCGATCTGGTCTGTTCATGCATTGACGGTCTGTCTAAGGGGGTATTGCAAATCCAAGGGGAGAAAAATAGAGCACAAAACCCATGTTGGTTTTGTCTATTGGTTCTTCTGTAGCGCACTCATTCTCGTCAAGGCAAACCTCTATGAACTGAAGCCTCCGTTTACAATATGGACATTGTGAGCAGTCTGCTTTTGTACTACGTTTGGTGTGAATAGAATCCAGTGTATTAAAATTTTCATATATATGGGGCTAAATATGATTTAGCTATACACTGTGTAGCATGGGGGATTTCTATTCTACTCATATTTTGGCTGTTAACCCTCAAACCATTTACCCCTAATAACCCACTTAAAATTACACCTACATCCGAGGCACAGGAGCCCTGATGGAGCAACGAGTTGGCAACCCCAAGCATCTCTCTTTGTCTTTCAGGATCCATTCCACCCCAGACGCTGCCCAATAAACACCCAACACCATGCTACATGCGTCTTTCCCAGCAGTTGGAATACCACTTCAGAACCCTCCCCCAGCTGAATTTGTGGCAGTATGGGCATCTAGAGGATTTTTTTTTTTCTGCAGAGAGGGGCAAAGTAAAACACTCAAAGTGGGGAATAGGCTAGTTTCTTACTAACAAAAAACTTAGAAGAACAGTGCCTGTACATTTTGCTTCATGTGTTCATGTGTCAGGTTCTACAAATGCTTGAGCTTATTCAAATATAAGCACTTGGAAGAATCTGATTTTCTAGATCCATTTCAGGCCTGGTTTTGGCACAGATAATAATAATAATAATAATAATAATAATAATAATAATAATAATAATAATAATAATAATAATATAAAGGCTGGGGATCTGTGGGGGGCGCACCCCCTTTCATGGACACCCATGGACTTCATTGGTTCTGGCATTACTCATATCCAACGTGCTGCAACACCGCTTGAATTTTACTCCACCTACTTCTTTTGTGGGTGACAGGCACAATTTCAGGAAGGGACTTGGCCTGGGACACCCCACTGCAAAGCCTGAGTGTTCCTTCCTTGTCATGGGACAGCTTCCCTTGCTCAGCCCTTTCCTCTCCTTCAGCTGGAGTGTGAAGGCAGCTGGTACTGAAGCCGAAGAGGCTGGTGAATACTGGACCCACAGGTTTTTATTATGGGGCGCACAATGTAAGATAAGCTGGTCTCTGTGCAGTTGGAGGCACAAAAAGCAAACTGTCCCCTCTCAAAGTGATTCTCCAATTGTGGCCAAATTCATAGAGGAAGGTGGTTTTGCTACCACTGCTGTTCTTTTAGAATAATCCTGTCACAACTTAATCATGCAAAGGAAGGTAGTAATTTTGTGCCCATTCTTCACTGAGAAAACTTTATTGATCTTGTTCCATGCAGATCCATCTGAGGTACCTTTAACAGACTTGAAGCCACCAAAATTGGAGGGTACATTGCAATGATACACAATGGCAGCCACCCTGCCTCTTTTGTCTCAAACTTTCAAATCCATACATGGCTGTGCCATAGGTTCCTTAAGATTTCACCCTATCCAAGAAGGTGCCATTTCCAGATGTGAGGCCTGCAAATGTTCACATGCTGCCAGTCCCAGGGTGGCTATTTTTTGTTACTGGCACTGGATAAACAGGAGAGATAGATTTTAGCCAGGAAGGGTGGCAGTACAGGGAGGGAGAATAGCAGGATGTGTGCCACAAAGAAATAACAATGGAAGTAGAAAGAAGTTGTGCAGCCGCTGTTGAGAGAGTCTGGCGCCATAGCAAGATTTCAGTTTTTTGGGCTTACAGATAAATTCACTCAGCTTTGATTATTCTCAGTGGTTATTGTATATTCACTCAAAGCCCAAATTTTTATGAGATAACTCTTCCCCCCACCCACCGTCCCATGATGTGTAAGTCAGGACGTTAAGAGTAAGGTTTAGAGGTTTGTGATGACATTACCCTTTCAGTGAAGCATAGACTGATCTCTCTGTAGGGGCTGTTGCTAAGCAGCAGTGAAGCACCCAGGATCCTGAGTCAGCTCAGCATTGTAACTAAAGAAGTGACCAGCATCACACTTCCCGAGTTAGGTTAAGAGATAGCTCAGAGCTGCTTCGGATGGGTCTGTTTATCACATCGCAATTAATAGGTGGAAATCACGTACCTCCTCCTGCCTCAAAGCTAACATAATTCACTGAACACCAGAGTGCTGCTGTTGAAGACAAGACACTTGGATTTGTTTAGCTGAGGATGCAGTGGTGAAAGGGAACATAACTTGGGTACAGAGCATGTGAATACTTGGCCTGCAGGGGACCCTAGGTTCAGATCCTGGCATCTCCCTTTGAAAAGAGTCTCAAGTTGCACAGCTAGCAGAGACCCCCGCCTGGGACCTTGAAAGGACAGCTATGGCCAGTTGAGATAGACACTATTGGGTTAGATTAACTAATGGTTTGATTTAGTATAAGGTGGCTTCTTGTAATCAGATGGAGAAGTCACAGACTTCTCTTAAGTCTCACCATCCAGTCTCTGTTAAAAGAGAATGACAAAAAATAAAATAAAAAATAGACCACTTGTCATCAGGATAAAAGAAAAGGTAAGCTTACTCCCAAACATTTTACATGCAAATGCTACATAAACGAGCACCCTTTGGTGAAAAGGTGAGATGCAAATTAACAAATAACAATTGCTTCATAACTTTAAAAAGTCACTGCTTTGTAGGCTTAACTATTTTAGCATACGGGGTGTTTCATTACCCGCATCAGTGCCAATCCTTCTTTGAATCTTGCTGAAATTCTTGGCCTCTGCCACATCCTTTCTCTTTGTCTTGTACATTCGAAGACTTCAAGCTTTGCTTAGCCCTCCCACCCAGTGCAAGAAAAGGAAACATTAAAAGGAAAGCCCTATTACAGGAAGACATTTTCCATGTCCCAGGCCAATTGTTCCGGTTCCCATTGTTTGCACTTCAGAGCGCCCCCCCCCCCTTGAGGTAACTACCTGAGACTATTAGAATGGGGAACAGGCCCAGTGCTGGAACAAGCCTTGTAACAAGATAACTGGCTGTATTTTTGTTCAGCAAACCATGTAATAAAAATACAATGGCTCCCTTTTCAAACAGACACCTATTAAAGTAACAGACCCATTTTGAGAGTAAACTTCCAGTGGTACCAAAAGGTTAAGTACAATACGAATCTGACCTGCCGGAGGATTGGAAGTTTCTCTTTGTGTTCTCTTTTAAAATGAATACATTTTCAGCTCGCCACCAACTGATTGTTCTTGATTCCCCCATTGTCCGGATGACAATGCAGCCCTCTTACATGGCTGCATACCAGCCAGCGTGAGAGCGGGATCTGCAACAAGAATATGGCTTTCTTTCCCCCTCGGCATAATGGGGTTATGCATTCAGCATTCTTTCTGAAGTAATAAGGACTGGAACCAAAGCATGGGTTCCTTTCTGCTCAGTTCATTTTCATCTCTGCATATTGTGCCTTTTGCGGGACGGGGTGCCTTGAAAAACCTTTTTTTCGTTTCTTTCACTCTGACCTTCTGTAGGTTCTTTGAGCACTTCTGCAAAATGAAATGTATGATAAGTTGGCAAATATGGTCTTAGGTCCTCCATGTACCATTTACTACAGCGTGGGCTGTTTATGCTACTGACATCAGAAATGGAAAATGGAGGGCCAACTTATAAACCTGCCTTTTGTTTTGTGGCTTGTATGTTGCATGCAATAGGAATGGTATGTTTGCAAATGTAGGCCAATGACAGGTTCAGGAACCATAATTTGCTGGGAACCTTGGGTCTTTCAAATGTAGAGCACTGTTGCACACATGTCCTGCTTGTGGACTTCTTATAGGCTTCTGGTTGGCCATGTGGAAACAGAGCGCTGGACTAGGTAGGCCTTTGGAGAAGCTGAAGTTTTGAAGCATAGCAGGTAGAAGATACCGCTCCAGAAACAAATAAGGGCAGAAATCCAAGCTCAGTCTAGCATTTATATCAGGACTAGCCAGACTAGAAGCTTGATATTGCCTGCCTATGATATTAGTCCAATGAGCCCTTACACAAATATGAGTCCCCAAGCACAAGCAAATTCATTTTATCACATCTGGTTTCCACTGGGGATTGTCTTCAGCATATCTCCATCCTTCCTGGGTAAGTTAGTTAATATGCACTCCTGCTCAGCATTTGTAAGCATTTAGAAGGAGCAGAGTTCGGTCGCAAAGCACAAAAGGCCACCATTTTTCTGAAGTTAAGCGGGCCTGGATCTGGTCATTGATCACCTGGGAGCCATCTGTATGCCGCCTGGGGTTTTATGATGGAAGAAAGGCAGGATTGCTTGCTTGCTTATTTATTTAGCTTATATCCTGCCGTTTGTCATAGGACACCAGGGCAGATCACAGCAAATAAAACACATAAAAGCAATCAATAAACACTAAAATGCAATATTCATTCATCAAAGTTAGATAAAACGTCAGCAATCTTGTCAGTTTTCCTTTCTACTGCACAAGCCAGTGCCTCAACATACACATATAATACATAAAATGGTAAATAAATAAATTTTCTTAAGAGGAATGTGTACCTAAAAGTCAGCTCACCTGTATTTAGTTCATATTTATCACTGCATTGGGGGGGGGGGGCATGAAATGTTGGCATGGCAAGTTAACTTGCACTGCAGTAAATCCTTTGGGAGGCCATCTTTCTCAGATTCTTCTACAGTGGGTAACTTAGATCACTGGCAGGTTAACACATATCTGTTCAGAAAGAATGTGGTATTCAACAACACACCCAGCGCTCTTGCATGCTTGCTAAGATCACAGACTGTGGTGCCCTATCATTTCCTTTTGAGGCCTATTGTGCTGCTTATTGAAGTGAATGCTCAATCTCTCACCCAATCTAATCTGTCATGGGGCATGCCTAGATGGCAGCTTCCTGCTTTGCTGGTGGTTCTGCAGCTTAGCGCCACACTGGAAGTTTGGCACGCACTGCCTTTTAATAAAGAAACACAGAGTTGCACAGTGGGTTATATAACAGCCCTTCAAGGGCTCCTGCTGTCTGCTGAGAACAGTGTTGCAGAGGCGGTCGGCGTAATGCCCTCCAGATGTTTCAGGACAACAGATCCCGTCGTCCCTCACCATTTGCCATGTTGGCTAGATCCAATGGGAGTTGGGAGTCCCAACAATATCTGGCGGGCTACCCTGAGCTATGAACCAGGCAGTCCCTAATTCATACATGACTTCTGCAGCGAACTTTTAAGAAAGTTTCCATGACAGTTGCTCCAGTTCCATCACTACCCACCCCCCTTTGCAAAATGTGGAGATAATAATGGCCTATTTTTCAATGTCTCATTTGCAGTCATACACAGTCACAGAATCTTAGGAAGTAAACTTAACACACCGAGGTTTCTTTATGAGGAACTGTGTGCAGGATCACCCGGTTGCTGAGACAAAACAGTGTTCGAAATTCCCCAGGCGCCTAGCACAATTCGCTACTGCCATGGGTCCAATTGTGACTATGCAGAGATTTCTGGGGTGCCAGGTTGGTGACTGACAGCTCCATTGAGGCAATTGACTCGTGCACAGTAAAAGACGCACTTCTTGTGCTTCTATGCTGCTGTGGACCCCTTGCTGAGCATCTTAGTCCTCCATCACCCCATCAAGCAAAGTAAGGGCAGGGCTGAGTTTGGCTGTGCTGTAGCCTTTCCACAAGCCACCCAAATGGAACAGGCCACATGTTATGTCTGGAGTTTGGATCCTAGAATAATATGCAGGGAGGGTTTTAGAATGTAGCATCTGACTGGCCGTTGGGGCCGTCCAATCCAGCTCCAGAAGGGAAGTTTGAACTAGCCTATCAGTTGTGACCTAGGATGTGAATAAAGGATATATAGCCTGGGGTCTGGGAGGGGCCAGAGGGAGACACACCTGATGACTGACTGTTTTTATCACAACACTGAAATAAACTCCATGAAACCGATGGCTTTTCTCTGAGTATATTTCACCACACTTTAAAAATACTCTGTCTTGGTCTATATTTGATACCATTTCCATTTCCCCTGTGTGTCTTTCCTTCTTGCTTTCTGGGACAAGTGAATTGTCGTAAGAGCAAGCTACAGTCAAGCAATGTAGCTGAGATAATAGAATTGTAGCATTGTAGTATTGTAAAGTACCCCAAGGGTTAACTAGATATTCCATTGTGGTGACCTAGGTTTAAGGCGCCATTTGACGCCTAGCTAGAAACTCTGATATCTAAGCTAGGTGCCAAATGGCTCCTTAAACCAAGGTTATAGTTGCCAAATGGAATGCCTAGTTGCCATTTTAGGGCCAGACAGCTCAAAAGCTGTATTTTTCAATACAATGTTTTTGTTCCTGAAATTCATTCTGATTGTGCAAATAAAATATAATGGATAGTATTCTGCTGGATGCGCTGCCAGTCTGTGAAAACAGTCAAGATCCAGGGATCCCCAGACATGTACCTCCAGATGGTGGAGACTTCAGGCGCCATCTTGGCACTCCCAGGCACCTTTACTTGGTAGAAAGTGTCTGATAGCCAGGTGCAAAATGCGCCTGGAGAGCTCTGGACACTGCCACCATAATCAATCAATCAATCAATCAATCAATCAATCAATCAGCCGTGGCAGTTCTGACCCTGCTGATCCTTTGCTCTACTGTCTGAGCTTGAAGGGGATTGGAAACACCTCTGTGGGGGTGGATGCATTCATCTAGCCTTCATGCCAAACAGAAATTGGAAGTTATTAACTTTTCATTAATTAACTTCTCACCTGGCACTAAGTGGTCGAAGCTGCGGCAACGTGCCTTTGTGCTGTCAAGGAATGCAGAAACTGCCCAGTGTGAGACTTGGGCACCCCAGCCAAGCTCCTTGAACACGATGTGGAGCAGCCGTAGGAAGCAGAGAGCAAAGGCTCTTTCCTGTGGCAGCGGCGCACCAGTGTCAGAGAGAGAGAGACCTGCTTTGTTGCCATCGGACGCGCGAGCCAGAGACTACATAATGCAGTTGGCATGCCTCGCGGGGTGGGGTGGGGGACGAGTTGCTGTCACTTATCAGTGCTCCTCCCCAACACATGGATGGCTTTTGTCTCCAGAAGATGAATCTATTTGGTCTCTGGTGGGCTGCGGCATGGATAGGAACGTACCAGGGATGAAAATGGAAGGGCGCAGGCTTCAGACTGGAATGGCAGTAGGAGCCAAAAACCAAGCGGCGGAGGAAACCCAATAGCCTGAAAAGCACAATGATTTGTTCAGAGAAGGGCAGGGAACCGAGATAAAAAAGCCCTGCTAAGATCAGAAACTCTGGCGTGCACAGTGCCCCATTGTTCAGCTGTCACACTTCCTTTTACTTTATTGCTTTTGTCCAACACCCTATTGTTCCACTTCCTTTTGTCCCCTATTCAGTGTGCTGGCTTTTCATTACCCAGCCAGCCTTGTTGTTTTCATTTCTTTTGTCTGAAGTTCCTGAGAGGAAGGTTTTATTTTCAGCAGTTTGATTAATTCACAGCTTGAGACAGGCTTTGTTTGTTATGTAATTACTGCCCTGCGCTTTTCCAGAGCTACGAGTGGCAGGGATGGTGGCACTTGGCCAGTTGCAATGGCTGCTTTCACCCCAAGCCCCCTTTTTGTGCTTCTGCGCCAGGAAATTGCATTGCTGTGCTTTTGGTTCTGATGGACCTGGAAAGTCCAAGCCAAAAGCCCTCTGAGGGCCAGTTCTCTTGTGGCATTAACATCATTCCTCTGCAAGGAAACACACATACAATGTGTGAATGCTGCTGTGTATATATGCCATTTTTACTCTGGGGCTGTGTCTTGTACCCAATTCAGGAATTTTCTTTCATGCCAAATTCTGACCATGCCAAGGCATGTTTCTTTGGCAAATCCATCAATGTGATGTTTTCCTACCTTTCCCCCCTCTTTCCCCTCTCCCTCTCCCCACAGGATGTCCATGAGGAGCCCTGCCTCTCCTCAGCTGGAGCTCGATGGAGCCGGGAACATGGTGAACTGCAGCATTAAGATAGAAGAGAAGACTGAGAGCTGCTACCAGTCTACACAGGGGGAGGTGACTGGTGCTCCTCCTGGCTCTGAGAAACCACACAATTCACCATCGCCACTGAGTGAAGTTACTGAGCCCCAAACACTTCCACAGGTGGGACAAAGTCTATTGGCTTCCATCTTTCCTCCTTGTCTCCACATTTTCTGCACTCAAAGTGCATAAGCCAGGCCACTAGGATGTATAATTCCACTCAGATCTGGCCCAAGACACTCAGGTAGAGCAGTACATGGTCTCTACACGGAGACTCTTACACACAGACCTTCCCCCATTGCATTACAAATTCAACAATAATAAATTAAATATCTAATAACGGACACCTCAAATCAGATTCCAGAAGTGGCCACCTTACTTTAGCTAGTGGTTGAACTAGCTCAGAGTGAGTTTCTGATATTACATTAGCATTTGTGAATATGGGTATGTGGCCTGCCTCCTGGTGTTTTGGTTTATACATAGAAGCAGCCAGCAGCATCACTGTATAGTATGTAGGATTCCAGTGTCCTGGCCCCCCCACCCCCGGCAGTTCTCTCACTCGAAGTTGCTAATTTGCTTTGCTTGGGATATATACACACACGCACACACACACACACACACACACACACACACACACACGGGAAGGAATTCAAAATGTTAAGTTGACACGGTGAGCTGCCCCTCAACACTACTGCTCAAGTCAAAATAGGGGGCCCTCATGACTGTTTTGACAGTTGACTGACCTGCTGGGATCGTGGATCTCCTGTAATTTGAATGTGTAGCAGTAGAAACCCTCATCTAAACAGCTAGGTGTACATCTTTCAAAAAATGGCCTGGCCATTAAGTTTTTGCTCCCTTAAGACACATGTTGTAAAAAAAGTGGGGGGAAATGCTCAAGACAGTGATTTGGGGATTTATTTATTTTTTGTTAATCAAAGGGGAGGGACTATGATTCAAAAACTGGCATGTCCAGCCTTTTAAATTGTCATTCCTCTCCTGTGGAATCCTCTCCCTAGTGAGGGTTAGTAACACCCTTTTGGCACCAGATAAAAACCTATCTCTTCTCCCAGGAATTTAATGGATTGTGATCAGTGTTTTGCTGTTTACTGCAAATTGTTTTTTTGCTGCTGAAGTTCTGCAGTTTGGGGGCCATTGTATTGCTTTATTGTAATGTGCAATATTTATTTTTAATGCTTGGCCTTAAATCTGAACTTTTTGCAAGTTGTTTAGAGACCCTTTTGTAATGAGCAACCATTAAGTTAAAAAATTATAGGTGCCTCTTCCTAAGATTTGGGTGAGCCACTACCACTCACAATAGAAGAGTACTGGGCTAGTTTTCCCATCTATGATGTTTTGACATCCGAGCCATAATTTAATGTTTACTTTTCCTTTTTAAATCCACAGTCTTGAAAAAGGTGTAACTTTTCCAAACAGTTCCATAGGTTTTTGTTCTTCCCTCCCTCAGCTACTATAATGGCTGACCCACATACTATTGCAGCAATTTGATTTTGTCCTTGCTTTGTGAGTTGAAAAGATTTTTGGGTGGGTGCGACACAATCTTCTCATTTTCGAAATGAGCACCCTGATTCACCAGGCGAGTTTGCAGCTCATTGACTCAAGAGGATGCTCCAACACACCCTGCACAGAAGGAAGATTTCATGAGGATCAGCTCTATCTGTTATCCTTTCCTTTTTAATTTCCTGAAGGCTATTGGTGATTCAATGGCTCGCTCTCTTTCAGGAATCTGCATCTCCAGTGGAGAAGGCTTTAGACTCCAGGAACTCTGCATTCGAGGCGGCAGTGAGCAACCGGGAAAAATTGGATTTCAACAGAAACTTAAAAGAAGGTGGGAAGGGTGCTTTACAACCATTGCGTTCAGTTAAGTCCACCTCCTTCATTCTTGCCGTCTTTTCTAGGAAGAGGTCATAATTGCATGGCAGAACACAAGCATTCACAGGGTACAAGATTCACGGCATCTCTAGTTAAAATCCCTTGTGTTGCAAAGTAGGAAAAGAACTTGCTGGAAGGGCCTTGTGGAGGTCCTGTCAAGAGGGAGGCAGATGATTGGCTTGGATGCAGTGAAAGGTAGCTACTCATATATCCAGTAGTGGCCGGTGTGGTAGGGCAGAGCTATGGAGCCATCCTCCTGGCACCTTCAATGTTTCAGTTTGCCTGGAAGAGGGGCAGCAAGGAACAATGAGGTTGGGGCTGCACAGTTGCAGCGGTGGAGCCAATCTGGTGCTCCTGTCAACGCATCTTACAGGCCCCACCTCATTGCTGCTGTGCCTCAACCAGATAAGCTGTAGTGGCGACATTGTCAGGATGGCGGCTCTACATCCCAGCTGCACCATGCTGGCCCCTTCCACTTGAATCATTTCCTTTTTGGAGTGGCTCCTTTGCTGCAGGTGGATGTAGTTATACTAACAAATGTGCATAATAATTTTAGAATGTTCATACTGGATCGAATAGTCCGCCCATCCAAGTGTCATGACTTAAAGAGTAAATAACACAGTGGTACCTCGGTTGTCAAATGTAATCCATTCCGGAAGACTGTTCGACTTCTGAAGCCGTTCGACTTCTGAGGCACGTTCGAAAATGGAAGCATTCACTTTTGGGTTTTCGGCGTTCGAAAATTGAAAGGTTCAGCTTCCGAGACACTAAAAAACTGAAGTATTTAGATATAGAATAATCGATCCCCTTCCTTCAGTCCCACCTTTCAGCAGTTGGTTTCTTAAAAAGGCCTAATCATCTTGGCCACTGAGGAATCTGTCCTTGGAGATTTGTCCTCCATGAGCTGATCCAGTCATCATTTTTGTTGTTCCATATGATGAATGTATTGTTTAACATAAACTCTGCGACTTTTCTACTTTCAAATCAGAAAGCCACCTACATGTTGTACACTAACATTCTTATTTCTACAGTGATGCCGACCATTGAGAAGTTACTGTCCAGTGACTGGAAAGAGAGACTTCTGGGAAAAAATCCAATGGAATCCAAAGATGTGAAAGGTGAGCATCTGGTCTGGTTTGGCTGGGGCTGCGTTAAGGCCCAGACCACAGAGAGCAGGCATAATTTGTTCTATTGGTTAGAGAGTGACAGTATTGGACCCCTAGCCCCTCTTTCCCCCACATCAGTTAAGTTAAATTACAAAGCCTACTCATAGTCATTGAATTAATATCACCATAGCTCATAAAGCTTTGCCTTATTACAGAGGATACAAAACCAATGAAATGTAAGACATGGCTTCCCATCATTAGCTAGTGTATCTTGCGAATGTATGTTCTAATACAAGGGTGGGGAACCTGAGGCCCTCCAGAAGTTGCTGGATTACTGCTCCCATAATCCCTGTCCTTGCAGACTGGGGATGATGGGAGTTGTAGTCCTACAACACATGGTGCAAGAACAGGTCCCCAACCCCTGGTCTTTGGTGAGAATTGTATATAATTCACAAAACTGATTGCATGTGGCAGTTTGCTAGGAATAGGCCCCAGAACAAAATCCGTGTTGGGCTGGTTCATCGCAAGGTTTTCAAGGACAAATCTACATATATAATCTTTAAATCCCACACAGAATACTTTGACATAAGAAATTAAGGGAAAAAAGTAAGGAGGTCCAAATTAATTGTGCTCAAAGGTGGTCAAAGAGCTATTTGCCTGCCATCTTTTCTCATTTTATTTTTTTTAAATCATCTGCCTAAGAGCATTTAGCTAGCTCAAAGGGCTCCTGCCACTACATGCATTGAAATCGGTGTAGCAAGTAATGGCAGGTCTTGATGATGTGCTGCTGTTCTATGGAAAATTTTGCATACATTTTATATTTTACATTCACCCCCCCCCCACCTTTAAAGTCTTTGTAAAATATGTAAAATACACTTAAAATGTATGTAGGATAGCAACATTCCCCCCAAGAGTGACAACACATCATTAAAAATGGATCAATCCTAGTGGGATTTGCCACATGGATTTCAACTGGTACAGCAGAAGCAGCCCCATGCACTAGTTAGCTGCTTTTAGGCAACTGGAATCGCTTTTGAAGGAAGACAGGCCGGCCAGCCTTGAACCACCTCATAAGAAAATTCATAAGAGATTGGGAATCCAGTCCTGTATGGGTTCCAGAGTGAATCCTTGCCCTGAGCATAACATTTGTCCAGGCCGATGGGATCAGGTCTGTCCACTTTAGAATCATGGCTTGCTGGATTCCTCTCTGATCCTCAGAAATCTTGACTGAGTTTGAATTGATCCGTATAGCAGCTAATCAATAAAATCTGCATTTATCTGCATACAGAACAATAGTTCTGAAGGAGGGGAAAGGCATGCATGTCTCCCAGCAGGAGCCATCTTAGAAAAGGCATTTTCTCCTGGGTGGGAGAGTGATGGTGGAATGCCTTATCTGAGAAGGTGCCTCCCCGCTCCCCAATTTTGTGAGTACCTGCATTAAAATGAATTGATTATTATTATTATTATTATTATTATTATTATTATTATTATTATTTTAAAAATCTGCTACCTGATTAATTGCAGCCACCTTTTTAATGAATCAAAAGATATACAGTCAGCTATGCTTAATTGATTATTATACCGTATTTTTCGCCCTATAGGACGCACTTTTTCCCCTCCAAAAATGAAGGGGAAATGTGTGTGCGTCCTATGGGGCGAATGCAGGCTTTCGCTGAAGCCTGGAGAGCGAGAGGGGTCGGTGCACACCGATCCCTCTCACTCTCCAGGCTTCAGGAGAGCCCGACCGCCAGCCCCACAAGCTCGGGGGACAGCGGGGAGGTGGAACGGCGCCATCCCGCTGTCCCCCGACCTGGTTTGGAGGCTGGCGGTGGGGAGAAGCGTGCTTGTCCCTGCTGCCGGCCCCACAAGCTCGGGGGACAGCGGGGAGGCGCAGCGCACCATCCTGCTGTCTCCTGACGTGGTTTGGAGGCTGGCGGAGGGCTTCCGCCTCCCCCAGCCCCGCAAGCTCCCAGAGCGGGCTTCGCTCAGCTCTCTGCAAGTTGTGGGAGCCCGGCACGACTTCACGCTGGGCTCCCACGGCTTGCGGAGAGCTTCCTGTTCTGGGGGCTGGGGTCGGAGGAAGCTCGGGCTTCCCCTGCCCCAGCCCCGTGCCTGGGGGGGGGATAATTTTTTCCCCTTTATTTCCCCCCAAAAAATCTAGGTGCGTCCTATGGGCCGGTGCGTCCTATAGGGCGAAAAATACGGTACATTGCAGACCTAGATTTATCCAACTCTCGGGGGGCAGGGAGCTATGTGTTTAAAGAATGTGTGAAGGCGGTTGTGTGGCTTGATCAGCCAGCCCTGCCTTTCTTGCCCGTGTGTAGCAGTGCCAACCCATGCCATCTGCACATATGGCTGATATGTGAAGGGGCTCTACCTGCCCATTGATGTACACAGGTAGAACTTCATGCGAAGGTGGGACCCTGACTGCTGCCTCCCACCAATTCATGGGGACTTCTGTGTGTGCAGATGAGCATGTGAGTAGATCCCCTTCATAAACTGATGGAACAGGGAGCCTTGATCCCTGTGCAAATAGTCATCAGGCACAGGGCTAATCTACCTAGTCCCCTTACACTTTCTTTCATTGTGTGTGTGTTGTTTGAACCACCTTCACTCTCCACAAAGTTCTTAATGAATTAAATGTCGCAGACCTACATTTACAAACTCTCTTCCTGTCCTTCTTCCTCTTCCTCTTTTCCTTTGGGCTCTTGTTTGTCCCAGGAACCCAAGAAAGCCTGGCAGAGAAGGAGTTGCAGCTGCTGGTCATGATTAACCAGCTGTCCATCCTGCGGGACCAGCTGCTGACTGCCCACTCGGAGCAGAAGAACATGGCAGCTATGCTGTTTGAGAAGCAGCAGCAACAGATGGAACTGGCCAGGCAGCAGCAGGAACAGGTAGGAAGTAGAACACAACTTTGGGGCTGTGTTTGCCCTTCTCAACCTTTGGGATAGGTCTTCAGGAAGTGGCTTGGATGCAGGTTGGCCAGAGCCCATGTGACCTTGGCAAAGAATTTTGTCAATTCTGTCCCTGATATAATAGTGCTACAGGAGTTACTGGCACTTTACATATCTCAAGTGATTTAGGAGCGAAAAAATTTAGAAGTAGTGTAGCTGGTGTGGGAGTCACAATGCAGTGAGAGTCACTCACACAATCTGTTCTAAAGCACTAAAAGCCTTACTACACAGGTAGGTGCCAAGTAAGTTTTACTAGGTACAAATCCATCAAAATTAATCAAGATGACTCAGTTAGGACCAGTAACATCAGTGGGTTGACTCTGGATTTACTCTGGTTAAAACTGAGTTGAATATCACCCTTATTTGGAATGGGAAAACTGGTGTAAAGTGAACAGGTTCGCAAGTCACATATTATCTTCTGGTGATGCTGGTGGGAATAGGTAGATTTGGGCTACTGTATGGTGACAGGGAAGAGTTAAAAGTTTTATTAGCTCTGGCCATACACAGCATAATCCTATGCATATTTAATCTGGTGCAAGCCTCACTAGGATTACAATTGTAGCCTTAAAAAATGGAATACAGTTATAATTACACAGTATTTGCAATCATGAGAATTTGGGGGTGAGTGGGAGAACCAGCTATTAATGATAGTAACTTTCCCCCATGCATGTAGAATTCAGCCCCACAAACTACTTACAATGAGCTACATGAATTATAAATGTAGTTTGATCAATGTCTATAGAACTGTAATGCTTAAGTGCAATTATGACCACTTTACAGTGATTTGTGAATCACGTTGATTCATCTCTCTGTATATCCTTGCCTGCTGGAATTCTTAGATCCTCATGTTAAAAAGTGTACAGTTTCCATGGTATGTGTGAATATGGAGGAAAAATTAGGAAAACATACAGAACAAAAAGGAAAGTTTTTTTAAAAAACACCAAAACTAAAGAAAACATTATTGTTTCAACCTTGTGATTTCCAAGTCCATCAGTCAAGACTTTTCAAAGGTTCATTTCCCCATTTTAAGGTGTATAATGATCAAGCAGTTGTTAACATTGAAGAATAATTGCAACATGCACGTCAGCTGCACTTTGACACCTGTTGTATTTCTGAAATGATAAACCAAGTAGCAGTCATAGTTATGTACAAATTAGTTGCCAGTTTATATTCATCATAGGACTAAGACAAGTTTACAGCCCCTGTAGGATACAAGTAAACACCGGGTTTGCCACGATTCACGCATGCACGGAAGCGGCTTCTGCCATCTGTGTGTGCGCAGAAGTGGCTGCCGCTGAATGTGCACGCGCACAAGATGCCTCTTCTAACGTACTGTTTCGACCAGTGGACGGACCTCCGGAACTGAACAATTTTAAGAAAATGAGATTCCAGAGGAGTGGGCATATTAGTTTGCTGCGGCAAAGAAGATGAAATCTCCTGTGAAGTCATCAAAACTACCTATTTTATTGCCACTTGAGTCTTTTAAGTAAGGACAGTCATTTACTTCATCAGGTGTGGTTATGCATTGCAGTGCTACCAAATTTGAGAGAGAGAGAGCCTTCATAATTTAGAAGTAATCCCAAGAGCTTAGATTTTAGGATGAGGTTAGGTATTGGGATACCACTGCCTAACTCCAACTCTGCAGAACCATCAAATGCTACCACTTTTCAGGCCCAGTTCTAATGTAATGCTGTACACATTATATCAGGGGACATGAGCCTGTGGTCCTCCAGTTGTTGCTGGATATCTGGATGGATGCAGGTTCCTCACCCTGCATTATATTCTTGTTTTCTGCTCTATAATGTGCAAATCTGATACCAGATTGATTCAAATAATGTGCTCATTCACCTCTTCCTTACAAATACTCAAGCTTGGCTTGTGGAAGGGCTGGGAGGTTCTCCTTTGTGATAAAGATGGAGAAGCGCTTGGGAAAGCTGGATGGGAAGTGCCATGTGTCTTGAGGTTCTCAATGCCTAGTTCATAGGCAGCAGCTCTCATGGGCTGCCTGTGTTCATTTGGCCCCTTGGCCCTTCATAGTCTTCTCCTCTTGCAGATTGCCAAGCAACAGCAACAGCTGATCCAGCAGCAACACAAGATCAACCTGCTACAGCAGCAAATCCAGGTAAAAGGGGTCTCCTTTCCCCCTGCACATAGCAAGGAAGATAGACTGAAAATCAGGAGACAAATGTTTGGCACCTGGCTCTGCCAGATGTTCCCTGTGTAACTAGGTTAGGAGTGTCACATGAATTCTTTTTCTAGCTGTCCAGAAATTAACATAGAAGCAGGACAATAGTGAATTGAACATGGATTCAAACCGTAAGATAGGTCTGCCAATGGCTGCAAATCTAAACCCCTTATTTAAAAGTAAATCCCATCAAAATCCATGGGTATCACTTCAAAGTGAATGTGTTTTAGACTGGGGTGTATGTTGTACATCAGGGGTGGGTAATCTTGTGGCCCACAGTTCTGATTAGGCTTGTCATGCTTCCCCATTTGGTCTCTGAGCCCACCTGCCTTATACCTGAAGTCATCTATGACATCAGTTATGGGGCAGGTAAAGATTTTTTTTAGCTATAAAGGGGCTGGTGGCACCTGCAAAGCCCTGTGCATATTGCCCTGTGCAGCTCTTTGCAAGCCTTGGCAATTGTCTGATCGCTGGTGTTTGCAGATAGCTGTGTATATAGTGCTTTAAAGCCCTAACAACCAGCTAATCATCAGGGCTTCAAAGCACCACATGTGGCTCTCTGCAAGGACTCAAGAGCAGCTGATTGTTACCCTTTTAGTAGAAGATTCCAGGGATTGAACCCAGGACCTTCCGCATTCAAAGCACGTGCTCTACCACTAAGCCATAGGCCCTTCACTTTGAAGGCAAATTGATCAAAGCCATTGTGCAGAGGGGAGGTCCTAATTTCCCTCCTGCACTGCAGCCCCTGTCCAATTCGCCCTCCTGCATTGCAAATTCCCACCATCCCATCCCTTCTGGCTCCCTTGAGCACAGAAAAGGAAAAAAATGGCACTGGAAATGCATTTCCCCATCTCATTCTCACTGTAGCTTCAGCCTTCCCTCCACTGCAGTATGGCGTGGTTGTACCTCCATAGATATGTTGGGAGGGTACAGAAAGGTAGGCGGTTCGAATCCCTGAGACAGGGTGAGCTCCCGTTACTCGGTCCCTGCTCCTGCCCACCTAGCAGTTCGAAAACACATCAAAGTGCAAGTAGATAAGTAGGTGCCGCTCCGGCGTGAAGGTAAACGGCGTTTCCGTGCGCTGCTCTGGTTTCGCCAGAAGCAGCTTAGTCATGCTGGCCACATGAACTGGAAAAACTGTCTGCGGAAATGGACAAAAGCCAGCTCCCTTGGCCTGTAAAGTGAGATGAGCGCTACAACCCCAGAGTCCTTCGTGATTGGACTTAATTGTCAGGGGTCCCTTTACCTAATGGAGTGAAAAGTAAGAAAGCCATAGAGATCTCTCCACAACTTCACACGATCTTGGATAAGTCTTTTTGGATAGATTCTGTTGTTCCCTAAAGGCAATGCTTTTTTTTCTGGAGAAACAGGAGCTGGTCCTCAACATGAAGTTGTTACAATAAGCATGGACGTAGCCAGCATTTTTGTTTGGGGGAGGCAGGCTTTGGGGGGGCAAAACCTCAGATTTGTGTTGATTTGTATTGATTGGGGGGCAGGTGCCCCTCTCGGCTACACCCATGACAGTAAATGTCACATTTTTAACCAAAAAAAGAGGTGCCAGTACTACGTACCCTTGAGTACCCCCTAGAAAAAGCACTGCTTAAAGGTAACTTTGTCTTTGGCTCTGTTTTTCTGTCTGTCTGTCTGTCTGTCCCCCGCACCCTTTTCTCTCCAGCAGGTCAACATGCCCTATGTAATGATTCCAGCCTTTCCTCCCAGCCACCAGCCTCTTTCGGTCTCCCCAGATCCTCAAATGGCACTTCCCATCCAGCCAATCCCTTGTAAACCAGGTACGAAGAGGCCAAGAAAAGTGTTGAATTCTGCTTAATGAGACACAGTCTTTCTGAGTGCTTCTGCACAGTTGTCTTGCGTGTCCATGGGACCACACAAGTCTATGCGGTTGGCAAACTTACCGCATTTTTCGCCCTATAAGACGCACCAGACCACAAGACGCACCTAGTTTTTGGAAGAGGAAAACAAGGGAAAAAAATTCTGCATCTCAGAAGCCAGAATAGCAAGAGGGATCGCTGCGCAGTGAAAGCAGCAATCCCTCTTGCTGTTCTGGCTTCTGGGATAGCTGCATAGCCTGCATTCGCTCCATAAGACGCACATACATTTCCCCTTACTTTTTAGGAGTGAAAAAGTGAGTCTTATAGAGCAAAAAAGACGGTAGTATCTTCGATTAAAGCCAAATCAGTCAGGCTTATTGGATTTAAAGAGCTGGTTCCAGCTAGCCTATCTTGGCCTTCACTTGAGTCAGCAAAAAGTTTGGGGCTAGCCTTGCCTCAGAAAAGGGCCACGAAACCATCCAGGATTACAGTTAGTGGCCCTGCAGCTGTGGCAGAAAATCCCAAATTGTCTTGGTAGGGTCTTGGAGAAACTGGCAGAGCTTTATGGTCTGGGCCGCACAGTCACGAGGGAAGGCCTCTGTCCCCTGCCCCCCACCCTGCCAAGTGCTGCATCTGTAGGAACTGTTTTGGGGAAAGCTCATTTGGGCTCCCCTGATCCTCAGAGGAGTCTGTGGTTTAGTTATTGGAGGTGTTTTCCCAGGGTGTAGGGGATAAGATGTAGGCTCCAATGCCAGTGGATTCACGTGAGAAGGACCAGTGTGTGGATCTGTCTCCTCCTGCTGTCATAGGAAGACTCTGCATCAGAGGACCATGACTCCCTCAAATGCTCAGAGATACACACCAGGGAACTATTGATTAGCTCTTAAACCAATTTCAATTTTATGCAAACCTGTCTTGGGTTGCCTAGCCCTGAGAGCCCCGTTTGAGTTTCCTAGCTCTTAATGCAGAAAGCTTGCGATTCCTGGCGAGATTTCGCTGGGAGAAAGATTTGAGCAGCTGTTTGATTTGATAACTGATCTTCGACTGTTCTCTTTCCTGTCCCATCTGCAGTGGAGTACCCCATGCAACTGCTGCACAGCCCCCCTCTGTCCGCACTGAAGAGACCTGCAAGCTCAGGCCACCTACAGATCCAGGTGCAACCCCCAACCTGTTTTCTCTGTGGGCTCCCAAACTCCCCTTGGAATGCGCTTCTACTCTCCTCCTCTCCTTCCTTTTCAGGAATCTTCACAGCCACTGAACTTAACAGCAAAGCCCAAAGGCTCCGAGCTCCCCAATTCCTCCAGCTCACCCAGCTTAAAGATCAGCAGCTGCCAGTCCCTCACTCCTAACCATGGGGTCTCTCAGGAGCTGCAGACCAGCCCTCCCAGCCTCCCTTTGGGTAAGTGTTAAGTTGTAGGTGAACATATCAGACGACACAGTGATTCTTCAAACAGCTCTTGTTTATTCACAGGCCAGAACAGAACTGAACTGAAGGGTTCAGCCAGCCTGCTTATATAGAGCTCCACTACAACACAACAGTAACCACTTTCTGTAACTATCCAATCACTGAACGTCACTTTCAATCCCTTATTTGCATATGTGGACCTGAGTGAAAACTATCTATAGTATCCCCCTGCTGGCCCAGGGTGAGAACTTCAGTACATAACAGTAAGGCTGTGGAAATTCCCCCTGCTCAGATTCCGAGCTGGCACAGAAGTGCTTCTGCATTTGAATGACAACTGCAAGCTCATGATTTGTTACCTTGCTCTCTTGATTTGCTGTGGGAAAAGATCTGCACCCATCTCTGGATTTAGGAAGGACTTGAACCTGGCATTTCTTGGGATTCTGTTTGGCATTGTCTTTGTCTGTTGGTCCTGCTGCACCAGTGTTGGAAGGGGAAAGGCTGTAACTCATTGGTAGAAAATGTTCCAGGTTCAATTCCTGGAATCTCCAGGCAGGACTAAGGAAGACTGGAGAGCTGCTGTCAGTCAGTGGAGGCAATGCTCAGTCCTGGTCTAACTCAGTATAACACAACTTCATATCAGTTATGTCCACATGCTCTGTTTAAATGTGTTTCATTTAATATATGTTTAAATTTTCAGTAATTTAAAATCCCAAGCCTGCTTGTGTATGGCAGTTTTTTGCTTTGGTTTTGAAAAGGAAGATACCATGAGAAATATATTTTCACTCTAGAGTTAGAGTAAGGTTACCAGACATCCCCATTTCCCGGGGACAGTCCCCAGATTTACAAATCAGTCCCCACACAAAATCCATTGAAGTTGAAAAGTGTCCCTGGATTCATTTAAAAAAATCTGGTAACCATACTTAGAAGACAATGGATCTAAGACTGCTGGAACTGGAACTTAAGTGGCATGCCTTTCTTCCGCAAATACCTTTCTGAGAATGGGCTCTGTGCAAGGGCACCAGATATCCCTGCTTGATCTTGTGACACTGATTCCATTTTTAAATTTCAGGGTTCCTGGGGGAGGGAGATGCTATCACCAAAGCAATCCAGGATGCCCGACAGCTTCTGCACAGCCAAAGCAGAGCGTTGGATGGATCTCCAAATCATCCCTATAGGAAGGTAAGTGGTATTTCTGAGACAGGTTTGGTCTTAAAGAGGGAGAGAGTCAGGATTTCCGTACTGTTTCAGGCATTGTACTTATGCATGTGTGTTTGCCTTGTTCATTTATGAACATTTATTCTGTATATGAAGACAGGAGTGCCTGGCGTGCTCTGGTCCATGGGGTCACGAAGAGTCGGACACAACTAAACGACTAAACAACAACAATTCTGTATATATAAAACCTTAGAACTCCTATAACACCCTGAAGATGCACTCTCTGTTAAAAGTCAGGTGTGAAAACCATATTTTTGAGGAAGTAGATACGAATAAGTATAATGTGGAATCTGTAGAGGGATAGACCCATCACCTGTAAGGAAAGTAACTGGTACCCAAGTTTTCAAAGTCCACTTTTGTAATAGCGAAGAATGAACTTGCCAAGACTCAATTAGGAATGGACTCATTTATAATGAGCTAATTGGAACTTGGTTTGGACTTGAATTTAGGTATACATTTTTAAGCTTGAGGCATGCTGAGCTTTTGCTTCTAGTGAGATCATCAGGAATATGAGAAGGCTTGTGAGCTTCTTAGTTGAGCTTCTACCCCAATAGACAATGTAGTGAGGCTTCCACAATTACCTCCACTGCCCCTTCTTTTTGCCCCAAAATATACTCTGCAAAGGCAACAAGCAGGGATGATGCTGCAGTCTAGATCAGGCATCCCCAACCTTTGGCCCCCCAGATGTTTTGGACTACAATTCCCATTATACCTGACCACTGGTCCTGTTAGCTAGGGATCAAGGGAGTTGTAGGCCAAAACATCTGGAGGGCCACAGGTTGGGGATGCCAGGTCTAGATGGAGCAACAGCATCCCAGGTACCAGGTTCCCTGGGAACTGCAGTCTCTCAGCTCTTCAGCTTTCTTATTAAGACTCTAGAATCTTTGGGGAATTATATTTTCCAGGACTTCCCATGCTGCTGCAGGACCTAAGCTGTAACAGTAGTGGCCCTTTTCATCACCTCCAACACTGCCAGATTGATTCAGTGGGTAAGGGAAGAGGTGTGGCAGTGGGGAGGCTGTTGCTGGAACCAAACAAATTATAATCTGATTCTGGACCTTGGAAGGTTGGGGGTTGGCTCAGGATTAGCCCAGAAGTTCTGAACTGGGAAGCTTGTGCCCTGAACTCCCCAATTCTGAACTTCAGGAGCATCACTAAATAGAATTCTTGCTCTGTTGTCATAAAGTTACAAGAAGATCTTGCTCCCATGACTTTTGTCTTTAGAGTGATGCTTTTAGAAGTGATCTAGAATGATTGTTGGAGTTTCCAGTCTGGTTTCAATGGGGCTTCCCTCTAAATTGAGGGGATTCTGAAATTTTCCTGCCCTGCTTGCTGAGTTCAAACATGGTGGTGTGTCCTAAACAACCTTTCCAGGCCCCTTTGTCTTGCAGAAGGTGCTGGCATGCTGGTCTTGGGCTGGTCCTTGGCTGTCCAGTCAAGGAGCGGCTTTTAGGCTATGCAGTCCTGCATTTGGGGGCTCCTTATTTCTTAAAAGTCATTTACTTTTGACTAACAAGTAAAAGCATACAGTCTTTATTTAGCCTTTATTTATTTATTGTTTAGGGAAGTTTTTAATATTTAATGCTGTATTGTTTTTAACACTCAATTGGGAGCCACCCAGAGTGGGTGGGGATACTCAGCCACATGGGCGGGGTATAAATAAATAAATAAACAAATTATTATTATTATTATTATTATTATTATTATTATTATTATTATTATTATTATCATCATCATCATCATCATCATCATCATCATCATCATCATCATCTCAGCTATCTGCCAATCTCCCATTCCCACCACCCTTCTGAGTAATACCCCTCCCCACCTGGCAACTTCTGTTTCAGTGTATCTGAAGAAGTGTGCATGCACACGAAAGCTCATACCAAGAACTAACTTAGTTGGTCTTTAAGGTGCTACTGGAAGGAATTTTTTTATTTTGACTATGGCAGACCAACACGGCTACCTATCTGTAACTATCATCATCATTATTATTATTATCATCATTATTATTATTAGCAAAAAGTGCATGCCAGTAAATGCTTCAGTTGAAGTTTTCATTTGAGTTACTCCTAACCTTGCTTGCCCTGGTAAAATTCAGTAAACCACCTTCCCATGTGCTTTCAGGACCACGTCAGCTTGGATTCTTCACCTGCAAAAGAACAGGTGGATGAGACTTCTTTGCAGAGACTGGATGAGTCCATGCTAACCTGTGATGGGGATGGTAATGATAGTTGATCATAAAAAATTATCTATGGTAGAATTGGATGCCCCCCGTTTCTGCTCCTCATAGGTGCTTCTGCTGCAGTTAACATCTTTCAGGTCTCCAAAGCCCAATAATCGGGGTGGGGGAAAGGCAAAGCTGAAAAATCCCATTTAGTTTGTATAATGAGATTCCTCCCCCATGGACTTTACAAGTTCTCAGCTTCTTTACGGTTCCACACTCAGCTGATATGCAGAAACCACATTGTGCTATCTATAGCTGGTGTAGGAGACCTTTGGCTCTGCAGACATTGCTGAACTTCAACTCCCATCAGCCCAAGCGAGCATGATGAATGGCCAGGGAGTTGTAGCTCTGCAACACCTGGAGGGCCAAAGGTTCTCCACACATGGCCTATAGGTAGCACAATGTGGTTTCCACATGTCAGCTGTAAGTGAAACTGCAAAGAAGCTGAAAATTTGTGAAGTCCATGGTTTGGGGAGGGCAGGACTGCTGCCTCTAACTGCAGAGGCAGACTTTACCCACCAATATCTCTCTCCTCTATTAATCTGTTGAATCCTATTTTAAAGCCATCTAGGTTAGTGGCCATCGCTGCCTCTTGTGGAAGCGAGTTCCCTAGTTGAACCACGCACTGCATGAAGAAGTATTTTCTTTTCTAAACTGAGTCTGTTGCTTGCTCCTAAATGCCCTAATCCTTTGCCAGTTCTGTTTGGCTTGGCTTTGCCGGTGTCTCTATAGTGGCTGTTCCTTGGTCTTTCCTTCACAGGCTCACGACATTTCCCCGAATCCAGGAACAACAACCACATAAAGCGTCCCATGAATGCCTTTATGGTGTGGGCCAAGGACGAGAGACGGAAGATCTTGCAGGCCTTCCCAGACATGCACAACTCAAGCATCAGTAAGATTTTAGGTAAGTCTGTGGGCGGGTGTCCTTATTCGTTCTGCTCCCCCCCCCCTTCCCCTCCATGGCTTTTGGGATTCCTGTAAGGCACATTGTTAGCCCCATGCACCCTCAGGCAAGGAATTACTGCTAATCTCATGCAGGTTACCAGCAGGCTGTGCGCTAGGATAAAAGCACAAAAGCAAATCCTCCTCATATTCTCTCTCTCTTTCTCTCTCAGCTGTCTTGATTCTTTGGCTCTGACACCTGAGCACACAAGCAGATGTGAAAGCAGCCTTTTCTATTTTTTAAGGTCTTTTTTTGCTTTAGAAAAAAAGAGAGCAAAAACCCACATGTGCAGAGGAAGCCCATTCTCAGGGAGCTATAGATACAGCTGTGGTTGTGGGCCTTTTTTTTTCTTTTGCAAGCTAGTGACATAAACTGCTGGCTTTGCACTGACCTAGAGAAGCAGTTCTAGGTCTTGCTTGGCAGCTGTGAAGTCAGCAGGCAGCCAGCTTTTCCCAGTAGCCCTCAGGAGTGAGCCTGTACAGACTTAGCACTTCTTCCATTCAGCAGCAAGCCTATTCTGTCTCTTGTTCTTTAGAGCTTTGCTGCTGGAAGAAGGAACAAAATAAGGCTTCCTTCCAGGAACAGGATTCTGAGCTGCGGGTTGGTGGGAGGCAGTCTGTGGACTGCTGCCAACCCAAGGAACTGGTGCTTGAAAACCTGGAACTTAGAAGAGAGGTTTCCAGTAGGCGATTTTCTCTCTTCACACCAGCATGCAGCTGACCTAAGATGCCGGGCATGTGAAGTTATTCTGAAATTCACAGCCAGCAGAAATCCTGATCGGTTGGTACTGATGAGTGCTAATTAGGTGGCAATCTACAACATGCCTATATTCATTCTAATCTGCGGGATTACCTGTGGAACCCATGATGATTGGGCAGAAAGGATGGCTTATCACAAACCAGATAAGAGCAGTGCAAGTATCTTGCCTTGGACCACAAGGAAGCAAAGCAGTGTAGGAACTGCTCTGAAAGAGTCATGGAAATGATAAGCAACCTGCATTGACTTCTCTAGTGCTTTTACTGGAATCACAATTAATTATTGGCCATCTAGATTTATCTCTCTTTAAATTATAAATTATTGGCCATCTAGATTTATCTCCCGTTATCACGGTTCCCCGTACAGTGCTACACTAGGCCTTGCCTACTCCTGGATGATCACTGCCCTCAGCAACACTCATGAAACACATGGTTAAAACAAAGGCCTGTGTGTCAGGCCAAATCCCATAGCTTGGAGGTCCACAAAGTGTGGCCTTTGGACCACCAGTGGTCCATGAGCTTCATTGAGATGGCCCATGGTTTGCCTGTGGATTTATGGTTGAAGATGGGAGAAGGCACATCCATTGCAGTGAGTACAGTGGAACCTTGGTTCTCGAACGGCTTAGTTGCCGAACAAATATGCTAGCGAACACTGCAAACCCAGAAGTGAGTGTTCCAGTTTGGCAAAGTATCACCATGACAACCCACAACATTTGAATTGAGAAAGTAGCCCCAGGTTTTTGCAGTGGCCATAGCATGCTGAGCCACTTTATGCATACTTTTCATCCCATAGAAAACCCCCGTGTATGGCAATTATCCCTGTTAGCAAGCTTAACAACCACAGGGGCTTGCTTATAAAGGACCAAAATAATAAGTAGATCTACAGCTTTTGTACCTCCGCAACTTTCCCATCCTGTTTTACAAGCAGTCCAGGTAAGCAATTCTAAGGAATTCTAAGGCCTGGCTGGGGAAAACCTGAGGGCGAAGGAACACTTTTGCTCCAGTCACTGTGGCTTGCCCCAACCCCTGCCTGGTCCTCCACAACTTTTCTTAGACCTGGCAGCTGTATGTTGTTGTTCTGCTACATCAGTGTAGATATACGTACATGGTGCTTTAAAGTTTAACTTAAGGGGGAAAAGACAATGAGTGTCTTGGGACAGGGGCCTGTCAAAAACATTGACTGTGGGGTCAGTAAAGAAAGGGGAATGATGACTTGAGAACTCTTCTTAGTTGCACAGAGCTCACCCAGCTGGTGGGTGGTTTCCAGCCTAAACTATTGAGCAAAAATTGGCATATGCTCTGCCGCTACATTAGAATGAGATTACTTTGTAATCTCTTCTTTGTCAGAGCCAGTAAGCAGGGAACCCAGTTGTAAGAACATGTACCTCTGAAAATTCAGGTTGTGAGAATAAAGTACCATGAGCTTGCTATATAAGGTATATTTTGAAGACTGTTTCAATAAGCATATTTTGAGAAATCATATGATCACTCGTCACCTGAATCTTAACCCAAAATTTAAGTAGAAGATTGTGAACTCTTGGATAATAGCGTACACTCAGTGCGATCCATGTCTACTCAGAAGTAAGTTTCTGTTGAACTCAGTGAGGCTTACTGCCAGGTAAGTGGGCATAGGATTTGAGCCTTAAAAACACAGGGCACTGTTCAATTGCTACATCCACTTGCACAATGGGACTCCCCCACTGTCTGCCATGCACATCCCACACGCTCCCCAAATCTGTTCCAGAAGGTTGCAGGAAGCCCCTAGAAGAGATTTAGAGAGTGCATGGCAGGGAAAAGAGGGAGGAAATGTTCCACTGTGGAAGGAGAAGTCCTTGTGCTGATGGAACACGAGTCTTAGTTCTAGTCTGTCATGTTTTGTTAATGCTAAACAAAAATAACCCTCACTAGCGGCAGGGCTGTCTCACTCAAGCATGTGTTTCCCATGATGTGGCCTAGTGTTGAGCTGTCGCACAGCCTGGGTGGTTATTTAAAGAGGTTGGTGTGGTTTCTGAAGGAGGTCTCAGTCCACTGGTGCTGGGAGTGAACATGTTATGCTTCAGCATTGGAGGTTTGTGGGTTACTCTCCGCATGTTTAATCTGGGCTTGTGTATTGTTGCTAAAATAAAAGTAAGGGCTCTTTATTTAAAGGAGTGCTCTTAACCCACATTGACCTTCAGCATCAAGGGGCCTTGTGGTAGACTGCCTTTTTCACCCCGCAACCTACAGATAGCCACTGTGATGGATTTGTGTTACTTAAACATTACTTATTTGAGAGAGCATATCTCAAAGTTTTCATGAGCTAGCTGGGGGAATTTGCATCAGAATCTTTCTGGCATAGTTTGAAGGTGTGCAAATTTGTATCGTGCCCACATGAACTGCAGCAGCTGAATACTTCACAGATATTAATGAATGTAACACTGGTTGGAGCTGCATCAGGAGACGGTAGAATCGACTAGATCTCTGCTGAATGCAGATGAGGATGTTGCCATTTTTTAACACACTCCATTTTTATTTTTATTACCTACAAGTAGAAATTGGGAAGAGGGAGCTGCTTCATGGTGTGCCAGTTTCTGCTGCAAGGAGGGTTTTTTGTGGTTTTTTGTACTTTGGTAAATATTCATAAATGGCACCCCTGCCTGCAGTCAGAAATGATAATGGTCCATTCTGCCACCTCATTCAGCTGTATTTGCAAATCTGGCCTCAGGACTCATCATTGTTTTGATTTTGAGTTTCTTTAATACAGTGGTGCCTCGCAAGACAAAAATAATCCGTTCCGCGAGTCTCTTCGTCTAGCGGTTTTTTCGTCTTGCGAAGCAACCCTATTAGTGGCTTAGCGGATTAGCGCTATTAGTGGTTTAGCGGATTAGTGGCTAAAAGGCTTAGCGGCTAAAAGGCTATTAGTGGCTTAGCGGCTTAGAAAAAGGGGGGGGGAGCGGGGAAAAATCGGAACACTCGCAAGACGTTTCCGTCTTGCGAAGCAAGCCCATAGGGAAATTCGTCTTGCGAAGCAGCTCAAAAACGGAAAACCCTTTCGTCTAGTGGGTTTTCCGTCTTGCGAGGCATTCATCTTGCGGGGCACCACTGTAGTTAAGGGGTAGTTCAACCCACCCGGCTTTGCTGTAGTTTCCCTCTCCAAGAAGCCTTCACCAAGTGAATTTTGTCCAGGCTGAGTTTCTCCTGAACGCTTGCTGTGTTTGTTGTTTTTAGTCCTGTCTGCCAAAGTAATCTTGGGCTGATTTTCTTCCTCTGCTTCTTCCCCTGCTTGGACGAAACCTTCCATATCTCTCCAGCCTGCATTCTTCACACACTTTCTGGTGGGAATGACAGTAAAGGTCACCCAGCCCAGGGAATTCGAGTTACAGCAGGGCAGCCTATTTTAGCTGTTGCACCTGCTCACCATACCTTGTGCTGGGAAGAATTCAAAAAGAGCAGCATAGGAAGGTGACAGGAAAGGTCAGCAGGAGGGAGGGGTTCTCATTAGCAATAGGTGGGCTGCCTGTTCACTGTGGCTTGTGGCTTTTTATATGGAAATGCTGGATTATCGCAGTGGGCTCTAGGTGGAGCAAGCCCTTGTCTTGGTCTGGAAACTCCAGCTGGTGCAAAACGCTACCACTATCCTGTTTGTGGGGACAGACTATCACCAGCACATAACGCCATGGTTTAAACAGTTTGCTCTGGCTGCTCATATGTTACCAGTCCAAGTTAAAGGTTCTTGTATTAATTTGCAAGGCCCTTAACAAGTGTTAGTGGTCCCCAGGAACTCAAATTCACGACTTGTACCCCCCACAAGCTGTTCATTTGGTATTGTGGGCCTGATTCTGAGGCACTGCCTCCCAGCTGAGATCAGGCAGATCCCCTCCCTGTCAGAACTTTGGGCATTTGAAAAGACCTTCCTGTTCCAGTAAGCATTTTAAGGAAGCTCTCTGTTCCGATGTTTAATTTTCATTGATATTATTCACCATATGCTTTTTGTAATTTTTTATGCACACCATTTAGAAACGTCAGTGATTAAATGGCATATAAATAGCCGAAATAAATAAAATTAATTAAATTCTCACTTGTCTGTATTGGTACTTGGGCCTTGCAGTCTGGCTCTTTTTATCACTTCTCAAGTAATCCAGTGTTTGAAATGTGCAGTGCATCTCTCTGGAATAATAACATATGTAAACAACCATTCTGAGTCAGTGTTTGCTGCTTGACAATAGCTGGGAGTTTCAAATGAAAACTTTTCAGCTATATGTGCTCATTACAAGGTGAAGAAGTCTTTATTAAGCACAGCGTCTCCTGGATTTTGGCGGTTTGATTTTTGGTGTTCATCCTTTTGCAGTGGTTATCTTGTGCTGGGTTAATTTTTTTGTGGATGAGCACTTTCATTATATTTCTTTCGTGTTAATGGATTTCATAGTATATTGTATTTTGTACATTGTCCCTGCGAATAATTTTGGTTTCCTTCTGGTAGTATGAAGCAATATTAACCATGACGTTAGGGTTAGTGTTCAATGAGGACATAAAACATATACCTATTTAAAAACGTGCAAATTGAACACATGGAGGAATCTATGGTCCTTGCTCCTAGCTTAAGTGAATTGAAAATATTTGCCCTTCTTCATTTAAAAGGCACATATGGCATTTTGCAAGGGGATGCGGAGATGTAGGGCTTGTTTTGTTTTTGAAATGGGTGCTCCATCTGGCATATCCATTACCTTGATCAAGTCTTGCACAATTTCTAGATGAGCACTATTCCCTGTATAGGGAAATTTTTAATGTTTGATGTTTTATTCTGCCTTTATATTTGTTGGAAGCCTCCCAGAGAGGTTGGGGCAACCCAGTCAGATGGGTAGGGTACAACTACTTCAACTACTACTACTACTACTACTACTACTACTACTACTACTACGTGATCTACCTGATGCAGCCTGTTTGTTGTAATTTATGGCCTGCTGAACAACCCATTTTTGTTGGGTTCAGACTTCAGACTTGGAAGAGTAATTGCTTGCCTATATTTCTCATCTCCAACATCACAAATCCATTTATTTTTGTGTCGTCCCTCCCCTTCTCCTTTTGTTTTAAGGACATCCTCTCCTGTTTACATTAAAAAGCAGTATTTTGACTTAGCGCAGAACAGGCTAGCTATACGTGGCTGGAAGCAAGAGCAAAGTAAACTGGTTAAACCTCTCCCTCTGCCTCTTGTTTCCACTTTGCAGGCTCACGATGGAAATCAATGTCAAATCAGGAGAAGCAGCCCTACTATGAGGAGCAGGCTCGGCTCAGCCGCCAGCACCTGGAGAAGTATCCCAATTACAAGTACAAGCCCCGCCCCAAGCGCACCTGCATCGTGGAAGGGAAGCGGCTCCGTGTTGGCGAATACAAGGCATTGATGAGGAATCGGCGCCAGGACGCCAGGCAGGGCTACCTGATTGCGTGAGGCTCCCTGCCCCTTCTCCCCTCTGTTTGCTCCCGAGCCCAGCCAGGACCTTCCTGTTGCTCAGATCCGACTTAGGGAGTGGCTGATTTGGGGAGCAAAATACAGCCCAGCGCGTCCTCTGCAAAGTGCCCTTTGCACAAGCAAAATGTGGGACCATAAGCCTCTGACTGTGGCCAGCAAAAGGCTTCCTTGGTAGTCGCCACAAAGAGGCATGCACATTCTTAAAAATTATGCCTTGGTGGCAAGGACACAGCTGATTTATACTGACCCAGACAAACACTAAACCGGGGGTCTTAACTTTAAGCCTATGGATAGCCTCGCTGACTTTGAAGGGATCACACATGTGATTAAATACTTTGCTGGATCACATCACATCAGCATAGCTGGCACTTCACAGAAGACAGGCAGCCCCGAAAGCCCTTCCCAGGATCTGGAAGCTGGTATCCAGCAAGGGTCGTGGCACACAGCTCCTGTGTTTCACTTGCATTTCCTAGAGGGCAGCATTCCCCAAACACACTGCAATCTAGGTGGATTCTAGACACATTTAGAAATGCTGTGAAAATGCTTTTTTTTAAAAAAAAAAATTTTTAAAAAAATATATTGAATTTGCCATGAGCTCACTATCGCCATCTAGTGTCATATTTGTATAATGCACTTTTATTAGCATCTGTATAGCTGAGTCCCTAGTCCCTTGTGGAGAGGTGGGGTATATGTTAGTGGAGGAGCAGCAGGGAGGAGGCTATAGTTCTCATGCTGTAATGTCTTTTCTAGACCTCAGGGCAGCCAGATGCCTCCTTCCTCTTCGGATCTCATGTACCAGCGGTCAGTTGGGATGCAGCTGGCTTCACCCCTGATGGACCACTACCTGCCCCGTGGCATGGAAGCAAACATGCCAGTCATCATCAACACCCGTAGCCTGAAGCCAGAGGAAGGGGACGGGGCTGAGGACAGTCATTCAGTGCCCGATGGCGAGATGTACCACTACAGCGAAGAAGAGGATTCAGAGGGCGAGGAGAAGAGCGATGGCGAGCTGGTGGTTCTCACAGACTAAGCCAGTGATGCGCAGGGGGAGGGAGGTGTGTGGAAACAGGGGACTTCCCCAGCCTTTGTCCTCTTTCCAGCATCAAAATAATTAGCTGACTTTGGAAGAAGGCGGGAGAGGGCCAAGGAAGAGAGAAAATACCCCCAGGTTCTTCCGCTGTGTGGCTGCAGATTTCCGGGAAGCAGCCAGACCTGTGGGTAGTTGTACCAAGCTGCTGAAAGGAGAGGGGCTGTAGCTCAGTGGCATAGGGGGGGGGCACACTCTGCGTGCAGGAGGTCAATCCCTGGCACTTCCAGTGAAAAGGTTCTTATTCTGAAGAGCCGTTGCCAGTCAAAGTAGATAATACTGGGCTTGATGGACCAATGGTCTGACTCAGTGTTTTCCTAGATGTTTTATATAAAAGACAGACATGGAGCAGAAGAAAGAGAGGATCTGGCCTGTGTGTCATTGGTGTCCATAGTGTTGGTAGGGATTCTTGATCATTCATCATCTTCTCTCTTGAAAGGAAGGAATTTTGGCTCAGGCTTGCTGAATGTGCATGAGGGTCAGGCTCAAAGAGAGGCGCCATTCAAGGAGAGTCTTGGAATGCAGATGACACTGCGACTGTTGAGGGACGTTGCTTCTGCCCTTTGGGTGGAGGCGCAGGGCTCTCTCCCCAAGCTGCTGAGAGTTTATATAGGAGGGAAC
This sequence comes from Podarcis bocagei, assembly GCF_964188305.1. Taxonomy (NCBI): domain Eukaryota; kingdom Metazoa; phylum Chordata; class Lepidosauria; order Squamata; family Lacertidae; genus Podarcis; species Podarcis bocagei. The sequence goes on along the minus strand of NC_138129.1, from coordinate 44,522,683 downwards.
AAAATCCATTATGGACTGGCAAAGGAGTGCATACAACTGGGAATATAACCTGAAGCCGATCCAGGAATGTAAGATCTCCTGAATCCAACTGAGCAATATAACACTGATCTTTTTGCTCTTTGGAGCAAATGCAAGACTGGGGAGTAGTTTACTCCTAGTCACAACTGCATGTGTCTTCCGTGCAGCATTCAGTTGTGCTGTGGCTTACCAGCAAATCTCTCCTTGTGTCCATTGTTTGCTTGATCTCCTTTCCTTGAAAGCTGGTGTGTGCAGCTGGTTGGACAGAGGCCTCACTTGCTGGTGTTCTGGCCATGTGCACCAGCTTTTAGTAGCCACACAGTCGCCACCAATTTATCTGACCTCTCTGGGGCCTTTCAGTTTTGCTCAAACTGGGTGGAACGCTTGTTCCCTGTATGTTCCGGATGCCTGCCAGTTTTGCATCTCCCTCCCCACCCCAACTCCACTTTTGTCCTGTGTTTGTTTCTTTCTGCTCCCACCGGCCCTGCCAGTAAATTCCCATAGAGCCATTTTTAGCTCTGGACTTGAATGAATAACAACGGACATCTCGGAGGGGCCCTCTTCTACCCTTGGCAGCCCTGGCCCAGTTTTGTAAAATAAGCCACTGCCCGTTTCCCTCCTGTGCTTGTGTGCTTGCCAGTTCTCAGTATACACAGCAGCAGGAGACACCCAGCAGCAGCAGCAGGGTTCAAAACTAACTAGATCCTTAGTGGAGGTCAGGATCCCTTGGTCATATCTGTGAGAAGAGGAGAATCCCAACTCAGGCAGAGATTGTTACGGAATTAATTCTAGTTATGCCACCCTGGTTATGTGTCTCCATAGCATCAGATACCATTGAGTTAAATGGAACTTCCTCCCAGGTAAGCAGGTCTAAGATGGCACAGGTAACAGCAGCTGCTTGCCTTGGATGTGGTGACAGATTCTCAGGCCCCCTCTTGGGAACTGAACCCTGGTTCCCCATCACCTGTGGTTGTTCTGGTACGCAGAGACAGTACCACTGAACATTGATAGGGAGGCATCAGGATGTGCCTCTACTGCCATGGTCTGTGGTTACTATGTTGGCCACAGGGAATCGGGGTTCAGTCCCGGCAAGGAAGCCAGAGATATGGTTAGCACAGCCAAGGAAGGCAGCAGGTGCTTAGAGTTCCTCTCTCCTAACCTGGGGAGATTGTGAGGAAAAATTGCAATACGGGACTCATTCAAGGCCCTGTAATTTGAATGAGTACATTTTAAATCCTTTAATGAATTGGTAACTCTAAATAACTGTGGGCCAATTGCACACACCCTGCCAGGTGTGTTTAGATGTATTTAGATGTCCACCCTGTCAACTTTCTCTACCTGCTGTGGTCACAACACAAGCCCTTCCTTGCTTATTACAGTGGTACCTCTGGTTTCAAATGGGATCCATTCCGGAGGCCCGTTCGCAACATGAATAGTACGCAACCTGCAGCGGCACATCTGCGCACGCGCAGGTTGTAATTCGCTGCTTCTGCGCATGCCTGTGATGTCATTTTGTGCATCTGCGCATTTACCAGAGGCGAAACCTGGAAGTAACCCTTTCCGGTACTTCCGGGTCGCCGCGGGACGCAACCTGAAAAAACGTATCATGAAACAAACATAACATGAGGTATGACTATATACACAAGTCCTCCTTGGCCCAGTGCTGAAGGGGCTTCTCCTGCATCCTTCTGGCCCAGTTCTACTCCCATTTATCCTTTTGTGGAATTGGTCAAAGCAGCTGCAGTAGTTCTGGTACTGATTCACATTGTCCTTGGCCAGTGAGTGGAGAATGCTGAATTTCACCACGTGAAAAGAAGGAAACAGAAGCAGGGGCAGTGAGAGGGAATGTAGAGGGTCATGGTCTTAAAATATATAGATGTATAGTGTGTGTGTGTTTGCATACACCCTTTCCCCCCACCTCATCACACCTGATGACCTTCTTAAACTTCTCTGACAATGTTCTAGCAGAAGCAAAGGCAGAATATAAAAGTAGAGATGCTCCAAAACATGGGAGGCTTTTGCTCTCTACTGGCCAAAGATGGAATGGCATGGAGAAAGCAAAAATAGTAGAAAGATTCTGCCTCATCTCAGTAGTGAAAATGGATAGTCCCTGGCTTTTGACAGGATGGCCGTCCCAAGTGGTAATCCTCCTCCCTCATATCTTGGAACAGTGCATGTATACCACATCTTTTTATTCCAGATGTGGAGATGAACAATGAGAGAAAGGAGGATTGAGTTGGAGGTAAAAGCAATTCAGCTCCACTTCTATTTTTAAGAAAAACTCCCATGTCATCTGAAAAGTCCTTCCTTCTTTGGGCAAAAGTAATTGACAGTGGTACCTCAGGTTACAAACACCACAGGTTACATACTCTGCTAACTTGGAAGCAGTACCTTGGGTTAAGAACTTTACCTCAGGATGAGAACAGAAATCGCGGGCCGGCGGCACAGCGGCAGCGGGAGGCCCCATTAGCTAAAGTGGTACCTCAAGTTAAAAAATGTTTCCGGTTAAGAATGGACCTCCGAAAGGAATCAAGTTTGTAACCAGAGGTACCACTGTATTTAAACATCAACCTTTTTTCTCCACATGACCCAACCTAAGGGACCAATATTTCATTGCTTTCCTTGCATCACAAGCAAAATGGCACTTGCAAGAAGAGTGGCAAGGTGTTCCCCCATTTTTTTTAAAAAAAGGTGAAACCTCTAATTAATGCCCTTGCACCTGGACCCTTGTTCACAAAGGTTTATTCCTCTCTACTGTGTTAAGTCTTTGAGATGTCACACCAGACTCTCTGTTCTCTTTGCCACAACAGACGAATGCAGGAATTCCCTCTGGAACCTGCCCTTGTCTATCATCTTGCCGCCATCCGTGTGACCTGTGCTGGCTGCTTTGGCTCCCCTGACTGGCTTTACCTGCACCCCCCTGGTTATTTATTCCTCCCCAACTCTCATTTATGTTAAAGACAGCTTCATGAGAGCAAAGAAAGGCATGTGACAGGCTCAATGGAGAGGAAGTGAGACAATTAGCTGGGAAATGGGTAAGGCTTTGCCTCTTGCTGTTATCTTTTATAAACACATCCATCTCCCCACCTGCCCACCCTTGTTTCTCTAGCACAGTGTTTCCCAAACGTTTTTGGGCAACGGCACACCTGTGTACTAAAAAAAAATCTCGCGGCACACCACCATTAAAGCCCCGCCCCGTGACGTCAGCGCGCAGCGTCACGCCGGGAGGGACGCACAAAAGTGAACGTTTTTTCCCTCGGCAGCTCCTCTCAGCTGCGCTCAATCCGCCTCCGCGCAGGCTGAGGGAGGGAGGGAGGGGCGCGTGTGACCCGTCTCTGCTGGGAGACCAAACCCAGCGAGACAGAGTCGCGCGGAGGCGCCCAGGCAGCGCTGCCGGCTGCGAGGAGGAGCGCCAGGCAGCAGCAGGAGGCGCGGCCTCTCCTCGCCGCCCCCGCCCCGCCTCTCGCCGCCCGACTCGCCCGCCTCCCTCCAGGCATCTCGCGGCACACCAGCCGGTGTCTCACGGCACACTCGTGTGCCGGGGAACACCGGTTGGGAAACACTGCTCTAGCAACTGGCTGCTGTTTTAGTTTTGTTTTGTCCCCTGTCTCCCCCCCACACACAAAGATATCTGTACATATAGATAGAGCTTTATTTTGTTAATAAGACTAGTAACTTAACCTGTATATTTCAACATACTTGTTTATAATGGGTTTTCTTTTCCGTGGTACAATAAAGAGGATGTTTTTGAGCAGAGGATTGTGCTGAGATCTGGTTTTGTGGAGCTGATGCAACAGCCCCCAGTCCTTTTTACTTTCTGCCTGCAGGTGAAGATTGAGAATACCTCCTGGTTATGCTCTTAAATACAGCAGGTATATTGGACAAGACAAACCTGCTCTGGGTTAATATGCACATGTTGGCATTGACCAGGAAGCTGCAGATGTGAGCCATGCAGCCCAGTCCTGTAAGGACCCCTGTAAAACTTGCTTACAAGAGGAAAAAGCCAATTGAATCAGCAGTTGTCTTTGAAGTGCATTCAAACCCCCCTCCCCACAAATACACCTGCTGTCCTTCGCTTTAGTTGCTTTGTGAGGGTGTCTGGTTTTGATTCCTAGTTCTCGTGTAGCTGAAATGTCCCAAATGCTGGGATTGCCAATCCAATCTTTAAATCACTACTTGATATGGGGTGAGATTACCTACTTACCCATGCCATCATTTCAATTGGAAATAATTGAGCCTGGACTAACCATCCCATTTCCTTTCCCCCCTTCTAATTTGTAACCATTTTGGGCACCACTGTAAATTAAAAAGAATCAGCCTTCCACAGTAGCTTACCTGACCTATCATTGCCACTGCTGCTGTGGTATGCTACAGGAATGAAGTGGTGATGAGTTTAGTGTGGTGCAAACGCACCAACGGATTGGCTCTGCTGGTATGTTTGAACTGTGCCCCTCCTGGTGTGCCAGTGACAGGAGTCAAGGGGTGTCAGGTAAGAAGGTGGCGCCCTGTCCATCGCTTCTGCCCTATAAGTAGGGTTGATTTGAATCACCACTTAAATTAATGATGGAAATTGGGAATCTTGAGACCCAGTTTGCCTTGGTCCCAGCTACAGCATTCCCAGCTCATATTTTATCTGCCCCATGTCCCTGGAGAGGAGGTGCACATCTAGCAAAATGTTCCATCTTTTCTTTGCTTCATCAAAGGCCAGAAGCAGCTTTTCCTTTGCAACGGCCTTGCCAGCCAAACATCACCACCTGCCAAGCAAGCCTTAAGGCTCAACAGCTCAAATGTATGTGGATTTCTTGGCCATGATTCGAATTCTAACCTGCCAGAGAAAGTTGGCTTTGTTCTGAATTGTTAGTGCATAGTTCGTTATGAGAATGTCTGTCTACCATGGAGTGCAAATATGCTACGCAGCGTTGATGTGATGGAATTATTTGCTGGCTTGATCTGAAGGATAGTTTGCTGACGGAAATGACCTCGGGCAGGTGAATGATATTTTGAGCCTGTTGGAGGACAAAAGGGGTAGACAATTCATGCGATCTGCCTTGGTGAGACATCCAGCCATGTTGGCCTGTCATTCAGAGATTGGGTTGGTGGCAGTTCCCTCCTCCGCTCTCACCCAAAACCGGCCTATTAAGGGCAAGATGGAACATTCTACTTTCTGAAAACACAAACGGCATGGAGTGGCTGGCTACACAATTTGGCGCTCACTGTGGGGCACACTCGCGTGTCTTGTTTTCTCCAGTGCCTAGCCCAGCTCAAGGAACCGCATAACACTTCTTGGAATTCATTAGTTGCCTTTCAAAATGATGCACACCCAGGGTCTTAATTATCTCTCTTTTTTTTTTTTTTTTTTGCTGAAAAAATATATAAAGAGAGGCACATGTTTCTGCTGTAGTTAATATATACTTCCTATCCGAGAAGGATCTCTTAAGCACGTCTGAACAGACTGTTTCCGGAATGCATAAAATACCAGCAATCTAATAATAAAGTCAACCTTGCAAAGAACTGCACGACAGCCATGAATATTAGATTGCTCAAGGGGGAGGAGAGCATTTTGACTCGTTTTAATTTTATCACATTGGCTTTATAGATAAAGAGAGACACAGTTGGTGTTAAAAGGGTTCCTTTCTTCCCTTCATTTAGGGAACAAACGTCACTGATTCCATTTACTCCTGTAAATAACACACAATCGATTTGATAGTGTCAGCAACTACCATAATGCAGAGAAATCTTGCAGTTTTATATACATAGAGCTGAATGCATGGTCGCTACTGATGAGGAAAGTGGTTGGGTCACAACTCAAAGTTCTGTCCACACCTGCAACTTGAGGGAAAGCATATAACATGGTTGCATGAGACGGAGAAGCATCAGTAACCAATTAAAGTAGGGATAGCCAATGTCGCACCCAGATGTTGCAGACCATCAGCCCCAGCCAGTATGGTCAATAGGAGCTGAAATCAAACAACATGAAGGCATCATATTAACTATCCCTGAGTTAAGAGATGCAGTTCCAATTCTTGGTAAACTAGTCTTTCCTCATCCATTGATTGGTGGCTTTGTACTGGACTGGGAAAGCTTACACATTTTAACAGGGCACACCTTTGTTGGCATGTCCTGCTTTTGCCCAACCAAGTGAAGCTAGTGGAAGCTTTGGAGCCCTCAAGAGCTTTAAAAGGGTCATATTTTGAGGACTACTTTCTACACTACACAACAACACAGGGAAACCTGCTCCTTGAGTACACAGTACAACACGTAAGCATCAACAGTTCATTGTACACTTCTTTTGTGTCCAGAAGCCTACTCGGGCTCTAAACAATAATTTTTCCAGGGTTTTTCAAAGCTGTCATGTGGCACAATAGTCAAAATAAAAACAGAATGTTTGATCTTGGTAGCATACAGCTACAAAAAGACAAGAGTTAAGGTAAGATACTCAATAGCGAGCTTACAAAAGTAAATTCTTAATATTCTATATGATCAAATACACAGTGCAGACACATTAAGGCGGCACTCCAAAACTGCTTGCTCGTAGGCCAAATTCCAGCTAGAAGTGAGCGCTCACTAGCTTTCAGTTGGCATTGGGTCTATAAGCAGAATATTGGAAGTGCATGCTTAGTATGTGTAGTGTATATTTTATCATATGGAATAATAAAAATCCATTTTCATGTTTGTAAATTGATAGTAGTCGATATACCAAAAGGCTACTCAGAATCCTTCATTCTGGAACATGAGTGGTTTGGCTTCTGGTTCTATGAGGATTTGGACAGACGCATAAAACATTTTGGGTTTTCTTTCCCCCTGTGGGATGGACCCAGTGCCTGCCTTCACTTTCCAAAGGGCATGTATCTTTAATCCTGGGTTTTCCCCCCACCAATTTGGTTTCTCCTCTATGCTTCTAGTGGGATACCTGTGTTTAGAGCATTGCTTATACAAACACAACCAGCCTGTTTGTTTTAAGCTGCAAAACTCTTCTGGGGAGAGGGGACTTGACCCTCAAGGCAAAATTGGTGCTTGTGGACGAAAGCGCAGCAAGCGTGCATTTCTCAGAGGAGTGGCTCCAGTTTTTATGAAGTCTGGACTGTGCCTGAAGCTCCCACACTGCAGTGGCATCACATTTACTCCAAAAAGAACTTCTGCACACTGTGATCTAGTGGACCAAACACTGAGATGGACACATGGAAATATGTGTGACAGCTAGAAATCACCTCAAATGTTGAAATATTCTAGAATAAGGGAAGGGATTAGAAAAACATAGGTGGCCAGAAAAACTGTGGCCAGGATGCAGCTTATGGGGTCTCCCCGTTGAGACAGCAGCCTCCACATTGATCCTTTCTCTCTCTGGTATAGGACAGAAATCACACAGAACTTGATTTTGTGAAGGTCTCATTTCCTAAAGTGCACCAAGCAACCTAGTAGTTAGAAATCACTTCTACATTCACATTTCGGCAGCACACATGTTGGAGACAGAGCAGCTTGGGAAGGCATTGCTCCTTGCTTGTGAAAGTACGGTTTTTGCCTAACAGGGTGCATATGGAAGGGCCAGTTTGCATCACCATTCCATTCATTCATGATTCCTCCCACCTCCAGTGTCTCCACTGAAGTCATTCCTGGGACAATAGATATGAAGACAGCAGAACACAGCAAGTGGAAACCCATGAATCTTGCCTACCAGCAAGATTGCTATATTTGCTGCTCATGGATCTGATCGTAGGCAAGATCTTGGAACTGTCTTCTTCACCCGTTGCATTGCAGTCTTTCATATACAAATTCCCATATGGTTGACCTTCTTTAAAAGATCAAGTGCTTGCAAAAGCAAGTAAATCAGAGAAAATTCAAGAATATTAAAACCCACATTCCTAAATGAGAAACTCTGCATGGGTGACAGGGTATTCTGGGAAGCTTCAGTGAAATTTCAATCCACTTTCCTTGGGGAACCTGTGGTCTTCCAGATGTTGCTGAATTCCCAATTCCCATCAGCCCCAGGCTGCATAGCCAGTGATCAGGAATGGCAGGAGTTGTAGTCCCAAATCTGGAAGATCACTGGTTCCCCTCCCCTGCTTAGTGCAAAGGACTGATTTGGAAAGCTTTGGGTTCTCACCAGTGGCCAGTCTTAGACCAAAACTCAGTAGACTTCAGTCCCTACCCTGTTCCCCGTAGTTCTGCTTTTGTGACAAATTGGGACTGCCCCCTACTTTGGCAGAGTAGCATCTACAGGGCACTTAATGACCTCCCTTGAAATCGATTCTACCTTAACTATACCAGTGCAGAGAAACCACAGGAAATTGAATCCTAGGAGCAGTAGGCTGTAGGTGAGGAAGTTAATTAAAACAGCACAGCAATTAAAAGACTGCAGGAGGCTGGTTGGTTCTGTCAAAATACATATTCAGTGAAAATCTGATCACTGGGGATATGAAAGTACCTAACTAAGCAGTGAGGACATCATGAGGAAGCAAGGGATCTGTTGTTCCTGATTCTATTAATGGTTCACTAAGCAAAATAATATCCCAAGGGACAGGGGGTGGCATACAGACAGCTTCTCATGTTTGATAGATTCCTGATTCTCACTCTGCCTCTCCCCATCCATGTTTCTCCATCCTTGGGGCAAAGCCGGAGCCATATTCCCATTCTGACTGGAGAACCAGTAGGAGGTGTGTACGTAGGTTTGGTCCTCTTGTCAAAGGAACCCAAGAGGCCTGCTTGTGAGGCACAGCACCATGTGAGCTGATCACAGTTCATAAGGAATGTTTCAAGTTGGTTCCAGTTTTTCACCATCTAGGGACAATAAGGTATATTGACATATAAAGTAAAATAGGATGCTAAAGGGGTGGTAGAGGAGGCCAGGAGGAGCATTTGAGCTTGGGCTTGTCTAATCTATGCGTTGCCCTACCGCTGAACTGGCACTGCCACTGAGTCAGTCTGTCTTTTCTTTGGGCCATTAACAGCACCATGTCTGCACAGAAGTCAGTCCTGTTGAATTCAAAGGGGCATATTCCCAGGCAAATGGGGTTTAGGATTGCAGCCTCAATTGTTTAGTGTAGTGTGTATTCCTCAGGCAGCTTTTGGGGTCAAAAGGTCCATCGTTAGACTTGACTAGTGCAATTGTCTTCTCTGCTAGACTGGCATCGATTTCATTTGCCTGCTTTTGTGATCTAATCTCATGGAGAAGGAACATGTCGTTTCACATTCTCTAAATACTGAATGGCACAAAGTCCTGCTCAAGGGTGATGTCACACAGAACTGACAAACACAGCAGTGGGAGGGAGGCAAAGGACTGGGGGACTTGTCCCACCCCCAGCTATCATGATGTCCGAGTATTTGGTAAACCTGGTATATCCATGGTTTTTTGCCAATATTACTGTGTTTCTGTGTTTCACCATGCTGATACACACTGGCCCTTTTCAAAGCAGTGTAGCTTAAATTGCATATGTATACCCCACCTGACAGATGTTTTCTCTCCAGTAACCTATAGTAAGACTTGCAATGTAGACAACTCATTTGCCAGCTGATGTATTAGGCAGCTGCGGCATTAAAGTTGTACGGTCTGGGGCTTTCTTGCTGCCTCAGTATCTTTAAAGAGATCATTGCAGGGCATTGCAAGGTATCTTCCAAACTCTCCCATCTCAATCTCTTGAAAGAAATTGAGGGGTGGGAGGTCTGAGAGGGACTCAAGCTATTTCTATCAGTGTAGTATAGAGATGTTACCACCCCTCTCTTCAAAATTTAGCCCAAGATCAAAATAACAGAATGCCACGGTTTGCTGAGACTGCAATCCTAGACAAACTCACCTGGCAGCAGGTTCCATTGAACTCAGTGGGGCTTAACTTCTAAGCAGACATGCACAGGACTGAACTATTAAAAACCCTTTGCCTAGCCATTCCACCCAGCCAAGGAACAGAGGAGATTCCATCCAGTACAGACCTTCAAGGCTATGCAAATCTCTAAGCCAACCCCTTCCACCCACCCCTTAAGCCCAGAAGCCCTTGAAGCATTCCTTAATCCCCCAGACTCTGTGAATACAATCTCTTGCCAGCAGCCATGTCCTAACATCACCTTCTGAAAGCAACACGTGGCAGATAATCCATGGATGGCACAGCCATGTTCCAGGGGCTTGGTTTAATTTTTGGCTTCAAAAAAGGTGTGCTTTCCTTTTCTATCCCCCGTTTCATGATGTCTGACCGCTCAGCATTGAAGCAACTGCAGGAGGAGGAGGAGGACGGGTGGGGGGGCAGGTGCTCTACACCCAGAGAAAATAAGTATGGGATCTTGAGGACTTTGGGGCCTTAACCTCACTTGGACATTTTGAAGGATGTCACTGCAGGTTTTGCTTTAAAGTACTGTTTAAATCTTATGTCTGCATACCTGCAGAGAAGGGAAAGAGACATAGACTTGTTAAAGAAGTTCTAGTTATATGAATCCACTCTAGTTTATCAGTGCCTTATGACTGTTATTTGTGGGTGCTCATAGCACCATGCCTTTACATTCTCTCTCTCTCTCTCTCTCTCTCTCTCTCTCTCTCTCTCACACACACACACACACACACACACACACACACACACACACACACCACTTGGTCCTCCTCCCGCCATTCACACTGATAAGAATGCCCCTTACATCTCTCTTCACACCCTAATATATGGATCTATCTCACCCAGTGCTCACAGTATGGTTATTTTAGGTGCTTTGTACATTACAGTGACTGTGCTATAGGGAATGTGCCAGACTGGGAGTGGGGGAGATGCAATTTGACCCCACTCAGCCACAAAGATCACGCAGTGACCTTGGTCACTCAAAGCTTATGCCAATATCAAATCAAAATGGAGGACAGATCATCACTGGCAACTCCCAGGGCACAAAACCACCTATTTTAAAATGGTATCTTGCTTCAGAATCATCCTTGCCCCAGGGAGAAATGACACCCACAAGCATCCCTCTTATCTCCCTTAAATTTCCTTTGCCAATGCAGATAAATCACACTCACCTGGCAAAATTAAAGTCTATGGTAGAGAACTGGGCTTGAATCAGGCCCCAGCAAGCCCACAGGAAATGGGAGGCCTGTGAAAAAAGAGAAATATCAAGGACACATATTTGGGATTGCCTAAGTGAGAGTGAGTGAAAGTGTGAGTGAAGACAAGCATACAAATTTAAAAGCTGTGAAGGTGATGTGAAAATCCACTCACTGCATTCAGTAGAAGTACATGTACTTCTGTCTTGGGCCAGGCTACGAAAACTGACCCAGCATGGATAGCTCAGTTGGTTAGAGTGTGGTACTGATAATGCAAAGGTTGCAGGTTTGATCCCCATATGGGACAGCTACATATTCCTTCCAACTCTACAATTCAATGATTCTAAGACTCTGCAAGTGTAATATATGGCTTTGTTTGAACCAGGAAAAATCCAGCTGCAAAATGCACGTATTGACTTGTTCCTGTGACATCCCCAACACAATCATCTTCTGCAAACACTAGAGCGATTTTTTCAACAGTTTTTCAAAAAATTCCACTTGTCATTAAAAATATCAGAGCAATTTTGCAACAACAGCACATAAAACCATACAATTAAAACCATACAAAAAGTTTAAGAGAGACAGCAGTTAACCATTGTGGAAAGATGTAGTCTTAATTGCCTGCATTAAGCCTGATTTTGGGGGGGGGGGAATCAGCAGGAGTTTAAATGGAAGGATTCATTGTGGAGGAAACAGACCTTTGGTGGTACAAGAAGATGAAAAAGACTGCAGAGAGGAAAAATTGTGAAAAGGGAGAGGTGAACCATTAACAGGGAGTGATGCGGCCCTCTTGAGTTGACAAAATGTAAAAGTGGCCTCAGAGATATGTGAACTGTGTGCTATCAGTATCCAGTGTCTGCTATATCCTCTCCCTCTTTCCTTGCCCTTTCTTCGTGATGCACATACTCACTAAAGCAAACTGGTTCACTTGCACATAGAGGCTCTCCAGCTCTTCTTCAGACACAGCTCCACTCTCTCCTCTGCTTTTGCTTCCTCCCCCCAGGTCCTCCTGGCCTAGTTTTTTGTAGGCCTGCAGGTAGTGCCTCAACCACTGCAGTTGGATCTCTTTGGAGGGATACAGGCTGTAGTCCACCTCGTTCAGTCCTGGAGCAGGAGAAGGCAATTGACAGAACATGACATGGGACAGCATGGGCAGCTCAGTGGGTTCAGGATGGCTGAAAGCTAAGCCTCAAGCACAATGGTGGCAAGCACAGTGAGGTCACTGGGACACTTTTGAGGGATGCTAAGAGTTGTCTGCACTGCTGGGTCACCTGGCAGTTGAACATGGTTCCAAGCTGCAGGTGTGGTTTTTTTTAAAGCTGCAGCTGTTAAGGTTAAAACGGAAGAAACAAACATGTTAGGATAAGGAATTACTAACTCTCCCTATAGCTGTGTTATGTCTTGGCAGAAGTGGTTGGTCTTTGTGCTCTCATTTCCTTCAAGCTTTTGGTGTTGGTGTTGACCTTTAAAGCCCCAAATGGCCTCAGCCCAGTATACCTGAAGGAGCATCTCCACCCCCATTGTTCAGCCTGGACACTGAGGTCCAGTGCTGAGGGCCTTCTGGCGGTTCCCTCACTGTGAGAAGCAAAGTTACAGGGAACCAGGCAAAGGGCTTTCTCAGCAGTGGTGCCTGCCCTGTGGAACACCCTTCCATCAGATGTCAAAGAAATAAACAACTACCGTATTTTCCGGCATATAAGACGACCCCCCAACTTTTCCAGTTAAAATATAGAGTTTGGGATATACTCGCTGTATAAGACTACACCTCTTCCAACACACACCAAATAAAAATTTAAAAAACCAGTCTCCAGTCCGGCTCGGAAATCTGCTCCACTTCCCAGGGGGCTTCTGGGGCCAATTTTCAAGCGTATTTCTGCTTCATCTAGAGAGCTTGGTGTCCTCTGATTTCATTTGCTGTCGTTTTATCCTTTGGTGGGAAGTTGCTGCAGGAGCTGCTGCTGTAGCCGGCGTATAAGACGACCCCCAACTTTTGAGAAGATTTTCCCGGGTTAAAAAGTAGTCTTATACGCCAGAAAATACAGCATATAACGTTTAGAAAACATCTGAAGGCAGCCCTGTTTAGGGAAGTTTTTACTGACTGATGTTTTAATGTATCTTTAATCTTTTGTTGGAAGCTGCCCAGAGTGGCTGGGGAAACCCAGCCAGATGGGCAGGGTAGAAATAATAAAATTATTATTATTATTATTATTATTATTTTCTCCCCTATGCTTGGTACAAACAGTGATTGAGTATTAAGTGAGTATTTCAATCTGGCTCACATCTGTTTTGTTTTGTAGAAATGCCATCAATGGTGCTCATCATGCCTATCAAATTAATATTTGTACCTCACCTTTTTGTCTAACGAGCTCAAGGTGGTCACATGGTTCTCTTCCTCATTTTATCCCCACAACAATTCTGTGAGGTAGGTTAGGCTGAGAGGCAATGACTGGCCCTAGATCACTCAATGAGCTTCATGGCTGAGTAGGGAATTTGAATCCTAGCCTCATAGGTCCTAGTCTGACACTCTAACCACTAAGCTGCACTGGCTCTCCTGTCTTTCTGGTTGAAAACAGGAAATAGCACAACCATTGCCTTATTAATGATATCTCCCTCCACACACTGAATTCAAACTGTAGTACAATAAAAAATACAGTCGTACCTTGGGAGTCAAACGGAATCAGTTCCAGAAGTCTGTTCGACTTCCAAAACATTCAAAAACCAAAGCGCGGCTTCTGATTGGCTGCAGGAAGCTCCTGCAGCCAATCGGAAGCCGAGTAAGCCCCGTTGGATGTTCGGCTTCCAAAAATAGTTTGCAAACCGAAACAGTCACTTCCAGGTTGGTGGTGTTTCGGAGCCAAAACATTCAAGAACTAAGTCGGTCGAAAATCAAGGTACGACTGTATAAGAAATAAAAGAAGCAATAAACATACAATTGTAAAATCACAGTATGTTTAGCACAGCTCATTACAATTGCTTTAACAGGCAGAAAAATAATTAATTGGGCCACCAAGACCCTCAGCAATTTTCCCGTGGTTCATGGTGGGAGAAAGTTTGGGAAACACTGATTTACTGTATTTGTAGACAGCCAATACACAGCACAGTGGGCTACAGCACATCAACAAAATACAAGCTTCCAATTCCACAATTTTAAATAGCAGTTAAAAACAACAACTTCAAAATAACAGCCGCATATTATTGTTGCCTCTGATTCTTGCTGTCCCCTTCTGAAACTCTTCCAGTTTGACCCTGCTTGGCTTTTATGATCCTCGTGGAAACAGAATGCAAGCTGAGATGAGAGCAGATGTAATTAGCCACACAATGATTTCCTGTCTTACATAAAAGCTCAGTTAGCAGAGAATTAATATAGAGACCTGGATAATTACATGCAGGTCCTTCCAAAGGAGCTTGCTTCTAATCCATCCTTTGAATCAGAATTACAGGGTGGGGGTGGGGTGGAAATAATCTTTTAACAATCCAAAAGTACAAATTTTGCCATACGTTAGTACGGCTAGCCTTGTTTGCCAGAAGTTTGCCATTTTTAAAACAGAGGATGCATAACTTTCTGGCACAAAGAGCATCCACGTAACATAAGAGAGCATCAGTACTATTCAAGACTGGACTTCCGGAAAGAAAGATGGCGGAGGCAGCTGTGATGGAAAAGTTTGTTTTTGCTGGGCAGGTTTTTGTTTCTTTTTCTTTTTCCCTGCCAGCAAACGGTTAACGAATGGCAGCCTCTGATTGGCCGGGGTTCCAGGAGAGGGGGTTGAAAAGGAGAGGATTTTGAGAGACAGTTTATAGGTTGGGATAGAGGTTAGGTGACAGGGAGTGAGAGGCAAGAGAGTTGGTTCTGGATAGAAACATCCGCTCTGAGGAATATATCACAAGCTGGAGAAAGGAGTCTCTGAGCTTAGTGTGAAGGACAGCGTGTAGTGTCCTGTAAGAGTAATAGGCCAGGAATTAACTGGGAGGCTGAGGCTGAGCCAGGAGAAGTAGAAGCTGTGAGAATACAGTCTACTGAGGACTCATTCCAATCAGGAGGGGAGAAATGCTTCTACATTGAGAAGACTCCCAAACCAGTTAAGAGGGGTGTGGTGATTCCTTGGGTCTGTTACCTGGAGTACCTTAGGAGTAGGGTTGTCAAAGGGGTGTGTAACTGACAGAAAATACCACCTTGTTTAAGAACCAAAGTATTAAGCGGCAACAGCTGTGCAACAACTGAGAAAGAACTGATGTGGAATAACATTAGAATCTGAAGTATCCTATGTTTTACCCACTTTGTGTCATAAACTTCCAATGTTTAATAAAATCTTTCTTGTTTATTTGATCAAATCCTGCCCGAGACTCCAAATTATAAAGTTTTCCCTCACACAAGTCCCCCACAAGATAATCGGAGGTAGTTTGTAGGAATTTGGGTAACCGGTGCTCTGTGTGGTGGGTGCACTATATTTAAGTGAGGGCAGGCCCAACGGTGCCAGGGGGAAAAGTGACAGCAACTTGTGAAGAGGTGTGGTGGAGAGGAAACAGCTGGTGTTGCTGCAAAGTGGTGATGCAGACTGAAGGGTCCCCTGTGCCGTTACTAGTGGGTAGGGATGGCAATGTCAGTGCTGGGTGACCATGTGGCAACAGCTGCACTCTTTGCATTGGCATTATTGTTTGACCCAGGATAAAACTAGCAAAGTATAGGGAGCGGTCAGCCTACCCAAATAACCTGCAGGATTCAGTTAGCAAGCCCTACCGGTGAAAACCCATACAAGGACTTTTGACAGCACAGTGGGGATTTCTCTCTGCCTCCTCCCATCAGGTTCCCCCAAATGGTCTCAGGGTGTGTTAGGGGAACTCCAGAATTGCCCGCAGAGGAAGGAGAAGGGAGATCTTTGCATCAGGCAAGCAGATATGCTTGCGCTGACAGAGTGGTGTGCTTAGCGCTACGCTGAATTCTTCCCTATACTGTCCTGGGAACAATAAAGGTGTAGATTTGCTTTACTTCTTTGACAGCCCTTCTGTAAGATTATGAAAGGAGTTTAAATAAGTGGGTCCCAGTAATTTAATATATTAGACAAAAGCATTAGGCCTTAAAGGAGCAGAGGTAGTTTTGTTACTATGAAATTAGTAAGAAAACAGATTGTGTGGGAAAGGAATGAACATCTCGATGGCGTAGACCTTTCAGACCTATGGAATGGTAAGATGTTTCTCTTGTTTTCTGGAGGGAAATTTATTGGATAACAGGTAGGCAGGTAGGCAATTCCTTTTCATGCATAAACTTAATTACTAGTGCTTGATAATGTGTGTAATAATACGATTATTTGCAAATCAGTTTTTAAAAAGCTTCAACTTATGCCTCTGAAGACAGGTAAAAAGGAACTGAATGGCTATTTTCTGCTTCCATGAAGAATAAGAATGAGAAGAGAAAGTGAGTGGAGACGGAAGAAGGGAGGGAATGGGGGGCAGAGACAGCACCAAAGGTGAGTTTAACTCACCTGCAAATTCGTTAAAATGATTCCCAATGTCATATGCTTGATAGTTGTAACCGGTGTATTCATAATCTATGAACCGGACATGACCTGAAAAAGCAATGAGAGAAATAGTTGGGATTCTTGGGCAGAGTGGGTTGTATCCCACTAAGTCCTACTCAGAGTAGAACCACTGGAATTAATGGACTTAAGGCAGTCATGTCAATTATTTTCAACAGGTCCAGTGTGAGTAGGATTAACACTGTTAGCCCCAGTGGCTCTTCAAAGAAACAGGAGAGCTTCTCTGGCATTTGCATTTTGATATTTTTTCTTGTTATTAGGTCCTGAGTGCTTTGCAAAGCATTGAGTATTTATTACTCCAAAAGATGTTTTCAGGACCCACTCAATTCCTGTGACTGCAGCTTGTCTTAAGTGTTGTTTTAATTTCAGAGTTTAAAATAGTTGTCGGACCCCCACCCCCAACCCGGTAACCTGCTGGTTAGGCAACAAACCTTCTGCCTTGTTGTAGATAATGTTCTTGCTCAAAAGGTCATTGTGGCAAAAGACTATTGGAGATCGAAGCTGGGAGAGATGTTCTTTCATCCACCGAATCTCTTCTTCTAACACCTCTAGGCTGGGAATGTGCACTTCCTGATGGAGACTTAGGAAGGAAAAGAAAAGGAAGCCACTTGCAGGTGCTAAACCTTTCTTAGTGCAAGGGATGAGTTTTCTAAAACTGGTAAAACAGGGTTTTCTTATTCTGGAGAAATATTTTCCTAGGACAGAGATGGAGAACTTGTGGTCCCCTATATGTTGCTGGGCTTCACTCCCATTGGCCCCAGCCAGCATGATGAATGGATCTACTAGAATTGAATCCTGTATTAGGGCCAGTGATCACTAGCTGTAAAACTTCAAACCCCCAATTGACCAAAATGAGACTGTATTACTAGTGTAGACCTTCTTTACTTGGACAAACATTGTTATATGGTCCTGAAACTTTAAACTGATATTACTAACATAAAATCTCTCTGAAGGATCAGATCATCTCCGAAGGGACTCTTTGCAGCTTCTGCATGAAATCAAAGGAGGTTCTCCTTGTAGAAACAGAAAATTATTTTATGAGCTCAACTGCCTTTATTCTACTTCACTCTTTATTTGCACACTCAAGAGATTGATTATAAACTAGTGCAGCCTGAAAGCAGCTTTTTAAAGCTCTTGATTCACCTCGGTTTCATCATCACTGCAAACAGGACAATCCATAGAATTCAATGCAAGTGACCTCACACTGTGACACAAGGGTGGACAAGTCTGCATGCCTGAAATACTCTGATTCTGGACTGCTCTTCCTGCTCACTAAACCCTGTTACCTTTTCAGCTTCCAACACCTCCTCCTCCCCGTCTGTTCCCTCTTCTCCCTTTCATTGTCATCCTACCACCAATCCCCTGGCTCTGAGCCTTCTTCCCCTAGGGGTTCCCCATGGGGGTTCCCCAGCTGGTGCCTCCCACCACTCCTCTGCATCCAGCCAGTCCATGACACCCCCAACATTTGGAAAACCTGTGGTTTAGCTACTTAGACTCAAACCAAATGATGAATAGGCTTCTGAAGAAGCGGGAGGGTCTCCTCCTATTGTTGTGACCAGCTCCCCTCCCCATAGGTCTCCCAGAGCCTGCAGAGGTATGAAAAGGGCGTAGGAGAGTCAGACAAGGTGTCAGAGTCTCAGATTGCTTAGGAAGGACTAGGGGGAGGAGACTTAGAGAGCTTTGGGATAAAGAGTTAATTCTACTGACACCTTGTGCGTTATTGCTGACTTGTTCCTGACACCCACCCTGACAGTGGGTGTTGAATAGGCTTAGTTTTTGAAACCAGGCAGAATTGTCTCCCCCTTTATAGTTTATAGCTGCAAGAACCATTACTTGCATCCTTTTGGCTGTGAAGTTTTAGTAGCAAGGTCTAGGATCTATTTACAACTTTGCCACTCTGCTCTGTGTTTGTGTTCTTAAAATTAGTTCCAGTGAGTTCTCTCTATTCCAGTTCTTGTGTCGTATGCTTGAAATAACTACAACATAGCAGGCCAAAGCTACCGGATAATGAATACCTTTATTAGAGATTAACTCTTGATTTCCTTACCCAGAATTAGATGCCTTTCTTGGAAACTCTGTTTTCACAATGTTAAAGTACTTGTGCAGTCTATGCCATAGGCAAGGCTTGGGAAGGCTTCCATTGGTGTGAATCCTGTGCATTTTAGCCATTTCATGGGCTACTAGCCTAAAATAAATCACAAAAGTAGAGTTGTTCAGTGGCCACACACTGCTTTTAATGGAAGCTATGGCAGCCTCTAGAAAACAGCAAAACCTGGATAAAAACTTGCAGCCAAACACCCACTTAAAATCCAGTCTGGCGTGTGAATTCAACTTCATGTAATTTGGTATCTTAACTTTAAAAGTGCTTCCTAAACCTTGTGCCCTCCAGATGTTGCTGGACAACATATGTCATCATCCCCGACCACTGTCTGAGGCTGATGGGAGCTGTGGTCCAAAACATTTGGAAGGCATCAAATTGGCAAAGGCTAGTCTAGTGACTTCTCAGAAACAGAACACTCAGTTGGAGCCAGACTTCGTCATGCTGAGAGCAGTGGCGTAGGGGGGGGGGTGCAAAGGGTGCGGTCCGCCCCATGTGTCATCACTGAGGGGGGGTGACAAAATGGCCAAAATATGTGTCTGGCATGCCTGGTCCATGGTGTCACGAAGAGTTGGACACGACTAAACAACAACAGCAACGTGTTTTTAAAATAAATTTTAAAAAATTGGGCTCATGACACTTAAAAAAAAATAACTCCTACACCCACTGTACCCCTCTTCCTATGCCACTGGTAGCTAGGTGAGGCGGGGGCCACTGGGCACCACACCGCAGGGCCTGCAGCATGCCTGAGCCACGTGTCTCTCCTTAGGGGGAGGCGGTGGGCAGATTGCCTGCAAGCTCCATATTGCTTTTTCGAGCAGCGTGGGGCTTGCGTCTGCCCACCGCCTCAGCTGCCCTACAGCTGAGGCAGGCTGCAGAAAGGCTCCACGCAGCGTGCCCTGCCTTGGCTCGCTCCGCTCCCAGCTGCAGGACGCACATGTAGCACCGGGCACCTGAGCAGCTAGCTACGCCGCTGGCTGAGAGTAGGCCTATTGAAATCAATGGGTCTTCAGTTAGTCGTGACTACCAACTCCTATTGATCTCCATGGGGCTGCTCTAAGCATGAATAAGCCTGGATCCAACCCACTATAGCACAGGGTCATAACAACAAAAATTTCACTTTTCTTTCTTTTCTTTTTTTTGCGAAAGAAGAGCATCGCTCAAGTTTAGGGTAAGATTTGTAGTTCCATTCCTAGGGAATAATGAACAAAGGGTGCCTTTCACATATTAACAATTCTCCTCCGGTTAAGCTATCACAGGAATTCTACTGACTGCTTATTCTGATTTCAAACATGTTGCTACCTCTAAGCCTAGATTGTGGGCAACTGAGACTCTGCGCTATTGGTTCACTGTCAAACTGGATAATCCATGATACAATTAGACATTACACCACTTACCTACCTATAGGGGATCTGTACAGTGAAAAGTCATACCTCTTGTGGTCTATAAACCATGTGAAATTGCCATTAACATGGCTCAAACTGACATTAATTTCCCTGATGCCTTCAGTCTTCTTTGCCTGCCAGTGGAGTTGCATTTCTTATTAAATGGAGGCAAAGTGGGAGAATAATTCTTGGTTCCCAAAGTGTGCAATTCCCTAGATTTCTGTCAATTCTAAATCTACAAAAGTCCAATCACCTTCTGGATACAAGACTTTGCTGAATGTGTCAAGGAGGGGAAGTTTCTTGCTTTGCTGGCTCTGGCTTACTATATTTCCAGGAAACTCAGCAAGAATATGTAAGTTCCCTTTCACCATTCATTGATGTTCAGCATATCCACACTGTGACAGCTATGTGAGAAAAAACAGGATGCTACTATATCATAGAATTATTATTTCCCCCCTGGTCCTCTCCTCTGTCTGTGAGGTCAGCCAAAGGACACAAAACTCATGATGCGTCACCGATTTCTCTCTGGTCAAGGCTACTGCCAGATCTTGTGTTTCTTCAATAGAAAGACCCACCTTTGGTCACAGCTAGTTTGGTCAGTTACCCAGGCTTGTAGTTTAGTTCTCCTAGATGAACTACAAGCTGTAAACCTTAGAATAAACCCTGGTTGCAGCTCATGGTTGGAAAGCTAAGCCACAAGTCTGGGTTTGGGTAATATGCTAAACCAAACCATGACTCAAAGCACCCACAAAACACTTCGTATGTCCACCAGTGTAGAAACTCTTTCTGACAGAGAAGCAATAGGCCTCTGTTTAGAGTAGGAAATACACAACCCCCCACCTCCCATTCCACACACACACCTGAATATATTTGGCTGTCGTATATGTTCTGGTCCCAAGGCCTTCCCTGGCATGAACTCATAGCAATAGCCATTTTCGAAGGTGCAATAGAGACTAGGGGCACAGCTGTGGTCTTGAAGCACTTGGAAATTCCTCAGCTCATTAGCACGGTCCACAATAAGCTCTGTCTTCCTGCCATAGACCCTCACCAGGACCGCATCCCCCATGTTCTCAGCTGTGAAGCAAGCCATGAGCTTGTTGGTGATGCCTTCAGTGAAGAGCTGAGTGAGGAATAGATAGAGAGGAAGTGGTTAAGTCATGGTGTAGCAGTGTCTAGAGGGGTAGCTGTGCTGGTCTATGGCAGCAACAACGACAAAGGGGTGGCACCGTAAATACATATTATGACACAATTTTTGGTGGCCCAGAGTCCGTTTCATTACAGCACCAAGCATAATTCTTAACAAAATAATAAACGAACCCAATCCTGACATTGCAAATGCACTAGCACAAATATTTAGTCGGATACTACCCATCATGAAAAGAAAACCTATTTAATAGCCTATAATGCTAAATAAAAAGGCCAAGTATTGTTCTTATTTTTATTAAGTATTATTATTTTTCTACGAATAGGAATAAAGTACAGACTCCATGTTTTGTGAAGAATGACACTTGTGTTTGCTTTGCCAAAAGTGCATGGAAAGAATATGGAGCTCTCGGTTTCACATATGAAAAAATGTGATACATGAGACAACCAGATCCTTCATCAACTTTACTGTCATTGATATCTAGAAATTGTTTGCGGAGCCACAGATTCTGAAACAAATAATGCTACTGATCATCTATTTAGAAGTGGGGCATGTGGTACGACAGACCCACCCTTCCAAACACGGCCATTACTGCTGTTTACCGGGATGGGGCTTGGAATGGAGCAGGGCAGTGGTGAGGTCAGGGCAGTGCAATTGCACCAGCAGAGCCACCACCATCCATGTGGCAGCCCTGCCAAGGCAACTACGTGGCCACCCCACCACACCAGCCACTTCTTCAACTTTGCTTGGTTCCACCATTCAAAAGTTCTCCCTGTATGTCTTGTCTTTCCACAATTGTGTGCATTTGATCCTCAAGCTCTGGGTAGATAGAATAAAATTCAAAAAGAAGCAATTACCACTTTCCTATGCTGTCGTTTCATTAGATAGTTTCTTAAATTTCACTTTTTAAGCAAGTTCACCTCCAATAACCGTCATATGAAATGAAATAAAATAAAATAAAGTGCAGTGCAAAACAGTCTTCTGAAATTGCAAACCTGTATGTGTAGGTACGGTATTAGGAAGATGATCATATCTAGAAATAATGGCATCAGAAATCATGCCTCAGGACAGCTCATTTACACTATTCATCAGCAAGCATCTTGTTCAGGTTGTGTGCCGGAAACCAACACAGTGGGCAACCACTCAGCTGGGCAACCTTACACGAGTCTCTCTCTCTCTCTCCTCTTTCTCTGCTGTACCAACCTCACAGGGTTGTCGTGAGGATAAAATGGGAGAGGAAGATAAAAAATAGCTAAATGCAAAGGGCAGTTGGAAAAGAGAAATCAGGTTGGCAGGGCTGAGCCGCAGTAAGAGGCAGATTTGTGATGTGAACTCTTTGGAATAAGGAATCTATCTTAGATACTTTTTAGTATGCATGAGAGTCAGCAAAGGAGCTGCTATACGAAAAGGGTGGAAATGAGATGCTGATGTCACATGCTTGAGTAGTGCTGTAGTACCAGATGAAAGAAAAGATGGATTTTAGGATATCACAGTGAGGAGCAGTTGTACTCTGATGACAACAGAGATGATGCAAGTCTGATTCTAATATTATAACTGGGTGGACCAATTAAAAAAACGATAAATGGGTTCAAAAGACTTGTAATCCAGCCTGGTTTTAGAAGGGCACCAAGGCTTACTGCATCTGAGCATCAATTTAGATTAAGTTCCTGTGCTGGGAAAAGAAAAGTGGATCCATGAAGAAGCCAGATTTCATAACCACTCTGCATATGCCCAGTCGCTTTCCCCCCTTGCCCAGGCACTGCATTGTGCCAGTGCTGAGTGGACTGTCCTAACAGCTGACAGCAAGTACAAAGTGGGACTGTGGACATCTCTGTTTGACCTGCATGAGGGAAATCTCTGCAAAAGCAGAATTGTGGTCATGAAGGATTATTTTAAACAACCCTTGGGATACAAGCTCCATGAAATCATGGTGGGAAAGCAAAGCTGTGCAATGTAAAGAAAAAAGTGCCTAAGTTGTGAGGAAAGCATCACTGTAGGGCAGGAAGCCTGGTGTCTTCCAGATGTTCCCAGTCAGCTTGGTCAGGGATGATGGGAGTTGTAGTCTAAAACATTTGGAGGGCAGCAGGTGGGGGAAGGAGAGGGTGGAGAGTAAATCATGTGTGTGTGTGTATGCTTTATGGTTTGAATTGATACTGACATTATAAATAAAATAGTTAACAACTACAGAAGCTTTTGTTTGGACCGCCTCTGAATTTTATTTCCCTGAAGCACCAAAAGCCTTTGGTCAGCGGCTCACCTGGAGCACAGGTGCTCCACCTGGCCACACCCTCACTGCCCCAGGACAATGTAAAGACTGGTCACAGTCATCTTCCAGGGAGTAAGGAGTGTGAAGCCAAACAAAGGACCATCCAACTGCTTTGGACTTTCTTCTTTTTATTTTCAAGTCAAGTGGCACAAAAATTGCATTTGATAAATAAACTTCCAACACTCAGGGGACTGCAATAGGATAAAAGGTTGATGTGACTTAATAAGATCTGGGGCACTTGGGAAGGATGTGCTTACTACTTAAGAGCCATGCCAAAGAGGGTAGAAGGAGCCCAAGGGTAATTGCATTTGATTTATTTTTATTGCATGCCACCTTGAGGATCATTTTGAATTGAAATGAAAGAACAGATTAACTGGTGGAACACTTGACAGACTGGGCAAATGCCTCCCCAATTCAGAGAAACACCCCTGAATTAGTGCAACAAGTTTGGTGCTGAACAACTTAGGACCCAAAGACATAAACAAGCTGTGAGATGTGTGGCGTTGGGAGGGCCTGATCAATGGAGATGTCTCTGATGAGGACGCGTCCCTCGTTGCTTTGACGGCTCCTCACAGATGGACAGAGGGTTTTGTTTTGCCTTCTCCCTGGCGCTTGGCTGCCTGCCTCAGCATATGGAATTCTCCCTTTTCGCAGGCTCAAAAAACAAGCTCTTGGACTTGTGTGTGCCCTCTGTGCTCCTTTGTACATGCTCATGAGGTCATTTCTAACAGGGCAGCATTAGATCCTCAGTACTTTCAGCACATCTATACATGCATCTGCTTTGGCCTTAGTGAACTGCGCACAGGGATCTGGGTTTACCTTGATCCAAGCTCATAAAGGTTTGACCTGTTTTCATATCCTGCCTGGGTTCAGTCAGTCCTCAGACACACAATATATGAAAAAGCTGCTTGTGTCTTCTCCACTTCCCAGGATGCTAAGAAATAAGCAGGGCTTCAGCCAGGAGAAGGGAGCTGGGCTAAGTTGGGAAGACCTTAAGTCTGATCATTATTGGGAAGCAGTGGCAGTTTCCATCTAAAAAGATCAGGGTGGAGGAAGGGGAGAGCAGTTCCTTGCCAAAAGAATGCCTCAAGCAGCCACCTCTCCACATATTTTTGCAACTGTATTTCTATGTTGCCTCCATGCTGATGACATGAACTTTGGTTGTGCTTTCAATTTTTATTCTTTATTTTTGCTATAAAGCTTATGGAGGATATTTCCTGTGGACCTTAATAGGATTACTGGCATTTATCCCCACAACACTTTCCTTGCATTCCATGGTGTGAATTTTAGCTGCTTAATGGTTAATCCTCAATAACCCTCTGCAAATAGTACCCACTTCGTTGTGTAACCTGCACCCTCCCCCCCCCCCAGTATCTTTAGGGTCCTTGCTGGTGCCATAGCACTGGGCCAGATCTGGAGAAGTGGGCCTAGCATGCTGTACCACCCATGGCAGTGGTATGAGCGATGGCCAGAAGGGCAAGCAAGGGGAGGGACTTTTGCAAACCTGTTCTTCCTCCCAAGCTTGATGAAGCAAGAACTGTGGTCAGTCAGAGATGCAGGTAAGTAGAAGCAGAAGGCTGGTTCCATACTGCTTTTCCCAAGATGAGGGAGTGGGCAAAACCCTTTCCCAGCAACCCAAAACTATGCAGCAGCTTGCAGCAGAGGCACTCCTCCAGTCTCTTCAACATATCCTATGTGTGACGAGGCGAGATCATGGGTAACATCCAATGCACTCTTTCCATCAGCACCAAGATTTACACTTGTGCAATGGAACTTCCCCTCTCCTCCCCCTACATGTGTCTCCTGCCCTCCCCAAATCTGCCTCAGAGGGTTCGGGAGCAACCCCAGAACAGATTTAGGGGACATCAAAAGGGGAGAAAGTTCCATTGTGCAAACATAAATCCCTGTGCTAAGGGAACAAGTTGTCTAGCACTGCTTTGGATGTCAGGATCTGGGTGTTCTATGTATACAGGTATGTCAAGCAACAAGCTCAAATTATGGAGGAAAATACAGGAAATATCGTCAAGCTCCATTTGCTAATTTCAGTCAAAGTAAGGCTCCCTTGTAGCTTTCCAAAACAGTCCCTAAGAGGACCGTTACATAAGGTAAGGGGGTTGGGCTCCTATGCCCCTTCCCCTATAAACTAAGCAACCCTATAACATACAGACAGAATCTCTGCCCCAAAGAGCTTGCAGCCTCATTTGAAGCCTCATTCTTTCCCGACTGTTTGCAGATGACCTTTACCATTCATTTTCACACAGCTTCTTCTGTTTGATTACACTTGACAATTTATAAATTTGTAATGATCCTTCTGTCACTGACTCCCCACACTTCCTGGGAATCTGCTTGCTGAAGGCAACCGGCCAAATTGGGCATGCAAACAAATATAACAGATCCGTCTCTCTTCCTTTCAAACCCACGTTATCCTTTCCATTTGTGGGAACTCTCCAAATACACATTTGAGGTTACCTTATCCTTTTTGAGGGGTGCACAGAGAAGGGAATGGCCTGCACAGATTGCCTTTGAGCCCTTTATGGATGGAATTGGTCTCATTGCACTCTTTCACCAAGACGGGGCTGAATATTAGGTGGCAATGCAACTGTTGTCCCTTATGCTGTTTTGGGGGTCTAGACTGAGAGGAAACATCCCTCTCCCTGCTTCTGCCTGCTCAACTGGCCTCTCTCCAGCTACTGCTGACAGAGTGATGCCAACCTGCCAAATGGGCAGGGGGGCAGAAAGTGTGTCAGTGGTATTCCTACCAGTGGAGACTAGCAGAAGGCCCCCAAATGGACAGGGTGTGACTTAGCCAAACTAAGATTGGTTTGATCCCAAGCTCTCACAGCCTGCAACAACCACCAAAGGGCCTGATTACTCTGCCAGCCTGGAGCTGGCACAGGGATCAGGCTCAATCTGCCTGCGTCCCCCTTCTGATGCCATAAGTGGCTGGGGCTGCAGCTGCAGTGCTTCCTCTGCTGCCCTGCAGAGCCTCAGAGGCAGTAATAGTAAATCTGGATGTCTGCACCCATTTGCATCTTGGTGAACTTTCTTTTAATTGGTATTTATTTCCTTCCTTTATTTATACCCCACTTCTCCTCCAAGGAACAGAAGGAAGCAGTCACAGCTCCTACTAGCTCCATTTCCTCCCTTACAACAACGTTGAGAGGTAGGCTAAGCTGAGAGACAGGGACTGGTTCAAGGTTACCCCAGTGGATTTCATGGTCGGGTGGAGATTTGAACCGTGGGCTTCCTAACCACTATACTACACTGGTTCTCTAATCAGCTCCCTCAACAGTGGTGTAGCAAAGCAGGGATGAAACCCCAGCGCTCATTACACAGAGTGGATGATGATGTCGCCTCCTGGAGTGCTATTTGCCAACCCTCTGTATGTCAAATATATAAGCTTTTCTCAAACAGAAAGCCACCAAACAAGCCCTCAGCAAAGAAAAAGGTTAGCATGCATGGCAAAGGGTTAAACTGCCACTTTGGGGGAGAAAAATTCAAATATCTCTTTACTGAGACACAAAATATGTCAACAAAATAACATGTTAGCTTCTGAGCCAGTCAGAACTCTTCGATTAGGCTGGATATTAAGCAAAGGTGTGTTGGAGGGGGAAAATGAAGGGGGAAAGTAAAGGAGGAAAGCTCGCTTGACACTGAGCCACGATGCCTGCACTAAGTTCATATGCAAACCATAGTCTTAGAATGGGTGGGGCAGTGGGGGCTGCAATGAAGAGCAGCTGCATGTCAGAATCTGCCATAAAACCACTAGCAAAATTATGTCAAAAAGGCGGAAGACCAAAAAACACATGACCCAATTTCTTTTTGATATTATATTGGGGCAGGAAGCCAGAGTGACAGTTAAGATCTCTTTCCAGTCAGATGCTTGAAAGTTAGCAGGGACATCCTGGAAGTCTGCAATGACCTGGTCCAGGATATGAAACTGTTCAGATACAAATGCTCATGTCATTTGCAAAGTGGGCATGATTCACATAAACACACACAATTCTTCTTCACCTCAGATTACAATATACAAAGGGTGTGTCTCTCCCAGCCCCATGGCATTGTGAATGCAGTAACAACAACAGCCCATGCCCCAAGTATATTGGGAAATGGAGGCCTCTCAGCAAGACTTGCAGCTTATGACCATTGCCACCAGGTAGATTGAAAGGGAAGGGCTAGCGGGGCAGAACTCAGGGAGTGTGTGTGTGGGGGGGTAGTTTTTACATTTCTGGAACTGAGCTGGGAAATGCCTCAATTGGCTAGCCACAATTCCAAAGTGTGTTTGCCTGCCACTACTTGAAAGATAGAAAGCAAAGTGCTGAATATTGCTTATTTTATTTATTGCCTTTACATCCCACCTTTCCTCCAAGGAGCACAGCCTCACAACAACCCTGTAAGGTTGGTTAAGCTGAGAGACAGTGAGTAGCACAAGATAACCCAGTGAGCTTTAGGGCTAAGTGGGGATTTGAAGTTTGGTCCCCCAGGTCCTGGAAACACAATACTCTAACCACTACATGACACTGGCTCTCACTCTTCTGCCTCACCCTTGGGCAGAAACAGTTTGGCAGAAAGATCCTCCCTTACGCTACACAAGGGAATACTGAATAGCTGCTAATTTTCTTCTCAGCAGAAAGGCAAAGCAAAGAGGAACAGAGTTTCTCTGTGCCTCACTGAAGCGGGGGGGGGGGGTACAACCATGACATTCAACTACACTTCAGGAATATGGGAATAAACTCCTGTTCTTTTGAAAAGACAGGTGCAAACACACTTTGACGTACGTAAACTCCTTGCCTAAGAGATTGGGGGATGATCAAAGCCCTCATGAAAGCACACCAGAGCATGATGTTAGTGAGGTATTGCCCTGCTTCTTCAGAAGGTGTGTCAAATGAAATGAACACAGCTTTCCCATTTTCACCAGAGCAGATTGCCCAGCACCCCAATTTTATTCAGGGAAAGTGATGGGAGTCACTAGGTTCACCTGAACAGATTTGCACTTGTGGACATGGAGGAAGCATGCACCATTATATTCTTTGAGCCAGGGACTGTATGTTCCCCTGAGAACCAACAGAGCATAAACAGGGAATGGTAGGGTAAATATTTTTTCCACCTGGAAAAAAATACAAAACCAGTGCATGGCTACCTATGAATATTTTTGGAAGCTAAATGTTTGCATTACAATATAGGCTGGCGTGAACTCCAGTGGAATTCCTTCAGGAATTTTATTCTCTACAGACTCTCCTGTTGGGGGGAATCTCAAAGCTGTAAAAGGGCCAGGCAGCTCCTTGGAATCTTGTTTCATTTGGAAGGACAGGAAATGCTTCTTGCAGGAATCCCATTTGAGTTCATCCCAGCCTATATTGCAATGCAAAGGGAAGCTTCCTAAATGTTTATACCTAGCCATGCCCTGGGGCTCTATAGGATTGTCTTTTCCACCTATGGAGTCATGCCCCACAACTGGGAAACAGGGCAGTTCATTCCATTTCTGAATTACAGATGTGAAAACTGAGTCAGAATTTCCTTGGCCTGGGCAGACACAGACGGCGACTGCCAGATCCCTCTGCTCCAAGCACTGGATCACCCACTGCCTCCTGCATGAGCCTCTCACTAAGTGGTCTTCAAGGGGATGCTCTGAGTACAGGGTGTGTCACCTGGGGACCAATTCATTATAACCACTCAGAGCATTTTTTGAGGGGTAAGGGAAGTTCCACCTTGTGTTTAGAAACCAGGAAGGGCAGAATGACAGATTCAAGACTGCAGCCTTGGGATCCATGTGCGCCTCCTTTCGTACTCCCAACTATTGACAAGGATTCTAATTCTTGCTTGACCCAGAACCATGCACGGAAAGGGTGAGGTGACTATAATAAGGCAGCATTGGGGTGGTTCTGGCAAGGGCTAACCTCCATCAAATGATCTTGTTACCCATAAGGGAGAACAATGCCGGCTCCATCCTACTACCGAATGGTTCGCATCCCCAAACCAGCCTCGACCTGTTGAATGTTCCAAATTCAGGCTGGGGGCTGAAGTGCCCTTTGTGCCAAGCCTCCCGCCCCAGACGCCCCTCCAAACCCAAGCGTCACACCCCCAGCTACCCCGAGGAGAGAGAGTGTTTGGGTTTCTTTCTTTCTTTCTTTCTTTGGCCAGAAAACTCCGTGCTCTTCTGGCGTTCGGTACCTTGGTCTTAACTCGCTCGGTCTCCCATTGTGGTCTCAGCTTTCGGATCAGCTGCAGAGCCCCCGGCAGCACGTTGGTCTCATCCACCGCAATGCCGACACGCTGGATGGCCCGGTAGCTGGTGGAGACGCGCGGCGGCGGTGGTGGTGGCGGCGGCTGCTGCTTCTGCTGCTCGTCCTCGTCCACTCCTTCCTCCATGCCCCGGAGGCAGCCCGGCCACAGCGCGGCTCTCTTCAGGTGCGCGGCGGCGGCGGGCGAGTTGGGAAAGCGGAAGGAAGGCGAGCGCAGCCTGCGCCAGCAACTCCACCCCCTCCGCGACTGGAGGAGGCCGGCGAGGGAGCCCATGTGGAGGGGCTGGGAAGGGGCTGGCCGGGGAGGAGCCGGCCCCGCTCGGAATCCATGAGTCACTCGCCCGCCCGCTCCGCCCCCCGCCCCGGGGTCGGAGTGGAACAGCCGGCGCGGCCCGGATTGTGATGTCACAAGGAGGGGGTCGTTCGGCCGCTCGAGCCGGGGAGAGATGCTGCGGCCAGGGCAAGGGAGCAGGAGCGCGCCTCCTCCAAGGATGCTGCTGCGGATGCTGCAATCAGCACCAGCATCCCGCCAGGTAAGGTGCCAGGTGGGGCTCCAGGTTCTGTTGACAGCAGCGAGCAGGCAGCCAGCGGCGGAGACTCTATCAAGTAAACGCGCCGCTCCCCATGGAAGAGTCTCGTGCTGGAAGGCTCTTAGGGGAGGCTGCTGTGATTAAGTCCCCTGGGAGAAAAGGGTCCACCCTGGCAGAGGCTCTGGGCCTTTCAGGCTGCAATTTTCAAAGCATGTTTACTTGGAAGTAAGCTCCACTGAACTCTCAGGTTCTGGTAAACATATTTAGAGATCTGGCAGCTAAAGAGGGGCATGGCAGGCAAGAATTCAGGAAATGGGGTAGTCCGGTACAGGACTCCGAGGGGCGTTGTCTTGTCCGAAACCTACCTAGGTAAGGGCCCCCGGCACGCCCCAAGCGGTGACACCCGTGGGATCCTAGTTGGCGTACTCCAACGGGGGCCTCCCACGGTTAGTGTTAACCCTTCCCGGACATCATGCCGGGTAGCGGATAGGAGCCAATGCCTAGGGCCAATACCTTCAATTCTCTAATCAATAAAGTTGTGGCCATTTCATGCCCATTAAACTTAAACATTGTGTCCTGTGTCTTTCTTGCTGGGGGAGGGGTTTTGACACGCAAACATATTTAGAGATCTGGCAGCTAAAGAGGGGCATGGCAGGCAAGAATTCATCAGGAGCAGCTCCCCCCTAGTATGGAGAGGGTGGTGTTATACCTGTCTAATGTGCACTTATTCACACATCAGTTGAAGGCAGCGTGTTTTGGTGAGCAGGGATGCCGGCCCTGTAAAGATTTGCCCCAATTATATGTGGTGTAGTGGTTAGAGCAGTCATGGGGAAACAGTGACTCCAGCTTCTATCAGCTGCAGCCAGCATAGCCAGTGGTCCGGAACAATGGGAGTTGTGATCCAGCAACATCTGGAGGACTAGACTAGAGGTTTCCCATTCCTGGATTTGAGAGAGGACTGGTAAAACCCAGTTTCAAAGCCCCACTCAGCTCTGAAACTCACTGACTGACCTTGGGCCCATCAGTTTCAGTCTCACCTACCTCATAGATTGAGGTGATAAAAAACGAGGGGGGCATGTATGCCAGCCACCTTATGGAACATAGATGCGATGGTGATGTTAGCTAATAATTTTGCTTGAATATAACTCAATTTCTTCAGCCAAAAGCATGATCCATAGCTCAGCTATTAGTTTCTTCAACAATTATTAAGGTTTCCAGTTTTGTTCCTGACTGTGGCTATGTGCCTTTAAAGGCAGGTGCATGACAGGCAAAGCTTTAGGCAATTAAGATTTTCTTGACCTGGAGATGCAGTGATTGGAAGGGTGCTCCCTGATATGCTCTATCTGCAACAAGAGTAGCAGCAACCATCATTCTGAAGGGCACGTGTGAAGTGGCCATGCAGTGTCTGTCTGTCTCTCAAACCCCACAATGCATTGGCTACTTCAGTCCATGCTAATCCTGAAGGAGAGGTCCATGCTTAACTCAGCACAGGTGTTCCTGATCATAAGTGAAATGCAAACACACACTGAAGCATGTTTTCTTTTTTAAGACAGCTCCTGGAGTCACAACACACCACGAGGCTGTTACCTTTTTCACTCAGAAGAGTGAGAAATCATCAAGAGAATCAGCAGCTTGTACTTAATAGAAAACAAATCTGTTAGTTGGCATGCAAAGGCAATAGGGCTCTACATGTATACAGGCTACACAGATAAGGCCTGGCCTGAACCAAGAGCTCCTTTGACTAATTCTGTTGATGGAGGAGTGCAGTGGTCTGTAGCTGTCATATAAGGAGAGGTGCAGGTGCCAGAGATCCTGTAAGCTGTAATGGGGGCCTAAATGCAACAAGGCAAACTCAAGAGGTAAATGTCATGGGATTGGGCTATGTGAGGGTAGAACGAAGTGTTAGGAGAATGGTCTCCCAGAAATTGGAGAGTGAGAGAGCTTGAAGCAGTGATATTTACATGTTCCAGAGCTGCAGGACTTAAAGGAACTAGCTTAAACTATAGCCCAGAGGACTAAGGACTTCTTGGTTGTGCTGCTGGCTGCCTGGATCAGATGACACTGTGGAGATTATGTAATTTTCAAGAACTGGTACCTGAATTTGCATGCTCACCTCTACCCTCCTCATTCCTTTCCAATTTTGTATTGTGTTTATTAAATTGTGAGACTGTGAGCAGGGGACTAACTTCTGTAATCACTGTATAGCACTTCAAACACAATCCTAACCATGTCTACTCAGAAGTCAGTCCTACTGAATTCAGTGAAGCTTGCTCCCAGATCAGTAGGGCTAAGACAGCAGCCTTGGTAACTGTTATAAGTGAACACCCGCTCTTTGTGAGATCTGGGGTTTAACATATTATAGCCCACCCAAAAACTTTGGTGAGCAAAATATTTAAAGTATTTTGATAGGACATCATATACATTTGATTGGTTTATTTTTCCAATTGAAATGTGCCAATTTCTAACCAGGAAGAATTGCTTCTTTCCCAAACATCTAGGAAGCAACACAGAGTGATTTTCATTTTCTCATGAAATAGAATGACTCTAATTATTTTAATCAGAATGGCTATAATTGTCCTCCTTGTTGGTTATAGTCTGAAGTGCTAATACCTCCTGGTTGCAGGTGATTAGTGGCTGTCATCTAAAGCCCTATTCCTGTCCTGTACAAAATGGGCAGGCAGGAAATTGTCCTGCCACATTGGCAGAGGTGTTAATAGACTGAACTAAGGGTCATTCAGATGCATTAGCTGAAGAGTCCCAATGGCAGAAGTATTCACTGGTGATTTATTTCTGGATACAAATTAAATCTTACATTGCTCAGAGTTGTGAAAGGTCCATCTTGGTTGGTGAAGGCTAGCTAGGAACTGCTGAGCCACTTGTTGGTTGGGATCATCCCTCAAGGTAGGTGTCTGGATTGAGGTGGTGATTAGAACCCCCCTGTTTATAGCCCTCTGTAAACTGGGGAAATCCCACAAACTACCGTACATAGATCACTGTGTCAGCTCTTCTTCACTGAGGTTACTGAAAATGTGTTGGCAGAGAAGTTCTATTTTGTTGTGAAATTCACTACCATGTGTTGTGAAATTCACTACCAATCAAATGTAAATGTAAACTTAGACAACTTTGGAAAAGAATTTGAGGAATTTGTGGAGGATAAGGCTGTAATGGCTACAAGGTGTGATGGTAATATTTCACACCTAGGATCAAAGGGGGAGTGGCTCTGAGAACGTCAGAGCCTACTGGATCAAGGCAAAGGTCCACATGTTTTCACAGTGGCCAAGCAGATGCCCATGGGGAACCCACAAGCAACAGCACTCTCCCCACCTGTGATTCCCAGCAACTGCCTTTCAGAGGCATGCTGCCTCTGTCTATGAAGTTTGAACATGGCCATCTTAGCCATTGATAGCCTCATCCGCCATGAATTTTTATAATCTTCTTTTAAAGCCATCCAAGTTGGTGACCACCACTGCCTCTTCTGGAAGTGAATTCCATAGTTAAACTATGTGCTGTGTGAAGAAGTACTCTCTGTTGCCCGACTGCCCTGACTCTTCTTCATTCAGTGTCATTGGATGGCCCTGAATTCTGGTATTGTAGAGAGGAGAAAAACATCTGTATATCCAGAACTGGCCCGCTTATGAAGCAAGCTAAAGCTCTCACTTCAGGTGGTGAAAGTGCAAGAGGCAGTGCTCTGCTTGCCCAACTGTTGCCTTTGATGCCAGAATACCTCCCTCTCACTGGTGAGAGGGAGGCATTCTTTCACATGGCATTGACACTTGTCTTTCTCACCCCTGAGGTGGAGCAGATGAGCAGCAATGGCGTGCAAAAGCCCTGGCTCCTGCTGGGTTTGGCGAGAGCTAGGGTGCTCCTGCATCCCACGTTGTTGCTTGGTTTCCCTGCGCCTGAGAGGAGAAGTTGAGTGGCAATGCTTTGTGGAATGCCCAAGCTATCGTCAAGTTCCATGAGCACCAGGGTGTTCCAGTGGTGGCAGGGGTGGGATGCGGGGTGCAGAAGCGGCAGTAGTTGGGTGGGATCGTGGTGGGCTGTGAGACAGGAGATAGCAATTCCTGTTTCACCTCAGGTGGCAAAACTGGATGGGCTGTCTTTGTCAATATCTACTTTCTCTACCCTATGCATTGTTTTAATACACTTGCTATTGACTTCAAGAAGTTGATGACATCCTAAGTCGATACCTTCAACAGTTAGGCCATGGACAAAATTAGAATGTTAGCTTGATTTCTAACCCACGGAATGGTCTGAGGGCTGATGGGAAGCAGGTTAGGTCAGGGTAGAGCAGGGGTAGTCAACCTTTTTATACCTTCTGCCCACTAATGCATCTTTCTTGATGGTAAAATTTCCTTACCTCCCACCAGTGCTCAATGGAAGGAGGATTCCGCTTGTGCTGTAGAACCCCCTACCGCCCACCTAGAATCCTGAAATGCCCACTAGTGGGAGGTAGGGACCAGGTTGACAACCCCTGGTGTAGAGAGTCTAGCAAGTATCTGGGTGGAAAATGCCTGGAAATGCCATATATGTCTTCTTGAATTCCGTGACAGAAGAAAGGCAGGATATAGATATACTGAGTGAAATGAAATGGAAGATTCTGTTCTTCAATTTGCCTCATGCAATCACTTACAGACACGCAATGTTAATGCAAAAAACTACCACACCCAAATGGGAGTGTCATATAAGGATTTTGTACTATACTTCTTAAACCAGGGCAGTTCTATCCTGTCATGTTTCCCATTCAGTGGAAGATATAGTGTCAGGAGCTCCACAAGACTGTAATTCCCAAGATTCTTTGGGAGAAACCCAGACTGCCAGATGAACCCTCCTTCAGGATTGTTCAGATGTGTTGCATGGGACCTTCTTTTTCTCTTACACTGTGTTTTTCCTCACCTTTGTTCATTGGCTATCATTTCCATATCTAGCCTGATCATATTTCACTTGAAAACAAGTAGGACTTTGCCAAGTATGAAATGTCCCTCTCACAACAAGGACGGCTTTTTGTATGGATGTCAGTAACCACAAAAGTGAAGGGAAATAAGTAACCACAGAAGACGGACACTTCCCAGGAAAGGGAAGTCTACAGGTTATAATTTAAGGTGGAAAGATTTCAGCTATCCTAGTTTTAAGATGGGAAGCAGAACTTTCAGCTATCTGACTTCAGTGGACAATATAGGAAGAGGACATTGAAATCCAGGGATTATGTTATTCTTGATGTTACTGTTTTATAGCTTTTAGCAATGCAGCAGAATAATTGGAGGGCTTTGCATACATATTGACACAAGCTCTTTTTGCTATTGAAAACAATATATTATTAAGCTGTTCTCTTTCACAGTTTATGCAGTTTCTTCTCAAAAGTTAGTAATCTCTGAAACAGGACTCTTCTGTGTCAGAGGGATGTGGCAAAGCCAATTCGGTTGTTCTGCCGGTCAAATTCAGTGTAGTACTCTCCGATGAAACTAGCACCCAGAATCCAGAGAGGGCCCAGTGGAGGAGGAATATCAAAACCTGAGAACGCCACGGTGCAGAACTCTTGGCCATATTCAGAATGCTGCAGAGAGAATGGCACAACTAAGCAGGGAAGTGAGTCAGTGAGACAAGTTTTTTTTGCCTTAGATCAGGCTTCCTCAACCTCGGCCCTCCAGATGTTTTTGGCCTACAACTCCCATGATCCCTAGATAGCAGGGCCAGTGGTCAGGGGTGATGGGAATTGTAGTCTCAAAAACACAAAAGAGTTGTGTCCAACTCTTCGTGACCCCATGGACCAGAGCACCCCAGGCACTCCTGTTTTCCACTGTGCCTATTAGTGTTGCACCATTGCTCAAACTATCAGACCTCAAAAAAATCCCCCTGGAATTTTTTTCTACCCCAACTCCTCTATTTCCTAGCTGCCCTCCACCTTTCCTGTTTATTGCAAATCTTGCCCAGCATCTTACCTGGAGGACGTAGGCGGAGCCACTGAGTATGTAGGCTCTCTCTCCAAAATGGAAGGAGATATCAGGCAGCAAATGAATTTTCTTGCATTCGATGATATACTGTGAGAGGAGAAAGGAGTTAATAGGAAAATGAAACTTTTAGGTCCTGTACTCAAGACTGTGGGGCAAAGTACTTCAGGCAAGAGTTGAAGACCAAGCCCATCTAATATCCATCAGAGTATCTCCCTCATGCCTAGATTTCAATCTAGGTTTCATGTAAGCAAAAGCAACCTCCAAATCCATACTGTCTATACTCTTCACCTTTTGAGAAGACCAGCAAATTACTTACAAGGAGAAGGGGCAGTGCTAAGGTTCCTAGTATCAGACTTGACAATTGCACCTGTAATCAAGTGTTTTTACTGTAATGGGAGTCTCAGGCATAGAGCACTGTCATGTCTTCTTTTGCTACCTATGGCAGCCATTTTGTGCTGGCACGCATGGCACGTTTACTAAGATATGAGACCCAGCACTTCACTTTTTAACAAAACAAAACAGCATTCAAGGGCACCAAAGGAGTGTTTGCATGCATGAAAAAGCAACCAGGCTTCGGGTTCCACTGCTCTTTTTCCTCATGACTTTTTTGACCTGTCATTTCTTTTGTCTACCCACTGCAAGAGAGGATAAGCTTTCGGAGGAGAACTTTCAGTTTGCTTACATCTTTCTCTTCAAACAAAGTAGCTCCTATGGCTTTCATCAGAATAGACACTGAACTAACTGGGCCCGTGATATAGGAAGTCCCAGTATCTACAGATGCCGTGCAGCCTTCGTGACAGAACAGCAGCTCGCCCCCGACAGAAACCCTGTGGAGAAAGCAAAACAGCCTTTCATGTTTCAGACAAACCCTTATGCCCTACCCACCCTCGCTCTTGCAGTGAAGCAGCCATTCTGACCTAGAGAAGATAAGTAACCTATAAGCTGTATGTGCTAACATATGGAGTTATCTATGGTGCTGCAGATGTTGTTGGACTACCAACACCCATCAGCTAGCATGGCCAAAGACCAGTGATGATGGGTAGTCTAGCAACATCTAGAGGGCAATGGGTTCCCCAGCCCTAGAGACCAAGCACACTTGTGAAAGTTTATTTGACTATTTTTTGTGATATTATGGCCATGAATGTGTTAATGTAGCGCTGAATACATAAAAAGACAAATAAATAAAATTATACATTCCAGACAATGTAGATTTTACAGCTGCATCATATATTGATTTAAGGAAAGGATAAACTGGTGTATGAAAACGCCTCCACAGACCCTTTCCCTTCTCTTCCTTAATGCTTTTAAAGTCCTTGCTATCCTTTTGAAAGGATATTTTGGGGGGGATATGTTTTGTACAATTTTAAAGCTCAATAAGGGTTATTGTTGTTGTTTTTAAAAAGGAACCCAAGTTTGATAAATGGAGTGTTTATCGGATTGTCACACAGCGATGGAGCTTAGAAGGGTTTGTGAATTACTTGGAGCAGTAAAAAGCAGTATCCCTCACCCTTTAAGATCAATGTGCCAATAGCCTTCCCGGCTGATGCTGAGATAGTGGAAGTCCCCCGTGTAGTAAGATGGATCACTGCCTCCCAGGATGATTTCTCCCCCAGTGTTCAGCGCAGAATTCCTAGGACAAAAATCACAAGCAGTCACTTTCTCCTTCCTGTACCTGATACACTTGGCATGATACACCTCAGGTTCTGTCGGTTAGATTCTTGTTGGCAGGAGCAAAAAAACATGCATAGGTAGTAATGTGAGGAGAGTGTTCCTGTGCATGAGAATGTGGCGAGGGGAGTGATACTCAAAGTGGTGCAGTGATGGGCCAATGTCGAACTCTGCGTGAATGGAAACTAAGCTTTCCAGGCAAAGAAGAGCAACCCCAGTGTTTGTACATCAAGGCCCAGTAGCCTCTCTGTGTGTGACCCTCAGGCCACACCCTCTGCCACAAAGAAATGGAGATAGCGCCTTCTTATGCCCATGATTGAACATGGGAGGTGCTAGGAATTGAACCTGGAAAGCATCATGTACTGTACCACTGAAAACATGCTTCAACTAGATCAGGCATCCCCAACCTGCGGCCCTCCAGATGTTTTGGCCTACAGCTCCCATGATCCCTGGCTAACAGGACCAGTGGTCAGGGATAATGGGAATTGTAGTCCAAAACATCTGGAGGGCCGAAGGTTGGGGATGGCCTGAACTAGATAATGAGTTTTTGGTTCCTTATGAAGGATTTCTCCAGACCACCTATACTCCCACTTATCTGGCACATAGGCGCTTCCAAACAACCATCACCTGCTGTAGTAGACAGAGAACACTTCTGACGTCAGAATCTGTTCAGACATGATCTTATCAAACACTGGGGTAACACCATCAATGGCTTGACTGGGATACCCCATACCAAGCACTCCATCAAACTGGGCATAGTTGAAAGGTTTGTTAGTGAGCGCTGTGGCTTCTGCAAACACCTGGAAAACAGGAATGCCAGCAACCTGGGTAGAAGAAACAAGGAAAAGAAAGGTTACCTTTGCTAGGGAGCAAAGCATGCATGGGTTTTTATTCCCCAATGTTCAACCTGCATATTTGTAAATAAAGATAAATTTTGCAAAACTTCACCAGCCTCCTGTGATTTCCTTCCAAATGATAATGAACTGTGCCCCTGGAGTTTCTCATCATTCAGATAACTTGGAGAGTGTGACAGTGCTGAATGCCAAATATTTCAATATATTGTTGAACTCTGCTTCCCATCTGCTCCAGCCAACAAGGCTCCTGGTCAGGGATGATGGGAGTGACAGTCCAACAACACCTGGTAGGTCAGCTGCAGGTCCCCTATCCCTGATCTAGTGGTTGAAGTGACACAAGGCAGTACGGTCTAGCCTTTCCCAATCTAATGCCCCCTGCCAGACGTTTCAGACTATAATCCCCATCATTCCTGATCGTTGTCCTTGCTGGCTGGGGCTGATGGGAGTTGTAGCCCAAAACATCTGAAGGGCATCAACTTGGGGAAGGCTGGTCCAGACTATGGGGATTCTCCTTGACTGAGTACAAGAGGCCTTCAAACAGTGATTTGGTATAGAAGAATCCAGGCCTGTGAATGGCCTTGTGCCTGTCAGGGGAGAGGAAAGCTTTGCGCCAGTTCCCCTCCTTCAGAAGCAAGAAGGCATATGAGCGGAAAGAAAGGAGCCTTCTATCCCCTTGTAGTACTTACTGTCACAATGTCCTGGCTAAGGAAACCCTTGACGTGTCCTTTCCCATATTGGATTGCAATTTGAGTTCCATTTGGCCTATATGTACTTGATTTGGAGGAGTCGTAGCGGGCATGGGAAGCTAATAGGAAAGAAAGACACTAAGGTTATATTAATTGGTTCACCAGAAACAGATCATACTCCACGATGAACAAATGTTTTAATTACCATGCATTCGAACGAAAAAAAACCCATGAATCCAGGCATTTCCATACTATATGGCATGTGTTTCCCTGAGTATGCATGGTACTCGCGATTACTTACCACAGGCGCTGTACAGTGGGGAGCACTGGTGGGATGGCACCCAAAGGTTGGCCGACCCTGTGTCAAAAATGACTTTGAAGATCTGGGCTGGTGTGCCAATGCTGATTTCACCAAAATATTGTGTCTGAAAGACATGTTGCAATACAAATAAATAGTGGGTGCTGCTGATTCCTAAATCTTAGTGCCCATCCAGACTGCATTTGGCAACATATCATTGATGCTATAATAATGTATGAGTGGTAGACTGATGCTGCACCAACTACACATTATTCTGCTTTATTAGTTGTTTTGTGATGTGTTCCACGTGGTATTATAGCCATCTGGAGGGGAACACTCTTATTTTATTTATAACATTTAAAACATATAAAAACTTATAACAAATCTGTAAGCAATGTTCTACAGCACCACAAAAGTGCAACACACGAACAATCCTGAAAGATTTGTACTATAAAAATTACAGCATTTTTGCAGGAAGTTACAGGACCTGCACTGATGGGAGATGAAGCAGTGCGTCCCCCCCCAAAAAAAAACCAAACACCTTTGCAGATGTACGCAGTGAGGAATGCAGGATCGTGCAAAACCACTCTGTTGCCATCATGAGCACAAATCACCATGGTTAAAAAGAACAGGTGGAAGGGCCCTCCATCACAGCACGCTCCATAAATATCTCTGCAAAGATGCTTGGGCTCCCCTGATCTGCTGACTTGCTTGCTCAAGGGGCATCATCAAACACTCACATCTCTGTAGTTTGTGAGGGTGGTAGGTGCTGTCACATTATGAAGCGCTTCGCCAAGATGGTATAGACTGTGCTCCATGGAAGGGAAGCCATCAGACACTTCCATCCCCATCTTCTGCAGGGTCTCCCTGATTGAGGGCATTTTCTTAAGTGGAATCCTGAAAGGTGTTAAGAAAGGAATTATAAAACTTGGGTGGCCACTGTGAGAATGCAATGTTGGATTAGGAGGATCTTTAGTCTGAACCAGCAGGGCTCTTCTAATGCTCTTGTGTTTTCTCTGGGATACGCAGAATGCCTCTCCCACTTCTGCCCCACAATGAGCTGAATAAACTGCTGCAAGAACTAAAGTCATGCTGGTGAGGAAATATACAGTTTGTTTGAGGCCTCTTTCAGACTTTGCTGCAAGGGGGAAGCAGCCTTGATTCACAGATGACAGCTGCCTTGGCTTGGAAGATACCCCTCACTTGCTCTAGATGGCAGTAAATGCTTGCAATGGACTGTCAGCAAGTAATTTTCCTCTAATTTTAAGCTATCTTTAAAAAGAGAGAGAATTGAATCACACGATTTTATTTAAAAGTCATTTAGCAGTTTTTGAAGCATGTGCTTCAGTCTTGCATATTGTTGTCCACAGCTTCAAACCTGCATAAATTTGGATGTTTTAAAAATTATTATTTTTCCAATATAAAGGGAAGGATGCTTCATGTTTGTTATATAAGCATAATTCTTTATTGCCACCCACCTACACAATGCTTCCCCCATCACTATCTGCATTTGTTGCTCTACAACATGTTTTTCTATTCCTGAGGACCAACCACTCCTTCCTTATATATCACAGTGACTCCCATACCTGCTTTGCGGCACCCTCTCTCACAATCCCACTACTGTCTACAGTGGTTAACCAGACTTGGCAGATTGCTGAATATGCTTCGTTTCATTTACAAATGCAGTTTAAATCCATGCCCCCCCCCAATACACAGTACAGTGTAATATGACCAAATAGATGCCGT
The DNA here is from genome assembly GCF_964188305.1 of Podarcis bocagei. NCBI lineage: Eukaryota > Metazoa > Chordata > Lepidosauria > Squamata > Lacertidae > Podarcis > Podarcis bocagei. Next base: position 44,481,261 of record NC_138129.1, on the reverse strand, counting down.
AAGAATCTGCTCCTGCAAATGATTGACTTTGCTTAACCAACTTTAATACAATGACAAAATCAGCTAAGTTTACAGTAGCTAAATTAGCCATCCAGGTAATTTCCAAAAGTACAATTACCAAATGCATTCGCTTCTTCCCTTAGAATCTTCTTTGTAACATTTAAAGTACAGCAGTGATGCTGTACTACAATGGCAAATTAAAAAATACAATTTAAATTTACCCTTTCTGGGGATAAGTGTTATCAGTAGCATTTTTTCAGCTATTTTTACTCTGTGAGTGCAAGGATTTTGCGACCAAAGATTCCATTGTGCTACATTATCAGTCCTGTGTGAACCAAGATGGGCGCTTCCTTGTTCTTTCTATGATCCGCTTGCCTTCATCTTCATCTCTAGCTTTCTCTCCCTCATACAGTACAACAGTCTCTATATGTGGAGCCTTATGTGGTCTTCCCTCCTGTGCCCATATTTCTTTCCTTATGGCAGTTGTCTCCCATTTAACCTTTGCATAACAATAGCCACATAGAATATGCTTCTCTTTCAGGTTGCCACACTGAGGACACACATCAGTGTTTCGCTTTATCTTTATAAGGGTTCCTAGGATTCCTTCACCTGCAGCGATTTACTTTAATGGTCCCCTTGATTTTGGGGCTGCCATCCAGATTTAAATTTCCGCAGTGCTGCTGTGGCATAGCTATTGGAAAAGTGTATTGTTATGTAGAAGCAGGGACCTAGGATATGTCATTATTAGCACCTTTCCAGAAATGGGGATGAAAAAGCAGTTGTTGTCTTATGAGACCCTTTCATTGATTAGGGGGGAAATGGCATAGCTCAGGGGTAGAGAACATGCTTTGCATTTGAAAGGTCACAGTTTCAATCTCAAAAGTAGGGGAAAAACCCTGTGTTCCTCTACCTTCCACCCCTCCAAAACAGCTTTGCTGACGCTTGTTTAAATTTAGTCCACATTAGGCAACAAAGCCTAATCACAATTTTCTGGAGACCTGCCTTGATTTCTCAGTGGAACTGAGACATCTCTCAATATGCAGCACTGAATTTTAAGTAGCAGCTTAAAGGAAAGGATGTGCTTATTGCAGGCTTGTCTCCCAAATTCAGCTGTTCACTTCTCTGCTGAGGTGATTTATGCCAATCTGTATGTCCAAAGTTGTACTCCCTCCACCCTCTTCTTCTTTCTTGATCTTCTCTGGTAAAAACATCACCATACAATTTGTCCCCTCACCACAGTCTAGACTTTGTTTTCACCAACCTTTCCACCAGACAGTTTGTTACCAGATCTTACTATTTCTGTGTTCACTTATCCATTATTTATTCCTTATACGTATATAACCCACTCATCAAACCAAAGGGCGTTAACCCACTCATCAAACCAAAGGGCATAGTATTAGGATTATACAAGTTAAAGGAGTTTATACCTCAAAGAGTTACAATTCCCAGCAACCCTTAACAAGTGCCCAGAATTCTTTGAGGGAAAGAAGGGGCTTCAAATGTACAGTGGTACCTCAGGTTAGAGATGCTTCAGGTTACAGACGCTTCAGGTTACAGACTCTGCTAACCCAGAATAGTACCTTGGGTTAAGAACTTTGCTTCAGGATGAGAACAGAAATCGCACGGCGGTAGCAGGAGGCTCCATTAGCTAAAGTGGTACCTCAGGTTAAGAACAGTTTCAGGTTAAGAACGGACCTCCAGAACAAATTAAGTTCTTAACCTGAGGTACCACTGTTAAGGTATATACTGTTTACACAGCCTAAACGGGCTTTATCCACACTCTTGCTCCCCAACTCTGCCTTTTGACTCATTTCTTATTATATCTTCACCCATGCCTTCAACTTCTTCAACTCTACCTTCCCCCAGTTTGAAATACACCATGGTGGTCTATTCTCTCCTACGTATGGTACAACTTCCCACCTGCCACCAGTCGCATATAATACAAAAATGGGCTGGAGAAAAAAACATGTGAATTCTAACATCAGTCCCAGCACAGTAGCTACATACACCTCATCAGGGAATTCTGATTTGTCCTTGACCCTGCTGCATCAGGTACTTAGCCTATGCATTCATCGTGTGCTGGGAAGGAGGCACTTCACCCAATACTAGGCCTTGACTTGAAAAGAGAAGGCACATTACCTTTGGAAGGCATCACCGGAAAAGCACAAGAAGCAGCAAACCACTGCAAAGACCCAGGACCACGGCATCCTACTGCTGCTTTGGATAGCAGAACCTTCACTCTGGTGTTGTGTACAAAGAGAAGCCACGTCCATTGGGCTTTTATAGAAAAAGTTCCTGTGCCGAACTTGAGTTTCTGCTCAGTACTGATTGGTAGGGAAGGAGTAATAAATTTTGCTGATGGGGGGGATGACTTTGGGATGCTAAGCTTGACCTCACTTCCTGGCAAAGGGCAGCTTGGCCAGAGCCCATGAAGGCGTGCGTATGAAGACTCACTCTCTTCCATGATTAGCTCAGCGTACGTAGCTCAGTGAGGAAATCAAGATCCCGCTTATTATTGTGGAACAAATTTAAACATATCCCTAAGTAGGTCAGTCTTGCTCTTTTTATTTAATAGCATTTCTTAGAAAATATTTTATGTTCCTGATCCTTAGCAGGTAGACTCCAGTGAACACTTGCAATTACTAAAGCAATAGTGAAAATTGAAATTAACAGGCCTGTACTATTTCTCAGAGGGACGCGGGTGGTGCTGTGGGTTAAATCACAAAGCCTAGGACTTTCCAATCAGAAGGTCGGCGGTTCGAATCCCCGCTACAGGGTGAGCTCCCGTTGCTTGGTCCCTGCTCCTGCCAACCTAGCAGTTCGAAAGCACCTCAAAGTGCAAGTAGATTAATAGGTACCACTCCAGCGGGAAGGTAAATGGTGTTTCCGTGCGCTGCTCTGGTTTGCCAGAAGCAGCTTAGTCATGCTGGCCTCATGACCCGGAAGCTGTATGCCGGCTCCCTTGGCCAGTAAAGCGAGATGAGCGCTGCAACCCTAGAGTCGGCCACAACTGGACCAAATGGTCAGGGGTCCCTTTACCTTTACCTTTACCTTTACCATTTCTCAGGGCCCCGGTGGCGATGTGGGTTAAACCACTGAGCCTAGGGCTTGCTGATCAGAAGGTCAGCGGTTCGAATCCCCACGACGGGGTGAGCTCCCATTGCTCGGTCCCTGCTCCTGCCAACCTAGCAGTTCGAAAGCACGTCAAAGTGCAAGTAGATAAATAGGTACCGCTCCAGCGGGAAGGTAAACAGCATTTCCATGCGCTGCTCTGGTTTGCCAAAAGCAGCTTAGTCATGCTGGCCACATGACCCGGAAGCTGTACCCTGGCTCCCTCAGCCAATAAAGCGAGATGAGCGCCGCAACCCCAGAGTCGGCCACGACTGGACCTAATGGTCAGAGGTCTCTTTACCTTTACTATTTCACAGAATATGGAGTATCTATTTTTTGTGGTTGTAGGGAGTATTCTGAGCTGTATTAAGCAAGGGGAAAGCTAGATAACTGTATACATCTCTTGCTATCCTCTCTTACTCGATGATACAGGTAGCTGATGAAGCCACTTTGCCCCTTGCTAAAGTTGAGAACGTCTGAGTCAGATCAGTGCCCTGTGTATGCTACCTTGAGTCCTATGGTGGGTGGGATATAAGTGAAATAAATAAATATGGGCCTGGCCCAGCATTTCTGCCTCAAAAAAATTCTTAGAAGTGCTTTGCAGCAGTGATGGCCCTATCATTAGGCAGAGTGAGGCAGCTGCTTCAGGTGGCAAATGCTATGGGGTGTGCAGAAGCATACAAGTCATGGTCATGCACTCAGACCCTATCAATATAGTACAATCCTAACCATGTCTACTCACAAATAATTTCTATGGAATTCAGTGGGACTTGTTCCCAGTTTGGTTTGCTGCTTTAGACGGCCGTTTGAAAAAGGTGTAACTAATTGCCCACTTTTTGGCCAAGGCAACCTTTTACGTCTGTGGGCAGTTACAACGGAAAATAAATAAGCTCTGTTTTCCCACACACTGTGTCAGGCATCATGCTTGTGAGCAGAGATTTTCCCAAGCTCATCCCCCACCCCCGAACAGGTTAAAGGCCACAAAGGGGCTGGCAACAAGGTCTTTCAATGAAATAATATTACAGGCACTTGGGATTTGGTGGGAGGAGGAGGGTACATATGGCAGCATAACAGCGAGCTCCAAGTGTCAGCCAAGTTACTTCTGTTGTGATGGCCTCGGTAACCTTTGGGTGAGACATTTTATATGACGGAGAAAGGCATGGGCAGCGTTTAACGGATTTTCACAAGCACACAGTTTACGCCAGCTTGAATAATCTGCCTGCTCTGCAAATGTAAAACCTATCTTGGCAAAAAGTATACATTTGCATTAACTTGTGGTGTAACTGGCATATTGGGGCCAAACAGAACATATGGGAAGAGTGCATACTGGGAATGCACACATTTTGCATGCAGCCGAGTGGATTCCTGGCATCTCCAGATGTGAGTGCGAAAGCGCCTTGGAGGGCCACTTTAAAGAGTCACGGAAATGTGTGGGTAAGGGGAGCAAAACTCCCCCTCTTGGAGTTTGATAAATGTATCTCAGCACTGTGCAAAAGGCAATAGTCTGGTGAGACTGCTACTTGAAGAGATGAAGAAAAAGTAAGGTTTATTGTCCATGGCAAAAAAGCCATTCTGAGCACAGGTTTTACATGCGACTGAGCTGGAGCCAAGAAGCTGACACTAGCACACATTAGCTCAGTGGTTCCCAACCTTTTTTTGGCCATGCCCACCTAAGCATCTCTAAAATCCTGATGCCCCCACACCCTTTGACATATAATTCCTATTATTCAAAAAGTGAACTCCTATTTATGTGGAGGAAGCCTAAAAGGCCATTAACTGTTAATAACTCATTCTTGAATTGCCCCCCCTTAAAAATCAAATTGTCCCCCTGTGGGACGTGTGCCCCACGTTGGGAACCACAGTATTAGCTCATACTGATACTGACTGAGAAGAAGCAGGAAGGAAGTACAGCCTAAAAGAAAGTCATTTACTCTTAGTAGTTACTAAAAGAGAAGGAATTAGCAGGGGAACACGTTGCATTTCTGTCCTCACACCAGACCACACTGGTCCCCCAACGTCTCAACTTACTGGTGGTAGAAGCTGTTTAACAGCGGAACAGGCTCTCAAGAGAGGCGGTGGACTCTCCTTCTTTGGAGGTTTTTAAGCAGTGGTCAGATGGCTATCTGTCGTGTATGATCTGGTTGAGATCCCTGCATTACAGGGGGTTGGACTAGATGACCCTCAGGGTCCCTTCCAACTTTACAATTCTATGAAGACCCTCTTGGGGCGTTGATGCTGAGAACCCCTCCATCGTAGGCTCATGTTGTATATATGAGTAAATAAACCATATATCATAAAGACACCACAGTCTCTGCTCTGCATCATTTCCAAAGGAAACACAAACTATGGGCAAGCACCTGGAACCCCTGGGATCTTGCACTGCTCAGAGATTGGGATGGTGTGCAACAATATTTAAAGCATAGATGACATATGCAGCTCCTGAACCAAAGTTACTGAAATTGGATTATACAGTAGCATACTAATGGCAGACCAAGTTGCTGGTTGCTAAAGAAAATCACATGATGCAGTTAAACTGTTCTTGGATCCACACAACTCTTGCTTATGTGAATCAAAGCAGTCTGGATAGAGCAGAGTTTTCTGCATGCAATTTCCCCATCTGATTTTCACTCCTTAGATCTTCACTCTATGCCTATGCCAGGCTTCAACGCCTTTTGCCTTGCTTTTAATCCCTTTCCTTTTCCTTTACGAATTGCCCATTCTTGGTCAGCCTGGCTCTGCAAGGTCACTGTTGAGCCTTCTTCTTTGCAGGAACCGGAGGCCTTTTCCCACGCAGGGACTGGGAGACTCCCACCCTTTAAGGCTCCAGCAACTGCGTCACACTGCCCAGCCTGCAAGCCCACAGGCAAACCCTTCCGGCCAGAGGGTCAAAAAATCACCAACCCCTGTTTGCATTTGCTTGCTAGCTGGGACAGAGAGATGAGAAAGATGCAGGAGAGAAGATGGCAGAAATAAATGCACTTCCAGGTCACCCAGTAGGCCTTGTTTACTTTCAGAGCATAATCCCATCAGGGCAGTATCTTTCACATAACTTCAGGATACAGGAATTGTTTTAAATTAAGAGGAAAGAAGTTGTTAGGACTGATATCCCCAGTTCTGCTACAGTTGTCCTTTTTTATTGAATATTCATTATGATTTCTGCTCATAACGATATCAGGATCCCCACTTTCAATACATTTTTCACATGCTAAGGTTCTTAGGCAGGCGTACATACTATACTGCTTCATTTCCAATTGGTGCATGTCCCATAGCTTCCTGCCGAAATCCTGCAACTTTTCATGCCACAAACCCTTGGGATGGGTGTTAGTGCTGCTTCTGTTGCACGTTTGCACAAGAGTGGCCCTGCAGATGGCAATAATGCAGTGAAACTGGGGAAGCATTGCACAACAATAGAAAAAAATGATATGTGAGCAGTCCAGTATAAATCCACTACTATTGTATTAGCATACACAAGCACACACAGACAAAATCCCCAGTCTTGAGGGATCCATAGACCACAATTCAATCACATAAAGTCATAATGTGGTTCACTCCTGTGGAAACTTCACATGGACACTGATCCTGCCTCTTGTTTTATTTCTTTGCATTCATCTGTCACTTTACTGCATATGCCCGACATGTATCAAACTGTGTCGGACAGGGAAATGATTGAGTTGGATAATCAGGGCTCATCCACACTTTTATGAGAGTATAGCATCTATTCAAATCTCAATAACTTTTTTGTTGTATCATATTATGTGCCAATTATTTCTCCTGGGTCTGAGAGCTCTTTTCATTGTTCTGCTGCTGTGTCCTGTTAAATCTGATGTTAACCTCTCATTGGGCACTTCAGTTGAAAGCCCTGGGCTGCCACAGGCACATTACACTTGTACCTGCCAGTATTTCATATTCCTGAGGGGATAGGCTCCTTTACCTGTACAGGAAAGTCCTCTCCAATGTCATCCTTGCAGTCTCCTCAAGACCCATGATAGAGACTGCTAATTTAAGTTAGAGAAGTTTTTATTCTTGAGATTCTCTTTGCATTCCTCTGATCTCCTGTTTCCCCCTCTAATATTCCTCATCGACTTAGTGCTAACCGAAAGAAGCACTAAAGGAGGAGACAGGGTTCTCTTGAGTAGATCAAAGTAGTAGGAGGAGACAGACCAGAGCTGGTGCGAATCCAGGAACAGAATTTGAAATGCAGCAGCTCGGCCTAAGAAATGAAATTAATCCCTGGTGAAGGGTGAGTAGGAAATCTTATATATAAATTAAATAAATCAAGGATGCAAAGATGCCAATGAATGTTGATGGGCTTTTTGTAGTGTTTCTTCACGCAAACAAATGCCCAATTTTGCAGGAGTTGTTTGGGCTCAGAACGTAAGATCAATGGATCTGTCCAATGTCTCTTCTAGTTCAGCATCCTGTTTCCCATAGCGGCCAGCCAGATGTACATGGGAAGCTCACTAGCAGGATACAAAGGTAATCACTCTCCTTTTGTTGAGCCCACTGGGAGACTGCATATAGCCATGACTAGTAGCTGTTGACAGATTGATCCTCCAGGAATGTGTCTAATCCCCTGTTAAGGCCATCTAAGCTAGTAGCCATCATCACCACATCTTACAGAGGCAAGTTCCATCAATGGTTTATGCCCTGTGTAAAAGGAAAAGAGAGCACTTGCTTCTGTCTGTCCCGAATCCTCTTCTCATCAGTTTTATTGGATGACCCTGAATTTTAGATTTATGAGGAATGGAGAGGGAAAAGCTTTCCCTCGTCCACCCCATGATTGTGTTTTCTCTTCCCCATTACTGTTGTTGTGGATGTTTGCTCTGCTTATTCTGAAGTGATTTACGTGCTGATTGTACTTTTGTGGACACAACTTTCTGCAACTTCTGTAAATCCAGGACTGTCCTTGGAAAATAGGGACACTTGGAGGGTCTTTGGTTTTCCATGAACTGCTGTTTGCTCCAATTCAGCAATAAAGAGTAGGTTTGCATGCGGAAAGAGCTAATGGGGAGGGGAAAATTGCTTGGACACGGAGCTGTAATGCGCAGAAGCTGTGCCTAGAAACATGGCACAAAAGGGAGTCTGGATGAGACCCTGGTCTTCCTCCCCTAATCCTGGGGCAGTTTGTTCCTAAATCTCCCCTCTTGCCATCCTGGCACACAGAGAAGCAGTTGTGGGTCTCTCAGCTGCCCAAGTCCTTGCAAATAATTTTTCAATTACTTCCTCCAGTGGCCCAACCTCTCTGTAGAAATTAGCAGCTGAGATCTAAAGTGAAATTGAAAGGATCCAAAGGGTTTTGTGCATTGTTTGTGCAGCTAGGCAAACACAGTAGCTTTCATGAGCTTATTAATGAGCAAGGAAATGATGCTTTGCAATGGGGCTCAAACTGCTAAGAAAGAGGAGGAAAAACAAGAAGGGCAAGAGAAAGACTCAGAAATAGTCACCAGAATAGTGGGCAGTAACAGTCTTTAGTTATTATCTGCTTCTGGAAAAGCCTTATTTGTGCTTCTTGGGTTCTGGGAATGAATTATAGGTTTGAGCAGGGCACGTCACATCTGAGTTTTATGGGAGTTCAGAACATTCTAACGGCAAAATCTGAGGTCTAATCTAACTTGAGACTTGTGTTGTTGTTTTTGCTAACTACGCAAACCTTTACCCAACAACTGCTGTTAGGGGCTGTGTGTGTCCCTTACAACTAATTTCAGCCACTGTTGCTGTTTCTATACATCGTGAGAATGAAGACTAGGAAATGAAGACTATACATCATGGGAATATAGACCATATGCCCCCAGCCCTAGAGTTCCTTTGCCAAAGTTCCTTTGGTTGCGTCACCGCTAAAAGGATATTGTAGAGCTGCATAAGGTTCAGAAAATGGCAGTCAAAATGATCAAGGGGGTGGAGCAACTCCCCTACAAGGAAGCAGGGGTGGCATACCCTGTTTTGCTGCTTGTGATGAATCGGGAAGTGGCATGCTGCTCTGCCGCTGCTGCTGCCACTGCTGCCGTATTTTACCTGCCACCACCTGCATCACACAATCTGCCACATCCACCGCTGGCAGAGAAACAGTGCTACTATCAGCACTGATTTGGGGCAAGATTGCACCAATTTGGGGTGAGATCTTGCCCAAAATGGGTGCCAGTGTTGGTGCGACTTCTCCATCACTGATGGAGGCAGCAGGGTAGGTGGGGTGCCTGCAGGGGTGATGCCTCACAGAGGCTTCTGCTGCCTGAGACAGTGCCCTCGCCTCGCCTAATGGTTGCGCTGGGCCTGTGAGGAAGAGTTTTTAGCATTTGGGAGTTTCAGTTTAGAGAAAAGACAAGTAAGAGGTGACATAATAGAAGTTTATACAATTATGCATGCGATATAGACAAGTAGACAGAAAAGTTTAACACAACAACTTGTGGACATCCAAACGCTTTGCCCCTTCCCTGTTTTTTTATGCCATTGTAATACTATATAGTATACACCACTTAGTGAAAACAGAATGAACATGGTCATTATTATAATATCCAGTTAGAACTTGTGAAAGAAATAAGCAATGACCAGCTTGCTACTTCAAAAACAAACATATGTTTCCATCCTTGCTCTGCTGAAATGCCAGCATCTTACTGTGAACTTCAGAGAACTGAGAACCATAAACTGTTTTCCATTCCTTCAGAAGAGCAAAGAAAGAAACCACCACAATACAGAGCTTTCCCTGTTCCTCTCCCTTGAGGTCTCCCCCCGGACCACCATACTTGGCTATGGCAGCCCCACACTTTCATAATTTCTCCTTTGCTGGCAATGCTTGTCTCTTGCCATATCTTAAACCGAAGGAGTTCCAGTTGTAGGTGGAGAGATCATTCTCCCGTTCCACCAGCAAGGCCCCCTGTGGGACGGAGACAACTCTGCTCTTCCCTGGAGGCATCCTTTGCCGTAGCTGCTGCTGCTGCTCCTGACGCTTGCCCATAAAAGGTGGTGTGGACTTCCTTTGTGGACATGGGATGGCATCAGCCCACTGGCTTGGGTTGGCAATGTTTTTGGAAAGTTCCCCTAGGGTGAATGAGGAAGAGAGTGAGAGAGAAAGAGATGATAGAAAGAGGGGATTTGAGGCTTTGCATTATCCCCTCCCCACCATGAACAAATAGTGAGGCATGTGATGGAAAGGCATGAGAAGGTAGAAAGCTGCCTTATGTCATCCCATTGGCCCACTTAGCTCAATATTTTCTATACCAGGGGAATTCGTTGCTCTCTCTATGTTGTTGAACTACAAATCCCATTATCCATGGCCACTGGCCATACTGGCTGGGGCTGATGGGAGTTGGAGTTCAGCATTTGAGGGCAAGAGTTCCTCATCCATGGTCTACACTGACTGACAGTGGCTCTCAAGGGTTTCTGTTAGAATTCATTCTCAGTCCTACAGATGCAGTGGGCCTGAAGCTGGGACCTTTTGCATTGAGCCACAGTTCTCTCCCAAAGGGAGGCAGGTAGGAGGGAAGTACATCTGCGATACCCACACCTTCCTAAGAATTAGCCACATGGACTGTAGAGTCCACAGTGGTCCCCTGCAGAGTGGCATAGTGGGGTCCAGCATGGATTAATGCAGCCCATGTTTGAAGACAGCAGGGATCAAAATACTGAAATGACACTCCTTATCTTGGAATCAAGAGTGCAGGTTAACTGATACCACTTGCTACCTGCATGCCAGGAGTCCTTAAGAGGGAAATAGCTGTCAGCTGGTTCTCCAAAGGGAGCACTGAAGAGTAATATGAGCACCAGCGGGGAATGGAACAGGCCCATCCTGGGATGTAACAGATCTGAAAGGAAAGGAGAGCGGGTGGGGAAATGCTGGAAGAAAACACAGCAGAAGAACAGTGCTGGCAGGGTGAAAAGGGCAGTTGCATGACTTTCTTGCCACTGATCTCCAAATCACAAGGACATACAGAAGAGGAGGAAAGAAGGGGAGATGGCAAGGGGAGGAGAGGGAGGCTGCTGATGGGGTGACAAGGCTTGACATCTTGCAGTTAGACTTTTCTGGTTCAGTTCCTCTCTGCCTAAGTTACCCAGGGACACCATTGAGACAGCAGCCCCCTGAAATTAGAGATGGGTTGGCCATCAAGCATTTCAATCAAGATGTTGTTGGGCTCCAGCAATGGGCAGGGATGGCGGGAGTTGTAGTCCAGCAATAGCTGAAGGCCATAGGTCCCCCAATCCTGGTCTAAATTAACCAAGTAATTTATAAAGACAATGACATTGTTGGAAGAGTTTTCTCCACCACAGGGTTCCAATCAAAGCTGACTCTCTGAGTAACTACTTTTGGTGTCCTTTCCAATTGTTAAATAATTATAATTACTTTTAGGTCTCTAGTGACCTGTCAATATTTTGTTTTAATAGAAAAGGTAATGTGATACGTTTGCAGGAAAAGATTTATATATTATATTTCCTTTGCCATTCAAGCCAGCAAATGCTTGTTGTGAGAACAAGCAGAGCTGGGAAAAAGGTCTAGGGAAATGACACCAGTTACTAAAGAAGGAAATACAGTGGCCGACTCAGGAGGACTGAGTCAAAATCTGAATACAAAATAGAGCCTTGGAATCTTACAAATCGAAGGATGTCTAACAATGTCCAGTTAAGCTACTTGCTCCTTCATCCCTTTGAATTTCAACGTCCTGTGCAATTAGAAGAAACCATGAGAAGTATGTGTTAGGGGGCTTATGATACTGCGACGAAATAGCTGTGGAAATTTAAAACGAGGGGGAAATCTTGTTTAGCTATAATAGAAATACATGCAAATCATCTTTCCTGTTTAGCTAAATTTGATCAACATGCATTGTGTATGATTTGAGTCATCTTTGTGTGTAGAAGCACACCAGTAGGGGATGTTGCCTGCACAGGGCACATTGACCAGTGGATTATACTAATGTGCCTGTTATGGGCTCCTGATTGATATGGTGAACAATGAAAAGTCACGTATCTTTGCAAGGAGTTTTCAGCTTTTAGAAGAGTTCTTTCCAGGGCAAATGTTTCCCCACTGTTGCTTTAGAAGAGAGGGAGAGAAGAAGCCTGATCCCTTTTTCCTGTTGCAATGTCCTGCCTTTTTAAGAACCTTACTTCTGTGCTTGAGCACATATTTATTTCTTTATTATCATTATTACTCAGCACTCTACTGTGTTCTTCAAGCATGCGTCTTCTCTCTGTAATAATTGCAGCTGGGAAACTGAGTCTGCAATCCTCCCCAAAAAAGCTCAACAACTCTGGGCAAGCCACCCACCCCACGCACACTCCTTCTTCCTCCAATGACAATGGGTAGATCACTGCCAGTTTTTTTATACTGGGAGTAGATCACAGTGGGGGGAGAGAGAGTGTGTTAAAATTCATGCAGGCAACATGCAGAGGAGGGGGGTACATTTCATTCCTTTAAAAAGCAATCTACCTCTACCAAAATGAAAAAGACATATGCAACCCAAACCTATGAATCGCTTGCCCATGAGCAAGTCACACTCATTTAATGATGCTTACTCCCATGTATATATTTGCATAGATTTTAGCCCCACAGTGCAATCCTATTCATGTTTATTCAGAAGTGAGCCCCATTCAGTTCAGCAGGACTTTCTCCCAGGTTAGTGTGCTTAAAGTTCCTCCCTCTCTACTAACCTCAGTTCTCTTTTAGATGTTCGTGCCAAGACTCCTCTGCTGCTTCTGTTTGATCTCTTGAAAGGAGGAGAGCGCAGCTGCTCTTTGGAGTCCAGGTCCCTCTCAAGTGCAGTATAACCCACCAACCCCCCTTTGCTGCATGACCTGGCAGTTGACATCAGCAGAGATGGATCCACCTCTACCTTTTGTCTTCTACTCTCCCTCCTTAATGGATTCTGCTTCAGAAACAGTTGCCATGTCTATTCCTCTTGCTTGCAGTATGGGGCAGCTTTACATTATTATTGTTTCCGCCTTCTTCACAATGGAGCCAGAGCTGTTGGTATGAATTGGTAATTCCGGAGAATGAAATGCCTTCTCTTTCTTGCTCTGATTTAAACATGTTTCCCCCCCTCAAGCCTTCCTTTTAAAACATTTTTCTAAGTACCGGTATCTCTTCCACATTATTCTCTCTCTCACTCCTCTACACATGCCCAGCACTGGGTGTTGAAATTTTGCACCCCTAACAATTTTGTGCCCGGGGCAACTTAATCTGTGCCCCCATGCTATGCTACTGTACAAGGTGGGGGGGGGTCCAGCAGCTGTACTTATTATTTGGAGGGTACGTATCCGACATACAGAGGCCCTGTGCACAAGGTGGAGGTTGGGAAGAAAGATCACATAGCTCTCTGCTGAATAACCATCTCCATAGCTTTCACCAAACTAAATACAGTGGCACCTATGGTTATGTACTTAATTCATTCTGGAGGTCCGTTCTTAACCTGAAACTGTTCTTAACCTGAAGACCACTTTACCTAATGGGGGCCTCCCACAGCTGCTGCGCTGCCACCGCACAATTTCTGTTCTCATCCTGAAGCAAAGCTCTTAACTCGAGGTACTATTTCTGGGTTAGCGGAGTCTGTAACCTGAAGCATATGTAACCTGAAGCGTATGTAACCCGAGGTACCACTGTAAGATGGTTTGAGGTCCATGGTTGGCTCTCCCATGTTCTTTTTAAATGACAAAATGCAGCCACTGTTCCCTCACCAGTGGATTTACGGTAACTCCCCACCCTTGCTGTCTTTCCCAAATCAAGCGGTCTCCCTGTAGCTCCTATTTTCCCATCTGAGCAAAACAGACATGCACACACATGACATCTTGAGAAACATGATTTATTTTATATCATTAAAACATGTTTTATGTTTTGTTAAATAAAAAAATAGAAAATATGCACATGGTGGAATCAAATAGCGTTCACGTTCTGTTAAATAGACATTGCTCCAAAGTACAGGCTGTGTGTGTGTGTGTGTGTCTTTTTGAACTGCAAGTTATTTTGCGAACTCATCCCCTCCCCCAACCATTTTCTTTACTGGGATTTTGAAATTGACAGAAAACTCAGAACAACACTTCTCACCCTTATATTCATTTTCCTCCTTCCTATTGTTGAAATTTAGCTAGTGAGATAACACAAATTGTTCAAGTGTCATAGTGTTCAAATTATGCCTCTCAATTTATGTGTTTTTAATCCCTTCAATTTCAAATTTCTGATCCATTATGGCAGACATCCCCAAACTCGGCCCTCCAGCTGTTTTGGGACTACAACTCCCATCATCCCTGACCTCTGGTCCTGTTAGCTAGGGATGGTGGAAGTTGTAGTCCCAAAACACCTGGAGGGCTGAGTTTGGAGATGCCAGCATTATGGCTTCTCACAAGGGATGAAAAATATCAGTGGGTTCGGCATGTCAACAAAACAAAAGAAACTGGGTACTTTGCTTACTCACTCTACTGCAGCTGTTTGGAAGGTGAACACCCCAAGGGATGTGTCTTCCTTGGAGCAATTTGACAAGTCCTAAATGTTGGTTTGTTGCTAAGAAATCTTGTTTACACGGATGTGCCCAGGTACTGATGCTCACTCAGCCATTGTCCATAGCCATTGTCTAGCTCCAGCATGATCATCTCTATGAACCAGCAGTTCAGTTGTGAGTGCTCTTGCAAACAGCACCTCCAGGCAATTCCTACTGGGATATGAACCTGCTAATAACCTTGCACACTCCTGCAGGTGATCACACAGGGGTCTTCAAAGGTATGTACTGGGCAGGAGGTCTCAATGGCACATCGCTGTGAAAACAACACAGTAGTCTATAAAACAGGTCTATTTGCTTGTAGGAGGGGAAGTTGCCTGTGGTAGGAAGCCACTTCTCCAGGCTATACCATAGAGGTGGTGTCTCCAAGTTTCTGGAACAGCTGCAACAAGAAGTCATTTGTAACCAATCACATTTCTCTGAAGCATTATATAATTCTACACTTCTATGATTCTATGATTTCCAGGCATGGGTTGTTGTTGTTTTGGTCCCACCTCTTTCCCTGCGAAAACTCGCTGTTTACCACTGAATCAGAACAAACATCAACCTTCAGAAGACCTGACTGATGTTTGTTCCAGTTCAACAGTATACAGTGAGGTTTTGTTTTTGTTTTTTTCAACTCACAGACCTGTGCCTACAGATCACGGCACAAATGGAAGTGTGGATGAGTCCTATTGTTGGACTCCAGTTCCCATCAGCCCCAGCCACTCAGGGGACAATGGGAGTTGTGTGTTGTACCTGGAAGCCTTCAGGTTCCCCAACCCTGCTGTAAAGCTTAAGGGAACCAAACCAGCCAGATAGAATCATGCTCCCCTGAGAGCACATGACACATGGAAATTTTTCTTACCTTGCTCAAAAATGGGATGTTCACCAATGATCCCAGAAACCCAAAGACAACTGGGAAAAAAGTCCTGAGGACAAATAAGTCATTGTTAATAATGGCTGAAAATCAGCAGCCGGAACGAAACCCGAGAGTTAAACTAGATGTGACAGCAGCAATTCCCTGTGTTGAAAGCAAAGTAGAAAGATGGCTAAGGAGTGCTGACCCCCTCCTTTGTTCATAACTTCTCTAGCCATGGCTCCTTCCTCCGCGCATCTTTCTCTCAGCCGAGGCTCCAATACCAGAAGTGATCCTGGCCGAGAGAAAAGTAGCTGGAGAGAGGTAATCTGTGGGTGAAGGAACAATCCAACCCTCTAGAGCAGTTTTTGAGGATCATAAAGGATTGTACGGGAGAGGAGAAAGGAAGATCCATTGTGCAAGTGGAAATCCGTTGTGTGAATGGAATGGCAGCACAGAATAAACAATGCAAGGAGGGAGATACAGTCCAAAAAAGGAGGTGGTAAGAGAACCCATGGCTACTTTAAATTAATTCAGATCTCCAGGAGCTGACGAGCTGTACCCAAGGGTACTAAAGGAGCTTGTGGACATAATCTCAGAACCTCCATATATAATATTTGAGAATTACTGAAAAACAGATGAGGTCCCTGCAAACTGGAGGAGGGCAAATGTTGTCCCCATCTTCTTCTTGTTAGAACTGGTAAGGTTGTAGCCCATGAGGCTCCAACTTAGAGCACCAATTTCAGAAACTGTAAACTTGTAGAGTTCAGGTCTGGCATCACGTGCAGCTATCAACAACCCTGGACTTACCCAGACTTGCCTACATACAGTAGTTTCCCTAGAAAGCTTTGTGGCTTTGGTATGAATAATCACCTGAAGAGGTTAATGAAGCCATAGGTCTCCAGAAGCATGCCTAGGACAGGCCACCGAAGCAGGACGATAATTATGCCCCCCAAAAAGAAACTGGTTCCCTTAAGCTTCTGTCTCTGGAAGAAGAAACCAAAGGTTCTTCTTAGTCCAATGATAATGGCCAGGCCAGACAGGAACAGGATCTAAAGAGAAGAAGATCAAAACCCAGGGATTATTGGAGTGTATTACAGCTAGTAGACGCTTTATCAGGGATGGGGAGCATGCGGCCTTTCAGATGCTGTTGCACTCTGACTCCCACCATCCCTGACTGTTTGTCATTGTCAGCCCTAGTTTTGGCTGATGGGAGTTGTAGTCCAACAATATCTAGAGGGCTCCTGATTTCTTGCCCCTGATTTTCATGTTTATGTATATACTGCTTTTCTTTTTTTTAATCACAAAACACTTTATATAGTGATCATTTATAATTCAGGAGTAGGCAACACAATACCCTCTGGATGTTTTGGACCAAGCCCCACCCCATCCCTGACCACTGGGCATGCTGGTTGGGGCTGATGGGAACGGCAGTGCACAACATCAGGAGTAACCACATTGGCTATCACTGGTATTCTCTCTTAGGGGTGTTGGGCGTAAAGGCCGAATCGGTCCTACAGGCTTGATGAACTTTTTATCCTCTTCAGTAATTCTCTCTGTTTTGTCTTTGGAGGGAAAGGAGAACATTGGTCCTGTTGCCTCTCTTTTCTTTGTCTTGTGGGGATCCTTTAGCCAGTGGCATCGTGTAGGGGACCCCCTAGGGGTGGTTGCCCCAGGCGCAAAATTGTTAGGGGGCATAGAATTTCAACACCCAGTGCTGCCTGAATACAGCTACACGCTTCGGTTGCTGGGCTCCGTTGAAAACAGCTTATCCCTGCAAACAAGGACAGCACAATAACTCTTGACTGTGCATGCACAGGTGGAATTAACAGCCCCCAACCACCTTGTGAGGGAAAGAGGGATTGACAGCCAACAGGCCAGCATAGGTTGCCCTTCTAACCTGGAATGTGGTCGGATGGGCAGCATCTATCAGGAACACCTGTTTCACTGATTTTCTATCACAACATCACATCTTACTGATACAGGAAACCTGGACTAGGGATGACATATCATTAAATGGATACTACTTGCTCAGACTACATAAATTCTCAGGTCACACAGAACAAGTTCATACCTCCCTGCTACTTCAAGATGAAAACCCAGATGTTACATACTCAGTTGCTAGATTCTGCGCTGCCATGATGGATATTTGTCAAAAGATGGTTTGCACCACAAACTAGGCCCAAAATACAAGACCTGTGCTCCTCCACACTCCCTCCCACATAGTTGCTTTTAACTGTTTGTCCCTGTTTCTATCTTTTTAAGTAGGTATGATATATAATCACCTTTTAATTACCAGTTTTTACTCATTACCTGTTTTCATCTTATGTGTTCAGTTTCCGTATGTTTTATCTTATGCTGGTCTGTGACTGAAATAAAGTTTGATACTGATATTGAATGTGCATGTGTACTCTGCCTGTTTCGCTCCCTTCTACTTACCCCCTCCACACTGCCCCATGCTACACCATTGCCTTCAGCCAGTTCATTGTTGACACAGGAACAAGGGTATTGTGTTGCTGGAGGAACATCACCTTCCTCAATTCATGAAGTATCACTTACACCCATACCCTTGCAGCATGTGCTGTGTATAGAGGTTGGTACACAATACAAAAGTTTCAATTCTGTAATGGGCTGCCAGTCCTGATCATGCAATAAGAAATGTCTGCTGGATCAGGCCAAAGGCCCATGCAGTCTGGCATCCTGTTCTTACTTTGAACAATCATTTGCCTATAGGAAGCATGAAAGCAGGATTTGAGCACAACAGCGCTCTCCCCTCCTGTGGCTTCCAGTGACTGATACATATGTCTTCTGACAGAGGAGGTGGAACGCAGCCATCGTGGCTGGTAGTCATTCCTTAAAACCTTAGACTAGACAACTCTGCTTGGAAGCAAGTCTCCCGGTTGATGTCAATGGAACTACCTTCCACAACAGTGCCTGTAAACTGGGCTTAGTGATCCTTATGATTCATCAAAGCTTTGAAGGCAAACTGGCTGATATATGTGATGGCAAAAGC
Organism: Podarcis bocagei; assembly: GCF_964188305.1. Taxonomy (NCBI): domain Eukaryota; kingdom Metazoa; phylum Chordata; class Lepidosauria; order Squamata; family Lacertidae; genus Podarcis; species Podarcis bocagei. Next base: position 44,462,828 of record NC_138129.1, on the reverse strand, counting down.
AACATCTGGAAGGAAACATCTGGAGCTTGAGAAAGAAACTTACATTTCCGAAGGCCAGAAGCACCGAATCCATGTACAATAGCATACCGAAAAGGAGGAAAAACACCCCAAAGCCCACAAGTCCCACACCAATCCCTGTAACAGATGAAATGAATGTAATCAAACACACAGCATTCTGAAGATCAGGGGGAGGAAGGCCCACTTATAACTCAATAGTGGGAAAATACGTTTCTGGTGTCTGCAGTTTGGGCTCAGAATACCTGTTCTTGCATGGTCCCGCTTTTCTTTTGAGATCTGTATGGGTTAGGGTGTCTATCATAGTCAAATGTCAGTGTTGGACAGCTGTGTTAATTCTCCTGCTCTTCATTATCATGTGCTGTGTTCCTTTGCAGGATGATAGTTGGCAGTCTTGGAAAGATCCCTCTGCGTGATACATTGGCAGACAGCAAACAGGTCCCTGACACAAACTCTGCTGGTGATCTGCAACTCACTGCCCCATCACAGTCTCGCTGAGAGAGGGTAAACCTTCTTCAGTCCAAGGGCTGCATTCCCTTCTGGGAGCTGTGTGTCAATGGTGAATGGGGCCAAAGGCAAAAGTGGGCATAGCAATAAATGTAAAATTTGTGGGAAATTGCAGCCTGGATAGCTCCGTTGGCTAGAGCGTGGTGATGATAATGCAAAGGTTGCAGGTTTAATCCTTGTATGCGGCAGCTGCATATTCCTGCATTGCAGGAGATTGGACTAGATGATTCTTGGAGACCCTTCCAACTCTAAGATTCTAAAATTCTATGATTCTATGATAATTATGCATGAATTCTAGTTTGTGCATGAAAAGGGCTAGAACCAGAGAGGTCTGTTCCTAAACTCAGCTAAGTCATACCCCCTTACCTCCGTAAAAGGAGGAATTGAAGCTGCATGTGTCCCTCCGTCCCCCCCCCCCATTGCTGCTTGGATATGATAGCACAGTCAGCAGAGCATGCGACTCTAACTCTCAGGGCCGTGGTTTGAGCCCCACATTAGGTAAAAGGTTCCTGCATTGCAGGGGGTTGGACTAGATGACCCTTGTAGTCCATTGCAACTCTATGATTCTGTGAAATGCATGAATCTGATCTCTGGAACGTTTTGTAAGTAAAGAATTTTAAACTTCCTTAACAGTGTGTGGCCTGTTCATCACAAGAGGGGTTGGAAAGAAAGGAGTGCTGTTTGCAAGCAGACTAAATGGGTCCAACAACCTATACAGTGGTACCTCTACTTTTGGACACGATCCATTCCGCGGTGCCGTTTGCACCCCGAAAAGTCCATAAGTAGAGCGCCGCTTCTGCACGTGTGCGTGATGTGATAGATCGCTCCTGCGCATGTGTGAAGCATGCAGATCACTCCTGCACATGCATGAAGCAGTGAACCCGGAAGTAAACACTTCCAGGTTTGCTGCGTTTGTAACCAGAAAAAAGCAACGTGAAGCAAACACAACTCGAGGTATGACTGTATTCCTAAAGCTATACTTCTGCTTGACTTTTGTGAGTTTAAACTCTGCTACTGGGGGCTCTCTCTTGCTGGAGAGAGTTTAGCCTTGCATTTTAAATCTATTTGAGTCGATTCTTTTGTTATTTACTCCACACACGTGGGTCACAGGGATTCTATTTTCCTCCCACAGATTGTATTTTTGTTAAAGATTATACTGAAACTCTTGTGCCCTGGGAACAGAGGCAAAGATACTAATTTACTTCCTTTTCCAACAGCGCGTTCTCTGATCTTTTTAAAAACCAAACCAAGAAAGTGCCTGTGAAACAGACAACAGAGTAACACTGGAACTAGAGAGCCAGTGTGGTGCAGTGGTTAGAGCACTGGACTATAAGACCAGGGAGGTGCAGGTTCAAATCCCCACTCGGTCACAAAGCTTGCTGGGCCACTCAGTCACAGTCCACCTGATCTACTTCACAGGTTTGTTATTAAAATGAGGGGAGGGAGAGCATTATGTTTGCTGCCTTGAACTTGCTAGTGAAAAGGCAAGTATTAAAGTAAAGAAGTAAATAAGAGAGGTCAGGGTGACATTCTCTAAAAGCTGAGCTGGCAAAAGGAAGCCTTGATTAGATCCAATCATTCTTTCTTAGCTAACCTGACTACACTGGTATAAGAAGAAGTAACTTCTTCCTTTCAGGCTGTAAGATATGGTCATACTTACTCTGGATTTCTGTGATCTCTATCATCTTCGCTGCTGTAGGCCTAGAAGGGCTCTGGATATTCAGGTGCAGATGCAAATGTCACGGAAGGGGGGGGTGAGGTGCAGGAGGATGCTGTCACTTCCACATATTCTGCAGCCAGTGAACCTTGGAAAGGCCTTTAGCCCTTCCTGCGTCACCTTGCAAATCATTAACCTCCCAGCAGTGAAGACACCTCTTAATGTTCACTGGGCTGTCACTCTGGAGTTTCCAAGTGGGTGGGGCGGAGAAGTGCCATCACAAATGTTCAGCTTGTGCTTCTCCTGGACTTGCAAGGGGAAGCTAATAGCAGATTTCTCTGAGGCTTGAATAATGGCAAAAACTGCTGGCAAAAATGAACGAAAAGAAGCAAGCCACACAAATTCTGACATTGTTCATGTGTGTGTTTGGTCCCAAATGCCATACATCACTAATCTTGAAATACCAAAACAACGAAGAGCTTTCACCTTGACTCGTTGTCAGGCCCTCCCTTCAGCAGTTCAGGAAAGCAGTTATAGGAAGATACCATATGAGGAGAGGAGAGGAGAGGAAATGCTCTTGTGGCTCTGGGGAGCAGGAAACAACAGAGCATGCCCTTCTTTATTGCCAGTATTACATAGACATTCAAGCTAGGTTTATCCAGCCCATCCTATGTAAGTTCCCTGGGTGTTCAGAACAACACTACCCCTCCCTATTACAATAGGACGAAAGTCCAGAAGTCACAGATTTTGCGCTGCCATGATATCTATTCGTCGAAGGATGGTCTATGCTACAAATCAGTCCTAAATAGAAGACCCATATTGTTAGATCTGCACTTCTGAAGCCCCACCCCATACAGCTGTTCTTTTTTAACTGATCTCCTTTAAATTTTCCTTATCGGTTTTATTCATCCATTACCTATGCTTAATCAAGTATTCTATGTATATGTTTTAATCTACGTTTGATTCTTGTTCCCAATTAATTTAATAATTATCCACTTAGAGATATTGTTATGCTATTTATTTAGATGTTTTGCTTATGCTGGTCTGTGACTGTAATAAAGTAAATTCATTCATGTGTTTGTTTGGCTTCTAGGAGTTAATGCACAGTAGCCTTGAGGGCTGTTTTCCTTTCCATGTTCCCTATTTGCAATCGGGAAGTACATGTCGAGGAGGGGGTACCTGCTTTCACATGAACCTGCCCATCAATTGCAGTCATCATGGGCAGACGCTCCTCTCTGCTAACAAGGGAGATTAGTTTGCTGGCTGTTTTTCCCATGACCACTTGAAAAATCCTGAGCATTTTAACAGACCGCTTAATGGTTTTTCTGCCAGTTGTAGCCATTGCAACTCCATAGAATACAATAACAGCCAATGTTAGAATTAAAAGAAGCAACAAAATACAATTAATAATCAACATGGATATTTTATGCAATGGATATGCTGTCTCCCATCTTCAACCACAAATCCACAGATTAAGAGACTCTTAATCTCAGGGTTGTGGGTTCAAGCCCCACGTTGGGCAAAAGATTCTTGCATTGCAGGGTTGGACTAGATGATCCTAGTGGTCTCTTCCAACTCTATAGTTCTGTGATTCCAAGATGATGTTGACCACCTGAATGAATCTTATGGACTCCTGGTGGCCCACGGGCCAGTTTGGGAATCCCTAGCTTAGAGGGCAGGGTGGAAAGATGTGAAGGCCAAAAAAGAATCTGGAAGGTTTATCAGCTAGATATAGGGTCCAGCCACTGGACCATTGGTATATTGCATAGCATCTTGCCAACTATTTTGTTTCATGCAAACATCTTCTATTAGCCTCAAGAAATAATAATAATAATAAAAATCCCTCTGACGCAGTCTTGGAGCATTTCCTTTTCTATTGCATGGAAAATAGAATACATGTCCCATTCTCATGCAAGCAGCGAGCAAAGAAATACCATAATAAAAAGCTAATTAACTGGCCAGGGACAGCTGTATTATCTATATCTGCGTCACTAAGGCACAAGATCTATATGTTCTCTTTTGGTGCTTGACAAATAACTAAGGACACAAGAAGAGAATCTATTTCCAATAAGTGAATCATTCAGCACATTTTGAAATAGGAAATGTCTTTTCATGCTCATGATATAACCCAACTATCCTTGCTGCTTCTATTGAAATTCTTGCAATCATTTTATAAGTTGATCTCTCAAAGGTTTGGCAAAAATGGAACCGCCGTACAAATAACTATTGTGATGCACTACCTTGCCCATTAACATAACATCTAAGTCTCCTTTCTCTGAGTACAATCCTCTCCCCCCTTACCTGGAATGAACTGCTATTGAATTCAGTGGAATTTAGTTCTCAGAAGATCTGTACAGAGTTGTGCTGAACCTCTGTAATCCTGTACAGACTTACATGGGAATAAGTCCCATTGTACTTGGTGGGATTCTCTTCCTATGCACAGAATTGCAGGGCCATCAACTGGTCTGATGCACAAGGCTGGTGGTGAAGAGCATTTAGTATTGAGATACTTATTATTATTATTATTATTATTATTATTATTATTATTATTATTATTATCATTATCATTTTTAGAAGAAGGGTTTGGATTTGATATCCCGCTTTATCACTACCCGAAGGAGTCTCAAAGCGGCCAACATTCTCCTTTCCCTTCCTCCCCCACAACAAACACTCTGTGAGGTGAATGGGGCTGAGAGACTTCAGAGAAGTGTGACTAGCCCAAGGTCACCCAGCAGCTGCATGTGGAGGAGCGGAAACGCGAACCCGGTTCACCAGATTATGAGTCTACTGCTCTTAACCACTACACCAAGCTGGCTCTCCGTATTGAGATACTGATTGTCAGGAACTAATCTTACCAGCAGGCTGCTTCTTTGTCATTCCTTCTTTCATTTCCCAACTCTTTGACATGCACACTGAGAAGAATGGGAGAAGCACACCGTCCATTTACAAACCATCAATTTTTATTTATTTGCTTTATACAAACTTGCAAGGTACAAATGCATTTATTTGTTTTGTTTTGTTTTCCTTGTGTGAGATTTTGACCTTTTTAAGTAGCTACATCTAGAACAAATGCTGCTGGGAGGGGAATATTAAGCAAGCTGCTGCAGATTTAATTACTGGAAAGATTATTCCATGGTTTGGTGTGAAGAACCCCAAGCCACTGACATACTGTTTTTTAAAATCACAGACTGCTAATTTTTAAAATTGTCATCATCTAAGGTCACTTTTATACAAAAGAAAGACATCAACATCACATTGCTTTTTTGATAGTTTTTTTAAACCTAACACAAGCAAATAAAAATAAAAATTGCTTCAAATAATGTGCATAAATAATGTAGTTCCTCTTGGTTACAGGTGCTGCTGGCATATGAAAGTGTTGTTAGAAGTGAAGGGAAAACACGTAAAATAAAACCATTTAAAAACATGTTCCACAATACTGTAAAACTGTGATGCGAAACGCATTCTGTTGAGAGCTCACAGCTTGTAACCTCAAAACACTTAAAGTGACATGAGCAATAATTGGTCACAGACTCCACCTAGCTATTAACTGAGCAGAGGGCTGGTGAGGGGTGATGGAGAACATTCCTTGACATCCTTCGTGCCATTTTTAAAGCCTTTCTCAATTGCAAGAAAAGAAGGGGGAAGGGTAATTGGACCTAGGATCCAAAACTTCCTTGAAAGAAAAATAGGCAAGAGGCTGCAAAAAGTGGCACAGTCCTTGCTTCATTCCTTTCTTATGTGAACACTGGTTGAATGGTTTCACTGACACCTGTACCCTTTCGAGGTGACCTCCACATCTCTCAAACAGATACACAGGTAGAACCACTATCTCAAGAGGTGGAATAAGGAGGCCTACTTTGATGTCAAGGGAAGGTCAATCCCAAGCCGACAAGCTTTCAAGAGGCTAATTTAGGCCTCTCTTCGACTCTTGCTTATCTAATGAGCTGCCACCATTTAGAAAATGTCAAGGATTCCTTCACAACAAGGGAAAATGCAGGTCACATCTGAAGGATGTGTCTCTCCCCAACAATATTAAGGGGAATGGTAGTAGGGAAGGGTAGTAGCTGGGAGAGTGATCATGATGGAGAGAGACAGGATGAAATCCAGCTGCTTTGCCACACAAAAACACATTCACGTGAACAAAAAGTATAAAAGAAGAAGTAGCATTGACACAAAGTAGGGGGAAAGCCACCTATATTGCATGAATCCCCATGGGATAGCTGCGTACCAGCAAGACAATCTTTGCGGTCCCTGATATGCTACAGTCCTACTCATCTTCCTATAATGTACCTCCTGGGCCAGAGCCTCTATGGGCTTAAGTCAACAAATGAGCCATTGCCAAACAGCATCAGCTGAGGACTGGTCCCTGACATACAAAAGCAACTGCCGTACCCCACAAACAAGGAAATAAATGCATCATTCCTCTAAATTGACAGCTTACATTTATTTTTAAATAAATTTGCTTTCAATAAAAGCAGAAAATATATATATTTATTTAAATATGTCTTCTTTTATTTTTTTATTTTCTTAATTATTCTGATAAAACTGCCCAAAGTGACTCCATTTCAGTAACTCAGTGGCAGGGCTGGCTTCAGTGGCCCTGTGCACTGAGAGAGAACATAAGCTTGAAACAAAACAGTTTAGTGAGAAGAGGGGAAAAACAAAGATATAGATATTTAGCACACATCACTGTATAATTTCCATAAAACATATATTAAGGCATGTAGAGGATAATGAAGGGACAGTTTTTAATGAGCTAACATGGGTCCTACTGCAGGAGCAGAACCAATAATTTTTAACATCATCATCCTGGAATGTTGAAGGAGAAAGAAAGGAACAAAAACTCTGATTCCCTGGAGTGTTCTACATATTGCCAAAAGGATCATTTAAATAACAAAACAGACTTCATCATTTCATTGGACAGGGAGGTGGAAAACATATCTGATTTAGGGATAGCCTGCCAAGAGTTTTCCATTGCGTTATATGACAAAGATCTTGTTACTTGCCAAAAACTTATCATTCTGGTCAATATCAGTTGAGGTGGATTTTCAGAAGCGTCAAGGAGGAAGCTAACCCCAAGGTGGGAGATTACGAGGTGGAAGCTTGTTAAAATGAACGTGGGAAATGGACACTAATAAAATTCACAGTGCAGTTCTATCTATGTATACTCAGAAGCAATCCCCCACTGGGGTGGGGAGACAGTTTCTGTAACTGTCCCTTTTCATTTCATGAACAGGGCTCCTATCTCCTGGATCTGTGGTCCTTTAGTGTTTTTGGACTACAACTTCCAGCTTCCCTAACCATTGGCCATGCTGTCTGGGGTCAAAAGGAGTTGGGAGTCTAACAGCACCTAGAGCCCCCCCCCAATCCCTGCCTCAGGAACAAACTGGACTTGATGGTGGTAGGCCTGTTTCTTGAAATTTAGGACTGCCCAATCGTGTATACACAGATTCCAATTTAGCGCACTAAATAGTGCATGTGGAGTGGAAAACCGAATACTCTGCTCCACTTCAGTTTATCTTCCCTGCAGTCTGCCTCCCAGCATCACTTTTCGTCTCACTAGAAATAAGTCAGCCCAGTAGAGGGAAAAGGGCTATGGGGAAGGTCTGGGAAGAGCTCTCAGCTCCTCTCACCTGTGCAATCCTTTTAAAACTGGGACTTCTCACTCAGCCAGGTTTTAAAGGAGATTAAGGCAGACCCACATTATAAGAGATGGGTCTGTCACTTTCACATTTAGTTTAGTTCTGTACACTGACCTGTCACCTGCTGATTTAACCACATACATTGGATACTGAACTTACTCCTAATTGACCCAAGGTAAGGAAAGCTTCTTAGTATCTAGAGCATTGTACTGGGAGGAAAGTTCAAAACCATTCTTTTCTGTCAAGCCAACTTTTTCATAGAACTACAACACTGCAAAGAGCATCACTTAAATAAGATTATTTGAGACAGTATTCAAATTATGGTGGATAACACAGGTAGGGCTTGGTAAAATTCAGAGATTCTGCTTCTACTTCTCTCTCTCTCTCTCTCTCTTTGGTCAAATCATCCTTCCTGCCCCCAAACCTTCTAGAAAGAATATCTAAGAGCGCCATGACCTAAGGGGTGGGAGATCAGCCCACCTTGTAGCTTGAGCAGTATCTTAGAAAACTAACTCATGTTCAGTCTCCATCAGCCTTGATTATATGGTTCTAGAATGGCAGATTTTAGAAGCCACAGCAGTATTGCTCCAATAAATATAGAAAAAAGATCCCCCAGTTTTGATGCACGTTTGACTAAAACTCATAAATACATTTATGGACATGCTTATGATAAAGCCAGGTCCAGAATGAAGTTGCTAACTTTTTTGGTGAATGTATAAGCATTTCAAATCAACCAAATTGCCACCTAGAAGTTGAATCTCAATCTAAAGTGTCAACCCTTCAAGGAAACAATCAAACAAAACATTGAATGAATGGGAATCCAGCTTTTTAAAAACAAAAACAAAATAACCAAGACCCCATCTGAAAATCCAGCTCAAGGGAATTAAAAAAAGAAAAGACAGCTGCATTTTTGTGTTCTAAGCTAGAGTTAGAACAATCTGAGTTTCTTTCGAGACAGAATGAAGGAACCAGCTTGGGAAGACTTTGTCCAGCTTGACCTTATTTTTGGTATGAAGCAATTTCATGTGCCTCATGATGGCCCAACAATATTTTGAGTGTAAAAACTTTGGCCCACAGGGTCCAAGTAGAAGTAAAATTCTTTCCAAAAGGTGTGGTGTGAGGCAGCCCATGCTTTAATGTTACATCTCTCTGGGTTTGCTGTGCAATGCCCTATCCACGCCTGAGTGCTATGCTGCAGAACTGCAAAGCCCTTATTGCAAGTTGGTGCCAGCTTTAATGCAGAGCTTGACTACTGTTAAAAAGGTCTAGGTTGTGTGGTGAAATATATGTCCAGCCCATGGATTACTAGAGAAGAAAGCATCCTCCGAGAGCACGGAAGTTGACTACCACGGCCCTAAATGATATTCAGATAAGCCTTACCAGGTATAAGTCCCCTTTCAGAAGACAACTGCAAGGCGAAAGAAGGTCCAATTTAGACCCTCATTCTGGTAAGTTTCCTGGCTAGGTATGAATCAGCACAGTTTGAATACGTTTCAAGAGAGGTTTGGTTGGTATTTCTTGAGGTCTGCCAAGTCCTCTCTCTTTGCCTGCACCTCTGGCCAATCTCTATTCTGAGCTGGTTCTGCTCTCAAACTACTGAGAAACTAATGAGGGCTCATTTGAGGTGGTCTGAGCTTGGAGCAGGTGCATCACTAGTCCTATGCTCTTAATATACGAGCTCAATTACTCTGAAAGGTCACGGCAATGATTACTACACCCTTCAGAGAGGAGATTGATGAAGGCTGCAGGCATCTGTGTTTGAGAGAGAACTCTACTTCCAAATCACCTACAAGCAGTGCTTTTCTTCTGGGGGGATGCAGGGGGACAGATACCCCTAAACAGTTTGTGAATCTAAGTTTGGCCTCATTGAGGGGCAGAATTTCAATATGAGTAGGAAAATGAGAGTACTCCTAAACATTTTTTTTAGAAAAAAAGCACTGCCTACAAGCTGTTGTGGTGGGGAATAAAGCAAGAGGATACATGATGAACATCAGGGGTCTTGCTTTAGTCCCCCCTCCTCCCCTTCTCCAGTAGCCAGGAGAGTTTTGCTTCACACATTCCATGGAGGCTGATTCATGGCCCATCCGGTCTAGTTCAGATCTATATTCCATCTAGTCCCCTATCCAGTTTTCATCAGCAGTACCTGATGGTGCAAGCGACAAGTGCTTGGTGAACACAGTGATCTATCCAGCACACAGTTTTGATCCTATTACTTGAAGCCCTGGAGAAGCCAGGAGGAAAATGCTCAGTGGCACTCTCCCGAGTTGGCTGCGATGTGAGAAGAAAGATCACCCATCCAGACCCAGTTTTGTTTTTTCTTCCCCTACAGATAAAAGACAACCTCTCTGGGTTGCAGAAAGCATTAAAGCTTCACCTAGTGGCGAATCACAGCCAACTAAGCTTTTCTAACCTCTTCCCTCCCCCATTATATCTTCCGCCCGCACCCCTAAAACACATCCACATACATTGCCTGCACCTTCCATTCCATCCACCCAACCCCTAAGCTCAGGAAAGAAGAAAACGCCGGCCCATCCCAGCCACAGCAACATCCTCACAACCCTAGCAAGATTCCAAAGCGACTTTGGGTCCCCACACGGTCAACCTTCTGTCTTCTGCCACATCCACAAAGTTCTGGCCGTCCATTTGTGCTTCCTTGCTGTCTTTCCTTTTCCTGTGAAAGGCTGTGAGCATAAGCAGGGAAGCGTGGCCGTGCACGGGTTGCTTAGCTCCACAGGCGAAAGATGCTAAAAGCCATTCTGGTTGGCAGAGGAGAGACCAAAGGGCTGTGTGTGTGTGTGTGTGTGTGTGTGTGTGTGTGTGTAAGGAGGGAGAAGGAAGAGGAGAAGAAACATCTAGTGCTCACTTCAGTAGAGGGTTATGAATTCCCTGGCTGCAGATACAAAGTCATTCTTCACACAATCTTCCTTCCCTGCTGCCGGCACTTGCAGGCTATAGAGCTCCAGGAGATGAGCTACATCACCTCCCAGTCTTGCTGCCAGCATCCCTTTTCTGGCTCAGTGCTGCCTCTTTGCCGAGACACAGCTGTTCTTTTGCTGCCGGTCCTTAGCCTTGGGAGTCTGCTGCACCTGATTCAGAGGACCTGTCTGGCAAGAATGGAAATGGCTCCTGCACTATAGCCTGCTGAACTGTGGGCAGTTGGTACAGGCCATATCAGCAGCAGCAGCAGCAGTGGGGCAGGAAGAAATGGGACAAAGGCAAATGCCATCCCTGCTCTCCCTTGATGGCAGCTATTCTTTCCCGAAAAGTTTCCGCAGCTTGACTGAAGGAGATGGGTGTGCCAAGAGAACCCTAACAATGACCACACGTGTTGTTCAGCGGTTGGGGTGCAGACGCCGTGGGTTAAAACGTGGCTCCGTGGAACTTCACAGCATTCACAGCAGCCAGGGCCTGTGCTGGAAGAATAGGAGAGAAGAGAAGAGAGTCAGTGACAGTTGTTAGAACCTAAAGTTGTGGGCCTGTTGCACAGGCCTTTGACATTTCCCTCACAGCAGGCTTGAGGGATTTGCAGAGGCTGTGAATTTGCTAGATGTGCCTTGAAGGAATGTCATAGTGAGAGGTTTCAATGACATTAACAGCTTTATCTTTCTCTCTGGGAGCTCTCTCAAAGCCTTAAAGGTCTTCACCAAGAAAGGTTGGGTCAAACACATGTCAGTCAGAGTTCTAGCACACAGTTCAGAAGCACACTCTAAAGTAACCTTTCCCAACCTGGTGTCCTCAAGATGTTTTGGACTACAGCTCCCATCAGCCTCAGTCAGCACAGCCAACCTGGAGAGCATCAGGTTGAGGAAAACCACTGTAAGAATTTTTGGTCTGTCATTTTGGTCTGTCAACCACAGATGATGACTAAACTAACAGCACAATCTTATATGTGTATAGTGGGAAGAAAGTCCTACTTTATCAAATGGGGCCAATGCCCAGGCCATTGTCCAGCCTAAAAGATGGAGTTGTGGCTTATCATAGATGCCCATCTCCATCTTTTGGTTCAGTTCACAGAAGCAACCTAATGTGTTATAGCCACAGAACCTGTGGCCTTCCAGATGCTGATGGACAACAACTCCTGTCATCTCCAACCTTTGACCAGGCTGGCTGGAGCTGATGGAAGACTAAATCCAACAAAAAATAATATTTCCATAGCTTTGTCCAAATTTTGGATGTTCTGTACCAGTTGGTTTGTGAAAGGAGCAGCTATGGTGTCCCTAATGGTGGCACATAGCAGTTCAGCTTAACATCAACCATTCCTTTAGTTATGAAGTGGCACATTGGGTGGGTGGGAAAACTGTTATGCTAGCTTTCCAGCAGGTTGGTGGCTGTTGCTTTCTGGGAGGGAGAGGGATGAAGTGGTGGGGTGGTCAGTGTGGTGCAAAAGCACTGGCAGAATCAACCGAGTGCTCCTGATGGTGCATTTGCATCATGCTAACCTTCCCACGGCATTGTCCTTCCTCTCCCAGTAAGCAACAGCAACCTACCTGCTAGGAAACCAGCAGCCCTGACCTTGCTGCTGCCCTGCCCCACAGAAACACCACCCTAGTAAGCTGTAGTGACACTGGCGTTGGGATGGTGGCTCTGCCACTACTGCTTTTGATTTCCCTGATTAAGCTTATGGCCTTTTAAGAATAGAAGTTGCTGGGAACTGCAAGTGTGCAGAGAGCTGAAGTGTTCATGCCCAGCTTGCAGGCTTCCCACTGGTCAGCCACTGTGAGAATGGACTGTTGGACTAGATGGGCCATTGCTCTGACCCAGCAGGTTCTGCTTATGTTCTTAACTTAAGTATGTTTTCTGATTTCAATACACCCAGTGTATTGAGAAAATACACCCAGTGGCATGTTCGGGCCCAGGCTATCTACTGTGTTCATGACGTGACCAAGCAGGGTCTCCTAGGTCCATACTATGAGCTACAATAATGTGCTCATTCAAGAATATTCTCCTGGTTTAATTGGCACGGGGAATCATTGCTCATTGAAATAAGGTCACTTTGCCCCAGGGACTCCAGAACAAAGCATGGCACCTTGATTCACCACAGAAGCATCTTGCCCTTAACTCTGCAGAAGGAGTCTGAACTTACACAGCACAGAAGAAAGGGTTACCTTAGTGGATCTCAGTGAATGGATGGATTGGTGAGGAGAGGAGATGAAACTCTTGGAAAAGAAGCTTACCACTTCTTTTCTCCAAGAGACCAAGGCATATAGAGATATGAAATGAACATAGTAAAAAAAGGGGGGAAAAGAAAAGTAAAAGTAAAAAAAAGAGAAGTGCTTACTTTATGGCTCAGACACGCATAAAATGGCTGTCGCCGCCCTGGGATGAATCAGACGAGAGGGACTTGGTCGGTGGAGTCGGGGAGGCTGGGGAGGTGGGAGGGCTCGGGGTGGCACACTGAGCTGGAAACAAGAAATGGAGACAGGGTCTGAAGAGCATACAGAAATGGGAAGCAAAGGCAAGGAAACACATTTCATAGAGCAGCCTTTGACAACCTGGTGCCTTTCAGAAGTTGCGAAACTACATCTCCCATCAGTCCCAGCTAGTGCTGGCTGTGGCTGGTGGGGGTTGCAGTCCAATAACATCTGGAGGGCACCAGGTTGGTGAAAGCTGCCATACAGCAAACAGGGGTTAGAGGAAAGGGAATAGGAAGCATGATCAGAAATCACAGAGTGGCACAAAATAGCTCCCTCCTTGTGTTATGCGTATGTGATTTCCACTAGCACTGCACAGAGACAACCGCACAGTAAGGCAATGGTGGGAGCAGCACACCATTCACCCTGTAGGGAGGTAGACACACCACCTTGTAGGAAGATGGGCACCCTACCCTGCCATGTGATTAAAGGAAGGCTGAATTATAATTTTTTTGCTTGGTGTCTCATCAGAAACTAGCGCTAAGCATTAATATTCATGTGAATGGAATGCCTTCATAGCAGCCCCGGAAGGTGCAGCTATTCATGATAGATTCTTTAGACCAGACGTGGCTTGAATAATAATAATCTCCCTCCAGCCTCCTGCACAAGCCTGGCCACAAAGCAAATAAGTCAGCATTACACAGCAGCTTCTTCAGCAGCCAGAGGTAGCTGGGTAGTAGAGTGCAGGTGGTGGGAAATCCATCAAATGCAACGATAAACACACAGCTAGCAGGTCCCCAAGCCATTTTCATCAGGCCATGAACCCCATTGCCAGCTGCCGTGTTTGCCGTTCCCACAGCAAAATCGCATTCCTGCATTTGAACAGGGAGGTCTCATAGGTTGGCGCTGCACTGTGTGAAGAAACACTGCATTTTGTTTGTCGTGAATCTCCCGCCATTTGGCATAACCCTGGTCTCTTATTCTTTTCCCAGGGTTGAACTGATAGAAATTGAAAACGCTCAGAAAGGGAAGCAGCGTTACACATGGTATCTTGGACTCCTCTGGTATTCCCCTAATGGAAACCAGTGGGAACTGACCCCTGCCATGCATGCACTAGCCTAGGACAGCAAACACATTGCTCTCCAGATGTTGTTTGGCTCCAGCTTCCATCAGCACCAGCCAGCATAGCCAATGGCCAGGAGTAATGGGAGTCATAATCCAACATCTAGAAGACACCATGTTGGCTGTCCCTGTACTGAACAGTAACACTACACCTCCAGGGAAAACATTCCATGCATCCTCTTGTGTGGGAAAAAGCCCCCAGGTCTTTTTTCTTGCTTAGGCAGCCACTGCAGCAGCAGCAGCAGAGGAAGAAAATGTGCAGGCCAAGGAGAACCTTATTTTCTCCTCTTGTTAGCCATCTGGTTGCCCCTGCAGCCAAGCACAAGCTCATCTAATGCCATCATTATAGGGAAAATTGGAAGCTGTGCCCATCAGCAGCAACAGCAGCAGCAGCTGGTAATAGCAGGAAGGGCTAACTACTTCATCTTACTCAAGACCTAGGTTTAGGAAGAGAACTGGACCTCTTTGCACTTGGCTCACTGGGCAGGTATGTGGTCTTCCTGCCTAAGCTTTAAGCTAAGGCTTCCTCCACTCGAGATATGCTGAATTATTCCCGAGTCCCTCTAAATGGATGGCAACCTCTCAGTACTTTGGGCCGTGGAAACTGGGCTGCCTTTGTTGGAGGGCCCTGCGTTGCATTAGCTAGTTACCTGAGGTTTTTGAAAAAATGGGATGCAACTGGTTATTTTAAGACCAGCTAAAAGAATGGACCAGCTTTTACATAATATATGCATAGTATATATTTAATTTGCTAGAATTGATGTTTCCCACACATCACTTCAGGACCCGTAAGTTTATGCCAATTGCCAGGCATTGCTCCTTAAGGGCTGCAAATTAAAGGAGTAAAAAAAGAGGACAGCAAAGTTCAATGTAATGCATGTCACTGCACAAGCAACTTGACAGCCGAGACCAATTAATATATGTTTGACATTATGTGGCACTTGGCAGCAATGATGCAAATATGCCCCTTTTGACACATCGCCACTAGTATAAAAGCAAAGCACTGCAACAGCACGTCTGGCGTTGCAAGACAATTCTCTGGCCTTTATAAATCACTATAACTAATTTAAAGCAGTGGTTCTAATTTACACTGGCTAGCATGCCAGCTGTCAAATCCATCTTATTTTGAAAGCCTTGCCTGCACAAGGGAATTACGTAGTCATCTGTAATTCATTTCTACCATGACTTATATATCCCACACTTAAATGCAGAACTTGCAGAGGGAGGAAAAGCCTTTTGTTTCTTTGCGGCTGCATTGCTTCACTGCCTAATCTTCCTTGCACCGGTACTTTACCTGAAAGCATGCGGCCCCGTCGGGAGGCTTCTGCAGCCAAGGCGCAGGAGATCTCTATTCGCTTCTCCTGTTCCTGCAACTGGGTTTCTGGGTCCTGGGTCACGTCCACTTCTCCCTCGTTGAGGGGGACCACATTCTGCATGCTGCAAGAGAGGGAATTTGGGGTTATTACCTGCAGCTGGCTGCCCCAGGACATGTTTTGGCTACAAGGGAGTTAGCACTCAAAGAGGCAGATCAGTGGGATAGGAGAAGCATTGATAGATGGTACACACATACAAACATCACTATTCCCTGAAGAGGGGCCACTGCAAAAACAGCCCCATGAGAATTAAGCATGTTCAATAGCCACAGAATAGTGACTGGTTAGAGGGGAGGAATGGAAAATAGGTGGAAATGGAATGGAGTATCCTCAGAGAACAACAGCTGAGTGATAGGGAGGAATTCTGACAAATGTGGAAAAGGAAACAAAAATTGCAGCAGTTCGAGTGCTCGTCTGTACTCAGGAATGGAAATCAGTCAAGCAAATTCAATCAGTATTTGTTCACATAGTTCCACAAATGATACATATTTTATTATTTTGTTTTACATTGTTTTGACATTTCCTTTACAATGACATGAATGTATCTTATGTAAATAGCTATGTGATTTATGGAAATTGCCAGCTTCTTACATCCCTTGTCGTAGGTTATCTACAACTGGCTAAGCTGCACAGCTTTTCTATTGTATTCAAAAAATCTGGGCTTGTGGGTGGGGGAGAATTAGAAGCTAAGCAGGGAAAGCATGGGAGCCGGATGTTTTGTTTACAATGTCATGCAGATGCCCTGTTAAAAGTGAGTGAACAGAGCATGGCTATTCCTCAGTAAATGCCCATGGAAAAGCAGGCATAGATTGATGATCAGTGACTGGATGGCATAATGAGAAAGCAAAAACATGTGATGTGGGCGAAAGAAGGTTCTGGTCTGCAATGCACCTGGATTTGGCAATCAGCGTCTTTATCCTCTCCACTTTCTTTTGCTTCTCCTTCATCTCCTCTGGGCTCAGTGGAGTATCAGGTTCCAGCTCAATGTACCTTTCTGGGATGAGGACTTTGTCTGGGGTGGAAAGCTGAAGAGCAGAACGAAACAGACTGTGAGCTGAAAAGGCAGCAATGAAGATTAACTGACATAATAACCTTTCTTGAGCATCCAACCCTTGGCCATGATACTACCCACATCTATTTCTAATAGAAGTTCTAGATCAGATCTCACACAAAACACCCTAACTTTGAATTGGGCTACATAATTCTCTCCAGATTATCCCCTTGTCTGTCCTGGCATTTTGACATGAAGAAGAAGAAGAAGGAGGAGGAGGAGGAGGAGGAGGAGGAGGAGGAGGAGGAGGAGGAGAGGAGGAGGAGGAGGAGGAGGAGGAGGAGGAGTTTGGATTTGTTATCCCGCTTTATCACTACCCGCAGGAGTCTCAAAGCCACTAACATTCTCCTTTCCCTTCCTCCCTCACAACAAACACTCTGTGAGGTGAGCGGGGCTGAGAGACTTCAAAGAAGTGTGACTAGCCCAAGGTCACCCAGCAGCTGCATGTGGAGGAGCGGAGACACGAACCCGGTTCACCAGATTACGAGTCTACCACTCTTAACCACTACACCACACTGGCTCTCAATGAAGACAGCATTCTTCATCCCCTCCACCCCTGCAAACATACAGTGTAATCATTTAGCCAGGGCGCACACCCCATACAAAGTGGTAACCCTCAGGGACCATCTTTTTTATCTTACTTATTTAGTACACTAATATTCTGCCTTTCCCCCATTATAGAACCCAAGGTAGTCTCACACCCAAGCACCAGTCAGACCCAAATCTACCTAGCTTCAGCAAGGTGGCTGCATTGTGTGCCGCAGTGACAGCTGGTAGGGCAGAAGGCAGAGAGACCAACAGCAGGTGGAGTCAGAGCCAATGACAGACAGAGCCAACTTAAGTCTGCTTTTGTCCCCATCCTTCTGCCTGCTGAGTTCTGTAAGTGAAATACTGAGACTAAGGAGGAGGAAGAAGCTGACAAGGCAGCACCCCCTGCCTGGACTGGCTGTAAGCAGGAAGACAGGTGGGGGTTGACTGAGGTCAGACTAAGATGGATGGAGCAATGCCCCATTCGTCCTAAGGGAAAAGACTCCACTGCCCTCGGACCATGCCCTGAGATCTTGCTCCATCTTTACATGTACTTCTGTGAATTTCAAACCAGGCACCTAAACCACACTGTAAATTCGTATGAGGGAGAAGGATCCTATTTTTTGTAGCGGCTGGGGAAACCCAGCCAAATGGACAGAACATAAATAATAAATTTATTATTATGATGATGATGTGTAGGCCAAGGCACAGAGGAAGCATGGACTTCACCTCCTTGCTGATGTCCACATTATAATGCTCTGGCTCCAGCTCCATTTTGCGCAGACGTGCAATCTCCTCCCGAGGAGTCTCATACATCCTTCCAGAGTCCTCAGAGCGTAACGCTGCTTCCAGATCAGATATGTCCACCTCATGGATGCTGCGATGTCTGCGCACCTAGAACATATCATGCCCCCACCAACACACACATTAGAGTTGGGACGTGATAGAAATGCAGATCACTCTCCATAAGCACTTGCTGGTATTTTATATTTCATTCCTTGCCCGTTGCCTTCATCGTTTTCTCACCTGCCACACTCTAAGGCAGCCTTCCTTTGGTCATGCTGGCTGGGTCCAATGGGAATGGTCACTCAAAAGGTCAGTCAGAAGGCCGCTATGCTGGGAAAGGGCAGCTCTGTGGTCTTGCTCTCAAAGGTGGCAACTTTGTATTGTGGCCTGCCTTATACCAGGTGGGCAGACTCACATGGCTGAATCATCTCTACCATTGCTGTGCAATTTTAGGTGCCAAGCCAAAACATTTTCATTTACCCAGGTCTTGGGAGAGTAGTTCGTTATGTCAGTGGGCTTTTTTTTTGTTTTGTTTTTTTTGAAAGTGGAGGTGGGGGTAGGATTTGCTGCATATCTGCTTTTAATGTCTTTGTAATTTATACAGTACTTGTGCAAGTCACTTTGAGACACCTTAGTGCAAAAATGTAACTAATAAACAACAACAGGGATACATTACCACTTTGTAAGAGGCAGGTGCTTTAGAGAGAAGGCTGTCTGCCTGTTGCTGATTGGCTGGAAGCTGCAAGCTCCGCCTCTTCTCCTTCATAGAACCACTTTGGTGGCGCTTCATGCGATCAATCTGCTCCTCTACGCTCATCTTTGCCTTCATTTCATTCGAAAATACTGCACTCTTTGGCCTGTCCTGGGGAGACACACACACACACGAGCCTCATGGGTATATATAGCGATGGGAAGAAGCTGGTTTATCTTGAGTAGGAAAATGCCCTGCTCAAAAATCTCCCCTGAATTTCCCAATGTTATTATTCATAGACCTATACGTAACCTTTTTGGTTTCTGTTGTGAGGAGAAGAAGGGGCTCACTTGAGATATCAGGAGAGAAATACACAAACATAGAAAGCTGCCTTATGCAGAGTCAGGCCATTGGTCCATGCCTGCATACACACGATAAGCTTGCAGAACATGACTTCCCGCAAAGGATCCTGGGAGCTGTAGTAAGTTATGGGTGCTGGGAATAGTGGTGCTATGAGGGGTCTAGAATACCCAGAGTTGTTTGGAGGAAGCAATGTGTTTTAAATGTATGGTGCATATGCAACCCTAGCCAGGGACGCGGACTTATAAAAAATATTGGGGGGGGGGGGGCGGGAAAGCTCATGAATAATAAATAAGCTCATGAATATGCAAATAAAGTGGCGCCGCCTCCTCGTGAGCGAATAGGGGAGAGTGTGCTGCGCCTATTAATCAGCTCCGGAACAGCTGATATGCGGGAAACGTGGGGCTAGCCGGAGAAGAGAGGGCTGGCTGGGAGGTGTGGCCGGTCGGGATTCCCCTGTTCTCGCGGGGGCTGAAACTGCCAGGAGGAAGGAAATTCCCCCCGGCAGTGCCTTGGCAGTGGCGGTGGTGCTGCGAAGCAGCGAGGCAGGAGCCCCCGCCCCCGGGGATTCCCTAATCTCGCGGGGGACGGCCGGGGCTCTCCGACTAGGGCGCGCGGCTGGCTGGCTGGCGAGGGAGCAGGTGGGGAGGAGGCGGGGGACGGAGGCGGCGTTCTGCTGGAAGGGCGCCCGAGATTATTGGGGGGGCTGAGCCCCCCCAAAAATTTTTTTGAGGGGGCTCGAGCCCCCTCAGGCCCCATGGAGTCTGCGCCTATGACCCTAGCTGAATATTATCTATACATTAATTGGCAGTGACTCTCCAGGATTTCATACAGGGATCTCTCTCCATCCTACCTGGAGATACTGGGGATTGAATCAGCAATGCTGTACCACTGAGCTATTATGGCCCTTCAAGATGGAGAGCCAAGGGATGGACAGCCACTAGGCAAAACAGTTTGGGGGAGACAGGACGGGCAAAGTGAGTCCGAGAGATTGTGATTCTGAAAGGGGTGACAGATTTGGGAGGAGAAAAGAGGAAGCAATTTAACAATCCATTGGCTGCGCTCTGCAGCTGTGAGTTTATTGCTGCTTGTGCATTTTTTGGGAACAGAACGGCAGTTACTGAGTGAAAAGAAAGGATGAGGAGAAAAGACAGATGTTGACTGACTTCAGCACCCTAGGGGAGAGTTTCCAGAGCACTGCAAGTGAAAGTTAAATGCTAATCTAGTTAAGCCCCAGTGCTCTTTCCTGGCGACACTATCTTTGGAACAAAAGAGGAGAGTTGGTGTAATTCAGTGGCCAAGGGCAGAAGGGCTGTGGCTCAGTGGTGCAGAATGTGCTTTGCATGAAGAAGGTCCCAGGTTCGATTCCCAGCACTCTCAGGTACTACTGGGAGAGAACCCCACCTCAAATCCTGGAGAGCTGCTGCCAGCCAGTGTAGACAGTACTGAGCTAGATGGTGCAAATCAGTATAAAGCAGCTTCCAATGCTTCTAACTAGATATACAGTAGTGAGAAACAAAAACAGCAGACTTGTCTCCCCACCTCTTCTCTACCTATTAAGGCCTCATAAAAAGGAAAGGAGGCGAGATGGGATGTCACTGCATTCTTTCAAGCAGCAGCCAATGGAGTGCACCACCTTTTGAGCAGCAGCCATGTCTTGCTTCTTCCTAAGAGCCTGGGATAGGAAGATCCCTGTTCAAACCTTAACTCTAAAGCCATCAATTCACTTAGCTCTAAGTAAGCCATATTCTCTCTGCCCTCTAGCCCTTATTCGCAATAAGGGGGATCATAGCAACACTGACCTACCTCATAGGGTTGTCATAAAGATGGTAGGAATTGTGTATACAAACTCCTTTCAATGCTCAAAAAGCAACACAGTAGAACTTTGATTGTCAAATGCTTCGGAAGTCAAACATTTCAGTTTTCGAATGCCAACAACCCAGAAGTGAATGCTTCCATTTTCAAACATGCCTTGGAAGTCGAATGGCTTCCAAGGCATGTTTCTCCATTTTTTCAATGGATTTTGCTAAGCAGCAATTGTGCCTCAGTTGTCAAATGTTTTGGAAGTCAAACGGTCTTCCGGAACTGATTACATTCAACAACCAAGGTTCCACTGTATATCCTTGACTGGTATTCCTCCCCTCTGAATATTAAAGTTCTCTTGCCATCTATGCAGAGGAGGGGTGGTTTGCTTTGTGGGCTCAGTGCCCAATGCCGCATGCCCACTGGCTCTGCTTATGCCCTCCTTGCATTAGGCAAGCTTCTGAGGCAGATGCCAGCTGTGCTTGCGAAGTCTCCTCCTCACAATCAGAAGACCTGGGTGATCATACAGAGGGACGGACACAATGACATCTAGCTTACCTTTAGAGCTTTGCTCATAGTGAAGAGGTGGGGCAGGGAGATTTTTTCCAGCCTCTGGGGTCCATTTTATGTTGGTTTTTAAAAAACATTTACTTGGTTGTTCTTGTGCTGCTTTTAAAAATTATTCTAGCTGCTTTTAAGGATATGTCAGTAAATTGTCTTGGGACATATATGTGGAAGGCAATTCACAAGTGAATAGATAATACCAATCTTTTTATGAGCTTTTTGCTGCTGTTTCTAAACTTTTGCAACTTTTCCAAAACATGAGAAGAGGTGAAAGAGCTGTGATTAGGATCTCCTCTCCAGCTACTAACAGGAACAGCACCAGGACTTGTCTAGTACGTGTCTCTTCCCCCAGGGTGTGTCTATGCGTGCGCGAGTGTTCGAGATTTACATCAAGGAAAAGGCATGGGGTGTGTGGAGAGAAAGGCTAAACACCCTCTCTAAAATTGCCATGCCCCTTCAAAGCAGCCCCAAGGTGTTCTAACTAGTAAATCAAAACAAAAAAGGAGACTATAATCTGAGATCTTCTTAAATTCCTCTCCCACCCTCCTGCTCCTTTCCCATCTTAGCAAGCAGCATAACCCTCTCTGTATGGCCTCAATCCCTCTGATGGTAATTATAATTAGGAAAAGACAGCAGAATTTGATCTTACCCGGGCATTCAGCCCATTGGCTAAGTTGCTGGCACCCCTCCGCACCACACCTGACATGGGGATGGCGTCATCATCCATGGGTGATTTGGTCCTTGGGGGAACAATGCCAACTGGGAGAATGAAGAGGAGAGGGAAAGGTGTTTCATCAGCAAGAAGCAAAAAGTCAAGTTTCTAGCAATGGCAATAGGTATGGACAGACATAACCATGTTTTCTTTATTTGGGACACCATGGCCCTTTGATTGCAAGGAGAGATGGCTTCCCACATCCACCCAAAGATTAAAAAACCTACATTATTTTCAGATACCAAGAGGCTGGAACAACAGGATTTGACAGCCACAACTTTCACTGAAAATGCTGCTTCTAAGTATTTTTTATGCCACATTTTTCAGTTGCATACAACTACACACAAGGCTGTTTATATCAGAACACTGTAATATCATACTACACAACAACTAGTTATATTGAAATTAAACAGAAGTGTAAGAGACTTGCATCTAGAGATGAAGCTAGCTCATAGGCTCATTACATCTTTAATAGTTTTGTAGATATGGAAGTTTGGATGGGTGCAGCTTGTCATATCATAGGACCAGTGGGGTGAGCCAAGCTGCACCTGTCAAAATTCCTTCTTCCAAACATCCGAAGATGCAGGAGCCTTGTCCCACACTGCATCTGGTCATCTCCGTGGGAAAGCGCAGAAGAGTGCTAATGGTGTTGACCAGACATCTGTGTCCTTCCAGATTTCAACAGCAGCCTGCACTAGAAATGTACTGTTGTAGTGAAGCTGCTTTTGCATCTATTAACACTAAATTGCCATCATTCCTAAGCCCATCTTAATGGACCATAATGGAAATGGAAGCTTTATTTTTTGAATATACTTCCTCCTTGAGTCCCATTAAAAACAAAAGAGGAGTCTTGCTGGGTCAGACCAAAAGTCCACCCACAACTGCTTCCCACAGTTGACAACCAGATGCCCACAAGGAAGTCCACAAGCAGGCCATAAGGGCAACAATATGGAGCAGATCTATCCATACAATCTATCTGCCAGTCAGGAGGACTACTCAATAGACAGGTTGTCTGGAGGAGTCCTAATCAGTAAGCCAAATCAGGTCCCCTTCCAGGATGCACATTGTTTGCCAGTACCTTTGTTGAGAGCAACTTGCTTATCAGCATCCGGGTCTTGCCTTGTCTGCAAGAGACCAGCCTCCACAGCTGAATTTGAGGCTGACGTCCGGTGATGGTCCTTCTTGTTCTGCTCAAAGCTGGACTTGGACTGTGGGGGCAAATACAATTCCCTGTGAGGAACTGCAAGGGAAGCTGAAGAGAGGTCCTGTCTCCAAACAGCTGCCACTTTCCTTAACTACACAGGATTTCAGACACAGACAAACACACATGCCAAAAATGAACAGAAATGCCCACACAGAAACAGTGAAAGGAAGCAGTAATCAGAAGAAGCACCTTTGCCCCCTGCCCATCATCCAAAAATGACCCCAAGGAGTGTCCAATGCCCAAGAACCAATCAGCTGGAGAAATTGGGGCAAATTCATGCTCAACTCAAATTTGAAGAACCAAAAGCAAATCAAAGGTGTGGTGGTTCAGCGCACACTGTATCCAAAGCACTGGCATTTGGGAGCAAAGATCAGTGGATTTTTTGTGCTTCTATCTCAAAATAGTGGTGCTTAACACAGTCCCAGCCTTCCAGAGTTTTTCTTATCTGTGGATAAGATTTCCACTGTTGTTGTTGTTTTGTTCAATTGAAAGGCAAGCCTATATGAGCCAACAGTCCAAGTAGAAATGGTACCAACAGCTTAGGTACAAGGTTTGTCTCCATCCCATCTACTCCTATTGCTAGCAGGATGCAGACATTTAGGATATAAGTATTGGTGAAGGAAGCTAATTACATAAGCTGCCGTCACCACTCCACTGAATTGGAGACTCAAAACCATACAAGAGCAACAGAGCTTTGGAAAATCATTGCCCCCTTGATCAGAAAATATGCAACAGCTTGAAGAGGTGTTTCCCCACCCCCACCCCTTCCTCTGGGAAAGATGGGCATTTTAACATTGGCAACGAAACCTCCCCAAGTCCCTCTCCTTCTGCTTCATCTCAAGAGCATCTCTGTGGGCAATCTCTGCTATTAACACAGATGACTATCACAGGGGATGAATGCAGGGAAGGGAAAGGACAATAGAAGTAAAACCACAGCGAGGAATGGCAGAATGAGCCAGAGCAGTTGCAACCATTATATTGGTCCCTTGCACCAAACAGCCTTTCTGTCAGCCTGGGCATTTTATGTACATCATAATGAACTCTGTATGTGGGCCTCTGTTACAACATAAACACCCAGAATAAAAGGTATGAGTCTCTGTGCATTTTCTGCTGAACTTCTAGGCAGTAAAATGTTTGAGGGTTCTATTTCAATCTGGTCCAGAGTGAACATTTGACTCACTTCTCTCTTGTATCACAATAGCATCCAATTCTTGATAAGTTCATAGGAATGACTTGATCCTATAATGGCAACTTTATCCATGGTCACCAGTAGGTCATGTTTTAAAACTTAACTTTTGAGGTTAGTTTTATTACTATGATTGGGGGGGAAATGCTTTGGGTTTGAGGGGGAAAAAAGCACCAGCCTTTTAGAAAATACAACAACCACCTTAATTCCCCATTTTAATTTCTTAATTCTTTATATGGCCTTGCCCTAAACTTTGCTGCCGCTGTCTGACTTTTGGGATGCGCAAAACCTGTGAAATTCCACTTGGGGAAGAGCAAAGGCGGCTTTGAAGCGAGAGCAGCAGGAGGCTTGGAGGTTTTCTTCCCCACCTACTTTGCAACAGACCTATAATGGTTGCTTCCCCCCAACCAGCTCTTATGAGATCCCAATGGCATGATATCCCCTCTCAACATGGGAGATGAAAAACCAGCTCAGCAGCTTTAAAACATTTCCACTACCTTCATGGGGTTTAACACGGATCAGATTCTGCTTGGTGGAGATGTGAAACCTTTGCAGATATTAATCCAAGGTTATCTTACAAACTAAGTAGAGAGTTACTCTCTGAGGAACGTGTCATTGTTCATGATATTCTTGTGGACTGATGTGTTTTGTATTATCACGTTCCCACTGGGCAAAGAGGCCCACAAGCCACAGGATACTTGGCTATCAGTATAAATATAGGCCACAATCAATTGCGGCCACAGAATTGCAATCTAAGGCTGGAGGCAGACAGTAATTTTTGAGAGAGATGAAGGGAGTCTGACAAAGGCATTGCTTTGCATGTACATTTAATAGTTCTTTTGTCTCATTATTGCCACTGGTCAAAAAGGTTTCACAGGTTTTTGAGTTGTTTCAAAAACCCGCAAAACCACTTCACCAAAAGCAAACACCAGTTAAGGAAGCACACCAAGCAGCAATTTCTCTTTCAAGATGGCTTCAGCTCTCTGAAGAAAAGAAAAGAAAAAATATTGTGTGTCTCCAGCCTAAGTCTCTGATTTGAAATCTGTGTCCCACTCTTGTCTTCTGTTCTCATCTATCATTAGGGTATATCACAACCTGCCATTGAGAGGATGTAGCTCCTGACATTCTCAAAAAGGCAAATTGCCCCAAAGGCTGTTTGGCAGATGACATTTTTCATACCTAGGCAAAATCTACACGTAGGAAAAATATCATGTAATGGGCTTCAGGGAGCATAGGTTGCTTGAGAAAGATGACTGGTTAACCATCCGGCTAGGAGCAGCTGGTGGGGAGAGGTGGTAGTGCTGTGGTCCTGGTCTCTGGGCACCAGTCCCATTACCATGTACCGGGATGGTGAAAGGGTTGGGTAGTGTGGGTTCACCTGCACTGCACTGCCTAACCCTAGCCCTGCGCTGTTGCAGGACACGACAATGACACAGCATGGCCCCTCCCCACAAGCTGCTCCTGCACCTGGCTCCACATCCCTCCCCAGTTCCAGGTGAGTGTGGCAAAGGATAGAGCATGCCTCCAGCTCTCAAACTCCATTTTGATACCTGTCCCCTCTTCGCCTCGCTGCTTTGCTGCCAGGAAGGGGAGTTAGGATACGGCCAGAGGCGGCTTTCGGTAGGGAGCGGAGGGACAGTCGGAGGAGATTCCAAGGGCACATATGATTTGGGGAGGGGAGGTCGAGGTGGACCGGGCTCCTGAAGTGGAGAGGAAGCCGAGAAGTGTTAGGAGTAAGAGCAGAGAAACTGTGAGAAGGGGAAGGAAAAGAGAATTAGTGAGACAAAGACTCCAACAGAGACAGGTGTTACACCCAGGACAGGGCACAGCTGCAACCGAGCACCCAGGAGCCCCGACACCAAATGGCCGGCCTCTCTCTTCATGCTGGGCAACCCAACATCAAGCCACACAAGCCTGGGATGAGCCTGGTGTTACTGGACCAAAGGCGCAAACTGCGAGGGGACTTTCAGCCGCTTCCAAAATATCTGCCATTTCAAAAAATAAGAATGCATCTCTTTCAAGGCACATTGTCCAAAATGCAGATATTTTATGATCCTTGCAGTCTGCTGCTTGCCCCACAATGTGAACTTATATCTATAGACACAACTGCTGTAGGTTTGAATGACCCAATGGTGATTGCATACGTGCTGAAATCCCAAGGTTTCGGGAACACAGAAAATGATACCCCCCCAAACATGCATGGGGGTGGAACATGAGTGGGTCTGGGGTTGATGGTTGATTTGGGGCTGAAATTTAGGTTCAATGACAGATGGAGCCAGAGCGACCAAAAATAAAGATGCCCATCCATTGGCTATTTCCCTCATTGCATTTGGTCATTTGTACAAGTTGGAATACGATATGCCAGTATCTGCAATGCCTTTTATAGGCATGGAAGTAGCATAGGAAGTACCATATATAATTGTCCAATGCCTTTTGACTCAATTTATTGGATCAGGCTTCTATTTAGGATGGCCAGAGGTTGTAGCAGTAAAAGAAGTTGCTAATCTCCCACCGACTCATAACTACTGAAACTGAATCATTCCAAAGTTTTAGGGTGCTTGAAGTATCCCAGCCTAAGATGCGTGTCAGCTGCTGTCATATCTGAGCACCTTGCCATTTTTATGTGCATCACGTGAAGACCAATTCACATTGCATTTAAGGCAGCTATCACTACATGGAGAGCTGCTTGTGTAGCAGCTTTTCTCTGTGCTATCAATCTTCTTCTTTAAAATAGTTGCTGATGTGGCGTTGAGATGAATGGCTCACAAAGGCTGTGCCCACATTATCCCCCCCCCCCGAAAAAACACACACAATAGGAGCAATTTCACCAGGAAAATATAATGCTGCTCTATACCGAATCAGACCATCGGTCATTCTAGCTCAATATTGGTAGCAGCTTTCGAGGGTTTCAGACAGGCGTTCTTGCCAGCCCTTCCTGGTGATCCCAGGGCTTGAACCTGGGACTTTGTGAATGCCAAGCAGATTCTCTATCAATGAGCTATGGCCCTTGCCTAATGCTCTGCAATGATACCAGCAATGATTCAGGATTAGTAACTCGATAAGTGAGCAGACATAATGGAAGAGTAAAAATGCAGAGTAAAAAGCCTTCAAATAATTATCCTAATTGCTCATTGCCGCAGTTTCCCAAATAAAAGCCAGCGGAGCAGTGAAAGTGGCTATATCATCTATCACATAATTCAGTCTACTTGAGGGGTTGTCTTACCCCTATGTGTCCACCTGACTGCTTTGATCTGCATAAAGGCCACTTTTATAAGTGTCACATAACAGGTATTTTGCTCTTGCAAAGAACTGCTCCTTTAGAGCAGCAGTGCCTACTCTCTGCAGTGGGCAAGAACGCCTGTGGTACTGTATTCAGCACCAGCTTAAACCTTTTTTTGTTTAGGCAAGTCTGCCTCGACGTGTGCACACTGCATTGTGCACATTTGTTTCAACACTACTGATTTTATCTATATTTTGATCTATTTTACGTCAGTTAGTTTTACAGTTTGGTTTTAGTAGTATTTTCTTATGTATATTTTAAATTGTGTTATGTAAACCGCTTATAGATTTTTGTTGATTAATCAATATACAAAGCCTGTTAAATAAATAAGTATAGTAATCAGCTTTGGGTCTTTTGATTCTAAAGGATTTTTTTTAAAAAAGGTGAGCACAAGCACAAATTGTGTTAAATTTTAATGGGTGCTGCAGGTGATTGGCCTGCTGTATCAGAGTGCCAGTTACCTGGAATCTATACTTCAAGTTGCCAATCCCTTTGCTGAATACTTATAGTCTTGAAACTAGAAGGATCAACACAGCTACAGGAATATCAAATGAGTAAGGTTAGCGCTACCCTGCTCTACCAACCTTTTCTTTATCTCCCTTCCTATTGCATATCTTGGTTTAGAACTACTATTCCAACTGGGAGCAGGGGGACTGGAAGTCTGGAAGCACCCAGAGTTTCAAGGTGTTTAAGCCAATATTACGATCTTTAAATGGTTGGGTCTATTGCCAGGGTCCCTTCGACTTTCCTCTGAAAAAAATGTATTGCAGCCTCCATCACCCACGCCAGAGCAAGGCCTGGGTTGCCACCTACTGGTGGAACGATAATCCTGGAAACAGAAGTGTTACGAGAGCATCTTGGCCACGACTGGGAACACTTCCCCCTCTCCCATTTTGTTGCATCTTCATTCAGGCTGCCCTGGGCAATGATAAATTTGCTCACCTCGTTGCTGCCTTGCTTAGTAGGGGAGCTCTGGGATCCTGACACAAGAGAGAAAGGGCTCAGGGGGCTGGTGAGGCTGGCTGAGCTCAAAGGGCTGGCTGGGCTGTTGGAGCTGTAAGTTCCTGATGGGCCAAGGGATACTGCGGAAAAATAACACAGAAAAGGTAAGCCATTCATGCAAACCAACTGATGGATGGATCAGCAGGAAAGGGACCACCTAGAGAGGCCAATGGAAAGTGTGTGTGTGGTGGAGGGAGGAATTGAACCTTCCTTGACAGATCTGTAAACAAAGGAAAGTACCCTTTAAAAAGTTATGATGGTATTGGTCCTGATATAGGTCCTCTACTTGTGCCAACTCCAGACTGATGCAGAGACTGTCCTGCCCTCCTGCACCTATGTCCTGGTTGTCATGCTGCTGGCACATGGACTGGTGTGGGTTATGGCACAGGGAGCTGTAGGGTCCCTTCCAACTCTATGATTCTACGAAACTCTTGCTGATGCACAGCCAATTACACAGCAATCTACCATTAGTTCCTGATCTATCTTCTGCTTACCCCTGGTCTAAATGACAGAGCCACTCTTCAAATAAAAAAATTCCTTCCTGTAGCACCTTAAAGACCAACTAAGTTAGTTCTTGGTATAAGCTTTCGTGTGCATGCACACTTCTTCAGATACACATCAGAAGTGTGCATGCACACGAAAGCTTATACCAAGAACTAACTTAGTTGGTCTTTAAGGTGCTACAGGAAGGAATTTTTTTATTTTGACTATGGCAGACCAACACGGCTACCCATCTGTAACTCTTCAAATAGATTGCGATAAATGACACTCATATCCTGGTTGCAAAACATTTCCAGGTGGCAGATAGCAAATTTTGGGTGTACGCATTGTGGAAGGAGTGGCAGATATTGAGATAAGAAGCCAATACTTCTGCCTGCGACTCCAAAGAGCCTGCAAATAAAAGGCGTTGCACTTACCCCTATGCTTTGCTGTGTCTGTGCCCCGAGATGGGTTGTTCTTCCTCAGCCCCTCCATCACATCCTGGATCCGCCAGATCTCCTTCTGGATTTGCCGGTTGAGCATTTCATTCTGAAAGGGCCAAAGCACCCAAAATAATAGTAAGTAAACTAGCACTGCTTCCTGAACTCGATCCTTGTGGGGGGAGGGCTGTAGCTTATCGGTAGAGCATCTGTTTTGCATGCAAGAAGGTTCCAAATTCAATCCTTGCAGTCTTCAGGATGGGCTGGGAACTACCCCTGTCTGAAAACCTGGATTGCTGCTTCCAGTCACTGCAAGCAACTCCGAGGTAGCTGGAGTCATGATCTGTCTTGGTACAAGGCAGTTTCCTATGTTTCTTTTAGGTTAAAACTGTACGTTCCCCTTTATATAAGTGGTGGTTAACATTATGTTGTTGGACTAGAACTCCCATCATCCCTAACCACTGGCTATGCTGTCTGGGGCTGATGAGTCCTGGAGTCCCACAACCAGGGGCAAATCTACTATGAAATGAATGAAACTTAGGCTTCAGGGCCCCTAATTCTGGAAGGGCCCCAGAAGCAATTTAGTCCACATTGCTTAAAATTTGTGAGGCACATTGATCTGAGTCAAATTGATTACTTTTTTGTTGTATATATTTCCCCCCAGATTTAGGTCCGCCACTGCCAACAACAGGAGGAGGGCCACAGATTAGCTATCCCTGATTGACACTTCTACCTATACAGCTAGAACTCTGCAATGGGAAAAGCAGCTGGAGGAAGGGGGATTTAAGCACCCACTCAATTTCTCTTGGCAAAAATTGCCACTTTTACAAGCTTCCATAATCCCAAAGAGATCTTTTTCTCCAA
Source organism: Podarcis bocagei (assembly GCF_964188305.1). Classification (NCBI taxonomy): domain Eukaryota; kingdom Metazoa; phylum Chordata; class Lepidosauria; order Squamata; family Lacertidae; genus Podarcis; species Podarcis bocagei. The sequence continues at coordinate 44,432,210 of NC_138129.1, read as the reverse complement.
GCTTAGCCTAGCTTCTGCAGAAGGCACACTTTGCTATGGCAACCCTGGGCAACTGCTCCTCTTATCAAGGAAGCCGATGAGCAGCCTATAATCAGAAGTTTGTACAGTTTCAAACAAGAGTGCAAATTGAAAAATCAGTGTGAAGAAACAAGCTATCAGAACACTGATATAATCATCCAGGCAGTTGTGAATGTTTATATCTGAGTTTGAGGAGTGCTCCAAGACCTGGCCCCCTAATTGTCCCTGATTGCGGAACTGCATAGAGAACTATAACATGTGAAGCAGCAATAATGCATTACATATATTTTGCTCTGGTTTCTACAAGTGAAACAACACGTTTTGGAACAGCTGCAATCACAGCAGAGTGTATCCATGTAGCTCCAGTTCACTGCCTGCTCACACATTACATTTCCCCAGGCCCAGGGACAACTGAGATGCAGAAAAAGAAAGCAGCCAGCTGGCATGCAAGGATCAGCCCAGAGTGCTTTAGAAATCAGTTGTGAGGTTTATGAAAACAATGCAACTGGCCCAGAATCCCTATTTCCCACCCCTTAAAAAATTGGGATGTTGCTTAGCATCCCAGGGACAGAAGTTACATACTGAAGACTGTTGTCTTGTGAGTGCAAAAACTGGTTCAAAATGTTGATTGTTGGAAATTGCTGTTTTCTTTTTTCCTTCTTAAAGCAAACAAGTTTCAAGCTCAGGATGTGGAAATGGCTCAGACCTATGCATTTGCATGTACAACCAGTATCAGTGCTGAGAGTGCATGTCTCGCAAGAATACCTTGCCACTCCACCATGCATTTCTAGTCTCATATATTCACCTGCCTATATCTGTTTTCCTGCCACATCACAATTTCTGCCCCAGCACGACAAATTTTCCATAAACTCACAGACTCAAGTAGTAAAGTTTGAGCAAACTATGCTAAATTGCTACGAGTGTGCAAGTAGTTTTAAAAACAGTGTTTGCGGTCCTTCCACTTTTTAGCACAGCACAATCCATAACACAGAGGCTATGCACAGGCATTTTTGCTTTCCTGTTCCACTTTTCATGAGAATCTGTGCAGATGTAGCTTTTGCACACACCTGGGAGATGTCCTGCTCACCCAACTCTCAGCCACAAATATTCTGATCTTATTATTCCATTGAAACACAGAGATTACAGTTCAAATCAGGATGATGAATCAGATCAGATTGGAAATGTGTGTGCGGACAAACCAGAAACGAAATGGTTACCACAGGAGTTTAAAACCCATTGTAATTACTCAGTGAACAAGGCTGCATACAAGCACAGGCTTATCACTTAAAACATGAGAACAGGCCGAGCACATCATCCTTCCAGCTAAAGCACAGACATTGCCTGCTCTTTCTACCATTACAATCAATTAGTTCCATCAGGAGCTAGCAGAGCTCTTGCTTCCCTTTGAAAGAGCCACTCACAAACATCCTGGCCTGGATATTTATGCCACTTTGGAACAGATGCTGGATGTTCTCCAGCTGTGGAGGGCTGCAGACTCCAGGACTGCAAGCAGGGCATACTGCGAGAGCCACCCCCTGCTCTATCACAGCATCTCTCCCTCCCTCTGGAGCTGTTCCAGAATTAATTACTCTCAGGCAGGACACAAACAGCAATAAATTGCTAGGCACACAACAGACCCTCTTCAATGAAGAGTGATCTGTTTTATAACACTCCGGGATGCAAACTTCTGGAATAAATGAAGTGAAAGAAGTTCCGCATCCAATCAGGTTGTTACATAGTGGAGAACAGATGTGATTTCATGCTATGATTACGTTTTAATGTTTTAATATGGTTAGTTGTAACTTATTTGTTCAAACCTGCTTTGAGTTCTTTTTTCAGATGGGGGGGAAGGATTCAGGATATAATTTAGGAGAGGGTGGAAGGAGGGTGGGTGGGTGGGTGGGGGAACAGTCACAGGTGATCCAGTAATGGATTCCTCCACCATCTTGTCTAGTTTGCCCTTAAGTTTGCAATCGCAAGCATTTTTTAGAAGTCTCACTAAACTAAATGGGACTTACTTCAGAGTATATGGGATCCTTAAAAGTGGGTCATTCGCCAAAGGAAATGGTGAGCAGTCTTTACTTGCCTGTTGTACTTCAGATATGCATGTGGCTAGCTGCAGATCAGGGAGAAGACTTCTAGCCTAGCTGTCTGCTCTAGTGGAATTACTAATTTTGCATGTGGAAGGAAATTTTGATGCATGCATAAGTTTCAAAGAAGCCATTTCCTCTGCGCACACCTGTGTGCAGCCTGTACCACGTGCTCAACTCAGTGTTTGAATTCACCCTGATGGTAGCGTCTTCCACACATGATTCTGTGGTGATGCTTCCTAGGGTCAAGGAAAGCATCCTCTTCCCCAAAGCACTCCTGCAATTAAGTAAACTCTGGCCACATCTGCCAGAGCAGGAACACTGAACCCTTTGCTTTTTAGACAAGGACCAAAAGAAGGCCTGTCGACTCAACTCCCACATTCCTCATACCATTTGAGTGTGTGCTGGGGGATGGCAACAGGGGGTTAAGAACTGTTTGTTTCCACTTCCGCACCTTTGCAAATAAATACTAAGAACAGAAGGTTTTCTATTTGCACTGAACGTGCGCACACACAGAGACAAAGTTTCACAGAAATCTGGTAGGTGCTTAAATGTGTGGAGTCTGGAGACTAAGCGGACCTCAGAGCAAGGAAGGAAAACAATGCTTTCATTCACTGTGGCAGCGAGAAGGTCAAGTGTCGTTTACATCGGAAGGGAAGCAAGGATTAGACATCATTACTCTATCTGGTGTCGATGACACGGACAACATCAGCAAGCCAACCTCTGTGCCTGCTTTCTGCTTCAGCGTCTCCCATATCTCACCATCTGCCTTTTCAGAATGACAGCAGAGGGACTTGCATGGCAAGAGGGGTGGGAAGCTGGATTGGGCAACATTGGCCCTCTGTTTACAAGGCTTCTAAGGATAATTAAGCACTACTGTGAAGCTGCTTCTGGCAGGTCATCAGTGAGATGCATCCCAGCACCAGCAATTTTCTTTCCAGGTAATTCCAAACAAAGAGGTAATGGAGCCCATATTGGAACTGAAGAACAGACTACAACCACATCATATGTCTACGTAATTTCTTGGCTGTTTTAAAATGCGTAATTACTGAAGAAAGGGTCAGAGATGCCTAGCAGAAGTTGCATAAATCCAGGGTTGGTAGGGTATAGTTAAGAAGATGGACCCTAGTTTGGGGAAATATAAGGCTCTACGTTAGGAAAACCCAATCAAAAATTTCCCAAAGCATACACTGGGAGCAATGACAACTAAATGCAAATGTGGGGCTTCTGTATTAACAACTACTGTAGGAGAGATCAAAATTGTCTGCACTGGAGTCTCTCCTAACGTATTTCCACATAGGATTAGCACACCAGTAGTTATATGAAAGTTTGCACATGGGTCCATTAAATATCACATGCCAGCTCTTCACATAATTGTTTTGTGCATGCACAATAGGTGTGACTGGTCATGGTAGTAGTGCACAGTATTTTAGGTGCACATACATGAATAATGCTTAAAATCTGGCTCTGATGTTTTTACTTGCATCTAGGAAAAGCAGCCCAGTCCAATAGTCAGTATTCCTTAAGGATGGATGTGTGAGAATGATGGATTAATTATGTGAAATGATAACTGTACAGTGGTACCTTGGTTTACGAACTTAATCCGTTCCAGAAGTCCGTTCTTAAACCGAAACCGTTCTTAAATCGAAGCGCGCTGTCCCTAAAGAGGCCTCCCGCTGCCGGTGCCCTTCCACTGTTCAGATTCCATTCTTAGACCGAGGTAAACTTCGCAATCTGGGACATTACTTCCGGTTTTGCGGTGTTCGTAAACAGGATCGTTCTTAAACAGGACTGTTCTTAAACCGAGGTACCACTGAACTGAATACAGGTGGTTTTATTCTTTCGTTTACAACTTTATAAGAAGAGAACCAGAATCAAATTTGCCTATCAACAAATGCTTAGACATCCCCACAGGTCTGTGCCCAGTTTTGCTCTGGATTCTCTAGCATTTTCCTTAAACGCAGGTGGTCTGGAGGTTTCGTTCTCTCACCTGGATGTCCAAGTTCAGTTGTTCCCACAGGTCATCATGCAAGGCTGACACCTCACCCTCCAGGTTCTCATATTCTATGGTGCTGTTGGCCAAAGCCTGTGGGGATTTGCAAACAGTCCCATCAAGATACCAACACACTCACTTGCAATCTCCTCTCCATGTCCCTGGAGCGCAGAGGAACTAACTAATATTAAAAACGCTAACTAACTACCGAGCCATCCATTTGGATGCCAGCCCAGCTTGGCTGTGCACCACAGTACAGAGTAAATCTTCACCTAGGAGGTGTAGCTGCATTTGGTAGAAACTGTTGTCTTCCAAATAGCTTCTTTGGAGGACAAAGATCACCCTTGTATGCTTCCCATGCTAGCATTTAATTGCTGCATTCTGGAAGACACAAACTGGCATGATATTTGTGCGCTGGGGGAAGCTAATGGACATACAATGAGAACAGAAAAGAGGACTTCACTCAAAGTGAAATGAACAGGAGGTTTTTCCCCGGTTCTCCCCATGTGTTTTGCACAGAGCAAACTCACAGCATGCACTCATGAACCAGAGGGGTTCAATTTGGGTGCTATTGCACCTTCTCATTGGGTTGAAAGAAGCTTTCTTCTCTCTCACTCTCTCTTCCTTTTTTAAAAAAATAAGAGAAAAAGGAAATGAAACAGAGAGACAAAAGAAAGATTTATTGTGCAATGCCAAGCCCACAAAGCATTCCTCTCTTCATCCCCAGGTTTCCCCTGACACATGCAGCACCAGCATTGGCAATGCAACAAGAGCAGGCAGCCCATGCAGGCTCAGCTCAGCTGGAGACACAGGCTCCACTGCTGCAGCTCGTGCTGCTGCAGAAGCATCAAATACTGTAGGGCAAAGCCCATGTAGAGCCAGAAGAGAGGGCCGTCTTTGCACTATTCCTCCATGCAGGCTGCACACAAACCATAGGCTGGGCTGTGCTCTCTGCTCCATTTAACAGCAAGCTTATTGGGCACAGCTGAGCATGGTAGTGGCAGTGCATGTTTGGATGGGTCAAATATACTTGATCAACAGGGACCAAGTATGTATTTTCCCTCCACCACCTCCACCACCATTGTTCTTGATCTCTGAAGGCTCCTGAGTGTCTGGGATTTCTGCAAGAATAAACAGGGCATTTTCTTTATTACCGTGCTGGCTTGGGACAGCTCCACCCGAATATTGATCAACTGGTTCTGGAGGGATTCCTTCTTGTGCAGCAGTTTTTCGGGGTAGGCTGGTTGGCTCCCAAACATCTCTAGCTCCTGGTGTGTCCCCATCAATGCACTCTCCAGACTTTCCTAAGTGAAGAGAAGAGTAAGGGGGGGGATTTAAGCTGATGGTTAGGAAGCAATCGGGAACTCAGCAGCCTAGGGTATAGTTAAAATTCTTTTTCTGGCCTCAGGCATTCAGCCTTTCTGGGTCTTATTTCTAAAACCATCACTTGTTCTGTAGGAGAAAGCATTATTGCAACCGAACTGGGTTGAAGGCTATAAAGTTCAGGTGCAGGCTGAGTTGGACTTGCTCATCTGCCTGAATATCTAGACATGCCTTCTTCCACAGCATTCAGAGATGTAGGTCACTTGGTCACCCCCCCCCCATAACCTCCACCACACATACAGTCTTGGAAAGAAGGAACCTGGTGTTGCATGAAGACATTTTCCTGAAATTTCTTTCTGCCTGTGCAATAGGACTTCCTCTCCCACTTCTCTCCTCATGTGCCTGCTCCCAGACCTGCTCTGCAGGGTTGGGGGAAAAGCAGATTTGGGGAGGCAGACAGGGAGAAGAGAGGTACAGCAGAAGTCTTTGCACCAACAGGATGACTTTGTTGGATACAGCCCTCTATGAGCAATACCCCTGCTACAAAGGCCACTCTTAGCATCTCTGCCTCCTATTTTGGGGAAACTGGAAACATTTGCCACAAAAATAACAACCTCTTGATGATGCCCACAGCCTAGCAAATGCAATAAGGTTCCAGCCTCAAAAAGCCTCTGGAAAGTTGGCCAAAAATCAGAAAGCAGCTTGCCTATGGCATTAAGTGTGCTATGATACACGCCCCTTACCTTCTCTGCACGAAGTTGCTGCACCAGCCTCTCCTGTTCCCTCATCACCTTGTTTTGCTCACAGAGCTTTCCCAGGAGCTTCTTTCATGGAGGACAGAGAGAAAAGAAAGGCGAAATATAAGATTCATAGCAGAGTCTGGGGTGGGGAAGTGAATGTAGCCCTCTAAGTCTCTCTTGGGCTCTTCCCAGGTCTCATCCCCTCCTCATCCACATCCCTTCTGGCCCTGCCTTGCACTCTTCTTGTGTGTCCAACCCCCCCCCCCCCGAATGTGTCATTGCACTCTGATAAAGATTCTTGCAAGTGTGAATGGAAAAGGGAGAAAGATGCAAGTGTGTAGGAACTAGCCTGCTGTCCAAAGATGCGCATTCATTGCTCCACCCACCCATTGCCTTTGTTCTCACCCAGCACTGGCATGTGGCCCCCAGAAGGTTGCTCAGGAGCAAAAGTGGCCCTCGAGCTGGATAAAGGTCCTCCACCCTGGTTCACATAGCAGAAGGCATTCATCTGCTTTGAACAGATCTCAACCTGGCCTCTGGGTATTAGAGCCTCGGTTGCTGGGGCTGCACAATCCGAGCAGGGCAGACTCACAAACAATGATGCCAGCATGAAAACACAAACCCAGAGCACAATGGGTGAGGATGGGGCAGGAAAGGCGACAGCCCGGGGTTGGTGAACGATGGCGACCACAAGTGCTTGGGACCTTGCAGCTCCCCTAGCAGAATAGATGCCTGTTTAATGATGTCAAGAGAAATGGAGAGGGAAGGCACAGCCTGCAAGGGGTAGAGGATGGAGAGGGGATGGAAGAGGCAGACAGGCAAAAGGGAGGGAGGGAGGAGGTGCTCTTACATCTGTATCTTGCTCGCTTATCTTGTAGGTGTGCAGCGACTCTCTATAGGCTTCAGGGAAATGAGACACCTGCAAAAACAGGAACAAATCATTCCTGCTCTCTCCGCCTTTGAAGCTGACATGTCATGACAAGCCCCTGGGGAAATCCAAGGCTGCTTCTGCTTAGTGCGTAGGGGTGGGAAGCCCTCCATGTTTTCAGGTCCTGCAGCTCAAGCCCCAACCTTCTTTCACCAAGTCTTTTTTAATTAAGCAACATTTACTGGGTAGAATAACCGAAGGGAAAGGCACACACTGTCTAGCATTTCCATCACTGTGGTCTGGGGGTTTCTGCTTCTGGGTTCCCACGGATCTATCCAGCTTAGACTGCAGACTCCTCACTATCTTTCAAAATCTGCTGTCTTTCATCTCATCAAGGGAGGCAGCTCTTGCATACAATGTAGTGAGAGAATTGCTCTTTTCCTAACTGCATAGAATTGCTCTTTCTCCTATCCCCACAGATGTCAAGTTTATAACAAGTATATATATAATGGCAGTTGCTCAGATTATGAGCAAATCAGCTATTCTACTATGCATGCATGTTAGACATGCAACCTCCATTACGTTACAGATCACCAAGCAATTACACATGGCCAGTCATACCATAAACAGCAGCTCACCTTCACAATCGCAGCAACTGCAATTGTGAATAGATTTAAATATGTGACCTCTCCTCCCCCCCCCCCCCTGGCCTGCCCGGCACTCACAGAATTCAGGATGATGATGGGGGAGTTCCCCTAAATGCGATAATTGCTATGGGCCAAAAGTTAGCTGCTCCATGTTATCTACTAACACAAACTTAGTTAATAGATATATGCAGAGCTAGTATATAGCACACGAGGAAGACCAGAAAGAAATTTTGCTGGGGTTTGTAGGCCTAAAAGCAGTGTTGGCTATCCATGTGCAGTGCAGATCTTTACATGCCAAACAGGGGCCAATGTCTAGGATGTTGCTATAAAAGGGTGGCTGATGAACAGGTAACCAGAGTCCTGTCCTCAGGAAACAGAGAGGCCAGGATAAGTGGGAGGCTGGATTAAAGAGAAACTTCAAGAAGAGCACGGAAGGATCCTGTATTTTTTTCAACTTGAGACTTTGCATTGATCCAGAATTATAGTCAGATGCCACCACCCTCTGGTTTTATTCCCAGTTTATTTTCTGCTTTGAATTTCAAAGCTGCACGAGCCCAGGGTAATAGATTTCACAAGATGCAGCCATGTAGTGTTGTGATTTGAGGTTCTTCACACAATGTCCAGCTCCCCTGCTTATGAGCAACCACTATTTTACAGACGGGCCAACTAATGCAGAGAGAAAGCCAGGTCAAAGGTGGCCGTTTTAGAGCATTGGCCTTTGGTGTGAATTCCTAAAACAAAAACTCAGCTTTGCATTGTTTCCCTCTGGAACAGTGATATATCCAGCAGTACTTACCCAGAAGGGGTGTACGAGTATCACAGGAGGGCACTGATTAGAATTGATGCAATCCAGCACAGAAGAAAAGCATCACGTCAGAACCAGAGTTTTATTATTATCAAGCAAGCTACCATGTTACAATAATACATCAAGAGAAAATAAGTTCTTAACTGCTAGTTGGCGGAACCTGTTCAACAGGAACTCCTCTAACACAGAGAGAGGTGATATGAGAAAAGTCTCTTCTGTGAGCATGATGTACCATGCTACAGATGTCACTCTCCATTTAAGTAGCACCTGTAACACTGTTATCACCTTCATTGTTAGGCAAAAGAGCTGTAGCTCAGTGGCAAGGCACGTGATTCTATGATTCTATATTTTGCCTGCAGAAGGTCCCAGGTTCATATGTGGTATCTCATATAGGACTGGGAAAGATCTTTGTCTGAGGCCCCTTCTGAATCTTGTTGTTTCCAGACGGGATCAAATCTAAATGCTGACTCAAATCCTGCCCTATTTGAAATGTAATGGACAATGTTTTGGATTGCATCGTTTTCCTCAAAAATAATAATTGAGCAATAACTGCTGAGTTCATTAAATCACTAGCCATACCTTTTCCCCTATAAAGTAGGAAGTGGTTGCTGTTTTCTGTGCGTGTAGCTAAAAGCAATGGAAAGATGCCTGTTCAGAATCTAATTTGCCAGATGTCACGTGACTGTGTGTGTGTGTGTGTGTGTGTGTGTGTGTGTGAGAGAGAGAGAGAGAGAGAGAGAGAGAGAGAGAGAGAGAGAGAGAGAGAGAGAGAGAGAGAGAGACCTGTGAGAGAGGGAGGGGCTTGGTTTTGCTAGGCTACACAGCCTGCAAGAAAGTAGAATGGTAATTGTATCTGAATATCTTCAGTGCCTGATTTTATAATTTTAAGATCACTGTTTTGCCCTGGGTGGTGCTAAAGCTCTGCCCAGTAAGTGACCACTTAATATTACTTGGCACAATGCTGTAGGGACACAATTTTCCTGAGGAGAGGAACGATAAGACTGAACAGATTCTATGAAACAACAAAGGGAAGCATAGATTTCATGTCAGTTCCAGCTAGCCCTTATCTGTGCTAATCACATATTTATATGTACCCTGATAATCAGTATGTAAAGACAGCGGTGCCAACTTGAATAAAATATTGGGAGCAGAGGTGGGTAAGCCCCGCCACACTTAATTGATCACCAGGTTTGGCACTCGCACACCACTTGAATGGCAATGCCCATCAACTGGAGGGGTGAGCGGACCCCTCAAATATTTTATTGGGTAAAAAAAAATATTATTGGGTGAGGGGCCGAAGGGACCTCGTTCCCTAGGAGTTGGCTCCTATGTGTAAGAAGTGCAGGCCACTACTCTTCACGAGGCACCAATGTGAAACCATGTTGGAACGTTCTCTCAGGGGGTGAAAACCATCCCCAGGTGGAGCTGGAGTTCGACAAATTCTAGCTATGTGGCATTTTTCTGTCAGAATATCCTTACTCTCTGGGGCAATTTGGCACAGTGCTGTGAACAAAGCAGGAAATAGTAGGTACAATGTCTCATCAAACATGCCATTCTGTTTTCAGATTCAGGTAATTGCAATGCTGAACCTATCCCCAAACTTAGTCAAGGATCTCATCTAAGCAGTGATTATTAGCCTGTTCTGCTACAGTCTGCCTGGACAATATAAAGAGTAGCAAATGCATCAGAAAGTACATTTTGGTGATAAAGGTGACCAAATGATGACTGAAGCTTTAGAGATATAAATGGATGGTGGTTGGCTTGTTGCAACGGCAATGAGATGCAGCCTTTATGATGATATCACCAACTGTATTGCTTAATAGGCCAAATGAAGAATCCCAATCCTGCCAGGAAGACCAAGTTTCTGAACACTGATAATCCTGACTACATGCAATTGAACTGGTCCCAGTGGCGCTCACCACATGGCTCAGAGACATTATCTTCTCTTGCCAACATGGAGATCCTACAAAAATAGACACACCTAGCACTTGATATGGAAGGCTTTGACTGTTATTATTATTATCATTATTTATTTTATACCCCACCTTTATCCCTGACAGGACTCAAGGTGGCTTACAGATAAAAACAAGAATTGCTAAAAGTTAGAGGGGGGAAAACAATAATTAAAAAAACAATTAGATAATTAATAGAATTAAAACTATATACATATATAAACTGTTTAAAACATACAAATAATTACAACAAGTGGGTTCTGAAGCTCAACACTGATTTCTGAATTAAATTCCAGGGCTCAGTACTGATGACCCTTTAATAAAATTAAGCACAGAAGCTGATCATTCTGCTTCCCAGTGGATGTTCCCACTGTGGAGGGAGCATCCCCCTAGATCTGATGCACGGATATGTTCCTTGGGTAGGAGCCTAGATAGATCCTATTCTATATCCTAGAATATCCACATAGATTTTTATAGTAAACTATTTTGGGGCAAGGGTGTGGGCAAAAAGTAGAGGACTCTCTACCCTTAGCAAGAGTTACCAATGCAAACTTAAGTGCCCCACTTCACAAATTCCAATGCTAAGCATCGGTGCTAAAAACAAGGTTTGCTTCAGCTTCTTGGCTCACATATGCTAATATTAATACCTAACCATTTTCCAGGGGTGCACTACATTTTGCAAAAGTAATACCCGAAAGGAAAGAGGAAAATTTGTCTTCCCCCGCAAACCATTGATAGGCTTTTTTCGCCAGCCCCAAAAGCCATGACAAGCAGTTCGTAACTGAAAGTTTTAGGTTTTAACCTAAGCCATATATGCATTTATTATCTTATCTACAGAGAACAGAGAGAGAGAAAGGTTGGCATAAGGTGGCACAGAGCTGCTGATGCAGCTGAGATTAAGATCCACAGATGTTGAGGGTCCCATCTACCTCCAACCTGTGGGTTAAGATGTGGATTCTGAGTGACTTAAAATGCTTCAGGGAATTAGGATCACTGTCAGGCAGGGGCACAGGTGCCTTACTGGGCTCCATGTATAAATGCCATTTGTAGAATGAGATGTTGAATGGGCATCTCACAAATGGATGTGGATGTGAGGTGCAGAAGGGTGACACTAGGGAATGGTTCTGCCATGCAAAAGCAGCTGGAATGGCATGGTTGATGGCAGAGCTGCTGTGATGTCTTACTTGCATGTACAGTTGAGCCCTAGGGGAAGAGCTCTCCACCATTCTGTTCACCATACTGATCAAAGTCTCGCTCTCGCTCATCTGCGGCAGACAAGGAAGGAAAAACATCAAGATGCTAGCGGAGGCACAGCCACTGCAGCTCAGCCTTGAACACGTGTGACCGCTAACATATAAATCTGAAAAGACCTAAGACCTAGACCGGTGCCTCAGAACAGATGTCACAAGGCAAAGACACACCTAAAGGAAGTCCACAGGACTGAAAAGCACATCAATGTTCAGAGTGATTACTGGGCTAAACAAGATGTGATGCTAATTGCATGGCTGCATTTAATGTGGACTTGGTGGATCATGAAGAAAGGAAACCTGAGTACCACTCCAGGGGTGCAAGGAGGAAGAATTGAGTCCTCCTCCTTCTTCCCTCATAAGTTCCAAACAAAACATGGTTTTGATACACTCTCACAAACACTCATCTAACTACCATTTGCATCTGGAGGAAATCCTCCATGTACTTTTCTGGAGTTGTTCCTTTCCCATGCAAATGGGCTTGCCAACGAAACTTTAAAAAGAAATGATTGGGGCAAAACATCACCCTACAGTTCCCAAAGAGGCATATCACATGGGTGTATCATACATAACACCCTCTGCTTAGCCCATTCACATCACAGGGGAGTAGCAGTGCTGGGGAAATAACGTTTCATCCCAACCCCCCCAACCCCCATGCAATTTCCCTAATCACACACCCATCCAAAACTGTATTTTGGGACATAATAATAACAGCTTGGCGGGGGGATTTAGATCAAAAGTTTAAACACCCCCTCCCTCAGTACTACTGCTCCTACCAAACAGCCACCCACAAATGATTTAAAGGGAGATATTTTATATATAGATCAGGAAATCTGATCATGGATCTCCCACGTCATATCAGTTTCAGCCTTTAACAATAGGATGATGGATGGGGTGGAGCTGTACTTACAAGATTTACCTTGTTGATACAAAAGACAGACTTTGAGTGAAGATATGTTTGGGCCTCCCTCTGCCTGCTTTGAAATCCCAATGAGGCTTAGTACCTCACTTCAGGTCCCACCAGACATACATACTGCACATTCATGATGATTTGCGCTCCTAAGAGCACAAATGAGAGCCAGTGTGGCGTGGTGGTTAAGGTGTTGGACCAGGACCTGGGAGAACAGGGTTCAAATCCCCACCTGGCTATGAAGCTCACTGGGAGACCTTGGGCCAGTTACTCATTCTCAGCCTCATCTACCTTGCAGGGTGCTGTGAGGATAAAACAAGAAGGAGGAGTACTATATACACCACCTTGAGTTTCTTGGAGGAAAGGCGGGATGCAAATGTAATGAATAAGCAAAATCATAATGATACCAGGGCTGTCCCACTTTCAACACTGTTTGTGCCTGCAGAAGTATTGTGGCAGTCCACCTGCATCATTTCTGATCAGTGCATATGCTGTAATTTCCCACTGAAATCCTGCGACTTGTTATACAACAAACACCCCGGTTCATTTTCCTCCTGCTTTTGTTGCCCTATATCTCTTCCAGATAGCAATTAAGTGGTAGCACGGGGGCAGCGTCAAAGAACAAATGAAAGCAGAATAAATTCATCGCTAATGCACTAGGGACGCAGGTGGTGCTGTGGGTTAAACCACAGAGCAAAGGACTTGCCAATCAGAAGGTTGGTGATTTGAATCCCCGCGATGGGGTGAGCTCCCGTTGCTCGGTCCCTGCTCCTGCCAACCTAGCAGTTCGAAAGCACCTCAAAGGCACAAGTAGATAAATAGGTACCGCTCCGGCGGGAAGGTAAATGGCATTTTCGTGCGCTGCTCTGGTTCGCCAGAAGCGGCTTAGTCATGCTGGCCACATGACCCGGAAGCTGTACGCCGGCTCCCTTGGCCAAAAAAGCGAGATGAGCACCGCAACCCCAGAGTCGGTCACGACTGGACCTAATGGTCAGGGGTCCCTTTACCTTTTAATGCACTATTATTGTGTTGAGAACGCTTTGCAGAATGCACTTACAAAAAGACCACCAGCTTGGGGGGGGGGCTTACTCAGCAAACAGCTACTTTTGCTTATTAAACAGGAGCACTTTCTTTGATGACCAGAGGCCCCTCCTCTTCTCTCTTCCCCAGACATGCAGGGCTAGTTGAGCCAGTCTCTACAAGCCCCTCTAGCTCCTGGTGGGAATCTGCTTTGCTCCCTTTTTCAGGATTTTAGGACTGGCAGAGGAGGATTCATAGTTTCCTTATTAGGATACACTTGAAGTGGAGGGATGGGTTTTATCCAATGGAGGCTGGTGCCCATTAGGACTAGACAAGGAGACCAACAGTAGGTGCAGCCAGAGCCACCAGCAGGCAGAGCCAGCTAATTGGTGATGCTCAACCTAAGGAGGAGGCAGCTGATCCAATGGACCGGCCTTCGCCTGAGATTTTGTCCATGCACAAAATCTCACTGGTTGTCGTATCTGGGCTTGATAATAAATCCCTCCCTCCAGGGCTACTACACATTAGCTAATGATCCAGGGTTTGTTTGGTTTTCGTGCCTTTGTTTGCTTGAATCATCTGGAGCTGTTTGATTTGAAGAGTTCCTTCCACTGTGCATCCCCTTCATGCTCAGAGCACACTGTAGCCTAGGTTACACACATTGATTCTGGAAGAAGGGGGGAAGAAGCAATGTGTGCCTGGAACTACTGTGTGTGTGTGTGTGTGTGTGTGTGTGTGTGTGTGTGTGTGTGTGTGTGTGATCTTGTAATTCCTTCCAACTCCATAAGGTTTTATGGAATGGAGTAATAATAATAAAACAGTTGCTTAAACAAAAATCCCAAGAGTCAGATGATATTTGGCTGACATACTTCTCCATTAGTCAAGTGAAGCTGATGGTGCTATATCTCTCTCTAAGCACACGCGCACAAAATGCACTTTCAAACAGAAGGCACCAGGGCATAACAAACAAATATGGCTCTGATGTTGCATTTCATTGTGCTGTTTTAAATCAGTCTTTCTCTGTGGGTCAGAAGGGGAACAGAAAGAAATGGAAAGCCTTGAAGAATCCTTTTTTATAGGGAGAAAAGCCTACTATCAACAACGGCTGCCCAACCCAGAGCACTTTTAAGTGCCGCCTCCTCGTCAGTGGCTTCAGTCCAACACAGACACAAGCACATCTTCATGATTACTCTACTGATGGGGGAATTACTGACTCCAAAGATGTAATGAGATTGTCTCTGGAGCAGGCTTGCTTATTGAAATGCAGACTTTTTCAGGCCAGCATCAGACATCCATCAGCACTTGCAATGAGATTTCATTTTATATATATATATAAAAATCCAGCTTAATCTCGTCTGCTGATGTTCTCCCAAAAGGGGTTTCTTTCCCTGTTTCTCTAAGGGTAGGTCAGCAAGTGTCCCTTAACATGACAAAATGTGCATGAAAGATTGTTTCAGCTTAAGGCAAAGCTTGTGGGGAAGGCTGTTTGGGTTAGTTGCTTGGTATTTGAATTATCACAGTATACTGAGCTGCTTTATATTCATGGGTTTGTTGTTTTTTAACAAAACCATTATGGTAAAAACTGGTTTTATATTATTGATTTCTGCCCCCGCCGCACACATTTCATATGCACACTGAACCATTCTCTCTGGTTAGCACACCTTTACATTCTTAAACATTCTTACACACAAAATACATATATGTTGGATATCTGATGCTTAGTTATTCAATACCTCAGATTAACCATCTGTTTTGTCCCTGTTTTTTAAACATGAAGTACCTGACCCGAATGATTTTATTTTTATTTTTTTTAAAAATACCCTGGTCTGTTCTTTCCCAAACTGTAACCCAATTTTGACTATCCAAAAGTTGGATAAGGTTAAATGAGTCAGATAGCTGAGTTTGTACGCAATGTCATATACCAGATTTCCCCAACCTGCTGCTCTTCAGCTGGTTTGGACTACAACTCCCATTCAGCCCCAGCCAAAACATCTGCAGAGTACCAGGTTGGGAAGGCTCCATATGCAAACTTGATATATTCACAAACCCATACAAATGATCTCATATTACAACAAGTGAAATTTCACAAAAACTCATGGGCTCACTTCCACTCATGGACAAACTATTATCAGTCTCCCAAACTGTTTCATAGGCAAAAGGTTATTATTATTATTATTATTTATTAATTATACCCTGCCCACTCTGGGCGGCTTCCAACCGAATATTAGCATCAGACATTTAAAATTTTCCTAAACAGGGCCACCTTCAGTTGTCTTTTAAAAGTAAAATAGTTGTTTATTGCCTTGACATCTGTTGGGAGGGCGTTCCACAGGGCAGGCACCACTATCGAGAAGGCCCTCTGCCTGGTTCCCTGTAACCTCAATTCTCGCAGCGAAGGAATCACCAGAAGGCCCTTGGCACTGGACCTCAGTGTCCAGGCTGGAAGATGGGGGTGGAGACGCTCCCTCAGGTATACAGGACCAAGGCTGTTTAGGGCTTCAAAGGTCATCACCTTTAAAGGTTTCATGTGGACATTCACTTGCCTTACTCCCAAGGAACCCATGGAATCTGAAAGCACCAGGGTCACATCCTCCCCCACCCCCCAGTCTGTGCCATCTGCACCTTTTCACCTGATCAGCCAGACTCTTGTTGGGAACAGACATGAAGAAAAGATCAGATAGTTTGCCCCCCCCCCA
Organism: Podarcis bocagei; assembly: GCF_964188305.1. Lineage (NCBI taxonomy): Eukaryota > Metazoa > Chordata > Lepidosauria > Squamata > Lacertidae > Podarcis > Podarcis bocagei. Next base: position 44,415,901 of record NC_138129.1, on the reverse strand, counting down.
AAAAAAAGATAGTTTGCCTCCCTCCCCTTCTACCTTCTTTATCTAATCCTATGATCCTGCAACAAGTATGCAGGTAGAAAGCCAGCAGGGATGTTCAGAATGTCATACATGCAACTATGTGCATGTTGGACAGAGATCATGGGTGTGCGCTCAGTGCAAGGACTTCCTGGTCCTCAGGGAACAAGTATGTTCCCTTTAGGTCCCAGTATCTGACCTGAGAGAGCCAGAGTGGTTGGTAGACGTAATAATGGCATTCCTCTCACACAGTGCCATCTCTTCTATTACAGTGGTGCCCCGCAAGACGAATGCCTCACAAGACGGAAAACCCGCTAGACGAAAGGGTTTTCTGTTTTTGAGCTGCTTCGCAAGACGATTTTCCCTATGGGCTTGCTTTGCAAGATGAAAACGTCTTGCAAGTGTTCCGATTTTTTTCCGCTCCCCCCCCCTTTTTCTAAGCCGCTAAGCCGCTAATAGCCTTTTAGCCGCTAATCCGCTAAGCCTTTAATAGCCGCTAAGCCTTTAATAGCCGCTAAACCGCTAATAGCGCTAATCCACTAATAGGGTTGCTTCGCAAGACGAAAAAACCGCTAGACGAAGAGACTCGCGGAACGGATTAATTTCGTCTTGCGAGGCACCACTGTATAATGGAGAATCATGGTCTTGGGGAAGAAAAGCTTCAATCTGAGGAAGAGGCAAATGATCGTTGAAGAGGGACACATTCTTTGTGGGACTAACAGTCATCCTATCATATGGAGGACACTTTTCTGGGGGTCTCTTGTTAGTGGCAGTTTTTATCACTGGCCTCATAGGCAGTTGAGTTTGTGATGGGCATGTGGACCACACAGTAACTTGTCTGCCTGTCACACGTAATCTGGATGCTGCATATACACTAAGGAGAAATGTTGTTATGTGATCCTGGAAGAGAAATTTGGGTTGCTAGGTGAGAGGCCAGGACTTACAAGGAAGCTTTCTCTGAAATGCTGCCCATTCCATTTTGGTGCTGGAAAAAACTCTCCTATGAGGAAAAGTTACATAATTGGAGGATTTTTTAGTTTAGAAAAAAAAATGAGTAACAGGAAACATGACAGAGGAGTATAAAACTTAATAGTGTGGATAGAGAGAAGACTTTTTTTGCTGCCTCTCTCATCATTCTTGAACCTGGGGAAGGTCAATGAAGCAGAACGCTAGAAGATCCAGGACACACCAAAGTACTTCTTCACACAGCTCACAGTTAAACTATGGGGTTTACTGCCACAATATGTTGTAATGGACTGACTTAGATGGCTTAGGCAAAGTCTAAGGCCCCATATGCACCATACACTTAAAGCCACATCAATCACTTTAAACAGTCATGGGGGTCCCCATAGGAGACTCCAATTTCCCTCGTGGATCTACAGTTCTCAGAGTGGCTTCACAGTCATCCAGTGGCACACCTTGACAACGCACACTTAACAATGACCAATGAACCAAATACAAAAATAAATATCTACTGCTCAACAGTAATGCAGGCATTTTTCAAAGTTTCTGTCATTATCAATTTCTTTGTATTGATACTCATCTTCCCATATCCACATTTATAAAAATCATACCTGATAGTAAAGAAAAATATTCTGTATTGTCTCGGCTTCTCATTACTTTCAAAGGGTGAGTTTAATATTCTGTAGATGCCACAAAGCATAATTTTCAATACCATTTTTCTAAGGTTACTCCTTCAGTATTTATCCAATACTAAGAAATATTTAGTCTTCTGCCACCAACATGAAATCTTTGGATACAAGATCCATATTTGAATGAAAGCCACCTGTTGCTTTTATTTCCCATGAAGCCCTAGGGCCATACGCTACATCAGGCACTCCATGTCACTGTAGGAAATTTGCACACACACACACACACACACACACACACACACACACACACACACACGCAACTTCCCAGATCAAGCCACTGTCACCAGATAAGCCAGCAGCTGGGGGAACATGAAGGCAAGATGGCCAGAGTGAGAGGGAACAAAGCAGGCATTGGTGCCAACGGGTCTTGCCAGCAACTGCACGAGAGCATTGGGTGCTGATGTGACAGCGCTGAGTGTTGTATTTAAAATAACCCTGCTTGGGATGGAATGAATCAGTGGGCAGAGTGCAAACTAAATTTAAAATACAGTTCACATTAAAGAAAACCAAACCCACACATAGGTTGCCACCCAGAGTTCTAGGGTCATGATTACTCTCTCATCAACAGAGTTTATTCCTGCCCTAAATCCTGCTTACATCCTGCAGACTAGTGTGGAACATTGCACAGAAATCCAACAACAATCACCAAATACGGCAGTAATAACAGCTGCAATTGCAGCACAGCAGAATCCATAGATGTCCAAGCAAGCAAAGCAGCTGTCCCTCCCCAATTCACCCCTACACACACACACACACACACACACACACACGAACAAGTGTGTCACTGTCCACAAGAAAGATGAAAGGAACAAACCACATCGACCCGCTAGTGCTGCCGCAATGCCAAGAGAAGGAGAGGGACAGATGTTGGGGAGGAGGAAGGGTAAAGGGGAGAGGGAAAGGCAACACTGACCTGACAGCACGGCTGGGGAGGGGGCAGCGGGGGTTGCAGGACAAGAGGCAAAAATGTGGTGGGAGCAGTGAGAGGGAGACAGCCAGCTTGGCCTACCTGCTGATCCAAATACTCTAGGTTTCTTTGCAACTGAAGGTCTAAAAGTTCATCCTATCAGGAGCCATTAGGCATGCGGCAAAATGGAAACACAAAAACAAACAAAAACAAAGAAGAAGCAAAAGCAGTTAGGTGCGACTTAGCTCGAGAGAGGCACAGAGCTCCCCAGACAGGAAAGGGAACAGTCAGCCTCACAAGCGTTTTTTTCCAGGTAGGTGGGTGGGGTGAGTGATGGCTGCTCAGCGGTCCTTTTAGCCCAGGACATATTCCCTAGAGGAGCTTTCCCCAGTCAGGTGCCCTCCAGATGTTTCAGACTGCAACAACAGGGAGTTGTAATCCACAACATCTGCAAGGGCACCCAGTTGGGGAAGGCTGCCTTAGAGGGACTCTCAATGGGAGATCCTGGCAGTTTCTCATATAGACAGTGCTCTGTCCCCATACCATGTGTCGCCTTCTGCTGGACAGGTGTGGATTAACAAGAGGGCCATGCTACATTCCTCCAGGCTGGTAAAATATATTAATGCTCTCCCCCAACAGTAAGGAATGCAATCTTTTGACTCTGTAGCCCTTTGAGGGTATCTGGGTTGAATGCTTGTGGGCTAAAGGTGGGGTGGGGTATGCACACACACACAAGCCTCACTCCAACAGTCCCACGTGTGCCGGCTTCACTGCAGACCTTCCCACATGCAGCGCGAAGGAGGATCCTCAGCATGTTCAACTGAACGCGCTCAGAGTTCCTCTTCAGACCTTCCAGATGAGGAAGCCGCCTTCTGCTGAGTCAGGCTGCAGGTCCATCTAGCACAGGGCTTATACACACCTTTCCTCCGCTCTTTCCAGGCACAGTCCACGATTTAAAGATCTGTGTCCCAGTGCCTTCTCGTTCCTGCTCCAGAACTTTCCCTGCAAAAACCTGCTCTTTGAAAAGCTCAGTCAGAAAAAATGTTGATCCGCAGAAAACCCGAAGTGGTGTTTGCTCTGATTCAGTTTTAAGGAGCAAGGTTTTGAGGGGAAAGCTTGAGACAGAAATAATAACAAAATGCTGGGCCCTGGAGTGCTAAAGTGAGCACCTGTGCCTGGCAAAAGGTAAGTGTGGGTAAGCCCTCTGTTCTATCTGCACAGCTCTGCGGGGTTTCAGACAGTCCTACCTGAAAAGGCTGGGGACTGAACCTGAGACCTTCCACATGCAAAGCAGATGCTTTGTCACTGAGCTATAGTCCTCCTGCCAACATGGGAAGGTCTGAAATGGAGCTGGTGCACAAGCCCCCTCTGACTTGAAGCCCACACACATTTGCTCCAATTAGGGCTCACTTTTCATCGCAATGTAGCACCTGTAATACCCATTAAGCCATTATTATAATCTGTTTTATTGGTGGCATAGGCCTCTAAGAATTGTTAATTCACTCCTGCTGCAGAGGCAAAGTTTGCTACCAAGAAGTTTGTCCCCACAGTTAGCACGCCCACATTTTTCTCAGCAAGGCACCTGGCTTTGAAAGCCTAGGATCAGGTGGAAATTCTCTCATCCACAGTGACTGCTCTACAGTCTTTATGCCAAGGCTGGCATGTTGAGAACGTGGGCTCAGCACATCCATTCAGAGTTCTGCAGGGGAAGAAGGGATTGTGCTATTGGCTCCACGCATATGGCCTCTTCCAAAAGCTCAGCATCCCTTTCAATGGCTTTGCAACTGTGCAGTAAAAACTGGCTGAGCTGAAAGCTGGAAGAGTGCTGAAACAAACAGCGGATTCTGCACACGTCAAACTCTGCACAGATTTACTCAGTCTACATTCCTGGGGCATCACTTTGGGTCATGCAAATTGGCTTTTACTCAATCTCTATCCAGCCTCTATGTGGATGTCCGTCGGAAAAACGGGATGGTCTACCTATTCTAGATACAGGCATACAGGAAGCTGCCGTATACCAAGCCAGACCATTAGTCCATCTATGCTAACTGGAAATGGCTCCCCAGGATTTCAGACATGGTCCCTCACAGACCAACCTGGAGATGTCAGGGATTGAACCTACGACCTTCTGCATGCAAAGCAGATGCTCTACGACTGAGCTATCACCCGAGACAGCAAGCATAGCTACAGCTTCTCCCTACAGCTTCTTCACCTGGCAAGAAAGTTAGGAGCAGCATACAAAGGGACCCTTACAAAAATGGTGCTCCTGTGCATTATTCTCTGCAAGCATGACACCAACAGTGTGCTTTTGACCCAGGTAAACTACTTCTCAGATACAGACAAAAATTATTTTGATCTGTTTTGGAAACGATTTGTCTCTTTCTAAACACACAGAACCTTTACTATCAGGCCTGGGCAGCCTGAGCTCTGTGTCTGTAATTAACAGATATGTGTCCAGATTGCTGGAACGCTCCAATTGGAGAACAGCCTTTACCAAAGGCATCGTGGACTTTGAAAAAGCACGGACTCAGGACGAAGGGAAGAAACGAGCTAAGAGGAAGGCACATTTGGCAAATCCTCACCATGATCAACTCCCACCCAGAAACCTATGTCCCCACTGTGGAAGGATGTGTGGATCCAGAACTGGCCTTCACAATCACCTATGGACCATGTTCATGGTAGACAATCTTGCTCAGCAATGAGCGATCGCCAAAGAGTCCAGACTGCTAGCGCTGCTTTTTCAAAGGAGCTATCCTGCGCCGACATCCACATCTATTCCTGCCACCAGACATTCGCCCCACCCCCCCAAAACTGCTGGAGATGGGGACAGAGCACCTGCTATGAGAGAGACTGTCCATGATGTGCTCGGTGATACCAGGATCATCTCAGTGCACTCCTGGTTCAGCCACATGCATCCGCTTTGTGTGCATAGCTGGTGAGAAGGCAGGGGGAGTGAGGGGAGAAGCTGCGTGCAACAGTCCGTGCAACTAGAATCTGTTCCGCAGGGCACCTTAATCCAGTCCAGGAATTACTGGTTGCTCTCATAGGTGAAAGGTGTCAGGCAGGGTCAAGAACCTTGGCATGGAGCAAATGGAAGTTGGCAGTTTCACTTGGCAGAGTCCCACTCACAGTGGTTTCTGCCCCCACCACATGGATCCGCCCCCGTAGTGAAATAACCAAACAAAAGAGAGAAGCAAGAAGGAGTGAGGAAAATACAGCATTGAAAGAAATGACAGCCAGCAACAGGGAACAGGGCTTTCTGCATGTCCTTTTCAAGCTCACCCAATTTTGCACTGTCCCAGAAACTACACTGGAGGATTGCAAGCTCTGGCAGTGCTTGCCAGTATTGCTGCCCTGGCTTTTGCTCTCTTCATTTCTTCTTTATGGGCTGCCAAGCAATACATCCTTGGAACAGGGGAGGAATCCCAGAGGAAAAATGTGCTCTTCCAACAAGCCCTTTTCTGCATTATGGTTGCCGCTGTAGCAATGGGCAAGGTGCTGCTCATTTAAGGACAGGGATTGGGAACCTGTGGTCCTCCAGAAGTTGTTTGGACTCAAGCTCCCATCAACCCTGGACCATTGGCTACAATGGCCGAGGTTCATGTGAGTCTCACAACATTGGGAAGGCCACAGGTTCCCCACCCCTGATTTAGGGGAGCAAAATGGTATCGAGTTCAAATCACATGCCAGGTCAAAACTCTGAACAGCAGCTCATGATCACTAAAGGGAAATGTTTGAGTTAAGCTTGCAGCAGCAATGAGCACTGTGCCTCAGTTTATATTCCACAGTGGCCTGGTGGGCAAGCCAGGATGGAGGCTTCCCTTCTGCCATGTAGATGTAGCTTGTAATGTGAAATGAAGCCTCTGCTTTAACTCCTGATTGCACCTTTTTATTTATTAATTGTGGAAAAAAGAGAATCACATGGATGATGCTTCTGGACAACTGTGGGTGGACCCATTTTACATTACATGCTACTCCTCTTGCAGGATGCTAATGAAGCACCAAATGTAAAAACTGGGGGCTGAATGTGTGAACAGGAGCTGTTTCACTGTCTCTATAAATCACATGTCTATTTCCCTCCTTGCTCCGCCAAAAAAGGGCAGCCCTGTCTTCAACAGAATTATCTGTCAGTTTGCATAGTCACGGTGTATTACATATCCAGACTGGTCTCACACTGCTGGTCTCACACAGCTAACATATCCCTGTAGACTGAAACACTAGAGAATATGACTGTTACAGGACAGTGGTTTCATGTCCAGGAAGAAATTGCCCATTGCATAATAACATCCTTCACCCCACCTCTGAATTAGATCCCAACCTTGGGAAGGAAACCCAGCATCCCTAGTGGAATGCTGGGATGCCAATGGGACATACCATTTTGTCGTGGACCGTAGGGGATGCTGGATAGTTGAAGGGGAACATTCCTGCAGGGACAGGCCTCCTGTCACCCAGATAATCATACTGAGGAAAGAGAAGAAACCACACACATGCATGAAGAAGGCTCATATCACTGTAGGGTGACCATAGTCCACGCTACCTTTCCCCACAATATGGAACAGTTGGCACAGCTCACAATGGAGACAACAGGCAAGGCAAAGGAATTGCCCAGGGTTATTCAGTCAGGGTGAGGGACAGGTCAATGGTAGGAGGGCCAAGGTGTTGTGGCCTAGACATAAGAACAACTAAGATGCTCTTGGAAAAGAGGAGTTGGTTCTACAAGCTGGGAGTACAGTTCTGTTAGGAGAAGAGGAAAAGAAGGGGCAGGTTTTTCCCCAGGCTCCTACCCTTGGAACCTCCAATGCCACTCAGTTCCTGGGCTGCTCTCACCCTCAGTTCTGCCTGATATTCACTAATATTTGTTTGCACAATGAAAAATGTTCTAAAGTTTCACCAGCAACCTTTTCAACATGTCTCCCGGCACAGTTAACATGCCAGTTCTGTTTAGCCTGAACATGCGACTCCAGTACCTCAATTCAGTTGGGAGTTCTGAATCCCCTATACCTCATGTTTCAACTGAGTCTCGCCCAGACCCTTATTTTTTTTATTTCTGGGACAAGTGAAATAAAAACAGATGGTGACTGAGCATTTACGGACTGCTGAGTGGCCAGAAGAAGCCCTGACATGTCAGAGATTAAGAATAAAGGTTTTATTCTAGCTCACAGGTGAGCAACCTGTGGCCTTAGGAAAACATGCAACCTGTGACTTCCTATTATGTGCCCCTCTGTTGACTCCTGAAGCTGCCCCATTCTTCCATCCATGCTTTTTATTCATTTCCCCCCTTTTTCAGGCATTTGTGTTTTGCTCTCTTTCTGTGTTGTTTCAGAACACAGAACTGGAAGATGTAGTACTTTCTTTCATATGTGTATGTTTTAAAAACTTCTCCTCTGGTTGTATGGCTTAGGAAAAAGACTTTTCTCCTCCCTAAACCATCGAATAATATATTGGTAAGAATTACTCTTACTTCCTTTCCGGAGCAGTGGCTGCATTGGTCTTTGGTACTAAAAAAAAGTTCTCTGTTTATTTGAAAGTAACCCCATCACTGCAAACCTAGCAGTTCGAAAGCACATCAAAGTGCAAGTAGATAAATAGGTACCGCTCCAGCAGGAAGGTAAATGGCGTTTCCGTGTGCTGCTCTGGTTCGCCAGAGGCAGCTTAGTCATGCTGGCCACATGACCCGGAAGCTGTACGCCGGCTCCCTCGGCCAATAAAGTGAGATGAGCGCCACAACCCCAGAGTCGGCCATGACTGGACCAAATGGTCAGGGGTCCCTTTACCTTTACCTTTGCCTAACCCCATCACACTCAGTGGGGCTTGCTTCTAACTAGATATACATTGAACTGGGAATTCTAAACCATGAGGAAGCAGGGTGGTCTCCATTCCAGATCAGTTAATCCAGAATAGTTTTGTCTCTGGCTCCAGCCATCATCAGTTCTGGCTCTGCCCAACACTGGCACGTGAGCCACAACAAGTAATCCATTGAGGAAATGCAGCCCTCAACAGAAAAAACCGATGTTGCCCATGACTGCCTCTCCTCACCTTCATCAAAGCTAGTGTGCCTTCCCACTCCTGCCGTGGTAATTTCCCCTCACCCTTCCTAATACTCCTCAGTCTCAGTACACAGCATATACAAACACAGGTAACGATTAGGTTACTAAGACTGTGCTAATGTTCCCTCAGTGCACAGCTTCAGTACTCCCCCAAAGAGTGGCAGGAAGCCCCGAGGGTAGGAGCGGAGACCGCAAGGGAGGGTTACCTTTGGTGAACTGACCGATCGCCTCATCATGTATGTCGTCGGCTCTGCATAAATCTCCTCACTCCGGGGAGGCACTCTTTCAAAGCGGGCGCTCGGAGACCTGACAGGGGAGTACACTCTGGCTCGGGTGTAGGAGCCTTGGCTCGGCGAGCGGGGGACCGACCGGGAGCGAGGCTGGAGGGACATCCTGCGCAAGGAGCCTGAGGCGGCATCCATTTCGTCATAGTACACAGGTGGCCGGGTCGGGCCTGACATCCAGATGGGAACGTCCTGCCTGCCGTAGCCTGGCTGCTCTTTCCAGTCCCGCAGCTGGTAGGAGCCGCTGTTGCGGAAGGAGTGGCGCTTGTCATCGACAGTCCACTGAGGGCTCACACGCTCAAAGGCAGGCATAGAGCAGATGCTGTCAGGACGCACCCCAGGAGGGTAGTATTGGTAATCTTCAGAGTACTGAGGTGAGTAGGGGGGATAGTAGTCAGGGACTCTTCGGGACATCGGGTAGAACCTGGTGGGGCTAGACGGCCAGAAGGAAAGAATGAGGACGACGAATGTAAACCCTGAGTTTGCAAAGCAATTTTAGCATCATGTGCCCTACCTTACCCATCTGTCTTTCTCTGTACCAAAATCCACAGAGGATATAAATCTAGTGCAGATCTTATTTTTCTCTTTTTTCTCTGTTTTTCTATTGGTTTTCATATATTGCATCACAATACAGATGTGCCAAAGCCAACACCATTTCCGCCCCATCCTCCCATACCTTTACATTTCAATTTCCTCAATCCATCGTATTATTCTTTTCTCCTTCCTCCCACTTCCCTCCGCCCCCACTCGATTTCCTCCACATTATACAATTTACAATAATCTTTGCATTCTACAATCTTCTCAAATCATCTATATTTTATTATTATCTTTCCTTACTAATTTTTCTTCCATCCAGTACTTCACATTTTAATCTAGGCATATTAGCATATCTTTTTTTGAGCAATATTTTGCCATATATTCATCAAAACATTTCCACTCCTTTTTTAATTTTTGATTCGACTGATTTCTTATTATAGCAGTGGATATAAATCTAGTGCAGATCTTATTTTTCATACTTACATCCTAGTGGTTCCCTCTTACCCTCCAACTATACTGCAGATTAAACAGCAGAGATGGCACAATATCTTCTCACTATTAATGCTGTTTGCTGGTGTGTCATGAATTATTATCCTTATTAATTTTCTTTGCAAATGAGCTGCCTGCTTGAGTAACATAGTATTAAGTGTGTATCTTTTTCTTTTCAAAAAAGAAATCAAAAGCATACTGAGGATTAAGGGGTTCAATTCTGATGAAAGCCATGATGCCTGCTGTATTAAAACTTTGGTTCTTTGTCAGGGGAGATTCAAATGTTGCAGCCTCCATGTGGAGGTCATAAGAAACACTTCCCAATGGAAGCAGTTATACAAGAGGGCTCTGTAACTGTGTATCATGTGAGCCACCACCCATGCTAGCACAGCAGATTCGTAGCGCTGTGATGAACAGCCTCCTCCACACAACTGGGCCAATCCGTTTCACAAATATTACAACTCTCATGTGGAATTGCCACATGGTTTGGGACAGTTAAAAACGAAATGTCCCTCAGCACTTACAGTCCTCCTAGGACTCTCTGGTTGGGAGAAGAGGGGAGAATCACAATAACTATATTGATTTAAACCTGAAGTGTACACATCACTTTCTCACCTTCTCTCAGATTATATCCACACCATACATTTAAAACCACCTCTTTCCCCACAAAAGCCCGTGCTTTACTGCTGAATCAGAGCAAATGGTAGTCTGTGGAAAACTGAAATTGCCATTTGTTCTGATTCAGTGTTAAAGAATGGGATTTCATAGGGAAAGCGATGTGGCAAAAAAAGGGGGCGGAAGTGTTTGGACATGGAGCTTTAAAGCGCAGACCTGCACCTAGAAAACAAGGGGCAAAAGGTATAAGTGTGGATGAGCCCTCAGAGTCAGGGGTTCCCCTAAAGTATCCTGGGAAATGTAGTCCTTAACAAGCTACAGTTCCAGGACCCTTGGGGGAGGGTGGGAAGCCATAGCTCTTAAGACTCCTATAATTGCAAAATGCAGATGTGATGCCTTGTGTTTAGTGGGATCCCTCCCTTATTTAATTCGCAGAAAAGCTATATCCACGCCTAGCTTGAATCACCTCACCTATGGAGATCCTCAGGAGGCGGAGCCCCACGGCGCAAGTTCACCCACTGCTGCAGCTGTGTCATGGAGCTCTTCCTTTGGGCAATCTTCTCAGGATTGGTGCGTGGAGCAAAACTCCGACGAGGCATAGCACTCTCACCATCGTGCTGTGGGAAGGCCATGCTGCCTGGCCGGCTAGGAGATGAGTACTGCCAGCCATTTGGCTGAGTGGGCCTCTCCACTCCAGCAGGCAGACGGGAAGTGTCAGGATAAGGGCTTCCGGGTTCAGAGGGCATTTCTTGGCTGCCAATGCCGTTGGCTTTCACCAGAGGCTCCTTCTTGCTCTCGGCTCGCTCTGTTTTCCTGTCAATCTTCTCAGAGCCACGCCCGTCTCCTTCGCCTCTGGTCTTGGCTTCTGGCTCAGCTTTGGCAGCCTCTCTGGTCGGGACACTGCGGTGGTGGTGGTGCTGGTGGTTCCTGCTGGGAGGGATGTTCTCAGAATCAGTCTTCTCGTGCCTGATAAGCATGGGAAAGTGGAAATGGCCACAAACGGTCATGGCTCTCATTCCGAGCAACATAGAAAATACGCTCTAGCCTATGAATGATTCTAGTTCGCCTCCTGAAAGCACATTGCTTTCTTTTTCAAGTTGCTTAAAGACCTCCAAAGCTATGTTTCCTGTCATCCCATTCAAAGAGCCTCAATGCCTTTTAAATGTTACCTATTTTAGAGTTTCCATACTTTTCTGCAGGATCTGTGAACCTTATTTATAATGATGACTTGGTCTCACAAATTTAAAGGACCAGAGGAAACATCTTAATGGAGAGGCAGAGAAACTATGTGACTTGAACGCAATAGAACAACCCGGGCTGGACTAAGACCTTCAGTTGTCCCAAGCACTAAAAGATTATGGTGCCTCCCGAATTCAAAATGAAAACAATACTAACCCATAAAATAAAATTTCACAGTAATAAAAAAGGAAAGCATAATTTATTGCAACAGATGACAGTATCTGCTTTCCTTGCATTATTTTGATCAAAAGTTAGTAGGGTGCCCTCCTGGTTTAGGTGGGGATAATAAAAAGATAACGTAAAAATGGGAGATTATACAGTGGACTGTAAGGAAACCTAGCCTAGTTCTGATTTTTGCCATGACGACTACTTTGATGCTTTAAGGGGGGGGGGGAATAAAAAAAAATCGGGTGCTCTTACTTTACTGGTTTTCCAAAGACATAGCTAATGCCAACTGAGATCTCTCAGAACAGATGCTATTGGACTGCAACTCCCATCAGCCTCAGCCATCATGACCAATGGTCCAGGACGTTGACTATTATAGTCCAACAACATCTAGAGAGCGCCATTTGGTTTTGGACCACATGCTACATAGATTCCCCCCAACAACAACAACTGACCTCTGAGCAGGTGGGATTTGCACCCGGGCAGCTTCGCCCATGGCTTGAATCCAGGATTCCTGCTCCTCGTTGTTCTCTGCACTGAAGAAGTAAGTCCGTATGCCTGCGTGCTCAGCCTGGGGAGAGAGGGACTTCTTGTTATTCCCTGGTGTCTCTTCCATCCAGCACACAGTCACCTGTGGAGCAGGTAGAAATGGAGAAAGGGGAGGGAGAGAGAAGAGAAGAGAAGAGAAGAGAAGAGAAGAGAAGAGAAGAGAAGAGAAGAGAAGAGAAGTCACCAATTAGTCTCTGCAGCATTAGCTTGAGGTCACCAAGGATTATAGGAGAAATTGGCATAATCTTTCATTTGGCATAATTTCCAGCATATACTGGACTGGCTACTATAGTTTCAACAAACTTTTATTTTCTAGTTTTCAGCTGGGGAAAATTGAAGTGAAAAAGGATGTTTTTAGGCCATAATGGCTATAGGTTAGCTTTATATGCATTTGTCCTTGGTGGTGGTGGGTGCCTTTAAAAGAGGATTAGGCAAATTCATGGAGGAGAGGGCTATCAATGGCTATTCCTTAGAGGCAACAATGCTTCTGAATACCAGTTGCTGGAAACCACAGGAGGGAGAGTGCTTTTGTGTTTGCATCCTGCTGGGGAGGGGTTTCCCCCAGACATCTGATTGGTCACTGTGTGAACAGGATGCTGGAAAATTTGCCTTTTAATATATTGATAAATCCCAGTTTCAGAGCAGCTTAATCACAGGAGTGACACCAAAGGTCAAAATTCCTATCCAGAGACACCTTCACTAAACCCACCCAGCAACATCCAACCCCACCCCCCAGCCCCACTGATGGAAAAGGCCCCTTCCACCTGCCTACCAACCCCCCCCCCCTTTCCCAACACCAACACACTTGTTTCCATGCATGGGTCCACATGCAGCAGAGGAATAGCATGCAAAAATCTACTTCAACATAGAACCCATCACCCCAGATCAGTGTACACATGTGCATGCATGCAAGGAATTGAAAATTTTCTTTTTTCCATCAGGTTTCTGGAGAGGTAGTAAACTAGAACTGCCTTTTTCTAAGTGGTGGTGAGGAATGCTGTTGCAACTTTGAATTGCTGTAATATAGCTGCTTTAATGTTTTCTGATGGTTTTATTGTATTTATTGTTGTAAGGCCACCCCGAGATTACTTGATGGTGACATGTGGGATAGAAGTTTTACAAATAAATTAAAATAAATGCATCATTACTGAATAAAAGGTATGCTGCCTAATATTATCTGGAGTACTTGTTAAACTAATGGCAATGGTTTTAACTGTGGCCAGAAACAAGGGGAGGTGTGTATCCCTTTACATTTTAATGATTTGGCTGCCTCACCCATTGCAAAAATGGGAGGACACTGTATCCCCTACTCTATAAAAAGTCACTGAGGCTGGAGACTAACTGAACAATATGGGGAGTCAGGGTCAACTATAGCTCCCTATGTTGAGTCAAAACAAGAGTGAGATTTCCTATGGATCCACTGACCCAACCACCTTGGTATTTAAATCTGCCTTCCTGATGAAACATAGGAAAAGAAAATACTTTTGTATTCCTTTCCAAATGCTTATCTCACAGGAGGCAGTGACAGCCACCAACTTGGACGGCTTGAAAAGAGGATTAGACATGGAGGAGGTGAATCTGGAGGCAATAACACTTCTGAATACCAGTTGCTGGTAACCCCAGGAGGGCAGCGATCATGTCCTCCTTGCAGATTTCCAACAGGCAACGGGTTGGCCACTGTGAAAACAGGATGCTGGACTAGATAGGCCAATAGTTCAACTGCAGACTGGCCATATTTATTTGACTATACGAAGAAGCCCTTCAAGAGGCAGGAATTATCAGGGCACCATTCCAAGGATATGTGTGCCACTTGTACATGGAAACATGCTGCACTCCTTTGCGTGATCCCCATGATATTATGCTTTCACCACAAGAATGCCTCTAATTTCAGGGCTTCCAACAGTGAAGTCAAAGACACCATGGGGGTGAGTAATAAATCTGACTCCCACACCATGGATTACCCGAGTGTCTGATGTGAAGGACAAGATCCCCCACTTCTCTGTTATGTCATCAAACATCTTCTCCAGTTCAATGTTATATGCAGTCGATCTTTGCTCCACAGAAATCACTGAGAGCCGCTTAGGGTTGATCCCTCTTTATTAGCAGAGGCCATTTTCCCGTCTTGCTAGAGTGCAGCAAAGCCTAGGAAATGGTTTTTATATATCATGCTGCTTTTATTCTTAGTCTCAGAGGTGTATATAGGAGCTGAAGACTTGCAAAAAACAAAGACATGTCTTGTACAGCATTGAGATATTGGCACCCAACATCTTCAAAGAATACCATACTAGGCTGGACCTTAATCTGGCTCCAGGCCCAGATAAAAAGTATTTCCAATCCAAACTCTTAACCCAAATTGGACCAGCTTATTGTTGACGCTTCTATCATTTGCAACATATCCATTCAATTGACACTGAAATCTTTCCAGATCTTTTCCTTTTATCATGAACACCTTATTTTGTATTATAGTATAAAATAGTTTTGCTTGCAGTTTTCTGGTTTTGTGTCTTTCACATTTGTTTGGTTTTCATTATGTAAGAAAACTCCCCTCTTTGTGATTTTTATTATTATTTTATTTCAGTTGAATGTATTTCAGAAGAAACGTACAGCACAATTTATTCATTTATTTAGTTTTGCCCATCAGCTTTGGTTAATGATCAGTGGCCACTCATCAACCTAGTGAGATCTGAGGGTTCTTGCAAATCTGCCTTCTTGACTGACATTTTGCTGAGCCAGATCAATATCTTCAGTACATATACTCTACACCAAAAGCCAAGGATTAGGTCTGAAAGCTTGGCTATTATGAAGACATATAACACAAGGCAGACATATTCAGATATTGTGCATTGTCATGGTTACATACCTCTGGTATGGTATGGTTACATACCTCTGGTATGGTATGGTTACTAATGGTTACATACCTCTGTACTTTCACCAGTCCCCATTGTTTAGGAATTTCTAGGTGTTTGATGAGCCTAATGAAGAAATCTAGGATTTCCTCACTGCAGTTTTATCTGGGAAATGATTGGAGGTGAATAAAGCATGCGGGGCAATTTGCACTCATCCAAGCTTCATCTTTCCTTTCTGGCATGCATGCGTTTGGAAAAGGAAGGAAAATACTACCTATTTGGTGCCTGGGTGATGGCACTGCAGACGGGTTATCAGAAGAGATCTCCTGTCCGGGGGCATCCTCACGCGGAAAAAGAGGGAAGACAGAGAACAGGTCAGCCATACCCAACAAGCAATCCAATGGGGAGAAGTCTCAAGCAGGCGAAGCGTAGCAGGAGCAGAGTTGACTGCCGTGGAAGGGAAGCTGAAGCAGAACTGGAAGGGCCATAGCTTAGCAGCAGAGCATCTGTCTTGCATGCAGAAAGTCCCGGGTTCAATCCCCAGCATCTGTGGTAGGTGCTGGGAATGTTCCCTGTCAGAAACTCTGGGAGAGATGCTGCCAATCAATGTAGACAATACCGAGATAGATGGGCAAATGGTCTGACTCAGTATACTACAGCGTCCTATGCAACTGGGCACATGCCAGATGCCTTATGAGTCTAAGACTGAAGGATCACATTGGCCCTGTCTGAGCTTAAAATAATCTAAGAGAAAATTGGGGGAGCCGATTCCTCTCCATCTCAGCCCATAGAACAGGCCTGAGCCAGTATCCTGCTAGGCAAGGGGAAATGCAGATATGCAAGGGTTGCAGCAGCAGGGCATGCCATAAACAATATTGCAGCATGAATGTGGGATGAAGGAAATGAACAATACTATTTAGGTCTATCTATTCAGAACAATCTAAGTCTATCCATCCTACGAGAAACTTTATTATGGGTTGGTTATCTAATCCCCCTTAATAATAAACAAAGGAACAAAACACAGAAGCAATCAGAGACTATTCTCTGCTACCTTACTAACCAACACATGTCTGGATCTGGGGGATGCTACAAGAATCAGCATCTAAGACTGAAAGCCATACTTACTTGGTAATCAGCCCCATAATATGCCATAAGGGTGCCTATGACCCAACTATAAGCTTGCCTACCCTAAAGTGCTCAACAGATCATGGTATCACCAGTCCTCTGCAGCATGGGTGCACATTGAGTTCTTAGAAGTATCTCCAGGCTGAGGGGAGCATGTAAGTGTGACCCAAATCCCTACTTCACTGGAGTGGTCGAACAACACCTTTTTATCAAACCTCGGTGCAGTAGGACCCAAATGAAGATGCTTGTGCCCTAAAACGGATCCTTGCTTTGTTAGTAATCTGGGATCTGACAGCCCATCCAACACCACTGGTGCCAATAAAGCTTTCCAGAGGGCAAGCTCAGGCTTCTTCTCAAGGTGACACTATAGAGAGAAAAGAGGGTCCCTGTGCGCACATCTGAGCCAGAGGCAGGCAAGATGCCCAGACAAGCATACTTCAAAGCTCATCTGTTTCTAATGGAGCCACAGCATCTCTAGCTAAACATTCTTCTTTTCTCTCCCCCCTCTATGGGGCAGGCAGGAATGTTAGTAAAAAACAACCCCACATATCAATAGTTTCTGGTTCTTAAAACATCCCTGTCCCATTTCAGTCCCATTTATTCTCATTAAGAGGGCATAGATAGCATAGCACACCCCTGGGACATCTGAACTAGAGCTTTATGGTGCTATTTCAACAAGCAGTAAGTAGCTTGCATGCAGTATAATGGAAGAGCCCTCTAAAGGGATGCCTATAAACAAAATGATTTAGGAATGTAACGTATGGATTGGTTGGTTTGTGTTCACATCATGAATCTTATTGGGTCTACTAAGATTTGTTTTGCATAGGTAGAAAGACCTCTCAAGCACCCCAATTTGAAGCTAGTGTTTCTAAACTCCCCCTCATTAATTTTCAATGTCCCTGATTTATTTATGCTTTTTTAAAAAACAGGAAACATGATGTTGTGTATTAGATCACATTGTTTAGAGACTTAGGATCTGTATCCCTCATTCAAAAGGGAAACTGGATGTGTGAGTCTGCGCATGAAAAAAAATTGGCATATAAATATATTGACTCAGCCTTGGGCTGTTACAGCAAAAAGCAACTTGGTGGTCCAGGCAAGAGAGGCAAAGCTTCCCAGCTCTTCTTTGCTCATCCCTCAAAACTAACTCACAATAACCAATGTGTGACACCCTTCCAGCAATGCGGAGCTGTGCAGGTACTCCTGGAACAGTGCCACATCCCTTAGGATGTGATGCCAGAGGTCAGGAATGACTTCTCCTCTTTCCTGCAATGTCCCTTGCATGGATGACATGTTTACATCACCTCTGGTCTCCCCACCTGCTCCCCCCAGATCTAGTGCAGCAGGGCAGAGAGCTGCTGCTGTTGCTCTGGTGCGAGGAGGCATCACCCACCATCAGGACAGAAGGAAGGTTTCTGTGACTAAGGGGAAAATGCTCAGGCTTTCCTTCCAAAGTGGGGCTGGCTGAAGAGGCACATGCATTTCAAATAATCAGCACCTGCTATACCTCCCCTGTTAGTTGAATCATGCAGGAATTCAGACCAACTCTGAGGAGCAGAGGCAGACCAAGTAGCTTTAGGCTGTGATATGAGCAAAATAGGATGTGCCACTCCCGCATATTGGAAAAATTCAGCCACTCACTGGATAATGGGCATGAAGCTGAGCCCCTGTGGCGTATTGGTTAGAGCAGCCACCCACAACCTGATGCCCTCCACATATTTCAGACTATAATGTCTGTGCTAGCTAGGAGGGATGGGAGTTGCAGTTCAAAGCATCTGGAAAGCACCAGGTTGGGAAAGGCTAGGTTAGACTGCAGCACTTGGGTCAGAGAGATCTGGGTCCAGTCACCATCCTCATATGGGAAAAAAAGCCATAATCTCTGAGGTTCATCAAGAATGCCACCCCAAACTCATTGGGAGAAAGAGAAATATACATATGTAATGGATAAATATATGAATAAAGCACATTTACAAACACCATTCCTTGTCCCGTGCAATGTTTTTTGTGGGGGTGGGTAAAACTAAGTTATTTAACAATCTAAAGCATTTTCCAAGGTCGGTGTTTCCCAAGAGTGTACAGCATGAGTACTTGTGTATTAAAAGGGAAGAAAATGATGTCCACTGGCAAAGCACCTCTCCTCCGACAATGCCCTGTGCACAATCAACCATTTTAGAAATAAACAAGCAAATAAATATTAAAATATTGTTTGGGGGGAAAATGTATGGAAGAGGTGCAAAATAGTTTTCAACATTTCAAAATTAAGCAAAGGGTTCCTCCTCCCAGATGCCCAACGTGAGACTCCCACCCGCAGCCTTTGAGTTGAGCAACTATCCAACTACCATTGTGGGTTTGATCAGTGAGAACATCAAGGGCTCCTGCAGCTCTTCAGCATTTTTCCGGCTTGTACGCACAGCCTTCCTAGTAAATATGTCTGTCAACAAGACGTGCTTCCCTCTCAGATGGCGAGGCTCAGAAACAGCCTCAAAGTCCCTGCAAGCAAGCTTGAGGGACCACAGTCAAGCATCCGGAAATAATGTACTTTAGCTGCCGTGCTCTTCCCTTTTGGCCAGTCCTCCCTCTGCAACAACTCCTCAGTGCTATTAGTCAGAGGGCGTGAATATCTCTCCTAGGCAGCTTGGTGGGGACCACACGGAACTGCGTTTTTTAAAAAACAAAAAACCAGAAACTCCAACAACAGCTCAGTCTTGTGCCTAAAGACCACTGCAGATCAATCTTCCAGTATCACAGAAGACTTCTATGAAAGAACATCTTCCAAAGGAAAATGGGAAGTGGGTGATGGTATCCCTGAACGTGCTGCTCATGATGCGATACTTAGGGACAGACAGGAAACCTGTGGCCTTTCAGGTGTTACTGGACTCTGATACCCATCAGCCCCAACCAGCATGGCTCATGGTCAGGGTTGATGTGAGCTGTAGTCCAGCAACCTCAGGAGGGTTGCATTGCATTTAAGGTCAATAACCTCCCCAGCCTCATGTCCCCCATCATCAGTATCGTGAGCATCATCATCAGCAATAACTATTCAATGCATTTCACACATGTCAGCAGTGGTTACAATGGCCCTGAAAGGTAGTAGGTCAGTGTTATCATTCTCATATTGCACAGGTGTCAGGCTAAGGGTAATAGAAGAATGGCTTGCCTAAATTCAAACCTGTTGAGCTGCAGTGAGATTTGAAGGGGATACTTCTAGGTTCATGTCCCAGTCCCTTAGAGACTTCACAACAAAGGAATTAAAATAACCAAGTGGTGAAAGGAACACTAGGATATCATGCTCTTGGAAAATAAGGAAATAAAGTCTTACAAAAGAGGTGTTCATGTGTTACATTCAACAAGTGTACAATCTGTGTATCTGTGCATTCAACAGATGAGCTGTATACTCATCCAGTTATTTACATGTAATATTTGACAAGTATATGGTCTGTGTAACTCGCTCATACCTCTTCATTCAGTCGCCAGTCACCTGCCCACCTTTAAGGACCAAATTCACAGGATCACGAGCACCACAGCCTAGGAGGAACCTAAGGACCACTTCTGATACCAACACACAGCTAGAGCAGAGCAGCTTCCAGCTTCCAACCACACTTCTAGCTGTACATTCAAGAATATCCTGCCACCTCTGTGAGAACCTCAGCCATTTACTGACCTTAAAGGTGTATTTCCTGCTGATGTTATCCGACGGCTGAACAGCTGCAACCCGAAAACTGAGAAGTGGGATGCTGCCCAAGATGCTTTCCTCCTTCTCGTCTGCATGAAGGAAGGTGGGAGATCAAAGAATTAGACACATACAGAGGCATCCCCTTCTCTCTGCCAACAAGCTAGAAATGCTGTCGCTGTGGAAGGTCTCACACAAATGGGCTCCTTCACCGCCACCAGTGGGAAAGAAGAAGCCAAGGGTTCCCCTTACTGGCAAAATAAGAGCTGGAGAGTTAAGAACAACAATTGCCCCAAGTGGGCCTACACATCTACGTACCTGGGGAAAATGGCTCCTCTCCCTGTCACATCCGTGCCTGCTACTGTCTCTGTCTCAGGCCGGCAAGCACCCTCACACACATATCAGTTACATTTACAGCTCACAATACTGTCTAGTTAATAATTCATCCCCACCTTCTAGATTCACTGCCAGAGAGGAGTTCAGGCAACAGGTTTCTGAGAACCAAAGGTTGTGAGGCAGATTTTATTTTTATATATAAATATAAAATCTATACACATACATACATACATACATACATACACCCTGTATATGTATGTATATATGAATGTACAGTAAGCCCACAACTTATGCACATTTAACTTGTGCACATTCAGCTTTGCGCGCATGACCAAACAAAATGAGAAAGAGGACAGGGTTCTGGGGGAAATGACTTTGACAATCCCACCCACCATTGAACCCAGTGTGTTTTGACTATATGTGATTTTGGTTTAGGTATGATCACTGAAATGTAACCCACACGTATGTTGCTGGTTTATGACAGATGGGAAGCATGTGGCCCTCCAGAATATGTTGGACTACAATTCCCATCATCTCTGGTCATTGGGTTTTGCTGGCTGGAGATGATGGGAGGTGGAGTCCAACAAGTAGGGCAACAAGTCCTCCATCCCTGAATACACATACATACATACATACATACATACATACACACACATATTTGAAGATGAAAAGGCACTGAAATTCTGAATTCTCATTGGGCATTTTTCAATCATCCAAGGACTGAAACCACACACCTCATGGACTGGAGGCCCTCATCTTATAAGCACCTCACAAGCCTCTTTAGCCTTTTTTGTACCATTACAAGTCCAGTTCACTAAACTCTGGCCTGAAGGACTAGTGCCAGCCCTTTTCAGAGGAAAGCATGATTGACAAAAGGGTGGGTGTGTAAATGTTAATGTCAGCACATATCCTCTGTGTAAGAAAGAACCAATGATCCAGGCCATCTGCTCCAGAGAAATATGGCAATAGCTGTACCAAGTCTGGCCTTCAAAGACATAATGAAATGTACATTCCCTTCCACAGTTTATCATCACACAGCTTGCATTAGAAGTTACCATAATGCAGAGAGGAGGAAAGAGAGGCATGTTTACTAACAAACATTTTCTGCCTCATGTGTAATCTCCTAAAGCTGCAAAATGCCATGCTGATGCCAGATATATGGAAGGCTATACAACCAGGGATGGGATTTCTCAGTGCATTGTCAAATCAAGTCAGAGTTGCTGTACGTGTTAGCTTTAAGCATCTACCAGAGACTCCCACCCATTTGTCCTTCTCTTCCAACAGTAAAATAAAACACTGAGAAGGGGCAGTCAGCCCTCAGATACCCCACAACATTGTCTCTCTCTCTCTGTTTGCGGAGATTCATTTTGCGCTGAAATTTTCTGAGCAAATTGGGCAACTGGAGAAGAGGCAGAATGCTGGCAGTCTGCAGAACAGTCACAGGAGAAAAGGCAGAATGGGCATAGATGTGGGTGGGAGGGAGAAGGAATCCTCCACAAAGCTATGACTCACCCAGGGGGATTGTGCCACTGTCATTGCAGTGTTTTACATGCACTCAAATAATGTTCCTACTTCCTGGTAAACTACACTTTTTGGCCCTGAAAGAATGAGTCTTTTTTCATGTGGAAGGTGACTTTGCCAGTATCACAGACACCCATTGGTTAATACCCATGACATCACTGTGAGACTTGTTGAAAGCTGCTTTTGTGTGTACTCATGCCAGTTTAAATGCCAGCATTTCTCCAGAGGCTGTATGCCACCTTCATCAGATGAACACATTGCTGATACAAGTCACTGCACTCCAATAGGACCAGCCAAAGCATGGAGATGAACGCAAGCTCTTGACTAAATAAAGGCATAATTTATGGCTTTGCTTTCACACTGTTTTCAGCACTTGTGAGTTACTCAAAGTGCCTACACACTAGACCTTGGTTCGTCTACATACCTTTGTAGTAGAAAAGGCAGCGATCCACCAGTACAAACCAGCGCTTATTCCATTGCTTCACCCCAGAACTCGCCTGTAAAGAGATATTGAAAGCAAATCAAGGCCACGGCATTTACAGCGCTGTATGCAATAAAGAGTTGTAGAAGTTTGAAAAGCTTCCCATGAAGAGATGGAACAGCTGGTGCTGAGCTCAGCAGAAACAAGGGATCGCTGGAATTCTTAGGGGATTTCCAGATAAACAACCCAGAAGACCTTTGAAGTCAAGTTGAGATCCTGACAAGGTGGATGGCAGGATAGCAATGCCCAGTATTCTCAGTTACAAGTGCATGTGGTACTTTGGATAAGATTCCAAGTAGAGTGGATACCAAATAGTTGAGACTTAGGTTTTACATTGTGTCCTTGGCTGCGGAAAAGTTTGGGTTACATTAGGAACGGAGGAAGTTGTGGCGCTGGATATTTGATGGACTCCAACTCCCATCAGCCCCAGCTAGCATAGCCAGTGTTCAGGGATGGTGAGAGTTGTGGTCCCCCAACTTCTGGAGGACCACTGATTCTCCATCTTAGAGTTACATGAATAGATAGATTATGGTTGGGTACCCAATAACCTCTGCAATGTACCTGCTTGAAGAGCCAGCCACTCTTAGTCACTGCAGCATTGGGATTCCTCTTCATGGAATTGGAGCGCTTCCCAAAAGCAATCCCTTTCCGAGAGGAGCGTGAGGCCTTTGAGAAATGAGAGAGAGAGAGGTTTAGGAAGGAAGGCTACTGATGGAGTGCACAGATTCCTCTGCGGAAATCACTCACAAAACCACAACCACTTCTAGGAGGAATAGCACAGGATAACATAGCGTTTGTTAGGCTGAGGAATGCTGGGTGGAACACTGATTTCCTAACACATAGAAAAGGCCCATCATATAAGAAAGATGAAGCATTCAAACCATGGGAAACCTGTATTCCAGCCTCCAAAAGTTGTTGGACTACATATCCCTGATCAAAGGCCAGGCTGGCTGAAAATGATAGGAGTTGGAATCCAACAATATCTGGAGGATATCAGATTCCTCATCCATGATTTAAACCAACCCACAGTGATGTTTCCACCCCAGATTGGGTAATATTTGTTGCTTATGCTAAGAAAGTCAATTTCTCACAAGAGCTCTATGGATGATCATAAAGGCAGCCATTGTTTTTTAGGCTTCTTGTCACTTATAATCTGCTGTGTTTGCCATTTATCTTTCAGGATTTCATAATGCAAGGTCAGTAATGCTGTCCCCATTTTACAGATGAAGAAAATTAAGGCCCAAATAACTTGGGCGTGTTGCTTAAGCAGAACATTGCCACAAAGGGTGGGGGGAGAGAACCAAGGTCTCCATGAGAGAACAAAGCATACCCTGCCATTTGGTCGTTCCTGAGGCAAGTCTGAAACCATGGTATGATTGGATGATTCACTGTTGACTGCTGTCGGCCGTTTGCTGCCTGATTTGCTTGACATGTCCAAGGCAGATCTGCAATTGAGAGACAAAAAGAGAAGCATAATATTCCAGCATATTTTGCTAGAAGGAAAGAATTATGCTGCATTTGTACTGGTTTGTGGGTATGCTTTAATTTCTGCATTTTGCATTTTTAATATTCTATTTTTGCAGGTAAGCTGCCTAGGTAAAATTTGTTGATGCACGACTATATACAACAAGTAAATAAATATTTTCTAGTATCTTTAGCACATAATGCTGTCTGGTTTATTTATATATAATGCTGTCATTTGCACACTCAAATAAAGTCATGAGTGCTGGTCTACAGTCACAATTCATTGAAATCAATGGAGCATCTTTACACCAGCTTCAACAATATCAGGAGCTACGTTGTACTATTCAGGGCTCTTCCACACTTCCACTTGCCCTGCTGCTTTCCCCCAGGGAAAACCCACTGTTGACTGCTGAATCAAAGCAAACATCAACTGAGCTTTCTACAGATGGATGTTTGCTCCAAATTAGTGCTAGAGAGAAGGTATTCTGGGGGAAAGTGGTGGAGCAAAGGCAACACACTTGGACCCACATCTAGAAAACATGGGGCAAGCAGAAAAATGTCTGGATCAATGCTCTCTAGGCATGGGAGAAGCAGAAGTGTGGACAAGCCCTCAGCCTTCTCCAACCTGGTGCTGTCCAGATGTTTTGGACTATAGCTGGCTAGGGCTCATGGAAGCAGTATTCATAAACATCTGGAGGGCTGCAGGTTAGAGAAGACTGGCACAAATGCTTCTTCACATCCATCAGAAGTTGCCTTGCAGCAAATCCTTGCCATTCTTTCTTGAGCTGTATCTCTGGGGCAAGAGGAATGCCATTTGCTCTCAGGTGGCACACTTAAGGCTTCTCGTCTCCTTCATGAACCTCCACTCTTGTGCTCAAAATGAGAGAGAGGACCTACCTTTGCAAGTCAAACTGGTTGTTCTCTTCTGGGATTTGGCCAGTCACTGGGTGAATAAAAGTGTTCCGTCTTTCATTATGGCTGGAAAAACACACAAGAGAGATGGGCTATGCATTAATTAGGTGGCTCAGGTTGAAGTACACTCCCCATGTTGGCTGAGGATTCGTTAGATACCACAGAATTAATAACCTATCCAAACAATCCATCTTTCAGAATGATCACCCAGTATCTATAACTATTCAGTGGATTTACATGACCAGCGGCATCAGTTAATTCAATAAACTCCCCTTTACGCAGTAATTCAATGCATGTGCCACTTGATTTATAATCATTAATCAATTAATAATTTCTTATTAGTTGATTATTTCTACTGAATTTTGAATTATTAAGACTGTTGAAGTGACTTAAAGGGAAAGAGCCGCCACACAAGGTTTTCAAAAAGAAAAAGAAAACAATTCAAGGTATATAACTACACTAGTAGTAGTAACAGCAGCAAAATAATAACAATATATCAACAGTGAAATGAACTGGGTATACAAATAATTACAACTGAGACTCAACATTATATGGCCACAGGATTGAGTATATTCAATCCTGAGTTTAGGGGTGGGGTTGCCCCCTTAGATTTTATACTACCATCTCATTTTCCAGTGGTACCAATTTGGCTCCATTTCTGTCGGCACACACCACCTGATTTCACTATTAGAGGGAGTGCCAGTGTGCAAGGAGACCCTTTGCTTTTAAGTTCTGGCCTTTTTATTGCTACACCTGGCCCAGTGATCAATTGTGATACTATAAACGTCTCTACTTTCACTGCAGGTATAGAAATATGTTTATGTTTTCCCCTTGCTGATATCAGAGAAGGAAATTGCAATCTGCCTTTGAGCCTAACTTACAGAATCTACAAAAGATTTACCCCGTCATTGCTGTCTCAAATGTGCTTATAGCCTACAGAATGCTTCCAAGGAATCAACCATCAACACGTAATAGCACATACAGTTCAATGTAAGTGCTCATTTTGGGGAGCTATGCTATCACAGCAGCCAGGCTTCTTATTGTCAACTTCTGTGGAGGCATATCTCACCCTGCACGGAGTTTTTTCCATGCAGATCTGACACCGCCTGGAATAAACAGCATCTGTATTGATGGCTTTAATGAAAAGGAAGCAGCATACATAATACACCAATGAAAGACTTGCGCAGTCACCAGGAAACAAACTGTGAGCTCAGCAACCTGTGAATTTCACCCTGCCACTCAAAAGAAAGCCTTTCTCATGGTCCCAGCTCTCTCTGTCAGTTATTCAACCACACACACACACACACACAAATACACACACCAACCACAATAATTAAAGTCTCCACAAACAGCAACTGTGATTCAGTTTGAAATATTATCATTGCACACCTGAGGCCCAAAGCATATTACAGTAGAGGGAGAATATTAATACAGTCCTTTCCATGCACCCTCCTAAATGAGACATCAAGAGCTACACAGCCCAGTTTTTTTTTCTGTTCAAGGGCTAAAATGGCCACTGTCTGCTGGCAGAAATCTGGAAAGAGTGCTTTGTAGCCTTCGCCAAGCCTTTTGCCAGTGAAACATTTTGAGAATTTGACTGTTTGAACACTGCAAACTCTGGCCAAATGCCACTGATTTAAACCATATGCTAAAGAAGATAGGAACTCACTCTACAGGTTTGGGGCTAGTTGCTGCCAGATCAAGACTAGCCCTGTAGTGTAAACGTTGCTGCTGATAGGAATGAAAGAAATGTCTCCATCCATTTTTCATGTCTCCCAGTGAGCAACTGCAATGGTAAAATTCAAAAATGCCCCACCTCCACCATGATCCGCTGACAAACAAGTACCTCAATATATATATATATATATATATATATATATATATATATATATATATATATATATATATGCAGGTTTTGGTGTCTTCGGGTATCTTCCCGTGTAAGAGTTGGGGTGTCTAGGCGACGTTTCGACGAGGTCTCACTCGTCATCTTCAGGCTGGTGCTTTCGGCTTCTTGTTACTGGAACAGAGCAGGATCTCAGTGTTTGAGTTCCTATAAATACTGTTGAGGGGGTGTGGTGTATAGCCTCCAACGTGTATATATATATATATATATATATATATATATATATATATATATATATATATATATATATATATATATATAAAAGTGGCACCTCTGTGTCATTTATGAAAGTGCCATGGACCTGCACTTCACAAATACATTGGTACAGAAAGCTGTCACTCCACTGGTGCTAAAGAATGAGAATTTAGCGAAAGGATGATGCCATTTAGAGGGCTAACTAGTTAAACCTAAGAGATCATTTTCACATTGCGCAAAGCAGAGGTGGGACAATTTTGGACAAGACCACTTTAGAATGCAGGTAGGAGGAAGTCTTATTTTTTAATGTTCCTCTAATGAACCCATGTCTGTGCATCAGATACACACCAGAAAGAAAGGCCGAGGATACCCTTATTTCTGCTAAGTTTACCACATTCAGGGAAGATACAGACAGACACACTGTATCTGGGAGTGGGGAAGAACAGAGACAGAGACCCCACACAGAACAACAGATCTATCCAACAACAAGACCTACCCCATAAGCATTTAGTGCTTTTCCAAATAACACTGCAGTGTACTGGCTCAAAGAAAAAAATATTAAATTACAGAAGCCAAAACAAATCGAGGCAGCAGCACTCTGTGATGTGCTTTTCCAGACACAGATTTTAATTAGAACATATTCTGTTATCTTGGCCTGCTGGGCATTGTTACTTCTCTGGGCCTGTTTACAAAAACAAAACAAAAAACCAACGGTTTTCATTCCACCCCACCCTGAGGGAGGTCGTCTAAGGCCTAGTGTGTGTGTGTGTGTGTGTTTATGCCCTGATCTCATGAATTGAGTGTGCACATGGTGAATCTGTTGTGTGAACTGCATAAGAACAAATCACAAGTTTGGCTGCACGTGAGGAATTCCACACAATTTGTCCCTTGCACAAAGGAAGCCTTTCCTCCTCACCCGCTGCAACTTCTTTCTGTGCATCCTCTGAGCTTTTAAATGGCCAGGCATCATCTTAGGGCAAAGAGTTGGCAACCCAAGTCCAGAAAAGAAGAGCACTGAATAAAGTTTATTGCAAAGCAAGGAGCTAAACCACACAAGGACAGCAAAGAAATTTACGGCCACTTGACAATTTGGTGCCTAGACATGGTTATCAGTGAGGCATGAGTGAACATGAGTGTGGAGTGTGTGCATAAATAACAGAAGACTCAGTGACATAATGGCCAGCTTTCTCAGGTTGGGCTGCCATATTCTCTTTACACCCCCAGAATTACTCTGGAGTCTGACCCTTTCCCCAGGATGAACAACTTGGCAGGCTGAATATCACTTGGCCAGCAGCTGCCCCTCCCAATCACCTTCATGGTGGCACTTCATCACTAGTTTCTAAAACAAATCCTTCCTTGTGAGGTTATGAAGGCTTTACAGTATATTCCAACTACAGAAGTCCTTAAAATCAGGAAATGATTTTCACATTTTAAAGCCAAACTTGCCATTCCTGCTAAACCTGAATCTACTTTCACTGAATTGTTTTTCTTAATTTGATAACATCCTTTCTAGGAAATGTTTATGGAGTGGCAAGTTCAACCACAGCACCCTCCACCCTTTCCCCAAAGCCAGTTGTGGGTAGGGTTATAAAACCCAAGATCAACATAAAACAGAGTGGGTTCTGCCAATCTCAGCAAAGCTTCCGAACCACTTGCAACTTATGAAAGGGGTTAACTTCATGGTATTTCTCTAATAACTGGGTTGGGTTGTTTTTTAAAAAAAAAAAAAAAGCTGAACATGGGGGTGCATGCAAGCAGTGAAGCAGAGCAGTGCTAGTCTTTAAGCATTATCAGTTCCACCCCCCCACCCCCAGCAAACAACATACCCTTTGAGCTCCCTGCCCCTTAACTCATTTTCACAAGCCAGCTTCAAAACTCAGACTCTAGTTCATTATATCAGACATGCACAAGACCAGTTAGCTCATAGGAGAAAGATGCTTTGAGGGTGAAGCATCCATAAGCTGAAGTGGGGGAGGGCAGAGACCATGGCAATCAAGGCGATCCTGCTGGCTTCAAGGAGCTTTGGACTAAGACCACAGAAATTTCCTGGAGCAGATTAAACGCAGGTGCTGGGTAACAAGCTGTAACTGGCACACCTTGCTTTGAGCCAAATGATACTATCTAGAGTATGAAATGAGACCATGAATAGCGTTACATAACAAAACAGCAGGAGTTGTAAGGAAAAGTGCATAGGAGGCCATTCCTTACTCAGATCCTGATACAGGAACTACCTAATAAAAGAAACAAGAGGAGACCAACATGGAATTGAGAGATGAGGCAGGAGGTAGACTTAAAAAGAAGACGGCCTTTTTCATGCCCCCTTCTGCTGACCCCAATTTCAGTGCCTGTCTCCTTCTCCCATTCTCACCTAATTTTTCTCCACAGTCCTCTGCCTCCCAATCACCCACCCTGAGAACGTAAGAAGAGCCTGTGGGTCAGGCCAACAACCAATCTAGCCCAGCTTCCTGTTCTCATAGTGGCCAATCAGATGCCTGTGGAGAAACCCACAAGCAGGGCCCAAGCACTCTCCGCTCCGCATCTTCTTCCAAAGCACATCTTCTCCATCACCAAAATAGCAAACCTGTTTCCTCCCTACTCACCCCTCAAAACAGTTCCCTCCTCCCCTGACTTCCAGTGGCAATTTGGGGCAGTGGATCTTGACTCTTTAAAGGCACTCTCTTCTACCCTTTCTTGGTCTCCCTCTCCTCTGCCAATTGGTATGCATGCCTCAGCATCCGCATGTAGACAACAAGGCTTGTAAATTGATAGAAAATGTAATGTGCTGGTTTAAAACAATGCAAAGTGATCAACCATCTCAGGAAAACAGCTGTTGGGGAATATCCCACAGATGAACTGCCAGAGGCCATGATTTCTCTGCTCGCCACCTTGGGATTATCTCCCTGCTGATGTCTTTGGTTACCCACAACCCCTCCCAGAAGCTCCCTAGTCTCCTGGCATTTTGTAGCCAATATAGTTCTTCATTACTGAAGTGAACACTTCAGAACCAAAGAGCTACAATTTTGACTAGTTGATTATGGTGGATTATACACCTCCTTGCAGCAATATTTCAGCCTTAAATTGGCTTCTGACCAGTGCTGGAACAACACTACCTGCCTGCTGACTCCAGATCCACTGGCTTCTGTCCAGGGTCCTGACGACTTTCTTCCCATTCTCTCTTGCACTGTGTATTCACTACGATTACTGCTTCTTCCTGCCTGCTGATCCATGATCTTGCCTATTTATTTATTTATTTATTGCACATGAATACTCTCCCCAGGCTTATTTCTCCTCTGTGGGATTTATCCTCAAACAGGAGGCATCCTTCAGGAGAGCACATATATCTGAACTTTGTTCTATATAGTGTGTGTCCAGATTGCCCTCACCCCTTCCTGAAATCTGAAGCAGTGCCCCTGCACAACTGCACTACCATGCACAACTCAGTAATATTTAAGGTGCTCTTCCGCTATTAAAGTAATAGCCTGGTGAACCATTAGCATAATCCAATATTGCACTAATTGTCTATGATTTGGAATCATCTTGGCATTTATTTGTGGTGGTATGAAACATAATGAAGGATCAAGACAGATAATGCTCTTGTAATTCTGTAGTGCACCTAGAATGCAAACCCCAAGAGGGACCGTGTTGTTGACCTCATCAGCTGAGGCTTATCCTTGGAAGCTAAAGTGACCCTGATGGCAAATATCAGATGTCCCCAAATGAGGGCACCTTCAAATGAAGTATTCATGACACAGAAGTAGCATGGCAAAATCTTCCGAGGGTAAATTTACCATGTCAAAACGCAGTAAGGTAAGTTCGACTGCAAGGCAAAGCACAATATGAAAATCCGAGGATGGGGTGAGGTGAAAGATACTTGTGAGCGTATCCCTCCAGGAAGTGTGGAGAGCAGTCACAGATGGGGTTCAAGAGCTCAGAAAGGTGGAATTGTGGAGATCTGGGGCTCTTCTGCAGATTCTGCTAGAAGATTCATGTGGCCTATTTCAAATGTGGCAGGTGTGTGGTGGATGTTTTACAGCTTTGCATGTAGCAAACAGGTAAGGAAAGAGAATATCACCTTTCAATAATTTCATAGTGGTACCAATTGCAATAAACATTGAGATCCACAAAAGTTGGTTTCTCATCTATATATCATTTCTAATTTTAACAAATGCCTTTTTGGGAGGGAGGGCAGAGCAATTGCCCTGGGCTGCATCCTCTGAGAAGGGCACATTAAGCATTGTTGAACAGTGAACTCCAGTTGGGAGGCAGCGTAACAATGACACAGGGTACGATGAGGAGGAAGAGGTAACTCAACTGAATATTCTGCTTCCTGGACTTCTCAGGGTTCTAATATGTGGCTGGTTTTACCTCTGGTATGCCACAAGAATATGCAATCCACCACCTGTTAATTCAAGATAAATTTCCATCACAGTTGTCAGGATGCCCACATCTCCATTTTACTTTCAGGAATTGAAGCCCAAAGCAGCATGAAGCAACTTTCTCCAAGGCTACTATGATGGTCTTTTTTGAGGTCTTCCATTTCCCAGCCCAGCATCTAAATTAAAGTCTTGTGCTTTATCTATTTCTACAGGTATATGACCCCCCACTTCCTGGTTCCTTTGCCTAGTAAAGATGGGTCTAGGCTAGGCTATCCAAACGGTTCATCGCCTTGCACAATGTCAACATGCAAGCCAAGAATATATTGCAACTGTGTTTTGAGTAGGATAAATAAGCCTTGTCGCTAAACCCAAGTTCCGAAAGTACACAGAGTTTCAGTAGAAAGCATGAAATCAAATCAACAAAGTTTTTTTTTAAATAAAAAATAGCGAGTACATAATTCCATTTCATGGTTTTTCCCCACCAATTCAACTGAGAAATTTTTATTAGTTCACATCCCAAATAAATAACGTTGTATTTAAATTGAGAAAATAAAGGAACAAAAGTCCCCAAAACAGATTTTTTAAAAATAATAATAATGGGGGTGGGGGAAGATGATACAGTTATGTTTATGCTAGTGCACTTGAAAAAATGAGTGACAGCATAGCTAGTGACCATGTAAGGATGGCAATGAGACATACAAGAGGCAGAGTCTCGCTTCCAAACTACAGAGACAAGCCAGAATGATGGGGGTGTTTCATATGAGAAGACAGTCATAAACTTTTGACCCAGCACCAAATTCAGAGGGAGAACTAGTGTTTGTACCTGTTAGCACTGTGTTCTGCAACAATGTCAGATCAGAAACTCTTGCTTGAACCCATCACCATTCCCAGTTAACAACAAAGTACCTACAATTGTGTTTGCCCACATCCATTATTTGTTCCCCTTGCTTTTACCGTCCTGCATCTCCCTTGTGACTTTCCCCATTATTAAAACTTTAGAGTGTAAGGTCCTCGGGGCAGGGGCCTGTCTTTTTTATTCACTTGTAAAGAGCCAGGTATCTTGAAGGTACTGTACTATATTACTACTACTGTTATTTATGAGGGCTATTGCATGCATTATAATATTTCTTAGCTTTGGTGTAAATTTACCTGATCGTTATTCTTTCTTGGCACTCTACCTTCAAGTACTGTTTCATTTCTAAACTGGAACACGGTAGCAAGAGACTCAGCCTGAGCACACATTACAAAGCCATGTGAAAACTAACTTTCCTGGAGCTGCCGAAACCACCCAGAGTGTTATTCATGGACAGGTATAGCCTGTGGGACTTTTTATAGCCATTGCACTGTTTTGCTTCCAGCCTTTATTCAGAAGGGTTCTTTAATCAGTTGAGCCAGAAGCAGGTTTGCCTTTTATTCTCGGGCTCCCTCCTCCTCTTCCTCCTCCCTTCAGAATCCTTTGTAGTTGTGTGTGGCTTCTGCACCTCCTGCTGGCACTCGGCCAACCACCTCCTTCTCCCCCCCCCCAGTTCCAGCTTTCAGGGTTCAGCACTAACGCCGCCGAGCTAACTTCCCCAGAACTGCCTTAAATATTCCCTCCCCAGCAGCTGCCTCTCCTGGTCCTATTCCACAAACTCCTGAGTTAAGCATCTGCTACCCCAGCACTGCAATGCAGCAGTCACTGACCAAAATGAAGTTCCCAATGAGCCATTCTTTGAAACACATGAGCCCCCAGAGCAAGAATGACAAGGCCACGACCCCGCTGCCTCTGTTCTACAGCCTTGCAGCATCACCTGGAAAATCCTACCTGACCCGACGGTCCGCTCGGAACTTGAGCATGGTGGCAAAGTCTCAGCTGCGATCCCTGCCTGCAACCATGTCCCTGGAAGGTGGGTGAAAGATAAGTCTTCCCGGAGCACAGCCGGTTCCCCTGTGCCCTTAGGAAATGTGCCATAACGGAAAGTCCTGTGCCGGCAAGGATAGGGATGTGGTGGTCCAGTATGCTTCCCCCATCTTTAAACTTCTCTACTCTCCTTGAGTTCAGGGAAGACAGCAGCTGCTTTCTGTCTTTCTGTTCTGATTTCTGGGCAGGCAAGAGAGAGGGAGAGGGAGAGAGAGGGAGAGGGAGAGATCTGCTGCCTCTCCCTCTCTCAGGCACCAGGGTCTATCTAACCTAGTCCAGCCTCATCATTCAAACAATGCTCTCAGCCTCACATGCAGCAATAGCAGCAGCCAGCAGGCATTGCAAAGGAGTGCGGGGGGGGGGGGGTGGAGAGAGAGAGAGAGATTTCAAGCTCAGTTCCCCCAAGGAGAGAAAGGTGAAGGGTATACGGACACCGGCATGTGTCCAGATACACACACACACACACACACACACACACACACACACACACACAGCAGGTGCAGCAGGAGACAGCTTGTGCTTTAACCTGATCAGAGTATTTTAGGAAGAAGGGCTTTTGTAAAGGCTGAAGGTGAAGAGCATAAAATGCTGGCATTTCCCTTAGCAAAAGATTCTTGGGGAGCTGAGCTCTATAGTCCTAGAAACTCTGTATGACTGATCTCCTATCCTAAGTACGCTACAACGATGATGCCCATAAATAGACTGCGGCTATCAAATGGATATTTGGTTCTGAAACATGCCTTTTCCATCCCGCCCTTTATCTGAGACTCAGTGTGAGCTGCAACACCTTCTTAAAATCAAGAAAGAAACACCATATGAAACAGCTCATTTAACAGACGCACAGGAAATTTTTTTTTTTGCTGCTCCCTTTGTTCAGGTTTGCCACCAAGATTTCCTCCTTGATCCTGTTTTGCTTCACTAATGCTCCTTTAATGTCAAGTGGTCCTAATGCCCTTAAATTGCTCTCCATGCTGGCTTATTAGGCCATATTGGTTTTGATTAGGCTAAGGCAATTTAATGCTGCATGAATCTGAAAAGTTCAGTAATTGTATTATTTGTCCACTTTGTCAGTCTTTCTCCTGGACCCATAATCTAACTACTAATGCCCTTCCCTTCCCTTATTTGCTATATGAAAACTCTGCACTGCTTTCTGACCCACAACGGTCCTCCAAGCCACTAATAACCCACAGAATAAAAATGTCTAAAAGAATAAACAGCATCAAAGCAGATATCATAAATAACAAAGACCCATGGGCAGAGAGCAGCAAGCATTTGCGCTTCCAACCAGAAAAGTTTTACAATAGGAAGGTTATATTAACAAATCTTCAAAATGGAAAATGTGTTTTACAGTTGACTGCTGACAGAGGAAGCATATTCTAGACTGCCTGCTATCCAGGCATTATCATCCTAGACGTGCAGGCCCTGACTGTCAGGCTACAAGCCTATGAACATTTATTTGTGACTAAAACCCACTGCACTTAGTGGGATTTCTGAACAACAATGCAATAAATAATATGCTTTCTATGCCTGGCTGGGTAGAAAGTCTAGGTTTGCCAGCCCACTCACATTATACTAACTCAAAGCTAAGAATTCCTGCAATATACTATATCCTGTTCTTCAAGTGACAC
This sequence comes from Podarcis bocagei, assembly GCF_964188305.1. NCBI lineage: Eukaryota > Metazoa > Chordata > Lepidosauria > Squamata > Lacertidae > Podarcis > Podarcis bocagei. Next base: position 44,381,042 of record NC_138129.1, on the reverse strand, counting down.
CTTTAGTTACATTATGTGTATTGGTCTTGAGAGTAACCTCTGCAATGATCATGATTTTGATGATGTATCTCATTTTTCTTTCAAACTCAAAGCAGCCAACAGGCAAGAAATATCAAAACACAAACAATGAACAAAACAGTAGCAATAAAATCAACCTGCAAACAGCATCAAGCAAGCAGAATCCAACCAACAGCAACAGGAGTGCACAAATATGAGAGAGAGAGAGAGAGAGAGAGAGAGAGAGAGAGAGAGAGAGAGAACTACGAACCAACAACTGAGACAACTGTGTTGAAACCTAGAAATGGAAGGCTAGCAAGTGATGGGGCCAAGAAGAAATCCCTTTGGGGGGCATTTTATAACACTTGCGCTGCTTCTGAAAAAGCCCTGCCTGGTTCTCTTCTGCATAAGGGTGCACACAGAACAAGGTTTCTGATTACGCATGGAATGCATAGGAAGGCACACATAGGAGAAGGCAGAGATTAAGGTGCTCAGATTCCAAACATTTAGACCTACAAAGGTAAGAACCAGCATCTTAAATGAGGTCCAGAGGCATTTAACCCCAATTTTACATCCAAACCTTTTGCTACTAGGGTGTTGATTGGGAATGGGGGGAGGAAGCATATGACTCAAATTTTGCATTGTTTCCTATGGTTACTTGTTCATTTTCTGGACCAGAATGTGGGGTGGGACTACTACACTAGCTCCTGGAAGGTGGGTCACTGTTGCAAGGCAGTGCTGTAAACTGGAAGTGTAAGCCAGTGTTCCTGCATGTGCATTTGCACTACACTGACTTCCCCACAGCCTATCTCCTCTTCCTCCTGGCAATCAACAGTGAGCCATCTTCAGGGAAGCTGGCATGAATGACCATGGTAAGGGCACAGTTGGCTTACCGACTTAAGCAGGTGAAAGGCACCCCCTAGTCAGTGCTACCACCTTCCTAGCCTCCGTAAAACAGTGCCAGGTCAAGGAGCTCCCCCAAACTACAAACCTGTATCTTGAGGAAGAATGCAACCCCAGCCAAAGCAGACTATATACTTCTCCCAGGATTGACTGATCCCCTCACAACAGCACTTTGCCCTGTGCAGAATAAGGTTGTTCACCTCCCATCAGACACGAGACATCTGTCATACTATACAAAAGATAAAACCTAGAAATCAGCTGCAGGGTCCCAGGGTGTGGTCTGAAGGCATTTAGGGCCAGCACCTTGCTGAAGCTAGGCAGGCCTGGGTCTGGTCAGGGCCTGGATGGGGGACCTCCTGGGAACCAGATGCACACTGCCTTGGGTTCAGTGCCAAAAGGAGGGTGGGATGTAAATGCAAGACAATAAGTAAATACAAAGCCCTAAATTGTATAAACCTCCCCAACATAAACATGTTTTCTCAGAAGCAGGTTGCCTAGTCGTAATTAACCAAAATGAGCCACCATGAAATCACTGGATTAAACCAATATCAAGAAGAAAATTGATTGGTCTCACTCTGCCTTCATAACAATCAAACCAGTCAGACTTAAGGAAGGCAAAGTGGGCATGAGGATTCTCCCTCAAGCCTTTCAATGACATTTGAAATAGAAATTGATGAAGGGAGTAAATCTCAGAGCCATTTCAGATATTTTAAAATGCATACATGATATCTTATTTTTTTAAAAAAGCTTGGTAGTTCTTCCTAAAGAAACCTTAGTGGCACATTATCCTCTCTCAACAGAATGGAGGGGAATAGATCCTTCCAGCATGCTGAATCCCAAAACCGGGTTGTTGTGTCTTTCACCCATGCAAGATCGCGGAGCCCAAAACACACACTTTTTCCTTTTATTTATTATGTTTTTCTTTTATTTATTTTCTTTTATTATTTCATAAAATTTATATACCGCTTGATAGTAGGAAAACCTCAAAGCAGTTTACAAATAAAATTATCACTAAAAGCTTTCTGACTGTAATTTAAAACCTACACTGCTATAAACACAGTTCTCATGTACAGAGTTTAATAAATGAATTGATTAAAAAAAATCATTTTTACTGATTGATTTTTTAATACAAGAAAGAAAAAGGGGGGATATACTAGCCTACTGTACTAAGGTAAAAGTCACATTTGTCACTGGCCCCACTTTTGCCTCTGGCCCCACCAAGCCCTGGCATGCGGCCCCTAGAAGGTTGTACGGAAGAGTATGTGGCCCCTAGGCTGAAAAAGATTCCTGGCCCACGATTTAACAGCACAACACTCAAAGACCTAAACAGGCAACAAAAAAACAGTTGTTTTAATCAAGAGGTTCATGAAATGCAAGATATTGCAGTAAGGGGGGGTGGTGGAAAGATCACCTTGCTAGTATTTCCTGTTTTGAGAGAAAGAGATTGGCAAATGGTCCTACTGGCACAGTGTGGGTGGACTGCACTCAGCTTCAAAATAGGTAACTTACCGTATCTTTAAAGGTCAAAAATATCTATTAGTGAGCAGCATCACTCATCACTGAGGATGGCAGGCTTGCGGTACCAAATATCACATGCCACTTGGAAGTGCACTGCATGACTTAGCTAAGGGAAGAGCTGTATTTTTCCCAACATCACAATGCAGGCTGAATTCACAGGAAATGGTACATTGTGGTCTATTATTACATGAACAAGCCTCAGGCTCATGTGCTCTCCCACTTTGTTTCTTCTCCCAGTGCGGCTGCAAGGAGGAGATGATTGATTGATTGATTGATTGATTGATTGATTGAATTTTTATACCACCCTATACCCAGAGGTCTCAGAGTGGGGAATGGGAAACATTCAGTTCTCTTTGTAACTAGCTGCATTTAGTGTTATGTCTGAACCTGCATAAACTGTTGCTAGTCTTTAACTATGGCTTACTGATATAAGTTGATTTCAAACATTGGTTTCAGAAGCAGACGTTATAATAAACCATAGCTGAGATTAACCTAAGGTTACCAGACATCCCCGTTTCCTGGGGACAGTTCCCAGATTTACAAATCAGTCCCTTCACAAAATCCATCTATTTAGTAGGAAGTTGAAAAGTGTCCCCGGATTAATTGAAAAAAATCTGGTAACCTTAGATTAATCACAATTTAGGGTTTGGGCATAACATTAAACTGCAGTTAATCAACAACGTAAGTGAAACTTTTCTATCATCTCGCAGAGGAGAATTGGGGTAAGCTGAAACAACCAGGATCATTCAGTTTGTAATTTAAGGGTTAATTTTGTTAATGTTAAAGTCAACTAGCCAAGCAGAGGGGCAGGTGGAGGTACTGCTGAGCAACCAAGCACAGTGGCATGATCCTCACCAAGGGTAGCATGTGCTCTAACTGGCTGTGCAGTTCTGAGAAAGTTTTCCTCTGTATGCAGAGCCGTCTTTTCCATACGGCTTGGTGGTTCATTGCGCCAGGGCGCCGGCCTCTCAGGGGCATCCCAGCGAGTGGGGGAGCTGCATGGCTTTGCTGGCAGCCTCCCCTTTCCCTGCACGCCCACCAGCTGCGCCCTGTCAAACATATGGCTGGCGGGCGCGCGGCTTCCCTCCCAAGCTTCTGTGGGGATTGCTCTCCTGAAGCATCAAGAGTTGCACCCCCCCCCATGGCTGGCAGTGCGCAGCTTTGCTGCCGCCCCCCCTCTATCCGTGGTAATTTGGGGGTGCTGAGCAGATATTTGCACCCTGGCGCTGCATCTGCTAAAGAAGGCTCTGTCTGCATGTTTGGTTGAATGTCTCCTTGCTATGTACACAGCCAGAACTAAGAAAGACAAAACCTGTCTGTTTACTTCTCCTCAGATTATACACTGTTCTGTTCAGTTTCCTCAGTAAAGTGACTTTTCTCTCTGGGTTCCATCTGCGTTCTATATATGACTTTGCTAACAAGGGGGATGTAAGGCTCACTCATATTATAATAAAGGTAAAGGGACCCCTGACCATTAGGTCCAGTCATGGCTGACTCTGGGGTTGCAGCGCTCATCTCGCTTTATTGGCCGAGGGAGCCGGCGTACAGCTTCCGGGTCATGTGGCCAGCATGACTAAGCCGCTTCTGGTGAACGGAAACGCCATTTACCTTCCTGCCAGAGCGGTACCTATTTATCTACTTGCACTTTGATGCTCTTTCGAACTGCTAGGTGGGCAGAAGCAGGGACCGAGCAACGGGAGCTCACCCCGTCGCAGGGATTCGAACCGCCGACCTTCTGATCGGCAAGCCCTAGGCTCTGTGGTTTAACCCACAGCGCCACCCGCATCCCTTTTCATATTATAATAAACATAGTTTATTACTACATATGAATACGGTCACTTTTTTTGTACATCCTAGGAGAAGTGTTAGATACCCTGCTTTGGGAGAACAAATCTGCATTCCCTCCAGCAGGTACAGAGAACCTGTACTCCAACCTCCATCATCCCCAGCCAGCAGAGCTAATAGTTGGTGGTGATGTGAATTGTAATCCAATATGTATGGAGGGCACCAAATTGAGAAAGGGTCCCTACATCTAATAAGTAACAACTGTGCATTTATTGAACAACAAACAAAAAAGATCATCTGGAGGAAAGACCTTCCAATAAGCCTGATTAGTTCTAGTCTGCAAGCCAATAAGGAAAGGTCTTTATACTGACCCTGTTATTGGCTGCAAGCTTTCCAATAGTAACATTTCCTAGCTCACATCTGTAAAGGCTTTGTAGTTTTGGATTTAAAGGAGAAGGTGTGGAATTTTGCATACACACTCTCTTCTTTGACAGGAAAAAAAATCCTTTAAAATTAATTTAAATAAATCAATATTATAACACACGGCTAACAGAGAAGCAAGTATGAAGCATTTTTTCACTACCTATGTGAATATCTCCAGGCCATGGCACTGGCTGATTTTAACCCCTTTATGACTTACCAGGGTTTCGTTCCTGGAGTGGTAGCAAAGTTTATGAATGTGAAGCGTAGTTTACGAATGTGAAGTAGTTACAAAGAAAATACTTCCGAACAAGTACAGAGTATTATTTCTTAATTCACTTCTTAATGATAACCATAGCCTCATCCTTGTGATGGGGACAATGAAAACACAAAGGGCTCACCCACAAACACCCCTTTCAGACTCAGCCCATGGCATGCTGACTTGGGAGTTTTACTGGCACCCACAGTGCCATTGAGGGGGCAGAGCTATTCCCTGCAGGCCCCTTTGCAAAGTCAGGCAGGAAACATCTAGAGATGGTGTCACAGAGTGTGTCACACAACAAGGGGATTCACAGGCAAGTAAATTTCACTGAATGTTGCAGCACCACATGACCTTCAGGTCCACTGGTCTTCAGGTGATGGGTTGGGACCCACTAGTGGGTCACGCCCTAATCCAAGCTGGGTCACAACAGGAGCACCACCACCATGCAAATATAAATGGTGAAGGATTAAGGAATGGCTCCCTGAATGCATATTTGGGTCCTGGGTCTCTAAAAGGTTGAAGACACCTGGCCTAGCCTATTACCACATTGTTTATTAAGGCTAGAGAGGGGCAGGTGGCAGCAAGCTTTCCTTTCTTCCTCCCTCCCTCCCTTTCTTTCTTTCTTTCTTTCTTTCTTTCTTTCTCCTTCCTTCTCTCTCTCACACAATCTCTTTCTTTTTAAAAAGAAGATAATTGCAGGGGTAATAAATTTTGAGTGAAGGTATCACAATAGTATTTGTCACACATGACATTGAACACAGTCACAAGCTGCCTCTACACGTGTACAAGTGTTTGTGTAAAAGAGTGTGCACTTGTTCATTTGTGCAGCTCAGCTACTGTGGAGTCAGGTACACAAGCATGTGACTTACTATCCAAGTGTACAGCTCTACTAGTAATGTGCACATATTAAATCCTCATTGAATGTGGGAATGCCCCTAATGACTTCTACAGACAAAGAGATCTGGCGTCCGTTGTTCAGTGTAGTCGTAATGCTGAAATATAAGGGGCAACCCTGGTGTTCCACTGGGCATTTCTGAAACATGGCATTTCTTTGAAAGGAAGATGAGGTGATTCTTTTGCCTCTGCCTGAGCACAGAATAAGTTTCAGCCTAAGGAAATAGGGCTGACAAGTAAAAGAAGGTCACCTTCACACAAAATTTATTACCTCCGCAGCTGCCTCTTTCTTACGGAGAGTATCAGGGGGATGAAAGGGACAGCTCCTCTCACCAGCCCTCACAAATTAGGCTATCCGACCTACGCATCTCCTTGCAGCATGACCCATCCTGTCATCTCCAAGCACAAGCATAGATGGGCTCTTTTTCTTCCTTGAGAAAAATAGACCTGCCTCCCCAAAAGGGCTTTGTTAATGTTCGAAGTGCTTAAGTCCACAGTTGTTGCAACCATTATGGCAACACGATGGGCTATCAATACGTTGCTACAAGTGGCTTCCTGTTCCAATCTGTTCTCAAAACAGGCACAGTGTGCTGCCCATTTGACACCCACGAGGGCCCAGAAGTTAAGGTTATTAGCCACAGTGTCCTTATCTTCAGTACAGTCCATGGTTGGGAACACATGGTTCCTGCACATTGGCTGATGCAACAAGCAGTGCTAAAAACAATCCCATCGGCACACACACCTGACCCCAAGCTGATAGTGCTGTTTTAGAACTGGCTGAAACCCACAGATGGGATTCTCTACATAAACACACACACACCCATCACTAAACTCTGCCATTTGCAACTTCTGATTCTTTTCCAGCCTTCCCATTAAATTCCTAGAATAAAAAAAAAAGCCACAGGCCTTTCATTAAAAATATCACCAGGTTGATAAGCTTAATAGTGCACACTTCATTTCCATGCCCTTCCTGCCATTGGAAAGATCTGGATGAGTGAGAGGAAATATCTACCACTTGCTATGTAGGGAGGCATAAGCCATCACCTTCTGAAGTTGGGATTTATAGGTGGTGATTTAAATTGCTCCGTTTCATGGAATCTCATCTTCATCTTGGCTCAATTGACTCAGGTAAACCGCAGAGTCTGACTCCAAGGCTAGACACTCCAGTGATCTATCCATAGCTCTTCATAAACATCACCTACAGCCTGCATAAATATAATTTCTGTGCCCATAAATATCAACCTTATGTAACCCTTCATAAATAAAGGCATCCTGTGTGGGTACGGTTCTGTGATTTCTGCAGTCAAATTGAGAATAGATGCATGTGTTCCTGGAGAGACAGGATCACTGATGGGTTCTATAGATGCTCTCTCCCTTGGGCCATCACAGTACAGATAGATTCAGATTCAGATTCAGAGAAACACATGCAGATACTTATTTGAGGCCACTTTAGAGTGTTGGACTACGACCTGGGAGACCAGGGTTCGAATCCCTCCTCAGCCATGAAGCTCACTGGGTGAGCTTGGGCCAGTCACTGTCTCTCAGCCCAACCCACCTCACGGGGTTGCCATGAGGATAAAATGGGGAGAGGAGAACTACATATGAAGCCTTCAGCTCCTTGAAGGAAAAGGTGGTATACAAATGTAATAACTAAAATGAAATAAAAACAACTTACAATAAGGTGGGTTGTAAAAACATACACCTCAGGTGTCAAAATATGCATGTGAAGTCCGTTGTATGCATCCAGTTAACAAAACTGGCGGAGCCCTCCTGCTAGAACAGAAGTTCCTCAGTGCAGATCTTCATCTCTCCACCACTCAGTGCAGATTTTTATCCTTTACACGTGTCTCAGCAAACAGCTGCCTATGCCAATGCAGTCGTCCAGTGCCCCTTTCTCACAGAGCTCCTGGGCACCTCTTTCTTCTGCACCTTTCAGCCTGCTGTCCTCACTAGGCATTGGGGATCAGCACTGTGTAAAAGCAGAGAGCCCTGCACTGTTCACCTCCATGAAGAAATGCCATGAAGCACCTCAGACAAAAAAAGTTAACCGACAGCCAGTCACTGCAGCGCTGATGGCACTCAGCAAGCTGCTAGACTGGCTCCTAGCTGGGTCACCTGCATGTCTTCCCTTTCTTTCTGACTCACATGCCCCACAGCTACACCTTCCCCTGCTAATTGCTTCTGCTGTTGACCACTCACGTAGGTAACTGGGTATCCTCTTTTAATTGCACTAGAAGCACAGGGAACAGCATGCCAGGGACTCACGACCTGCAATCCTCCCCCTTTTGAAAACAAGGCTAAGATTATTACAGACTTAGTGAGACAGATCAAATGGCATGGCCCAGTGGCAGCATGGATCAGCAGACTTGTGCAACAGCCTACAACATTGACAAATGGTTTGGCGGAAGAAGAGGCTCACTAGCAGTATTTGGAGGCAGTAGACCTCTATTTACCACTTGTGAGGAATCACAAATGTTGCCCTCATGTCCTGCTGGTGGGCTTCCCATAGGTATTTGGTTGGCCACTGTGAAAACAGGATGCTGGACTAGATTGGGCCTTTGGCCTGACCAGCAGGGCTGCTCTGTGTGGCAGGACACTGCTAGTAGTAACCCTTTCTCCCTCTTCTTCCATGAGCCAAGTTCCCTCAGGAAGATTACCCACTAAGGAAAGTGGCCCTCAGACTGAAAAAGATTCCCCACCCCTGAATTACCCCATATGCAATTGTAGAAAGAAAGAAAATATAACACTAGTACAGCAATAACCAAAACAACAAAAAATCTGGGTGGTTTGAGATGGTGGTGGTTATTGTTAGAACAGGCAAGCCACTCCATTTATGCTGCCAAGACTAAAAATATGCTAAAAATATGCAGTAACTCAGGTTGCACAAGCCTGGGCCCGCGGCAGGTGTTTTCCCCCTCTTGCATCACCATTTCCTTGAGCTGGGCTGGCTGGCAGACACAAAACATGCCTCTGTTCCTGGGAGGAGGAACCAGAAAGCTTTCCTCAGAGATTCAGTGGCCTGGGGCGAGGCTCATTCTGGGCCATCCCAGGCCACAGCAAAGAGGCACGTGGCTCGTGAATAAAATCTGTTGCTTTGCTTCGCAACTCCAGGGTGTGCAGTGGAGCATGATGTGTAGATGCTGGCAAAAAGCAGCGCACGGAGCATGGCAACCTGGAAGCAGAGGGGGCCAAAGATTTGCTTAGTGAAGGAAGAAGACGGTCTGCAATAGCCACGCTGAAGCAAGAGCCCCCAGACTTCTGCACTGTTAAGAAGGGGGTCTAATAGGCAGGAGGTTATGACAGGAATTCATCTCTGAGAGAGAGGCAAGGGGTTCTTCCAGGTAGGGACTTAATATTGCAAATGGATGGTTGGCAACACTTTGTGGATTGTTGTTGTTGGTTTTTTTTTTAAAAAAAATCATCAGATTTTCCATGGAAAGTCTAAATCCAGATTAAATTACCGTATGTGAATACTGTGAAAAATTTGCATGCACCAATCCCAGAATAAACCCCCATCTGGAAGCACCTAGGCCATGTTGCTAATGCTGCACAGTGGAATAGCCAGGGAGTATTAAGCAGGCAAGCGCCAACACAAGAAGTCTTAAGCAAGCAAGCCCTAAAATGGGTTTCAACTAGCCATAAAGTTAATCCTATTAGGTAGAAGGTGATTGTTCCTGCTCTAAGCAGGTTCCATGCTTGCTGCAAAGATTATTAGGATCAAAATCAAAGATCATTTCAATCTGGCAAAATCCATTTTAAAAAAATAAATTAGTAAAAAATAAATAAATGCAGAATGTAGGTGTGTCTCGCCGTTCTGTATGGTTGATTTCAATTCATGGCGTGCAATTGACTGACTAGGAAAGGGTTACAAAAGCAAATGTTTGGGCTCCGAAAGGCTTATCTGTGTTTGCTGCTGTGGCCCATTTCAGAACTTCCTATTACACAAAAGTAGATAAATCCTCCTGGCTACTATTTGAACCTGTGTGGCTGGTTACCCCTTGCTTTTATTTGCTGTCTGAAATTGCTGTGTTGCAAATTAACAAGCAGAGGACTCTGGGGAGGAAAGTTAATAATGGAAGGAACAAAGACGCAAAAAGCCCTCAGCACACAAGGGCAGGGCGCTTCCGCAGCCAGTGCTGCCAGTCCTTAGAGCTGAGCTCCAGGAAGCAGGCACTAGGAAAGGCACATGCTAAATGGAATCTTCTTCATTTCAATTCTCAGGTGCACCTTTTACATATACATTTTTCTCACCGTAAGCCTCAGCAAAGCATTTCAGCGGAGTTATGGTTTAAAAGTGACTCAGTTCTCTGATTTGCAAAATGTCACTAATGACATCCTACAAATCGGAGAACCTAGTTGCACATAAAAAAAAAACCCTTCAAATTCCATAAGTATAACATTTTTTTGAAAAGAAATCTACACAGGAAGTGCCTGTCTTTTGCTCACAGGGCAACATTTAACTGAGCTGACTCTCAGCTGTTTAATAAATGGTGGGTGAACATAAAAATCTCACCTGATGTGGTGTAGTGGTTAGAGTGTCGGACTAGTACCTGGGAGGCCAGGGTTCAAATCCCTGCTATGAAACTCATTGGGTAACCTTGAGTCAGTAACGGTCTCTCAGCCTAATCTAACCTCGCAGGGTTGTTCTGGGGATAAAATTGGGAAGAAGAGAACCATACGGTATACGCCACCTTGAACTCCTTGAGGGAATAAAATAAATGAGTAATAAATAAATAAAACTGTAGCTTTACCTCCAGAAGAAAAGTTTTCCCTGCTTGTCTGAAAGCTTTACTGTAATGTTAAACAGATTTGAGGGTTAATCGCTTATTTTGAAGAGCAAATCATTACCCTGATTTTTAAATGTTAGCCTAAAAGAAACACTTGATTTTTTTGAAAATAAATCTGATCATAACCTTAACCTTGGGACATCTGCCCTCAGAATCTTATCTTAACAGATTCCAGATCTGGTTTTCAAAATTAAATTGGTTTATGACATTGGAAAGTCTGTCTGGCTAGTACAATGTGCTCCTGAGCCCTACAGAGGGCAGCCTGGAGCAAATCCGTGTTCTGCTGACAGCTAGGATTGATGTGGTTAACTGACCCTGGTCAACACCCCTATGTATAGTATATACACACACACTAATGGAAACCATCCCTCAGAGCCTCCTCAGTTGCTGGAACGTCTGAGATTCTTGCATATCCAAGATAAGTCTGTCTGGAAGCGGGAGAAATAACAACCTAGCTGGGCTGCCCCCCTCCCTCAAGATGAAAAGCCATTGCAGTAGTGGAACCTGGTGTGTGCTAAATAAAAAAGGATGCTGGCAAGGAAACTGGTGTGCAAGTCCTTATCTATTCCCACTTTGCTCCTGACTGGGCTTGCCCGCCCAATTCCTGCCAGGTCCACATTCCGGAGCTTTTCAGCATCCCCAAAACACAGAAATTATTTCCCTTTGTTCTGAAGAGGTGCTGAGGCCGTGATAAAATTCCAGCACATCCTGCAGTTGGCTTATGTTTAAATGCACACGGTACATTTCCTCCAACTCGGCTCCAGGTTCATTTCAGGGTTCAGGCACTTAGGCTCAACTGCTTCAAAGCAATGCAGAAAGGTCATGGCCACCCCCCATGATTGGACAATTTCATGGAGGAGAAGGTTATTGATGGCCACGAGCCATGACAGTGATGCTTCGCCTCATGTAATGCTTCTGGATTCCAGCTGCTTGAGTCTTGCTTGTGGGCTTCCTACAGGCATCTGGTTGGCCACTATGAGAACAAGATGCCAGACTAGATCAGCCATTGGCCCAATTCAGCAGGCTCTGCTTATGTTCTTTTCAGCAATCCAGCATCCTCACCCAGCATCCTTGGGTGGTTGCTGGTGGTCCAGCACCTTAACAGGTCCTGCTGCTGTGCTAATGTCTACCCATAAGGAATGGAGATGTTAGGGAGCTGGGAACTGACCCATTTACTACCAAGTTCCAGAGCAACACGACTTTGTGGGCAATGAAAATGGCACCTAACTGCCACCTTATTGCACCACTGCTGCTGCCATCAAATCGACCCACCAACAAACAAGGGGCCCATCAAGAATGCACTTTTCTGAGGAGACCCTCAATCCTGGAGCCAGTCTCGCTTGAAAAGGATTTAAAAACCACCACGACAGAGAGGCCTCTGATCACGAAGCACTAGAAGACAGAATGGGTCCTGCAGCCTAAAATTTTCTGCAACCTTTGCAAAAGCAGAAACTGAAACTCTTTATCAGGAAGGTTCGCCTGTGTTTTTGACACACAGATCTGGACTGCCGTAAACTAAGGAGCCAGGATGGCTGGAATCCAAACCAATCTTGCGTGTTGGCTTCTCTCTTTGTTTTCATATCCTTTTCTTCACCTCTCTCCTCTCCCTCCCTCCAGAATCCATATCGTTCCTCTGATTAAAGAGCTGCTCGCCTATTTGACTGCATTTCACTCAACTTGCTGCAATGCATTTGGTGCTGAAAAACTGATGGCATTAATCAGACTAAGTACTCTGGGGACTCAGGGGTTAAACCCTCCTGCTTTTTTTATTATTATCAAAACCTGACCTGTATCCTGGAAATGTGCTGGCACCTGGTGACTTACATGTTGTTGTTGTTGTTTTAAAAGTGATAGGAATCTCCTATTTAATGTCCTTTTGCAGGTTTAAAAATAAGAATATAGCCACCCACTAAGATTTCTGTGTCATAAGATTGGAATCTAGACTCTCTTGGTGATTCTGTGACATCTTGGCCAACAGACTGAGCAGATAACACAAGATCTAATGCTTTAAAAGGATGCATCTTTACAACATCAGACAGAAATCCAGAGTGGAGCTGCCTCACAGGCATGAAGGAGGGGCATAACATTGTAAATGCAAGCCTTCACTGGCTCCATATTGTTTGAAGGATGGCCTGGAACTAATTAGCACTTTATAGAAAGAGGTACTGCATGAAAATCATCCACTCGCTGAGATGCTGCAGGCACAGGGAAGCTTCCAAGTTAAAGAGATATTCTCCCTTCTGTTTACAGAACTGTTGAGTATCCTGGAAACAGCTGGTGGATCATTTATGAACATTACACATGAATGCTCATAAAGCAGCAGCTGATAAGAGAATCGTGTGATATTGGTTCATGGATCGCAGGCTCATCAATAAATGCAAGGCAGAATATCAAGTGATGCGATATCCCTTGCAACAACATGTGAGCAATTCCAGGCTCTCTGCATGTGCTTCTGTCCAGCACACTTATGCAAATGACTTCATTTTTTCTGAAACTCAGCTCTTCGCCTGTATTTTAAGGGCTTGTGAAGATGAAAAACAGGGAGAGATTGGGTGGCAGGGAGAGAGAGAAGCGCCATTATAGCATAGCATTTGGGGCGATCTCTGCACAAGATAGAGGGCTGTGTTTGCACATAATGCTAAGCTGAACAATGGCTTCATGAAAATGTGCAAGCTCCTGGGAAGGAGATTGCCTCTGCTTTGCTCCTTCCCAGACCTTTTAGCTCTGGGCAGTGCAGCAGCTAAGCTAAGGTGCTATCTGGACCCAGGATCACAGTTAAGCTCTCTTTTCCTTAACCCTTGCAGTCACTTTGCTCTGTACCAGTAATGTCCCAGTATACGATGCCAGAACAAGGAGGCCAGATCTATTGCATTGCCCTTCCCCACCAGCTGCTCCTGGAGGTGTCTGTGCCTTTGGGAAGCAGCCACCAATAATGCCTCTCCATGCGTCCTTGCTAACATTTCCCACCAGAAGGAAAGCAAAGGCGACATCCTTGATTAAACTGATGGCACATATAGGAGGCGCTTTACAGAAAAACCGAACAATGCTGTACCTAATCCTCCTAAGCTGGTCTTCAGTACCTGCAACAACAAACCTACCCCACTGCTGTTGTTTCGTTGCATGAAATCTGGTATTGGTGGGGAGAAACCCGTATCTCCTTCTATACAGTGAGGATTACGAATCCTCAGCATCCTGCCTCCACCTGGTACCAACCTGAAGGCATCTGCACAGCAGCTGCTTCTGGCTCCTTGAACAAAGGGGCACAGCCTGGGGCAGCAGGTTTAAGGCAGATAAACATACCAAGGAAAAGAAAAAGACTCTCTCCCCCCCCCCCTCGAAGTCTGTAGCCTGATAAAATGGCCAGGAGCACAAAGGGAAGGCTTTGTCTAGGCCAGGGAGAGGAATCAATCAGCAGAGAGCAGGGAAGGAGAGAGGTGGTGGATTTATTATATTCCATGAACGTACAATAATAAACAGACATCTGATTGCTTGCTGTTTCGTTCTCCTCCCCCCCAACGGGCATTTATTACTCCTTGCCTGGAGTGCTTTTTAGCAGACAGAGGCAGCATCTTATCGCTGGACATTGCTCAACCTATGCTCCTTCCCATCCAATACCACGGTCCGTGTCTTATTTATTTTCCCAAGGCAGATCGACAGGCAGCATGTAGCGGCAAGGCCTCCCATCCTTGATCAGTGCATCGCAACCTCAGGGAGGCTGCTGTGAAAGAGGTGGATGGTCCCGCAGTCACAGTCTGCCTCCAGTCTCCTGCAGGGCCAGGCACTTACAGCTGGATCCTCTTTGCAAAGAACACAAACCTCATAGCCAAGGAGCAAGCTGTCGTGGCCGTTTGCCTGCAACAGAGCCATGCCTGATTTATAGCAGCTGTGGAGCCAGCCTGCTGTGTCAGAGGGCGCTCCGCAACACCCATCACTTTAGGATCTGAGCACTTCTAAATTGTCCCATAAATCCTAAGGAAGTGGCTTTTCAAAGGTGTTCCATTCCCATTTACAGGGTTTCGCGACCATCTAGCCTAGCAGTAGTCAGGGAGAACATGACAGATGATGCCACAGAATTTGAACTGTCTGAAAACAGGATCTCTATTATGGGGAGCCTGGAAATCTAACATTCCTTTCTGCCAAAGTACACTCGATATCACCCCAAGTTTGTGCTCATTTGAAATCCCAGCCATGCATGTCCATTTTGATGGATCCAGACAGAGACACTATGAATGTTGATTCAAAATTGAGATTTTCAAGTGCAGGATTCAAAGCAAAAATGTCAGTAACAGAAGACATGTGATTAGCATGGGGGGGCAGGGATTCTTCAGCTTTGTGAATTAAACCCAAATGGCTAAATGGCTTGCACAAATAACTAGCCCTTGGGGAACATATTCATAACGTCTGAGTCATGCTACTCTGTTTCTCATTTATTCTGTCTTATTTTCATCTTTGCCAGCTAGAGTGATGACCTGATTTAGCAAACCCTGAGTTTTATAAAATGTTCATTCAATCTGGCAACCTTGCTCAACAGCAGGATATATACATCATTAACTCATCCCAAAGTATTAACAACTAAATTGAAACATTTACACTTGGCATTAAAGCACATTTGCCTATGATATCTTACTCTCTCTTTTTTCCTAACACCTGATCCAGCAATCTGGAAACATATATGAAGCTCCCCAGACTGCAGGGACTCAACCCCCCCCCCCATGTCAATTCATCTTATTTCTTTAAAGCAATTTACCAAAAAGGTGAAAACTAATAAAACAAACAGCTGATGCAATTGCATTGCAAATTCAGATAAAATATAGCCGTTTAGCAATTCTAGTAGCTGATGCACAAAACCAGCCAGGATAGGAAAACCAAACAAAACAGATTAAACGCTAAGAGCCTGCTGAACAGGATGAACTTAGCCTGACAGCTGAAAGATAGTAAAGGCGGTGTCAGCTGCCTCTCTGTTGGGCAGGCCTTAGTCTACTCCACAGAGGTTTGGTGGAGGAAGAAGTTCTGCAAATGCATAGGAAGGTGTGTGCTGAGATGCCTGCCCTACTAAGAAAAGCTTGTTGTGGGAGCTTTGTTTGTGCACACAAGGATATAGGAGACTCCATCCAGCTGTGCATTCATTTCATCATCACCGCTATTATTCAATTTACTCATCACCTTACACTGAAGCTTCAAGGTGACATGCGGTTAAAACTGTATGAAACATAGCATCCAATATGCTATAAGTTGCAAGCAGTACACATGCATAATGTTTTATTGAGTTTTTATATATGTTGGAAGCTGCCCGGAGTGCTGGGGCAACCCAGTAAGATGTGTGGGGTATAAATAGTAAAATTAGCATTATGGAATGGGACGTCCCCATTTTCATCGGAGAAATGTTGGCGGGTATGCAACTCTGACGGCTTCCCCCAAAGAATCCTAGGAATGCAAGTCCATACAGCTGCAATTCGCAGCACCTTTAGCAAACTACAGGTCCCAGAATTATATGGAGGAAGTCATGCACTATAAATGTATGGCATGGATGTGACCATATTTGAAAGCTGGGAATAATGGTTTATTAATGGGTGTTTAGAAATCCAGGGAAACGGAGGAGTGATAAAAGCACATAAGCTTATCAGTTAGTGATTGGCCATCTGAATTCACCTATATCAGGGTGGAAAGCCTCAGGCTTGGCAGGGGGAATGTGGCCTTCCAAGCCTTTTTTTCTGGACCCTGTCCCTCTTCCCTAGCCACACATACCCCAGGGCCTGCTCCACACCATACTCAGGTACCTTTCTATGTTATTTTGTATTCTGTACCTGAAGCTGTTCCAAAGTGTGTGTATAGAAGCCTGCAATTTTGGGCCGGAATGCAGTCTGTTTTGCAAAAGTGAGAGTCACATCTGTTGCTCTGTCATGTTTGCTTCTAGATCTGCCTGTTATGAGCATGTGGCCCCCAGAAGGTTGTCTATGAGAGAACATGACCCTTGGCCACAAAGGATCTCCCACCACTGACCTATATCATCAAAAGGAAGAGTGTCTGATACACTGAACCACCATATACAGGATTCCAACGACAACGGCTAGTTTCCTGCTATGACCATTATGTCACTGGGGGTGGGAAAGAAGCTGTCCGAGAATAGCAGGACTGCCTTGTTGACGTTGCTCAAAGTGTATGTAGGTGGTGCTGCACCTTTCTGAGAATCGAGATACGAGGCAGCCAAGAAGATGTGGCTTGCCAAAAATTAGCTCAAGCGCCTGCTCGTGTTCTGGCTCTGTGCAAACATCATATGGCTCACAGGCCTTAAAAGCCTGGCCCAGGTATTGGCAGATTTTGGGGGAATTTTAAACATCACCATCTGCTGGACTTAAAACATTAGAAGAGAAAACAACAGCTAAATTCCATGTTCATTAAAGTCAAGCTGAACACTGTAAGAAGAAACCACAGGATGGAGAATTTTTTTGGGAGCACAGAAAAAACAGACCTACAACAATAAAGCATCCTGCATCCGTCAAAGTGCGGTCTTGGGTTTGTTCCCACGCAATATTATTGCTAGGCAGTCTTACTTTCTGTTCCACACCAGCCTGTTAGATAGGGCCAGGCGGAATAGGCAGAAGGATGGAGGATGAAGACTATCAACAGCTGCGAGCTACAAGGGCTATGCTTTGCATCCACAGTAGGCAGGATGCAGTATGTTTCTGAATAATGGTTGCTGGGACTGCAGAGGGAAGAATGCTCCTGTGCTCATGTCCTGCTTGTGGGCTTCCCACAGGCATCTGGTTGGCCACTGTGAGAACAAGATGCTGGACTAGATGGGCCATTGGTCCAATCCAGCAAGGCTCATCTGAGGTTCTTAAGGGCTGTAGAGCAACTGCAGTGGCAGAGCAACTGCTTTGTATGCAGAAAGTCCCAGGTTTAATCTCCCAGTATCTTTGGCTGGGGGGGCTAGAAAATACTCCCATCTGAGACCCTGAGAACCGCAGCCCATCTTTGTAGATGATACTCAGCTAGCTGGACCAACTGTCCAATTTGGTATAAGGGATGTTGTAATCACAAGTGAAGAACTGAACCTCGGGGATATGAACTTCCCAGAGATTACTGAGTGGTGACATTCTGATGTAATGCTAAATCATGTTTCAGCACTATGCAAACAAGCCTAGCTTCCTGCCAGGAATCTGGGCTTCTTCTTTCTGCATATCACACAGTGTGTTTAGCTATAAACCAGAAAGTTGGTGGTTCAAGTCCACCCAGGGATGGCTGTGGGCAGGATTCCTGAATGGCAGGGGGTTAGACTAGAAGATCCTCAGGGTCCCTTACAACTCTATGGTCTATGAAAAACTAATTTCCATCTACCCTCTGCCTTTTTTAAAAAAATAGCCCATCCTAGTCTTTCCGCTTCTTCACTTTGGTGTATGTGTAATATTAATTGTTTCAGCCGTTTCTGTTGCTTTAACTGACTGGTTTGTGTGGTGGTGATGCTTTATGAATTGATACTCCCTCTGGAACTTTTTAGGATCAGGTAGGCTAAGGCTACTAATAAAACAACAACAGCAACCACCATCCATTATGTCCCCCATCATCTTCTCTTGATATCAGGAAGAGCATGCCCACTCGTGAAACATAGGAACACAAGAAGATGCCCAACACCAGCGGTCCATGAGGTGGTGGTTGAAGCAGTAGCAGCAGCATCCTGCTGGCAGTGGTAGCAACTGTGCTTGATGGGACCAAGAGTTAGCTCAGTTGGTAGAGCATGAGACTCTGAATCTCAAGGTCATGGTTTCAAGCCCCATGCTGGGCAAAATATTCCTGTACTGTAGGGCTTGGACTTCCAACTCTACAATATGATTCTATGAATCTAAGGATAGGAATGAGGTGGGGAGAAGATGACCCCTCCTCCATCACAAGTTGCAGCTGCCTTATACTGGGATCAGGCCACTGGGTCCAGCCAATGGGTCCATTTAGTTCAGCACTATCTATGTTGAATGGCAGCAGCATTCCAGAATTTCAGGCAGGAGATGCTTCTAGCCTTACCAGGAGATGCTGGGAATTGAATTAGGGACCTTCTGCATGAACTAGGGTGTTCCCCTTCTACCAGGAGGTTTTGCAAACAACACATTCCTGAAAAACAAACATCATTAAACAAAGCAAATGTCTTCCTACAAGTTTCCAAGGTACAGGGAAGCAACCCTGTGCACTTTTGGTTTTTATCATGTTGGCAGCATTGGCTTCACAAAACAGCCAGCTTTGCACAACACAGTGAGCTGAACTGTGGCTTACCAGGAATGCACAAATATGCAGGTTCCCAGAGAGGAGCTTGCAGCCAGTTTGCTCCTTCCCAGTCATTTTTTACTCCAGCGTGTTTTACTGAACTAAGTCTAGGTTTGGCTTAGTTTGCATTCCAACCGCACTTTATTCTGTCTTCCCATTGTTTCCTTACCTGTTGATTTGTGTGTTTTATGTGAGCCTTCACACCATTTATAAGCAACTTGTGGAAATCTAGCAGACGCTCAGGGCTTCTTTCTGTGTTAATTGTTTGGGGGGGGGAGTCAAATTGCAACCCTGTTAGCTCAGAAAATCATGAGTTTTGTGTTGACAATGGAGGTGGTATTGCAGCCTACAAATTCTTTAATTTAAATTCTTTAATTCTTTAATTTAAAATGTAGTGTGATGTGGCAGTTTATCCATCAAAAGCCACAGTTCCATAATGCAACTGGTACTGCAGTGCAAAAGGAATATTGTGACTGAAGCACCAGCTTGATAACCAGAAAGACTCACACAATAAACCCCTCATCTGAATGCAGCCTTAGCAAGTTTTCCAAGCCCCAGGTTCAGGGTTAATCTCACTCCTCACTAATCAGTAGCTTCAGCCAGGAACAAACCTTGGTTATTACTGGTTATTACTTAGAGCAAGTGAGAAATCTCAACCACAAACCTGTATTCAACTTCTGCTGCCAGATTCTAGACATTACTGTTGTACTACTACTGCTTTCATCAAACAAGCCACTATAGATCTGCGTCCAAACAATTGTTCATTACACAGAGCTTGCACACTTGTTGCTCATCTGTTGTAGTGAATTAGTAGGGTGCCTCCAGTCATCCTTTTTATTGTGCATTCATGATGATTTGTTCTTATGATGGCTTCAGAGCACTTATACGTGATCTCGCTCTCCATACTGCTTGCACCTGCAAATGTTTCGAGGCAGACACACTGCTTCATTTCCAGTCAGTGTGTGTCCTGTTGCTTCCTGCTGCATTCCTGCAACTTTTCTGACCACAAATGTTTGTGTGTGTTTTGGTTCTGCTTTTGTTGCACAAGAGTGCCTCTACAGGTGGCAATAATGTGGTAATACTGGGGAGGCTTTGCAGGTCAGCTAATAAAGTGAAATGATGCATGGAAGGTCCAGTATAAATGCACCACAAATGGACTATTATTCCATTAATGGCATGTTGCAGAAGACATGTTGCCTTTCACTATCACTACACCAGCTTATTGCGCCATAACTTCAACGTGCCATAGCTGAAATCAACTGGGGATCTCTGAGGGACGGCCTCAGAAGATTGGAGGTGGTTGGCCACCCAGCCAGGCTCCTCTGGAAGGCTCCAGCCTTCCAGGTGGTCTCCAAGGTTCCCCATTTAGGCAGGTCATTTTTCTTTTCACGGGCAGAATGCAAACCGCATAAGTACAGAAAATCCCTCCTCTCTGTTTCCAATTGTCCAACGCAAACAAACTCCAAACCCCAGGCCCCGGGGCAGCTATGGAAACTCACACCACAGTGCAGCCACACAGAGAAGGAGACGCGAGTGAGGCAGAGAAGCTGGCCTTTGTCCTTCCCCTCATGGGAGGCAAGGGGTGGTTCAGCCTTCCTGGATTTCAGTTCATGCATTCCTGGGGCCACTAACTACGTTTAAGGCAGCGAGACTGTAAAAACATCACCAAGAAAGTTAAACATCTAAGTGAGCCAAGACAACTTCCAAAAGGGCAGCTGAATTCTTGCATCACTTATAGATCATAGAGGGGTTGTGGAAGAGAGGTAAAAGCAGGAATCTTATGCCACCCTGGCCTTCGGTGCCATCAAAACCAAAGTCTAGTCAAAACCCAGAACTTTGATGTGAGCCACGAGCTAGCCAGATTCTGGCTAAATCAATCACAGCTGCACTCACACACTTTTTGCATGGTTTACTCACACACTAGGGTGGTCTTTTCCTGGACTCAATGGCTGGGTGCATTCCTTAATGCAGTTTCCCATTCCTGCACCATGGGCAATAGTGTGGGTAGGAAGAGGATATAGGGATGAGTGGGCATCACTTGACAGATTGCATTTCACAAACTTCCAAGACCCAAAGCACTTTTTTTCTGAATTAAAATAGGAGGGACACTTCGCTCTTAAAGAGCTTGCTACTAGAGTGTGTGAGAATGAGCCACTCTCCAAAGAGTCTGCCTCCTCTCCCTTAGGTTAGCATGGGTATGTCTGCAACAGAGGCAGCTCAAAGGAAGGGGATTGGTTAAGTTGGCCCCCAACAACGGCACAGGCCCAGTGGGGCACAGAGATTGCACTTCTCCACTCTGGCTCAGGGTGGCCAGGAACCTGCCCACCCACCCACAGGATCTGTGCAGTCAGGGAAGGCTATTCTTGGTGCCTCAGTGGGGAAATCCAGACACTAGCATGCATGGGGGGGAGGGGGCTCCCCACTCAGCAGGTGGCACTGTTAGAAGCATGAGTGAATTGGGGCTCAGAGGGGAAAAAGACAGAGCCAGTGAGAGTTTCAGGAGGTGGAGAAAGGCAGGAGGGGAGGAAGGAGGCAGAAGGGAAGACTGCAAGCAGAGGGAGAGAGGCAGGAAAGCAGGCAGACAGATGGACCGATGGAGGGAAGGCAGAGTAGAGCGGGCCTGACCCCAATGGCTGCAGAGGAAGTCACTGGGCTCGTTTCAACCCCAGAAGCTGCCTTCTAGGATACCTACTGAGGAGGCCTGCATAGAGCAGCAGTTCTAAAGAAGTTTGTTAGGGAGCCTCCTTTGAGTGTGGGCAATAGTGCTGTATTTCTGAAGCAGAGATTATTCCATCCCATCCAAGACAGCAAGAGTGGGGAATCTCAGGTGCCGGGGTCAAATGCGGCCATCCAGGCCTCTCTATCTGGCTCTTTGAATTCTCCCCAGCCGCATGTGGTTTCCCCAAACCCTTCACCAGGCTTGTTTCACACCCTCCTGGAGTGTTTTTGCCTGGCTGGAATGTGTCCTTGAACTCTGATAGTGACTCTTGCTTGTCTGGATAGAGGATAAAGACCAGTGGCTCAGTGAGTGTATGCAGGCACTGGTCTGTTATACAAAGCTAAGGTTTACATTCATTGCTCCACTCGCTTTCCCCATTCCATTCCTCTTTTTCAAACCATCTGCAAAATTTTGCCCTTACAGTTGCCCTACAGTTGCAAACTAAATTGAAAGTGGGACCACAGGTGGTTGCCCCGATAGCATCATGAGCACGTATCATCATGAAAGCACAATAAAGAGGATATTGGATCTGGAGGGGCCCTTCTCTCCATTAAAATGAAAAGTGGGGTTAGGGGGTTTCAACAGTCCTGTGGGCCTTGCATTTGCCAGGAGAGGGCACAAAACACACCCATTAGCAGGAAAGCCATTATGGTTTCTGCCATGCACTCTTCTCCCCACCAAAAATAATAATTTAATTTTTAAAAAATCATATCAGCATTTTTGATGGGCCTTTCTCTGTTCATAATGACAGTAGCTCCTCTATGCTGTGAGGGTGGGCCAAATGCTGTTGTCATATCCATTTAGTTATTGAACTAACCCTCCCAGTTACTCCAAGCCACACAGGAGAACAGATCAGACTGTAGTGTTGGTTTCGTTATCTTAATTGTTAATTTCCCCTGTGCAATATCTGGCATGTTCAACACATTTTGAGAATTCATTTGGCATTCAGTATTCTGGCACCTAGTGGGTTTTGCCTTCTGTATCTTCTTTTTCCCCTGCTCTCCTTCTGTTCGGAGGCATGTAAAATACCAGGAGGGATTAGCATGGTGGGGAACCTCCAGACCTTGGGCCTGAAAGGGTTTTGCAGGGCTGGCAATGGGCTGTCAAACTTTGCTTGCCAGGAGGACAGAGGAGAGAAGGATTAGCAGGGCAAGGGAAGAGGGAGTTCCTGCATGGAAATTAAATTATGGATACACTAAAGCTACCTGCTACTGCTCAGAGAGCACTTCTGCCCACCACTGCCAGATAAATCCACCAGGGTCCACTGCCAGGATTGGGTTCACCAGAACTCTCACCTAGAGCTGACCCTACAAATGTATGTACTGTAATATTGGGGGCACAGTCTGCTGCCAAAATGGCACTTCTTTCTCCCACCCCCACCACGTACATGTTAATTTTATCATACACAAACATCTATAAACATCTCTGCCTGTTTATGCATATCTTTAATAACTCTGGCTCAGTGAAAGAATGGGCCAAAGGAATCACTCATCTAGTCTGATGGCTTTTTAAAGGGTTCTTCAGTGGTTAAAGTCCCTCTCTGAAAACCAGTGCACCCAGGATGCACAACTCTATGAAATCTTGCAGTACTGTATATTTGAACCCTCCTCGGTCCCTAAGCTGAAGTGTGGCCCTCTCTGCTTGTTAAATTATCTCTGTTAAATGAGCACTGGAGAAGCCAGTGTTTAGGACTTTGCCAACTACTGTCTCAGCAGTTTGCAGGGAATCAGGCAGAGATCCTCCCATGATTGATTCAACACAACATCAAAGAAGGGAGCATGTTTTGCGGTATCACCTAAACATTGGGGAATCCAGGCATCCAGGAATGGCAGCTCACAAGCACCACTCTGCTTCTCTCTGGACTTCTAGTTCAGCCCAATGCCTTTTGGATGATTTTTGAAACATCTGGATTTCTTTTCTCTTACAAGTATGCCAGAGAGAAAATGAAGCACAGCTGTTAAGTATGTGGGCACTGGCCCCGTTATGCAATTGATCAAAGGTCGAGAAGGGATCCCACAGAGGCTTGCCTGTGTGTTTGAACAAGTGCTCACACTAAGACCTGATTCTCCAAACAGATTTCTTGTTCACATGAGCAGTCCTGACTTTAGTGAATGAACATAAAGTGTGATGGGGGTGTGGAGGGGGGTGTCGTGAACATGACTGGCAGGCAATGGGTTTTCCCAGCTGCCTCAATAACAAACTTTGCTGCTAGCCACATCCACAACCAGCAGGATTGTACACCAATGCTTGTGTAGGTTATGATGTGAACCATAATATATTTATGTACAGTTGTCACATGGCTGCTTACCTCCCTCCCTCTCTGGATTCCGGTCCAAAATCTGCTAGACAAGCGTTGCTGCTTCTCATGGGGCAGCTGCTGGTGGAATACATTTTCCTTCAAAACCCACTGAAAGCATCATTGTTATCAATCATTAACAGCCACCTATGCTGCCAGAAAGCTTTAACCTCTTGACTGAAGGATTGCCCTTAAAGGCAAAGCAGACGGGCATGATTTTAGCCATGCCTACTTCACCTTTAAAAGAAACCCAGACCCTTGCAATTCTCTAGAACAAAGGTGATGCATACAAGCCCTCCTCTCTTCATTTCAAGTTAAGGCATCACAACAGCAAGGCAACTATGAGCTGGTGCAAACCAGCTATGTAAACCCCCCCCCCCCCCCGTTGAGAAAGCTGTTCTCCAGATCACACACACAGTGGACCAAACTCCACTTAGAACCCACTCTTCCTTCAAAAGAGCCTTTCAATCCCACAACAACTTTGTAAACAGGCAGGTGCTTTTTGCAAAGCCACCCAGCTGCATAGCTGAGCAGGGATTTTAGCATGGCTGTCCCCCACGCAAGCCCAGCCCTTCAACCACAGCACTCCACTGGCCCTGGAATTTGTCACATGCACCAAGTGCAGTTTGTCATGCCACACACATCCTCACCCCCTGAGAAGGTTTCAATCAGCGTGAAGCTTTCAGCTGGTGTGCAAAATCTATGGCTTGTGCTCTTGGCAAATGGCTCAGTTTATGCATTTGTCATGTGCATTGCGCAATCTGGGCAGGAGTCAAAAACAACAACACACTTAGCAACAGCTAGAGATAATCTAGCCTCAAGGCCACATCTGGGAATGCCTTGGGCTAACAGGCTGACATATCTCCTCTTTGCTCTCAAGATAGGAAGATGCCTTTGCCTAACTCTCACGGGGGAACATTGGCCCATCTCCTACCCTGGAAAAATCATCTTCTAAAAGCACCATAAAGAATAACACATTTATTACTGAATAAACTTTTATGGACAGGAATCTACTTCATCAGATGCATGAATTTTTATCATCCATATTGACAGATTTCTACTTCATACAGCTAAATCTGATGCCTTTTAAAGCAAAAACTTCCAGTGTGTTAGCTATATGAATGCTGTCTTCCATTAATTGCATTGAGCCATAAATCTATTTCCCTGAGTTTTCAACAACCAAAACTGCAGCTGCAGATTAATTCCCCAAACTGCAGCTTTCTACTGTCAGCAAGGACCTTGGGTTGTTGCTGTTTTTTAATCTATGTGGGAAAGGCATGTCCATTCCCCCTCCCTCCCCAAATGCTCAGAAATTTATTCCCAAAACAAGAAGGCGGTTGACCACAAGGTTGCTATAACCTAAACATATATAGAGGGGGGGAGGCACAACAGCAAGCATCACTGGCACATCACATAATGTTCAGATTTTTATATAATCCATTTCACTTAACAAGCCTTATATGGAAGTTTAGACAGACCCGTCGGAAAAGGTTGCGTGATAAATACGGCCTTAGAAAAGCTTCAAACTGGAATATGGCATCTAGCAGAAGTGGCCTGGAATCGCCCACAATCTTCATTAGGTTTGCACATGACAATGAAATTGTGAGAACAAGTGTACCTTTTTAAATGCACGTCATCAATGTGATCTCTTCATTATGAGAGGCAGATCCAGACAGCAACTTTCCACCAAGTGTCCCTTCTATTTGGGGAAGAGATCACTTCCCCAACTATCAAGCCTTGCCCCAAGGAGGTTACAGTCTAAAACTCAACCCAAGGGAAACAACAAGGTAGAGATGGAAGGAGTAATATGTGTGACCTCACCCCAGTTATATGGGTTAGAGGCTTTGTTGCAGAAGTAGGGCATCAAAACTGGGGGCTGAGCCAAAGGCCTCACAAAAAAGTACTGTAGATCTTGCAAGGAGATTTGGAGGGAGGAATTTAGTTGACTTCAGGCAGATAAGACCATTCTTCCATCCATGCACCTGCCCACTTCACCAATTAGCTTATTTTAGGGATGGGCAGAAGGTAGATTCAGATCTGGTAAATGCTGTGTGGTTTGAAGTAGATGGACAAGAATTTCTAACTTCTGATGTTAACAATAGCAGCAACAGTGCCAAACACCCTCCCTGCAATACAGACTGCTGAAATGAAGAAAGCCCGGGGAAGCGGTGGGATTGTCTGGTACTCAAAACAAAGCCTGGGCTTTGGTGTAGGTTTGGAGGGGATCACAAATTTGGGGGTTTATAGTTAATGAATTCTTTAATTTTAAGTATGTCTTTTGTACAGGGCTCTCTGGTGGGTGATTCTTGGAGTTCCAATAAGAAACAAAGTAGATCCCGCAAACCTTAGGAATACAGTGCAAAGAACAGGTAAAGAATAGACACTCCTCAGAAAGATGGTTACAAAGCAAATAAATAAGACCCACCCCAACAGGACTTTCAGTCTGATAAGAGAGTATAAATAGCATTTCAGAGTTGCTGATTGTCCACACACAATTTAAGTGAATACAATTTGACAATGACCCCAATTATTAGCAAAATTTGCCACTCTAAAACAACTTAGCAAGAGGATGGGTTTACAAGTGGCCAAGAAAGAAACTCTTCCTTAAGGCCGATTTTTCAGGTAACCTGGGTACTATTTTATAGCAAGTAACAGTTGAAATAGCAAAGGTGCAGGAGAGAAAAGAAAGATGGGAGGGAGGTCAGGGAATGTGAAGATTTGTCGACTCAATGAACTGGTTTGTGTTCTACAGTATATTTGCAGTTCTGATAAGCAGGTTCTCAATGCTGATACTGCTAATTCACCTATCATTGAACACTGATATTGCTGCTTTGTATCAATTTTTTTTACCATGCTGTTAGCCAGCATGAGGTCTCTACAGAGCCACATCCTGGAAGGAAGAAAACCAAGTGAGGCTTGGTTAAAGGGGTCAGCCTCTTTTCTTTGGCCTTAGCCCCACCCCCGGCCAGCCATCCATTGTCCTCCCTGGCCAAGGGCAGGTGAAAGGCCAACCCAAGCAGGTGGGAGGCACCCGTCCAGGTGAGCGGCCCCCCCCAGCTCAGTGCCGCAAACCCCACCCACCTTTAGGGAAGGGAGGGCGGAAATTGGCAAGACATAACTCGTAAATCAACCAATCAAACAGTTTTAACTTATTAGTCCAGCTTCAATAGTAGTCAAATTTAAATGAGTAACATTCTATGTTTATTACTGCAGTCACAGCGCTCTGAGAGGAAGGAAAACAAACAAGCCCCAGTGTTGCTCAATTGCAGGTTGCATGATTAATACAAATGCAAGCCTTTCTAAAACACTGCCTATTGACTGGTAACCAGCGCTTGATTACCCAAAGTGTAAAATTGCTGCAGCAGATCAGCTGTCAAAGACCAATCAAGCCAAGCAATTACCTAAGAAAGGGAGGCAGGCATCAAAGCGACAGTCTGTCACTTACACAAATTGTGTCAACAACACTCCCTCAAATTCTGCCTGTACCAGTGGAATCAGCACTTCCATTGACTGGGGAAAGTGTTCCTTTCAGTTCAATTCCCACCTCTTCCAGAGCCAAATCTCATAAAGTCACAGTTACTTGTCTACAGAACGGGGTGGATATAGGTATGCTGAGACTTTGAGTTATCCTAGTTTTGGAGTGATAGCTATCTCCACCCACCGCCCCCTTGAGTATCAATTTCTCAGTTTGCTAAACGCGGGGTTTTCACTGCAAAATATTGCAAAACTATTGCAAAACTTTGGCAGTGGTTTGGAGTGAATTGGACAAACAATGTTGGAACCCCCAATTTGATGTATCAATTCCGCAGTTTGGGGGTGCTGCAGAACCTGGGGCTTTCACTCCAAACCCTGCAAAATGACTGCAAAACCCAAATTTCAGAGTTCATAGTGAATGAAGCTATCATAGAGATAATTAGGAAAGGATTAACTGCTGTCCCCCGGCACTCCCTGGCCCTAATCCCATTTGGAAGATCCTGTAACTACTACAAACTAAAGCAAAAAAAAAGAAAAGAAAACAGGAGATAGTCCGATAATGGATCTCACATCTTACTCTGCTTTGTCCTATTAACAAGTCTCATAGGGAAGGATACATGAAGCTGCCATATAAGTTGGTTCATCTACCTTAGTATTGTCTAAGCGGCAGTAACTCTGCAAGGTTCAGACAAGGACTCTTTTTCAGCCTTTTCTGGGGACACAGGAACTGAACCTGGGGCATGCACCTGTTAACCTTTATCTCAGAAGACAGTTCCCCATCTGTACACTGGGAATACAAAAAATAAGTATTAGAAGTCACCCCAGAATTGGCCCTACTACACATCTTCCAGGATAATAATGCCCACTCACATCACAAAGAGCTCATAACCCACCTACTCTCAGCAGCCAGAAACATCATAGCCAGACACTGGAGAGACCTATCAGGAGTAAGCATGGACCAATGGTACCAAATAGTATGGGAAACAGCCTTATTAGAAAAACTAACCAATAAACTGAAACTGATACGGGGACAAATAGAAGAAAATGCTACCCCAGTATGGCTCCCCTTTATCACATACGCAGCCCAACAAGACAACAACAAGAATCCACTAACAGCATACAAATCAATCTGCCTAACCTGATTCAAAAACACCCACCCACCCCACTCAGACATGAAAACAAAGTTCACCACAGTCAATCACAAACAAACTGATCTATAGAAAATGTAACTTGAAAAAATAGACATTGCACATACTTCTGTAAACCAAGAAATCTTTAATAAAAAATATGTGTTTTTTTAAAAAAATGAACAAAATATAGAAATAAAGAAAGCCTTTTGCCAATTTTAGTCAGTGTTTACATACCGTAACTGACAAAAGCAACAACAACAGCAACAATTTTAGAAGACCTACCTCCTTGTCCCATCTGTACACTGGGAATACACTGTAAAAGTTTTCAGAATCCACTTAAGTTTTACTCAGGTGATTCAGCTGAAAACTGCGTACACCTGAATTAGAAGCCACAGCAGACAAAAACAACAACCGCAGGGGCTGGATAAACTGCAGATACCAAGAACGATCCTGTCTGAAACAGGATCGTAAAACCAAAGCCCTTTCACACAAAAAACAGCTTCGGAGTTTGTCAGTAAACACATTTTATAGGCCTCCCTGGTGATTGAGAAGAGGAAAGTCAGCTATAAAATTATTTATTTGGCCCTATTACCATAGCACCTAAGCATCTGCCCACTCACTCTGCTAAATATTTATTTTCACCACGCCCCTACAAGGCAGGGCACTGTTGGAAATGTGATCTGTGGAAGCAGAGTAACTTGGCCAAGATCTATGGAGTCTCGTATCACTGTTCCATTTATTGTTTATTGTTTTTGAGAAAGAGATTGAAATTATGATGCACTTTCTTTAGTTGCAGTGTATACAAATATTTTCCCTTCAGACTCCACTTCCTTTTTACCAGCACAACTGGAAGCAGCTGGTGAATTGCATGTGTTCCGTGCAAACCCCTCCTAGCACCGCTCTTGCTAATGAACTCTTGTGTGTGACATGGTTATGCATCTGTTAGTAGGGACCGACAGAGACATTTTAATCATCATTCTAATGTATCTCCAGAAGAAGGCCGTTTCTGGCTTGAAACGCTTTGGACCCAAACCATCTTCAACATGAAACATAAAGACTTCCATATCTTGGTGGTTTAACACTTTTGTTTAATTTGCAACCATACAGAATGCAAGGCAGGCTGCCATAAACCTCTTGTGACACTTTCCCAGAGGTCACAGTACCAGTAAAAAGGGCCCACGCTAAGCTGTACAGGATCTGCCTTGCACTCAGATGGACCCAAATTCAATCCCTGGCATCTTCAGGGAAAGACCATTAGTCTGAAATCCGAAGGAGCCATAGCAGAGAATTCTGAGCTGAGTACAGTCGTCACATTGGAAACTACTTCTGTTGTGGCATTATTATTATTTTATTATTTATTGAATTTATATACAGTGGTACCTCGGGTTACAAACACCTCGGGTTGCAAACACTTCAGGTTACAGACTCAGTTAACCCGGAGGTAATACCTCAGGTTAAGAACTTTGCCTCAGGATGAAAACAGAAATCGCACACCGGCATCAGCGGGAGGCACCATTAGCTAAAGTGGTACCTCTGGTTAAGAACGGTTTCAGGTTAAGAATGGACCTCCAGAACGAATTAAGTTCGTAACCAGAGGTACCACTGTACTGCCCTATACCTGATGGTTTCAGGGCAGTTCACAGGACAAAATCAGAATATAAAACCACCTTCAGTGATACACACATGCTGCCATTGCTAAGGCTACACACGTACTATATGCAGAATGAGTAATTACACTCAAAATGACATCCTCTCCTTGCATATCTCCCTTTAGGGAGCACATCTCAGGGCAATGCTAGGTCACAAACTAAAAAGTGCTCAGTAGTACACTGCTTGTTTTCATTGGAAACTGCAATATGGGAAACCTGACCACAGCTTTTGGGCACCTAGTCAACATTTTAACTAACCGGAAATGCCTGGAGTCCCCAAAAGGCTTCTGATAAGCTGCCATTCACAACAAAGGCTGATAGCGTTTGGAAGAGACCCGAAGGCTCATCTAGTCCAACCCCCAGGGAATGCAGGCATAACCAGCAGAGGTGTTAACTGAATGGGAGCTGCAGGACTTGCACTAAAGAGAGCTTCAGGAAGACTAATGCAGACAAGTGTAATGATTGCAAGATAAAGCACGGGGCAGAATTGAAATCAAGGAGCTGCTTTGGGGCTGGAAAAACAGTGTGTGTGTGTGTGTGCATACATGTGGAGCTGGACACATAGGTCTCCAAGTCCCAGAAGAAGAAAAATGAGACTGTGCACTCGGTTATCAAGAAACAACTACAGAAAACTTGAGATGACAGCAGCAGAAATCACAAGACCAGGCTGAGATGCATCAGCAGAGTAAAGAAGAAGGGAGGAGCCCCGGGTTGAACTAACGGGGCAAGTTGCCACAACGGAATCAAAGTGTCCTACCAAAAGTGTGTGGGCGGGTTTTGCATGCAATTTTCAGCCGGCCTGCCAGTCCTCATTTGGAGAAACAAGCCTCCAAAAAAGTTCTTAAAGGCATCAAAGAAGAGTGTGACAGGAGGAGGAGGAGGAGGAGAAGCAGCAGCTGGATACTCTCACCATTCTCCCTGCCACGGACCCAAATGCTGCGCCTCTTCTGGCTTCAGCCCTACGTGCCCTTGAGCTGCAATCAAAGCAGCATCCCATAAATCCCGCTTCTATGTGTCAGATCAGCTCCTGGCCCACAGCCCAGCCACAAGCCCCACCGCCCAGGAGGCCAGAGGACAAAGAGAGGCTAAAACCTTGTAAACACTGCCAGAAGGACAGGGAAAGTTTCCCCAAATCTCCGGACAGAGGGAGGCTGCACCAATGCAGATGGAATTCATGCTCAGAGATGTAATAGTATGATACAGTAATGTTTCAGCATTATAGAGTGCATTTAAGAGTGCAGAACACCTCACACTCTATTACCTCCGTAATCCTACAACCCTGTGAGGTAAACAAGTATTATTGCCCACACATGAAAGATGAGGTTAGATAGGTGGTGGGACTTGCCCAAGTCCATTCAGTGAGTTTCCAGAAGTAAAAGTGCACATTGCCAACTCACAGATCATGCTCTTAACTACTATGTTGCTTCAACTCTATAGAGGACCTTCCTGATCTTGTATTGCAATGGTGTTGCAGAGGAAAATGTCTAACCTACTTGTCTTTTCCAGTGGGTGTTCTCATGGAAAATCTGGAGTATGATCAGTGCTATTTTTCTAGAAAAAGAGGTGCCAGAATTCCCCATGAACGCCTCCCTTGTTCTCTTATAATGGCAATGGCATCCCCCTGAAAGGTGCTGGAACTGAGTTATGGCAAGTTCCCCCTGAAAAAATAAGTCCTGGGCATGATTAATAGGATCTAAAAGTCAGTGGATATGAAACCAATAGAAAATCTATACATAAACATGAAAATTTACTTTGCACAGGAATTCAGGTGCTATCAATGTCCAACAGTCCCAGGTATCTTTGCTCCATGACACGAGGTAACATGTTTGCAGGTGCTGAGAGACACTGAAAGCACTTCTGCATCAAAGTGGGGGTTTTTTCCAAGTCATACATATACCAGTTCAATGCACCCAAGGGCAGTAAGCATCATGATACTGCTGTCTTTCCAGATTCTCTGCCTGTTGTCCACACTCCAGAGTGGAAACTCTGAAAAATGAAGGTGGCATTTTAGCAATGAGAAATCCTGCAGTCCGTCATGCCTTGTTTTCCCAGAGAGTGCTTCCTGCACTTGGAGATATTCACTGAAGTGTAAACCTGGATTGTGGGAAACTTCCTGTGCGGCCCCACCCTGAAACACCTAGCCAAGATCACACACTGTTAAGAGCAGAGAACAAAGCCAGATCTTCCAGCTCCAGGATAAGGACTAATCTGTTCATACTATCACCTCCCAATGATCAGTAGAAATTTGTGGCATGAGCAGTCAGTTCACTTGACAGAAAAACAACGAAAGGACAAAGTCAGATGGCGCAAGAAGAAGAAGAAAGGGTTCATTAAACATTGTATTTATTTGTTAGCGCTGACTGCAAGAAACTGGCTCTGCCCATTATTTGTGTCTCTGTTGAGTGATGCAGCCATCCTTTGAGGTGTAGTTCATTGGACAACTAGTCTAACCCTTAATTTCACAAACTAAGGCCCCTTTTAGAAGTACTTCAAACCCTTTCACCAGTGCTCAGTGTAGAAAGATAAAATCTGTTGCACACTGACCCTCATGCAGACTTAGCCCTCAAGCAGGTTTATGCCTTTCATTACAGGCTTAGAGTGGCTTAGGAAGGAAAAGTCCTATTAGATCACAGAGTACTCTACTCATATTATCTATCATTGTTCTTAGTGGGTGTAACAGTTACTATGTTTGGATTGGAGTGTCCCTGACTTTGTTTGCAAGTGAAGCAAATCTTCAAATTCAAGACAGTCCTACCAAAACAAACAAACATAGCTTCCTGGCTTATTTTTTTATTGTTTTAAAATATGTTTATTTTCATTGTATTGCGTTCTTTGTACACTGCTTATAGACAATTGTAGTTAAGAGATATATAAATTGTCTAAGTAAATAAATAAACCTGAAGCCCTAAAACTTACATAATGAATAAGCTGCACTTTTTAAAAGTACCATAGCAGTGTTTTATGGAAGAGAAATACATAGTGAAACAAGATGGATAGCTGCACCTCTTATAATTCCCTCTTTTATACAACTGTCCTTTTTTCCACCTAGCCACCCTACACCCTATCATATGCGGTAGGGATGCAAGGTTATTAAAGGCTTCTGGGAAATGATATATAATGAATTGAAGAAAATATTTAAACTAACCTTTGCGAAGAAACCAGAAGCTTTTCTACTAGGTATAATAGGAACAGTAATTCCCAAAGAACAGAAGAAATTATCTATGTAGCCCAAAGATGGAAAGAAGAACAGTTGCCAACAACAGAAGAATGGCAAATAAAACTTATGGACTATGCAGAAATGGCAAAACTGATGGCAAAACTCAAGAGACTTTGACAATGAGAAATTTAAAAAAGAATGGGGGAAAATTATTGTGTATGTGCAGAAATACTGTAAACGAGTTGGTACATTGGCAGGTTTAGATTAAGCACTTGTAAGTAGTAAAGCATTAGAGAATGTAAAGGTGTAACAAATGGATAAAAATGATAACAAAATGCAGCAAATGATGTAAGATGTAAAGAACCAGTAGAAGGCGGTGGAAGGAAGTATTGAGGTTTAAAGAACCTCAAAAGAAAGTTTGTAAAATAGTAGGATTTTTTATTAAAAGCATTAATGTTAGATGGTGGTTTAAATTTTATATCCTTATTTTATTGATTTTTTGGGGGGGGATTAAGAATTTATTTACAAAAACAGAGAAAAATTCTTTTTTAGCTACAGCATCAACAGGTCAGGAAGAGGAACGCGACCTGCATTTTGGGAGTCTTGAACCTTTTCACTTTTTGTAAACATTGTAGCACAGAGTTATTGTGCTCCAGCTATCATGGGACAGAGTTCCCTTGCAATAATAATAATAACAGTCATAAACATTTCTTTTTTATTTTTAATGAGCTCCAGCCTACCAAACCTTATGCTACAATAAATCTGTCAATGGTAAAGGTCCTACAGAGCCTACAAAAATCTTTTGTTTCAGGGTCTCCCAAAGTGTCCTCAAGTCTTTAAGAAGTGGCCAGCAACCCAGATACTTTGTTGGTTTTACTTGGCTGGATTTTTCTTAGAAGTAGCTTACAGATTTACAATCAATAAGACATCTTCCCTGTTTGACGCATCCCTAAAGGACATTTGAGAAACACTCGTCTGTGCAATATTGTGAATGAAAAGCACAACTTCCAGTTCTGTTTCTGGCCTGGGCCTGTCTCATCCATGCAAGGGACAGGCAATGTGGTGCCCCCACCAGATGTTGCTGGACTCCAACTCCCATCATGGCTGGCCATTGGCCACACCAGCTGGGGCTGATGGGAGTTGTAGTCCAGCATCATCTGGAGACTAACCCAGATCATCTATGCAAGAAAAATTAATGCGTGGCGCATTTTAAAACATCCCTTTGTTTCTCACTGCAAGGAGCTTCCAAAAGGCATGAATCAATGAGGCAGGTGCCCATAGCAGGAGAGCTGTGGCTTCTATGGGTGTTATGTAATTGGCATGACCCTAAATTACACCATCACATCTTGTAGTTTCAGTCTATGGAGACAGGAGAGAGACAGAGACCCACCACATTCTTGACTAGCTTGGCATCTGTTTCATGAATTCAACTATCTGTGCAACCTCCTTACTGACAATATTGTAATTCGCCTAGAACAACTTCTCCAAGCCTGTTGCCCTCGACATGTTGCTGCTGAATGACTCTCATCATCCTGACCCACTGGCCATGTTAGCTAGGGCTAGTGGGAGTTGGGGATCTGATATTGGCACTAGTATACAAAGGTTTAT
Source organism: Podarcis bocagei (assembly GCF_964188305.1). Lineage (NCBI taxonomy): Eukaryota > Metazoa > Chordata > Lepidosauria > Squamata > Lacertidae > Podarcis > Podarcis bocagei. Next base: position 44,346,190 of record NC_138129.1, on the reverse strand, counting down.
CAGCTTGGGACCAAGATACCAAAAAGGTAATCTTACTCTTTATATACTGCCTCCCACAGATACCAACTCATCAGAGGACCCACTCTGTACGCAGTAGGAATGAGACCCTTTGAAACACTCCTCCATTCCATATCAGACAGGTGCCATCTCTGTTATACTTTCAGTACCTGTGGGAGGTCTTTCTCTTCCAACAAGCCTTTTAAATGGAGATTTTATTTCATCCCTGTCCATATCTCCACTGAACTGGAAATTGTATTTATATATGTTTCTGTTGCTGGTGTTTCTGCTGTTAATCACTTGGGGATGTTTCATGGGAAGCAATTCATACATGAAATAATAAAGATCAAATACAATTGTAATTCATGCCCTGTCTCTCACAGGTTTTACAAACGGGGATTCCACATGGATGGCTTTCAGTGCTTGTTTTCACATGCACGCAAGAATTATTATCTGTACATGTCATGGACAGCTGCTTTTGAGTGCATGACTCCAATACAGAAATATTGTATGGGATCGACTTGTTCTATAAAAGAAAGAAACAGTAGAGGCACGTAGGATAGATGGATAGATTCAGGTATTGTGAGAAATTATAGATGTTATCTTGCACGTAGGCAGATCTTTCTCCATAGCAAGTAGTCATAAATTGCCTTAAAACAAAAACAAAAGCAGGCCCATGTAAATTACACAACACCCATAAAAGCCACAGTTCAAACCAAATTCTCAGACTCAGACTTCTTTTAATTCCAAACATATGCCTTGAGACCTGGGGGTTCAAGCAAAAACGCCCAAAGAAGATCCCAAAGAAGCTTCAAGTCTGCCCACCACTGTTCTAGGGGATATTGATTTTCCAGAGAGGACAGTCTCTCTTGCTGAGAATTTCACTGTGCTGAGGTGGCCAGGCACCCTATATTACAGAGAACATCCCTCTATTTGGAAGAGCAGTCTAAAGACAGTCCTCTGTTTGAAAGCATCCTGTTAGTGTAAGAACTTCTGCCTGGGCAGCAGGATGGCTCTTCCCCCATCTCCTTGTATCTTGCCTCCGTCAAGTACTTCTGCTCCAGAGAGCTGGGAGGAAACTCCAAAGAGTGGGGGAAGAACACAGGAAGAGGACAAGGAAGCCCCATGGCACAGGTGGAGCTGCTTGTGCTATCAGCTTCATTGCATACAACCCCACATTTGGTTTAAAACTAAAGAAGCTTAAGAAGAAGAACAGAGGTCTGGATGTTGCCCATCAACAGTAAACACCTGGAGAACAGACTGAGCAACCAAACAGGACACCATCTTCCCAAATGTTTATTTGTATTCCACCTTTCCTCTAAAAAGGTCGAGATGGCAAACAACAGAGGTAAAAACCATGAATGAACACAATAGGGAGATTGATTGTATTCCTATCTAAATTATAGTAAATTATGTATAGCTTAATACCAAATGTAGGCAAATATTATGCAGATCTGTGACCTCTGGTTTTCCCTGGGTGATGCATTCCTTCTTTAGCCACCACCCTCGAATGTGCACATGCAATTTTGGTCTTATTTTAAGGCAGATTACTAATAAGACCCTTAGTGAATAAAGCTGCCCTGTAACATAGCAAAGCATGTGTCATTATAGGGTTGGATCTATAATTAGTCATACTTAGCAGTAGACCCAGTGGCTTTAGTTGATATAAGAGTAGATTTCTTTCATGTTTTCAAAGCACAGAAGCAGGAAGAGTCTGTGAGCAAGGCAGTAGAAGGTGATAATCATTCTGGATTAGTTAATTCCTGGCTGCAATTCTGGGTGTACGCCCCATTGAACAGAGGGGCCTGGTCTGCAGGTAAAAGAAACTTTATTGAAAAGCAAGCCATAGTTTAATGTGAATGTACAGTGTGCCAGTGGCTGCTGCAGAAAAGTTCTCGCTTCACTCCTCATGTGCCATGCTGTCGGCAAACAGCCCAGAGTCTAGCTTGTCAGGATGTCTGGACCCTGGAACATGGTTTGTTTCTCTCAAAAAAGCAACAATCCATGAGCAGAAAGCCAAGAACAAACCTTGGTTACAGCTCCTGGTTTGTTTGGAGATAAATAATCCATAAGCCCAGGCTTAGACATCACAACAGGCCAGGCGCAGACTTGTTTCTCAGCAGTGTAGCAGCAGTGGGGAGGACCAGTGCAAGAACTTTCAGTGACAATAACTCGCTGCTTGTTCATATTAAGCCACAGTTTGTTTTTAACAAGGGTTAGAGGTTCAGTACCCATAAGGGACAGCTGCCTATCCCTGCATTGCAGGGGGTTGGACTAGATGATCCTCAGGGTCCCTTCCAGCTCTATGATACTAAAAGAACATGAAAACCCTGGGACTGATACTGAAATGTGTTTTGTCAAGCATACAAGAGTGTAATCTTGTGCACAAGGCAAGGAAGGAAGTAAAACTGCACCCCACTTTTACAGAATGAATTACGCTTCTGGGCTGGCTGGTACTGAGCAGCACCAGAATGACCCGGAGGAGACAGCTGGACTGTGAAATCCCCTCCCCAGAAGCTGCCTGTCTCCTTCCTCAACACAGGAGCAAAGAGTGTTTAAGAGAACTGTGGTTGATTCTCTGCGGCTGCTGGGTTTGTTTTAATTATGAAGAATCAAAGTTCCTCTGCTCTCTTCCCGCTGCAAAGCCCAGCCCTTTACATTCCATCGCCTGCCGTAAGGGCTGTGTCCAGGCGCTGACCTCCACAGCAGTGAGTGTTATGTGCATTGCTGAAATATCCTGGCTTCTCTTTTCCCTTCCCTTCTCCTCCTCCTCCCTCCAATCCAGCTTCTCCCTCCCTCCTCCCTCCTCCTCCTTCTCCCTCCCTCCTCCCTCCAATCCAGCTTCCCTGCTGCCAAGGAGAATGCCTTGAGCATGTCTGGCTTGCTCGCATCAGACAAGTAGCTAACGACTCCCTCTGTGAATGGGATCTGACTGTACCTTTTGCAACAGGGCCTACTTGGTTTCCCCTCTTCTCTAGCATTCCCAGTTTTCTTCAGGCAGCCTGACTATTGAACAAAAGGAGAACTGAAAGTGTAAGGTCTCTTCAAGCCCACTGTAACATGGCTTCAACTGTTGACCTACAGACAATTTCAACATATGACATATACATGAAAAATTTGACATGCGCACCTTAAACATGCAGTGCATAGACTTGACCTCTCTGTGTTATATGTCAGAGCATTCACGCAGGAAATGGGAGTTATTGGCCACAGCTCCCTAACTCTGAGAAAAAGCAGTTTTGCTGCAACTTAATGTGTGAAGCAGCCCACAGAGCTAAGGACCGATCCACCCTACACCTCTCCAGATTGTTTCTCAAATGATATCTACAAATATCTGATTTGCTGCTAATGCAGGATAGAAGTGGAGATGCTAAACAATGTGCAAGTTTTACATTTGAATGGCAGATCAGGGAAATGCCAATGCCAATTTTCATGCCCTTTGTGAAAATTATTATTATTCTTTCATTTATGATTCACTTCCCTTGAGGCATCCTTAAGTGATTTACAGTACAACACAAATCCAAATGGCTTCAGCATCTTGGAAATGTTCCGTAGATTGAATGCAGAGCAGCATTCCATGCAAAACACTCCTGAAATGGATTACAAGAGCACTCACATACAAATGACTAGCTGGAACCTAGTTTCATTTAAAACAACAGTATATCGTCAAGTCCATTTTAAAGATGAGATCATAGAGGCAGCTGTTGCTACAACACTATTAAAGTTGGATGGACTCTGATAGATTCTCAATTACTAGGTCTTGTGGCACATTCTGAGTGCAGAGGGTGTGGTAAAGGTAAAGGTAAAGGGACCCCTAACCATTAGGTCCAGTCGTGGCCGACTCTGGGGTTGCAGCACTCATCTCGCTTTAGTGGCCGAGGGAGCCAGCGTACAGCTCATGTGGCCAGCATGACTAAGCCGCTTCTGGCGCACGGAAGCAGCTTCTGGCGCACGGAGCAGCGCACGGAAACGCCGTTTACCTTCCCGCCAGAGCGGTACCTATTTATCTACTTGCACTTTGATGTGCTTTCGAACTGCTAGGTTGGCAGAAGCAGGGACTGAACAACAGGAGCTCACCCCATCGCGGGGATTCGAACCGCCGACCTTCTGATCGGCAAGTCCTAGGCTTTGTGGTTTAACCCAAAGCGACACCCGCGTCCCATAGAGAGTGTGGGGTGGCTTTGAAATTACCTCACATACATACCTTAGAACTAAAAGGCCCAGGGTCACTCATTCAGGAGCCCTGCTTTTGAGATTGTATGTACTGCCCCATCTGCTCATCGCTAAATAGCTTGGCTGACATTTTAATGGATTCTGTTACAATCAAATGCTGGAGGCTGTGGAAGTGCAAGGGAATTATACAGTGCTTTGCCCATTAAAATGGCAAGAATAAGAAGTATGTTCTGCTTTGAAGCTATTCAGGTGTGTTTTAAAATAGACACCAAATAGAACAATAAAACAACAACAACAACAACCCTTTGATTCCCCACCCTGAACTCAACTGTCACCTGTGACTCTTAGAAGCTGTCAGGATGTGACAGCAGCCACACCCCGGGAATGGCTTTGACTGGCTGGCTAAGCCAGGTGAAGGTAACAGGTGGATCTCAAACCCTTGGCGAGTTAGGGACTTCTGTATGCAAAGACAGGCTCTGACAGATTGAGCAGATGAGAGCAATAGTGGCGCCCAACAGTCAATAAGGCGGTTTCTGCCTGTGTGGTAGAGGAAAGTGAGGGGACCTGGATTGGTGGCATGTCTAGAAGAAGGAAAACTCTGGTTCTAAACCTCTGCTGACTTGTGGGATATCTTTGAGAAAAGAAAAAGCTAAGGAGTAAAGCCTACACAAATAAGGAAGTGGAGTTCCTAAGATGGTTGGATGAAACCTTGGGTTATGTACGCTTCAGGTTACAAACTCCGCTAACCCAGAAATAGTACCTCGGGTTAAGAACTTTGCTTCAGGATGAGAACAGAAATTGTGCAGCAGCAGCGCAGTGGCAGCAGGAGGCCCCATTAGCTAAAGTGGTGCTTCAGGCTAAGAACAATTTCAGGTTAAGAACAGACCTCCAGAACGAATTAAGTTCTTAACCTGAGGTACCACTGTACACCTCTTTCCGGCAACTCCTGCAGCCAAACTGGTGCCCAACATATTGTCTGCTTTCCTTTGGACCACATCAGTGAGCCTGAGAGGAGGACCTTGTTGTCTGGGCAGCCCAGGACCTCCATACACACTGCCCAGACTTGCATCCCAGGAAGGTCACTTCAGTGCTGCACTCCGTTGTCTCTCAAGACAGATGAATGCCAACAAGAACAACAAATCTGAATGATGGCTAAATCTGTTTGCTACCCAATTCTACCCTACTGGAAAATTCAGTTCCATCTTGCACTAGGTACTTTCCTTTAAACAAGGTTTTGTACTTTAATGACACTGTTTCAGGCTACCTTTCTTTGGCTCCAGTTAAGTGCTTCCTGTTCCTAAGGCAACTGACCTTCAACCTGCTTACCTCCCAGGAACATTCCTTGCTTATTTCATCATCTCCTGTATATTTGCCAGCTGAAAGGTAAAGTCTGCCTGCCACCCTTTCATGGACAGTGTGAAACATGCAATACACCTTATTAAACAGGAAATCTCTCCCATCTTCTGAGTTTGGGAAAACCTGGGCTCACAATGTGCAATTTAAACCTTAGCCAGATCCTTGGTACCTTGCCTCCCAATCCAAAGAGCTGTGATCCCCAAGCAAGTGTAGCTTAGGGTGTAACAGTCCTTGGCAGGGTGCTCAGTTTGCAGCCCAGCTTGAGGCTCTGCTCTCCAGTCAACACACTCCATTGTGAAAAGCTAGTTAAAATAAGGCCATATAAAAATATAAATATATATTTTATCCATTTATAATATTTATTCCAGCTTTGTAACAGCAAAATAGTTTGCTTATATAAAATCTTCAAACATCAGCTTTAAATATTGATGTTTTCAACACCGTTAGAACATGTATATTGTTTACTGAGTGTAGTAAATAATAAAATATTCATTCATGGAATTGAGCAACCAAAAATGGGTGTGCAAATCAACCAAACCTGGAATAAACAAAAATGGAATTAAAAAATATAGAGAGGAAAAGGGCAATAATTTTCTCTGAACGAAAGTCACAAAAACCACCCATTTTCACAGAGCAGAATTAACTGGGGGCGGGGGGGTGAGGCAGAGATGTTGAGATGTAGTGGCTCTTCTGGGAAAGGTAATGCCAGACGGCCAATCAATAAAAGCCAGGCTAATACTATGAAGAAGCTGGTCGATAAACAATAAAGCAGACTGTAGTTGTTTGAAAGGCACAATGAGAGAGCAAAATTTTGAAAGCCAAACCATCTACCAAACATCACCACTGATATCCCACCAGCCACAAGCAGGACGGGAGCACATGAGTGTTTGCTAGCATTTGTGCTACACCAACTTTTTCACTGAAAACATTAGCATCAGAATATCCTTGCAATGGCTTGCTTTGAAAGCTGGGGTAAGTTCAAAAGGCAGAGAAACTGTCAAAACAAGGCATTTGCACTGCAAAGGTGCCACAAGTATTGATGCATTGGCATCTGTACAGCAAGGGCAAGAGTTTCATCCCAGTGCATCCCATAGGAGCATGATAAGGACAGGGACATTGCAGAATTTAAGACATAAACAGATTACTGAAACAGATTCCATATTAAAGCACCAGAGATAACTAGAACTAAGGCTTTCCTTCTTCCACTTCCCTTCTCAGACAGAATGGGACGTATCAACCCTGGAGATTTAGGCAAAGTTAATACAGCAGATTTTAAATTTCCCAGGAGAGCTGTTTCTTATAGCAACTAGCAGGATTTTACTGCTCTTTGTCAGCTCTTTTATTAGCATCCTGCTAGCTCTCTGCCTAAATACCCCAGAACCTGCATAGGCGATTCCACCTTTTCCTGAAAAGATGGGGACATCCTCAATAAAGGGAGGAGAGAAGGAAGTTTTGCAATGTTTGCAGCTAAGCTGCTGATCTCGGCCTTTTGTAGCACATTCACACTTCAACCAGCTGCTGGACATTTCACTGCCCTTGCTTTTACTTCATTTTGTCCTTGGCAAAGCTAAATCCTATGCAAATTCCAAGAAGGAAGATAAAGGGGTTTGTCTGAAAACCAGAGCCGGAAGCGCCAAACTGTAGCATCGTTTGTTGCAGTGCAGCTGTGGAGGAGCAAAAAGTCTTGAAGCCATTTTATGCCAAGTACTGAATCTCATCTCTCTGCACAGCTTTCTATGCTCAGAAGGAGAAAGGATGAGAGTTGGGTTTGGAAGCTAGCTAGATGCCTGGGATAGGAGTTCTGAGCATTTGTCCAGTCCTAGTCCAGTTTAAAGATAAGGAACTGTAGGAAGGGAGAGCTGCCCATCCACAGTTAACAGCTGGAGAGCAGACTAGGCAAGCACACACATCACTTGGGCACAGTCTTCCCCACTAGGGTGAGGTGGATTATGCTTTTTAGCTACATTGCAGTCATTTATTTCAAAATTAGCAGGTGCACATCTGCATCCTCTTTTCACATGTCATCTTCCTTAGTGATGCATAAGCCTCTCTGGATGAACCCAAACCCAAACGGAAACATATTCACAAAGTATCCTATTGCTTTGTGCCAAAAGAGTGCCACTTCTTCCAGCAGGTTTTAGATTATGGCCAGTTGTAGCTGTATTTTTCTAATGCTTAGCTAATCTCTAGAAAAGCATCCCAGATTACTCTGCTTGTCAGCTGTTTTACTACCCAACACAGGCAAAAACATGCTTGCAGATTCCATGCATACTGAACTCATCAATCATGCCGTTGCACAGAGCTTTCTACCTGTCAACAACAGTATCAGGCAGGAGTAAACAAATGGCATATGCTGCTTGTATAAACCCCAGTGCAATTTTGCCTTCAGCTTGGTAGAGAAGCCTTTCCCAACCTAGTGCCCTCCAGATGTTTTTGACTATAACTCTGATCATCACTGACCACTGGCCAGCCTGGCTGGGGCAGATGGGAGCTGAAATCCAAAACGTCTGGAGAGCACAAGATTGGGGAAGGCTGGTGTAAAGTCTCAAAGACATGTATTAGCAGTAGTCCCCTGCCCATCTGACTAGGTTGCCCCAGCCACTCTGGGTGGCTATATCCTCTGGGTGGTATGTATCCTCAACACTGTGATCCTAACATCTCCTATGAATTTAAGGCTGAATCATATGACAACATCACAGGCTGATGCCATGACTGAAGCTACCTTGAGTGGACTATTAATTTTAACTAGTTTGTTGGGCCAGTTAATCCTGTGAGGGCACTGACAGGTGTTTATAGTATGGCAACATGCATGAGTTTCATTGCCCATTGCTGGCAGGTTAAAAAAAAACAGCTATATGAATCAGTCTTTAAATTGGCAAATGCAAGTGAGAAAATTGGCACTCTCTCCTTCCTGCTGCCATCTGAAAACCACATGAACAAGCACATTCAAAAGCTTTCCTGGTTCAACTTATGGATGCTTTGTAGCAGTCATACGCGGATATACATAAAGGATCCCTTTTATATATCTGGTCTTAGTTAATAGCATAACTTAGCTAAACTTGGTTCACAATGGCTGATGAAGTACTGTTCTTGAATGCTGCAGGGTCTGGCTCTGCTTATTAAAGCCCCTTCCCCTTTGCTGTGGAAGCAGAAGACCCCCAACTCAACATTCAGAGCACACTTTTACTGTTGATTTGAGAAAGCTGAATTCCAGGAGTTCCTTTCACTTATAAAGATATAAAAGTCACATGACTCAAAACCTGGCTATATTTACAACTAAGTCTCAAATGCTCCCATTGACTATAATCCTGCTCTAAAGCGGTTTTAGGCTAATACCCAACATATATGCTCAGCATATCCCAGATGTTCCATAAACTTCAGTGCAATAATGTTCAAGCATCTCCTTCATCAAAGTGGGAATTTTACTGCCCCTAGATGGGGCATTTGTAAAAAGGCAAGGACATCACACCCAAACCCTACAATCTGATGTAAAAAGTTCCAAAACGGATTTCTGCTGTCTAAATGGTTTAAGGAAAAAGCACGCTCCTCAAAAACTTTCAAGATCCCAACAAGGTTTTGGCCATATAGTCCTTACCTTATAAGAAAAATGACCAGATTAGCAACGCTGCCTTTGGCCAGTGTGCCCAAGGTCTTGGGAGTGCATGGTGTGTTTCTTTTATTTCCCCCTCTTGAATAGTAGATCCTTACAGGAAGGGCAAGGAAACCTGGGCTTGGGGGAACCAAACATGGCCCTGCAGGCATCTCTTTCTGACCCTTAGGACTCTTCCCCAAACATCCTCCTTCCCCGGCCCTCCACCGTGACCTCCTTGGGCACAAGCTGGACTGTGCCATTGAATTCTGATCATGCCTCTTGTTTGCCTGGACGGGGCATAGAGAGGGGTCTGTGAGTGTGTATACAAACTAGTCCACCTGTACAAAAGGTGAGCTAGTTTACTATACTATACTATACTATACTATACTATACTATACTATACTATACTATACTATACTATACTATACTATACTATACACAAAACTATTTATCTCTTTTGCCTGAAAAATATGTGCCCCACCCTTCCCCTTCATTTTCAGAAAGAATTTTGTTATGTAGCCTGGGAATTGCTGTTCAAGGAGCCAGTTACAGATAGGTAGCCGTGTTGGTCTGCCATAGTCAAAATAAAATACACTGTGTATCTGAAGAAGTGTGCATGCACACGAAAGCTTATACCAAGAACTAACTTAGTTGGTCTTTAAGGTGCTACAGGAAGGAATTTTTTTATTTTGTTCAAGGAGCGCGACTCTAAAATTCATTTGGGTGCACCAGACTGCCATAGTCAGTGAGTGCACTGAGAGAAAAATATACACAGGTCCTCTTTTTTACTTTTCTAACTGACAAAAAGTTATTCATGTCGATTATGAGGGAATCAATGATTTCTCATTATTCTATTTTTAAAAAAGAAGAAGAAGCCACCCAACAAAGAAGGCTGGCTACAACCCTAGTTCATGAAACCAGTTGGGTGCTCACTTAGTTATATATATATATATATATATAAAGTACAGCCCACTCCCACTTTATTCCCAGTTTTTCCATGAAAACAGAAGTGGCTCTTTTTGCAAAGATTCTACGGGAAGTGAGGAAGACCACCACTGAGTAAACAGATTCTGCCCCTAAGAAGCAATAACAGCATACCTTCCAACATGTTGTGTCCCAAAATAGGAATGCGAGATCTTGCTCGATTTCACAACCAAAATGGCAGCCATGCTCTCACAAGGGGAAAACAGGATGTCCTGTTTTTTCCAGGACACTTGCAGGGTATGTAACCAGAAAAATATACTTCCACTGTCAGGTTCCCTGTCATTTCCTTGGCCTTCCCTTCCACTCACTTCCCTCTTCAATGGTGCTATTGACAGTCCATCTCACTCAAGTGTTATCCTAAGCATCCTTAAACTAAATCATGCACCCACCATGCCAGAAACATACACCATGTTCATAAACCAGGATTTTAAAAACAAAACAAAAATTCCAAACACATTTAATCTCTAATTTTCCAACAACAGACATTTAAGAAGCTACATTGCTCATTTTGGTTAGCACCAAGGTGGTCTGAATCATTAATGCAAAAAAGCAATTTAAAAAATGAATGGGAATAAATGTGCATTATCTTACCGAGTCTAGCGTTTACATAGCTGCAACTTCAGATCTAGTTGCAAATGTGCGCATTAACATTAATGAGCATACAAATACCCCTTAGAAACCAAACACAGAGCTAACTATATTTATCTAGGCCTGTACTTTGCATAAACAGAGCTACATCTCTGCAGCGACACCGGAGATGCTGACATCTGCAGCAAAGATGAGGATGGAACCCCCTGACAGGCTGCAGCCAGAATGTCTCCATCCCAGATCGTGGCTTAATTGAGCCAGTTCCCTTTAATTTCTGCAAGCAGCAGAAAAACAGGTGCAGTAACCATGTTAAGAAGCATCATCATCATTTCGCAAGCCTGAAATGATCTTGAGATAATGAGACACGCGCACTCCCAACTGGTCATTAAACACCCTTTTATGCCCCCAAGGGCTTTTGAAGTTCTGGGGCTGAAGCCTGTCATTAAGATGCAACTCAGCAATTTTGTCCACACCTTGGCCAGGAGAAGTCAGCCCAAGATTACAAGAACTGTTTGCCAAGCTCAGTTTTACTGCTTTCACCACCTAGATATTCTTTGGGATTGAAGGAGAACTGAAGCCATTAGGAGTTTACCTGAGAAATGGTAATGCGATCCTCACAGAGTCCACAATTTCATCAGGATAAAGGACAATGCAATCCTAGGCAGCTTTTGCTTGCATGGTGCACATGCTATATCTAGAACCCTTCTCTGGAAAATATGTGCAGAAGTCTTTCAATACTACTATGGGATTCTTTGTGATTGCATTACTTGATTCGCTACGGGGCAACCAGTGTGGTCTAGGGATTTGAGTGTTGTACTACAACTACAACTAGCTAGACTCTGATTCAAAAGGAAGCAAGGATAATTTAACTATACCAGAACTCCTATATCAGTACCACTTGCCCAGTGATACAGTAATCCCTTACTATGGGTGCATTTTCCTTATTTTAACACTGGAAGGAGTAACAAGCAAACCTAAGAGCAGGAAATGTGATCAGCAGGTAGCTTTCATGGATCATCTGGCTCTTCCACTCTTGACCAACTGTGTTTCAAAATGTTGCTGTGATAAACAAGAGGAAACGTGTGGCAAGACACATCTATTTGTATCTCAACCAAGCAGACATTTCTACAGTCCATGTTGCAGTTATTTCCAAACCTGCTTTGAAGATTGCCAGACAGTGCAAGACTGAGTAATAACAGTAATCATCAGCTTTAATTAGTGGCCCTTCTGATATCCGTGGGGCACTGCCCCTTTAAACAAAACCTCATGGTCAGATGTGCCAACAAAGGGGGGGGAGGCCACCCTCAGCTCCCAACCTAGAACGACATTCCTTGCCCAATTATCATTACCAGAAGCAACATGAAAGAGAGAAAGAGGCCAAGCGAAGTGGCCGGTGCCAGAAATAGACAAGAGAGCTTTAGCGAACGCTAGCAGCCACCTGTGCTGTACATGGACAGCACATCAGTGTTAGTAAACAAACCGGCAAGCAGCAGGCCTCAGATGGCACCAGCAGCAGAGCAGGACAAGGAAGTCAGGGAGGGAGGTGGCGGCAGCAAGAATGTTTGCTGCCACCCACATATTTTTTTTAAAAATCACTTGTTTGTTTGTGTCTCCTTCTTTTTAACGGATGTTGTGATGATTCAAAACGAGCCAGTCACACACCTTGGTGCCAAGGTGTGGGTTGACGAAAAAAGCCCACACAACTGGGCGAGGCAAGTGGCGGTTACTCTGCTGCCTTATCTTGATGGCAGCTCGAGATTAAGGCACGATGTACTGTTTACTCTGGCTCACCTTGCAAGCTGCCTCCCCAAAGGCGGTTTTACTGCTCTGCGACGCCAGACTGCATGGATGGCCCTTCTTCCTCATGCTCCCTGCAGGGGGGGGGGGTTAACTCTTGTTCCCATTGGGAAACTCTCCCAAGACTTCTCCCTCCTGTTGTTGTTTTGCAGGGATGCCAACTATGACCAGCACCTGAACTTTGCTGCCATCGGAACCAAGGCGGGTCCTAAACGTTAAGGCACAGTGACTCAGATGAGGAGTACCATTCAAGACAGCACATTCCCTGTTAATTCAGTCATTTTACTACTGTGGGGAACACCATTTGGATGTTCTGCCTCAGGCGGCAGCAGATTTTGAGCTGCCTCTGAATGGAACAGCTGCCAGACTCTCCAAGTTCCTCTATTTTCCAGGGACAGTCCCAGATTTACAGAAGCTGCCCTGGTTTCTGATTTGATCTCGGAATGTCCCGCTTTTCCTTAGGACATCCCTATTTTCATCAGAGAAATATTGGAGGATATTCTACCCATAGATCCAGGGCTCAGCAAGGGGTTTATATTGTATTGTCCCTGGGATGGAAGCACAACGAGAGTCCAGTTGAATTGAAATAGCACAGAGAGAATTTGGGCCCATGTTGTTAGTTTCTGTAGGGAATCAGCTTTAACACAAGCAGCAAGAAAGCCCAAGTAAGGGTGCTGCTTGTAGCATCTTGAGGTATCTTGGGCAGCCCATCAAATGGAAAAAGTCAAGTAGACGCCATGTATCATATCTGATTCTCCTAATGTAGAATTTGGCCCTGCTAATGCAATGGTTTTACATACCCTCGAACATTTCTCCAATGAAAATATGAACATCCCAATCCATAATGATAATTTTACTATTTATGCACCACACATCTTACTGGGTTGCCCCAGCCACGCTGGGGACAGCTTCCAACATATATACAAACATAATAAAACATTAAACATTAAAAAACTTTCCTATACAGGATTGCTTCCAGACGGCTTGGGGGTTGGCTAACTCCATACCCTCCAACATTTCTACAATGAAAATAGGGACGTCCTAAGGAAAAGCGGGACATTCCGGGATCAAATCAGAAACTGGGATGGCTTCTCTAAATCAGGGAAGTCCATAGAAAATAGGGACATTTGGAGGGTTTGCTTTTATTGCCTTGTTTATTTTAGATGGTTGTTCTAGTGGTTCACTGAGTGAAGCTGTCCTACGTCAGAAGCCCCGAGGAGATGTCCTGAAAGGGGCTGGTCAGATCAGAAGAAGGGATGGGAGGATCTTGAAAAGTTGCCAGCTGATGACCTAAGGGAGGGACTCATCAGGTTGGAGCTAGCTGTGTCTGTGCCCCAAAAACATCAGAGCTGCTGGAGGAGGACACTGTAGGTGAGGATTCTGATCCCAGGGAGGTTGTCACCCAGCTGCTCCTTGCCAAGCCACCCCCTGCCAGCCTCAGTCGCAGTCCCAATACCACCCACTGTACCTCTGAGCTTGGCACCACCACCTTCAGCAACCCCAGTGATGAACCTCTGCCTACCCAGGAGGCACCTAGTCTGGCTCCGAGCTTCTGTGTCACCTAGGACACAGACAAGTACAAACAGACAGCTTGTGTCCAGCTTACTAGGAGGAGTTCCTGCTTTCTTGGTCAATCCCAAGACGCATCTTGCTTGCTGCACTGAAACTGTGCCTGCACCACTTCCTTATGTTATGTTAGCTGATGGACCAATGTCTTCACTTGCTTGGTCAGGCCATGCACCTGCTGCTCCAGTGTCCCATGTGCCGTACTGATTTGGACATTAACATTTTTAGCAAAAAACAAAATCTGAGTCTGAGTACTTCCTCCAGCATGAGCCGTGCATGACACAGTGTACTCTGGATCAGAGGAAGAGCAGGGTACAAAAACATATCATAGGTAAATGAAATTAATGAATCACGTTTGCATAATGTTTCACCACCGGAAGTTAGCCCAAGTATATTAACCAATTGTGTTGCAATGACCTATGAGCTGATACTGGATGACTACAGGTGTGGATGAGGAAGCAGGTTACAGGTAGCCATAAAGCATTAGAGAATCATAGAGTTGGAAGGGACCAAAGGTCATATGGTCCAACCCTTGCAATGCAGGAATCTCAACTAAAGTATCTATAACAGATGGGCATGCAACCTCTGTTGAAAAAGCACCCATGAAGGAGAGTCCACACCTTCTGAACAGCTCTTATCCTCAGAAAGTTCTTCCAGGTGTTTAGTTGGAATCTCTTTTCTTGTAATCCATTGACATAGGTCATAGCCTCTGGAGCAGGAGAAAACAAGCTTGCTCCATTTTCCATGTGACAGCTCTTAAGATATTAGAAGATGACTTTCATATCTCCTCTCAGTCTCCTCTTTTCCAGGGTAAGCATACCCAATTCCCTCAACCGTTCTTCATAAGGCTTGGTTTCCAGACCCTTGATCATCTTGGTTGCACTCCTCTGCACACGTTCCAGCTTGTCAATATCCTTCTTAAACTGTGTCACCCAGAACTGTGTGTGGTACTCCAGATGTGGTCTGACCAAGGCAGTGGCGAAGCTACTGTGTAGAGAGTAGGCGGGGGTGTGGCACACATCCCGGGGTTGTGGCATGCTGCCCGTGAGGGCATGACGCATGTTCTGGGGGCATGGCACCTGGTGTGCAGGGGGGTGACACGTGTCCGGGGGAGCTGCTGCAATGGCACCCTACCAGAATGGTGGTGCTGGGGGCAGTCCGCTCCCTCCGCACCCCTGTTCCTCCGCCAGTGGACCAAAGCAGAATTGAGCAGTTCTATTACTTCCCCTGTGTCCAACTATACTTCCGTGGGTACAGCCTAGAATAGCACTGGAATTTTTGCAGATACAACCACAGGACAAGAACATCACATCCAGTTCATTTACTTGGTGGTAGCCAATCAAGGAAGATCCAGAGAGAGGGGAGTCCCAAAAATCTATCTTCTAGACTATTTTCTCTCTTTTTTGCCAAGAGTGCCATTCCTGGGTCAGATTATGTGGAAATCCTATCCAGCCTTTGGAACCGAGGGACTGACACTGTGTCAATAAGCATTTTGATAAATTCAAAGCTACAACAGGCAGGTAGCCATCAAGGCATTAACCAGCCCTGCTGAAACACACTCCACACACCCCTCTAGCTTCCCATGAGTATGGATGGGGGTGAGGACTGATTTAGTTTCAACCCAGCCTGCAAAATCAGTTACCTTTAATGGGGGTGGGGGCATTTTCCAGAGAGGAAATTAGGTTTAATTGCAAGCTCAATTAAGGCAAAGGGAGTGATTGCAACTGAGCAGATTGATTAAAAAGTGGGAGAGGTTGGGTGAATTAATGTTGATCGAAGTCCAAGCTGATTAACCTGTGAAATTGGCATCACGTAACTTTTCTTTTTCAGATGCCAAGACAACTGGAGATTCCAATATTTAAAATAAATGAATCAGCTCTCTAAAAGTAATTATGCATGCTTTACACTGTGACATTAAATACGTTTTCACTCATTTGCTTAAACTGCAATCCTAGAAAGATTTCTGTGAGAGTTAAATCTCACTGAAATCAATGGGGCTTACTTCCAAGTAGACATTTTAAGATTGGTCTGTTAGCTTTCTAGGGTATGCATTGTGTCTGGAACAAAATGAAAAATCCAAGCCAGACAGGCTACATTCACTGAGGGACTAAATATTATTGGATTTTTCTCCCCCCTCCCCCCCCAAAAGTTACAGATATCTTAGCCTTTCTTAAGAATTGGAAAACCTGAATAATATTAAGAGAATTTCTACACTCAGTTCTAAACATAAAATGCAAACCAGGAGCTTTGGGTGTACAGATAGGCAGCTTACCTTTCAAATTCTGTTTCTGGCCCTGACAGCCAGCAATCGACAAAAGGGGATTGGCTTACTAGTTCCTAATTTGTATGGCTTCTGTGTGTCAAGCGTGCAGAACCAGGATGTCAAAAACCTTCCAGTCTAGCTCCTCTCCCAGTGTCACAGCAGCCAAGACCTGCAATGGGCTTTTTCAGCAGCTCCCAGTTCAGATGGAAGTTTTCATTATGAAATGGTATTGGAGCAGTATGAAAATTAATACAGTGGTACCTCGGGTTAAGTACTTAATTCGTTCTGGAGGTCCGTACTTAACCTGAAACTGTTCTTAACCTGAGGTACCACTTTAGCTAATGGGGCCTCCTGCTGCCGCCGCACAATTTCTGTTCTCATCCTGAAGCAAAGTTCTTAACCCGAGGTACTATTTCTGGGTTAGCGGAGTCTGTAACCTGAAGCGCCTGTAACCTGAAGCACCTGTAACTGAGGTACCACTGTACAAGGTTAGGGCTGGAGAGATTGGGGTGCATAGTCACCCTGCACATTTACGTACATGCATGCATTCAAACACACAAGAGTTGAGACCACAAGAAGAGCCTGCTGGATCAGGCCAATGTCTCATCTGGTCCTGCATCCTGTTCTCACAGTGGCCAGCCAGATGCCTAGGGAAAGCCAGCAAGCAGGACATAAGGGCCACAGCACACTGCCCTCCTGCAACGCTGGGCAACTGGTATTCAGGAACATATTGCCTCTGATGGTGGACATGGAACATAGCCATCATGGCTAGGAGCTGTTGATAGTCTTGTTCTCCATTAATTTGCCTAATCCTTTTTAATCTTCTTCATGAACACTTTTAAGTGGCTAATGCTCTAGCTCTAAACACGGTACTAGGTAAGGTACAAATCTCTTTGCTTGTGGGGAGGGAAGAAAAATTATTGCTTAACCTGTTTTGATAGCATGGCTATAGTTATAATAAACTATCAAGACACAGCACCCACCACTTGCTATTACGATAAACTGCTCCCCCTTTCCTTTATTTCTTTATTTCTGCACTGAATGCATGCAAGCTCAGCTTAGGAACTTGGATGTGATTCTCCTACCCACCATCACCCAAATGGCACTTCTGCATAATGAATGACGCCCTCCAGCTGTAAAGGAGATGAAACCCAAGACTAGTAGGTTTTGCAAACTGTAAGTCTGCCCCCCCCCAACTGCAAACACAAAATTATGCCACAGAATTCCAAGTGAGCCACTGAGAACCAAGCTCATCCCTTTATACATAGGCTTGCTCTCTTTTTCTGCCTAGCGTGCCTGTGTGTCATTTCTTGATGACCGTGGCAAAGAGAAAGGACCCAAAAACTTCATAACACAACCTCTCAGCTCTTAAGTGTGGCTTGGTTCTGCATTATATCACTATTCAAAGTGTTGGTTGCAGAATAGAAAGGAAGCACTCTGCAGGACATTCATATGAATGCTCCCAGGCCCAATGGAGACAAACTTGCAAACCTTGATGCTCACAATAACTCCTCTGAGATTTTGTAGATCTAAGAGTGTCATTGCCTCAACAACATCCACTAAGATATTTGGTTTCTCAAACATTTTCCAATGTTCATTAGAGGACAATTAAACCCTCTTATTTTATATCTAAAGTCTGTAAGACACCCAGATGACATGTTAATGAGCAAATCCTGCATCCATGCAGTCTCATGGTATGCCCCACCAAGGTTTTGAAATCTCAACTTCAAATTCATTTTTTTACAGCTGAAAAAGCATGTTTTCATATAAGATGTGACATTCTAAATTGCACCAGGGCCATCTCAGTTCCAAAATACCAATCTTGAAAACAAAGTTGTCCAACAGATTTCAAGTAAGCACCATGGCAGGTAAAGCAGTAGATTAAAAAATGAATAAATCAGTACACACCAGCAACCTGAAGCACCTTTAAGAGAATTGGCATTGTACCATTAAGTGGGCACACTTGGGCACAGATCTTCCGTCATAATGTTGACACAGGCCAGTAAGTTTTCACTTTGATTTGGCTGTATGACTGCAGACGTTGTGTATGGTTGTGGACATCTTTCCCTATGACACATGCATTTCAAACCCAGGTTTCATATTCATTTTTAAAGAAACTTGTTCGGAATGTAGTATTTCTCCCTGCTGTAAAACATCTTCTGAAAAAGCTGTTCAAAGAGAGACCTCTGCCTTTTATCTCAGGATTTAGTCACTGGCGTTGTTCATTAGGCTCGAAATATTTTTTTGCTCAGAGTACACTTCTGTAGACGACAACACTATCAAATCCTAGTTACTGTATTCATTTATTAATCATATATATCAGTTGCTTTGCCATTAAGTTCTCGGGGCAACTTACAAGCAAAGCTAATAATCACACAAAAGCAGCAAGAAAACAAAACACAAAGGGTGCAATCCAGGCAAAGTTAAGCCCTTTGGGTCCCTTCCAACTCTACAATTTTATGATTCTGGATGGTTAAGCAAGTGCTTACATCACTTTCACTGGAGTCAATGGCAGTAGGTGCTTGGTTTTGGGTGCCCATAGTATAATTTTCAAAAATAAAAACTGTAGACCTGAAACGGGTCAGTAAAATTAAAGCTGCAATCCTATACGCACTTACCTGGGAGAGTTGTGATTGCAGTGGGACTAATGCCAGAGCAAACATGCATTGGACCGCACTGCCAGTCCTACCTTTTGCTCCAAAGGCAGAGCCCCCAGCATTAGCCTCGCCACAGATTAACTCACTGATGGAATCTATAACCAGAGTCTGTGTGTTCTCAGCTATCAGCTATCAGGAATGCCCCCCTCACATTTCAGATGAAAAATAGGTATTTTATTGTGGAACGTGGTGAATAAAGCATTGAATAGTATGGGGCAGTGAGCACATCAACAAGGGCCTGGTGACACATGGCATCAAGTAATCCATTCACTAACATGCATACCCAAAAAGCCCCTTTTCACATTTAGATGAGAATGTGTATATGTTTACAGTTACACGTTTTGCCCGGGAAACGCTAACATATTACAAGACAACAGACTCTGTGCAGCAACAAATTTTGAATTCCACTTCCTGATAATGATGGCAGTGTGCCAGCCAGATAGGTACAGTTTCAGGTAACCTCCCATATGGGTATAAACCCACACGCACCAGTAATCTGAACACATGGGTACAAAGCAAGTATATCGATGGGGAGTGTGTCACTTGAAAGGCACCTGTAAAAACCCTGCACAGCAAGGTCAGCTGTCAAAAATCACTGGACCAACCCCATTACACCAAAAGCCCGTTGACTCTTGGGAACAGATACTGGAGCATTTCCATCCTTTCAACAAGATTCAGCTGAAACTCTCCCATCTATTGCTAGCAAACTAGACAAATGCCATTTGTACAGCAGCAACACCCCCAGCAAAAGCTCATACGCAACCACATATAGTAAAAAAGAGAACCACATCACCCTGTTCTGCCTTCAGCTATCCAAGAGCTTCACTGTGGGGTCACCTCCTGCAGCCCCCCCCCAAAAGAGTCCCTTTAGTGCTGAGCACACAAATGCCTTGTGTGTGTGTTAAGCAACTTCCAAAGCTACTGAACAAACAATGCAAGGATTCAGGTGCAAAAACCAAGGCCGGGAATCTTAGAACGTACATCAAGCTGGCATTCAATAGCATACAAAGCACATATTATTTTAACAGCAAAGCAGCAGGGAAGGAACTGCAAAAATGCCACGGCTTCCACCTCCAAGCTCTGACCCCTGCCTTGAGCAGTTTTCAAACAGCCTTGGTTGTATTACTAGAGCTTAAGTTCATCTCTAGATAACACTGAAGGTTCTGGGCACATCAAACCCCAATCCGAACTAAGCATCCATGAGGACTAGCTGCCGTTGTTTAAACACACCTGCCATTTCCTGCCATCTTTTGTCACCACCACCGGGTGTTTAAAAACTAGCTGACAAGCTAGTTGGATCACACAGTCCGGAGAAGCAGGAAAAGTCTTAACTTTTTGTGAAGCCAGAAAGCACAACCGTCAACAAACCGAACACCTGGGTTTACCTTCAAGGAAGAGGCGGCAGCATCCCTCAGTGCTGAGACGCGAGGAGGTTAAAAATAAAAATAAGCCTCTTGCAGGGCAGGGTCCAACGTGGAGGTTGGGTAAAAGACAGCTGGGTGGGGCGGGGGGAGCGGGGAAAACTCTTGCGGAAGAAATGAGAAAGTAAAGGAGAAGAGAAGCGCTCACAGCTTCTTCCTCCGTCCCGGGAGATCCGTCAGCGAAAAGGCAGCGTGCAACATCCAAAGGCTAGCAGGAACTGGAAGAGTGATAAAGTAGGTCTGAAATCTGAAACTGCAGGTTGGGCCAGTCATATATAAACACACGCATACACACACACCCATTCAGTCTCCTCTCTCTCTCTCTCGCCACCCCTCTGTGCTCGCTTAGTAATAGCTAAGGCAGCCCTCTAGCTGCGCGCCGGAAAACTGGAGAGGCGCTCCAAGACAACCGTGCCAGGGAAAGAGCGAGGCAGGGACCTGTCAAAAGCAAACCCACACGCCGTTCCCAGCCACGCAAAGTCTGCAACAAAAGGCGATTAAATGCTCAGGCGAGGGGCGTCAAACTGACATTCCATTTATCTTCGCTTTGGGGAAGTGCTTTTACGTTGCTAAGGGACAAGTAGTATTCCAGAAGGTGCATAGATAAATAAAGTATTATTATTATTATTATTATTATTATTATTATTATTATTATTATTATTATTATTATTAGCAGCAGCAGCAGCAGCAGCAGCAGCAGCAGCAGCAGCAGCAGCATTGCACTGAGGCTTCTCATTCATAAGTCTTAAAGTAATTTGCTGGGGGTGGGCGGGTGTGATGGGAGGAGAGAGAAATTAGGTGTCTCAAATTTATGAATCAAAGTGGGTGAGCTATTTAAATGTTAAATCTGGAAATTGAAAAGCCTTGGGAATATGCAAAGCACTCTCAACTTGGTTTTTCTTTTTAAAAAGTTATTAAGGTTTATTATTTCATTTGTAACACAATCCTATGCGTGTCTACTCAGATTGAAGTCCCATTAAGTTCAATGGTGCTTACTCCCAGAGAGATTAAATTAGGGTTGCAGCCATATAATGTCATCCTTTGCATGTAGACTCAGAAGTATGCTTACTCCCGGGTATGAGTGCATAGGATTGCAGCCGTAATTATTTGATAAATGATAACTGGGTTAATTCACCAAGTGCTTAAACAATTGTACGTTCCAAACAATATGGCTTTGTTACTCAACCAATTAATAATTATAAAGAGATTGACTGAATAAATAGCAGTTAGTTAATGCACATCACCTTTTATTTTACAGAAGAGGGAAAGGGAAAAGAGGTTAAAAAAAAACACCCACAGAGGAACATGATCAGCCAGAGGTCTACAGTGTGGGATACCTGGCCTCATGCTTAAGTCTAATTCATAACCATCATGCTTAAGTCTAATTAACGCTTGAAGGGGTTAATGCCATAGAGTACATTGTCCTGCCAGGATTAGCTCACCTTGGAATGGACTAGGTAATCAAGGCTTTGTTCCTCCAGTACACCTGAAAAGCTTAACCTGTGAGGTCTAAACTGGGACTCAGCTAGATTGGTAAAGAAAAAATGTTTTATATGTGTTGTACATGCGATAGAACACTGTGACACCAGATGGCGCTGTGGAGTCCTGTCTTTCCCTACCAGATTTCCCTGTATGAGTTTACGATGCATTTAACTGAATCACTTCTTTGACGTGTCTAGATCCAGCCCTGCTTGTTCCAGTCTCAGGAACATGGCTCTAACAAGCTTCTCTTGTGTCCAATAATTTAGGAACTTTCACCAATGTAAGCCAAGTTCCCACACTTTACTTTGTTGCATGTTTTGAGACTTTAGATCTCACCAAAGAGTACTTGCCCCAAACTTGGATTTTGGCATTCAGGAATTCTCCTTCGTTATCTACTTTTCCCTTACCAACAACATATATAGGAGGTCAGTCATTGTCCAAGAAACCACACACTACAGCTTTCTTCTGCCCCCTCAAAATCTTCTTGGCACGAATGCTTTATTAATATAACATACAAATGTACTATGAAAGATTTCTAATGAAAAGACATCAAAGTGAAGAACGTCAAAACTTGAAATCCCAAATTACACTTGTGGCTGGGGGATTAAGAAGCAAGCCCCACAATAATTTGAAAGGAGCATTTCCTGAATGTGATGTTGATATAAAAGTTCCTTGTGCTTGACTTCTCTTCCTTTCCCCAAATTTAGTTAACCATCTATTTCTTCCAAAGAACAATTCGAAAAACTGCTGTATGGGTTAAACACAATGAACAATGGGAACTGATACATCATCATAAATTTGTGGATGTGGACAGAAGTTCCTGAAACTCACTTGCAACAAATTGGGAAAGTATTTGTGCTAATCTCAAATCAGTGCTAGCAGGAATTAGGCTGCAGTCTCAGGTCCTTGCAAGCCACCCCCTCCTTGCGAAATTCTGCATTGAATTTATTTGTTTATGCCTGTATCCTGCCATTCCTCCAAAGAGCTCAAGACTGCATACACCTTTCCCTGCTCCTCTGATTTTATCTTCACAATAGCCCTGGGAGGTAGGTTAGGCTGAGAACAAAGCTTCATAGCTGAGCAGGAATTTGAACCCAGATTTTGGTGGCCCAAGCCTAGTGAACTGTCCAGACTGTACACTGCCACACTGGCTCTCTGCATTAACCTGCATGCAAGTCATTAATCACAGACCACTCTGCACGCAAAGGATGAAGAACAGAGCCCCCAGATCTCATGGGATAACCAAAGTTCCTAGTCCATGTCCCTGTTATTCAGGATGCTTGTATACAATGGGATATTCAACTTGAGAAATTCTGAGCCAGCTGGCTCAAATATACCACACTGTGTCATTTTAAATGGGGCTTGCTTTCAAAGAACTGCTAAAATTACTTGACATTTATTTTCAGCCAAACAGCAAGCATGCCTGCTCCATGGGTTTGCATTTAAAATCAGATGGAGTTTACCCACAATCTGGCCATTGTTAAAAGGCAAACTAATTCATCTGAGTGCTTTTGAGAAAGCTTCCTTGCTGGAGGGAACAATCCTTTCATGGTGGCAGGGAAATGGAACTAGATGACCTGGAAAGACATTTCCAGAGTTTATTTTTACCCTGCTAACATCTTCCTCCTATTTCTGTCAGAAACAACGAGAGAAGATTTGCCCACAGTCCAGTTGTTCTTCACTGATCCTGCGGAAGCATCCTTGGAAAGCCAAGCAGACTGCTTTTCAGGATCTGGATCATGCTGATTCTGTCCATCCATCTGTTTCAGGAGACAATGGAGGAGTGAGGTCAAGCTGTTGGAAGGTTGCAGTGCCTGCTGTGGCTGTAGAGCCTGATGTGGGAGAGATCAGTTTTGTTGCAGCTGGAGCAAATGAAGGCATCCCAGTTGTGCTGCTGCAAATGCACCATGGCATTTCTCCTCCCAGCAGTCATTTCTCCTTTGGTCACTGCTATGCATACACGACTTGACTGCCCATCTCCAGGCACTGCTTTCATCTGCAAGGGATTCCCCCACATTGCAGGGTTGATGTTGCCAGCCTTCAGGTCTCATTTGCAGACATCATTGTAGCACAGAGTTGGTCTGCAATGGGACTAGTGCCTGAAGCCAGCTCCCCCTAGAGCACGTCCTTGGGGATCCTGCCATCTTCTGTTCTGTAGCAGAGTAGACGTCACTGAGGCAGAAGTATGACATGCAGGGAATGTAGGCTTGGGAGAGCGCATCTTTGTTTAGAATTCTGTCCTGCTATGTGATACCCAATCTATCTATATTAAAGGCATGGGGAACTGTAGACTGCAGAGATGTCATAGTCCAACACAAGGAGGAGCGATGTTGGCATAAGAAATACAAGTCACATTATATCCCTTTATGACTTGCTTCCAGTTGTGCATGGAAGCACCAAGACAGGAGCATAAGATGCTCCCATGTAGTCCCATTCTTGACTAAAGCGTTTAAAATTTATGTAAGCAAACCCCCCAAGACAGTAACAGATTGTTGGCCTCCAGGAAGGCCAACAGAGAAATTAGGAGTGGACTGCTGATCCCGTTCCCTGCTATAATGTTATGAAAAACTGAATGGCCAGATGTTCCCCTTCCCAAGACTGTATTTTGAATAGGTGAAACATAGGCTCATTCTCGGGGGCTTGATCAGTGGCATTTGGGGTCTTTGTTTCTCCTCACTGTTTTCAGAGGAACAAGAAGGGAGCACAAAGTAATATGTTCTGGTCTTTCTAATTGTTGTGGTTTGGGAAAGCTTTGGGTTATGGCTGTATTTTTTCCCAAGAAGTCCCATGCAAATAGTTGAGAAAACCTAGATGGAGTTTTAAACATTTGACGGTGAGGAGAGAGGCTTTGAATAAGTGCTACATGATCAACCAATTCCCCATATAGAAAATTTGAAATTAACGTACAATGTAGGAATGTAACTGTGTTGTACTTTTTGGTTGGGACAATACTGCCTTGTAACTAGATCTCACAATTCTTCAGGTGTGTATTGAATTTTGCTTTTCTCTTAAGGTTTAGTATTGATACAGTGCAAGTAATTTTTGAAAGTGCAACAAAAATGCAGACAAATGCAGGCCAGAGGTAGCCAATGTGGTACTTTCCAGATGTTCCTGTATTCACACTCTCATCCCTCATCTTGTTGGCTGGAACTAACTAGAGCTGGAGTTCATCAACATCTGGAGGGCACCATATTTGATTATCCCTGATGCAGGACTGCAGTCAAATAGCTTTAAACATTTCAGTTTAAAGGGCTTCATACTCTCTGCAAAAGAAATAACAGAGGAGATCAAGGGTGCCATAAGTGATTCAACATAGTTTATTAATTTGTTTGTAAGGCTCCCATGAAAGTGTAAATGGTTTTATAATGGGCTTTTACACAACTATATATTAATTTTTATTTTTTCCATGAGAGCAGCGTGTGTTAATTTAGCTTAGCCAACCAAAGAAATTGGAACGAGAAGCAGATTTAAAAAGACCCTCTTGACTAATATAGAAGATACTACAACCCGCATTTGGGCATCCAGTTGCTATAGGCAAAGCGCTGTAGGCCTTATTCCAAAATGTACCAGCCATGTGATAAAGATGAATACAGGGACTAAAAACCAAATAGAAACGGGCAAAAGGCAGGTGCTAACACTTACCTCCCTGCATGGCCAGATTGTACGGACTGTAGACTCTCTATGAAGTTGCTGCCACTCCACAGTGAGCCTGTAAGCAGATACTAAGCTGCAGACAGTCTGCTGAATCTGTCCCAGTTGTACAACTATAGTTGCAATTTAACAACCACACCTGTTTGGTGACTTTTGAAAGAATGAGGCAAAATCTGGGTTAAGTACACAGGAGGTATTTCCACTCTGGAATGTACACTCAGGAGATGGCTAAGGTTATTGGCCAAGGCAGGCTGCAGCATTTCCTCAAGCCAGCATTACATGGATCCCTATTTACTTCCTACAAGGGAAACTTACTCAGCAAAAGAAATAGTCTCAGCGCCTCACAGAGAACAGAGCTTGGCTCTCCCTGCCTAGCCTTTGGCACAGTGCACAGGCTTAATGTGCTTGGCAGGATCTTCCCCTGTTGTTTTTGGAAGGGCTTCATTCACCTGCTCCCTAAATTGGGAATAGCTGCACATCAGGTTTGCAGGGTAGAAGGATTTGCATGGGGCTGGGCAAGCAATTGAAGGGGTTCAAAAGGTAAGGGGTAAGAAGCTCTTGGAGTGTTATGCTGGCAGGAAGTTCATCAGTTGGCTTAAAGCAAACTGGCACTTCTATGTGTCTCTAGAAGTCTCTGTATACCCATTAAAATAGCCATAGCAGTAATCCAGGTTGAATGGCTTATAGAATCACAGTCTGGTATCCAGGCAAAAGTCACACTTGCCACTTGCGCTGCACCATTGTTGGGTGAACACAAAAGCTCAGGGAGAATGAATGTGCAATCCCACCATTAGTGAGCGGCACATAAACTCTCATTCTTAAGCTTTTGAACCTTCCTGGGTCATGGAAGTAGAGCCAGAAGGCCTTTGGTTGGTTTTGCAATGAATCTGGGGGGCTCAGATGAATGAAGATGCTTCACCCAAGCTCTTATTTCAAGAGATGAGTCAACAGTAATTTACCTGGCAACTTGTTGATGCTCAAATGTTTTGTGTCTTTTGTCTGTGAGGTAGGGGGAAATGCACACACACATGAGTGGCACCATTAGGGTAATATTTTAAGGCAGAAATCCAGGGCACTACTCCTCAGAATGAGCAGCAAGGTCCTCAGATGTACCAAACCTGGCTTCCACATTCCCAAGTAAAGCAATAAACATCACCATCTAAAGAGGAGCTTCCTGAAAGACTGTTAAGCTCAATCTAGATTTACCTAACTGCAGGACTGGCACATGTGAGTACACACATTTGCGCACATGCACAAACGCACGCGCACACACATTCATGTATGTCTCTTGATTCCCTTTTTTAAAAAAGAGACCTAAGGAACACAGGTCTCTCCTAAGCCACCTGGGTGTTTATATCTATCTTATCTTGCTGAAAATAAAATATCTGAGGAAGAGCCAGAGAGATGCGCAGATCCTTAATTAACTGCAGAGCCGGCTTTTTTACTTCATTGAAGGATGCAGTATATCCTGTTTGGATCTACGCGGCTGCAGGCTCCTTGCAAGCTCCTCCTTGCACTTTCCTACCTACTGCTTTGTTCGCTGGCATGTTAAATTTCTGCTACTTGCTGCTCTTTCTGATATGTCAAAGAGAGTTCTCTCTTTGGCATATTCAGATCTTGCTGCCACTCAAGCCTAGAGGCGAATCTCCATAATTCTGGCAGTACCCTCAGACCATCAGGAATGCCGTTGAACCAATAATCCCTGATGACTTAATCCCTCAGATTCATACCTTGGAAGAACAAATCTGACTTTGGAATTTCAACTGTTTTCAAGGATGTTGCAGTTCCATCATGCGACATTGACGCCAAGGACTCCACAGCAGTTTGTCAATTCCACTGCTTTTACCTTGAGACGTTCAGTATTTGAGTCCTTTTGTTGACAAATCAAAGCACAAGGGCCTGGACTGCACACAATTGCTTGGAAGACCCGGGAACCATTTAAAGAAAAACAACTTCTCCAGAACTCATGGAAAACAAAAAACTCGAAGCCATGGCTACGTATTGCCCAAAGGAGCAGCCCTTTCTAATATTAGCATATAAACACCCATAGACACATCTCCATTCCCAAAGAATTCTGGAGTGGCATTCATCTAAGAAGCCCCATCAGCAGAAACCCTGTGCAAGGACTTTTTCTTTTGCAAAGAAGCTCCCCACCTCCAAAACTGGCTAGGGCAGGGGGGCGGAAGAACCCCCAGTACAGTGCATGCACTGTGATCTCATATTACTTCTCAACCCAGCCAGGAAAAGCTGCTTTTTTAAGTGAACGAAGAACCATAATGCAAAATTACAAATATGCCACAATAGATCACATGGTCCACTGGAGGGAAGGGACTGGCAAGTCATCAAAAGTGCTGGGATCCAGCCCTTGGCTATAGGAGAGGCCATCCTGCTTATGACTAGGAAAACCATCTACTGTACTGTGTCTGCCAGGCTGATATTGCATATTCCTATTTGGGGGCTTGTTAGCTACCTGAGCTCTGCAATTTGCACAGCTCTCCAATTATGAACATTTACTCTCTATAAACAAGCAAGTATGTTTCTTTTTCATCTTATAGAAATAAACTATTTTGCCCAGTAACAACCAGCACTAGCTTCTGACATTCATAATGTTCGACAGTGGAATTTGCTGCCAAGGAGTGTGGTGGAGTCTCCTTCTTTGGAGGTCTTTAAGCAGAGGCTTGACAACCATATGTCAGGAGTGCTCTGATGGTGTTTCCTGCTTGGCAGGGGGTTGGACTCGATGGCCCTTGTGGTCTATTCCAACTCTATGATTCTATGATTCTATGATTCTATAATGCACAAAGCTATCCATTAAAGAGCAGTGTATCATGCAGCATTTTCTAAAGTTAGTAAAAACAAAACATCAGGATAGATGATGATTGATAGATAGATACACACACACACACACACACACACACACACACACACTGTACACAGCATATCCTCATAGTTTTAATGTTCTCTTAAATTGTAAATTATCACATTTTGACAGATTATCCAAGAAATATGCACTGTCCTATATGAAATATGTAAAGCACTAGTGGGAACTTTGCTTTAAACTGGTGCTTTAAATGGGCCTTATTTCTTCTGTAATTTCAGTTGTTAATTTAAATACCCTTGATTTCAATCCAACCACCTATGAATGAAGTATATAGTGGCTGCGGAAACACAGCCAGATGGGCGGGGTATAAATAAATAACTAAATTATTATTATTATTATTATTATTATTATTATTATTATTATTATTATTATTATTATTATTACTTCAACAGTGATGCTCTCAGCCTCTCACACATATCCTCCCCTACAAGCTGAATTCCTCTGACTTGACAGTACATCGCATTGGCAACCATGGATGGGACTTACCAGAGTGAAACTACAGGACTGTGTTGTTTATTCAGATTGGAGACTTCGTAGAAATAAGCACTGAAGTTTTAGGAAGGTGCCACAGATGCACTTAGACAAAGGCCCTGTAGCCTGCCAAGAGTTACTGCGCTGTAATGGTTAGAGAGTTGAATGTCAAAGCCCAGGCTCAAATCCCCATTCTGCCCACTCGGTGACCTTGGGCCAGTCACTAAATCTCCAGCCTCACTTAACTTGTGGTGAGGATAAAATTGGGAAGGTGCCACCTTACAGATCTAGGAGGAAAGGTGGGATAATATGAACATAATAAATCAATGCCCACTTCAAACTGCAGTGTACTGAACAATTGATTATCACCTGCAGTAACTCTGACTCCAAGATATGCATTCCTGATATGACATATTTGGCTTATATATAGCAAAGAAAACTTTTTTTAAAAAAATATGCCCTGTTAACTTTTGTGCTGGATAAATATCACATTAAAAAATTCTAATAGCCCAAAGCATTTGAATGGAAATATTATGAAGAATAATTGTTATATGCAATGGAAGTAATTTTTATTAGAATACTCATAAGTATATTGCAAGACAAAAGCATTTACTCTGATGCATTTAAACATTCTTCCATCAGCAGTTCTAGAGGGGAGATTCCCCCCCCCCAAAAAAAAATCCATCTTTTTTCCAGAGTTCTCAGCATTGTGATATAGATGTTGTTTTTCTTGTACCAGAAATACTATTACCAGTACCACTTGAAACATATTTAAATACCTACTAGTGTTGCTTCCAAGTGCTGCCAAAATATCTGCTGTTGTCAATGTAAATGGCCCTGTGAATCTGAAAAGGTAGAACTGATAACTCATGTTCTTACGCAATGCTCTTTTTAACATGATATATATAACATTTTTACTGAACCCTTTTTAAGGAAATTCCCAGGAGGATCATGTGCATTTCATGCTTTTTTTATTCCTTCCTGATCAGAATGCATTCATCTCTTCCAGGCTAGCTACATATTGCGCTGCTTCATGTAAAATTCACCAGGGACTAATTTTAGTAAACTCATAATTTCTATGCCTGGCATTCTATTGCATGACACAGATACTTGTAATTTTTATAGCTGCATTTTTTATTTTCTTTCATCTGCTATTATTTTCTATATTTGTACAAACTTCCTTTTTGAGTACTGGTAATTGACCATAATAATGAGATTGGTGGATGGATGGACTGATTGCAAGACACAACAACTCACAAGATTTACATTTTTAGAAAAAGACATCAGAGTGCTGGGGGAAAAATACAAGCATACTAATTTTAGCACGCTCAGGGAATTACACATCTACATGTGCAATCTAAATAGAATACTATTTTCAGGAACTGAAAGTGGGATGTGAGAACGCAGTCCTGCCAACCAGACAGCAGCCTGTCACATCACTGAGACATTCCTAGAGGACAAACACAATATGCTCACCTGAAAGTCAACTGAAGGCTGTCTGTCTCTGCCAGTTCCTAACAAGACTGACCAATGCTTATTAATATGCTAGTTGGGTGTGGGATGATCAACAGCTCTTATCTGTTTCTCCCTCCTGAGAAAAGAAGCTGGGGAAGGAACGTGCCTCTCAAAGGTTCCCCTCTACCCCCAAGGCCACAGTCCTGGCATGCAAGGTCTTGCCCTCCTGACCTGGGATTTCAGGCACAACGAGGAACAGGCTGTTTAACTCCATCTCAGCTATTCTGTCTGGGAAAGAAGAATTTATTGCCTTATGGTTTGGAGACCTTGATTCCTCCCTATGGAGAAGGAATCTGCTCACTGGCAAATTGTGGTCTCTCCCACCGGACAGTCAGGATCTGCCAACCAATTTGGAACTGACAGCACATTGCGCATTTTGGAAAAGGGCCATGGGCATCACCCCATCTGGTTCCTTCTCACCCTACTCCCTCAGATTCCTCTCCTTCCCAAGAAAGAAAAGATACACACCTTTCTTCTGCTTTTTCCAGGCAATTTAAAGCTCCATGTCTGAGTGCCCTTGTTTGCTCCAGAGCTTTCCCCACAATACCTGCTCTATAAAGTTCAACTGGAGCAAACGTCAGTCTGCAGAAAAGCTGAATTGATGTTTGCTCCGATTCAGCTTTAAAGAGGGAGTTCTTGTGGAAAAAGCTCAGAGGTGGGGATGCTCAGACATGGAGCATTAAAGCACGGACCGCTGCCCTGGAAAAAGCAGGATAATCCCATACATATATTTTACCCAGACCACCATGGAAAAGCAAAGATTCTGTAGAATTAAAATGGATCTTCTTGAATTTGCATTATTTTGCATCGGATCCTCCAATATCAGCATCAAATTAAAGCTCACATTGGTAGACTGCACAGGAAAAAAAATAGTCAATCTGGTGCCTGCCAGATTGACTTATGGCACAAATCCCCCTGGATATTCATGATTTTTCCATAGGGTGGTAGCAAAACCAGCATGGGCAGCACA
Source organism: Podarcis bocagei (assembly GCF_964188305.1). Classification (NCBI taxonomy): domain Eukaryota; kingdom Metazoa; phylum Chordata; class Lepidosauria; order Squamata; family Lacertidae; genus Podarcis; species Podarcis bocagei. The sequence continues at coordinate 44,314,826 of NC_138129.1, read as the reverse complement.
GACACAAAAATGAGCCACAGTGTAATGACCTATGATCAACTACACCTTACACTTGGTTACTCGTGCTGAGCTGAGCTCCTTGAGGAAAGTTGGGATATAAACATCATCATAAATTTTTATTTATACTTCGCCCTTCCCAGTTTAAAAACCGGGCTCAGGGCGGCTAACAGCAAATTAAAATGTGACTTAAAAACAGCATAAAATTCAACATAAAATGCAGCATCAATATCAATAAAATTCTAAAATTCAGGGGTCATTTTGAGAGAGAGAGGAAAAACCCCAGTCAGTAGACACCAAATGATCCTACTAGGGCCAGCAAGGAGACCAGGGAAGAATTTAAATGTGGGGTCCCAGAAAGGGTTTCTTCATAGAAGGGGAAAGGGAATAGAGGATCAGGCTAATTCAAATTCAAGGCCAGATGGAATAGCTCTGTCTTACAGGCCCTACGGAAGGAGATCAAGTCCTGCAGGGTCCTAGTCTTGTGGGACAGAGCATTCCACCAGGTCGGAGCTGTCACTGAAAAAGCCCTGGCCCTGGTGGTGGATAGTCTGGCTTCCTTAGGGCCCAGGACCTTCAAGCACTTATTATTCATGGACCTTAGGGTCCTCTGTGGGACATACCAGGAGAGGCGGTCCCATAAGTACGAGGGTCCTAGGCCGCATATGGTTTTAAAGGTCAAAAGCAGCACCTTAAACCTGACCCTATACTCCACAGGGAGCCAGCACAGCTGGTAGAGCACTGGGTGAATATGATCCCATGGCAAGGACCCCGTGAGGAGCCTCGCTGCAGCATTCTGCACCCGCTGGAGTTTCTGGGACAGTTTCAAGGGCAGCCCCATGTTGAGCGAGTTACAATAGTCAAGCCTGGAGGTGACCATTGCATGGATCACTGTGGCCAGGGCAGGAAAGGTAAGGGACCAATCATAAATAAAGAAAATAAAAAGCAGTCTTCTTGAAGGAGGGGTGTGATTTAGGACAAAGAAAGGGTGGGATCTCTGGTAGATCTGAGATTCACAGCTGGGCTGGGGGAGCCCACAGCTAGACAAAAAAGGAACAGGAGTTGTCAAAGGTTTGAGAGAGGCTTCCAGTCAAGACACCAAGCCACTGGCAAAGCTGTGCCATGGCTGGCTCTCCTGACCGCATTCTCGGTCCCTCGTGCTGATGAGCTGTAAAAAATTCATTACCCTCCCATCCCAACAGTTGCTTGTTGTTTCCAAATAAGACAATCTATCCAATTCAGAAAAACACCAAAGCAAACAATTTGTCTCATAAAAAGCTGGCAGAGGATTCCTGTTGACAAGAGGGGAAAGCGGGAGGGGAAAGGCAAGGGGGGGAACAGAAGAGACGGCTGCTTGAGTTTGCAAAATGGAATCGCTCATCACGGCTGCTCAGCCAACCTGAAAGAATACACAACGCTCCTCAAAAGAACAGGAGCCAAACACGAGGAACCTGAACTGCCGCGAGGGCTTTTCCCCTCCCTGTTTTGTTTATTATGCAACAACTCTTCCAAGGCCCAGGACCCTGGATATTTTGACTCTCAACATCTGATGCTTTGAAACAATGAATAAACTCAGCAGATGCCACATTTACACACACACACACACCCAGCCAAGCAGGCGAGGAACCCACCAAAACAGAACTACAGAATAGGGTTGCCATATTTCAAAAACTAAAAAACCAGGCACCTCCAAAATTGTTGAGCTTTTTTTAGGTAGACCCCAAATTTGTTCAGTTTTTTTAAGGAACTGTGCTGAGGCTGAACACTTCTGTAATTGGACCTTTGGTCCACCAAGTTCAATATTGTCTGCACTGACTGGCAGCACCTCTCCAGGATTTCACACAAGGTTCTCTCCCAACTTTACCTGGAGATGCTGGAGACTGAACTGGTGACTAGCACTGATCTACAACCCTTCTCCTCAAATTTAAAACTTTAAGGTTTATGGAGATGAAATGGGTACTGTTTTGGAACAGCAAGTTCAATGATAATGTCCAACCTTACTCTGCTTTCAACTTGCTGTAACAGTATTTCTTTATGCTCTTTATCTTTGGTTTATTTTGTACATAAATAAATGAGGGACTTTCATGTGGAAGACTTGAAAAATAAAGCATCATTTCACATGATCAACACAACTAAACTACAAGCCAGGTGTATTTCAATGCGGATCTTTGGCAACATGGATCTAAACATGCATTTCATGATGCCAAACTTTTTCACTGGGTCTGCACATCTGTTGTAACATCACTGCAATGCCAAGGTAACCTGGCTTTCTAGTTTTGTTTCAGTGTAGCAAGGGGCCATTAAGGACAGCTGCCTAGAAGCCAGCCAAATTTACCTGGCGTTCTATCAAATTAAGTTGTCCTGTTACTTGCAAGGACTTCCACCTGTACAATAGGACTTCCTCTTTCCACACATTCCCATGCACACACACCCCAGATCTGTTCAGGGCTCTTCCCCAACCCTTTGGGCAAACCGGGGTGTGTGTGAGGGGGTGCATGAAGAGAGCAAGTTGCATTGCACAGGGACCTCTAAATCACCCAGGACAGTGATGTTCTTGTGGCAGCAGATCAGGGACATAAAGAGCCCCTCTGACCTGCACATTTATGCATGTTTGAGCTTAGCACTCTCTAGAAGGGAACAGCAGCTTGAAGGCTCAGAAGAAGAAATATCTGCTTCCAAATGCCTCTCCCAGCCTAATAATAAAAAGGAGCCTATTATTAGATATCAGGCACCCTCCTAACCTCTTCCCTAAAATAGCAGTTTGCAAAGGTCAGAAAACAGCCCCAAAAGAAATCCCCAAGGCATACAGATGGGATAAGCACACACAAAAGTTTTGAGGCAGAAGTGAACCATCCAAACTAACATTTCATCTTGCCTTGCGTTTCGTGACCCCCTTTTCCCTTTAAAGATGAATGTCTTCTTATTGATGGAATTCATAGGGGTAAACAGAGACCAAGAGTTGGCTGCATTTGTCAGCAATGAATTTGTAGCCATTGCTACTGCGGTGTAATCCACTGAAGAATTTCTGGGATGGTTTGGGTAATGTTGGCTTAGGACAGCTCTGCTGTACAGGTCAAGGCCATGGATCCACATGGCAAGGCAGGTGGGTGGGCTGCCTGCAGGACTGACAGGTGCACACCCATGGGTGGGATATGCCTCTCACCTTCTATCACCTCCCAGGCACATCAACAGTGGCAGCTTCCCACGGGAATACAGCACAGCAAAGGCAAGTTGCTTGTGCTTTGACTGACAGCAAGACATGTGGGCTGTGGCCATCCCTGAGCTGCAGGTGTCTTTTGCAGAACTGCAGACTTATCTCACCAAGAGACTGCAGGATGCAGCAACAGTGTCTGTGTTATTCCACACATCCCCAGAGGGTAAGAAGCTCCAGGTGCAGCACTCCTAAAATTAGTTGTGTTTGGATCAAAGCATTCTGGAGACACATATGGTGTCCTTGAAATATTTGCTTTATTTACAAATGTACGGGGAGAATGGAAGTGGAGACAAACAGGCATTCCTACAAGGCAAGAGGGAAGATCCCTGGGAAATGGACTTGGGCAGTCTCCAGGCTTTAGCCTTTCCTCCCTCCTTTCAGCTAACAGCTGCTAAATTCTCAGTTCTCTTTCTTTTCCATATTAAAACCAAAACTACCTCTCTTCATTTCCCTCAGCCTCCCCCTCTCCCTCTCCCTCTCCCCCCCCCCACACCTGCCCCAACTTTTTGCTTGCAAGACCCAGTAGGTATTTTGGTGGTGGACTCTCCTTCCTTGGAGGCTTCTGAGCAGGGGTTGAATGGCCATCTCTCATGGATGCTTTAGTTGATATTCCTGCATTGCAGGGGGTTGGACTAGATAACTCTCAGAGTTCCTTCCAACTGTGGAAGTAAGGAACTTTCTCCCTCTTTAGCCCAGGCTGGCAGTTGGCATGGTTAGGAAGGAGAACTATTTGCTGCTTCCCCTCGTGCAGCTAAAAGTCTTGGACAGGTTCTCCTGAGCAAGAATGAGGCAAAGTCCCGCGCCTTAGAACCTGGAACTAAGAGCTAGAAAAACAAGTAATTCCTGTTTCAACTTGAGGTTTAAATTTACTTGCAGATGTGCCTTCCCAGCATCTCCTGTGTGCATACAACATGGTCCTTTATAATAATCTCATCCCTATTACATCTTATCTTCAAGTCCCTCACTATGATTAGCATTCCACAAACATAATTAGTGGTATGGCCTCTGTGGCAGAAGGAAAATCCACACAAATCCATTTTCCGTAATTAAATTTTTAGAGCCTTTCTGTTTCATTTATTTTTAGAACAATGAACAGTCAATTCGTTATTCATATGTTGTGGGAAATCAAGACACCTTCCCCCATAAAAGCAGCACTTCTGTTGCAGGGATATGCTAGCCAACTGTGTCTTATTAGCTGCCATTCGCCTACAAGAGCACCCTCCCACTCCTGCAGAGGATAAAGAAAGCCTGGCCACCCATCTGCAGGTTCAAGGACTAGCTTTAAAGCTAAGCAGGAAGTAGGCTGAATGTTGCAATGAGGCATGGCATTTAAAAAAACTTGGATTCGGCCAATGCATCTTTGTGACATTTGTAGGTTGGGGTGGGGTGCTTTAGTGGCCTTTGACATTTGGAACAGTCAACTAGGAACTTCCTGCACCCCCACCACCCAAACTCTGATTCCTCTCTGACCGGACACAGCTTTGGGTAGCTGGGCTCGGATAGCTCCTAAACAAGATGATCTTCCTGGCAGAATGTACAAGAGGCAAGACCTTGGAATCTAGGCATGGCCTGGAAGAAAAGCAGTCCCTGCTGCCAGCAGGAAGTGAAAGAAAGTATTGATGGAGGAGGTTGGCACTTCGCCCAGCCTGCACCAGTGAGAATTGGATGGACAAATGGAATAATTGAACATTTATGGTACTAGAGCCGCTTCATTCATATATAGTCGTATACTGCCACACACAAAACATTTTGATGCTGGTTTAATATTGTGGTTTATTGACAATATATGGTTGTTAATACACTAAGAGAAAAGGGATGCTGCAGTCTGATACAATCCACTGATGAAAATGTGGGAGAAGGAAGGAGGAAAGTGAATGGGGTAAGCAAGGACAGGGTTTGCCATGGCTTCTGCATTTAATCAGAGAACCCATGGTTTGTGATCACTCCTGAATCAGGATGTGGGCCCAGTGTGGATGTTAGCTTATGGACATGAGCAGTCAGGAGCCTTGGACCCCTGGACTCTCTCTCCCCTCCCCATCTCCAGGACAGTATGATCCTGGCTTGCTTAAACAAACCATAGACTAACCAAAGTATGTAATAAGAAGCTTCCTTTAAACAGGAACTGAAAGTATCCAATCTTCTCATCACAGCTGCTCCAGAAGAGAAGTATGAGCACATGGAGCCAAGGCACGCTGCTGCTCATGGACAGAACGATATTATTTATGCACATAATCAGAGCAGCAGTATCTTTGTTCTTTAGTGCAAAGGTTTTAGGGATTGGTGTTTCTGATAGAAATCACATTGCCTGTCACCAATTATTGTCCCTAATGCAGGATCCAGGAATACACTTGATTCAGCTGCAGCCTATCCTGCCTCCCTGCTGAATACATGCGGACAGTGCAAGGCTTTGTAAAACAAACAAACAAACAAAGCTACATGCAAAAAAAAAAACTGTCTCAGCTTTTTCTAATGTATACTTAAAACATCTTAGGGGCTGAGCTGCAGCCATTCTGATGTTGTTGTACTACAATGCCCATCTTCTCTATCGCCAATGACTGATGGGAGTCGGAACCCAACAACATTTGGAGGACCATGGCTTCCTTAACCCTAAAATAAAAATGTAATGCACAAAGTAGCCCCTAGAAAGCAGTGGACTCTGCCTAAGGTTTTTCCATTTGTCAGTATAATATTTCTACTTGCAGCACACAGTGTCCTGGCCCTATTGTCTCCACCATGTTCCTCCTCTTTTTTGTGGTGAGGAAATTTTTGGAATGAAATATTTGAACAACATTGCATATGGCATATGCTGGCATATCCCTGGTTCTATGCAATCCCAGCACAAGTGTTTCATTGGAGGAGGGTGCCACCCATTTACTGTGCCAACTTGAAATGACAACAGTGCCCCATCACCAATCAGTGCTACAATAGAAAACATTCAAACAAGAAAATACACCCAGCTGGCAGCAACTCTCACTGTTTGGCAGGAGAACAGTAAAGAGGTGCCATTTATGGGAGGCAGAGTGCTCTCTTAATAACAGCAATAAAGGAAGGCACTTATATAGCACTTTACATGTTCACAGTGCTGAAAAAACATTAATTTCGTGCAGCACAGAGTTAATTAACACAGTCTCTCTTTGCCACAGAAAGAGGGGGACAGTCATTTGGCATTCTGATGAGAGCACCAAGTAGTAACGGTCTTCATGAGCCCCAGCCTGCTCCACTAATCACTATCTCCATTTCACAAGCAATGGTTATGCTTAATACTATTTGAGACACACCAGCATTGCAAATGTATTGTGCATAAAAGCCATTTGTTTGACAAAGCCTATGGAACTGAGGGTTGTAATAAAAACCGTCTAGTGTTGTAAACAGGGACTAATATTATCACCATCTATCCATGAAGACGTCCAACAGCTTCCTCTGTTCCTGTTTTCAGACAGGTGTCAGAAAAAAATTATTGTCCTGGAAGGCATTTTATAATGGATTTCTGTTGTTTTATACGTTGGTTTCCAGTTCAAACGCTGCTGGGATTTTATATTTGCTTTATATTTGATCTATTTTAAGCTTTGTTTTTATTGTTATATTTTGGTTTGCTTTTGCAAACCATTTTTTAAAACTATTTTTAAAAAGCAGGATATGATTAATCCAAAGTAACGAAATATGTAAATACATTTGGCTACCTGGATTTCCAAAACTTTCAAAATCATTATCTACCTCCCACCCATCCCCCAAAAGCATGCACCCCCAGCAACCAGTTTGGGGAAAGAGACTCTGGGGCAGGGGTCCCCAACTTTTTCTTATCTAAGAGCACATTCAGAAATCTGAGAAACTGTCATCGGCACCACAATGAAATGGTTGCCATGTGGGGGACTGCATAGTCACAAGGACTGCCAGTGGGGCGGGCTGCAAAAGCAATGAAGAGCAAATAACAAGAACACAAATTCAACCACCAACCCCCCCAAAAGTAGGCAGAACACTTTAAAAAAACAACCCTGGAACAAAGATGCAACACACACACCCAAAACTAAAACCCACGCACAAAGAAAACACCCCTACAAAAAACCTCAAGCAAAACACAAACCTAACCCCCTCCCCCAAACAAGGAAAATAAAAAAAACCAGGCCAAAATAAACTGGCAAAGCACACCCACCCCTAAATGTCTCTACAGGTGATACACACAGCCCAACTCACCTGCTCACAAAATCAAACCCAAAACAAACAGACGTTTTCACCCCCAAAACACATACACCCACCAAACAAAACACACTACCCAACTCTCCCAAGAACCCACAAGAGACAGGCAAAGCACCCCCTGGACACTGCCTGCTAGTCCATCCCCCAAGCATGGCAGGCTGGGTCCATCCTGAAGAGTTTTCCAGGGGAGGCTGGAAGCCAAAGCGCTGGCTGCCAGCTGCCCCACCCTCTTCCTTTCCCTTCCCAGTTCACTGTCTTACTAGCCCAGCCTCAAGCTAAGCTAAAAGAAAAAGTGAGGGTGAATAGGAAAATGTGCTGTCAAAAAACATTAAAATCAGCAGGGACAGAGGGCCTCTCAGCTGGTAGCTAAGAAGGTACACCAAAATTGTGGCCCCATTGTGATATATTCAGATGCATGGCTTTTATATTTGGGGATGCACATGGCAGTGCCAGTGTATTTTTCATTCCGGTATAAGTCTGATCCCCCAACTGCTTCCTAAGATTTGCATCAAAGCAGGAGTGTGTGGAATTAAAGCAGTATGCTGTTTCTCACATTACAAAATACACACAACGTGCTCATATGGAAATGTAGCGCATGCATCAGATTAGGTTGGAGGGGGAAAGAGCCTTGCAATCAACAGTTTTTAGATTTCCGAAACGCTGGCAGCTACACAGGCGTAGCACTTGGGTCCCTTTCCTCTGAGGCAATTCTCAGAGAAGGAAATACAGCGGTACCTCTGGTTAAGAACTTAATTTGTTCTGGAGGTCCGTTCTTAACCTGAAACTGTTCTTAACCTGAAGCACCACTTTAGCTAATGGAGCCTCCCGCTGCCGCTGCACCGCCGCCACACGATTTCTGTTCTCATCCTGAAGCAAAGATCTTAACCCGAGGTACTATTTCTTGGTTAGCGGAGTCTGTAACCTGAAGCATCTGTAACCTGAGGTACCACTGTCTGTGAAGATCTCCACCAAATAACTAGCTCCTGAAGCACAGGAGGACCCTGTGGTTTAAGATGCAAGCACACGGGATGCGTGTGAAGCTTCTCCATGCTGTATCTGTCCCTGGTGGCAAGAGTCGGGAGGATGCCAGCCTCTCCAGGGAGCGCCCTCCCCCAGCGGAGCCTCAGCCTTAATGCTCAGTTGTGCAGTCCTGGCCAAGGGATGCTGGGGGTCTTTTCTGTGACCCGAGTTCACATTAGCTGTGCCAAACTGTCAGGTCAAGTCCATCAGCTGCTTATCCGCCTGCAGGTCTGCCACCTCCACAGCAAGGGTGTCCCATAGTGCAATGTCATGCAGAGGAATTACACAATTATAGAATTAGGCTAAGCTTATAGCTCAGGAGCACAGAGCTCCTGTAAAGCCATCCGGGTGCAAAGTAGGAGAAGAGGAGAGGAGACTCACAAGTAGGCTTAGGGAGCATAAGGCCCATCTTTACCATTTGGGGGAGCCACAGCTCTAATCTGCAGACTGGAATTTGTCCCTCCTTCTCTCTGAGTGTGTCTTGCCTCCGTTGTCCCTGTAGGTAACAGTGGTATGTGGAAACTCTGCAGACCCAGTGGAAATCTGCCTATGCCATCCTTCCCCCCCTCCTCCAGCCATCCTGATTCTTAGTTTGAAGATTAGGAATTCATGCTTAAAATCCTGATGAATGAACAGAGTGGAAAATTTGACAAGTAAGACTGCTATGGGATCCACTTGATCAAAAAGAGTGGAATGTGATAATAGAGTGTTTATAAAGAAATAAGGAAGATGTAAAAACTTGGTGATGTAAGAACTGAGTGAGCAAAATGCTTAAAAAAGAAGTATGGGCATATTGGCCCTTTAGAACAGAGGTGGAGAACTTCTGGTCCCTGGACTTGATAGAACCCTAGTTGGAGGCTTCCCAGTGCAGCCCCACAAGGCATCTTCTACTAGCCCCACTCCCTCCTGCTTGATTTCTGTGCCTGTTTCAGGAAAGAGATGAACAACAGCAAATGGAAGCACTGATGTCCCCATAGACCTGCATTTTACATCGCCAATTTAGTCAGATTTTGCATGGAGCCAGGACAGAACTTAGATGTAGATAGGTAGCCGTGTTGGTCTGCCATAGTCAAAATAAAAAAATTCCTTCCAGTAGCACCTTAAAGACCAACTAAGTTAGTTCTTGGTATGAGCTTTCGTGTGCATGCACACTTCTTCAGATACACTGAGGTTGATGGACTTCCATTTCATGCGGCTCAATGTGGTGCCTTCCATGGTTCCAGTAGTAGATAGGTAGCCGTGTTGGTCTGCCATAGTCAAAATAAAAAAATTCCTTCCAGTAGCACCTTAAAGACCAACTAAGTTAGTTCTTGGTATGAAGAAGTGTGCATGCACACGAAAGCTCATACCAAGAAAGAACTTAGATGGTCATGGATGGAACCTGTCAGACACTGCAATTTATCTGCTTTTAGATCCCAGTGCTGGTTGTTGGGATCACATTGACTTCAGGTCTTGGTTTCGATCTTCAAAATGGCCCTGTTTTTACATACATCTGGAAGACCACTCACTGCTCAGCCCTGAGGCCCCTCACCTGTTCCCTCCTTCCCTCCCATCACCAGAAGCACAATGCCTTTGACCCTAATGAACAGCTGGGACCAGGAGTGAGGGGAAGTAGTGACTCTTCCTAGTCTCAGAAGAACCTGCCCAGCAGAAAGGAAGGACTGGTATAGCAGCTATGCCTTCCTGTGTAAGTCTAACTCCTGGGGAGTTTGAAGGGCTTTGCCCTACTAGTTGGTATTGTATTTCTGCTACCTACTCAACAAGCTCTCCCGTGTCTGAATGTAAAGAGGCGGAACTTAGTCTCATTGGCAAGTGTCAGTTCACCAAACCTGCTGCACATGGCTGAATTTGTGAACTGAATGCTCACTTCTTGCTTAAAATGGCTGTGAAATTAAAAATATCTCAGTAGAAATTCTGAACCATGCAAGCTTCTGCGGTACCCCTAATCTGAATGGCAGCCGTCCTGCCACATTCCTTGGAGGACCCATCCTGTGATCACGCTGAGCTCAGCATGCATGCATACAAAAACAAGGCTCTTAAACCATACAAAGGAAGTGGGGAAACCACTGCTAATTAAGTTGTGCCAATTAAGTGCTGAGGTATGGCTGACTCAGCTTCCACCCTTTCCTGGATTAGTCAAGGCAACGGGAGGCTAAGTTACCTTGACCAAGAATCAGGTCATTATCTCACAAGAAAGGAAACATTATGCTAAAAAATCTGACAGATCCTCGTGAAGCCAAGACAAGCCTTGCACAAAGGTGACATAAGGCGCTTTGGCCCCTGTGAAGTGTAGGTTGAATTCTGTCTACTCTCTCCTCTGTAGTAATTTGACTTCAGGCTATGTAATATTAAGGCACAAACTAGAATGAACCGGTTACTGTAAGCTGGGCTCCTGTCCCAGTTTTAAAGAAACCAGGCAGATATTTTTGTGCTTCCGGGAGTGAGTGATAGATCTGAGATGAGCAACACCAGAGGGCCAAAATATCATCCCTCCCCCTGGCATTCTTTTTTCAGATCACTTCTTAGTTTACCTTCCCCCTCCCCCTCCAATCTTGGTTTTGCAGCCAGGTAAGGGCCGCAGAGGTGCACCTTTATAGCACCAGAACAGTCAGAGGAAAGAATGAGGCACGTGTCTTGCAAGATTCCACATGACCTTTGCTGAAGTTCACATGCCTCAAACTCATGACTGACTATTCTGATATTACAAAGCCGTGAGTGTGTACAGCCATTATTGAGTGGCTTAGTTCTGCTGATTCCTTTCAATCTGAAAGGGAGGAACAGAGATACACGCAATACAAGATGGGCACAATCTTAGCACGAAAATATGGGCATCAACCCTAGAGTGCTTCAGAGAGAAAGCTAAACTATACCATTCTCCTTTCTTATCACTTTGGGCATATATCAAAAAGGTTCTCACAATAACTCTGTGGTCGTGCTTTGAGCTCTCTTTTTGTAATGCATGTGGGGCTGTAATGTGCCACTGGTATTTTTCCAGCACCCTCCAGACATTGGACTGCAGCTCCCACCATTCCTGACTATTGGCCATGCTGACTGGGACTGATGGGAGTTAAGAGTCCAACAATATCTAGGGAAACAGTTTATTCATTCCATCCCTGTGTAATATGCACGTTTGTTTTGGTTTTTGTTGGTTGTCAACGAAGTTAAATTAGAAGAAGGAATTCTGGCATGAAAGCTTGCCTATGCACAGTCTACTTCCAATACAATGCAACTTCCAATACCTAGTGAAGGGGAGTTTGAACAAGCCCTGTTTGGTGACTACAATATCAAGTGATGTGTGAGCAGGTCACAAGAAACACAGCACCAGACATAGATCTTTCACATCTCTACACATCACTTCAAAAGGCAAATGGTTTTTCAATGGAGTCAGTTCATACATTCCACTGCCTCTTGTTAAGGACTGGTTCACACATGCATGCTCAACACTAGACCACTGCAATATAAATTGATGACTAGTGTGTATTAATGACCCCTCCCAGAAATTAGCACTACACAAATAACTTTTTGGGTTTCTTCACATCACATCTGGTTCATGCATTCAGTTGCCCTTCATAATCAAACATACTAGATAGGATTCAACTAACATGACCTGCTAGGGGATAACATGCAAGGATTTCCACCATCACAATAAGCTTCCCCTCCCCATGCTCGCACCCTGCACCCCCCAAAATTGGCTCAGTGGGTCAGGAGAACCCTCAGGACAGCTTGCAAAAGGAGGACCATGAAAACCATTCCATCAGGCAAGCAGAAATGATTGCACTGATGGAGCGCTCTGCTTTGTGCTACAATGAACTGCTCCTGCTGTGATCGCCGAAGTGCTGAAAAATCAAGTGATGCTGCACGCATGTGCAGATCAGGACTTAGGAGTCTCAACTCAACTGGCATCATCTGTCCTGTCTCACAGCCCATGTTCAGTAGTGAAGAAAAGAAATGAAGAGGGATGGATTTGTTCCAAGCTGGACCAGGCTGAATTACATCCTCAGGATTTCCATACCAGTCCATTCATGCAACTTCCCTGATCCTTCATCCCCCTCATCTGTAGCACCCATTGCTCTCCCAGCCCTGTGTACCTTTTGAATGCCTTGCTAATTGTGCTCACTTTATCTGTGACCCTGGGAACAGCCCAGGAAGCTAGATCACCAGAGGTGACAGACATGTGTAACAACATACTAGGCCACCTACCTGCTCCTTATTATGACTTGATGCTTTAAAAGAGCCTTTGACCAACCAGGGGTCCTCCAGATATTTTGGACAGCAAGTCCCATCAGCCCCAGTCAGCAGGACTATGCTGTGCAGCTCCCTAATGATCTGCAATATTGGAGCATCCCTGCTTATGGTTCAAACCTTTGGGCAAGTTGCTTGAGACAAACAACCGAGTAGTTGTCCCTCTACTCAGAAGTGGGGAACCCTTTTCAACCCATTCCACTAACATTTTACACTAGCGCTTTGTGCTAGCATAAAGGGATTTCTCTCCTCTGCTCTGCGCATGTGTACTCCATGCCCAACCGAAATCTGTTCCAGAGGTTTGGGTGGAAAGCTTAGAACAGATTTAGGGTGAGGAAGGGGAAGAACATTCCATGGTGCAAGGAGACATCCTTGCTCTGATGTAGCATTCACCTTAGTGCTGTGTTGAATACAACCCAAAGTTTTACTAAGTCCAATGGAATTTCCATCCTTAGTGGCCTAAGCATTGCAGTGACACCCACACCCACTTCATTGTCACAATATTTCGCTCAAAAGCAACCACCACCCATTTCCACCCGGATGCTTTTCATGCTATCTGGAATACATGAGGCTATCCCTGCAGCAGACATAGAAGGTAAGTGAGGCCAGAGGGCTTAATAACTGAGCAGGGATTTGAATCAGGGTCTCCATGGTCTAAGTCCAACACTCTAGCCACCTCACTACACTGGCTCTCACATGCAATTTCACTCGGCACATTATTACTCCATGGAGCAACTAAATCATCCGATTCACAACATTCCACCTAAGCTGCCAGCTGGATATGCCACAAGGAAGTTCCCAAGCTGTTGGCAATGTCCACCAGCCATTTGTTCCTCGCATCCATCAGTCAGAGGTGCTTTGCCCATGAACTCTGCTTCTGCCAGTAGTGTCTGAAAAACTTTGTGTCCTAATTCTTCTAAAAGCCAGCTATGCTTCTGACTAACACCACATGACTCTGGAAACAGAAGTACAACAGATTAATTATGCACCGTATGATGACTTTTTCTTTGGGGTTGTTGAAACCTGCTGGCTAATCAATTGCAGGGGCTCGACCTCAAATGTTCACAGTTTGAGAATGAATAATACTCCTCGTTTGTTCTCACCGCCTCGCTAGTAGCTTTATAAGCTTCCCATCACATCTCCCCACCCCTCTCCCTCTTGCTTATATGCTACAATAACCATTGCAATAAAATAAGAAGCAAGTCGATGCGGGCTAGTCCCTCCCACAACAAGCACATCTTGATTGCCACATGCAAGAGAGCTGGACGTGGGCGTGGATTCTTTACACACACACACACACACACAAACAAACAAACACACACTTGCCAGTATGTTGCATCATCTTCAGGATCATTAGGCGTGCCAACTTATGTTTTGTGTGCTTTGTTTCCTGCACTTGTTTAAGCCAACTAAAAAAAGACAAATGCCACAGTGTTGACAGAAGCACACCTACAAAGCAAGGCTGCAGATGTGCAACCCAAAACATAGTTGAGCGATCATTCTTCCCCCCCCCCCAAACTCAACAAGATTCACTCTTTAGGTCAAATTGCTGCATCTCATATGACAATTTAGAAGCACTTCATCTTCTACACTACAGCATAGTTGCCTGACAGGTTAATATTCTTCTGAGCTGCCTCCTCTCTCTTGCAGATAAGAACAGAGGGGCCCAAACAGACAAAGGTGTGTCGTGAACTGAATACAAGCCAAGCACTTGCACCCTTCTTCCCTTGCCTCTTACTCCACCCAACAGTCTGAACCAGTTCACTGGGGGGAGGGTGGCAAATCCTGTAGAATTTGGCAATGAGTGAGCCACTGTACCTTGCTCAATAAGCAGCTCAGCAATAAGAATTTCCTATCACAGGCCAAGAGTTAAAATTCCTATGAACCAGTAAAACAGCCTCAGCCAACCTAGTGCTTTCCAACTGTTTTGGACCACAAGTCCCATCAGTCCCAGCCAATTGGAAAGCACTAGGTTGGCTAAGGCTGCAGTAAAAGAGAATGGGTGATTCTGAAGTTATATGGATATATAAACATTTGGATGCCGTGATTTGATATGGGCTGGAAGCCAGATCTCAAAACACAGATCCATCCCTACTGGAAAGTCCATTGTTGCATGAAGGTGGCTCACCTCAGCAAAGAGGACCAAAAAGAAAAAAGCAGGGACAACTCACCTGCAGGGAGCATCAAGGTGACAAATCAAACAGGACAGGCTGTCAGTAGGAATGAAGGCCAGCAGTGCCCCACTGAACCACTGACAATCCTCACTGAGCCTGCACTTACATTGAACTAATTGGTAGTTTGGGGCACATCATGCCTTCCTCTCCCCTGCTACCTGTCTGCAAGCCTGACAGTGAGACCACAGGGGCTGGAAAGGTGCCCGTCTGAATCATTATCAAGCAGACTTCACAGTGAACCAAACCCATCCCCCCACCCAGCTGTGTTGCAACATCAGAGCCACAAGCCAGCTTTGAAAGAAGACCAAAAATATAGAGAGAGATTTGTTAGGGACCATTTCCCTAACAGGTGGTCTTGGTGATCCACACACTTCAACTCAGGTCATGACTGGACTACAGGCAAAATGATCGCTCTTTGGTACAGGGCTGGTACTCAGTACTCACAGCCAAATTGCACCCGAGTCTCTGCTCTTTTTCCGGGGTTACTATATGAGAAATACATCTGTGTCTGTGTGTGGTTGGGTTGCTGTGCAGCAAATGGGGGGCCCTTAGCTATGACTTTTCATCTCTATGAATTTTTTTAAAAACCATTTGATAGAATTTTTTTGGATTAGGAATTGCATCTTTTATTTTTTTAAAAAAAATAGTGCATCTCATCATTACAGCTGCCACAAAACACACCTGAAGGTGACTGGGAAAGGGCTTTAATTCCAATGGGAAGATTTACAGGATGTCCTTTTAGCAGCTCATCAGGTTTGATTTAGCTTCAGCTCAGGAGGATAAAACTGTATTGGACTTGCACCCTGCCTTACCAATGGAAGAAGTTACAGTGCAATGGGGAGCAGTGTGCATCCTTTACCACATGCTTCAGGTCACCTCCTGAACCATGGAAAACCAGAGAAGATGGATCTTCACACTCAACAGATTTAGAACCAAGACACTGCTCTACAACTCTTTTCAAAACAATATTAACCAAGCTACCTTACAATATTGATCAAGTTGAAAAATGCTTTAGGTAATGTAGAGATTACTCTACTGTAGTAGAGTAATGTAGAGGCATTTAGAGCTCTCTCTTAAAATACTGCCCTTTCTCTTTTTGCCTGCTCCATCTCCTTGGAACACCAAGGGCGGGTGTTCTCTCTATTCCTTTAACCTCACCTGTAAACCTACCTTTTCCATTCAGTTGAAACTAAAATGTTGCCCAAATAGCTGCAACCTTGTCTATTTAATCTGGATTTTTAGATGCCACCTTTCCTCTGAGGAAGTCAAAGTGGTCACTCCCGTGTGCTTTAGCCCCATAATAACCTTGTGAGGTAGGTTAGTCCATGGCCCATGATCACCCTGAGAGCTTCATAGCCAAGGAAGGAGCTGAATCGAGGTCTCCCTGGGGGTAGGGGTCTGTCCCGGAGGATGGTCTAAAAGAGTGGTTCCCAAACCTTCCCTACCTCCCATGGACCACCTGTAAATAACTGGTAATCTTGGTGAACCACTCAGTGGCTTTCTACCTCATGCACTGTGCTAGATACTGGGTGCTTTTAAATTGTATTATTATTGCTTCTTCTCTTTCTTTCTTTCTTTCTTTCTTTCTTTCACATTTCCATAGAATTCAAATTGCAATACAATAAAATACATTGTAAGGAATAAAAGAAGAAATAAACATGCAATTAAAATCAATATGGGTTTTTATGTGATACCACGGACCACTTTAACGAAGCTCAAGATCGCAGGCCACTGTTTGGTCTAAAAGGCATATGAAGCCATCACCTTGCTAAAGCTAAGCAGGTCTGGGTCTGATCAGTGCTTGGATGGGGGAACCACCCATGCATGCTCCCTTGGGTTGCATGATGGAAGAAAGGCCAGCTATATCATCACCCCTGAAAAGCCCAGGCACTTTTATTTCCTTTACTTGGACCTTTATTTTTAAAAAGGTCCAAAATATGCATTAAATTTTCAGCATTAAATAAGAACCTTCAGCACCCATCACAGATTTAGAGAAGAACTCAGCATTTGAGCACCAAACACGCTTGGATGGAGAGAAGATCTTTGGCATGTTACAACACACACGATTCAAATAAGCTCATGTAGTTATACCTTTTCCCTCTCCAGCAACTCGTCTCCTGAACCCACAAACTATTATTACAGTATGTTGCACTTTATACTATTGTTGAGTGATTTAACATCAGCTATGATGCAAGGCAAGGTAGTTTAATGAATAAATGCAATGATTAGATTACACACACACACACACACACACACACACACACACACACATTTTCTGCCTTCAGGGAACCTTTTCCACCTCAGTTTGGTTCCCAAGGAATCCCTGAACACGGCAGAGCATTCTGAGGTGTGTTTTGGAACTAATCATCAACTTACATTACATGATGGTCATGTCTGTTGGGGTTCACCCTTCTGGGTGGCTGGAGCCAGAGGCAAAAGTAGGCAGAGAAACAAATACAATTTTCACCCTTGTACAGTTGGCTTGTTCCTACAAACATTCATGCATCCCTCTTTATCCTCCATCCAGGCAAGCAAAAGGCATTATCAGAGGACATGTTCCAGCCAGGCAAAAACAGCTGGGATGTAAAGAAGAGCCGGTGATAGGTGTTGCCAGAAGAGAAGGGTTGTGGCCTCTATTGAATTCTGAGGGCCAGAGAGGCTTGGGGAGCTACATTTGACCTCCAGGCCACTGGTTCCACACCCATGCATTACTGTTATGTGGGTTTGCTCTGTCCTCTGCTCCACTCCTCCTGTGTTATGTCTTAACCAGGACAATTTCTAAAATTAATTCCAAAACTGGAGCGTGCAGAGTCTTCAGGAGCTTTCAGTTCTGTAAATTCATTTGCATCTTTTCCACTTCTAATGCACATGTGCCCTGAAACACTGACTGGGCTGTTTGGGAAGGGGGGGGGAGAAAAGAAGGAAAGAGCAATCTGGATAAGATTCTATGTCTGATTGCATCAAGATTAAGAATGTAAGAAAAGCCCTGCTGGGTCAAACAGAAGGTGAATCAAGTTCAGCATCCCATTTTCCACAGTGCCCAACAGGACATTGATGAGAAGCCCATAAGCAGGAAATGAGGGCTATAGCCCTCTCTCCCACTGCTGTTTCCCAGCAACTGATGTTCCAAGGCAAGCTCCCTCTGAACCTGGATGCAGTATGTTGCCACCATGACTGGAGATTCACAGCAATCTGTACCATAAAGAAATGGAACAATGGGGGATTCCAAATGCATTGTTTCCACACTATAAACAAGCCCAAGTAACCTGAAACTAAAAAAAAATCCAGGTAGACGTCTGAGCGAGAATGTTAGAAGACTGAAATGAGAATATTTTGGGTTCAGCCACTCCCTTTCTGAATGACAATTTGATAGCAATAGGAATGAGACAGTGCACAGGCATTACTGTAGCTTTGTGCTGCTTCACAAGGCTGGAAGGTTTGTGCGTTCACGACAACGAGGAGCTGAGAAATGCGCCCAAGATAAATGCAACTGTTAGACCTTAACAAAGCCTTTGTCTTCTAACCAATGTGACAAGGTCATGCCTGATAACAGATCTCAGCTATAGTGAGGAGGGCAAGGGATTTTGATGAAAACAGGACAAAAATGCCAGCACTGACATCCACAGCAAAATAAATTCCCTCTAACCCTGCAGGAGCTCATCACTCAGATTCCTACTGAGTGCTGAGGCCCAGAGGTCCTTCAATTTGCACACTGCTCTTGCAGTTCCCAGCAGTGAGATGGAAAACAAGCAGAGAGTGACCACAGTTGTAATTTCAATTATGTTCAATTAAAGGTCAGCACATTAACTGATTTGGAAGATAAACACAACCCCCAGTTTACGATAATAAAGTTGCTCTTGCAATGATTAGCAATTGAAAAGCAATATTAAGCTAGTATGACATTCAACAGGTGCTTGTATCAAAGGCTAAAAACAATGACATTTACCTCTCTGCTCTGCCACAGACTCATCAACTATATTCAGATGCACATTCCCCTGTCCCCCAACAGTACAGCCATAAGGATGAAATCAAAAACTTCCATTTTCAATTGACTCTAATTTAGCATTATGACTGAACCCTAAACTGTGATTCATCTTAACCATGTTTCATTGAAACAAGCCCACTTCATGAGCCAAGATTTGACATTGCCTTGTTTCAGTAAACCATGGTTAAGACTAAGCATAGTTTGGCCTCATCCACACTTCTTCTTGTCCCATTGCTTTCCCACAGGGTTTTCTCTGGATTGACATTTGCTCCGATTTAGCTCTAAAGGGTGGGTTTTCTCTGGGAAGGGAGAGGGGTGAGGGGAAAACCACTTGGATCTGTGCCTAGAATGTGTGGGTCAAGCAGAAAACCCCTGGACACATGCTTTCCAGGCACAGGACAAGTGAAAGTGTGATTGAGCCATTTGTCTGGATTCCGACTTAAATAATACCCATAATTTATTGTATCTGTATGCATCAGTTTCACCATCTATAAAGAAAGGCCAGTAGCCCTGCCTAGCTTTGTAAGAAAAAAATTCATTTAAACTATAAGACATTCTGGGATTGTTATTATGATGAAGGGTACAGACAAAAGCAGTGATTTGCTATAGAAGAGCTCACCCTGACTGAAACTCGATCCAGAGGAAAACCTATTCAGCACAGTCTCCCTTGTTTTCTCAGTTTTCTATATAGTGGATGTCCACAGGAAGACAACTAATTCAGACATTATTAAAAAGAAAGGACTCTCAGGTGTCAAAGGAACTTAGCTACCCAAACAGGTCACACAGTAAGTTCCCATGGTAAGTTATATCAAGACTTGGTCCTCAAAGATGGATGGGGATCGTAAGACCTTACAAGGCACAACAACTCCACTGCTTCCTGAAATCAATTAAGAAAAGCTACACAGCTCTGATTCTGATGAAGCATTGCTTCACATTAAATTTAGGGGCGTTATATTAAAAATAGACTATTGGTGTTATGACCCATGATCTGGGGATCTTGGCATCCATGACAGAGGTCTCTGATAAAGCTGAGGTCCAAGCTACTTTCTTGGGAATGGGGGAGAATGGCTAGTACATTGTTTGGGACCCCTCTGGCCTTTCCACAACCACCTGACTCACCTACTGTGCCTCTATCTCCTCACCCATACAGAAGCCAATGACTACAAAATAAAGTGGGGATCCTTTAGCCAGCCAGCTCTTTCAAGGAGGTAGACCCTACCACAGTCCAGATCTGGTCAGCCTACATAATGCTGCTGCTGCGGACTCTAGCTGCCTGCAATTACCTCAGAAGGAGAAGCAAGCAGCAAAGCACCCTTGGAGCTGTCCCAGGTCCTGTTCTTATATGTCCTCTACTTTGACCTTTGACTTTTCTTGATTCCCCTACAAACCTCAAGCTCCCACAGGATAACATTCCATATGAAGGACCATAGGGGACTGCCTTATTCTCAGTCAAACAGGCTGCCTCTATCAGGCCTCTTCTCCCCTCAACTGTCATCTAGGGACAGCCAATCCATCAGGCTCATTTCAGTAGCACAGACAGGAAACAGGGCTCATTTCATCAACTTTGTTGGAGGCCGAGCTCCATCAGGCATCTCCTGCCCCTGAACTTTGCCAGCTGATCATTGTAGGAACAACTGTTTAGAAACTGTTTAGTGTCTGAGTTTTGATTTTCCTCTTCCCTCCCTTCCCCTTGTATGTTGTTTTTGATACTGCAAGTCTGCAGGTAGGGACTGTCTTGTTTTCATTGACTATATGTAAGCCTCCCTGGGAGGCATCTTGGCAGAAAAGCTGAGTACAAATGCTCTAAAAAATAATAATAAACAAATTGTCTGTGATCATGTACCGTGATAAAAACACTGTTGTCTTTACAAGCGGCAAATGAACCTTTATTTGGTAGGGCCAACATAGAGAATATTAGAGAACCCTTCCAGAGACATTCAGAAAACAAGCAGGGATGCTGAGTGCAGCAGGAGGCTTGCTGGCCTTCTGCCTTGCAAAAACTAGAACTAAATATCACAGAGGGAACTGAAATGCAGTGACAGGCAATAGCAGAAAACCCTGAAGCTAGTGTGGGCCAGATACTCAGACAGCTGGTGACCATAGCTGAGGTGCCATGAGCACCATAATGCTAACCCAATTTACACTGTGCAAAGGAACAATTCAACAGCAGGGAGCTTGCCTGTTATGGAGGTGTGGTGTGCAGGGATGTTTGCCAGCTGCACTGAGTGGCAACAATAACCCCATCATGTCTGATGTGCCAGCTGCAACCAGGCGCAGCTCTCAGCTTGCACATTGCCCTTGGCCAATAACCTGCCCCACAGGCAGTTTTCCGTGACCTGCAGACCTTCCCTTGGTATTATTTCATCACTTGCCTTCCGACCTTCATCCGTGGAAAGCTTCTCCAGGCCACTAGCTGCTGCCTTTGGAATATACATTGGTTATTATTAAAACTTGCACAAACTGCGGTTCCATTAAAACAGCAACAACAACCCAGGGCAATTTACAAAGTTTGGACCCAGAGTCAGTGTGGTGTAGTGGTTAGAATGCTGGGCTGATACCTGGGAAACCAGGGTTCAAATCCCCACTTGGCCATGAAGTTGACTGGGTGACCATGGGCCAGTCCGCCTCTCAACCATCTCAATTTGACAGGGTTGCTGTGGGGTTTAAACGAGCATTGTGTGGCGTGGATCTGACCACTGTTAAACAGCTCTCACCATGAGAAAGTTTTTCCTAATGGTTGCAGTGCACCTCAGCATCAAAGCCAAGGGACTCCTTGGCAGAGAAGAAATGCTGTTCCAGTATGGGCAAATTAGAAACCTACCCAGTACTATCCCCTCTGGCAGGCTTTATTAGCTACGACAGATTGTGAAGCCAGAATCATTATCTAGAAGAAGCACCAATGCAGCAGGCAATGTTGTTCAATGCCCCACAAACATTGCACTCCTAATCAGTCCTATTCTCTTTAGAGAAGCAAAGGTTAGGTCTGTTTTTTCCCCTTTTTGGAAGGGAAGCATGTCATTCAATAAGAAAACAGCAGCAGCTGATGCTGCAGCAAAACACAATGGTGTGATTTGTCTACGCTATCGGGAGCTGAAAGGTGAGAGGCCAAACAGCCTATTAACTTCCCCAGTTCCTTGAGGCCGTCAGATTCCATTCATGCCACATAACATGCATACACTTGGGCTGCTTCCATCTCTCCCGAAAAGACATCAGTCTAGCATCAGGCTGATCAAACTGAGAACGAAAAGGGAGGTTATCAACCCAGAGCAAGACACCCTCTGACAACAGGAGCCCAAATTACAAACTGGTGCTGCTGAGCTGAACCAGCCTGGTGTCACTGTTGTCTTTTCCCAAATAATAATTCCAGCGCCCAGCAAATGCTCTGCTGAGTACCACTGATGCTACTTAGCAAGGGCTGCGGCATGACCCAAAGAGAGATAGATACCCAGGCAGGAGCTGGCCAAGAGGGAAAAGGTGGAGTATGAAGGAAAAGGCATCCTTGGAGCATGCACTTTAAAAAGCCTGCAATGATGCACATCTCTAACATAATGGCTTTTAGACGGCTGTTTGAAAGGATTAGACAAATGAAGGCAGAATAGGTCAACAGCTATTAGCCACTGGGCTGTACCTCCAAGGAAGGGAAAGGTACAATAAGCAAAGCAAAGCTATCCTGCTAATTTTCAAATTTCTGTTGAAGACCTTTTTTGTGTCGACAGGTGTTTAAACTTTGCCAAAATGAGTCAGTTTCTATGGTTATTTCCTATTGTTCTTATGACACTGTTTTAATAATACTTGAATATTTCATTGCACACTCCTGTGATATTTTAAATAAAAGGGTGGTCTATAAATATTGTGATAAAATAAATATTTTGATATAAAGGCAGCAACAGTCTCCAGGAATCCGTGGCTTTGGCTTCTTTCCCCCATTGACCTGACTGTGCCCAAGATCAGAGGAAGTCAAGTCAAAGCTGCTTTAGCTAATCTATTGTTTTCTGGAGCGCAGCCTGGGGTTAAGTGGATGGTTGCCTTGTTTTTAAATGGAGCTCTCATGCGCTCCATCAGCCCACTCACACTTTCACTTCCTCTAGGTTTTTCCTTCTATTATGTATCTGATTCAACAGCTGCCCACAAAACACCTTCACTAACCTGCCCTTCACACAACACAAGGCCCATGGAAAGTGCAAAAATGCCATGCACATCAAAGGAAGAGATCCCTCCAAACAGCCCCATCCTTTCTTAGGAAGAAAATAGATTGTTGGATGTTCCCCTTTGGAAGAGGCTGGGAACTGACTTCCTGTGCCCTACCCTAAGCAAGGGGAGATGTTGCTAAAACAAATGAACAAACAGAGCCTACATTAACAATGCTGTTAGCATGGATATAAGCTCATGTTTCCCAAATCAATTTCCAGTTCTCTTCAATTTCACTGTTCTCATGTTTGTATCGATCGATTGTACATTGCCGCTAAGATGTATTTTGTA
Organism: Podarcis bocagei; assembly: GCF_964188305.1. Lineage (NCBI taxonomy): Eukaryota > Metazoa > Chordata > Lepidosauria > Squamata > Lacertidae > Podarcis > Podarcis bocagei. The sequence goes on along the minus strand of NC_138129.1, from coordinate 44,291,521 downwards.
TTAGTATTCTCTCTCTTTCTAATAAAAAAGCACTTTCATTTGTATTCTCTTTAATAATACATTGTCTCTTCATTTGCTATTAAAATTGTGATGCTTCAACTGCACATGCTTTTAAAAGGATTTTCATTCATTTTCTTACCCCTAACCCCAATACTCAATGTATGGGATAATATTTCTGTTTCTAACAAAAAAAGAACCAAACCCCAAATTCTCAAAAGAGCAGGCATATCCCAATTCTACATTTCCATTAACGTGAACATTATAGGAAACAGATGTTATTGGAGAGACTATTCAACTTTACTTGTATTTACTCAAGTGTTGCTCATAAGATTAGTTTCTCTTCCAGGGACCCAGATCAATTCCTCTTGGGATATCCATTACAAACTTTGAAACAGGATCGTTAACTGTTCTTATGCTAAATCCATCCAACACATCTTATTGTTTTAAGACGTACTTAATGACACTAATAAGAATTTAACTTTATAATCTAGGCAAAAAGTATGAGCACCTAATCCCCATTGATGTTTAACATACAGGGTGGCCATAGGTTATGAGATGTCTGATTTAAGCCTATCGCACCCTTGACTTAAGGGTGCTGTGCAGGGATAGGTTGGCTTCCAAATTCACCTTGTATCAGTGGAGCCTCAAGACAAGCAGTCATATGGGACCCATGCTGCCATATTACCACTGTTGCTCCGGTGGTACCTACTGCTTGTGGAACCAATGCACTGGGATACCACTGCTAACACAAGGGACAAGAAAGTGGAGGAAATTGCCTCCTGCAGGAGTGAGCTCCAGAGTTTAACTATGTGGTACAGAAGAAATACTTAATAAGAGCAATACTCTGTGCTCAGCTCCACCTACACATGGGAATTTGAGGTATGCTACTGAAAGGACCATATGCTACCACGACAGGGTGAGCTCCCATTGCTCGGTCCCTGCTCCTGTCAACCTAGCAGTTCGAAAGCACACCAAAAAAGTGCAAGTAGATAAATAGGTACCGCTCCAGCGGGAAGGTAAACGATGTTTCCATGCGCTGCTCTGGTTCACCAAAAGCGGATTAGTCATGCTGGCCACATGACCCGGAAAAACTGTCTGCAGACAAATGCCAGCTCCCTCAGCCTGTAAAGCAAAATGAGCACCACAACCCCAGAGTCATCTGGACTTAACTGTCAGGGGTCCTTTACCTTTTTTTTTTTACTGAAAGGACACTAAATAACCAAGGCCCTCAAAGAGTGAAGAGTATATTGATAACATTTGTATTCTTTAACCACAATTAGATGCGACACATCAAAGATGTGTATTAAAAAATAAATGAAATTATAACAGAAGCTCCATAGGGTGGAGGAATGTACTGGGGTAGGGGAGAGCTGTATTCTATTTGCTGGCCCCACCCCTTCACCATTGCCCGACCGGCACCAGGACGCAAACGCAAACACACACCCATGAATGTAGGCTCTGCATGCCTGAGCAATCCAGTCTCCATTTTTGCAGGGTAGAGATCATCCGTACAGATCCTATGCACACTGAAGTCCGAGCATGTAGGCCTCTGTGCAAATGGGAGCCCATACTCATGCAACGATCCTAAACACTCACATAGATCCCACAAGACCGAGGACAAAAGGAGAGGCCTTCTCCTAGTAGTAAACAAAGAGAAGTTGTAATCAAATGAGTTTAATAGGGGTAGTGGCCAAGTCAGTCCAATGCAGGAAAGACCAGTCTTGTGGCATCTTTAATTGTTACATCTGATGAAGCAGACTCTACTCTATGAAAACATATGAATTGGTTTGTTTTTCAGGTGCCACAAGACTCATTCTAGAATGATGTGAGGCAGATCTAGGGTATGTTCACAGGACTGCTTACTTTGCATCCAGTGGGCTCCCACAGCTTGTTTTTGACGCCACATTCACACGACATTAGCCATAATCCATTCAGTTGCTTCAGTTTTTTGACAAATACTGCTCTTTGGTGTATTTTTCCCCTCAAACCAGCTTCAATCCAACTAGAAAACTGAATGTGGAGTAAGCGGTAATGTGAACAGACTCTGAACAGCCTTCATACATGCACTGTTATCACATATGCACAGATGACAGCTTCATGAATAGGAGTTCCCAGGAGGGAAGTGCAAGAGAAGGGAAGCCAAAAACATAATGCACACCGAGGGTGGAGATCTCCCCCTCTCTGATGTGAACAACAAATTACCTTACTGCATTTTACGCCACTAATATGAGCATCCCCCTAGTCTGGATGCAATCTGAGATGTGTATTTTCTAGCAAGTAAGCTCCACTGAACACAGTGGGGCTTCTGAGACAATGTGCTAAGGCTCCATCTGCCCATTTAAAAGGGGGAAACGGTTTCATAAACATGGGGGGCACAGCAGTAAAGAAACAAAATACCTTTTTTTGCACCATAACACTCACTTTTTTCCTCCTGAAAAGTAAGGGGAAATGTCTGTGTGTGTTATGGAGGGAATGCCTATGGGTGGCATGCCTACGGATTTTCCTCCTATAAAAACTATGTGCGTGTTATGGTCAGGTGCGTGTTATAGAGCGAAAAATACGGTAAGCTGTAAGAAGTGGAAACACCTCGAGGTCCTACAAACCCTTGCTTCCATGCTTTTGACAGCCGCTGGATCGGCTGATTTTAGCAAGCAACAATGTTTATTTCCAAACGTCACCTCCTAATGCCCCCATCCCCGGCTGTCAAAAAGGCACAGTGCAAGCGTCAGTTGAGAAGTTGGCAACCCAATGAGGACCTAGTGCAGATGTGGGTGATGTGGGCGACAGCTATCGGTTCAAAGCAATCTCCATTGTCCTCCTCCAAATTGCATTGAAAGGATTATGTCCCTCAGAACTCTCTTCCGTCAGCACCTCTGACAACACAATGGCGCTTGGGGAGTGCTGCTGGCAAGAGTCCAGGGTCTCAATGGCTTGTAGGCCTGCCTATTGCATCAGCTCCATTGAAGAGGAGTGAGCAGAGCTGGTCCTATGTGTGAAAAGAGGAGGAACTGGGTGGTTCAGCACCCAAGCAGCATGTTTGCTGACAGGAATGCAGGACGCCAGACTCACACAAAAGCCTTCTCATTATCTCTTAATTATTGCTTTTTCCAGCTCCTGCAATTAACGCCTGTCTGGGTGGCTGCTGGTGGGGCTAGAGGCACATTAGAGTCAATCAGGCAGCTGATAGGCCAGTTCAGAGGAGGCCCTGCACTGCCACCACCCCAGGCTGCCAAGCCAAATAAGCAGACATAGGACAAAGGGCCTTGCGAGCACAGAGAGCTGCAATAAGACACCAGACTGACAGCCCATTCACACGACAAAAAGAGCCTACATTTAAGATAAAATAACTGGTCCACCCTTTTATTTTCCTTCAGAAGGTTGCAAATTAGAATGTTCATCTAAAGAAGTACTTAAAATTGTCATGCAGATTTGAAACGGCTCTTTTTCAGGCCTGGTGACAAACTAGGACACGTGACTCCCTGCTTCTTTTCCATGCCTTTAAAGCAGGCGCTGTGAAATGTACTGCTGAATGATGCGGTTTTCAATTTATTGTGCTTTATTTGTGACATTTTTATCTCCTCCAAGTTGCCCAGAGTGATGTACGTTTCACTCATCCAGCAACCCTGTGAAGTAGGTTAGGCGGCCAGACAATGGCTGCCTTTAAAGTCACCAAGGCAGCTTAATGGCTGGGTGGGATTTAAACCCAGGTCTCCCCAGTCTAAATACAGTGGGAGAGCCGTGGTCTGACACAACTAGTTACACCCTAAGAAAACAGAGTCCTTGTCTAGCACTCCAACCACTACATCATACTGATTCCCCCTATTTCCTTTAGCTGTATGAACACCTGGGATCTCGGCGCCTCCTGTGGGTGATGGGTAGCCTTACAGAATGTCTCCTGCATGGATGTGTGTGTGTGCACGCAGCCTGGACTTCGCTGAACTTCATCCAGCCCTACCAACCTTTGAAATCCAGCCACTTCCCTTGTTGTCATATGAGCCTTTGCATCATATTTCACACCCTGTCCCAAACATTCCCAATCCTTTACTCACGAGGGAGGCACAAACAGTGACTACTGTTATTTTGAATATTTGTTCCCATTTAGATAAATGCCCTCTTTCTCCTTCCTTTAAGCTCACAGCTCCTGCTTCGCGTTCAGAGATGAACTCTCTTCAATAGACGCAGGCTCCATCCCAATAGGACTCTGACTGCAATGCTTGAGACTTGGGCTGCATACCAAACAGTCGTAAGCCAAAGCACTCCTGGAAGAATCTTCTGCGGTAGAGAAAGGGATGCGATTTTTAGAGGAACTGTATTTAAGGCACATGGAAGCTACGCCTGCTGAGATCAAATCACTCAAGAGAATTCTGCTTTGGTTTCTAAAGGACCAACCTCACCACACCTTCCCATCTGGCCACACATAGGGTGAAACAGGAAAAACAAAACCTCCTTTGGAAATCTAGCTGTCATGTGTGCACCCTAAGTCCTGGCAGTCTTCCTACCATCTACATCATCAGATCACAGAGGCAGGAAGAAACAGAAACAGTTCCATCAGCTGAAGGGAGAAGCAGAGATGTGCAGATAGGACAGCAGACACTCTTAGGAAGTGGCTGCATTCCAGATCAGATTATTTGCTCATCTATCTTCTTTCTATGTAAAGAGGTAAAGGTAAAGGGACCCCTGACCTTTAGGTCCAGTCGCGGACAACTCTGGGGTTGCGGCGCTCAGCTTCCAGGTCATGTGGCCTGCATGACTAAGCCGCTTCTGGCGAACCAGAGCAGTGCACGGAAACGCCGTTTACCTTCCCGCCGGAGCGGTACCTATTTATCTACTTGCACTTTGATTTGCTTTCGAACTGCTAGGTTGGCAGGAGCAGGGACCGAGCAACAGGAGCTCACTCCGTCGTGGGGATTCAAACTGCCGACCTTCCGATTGGCAAGCCCACGTCTATGTACACATGACCCAAAAAGAGAAAATGCAGCCTCTTCCCAAAGCAGGTGGGTAGAACTCTTCACCATGGGTGCATTTGACAAATGGGTGCGTTTATAGCCAATTTTTTTCTCCAAGAAGTTCAAGGTGGCATACAAAGTTCTTCTCCCCTTCCTCATGTAACCCCCCACAACAACCCTGTGAGGTAGGTTAGGCTGAGAGGCAGTGACTGGATCAAAGCCACCCAGTGAACTTCATGGCTGAGTGGGAATTTGAACCCTGGTCTCCCAAGGTCCTAGTCTGACACTCTAACCATTATAACCCCACCTCAATAGTGTTTGGGCTTTTGGAAGAGATCCTCAGCATGCAGAGCACTTTTCGGCCCAGACAGCATGCGGCAACACAAAGCTTTTCCAAAATGTCGTGGCCGCAGAATCCGCTGGGTATTGGACTCCTGTGGTCAGCCTCATTCTTCTCCATTCCCATCAGTGACAGCAAAAAACAGCTCTATGTTCATGGTGTTTGGGCTGTGGCGGGGGCGGGGGGAGAGAGAGCTGTTCTAATTATTCCACACATCTAAAAGGTGCTTTCCAAAGAAGTGAGATACATTCTTTTTTTGTTCTGTAGCACATATGTACACACGCACACAACGCTTTCAGTAACACCCGAGGATTAAGGCCTCCATGCCGGTCACAAGGGAGGATTAAGTCATAATGCACATGTCTGGCTGGTGTTTGCACAGAATTATTTGCTGCCTGACATCAGGTCTGGGCTGAAGAATGAACAAGGTCTGGAGATAAAACCTGCACACACTCCCTTGCAGCCAGACAGCTACATAACCTCACCCTGAACTTGTGTCAGTGATTAGAAAAAGAAGAATAGCAGTATTTCAGATTCCAAAATGGAAAGCAGCCAACAGGAGGCAGTAAGGAGCTTGGCAAGGTACATGGTATGTGTGTCTTCTTACAACTGACCATATCCAAAAGAAAAGCCTGCAGTTATCCTTTGCTGTGATGAAAAGTGAAATATGACATGAACAGGTAATCATAAAGGGGGGGGGTGGAGTCAGAGTAACCAAAAACTGGACTTTATAAACTCCACCACCCTATGCAATATATTCCCAAAAGTGAAAATCTGGACAAAGTTGGTGAGCCCCCTTCCTTGCCATACAACCAGGTTTTCCCAGACATTCTACCGATTTAGTGAAACTTCACCCACACGTCATTCTGCTGTTCCCAGACATGTCCGGGAAAATCTGGATGTATGGCAGCCCAAAATATCCCTTCAAAATCAAGGAATATGTTTAGCAAATGCAGCTTAAAAGGACTTATGCTATCATTAGGAATACCACCATGATGTACCTCCTTTTTTGCTTGTGTCGTAGTAGAGTTTGGACTGTACACTATAAATGAATCCATTCCAGCCCTATAGATCAACAGAGGCTTTTGGTTATCTCCACAATAAAGAGAGATTTCTTCAGTCTGCTATAGATCACCGGGGGGGGGGGGGGGAATGTGTGTCACGTTTAATGTAGCCTGGGGGAAAGCAGAAGTGGCATCTTACAACACAGCAGCAATGCTACATATCGATAGGGACAAATCGATGCATGACCTCAAACCCTAAACACAGAGGGCAGCTGTAGCATCTGTGCTTGGCAGCACTTTAAGGAGCAATGGTACTGTATATTCACTTGAGAACCAAACATTTGAGTGGAGAAGGTAACTACTGCAATGCAAAAGCCACTCATGTGGATTTTTGTATCAACAAAGAGTGATCTGTTTCATTATGGGGCAAAGCAGTTATGAGCAATCATAGCAGCAGGGTGTCCTGTGCGCATCATTTTGAAACATTAATGCATATTTTAAAACTCCTGCATCCTTTCAGTATTATTTGATTCAAATTCAAGCACATATTTCTGCTCAGACTTCCGATTATACTTCATCTAACTCTTCCCCCCACCCCCATCCTGACAAAACACTGCCAAAAGTGGCTCCACTTGCCTATATCAGGTGGATAGTTCACACAGTATCTTCTGTCTCCAAGATGACTGCTTGGTGGTGGTATGGTGGTGGTATGCATAGTCTCCATGCAATGGCTGCTGCAGACTGTCTTGCACGTTACATATGTCCTGCAACCTCTGTGAACTGAGGCATTCAGATTTAAACTGATCCTCAGAACACAGAATCTATCCTCTTGCACTCTTCAGTTTGAGGGTCGCTGTTATCCCTTCTTCATTTCCAAGCCATTTCGAGACCACTTACTCCTACTATTTGGTTACCATGGGAACTCAGAAAGCAAACATGGCTGCCATAATGAATCTACAGCAAGGTCAGAAGGTTTCAGGGACCAATGCTTGTGAAATGCATAAGACCACACCGGGTCAAAGCCCGTGGACTATAAAGATTGGCCAGCCCTTGACAGACTATGTATTTAGCTGGAAATGAGTGGTAACTGCTGACACCAGATCACAAGCGGACACGACCAAACCATCCAGGGGCTTGCTTCCTTGTTTTTAAACCAGCCAAGCCAGTTCTTTTAATGCCCAACTTATATTTATTTTAATGGCCTGTTCCATAAGGCTGCTTTAAAGCAAGGGACACACCTTAGCAGCAGCCTGGCAGCAAATTTGGGTTTTACACTTACCAAAAATTGCACAGAACTGTTCAGTGTTCCAAGATCCAAAACCTGAAAGTAATTCTGGCTTATAAATTTTCATAACAAGAAATAGGTGAACTTTCCAGGCGATAGCCTGGTGTGGATTCTGCACTGAATCCACATGCAGGATTCTCTAAAACCAAAGACAGTCCAAGGACAGAAAAATATCACAGCAGGTTTTTATTACTTAATCTGAATAAAAACATACCCTTATTTCATGAATAATGAACGGTCCAGAAACATGATAATCAGATACATTTTTAATGGTGTGATGAAGAACATAACACTACGTGAACAATACCACACACCTGCTTCTTTGTTCCTTAGCCCAATGAATCAGTAATATCTACGCACAACTGAGGGGAAATGAAGGAAGCCATTTTGTGCAACGCACATCAAAGCAGTACTCAGACCCACAATCTTTTTGAAATATCATTGGCTCAGTTACTTTAATCATTTAGCCTCTGTATTTTTTGGCACACCTTAATAAAGCAATAATAATAATACACAATGTTGAATTTTTTACATCACAAAATGTACTCTGAAGCCAGTCATTTTGTGGTCCAATCTCTCCACCCACCCACAAAAACACAGTCTGAACTCTTTCAGGGTTTGGAATCAACTGTTGAAAAAAAATAAAGGGGAAATTATCATTTTTTCAAAACAGATCAAAACAAAGAACACCATGTTTTTTCACTGATAATCATAACATGCCAGAAAATATTCAAAGGGAAATCTAAAACTAGTTGTTAAACGGATGGCAACTGAGCTTAGTTAAGGTTACTCACCACTGCCCTCTGTTGGATAGTCTTTGTTAGAAGTAGAGTCCAGTAGACGCCATATTGCAAATGTTTCTGGGAGATTCTCCTTCAACTTAAGCATGGAGCATTAAGCATGTGTGCCTGTCAGCAAGCTGAATGCTGCTGTTTTCCTAGGTGGCTTCAGATTTGCTGAACTATATTATTATTGGGCTTAAATAGTTTGGCAGGCTGCCTGCTACTGGGACAGCAATTGCTTGAAAGCCATTTGTCACACAGCTTGCTCTGTCCTTATTTTACTTTTCTCAAGGTGGAAGAAAGCCTTTCCATCATAGCTGCAGAATTACAAGGAACTGGGAGGGAGGAGGGGGGCAAACGTACCTCCGTCCTCTTTAGTAACCTCCCTTCCCCCACAAGATAATATTCTCCCCTGTCGAGGATGCCATGCATTGCAAGCCCCAGATGGGAAAATTAGTTCTGACAGTTCTAAGCCTATTTGGGAAACAGGAGGTAATTAATTCAGATTCCACCCCCCCTCATCTGTATGAAAAACATCTTACTCTTCCTATGGGGCTCATTCTGCCTCCATTTCAACCAACTGCTAGAACAGAAAACCAATGGGGGTTCATTAATACTAGGCCACAGACCAACATGCACAATAACAAACTCTGCATGACAACCTTTCTCCCAGCCAAAAGCATGCACCCGATGAATCTGACCTCCCCTAACAACCCACAAGGATGTTTGCTCAAGAACTATTAGGCACTTGCATTTTTCCCCCAGATAAAATGATATTTGGGATTCTGCCATGCAGTTCTCTTAAGCTGGGTTTCACAAGACTGACCCCTTAGTTCCAAAATTTTGAATTAAAGTCTCCCAAATTTACACCATTTTCTTGTATTGCCTCCTTTTCTGCTACTTTAAAGGTGACAGCCATTTTGTGAATGGCCACATTCCCATGGCAGCCATTTTGTGAACAACTTTCCTCCCCACTGCATCCAGTTTTGTGGTAGGGCCCATGTCTCTTCATCATAAATCCATATGTGGCCATGAACCTACAAACAGAACGTATCACCACAGACTTAATCAAATCCTCAAGGAGAGTGTGGCCTTATTTCTGTCCTCCTTCCTGTAGCGTTTGAGACAGAACCTGCCATACTGTTTCACTGGTCTCTGGATTATACAGTCATTATAACCACCATCTGGCACAGAATATGCCAAGCCTAGTAAAGTTCTGAGAGATAAATAACAGGCTTGAAGATTTCTGGGTCAAGGGATGGATGTCATTTTCAGAGATCACACAAGTTTTCAGTCACATACACATACATGCTAAAGTTAAGTCAGATTTCAAAATGTGCTCTAAGGAACTCGGGGGTTCCTTGGAACCAGCTTATCAAGGCTCTACAAGTAGATCGATGATGGTGGACAAAATTCTATTGTCCACCATTACTGTTCCCTTCAGCGTGTGCAGATACATTGTCAGCAATTGTATATGGTACATTCTCAGTTCATGTGGGGCAATTCTGAGGCCTAAGAATTCTGGCCAGCGCCTGACCTGAACAATCACTCAACCCAGCACAATCCTTTATCATAAGCAATGGATTCATCAGGTGCCCTGCACAGCTTCCTCAACAGAAAGGTGGAAAGTCTGAAAATCATCAGTGTACAGTGGTACCTTGGTTCTCCGTTTGACTCCCGAAACCATTCAAAAACTTCTGATTGGCTGCAGGAGCTTCCTGCACTCAAGCAGAAGCCGCATCTGATGTTTGGCTTCCGAAAAGCGTTCGCAAACCAGAACACTTACTTCGAGGTTTGCGGCGTTCGGGAGCCGATTTGTTCGGGAGCCAAGCTATTCGAGAACCAAGGTACCACTGTACAAGATGGAAAATGTCAGCTAATGCGCAAATGTATTTTTTTCCTTTCTGATGACAGATAATAAAAACATACACACACCATAGTTTTGATGTTTAAAAAGACAATAGTCCTACAATAGAAACACTACCTTGAGAAAGAATGTCTGGATCCTACAAGAAAATTCCCATTATAATACAAATAAGGTGATCTGGAAAAGCTCCTAAACCTAGTTCTCTGCACTCATTTCAAAGGGTGCTTCCAGACAGCTGCTCTTTTGGAACAGAGTTCAATCACATAATGGCAAATTCAGGTTGCACAATTAAAGCTGATCTGGAGCTCCTGTGCAAGAAATCTGCTTCCCCTGAAGATCAGACTTTTTCCAGTAAGAAATGTGATGTGCAGTAGTGGAGTTTGGGCTTTCAAATTTCAGTGGTGCCCTGTGCGACACTAAAATTCATGCTTCCTTCTACAGCATTGTGTGCGGCCCCCACTGCAACTGAACCAGTCACACACCACCCTAAAAACCGCCTCTGTGGTGAGAAAATGTACTGGGAAGTGTGGGATAATACTTGCTGTGGCAGACCTTCTAGCACCCCCCCACACACAAATCAGAATGAATACTCATTAAATAGGCAACATTGTCTAATCGCCCTATCAGCTCAACAAATGGGTCGTCTGGAATTCTCAGAAACATCAAAAAGAAGATGCCTCCTTGGCTCAGAGAAATCCTGTTTGTCAAAAAGATAAGCATCCCTTTCTTCAGATACCAGAGAACTCCAATTTTCTCTCCTGGCTACATTGAAGCAGCTTGTAAGGACCAAAAATCATGTATCCTAAGAATTGCAGACTATGCCATTCTGCCACTCTGAGCCTTAAAATCTGCAGTAGGGTCTTGTTTTTCGTCCCATTGTGAGTTATATCTGATTGACTGGAATCAGGGAGAGAGCTTCCTAAGTGGTATACCACAGCTATAGAATATGCTCCCTGTAACATCAGGTTACTTTCTTTCCCTTTTCAGATGGTGTCTGAAGACATCTTTATTCCAGAAGGTGTCTGGTGACCATGTCTACTATTTTTATTGGGGGTTTTTTTGCTGGCTTTTAATGCAGCCGTTTAATTTGTTTTTATATTGCATTTCACTGATATATTTTTTAAAGTAAGGTATATTAAAAATCATTTGAAAAGTGCATAACTTAAAAAAAAGAAAAGAATTCTCTCTAATAACAATTCAAAAAGATATGCTCTCAACTGGAGGCCAGCAGTTTCCAAGTTTAGTCAATGCCCATAAGCTGCACCCCCAAAACACTGACTTATGGGAATATACTTATAAGGGTGGATCAGCCCTACAAGACTCCACAGAGTACAAAAGGACAGTGTAGTCATTCAGCTGCCCCCAAAAAATTCAGATGATGGGGCTAATGATAGGATGCTTTCACTTTCTGAAAATAGATCAACTGGATGGGGAAGAAGGAAATTGCTCACAAGCATATTAAAAGAGTGCTTCTCAAACCTGATTTTTTTGCAGTGGCTGCCTAGGTGGTCACTGCACCCTCAGCAGTTCCAAATAAGCCTGCAAAAAATATAAAAACTAGCTTACACCTTAAAAAAAAGTGTTAAGAGCTTCTCTGCCCACATACCTATATTAACCAGTTGTGGCACATCATACCCTGCAAATAGGGTGAGGTGGGAAGGAACTACTGTCTTCCAATTTATCCAAGGTCCCTTGCCTGATTGCTTATGGTGAGTAAAATATAGCCTCTAGGCCAGAAGTTTTCAATCTTTTTGAGTCCACAGCTCCCTTGACCAAATACGTTCTTTCTGCGGCACCCCTTTCAGGAGCCCAGTTATGTCACCCCTTGCCTGCAGAGCTGGCAGCCTCTCACCCTTTTTTGAACACCCTCCTTTGTGGAGTGTTCCCTCAGCCTCCGCCTCTCCGGTCCTTGAGAGTCCTCTGGGCGGCTACCCCCCTCACCCTAAAGAGAGGTGCCTCCTCACAGAGCCCCACAGAGCCCTGGGCAGAGGATTCCCCCAGCCTTAGTGGCCCAACAGAGACTGGCCAAAGGTGAATGTGAAGCCAACACTTTACCATGGGAGGCAGCAGTGGTGGCAGCAGGGCTGCTGCAATGAACAACTGTGGAAGCCTTTGGGAGGCAGAGACTCAAGAGAGCATTAGAGGAGGGAGGGAGGGAAAGAGGGACAGAGGCCAGTGTTACCTGCAGCACCCCTGACCATCATTCAAGGCACCCCAGGGTGCCATAGCACACTGGTTGAACACCACTGCTTTAGGCAATCATAGAAGTGCCTGTTTTCAAGCACAGTGCATGAAAAGCTAGTGTGTGATATACCTGGCAGAGAGATAAAAAACAACAACATTGTTCTCCTACCCAGGGCTATCAACTCAGCTTCTTTCCACAGCATTAAAATTCATTCAGACACCATAACACCCCAAAACATCAGGATTTAATTGACCTGATTATGCATGTTAGACAGATAACATCTGAAGAATCTGAACATGTTTACCGGGCTTTAACAGCTGCATAATAAAAAGAATTTACTGTATCATAGGCTGGAGCTGACTTCCTGCATGCTGAACATTCATGCATTCATTGGCCTGTTGGAGCTGTGATCCACAAAGCAGTTACTTGAATATGGATGCATTTATACCCTCATCCTGACTAAATATATTACAAGCTACATCAGTATTACTGATACCAAATAACAGTTTTAGGACTGGGGTGTTAAAATGCATAATAGAACTAAATCAGCTTATCAGTGCTCAACTGGTTTGTGTAGTAGGCTGTGTCAGCTTGCTAAGGATCTCTAATAATAGAAGATATGAATCGGAGCTGTTTTCTGATGATGATGATGATGATGATGATGATGATGATGATAAAAGCAAGGGATCAAATTGGTTTCTGATGGTGATGCAAGGAAGAAAGGGGAGTAGACAGCCCAAAGGGTAGGATTTAAGCCTCAAACTCCATTGATTGTAGCATGTCTAGGCTACAATCTGAGCAAAGCATGTCTCCAAGTCAAAGACTAGACCCAACACAGTGAGCTAGCCAAGAAATTGATTTGTTCACCCTATATAGTGTAATTGGAGGTAAAGAGGAAACCACTTGTGTCTTCTATCCATGAACCCAAAGCTTGGCAGCAGGATCTCATGTCAAGAAGAGGAACAGAACTGGAATCCTACATCAAAATCAAATAATTACCAGATGAAGCTCAAGGAGCTTCTATTGATCTGCCCGTTTTCAAGGCAGCTCAATTTCCTGCAGTATCTTGTTGATGCTACTGGCAGTGGCAGCTATTTGGCAGAGGAAAGTCAAAGGGTCAGGAGCCACACTTTCTGATATGAATTAAGACACCAAAATTAGATTAGGTGCCTGTATGCATTGGACCTGTCCCAGCTCCAGTTACATTGCCATAAGTGGGAATTGTGTCTGTCCTCTTGTGACCAGGCATAGGTGTGCAATGAAAGCACATCCACAAGTGGACAGTGACAACAGCCAAATATGTGCTGGCATTACGTTACCCATATCTCATTCTGAAGGATCAGAGAGAGAGATTTATAAAAACCAGACACACACAGGATTCATGTCCACACTAGTGAGATAAACTGCACAGAGACCCTTACTAGCATCTGAAAGATGATGCCTGTAACCGATTTTAAAGCAAAAAATGCAAGTCCAAGTTTAGAGCAGCTGGATGCAGCTCCTTAATCTGAAAGTGGGCTCTCGCTTGAGCGTTTGAATATAGCACCTTTGATAAATGGAAGGCAGCATCACCACTCAAGGGACCTAGTTCTGCCAAGAAAACAGAGCGCTCTCTCCATCCCTGTTATGTCATGCATTCGCTGCCCCTTAAGAGGAGGAAACACCAATTTCCCTCCTTGCTCTGACAAACCCGAAGCCCTGGCAGCCCATCCAGAAAACATCATGAAACACACACTGTATCCGGGGTTTTTTAAATGTTACTGGCTACACAAAGCAGGCCTCACTCACAGTGTCTGAGAAGCGCTTGATGGGGATTACTCCCAGGTAAGTGTGCACAGGGTTGCAACCTTCATCTTTTAGCAGTGTACCCCAGCCTTTTTCTCCTATGTTGGGAGTTTTAGTTTGGTAGACTGGTTTTAAGTCACTTTGGGTGCCCTGAGCAAGATGAAGCAACTAAAAAATTTAATAAATAATAATAATTGCCAGGGATTTTAAGGCATGCTTTTTTTGTCTCTTCCTTTACTTTATTTCTCCCCACTTCTTGTGTGTTACAGATGCCTCTCTGCAGCACAGCCTTGCAAAGGGAATGACAGCTTGCCCACCCTGATCTTGGAGCAAGCTAATGGGCATCCTTTATGGCCATCCTTTGCTGGCATTGGCTGCCGAGATTCCCCCCCCCCCCCACTTTCCTCCCACTCCGCTTGCTTCCCAGAGTTGGATCCCCAACACTGATGGGATGTCAAAACCTATTGAGGGAGATAGACAAGCCTTCTGGGGGTGGGGGAGGGCCATAGTACCTGGAGCCACAGCATTGCCTCTCAGTACACCCCCCACCAAAAACAAAAAAGGCCGATACACCCTTGGGCCATGAGAGCTGCTCAGCACAGGCACACAACCCCTTTAGCAGGCAGACTGCATGCCCAGCAGCAACACGCGCACCCTGGCACGTTCAGCTCAGGCTCTGCCAGCCCAGGCAGGCTCAGTAGCATTCCCGGCACGCCACAGCAGGATGTCCATCCGAGGCAGAAAGGGAGGCGGTGTCAGGAGAAGGGCTGCAAGGCAAGCTACCCAGAGCTGCTGCCTCTCTTTCATCCCTCCACCCCCAACCCCCCACTTTCCCCCCTCCTGCAAGGAGCCTGAAGCTGGAGGTTCTTTGTCATTGCCCTGGCTCTCGCCAGCATCCTCCATGAAGCCCCGGCGCTGCGTGCCGCACCTGTCCAAGGCTGCCCTGCTGCCTGGGCGCGCGGCGCAAGCAGGCTGCCGCTCTCGGAGTAGCCGGAGAGGCGAAACAAGGGAGAGACACTCACCGTGCAATGGCTCCGGGCGGCTCGCCTCCGGGTGGGCAGATTCCAAGCCATGGCGATAACCTGCTGCTGCTGCTCGCTCCGAGCCAGGACCCTCGTCTCCTCCTCCCTTCTCCTCCTGCCCGGCTGGAGCAGAAGCCTTCCTTCGGATGGATCCCTCACTCGTCCTCCTCTCCCGCTAGCCGCTGCTCACCATCTCTCTCCCCGCGGCCACCATTCATCACCAGGGCTCGCCAAGAGCGAGCATAAGGGGGAAGAGCGAGGAGGAGATGCTGCTGCTGCTGCCGCCGAATCCGGCATCCTTCCCCAGGAGCTCGAGCTGGGCATGCTCCATGCGCTCTCCGGGGGGATTTAAACGTCACGTGACGCCCGAGCTGTCATTTAGCGCAAGGAGTAAATAGTACCCGAGCGGGGGTTAACCCTTCCCTAGCCGGGGAGGGAAAGGTGCTGCGTCAGCGGGGCGCACGCGACCCCCACCTACCGACCCCCTATCGCGCGCGCGCACACACACACACACACAGAGCTGGGTCTGGGTGGGGTGAGGGGCTCTGGGGCGGGGGACTGGCGCATTGTTGGAGCCCTGGGGCTTGGGCGATGCGGAGGACCCCTTTGCGCACCCAAAAGTCCAGACATCTTTTGGAAATGTGAGGGGGCTCCGTGGTCTTTTTCTCCCCTCCTCCCCACCGCTTTCCAATCCCATCCCACCAAAACGAGGGACTCGAACCACGGACCACCGAGGGAGATCACTGTAGCAATGCAGCTGCGGTCCCTGGGCACACGCCATACATTTAAAGCGCGTGCACATACACCCCCCCCCAAAAAAAAATAGAATACTGGGAACTGTAGTTTGTGAAGGGTGCTGGGAACTGCAGCTCTGTGAAAGGTAAATTACAGTGCCCAGGGTTGTGGGGGGGGGGAGTTGCTTTAAATTATACTGCATACACAGCCACAGTCTTTCTGCTTCTGTCTTCACACGCACCACCGATGCTCACCCTCTTTTCATTCACTCTCAGAAACTAAGGCATGGCTGCTCCGCTGCACAACTTCTCTTCCCTCTCTCCTCCTTCATATCTGGGGGTCTTACTGCTTCTTTCCTCCTTTCAAGTCAGTGTCCAGCCATGGCAGGGAGACAGAGACGCAGAATCGGATTCACGGGGCCCGGGCAAAGACTCCTCCAAGGAGCAGGTCACGGTAGCCGGCTGTTCCTGGCAGATGCTGCTGCGTCGTTCAGGGAGGGAGGCGGATTCAGCCATCTTTTCAATACGCTCCATACAGGAGGGGCAGAAACCCAGTTTTAGGTGGGGGTAGTCTTCGTAAAGGAATTGCCCTCCTGTAAATTTCCTTCACGACTGTCCCTGAAGATTTTCCGCAAAGGGCTGTAGCACCATACTGTCCCCTTTCACCGATATGCGCGCGCACACACTGAATGAATGAGGCAGCTAGGAGTTGCATGCTCAATCCCCAAGTTGCAATCAAAGTATTCAGTCCGGAGAAACTAACCCCTGATCCCAGGAAAAGATAGTGGGAGAACAGACAGTGCTGTATCACTGAGAGAAACCTGCTCCCAGCTCCGGAAATGGGCTGTGATGAACAAGGGGCATTTCGCAGCACAGGCTTCTGCCTGGTTACTCAGAAGTAACTCCTGCTCTGTTCAATGGGACTTACTCTCTCAAGTAGGTATATATACATAGTGTATTAAACCATTCACTTCCTGAGTCTCAAATCCCCCAAGGGCACCACTATTAACAGCAGCTGTGAGGGTTTGTGTGGCACATGGTACCTGTGAATTGCACACCCATGGGGCAAATCGCAGTTGGAGAAGAGGGTGCCCAGAAGGGTCGCACCTCCCTTACCTTTTGTGCCTCTTCTTTTAGCTACTTTCATTACAAGTCTACAAAGGGTGGGACATCATATGGCTAAAATTCAGATCAAGAGTAGGGCTTGCAGATTGCATTAAGGGCCATCTCCCCCACCCCAGCCAATAACAAACACTGTAAGGTAAAGGGCCATTAGGTCCAGTCGTGACCGACTCTGGGGTTGCGGCACGCATCTCGCTTTATTGGCCGAGGGAGCTGGCGTACAGCTTCCGGGTCATGTGGCCAGCATGACTAAGCCGTTTCTGGCAAACCAGAGCAGCACACAGAAACGCCGTTTACCTTCCCGTCGGAGCGGTACCTATTTATCTACTTGCACTTTGATGTACTTTTGAACTGCTAAGTTGGCAGGAGCAGGGACCGAGCAACGGGAGCTCGCCCCATCGTGGGGATTTGAACCGCCTTCTGATTGGCAAGTCCTAGGCTCTGTGGTTTAACCAACAGCACACCACCCACGTCCCCAAACACTGGGGAGTCCTTTAATAGGAAATATAGCATGCAGGAGTGATTAAAAGCCACCGGCTCCAACAACAGCATAGTCTGGTCCAAATCAGCTATGAACACACTCACCCCAGCTGTTAAAAAAAAGACCATGAGAAATCTTGTTCACGGGTCTCCCATGTCAAGTCTAGTTTAACTCTCACAGTTCTCTGGCAACCCCCACCCCACGCTGGCACTCCTCAGAGAGAAGCTTGCACAATAGGATACTGTGCCAATATTTGGGACTCCCAACTGCTTCGTTATAGCAAGGGGTTTAGGTAACTATGTGAATTTAACAAGATTTTGTGTTTTCCACACAACTTTATATTTTGGTAACGGAAGACCAGGGACTCTTCCAGCATGCAGGATTTAAGGTTGCAATCCTATTCACCACTTATCTGGAAGTAAGCCCCATTGGACTCAGCCGACCTGATTAGATCTGCATAGGCTTGCACCAGACATCCATTTGTAATGTGAATGCAAAACCGAACATTCAGTTGCCACTTCAGGAGATATTTTGGTGAAATTTGAGCCTGACCCCCTCACTGGACAGTCCCTTTAAGCAGGAAAAGCCAGGGCTTGGGTGTTCTGTACAATGTGTATAGGGCCCACCTTTTGGAATGGTGAGCCCTATACTGACTAGCTAGCATCTCAATTTCATTAATAATAATAAAAAAAATTCCTGTGTTTTATATCCCACATAAATACTCACGCATCAGGTATGTCACAGTGGCCTTGGAGACCAGAGTTCAAATGTCAAGGGCTGGAAAACAGTTAAGCCTCTTAGAGGATGTAAAGAAAAGCTGTTGTTTATTTTTATTTCTATACCGTATAGCTATAGCTATAGACACACACACTTTGCTGCCTGAGATAAATGACAAGATAGTGCCCTGCCCTGTCCCTCCAAACATGCACGTACAGAAGACAACTGGGTTTTTCCACAGCAGTGGAGGGACAGCATTCTCTGCTGTATTGGAAGGCAGCAGGCTGGTCAAATAAACAGAGGGCAGGTTGTAGGCACACCCAGGTATGTCCTGGAACACTTTATGGATGCTTCCCACCCCACTCCACCCCCAGCATCTTCTGCCTGAGGCAACCACCTTACTCTGCCTAGTGCTTTTTTCTGGGGGTACTCAAGGGTACACAGTACCAGCACCCTTTTTCTAGAAGAAAAAGCACTGACTCTGCCTAATATTGCAAGGCTGGCTGCCCAGCTTTGAAATGCAGCTCCTCTGTGGGTAAATTTGGTCTCAGACCACCAAGTGCATGTTTTCCAATAGGTATTACCGAAACATTAAGGGCCTTTTCCTGAATGGTTTTGGGGGTTTTTTTGTTTGGCAGATGTATTCTGCAACATGTCATTGATACATTAGTGGTGGACCATCCACACATCATGCCACATTGTTAGTTGTTTTGGCAGCGTCCCCCAATGTTATTGCATTATTGCCACCCAGAGGGACACCCTTTCATTTCACTGCAAGAAACGCAGGACAAAAATTAATCCTGAACATTTGCAATATAAAAAGTTTAAAGGATTTGGGCAGGACATTATAGAACATGCACCAACTACAGATGGAGTTTGTCTGCCCTGAAGCCTTTGCAGGCATAAACAGTGTTGACAACAGGCCTGTGTATAACTGCCCTGATACCATTATGAGCACAAATCATGAGGAATGTCCAAAGATGTCTTGGGGGTCTATGAGAAGAGCTGCAGTTTCAGTTACAGAGAGAGATCCTTCAGAATGGGGTATCTGTCTGTGGCTGGCATCTAGCTGCTCTTTCTGAATGGGCAGAGCTGGCGCCACAGATGGTACAGGGTTGGGAGGGGTCACAGGAAGGAAAAATAACCACTCTTGAGCCTCTAATCCCCTCAAAGCTTTAGGGGATGATGGGAGTGGATTGGCTTTCACTGGAGACTTTGCTCCATTGCGCCCCATATTGCCAAGCCACTCCCACACCGCAGATAGGATGCAGCCAGGAATTAACTCCCTCCCTGCCCACTTGGCTCTTAAACACAGCCAAAGCAAGCTTCGGCCAACCATGCTTGAGAGGAGGAGGAGGAGGAGGAGGAGGAGGAGGAGGAGGAGGAGGAGGAGGAGGAGGAGGAGAGAAACAGGCCTTGTTTTGCATGCTACCCAAGGCTGCCAAAGGGGTCTTTAAAAAAAAAGAAGCAAAGCTTTTCACTTAAAAAATCATGACAGTCCCATTAAACACAATGGGCATCACTTAGTGCAAACTTCTTTACTTCAAAACAATCCAAACTGTGGCCCAGTTCATGTATAACATCAAGCTAAACCATTGCTCAGCACAAATATACAAATCTTTTGCTACCCAAGACAAATGACAAGGTAGCATCCTGTCCTGGTTTTTACTCACAGTAAAAATCATAGCAGTGCTTTGCTCATCCCCTGATCCTGCTGCCACTGCAGTTTCCAAAGCTAGACCCCAGTTTGGCTTAGAACTAAGTCTGAACCAAGGGTCATGGTTTGTTTCACTTCTGACAAACCATGAGCTGTGTAGCCAAGGCTTGCTCCTGGTTATTTGCTTGAGGTTTGTCTGCAGGAGACAACCCATGATTCTGGGATCAGACATAATGCTGCTAAGCCTAACCATGGGTTAGCTCCAAGCAGCAACAGAACCAAGGAAACGAGCAAAGCAGCCATGATTTTTATTTTGAGTACCCACATGCCTCTGTATTCGCACTTAGCCATGGTTTGGCTTAGAGATATGTGTGAACAGTTTTAGCAGCTGTGTTGGGTGGGGGAGGAACACAGAGGAAAAGAGATATTTCTTCTCTACAATTTGAGTTGCCCTTGTGTATCATCTCACCAAATAATGAAGGGAACATTACTATATACATCAAGTGAAGGTAAATAACAGTTTTTGATCACATTGGTTAGAGCTGTTGAATGGGTTCGAATATGTGGTTAGGTTCTAAATCCAAGGAATTCATTCTGTGTTTAAGAACCTTTGGTTATGATAAATCAGGGGCTTGGATCCAGAATGAGCTGCAATCCTACAAATACATTTACCTGTGAGCAAGTCCCATTTAACTCAGTGGGACTTGCTTCTAAATTGACATAGATAGCAGGTATAGGGGACCTTTGGCTGCCAATATGTTGCTGAACTACAACTCCCATGCCCTCCATACCTGTTTTCTAGAGTAGTAGTAGCAACATAGTACATGTTAGTGACTCTTCCTTAGTTTTGCACTCACAATCACTATCAATTTACTCTGATAGAAGAGTTTGGATTTGATATCCTGCTTTATCACTACCCAAAGGAGTCTCTAAGCAGCTAACATTCTCCTTTCCCTTCCTCCCCCACCACAAACACTCTGTGAGGTGAGTGGGGCTGAGAGACTTCAGAGAAGTGTGACTGGCCCAAGGTCGCCCAGCAGCTGCATGTGGAGGAGCGGAGACGCAAACCCGGTTCCCCAGATTACGAGTCTACTGCTCTTAACCACTACACCACACTGGCTCAGTGTGGTTTGAGTATTTACAGGTGGAAGACCAGGGTTCAAATCCCCACTCAGCCATGAAACTCACTGGGGGACCTTGGGCCAGTCACTACCTCCCAGCCTATCTTACCTCACAGGATTGTTGTGCTAATGAAAACAGGAAGGAACCATGTATGTATGCCACTTTGAGCTCTCTGAAGGAAAGGTGGCATATAAGTGCAATAAAGGATAAGCTAAGTATCCTGAGTCATTTAATCTCGCATAAACAGAAAGACCTTAGATATACTCAAGAAAAGAGCAGCACATAGTATACCGATTCTGCACAATAAACAAAAGTTGGTCGCTGAACACCTTCCACTCTAGACAAGTGACAGAAAGTCAATGACCCAACCACTATTTTTGTACAAATTGTGAGCTTTGGCACCACCTTGTGGAAAATTACTTCACATGTAGAGAGATCAAGAACATGAAGACACTACTCTGGAATGCAAACAAATGTATTTTATACTACTGCTCTGGAAACTGAACAAGGTCTTTTATGAGCTCTGCAGAAGAATACATGAATTCCCTGACATGAAGCCAGCTGGCTCCGGGGAGGAATGTAGCAGCCAAAATAGGTTCCAGAAGGGAAGGCCATGGAGAATGCAGGCCGGACAAGATGTTAAAATGTATTTACCTTAATTCATACAGTGTATTTCTACACAAAGCACCCAACGTGGTTAACCACAATAAAAATATGTTAACAAGCCTACCTATAACAAATAAGCCAGGGGTAGACAGTGAGATGTCCTCCAGCCACTGTGTACTACCACTCCCATCGTCCTTGGACAATAGTCATGGTGGCTAGGACTGATGGGAATTGTAGTCCAAAACATCTGGAGGGCACCATCTTGGCTCCCCTTGCAATAAGAGAGGAGATGAACCCCATCAGTCCTAAAACACCAAACAGCACTGGATGAAGTAGGACCATCATCTTGGCTTATCCTAAAAATTAGCAACTAACTTACTTGATAAAAAAGATTGCTCCATTTGACATGGTGTCCATCTCCCAACCTTTGGGCAACTCTGAAAAAAACAATGACAAAAGCAGGCATCAGTCACTCATTAGAAGTGGGGAACTCTTTGCTTCATGGGGGGCAGGGAGGCCCCTCATGTAAGTCACTATAGGGGTGGCATTATTAAGGAGGAAGACCTATATATCTCTGGCCGGCAGCATAGCAGTTCTACACACTGAGGGGCAAACTAAATGTTCTGCAAGAGATCCAGAGTTGGATCGCCTGACTTATTTTAATTTTTCAAAAAGCAATTGATTCAGATCAGATAGGTTTGCCATATTTCAACAGAGGACTCTTTCAAATAGAGGCCTGCCCTTAGTAAAAATAAGACACATGACAACCGTGCCTTGGAAAAATCTATATAGGGTGGGATATAATGAATCACCATAGAAAAGCATCAGCTGTTGTTGGGGGTGCGCTTGTTTTTTTGGTTACTATTTCACCTCAAGTGTACTAGAATTTGTTAATATTTCAAAAATATTGTTGCTCTCCTCCACCCTCAACACATACTAAAATCCCCCATTGGAATCTGAAATGGTGTTCCTGACTGGACCCCAAACTCAAATGTAGGCTGCCTGTCTTCAGGGCAGAGTTTTAGTTCAGGAGAGTCTTCTGTAGAATAAAATTTGCAAAAGGTAATATGGCTATGTTTTTCCCCCACCCCCAACTTTCATAGTTTATATTCGAAAGAACAGCCACAGGTGAACCCTGGGGAGGGAGGGAGTGGGATCCTCGATGAAAGAGGCCTTCCTGTCTGACAACTCTTCTGCATCCCAATTACAAACCTGATTTTCAGCTGTGTGGAATGTTGCATCTCAGGAAATTTCACCTGAAACCGACCCATCTTTGTACTCTCTCCTCCCAAATCACCTGCTGGCATTTGACTTTCAAAATGGTACACCAGAGTATCTCTTCTTATATTCTGCTCCCTTCGAAACCAGGAGCAGGGAACTTGTAGCCTTCCAGCTGTTGGTGGGCCATAGCTTCCATTATCTCCTGCTGGGGCTTATGGGAATTACAGCCAAACAAGCTCTGAGACCATCTTGGCTGTGAGTCCTGGAAGACTTTTTCTCACCTGGCCTGGGAGGGCGGGACCTGACTGACTCCAGCTGCAAAAGCTGAGGCTGCTAAACAGACCCTTGGGCTGGGGTACTGTTTAGACAAGTTTTTTTGGCGGAGGGTTGGTGCTGTTAGATACACAAAAAAGTAATATCACTATCTGCTAAGTGTGCATAGCATTGTGCCATAAATTGCGGCTTCTCAAATGAGTCTTGGGTTGTTTTTATTTTGATTATATATTTTGTGGTTTTGCATTCTGGTTTTGTTCTGTGAGCCGCCCTGAGAGATATAGGACGGTATATAAATTCAGCAACAAATAAATTCACTGCATGCAGACATCAGGGACTTTTTGAGACTGGGTGGTGCAGTGGTTCAGATATCAGATGAGGACTGAGGGGGACCCAGATTTAAACCCCAACTCGGCCATAAAGCTCACTGGGCAATCTGGGGTCATTCACTGTTCCTCAGCTTATTTTACTTCAGAAGGTTGTTGTGAAGATAAATTGGGGGTGGAGTGGGAGAGAGAGCAAGAACCACAAACACTGCCAGAGCTTCTTGCAAGGAATTCCAGAATGATTTTATATTTTACTACTGCTACTACTACTAATAATATCATCACTATTGATGCATGGAGGAGGAAAATGAAGCAGGTGATAAAAAAATAGGAAGGCTTCTTACAATGTCATTCATTACAAAGTGCAGGCTGTTAACAGGCAAGCCCCACTGGATTCCTCCAACCATATTGGAATGCTTGAATCTTCCTTTCTCTGATGTGGCTTGTAAAACTGATGGAAAGCTCAATTCGTTTTTTACATCCATGCCAGCAGCTTCTATGCTCCTCTCAGTCCACGTACAGGCAAGCAATATTTTTATATGCAGCCAGCTTCACCTTACAGACTCCACTCCCATAAGCTGAACCCAATACACTCTAGTATCTGTGTCTGTCTGATTCTGGATATTGCATGAGACTTTTAAAACGTTTGTCACTGAAGGATATTTCAAAGGTCATGGAGACACTTGTAGATGGAATGTGCATTTTAACCATACTATCTGCCTTTCCTCAATACATTCAGCACTAAACAGCAAAGTTAATCTTTCTCAACAGAACTTTTAAAACTGGAAAAATCATGGCATCGCTACAAAGAAAGTCCCTCTCCTGTGCCATCACCCTACTGCTTGCAGATTCTCCTTACCCAAAGTAAAGTCATTTACACCTTTTGGACATCTTTTTTTTAGGGTGTTATGTACCTATGTCCTGATGCGCCTCCAGGTATAGATCATAAATCTCAGTTTGATACACACGAAATAAAGCACATGTGTTATCATTGCATACGCAAGTGGCATTTATTGAACCAATGTTAATCGGTTTCTCCTTGGATTCCCAATATTTTCCAACACTTCTCTGAAAGAAACATCAGATACTATTCTAACACAAATAGTGTTGGCCAAGAGATGTTCTGTCAGTGAGAAGAAGGGAGGATAATTATCAACAGAAGACGACAACTATTGCATTGGAAGTAATAGCATCTCCTTACCTGACCAAGTAAAATGGCCACTCTGGACGGGACAACCACTGCCCGGGTGTGTCCAGCAAGTAGATTTTGTTTCATCACTGCAAAGGGCAAAACAATCACACTTAGAAAGTTTAAGGATTAGCACCATATTCAAGAAACATCCACAACCCAAGGGCCAAGAGTAATCCAGATTGCTACACTTTGGTATACAGGAGAGCATTCATAGTAGGGTAGACTTAAGGCTGACTTTGCAGTGGCTACCAGAAGGAGAAATACAGCTGTGCAGCTCAATAAAATTTGCCACCTGTGGGCTCCCTGACTTTAAACTCTGTCACGTTTGTCAAAGGTTAAGCCATAGACTGGCAGTCTGCTGTGTGTCAGGGAGGAGGAGAACATCACCCAAGTCACCTTGAAATGCCTGAAGGGCAAGGGGAAAGGTATCCCGTATACAAAGAGTGAACTCATTATGGAAGTGTGGAACCTTACATAGCAAAAATGGCATAATCTACGCACAAGAGGGAGACCACAGGGAGAGCAATGGGGGCTGAGCATGCTTAGTGGGCACAGGATGCCAATTTGACTGAGGAAGAAAAGATGAAAAAATGGTGTGATGGTAGAATGGAATATCCTGGAAAAGAACCGAACAGACTACTCCATACTGCAACATTTTGGTGAAGTTTCCACTTGCAATATAAATATTTAATTTAGATACAGCTTTATAATGTTTACTTTTTTACAGGTTCTATATTCTCAGTAATCCTGACAACAAGCTTGCAAGGCAGGTCAGCTTTGTCATCCCTGTGTTGCAGACATCAGGGCAGAAGCTGAGAAAAAGTTGTTTGCCCAACGCCACCTAGTGATCTTGTGACAGAAACCAGATTTGAACTGGGAACTTCCTGGTTCACAGCTTAGTTCATGGGACGCCGTCTGGGAGACGAGAAACAGCAGCCTGAGAATCCTACAGCAGCAGGTAAGGAACATTTCACAAGCTGGGCTAAGGACATTTTTTAATTTTATTTTTCTATGAAATGCTGATGAACATCAGTGATGCAGTACGTAAAACAGGAAAGAGCCAGCAGGTTCTCCCCAATGAAAGTTTTGTAGTCAGATCATATAAACAGAAATTCAAAATGCAGTTTAGAGTTGTAATCCTAAAAGACATTTACAATCATATGCTTAGAATTGATGGAACTTGCTTCCAAGTGATTGTGCTGAGGATCAGGCTGCAAGTATTTATGTTTCTTTTTGATAATTTTATTGTTCTATCTTTTTTGCAAACATTTTGAGGATTTCTACCAACAAGTGGTGTATACATTTTATGAAATGAAATGAAACAAATAAGGTGTCATTTGCCAAAGTGGCATACGGCCCCTTGCTCTGTGCAGTGACTTAAAACCCAATCCTGCCCTTCTCTTGTGTGAACTGTTAGCATTCTTTCGGATTGTCTCTTCACAAACACACATGCCATTCCCACCAAAGAGTTGGCCCAGAAGTCTATGCACCTGCACCTGGCACAAACGGGGACTCCTCCAACCATCCACAGCTGCAGGAAAACCACAAACAACAACAGAGCAAGAACTGAACGTACTTGATAAAGAAGATTCTCCCGTCTCTGCAAACTCCATAAGTCCACCTGCCAGGCAGGTCGAGCCAGTCAATGTCCTCGGTGGCCATAAAGCCCTTTCCACTCACTGCAAAATCCACCAAGAACAGGGAAGAAAAAGAGCCCAAATTGCTCCCCTCTTTACCCCTGCACCCCTGCTTTCAGCAGGAAGGGACAGTGGCTGGGCTGCCTAGTCAAGAGAGCACAGATACCCAGCCCACCTGAGCCAGTCCCACCAGGATGCAGGCTGCCCAGCCCTTCCACAGAAACTCTTGTTTTTGCTGCAAATAGCCCAGGAGGGAGGAAAAACACAGCTGGCTGGTTAACCCTTCCAAGGTCCGCTTGTTGATCTTCCACCAAAAACCTGGAGCACCACAGGGTCCTCTCCAGCAGCAGCAGCAGCAAGGGCAGACATGCTAAAACTGCCTGACTGTTTGAGAAGGCAGTTTCTTTCCTCCACTGCCTACTCAATCTAATTACCACAAATTAACTCTGGGTGAGGAGCGAGGGAGTTCTGCAAACTGAGCCCCGTGTCTGTGGTTCTTGCCTTCAAAAGCAGGAGGCATCTTCTGTCTCACCGTAGTCATCAATTAGAGCTTATTCACCAGGAAAGGTGGGGTTTGAGAACTTCCCCTCCATGGAGGGAGGGAGGGAGGGAGGGAGGGAGGGAGGGAGGAGGAAGAAGTCATAAATGCCTGCTTATCACCAGGGGCATGTGTTCCAAGCTCTTATACCACAACCGGGGAGAATGACACTAGTGCACTTAATCCAGGAGAAGAAGAAACCTGACCACTAGTGGAGCAAGGCATAACCAAGTGGCCAGGCTGCTTTGCGTGGAGAGTTCCCGCCCCCCACCAGGATAAATAAAGACACAAGGCACCATAATTTAAGGTTAAATGGGCGAATTAGGCCACAACTTTATTGAATTCAGGAATGAGAGGCATTGGCTTAGGCATTGGTCCTATCGACTATCCGGCTTCAGCCCATTTGCTGGAGACACGGGAAGGGTTAACACCATAGAGGGGGAGTCTCCTGCTGAGGCACGTCAAGTAGGAGCTCCCCCGGGTCACCGCTCGGGGGCGTGCCTTTGGCCCACACCTCCATAGGCTTCGGACAGGGCCACGCCCCCAGGAGTCCTTTATCGGACCACCCTTTGTTCTGCTCCCCTGCTTTGACTGGCACAAACCAGTTTGCCCAGAGCTACTGGAATATGGCCCAGCTGCTGGGTGTGGGGGAAGATGTCCAGTAAACACACAGCATGGTGGTGTTTGTTTTTGTTTCAAAATGATTCTTAATTGTAAGATTATAGCTCTTTCAGTAGACAGCCATGTGGTTAAGGTCACATTCACACCATCCACTTAAAGCATGTGGCCTTCCCCCAAGGAATATTGGAAACTGTAGTCTACTCCTCACAGAGGTATAATTTCCAGCACTCTTAGCAAACCATAGTTTCCAGGATTCTTTAGGGGAAAGCCATGTGCTTGAAACATGCTTTAAATATATGGTATGTGCTTCCAGACTGGTGGCACCCAACACAACCCCTTCATTGCTGTTTGCACAACATTTGCAGGGAGGTTTAGCACACTGGTAACAGTGTGGAAGCACCCTCAGCTCACCTGAACACATCATTTAAAAAATGCATTTAGAAATGCATGCTAAACTACGTTTGCAATTAAGTACCATTACAGATTACCACAGAACCTTAAACATTTTTAAAGCATGTTTTACCAGAGTTACCAGAATTCAGAAAAGAACACTCCCCTCCCCCCCGGCCGCAACATGGTTTCTTTCCGTTTAATAGCTGCGCAACAGACAGAGCAGACTAGCAAGGGGCATTTTTTTCCAGTATGGAGGTGTAGCAATGGGGTAAGAACATCAATAGTTCAGTTTCTGCCTGTACTGCTACTGTTGCAGGCTTCTAGAAGAATAAATGAGTTACTCTAGATCAGGAGTAGTCAACCTGGTCCCTAACGCCCACTAGTGGGCATTTCAGGATTCTAGGTGGGCGGTAGGGGGTTCTATGGCACAAGTTGAATTCTCCTTCCATTGAGCACGTGTGAGCAGTAAGGAAATTTTACCATCAGGAAAGATGCATTAGTGGGCGGTAGGTATAAAAAGGTTGACTACTCCTGCTCTAGATGCTTGTGCCTAATGGCCATGAGCAGTACTTAGAGTTGGGGAGGGAGCATGGCTTAAGAGCCATCCTCCTGACATCAACATTGCTGCTGTTAAATCCCCTGACAGCATACAAATCAATCTGGCTAAGCTGATTCAAAAATACACACTCACACCCCGCTCACACACAAAAACAATTCTCACTACAGCCAACCAAAGACAACCAACCACACCCTAAGCCACACCCAACCTCTCTCACCACCAAGGAAATACAACAAGTGAATAGTAAGAGAACCCATATAAGTAACGCTGACACAACCCCTCACACACTCTAAGTAGACTAATAGAAGCATAACCACCCCATCCCACTCCCCCTCTTTTCTTCTTCTTCTTCTTCTTCTTCTTCTTCTTCTTCTTCTTCTTCTTCTTCTTCTTCTTCTTCCAGTTCATAAACCAAGAACTTATACATTGACCACTAATAATGAAACATATGTTGTAGATATTTTCCACATTTATTATGCTATTTTTGTGATATACAAATGACATGAGAAAACTTGGTATACTTATTTGTATAACATTATTCTTGTTTATAAAACCCAATAAAAAAACGAAACATTGCTGCTGTTTATTGGGATGGGGTAGGCACTGGAGTGTCTCTATCAGTGTACCTCTACAACTGTGACCTCACCACTGCCCTGCCCCTGCAAGATCCAGCTAAGGAGCAGTCAACACAGCAGCAGCAACACCCCATCATATCAGATGCTTCTGGCCGGGAATACGTATCAAATCTCAGTTGCCCCATTTCCCAGTGGAAATAAAGATACCACTTGGGTACCAAATCTTGGACACCACTCTTTTGCATGAGTCCATTAACTGACGGTTTACAAATTCCCACATTCAAAACTGTACACAGTTTCATAGAACCGAGGATAATAAAGAAAGATGATGAGTCATGATGACATATAACCCAAACTTAGAACCAGTCCTGCCAACATCTGTCTACATACAATGTTATTGACGTAGTATCATGGACGTGACTAAGCCCTATGGCAAGCTCCATAGGAACTACCCCAAGTCCCCACATCTATTTAGTGCATTAACAAGGCTTAGCTTGTACCAGTGGAGCTTTAGGTTCAACCCCTATCCAATGGAAACTCAAATGTCCAGTTGCTACAGGTTCTAAGTGATTGTCAGGATTAATGGATGAGTACATAATAGCTCTATTATTTTTTTAAGTATCGTATTTTGAAACAGGATATTAGCTCCATGGATTCCTTTGGCTGGGATAGCTCAGTTGGTAAAACATGAGACTCTTAATCTCGGGGTCCTGGGTTTGAACCCCATATTGGGCAAAAGATTCTTGCATTACAGGGGGTTGAACTAGATGACCCTTGTGGTCCCTTCCAGTTATACTATTATATGCTAACCCTTCCCCCTCTTTAGCACATCCTTAATTTTAATCAGAGGGGAAGCATGTCCCTTTCTGTATGAGTGGTAGACTATAAATTTCAGAACTCCCCAATATCCCTCTAACACTGGGCATACACTGTCACTTTTGGATGGGTTTCATTAAAGTTGGCTAGATGCCTATTCACAAACCAGTTTTTGCAATTTGATCTGCTCTACAATTCTCTTTAATTACTAACTCTAACATGGTTGTGGGGGAGGGGGCTTTTTCTTTCTAAACTGCCTTATGAATATTTCTGCTTAAGACATGCTAGACATACAATTAACTAACACACACACATTACACATTCTAGATCATTAGCAGCTAATGACTGCTGTCAAAATCTGGGTGTCCAACTGTTGCTTCTAGAATAACTATAAATCAGAACACAATCACCCCACACTCTCAGCCTAGCATACCAGGTTGCAGGGGGTGGGGTGGGCAATATTAGCACCATTTCTCCATAAGAGCAAAACTGTTGGTTTGTGATTCTGATTTAAGAATGAATTTTCATGACAACATTTGCCAAATTAAATTGCTGTGATGTTTT
Source organism: Podarcis bocagei (assembly GCF_964188305.1). Taxonomy (NCBI): domain Eukaryota; kingdom Metazoa; phylum Chordata; class Lepidosauria; order Squamata; family Lacertidae; genus Podarcis; species Podarcis bocagei. Next base: position 44,261,151 of record NC_138129.1, on the reverse strand, counting down.
TAAAGATACAAGAAACAGAGAACAAAACCCAGTAATATTGCAGCTACGCTGCCTTTGGAACAGATTCCCCCCTTCTTGTTTTAGCTTAGCTGCAATTCATAAATGGTTCTGCAACATCAGCAGTACAAGGGATCATCTCATAATCCATCCTGATCCTATTCTGCTTCTTTCTTTTTTTAAAGCAACCTCTTTAAAACAAAAAACACATTTTCAAAAGCAAAGCTTCATTTTCTACAAGGCTGGCTATGCAAATGCTTTCAGATGAGTTTTGCTCATTTGAGTAACTTCCTTAACTAGTTGAGGTTATTTGCAAAGAGAGAGTGAGTAAGAGCAGTGGCGGGGTAATGAAATATTCAGAATGGCACCGTGCCCGAGTGACGACTCTATGATGCTGCATGCACACAATGCCCATTTTGCCTACACAACTATGCCAGCAATAAGAGGTAAAGGTAAAAGACCCCTGACAGTTATGTCCAGTCACAGATGACTCTGGGGTTATGGCGCTCATCTCGCTTTACAGGCCGAGGGAGCCGGCATTTGTCTGCAGACAGTTTTTCCGGGTCATGTGGCCAGCATGACTAAGCCGCTTCTGGCGCAACAGAACACCGAAACCAGAGCAGCACATGGAAACACAGTTTACCTTCCCACCGGAGCGGTACCTATTTATCTACTTGCACTTTTTGGCATGTTTTCGAACTGCTAGGTTGGCAGGAGCAGGGATCGAGCAACGGGAGCTCATCCTGTCGTGGGAATTCGAACCGCCAACCTTCTGATCAGCAAGCCCAAGAGGCTCAGTGGTTTATGTTCAGTTTCGGTTTCAGTTTCTGTTAATTGGTTCTCGTGAGAAACTTGCAGATTCTAGCTTCACCAATTAACTCCAGCTGGTGGCAATTTACTCTTGGCAGAAAGCCCAGGTCTGCTTGACCTAGAAACTACTCACTCTGATTGGTTAACGAGCAGCACTCAACTCTGTTATCTAGGGATTGCTAGCACAGTTTGATGTGAGGTGTGTTAGGAGTTAGAAGTGCTGTGTATGGTTATGAGAGAGAGAAAGAAAGATAGGATTTATTTTGTTTTGCTTTTATTTGTATGCAGAAACTCTGCTGGTTTTATTTTTTCCTTTTAATAAATCCTGTAAATAGTTATTCTGAGTCTAGCTGACTAGTCATTACCGCCGCAACTAGCTTCCTCGCTGTGCAGGAAAACTCTGCTACGTTTGGGCTAAAGCCAGTAGGGCTATGCCTGACACTTCAAAGTTCCATGAGTTTAGACCACAGCAAGGCTGTCAATTGCAATTGTTCAATTGAAAGTTTGACCAAGCTGCAGGAGGCAGTGGAAGACAGGAGTGCCTGGCGTGCTCTGGTCCGTGGGGTGACGAAGAGTCGGACAGGACTAAATGACTAAACAACAACAACAATGGAAAGCACTCTGAATTCTTACTGGCCATCTGGAGGGCTAAGGCTTTGCACAGGCAGAATTTTGCCAGTAAGAATACACCAGTCAGAACCAGGTGGCTCTTGAGGCTTGGCTGTCACGGTGTGTCTATTCCAGTATTAAATCAAGAGAGCTGCTTCTTCCCACTCACCCTGACAAAGACAGGCCAGTGCTGAGTGATACAAGGCCTTTTCAAGACCCCTAAGATGCTTCATGCTTTATGTTGAATTTATAATAAGCATATGTAAAAAATACAGCATGCGTGCAACAAAAGTGTGTTTAAAAGGCACGAGATAACTGCCATGATGTGTTCCAATTGTAGCCCTTAAGCCCTGATGGTGGAACTACCTGTTCTGAAGCAAACCTAAGGATCACAACACCATGTTTTCCTTGTAACATAATAGTGGGGACCTGAGGGAATTTGCAGAAGAGAAGTAGTGCATGGAACAGTGGGATTAATGCGTCTCTCTGATAAATCCCACCATGCTCCTCTATTCATTTATTTTGTTACTGTTTTCATAGGATCGTAGAATCTTTGAGTTGGAAGGGACTCTGAAGGTCATCTGGCCCAACCCCGTGAAAAGCAGGAATCTCAGCTAAAGTATCCATGGCAGATGGCCATCCAACCTCTGCTTAAAAACCTCTAAGGAAGGAGGCTTCCAACAGATAAGCTTATAAACCAGGCGAGCCATAGTAGTGGTGCAGTAGGTAGCCACTGAACTTAGTGGTCTTGCGGGTGGGCTCTTTAAATTGTAACACATAATACTTCACATACTTCAAAACATGACAAACCAGCCCTGCTGTGTGGTTAAGTACCCTCTACTGAGTGGGGTCTTGGACTTCTGCCCCCAAGTCCTCTTGAGTTTACCACTGAAACCTGGCTGAAAGTGGGGGGAACTAGAGGGGCATTAGCAAGGATGAATCAGTGGGGAGGGTTAATCTTTATTATGCACCCTGAAGCTGTGTCCTAATCTAATCCAATATCAACACTAAAGAGGTACTGAGTAAACAACACATTGGATGGTGAAGGACTTTGACACATTCTTTGTGTGTGCTGTTATATTTCAACTCATATAGAAATGCAAGGACAAAAACATATCTATTTTGTTGCTTTTGGTTTTTAAAAATCTCATTTCACTTGTTTAAGCAGTTTAGTCGCACTGATGTGGAGAGGTCCAGAGAGGCCATGAGGCAAAGTGGTTAGACTGTTAGACCAGGACTGGGGAGATCCAGGTTCAAACCCTGACCCAGCCTTGAAGCTCACTGTTACAAGCCCTCCGCTTGACCTACCAAACAGGATTGCTGTGAGTGTAAAACAGTGGGAGATAAAAATGTACATCATGTTGAGTAACTCAGAGAACAAATTGGATATCAATGTAATTAATAGCAACCTAAATGCATTACCTGGAAAGCTCACTATCAACCTGAATCTGGACCACTTCACGCAGCAGGAGAACTGTGCAATTATGTGGTTCATATCAGTCCACATTCTCATATCAGTGACGGTTACACCCACACACAATATACACAATGTCTCCTATCAGAAGTGGATTTATGGGAGCACAACTGGTTCGCCTGCACTGGGCACTGAGAGGAGAGGGCACCATGGGTGGGGGGGCTGCAACAATGACTTAAAATGGAAGGCGAGAGGTTGGGGCACCAAATTTTGGTGTTCTACAGGGCGCAGCTGAAATTTGAAAGCTTAAAATCCGCCGCTGCTCCTATGCTAACATGGAGGTGGACTTTTCATTGCTTGTACCACTGTGGAATGCCAAATCAGTGAGCCCTATTCTAGTAATTTGACATCAGCTGTGACTCTAGGCTTGCCATATGTCAGGAAAATTCCTGACATGTCCTGATTTTGGGGTGTAAAAATAGCATCAAGGGGAATTTTGCCAAACTGGCAAAATGCCAGTGAAAACCCAGATGTATGGCACCGCAATGGAAAAAGTATTGGAAACAGCTCAAAATGCTTAAAATCACCAGTTTTCTTAAAGTAGCTCAACAACTTTGTGGGCGTCAGGAATTTTACTTTTTTGAAATATGGCAAGCCTATCTGACTCAATGCAAGTCAATGCCTTCTTAAAATGTTGCTCAGCTCCTCATGAGCACAAGGCATTTTCATATCTGGCCTATTCACTTTCATAGCATGTGGGTTGTGGAGCAAGCTCTTCATTATTTAAAGGGTTAGGTTGTGGCAAGGGTGTGAGGAAGAATGAGCGAGTTCTCAAGAATGAGCAAGTGTCAGGGTGAGGTTTCTCTTAACAATAAGACTGGTGCAGCCCAGCACTTAGAAGGAAGAAGAGACTGGACCAGACTGAATTGGAAGATGACGACAGCAAGTGGCTAACTGGACTTGTTTGTCAACCACTGAAAGGGTGCTTCCGCAATAGGTGATGAAGAGAATAAACCAAAAGCTCTAATCTTATACACACACACACACACACACACACACACACACACACACACACCATGCCAAGAGAAGGAGGAAGATTTGCTAACTGGCCTCAACCATTCATTTGTGATGGCAAGAAGCGTTCCATGTTACTAAACAGAGAATGAGTGGAGAGAAGAGCCATTCAACATAGGTACGACTCACCCTCTGCTGGTGATGAACAGACATAGCACGTTGAAGAAAGAGGATCGTTTCCGTTGTGGTACAACAATTCATAGGACATCTCTTGGGTTCAAAGTTCCTCAGTGTCAAATTAGCAGATGATTTCCAACTCAGTAGCTTCAAGCAAGAGTCTTCTTTTGAAAGTACAGAGCGGACAGACCATAATTTACATGCTAGAAGATGTTGAAGTTAAGGAGCTATTGGTCCTGCAGGTCCTGTGGTAGTATTTTTCAAGTAAAGGCAGGGGGTGTAGTTAGTTGCAGGGCTTGTTCCTGGTTTTGCATTTCCAGTTAGTGACCCATGTGCAAGTAAATGGGGGAGGGAGGGGCTTGTCTTTAAGCAAAACCTGTAAAAGGGAGGGTCATTTAAGAGAACAGCTGTAAGGCTTTGATGATGCAGCTGGAGAGGTTTTAGATAAGTAGGTGACAAGCGTTACCTACTGATTCTGTAACTTTCTCTGCTGCACCAGTTCTGTACAAGGCAACTCTTCTGAAGGGCTGGAGCAAATGCAGTCATATTGCAGGGCCCGACTGTGCTGTTGCTATTTGTTAATTAATATATCACTTAACTGTCAAGGAGGCTTCTAAGCAGTTTTCAAGCATAAAGCCGGTTACAAAAAAATATGAGCACACAAAATTTAAAATGCCAAATGAAGGAATTTCATCAAAACATAAAAATAGCCATGCACGACTAAAATATGCAATTATAACAACCCTGTTTAAACAACACAACAATTTAAAAAGTTAAAGCAGCAATTAAAACAGGAGGTTCAAGTCAGGCAATCAGAGGAATGCTTGTCTAAACAGGTGTGTCTTCCAGAGCCAGCAGAATGTCAATTCTGATGAGACTTCTCATATTTCAGCAGTGAGACCATTCCACCACCCTGGTACTACCAGCGAAAAAGTCCACCTCCAAGTTAGCATAGGAGACGATGGGTTAATGTTGTGTGTTCTGGCTGGTAGGTAAGGTATACATAGTACTTAGTCACTGCTCCCAGCAAGACATGTTGTGGCATCATCAGAATTATGGTTCCTAATGACTTAAAGTCCACCACTGTGTGGAAATGTTGATGCACAAAGCTACGTCCATGGTTGTCAGAATATTTCTGGAGCTCATGAATGAACTGAACGTTCCTCTTCTTAGTGTTTGATGTTGCTGTTGTTAACTAAATTTGATGTTAATGTTTATTGGAAAACAATAAAAATCAGCTTGTTTTTTAAAAGGCATGAATATTTATATGTGAATGACCACACGGAGACAGATTTGCAATTGTTTAGTTAAACCTTTTGACTTCTGCCTTTCTCAGCAACATCATAGGAATTGCAAGATGATAGCTTTAGAGCACTCGTATTTTCATATATATTTAGTGTTTGATAATACCCTCCTAGGATCTCGAACCTACTTGGTTGCTTTTAAGATTTTTTATTTATTTATTAAATTTGTATACTGTTCTTCATCTGTAGATTTCAGGGTGGCTCACAACATAAAAAAATACAATATAAAAAAACACAGAATAAATAATAAAAATAAGAGCAAAAACAAATCAAGAAATCCCCACTCCCACAACACATTTAAAAGGGTATTGGATGGTAACCAGCTAAAGGCCTTCCTGAAGAGGAACATTTTCACCTGACACCTAAAGGCGCCAGGTGAACCTCTCTAGGGAGAGCATCAGCACTGGATTTTGTAACTAAAAGGTGGCTATTGCCACCTTGTGGACATAGTCATTTTCACCCTTAGATACACAAACCTCACCGAATCTAGCTTTCAGCCTTACAATGCTTTGTGTGTGCATGGTGTTTTGAGATCATGCTTTATGAAGGCTTGTGATGAACATAGATTGGATTAACCCTTTCCCTTCCTTGGTCCCCATATTCTGCCATTCCAGTTTTTCAGCATCTTGGGCCATTTCACACATTACAACTACTGTACAACTAATCCAGAATGCAGCAGCTAGACTTGTGACTGGGGGCGGCCGCCAAGACCGCATAACACCGGTCTTGAAAGACCTACATTGGCTCCCAGTATGTTTCTGAGCACAATTCAAAGTGTTGGTGCTGACCTTTAAAGCCTTAAACGGCCTTGGCCCAGTACACCTGAAGGAGCGTCTCCATCCCCATCATTCCGCCCGGACATTGAGGTCCAGCGCCGAGGGCCTTCTGACGGTTCTCTGACTGAGAGAAGCCAAGTTACAGGGTACCAGGCAGAGGGCCTTCTCAGTAGTGGCGCCCGCCCTGTGGAATGCCCTCCCACCAGATGTCAAAGAGAAAAACAACTACCAGACTTTTAGAAGACATCTGAAGGCAGTTCTGCTTAGGTAAGCTTTTAATGTTTGACGTACTATTGTATTTTAATATTTTGTTAGAAGCTGCCCAGAGTGGCTGGGTATAAATTATTTTTTTTTATTATTATTATTATTATTATTATTATTATTATTATTATTATTATTATTATTATTATATCGTAGCAAACCTGAGTCTGCCATCAGTGTACACTCAGCAGGAAGCACCAACCTATTCTGGATATGACAAATATGCTCCTACAAATCCAAGTGTGTAATTCACACATTACACACACATAGTGTGAAGGAACTCCAAAATCAGCCCATTCCTACACAGAAACAATTTCCTAAACCTCAGACTTTTTGCTGATCTCAGTTCTGCTACTTTGGTCAATTTAAAGCTCCTTCTATATTATAGAATCATAGAACTGTCGAGTTGGAAGGAACCCCAAGGGTCATCTTGCCTCAACCTTTCCTCTAAGTAGCTCAAGAAGGTGTACATGCGTCACCCCACCCCACCCCTTCTTTTATCCTCACAATCCCGGTGAGGTAGGTTAGGCTGACAGGCAGTGACTGGCTTAAGGCCACCCAGTAAGCTTCCTGACCGAGTGGGAATTGGAACCCTGCTCTCCCAGCTCCTAGTCTTGACTCTTGGACCACTGTACCAAACTGGTTCTAAGTTTAACGTGCCTTTTAGAGGACTTATAGAGTTATTGGCACATTTTGTAGCATTTCATTTGGCTTAACTAGCAGATTCATTGTTTTCCCCACCTCTTCAGAGGCAGTGCTCACAACATGACTGCCACAAGGAGACTGAACTGCTTCTTCTTTGATATGATCAGAGATGGGCAGGTTAGTGGAGAGGAGAAAAGTGAACAACATGGTATTGAAAGTGGCATGTCTAGGAAGACAGTCATAGAGGACAGGACACATTTTTATCCCACTTATCCATGTTAAAGCCATCTGGGCAGTTGGGATATATGCACAGGGAAAGCAAGGCCTAGCTGAAGGTCCCACACAACCAATCAATTGGTGGGAGGGAGGGAGGGAACGGAACCAAACTTAATAACACACTCATTATTAATACTAAATAAGCTGTTGTGCTGATTCCCAAATACTAGTTTTTATATAGTATATTGTATAGTATATAAGTGTTTTTCCATAGGCAATGCACAGCTCTGAAACCACCAGTTGCCCCCATTCTTCCATTACAGGAGCTATATATCAATAGTCCAGACAACAGGAAAGTAGCTTGCAAAGTATTTATTACTTTTACAGATTAGTTGGAAATTGTTTTATTATATACAGAAATATAACTTTAAATATAAAATCCCAATGAGATACAATCAAATTCACTTAAATCTGTATAAAGTGAAAGGTTATCTGGCTCTTAACTTTGCCTTCCTAAAACAATATAAAAATAAAATTCTGATCAATTACGGTTTTGATTTAAAGTTTTAGAAGTAGTGGGTTTTCATGACTTGCTGTTCAGGAAAAAAAACGAGCTGAAAGACATACTTCATTGCCACATTTAGCACCATTAAATGTTTCTACAGAAAGAGAATGGACTAATTCTATTTTAGGAAGTCTGCTGTCCTGTTTTTATGGCTTCAAATTGAGAATCAGAATCGCCCTTCTACCCAGTATTCTGCAGGTGACTAGTAAAAAACAGTAATTAAAATAGTATCAAAGTGGGAAGATTTTCTATTTTCAGTGTAATCATTAATCTATAGAAAGATGATCCTGCCACTTAGTAATGAGCTGAACACAGGGAGATGGGAGATGCACTTTGCTAGAGAAAAGGGGGAGGCTACACATATTGCTAGCATCTATTCTCATATTACCTCCAAATGAATGCAGCCCTTAAAAGAGAAAGATTCCCTTGCCCCTCCTCATTTAGCCTAATCCAGAGTTCAGATTTTACTTAGTCCCAGGGAAATGTATACAGGATTGCAGTCATAGCACAGATCCAGATCGATTAATGAAATTCTACAGCAGGCCATTGCTGACAACTCAACCTGCTTAAAAAATACCACTTCAAAATAAGCATTGTCTAAAATAAAGCATACTGTGAATGAAAGCTATCAAAAATCAGAAACACCTCTGTATCAGAAACACCTCCCTCCATGTGTATTGTATTGATTTATTTTTGTAAAGAGAACTGCTTATCCAATTAGAATTTACAACTGAAAAAGTTCAGGGTATAAATAGGGCAAAATGGTTCCAATTAATGTTTGTGTGGCTTTAAATCAGAAGGAACAGAGCACTATTTTTAGTTGTACTATTAAGAGTAGCATACTGAGCTTTACTCCAAAATCTCTGGACTCTGAGCTATTTTATCTAGGCCATGAAGTCATTGTTTGTAATGCAAACACGCATCCAACTCTTGGTAACACAAACAGAATTTTTGACCAATAGCTACATAACGTTATGCATCCCAAATCACATGAATGCATTAAGAATTAGCTGCTGAATTAGACTTACAACCAGTTATGATGCTATTGTGAACAATTGCATTAATACTGATTTTTTGTAAACATCATAGCTGATGGGAATTACAAATTGTTAACGACTAAATCCTATTTACTATGAGTGTAGATATATCTGTGTACTAGAGCAGACACTAATCAAATTAACATCTTGCTTTATTCTTTCCACAGTGCTCAGCTGATTATAGGTGCTTGTGTGAATTGGGGTGTAGCCAAAGGAATGCTATGTCACAGTCCCATTAGTGTAAGAATTTCCACTTGTGCCAATGATACTGCCCCCTAAATCTGTTGTAAGGGTTCCCCCAACCCTCCAGTGTAATTTGGGGATGGCATTAGGTGGGGGAGGAGGGGGGAAATCCTATTATATAAGCAGAATTCCTTGCACTAACAGAATGTGTTAGCTGGGCACTGTCCAAGAAGTATAAGCAGAACTGTCTTAGAATTTAAGCAATCCATTCTTAAGAGTGACACTACAGTTACCTTCTTTCAGCAGCCTAAATCCAGGTTGTTGATCATAAGAGACAAGTATGGTACAGTTTGAGAGGCAGATTATTGCAAATGACTTGGAACAAGCAAATACTTTAAAACTAAAGATGTAACAAACATGTATCATTCTTGTCTTTTGGAACATTAGAGACTGTATGAGAAATACATATAGGATGGGTAATGTTTGAGTCAAGAATGATATACAGTGGAACCCTGGGCTGCGAGCGTGATCCGTGTGGGAGGCACGTTCGCAACCCACAGCGCCGCGTCTGCGCACACACGGGTTGCGATTCAGTGCTTTTGTGCATTCGTGAGTGCCGAAATCCGGAAGTAACCCGTTCCGGTACTTCCGGGTTCAGCGCGGTGCGCAACCCGAATTCACGTAACCTGAAGCGTCTGCAACCCAAGGTACCACTGTACTATTATAAGATTTGCAATTTCTATTATACACAAGCTCTAAATAAAAAAAGAATAGACTGCAATATGCAAACTTTAAATCAGAACTGCATTGATGGGTTCCAAACCCAATAAATATACTTCAAAATATTTTCCCTTTTAAAAAGTGCAAAAAATCCACACTCATACATTTGTCTGTCTTATATGTGAGAGAGCACTCTTTGCACATGCAGAGAGAAGCATCTCTGGATTGGCTTCTGCCAAAGCAGATACACTTGGCTTTAGAAGGGAACAGTTATGCACTAATCATGCCTGATGATACCAAATGGAGCCTGCATCCATACACATACAGCATTATCTGTTGCAGAGTACTGAGATGCAGCATTAAATTACTACTGCCCCCCAACTTTTACATCATGTAGGCAGCTGCCATTTTAATAAGAAGCTCATGTGTCATTAAAATGCATTACCCTTTTATTTTTATACTTTATTAAGGTGCTAGAAAACATAATTTCACAACATTTCCTGGAGTCTATTAAATATTCGCTGCCTGTGCTCCATTGTTAAGCAATATCCAATAGCAGCCTCAGTTTCTTGAATTCGTTTATGGAACCGGCACCCATCACGTGCAAATTCTTCCCAGGGTCCTTTCCGATCTTCCTCATTGCTCACATAATACTCAGTAACTTCTTCAAGGAAGGTCACCTACATGAGACAAAGTTAGATCAAATAATCAACTTGCATTTAAATAGCATCTATTTTAATTCTACATTTGTTTTTAAAGCACAGTAAAGGAAAAACATAAATACGCAGTTACCAAGTATTTATCACCTAGGTGAGAGGACTAAACTGTGACATTTGTGCAATACATTTTATTCATTTTCATGTGTATTAAAGAGATCAGTGCTTGTGGGTTAAGGGGCACAATGGATAGCAGCCATGAACAATACTGAACCGCTGGCCTGCTGTTTTAATTAGGCTTGCCGGGCCTTTCCATTTGACCCACAAGGCCATTTTGGCCAAGCCACACCTACCCAACTTGCAGATAGTTATGAAGGAAGTTTCCAGACGTCATATGATGGAAGTCAGCAAAGCTCACATTTAAATTCTGATGTGTTATGAAATCTTTCCCCAGCTTGACAAAAATGCACTCACAGAACTATAGACGAACACACAGGACCAATCTCGAATGTTGGTCTGCTTCCAAGGACAGTATGAATCAACTGTGTCAGAAGAGACCATTTATTAAAAACATTTACGACTACAGTGATACCTCGGTTTACGAACTTAATCCGTTTCAGAAGTCCATTCTTAAACCAAGGCGCACTTTCCCTAATGAGACCTCCAGTCGCCAGTGCCCTTCCACCGTTCAGCTTCTGTTCGTAAACCGAGGTAAAGTTCACTAACGGGAACACTACTTCCGGTTTTACGGAGTTTTTATACCAAATAGTTTGTAAACAGGGCTGTTCTTAAACAGAGGTACCACTGTGTATGGCTGTCCAAGATACATCAAAGGAATCAGTCTATTATTATGAACTGCTGTGCAGACTAGGGCTTTTTCATCTTGCTAAGCAATGTCTTTTCCTTCCCATTCTGATAAATATTTTTTATTAATCTGAAAGGTTTTTACTTTACTGTGACCATTTAATTAGGCCTAATAACATTATTACCCTAGTGTTGCTTGTGGATTTCTCTCTAAGGACTAACATGGCTGCTTGCCCTTTCCCCCTTCTCTTTAAACAGCACTGCAAACACTGCTTGTTAAGCAGTCTTAACTATTAGTTAGGCAATTTTACAGCTAGAAATTATGAATTTAATACTTGAATTCCTTAATCTGTCAAGATTAGAGCATGTAATACACACCCATACATATTTTATAATATCAGGTCCCTTAAAGTTTATAATAATCTTCATTCAAAAAGTGAGACACAAGAATCCTAGATAGTTACATCAGCTTCTGCCTCTGCTTTATGCTTTCTTGCCATTTACATCATTCCAAGGTATCCTCCAGGGCACCATTACCAGGTCATGTAACATTAAGGTATATATTGCACACAGATCCTTGTTCATTTACTGTGTCACTAGAAAGAAATACACAAGGGGGTTGAATTTGTTTTGAGAGAAGTCACTGTGAGCGATTTACAGGGAAGGTTGAGTTAAAATGTGTAATTTCACCACTCCAGGGATTTCTGAAATTCTATGTTTGGTTAACAGAAAGGTAATCCATGTATATCTAGACACCATGAATTATTATGCATATTTTTTGCTAAACATCCCTTAGTTCCTAACTGTATTGCAATCCTTAATATCAAAGTTCAGCTGGGCAAGGGAATGCTAACCTTGGCTCAGAACTGAAGTGGAAGGGACAGACAAGCTGTTATGACAAGGTGTTGCATTCACACCTAAATCAGTCAAATGCTGTCATGTGACAGCCCTTCAACCCCTCTCTGTAGCCATGCCAGCAGGGTTAGCACCATGCCAGCAGGGTTAGCTGAAGAGATGTCTCCACCCAGTCCAACATCCTTCACCCACCCAAGCCAGCCACAAAGGGGGCTTGGATTGCAGCCTATGACACCCACAACATAAATCTCTCAGGAGAACACTGACATTAATGCAAACGAAAGCTCAAGTAGCACATCAGGGTCAGAGTTTTACTTAAATTGTGCAGATTTTAGAATAGCTTATTAACCACTTTATCATTCTCATGTTATTGCATAGTCTACCTATATTTTCATAGAATCGTAGACTTGTAAAGTTGGAAGGGACCAGGAGGTCATCTAGTCCAACCCCCTCACTTTATAACAGGAGTCAGAAATAAACAAGTGTAGGCTGCAAAACTAGGCCTAGGAAGACTGGGTTGATCACTCTCTCTGTGTAACAGGATAATATAAATGAAATATAATATAAATTAGGAGGAACCATGCACTTGAGCTACTTGGAGAAAAAGAAAGATTAAAAACTAAAAGTTATAGCCATTGCCTAGAATAGAATTTTGATCTAATTATAAATACTCCCTTTTAAATAAAGAAAACAACAGAAGTTTTGTGATAATTATCCTGATTTTGTTGTAACTGTACAATGAATTTCAAGGTAATACATCACGGGGAACGCATAAACAAATAGCAACACAACTAAATGAATGGAAAGTTCCAGCTTGTCCTAGCTTAAGGCCACTTGCCCCATTCCTAAATAGAGTAAGTTTCCTGATTTAAAAACACACAATGTATTTGTCAGTTCTGAAGACCCTGAAAGTGTTTATTCTGCTGCAATTACATGCACCTGCTAGCTATTTTGCTGAGCAGCACAAATAACTACAGCAAAACAGACTGTTTCAAACATGACTACACAGATGGATACTGCATTCTAATGTGTCACAGAAGAGTTCTCCTTTCTGAGGTTTCTACATTGAACAGTGCTAAGTTTAAGTATTCAAGAGGATTAACAATAATTTTGCACTACAGCATTCTCCTAGGAAAGCTAGGTGACAGAACAACATTAAGCAAACAAAGCATGAGTCAAGTAATTGTATTAAATTCCTCAGAAAGCCATGGCAGCTAATCATTGTTAGCCCAAACAGACTGGAGGCTTGAAAGAACAGACTGGTGCACAAGGAGGCCCACACTTGCACTACTTCAAAGCATTTCTAGCTTTGTTTCACATAAATCAATGGGATTTATCAAGGGAAGGGGAGGAGAGAATGGAGTTTAGGATAAAACAGAGTGGCTGAATTGTGACTGAAAGTAGAGGGTGCACAACTCCTGCCAGTCACATGGAGCCTGTCACCCATGAGTCAACTCCCCATTCTTACAGAATCTACAATATGATACAATGCAATGAAGGGAAGTTCTGAAATGCAAGGCAAGTACAGAAGTGGAAATAGTAAGACAAGCAAGCATAAATCACTTTGAAACAAATTTAACCCCTTCATGTGCAGCTTTGTAATTTTAGTACTAACTTGCATTGTTGGTGTAATGCTAGCTTTGGAGGAAATCTCCATTCTTCTAAGAAACATGGTATAACGTGTATCCCATGCCCCAATACATACAGTGCTCCCAAATTTGATTTCACAATATGTGCTGCAAGTGGAAGAGAAAGACAAATTCTTGCAAGGCATTTTACATTCTTATTCCAGCCACAGGATTAATTAATCTACAAAGCAGTTCTATGGAAATTTATCCTGGCCCCATGATAGCCAATTTGTGATATCCAACTTGATACTCTATTTTAAGCTCAGTCCTGGGCAAAAAAAGAGTGTACTATTTTAGGAACAATAATTTCAAAGAAGTAGAAAGAACAAGTCAGCTATGCCAGGAATTACCACAGTGTGACACCATAACTTTAGTAATTTAGGTCATAGTTCAGTAATGGGGAACTTGCACCTCTACAGATGTCATTCAACTACCACTTCATCATCCCTGACTTCTAGCCAAGCTGGTTGGGGCTGATGAGAGTTGTAGTCCAAAACATATGGAAGGCCAGTTTCTCTATTACTGTTGTAGGCCTCCCAGAACTTACTTTGGTATAGAATCATAGTATTGTAGAGCTGGAAGGGACCCTGAGGGTTATCTAGTACAACCCCCTACAGCCATATGTTTAGCTCTGTGGTAAGCCACTCTACAGGTCAATTGGGAAGGATACACATATATATTTAAATGGCACCTCCTGCTTGCATAATAAACCAATGTAAAACATACCTTTTTCTTCTTCTTACACTTTCCTCTAGAAAGGACACCATGCTTCACATTTTCCGTAACCTCAGTGTCTCTGTTACCGATCAGGTGCACCTGACAGCTAAGTAAGATGCTACACTGAGAGGGTCCAAGGCCTGTCCCTGTCGGTCCCTTCAAGCCACTTTTCCCTTTCTTTTCTGCAGTCTGAAACTGTGCCTTGAAGTTGAAAGGGTTGTAAGGATCCTCAGCGTTACAGAAAGAGTTCCACAATTTCAAGTTTTCCGATTCATCCACGCTGCTGGACTCCCACTCATCTTCCTCCCAGGAACTTTCAGTCCACGAGGAAGTATCCTCCACCTCCTCTGACTCAACAGGAGGCGCTTCCTCGGGTGTGTTCCCAGCAGTTCGAACAGCTGCTGTGAAATTCCGAGGATCGTAAGGGTCCAGGCTACAAAAGGAGTTCCACAAGTGAATGTTTTCCCCATCCTGGCTGGCGGCATCGGATTCGGAAAGGGAGCCTTCGCTGTCAAACCCGTCATCGTCGTCATCTTCATCCTCTTCACCGCCCGAGCCTTCTTCCTCCCCATCGCTCTCCTCCCCGCTGCAAGCACCCCCTAGGATGTAATCGATCAGTTTGTTAGGACACGCAGGCCTAGTCACCGCAGGGATATCTTGCTCTATGTCCGAGTCCGAGTCGGAAGGGGCCTCGGAAAGACCCTCCTCCCCGCACGGATCCCCCGCACCAGGACGCCCGCAGGCATCCCCGGAGCCTGGGTGCTCCTGAGCTTCCTCCTCACGGCCATCCGCAGGCAACGAGTCTCTCGGGGCCCAGGAGTCCCGCTGCTGCTGCTGCTGCTCCTCTACCTCCAAGCTATAGTAGCCGCCGTCGGGGTCCTGCGCGCCGAGCCCGGCCTTGCTCCCGCGCAGATGCACCTGCTGGAGGATCTCGGGGAGCTTGGAGAGCGCGGAGCGGGGCTCGGGCAGCTCCTCCCAAGCAGCGCTGAGAGGGCCCGGCAGCGAGCCCTTGTCTGCCGCGCCGAGCACGTAGGTGGAGGAGGAGGAGGCGGCGACCAGGCGCAGCTGGTGCTGGACGGCGATCAGCGGCGGCAGCCCTGTGGCGTGGGCCTCCGACTGGAGCCAGAAGAGCGGGGCGGCCTGGCCCGGCACGAGGCGCTGCAGCAGCTGCGAGAAGAGCCGCAGCAGCGAGAACGGGGCGTCGGGCTCCGGCTGCGGCGGCGGCAAGGCGGTCGGGCGAGCGCCGAGGCGAGGGGCCGCCTGCTCCCGCTCCCGGCTCGGCTCCATGGTGACGACGGGTGCGCCCAGGGCTGCTCACCTCAGCGCTTCAGCCCCGCGTCGCCCGGCCGCTCCGGAGGCCTTTCGGGGATGGCTGAGGACGCGGCGGCGGTGGCTTCTCCCCGGCTTGGGCCACGCCATGTTCCTTCCCGGCGGAGACCGGCGGCCGCTTCGGGGCTGGATGCCGCTGGTTTGAAGCGAGAGGAACAAGATGGCGGCGAGAGAAGGGCGCAGCAGTTAGGCCGCTGGGGGGGGGGGGAAGACCCCTCCTTTACCGAGCGCAGGCGCACGCGCAGCCCCCTCAGCAAGCGCGGAAGCGAAAGAAGCGTCTCTTCTTGTCACCTGAAAAGGGAAGATTAAAGGCCGGGTGGCGCTTCGAGTAACATCCGGGGAAGCTAGATAGCAGCCGACGGCTCGCGATTGGTTCCCTGCACACTCGTGGCTCCGCCTCCCTCGAGGGAGAGCGAGCGAGCGCACTTTGGTGACTGAGCGCTGGCGCAGGCGGGCGATTGCATCAGCTGGTTGCTCCTCTAAATTATTAGAGGGTTATAGAAACATTCAGCAACGTTTTTGTTTTCTAAAGGCGCTTCATAGCTGTTGAGGTGCAGCTTATTAGCAAAGTTCCATTCAAAAGAAATGAAGATCAAGGAGGAAGAGGAAACACCTCCCAGTTTCTTACCTCAGAAATCATACTATTTAGCAGCCTTCTCCAAGCCGGGGCCCTCCAGATGTTTCTGCACTACAAACCATGTCATTCCCTAAACGTCAGCCATGCTGGCCGGGGCTGATGGAAGTTGTAGTCCAAAATAACTGGAGGGCGACAGCTCGTGGGAGGCTGCCTCATATGTTCATAGCAAACTTGTTCTCCAAGGATGGTGCCTTCTGTAGCCAAAAACTACCATCCACACACAAGGTCCAAGGTATCAGCAGGCCTCAAAACCCCAAGGTTTTCAGAAGTACATAAAAGCAGCCCAATGCAATGCTGACTGGAACTGGGATAGAAAATATGAGGCGGGATGATGTAGAGTATCTTGGCTGGTGGCAGTGGCGTAGCGTGGGTTGTCAGCACCCGGGGCAAGGCAAGTAATTTGCGCCCCCTAATCCGTAGATTTGCGCCCCCTAACCCGTGGATTTGCGCCCCCTAACCCCCAGATGTTGCGCCCGGCACGGCCGGCCCCCCCTGCACCCCCCACGCTACGCCACTGGCTGGTGGGTATTATCAATAGGAGCACCCCACACTGCAAGGGTGGCCAGATACAGAAGACAAGCTGCCCCCGCTAAAATTCCTTCTACACAGTTGTCACAGCTGCATAGCCTCTGTCCTCTTTTGCATTTGGTCCCCCTAACTGCAATGTTCAGTTTATGTCCAACTTGTTCCCCAAGATTTCAAAACATCTAGGAAGCACTGCTAATAACTGGTGGTGAACTGCCTGTGTCTAGCCAGGCTTCCCCCATCTCTGTATGAACAGCAGAAAGAAGTCAAAGCGAAACAAAAAAATGTAGAAAAGTACACTTAAGGGCAGCACAAAGATAAGGCTGCTCTGCAAACAATGATAACATACGGATAGCTACCCCACCAAAGGTCAGTTACACAAGAGGAGCTAATAGAGATAAGATGACCTTGTCGCAGCGCTAAGGAGCATAAAAACTACTATGATGCATCAGACTAAAGGTCTTCCAATACAGCATTCTGTTTCCACTAGTTTGCATTTGAGAAGCTCACAAGCAGGAGGTGAAGGAAACAGCCTTCCCTTGGTGCCCATTGCTAATACAGTGGTACCTTGGGTTACATACGCTTCAGGTTACATACGCTTCAGGTTACAGACTCCACTAACCCAGAAATAGTACCTCGGGTTAAGAACTTTGCTTCAGGATGAGAACAGAAATCGTGCTCCGGCGGTGCGGCAGCAGCGAGAGGCCCCATTAGCTAAAGTGGTGCTTCAGGTTAAGAACAGTTTCAGGTTAAGAACAGACCTCCGGAACAAATTAAACACTTAACCGGAGGTACCACTGTAACTGGTTCTCGGGAGGTGTGTTGAGATCAGCTGCAGCAGGTCATTGGTTTAAGAAGGGTACAAGCCTTTTAAGGCTGTCATCTGTGCAAATCAGACATACTTCCACATAACCATACATCAGGGGTTGGCAACCTGTGGGCCATGGGCCGCAAGCGGCCCACAGGGGCAGTTTAACCGGCCCATGAGCCGCCCACAAACCGAGCGGCCTGCTTGGCAAGTCCCCGTGCGCTGCGCTAAACCAGCGGAGCATGGGGACTCACTTCTGCGGCACCAAAAATCGCATCTGCACATGCGCAGATGCCGGAAACCGCACCTGTGCATGCCCAGGCGCTGGAAATCACACCATGCACAATCCGGCCCACGGAGAGATCTCCACGGGACTTGACCGGCCCAGTCAGGTAAAACCTTGCCGACCCCTGCCATACATAGTATCCCTTCCTTGCTTCGATGGAGGTGTGTGTGTAGAAATCTCTGATATTTGCATATATGGGCTGCAGCCTACTGTATAAAGATAAGGTTCACATCCATTGCTTTGCCTACTTTTTACCTCTCGCCACACCTACTTTTCCCTCCAGCTCTGCCCTCCCCTGGAAGTTACTTCATAAGATTCTGTTACACACCAACCCAATCTCCACAAGCAGTGCAAGATTCCAGGGGTTCCAGGCACTTACCCAGGATTGTGTTTCCATTGGGAAGATATACTTGCACATATATCCATGCAATGCTAACCAACAGTGCACCCTTGCAGGGCTGGTTTTACTACGAGGCAATTGCTTCAGCAGCAGATCCCAGAGGAGATGCCATTTTTCTGCCTCCCCTTCTTTGAAAATAACATAAAATAATCCAGGCAGATGTACCATTTATCATGCACTGGAGATTTGGTAACAGTGCAGTCCTAAAATTGTCTACTCAGAAGTTAAGTCCTATTGAATTCAGTGGGCCTTCCTTTTGAGTTGACATGCATAGGTTTCATTATAAAAACTGTCTTGAACCATATTTCCTCATGGTTGCTGCAAAACATTTTGTTAACCACACTATACTGAGTTATCCCAGATGAAGTGATCAGCCAAGTGCTTTCTTTTAAACATACCGGTAAGTCATATTGTCATATGACATGATTAACCAGTTTTTAAAAGTTGTGGCATGTGTGCATGTTTGAAACTCACGTACGTCATTAGTAATCCAATTACTTTAATGTTGCAGGCATCCTGCTTATACAGATCATATGGTAAAAACACATAGCCGTTGCCTACTAACTTGTGACTGTGATCTGAAGTATTTGAAGGAACAGAATGACAAAATTTGATTCTGTTATTTATATGGTTTTAACACACACGTCTTCTTTAGGGAGCTAATTTACATGAAACTACATTACAGTTGCCTCTGTTCTTTATTTTCTGCCAGAAAATCTATAACAGGCAAAAATTCAACAGGTGCAACATTCCCAATTATTCCATCTTCATGCCAAGAAATGCTACGCCAGATGATTTTCTGCCTAACATGCACCCAACCACCAAACGAACAGAAGCCTTTCCCAAAAAAAGGATGCTACTGGAGAGGCTCGGAGATAATCCAGGGTTGTTTTTACAATCTAGGATTTAGGTAAGAAAAGATTTTTCTCCGTGGCAAAGTGGTCCAGTGGTTCAGGAGCTTGGCAGCATCTCTGAAGGCCATGGGTTCAAGTTCTGCTTATTCTCACACTGGATGGCTGCCTCCAGTTCACTCAGAAATAAAGTGACATCTAAATTGTGCCAAATTTACCTGTACTTTTGATTCCTGCGTTGCAAGGGGTTGGACTGGCGGGTCCTTTCCAACTTTACAGTTCTATGATTTAGTTGCTACTCAACCTACCACAAAGGAGGGTAATATGAACTGTAATCATGTGTCTGATGTGCGGACTTCCTATTGACATCTGGTTAGCCACTGTGGGAGACAGAATGCTGCATTAGATAGAACTTCAGTCCAATCCAGCAGAATTTTTCTTATGTACTTATGACACTGAATTAGCACCTGGGCTATTCTGAAGCAGCCTGAGTTTCCATTGCCACATAGCTATTGGAAAGTTACTTTCAGCCCCAATCTTTAATGTTAGGCAACGATAATCTCACTCTTCTTAATGTGAACCAATTTAGTACCTATGTACAAATGATCAATGGCTTGGGAATGTTCTGCAGCCTGCTCCTGGATCAAGCACTGTCACTGGAGACTCAGGTTTCCTCAGTGGCTACTTTTTCTAGCTACAGATCCCTCTGGACAGATATGGCCACTGTATGTCATGCTCTGTTAACTTCCAAACTGCATTGCATCAATGGACTCTTAAGTGGGGCTGCCCTTGAAGATGACTCGGAAACTTAAATTGCTCCGAAATGCAGCAGCCGTATTACAGGCTGGGGTTCTGTTTAGATCTCACATAACCTGTTTTAAAACAGCTGCATTGGTTGCCAGTTTGTTTCTGGGCCCAGTTCAAGGTGTTCACATTAGTGTTTAAAGCCCTAAAGGACTTAGGTTCCTTGATATTTGAAAGACCACCTCCTCACTTACAGACCCTTGCCCTATTGGTAGTTCTGCTGCCCTCAGTAGAGGAGGGGTGGGCCCAGGAGAGGGTATTCTCTGTGGTAGCCTCTAGATTGTGGAACTCTCTCCCCACAGAAGTGTGCCTGGCAACCTAAGTTTCTGACAAATGTAGAAGATGTACTCTTTTAAACCTGGCCGTGAGCAATGAGATGTCTGTTTTTAGGACCCTCCCTATTTCAGTCAACATAGACAATACTGAACGAGATGCATCCAAGGTCTGACCTGGTATAAGACAGCTGCCTACGTTCCTATGACAATCGCAGTCACTGGGTGAGGTCCTACCTCAAGTACTTCCATCAAAAGAACATACAGATTATAGGACCTTTAGCAGTTTCCCTCAAACTCTGGAATATCCTTCCCAATAGAAGATGCAGAGCTCTTCCAATCTACCGTAATTCTTATCTAATTCAAAAAAGAATGCAGTTTATTTTTATTGTGGAGAGCAACTGGCTTTTGAATAATGCTGGGCAATCGATTTATTTTCTGCTTACCCATGAATTTTTGCTTTTGGAGATGCGATTCTGGGGGCTTTTCCATTAACCTTTTCTTCATAAGCTGCCTAGGCTACAAAAGACAGCATGAACATTTGGATAAATGTGTGAATAAAAATTGCGTTGAGGGGCATTTTGTGGTGGCCTGCCTTTAATAACTGCACAGAAAGGGGAATAGATGAAACTGCATCCTCACAACACAACCACTCTCGGCACAGGTTTCCTTCCATTTGGAATCTGGAAACTCAAGTGATTCTGGCCTCCTCTTCCCAGCATGAAATCTCTGTGTATTATTTTCTAACTACATCCAAGTGGCATGGTTTCTAACAGCCACTGTCTATGGCTATGTTTCTCCAGATTCCATCAAGCTCAGTCACTTCTCAGCACCTGCCCTTTGTACCTATGGCTGACATGTCACTGTGGCATCATACACACTCCACAGTACTTTAAATGTATGCACTTTTGCTAATTAAGCATTGTAGGAATGTGCTGCGGTGATTATGACTGATTCAATACCCAAGCCTATTAAAGTATGTATTATCTTAACTACCTAGTAACATAGCATCGGTAACAGATTGCACAGCTATTGCAACAGCCTCGTGGCATGAATGTGCAAGCAGTGGCAACTATGGATGCTTCCAGTGTCTTTCCTCTGCACTATATTACATAGGATGCAATCAGCCTAAAAATCTATCTATTCCTGTTAGGCTTTATAGTCTCCCTTCTCTTTAAGCCTCCTACATAATTTGATTTGATACTGCAACATGTACAAATGGTGATAGTTTGGCCCTCTATTGACAGGCTTCTCACTGTCCAGGGGAAGAAGAGTCATTGGTCATCCTGTCAATATTTAGGCACACAAGAGATACTGTTTCCCGGGTAAGCCGGACAATGGGACCACATTTCAGGTTGGTGTTAAAGCCTGCAAATGTTTTGAATCCAAACATATGGTTGAATTAAGAGAGCAAAGACGCAGAAGCCAACCTGTTCTTGCAGATCCTGCATATTATCTCCTCTCCCCCAAAATGCACTGTGAACAGGCTTATGGACAAAGGTAGACCAAGTGGGAAGGATTGATCGACCTTGTGCCTTCCAGATTATAGTACTACAACTCCCATTGCCCTTGACCAGTGGCCATACTGGCTGTGGCTAATGGCAACTTGTTTTCAAACATTGAGTATGGGAAACTAAAGGTCAAATGACTTCTCTGAGCTGCTCAGTCATTACTTTTCTAGCCAGCCCAAATGCAACATCCTGTGTCCTCTTTGGCCAAGCATCAACTTACCAAAATCTATTTGGGGTTAATGATGCTGCATCTCTTTGAAAAAGTTTGTGCTTGCTTTATAACCCTAATGCGGCAAAGGATGAGACGACACAGTTTCTACTGAATTCCATTTCCTTTTATTTGTTAACTTCAAATAATGCCACCATTTTACAACAGAGGAAGGATCCAGGGATCTGCGAGATGCCATCTCTCCCTCATTTCCAACAGAACAGGTGACATGAGCAGGCCAAGGTTGTCTCACGTAGCTGCTTATCTGACTCTGAAATCCACCTGCACCTCTTAAGCAGATTTTTAAAAATCCAAGTTTCAGGCCAACCTTGATCTAGAGAACGGTTAAAAAAACTTGGCTTATACCTCTCAGATACAATATTTTATTTTTTTGTTCTTGAACCTGAGAAACGTTTCATCTGTACAGGAGTCCCTGCTGTAAACAAACAGCTCAGGCTAGCTAGAAGATGACGAGCTCTGAGGGAGAGGGCTAGGCCCAATGGTGCAAGGCTCCTGTCTAAGATGGGAAACATCTTCCTCTCCATTTTGAAGTGCTCTCTTTTTCATTCAAGGAGGCAAATGGCAACCCGCAAACAGGACATCCTTTAAGAATGTTTCTTAAAAGAGAGAGAAAAACGATCCAACAACACACATTCTGGTCTTTATATAATTGCAAAGAGACAAAGGTTTAAAAGCTGGCTATTCCCCCTCCCCACCTTTCTATTTTTATTTTTTTATTTTACACTGGTTTACTTCTCAAAGAAAAGGCTACAAAGGAACAGCTCATTGCCACCTGGCCTACAAAAGGCATTGCAGGGCAGTGGGTGTATGCAAAAGTTTCAGTAAGTCATGGGTGCTCAGCGGCAAAATGCCAGGTAACCTTTTAACCGGGTTTCCAGCTAGTTTGCCTTTTCCTTTGCCTCCCACCCACTAGCTCAGAAGAAGAGCCTGCGGTGACAACTGAAGATGAGAATCCTGAAAAGGCTTTAGGTATTCGCTAATGTAATCTGGTTTTAGGCAACAGGAAAGAAATGGCCGAACACAGGAAACTGTCACAGAGGCGGTTTGGCTAATTCAAGGAACCCATTTTCCAAAGTCACAGCTTGGGAGAAGCGAGACCAAGAAAATCGCTCTGATTCCAAGATGCAGCGTAACCGTATCTAATCAGTTCCAGCTCCTCAGACTGGCCAGATGAACATGTGCAAAAGGCAATTCAGTTCAGTCAAGCAAGGAAGTAAGGTGGAAATATCACACAGCTCTTCAGATAGTTGCTATGCCCAAGGCCTTAGTAGGTGTTTAGAATCAAGAGGAATATGGTTGCCTTTTGCCTCCTAAGACAAGTCTAAATGTTAGTCCAAGAGAGCATGCCTTTTAGGTTACATCTCCAAGCAGGAAATCGAGAACTGTAAGCTCTTCACATATATACATTACATAGCTCTCCTTTGGAAGCAAATTCTCCAAGATGGCTTGAGTTGGACCACACCAGCTCCTGTCCCAGAGATAAGGATTTCATCTACCATTTATATCCACCCCAAACATTTTCCCTCCCGCCCCTCAAGTTCTTATGCACACATTCCTTTATTTACTTAAAACAACAACAAACAACAACAACAACTTTTGAGAAAGTCCAGCAAGAATCTCACTGATGATATATCCTGCCTAGAAAAGCTCCTTCTCAGCATGTGCTCCTGTGTCCCATCTGGACTGAAATCATTTGTTAATTTTCTTAAAAAATTAAAATATCCCAAAGAGGGGAGTGCCCCCTATTATTTCGCCCCCCATAAGTCATTGCTCCCTTGACACAAGGAAAATGTATAAAAAGGAAAGTCTATGGCAGCCATTTTAAGTCATAAATGAATTTCCTATCATGACTCCACCCCAAAATGCTCACTCTCCACAGGAAATTAACCCTTCATTTGCAGAGAAACTTAACATCTGTCCGTCCTTATTTGCAGGAAACTAAATCCTGTCAGATACACCAGGATAGAACTCCTGGAACATGCACCAATTCCCAGGGACTCCCATGGGGCCAGAGTGGTTCCAAAGACACAGCGACTGCCTTGCTGCTCCTCTTCACATGGTCCCGTGACTCCTAGAGCCCAGTTCAAACCAGCCCATCTTCTCCTGTGTCAGATCCAGGTCCCGCAGTCGGATAATGACCTCCCCAAGGAGGATGTTCTCCCAAAAACCCTCTTCACTCAGGACACTCAGATGAAGTTCCCGCTGGTGGAGGTCTCCTTTAGGAATCCCATCATAGACAAGCTGAAAGATACAGGAAATTTCAGGACATGAGCTAAAACTCACTCACTCTCCTTAGAAAGGTGGAAGAAGTAGTTGCCTAGAACAGCAGTCTCTGGCCTCTATAGCAGAAGGCCAGACTATAGTAATTCTGTGTATTCTTCAGTAATACGTATGCATCTTAATGCAGACACTCATCTAGTATATATTTTTTTCTAGCATTTAGACCTAGGGTAGAAATCTGTCAGAGAAAACAGAAAATGATCAATGCGCACACACACACACACACACACACACATGTTCAAGTCTTTAAACTTGAACTAATTCAACTATGACAGCAGTCTCAATAGGAATTTTAAATAAAGGAGGGGTGTTTAACCCCTGGCCCAGGAGCATGGCCTGGCCCCAAGTAAATTCTGACCTCCCCAAGACCCCAAAATTTGACAGCAATGACAAAGGGGGGGATTAAAAGTAGACCGTGCTAATGTAGGTGGTTTAAATCTCTCTGCCCTCCCCAATAGCCTGATGGGGAAGCAAACCACCCCCTCCCTCACCTGCATGTGTGAATTCACACAACTGAGTGTTTGGGATGTCCACATCCCCTGCTGGCATGCTTCCGCCAAAGGATTGGCCAAGGGCGAAGGTGGCTTTTGAGCCAAACCCCCCCCCCCCGCCTTATATATTGTAATAAATTGTCCATGCTGCCACTCCATAGCAACATTAATAGATTTCCAAGAGATGTATAATGGAGAATCAGTTCATACTGACCCCAATCCTGCAATACATTAACTCAAATTATGTCTGGCCTTTTTTTTTTTTTTTAGCAGCTGGATCTTTCACGAAAGAATGCTGGTTTTCATAGCTAATTAATTGTTTGATAGCAACTGTGGGTCGGAGGTTTCCCACCCACCCCTGCTTTAGCCTGTTAAGACAAGGTGTGCGGCAGCATACCATTTCGTTGTAAGTAGGGTTGCATGTTTTTCTAGCGACTTTTGTTTTCCTCTTGGTGGTTTTCTGGGGATCAGGCAGAAGGTAGATCTTAACATACGGGTCGGGATCACTGCCGTCTTGAATAGGCTGCTGGAAAAGAGAAAGTCAAGCCCAGTCGTCAGTTGTTTGCGCCACATCAGGCTACAGAGATTTGAAAAGTTTGGCCAGTGGCTGCCACTGGGACATAGCTACAGTTCAGCACTTACCAGGCCTCGGATATGCATCACCATGATAAACAGCTTGTTGTTCTTGTAGGAAACAGACAGCTTCACCTCCCCACCCAGTTTTCCAACAGGTTGGGACCATGATGCATCTAAGAATAAGGAACAGGGAGCAGTGTTGGCATGGAAAACTACCATGTCTACTGGCAAAAAAAGAGGGGAAAGGCACTGCACCCACAGTAAACAGGCGTTAGCGTCTTTCCATAAAGGCCGTCCTCTGGAAAACTTTAGTATTATTATTTTTTAAAATAAAAAATACAAACAAAAACAATAAAATAAAAATCAGTACTATATTATGCCTCTGTTACACTTTATCCTGTTTTAACGAATACAACATAATTCCTCTATACTACCCTATACCTGCATAACATAGTTTAATGACCAGTCTTACAGCACCATTCTGAACCTCCTGTCAGGTCCTGACACAAACTTGCAGCCTCCATTGAATAGGCAGATCCCTTCCATGTGCCCAGCACTTTCATTTTATGAGCCAAAGAATGAAGCTGTGGCTATGATCGACTTGGCAGCTGCATGAGAGCATTGCCCTCCCTCAGTACTGGCCAGCATGCAGAGCCAGAGTGTTGAAGCAGGTAAGTCCTGCTGCTTGTGTCCTACAGATATTTACCAGGCAGTTTGGGTGCTGGATTGGTGCCTGCAGCAACTTCGTCCCTTGGGAGGGGGTGAAAAAATGTGTACACCAGGTCACACTGCAAGAGAAGCACACCATCAGATCACAATTTTACTCCAGTAGCAAGTCACCTAGTTTTGATATGCCCTCTGACATGAAAAAAGAAGCTTGGTTGGGCATGTTGCTTCAATTCACACAATAACTTACTTTCATAAATAAGCTAATTATTTCTTAGGCCTTCAGCTATGAAGACTCCTGCAGTTCCTTACTTGCTTAGAATGGTTATGAGGAGGCATAGGCAAACTCAGCCCTCCAGATGATTTGGGACTACAATTCCCATCATCCCTGGCCACTGGTCGTTAGCTAGGGATCATGGGAGCTGTAGGCCAAAATCATCTGGAGGGCCGAGTCTGCCTATGCCTGGTTATGAATCTTAATACTACAGTAGCAAATAACCTCAGTTATATAGATGGGAGAACCAGAATACGTAACAGGCAATCCAGTTTGCACACCCAGAGGCCATCAGAACACACCCTTGATATTCCTTACTCTCAGCTCCGTTTTTGATACTATACTTACCAAGCAAGTTCTCTTGCTTCCTATGTGCTGAGTGTTCTTCAGCAGTGGTTAAAGAAGGTCCCTTGATTTACACGTAGGCAAGGACAGGGAATGCTATCCAAAGCTTCCATATATATTAACAAAGCTTGCTAAAGGGGAATAGCAAAAAGTGTTTGTGGAATAATTCCAGGGTCAGGCTTCTGCAGAAGCACTTAGATTAAACTATTCTACACTGCTGTGTCTGCCTGCAGTTCATCCTAAAGGTCTTGGCTAATACTACCTTGCTCCTGCCTATTTACCTCGGCCACCTCAGGAGCTGCATGGATCAGATGCCAGATGTAGCCATTCAGTTCTTCTCTCCTCCTCTCAGCCACTGCTTCTCCTCGTGAGCGTCCAATCACAAACCTGCTAGGAAAGCTGGACAATTTGGGGAGGGTGGGAGGGTAAAGAAACAGTTAGGTGTTGGGCCCCATCTATCAATGAAAAGCAAAATCTCAACTGAAGCAGGTGGTCTGCCAAATTTCTTTGCTCCTGGCTGCAACAGTACACACAAATTATTTTTTAAAGGATTTCTTCATGTCACACGGATAACGGCTGTCAGACGGATCCATTTGGAGTGTTTCAGAAACGAAACTTTCGGCTAACGTCATGTGATGAGGACCATTCACACACAAACAATTCAATTAAGCACACATATAATTTTGAGAGGGTAGTCTGCTGTATCATAACCACTGGATCACTAGCCAATCTGGTGAAAGGGATGAGAGATTCTTTCGGTTAGATCCTAAATGTGAACAAAATCCAAGCGCTGAGACTTCCCAAGGAGAAAACGTTAATTTAGTGCACAAAATCAGGGGAGCATAAGCAAGTTTCCGGGAAATGAATACAAAACTAGTCTTCAAAGGTTTGCAATTCTTACAGAGTAGTGTGACAAAAGAAAAAAGCAGTTTGTAAACCACATGGGGCTAACCTGGGGAGATGCGAAGAGGGGAAGACGAGGCGCATCTTGTTGTGCAGTTCCTGGAACTCTTCAAAGGTACGCTGGATGTAGGTGACTTCGGAGGGGTTCTCTCGCTTCACCTTCACGATGTATATCTGCAAGGCAGAGAAGGAAGCAGTCCTTATGGTTCAGCAGCACCTTCTGGAGATGCTGCTCCAGCACGCAGCACAACTTGCTCTTGCGCTTTAGCGCAGCCGCATGCTAGCTTCCCTGACACTGCCTCCACCACACTGACCACCTGCTGCACCAAAATGCCTGTGGAAGAGACTCACAAAGCCCTTGCTGGGATTGAAGACTTTTTCGTGACGGCAGAGGAAGACATCAAGGATCCGGCTGGACGTCTTGATTGTGTGGACACGGGGGGCAAAGGAGAGCATCGGTCGGGAGTCAGAGCCTGCAAACTTCATCTGCGCCAGATTGTGAATGAAGAAGTTGAGCTTCGTGGCAACACTGCCAAGGCTGGACTCTATCAACCTGCACAAAAGGATAAAACATCTGGTTTGTGGGTTGACATAGAATTGACTGGTCTACCCCCTGCATTTTCAAAGACTACAACAGACCTTTCAAAGAGGACCCTGAGAACCAAGATTTCTATGTGGGAGTAGCTTGGCACACCAACGTGGCTCCTGGCTTTCCTTTCCACCTCTCCCAGCCATCAGGATTCCCCTTACCTGGTGAAATAGGTGGTGGCATCTGCTTCAGAGTCCTGTGGTCTCAATGCATCATAAACATACTTTAGGTCTTCAAGGTCAGAAAGCTCAGGGATCCCACAGGACAGCATCTGGGCACCAAAGAGGCCACGGATTAGTACCAGAAAAGAAAGAAATGCAAACACTCCAGGCATGAGCTGTGGGAATTTCATGGATTCTGGAATGTGCCACATGCTAACTGGATTTCCAGAAACCCTCAGCTTTCTTTCAAAACACAGGAAAGGCAAGTTCCCAACCCTTTAGTTATGGTGCATACCTGCAAGCAATGTCTGCTGCAGTCTCAGGAACAAAAAGGGGCCTTTGGCAATGCAATAGTTGGAGACAGGCTTTCGTGGTTGATACTCACCAAGTCTCAGCTTGTGTCCTTATCCCAGCAGTTGGAGGGGAGGGGGAAGCACTACAATTATTACTTATTTTTTACTAAAACTGGTTGCTTTTGATGTAAAAAAGTGGACATTTTTTATTTCACTATAAGCTGACAAAACCACACATGCAGGGCAGTGAGAGCGGCAAATAAACAATGACATGTTAGTGAAAGTAACCCGGAGTTTGTTGTTAGCTTGCTGATCTTAACTATGGGTTTACTTTTATGTGTGAATCCAGACATTGGTCTGGTTCATACAACATACTAAGTCAAACCTTAGCTCAGCTTGACTGTAGGAACAGTCCAAGGAGTGCTCCTCATCCAAGGAGCACCGAAGCAGCAACAAGCTCCTATCTGAGAGCCTACACGTTTGTGTGCTGCATCTGCCAAGTGATTTTTGCTCTTACACAGACAAATAATTGCTGGGTGACCTTGGGCTAGTTACACTTCTCTGAAGTCTCTCAGCCCACTCACCTCACAGAGTGTTTGTTGTGGGGGAGGAAGGGAAAGGAGATTGTTAGCCGCTTTGAGACTCCTTAGGATAGTGATAAAGTGGGATATCAAATAATAATAAAAAAACCACAAAAAACTTATACCCTTTCCCTGGTTTGGATATAAAGAAGATCTGGATATAGACTGAGAAGGTTCTGTCATGGGGGAACTGCAGGCTTGGAAGAGAGAAGGCAGTTCTTTACTCCTCCGGTCAAGTCTGATGGTCACCATTGTCTCTGTCTCCCTATGCAAACCCTTCAAACTCCTGCAAAGAACAGCTGAAAGTCTTTTCAGTAATAGCCATGATGCACTGTCTGGATAAATGCACTGCTACTGGAGAGCAGAGGCAGCAGGAAAGTAGAAACTGGGTATCTCACCAGGCCCAAAAGGTTGAGGAAGAGATGGGTATGTTTGCGGATCAGGTTGTAGGCCTGGCAGCAGAGATCTACAAAGTCATGGAAGCGGCTGGAGGGCTTGTCACCGCCGTTGATGACATAAGCCATGTCTGATGTGAAGACAAATGGAGCTCGGTCCCTGTACGGAAGAAATGTGCAAATGCCACAGTGATGTGGCTAATCCCAGGGACAAAAAAGAGCCACCATGCTTTCATTTCCTAACATACCTTAGTTGACCCAGAGAGTGCTAGATCCCATTAGATCCACACACAACACATTATTCTGAAGGACTTTGGAACAAAAGCCACATGCTTGGTATCAACAGCAGGAAAAAACTTGAACGCATTTGACAAATAATGGGTTTTGCATTCACTGAACAAGGGCATCACAATGTGGAAACCGGTAAGCCACATTCCACCGGCAACCTGCTCCACCCAGAATGTTTTGAAACAGGCTGGAAAATATGATGCTTAAGGGGTGGGAAATAGAAGCTTTTTTTATTTTAAAAAAAATCCGTAGTAAAAAGTTTGGAACTTCAAGTCCAACATTTGTAAGCCAAATTGTCAGATTCCCTTTCTGGATAAAGCACGTAATATGGTGCCCCGCAAAATATGCGTGGCAGGTAAAAACTTGTATTGGGTACCAACAATCTACACCCACCCACATCATTATTAATTAGCTACTGCTACAATGTAAAGGTAAAGGTAAAGGGACCCCCGACCATTAGGTCCAGTCGTGGCCAACCCTGGGGTTGCGGCGCTCATCTTGCTTTACTGGTCGAGGGAGCCGGCGTACAGCTTCCGGGTCATTTGGCCAGCATGACTAAGCAGCTTCTGGTGAACCAGAGCAGCGCACGAAAACGCTGTTTACCTTCCCACCGGAGCGGTACCTATTTATCTACTTGCAGTTTGACGTGCTTTCGAACTGCTAGGTTGGCAGGAGCAGGGACCGAGCAATGGGAGCTCACCCCATCGTGGGGATTCGAACCTCTGACCTTCTGATCGGCAAGTCCTAGGCTCTGTGGTTTAACCCACAGCGTCACCTGCATCCCTGCTACAATGTAGACTTTAGTTTATCCATGCAAACAGGAAGCTGGAAAGACTCCAAAGGTTGTGGGGTGGAGGCAAGGGAGCAGGAGAGTGACCCAGTGATTTATGGGGTTTCACGCTGCCCCCAAGGCAGGAGCCAGGGGAGGAGGGAGAGTCAGGGCAGTCCAAGATGGAGGAATATACGCAGGGTAAGGGCGGAAGAGGCTGTTCAGCTGACAAACAGGTCAAGAGACTCCCCACCTTTCCCTGCCCCATTGCCTCCTAGACCCAGGAGGGTCTTGAAAAGGGAAGAGCAGTGACAATTTCCTGACAAGAGAAGTCTCAGATTGTGGGCAAGCAACCTGTCATGAGAGGGTATATAAGCCAGCAGGGGCAGGCAGGGTCTCCCTGTTGCTGTAACTGCTCCACAGGGCCTAGACCTGTGGGCAGCTGCCTAGAGGATAGAAGAGAGTGTGTGTGTGTGTGTGTGTGTGTGTGTGTGTGTGTGTGTGTATCTGGGACACTGTGGAAGCTTGCTGTACGTGCTTTTCTTGTCAATAAGGAGTTAACTGCCAAGACATGTGCCTTCCTCAGCTTAGCCCACTTCTGCGAGTCCTGCAACTCCAAGGTTCATTCCTGAACACCAGCCAGAAGCGTGCACTTGAAATGTCTTAAGTATTTAAAATCTACCCTATTTAGTTTCACTTTCTTTTCGTTTGCATCAATTTTGTTTCACATTCATTTGAGTTTCATTTGAGTTTTTGCAGTGGAGACCCAGCTTGCTGCTAATAACCGTGACATTTTCCATCCAAATGGCATGGCATTTTCAGGTGCTGCACTAAACAGGAACTACATTTTACAAGCAATTTTTAAAAAGACGAATCCTATAAAGCTTCCCATTGGTTTAAATGAGAGAAACAGCTGCATTTCTCCTCCTTGTAACAAATTCTGTTTTCCATGCAAGCGTTGTGGAATGTGCAAGGCTTCTACTACCACTCTAGGGCATCAGAACTGACAGTTTTCAGGCAGATTGGACAAAGAAGCCCCATATGATTGTTGCAGCCACTGAATTAATGTTTCCTTTGTTCAGAGCTTGCATGTCTTTCACAGTTTCACAGATCTCTCAGTTCATCCTTTCCTTCCAGCCTTGCACACAGGAGTTCCAGAAATATATCAATTTGCAAAAACATTTCTATGTGAAACTAATGTGAAAAACTGAAACCATTAGTTTCATGGTGAAGCTAATCTATGTACTAGTTTAGCTCCACCTTCGTTTCCAAAAATAGCATACATGCCCGCCCTTAGCACCAATAATTCAGTCGGCCACACACACAGCCTCTCTAGTTTCCTTAGAGTGCTCACCTTTTGATGTTGCCAAACATCTGAGCATGGCCCAGAAATCTGCCAAAGTCAATGTGGAACATGTGCCCTGTGGTCTTGAGCATGATGTTGTCGTTGTGCCGATCACAGATTCCCAGCACGTAAGTAGCTACACAGCAGCCAGCGCATGAGTAGATGAAGTTCTCCACTGCCTGGCAGATGAAGATGGATGTTATTAACACAGTAATGTGAAGAGCTGCACAGGAAAGCAGTAAGGCCAGACAAAATGCTGGAGGGAATTTTTTTGAAAAAGGTTCCTGAATTTAGGGTCCTCTGGGAATATTATATTACCTGCCTATATATTTAATATATACTAGCCTGTTTTCTAGAACACCCTGGGAACTTGAGATGTCAGAAAGGCACCTAAATCTACCTTGAGGTAACCTACCCTTAGTTGTATTTACAGATAGCCTTCTACTGTGCTGTCTTTGTTTGAAGTCAGAACTTGTAGCCAGGCTTTTTCAGTACAATGGAAAAGCTCCCCGCCCCCAAGCCATATTTCATATAATTCTGAATAACAAGTGAAAACATTTATGTTTACACAAGATTTTAAGATTAAAACACTTGCTTGCTGCTTATTTACAGTGTAGTTTAGCTTCCTGGTGTTGTGTTTGTGATCTCCCTTGTGTCCAGATGTTTAAAACTGCTCAAATTTTAAATAAGTAAAACCAAGGTGGCATCTCTCCAATCCAACATTTTGCTACGGAAACAAAGAAAAATGTGGGCCTGCAAGAAAAGTCAGGTGCACACCCACAAGTCCACATTGCAATGCTCCACTTTGCTTATTGGGGTTGACATTTGTCTGTCTCGGGAGACAATGGAGGAGTGTGCCTTTGGGAGTGAGGTCAAACTGCGATGGAATTATTAAAACCACTAGACTCAAAAGAGGGCACCATGGGTTTGACGTTAGCACAATCTTTGATCGTGACTTGGAGCTGCCTGGCTTTTTAACCTAGACCAAATGATGTTATTCTTGCTCTCTTCACCTTCTCGTATTCATCCTCTTTGGGGTTGTGCTTCTGCAGCCAGTCTGCCAGGGGACGATCCTTGAAGGAGCCTGTCACCCCATGCTCCACCTGGATCTTTCGTAGAGTCTCTGCGTTAGGAATCATCTCTACCATCCCTGTGAAACACAGCAAATGACTACAAGATGGGCAATAAGGGCCTCTTTCCTTCCCCCATTTAACACACATAACCAACAAAGAACCCAACTTGGACTGGTCTTTTTTTTTAATGTAAAATGTTGAATCATCTTCCTCTTGTGTGTAAAATGCAGCCTACATTTAGAATAGGTATGGGAAATTCCCATCACCCCAACCAATACTGGCTGGAGCTGACAAAGCTGATGTCCAACATTATCTGGAGGGCTCCTGGTTCTCCATCCTGGATTCTGATGTTCAGAGAAGCAACCACTGCCTTCAATGGCCAAGAAGAGAACTCTACGGTTCTTCCAAGGTCCAGGCTGGACTACCTACCCATGATCTGTCTAGAATGTTAGAGACACTTGCACAGCAAGCCTCAAAGGACGCCATTATGGATAAACAATGTTTCTGTCATCGGTAACTTACTTTTACTAGAGAATGTTGTGGGGGCTATTTACATACTTGATTTTTGAAATGTCCATGACAAATGTATGGTAGTGGCTGCGATGACTAAAAATAGGCTGTATTTTAGAGCAGGGCAGAGGAACCTCTGTCCCTTAAAGGGTTGCTGGACTGCAACTCCCATCAGCTCTGGGGCACACAACCAACAGTCAGGGTTATGGGAATTGTAGTCCAACAACTGGAGGTCCATGTTTCAAACCCTTCTTTCAAGGGCACTTGACTTTGATTACCAGATACTGAGGACAAGCAGGTTTTCTGGCTATTTACTGTAGGGAGACAAATTAGAGGCCTTTTTTTTAAAAGTTCTTGGCCTTCATCCAGAGAAGTGATATAGAACCTTGGGTATCTATCCCAGCCCCGAAAGCACTGCTCCAACAGATTTCTCCAAGAACCTCACACCAGCCTAAAAACAACGTGAGCGCAGCTGAGGAAGAGGAACTAAAAAAGTTCCATTTTGTACTTGGATGAAAACTTACCTCGACCTCGACCAGTAGAAAAACAGCGGAATATGACCATGCGCATGTCCAGATCTTCTTGCACCCAGATCTTATTCATTATGCGGATCATCTGCAAAGTTAGCATGTCCTGCCGGAGGTCATCTCCGCACTGTGGAGAGAGAAACAGCGCAAGGCAAGAGGCAGTACTGGAAATCAAATCTTTTATTTAAATGTGGAGAAGCAATGATGTGGATTCCCAGAGGTTCTGAAGCTATTTGGAAAGAGAGTTGGTTCCTGATATTTCAGACCCTGGAGAACTACAGTTTGGCAAGCAGGTTCAGGGGGAATGGGGAAAAGAGGCTAGAGGTTAAGAGAACAGCTTGATGAAGTGTGGAGAACCTTTCTGTTTCCTGGGGTCAGGTGCTAGGCCTGCAGGCCAAATTTGGTCCACCTGTCAATCACCTGATGTTAGGTGATTATTCACTTTGAAGTCCCAAAGTCAGCAACATGCATGCAGGCCTTATAAAATGTCATTTGCCTGAGGCTATGGCTTTACTGCCCACCTGCTGCAGGTAGTAGAACTGAAGCCTGCTTAACCTTGCAAATACACAACCAGAAATGCACACTGAAATTCCTAGCCAGTGACAATGGAGCCCATTAATGCTTTTATTTCATGGGTGCATAGCTTATTTTTCAAGCCTGCTTGCCACAGACTAAAAACCTCTAATCACGTTTTTTAAAAATAAAAAAATCTGATGGATCTTAGAAGGCACAAGAAGAACTTACAATATATTGCTTGAACACCAGATCAAGCAACACTAGAATCCCTAGATCAGGGATTTGTTCAGAAGCATCTGGGCAAAGAAAAACTGTAGCCATAACCAAGTAAGAAACATCACGGCTCACCTTAAAAATGACACGGATATTCTCCCCGAGAGGGTCAACATTCAGGAAGGAGAGCTTCAGAGGAACCGCATTGGAGTTGAAATAGGAACAGTCCTGCAGTCAAAGAGAGTGAGATGGGGGAGCAAGTGGTCAGAATGGCCAGTGCTTTTCTCACCCTAGCTGCATGAGAAGTGGGTGTCCCTTAGCATCAACAGAAGGACTCTCGGAGAACATAGGCCTAGGACAGGGGTCAGCAAACTTACCATGCCTTGGGCCGGTGTCTCCAGCATGGATTGTGCGGTGGGCAGGAGGGCAGGGGAGCGTGTGCCCATATGCGTGCGCACACGCTATTTCCGGCGCACAGGAGCACAGGAAATAGCTTGTGCACGGGCCTCCTGCGACCCGGATGTGCACTGGAAATAACGCTTGCACATGTGCAAATAATGTTTGAGCAAGCGCACAAGCTATTTCCGGTGCTCCTCTGACCCAGAAGTGGGCAGCCACACAGCACAGCGCCGGTAAGAGCGGGGGGTGGCAGCAGAGGTCGCCGCGGGCTGGATAAACGAGTCCCTTGGGCCTTATCCGGCCCGTGGGCCTTAGTTTGGGGACCCCTGGCCTACGATCATGCCAGAAACATAATGTTTTATCTCCCCCAAGATAAGGATTCCAGCTCATCCCAGATACAGTGGTACCTTGGTTTGCAAACAGTCTGGTTTACATACATTTTGGATTACAAACACGTCAAACCCAGAAATGCGTGTCCCAGTTTGCAAACTTTTTTTAGAGGCCCCATTGGCGAAAGAGCGCCTTGGTTTACAACCTTGGTTTACAAACGGACCTCTGGAACGGATTATGGTTGTAAATCAAGGCACCACTGTACCAGGGTTTTCTTCCTCTTGGCCTTTTGATGATGCCCTAATTAATGTGCAGTACAGTGGTACCTCGCAAGAAGAATGCCTCGCAAGACGAAAAACTCGCAAGATGAAAGAGTTTTTGGTTTTTTGAGTTGCTTCGCGAGACGAATTTCCCTATGGGCTTGCTTCGCAAGACGGAAACGTCTTGCAAGTTTGTTTCTTTTTTCTTAAAACCGTTACAGTAATACAGGGTGCATTGCTTGAAGTGCAGTTGCAACTTGACTTCGAGGAGCAACTCATAGCACGTGGTGTGGTAGCCTTTTCTGAGGTTTTTGAAGACTTTTTTGAAAAAATGGAAACCATGCTTCGCAAGACGAAAAAACTCGCAAGACGAAAAAACTCGCAGAACGAATTAATTTCATCTTGCGAGGCACCACCGTATTAATGTACAGACTCAGGACAGATAAAAGAAAGTGCTTATTCATGTAGTGTATTAGTTAAACTATGGAACTCACTCCCATAATGATGGGAGTTGATGAACACCAACTTAGATGGCTTTAAAAGAGGATCTGGCAGAAATTATTTGAAACTGAAAGGTTAAGTGGTAAGGATGCTAATGGCTGGAAGCCAATCATTCCTATCCTTAGGAGCAGCTTGCTTTGCAACAGAGAGGAAGCAGCTACTTTCAAATCTTGCCAATGCAGACAGTGCAGCCAAGCCTGGGCATCTTCAGGAAGCTCAAGTATCCAAGATGCCTGAACTTAGAGGAAGGAAGCTACAGCACACCAGAAACAGTGGTACCCACAGTCAGAGACATACCCTGGGCACAATCCCCTTCACCAGCAGGCTGGGGCTGAGCGGGAGGCGACAGGAGCCATTAACGTTGAAGAACTGCTTTACATCCTCCAGCCCCTCACGAAGGATGGCCTGAAGGAAAAAACACAAGAACAAAGTTGTTCAGCAGAGAGTACCAGGCTATTTGATCTGCTGTCTGCCCCAGGCACCTGTCCAACATCTTATGAAGCAGGTCTGGGTTTGGAACCCATCCCAAAACAGGTTGCTGCACGAGCCCATTCTTGACATAATGTTTATATGCTGAACCAAGAGCCACCCAAATTCCACATTCAATTGGGCAGTTAAAGCAAATTTTGCCTAAAAGTTTGCAAATGAGGTGCCATGTTCAAATACGCAACTACTTTTTCCAGGTTCAAGGAGTACCTTCTGCTTCCAGGATTTAGGTTTGTAAACACTCCCAGAGCATTTCCAAGCACAATGCAAAGTGTTGGTGCTGACCTTTAAAGCCCTCAATGGCCTTGGCCGAGTATACCTGAAGGAGCGTCTCCACCCCCATTGTTAAGCCCGGACACTGAGGTCCAGCACCGAGGGCCTTCTGCTGGCTCCCTCACTTCGAAAAGCGAAGTTACAGTGAACCAGGCAAACGGCCTTCTTGGTAGTGGCGCCCACCCTGTGGAACACCCTCCCTTCAGATGTCAAGGAGATGAAGAACTATACAACTTTTAGAAGACATCTGTATTGGGAAGTTTTTAATGTTTGATACCTTATTATGTTCTATATTTTCTGTAAGCTGTCCAGAGTGGCTGGAGAAACCCAGCCAGGTGGGCAGGGTATAAATAATAATAATAATAATAATAATAATAATAATAATAATAATAATAATAGAATTTGCAGCTTAATCTGGCACGAAGCATGACATTGGAGGTGGGAGGGGAAGAACTTGGGAGCTAAAGGTTGTATCCAACTCAGAGTAGACTCATTGAGATTTAAAAAAGGTAAAGGTACCCCTGACTGTTAGGTCCAGTTGCGGATGACTCTGGGGTTGTGTGCTCATCTCACTCTATAGGCCGAGGAAGCCGGCGTTTGTCTGCAGGCAGCTTCCGGGTCATGTGGCCAGCATGACTAAGCCACTTCTGGTGAACCAGAGCAGCACACGGAAACGCCGTTTACCTTCCCACCAGAGCGGTACCTATTTATCTACTTGCACTTTGACATGCTTTTGAACTGCTAGGTGGACAGGAGCTGAGACCGAACAACGGGAGCTCACTCCGTCGCGGGGATTTGAACCGCCAACCTTCTGATCGGCAAGCCCGAGGCTCTGTGGTTTAGACCACAGCGCCACCCGCGTCCCATTCATTGAGATTAGTGGACCTAAATTAACCATGTCCATTAAATTCAGTGGGTCTACTTTGAGTTTGATTATTGCTGACATAACCTTAGGTGTTAGCTCACGTGCTGTAGAGTCAGGCTACAGAACAGTCTTAAGGTGAACCTCAAAAGCCACTTATGGAAGAAGCTGAAAACTGCAATGGCTGAATTTTAGCCCAGGCCCTTGCTTCTTGCTAAGAGGCTGGCAATTATTTATTTAGTTCTCACATCAGCCTTTGCATTCCCAAACAAAACAGACTTTAGACGGTTCCTACAGCAGGCCTCACCAACCAGGTGCCCTCCAGACAGATTGTAGCCCAAAGCCCATCAGTTCCAGTCCACACTGGCTGATGGGAGCTGTAGTCCAGAACATTTGGGAGGGAACCAGGTTGGTGAATAGTCTCCTTTGCTGCTTCATTCTTCCTTCCCCATCACACACCCATGGGAGACATGAGGTGCTTGCAAGCACACATACCTGTCGCGATGAAGGAGCAGCTTCACGAACCTGCTGAGCCAGCTTAGCCAGGGTGTTCACCAGCCAGCACTGGCGGTCAAACTCCTCTCTCAGGCCCTTGCCACAGCAGCACAGCAGAGCTGCCAGCAGGTACTGGTAACGGATGCTGAATTGAGAATCCTTGAGACCATCTTTCAACAGCCTAGAGACATGGAGACACTGTCACCAGAAGCAGTGGGGTTCATGTGAAAGACCCATCCATCCACACCAACACAAGCACAGATAAGCAAAGTCTTTTTCCTGTCTCCTAGACAGACCAAGTCAACTTAGGAGACAGACCAGGTTTTCCTGATTAAAACCAAATTTCTTGTTTTTTAAAAAGGGGGATCCCCCCCGATCTACAAAAATTGAAAATATAAGTTAAAGATAGCCAGAATAATGTTAAAGATATATAAGTTAAAGATAGCCAGAATAACATAAAACAGAGGGGGCTAAGGTTCTCGGACTCCTGAAACTGCTCCCCATGAGGACTAGAAACTTGATTTAATTTAAAAAAGGGCTTGATTTAATTGAAAGAAAGAAAGAAAGAAAGAAAGAGAGAAAGAGAGAGAGAGAGAGAGAAAAATGAAAGCATAGAAATCCAGTTCTGAACAAAGGTATTTATGGGTGTAATGCTAAGCAATTCTTAGGAAAGAAATCATTTATTCAAAGGCTGGTAACAGTGAATGGAAGCATAATGTTCTGAACATTTTCTAGCATCTGCTAGAAAGATTCAAACTTGATCATCATAACTTCTTCAGATTCTCTCTCTTTCTTTTTTAAAACACACACACACCCTTGTTTCTAAATCATTCACTATGCCAACAGCACATCCACCAACATTACCAGAAAAAATAGTGAGTTATCCTCAGGTCACAGACGGCTCGCTTCATAAGGAACCGCACCAAGGGGCTGTCCAGGTAGCATTCATATTTCAGAGCCTGGGAGAGGAAAGAACAGATTGGACTATTACAGATTCTGTAATAGTCTGCCCTTGGGGGCAGAGCCCTCACAAGCTGGTATACAACTAAAGGAGACTCAATCGAGATGCACGTGAGTCATAAAAAACGTAAAGAACTCAGAATTTTGTTGGCCTTTTGTTCTGTAGGAAGGAGGACCCCTACCAATGCACTACCACAGAAAAGGCCCTGTCCCAGGGTGGAGAAACAGCTTCCACCACCATCCCTTTTCTGTATCCTGTTTGAGGAAAAACATTGGCTCTACAGCTTGGAAAGCACCCAAGAAAATCACCCCAAAATCAATTAATGTAGTACTATTACTATGTTACCTCTTACATTGCAAGACAATATTTATTTGTTTGTTTGTTTTCTCACACAGGGTGTTGAAAACATAACCATTTTTATGAGAACACAAATTGGGACATTGAAAGTATGGTAGAAGAGTAAAATGTTGCCCCTGCCTTAAAAAGAAACAAAAACAAGCATAGTAGTGATAGTTCTGCTCAGCACTACAATTGTGAGAATACCTGAGGTAAATTAGCCTAGAAAATATAGGCAAACCTTGACAACCTCAGTACAAGCATTCACCCAAAGACAGAAAAAAAAAATATTTCTCTACATTCCAGGCAGCAAAGATGAGAAACAAAATTATTACACTGGGATTTTGTTTTGTTTTTTAGTAGGAATTCATCAAGGCAAAATGTTAAGATTTTGAAACAGTCCTCCCATACAAATCTAAACACTGCTCATTGAGAACAAAAGCTATTTCTAATTAACTGTAGAATACAAGAGAGCGAACTGAGGAACATGACCTATGGCAGCAGTCTGAAATTCTGCTGGAAGGATTTGCCCTATAAGAGTTCTTCCTCAGTATTATCCTGCTTTAATTCTGAATGCTCCACTATCTCTAGTACAGGTGAACTGGAGCCTAGCAACCTATCCTTAGGGTATCAGAAACTGGCCATTTTACAAAGGCTTCTGAAACTCCAACCATTTGGAGAAAAACTGCTTTAGGTTTTGCCGCCTGACTTCTGAGCTCCCAAAGAACAAAGCCCTCTGCCACGGCAGCTGCCTCCCGAGATACAATGCTGTCCAAGCACACAAGCCACTGGCATGTGTGCTCCCAAATGGAATGGAAATATTTCTCAGGGAACACATGTGACTTACCTGTACCAGCTGGGGCAAATAATCCAGTAGCTCAGCATCAGATATGGAATCAATCCACTGCACAGCCGTCCTCCTCACCTCCTGATCTGGGAACCTGCAGCGACATATCAAGAGATTTTCACTAGAGGACAACTCCACCTCCATATTGGTAGCCACCTTTTATTATGTGTAAAACTTAACAGTTCCCCTCTTTCTCTCCCCAAAAAGAACCTTCAAAAGCAACAGACAACAATAAGAAACACTGACAATAAAACGAACCTCCCCCAAATGCATAAAACCACCTTCACAAAATACAATAAAAAACCCCAAATCTAGGGAGATGACTTACGCTGCATGCAGCAGCCCAAGAGCATCTTGGTGATTCATGTGAGTCCATTGCTTCAGCAGGGCATAGATGTCAGGCAAGCAGGCCCACTCCCAGCTCGGGGC
Source organism: Podarcis bocagei (assembly GCF_964188305.1). NCBI lineage: Eukaryota > Metazoa > Chordata > Lepidosauria > Squamata > Lacertidae > Podarcis > Podarcis bocagei. The sequence goes on along the minus strand of NC_138129.1, from coordinate 44,220,137 downwards.
ACTGGCCAGCAGCAGAGGCAGGGAGCCCGGCTGAGAGTGGCAGTAATAACGCTTCTCCCACAGCCGCTTCCGGTCGGCATCTGTTAGCCTGGGACAAGAGAAGTCTTAAGATCAGTCTGGGGACACAAGGGCTATTAGCTATGGCACTTGCAAAATTTCCAGAAGCACCCAAACTGGCTGATTCTGGAAATCCGATGCTGGAACAGACACTATGAGCCTTTCTTCGACCTGATCTAGGAAGGCACTTGTGCTTTTAAGGGAACCTTATGCATATTTGACGCATAATAAAGGCACAAAAAGAATGGGGAGGCCGTCAGAAATATATTTCTGTGCAGTTTGTTTGTATGAGAGAGGGAGAGAACAGCCCATTCTCATGTAGGACTGCCAGAGAAGAGCGTCGCGCCATTTGATCATATACTGTTTGTTCACAGGAACACAGACTGAACCTTGGCTGTTCTGTGTCTCCTCACCACCACCAAACTGATGTTGCTTTGGGACTCCACCAGAGAGCAGCAAAACCACAGAAAGACAACAGCACACTGCTTCATCTCAAACAGAACAAGGCTGCGTGCTTCAATTACCAGTCAATCCATTTCTCTCCATGGGGAAGATGGGATCAGGTGGCTAACAGGGTGACTTGAAGCAATTCCATCCCCAGTCTAATGGGGGTCAAAGGTTCTCTTGCCGCAAGAGCTGAAGGAGGAAAGGAAGTTGCAGCCTGTGATGAACGCAAGAGCCCTCGGGAAGAGGAGCACTGTGTCATCCAGTCACAGTGAAATGCCTCTGCTCTTGCTTGAGGTTCGACCTGCATCCTTTCTCCCCACCAAAGGACTGATGATTCAACATGAAGCTGAATTTTAGGGAGGAGGGGGTTAAAAATTCCTGAAAAACTATGATACAACCTTAAAAAAAAAACCCAACCTAGACTTGATAGCACAACAGTCTGGCAATAACTAAAGGAAAGAATGAACTAGTAGTGCTTAATTTCAAGAAAATGAGGTAATGAGACTCAGAAAGTGCATTCTCTGATCCAGATGTTCTGCCTACCAACCAACCCTGGCCAACCACAGATGATTGGCAATGAGCTAATAATAGACAATGATGAGACACTATTTCTTTACATGTTTCAAAGCAAAGCCCTACATTGAAAACAGGGATTGTGGGCATGGAATGTGTGCAGAGTAGGGTGACCAGGATGATAAAGGGTCTGGAAAGCAAGCATTATGAGAAATGGCTGAGGAAGCTGGGTATGCTTAGCCTGGAGAAGAGAAGACTGAGAGTTGATACAGCGGCCATCTTCAAATATCTGAAGGGCTGTCACATGGATGATGGAGCAAGCTTGTTTTCTGCTCTGGAGGGTAGGACTTGAACCAATGGATTCAACTTACAAGGAAGAAGATTATGACAAAACTTTAGGAAGAACTTCCTGATGGTGAGAGCCGTTTGACAGTGGAATGGTCTACCACCAAAGATGGTGGACTCTACTTCATTGGAGGTTTCGAAACAGAAGTTGGGTGGCCGTGTGTCGGGGATTCTTTAGCTGTGATTCCCTCCAACTGTAGAGTTCTATGTTTCTACAGCTAAGCCCTGAAAATGATGCTTGCCCCTCTGTGGCTCAGGCTCCAGCTAGAAAATTAGCTAGCACTGATTTTGTTTGGTGCCTGAGGGGTATTTCCATGTTGAAGGTCAATGCAGCTCATGGGGGCAGCTCAGGGGGAAAAGGTCAAAAGTGAGGGGTATGAAAGAGATCTTTTAAGGCAGTCAGTCTTAAAGAGAGGCAGGGAGACTGAGCAGGACTTGTCCATGCAGTTCAGGACCACAAAGGGGTAAGTGGTGGAGAGGAGAGAAATATGGAGGCCTGTGTTCAGGGAAGGTAAAAGGCCAAAATTTGAGGAGCAACTGGAGGTGTCCTGAACTGGAATAGAACAGGGAGAAGTTGCAGTATAGGGGGGAGGGGGGGAGAACAGAAGGCCAAAGAAAATAGAATAGCTTGGAGAGACAAGAGTAGAGTAGAACAAGGGGCCTGGAAGCCACATTCTCAATCCCAAATATGTTAGAGTAGCTGCTTAGTGGTGAGCAACCATTGAGCCACTTACTAATGACTTGGTGTGTTCCAGTGTTGAGCTTTTGCATTGAAAGCAATTTCCCAGGGACTGAGGACTGACAGTGCCTCTGAGCTGTCTTGGCAAGGCAGTGAGAGGAAAACTGAATCACACAGAAGAATTGGAGGGAGACCAGGGTTGGTTTTGTGAGAGGCCAAAGCTAGGATCCAGGGCCATCAAGATCAGCCCAGCCGCAGTGCTAGAGGAATAACAGGGAGGGGCTGAATGTCCGGGTGCTGGCAAAGCAATATGGCCAAGGCACTTGCATAATAGGGCTAGCTCCATTCCCAAAGGTTTCCTTAAGCCACCTCCAGGAAATACATTCACTCACTCAGGCCAGAACAAAAATGAAGGAGAGTGAAAAGCACAGGCCATCCATGAGAACTTCCCACCGCAGCTGTGACCCAGAGCAGACAGGAAGGGAAGTGGCACAACCTACTGTACAATGCCAGGAAGGGATGGTCTGCCCCTACCAAGCACTGAGAAAATGCTGCAGAAAGCTTTCTTGCTTTCAGCCAAAGGAGGGGAAAGGGTGAGGGCAGCCTGACATCGGATCTATTTATATACTAATATGTTCAGGACAAAGAGCATGATTGGAGGTAGCCAATAAATTGAAGAAGATGACCCCAACCACCCAGAATAAAAACCTTCGAAGAAAAACACCACAGCTCTGATGATGGTGGGGGTAACAATCTGGGCTTATTAGCTGCTTGTTACCCAAAAAGTTATCAAAGCAAATTACAATATATTGGCCACTTTTGCATCAATTAATTAATAAATTATAAATTAATTAAGCACTTAAGATTTACACTCATATATACTATACCACACTTAAAGAAGAATCATATAAACATGAACAATTTCTCATTCAGAAAACAGCCCTCCCACCCCAACAGCAACAGGAAGTGTTAGACACACACCAACAAAATCAATTAACTCCATCAAAGGCCTGGGAAAAGAGGTAGGTCTGGCACCCAAATGATGCCAGTGAAGGCACCGGGTAGAAGGTGAAAATTACAAAATCAAAACTTCCCCCTGTTTTAATGTACAGTCGTACCTTGGTTGTCGAACGCCTTGGTACTCGGATGTTTTGGCTCCCAGAACGGATTAAGTTCAACAACCAAGGTACCACTGTACTTTAAGAGTTAAGAGCAGCGCCTGCTTTCATGTTAAGACTTTCTTTATGAAATTGCCCTCTTTTGTTCACTTTTTATGGCACGTCCAGGTAATGTCATTGTCCGCCTGCTGCATTTCAGTGTCCCTCCGTGTTTTGCAAACCTGACCTATGACTATTTTGGCTAATTTAAATGCAATTACCATAGCAGCCTGTCCTGGGTGGACTAAGTGCTATGAGGCTCTTAAAGCACATGTGCCTTTAATTAAGAACTCCCTGCATGCAGGCTCAGCCCATTATAGGAGAATCTGGGCCAAAGAGAACAGAATTGCTAGATTATATAGTGCTAGTTTATTAAGTGCTTGTATGGAATCTCTGCTTTAATTCTACTTCAGGCTAATTACAGGAAAGAAACACTAAAGGGATCAATTATGGAAGCAATCAGCGTTAATGTTGTTAATAACATATCAAGTGGGTACAGTCTGACAGCAGTCCTTACTGGCTCTTGTGGCATTTGAGTTTTGCCACTCATATTCCAAGTCATCTAAGGTTTTAGCCATGGAGATTCCCAGGATGAGAACAGCATTACTGTGGATCCAGCCTCCAGTTTTATAGCTGTTTTCTACTTGTGTTTCAATGCTACCTGGTTTTTAACTGTACATTTTATAGTGCTGTTAAATGTCTCAATGGGGCCATTTTCAGGGTCAATTAAACAAAACTTTTTAAAAATAGAATTAACTGTGGGGGCAGGCTGCCCCTCATTGAGCAGATTATAAACTAGAAACCAAATAACTTGTTCAAGGCTATAATGGAAGTATTTGAAATCCTTCCTTATCTTCAGTATTTCCTTGAACATTAATCTGTAGACCTTTCTCCACAATTTTTTCATCAAGTTTAATAGGAACAAGGAAGACTCTGAGATGATTGCCTGCTAGTGTTAGATTCCCTTCTATTCTTATTTGTATTTAGATCGAAACCACCTCTGCCAGTTGGAGACTATTTATGGAGGAAACAGATTTATTTAGATGATAGTCTCAGTACCCAGCAAGGCAGTCAGTAGTCATGAAAGTACATTGCTAGCAGAGAAACATATGCTGAACAAGTTTGGATGCCTGGGCATGATTACAGAGCAGAGTATGTAGAAAGTGCTTTGAGCGCTGGCCTCAGAAAGTGATGGAAAGAGAGGAGCAAGCACTGGAGATAAGAAGCCTAGACAATATACGAGACAGATCCCACAGAAAGAGGGAGGGAACATAATGTATGTGGCAGCAAGAGCAATTATATTAAACGGGGGGAGTAGAAGCAGAGGGGACCAGTCTGGTAGGAAACATTTCACCCCTTAAACCAAGGATGGGGAAGAGCTTTGGCCCTCTAGATGTTGTTGGACTCCAACTCCCATCAGCCCCAGCCAGCATGGCCAATGGTCAGGGATGATGGGAATCATAGTCCAGCAAAATATCTGGAGGGACCCCTGCCTATTACCCCTCCGAGATATTCAACTCAGGGCCATCAAAAAGTGTCAGTGACCAAGAATCTCTCCCCTGATACAACAATGCGCCCAAACACACTCTCCATCCTCTCACCAATAAAGCGATTCCTTCTGCATCACCTCCTTCAGCTTCCGCTGGTCTCCCTCAAAGAGGCTGTTGAAGTTGTACTGGGGACTGAAATCGGCTGCCGGTGGACTGGTAAACTTGACTTCAAATGCTGAACTGGGGAAGTCAATCTGGGAAAGGTAGGGAGACAAGAACGGCCTTTTAAGCACATACTTACTACCACCCTGAAAGGGCAGATTGATACTGGGGACGCCTTATCCCACTATCAGCACATGGAAGTAGCCTGAAAAGGAGTCCTGCACCTGAGCATCCTATTATTCATCACACAGAATATGACACATTGCACAGAAGTAGGAAAAGCAGACATAATAATGAGTCACACTGCGGTCCCAGCTCCATCCCATACACACATCTGTGGAATGGACAGACCTACCAACCAGCCAAGAAATTATGAAGACATTTGTGTAGTCATATTTTTATTGTAATGAAAGCAATATGTTTTCTCTTTCCATTTTTCTGCCCACACCATTCAGAACTACTGTGGGGGGCCATGCATTCACCCTTTTGCAGGGTGTAATGTGTATGCAGACCTGCACATTCCCCCAAGTCACCGGGTACACCGTACAACTGACCGTACCTTGCCACCTAGTGAATACTGAAGCCCTTTTCTTCTGGGCACCACTTGATATGCATTGCCACTTGGGCAGCTGCTGCCCATATTGAATTCCAGACCACCCTGTTGGCTGTTTCAATTCTCACATGCTTTCCTTTCCGTTTGGATGCTTTAGCAGGTTTTCCTCGTAACTCTAAACAATGTTCTTGCAACAAAGAGGTCCGAATGTGTATGGTAGAAAAGCTGCGAGGGTGCTGTGAAACTAAGCTTCATGGGGATACTTTCTGGGCAAGAAGGCCAAAGAACAGATCAGGAAGCGGAACTGACCGGGGTTTAAGGCCAAATAACACACCCCTTTGGCCACATCTAGGTCACTGGGGAAGTGGCAAATACTGAATCATCAGGCTGTTCCACCAAATACCATGTGCTCAGGTTGTGACTCACCACACCATCCTGATACTTCCAAAATCAGCTGAATACTGGTGTGCCCAGACCAATCTGGACTCTGAGTGGAATGATCAGATTTGGCTCTGAATTAAACACCCAAATGCACTGTTAAGTTGTGGGCAAACATATCAGACGACACAGTGATTCTTCCAAAGCAGCTCTTTATTTGTAAGCTGGAACAGAACTGAACTGAGGAGCTCAGTCAGCCTGCTTATATAGAGGAACAATCGTAACTGTTGCGACTTTCTAAAACTATCCAATCACTGAACGTCACTTTCGATCCTTCATTTGCATACAAACTATCCAATCACTGAACGTCACTTTCTATCCTTCATTTGCATAACTATCTACAGTATCCCCTGCTGGCCCAGGGTGAGAACTTCAGTACATAACATGCACAGAGCTGGTCCTTTCGTTTGACCTTCCTTCTTTTGGATGCCATGAGACACCAAGAGCCACCACAAGGCGTGCACTATCCCTGGCTTCTTTTTGGCAAACAGCACAGGCATTAGACTGGAAGTGAGGAGCCTGTACTCTCCATGTAGTGCAGGACTACAACTCCCATCAGGCCCAGCCAGTGTAGCCAGGGAGGATGGGAGTTGCGGTCCAACCCCTTCTTGAATTAGATACTCACTGTCCATGCTTTAGAGTGGCAGCTACTTGCTGACCTCCAAATGCTTGGGGAAGCCCTATATAAACCTATAGTGTATCAAGGTTTGGAGCCATGGATGAGTTTAACAGGACATTTCCTTGAAATCTTTCAAAAAGAAAGATGGAAAATGAGCTCAGTCTTTCTTGAGCCTTAGAAAGTCGCAACCACACCCAGCTTTGGACTGGAAAAGCCACGATGGGATGGGATGGGATGCAATGGCACCACCGGCAATGTGCATCATTTACTCAATGGTCCTTAGTAGCAGCAGCAGCAGCAGCGTTTAGGGGATTACCGGCAACAGCTTGAGTTTAAAATGAATAAATAAACAAAACTCGATGGGTTTGTAAGTGGCTTTGGAAAAGAAAAACCAGTCGTTTGGTTGCGTGCCAAAGAAATCAGTCCCGTACAAGCAGGTCGGAGAACTGCAACAGAAGGGAAGGGAGGCTAGGGAAGGGAAGTAATTGAGGCTCCAGCAGGGCCTGGTTTGGATGCTTAGTAATAATCCTTCTGCTCGCTTAAAATCAGCAGGGAAGGAGGATAGTGCACACGATATGACCCAGGGGAGAACCTCTCCAGACCCAGCCCACTTGGATCCAGCTCCCCACCCCCTCCCACTGCCAAATCTCCACTTCATCGGCACCGGCCTCTCCCTCCATTCCTTCTGTCCACACCCTAAGCAGCAGGCTTGGGGTCCTGCCATCTAGCTTCAAAGCCAAAAGGATATTAGCAAGTGCAGGGGAGGGGAGGGGAAAAGAAGACAGAAATGAGCAAAAGGCAGCGGGGGGGGGGGGAGAGACATTGGAGCCGGAGGAGGGACAGATATAATAGATGAATCCAAGAAAGAAAGAAAAATAGAGAATGCTATGCTTGTGCTGGGACTAGGCAAGTGCTTTGGGTCACAAATCTACTGCAACTCCTTAGCACAAGGATTTTCAGGGTGCCAAGGCCCAGAGAGACAGAGCTGCCCAAAATGACAGTATCAGGTTGCAATCTTAAGCCCCACTGAATTCAATTGAACTTACTTCTGAGTAGACTACAGCCTATGCAAAATCAGGCCTCCACAAGTCACCTTTCAGTCACTTTTCCCTTTACAACAAAAAGTCCTGCAGCACCTTAAAGACTGGCATAATCATTTTTGGGTTAGAATTTATTAGAAGACAATCTCATATATCTAAGCACTAGGCTTATTCGGAGAAAGGTTCTCCCTATCCCAATTTTTACCAGATCAACCAAAAGCTGGAATCCAAGCCTTTTCAGAAAATTGTCTTATCACAGAAATGCACAGTTTATCATTTACTTCAAATATTTGTACAATGAATGAATATGCAACAAATAAGTAGTTGTAGCAAGGAATCCAATGTCATTCACAGTAGCTGTTAGGAAAATGCTATTTATTCCACCACCATCCACCCTGGCTAGTGAGAAAGTGTCATTTATCCCCCTAGCAGCAACTAACAACTGTGACTTGAAGTGGCCATTGCACCACAGCTAATAAGATGTGCCTTCTTCCTTCATGTCTGTACCATTTAATGAATGTTTTCAAAGGATTATATGTGCTTTTAAATATATAAGGATGAGTTGCCATTGCTGTAGTGCTTCAGTACATGAATGAATAATATTATTATGAATGAATAATAATAATAATAATAATAATAATAATAATAATAATAATAATAATATATTTATATCCCGCCCATCTGGCTGGGTTTCCCCAGCAACTCTGGGTGGCTCCCAACAGAATATTAAAAACACAATAAAATATCAAACATTAAAAACTTATACCAGCAAGGCTATTGACTCCCCATAGCAATCTCCTGCAATGCCATCACCTTAAAAACAACTAAACACGCCCCTTTTCCAATAGTGGAGTGCCTATCTCCCTCTGTTCAGAAAACCGTGAGATTCCTGCCACCACTCCTACCCCTATGTATTCAGTCTATTCCCCTTCTCAATCTCTTATGTAGGGACACAATATTGTGCCACTCTCAGTGGATTGGAACTAATACTAGCCCCAATTATTTTGCCATTGCTTGGATGGGTGGATAAATCAATATAGCCATGACCTGATACTAAGTCCAGCACATAGTGGAATAAGAACTTAAGCTGAACCATTCGGAGACTACTGCTGGATCCCCAATCTCAAGAGGCAAACAATAAGAGTCACAAACAAAGTACATTAGGGTTGTCTGTGTGTGGTGACAGAGCCCAAGGAAGAGACTCACCTGCAGAATAACACTGTCAGGCTGGTTGAAGTTGGGAGCACTTGACCTGGCACTAGACGGGTCTTGAGTCGCTGGCCACAAACCCAGGAGCTTCCGTCCACAGGTCAGGACCCTGCACGGATGCACACGCAGGAGAAAACAGACATTAGCACCAGATTCAGGCTCTAGTAGTAGTTAAGAAGACCCAGTTAGCAAAAGCAGTGCCAACAAAAAACCAATTATCAAAGCAAATCACTCCACAGAACATTGAGGTTGTTTTCTGTTACCACACTCCATTCCTTAGCAATGTTACCACTGTCTGGAAGAAGATGGCTGGACTGACAAACCCTGAATTGCTCCTCTTAGGACCTCTTTCTACAAATTAGGGAGGGTCAGCTCCTGAATTTCTCTGCTCACATGATCACTCAAGACCCTTTTGCTGGCCTGCTTTCCTGAGCAGTTGCCTTTTTCTTAAAAGGGGCTATTAGGAACAGAGTGACCTTAAGCACCAAGCATGTAATAGCCCACAACTCTATTCAATCCCCTGAATTGAATAGAAATCTGATTCTATTCACTGAAGACTTAATCAAGGCCAGGGTTTCCTCTCCCACTATGCTACACATGTGCAATTGGAACAGAACAGAAATTGACTAGGAAGACTGACTAGGAAGCTACTGCTGTTGTTAGATGACCACTGTGATCATCTCATGCCTTGCTCAGTAATGCCAGACTGTGCCTGTTGCAGTTCAGGGACTTTTGCGCCATTTTGGCCTCACCACGTGCCATTTCCCCCACTTGCACCAGCATATCTGGATATGTGTGCATATGTCCCTTGTCATCTGAGGACAACGCTTCATGCAACTGATGAAGTGGCCTCTAGTTGACAAAAGACTCTTCTTTTGCATTTGATCTAACAGGCTGACACGGCCTGTCCCTTTGGAATTCATCCCAAACAGATGTCCCGGAAAGCTACACTGCTTATTCTCTCCCACACAGAAGCAGGCACACGTACTGCCGGAAGTTGAAGAGTGGTGTGGTGACCCAGCCCAAAACCTCTGGGACACGGCGCTGCTTGTTGGTCTCGGAAGAACTCCCGGGAGGCGGGATTGGAATGGCATAGAGTGTGGCTGTCAGGAGAGTCTCTCGTGGGAGGCGATTCACTTGGACCGGGAAGCAGATTCTGGAAGAAGTAGAAGCCAATGAGCAAGAAGCCAATGAGCAAGAACGACAGCTTAACATCCATTTCCCTCGAAGAAGCAACTATCTAATAAAATAACTTACACTACAGCGCAGCCTTCAACAACTTGGTACCTTCCAGATCTATTGCACATGTACTTGCTGGGGCTACTGGGAGTTGCAGCCCCAAAACATCTGTAGGGCATCAGGCTGGAGAAGGCTGTGCTGCTGCATGGTTAGTACGCAAAGTCTTTGAGGAGGGAGCGGTGGAATTATGCCATTTGCTGTGAGGTAAGTGACGGTGGTTTCCATTTGACTGGTTCTGAGCAGACACTGAAAGACAGTGCCAAACGTCAGTGGCTGAATCAGTGTCTTCCTGGCATAAATCCAGCACTCGCTAAGATTCGGCCACATAAGACCTTGTTTCACCCTGTAGGAAGGTTGTGCACTTCAGCCAGCTTTAAGCCTGTGCTTCTTTCCTCCTTTCCCTCGCTTGCATTTGCATTCAAGGCCCAGTTGCAAAAAATAAAAATAAAAATGCAAAGCATCCAAATGTATGACAAACACAATAAATCACTGCTCAGAATTGGATCAATGTGTGTGTGCATGTACACTCACACATACTGTACATAAATGAAACATACACAGAGAGCGCGACTTGTGTAAATGTGTCATTTTGTTATCTCTTTTCCACAAGGAAACCTGTTTCTACTGCCTTAATCCTACAGCTATAGTCACACCGGGCCTAGCGTGCAGCCATCAACATTCATTTTCACGGTCTGGGTTTCAAAGATAAGGAACACCTCAAGGCTCTGAGGCAGTCAAGAGTGGGAAGGTAGGAATAATGAAGCACAGTTTTAAGACACCAAACAACTGGATTTCAATGAACGTTATGTCCAACAAACTGCATCTCAAGGGATATTGTTTGGGGAGGGTGCGGAAAAATCCCAGGATTGCCCGGAGAAAGAAAATTACTATTAAGCCTGCTTTAAATCTGCAGTATAGCTCAGTCAGAAGATATGAGACTCTTAATCTCAGGGTCGTGGCTTCGAGCCCCACGTTGGGCAAAAGATTCCTGCATTGCAGGGGGTTGGACTAGATGACCCTTAGGGTCCCTTCAAACTCTGCAATTCTATGATTCCATGTCCTATAGGAGGCTGAGTATCAACATGTGGGGTCCTCATCTGGTTGGGCAAACCCCAGTACCTCAGAAGGGCTCACTGGTGCCCTAAGCCCCCTTTTAACTATCAGGGCACCCACTGGCATAGGAGGGGACCCACCACTTTGCAGAGGACCTGCTCAAACTGCCCAACTTGCCCTACAGGCTTCGGCTGTAACAAATCCTCCTCCTGCTCTTTTCTCGTCCATCTCTAACTTTTCTCTAGTTGTGTGGCTTAGCCTATATGTGTTGTATTTCTGCATTTCATTTCTCCCCACAAAAATGCAGAAAGGAAGGAAAGTAGGATACACGTCCAGGACATACACAGCACAACCACCACCCAAGCTCATATTATTATTCCTCTGGAGAAGCTTCAGACTGTAGCTGCAGCCAAAGGAGAAATAGGTCATGTTGAAAGACTATCACTGCTCTAACGCTCAGCGTCTGAACCCCTGCTATGCAGCAATGGAAATTAAAAAAAAATGCACTGCATGACACATAAGCTTCTGGTTCAAGTCACTCCTGGCAGGAGAAAGAAGTAGGCTGCTCCTTCTCATCGGAACAACGGGAAAAGGGGAAAGATAAGCAGAGCCGAAGACTTCCCTTCTTGAAGATCAGAGATACAGAAGGAAAAATTACCAAGTGGTGATCAGGGATCATTGAGAAGCAGCAGTTCAGTGAAAGGACAGGAACTAAAAGGTAAAAAGGTAAAGGACCCCTGGACGTTTAAATCCAGTCAAAGGTGAATATGGGGTGTGACACTCATCTCACTTTCAGGTCGAGGGAGTCGGCATTTGTCCACAGACACACTGCTACAGAAGCCAGAGCACACAAAAATGCCATTTACCTTCCCACCAGAGCGGTACCTATTTATCTACTTGCACTGGCGTGCTTTCGAGCTGCTAGGTTGGCAGGAGCTGGCACAGAGCAACGGGAGCTGACCCTATCACAGGGATTTCAACCGCCAATCTTCCGAACAGCAAGCCCAAGAGGCTCAGTGGTTTAGACCACAGCACCACCCGCATCCCACTGGACGAGAACACGCCAGGACACACCAGGACACTACAAACATGACCAAGGGTAGGTACCTGAGTCAGTACATCTGTTATAGATTCCCAAAATTCATAACTTCAGGCCACTGCCTGTATACAGAGATTAAAAGCTGCTTCCCAAGAGTCCTTGAAACAAATGTGCTCATCTTCCTTCACACCCCTCCACCCGGATATTTTAGTTCAGCCTTCCCAAACCTGATGCCCTCCAGATGTTTTGGAATATAACTGCCACCAGACTCACCTCGAAGAGAGACACCAGGTTGAAGGAGGTTGTTCTAGCTCATCATAAAGGGCAGGAGCTTTACAGTGAAGGCTCCCTTATTTGTCCTCACAAATCACTATTTTAGCTTTATAGGTAGTAACTTGATTAGGATTACTCGGTGAAGTCCACGGCTGAACAAGGAGTTGAAGCAAGGTGACCCAGATTAAAAAATCCAAGCATCTGGCTAGTGAACCACACAGGCTTGCCACTCCTAGAAAGAGTGATATTGGGGCTCAAGCATGTTTGGAAGTCATACATTAATCACCCACAACTACCACTACTCTTAATAAAATACCTACGGTTTTCTCGGTGCTGTATAAAGATGAGGAAAACACCTTCTTTCCAAAAGGCTTCCCCTCAAACAACTGACATGCTCATTACTAAATGCTGAGGAAATGACACACTGCATGTGTTCAGAAATGCTTTATTAAACATTTCATATACTCCAGCGTTGTGCTGTGGGGGATTTTGTTTTTAAAAAAGCAGGCTTTGGAGATACAGTGAGGCCGGCTTCGGAGGAAGCTGTGCGAGGACGTCTCCGGTTGCAAGAGGGAGTGCAACTGCCCTGCATCGCCCATTTCCATCTGGAGCTTTCCTGGGAGGAGCTGGGGGAGGCACATGAGCACTAACCTTGTCCAAGGGGGTTTCCCCTTCCTATTCCGCCATCTTAACAGGAAGGACCACCAGCCAGTCCCCTCAGCCGATCCCGTAGTGTTAGCAAAGCTGGGGAGTGTGCCAGATCAGCGCGGCCTGATACCCGCCCAGAGGCAGTCCAAAGGTGCTGCACATGCCTGAAAGCCCTTTGTGCAGCTAAGGGCCAGCAGGAAAACGGCTACATGGCAGGCTCCTCATTTGGGCTGTTCCCATCCTGGGGCTCACCCACTGAATAAAGCACTCACACTGAGCGGAGCTGAGGCAACACTCTCCATGTAGCTTCACTGTGCGTCCTTCTGCAGGACAGGCAGCTTCTAAAATTATCTATTTCCCACCTCCACCCCCATCTCCTCTTGCTGGCCTAGAAAAAACGTCAAATGATACTGGACCTCAGTGGAGAGGGGGATGGCCAGCAGCCTTCCTGCTGCCCAGGCTATTTTAGGATCAAGTTCCCTTCCCCTTCAGCAACTGCACAGTGTATAGCAACGAGGTCTTGGGAGATGACACCCGCTCCCACTCCTCTGAAATCCTACACCCATCGGAAGTTATTTTGCCAGGTTCTCAGATTCAAACTTCTGCCTGTGGGAGGGAATTGTCCAGGCATGCAGGGCCGATTCTGTGGAGTCACAAAAGCAGCGAGGGACCGAGTCACGCTTTACACAGCAGATGAGTTGGCTGCTTTCCCACTATCTGTCTCCCCAGGAAGCCCCGGTGAAGATCGAAGAGGAGACCCAGTGGACATGCGCCAAAAGCCACAGGCAGTCCTAGTTCCCTGGCATGTGCCTGTCGCTTGTCCCTTTGTTGCCTTGCGGACCTGCATCTCTCCTCTTCAGACATTACGGCATTTGCCAGGAGATGCACCTTGGAAAACCAGCACTGTAAGACGGGAAGGCCAAACTACACAACCACACAGAATGGTAGCCCTGCTTTACTGCTGCATGCTTTTTAGGGATCACTGTTTTACATTACTAATTTATAATACACATGTTGCTTTACAGCAGGGATAGGGGACCTGTGGGCCATACCTCACTCCACTCCATTCTCATTCTCTCTCTCTCTCTCTCTCTCTCTCACACACACACACACACACACACACACACTTACGTCTTCCTCATGGGGCTTGAAGCCTTGTGGGGTGGGGTAGGCTGATGCAGAGCAGAGAAATTAAAAGTAAGCAATAGGTTATGAACCCCCTTTGCCCTACACGGCTTCTTCACTCTGTAGATTGAAAACTGGGACTTTTTGCCTGCAATGCTTTGTAGCTACAAGCAGAGGAGAATTATTTCTCATCCACCTCCTTTATCAACTTGCATTAAAAACACATGAGATCGCCCTTCCCCAGCCGCTTTCCCACCCTTTCCTTTATACCCTTCTCAACACAGACAGGGAAGGGAAGGTGGGGAGGTGCCTTACTGCTGGTCCCAGATGATGAGATGGAAGAGATACTTGTACACATGAGCTTTTCGGGTTTGCAAGGGGCTGCAGAGCTCTTTGCCACCATGGCTGAGTGAGCAGGAGAGATAGAAATCTTCATAGCTGTAAAAAAAAAAAAAGGAAAGGAGAGATGGGTAATTTTTTGTTATCTCACAGAGCAGAAAGAAAAGGCCTTGATCTCCGAAAGACTGGAGGCAGGGGCTGGGAGGAAGCAGCCTGCTACAATTCTTAGCTGCAGTCGAATAGCAAACAGGAGGAACCCATGAAATAAATACTTTGACTTGATTTATTTCAAACTCAGCAGCTGAGTCACTGGTGAGAATCTGTTTTAATCTCAAGACTGGAACAGCCCCACCTAGTCCTCCCCGGCTCCCCCCAGCCCTCACACAAAGGAGAATGAATGAATGGCAGGCAAACCCCAGATGGTTCAAGTCTGGTTGAGAGGCACAAATCTTGTCCATTCGATTAGAGGCATCCTGACTCGGTAGATGACCCCCAACTACGAAACCTCTCGTCCGCCCCTTGAGACTCATCAAGGCCAGAAGCCTTGCTAGATCTTTTATTTCAGCTCAGTTTTGAGGGGCTGGGGAGAGAGAGAGAGAGACTGGGACAGGGTTACAATCTGTGCTGCTTTGTTTGTTTCAGCAGCATTTTTACAGGACATTTTATGTTTGCATTACAGTCTACAGTTAACCACCTTTGAGCCTTGGGGTTGGAAAGAGCCTTGGAGGATATTCAAAACATGAATACATTTTCCCACGAACCCCCTTGATGCAATCCTTGAATCCTCAATACCCTATTCAGTATTGCAACTGCAATATTCACATGTTCTTTCCCCTGTTTACCTCCACTCCCCTTTCCTTCCTCTGCTGTTATTCTGGCGTTGCTTTCTAGACTGTATGCCACTTGGGGCAGGGACCTTTTATAACACCACATGTTATAAAACAATAGTCAACATGTACATTACCGAGTGTCATGCTTATTTCCTACATGCCAGAAATATTCTTGCTCCTGCTGCATTGCACAGATGTAAAATATGCCCAGCAGACAGACATAAGGCAAAAATGCTGGTATTTTAACCCACTGTTCAAAATACTGTCAGCTTCACTTACATAGCTCACTAAGATACTTGAGGGAAATGGTTGAATTATTTATTGTGTTTTTCCACCTTTCCAGGGCAGTCTTCAAAAAGAACAGTCCTTAAAATGTTAAAATACTAAAATAAAATTAACAACTTCCTCTTCTAACTATGTTTTTGCCACAGCAGAAATCATTAGATTTCTATACACCTATACATTTACAAGCTTAGAGCCATCACCCTGCGTCCACAGACTGATTCTAGGCACTTCCTCCCTGACAACAAGCAACAACAGGGCTATGAAAAGAGGGTTGTGCCAACCATATTCTTCTTAAAACTCTGGTCATAAGAAAAGCTTGCTGGACCAGGCCAGAGGCCTACCTAGCTTAGCATCCTGTTCTCACAGGGGTCAACCAGAAGCCCAAGGGAAGTCTGCAAACAGGACCCAATTGCAGCAGCACTCTCTCCACCTACAATTTCCAGCATCTGGTATTCAGAGTCCCACCGCCTCTGACAGCAGAGGTAAAAACAGCTACTGTAGTTAGTAGCCATCAACAGCCTATCCTCCAAGGTCGCAGGCAGGGTTGCAATTTCAAGTCAGACGGTTTCTTAACCCTGACTTAACTCCCACAAACTGGACCCAAATTTGAGCAGAAACCCTTTTGGCTGCTCAATGGCAGAACTCAATCCATTTCCAGCTGTTGACTGAGGGAGAGGGGGCTAGAAGGTGGCAGTTGTCACTCACTCACACACCCACACACACACCCAACAAGCCAAGCCTAGAGTCTTTTCCTCAGGCTGTGCTCTTTTCAGAGACACTCTCCCAACTTCCTTCCCAGCCAGCTGGATTGACATACGCTACGGAGAATGCCATCACATGGCACTCTTGTCAGAAGGACCGGCCATGTGACAGGTGCCAAGCGATGATGCAGGGAGGGCTGCGGGGCAACGAAGGTCAAGACAGGCCTGGATTTCCCAGGCTACTGCCTTTGTTCAGAGTCACTCATTGGAATACATTAAGGATGGTACAAAGGCAAGAGGTCCCTGGAGGGGCGGCGGCTAATGTTGCCATCACTTCCCCAACCCCGACCCTCCCCCCCCCCCACTTGCATGTGTCTGCTGCTGGGGATGTGGATTACCAAGGGGCACCTCCCAGGCACTGCCTCCGTGCCTTTAGAGAAACACAAACACACAAGCAAAAGGCTGCTTACAAAGGAATGTCCCCTCCCTGCCCAGACTTCCTATTGTCCCTATATCCATTAAGCGATTCCCTTCCACTCAGTCATTGGCTGAAGGGGCAAGAGCCCAGGCTGAGAAGCAGCCATCTGTCACTGTCTGTAGGACCGAGCCAGGGAGGCGGGGTGCCGAGACCAAAGGATTCTCCCAGAGCATTCCAGGGAGCCTCCAAAAACAGCCCTGAACAAGAGTCAGATCAGCCAACTCCCTTATATGCAAGCTTTCCTCTAGTCTTCTGACCTCAGTTAGCCAGCCTCATTCTTCCGAGGGGAAATGCGTCGAGTACAAAATGTTGTGTTTGCTTAAATCCCTACCAGCATGATTTCTAAGAACTTGTCAGAATTGGGTGAGCAAAGGGGCCGGGAATATGCGACACTGAATCCATGAAGCTGACCTTGGATTTAAATGGCAAATTGGCTTCATTTAGCCAGTAAAGGTTGAAACAATTTCTCCCCACTGATGGTGACCTCGGGCAGCCAAACGGAATCTGAACTATAACCAGGAAGTCATGAAATGGTTGAGATAAACAGCATGGCTGTGTTCACACGTAATGCTGAGCCCAAGCCATGACTTAGCATGAATGTGTGAGTTCCCATGAAGGACGGGACAGTTGCTTTGCTCTTTGCTTGTCTTTTGGCTAAGCCAAGGTTTGGTTTAGTGTGTTGTCATAGTTAAAGCTCTCTCCCCCTTAACCATGTGCTGTAAAGCTTAACCACAATCTCAGGTTCCAACGACACACTAAGCCAAACCTTGGTTTAGCTGCCACGCCGCGCTGAGTGAAAAAGGACTATGGAAGAGCAAAACAGCCGAAATTTCCTCCCTAGGAGCCAACACAGTTGAACTGTCCTATCATAGCTTGGCTTACTGTGATGTATGAACCTGCCAGGTCGATTATGTGTTTCTGACCAGGGTGACACAACTAGTTCACAGGTGCTCCAATGGATAAAAACCACCTGTGTGCTGTGTATAAATCAGGAAAATGGAGTTGCACCTTTGCACAGCTCTACAGTCCTGATCCAAACAGGTATAATGCCCCCGCTATGCCTGCTATGTATGTACACACATTGATCCCAAGATCTAACGCAAAGTGTCAGGTGGTCCTTCCCTGGCGCCAGAGAAAAGACGTCACTGCTTACCTTGCCGCCCAGGTTATGGGTATGCGGTGAGTGGCATAGACGGTGAAGGAGAGGGGGCAGGAGAGAAGCCGGGCCTCTTGGGAGAGGCAATGTTTTCGGTTCCCGTGAATCGCGGTCTGGAAGTCAGCATTGAATGTGTTGCAGTAGAGCCCCACCAGATCCAAGATGGAGGCCGTCAAAGCTTCCACAACTTTCTCTGTAAGGGGGGTGGGAATTGACAGAAGCACTTTGAAACCTCACAAATATGCCCCCACAGAGCAAATATGCTTGGCAGACCCTCTGACAACAGGAAGGCCTGCCAAGTTCCAACCTTCAAAGTTGCTAACCCTTTCTGGCAATTCCTTATGACTCCTATAGTTCCCTCTCTACAGGGCTGTCATAGTCTGCAGCTTTTCCAAAAAGAAACCAGCATTCGGCACCAAGAAAAGTCCTGTGTGGGTTATACATATTAAGATAACTCCATAAATTTGCTTATTTTGTGTAATTTACTCTGCTTCTATTAATCTGAAGTGAGCAAGCAGCTATTAGGGACGTTTTTAATGTTTGAAGTTCTATTCTGTTTTTACTGTTCTGTTGGGAGCCACCCAGAGTGGCTGAGGAAACCCAGCCAGATGGGTGGGGTATAAATATTATTATTATTATTATTATTATTGCAAGGCATTGGCGCCCTGCCTCCTGGTCATCATAAAATTTTGCTCAGCCTACCCACAGGCTTCTACACGACTGCATGCATCCATTCATACATGACTCCCTTTACAGCTACAGTGGAAAGAGATTTGCTTTCTTAAAAAGGCTGCTTAATTACCATAATTTATACAGGTTACTGAAATTGGTTTTTCTTGCAGCAGAATTTGGATTAACTTGGCAAATAAATATTGGTGTATATGTGTTTGTGACATTTCATTTTAACAACATTTTATTTTTTTACTTTATGCCACCTTAATAATGCATTTAGACTGAAGTACAAATCTAAACAATAAACTATAAATTATACATACATGTATATAAATGATTATAAACAAACATTTATAAAGCTCAGGTGTGCAACTGGCAGGGCTGCAGGCACTGCAGATGAAGTCAGCATGCATCACTTTGTAGCTCCTACACAAGTTACTTAATCTCACTCCTATCCTAAAGTTTATTCCTTTCCTCCTGAAGTTCCTTTGTCTCCATTAAGATAGGGATATCAGAAGACAAGCACAGACAATAGAATTTCAGATTTGGAAAGATCTTGGGGGTCATTGCAGAGGTTCCTGTTCAAGGATCTCCCACATTATGTTTACTTTGACCCCAAAGCACAATCCCTCAAGGTCTTTAGTGTAGTTGGGGCTTCAATATTTTTGAAAATCAGGTCTGAATTTTCATTATTACTAGGAAACCACCCTGCTCTGAAAAGTCTGGTTAATGGAATAGCAACTCTAGGGACTCAAGATGTCTAAGCTGAAGATTCAAAAGGCTAATGATGATGATAATTTGTTCAATAAATAACAGTATGCAATAATTGGAAAAGTGCACTTGGGAGGCAGTGGAAAGTAAAAAGCCTTCAGAATTCAATAGCAACAACAGGAGAAGAGAAATTATTACCTCTGTTTTCCCTCATGGCCAAAACCTTTGGATCCTGCTCAGGAAAGAGAAACCAGAGGAGAAATATTTTATGAAAATCAGACTGAAAGGCAAGCAACTCTGAGCAAACACTTTATATAACATATGTCAATATATTTCCACTCCCAGCAGTTCAAGCTATCCAACTTTGGGAATAGCAGCTACATTTTCCCAGGTTTGGAGAAAATTCTAACTACTTTATTGCTTTATTGTAAAATGTGTGTTCCTTGCTTCTGTCCAGAAGCTAAAAAATGGACTTACGATCAAAAATATTTTAAAAGCCGCCAATAAAATAAAATTCCAGAAGATACACACAAAGCCCATTAAAACAAAGAGAAATTCAAGATCTATTTTTTAAAAAATAAATAAATGAAACTGATTGAAAATCCATCCACATAATTAAAAAGCTTTCTGAAAAGGGGAAAAGTCTCTGAATGTTCTCTGAGTGCAAAGAACAAAGGACTTAGGGAGTTCCAAATAGCTGATCCACTGCTGAAAAGGCTCTACCTTTTGCTGCAACGGAAAGCATCAGCCAACGTAATGGCACTTTAGGCAGATCCAGCTCCTGAGAATATACTGGAAGAGGGCATTTTAAAATATGCACTCCATATTGGACGCAGCAAGGTTATCAGCAACAAAACTGTCCAAGGTCAAATTAACACGCAAGGTTTAAATCAAATCAGGTGTGCTCAAAGTCAGTGCACAGTGTGAATGCAAAAACTTTACACTGGCTAGAATTCACACCTGAATTTTTGTCCACAGCTATCTTGCCTTAACAGTATTCACATATGGCAAAAAAGAGAATCTCAAATGTGCTTTTTAGTGTCAAGTGTGACACTAAAAACTAAGTTGTCACAAGGGCACTTTTTGTCCTTTCTTAGCTACATCTTTTTAGAAAATGGAAGAGTCTGCTAAAATAATTCTACTCTCCTCTTTCTCTCATATTTAGCTTAGGCACTCAGATTAAATATTGCTGCTTCCTGACACCAACTTCTGCTTCTCACCTTCTGGATTTTGGGCTGCATGCGAGACGGACAGGGTGGCAGTTGATTCAGGGCTGCAGTGATCTCCTGGGACTCCACAGCAGCCAGAGCATTGCAAATGGCCATGACAGACTGGATCACTCGTTCTGCCTTCACTTGGACGTCTCCCTGGATGAAGAATTGAAAGTCTCATGTCTCAAGGTAACAGCACATAGAGCAAAACACAATGTGCCACCTCAAAGAGTTGTGCATATAGCCAGCATCTAGGGCATGGGGTGGGAATCAGCAGCCCTCAAACTGTTGCTAGACTACAACTTCCATCATCCCTGACCACTGGCCATGCTTGCTGGATGTGATGGGTGTTGGAGCCCTACATCTGGAGGCCACAGGTGCCCAACCCCTGATCTAGGGTGAATGAGAGTAGTAACCCCGCCATAAATTTACTTCACTTATCTACCTCTTCCTTAACTGCCTTATCACTAAACCTGGCTTCCCTGGACATAAACTCGGTGATTATTCTGCAGTAAAATCCCAGTACCTTGTGTGAGTCTGACCAAAGAGAACATAAAGAGGAGCCTATCAACTCCAGCAGATCTTAGACAGCTGCTCAACAAAGCACAAAAGAGTTTGTTCATACTCCTTTTACCCCAAACTCAACCAATGTCATAAAAGTGGAAGACAAATGGGTCTTTATCATCATCATTTCCATATCGTGGCCACCAGCTCTGCATCTTAAGATTGGCTTTCAACATAACAGGATTTGGAGAAATAAAGCAGCTACTCTGTTGTGTTCAAGCATGTCCTGATGCACTAGTGCAAGTAATAGGGCCTTGGACTTCCGTTCCAAAGTCCTGCTTTGATGGAACTACTGTCCTAACGTAAACACCAAGTTTCCTGGAACCCATGAAGCCATTTGATATTACCAGCTCCTTCCACCAATATAATTTCAGCCTGGGAACCTCAGAACAAATAGGTAGAAGTGCCACTAAGGGGCACTGTTGCTTGTTGCACATGAAGCTCTATAATCCATTGGATTGATAAAACTCTGCAGTATATGGTTTGCAGGGGCAAAAGAGTCAACAGTCAGCACTATAGAGGATGTAGAAGAATGGACCTACAGTTTTCCAGCTGCACTGCACATACCACTAACTTTTTATTACTTTTTTCATTTGGAAGGAAGGATGCCATGCTGACAATTGCTCTAGCAAAAGCTTGTGGAAGAGTGGGGTTAGGGCCAGAAAGAGGAGCCCGGCTGGATCAGCATCCTGTTGTCACAGTGACCAAACAAATACCAATGGAAAGCGCGCAAGCAGGATGTGAGACAGCAGCAACCAGCTCTCCCTTGTTATGCCCAGCAATTGGTATTCAGCCTATGACACGGTAGGTCAGGGGTCACCAACCTAAGGCCCATGGGCCAGAAGCAGCCCGTGGAAGTCATTTGACCGGCCCACGAGCTGCCCTGGAACTGAGCTGCCCACTCACGCACTGCGCTAAACCGGCACAGTGCGGCGCGAGGACTCACTTCCGCGGCACCAGAAATCGCGTCTGCGCATGCGCAGACACCGGAAATCACAGGCGCACGCACAATCCAGCCTACAAAGGGATCTCCACGGGACCAATCCAGCCCAGGCAAGATAAACCTTGCCAACCCCCACTGCAGGTAGTACCTACACAGACATACATTTCCATACAAACGTGCAGGAAGGGAGAAATAATGAAGGAGAATGCAGGGGGAGCAAAATCTTCAGAGAGTAGTAATCTAGCTACTGGAACCTAGAAAGCTTTTCCTTTTCCTTGCTTAAAAGCCACAGGATCAAGTAACTTGTTCATTTCTCAAATGTGTTATTTTCAGGATCCATCACACACCTCAAGATTACATACTAGTGAACTACATTCCATTCAGCTGAGGTTTCCTAGATAGCTTTGTTATGACTCACCTCTTGAGAGGAGGAGAATGGTTTCTTTCTCACACTCACTCTCTCTCACACTCATACTTTCTGCCCCCAGCCATGGCGATCTGACTGCAAGAGGGTGCTTTCACAGATAGGGACCAAACTCGTTCTTGTTCCAATCAGTTTGCTAAAAAGCCCTTCACCTTCATCACTAGCAAGGACCAGACAATCACACAAAAGAGATGTCTAAAGGCAATTCTAGCTGCTCAGTTGAATATATTATCGTTCCTGCACTCTAAGCTAGAGTTCACAAAGCTAAGCTAGGACTTGAATCCACTACTCCTGATAATTTTTTGGAATTATAAAGTGCTGGCAACCTCAGTGTTGGCAATTTAGAAGGTTGTCAAAGTCCCCTGCTTACCCCTTTCCTTTCGCTAAATTCACTACTCCCAAGATCTAAAACACACATTCTAATCTCTACATTAAGTGCCCGATAACGTAGAGGTTTCAAAATGGAAAAAACCCCAACTCTATATGAATCCCTTTACTGTCATGAGAAATTTAACCTTCACAACATCTTGGGTTTCTTTTTTGCCTACCTTCACAAGTATGTTTTTGGCTGTATTTATCGCAAGGGAAGGGAAACTGAAACAAATAGTAGATAGGAAGTTGCTGTTAAAAGCTGCTGACAATTTCAAGATTAGAACCTGGGGATCACTTCACTACACCCTGTTTGTTTTCTGCTCTGATAGCAAACGCTGCTATGCAGATCCGCCTCTTGGCTGTAGTCCCAAGCACACTTGTGGCTGGCAGCCCTCACCTTACGCTGGGAAATTTGACTCTCATGAAGGATTCAAGACTGGAATGAGGAAGAGGAGAAGCAAGCAGTGGACTGTCAGATGAGATGGGAGAAGCAAGGTTCAGGGCATTTATTTTATAAAGCAAACGTCACTCTAGCGAAAACAGTAAAAAAACAAACTAGCACCTTATCAGCTTGAAGCAGGAAATGAAACAATGTGAGCAACATAGTGAAATGGGAAGGGCCTGGAGGAAACTGCAGCGTCGAAAAATACTTGCATTGTCATTTAACCCTAGCCTATGTTTTCACAAATACTTTCTATCATACAATGGTCTGTTATATTTGGCATCTTCAAACGTACCTGTGATGCCCATACCAGGTGCTATATTGCAGTAGTGACCAGCAGGGCAGCAATGCTGATCTGGCTTCCCTATGCCATATGTCCCTGCCACTTACCAAGAGGGAGGGGGGTATGGTGGCAGGGAGCTTGGCAAAGTGTGGGCACAGTGCTAGAAACATCGGATTGGCTCCACTGCTGCACCCACACCATGCCAAGCCTCCCTCTTGCTAACCAGCAGTGGCAGGAGCCTTTGGAAAGCCAGCTCAGCAACACAGCTGGGTCTATGCTGCCCCACCAGCCACTACTGTTCACTGCCAAACAATAAGGTGGGTTTTATACCAAAGTGGGTACAGACAAAGCAAGTGCAAAGCTATGTGCTTCTTATCTCACTGCTGCCAAAGAAGACCAGGAACTGGAGATGTAGCTCAAAGAACATGGGGCAATGGTTCAAGCTAGGAGGAAAGTGATGGGAAGACTGGCGATCAGGGTGTCTCAGGGAAAGTGGTTGAGGGTTACTGGGTTCCCCATCACAAGCTTCCTTATGGATGGATTTCATAGCTTGAAGATGCCAAAGGTGTAATGGTTACATCTAATAATATTCACCAACACAGAGGCGTTTGCAGCACACCAAAGCCATATGCATAGTTCAACGTATGTTCAACCACAACATTAACCCCAATGCTATCCTCTCACCTCCACGGCTAGGAATGCATCGACCTCGTTGTGGAAGGTATCGAAGAGGAGACTCAAGGCCTGCCTAGTGGAAGAAACAACAACAGACAGCTTGGCACAGAAAAAGGAAGCAAATCACGGCCGTTACGTATGGAGGAAATGGATCTCTGTAAAGGCGAGATCTTAAGCAACAGCCCAAAGCCATTGGTCCATCTAGTTCAGAACTGGCAATGTCTCCCGAGATTCTCAGACGGAAGACTTTCCCATCCCTACCTGGAGACGCTTGGCTTCAATTTGGGACCTTCTGCATGTAAGCCATGCTCTACCATTAAGCCAGGGCCCTCTCTCCCAAGAGGTTGGAGGAATTTCAATATGGAAGGCCTAAATTAAGAACTCCAGCACTGGGTCTATTTTTGTTTCACTTTGGGGGGTTTGGGGGGGCACAGTGCTTTTTTCCTAGAAAAATAGGTGCCAGTACTCACCATGAAGTTGTTACAGTAAGTGCCACATTTTTTAACAACAACAAAAAGAGGTGCCAGTACTGTGTACCCTTGAGTACCCCCTTTAAAAAGCACTGGCCTTACATAGGCCACCCGAAGTATGCTGCTGCTGCCACTCCATAAAATCATAGAATTGCAGAGTTGGAAGGGACCACAAGGGTCATCTAGTCCAACCACCTGAAATGCAGAAATCTTTTGCCCAACGTGGGGCTTGAACCCGTGACCCTGAGATTCTCCGTTCATCTTTACCTGGTGATGGTCTGCTTGATTGGCCTTTCCTGGAGATGAACGTAGTGGTTGAGCGTGGAAGGACTCTGGTCATCGTTCACCTGCATAAGTGAAGGTTAATTACTCACATGTATCTTGACTCCGTTTGCATGTAATGCTAAGGCAAACCATGGCTTAGTGTGAATGAGGAAACGTGCAGGTTCCTGGAGCAAAATCGCCGCTACTGCGCTCCTCCCCTGGTCCAGCTGCAGCTAAGCCATGGGCTGGCTTAGCATTACTATTATTTTTTATTTATTACCCATCATCCACCCTAGGATCTCAGGGTGGAAACAGTTCAAAACAACTTACAATCACAAAAATAGTGCAGGTCATAAAAATATACAATTTAGGTGTAAAAAACCAGAGTTAATAGGTACCTCTTCAGTATTTGCTGAAAGCTGAACAATGAAGACGCACCTCTGTGGGGAGGGGGTTTTGCAACCTAGGGGCTGCCAAAGAGAATCCCCTCTCCCAGACCAACCCCCTTCCAGCTCCACCCACTTTTAAAACCTGAGAGTTACATGGAAGGAGAGGGCCTTTCAGTGGTTTAACACTTCTGGGTACAGGGAGGTCCTTTTAAGGAGGAGGAGCAACATTGCCTCCTTCAAGGCAGATGGTACTTCCCCCTTCTCCAGCGAGGCATCAATCATTCCTGGGACCCACCCACTCAACCCCCTCCAAGAATCCAAGATGAGCAAGGGTCAAGGAAGCAGATGGTTGGCTGCCCAGATCCTTAAGCTGCAATAATCGAAACAGATCCAGTATGGATGGAACAGACAGTGCTCTAGATGCCACCATTGGACCTGCAACCTTAGGCAAGATGGAGCACATGTTCCATCTGTACTAGTAATGGCAGAGACATCACACAGTTCTGTTGATCCCTGGTAAGCAAATACTTACCGTCCTAGCCAAGTCAGTGCGCACAGCCTTCCTCTTCATCAGCTGCAGCCGGATATCAATGTCAAACTTCCTGCAGTGCTGGATGTATTCATGACTTCCCAGTGGATGTTTGCTGAAAGGATGCAAACACATCAATAAATTGTAACTAAATGGCTTTCCCCCCTGTGCTGTATGGAGGATAAACCAGGCAGGAAAGAGCAGATTACTTGGAGCCTCCAGCACCTAATATATCCTAGCTCTGCAACTGCTTTGGCTTGAAGACACTGGGTGTGTCAAGTAATCTTTATATACTTCAGTTTTGCTCCCCGAGAATCAGAGATCTACAAATTCCATAGCTAGGCTTAATTAAATGTATATACTTTCCCCCACCCAGTGTAAAAAATTGCAACACTCAAGAATGTCCAAAAGAAAACTCAAAAGCTTCAGGAATGACAAAGAATGAAAGATTAAATATAATATGTACATCAGGTGAATTCTAAAAAATGTTTAAGCCTGAACTGCAACAATGATAAAAATGTATTGAAGCGGAGAATCTTCGGGAGGCAGATTAGCCAAATCACAACTTGAACACCTGGCTATTTCTAACTGCCTTGCAACCTCCTTGTAACTCATGACCTCTCAGCACGGTCTACTTAAGACCCACATGCATCTTTGCAAACCTAAATCCGTAACATAAAGCCCTGGAGCCAACCTCTGAGCCATTGCCTGCAATTCTAATGAAACATGCCCACAGAAGCAGCAAAGCCATGCTGGAAGGGCAGTGACAGAAAGGAAGTCTGGTCTTTTCACCTGCCAGAGGAAAGGGTCAATTCTTATCTATGTCAAGCCTGCATCCTGGCCTAGACTAGGCACAGCTGCCATCACACAAGAAAGCCAGTTTGCAGAGGCAGGAGAGAGGGAAGGGGGGAGTGCTGTGTTTTTAAAGGGAAGAAAGAAAAGTAGAGTAATAATAATGAAGCAGCTCAGACCTCAACAGCTGGAAAAAAAGAGATAGCCCCAAAAAAAGAGTCAGGAGCGCCCACAGTACAGTCACAAAAGGAAGATTTCGCATTCATTTTCAGGAAGTGCCGCAAGGCATTCTTATTCAGGTTGGCTTGTAACACCTGCCCCTAAGCAGATAGGGAATTCCTGAAAACATTTAATTTGGACCGGGCCTGGAGCTGCTCTCCGTGGCTTGCTCTGCTGCCCCTCCTGTCCTGCCACACATCCCCACTCCCAGCTATTCTATCATTTTAGCAAAAGGGGAAAGAAAGTGTAATTGCAGTTAGTGGGCAAATGTGGGGTGTGCTTCTCATATATTCCCTGATCAACTCAGGGAGTGAGAAGGAGGTGACAAGAGCTAACAGAAAGGCAAGGGGCCTTAGGAGGGGCCACAGCTTGGTGTTACATCACAGGATTTGCCTGCAGATGGTCCCAAGTCCAGTCCCTGGCATCTGCAGTTAGAAAAGAATCAGGTAGCAGGTGATGGGGCAAGACCCCTGAAGAGCTGCTGCCAGTAAGAATAAACAATACTGGGCTAGATAGACTGCCTGGCCTGCTTCAGACTCTGGGAAAAGGGCCACAGCTCAGTGGTAGAGCATCTGCCTTGCGTGCAGAAGCTCCCATGTTCAATTCCAGGTAGGGCTGGGAATGGTCCTTGTCCAAAATGCTGGAGAGCTGCTGGTGGTCAGTGTAAAAGATCTAGAGCTAGGCGGACCAATGGTCTGCCTATGTTCCTACGCGCTTGCAAATATGTATGTGTGTTCAATGAAAAGGAGCATCTATCACTGTTGGTGCT
This sequence comes from Podarcis bocagei, assembly GCF_964188305.1. NCBI lineage: Eukaryota > Metazoa > Chordata > Lepidosauria > Squamata > Lacertidae > Podarcis > Podarcis bocagei. Next base: position 44,192,533 of record NC_138129.1, on the reverse strand, counting down.
TGTGCAATTTAAAGTGTTTGTCCCACAGAAGAAGCCTCCCTGCCTGGCTGGCAGATAAAATTCCCACTGTTTCTATTCTCAAGGCTGCAACCTGAATGGGTGTGGGCACTTTGAAACCTATGAAAAGAAGGATCTGTATATTTTATGAAGATTTATTTCCGTGTGTCTCCTGTAGGTGGACTCCCCCCACCCACCCCATTCAACGTCCCTGCCTGGTATCTGGGCTCAAGTCTGGGCATGTCAGGCAAGGAGTAACCACAGGTAAGTTTGCCTGACCTCTCGAGTCTGAGCTACATGAAGTTCCAGAACTTCTTTAAGTATTTGGCATGCACCAGGAATGGTTGTTTTATATATCTGAGAGCCAGTATCAAATGCATACAGTGAGATGTAAAAAAAATAAAATGTTAGCTTTTGTCTACAGAAGGGCACTTGTGTCAAAAGCTGAGGGAAACCAACGGCGCAGGAGACTGGAGTTTGTGAAAACCCCTCACCTTCAATTGTGCAGATCAGAGCTTAGTTAAAGGCAGAGGCGCATACAGACATTCTGAGATAGATGTACAAACTACTGCACAGAATCTTGAACAGAAGCAACTTTTTGTTTGTTTGTTTGTTTCCAGGAGGCGTCAGCTATGCAGAATGCTGCCTGCTAGTCTATGTGAGATTTAAACAAATTTTTATTGGTTTTTCACCTTTTATAAAGACAAATTACACACAAAAAAGACAAAAGACAAAAACATGTATAATTTCAGAAAATCCTACTTTCCTAACCTTGTTCCCTGACTTCCCCCCACCCCCCTTCATGCATCCGAATTCCCAGAATTATGTCAGCAAATTGGTATTTCTCCTCTTAACCATCTTAATATTACCTCTTTCATAAAGAAAAATAAATTTTCCTAAGTTGGACTAAAATTCCCTTCCATCGATTTCCCATTTTGTCTTAAATAAAAGTCATATTAACTAAACCCAAAGATCTTGAGTGTTTTTTAAAATTCTATTCTTCCCTCCCTCCCATCCCCGGTTTTCGTCCCTTCCCCAATACATGTCCAAAATAACAATTCTTAGCCTGGGTTCCTCACGTCCGAGGCTTTCAAGTCTCTTTCAGTCCCTCTCCGCCGGTCTTGTTGGTAGTCCTTTATGTCGGTCGTCGGATCTCGAAAGAGTTCTATCACCATCCAACCATATTCTCTTCCCACAAGGGCATTTAAAAACAGCTGCTGGAAAATTTCCACAAGGCCTGCATCTTCAGAGTCAGAGTCAAAGTGGAGGCCCCAATCATATTTCTTTATTTTAAGTTCCTGTATTCCATAAACTCCCGGGGCCTCCTCCTTCTTCTTTTGCATCTTTCGCAGATTTGTGGTAGATATGATCCAAAAGTCTCCTTGCTTATATTCCACAGATGTCAGCTTCTGGTTGGTGCTTTCCAACTTTGTTTCCTCTTTTTCTTGTTTAGTCTCTTCCACTTCTTTTGATATCATTTCCAATTCAGCTGTGGATTCTTTCTCATTCAGGTCCTCAATACATTCAGCAGAGCTGCTTGTTCCAGAAGTCAAGGCCATAAGTTGTTTATTCATAGCTAGACTCTGCTCTTGTAAGATTCCCACAAAATGAAACATTCTTTCGATTTCCACTAGTAACTTTCCATCCACAGCCATTGTAGTTTCACAGAGTTCCCCCTAGAGGGAATCTGGTTACTTGGTAATCTTTCTCCAACAATCCTCTTACTTATTGTTATTACTTTGTTTCCAACAATTTTAGATCAGTTGTAACTCATTTTAGTCCAGAGGGATCTTAAATAACAAATTTTTCCACTCTAAACTGTCCGTTTGACAGCTTTGACAGCTGTCAAAGTCCGCACCTCTTCCACAAGCTCAAAAACAGGACGCTCCCGGGCCCGGGAGGGGGGGTTGTTTACAACAGAAAGAAAGCTTCCAAAACTCCACTCTCCAGCTCAAAATTTCTTTTTGCCAAATCTTGGAAGTTAAGATCTTTTTTTAACTCACCCCACAAAGGGTAGGCTCTCCAGCTTAGTTCTTAAATCGTTGCTTTAGATCGTCTGCAAAAGGGGGGGTGCGGACTTCCTTTTAGCACACCCCCCGGTCGTCTCAAATTCACGGGATAAAATTCTTAAAATCCAATTCCGTCTTACTCACGGGTTATTCTTTTCAGTCCGAATTTCAAGGAAGAAAGTCAGCGCTCTCCAGTCATGGCTCGCGGCTTCGCTCAACCGAGGTAGCGATCGACTCTCAGCGCCACGCCACCCTCCGTACCCTCTCCGCAGCCTTTAAAAAGGCTCTTCGTGAGTCGGGGGGCGCTTAAGGCGCCCACCGAGTCTTCAGTCCGCAGGCTTCAGCGCCTGCGGTTTTTAAGGGTCCCCGCGTCGCCGGCGCGGCAAGACCCGTCCTCAGCTGAGCAGATTCCCTCCGCAGCTCGGAGGGAATCCGCCATTTCCAGATCGCGCCAACCCGGAAGTCCCCTCGCTAGTCTATGTGAGATTTAGGCACCTTCCTGTCTCCTTGCCAGACTGTGCTGAGTGCTGATTCACAAGCCACAGCTACTCTTCCCACTCACCCTGATCCATGCTTTTAGTTCCTTTATTTTTAATATTGCCTTCTATGCGGGGACAGGGAGGGGATTAATATATATTTAAACGGATAAACATACCAGGATTTTTTTTAGAAAAAGGGGTAAACAAACAAACTCAACACACAGCCTAAGAGCTCATCCTCACAACAAAGAGAAATCAACAGTCTCTTCTTGAAGGAGACACGTGTATCTCAACCCCAAATCCCATTGATGTCTATAGGATTTGGACAGCATTCTAGGATTTAAATGACTGTTAAATCAATTTGTGGGAGCAGACACGTCCTCCATTTCCACATCTGTCCTGCCTTTTAGCTGACATGTACAAAATGTTTAAATAAAAGCTGTCACTAGTTTTCTAACATGCTATCCAATGCTTCAAAATCTCTCCTTTAGAACTGGAATTGAAATGCAGTGCTCAAAAGGTTTTATCGCTCAAACAAATTAAAACGTTCACGGGAAAATTATTATTACAGAGACTGGGATTTGTTCATATGATGTGGCCTGGACGAAAACCAAACAAATTCCCCCCATTCTAGTGCTATACTATTTTTCTGAACTTCATAAAATCATTATGGAATTCCAAATAAGCACATTTAAAAATACAAAAGATAACCAGAGCTCTTTCGCTTTTATTTCTTAGACTGCTTTCAGCAAATCCAAAAACATGGTACTTGCCCCAAGCGCATGTGGTTTGAGAATAAAAGCAATTTGCTAGCTAACTGCCAAGTCAGCAAAAGAAGCTACAAAATTGTTGCAGTGCATCAAGCTGAAACTGAAGCAAAGTTGTCCTAGGGGGAAGCTGCCTGGAAGGAGGGGCCGCCGGTTTACAACATTACTGCAGGAAACAAAGCCTTGCTCTTTTTGCCATATATTCCCAATGTAACAACTGGACTAGTTACTAAAACCATTTCAACTGTACACTGGTAACAGCACTTTGTCTATTTCAGAGACTGTCACACGCAAGAATAAAATAATTTGGCCATTTGCACCAACATGGACAGAATGTGGAAAGCCTGTGCTATGTCCCTTTCTGCTTTATAGCTTGCCTTTTAGTTGCTAACAGCTTGCCTAGCACTGTCAAACAGGATCTCACAACCAGCTTTTGCATGTTTCAAAGTACAGTTATCAATTGTTCTTGATTTCATTGCTTTATATATTTTTAATTTTGTTTTGTCTATACCACCCTTCATCTGAAGATCTTCAGGCAGCTTGCAAGATAAAAATGCAGGATAGAAGCATAAAACAGTTAAAACCCAAAAAAATACCCTCCTCCCAAACACATTTAAAAGGCTGTAGAATATTAATCAGCCAAAGGCCTGGTTGAAGAGGAATGTTGTTGAGATTTTTGTTTTAAAATCAAGCAGTACATATGGTAAATTTGATGAAATAAATTAAATAAATGAACTCCAGGTGTGAAGGAACTTTGCCTGTGACCCCCTGGTGTCCCTCCATGCTGGTGTGAGTCCCCAACCACCACATAGCAGGAGCTTTTCCTTCCCTTGCTATTTATTTTGGCTCCAACACAGTGGAAGAAAGCCAGGCTCACCATTGCTAGAGGAGGACGGTAGCTGCACTCTTCCAGAAAGCACCAAATGGCTACCATTTTTAATTGCTCAAATAGCACTGTTGTGATGTAGTGTTGCTGCAGGGCTTTTCTGGACAATTTCACTGGTGGCCAACCAGTGTCCCTCACTAGACGAGGGCTGGGAAAGGGGGTGCAGGGCAGCTGTCCAAAGATGACAGCCTTACTTCATCCTCCTCCAGTTTCTATCTGGTGGCGTGAAAAGAACTGAAGGTAGGCCTGTCAAAAAAAACAACAACCTCTCTGTCTTCAAGAAGTGAAGAATCCTGCTGTGCAAACAATGAAGGGGTTTGGGGAGGCTTGTTTGGGGAAGATGGGAAGCTCAACTGCAAAAAAGAGGAGGTTTCCAAAGTTCTTTTGAAGGCGCTGCTGCAACAGAGCAGGGCATTTGCACACTAGCTCATTAGAGAGATTTCCATCCGGATGGAAGGTCAAGCAAGGAGCATTTCTGCTGTCTGCATCCGGCACTTTGTGTCCTGCCAAGAAGGCAGGCGTACAACGCAGGCGGAGAGAAGGGTCAGCTCATTTCATTTCAATCTACGTGCGGAAAAGGGGGGGCATAGCCTGCGTGCCAATTTGCACAGGGAATGCCTGCATTTTTGAGCTCGGGCAGAGATTTTGTAGGCCCGTAAAAACCACCAGTTTTATTCATGTCAAGATTATTGTGCAAAGCTTCCCAAACAGATAAAATAAAATTGTGCCCCTATGTTGCGAAGCGTAAGTTTTAAAAGCCAGAGGGCGCGGCATTTCTTCTTCGTTGACAGGAGCCATGAGGCAGCGCACATGGAATATAGTTCTACAAGGCTGTCTTTCTAGGAGAGAAAGGGGACTGAACAGGGCCTACTACACACCAACAAAACTCGCCCTGTACTCAGGCGCTACAGGCAGCATGGCCCTTGCACCACGGCCCTGAGGGGAATTTCAGCCCTCCAGGTCTTAAAAGCAGCCTGAACTCCCACATGTTGAAGAAAGCTGTCTTAAGGACCTTAGGAGAGTTTGTTTGCCTCCTGCACATGGTCTTTGAACCCTAACAGGAGGGTTCTCCACAGGGATCGGGAGCCAGAATTCGTTGCTTCTACCACCGTGGCTACATCTCACTATTACAGTGGTACCTCGGGTTACAGACACTTCAGGTTACATATGTTTCAGGTTATAGACTCCACTAACCCAGAAATATTACCTCGGGTTAAGAACTTTGCTTCAGGATGAGAACAGAAATCGTGCAGCGGCGGCGCAGTGGCAGCAGAAGGTCCCATTAGCTAAAGTGGTGCTTCAGGTTAAGAACAGTTTCAGGTTAAGAACAGACCTCCAGAACAAATTAAGTTCTTAACCCAAGGTACCACTGCACTTGTTTACAAGCTGGGAAGCTACAGCCACCTGGGACTAAGAAAACAGCCTCCAGGCAGGCTGAAACCCATGAGAACAAATCAGGGACCCAGATGTGCAGGAGAGTACACAAATATGAGTAAGGTCACTATGGGAGGGAGGGGTGGCCAGGAAGCATTATGTGCAGGACCCAATAGCCATTTTAATTAGTGGCTGGATTCAAACAGAGTTGTCTACAATCCCAGTCCAGCTCATTAATCACCAAACCATTATTTGAACAGCAAGGAGATGGCCACCCCTCTGCAGCCACCAGATGCCTTGCTAGCTTGCACTTATGATATAGACTGTAATTCATGAACAGGCCTTTTGCTTTCCTTAAATACGGTGCCAGATGCCTCTGCAAGGAAAAAAAGAAAGAAACTTAAAAGGGGAAAAAACTCACGGCGCCTGTGGGTTCTAGGTTGGCAGTGTAGTTTCTACTCATCTGATATAAATTTCTTGTTTCTGCTTTTAGTTAAGGCATGTTACATAAAAAGAAAAGAGATTTCTCTGCTGGTGGCAACGTGGCCGTTTAAAAATAAGAAAGCACTGCAAGGACTAATAAGAAATGTTTCAATAGCTCCTACTGGTTCTATGGGCTTCTGCCTGGGACATTGTTTCCCAACTCCCCCCTGCAGTGGTTGGCTGAGTTCTTCCGACAGGCAGCCATCCCTGGACTCCATTGCAGCCACAAGAGATTTGCTACGCAGACAGTGCATGCTCAAAAGTGCTAAGAGATCTTGTGGTGCCAAAAGTGATATAGTTAGATCTCTGAGCCGTTTAGACACACTCACTCTCTCTCACTGTCATTCATCAATGCAGAGAAAGTTAAACCATGGATTAGGTCACTTTGCTCACTGCCAGGGCTCCACAAGAGTACGAAATAGCCTCAAGACTTACAAAAACTTTCATAGTGTTCCATATATAAATAATGAAATCTGGGATATTTGTTCCCTTGATCGGGCTTTCAGTGCTTGAGTTCTCCCTTGCTCACCCCCCCCTCTCTCTCTCTTGCACACACACACACACACACACACACACACACACACACACACACACAAAGAGAGAGAGAGAGAATGGTTGTCCGCAGAGGGCTCTGTGGTTTTTAAGTCTGTTCACTAACAAGCTAGTCCCAGTAATAATCAGTTTGCACTTGCCAACTTGCATTCCCAGTCGCTGTAACTGGACCACAAGCTCTTAAGATCAAACGACAAAACCACTCTCAATGCCTCCGTACATAAATGAGTAATTTGTTTGGTGGAAGTGCAGCACACCATGGTCAAGGAGGGCAGGTCGGGTGGTCTAAACCGTCTGCCCAGAGCTTGGAGTGCTAGCTCCCGGGTGGAGGACAGCCAACCCATAGGCAAAGTTTATTGATTTTTCTGCTGAAAGCAGATGGTATCTTCATTATTCCCCCAGAGGAGATTTCATCTAACCACACCGCTCAGTACCAAAGAGAAGCAAAAAAGAGCCCCAAAGATGGAACTGCTTTTCAAAGGCAGCAAATGTGGGAAGGAGATATGTGCCCCACTGTCCAGCTTGCTCAAAGCAGAACCACGTATGGAAGGGATACAACAGCTCTCAGTCTACAGTTCCGCATCACAAAGTGCACCAATTGTCTACCGTCTTGCGGAAGCAGTTGGAGACAGAAATATAGCAGTAAACCATCTTTGCCTTTTAAATGCCCAATTTCCAGCTATGTCTGCTTGATGATGACATCAAGGAATGCATCAGTCTCCAGCACCTTCTATCTGTGAGTCTGCTTCATTTATGACCATTCCATAAGATTTCTGTTGTGCTGGGGTTCAGGGAGAAAGTAATGCACATCCTCCATTTGGCAGCTAGAACTGTAAGAGAACTACAGGAGCCCAATCAGTCTAAAAAGCACTGTCAGCCCATCACCATACACAGCTTCATAGCACAAGCTGAAGACAAATACCTTAAAGAAATGCAACTTATTTGACTCATCTATCAACTTACTAAGCATGACAGTCATCTAAAGAGGGATACTTGGCACCGTCCTAATTCATGAAGTGACTCTTCCATGGAACATGAATTTCAACACAGTCAATGAGGTTTAGCAATATCTTTCCACAGCCCAAGGCTTCCACTGGGGTGTCTTGGCAGAAATCGCTCAATGATTAAAAAAAATAAGGAAGTGAAATACATCACACAGCCCTAACTATGTTCCTAACAGGTGCTAAAATAATCCAGGCTTCACATCACCCTGCTTTGGGGAGAAGCGGATGTTATATGCCAAGCGATGATTAAACTAGTGGAAACTGTGTACACAGCAAATGGGTGAAGTCACAGAAGTATCCCAAATGGAGGCTGTGAAATTGTGACTGATGCCATCCTGACAAACATGGCAGTGACTAACCCAGATTTCTATTTCTCTGCTTATTTATTTAAAGAGATTTCTATTCTAAACTGGTCCTTCAGTCTTCAGTGGTGAAAAAGTCTATGGAACGGCCTAACACAACATTCTGTGAGATGGGGTGGGGGAATCTTTGATGATCAGAGGGAGGATCTATAAAACACACGTTGTAAGAGGGTTAAAGAACAATAGTGGTCAACGGGGCAGCAGCACTTACCTGATCTCCCATCACTAGCATTGTTGAAGAGTTTGGATTTGATATCCCGCCTTTCACTCCCTTTAAGGAGTCTCAAAGCGGCTAACATTCCCTTTCTCCCCCACAACAAACACTCTGTGACTAACCCAAGGTCACCCAGCAGCTACATGTGGAGGAGCGGGGAAGCGAACCCGGTCCACCAGATTACGAGACTACTGCTCTTAACCACTACACAACACTGGCTCTCAATTTTCAACGCAGTCAATGAGGTTTAGCAATACCTCATTGACTGTGTTGCAGCTTACCAGAAGGAAGAGGGATGAGGTTTGTGAGGTGCAAATGCACCAGCAGTAGCACTGGATTGGCTCAGCCAGTACATTTGCACCAGGCTGACCTCACTGCCACCTCATCCCTCCTCCACCTGGTATCTGGCAGTGACACCAGTGATGGAGTCAGGTAAGCACTGCCACACAGCACTAGCAACCACTACCATTCAAGATATGTGCAAAGCTTGCAAACCGGTGTGGTCCCGAAAGGTAAAGAATTGTGACTGTTAGGGCAGCATTCCATAGGTAGCATCCCACACCCCACAAGACACCAGGGTCTCTAAACTATTTCTGCAGCACACCATGAGAGCACAAGATTTAGAATGCACCAACGGAGGCAAAGAAAAAGGAAAAACAAGGCAGGAAGTCTTTAACAGCACAAGCCTCTATGTGTCTACTCGGATGTTAATTGAGTTTAATGGGGCTTACTACAAAGTAAGTGAGCATAGGATGTCAGCCTAAACTTTTTTGGACAAGCATTGCCCATTGACTCACTTTTGCAGGAATTCCTCAAGGCCACACAGTTTGAGAACGAAGTCATCCACATCGATATCACACAAGTCATCATGAGTGTAGCATAAAGTCTGATAGATGAGCAAGTCCACGGTGGAGGAGCCTGCCAGGATGGGGGCGGGGGGGGGGGGAGAGAGAGAGAACAATCACAGCATGATGAGTCTCAAGACAACATTCCCTGGAATTTGCCATCCTGGGCCTTTCCCTCCCAAGTCCAGTAGACTCCCTCTGGCATCACAGATTCCACAATTCTCCCAGAACCTGATTATAGTTCTGTTCCCTTCACAGCAATACAAAATGTCACCAGAAAACCATCCAGACCCTCCCAACCTAGGTCTAGAAGAGACTTCTGTAGTATTAACTTCTAGCGCAGCTCATTACATAGCCGTGAAAAGGAGCATATAATATACCTAATACTGAAACAGTTCTCAAAAATTCCTGCCCCCAGTAACCACTTGAAAATTGCTGGGGTTCTCCTTGGATTACTTAAAAATAAAAGATGACAAGCCCTTGTTAGCCTCTTTGATAATATATCCCTGGTCTATTTGGCCCCCGTCTCTGTCATCCAAAAATAAATAAATCAAGAGTAAGACCAAATACATATATTCTGGCCTGTTCCAGCATCTTTCCGTGGACTATATGAATGGAGCTTATGGGCCACCAGTGATCTACAGACCACAGTTTGGGAACATTTGCTCTGTTGATACAAGCGGAAAGTGCACCCCAGTTCAAACCAGCAAAACTTACAGTCACAAGTAAAAGTGAGAGGCTCCTGCAGGCTGTCATAAACCACAGTCACTTTCAAGCTGACTCCATGGCCAAGGTGTTCACGACTGAGGTTGACAGCACTCCAGACAAAACCAGTAAGGGAATAGTCCTTGGTGCTGTAGCCAGATCTAAGTCTGTGGGCAAAAGGAGATGGGTACAATTAGTTTCCATTACCACCAAATGCCCATTCCTTGTGGCATCTGATAAGATCTCATCTTTTCCCTTATTCTTTTTTAAATAAGGGGATGCTGTCAAAGGTCTTTGCACTTGATCTCCTCACCTTTGACCCCTGTTAAAATTTATACCAATGTATTATGCTACTGAGATTCTCAATTTACCATTTACTCAGATAACTGATTTGATCTTCTGAAATATTTGGCTAAGCTAACACCAAATCTAAGATTCCTGCCTTAAAGGATCTTGAATTTCATAACTACCTTGTGGGGTCAATCAAATGGAGTGAGTATGAAAGAGCATATGGAGTAGAGATTAATTTGTGCTTCAACAATGAATGAAACTCAGGTTTGTTTGCCCTCCAGCATGATAACATATCCCAAGCAGTAGCTGTATAGGGCTTAACTAGGAAGCTGCCTCCCTGACACTGGCATTGCTACACCTGTGCCCTGGATGGGCAGGGTGGTAGTGAGGTTGGTGCTGCACAGATGTACTGGCAGGGGCACGCACACAGCCCTTACCTATCTGCCACCCTGCCCCATCCAGGTAAGTTGTAGCAATGCCCATGTTGGAAGGGCAGCTTCCCAGTGCTGCCCCACCACACTGACCGCTAATGATCTCAAGTAGTGCAGAAGCCCAGATAGTTGATGTGTTGATTGTCACTAACCTAGACTTCATCTAACTCTAGACATGCTGAAGTAGACTGCAAAAGGATGAATGGGAAAGAAAAATATCATGTATGTACATCTGAAGAACACGGAATCTTTTTGAGATCTGCTACTTGGAGAAAGAAAATGGAGAGAGAGAAAGGATCACGCTGGCCAAATGTCAAAAAAATTGACTTCTCTTTTCTTTAATAACAGGGTAACTCTTAGCCAGACCAACAGACTGAAACTCTGTGCTGGTTTGAGCTATGTGTGCAATCCATGTTGTTGGCCTTGTGACATTCCCCACTAACTTTACTTCCAAAGCATGGGAGGAATGCCTCCTCTGCCTTCTGTTGCTGCTGCATTATCGCAAGCCATGCCAGGAATTATAATCCCAAATAGGTTCGTCCTCATCCAATCAACTGCAGGCTTAGACTCTTTCCACTGGAGCCATTGCTTAAACAAAGTGCAACAAAAACTCTAGGGACAAAGAGGATTTTTTCCCCAGTCGCTGAGGATTAATCAACAGCAGTAATTAATTGCTTGAGGCAGTTAGGCCATTGCTTATCTTAATTCCTTCTATTTCCAATGTTCAGAGGTGAGGTAGCCAAGGAGATGCTATCCATGCAAAAGAGGGAGGTACTGGCAGGCTCCAAGAGAAATGTCAAGGTTTGGGAAATTGGGGGTAGGGGAGCCCCACAGGGGAAGATCCTCAAAAAACAACCCAATAAGTTCAGAGTATTTTCAGTGGCCAAGGAATGCTGACTATTTGGTGGGGATAATGGAAAACTAGGTGGAAGAGGGAATGGAATGCAGTAGAGTATGGCTGGCCAGCTATAACAGAAGCACTCGACAACGGAACATTTTATCATAGGTCCCACTTACAGATACTGACCACAACCACAGTTCTGTAAGTTTTGGTCCTTATGGAGCCCCCTTGGAGGGGATGGGAAGCAAAGGCAACCCAATGAAAACTGAGCATGCTCAGTGGGCACAGAACGTTGACCAACTGTGGGGCAGTGCTAGAATGGACCGGGTGGAATTCTGAATAGCAGCACTCTGCTATTTTGATGCAGGGCTCCCTTGTAGATACTTAGGTTCCAAGGAGGACTGCAGCCAAAGGATCCCCCTAGTAGGGTGCTTTGATGAGTCCTAGACTGGTACAGGTGGTGACCATTTTGTGCCCATTCAATACACATGCGCCATGTAAGAGGGCAGAATGGAGCGGGGTGGGATTATGCCAATGCACACAAAGACCCACAAAGCAACCCCCACACAAAGGGGGAGTTGCCTGTACTTACACATCCAGCATATGGCAGAAAGCAGCAACCTCTTCATCCTTCTCCTCAGAAACCTCAAACAGCTCATAGCCATTGGCCACAGGATAATGTTGAGAAGTGGTCTAATACCAAACAAGAAATGGAAATAGAGACAATACTCAGTGAAAGATAGTTTCTACTATCCACCCCCAACTTGTACACTGGCCAATCTCAGATTTCTTTTATTTCCATTACTCAGTATACAGGATTATATCCTAATTAGCACAAGTGAAGTTTCCTCTTCGAACAGGGTCTTCATTCTTCCTCCATGCTGCAGACTTTATTCCTCATCTCACCAAGCCACTCCTGACTGATGGGTCAGCGACCCTCAGGAATGATGAGGGATGTCGCCTGGGGGTGGGTGGGGGGCTACAGCTGGAGAAAAGTCTCTGCTCATCTTGTGGAAGAGGAAGTGCTGTTGGTTCATATAATCTGTGCTTAGGATCAATTCATGGAGAAGGTACACCAATCTACACTGTCAACTGGGCAAATCTGTCAGTTTTTGATTCTCTGTTTCTCATTTTTTCCAATCTTAAATTCAGTTCTCCACATTTATGCAGCACTTTGCAATTTTTTGCAAAAACAAAACATAACCTGAAAATTCATCAGCATTTTAATACAAATTTCTTCCAACCAACACATTTTTGTACACTATTCTGACAAATACATTTTTTGTAAACAATTTTCCCAACACACATGTAACTTTCATGAATATATGCATTTATATGCATATTTTGGCCTAATATTATGTATTTTTGTATGCATTGCTTTGCTATAGAGCAGCACTGCAAAATTCTGAAAACTGAGTTTTGAAGGATGGCTGTGTTTCAGTTTGCATATTGTTTTGAAAAGTGTGAATTTTTTAAGTCTGCCTTTAAATGTGAACTGAATCAAATTTCTTTCTCATCTTCTCTACCCACAAAATTAGGATACCAAAAAAATGGTTGAGTAGAAAAGACAGATGTTTGCACATGAAGAAGCGTGAGAGAGTGTTTCTTCTCCACATAACTTCCTTTCAATTCAACCCACCTTAACCCTAAGAGTCTTGGCAGCTTTGTAGTGCTCTGATAAATGTGGGTTAAGTTGTGCATTGAGCTTATGCTGCAGATCTATCCAGCTCACTGTATTGAGGAGGTTCTTGCTTTGGCTTACAGCTATTAATTCAATGATTGATATCAGTTATTGATATGAGGACAACAGCTGCACTCCTTTGAGCCAATGCAGAACTCATAACTGCTGCAAATAGCTTTGGATTTATTGCCTGCCTTAAAAAAAAAAGAAATGAAGAAAAAGAAAGCAGAACATATCTTGAATGCCGGATGAACTGATATGATCTAAGTTCAGTGCTTGAACATACCATAAAGCAGATTTGTAACCTAGCAGTTCTGAGGATAGCTGTAGGTACACATCCAGCAGCCTACACTGGTCCACAGCCTGATCTGAACCATATTTATAGTTATATGATTTATTTCAAATATTTCTAAATCACTTTTCTTAAAAAAAAAATCGAGAGAGATGTACAAACACAACGTAAACGTTAAACAGTTATCATATGGCAAAAAGGAACTAAATAGCATTCCACAGCCTAAAAGAAAACTGGCCAGAATTTAATCAATGACCCCATAGAAAGGAAAGTCTTTGTAGAACAATGCATTCATCAGTGGTTTTTCCAAGAAAAATAGGAATGTATTTGTTTGTAAAGACTCAGTTTTTATACCAAGGATCCTCCTCCCAAACTGAACTTTGCTAAAGTTTCTGCTCTGGAAAGAAACTAGTGGAAGACTGCATGCACATAGATTCATACCCCCTGCATATGCATTTGGGTTATTTCTTATGCAATCTCTCTCAAAGATCTGTAGCTCTGCTGGGATGGTGCTGATATTATTATGCACCAGCCATGGCAGAAGCAGGTGCCATTTAAAATTTAAAATTTAAAAAAAAAAATCATCATTGTCATCACACAGGCGAGATAGCTGTTGTTAAGTTTTTATTTTCAGAAGAGGGAGAATTCTCAAAAACATTTCTTTTTGTTTCCAGTGCCTCCTTCCCAAATGTTACAGTAGGATAAGGAGCAAGGACAGAAACACTCTGAATGCCAGGCCAGAGTGCACGCATGGTCTCAGAGCCTCAATTCACTCCTTCAAAGCAAACAAAGCTCCCACTGTCAGAGCAATTAACCCACCAAATAGTTAGAGGAACGGGGAGAGAGGGGGGGAAAGAGAGAGAAAAGGACAGAACACAACAGACACTAAAGACAATTTTAATGCTCCTTTATAATTAGTTTCTTGCACAGCAAAAGCAGAGAACGACTTACATAACCTCTGCCAGCAGCTTCTGACAACATTTTTCACTGAGCGTACGGGGAGAGTTGGTCCCATGAAGTTTAGTGACGGTGGAGAGCTTGCTTGTATTTATATCCTTCAGATGCCAGAGGTATTTGTCATCTACTCTTATGTCTAAAAATACGCCTTAGACCCATTCACAATCCCAGAAGCAGCGAGGAAAGGATATCCCCATGGATATCCCCTGTTTCCAAGAATCTTTTACAGCAAAGGATTTCTTCTATAAAATTATTGCTATGCAATTCTTCTTAGGATCCTTAAAAAAAAGGATTGGGAAGGTAAGTGAAGATGCAAATACTCCATCCAATCCTTGTTTACTAACAGGAAACAATTGGCCTGAGGACCATGTGACATTTAAGAAGCTGTAGCTTCTGGGAAACAGGAGCTCTAACAGCCAGGATGGACTCACGTCTTTTGGAAAAAGTTTTTACTGGACGCTGCCTTTCCCTTTGACTGCTGTGGATCATATAAATAGCACAACAGATGTAGACAACCCTTTCAAGGCAGCTGATGTGTGCCAGCAAGCTTCAGTAGAGGCAACATACAAGTGGGACAATGAATTCCCATGGTGACATTTAAGTCAGGATGAGGAACAGGAAACAAGTTCAGAATCTGTTATTCCAGAGGCATCCTAGGCAGCTGTTTCTGTCCACTTCCACAAGAGCTTTGCCTTTCAGTTCAGCTTTTTCGTGTAAAATGGACAAACGGAGAGTGGGTCCCCCACAGAGAAGAGACCCAACGTTGTGGGACTGGATGATGAGTGCACCCCATGGTCTTCCTAGAGGAGGAGAAAGGGGAGCAGACCTCCATGCTGCCAGGGATCCTGAAAAGTCAGTGTATATTAGAGGGTGTATGCATAAAAGCACACATATTACTTAAAATAGTATAAAATGAATTATATTAGGGGAAATTGCTTGCAAAAGTTTGCATGGTAGGTCAAGAGCCTACTAACACAACAGCATTTTTTCACAAGGACTTAAAAAAATGCAAACTGAACTTAAGATTGGAAAAATGAGAAATGGAGAAAAAACAAAACTCACAAACTGACTAGGTTTCCTTCTGTCTCCCAGAGCACCCCTACTTCCTATAAACAGAAGAAATGGCTTAGAAAAGCAGGATCTTCAGTACCAACTGCTGCTGAAGTGTCCAACTAGCTATACTTAAAGCTACTCAGAAAGACTCAGAAGCATATAGAAGCAACTGCTTGAATCGGGGCCTGGCAGAGAGCCAGGAAGGGGTGGAGCCTCCAGCTCCTATGTAAGCTCCCAGTCTGAGCTGCCTCACTGATGAAGCAATAGCTGTCCTCCAAGGTCCTGTCTTCATAAACTGGGGAAATGGAGAAGTGATCTGTTGTTTCCATATGTTAAGAGGATACTAAGGGTAGAGAACCAGGAGCATGAGGACCGGTGGGACTGAATTACTGTGAAACTGCATACCTATGAGCCACACAGGATACAGCTGCACAGGGACTTGAAATCTAAGCAACCAAACTATGTTAAATCTATTCAGTATGTTTGGGAGGGCTTGAGGTTGTTGCTCTTTTAAAAAGGAAGCAGTCGGGGGCGATCAGAATCGGAAGCGTAGCACACACAGAGCAAGAATTAACCCCTTGCCCCCCACAAAAAGAGCTACTATTGATGGACAGAAACATTTTAAGCATCCCACAGCAATATTAAAGACCCTTGCATGTGATATTTTAATAAGGATCCATACATTTCTAATGCTGTCAAATTCAAATGCCTAGAAATCAAAAGCCAATTTTCACTGTACCATGGATAGATTCACAAACCATCACTCAAAACATGCAAACTTTGTCTCTGTCCCTTTTTGATTCCTTTTATAACACTTGGTTGTACTTAGTTGGGCTTAAACAACATTTCAGTTGAACCTCCACCCAAATGTCCACACTGAAGGACATATACATCCTTGGGTGGTGGCCTTTGCAACTATAGTTGTACGTACAAAAGCTTCCACGATATCCTTCAACAATTGTATCATAATATGTGTGGGGAAAAGGAGAGGGGAAAGCAGAGTAGGTAGCCTTATGGCAGGCATTCCCTAACCATTTTCTGATGGCTTAACTTAGCACAGAAAACAGTTATATCCATTGAGATGCCACATTTTCTGAGATGTAGCTACAAATAATCTTTGGAGGAATAAAAACTTCTACTAAGGACTAAGAGTTTGGTTTTGGTGAATGCTAGGAAAGGTACCAAATAATTTGACTCCTGTAATGATATACACTGCATCTGAAAACAACGGCAGTGAACATTTTGTGCATCCCTCTGCCACACCACAGCAGAAGGACTTAGGCTCCTTAGGCATACATCATTCCACTTACATAAAAATGGCCTTACCGGATCTGCTGATATCCTCCGGTTCTTGTTGGGTCCAGAATTCTTCCGTCCACCAGACCTGGAGACGTAGGTCCTGGGAGGTACCTGAGGAGGCATAGTCTTGCTGCGAGCAACTGGCTTCCCACTGCTTTCTTTCTCAAAAATGCTTCTGCCTTCCTTCCAGCTCCACGGGGCATCCCTCAGAAGGTCGGTGTCGTAAGTGGACTTGAGGTTGAGCCGGGTGATGGCGTCGTTGATGCCATCGTAGTCTACTGTGCTGTACGGGTCCTCTTCCGAGATTCTACGGCCTAGCAATTTTCCATCAGCCCTCTCGTGGGTTGAGGAGAACATGTTGATATCATTGGGTTGGGAGCCTTTCAAGGAAGCTTGGTTCACTTCAGAGGCATTCCAGATGGCAATGCGAGGGGGCAACGGGGGAGGAGAAAGCTTCTTAGGGGAGCTGCCGCTACTGCTGTTCTGGTGGGGTGTACTATTGGGGGGGTCAGTGAGGAAGTCACCCCCCGTGCTGTCGAAGATGTACAAGTAGTCGCTGGAGAGAGGTCCCTTCAACCAAGGCTGGCTCTCTGGCTCAGGCAGCAGACTGGATGAGGTAGAGTTGTTGGTCCCAAAAGCTCTCGAAACCTCCTGGCCAGAGAGGGCATTGTAGTTCAGGGTAGAGTCTGAGCCAGAGAGGCCTCTCATGACCTTGATATTGTGGCAGTCATTCCTTACAGCAGGCTTGTTGTAATCCAGAATTGGATCATCCCAGGAAATGAGAGGTTGGTCAGTATTCTGCTTCGCCTGGCTCTCCTCCTTATCCTGCCTCAGGCGGGACAAAGCATCATACTCCATCTGCAGGGCTTCCGCAAGAGCCAGCTCCTTGTGGCTGATCCCCACGGACTCCAAAGACTTCCAGTGCTCTCCATTGCCTCTAGTTCCAGACATCTCTTGTAAGGGGGGCAGGGGGGAAGCCACTGAATCCAGTGACTATTGGGTGCTCAGTTCAGGGCTTAGGAAGAAAGTCATGCTGTGCCACCAGTCACCTACAAGTGAAGAAACCAAAAGGAAGTGTAAACAGGCCAGTTCTCATGAACAATTATCAGCTTTAGTGAGAGTTTTGGTTGACATGCACTTTTGGGAGGACAGCAGTCCTCAAGTGAAGCTGGGTCTCTTAGTGCTTATCTGCCCCTCAGGAGGACATGTCTTCTGCCAGTTTCTGATGTAAAGTATATGAGGTGCACTCAACAAGAGTAACTAAATTAACTATTTTCTAGAGAAATAGGTGCCTGAACTCACCATGAATGCCCCCTTGTTCTCTCATAATGACAATGGCACCCACCTGAGAGGTGCGGGAACTGAGTTCCAGAAAGTTCCGGCTGAAAAAAAGCCCTGACTGAAGTTTACCTTGAAATTTACTTCAGGGCATTCACATGACTTTCTTGAAGCCAACTGTGGGATTAGTGATGAGACCAGAATAAGATACAGTGGTACCTCAGTTTAAGTACTTAATTTATTCCGGAGGTCCGTACTTAACCTGAAACTGTTCTTAACCTGAAGTACCACTTTTGCTAATGGGGCCTCCCGCTGCTACTGCACCGCCGGAACACGATTTCTGTTCTCATCCTGAAGCAAAGTTCTTAACCTGAAGCACTATTTCTGGGTTAGCGGAGTCTGTAACCTGAAGCGTATGTAACCCGAGGTACCACTGTAGTTGTTTTCTATCGAGGATAAGGAAGCCCAGAAGCCTTCTGGTCAATTTCCTCATATTGTCAAGAACGCCCTCATTTTCTTTAGACCATATTCTACCGATGATGTGACTCATTTAGAGCCTGATACTATGCAAAAAGTATAGCGCCACTTCCGTAATTGAACAATGCAGCGATGTTTGGAGGCAAGAGAAGAAGTTAAAGATTGACAGAAGAATGGGAAAGGGGAGAGCTTGATGGCAAAGGAGATGCATGCCATGCCACATCTGCAGGGCTTAAATCAGCTAAAACTCCAGTATTTGGATCTTAAAGGGATTCCTGAGTATGCAGTGTGCCTGCTGTTACACTCCATTCGTTTTCTATTATATTCTTGACACGCTTGGATGCTGTAAGTAAAGACATACTTACTTGAGAGTAAACCCTACTGCGAGGTAGGCCATTTGTCCTACCTCACAGAGGACACAGGGCAGTCCTCTATTTGAAGACATCCTACACTTGAAGGGCCATCTGCATAGCGAGTGTGGCTTGTCCTAGAAACTCCCCTTCCCTTTCTCAATGTGGTTCCCTCCATAGTTCAGTGGGAACCTTAGTCTCACCTGCCTAGCAAGTCCAAGCTGCCCTGCTGAGTGTTGAAGTATTGTGCACCAGTAAATAGGATAACTGAAGCTGTTGTTCCTTGAATTAGCCATAGCTGTTGCAAGATGTTCTCAGACAGTGAAAGCCCATAGGACACTACAGTTCAGACAGATCCAAATCTGGTTTAAGGAGGATAAAGAAGTGATAGCAGAAGACTATTATCCATCAACAGTTAGCACCTAGAGAGCAGAGACTGAACAAATGCAGAGGTCACCTGGTCACAGTCTTCCTCGCCATGGCAAGATATTTTAAAGTACAGTAATTATTTCTGAATTTTTATCCATACAAATAAATTACCCTAGGCAAATTTCATTCAAATCCGTGTCCACTTTTGTCCTCTTTTGGCAATCTATTTCACATAGCCCTACTGAACTCAATTTTAATTACTTCTAAGTAAATATGCAAGTGACTGGACTACACATAACCTTTATCAGAGGTCAAAGCAGCCTGCTACCTGAAAAGAGCAGATCACACAATGAGCTGTTGGGACATGCACAACATAGTCCTTTTGATTCTCTTCCTCTCATGACTCAAGTGTAGCAAGAAGAGGAGAAAAACCAAATAAACACACCACTTGTCTTATTGGCCCCAGCCCCAAACCATGCAAACCACAGCGACCACAGATTTCTCAGTGGCGGCCAGATCTCACTCAGCCAGCTGATCACCTACCCTGGAATTCCACTTCCTGAAGTAGAGGTCTTGAGATCTGCTCCGGCTAGGCCACATAAGGCTGCTCAGAGGAAGAATAATCTCTGTCTTGGGTGCAGGAAAAGATCACAAAGAGCAGAACAGCCTCAGGAGGTTCATGCAGCACTGCAGAGGCTCTGCATTCCTATAAAAGGGGGCCTGCCCAACAGTTTTGCAATACAGTGGTGCCTCTAGTTACGAACTTAATTCGTTCCAGAGGTCCGTTCTTAACCTGAAACGGTTCTTAACTAGAGGCGTGCTTTCGCCAATGGGGCCTCTTGCTGTCGCTGCGCCGCCGGCACATGATTTTGGTTCTCATCCTGGGACAAAGTTCTCAACTCAAGGTAACTCTTCCAGGTTAGCGGAGTTTGTAACCTGAGGCGCTTGTAACCTGAGGCGCTTGTAACTCGAGGTACCACTGTACAATGGAGAATGCTTAGCTCTGTGTTTATATAGACCACAACAGTGGGTCATTAGCAACTTTAATCTCATCTACCTGCACAACAGGTCTCAGGCTGACAAACAAATTCAAAGGTTAGATCCTACTATTTTAATCTTCGCAACAATCCTGTGAAGTAGGTCAGTCTGAGATAGGTGTAGCCAATGTGTTGGCCTCCAGATGCTCTTGAACTCAGCCCTAGTCGACATGGCCAGTGGTCAGGGAGCTGTAGTCCAACAACATTCAGAAGGTTGCCCCTGTTCCAGGAGATAGTGACTTCCCAAGAATACTCAGTGAGCTTCATGTCTGCATGTGAATTTGTACCTGGACTTCCCAGATCCCAATCCACCACTCTAACCACTTCACCACACTATTCTATTCCTTGACTGGATTATGCTGTGGATCTGCTAGGAGCTAAAAAACAACAACTTTGCCATTGCTTTTTGCTGTTTAATTTAGCTCCGTCACTAAAAAGAAGGGTATGGTTGTGAATTGATGCTAGCAAACAAAGCAGGTCAACATAACTTTTCCAAAGGCACTCCACTCCATAACCTGCTTCTGAACGTCTATAATCAGAACTATGTATCAGAGAGATCACTTCCATTAAAAAATAAAATAAAGATCTATATGTCAAATGCTTCCTTGCAGAAATCAAACAAAGTGACCAGGAAGCGTCTCTTAATTTCAGTTACCTAGGACCAGTCCTACCATCAGACAGAGTGAGCAGCTGCCTCAGCAGCAGAAGCTGGAGAGCAGGAAGTGGTGGCGAGGACAGAGCTGCGCTGTCCTCTCATCACTAGAGCTGAAGTAAGATGCAACTGCCATGCCAGCTCAGCTGGCTTCTGAATGTGAAATGGGACAGTGAGAGGCACAACGCAACATTTACAACAGGCAGCAAGCTGTCTTGGGCTAATCCTGCACACTGCAAACAGGACTGTCATCAGGGCAAAGTGGAGGGGATTGTAAGTCTCTGGAAAAAAGGCATGTTAAAACTGCAATAAATAATACATAAATGAATGTGTCTGAAAGTGAGAAAAAGTATTACTCCATGAGAATCTGCTGGCGTTCTTCCTACTTTACACCAAGTCAAATATGTTGAAGCACAACTTTAAAGCACTTCACTGGAAACCCAGCAGGGGATTTGAAGAGGTGCCCTATTTTTACTGGCATCAGTGAGACAGCAACCTCCTTCGTCTCCTCACTGCATCCCATCAATCTGTGGCGCTCCAGGCCCTTAATTAATAATACTCTGGCTGATCAAAGCAGCTTGCTGTAATTTGCATGGAAGCACTCGACATGATGTGAACACTATTCTTAGGCAGCAAAACAGCCACAGACTAGAAGCTCATGATTCACCACAACAAACAATGTGGCGCAAAATAATAGCAACAGATAATAAAACTAGTGAGAAACATGGCAAAGCCAGATACAAAGTGTTCCAATGTCCTCAATAAACTACATGGCCTGGTCAGCAAGGAAGCATGAGATCAGGAACCCTCTCTCTATAAAAGTCAGTCAGGAGTCCATGATACAATGGGTTTGGAATTATTCGCTTCTCAATGTCCGACCAATACCAAACCTCACATCTTCAAAGACTATCAAATGGGTTGCTGTAGACCAGGGGTGGGGAACCTGTGGCCCTCCATATATTGTGGGACTCCATCTGCCCATTCGGCTTGGCCAGTGGCTAGGGATTACGGGAGATGTAAGTCAGCAACTTCTGGACAGGTTTCCTCCCCTCCGCTCTAAACCACTGGTCTTCAGCTGGTGGGCTGGGCTCAGAACTCATGACTGTGTTGCAGCCTGACCAAAGGTAGTCACACCAGCAGCAAATATTATGATACTAACAGCAAAGTTGTGCAATCGCATGCCAATTTCAAACCCTGCTTAGGGTTAAATAAGCAGCAACAGCAAGAAAATAAACAGCAGCAGCAAGTATTCAAGTGAAAAGCACCAAAGAAGAAAAATTAGTACAGGGTGATGTTTTCCTGAGTGCATTTTTCCTCCCAATAGTGGCAACTTGCAAGCAACTCTTGGCAGGTTGCTTCCACCCACAGGACAATCTGATTTTACTGAGGGATGCCAAATCATTGTGGACCAAAAATGTTGTTTGTGTAGAAAATGGGCACAGCAGAGGCAAGAAATGATTTCAATAAGAGCATATCCTGTCCATTATGTTCCAGCCCCGTGTTGGATACTTAAAAAGGGAGTTGTGCCTATGAGGCCCATTCAATCCTTCATCCCTCTCTCTTGGGTTTAAGTACCATTGTTCATGCACCATTTAAGTTTAGGTACCATTGTAACTCTGTATTATGAATACTTTATAATAATCAACCTCGCTGCACACATCTTCATCAAACATTTTTATTGCAGGGTAAAAATTTACAGCTACTACTATTACAACTCTGCTGTGAAAAC
The DNA here is from genome assembly GCF_964188305.1 of Podarcis bocagei. NCBI lineage: Eukaryota > Metazoa > Chordata > Lepidosauria > Squamata > Lacertidae > Podarcis > Podarcis bocagei. Next base: position 44,170,119 of record NC_138129.1, on the reverse strand, counting down.
CAGTTAATAAGACATACAATATCTGCAGATACCACTTTTAGAATCAGTTCAGATATAATAATCTTCATTCCATAATAACCATGGTTGTTGGTTGTGGCTCCTCACCCCTGATCTCTTGACTAAATGCAGAAAGCTATTGTGCTTGCATTAAGTTCTCTCTCCCCCCCCCCCCTTTAAAGGCTGTACACAAATCAGCCCTTAACTCCTAGAACCAGCTATTTCCCATGCTCAAATCTACCCATGAAGCTGCAGCCATTTCTCCTAACAGCTACTGGATGTCACTAGAACAGCAGAAAGAGGCTTAATCAAAGTCACTGCAGTAATCAGTAGGACTGAGAGAAGAAATCCCGTGAGCCATGATGTGCATGTGAGCACCATCTGCAAAAGGAAAGACAAAAGAAGGCAAGACGCAGCACTTCCTGCTTAACAGCTTCTGTCCTGATGATTCGGCAGCATTCTGCTCTTGTGCTTTTGTCGCTGCAGAGGGTCTGCTGAGCCTGACCCTGACTGCTTCACTCGTGTTGCCCTCTCCAAAAGAGCATGTGAAGAGAGAGCTGTTACTGGGTGTGTCTGAGTTCTGAACATATGTGAATGCTGAAACAAACAGAGCTGAAACAAACAAAGGCACATCCTTTGCATGCAAAAGGTAACAGGTTCAATCCCTGGAATCTCCAGGTAAGGCTGAGGAAACCTCATTGTCCGAAAGCATGGAGAGCTGCTGGCAGTCAGTGGAAGATAATAGTGAGACAGACAAACCAATGGTCTGACGTGGTATAAGGCAGTGTTTCCCAACCGGTGTTCCGCGGCACACGAGTGTGCCGTGAGACATCGGCTGGTGTGCCGCGAGATGCCTGGAGGGAGGCGGGCGAGTCGGGCGGCGAGAGGCGGGGCGGCGGCGGCGAGGAGAGGCCGCGCCTCCTGCTGCTGCCTGGCGCTCCTCCTCGCAGCCGGCAGCGCTGCCTGGGCGCCTCCGCGCGACTCTGCCTCACTGGGTTTGGTCTCCCAGCAGAGACGGGTCACACGCGCACCTCCCTCCCTCCCTCAGCCTGCGCGGAGGGAGAGCCAGAGAGAGGCATCGCTCCTGCGCGGTGGGAGAGGGAGCAGCCGGAGCGATGCCCCAAACGAGCTGAATTCCGAGCGAGGGACTGAGGGGGGAGGGAAAAAACTTTCACTTTCGTGCGTCCCTCCCGGCGTGACGCTGCGCGCTGACGTCACGGGGCGGGGCTTTAATGGTGGTGTGCCGCGAGATTTTTTTTCAGTAAACAGGTGTGCCGTTGCCCAAAAAAGTTTGGGAAACACTGGTATAAGGCAGCTCTGTTTGTTCCTAGCAGGGGTGCCAACATGATCAACATGGGGAGGGGCAGGTAAGCACCACCCTACATAATCGATCACAAGACATGGTGCATGCACACCATTTGAATGGCAATGCTCGTCAACTTTGGGAGTGTGTGTGTCCCAGCCCCCTCAAATGTTTTATTGGCTCCTCCTCTTCTTCTTTGGCAATCATTTGTAGCCGAGTAAGATTGTCTTCCATAAACACAGTTTTAACAATGAGTCCGTAAGTGACTGTGGAGGCCAATTCTGGATCCACACATACTTTCACAGTGGGGACATTGGTTTCCAGGCGAGAGTTGATCACAGTGTGGATTTGCCAAGCACGCCTTCCTCCTAGCACGTTTCTCCCTTGCGTCCTGAGTTCAAGTGTTTTCAAAGCCCAAGACACCTTTGGTAAAGGCTGTTCTCCAACTGGAGCGCTCACAGGCAAGTGTTTCCCAATTGCTGGTGTTTATACTACATTTTTTTAAAAATTGCCTTGAGACAAGTCTCTTTGTTGACCACCAGCATTATGCTTTCCATTTTTAAGTTCGGAATAGAGTAGTTGCTTTGGAAGACGATAATCAGGCATCCGCACAACATGATTGTGTTCTATGCATTGGGTCCCCTTTGTGCTCCTATGGCTCCTAGCGAGGAAGAGGCATGACACACAGCATGTCTGCTATGAGTTAACTTACCCTTTTCTACTCCAACTCTTCCTCTAATAAATGGAAGCTTGCAGAGCAAATGCTAAATGAAAGATGCTAAATGGAAGATAGGTAACTCACTGCATCTTCTCCTTGCGGGTGACTGCAACGCCTGGGGCCAGACAGTCAGGTTGTCCATCCTTAGCAGTGACCAGGGAGGAGTACAGAGAAAATAAACACTATGGCACATCTGCAGCATTACACCTGGACACCTTCATCTGCCCCAGCTGCAACAAAACATGTCTCTACAGACACAGCCAGGGCTGCAACCTTCCAACAGTTTGACTTCACCCCCAAAGTCGCACTCCTCCATTGTCTCCTGAGACAGACAAATGCCAGCAACAATAGCTGCTCATCTTCCCGGCTCATCTTGGAATGTTAGCTATGCCAGTGATAAGGAGGGTTCCCTGTCCCTGCTCCATGCAAACTTTCAGTAGGCAGATTAACACAGACTCAAGTAAGGTGCACCATCGGGATCAGGAACAGCTATAGATGCAAGTCGTAGTATTTCTATAAGGGGAAGCACTTCAAACCAGGCCTATATAGGTGAATGTCCAAAGGGATAATTTCCAGTTATTTTCTAACATGCATAGATCTACCATGTCACTAAAAAGCACACTTTTTGGCATGTTATCAGCAAAGCTACTTGTGCCTATATTAGCGATGAACCTCCACCTCTCATTGTAAGCCACCCAGCATGGGCTATAAATAAAGTAACAAACCACTGGATTTGACCTTTAAAGCCCTTTATGGCTTGAAGCTGGAATATCTGAAGAATTGCCTTTTTTCCTGCCTGTGCAGGCGGTTGGACTAGATGACTAGATGACCCTTAGGGTTCCTTCCAGCTGTACAATTCTAGGATTCTAAATTTCTACACATGCAAATCGGTACCAAATCTCCACCTTTGAAGTAGCAGAGTATATGGTTTGTATGTGCATAGTCCCAAGTTCAGTCCTTGGGCACCTCCGGTTCAGGCCTGAGACCTCACAGGGCCACTGCCAATCAGTACAGGCACCAGATGGAAAGGAACAGATTTCATTCATGCATCTCCTGAGAAACACAAGACAAAAACTCAGCCCAATCCGACAGTATGTGGTGGGAGAAATATCTGCTCTCTCTAAGAGAACAGAGATTTGAGTCCTGAGGAAGGGAGTAAGCATTGTGTGTGTGTGTGGGCAACCGAGGAGGATCAAAGGCGAATGAGAAACCACATGAAAGGCCAGTGTGATGGCTTTTTGGCTGCCCTTCAGCCTTCAATTGCAGCAGCCTCTTATTACGGGTTTATCTGATGACTCTCCCTGCATAGGCCTAGCATTCTACCTCTGTGCTTATCTGCTTGATAAAGCTGTGGCACGTTGCCAGCTGCTCCTGGGTGCCAACTGACTCCTGTTCTCTGTGGTAGGTCTCCCTATAGGAAGAGTTGCAGCTTCTACAAGCATCATGCAAAACAACCCAGAAACTAAAGAAGTATTTTCTTACCTTGCACCACCTAGAGATGATTGCACACAGCTTAGAAATGATTGAAATTAAACAGTATATAAAATTGTATCTACAATCTTGGAGAACAACCAGCCATAGGCCTTTGCTGGTAAATAAGATGAGAGTCCAGAAGACTTTTCTTTTTAAGGACTTCTCTCATTGTTGTCTGTTCTTCCCTCGCTAATAAGACTCATTTCCCTTCCAATTGAAGTGAGTTAGATAAGGATCCTGCTGGATATTCCAGCTGGAAACTCTCATGGGATACTATTAATAAAGAAGGCAGATTCAATCCTTAAAAAATGAAGAGCCAAGACAAACACTTTTTGCTTCCTTACAAATTAACAGTATTATTATCCCCCTGACATCTTCTAGACCTGCTTGCCTTGAGCCAAGAAATGAACTGGTGATGTGCTTCTTTTAAAGGATGGCACTGGGCTTGTCTTCTGTTTTACAGCATTTCACAGATCTGTCTTTCACAGAAAAGGCAAGGGATGCCCCCTTTCTGAGAAGACTCCATTCTCCAAAGAATGGGCACAAGATTACCAGTCTTTTGTATTTTATTTCTTTTAAAACTGCCTGACATTTGAGTGATCTCAAAGGTACAGTGGTACCTCGGGTTACATATGCTTCAGATTACATACGCTTCAGGTTACAGACTCTGCTAACCCAGAAATAGTGCTTCAGGTTAAGAACTTTGCTTCAGGATGAGAACAGAAATCGTGCAGCAGCGGTGCGGCAGCAGCAGGAGGCCGCATTAGCTAAAGTGGTGCTTCAGGTTAAGAACAGTTTCAGGTTAAGAACAGACCTCCAGAACAAATTAAGTACTTAATCCGAGGTACCACTGTATATGCATTCCACTCAATATTATATCTAGAATATGCTGCAGACTTGTTTCCTGAGAATCCAAATTTCAACCTAAAAATGTTTCCAATCTACGTTGTTGTGAAACTGAAGATGGCCAGGAAACATCTATAGAACACTCAGAAAATTTAGTTAGGAAAGACTGAGCAGGGCTCCAAGTGATCACTGGGCAGGCGGGAACATATCTTAAATCTCAGAGTGTTTGTTAACCCAGAGTGCACGAGGCAAGTTGAATAGGTAATATTGATGTCTTAGCACACTCTCAGTAACTAAGCAGCTTCATTGCTTAGAATAAAAATCTAGTTATTTGAAGCTGGGAAGAAGTATGCCAAAGGTTAACAAAGAAATTTGTATTTGTGCATGTGTGTGTGCATTAGTACAACTTATTCAAATTCTTTCAACTTATGCTTAACTGCATTCCCAGTTATGGTGCCTGTCAATGTGGTATGATAGCAAAGTGCAACACCACACTTCTCATGGAGGGGGAAAGCATATTACAAGCAACCGCAGTGTCTGGTTTGGGCTAGTATCTTTGTTTACAGCCTGTTGAACAGAGCTACAAAGGAACAGACAAGACTTTGAAGGTCCTTCCAAAGCAAAACAAATTAGAGCTGCTGCCCTTGTGACTGCGGATGTTTTGCAGGAAACCTTTTTAGGGATTCTCCCAAGTTGCTGCTACTGTTGTTTTTTAAAATGTGTTTTATTGGTTTTCCTGCAGAAGAACAATAAACACAAACAAACTTTGGAGTAGAGTTTGTCAATTTGCCAATCACACTTGGTATAGTTGAAATACAGATACAGTAATGGTAATTCATTGCTGAGATATGCCTCTCCATAGCAGATCATGTGATAGCTCAGTTGGTTAGCATGGTGCTGATAACACCAAGGTTGTAGGTTCAATCTCTGTATGGGAGTAGATGATCCTCAGGGTCCCTTCCAACTCTACAATTCTATGTGTCACAGGCAGTTGCAGCAACAGTGCCTCCCAATATAGTTTAAGTGTACAAGGGCCCAACTCCAAAATTAAAAATGTGAATGCAACAAACGCAAGCCTTGTACGCCTTGGTTGGGGAGTCAGATTTGGCAGAGTCGCTGGCAGACCTGGATTTGCCCTCTGTAATGAGTGAGTTACAGAAACAACCTAACAGGGAAAACAGGACACAAGAAAGAAAGTGGGGTGGGAGAATGGCCGAGAGCTGGAAGTTGGGAGCCATTTGCTGTACTGCTTCAAGGTGCCCATATAGTGGACAGTCAATGATATGAGACACGAGCAATCCCTTTAGAGCTTGTGCACAGTAGTCTGCAGATGTCAAGATCCTTATATGAACGGAGGCCGCAGATTATCCCCTGTAAACTTTCAGGGAGCAATGGAAACTCAGTGGTACAGCACATCAATAGTATGCAAGTGCAAACCCTGCATTGCCAGTTTAAAGGATTCAGTACCAGACAGAACTCTCTTTATGTTCGCTACAACAGCAGCAAGAATACTTATTGCAAAGTACTGGAAGACACAAGATCTACCCACTTTGGAAGAATGGTAGATGAAGGTGATGGACTAAATGGAATTGGCAGAAATGACTGGCAGAATCCGAGACCAGGGAGAAGAGTCGGTGGAAGAAGACTGGAAGAAATTTAAAGACTATCTACAGAAATATTGTAAAATTAATGAATGATAGAATGATGTTGGATAGCAACTAAGGGGTTTCCAGCTGTAATGATTTAAGAGAATATGAAAAAAGGGTTATAAATGGGTTAAAATCTAATGGTAAGGATTTGCTGAACCAATAAATTGAAGTGGAATACAAAAAAGGGAGGTATGAGGAGGTCCGGGAAATAAGTTAAAAGAAAATAAGTAAAAGAAAAAATGTATGTTTTTAACTGTTTTTATTTTGTATTTTTCTTTTTTCTTTTTCATTTTTTCTGTTATATTTCAAAAAAAATTAATAAATATTTTATAAAAAATAAATAAATAAAGGATTCAGTACCAGGTAACTGGAAATACTTCTACCTGAGACTCTGTAACTGTTCAAGTAGACCAGCTTTGGCCAACCTGCTGCCCTCCAGTTGTTTTCAACAATTCCCATCAGCTCCGGCCAGCAAGATGCACAATACCAAGTTGAGTGGACCAATGGTCTGACTCTGTATAAGGCCACTTCCTATGACAGTGCAACAGTGTGGCCGACAGGTTTTTCAAAGTTTAGGAAAACCTCTAGATTTGTGGCCTGGCATTATGCAGATGCCCACATTCCTAGTACTGTTCGAAATGCAATCCCATTTCTTTGTTAGCCAGGCCCCCTGAATCAGAAGACATTGCCAAACCAAAAGCCACGCCTTCCTCTCGATTACACGTCCATTTCAAAAGTTTTTTAGGCCACCTCCAGATGTACTAGATCAGGGGTCGTCAAACTAAGGCCCGCGAGCCAGATCAGGTTCAATTGCCTTCAGGATCCAGTCTGTGGATTGGCATGAGGATTCTATTCGTTCGGGCTACGCCATTTTTCCCCCTGCGCCATGCCATTCCCCCCCCCCCCACACACACAAGCGGTGCCTCTCCCTCCCTCCTCCTGGCTTCTCCCCGGCCTGCCTAGAGGACGAAGGGGGCTGGGCTGAGCTGGCTGAGCACCATTTTAAGCAGTCACTCTCCGGAGCCAGCCCTTTTGCGCCGCTTATCTTCCCTCCTTCTCCACCGCCCTGGTGCTCTTGTGGGTCAGAGAGTGGAGCGGACAAGCTTGTTCTGCCTACCCACGAGAAGTAGTGGCAGCGGCGGCAGCCCCTGGGAAGGTAAGCACAGCAGCTGGGGCTGGGGAGGAGGACTACTTGCCTCCCTCGCCTCTTCTTCCAGCTCCTGCCCCCCCCCCCCAGTGCTGCTTCTCCGTACTAGATTCTCTCTTAGAAACTTCTCAAATCTGCCACAGAGAGGTGGGCATGGGTGAGTGTGCAGAAACTGAACTGTTATCCAAAGGGAAAATTTGCATTTGTCGCTCTGCCCACGTTTGCACCGTACTGCCCTTGGCAGGTTACAGAGAAAGGAACGCAGCCCTCATATGAAAAGCCTCCTCAACCTCAGGCTATACAGAGCGTTAGTCCCGCAACAGAGAAAACAGTCGATTTGCCACCTTCTCTTTTCCACCAGGTCTTGATTAAAAACCTTACTAGCTCCATCTGCTCTGTTTCAAGCAATGCATTAATCACATATTTTGCTTTGGATTATAGGAGGGTACCGGACAGGTGCAGAGAAAGGACTAGCACACTCAGAAAGAGCAGCAAAATCAGACAGGGGAGCATCCCATCTAACCTTGCCCTCCCAGTTTTCTGCTTACAACTGCAGGAAACCTCGCGCAAAGAGGCGGAACATGAAAGGAGAGCTGGAGGGGTGGGGAAGGCAACCCATCTGGTACGAGGGACATGTGCGTCTGCACACTTTAGGGCTCGCGCCAGCCCAAATGCGAACAGCCTGCGGCCCGTGCTCTTGTGTTTGCAGCAGCTGAGCACCACCTGCTCAGCTCTGGGGACAGACAAGGGAAGTCAAGCAGAAAGATTGTGCTAAAGTCCGTGGGAATTCAGAGCAGAGCCCGCCACCCTCCCCACCCCCACCCCCAAATTAGGCAGCAAAAACCGCAGTGTGTGAAGATGGCTTTGCTGGCAGCTGAGCTGGGGAGTGGGGGACGGGGGGGGGTAGCAGAGGTTCCTCACCCTGCATTGGGAGGGGTGCACGGAGGTTCCCGGTGTGATGTGCAGAAAAACGGTAATTCAGAGGCAGTTGCTAATGTTTGACCTGCCTGGTAGGGCGTCAAGCTTCCAAGGTCATCAAAACAGAGCACACCCAAGGTTATCCAAACCAGAGAGATGAAGGTTATGCCTGCAAAGAGGAGACAGCTGTAGTTTTGCTTCCTCCAATAACGGGGAGAAGAGGGAATTGGAAGGTAAAAAGCGCCAGCTTTTGCAGCTTCTATTGCAATTCTTCCATTAACTCTTCCCTCACTTCCCAGATCACCACACAGGCTTTCTGCCTGCATTCTTCTGCCCCCCTCTACAGGGAACTCAGGATCTTAGTGGCTGCTGCTGGTTCATGGGATGAAGAAAGGCTGAGCAGAGCAAAGGAAGGTCCAGTGGGATGGGGAAGAAAGGCAAGCAATGGTTGGGGGAGAAGCAAGTTAAAGAGATCTGCTGATAGGCCCAGGTTCTAAGCATGCCTTGTAGGGTCCACTTAGGCGCCTGCAAAATGCCTTGTGCTTAAAGCCTCCAAGGGTCTTTGCAGGTACCACCAATCAGATGGTTTGTAAGGGCTGCAAAGCCCCTTTTGTGCAAGCCCTACTGCTACCTGATCCTCACCCGACATCATGAGAGGTCAGCTGTAGGGCAGGTGGGTCTGGTTTGGCAGAAACAGCTTTGTGGGCCAAATGGGAAGACCTCGTGTGCCTAAATAATCCTGTCCTACTCATTGAGGACACTGGTTGGCCCCAATTCTTAACTTTCATTTTAAAAAAGTAGAAGAAAACAGTATGAGATGTTAGGGGAAATGCACAGGCTGCATGCTTTTTCCTGACTCATAGGGAATAAGTCATCTTCTTACCTTTCAGCATTCTAGCCAAGGTGGGAACTCACTATTAAGAATAATGTGTAACTGCAAATGAAGAAGAGCTATTGTGTGTTTTTTTTCGTTTTTGCTAATTGGCCAGAATCATAGAATCACAAAACTGTTGAGCTGGAAGAGACTCTGAGGGTCATCCAGTCCAACCCCCTGCAATGCAGGAATCTCTCCTAAAGCCAGTGTGGTGTAGTGGTTAAGAGCGGTAGTCTCGTAATCTGGGGAACCGGGTTCGCGTCTCCGCTCCTCCACATGCAGCTGCTGGGTGACCTTGGGCCAGTCACACTTCTGTGAAGTCTCTCGGCCCCACTCACCTCACAGAGTGTTTGTTGTGGGGGAGGAAGGGAAAGGAGAATGTTAGCCGCTTTGAGACTCCTTAAAGGGAGTGAAAGGCGGGATATCAAATCCAAACTCTTCTTCTTCTTCTTCTTCTTCTAAAGTATCCATGACAAATGACCATCCAACTTCTGCTTAAGAAGTTCCAAGGAAAGAATGTGATGCATTTTTAGCACCCATCTGAACGCAGGAGTCCCTTGTAAGGTATGAAACAGGTACCTCCCCCCAACCCCAAGTAGAGCCAAGAACACACTTTACTTTCGGGGAAATGGCACAGGTGAAAGAATTAAGTCTCTCCCCATTGTATAGGGACACTTTTAATTTTTAATGTTTTATTATGTTTTTATATATGTTGGAAGCCACCCAGAGTAGGTGGGGCAACTCAGTCAGATGGGCAAGGTAAAAATTATTACATTATAATTATAAATGTCCCTATTTTCATTGGAAAAATTTTGGTGGGTAAGCACTGTTCCAATCAAAACCAGCACTCTATGGCTGTTTCTAACTTCAACATAATTGTGAAATCCTCTCATTCCTACACCCCCCCCCACTTTCTTTTTTAACCCTAATGGAGCCCTTTCTCCATTCCTACCATTGTTCAACTTCAGTCCTCCATTCAATTTTATTTCCACTTACATATTTATAAGGCTACTCACTAGCATTGTCAGAAATATAATGATAAAACAGACTCTCATAAATTAACATTCTGCAGCACAGATTATTTTCAAGCAGGGAAAGGAATATACTTAGCATATAAAATGTTTCCAAACATTAAAATTGCAATTTTACAGAGTTTGGGAGAATGAAGTAAAGCTTTCACCTGGGGCCAAACGAGCTTAAAAAAGGTGCCCGGCCAGCTTCCCTGGGGTACTACCACCAAGAATACCCACCCCATGATAAACATCTGCCTAACTTCACCTGGCAGAGGCATTTAGAGGAGGTCCCCTGAAGAATATCTCAAGATGTGGAAAGGTCCAAGGGGAGAGACACTGATTTTTCAGCAATACTGACCTCAAGTCGCTAAGGGCTTTGTGGGTTAATCTGGACATCTTGAACTGGGTCCAGAAACAAGACTGGGAGACAGTACATGTCACTCCTTCTCTTGTAGGGTAGCTACTTGCTAAGCAATGAGAAAGTCAGGCAGGCTTGGCCCAACAAGGTCAGAGGTCCAACCAGGGGCTTGCAATCTGGCTACGACTCACCCTTGTTGTAGATGAAAGCACATCAGCTTGGCAAAAACACCATCGGGCTTCTGATTCAAATGATGATGTGAGGCAGCAAGGTCAGAAGCAGCGTCTCAAAAATCCTGGCTCACCAGTCTGTGAACCAACCCCCTCCTCATGCTCCAGGCACAGGAACCCTGCCCCCCCCCCCAAATGCTCTGGGCCTACCAAAGTCCTGGAATTAATTGCAAGGTAGGCTAGTTTTGACCTCTGACCTTCCCTGCTTTCTTGTTAATTTGCTCACCTGCAGCTGAGACCTACAGTTTGGCCTGATTCTGAAATAACTCACTGATTTCAGACCAGGGTTGACATGGTTCCCCAGACCACCCCGGTGAGGCAAAACCTAGCTCCTTGCCTTGCAAGGGCAAATTTCCAGTCTCTCACAGCTCCAAGAACACAGGAAAACACTACATGAGTAAGTTGAAATCAATTGGCTGAGTAAGTTGAAACCAATTGGCCACTTCAGTCATGATATGACTTAATTCCAACTATATCAAGAGCTTAACTAAGTCAGGTTCATTCCTGCCCAGGAAGTGAAATGAGGCAGCTGAATTGTCTTGATAAAATTGGCTTGTTTCTCATGGGCCATTTGTTTCCAGCAGCCATACAGTCCAGTGGGGCGGTTACTTCATGCCCCTTCCGGATGTACCTGCTGCAGTTTCAGTGCAGCGTTTCACTGCAGAAATACTGCATTATTCTGGTCCTCATTGGCATGTGCAGAGCTTTTAAGCTGCAGCCCATTCAGAAGAATTTGCCTTTGCTGCACTCTTAAGACTCTGAGAAGAAAGGCAGGCGGAACAGATGAGAAAGGCCACTCTTCTCTCCTGGCATGAGCAAGCGGCACGATCTCTTCCCCCCAAATTTTGTGGAAGTTTCGAGCCAGGAGCAAACACAAAGCAATTGGTAGAACGTACCCAATTAAGATGTTTGATTTGCATAATTAGCAAGCAATTTACATAATATGCAAATGAGGCTGCACAGATCTGGGACGTGTCCCTCTGCTGCTCAGGCCAAAGAGGCAGACCCCTGTCTCAAAAGGGCTCCTGGAATCACAGAACTGTAGAACTGGAAGACACCCCAGGGTCATCTAGTCCAACCCCCTGAAATGCAGGAATCCAAACTAGATCGTACATGACAGACAGCCATCCAACCTCTGCTTAAAAACCTCCAAGGAAGGAGAGTCCACCACCTCTCTTGGGAGTCTGTTCCACTGTCAAACAGCTCTTACCATCAGCAAGTTCTTCCTGATGTTTATAAGGGTCAAGCCTTTTCACACGTTTTTCTCTGGTCTACTGGCAGCACAGGAGACTCAGTAGTAGCACACAGGCTTAACTCCACAGGTCCTGGGTTCAAGCTCCGCTGCAGGTTTGAGTTCCCTTATTCCACAATAGATTTGGACAAGGCTACTTAACACCTCTTGCCTGCTGTTTTCCATATGTGAGTCGTGGATAAAGCTAATCAAGAGAATTAGCTCTCAGCCCAGAGTGGCCACGTGTCCTACTTTAAAAAGAACAATCCTCCACTCAAAGCCCGCCTCTGTTTGATGGGATATCTAGCTCACATCCAGTTTAAAGAAAAAGTACCATATGAAGGCAGAGCAGTTGCCCATCAACAGGGAGCACCTAGTCAGCTGACTGAGCAGGCCTGCAGGTCACCCTCCTCCTCACTATGGTAAGATATATTGAAATAATAGCAATTATTTCATGCATAAATATGCATCTATGCTCATACCTCAGTGCAGGGTTTCCAGCTGTTTTTGCACTACAACTTCCATCATCCCTAGCTAGCAGGACCAGTGGTCAGGGCTAATGGGAATTGTAGTGCAAAAGCAGCTTGGAGACCCAAGTTTGGAGAACACTGCCTTAGTGCATGCAAATTCTGTGCAACTCTGTGCCATCTTTTGCCCTGTTTTTGGTAAGGCAATTCCTCCTTTTGGGCAATGCCTAAGTGGCCAACCTATCATTACTTTACTGTTTGGATAGAAATGTTCAGCTACATCCAGTCTGGGCCATATCCAATCCCCAAATAGTTCCCCCCCTCCATGATTAGGTCATACCTTTTTTTGCTTTCTACTCCATTACTAAGATTTGTGTAAAACAATACACCTCCTTCATGGACCTGATGCAGGCTGCTGCCCACCAAATCTGCTCTTGCCACAATGCACCAGCAAGTCTCCAGCACGAATTGGCACTGTTTGCCCTTTCGCTGCGGCAAGCCTCCCCACGGCTGCCCTTCTGGGTACTGTGTAAAACATTGTGTGTGTTTTCACTTGTACCAGAACAACAGTTGGAGGGTGTGTAGGTGTTAGGAGGAATTCTTTCCAGGGGCAGCATTTGCTGCTATGCTGAGGAACAGGCTGCCAGAAAAGAATATGCATGCGCATGGTATCTGAATATGCAGGGCCGTCTTACCCATTAGGGTTAGTGGCGCCCTGCGCCACGGCGCCCACCCATCAGGGGCGCCTAGCAGCGAGAGTCCGGGACCGACCGGTAACAGCTGCGAGGGCATGCTGGGTGGCGGTGGCAGCAGATCTCCCAACGGCCAGCCGCGCTCTCTCGCTTCCTGCCTGGGAGAGGAGGCAGCGTCAGCGGTGCGCAAAGCTACGTGGCGCCCCTCTTCCTCCTGTCTGCCCCGCGGCAGTAGCGGGACTGCTGAGGAAGTCCGTGTGGCAAGCGAGCCTCGAGCTGCCCAGATCAGGGGGTGGGAAGGAGGAGGAGGGGCGCCAAGAACATCACCCCCTGCCCCTTCCGTCAAGGAAAAAGGTGGAGGAGGGATTCATTCAGATTTGGGGCGGTGGGAGGGGAAAGCTGGGGGGCGCACTACCATTAGGACTCAGTTTGGAGGTAAGTTTGGATTCGAGAGTGTGCTCTCCATGCAGTTAGTGGTTAAAAACAAACACACACCAACAAAAAGTCCTTTAAAGACGGGGGCGGGTTTTAAGGTCCTATTAGATTCAGCAGGGCTTACTCTCAGGTAAGTGCAGTTAGAGCTGCAGCTTTTGTGGCCCAAGTTTTGGGTCCTTTTTAGGTTCAGGATGTCACTGCTTTACATCCACCCACCCCCAATATTTGAAAACGTCAGCTTTGTACTTAAACACAAATTGGCCAGGAACTTCGTTCTCTGTGTCTTTATCAATTTATTTAAAGAAGAATAAACTGGTGATTGCTTTAACTTTTTGATATGTGGTGATTTGAATCATGAGGATGAATTAGAAGAACTGCTGAGTCTTGAATGAGTCTTGCTTTGGAACTGAGGACGTCATTAGATTTTCTTCTGCCTTTTCATGTTATTTTGTTCTAAGGTTTTAGTAGAAATAATATGTAAGCGTGGTGTCAGGAACCTTTCCTAAAAAAAAAAGGCCGACAACTTTGGGGGTTCCCCCCCTTAAAAAAGGTCGACAACTCTGGGAAATGGGGGAAGGGACGGAGGGATCTTTACACCACGGCGCCGGATATGCTTAAGACAGCCCTGTGAATATGGCATGCAAACCAAAGAAGTAGAGCTTGTGTGTTGCATAGTATATGCTCTTCTTTTCCTCTTTGAGAACCAGCATGGTGTAGTGGTTAGAGTGTCAGGCTAGGACGTGGGAGAACAGGGTTCAAATTCCCATTCAGCCATGATGAAACTCACTGTGTGACCTTGGGCCAGTCATGGCCTCTCAGCCCAACCAACCTGACAAGGTTGCTGTAGGAATCAAATGAGAAGTGGGAGAAGCATGTATGCCACTTTGAACTCCTTGGAGGAAAAGGTAGGATGTAAATGCAATAAATAAATAAATGGATCACCAACACTGCCAGGAGGTAATCAGGAGGAAGGATCTCATGAACTATTGGCATCATCATATATGGTCACCAATTTGCTGGTCCTTAAACTGAACTATTGTGCTCCTTTATCTCCACAAAGGCCAAAACTGGCATGTAACTAAGGAAGTAGATTGATCATGTTTAATAGCACAAATGGAGGTTCATATCACTGGTCTTTCCTCTTCACTTTATAACCAGATAATCCTATGCAGCTCACTCACACAGTCATGCCTGAATTCTCTGAACACATCATCCCCCAGTAGATACCTATCAGATGAACAGGTACCATTTACTAAAAGGAGGAGAAATGTCATTTCAACCCCATCTTGGTGCTGTGTTTCAGTGTTCTTTCCTTTAATTGAACAGAACTGGTCATAGTTGTGAAATATATAGTTTTCTTTTCTTACTATTGTGCAGTGCCCTACAGTCTGACTCCATAATTTTATTATTATTATTTATATGCCACCCATCTGACTGAGTTTCCCCAGCCACTCTGAGCAGCTCCCAACAAAATACTTTGCCATCTGTTTACATGTACACAGGCTGAGATCCTACCTGCCCGTGGACTGTCTCAACAGAGTTGTGCATGCTCTAGTTATCTCCCGCTTGGATTACTGCAATGGGCTCTACGTGGGGCTAACTTTGAAGGTGAACCGGAAACTGCAACTAATCCAGAATGCAGCAGCTAGACTGGTGACGGGAAGCAGCCGCCGAGACCACGTAACACCGGTCTTGAAAGACCTACATTGGCTCCCAGTACGTTTCCGAGTACAATTCAAAGTGTTGGTGCTGACCTTTAAAGCCCTAAATGGCCTTGGCCCAGTATACCTGAAGGAGCATCTCCACCCCCATCTTTCTGCCCGGACACTGAGGTCCAGCGCCGAGGGCCTTCTGGCGGTTCCCTCATTGCGAGAAGCAAAGCTACAGGGAACCAGGCAGAGGGCCTTCTCGGTAGTGGCGCCCACCCTGTGGAACGCCTGCCCATCAGATGTCAAAGAAATAAACAACTATCTGATGATTAGAAGACATCTGAAGGCAGCCATGTTTAGGGAAGTTTTTAATGACTGATGTTTTAATGTATTTTTAATATTTTGTTGGAAGCTGCCCAGAGTGGCTGGGAAAACCCAGCCAGATGGGCGGGGTAGAAATTATTATTATTATTATTATTATTATTATTATTATTATTATTATTATTATTTGACATCAACGGAATGCCTGATTTCTACCTTGAAAGGGCTTCAAAGTGAGCACACCAAACCATTAAAAAGGGAAAGTGAGGGGTCATTGATAGAACTGTCATTCTGACGAGGTTGTTTTTGCACATCTATCAGGGTAAAGTTATACTATATTTGAGGAGCGAGGCCTGGCTAAGCCTCATGCTCAGTTTCATTAGCATGACGGGGATGGCTCTAGACGGCTCACTCCCACCCCTACGTTGCATCCTTTCAGTCTTACATGCCTGTAGAAAGCAGAACAGATACCTAACAAAGGTACACATCTTGCCAGCATCTACTGCATAATTTCCCACATACTGTGCAGTTTCCACTTGCTTTGAAACCTGCTTGCTCTGTGCAACTGGCAAGTATCGCCACCAGGCCTGGAAGTTCTGAGGTGTGACGGACGTTGACTCATCTATGTTAGTAGTGTTGAGCTAAGCAAATATCCCTGCAAGGTTTGCTGCTCTGCACAGCTATCTCTCTGCAACTATGCTACCTGGTGCAGCACTTCCTGAAGCCACGCCTAACAGTCAAATTCAGCACAACCTTTTGTTTCCGATGCAGAAGTTTCAGTTCTGCAGAACTGACCAGCTGTGCATATCAATGCACACGCGGCAGACGCATGCAGCTGCACCTCTGGGACAAAGACAGAAAAGAGGGCAGGTTTGCAGAGGCGTCCAAGATTAGGCACCCAGCTGCTTGGCAATGACCACCAAACTCTGGTTTTGTGCAAAAATATACACACTCAAATAACAAGCATTTTCCATCTGAGTACATTTGTTCCACCTTCTGCGCAATCCTGAAAATCTGGTTCTTTAACTATGAGGAGGCAAAAGAACAGGCGCATTTGAATACATGTAAATGTTACCTGTTATAACCTAAAGGAGGTGTGACTGCATCAGGGCATGGCTATCAGCAGCACTGTATCCCAGTTTCTTTGATAACTGCTGGAGGCCTTTTGCGTTAAGATGTTCAAACACTTCTGATATTTAAAACATCATCTTCCTTCAGAAATTAACGGACTTCGGTGCTTCAGTGTTATGGTTCCCATTCCCAAGTCTCTCTCTGGATGCTGAGTCACTGGATTTCTGTATATGATCATGGCCAGCATCTAACCAGATTGTCCCTGACCTCATGGGAAGTTTAAGATAGTACTGAGCTGAAGGAAAAGGCAAAGGTAAAGGTTCCCTGACAGTTAAGTCCAGTCGGGAATGACTCTGAGGTTGTGGTGCTCATCTCACTTTACTGGCCGAGGGAGCCGACATTTGTCCGCAGACAGTTTTTCCGGGTCATGTGGTCAGCATGACTAGGCTGCTTCTGGCGAACCAGAGCAGCACACGGAAATGCCGTTTACCTTCCCGCCAGAGTGGTACCTATTTATCTACTTGCACTTTGACGTGCTTTCGAACTGCTAGGTGGGCAGGAGCTGGGATAGAGAAACGGGAGCTCACCCCGTCACAGGGATTCGAATTGCTGACCTTCCGATTGGCAAGCCCAAGAGGCTCAGTGGTTTAGACCACAGCGCCACCCGCGTCCCCGAGTTGTAGTGGTTGTGTGCAAAGTCACAGTTGTGTGAGTTGGCTCCAAATCCAAGGCAACATCCTAACTGGAATGCCCATCTTTCCTTGGCGTAGCCTTCCTTGGCTGCATCAGCGCAGCCATATCCTTCCAACCATCACTTAAACCTGCCTTCCCCAATCGGGTGCACTCTAGATGTTTTGGACTACAGCTTCCGTCAATCACATCCAGCATGGTCAGTGGTTGGGGATTATGGGAGTTGTGGCCTGGAACATCTGGAGGCACCACAGGTTAGGGAAAAGGCTGACCTAAATGCATGACATTCATAACAGGCAGCATGATGGAGCCAAAGTAAGTTTCCTTGAGAGGTAATACAGCAAGACGACTGGAGGTTATGCACCTTGCACATAGTATCTCTCAACTCACTTTCTGAATCACTAGAAGGCTGGGTTGTCAAGTCCTGCCCTAAAGTGGCAAACACAGGTCCTGATTCAGCCATAAACATACTTTCAGGCTACAGGAAATAAGGCCTAGTGAAAATAAGGACACCCAAGGCCGGGGTGGGTGGGAGAGAGAGTAGGTGGAATATCAGCCGTCACATGAGAAGCAGGGCTTTACCCTTTCATATGCCTTCTCTTCCCTCTGACTTTTTATAAATGAGTGAATTGTAAATCTTTGCAGCGTCCCTCAGGCAGTGCCTCCCAGAGCCTACGCTGAGCCCAATGTCAGATTCATGTCTGGGTAATACTTCTGAGGAAATACCCTACATTAGGAAAATTAGGTCATAGGTTCCATCCCACCCTACCCTACTAAGAAATCCTTAGCTTCATTCTTTCACTGATGCTCCATTTCTGCCATTCCTGTTGTCATGCTGAGCACCCCACTTTGATTCACAGGCTGCTAGAGCAGGTACTAGAAGCACCACAAGCAGACACTTTTCCTCTGGGGAAGAAAGGATGGCATTTGCCTGCGTACATTATCTAAAGTAGGTCTTATTTGGCAAATTATAGCTGGAGCAGCTGTGGACCTCCTTCACTGCCATCAGATTAAGCACATGGGAATCTGTCTCATAAAGAGACAGAGCACCAGTCTGTATAACTCAGTATTATCTACTGATTGGCAGGGGTTCTCCATGGGCTCCAGACAAGCTTTCCCAGACCAATCAGGAGAGGATGGGGTTTCAACCTGGAACCTTTTGCATGTGCTCCACCATCGAGGTACAACCCTTGCTCAAAGTACCCAAAGCGTGAATGCAATATGAGCAGAACTACAACTCAGTGGAAGAGCTTTGAAGGCAGGAGGTTCAATTGCTGGTGACTTTCAGTCAGGCTGGAAAAAAGGACTTCTGCCTGAAACCCTGGAGAACTGCTGCCAGTTAGTGCAGACGACACTGCGTGAGATGGATCAATATTCTGACTTGATATAAAGCAGCAACCTACAGTGCACCATGCAGAATATAAGTGGTTTATCAGCATTCTGTTAATTAATCATTTTATTTGTATGCCACCTTTCCATAGTTAAAATGCTCAAGGCGGCTTACAACATGAAAAAATGTGCATAATGACAAACATAACGAAAGTAGCCATAAACAATAAATAAAACTCATCAAAAAGTAAACAACCAAATTGAACATTTTCTACAGAAATCTAAAAAGATATAAAAATAAAGATACCAAAAAAAAATATCAACAAGAACTCCTCTCCCAACAAAACCCATGAAACAACACCCGGTGCAAGAGTCTGTTCCTCTGGTCTGTGGCCCCCCTGCACTCTGGATCTGCTTATTTCTTAAGAACTTAGAAAACTACCTTCCATCACTGTCAGGCAACTGGTTCCTTTTGCTCACTATTGTACACTCTGGCAGCAGTTTTCATTCTAGGGAGCCAACAATGTATACATACTTTGTACAACATCTTTCCACCTCAATCAGCAAAGGCATGGAGCTTTAATGATTGCTATCCTGGCCTTGGAATGCATTTCAGCTTTCCTCCTGGGAATGCTTGCAAACGTTCAGCCTGATCCCAACCACGCTCTGTATTTTGTTTCACACAAATCCATGGTAATACAGCTAATGAGCTCTGACCAGGACAGCCTTGCTAGCTGGGCTAGACATCCTCCCTTGCCAATCAGATTTCAGTGCAGATAAATCTCCATTGGTGGGCATTAAAATGAAATATATATATATATATATGTGCATGGATGCTAGCACTACTGGCTTTCTCTAAAGGTTGCTGAAAATCAATAGCAAAGCTTCCAGTTATTCCAACAGCCCTGTCAGGAATGGACTCGTTGCATTTGGTGGGATTACATCTATGCTTAAAGGAAAGCGTACCTGTGACATAAAAGGCCTACGAAGCAGGAAACTATATGGCATACTATAACACAATCACAGTGTGGCCATTGATTCATTTTAAGCCAATATCAAATCAACACACAGCAAACTTGTTTTGCTGTGAAGGGATCATATCCCTGTCTATCACCACTACAAGGAGGGAGAGTCTAAGAAACACATATGTAAACATTGCTCCAGTTTGGCACCTGAGAAGGCAGCATGTCTCACTGTCCAAGGTCTCTAAAGTTACAACCGGTGTGCAATTTTATAACTTGCGGATTCCTTATTATCACAAGTAAAGGAAACGGCTTTCTACTATTGCCCATTTCAGTGCAAGGTTATGGTCTTTCCCACCAACCGGTTGAACACATCCACTTTTCCAAATCCAGTTTTATCATTTGCTTTTTATTTTATGTTTAGCATTTATGTTGCTTGCGCGGAGGAGGGACATTGACAGCACAGTTGGCACAAAGGAAAAACAACCCAAAGCCTGATTAAAAAAAAATCCCCACAACACTATTTTTCTTAGTAGGTCAATGGCTCTTCCCCCTCCATGCATTCCTAAAAAGAAAAACAGGGATGACCCTCTAATTAAGGATTCTGCTCCCCCGCTCATCACTTTAACCAGGATTATAGTAAGAACCCTATAAATTACATATAAAGCAGTCTACACACGGGAATCGTAAGCTCCTTACGTTTTCCTAAATGCAAGAGCCAGGCTTTAAAAATACATATTCATGACACAGGCAGTAGTCATAATTATAATACTAGACAAAGGAATAATAGTGCTAACATTGCTGCTGGCTTCTGGAATCGATTATCCCAAGGGATAGATTATTATTATTATTATTATTGATCCCAGGAATTTTGCAGAAACCAACCAACATAAATGGAACAGAGGCCCAACCTTGTATTCTCGCTCAAGCTTGGGCAATTCTTGTCCATTCCTCCGAGAGTTATTAGGGGGCGGGGAAGAGAAAGAAGAGGAATTGTAGTATTACAACTTTCAGAAAAGTCAGAGATCCATCGTGCCCCGTCAGCTTGGGGAAGTTTGCCCAGAAAGAGAGATTCTGCTGCCCATGTCCGAGGTACTGGATTTATCCCTCTTACACGACCGCCCGCCCCACCAACCCTCCGGCACCGCGCCCCTTTTGCGGTCCGTTCTCCCTGCTTTTTGCTTTGCTCAAAGCTCGTCGCTTTGTAAGAGGGAGGAACGCAAAGCGAGCAGGCATTTGCAAGGAGATCCCAGCACATGTGGTTCAAGCTATACGGGTGGGGAGAGAAAGGCCAACCCCAAGGAAAAGATTAAAGTAAAGCCAGCTTTAGCTTTTAAGAGAGAGAGATCGCTGCAACTGGGGAAGAGATTATTGGAGGAACTGAGCAGGATCCCGCTCCTGAAGCATTCCTCTGCAAGCTAGGCTCAGCCTCCATGCGCGCAACCTGCTATCCAAGGCTTGCTGCGCCTGCTGCACTGCATCCAAGGCTGGGACTGCAGTGGAGGCGGCTTCCCTGCACAAGCTCCCTCCCTCCCCGATTTCCATGTTGCGAAAGGGAGAACTGGTTGGTTTCCAAACCTGGGTCTCGCACATCTTCTCTGCCGGTGCCTCCCTAAGTCCATTTCGCAAACGCCTCCTCTTGCTCCCAGCTTACCTGGTGTCTGCCCAGCGATTTCCTGGTCTGTTGCTGCCGTTTCCAAGCGATCGTCTTTTCCCTGCGCGCCTCCCTCCCTCTCCTCTCTCTCTCTCTCTCTTCCACAATGCCTTTTCCTTTCCCCCCTTTCCTCCTCCTCCTCCGCCTCCTCCTGTGGTAATTCCAGGATAGCTCCTCGGGGCGATCTGCTAATCCTCGTGCATCTGGCATTAAAATCCAAGCAGCAGCTCCGGGAACGGGTCTCTTCTTCGGAGGGGAGCTGGCGAGCGAAAGCGGCGAGCTGCAGATTCCCAGCACAGCCAAGCGAGGCGGGCGATGCGAGCGAGCGAGACAATGGGGACGAGAGGCGCCGCAAAGGCGCGCGCCATCTCCTGGAGACCTCGCGCACGGCCGCCGTGAACCCTGGCGCTTTAAAAAGGGCTCCGGCTGCTTTCTGGACTTTTGTGGAGGAGCCGAAGGCATACGATAGTGTCCGCCTCTCTGCAGAAGCTCATCCGCTGGAGTTTGTTGCTGCATTGCGTGCGGGGGAACCGACAGGCCCCCTTCCATTTCACACGGCAAAGTTCTTTGCGCCTGTGCTCGTCTCCGAGTCCATAGACTCGCCATATCTGCAGTTCTTGCAGGCATGCATGCAAAAATAAATTATGGTTAAGATGTTTCTGTTTCCTGCTGGGGACACGATCCAAGGAGTTTTGTGGAAGGCCCCGTTGAAATGATTAAGAGACCAGCAACAGCTCAAAATATTTAAAAAGGAAACAGCAACTTCATCTCATTTCTTCAAAATGTCACTGTTTCGGGGTGAGATTCAGTCATATAATACTAGTCAATTCAGGTTGCACAATTTACCGTAAGTCGATTTGGTGCTCTTGCGCAACAAGCCCACTTCTCCACCCACCAAAAAACCTTTGGACGTTTTGCAGTGAGGAAAATGAGTGGAAAGTCAGAGGTAACATTTGTTTAACACAGCGTTGCCTAACCTTGCCAACACATCCAAATCAATTCTCATTAAACAACTCCTCTCATTACTGGGCTGTTGTATTTCCTTTTGCTGATGGTAATTACATGATTGGTCCTGGTTAACAAGAGAAGTTGGATGGAAGATTTTGCTTTTCCTATAATAGTTTGAAGAGTAAGATTCCGAAACAGGTTTCTGACAGATGTTTACAGACATTGGGAGGCCCCAAATGACAATTCTGGAAGGTAGTTGGGGTAGCCCTATTGCACTCTGAAGACAAACATATTTACTGTGGCATAAGCTTTTGTGGGCCTGAGACCACTTCATCAGAATGGTGATGATTTTTTTAGTTTGCATGAAGACCCGAGTTGAATGAAGTTGGACATTTCCCAGATACGGGAGTGACTTGCGCTAAAGCACTATCAATGCTGACATGTTTCAAACAAAACCTAGTAAATAATGCAATAATAAGCCTACTCCGTGCAACAGACATCATCAAATGGTTTATGATGTTCTTTGGTACCCGAGTTTAAAAGCCCTACTATTACACACAGAAATCTGCTTCTGGTTCCATAACCCTATTAATTTCCGCAGCCAAATTTAACAAATAAAAATATTGCTGCTGAGATTCATTTACCTCTTTCGATCACAGGCTTTAAATGGATAAAAGGAGTTGACCTTTGGTCCTGAAATGGCCAAGCCTCCTCAAAACAAGAGGTAAGAACGTGAAGAGCTCTGCTGGATGCGTCCAAATGCCTATCTAAACTGGCATTCTGTTCTGGTGGTGGCCAACTAGATACCCATGGGAATCCCACAATCAGGACACATGTGCAACATCACTCTCTCCAGCTCATGCTGTCTGGCAACTGACCTTCAGAGAAATTTAGGGGGTGCATCCAGAGGACAGCAGCTGCCGCGCTGAACGGAACAGAGTTAGTGCTAGTTTTGCATTAACGAAAGGTTATTGATGTGAAACTAACCCTAAAGTAGCTTTAACTTTGTTTGGCGATTGTGCACAGCAGCAGAACATAACCCCACGCATTAACAAAAATGAATATTTTCAAGTACAAGGAAGGGCAAAGGGACAGAAGCAGGCAACCCCAGATAGGCAGTGCAGTGGAGAGTGGCGTTACTTTGCAGAACCTTGGTGGGAACTAACTTGCCTATCTCTGCCTCCTTCTGCCCCTGGCACATCCTTTCTGAGAATTCACATCCTTTCCCTGCCTTATCGCTGTCAGGATAGGGGTCTTTTAGGTTATATTTGCATCAAAGTGCATGTGTGTTCTCAATCAGAGTTTTTTCTTTCTTTTTTGAGGTAAAGAACAGGAAAGGCTCCCCGCCCTGTGGCAATCACACAGGATTCCTGGACGTTTCACTGTCCATTGATCCCTGTGTCACCACTTTATTTCTCGCTGCCACCACCCAGGCCCTACCTCGGACAATACTGAGTCCAGTCAGGATTAAATTGAAACATAAACTTTTGTTTATTTATTACAGTTTAACAAGCGTGTGGTTTCATAAACAGTATCAGTCAATTACAGTCATGGGGTGCCTATCCAGACCTATAACTTTTGCTACCTGCTCTCACTCACTAAACCACCTCTCAGATATTTACTTGTCTGCCTAGTCCCTAACTGTTCCTGACTCAGCCTATTTCGCTGCACTAACTCAACCTATCCACAAACTGTATCTCAGTTCACTCCCACTCCAAACCAACCTCCCAACGAACACACCCTTTGCCCCTCCCAGAGCTGGTTTTATAGTCCCTCTGACTCCACCCCCCCAGGTTCTGATAGGGTAACCTGTTTAACTATTTCACCTCCAGCATTCTCATATGGTAACGTCACACCCCCATCCTGTCAATTTCACTGAAGAGCAGAGGAAGGGACAGTGGTGAGCCTGGCATTGGGGGCGCCTGAGAAGGCAGGCCAGGAAGGCTGCATGCCAGGAAGCAGGAGGAGGATAACAACCCCATCTTTAGCAGATGCAGAGGCTTGAGAGGGAAGCTGCATACAGCTTCCCTCCTAAGCCTCTGCAGGGATCGCTCTCCTCCTGCGGAGGCTTGGGAAGGAAGCTGCACACCCGCCAGCCATATACAGTGGTACCTCGGGTTACATACGCTTCAGGTTACATACGCTTCAGGTTACAGACTCCACTAACCCAGAAATAGTACCTCAGGTTAAGAACTTTGCTTCAGGATGAGAACAGAAATCGTGCTCTGGCGGCGCGGCAGCAGCAGGAGGCCCCATTAGCTAAAGTGGTGCTTCAGGTTAAGAACAGTTTCAGGTTAAGAACGGACCTCTGGAACCAATTAAGTACTTAACCCGAGGTACCACTGTAGTTGGCGGGGCGCAGCTGGCAGGCGTGCAGGGAAAGGGGAGGCTGCCAGCAAAGCCACGCAGCCCCCTCCCCCACTCACTAGGGCACCCCTGAGAGGCTGGCACCCTGGCGCAACAAACCACTAAGACCAATGGGAAAGACGGCTCTGGTGGTGAGGCTGCCAAACAAGGGAGGCAGGCAGGGTTCCACACTGTCACCAGCTGCATCACAAGTAAGGCCTGTGAACCAGCTGAGTCAACAGCATCAGTCAGTTCACACCTGAAAGCCTTGTTCTTGTGTTGTTTGTTTGATAAACCATGATGGTCAAGCACTTGGAAGGGAGGAAACCGACAACCAAACACCACCACCACCAGAACAGGAGAAGAATGGGCAAAACACGGGAATGCATTGGATTGGGATAGATGCTTCTGGTTCATGTGTGAGCAAAGGATGTTGTTGATACCAGAAAAAAGGGTTAGTGTGGAAAATTACCTAGATCGCAATCCTATGGATATTTCCTAGGGAGGTCACCTCTGCTGAACTCTGTAAGACGTATTTCTCAACAAGCCTGACTGAGAGGATTACATTTGCAGTCTTCACTTGTGTCCTCATCTGAAGCTTAAGGGAAAGCAGATCATCAGGAAAATTAAAGAGCAGGATTTTTGAGCCCTACAATATTAATCAATATCAAAGCAAAAGATCGGAGTATGTATGGGGGGCGTATGGGGCAAAGGAATAGCTCCATCGATATCTAACCCTTGATCATCATGAGAGGAATTTGTACTTTGATCTGGGTCACAGTCAAGATACATTCTGGGGTGGTAGGGTAGGGATGGTCTTTGAGGATCACTGATATTATTATTATTATTATTATTATTATTATTATTATTATTATTATTATTATTATACCCCGCCAATCTGGTAGCCCATTGGGCGGCTCCCAACAGAGGACTAAAAACAGAATAAAACTTCAGATATTAAAAACTTCCCTAAACACGGCTGCTTTCAGATGTCTTCTAAAAGTCAGATAGTTTTTAATTTCCTTGACATCTGATGGGAGGGTGTTCTACAGGGCGGGCGCAGCTACCGAGAAGGCCCTCTGCCTGGTTCCCTGCAACCTCACTTCTCGCAGTGAGGGAACCATCATAAGGTCCTGGACCTCGGTGTCTGGGCTAAATGATGGGGGTTGGTTGCCGTTCTTGATCCAATCCAGTATGGAAGAGTGTAAACAGCATATGGACATTGTGACGGTTATTTATACTAATGGCTTAAATAACACATTTCAACAATTTGTAATGAATGACTGGAGTTGCTCTAACAATGTTAAGGGCACTGGAAAATGAAAAATGAAGAAGTCATCTTAGATGTTTCATCAGTGTAACAGCTATCATCATCCTCTGTTCAATTCCTGGCCACGTTGGGCTGGAAGAGACCCTTGCCCCAAACCCTGGAGAGCTGCAGCCAATCAGTGTAAGTAATAGATAGATAGATAGATTTATTTATTGTCATTACACTAGTGCAACATTGCACAAGTGCAACGAAATTGGATGCCATCCCTTAAAAACAACAAAAACAAAACAACAACAACAATCAAACAAACCACCTTCCAACCACACCCACACCCACCCCCAAAAACTCCCAGATCTCACTATCGAGTTACAGCATTCAAAAAGGCCACAGCTCTTGGATAGAAACTGTTTTTCAGTCTATTTGTCCTTGACTTGATGTTTCTATACCTCCTGCCAGAAGGCAGTAGTGCAAACAGACTGTATCCCGGGTGAGATGGATCCTGCAGGATGTTGTTTGCTTTCCTAAGGCAACGGGAACCGTACAGTTCTTCCAAAGGTGGGAGAGGGTGACCAATAATCCTTTGGGCTGTGGTTATGACCTTCTGGAGCACCTTCCTCTCCCTAGCTGTACAACTGGAGAACCAAGCACAAATACAGTATGTAAGTATGCTCTCTATGGAGCCTCGGTAGAAGGACACCAGCAGTCTCTCACTCAGATTGTTCTTTTTTAAAAGTCTGAGGAAATAAATTCTCTGCTGGGCCTTCTTCACCAGAGCAGTGGTATTTGCGCTCCAAGTCATGCCCTGATCCATAGTCACTCCCAAAAACCTGAATTCTGCCACCCTCTCCACCCGTTCCCCGTTGATATACAAGGGCTGAATGTCCGCCTTTTTTTTCCTGTAATCCACCACCAATTCCTTGGTCTTAGCCGTATTAAGAGCCAGATTGTTCTCTCCACACCAAACACAGAGCCGCTCCACCTCGTCCCGATAGGCGGACTCATCCCCTCCTGAAATGAGCCCCACCACCATAGTGTCATCAGTAAACTTGATGATTTTGTTGCTGGAGTAGATGGCTGTACAGTCATACGTATAGAGAGCATAGCGCAGGGGACTCAACACGCAACCCTGTGGTGAGCCGGTGTTAAGGCTAAGGGCTGTGGACACATGTGACCCTACTCTAACCCTCTGAGAACGTTCTGACAAAAAATCCAAAACCCAGAGACAGGTGGAGTTGGGGAGTCCAATCGTCTCTAGCTTGGACACCAGTCTATGGGGGAGGATAGTGTTAAAAGCAGAGCTAAAATCCACAAACAGCAGCCTCACATAATTCCCCGGCTGCTCCAGATGGGACAGAGCAGCATGGAGAGTGATGGTGATAGCGTCTTCTGTGGATCTATTTGCCCTGTATGCAAACTGGTAGTTGTCAAAAGTTGATGGAAGACAAGAAATAATATGACGGCGCACCAGTTTCTCAAAACACTTCATGATGATTGGAGTCAGTGCAACTGGTCTGTAGTCATTCAAACTACTGATTGTGGATTTTTTAGGCAGAGGGACAATAGTTGACGACTTCAGGCAGGGTGGGACAATAGACTGGTGTAAGGACTTGTTGAAGATCTTAGTAAAGACCCTCGCCAGCTGATCCGCACAGCCCTTCAACACCTTTCCAGTGATGCCATCAGGTCCAGCCGCCTTCCTCGGATTCACCATCCTCAATACTTGTCTCACCTCGTGCTCCTCTACAGTGAATGAGGGGCCCCTATGGGCTGGTGGCTGTAATACCGGCGTCTCAGGTGGCTCCTTCTCGAAGCGAGCAAAGAAGAGGTTAAGCTCCTCCGCCAGCAAAGGGTCGCCGTCGACAGCGCCAAAGTTAGGTTTGTAGTTGGTAATATGCTGAATCCCCTGCCACATCTGTCTTATGTTGTTGCTCCTTAAATTATCCTCAATCCTCTGCCTATAATCCAGTTTTGCCCGTCGAATACCCCTCTTCAAGTTTGCTCTTGCCACACTGTAAAGCTGCACCTCGCCCGACCTGAAAGCCCTGTTCCTTTCCCGCAGCAGGCACTGGACCTCTCCATTCATCCAGGGTTTTTGATTAGGATAAAACCGGATGGATTTATTTACTGTGACAGTATCTGTGCAGTGATTGATATAGCACAGAACTGCCGCCGTGTGCTCCTCCAGGTCCGAACGATCGAAAATATCCCAATTGGTTCTCTCAAAACAGTCCTGCAGCTGGTGAATAGCACCTTCAGGCCAGATTTTAACAGATTTTAATATTTTAGGAGCCCGTTTCCTGAGTGGGATATATGCTGGTACCAGGAACATTGGTCCATACTGAGCTAGATGGACCAATGGCATGATTCGACATAGGGCAGCTTCCTACAATCCTAACAACAACAAAACCAATTTATTTATAGCCTGTTGTCTGCAGTTAACATCCCTAGTGTCAGTTTACAGCAAGGAAAATCAAAACTCTGCAATATAATAATGAAATGCAAAATAATAACAAAACAAAATACAAATCAAATATGTTGTGTTTCAAGCATTGTACTTAGGGAAGCTGGGTTTCAGTTCACCATTTATCCCTAAAGCTCAGTGGGTCGGTCACACTCTTTCAGTCCAACCTCCTCCTCAGGATTGTTACGATGATAAAATGGTGTTTGGGGAGAGGGAGAAATGCCCTGGGCTCCTTGGGTTAGGCAAAGAATAGAAATGTAATAAACAAAAAAATACTTCTGCCAAGAGACAGTCTTTACCTCTGGTTTGTCAGCTTGGGATTATGTCCCAGAAATGGATTAATTAAAATGAAAACGTCAATGCACACAGAGAAAATGAGCCCCTGTGTGCTTGTAACTAAGTGGCCATTTATTGTGCTGATCTCACGCCATGCCAGCTGAGGTTGCTGTCACTGATACAACTAATAAATGGGCTGGCTGTGATGAGCACATGGTAATGCACATCCATAATAATCGCCCCAGCCTCTTTCTTTCTTTGATGTAGAGCTGAGAGGAACACAGCTTTTACACACACACACACACACACACACACACACAACATCCTGAACACATACATGTTCATGTAATTCTGAGTGCACGTTATCTCAACTTGGTGAGGAAAAATTCTCTGAATGATCTTCCAGTACATGTGTTAAGGACTGGGATAGCAGCAAAATTCATTTAGTCCTTTTGCTGGATTTTCGGATTCTGTTTCATATGGCAATTTGTTTCAGCTTTCAAAACCTGAAGGGGAAAAAAAGGAATGTAGCAGTTTAGTACAAGCAACACCAAAACTATCACACACACTCCTATACAAACACCATGGCAAAGTCTCCATGCAGTCATTCACCAGGTGAAGCTTTTTCCTTTTTAAAAAATAATTTTTATTCATTTTAAAACATATTAATTGTCATACATTCCACAAAATTTCACATCTTATACAGTCTTTTGGACTTCCATCAGCACCTCTGATGATCCCCCATTTTTATGATTTCTTCTGCATTTCTTAATTTCATATTGCCTTTAGTTATCTTAACTAACATCTTCCTTTTCATCCAATTATGCAACAATTCAAATTATTCACCTCACAAAACTTCCTGCAAATCTACAAATGTAATCTGATCATCACAATTACTTTTCAAATAGTCCATAAATTTACGCCAATCTTCTGTGAATCTCTGGTCCCACCGGTTTCAAATTCTTCCCGTTAGTTTATCCAATTCTGCATAGTCCATCAATTTCATCCTCCAATCTTCTTTCGTCAGTAATTCTTCTTGCCTCCATTTTTGTGCCAATATAGTCTTGCTGCCGCAGGTGAAGCTTTTTCGTATCATTGCGCCTGCACGCTTGGAAGACTTTACTTGCGGCATTTCTGAATGTCAGGCAGCTCTCAGAAGCACAGGACCCCTGCCAGAAAAAATTTTGACAGCCCTACTAACAACATCCTGGCTTAGAGCAGGGGCCACATGCAGCCTTCCAGGGCTCTCTACCTGGCTGTCAGAACTGTTTCTAGACCCTACCGAAGCCCACTCCCCACTGGTCCTGCTTCGCAGCCTCCTAGACTGTGTTTGCCTGGCTGGAATGTGTCCTTCGACTCCAATAATACTTCTTCCTACATTCACTGCTCCACCCAGTTTTGTCCCTGCCAACAGAGGCATGTGGCCCTCAGAAAATTACCCAAAATGGGATATGGCCTCTGACTGAAAATGGCTCCCCACTTTGGATATACTTCGAAGTCATGCTCATTGCTGAAACTAATTTTATTTTGTGCTTTTATATTTTGTATTTTGATTTTGTTCTGTGAACCGCCCCGAGACCTCTGCATATAGGGCGGTATATAAATTCAAAAAATAATAATAATTTCTGAGTGATCACAGTCGTGCAAGGACATATGCAGTCATTCTCCCGACACTCCTTAGAGAGGCTGTGCTCACAGCAGCCGAAATTCAACAAGTGCAGCTTTTTATTCATTTTGTTTAAGGTATTTATATACCACTTAATTACCAAAGTTTTCTATATGAGGGAAAGCTATACCGGTTGGATTTCTGCTTGTCATGGGACTGTTATAAGCACACAGGTTCCACAAGGGGGAGAGGGTAGGAAACTCCCCCCCTCACTGTGCTTGGGACCTTGGCTTTGGTGAATTGCAAACGTCACCTTGCCAACAAAGGTCTGTATAGTTAAAGCTATGGTTTTCCCAGTAGTGATGTATGGAAGTGAGAGCTGGACCATAAAGAAGGATGATCGCTGAAGAATCGATGCTTTTGAATTATGGTGCTGGAGGACTGCAAGAAGATCAAACCTATCCATTCTGAAGGAAATCAGCCCTGAGTGCTCACTGGAAGGACAGATCCTGAGTGCTTACTGGAAGGACAGATCCTGAAGCTGAGACTCCAATGCTCCAATACTTTGGCCACCTCATGAGAAGAGAAGACTCCCTGGAAAAGACCCTGATGTTGGGAAAGATGGAGGGCACAAGGAGAAGGGGATGACAGAGGACGAGATGGTTGGACAGTGTTCTCGACCAAACTGCGGGAGGCAGTGGAACAGAAGTGCCTGGCGTGCTCTGGTCCATGGGGTCACGAAGAGTCGGACACGACTAAATGACTAAACAACAACAACAAATGCAAGGCATTTACAGAATTTAACTCCTGGTACACAAATGCACAAATGCACGAAATACAGATTCCACTTTTAATATTACGTTGTACTGTATCTGAAAGTAAGTGGGCCATTGCTTTGGAAGAGCAGGCCACCGCCAGCCAGCCTCTCAGGGGCCACAGCACTTCCCCCACTGCTTCTCAATCTACTTTCAGTTCCTCACACTTTTGTCATTTCAGCAGCATTAAGGACTTTGTGCACACTCCCATCTATTCTCCATCCAGTACACTTCCATGTTAGCCATATCTAGCCTGCATCTATCCTGTCCTTTTATGAAATACCGTGCTTTAAATTGCCCCCCCCCAGAAGACTGCTTCAATTCTAATTGAGAAAAAGGGGCATACCCACACCATCACTCCCATCACCATCGTATGACTTTCCCCAAAGAATCCTCTGTATTAAGGATGCTGGGAACTGTAGCTCTGTGAAGGGGGAAAAGAAGATTTCCCAGGATTCTTTGGGGGTAAGTCAGGTGCTCTAAAGGTACGGGATAAATGTGCCCATGCCCAAGGTGCTAGCTGCATTTAAAACTGGTAATGTGTACACAGCCTAAGTCGCGGCTATTCCTTTTTGCTTCCACAGACCCATGCCTTAGAAGCATAGGGCTATCCCATTTCCAGGGTCAGGGAACCAGTGAAGGGGTCACATTCCCTTCTGGGAAAAAGTGGGCACAGCAGTGAATGTAAATTTTGCTTTTGTACAGTAGGTATGTTTTTGCACATCGTTTCCTCCACTGAAATCATGCACCTTTGCAGCTAAGGAAATGTCACTCCCCAGTTCCTTTGCCTAAAGCAGGGGACAGCAAACTTTTTTCGCAGTCCACAGTCCTTCAGACTATGTGGCGGGCCGGACTATATTTTGGGGAAAAAAAGAAGAATGAATTCCTATGCCCCACAAATAACCCAGAGATGCATTTTAAATAAAAGCACATATTCTACTTTTGTAGAAACACCAGGCAGGCCCCACAAATAACCCAGAGATGCATTTTAAATAAAAGCACACATTCTACTCATGTAAAAACACGCTGATTCCCAGACCATCTGCGGGCCGGATTGAGAAGGTGATTGTGCTGGATCCAGCCCCCAGGCCTTAGTTTGCCTACCCATGGCCTCAGGGGCGCCGACTTATAAAAAATATTGGGGGGGCCCATACCGGGGTCCTGCCGCTGGTTCGCTCGGGTAGCCGGGAGAACGCAGTTCGAGGTGGCGGTGTTGGGGAGAGACCCTCGCTCAGGGCGCCACTAGACTTGGCGGCCGGCGGCCTATCTGGGGGGTTTTGGAGCGTATTTCGGCGGAGCGATTGGGGAGGAGGGGGCTTGTTGCCGGATTCTTCAGCTGAGCCGGAGATCCGCTGCTGGGGGTCCCTGGGCCGAGTTGTGAGCACGGCCTGCTGAA
The DNA here is from genome assembly GCF_964188305.1 of Podarcis bocagei. NCBI lineage: Eukaryota > Metazoa > Chordata > Lepidosauria > Squamata > Lacertidae > Podarcis > Podarcis bocagei. Next base: position 44,137,974 of record NC_138129.1, on the reverse strand, counting down.
GGGAGATCCAGCCGATTGCACGACGGGGACGGCCGGGGCTCTCCGGCTAGGGCGCGCGGCTGGCTGGCTGGCGAGGGAGCAGGTGGGGAGGAGGCGGGGGTCCTCACTCTCTTAGGAAACGCACCCGCGCGCCCGATTGCCACGAAGTCCGAAGGGTGCGTGTGTGGAATTAAAAAGCAAAAACGAGATACGGGCAGGCAAAGAGTTTTCTGCAAGAGGATGGAGGGCAGGTTGAAGAGAAAATCACTCAGGATGAGACAGTCAAATCAGCCATGATAAAATGGGCTCAGGATATTGGGTATAACATCATGTTTGAGGACTGGGAAAGGTTATGGACCACCGGAATGAAATTCACGGCATGTAATGCCTTGAAGGAAAATATTATGAAAATGATTTATAGGTGGTACATGACCCCAGTCAAGCTTGCAAAAATATATCACCTGTCTGATAATAAATGTTGGAAATGTAAGGAGGCTGAAGGGACATTCTTTCACCTCTGGTGGACTTGTCCAAAAGTGAAGGCCTTCTGGGAAATGATCTATAATGAGTTAAAAAAGGTATTTAAGTATACCTTTCCCAAGAAACCAGAGGCCTTCCTCTTGGGCATTGTTGGCCAGAAAGTGTTAAAGAAGGATAGAACTTTCTTTATGTATGCAACTACAGCAGCAAGAATACTTATCGCAAAATATTGGAAGACACAAGATTTGCCCACACTGGAAGAGTGGCAGACGCAATTGATGGACTACATGGAACTGGCTGAAATGACTGGCAGAATCCGAGATTTGGGAGAAGAAACAACGGAAGAGGACTGGGAAAAATTTAAGGACTATTTACAAAAACAATATAAGTTGTATGAATGTTAAAAATTTACACGATTCGGAAACTATAGCTTCAGCAATTAGATTTGGGAAACAGGAAATTATATTTTAAGTAAGAAAAGGTCAAAATCTAAGGTAATACTATGTTTAATTTAAGATATAAGTAACTGATGAAAAGTATGTTAAATTTAGAGGTATAGTATTTGAAAAGTACAAAATAAGGTACGAAACAAGGTAATAATTTGCTGATATCTTTATTATAAAGAATGCAGGGTAAGGGAGATGCGAGGAAGTCCAGTTAGTTATATAAAAAATGTGTTGAATGGTTGGTTTTCTTTTCTTCTTTTTCTTTTTTTCTTTTTCTTGTTCTTTTACTTTTTTCTTCAGTGTATGTTTCTAACTTTGTATTTGAAACCTTAATAAAATATTTATAAAAAAAGAAGAAGAGAAAATCCTTTCGCTTTTCTGGGGCTCAGGGAAGTCTCAGAGCCGGAGGTTGGGGAAGGGACCCCCTTTGCTCTGCCCTCTTCTCCCGTCTTAGATTTGCATGGGGGTCCCCGCCCAAGCTTGCCTGGCCACCGGGCCACACAAGGGCCGCGCTCTACGCGGCACACCTTGCTAGCCGCGCAGCTGTCCTCCGCGGCTGTGGAGCGGCCCTGCGCCGGTGCCCAGCCCCTCTGGGCGCCCGCTGCGCTGCCAATGACAAGCGGGCGACGTCGCGGGCGGGGAAGGCGTCGCTTTCTTTCCCGATCCTTCATCCTCCCAGTCTTCCAGCCCTTTTTTGGGTTGGAAGCTCGTCTCGTTCGCCCTTCTCCTTTCTTCACCCTGCGCGCAATTTTCCTCCCTCGTCTCCCTCCCCATTTCTCCTTCCTTCCTGACTGACTGACTGACGGGCTTGGGCTCGGGCTCAGGCTCGGGCTCCGGGTCGGGCTCAGGCTCGGGCTCGGGCTCCGGGTCGGGCTCAGGCTCGGGCTCGGGCTCGGGCAGCCACAGCGTCGGCGGTGTTGGCGATCGGCGGCGCGGGGGGATGGCCCTCCCGGGGGAGCCGGCGCTGCTCAATGGGGTTGCCAAGGAGACAGGCCGGCCGCCCTCCTCCCCCGGCCCGGCGCCCCCCGCCGCGCCGGTGCCCGTTATCGAGCTGGTGCGCGCCGGGCGCCCTATAAAAGCCGCGGACGCGCCCACCGCCGCCCGAGATTATTGGGGGGGCTGAGCCCCCCCAAACGAATTTTTGAGGGGGCTCGGGCCCCCTCAAGCCCCATGGAGTCGGCGCCTATGCATGGCCTAGAGCTTCACCTTTGTGCAACTCACAAGTCCTAGGGCGGGGGTCGGCAACCTGCGGCTCCAGAGCCGCATGCGGCTCTTTAAAGCCTTTGCTGCGGCTCCGGGGCGGTGGCGAGGGGAGGAGGCGAGGGGCGGAGGCGAGGGGCGGAGGTGACCAGCCTGCCGCCCGGCGGGCGGGGCGCCGTAAAGCAGAGCGCCCCCCTCGCCAGGCAGACATCCGCAGCGTGGGAAGCCTTGCCGGAGGTCCCGGCAAGGCTTCCCACGCTGCGGATAGCAGCCTGCTGCCCAGTGGGCGGGGCGCCCTAAATCAGAGCGCCCCCCTCGCCAGGCAGACATCCGCAGCGTGGGGAGCCTTGCCGGAGGTCCCGGCAAGGCTCCCCACGCTGCGGATAGCAGCCTGCCGCCCGGCGGGCGGGGCGCCCTAAATCAGAGCGCCCCCCTCGCCAGGCAGACATCCGCAGCGTGGGGAGCCTTGCCGGAGGTCCCGGCAAGGCTCCCCACGCTGCGGATAGCAGCCTGCCGCCCGGCGGGCGGGGCGCCCTAAATCAGAGCGCCCCCCTCGCCAGGCAGACATCCGCAGCGTGGGGAGCCTTGCCGGAGGTCCCGGCAAGGCTTCCCACGCTGCGGATAGCCGCCTGCCCCCCGGCGGGCGGGGCGCCCTAAATCAGAGCGCCCCCCTCGCCAGGCAGACATCCACAGCATGGGGAGCCTTGCCGGACTTCCTGGCAAGGCTCCCCACGCTGCGGATAGCAGCCTGCCGCCCGGCGGGCGGGGCGCCCTAAATCAGAGCGCCCCCCTCGCCAGGCAGACATCCGCAGCGTGGGGAGCCTTGCCGGAGGTCCCGGCAAGGCTCCCCACGCTGCGGATAGCAGCCTGCCGCCCGGCGGGCGGGGCGCCCTAAATCAGAGCGCCCCCCTCGCCAGGCAGACATCCGCAGCGTGGGGAGCCTTGCCGGAGGTCCCGGCAAGGCTTCCCACGCTGCGGATAGCCGCCTGCCCCCCGGCGGGCGGGGCGCCCTAAATCAGAGCGCCCCCCTCGCCAGGCAGACATCCACAGCATGGGGAGCCTTGCCGGACTTCCTGGCAAGGCTCCCCACGCTGCGGATAGCAGCCTGCCGCCCGGCGGGCGGGGCGCCCTAAATCAGAGCGCCCCCCTCGCCAGGCAGACATCCGCAGCGTGGGGAGCCTTGCCGGAGGTCCCGGCAAGGCTTCCCACGCTGCGGATAGCAGCCTGCCGCCCGGCGGGCGGGGCGCCCTAAATCAGAGCGCCCCCCTCGCCAGGCAGACATCCACAGCATGGGGAGCCTTGCCGGACTTCCCGGCAAGGCTCCCCACGCTGCGGATAGCAGCCTGCCGCCCGGCGGGCGGGGCGCCCTAAATCAGAGCGCCCCCCTCGCCAGGCAGACATCCGCAGCATGGGGAGCCTTGCCGGAGGTCCCGGCAAGGCTTCCCACGCTGCGGATAGCAGCCTGCCGCCCCGCAGGCATCGGCCAGCCCCACAAGCTCGGGGGACAGCAGGGAGGCGCAGCGCCGCCATCACGCTGTTCCTCGACCTGGTTCGGTTTCCCCGACCTGCTTTTGGGGGGGAAATAAAGGGAAATTTTTTTCCCTTTATTTCCCTCCAAAAAAACTAGGTGCGTCCTATGGGACGGAGCGTCCTATGGGGCGAAAAATACGGTATTTTTATAATGACGAATGCCTCATTATTAATTATTATTTACATCAGGCACTGATTATGATTTATGGTACACTGGGGCCCTGATTAATTTTCTATGGCATTTTGGGGCATTGATTATTGGGCATAGCAAGTCGCGGTCGCGTGGAATTTGTGCTTTGTGACCGTTTGAAGTGGGGTTTTTTTCTTGGGAGGCTGGGTGGCACGAAGAGAGGGATTATTTTTATAATGACGAGGATGACATTGGGCCCTCATTATTAATTATTATTTACATCAGGCACTGATTATGATTTATGGTTCACTGGGGCCCTGGTTAATTTTCTTTGGCATTTTGTAGCATTGATTATGCAGTCGCGGTCGCGTGGAATTCCACGTGGAGTTAGTTGCCTGAAGCCCCTTTTTAGTTGCTTGAAGCCCCTTTTCAAACTTAAGCAGGTGAAAGTTTGGTGAATTGCTGCCAAGGAGTGTGGTGGAGTCTCCTTCTTTGGAGGTCTTTAAGCAGAGGCTTGACAACCATATCTCAGGAGTGCTCTGATGGTGTTTCCTGCTTGGCAGGGGGTTGGACTCGATGGCCCTTGTGGTCTCTTCCACATATGTATGTGAGCAGGTCTTCTCCAACATGAACTATATTAAAAACAAGCACTGATCACGCCTCACAGATGACAGCTTGCAAGCCTGTGTGAAAATGAAGGTGACGTCTTACAGCCCTGATGTGCAGACACTGAGCACTGAGGTTCAGGAGCAAAAGTCCCATTAACCTGGTTACCTGGTTGTAAATTAAATATTTTAATTAGCTATTAATTTGTCCTTTTTTCTTGAGATTGACAGCTGACTGCACGATCCTGTATATATAGCATTAAGGCCAGAAACAATATATGTAGTGTTATATTTGTTTTAAATGTTGCAATGTTTTTGCGGCTCCCAGTTGTTGTTGTTTTTTCGGAAACGGGTCCAAGTGGCTCTTTTTGTCTTAAAGGTTGCAGACCCCTGTCCTAGGGAAAGAGGAACGGTGAACTATAGCCCATCTTAAGGCTTGTGAAGCCTGGAATCATCTGCACTCTTCATTTGTCACTGATGCTTGCAGATCTTCTAACCCACCCGCAGCTACGTCTCATGGAAGCTTAAAAACGCTTTGCTAAATCGGAAATGAATTTCAAACTGCCAATGTAAAGGCAGTATATTATGCATGTCCAAAACGGAGTGACACTGAGGTGCGATGCAGACACTGCAGAAGAAAACAAAATGGGGTAAGGCGATCGATATTATACATTTGCTGCAATGTAAGTAGCATATGCTGAAAGTCTGCTTGTCTGTAGTGCTTCTTCAGATGGTGCTAATTCTACTTTCAAGCAGATTGCTTGAATCTCTTGCCCTTAAGAGTCACACAATCTGCTGGTAAAACCTGCCCCCTAGTGGAAAGAACCAAACAATGCACTGAAGAGCAAACAAATAAGAGTAAGTGACCATTAAGCCTGAACTCTGAGTCTACAACAGTATTCTTTCCAGAGGGGTAGCTGCGCTAGTCTCTTCATTGTATTTGTACAGCGATCACTGCGGTTATCCCGTGCCATCCAAGGCTTCTGATAAGCACTCCTGTCGTCTGAGAACAGAAAGCCAGAAGACTTCTGTTTGTGCAACAGGATTCCCCCCCTTCCCTCCCCATGCCCTAAAATCAACCTTGGGGGGTTGCAACTGAGAACCCCAAGAACAGCATGTGGTGTATGGGAGTATGGGGGATATTTCCATCTGGCAAGTTTCTTGCACAGGTGGAACAATTGGAAGAGCACAATTTGGAATTTCTCCCATTGCATTTCTCAGATGCCTTATACTTAGAAAGTCTAAAGGTGGCTTATAAAAAAAAAAAAAACCACACAGAATTTTAAACTCAAGTTGTTAACGGAGAAATCTGAGGGCTCCCTTGGACAAAAAACAAGGACACCAGCCAGGAATACCAGAGCAAAACAGCAGCCAGTAGGCTGTTTATTGAAGACTGTTGCAACAGGACTCCCATCTGCCACCAGGTGAAACAAAATGGAAGCCCCGTACAAAAGAGAACCCAAACTTTTATTGGCTGCTAACCTAGCAGTTCGAAAGCAGGTCAAGTGCAAGTAGATAAATAGGTACCGCTCCAGCGGGAAGGTAAACAGCATTTCCGTGCGCTGCTCCGGTTCACCAGAAGCGGCTTAGTCATGCTGGCCACATGACCCGGAAGCTGTCTGTGGACAAACGCCGGCTCCCTTGGCCTATAAAACGAGGTGAGCGCCACAACCCAAGAGTCGTCCGCGACTGGACCTAATGGTCAGGGGTACCTTTACCTTTTTACTAACCCCCATGTTACACCCCCCCAAACTACATCACTAATACATCATGGTTACATAATGAAAGGGGAGTTCTGGTGGCAGTAATCTGAGCATCCTGGACCCTGCCCCATTCCTCCTCTTGCCCTCCACCAAACACCCATCAAGTGAAACAAAATAGATATTTACATTTCCCTGTTTCCCAGCCAAGTTAATCACACCCTTTTGTCTTCATCTGGGTTTTTTTATTTCTGGAAGGCTACCTGTCTGGCACTCAGGTATCAAGATGCCAGGGATTATCACTCAGGCAGAAGGGCTGCTGAGTAGCTGAGCTCACATGTCTATATGAATTTCTGAAGTTTTCCCAGTGAGCCAGTACATAGATACATTTATCAGTGAATTGTTACATTTGGTATTGTGCAGCAGAGGTCCCTTTAATACACTGGAAGAAACTGTGATGAAATGTTTTGTGGGGACAAATCACAAAAGTCACAAAAGTAATTGTGCTGATTTTGGTAGTGGGGTGCATGTGCATGATATCTGCTGGAGGGGCAACATCCCAACCTATACATAAATTCCTGCAACAAAGTCAACACAGGAACAGTACAATATCTTTTAAAAGCACCCCACTATACTGTAATATATCCATCCACCAGCTGGCCAATAATGCACAACAGAAAAAAGTAGCTTATGAAACACGGCAGATACCATTAAATGTCTGGGAGGAGAGAAAGGTCTTAATATGACCTCCAATAATAGGTTCAATGCCAAGCTGGCCTCACTGGGGAGAACATTGCAGAGACAGGAGGCCACCACTGAAAAGACTCTCTTTTCTCATTGCTGCCCACTCAACATCTCTTAGAGGGACAGTAATGTATCCAGGAGAATCCCCAAGCTATGAACCTGTTCCTTCAGGAGAGGTACAGCTACAGCTTGTCCACTTTCGAGCATTGCTTGATAACCTTCATTTCCCCCATTCAAATAAGAGTCGTTCACACCCACATGTATTTGAATCTGTATGTAAGTAGCAGCATTGGTCTGTCCCCTTCAAACCAGTGGATGTTCTTTTTTGCGTTTGTCACTGCCTTCTTTTTTTTTAAAAGAAATTTTTATTGGTTTTACAAAGTTTTAATAGACACAAACAAACAAACAAACAAACAAACAAACATGTATAATTTCATATCCTTTTTTTCCTTAAACCTTACTTCGTCGACTTCCCCATACCTCCCCTTTCTACATCCCAATTTCCAAAATTATTTCAGCAAATCCTAACAAAATTTAATTTTATCAATTTTTTCCCTTATTCTTTTCTTTTACTTAATCTTTTACAGCTGTAACCCCCATTTTTCCCTAAAACCTTGACATTTTAACATTCATTAATTTTACAATGTTTCTTAAGATAAATTTTGAATTTCTTCCAATCTTCTTCCGCCGTCTCTTTCCCCTGATCATGGATTCTGCCAGTCATTTCAGCCAGTCCCATATAGTCTATCACCTTCATCTGCCATTCTTCCAGAGTGGGTAGATCTTGAGTCTTCCAATGCTTTGCGATAAGTACTCTTGCTGCTGTGGTAGCGTACATAAAAAAAATTCTATCCTTCTTTGGCACCAATTGGCCGACTATGCCCAAGAGAAAGGCCTCTGGTTTCTTAGGGAAAGTACATTTAAGTACCTTTTTCATTTCATTATATATCATTTCCCAGAAAGCCTTAATCTTCGGGCACGTCCACCAAAGGTGGTAAAAGGTACCTTCAGTTTCTTTACATTTCCAACACTTATTATCAGACAAATGATAAATTTTTGCTAGCTTGACTGGGGTCATGTACCACCTATAAATCATTTTCATAATATTTTCCTTTAAGGCATTACATGCCGTAAATTTCAAACCGGTGGTCCACAACTGTTCCCAGTCAGCAAACATAATGTTATGACCAATGTCCTGTGCCCACTTAATCATAGCTGATTTAACTGTTTCATCTTGTGAATTCCATTTCAGCAACAAGTTATACATTCTAGACAAGTTCTTAGCATTGGGTTCTAACAATTCTGTTTCTAATTTTGATTTCTCCACCTGGAAGCGTCACTGCCTTCTAATCTGTTGATTCTATCATGCCAATTAAGTACCAACAGGGCATGAGCACAGAAAACCGCACACACACCATGCTTAAAAAAGATATATCCTTGGCCAAGAAGTATGCAAAAACACAGGCAATTGTAAATTAGCTATCGCATTTTTTTCTGGTTTTGTGCAAATCTGTGCACTCTATATACCGGTATACCTATAGCTAAATTTCCAATGCACCCTTACTAGCATGCTGGAATGGAAAAGAATTGAAAGCAATTGTAAATTCTCAGCACACACTTTTTAGGTGGCAGTCCATCTGGTGAAGAATTTTATTTTAATGTTGTTTACCTTTGCAGTTTTCTGCTTTTGTCCAAATCTGAGGGGTGTTTGTGTGTGTGTGTGTGTGTGTGTGTAGGAACTTACCCCATGTTCAAAAACTTCCCATAGTTACAAGCACAGTCAGAAAAGAAATAAAATCCCTGGTAAATAAAGGAGCATGGAATGGGGAGCAGCAGAAAGTGATGACTTATGCATCCACACTAAAAACAATTCATCTGCAACCTGAAGTGGAAGGACTAGAGCATGATTTCCCCCAATTTATCCACGCAAAATCCAGGTAAACCCGGATTTACAGGGAGAAAGCATAGAGATGGTTGTTGTTTGAGGTCAATGTCATGCGGACCAAGCAAATTGAATAGGAGAAGAAACACATATTAAACTGTGTGGACAAGCCTGCCATCAGGGACTAGTTAACACCATAAATAGAGGGTGGGTGGATGATCTAGTTAGGATTCTTGCATTGCAGAAATGCAATGCATTGCATTGTTGGGCTAGATTATCCTCAGGCTCCCTTCTTATTCTATGATATCTCTGTCTTGTGCCTGGAAGGTGCAGCTTTGACTGTGGTGCATAAGGGGGTTGGCACTCAGAAGATCTGATTAACAATATGTACAGAGCTTTTGAAAACAAGGACAGGCGTTGGAAAATAAAAGCTAAGAGCTCAGTCCCTATGTCTTCTGATCCGAGATATTTCAGTTGGCTGCTGGACTTTTGGAAACATTGAAGTGCCACGTTGCATTCATTTTATTGTTCAGGGGAGGCCCTAGGCTGCAATATACACCCTTATCTGCTGGGAGTAAGTAGTACTGAACTCATGGGATTTACTTCTAAGTAGTCAGGCATAGGACTGCAGTGTTAAAGAATATCAGAGATTTGATAGGTGCTTTGCTTGTTTAAACAGTCGCATGGGGGGACTGAAGTTGGGGGAACACTTTGCTAGTATCTTGTTATTTGCAAAAGGTTCGCCCCCGCACGCTCGCTTCTTTTTAAGTATATAAATTGAAGACTGGTTATTCCAATGCTTTTTACTCTTTCCTTCATTACTTATGCAGAATCAGAGATTTAAAAAAAAGAGGCAGGAAGGAAATATCTCTGAAGCAAGAAATTAACAAAAGGGGCGAGCAAGTAATCTGTACGTCTATACGAACGAAGAAAGAATGCACATACAGTACTCAAGCCACAAAGAGACAGGTTGCCAGGCTGAACGAGAAAGACCATCTACAGTGTGGAAACAAAAGTTTGTAGAGCGCCCGGATAGCTCAGTCGGTAGAGCATCAGACTTTTAATCTGAGGGTCCAGGGTTCAAGTCCCTGTTCGGGCGAGTACGATTTTTAATAGAAAATGGCAAATAATAATTCTATCAAACTGCAAAAAGGCGGTTTTAATAGCAAAAATTAAGTTATAGGGTTCCTTTGCAATATGTCTCGGGGTTTTCTTTTTAATGCACGTTAGAAGAGTAGCTTCTCGCCATCAGGTAGTCTCTAGCATAACAGCGAAAAAGACTATTCAAGGGAAATCGGATTGCAGAAAGTAGTAAGAACACTAAAACAGAAAATTTAATGACGCTTTTTTTTAATTAAAAAAACCGGAATCCGCCCGAACAGGGACTTGAACCCTGGACCCTCAGATTAAAAGTCTGATGCTCTACCGACTGAGCTATCCGGGCTCCGTGCTGAGCTTCTCCACTGCGGCGCTAGAGAAAGCAAAGCTCATCGAGAGCGCGTAATGTGCTAATTACCCCCATTGCCCTGTGATAACCAATCAGAGCAACGGAGGTTGGTTATTTCCCCCGTAAAATAAATCCTGCCCCCATTTCCGCCTGCCAGCCCCCGTTTCGGGAAACAGCGTATCAGTTTTGCATTGATAAAAACACCCACAAACAGCTGCCCACGGTATATTAATTTGCACAGCGGCTCAGGGTTATTCTATGCACACTGCCTGGCAGGGAGCAAAACAAATAAATAAGTCAGTATTTGCGCAGGCGCAGCCTAGGGACCTCGGTTTGCAGCATGCATGCAAGAACTGCTGCAGCAGCTCCCCTGGTTTTGCTTTCCTAGCGGGCGATGGAAAGGGCTCCCTTGGAGCCCATAAAGACAAAAAGGTTCCCCAGTTGGCAAAGAGACGCGCAGAAAGCCAACGTTCCACGCGAGCCTCCACTTCCGGATCTGGAGGGAAGCCGCCATGTGCGGGGCAGCAGTGAACGAATCCCCCTTGCTCCCCAGTCCCGCTCCGTCAAACTGGGCAGGGTTAGAGACCTTCCTTTCGCCCGAGTCGTTTGCAGTAACCAGCAGCTCGAGGCCCCGAAGGTTATTTTGCTCACCTCATGGATCTGCCTCATTGTTTGTTGGTGGCAAGCTTGCAATGCGGTAGGGGCAACCTTGTGGCATCTCATACAACATGAACACATTTTCTTATGCCATTAATGAGCTGCTGTGGGCTAGAGCCCATTTCAAAAGCCAGCGACATATATTACCCCCCTTGATGCACCTTTGCAGTGTTGTAAACAAAATCTGGTCTTGTTCCCTTATGGGTTACACAAGTCCTTTGTAGGTTCTCCATCGGTAGGAGAAAATAACAGAGGCCAACCAGAGAATATTGAGAAGCAAAGCAGATAGTAAGCCTGATCTTTATTAACGCTGTTGCAACAGGGTGCTCCCCTCACACGCAGGAGAGAGGAGGAGGACCCAGAACAAAGGTGTGCCTCCCCTTATATAGACATTTTGAAATTCCCCACCCTGGAGCTCAAGACCACACTCTGATACATCATACCTACATCACAGAAAAGGCGGTTTACAACAGAAATCTGAGTGCTTTGTTTATCTCCTGTCTGCCAGATTATCTGATAATGCCTTATCTGATTGCCTTTCATGGTAGTCTTGACATTCCTTTGAGATGGTAATCACTTAATTCCTGAGACAATGGGAAGGCTCCCTCACCACCTCCCTCCTTGCAGAGAAACATTTGGTCAGTTTGAGAGTCAAAATGGTTTCAGGACTGTATTCCTGTGCTGCTCCAGACATGTGGTTTATATATTTATGTACGTGTTTGCTTGGTACATTTATGAACATTTATTATATATCTAAGTCCTTAAAATTCTTATAATAGCAGCTTGGGTCTAGGTCTTAGCTGGATCTGGGGTGCACCGCATATATATAAATCTGTTATGTGTGTGTGTGTGTGTCTGTGTGTGTGTCTGTGTGTGTATACACACACACACACACACACACACACACACACACATTTTGCCAGTAACATTGTGACTAGGTCTAAATTCCATGGCTTCAACATTGGCCTATTCCCACCCACCCCTGCATTGCATTGCTGGCTATAGAATCCAACCCCCAGCAGGTATTGGCTGGGGCGGAAGGGAGTTGTAGTCCAATTCTGACTCTTTCAGTCACCTCAAATATTTCTCTACAAGGTCGAAGGAAATGCAGAAACCTCCCCATTGTCTCTGTCCTCATGGGTCCTGCCTTGGGGACACATTTAAGGTGTGAGTTAGATGAGCCTGTGACCTGGCTCAGGAATTAGGTATTATCATTACAAAAGAATGGCCAGGCTCCCCAGGTGGTCCGGTCAAGTGACCACTGGCAGGTAACCTGGCAGACAGGGTAAAAACAGTGCACTCAGATTTCTGTTGTAAACCACCTTTTCTGTGATGTAGGTATGACGTATCTGTCAGGAGCTTGTCCTACACTTGAGTAGGACCCTGGCAGAGACACATTCCCAACTGGCATGTTCCCTCCCTCCTGGTTGATTGTTCGGGAGCTTCAAAAGCTTTCTTCAGCCCGAGCATCACAGCGACCGATGCCAACAGACATCGGCACACTTAGGGATCCGCAGAGTCTTCGCAGCTTGCGTAACAGACCTCAGTAACTCAGCATTTTGGCTAATCTACTTTATTTATATATAAACACACATGGAGCACTGCAACATGGCTCCCTCTCTCTCTAGCATCAGACAGCAAAGAGAACAAAGGACAATAGTCCCACTTCACAGAACACAGTAACACAAACATCCTGTCTCCGTCACTTCTCACTCTGTGGAGTCAGAACATATACCATCATGTGATAGACAAAAATCCCATGACTGCAACCATGGAGCAGGAATTATAACATCCTCCCCCAATTTATGCACTGTGTTGCAGTCATCAGTGTAACTGCAACAACCATACAGATGTCATACACACAGTATACCCGTGTATCACCCGTTCCACCCTTGGAACTACCTGCAACTAAATTAGCCTTGGGCCTTACCATCTTGCACTTCTGACTAGTCTTGGCGTCATAACCCTTCTGACTATCAGGAAATTTCACACCTGGCTTTGTTGGGACTCAAACTCTAGCCTTGTTCCTCTCTGAGGAATCAGTGATGGCACACACGGCCTCTGGACGTGGTCCAGCTTCCTTCTTCAAGGAAACAGGATCTACCCTTACAGCCTTTGGGCGTGGTTTCCCATCCCTTGAGGGCAAACCCTGTACCCCTTTCAAGGTTTCAAGACCTGTGTTGAGCCACTAACCACAGCTAAATCTGCAACAGCTGTGTTAGCAAACTCCTGAGCATACCTGGTGGGCATTTCACCCTTTGTAGCTTCTCCTGATCTGCGCATCTGGCGCATCTCCTCCACCGTATCAGTGGAACTCACCTCAGTGCGCCTGCTGTTTATAAGAGCAACAGACTTAGTATCTAAGTCTTCAGCAATGGGGTAGCATACACACATTCCTCCCCCCCCCACTCTGCTCTGCACTCAACATCCCCAGTGAGTAAAATCAGCTTGGTATGAGGCTTTAGTACTCTGTACAAGCCTCCATACCACAGGAAGAATCTATGCTCCCTGCCTTGTGACGTCTCAACCCACATGTCAGATCCATTCATTGGCATCCTGGCTTTTTCCTGGTTTGCCTTGTCACTGCCATCATCACCAATAGGGTGCCTTTGCAAGGTACCCATATTGCCTCCCCCTTTTGCTTTGTCCTGAGCACTGGTACACCTGACCATCTTCGTGTCAGTCACCAGCAATCGGGGAGCTTCATGCTTACAACCTGCATGAAAAACATGGTTAACAGACAAAACATTACGTGTCTCTTGAACCATTCCACCATCCCGTGTTTACATTATAACATAGCAAGAACAAACCATTTACACAATAAACATCACAATGTAAAATGTTGCTTTCGCTCTTCTGGATGGTTGCGTTCTGTTTGTTGCCATAAACAGAACAGCCACGCTTCATCACCTGGGCTTCTCGACCTGGAATGAAAAACACGTTAGACATCACAACGTTATAGCTTTTCAGTTCCACAGTCCAGTGCTATGCACCTCCAAGGAATCTCCACTCGACTGGTGGATTGAATCCTTCTGTGGCGTACAGTGGTGCCCCGCAAGACGAATGCCTCGCAAGACGGAAAACCCGCTAGACAAAAGGGTTTTCCGTTTTTGAGCTGCTTCGCAAGACGAATTTCCCTATGGGCTTGCTTCGCAAGACGAAAACGTCTTGCGAGTGTTCTGATTTTTTTTCGCTTCCCCCCCTTTTTCTAAGCCGCTAATAGCCTTTTAGCCGCTAATCCGCTAAGCCTTTAATAGCCGCTAATCCGCTAATAGCGCTAATCCGCTAATAGGGTTGCTTCGCAAGACGAAAAAACCGCTAGACGAAGAGACTCGCGGAACGGATTATTTTCGTCTTGCGAGGCACCACTGTACACGTGGTGAACCAGTTCCATCTTCCACAAAGGTGTGCCTTCGCCTTGGAATCTAGCACAAAAGATTCCTGCATTTGTGTCCTGGAACAGCTGGTCACCAACTCTGTGTTGAAGCTCTGCATCTCTGGCCTTGCTTCATGTCGCCTGTCGGAAATGCTGCAAACCTTCCTGACTTTTGGAATCTGTCCAAACTTCTCACAGGAACAAACTTTCCACTGCTTCAACCTCAGCAGCGCCACCTGCTGGTTGCAGTGATGGTTGGGATGACATCACAATCAGTTCCCCTTTTCCTTCTGTTCTGGAGAGTCCTCTCCTGGAACAGGACACAATGCAATTTTCCTCCAAAACACCTCCAAACACGACTGGAGCCCCTAGCTTCAGGAACCATTGCCTCCCACATCATGTGGGCATCGGAGAGGGCAAAGCCCAGCCCTCCGAACTTTTCTGGCATCCTAGATAGCCTGTCGCCATCTTGGAATGTCCAAGTGTGTCGCAGATGAAATTCCTGCCGAACATACACTATGGCTGTTGGCATCAGACACAGCATCAAACTGCTTTTGTAGCTTCGGGAACAAAATCACTGCTCCCCCACATTCCCAAACTCGCAGGGAATGCACGAGAAGAATTCTATCTTCTCAAAGTTCATGCCTGCTACTTCAACGCGGCATCAGGGGAAACTGCTCCCTCCTCCATAGCTGATGTTCCACATACAGCTATTGTCCTGGCAAAGCTTGCTGCTGCGCGAATCCAGCTTCATAAGCATCGGGGTATGTCCTCCCTTCTGTAGCACATAAATCAAGGCTACTTTCCCAGCAAAGACCTGACGCATCAGGCATTCCCTCTATGTAACTCAGGGACTTGAGATTCATTCCTGTTCATTTTCTGTCCCAGAGATTAAATGGAGTCAGGAACACTCAGAAGCAGTAATAAATCAAAGCTTCTCTGTGTGAGCTGCTTTGGCAGCTGCACAAACAGTCCGGCCTGACTACTTTCGCTTTTAGGCACAGGCTTTACTCACTGTCTGTCTCCTCGCAGCTTTTCTCCCTCCCGTCTCTGAAGAGGCTTGCTTCACACTGCCAGTTTAGGAGACCCCCAACCGGGACAAAAGCAGCCCCCAGTCCTTCCTCTGCTGGCACTGGGTCTGTGGCCTCAATCCCTGGGCCCATAACCGTTGTATCTGGGGGTTGGTCTTGGGTTACACCCCTTCTGTGATGTATGTATGATGTTTCTGGGGGTGTTCTTGGACTCCAGGGTGGGAAATTAAAGATTTTCTATATAAGAGCTTGCACACATGGCTCAGGGTTCTCCTCCTCTCTCCTGCATGCGGGGGAGCACCCTGTTGTAATAGTTAATAAAGATCAGGTTTACTAGCTGCTTTGCTTCTCAATATTCCCTGGTTGGTCTCTGTTATTTTCTCCTACTAATAGAGAACCTACAAAAGCACTCGGAGAAGAGAAGACTCCCTGGAAAAGAAGAGAAGACTTCCCTGATGCTGGGAAAGATGGAGGGCACAAGGAGAAGGGGGCGAGAGAGGACGAGATGGTTGGACAGTGTTCTCGAAGCTACCAACATGAGTCTGACCAAACTGCGGGAGGCAGTGGAAGACAGGAGTGCCTGGCGTTCTCTGGTCCATGGGGTCACGAAGAGTCGGACACGACTAAACGACTAAACAACAACAACAAAAGCACTCTATATGGGCTCTTGGGTACCCCATAAGGGAAAAGGTGCAGTTTTTTTTACTTACACCAATTCAAAGTTACAAAACTTTTCAAATAAAAATAAAAATTAACACGTGCCTAATTTTGAGGCTCTCTTTGAGATTGAGGCTGCAGATGAAGTGAGCCTCCTGACGCCCCACTCTAGCTGGCCCTAATTGCAGGTTAGGGGGCGATGCTAAAAGATAATTTACTTAGATAATTTATTTAATTTAGATAATTTACCCTGCAATGTAATCCGCTGTTAACATTGCAAAATGTTAACTTCATCTCACACAATTATAGAGGTCCCATGTACATAAACTCTCCCCGTTCAAATGAACCCCAAAAGCTAGGTGTTGCTTATCTACACTGTAACTGTTAAAGGAATTCAACAGCGCCACCGTGTCTAGGAAACAGGTTCAGCTATGCAAAACCAGCAATATTCCAATTCAAAAGGGAAACATTCAATTCCTTTTTGAAATAACCTGAAAAATAATAATGCAACAATGATAAAGTTTACACACAAAGTTTATTTCACTCATGTCACAGTGTGGGAAAAGGTGGGGAGGGAAGGTTACAAGAAGTGGTGATCTGTCAGATCACATGCAAATTCACGAACTAGTTGGCTATCTCATGCAAATCTCTTCACTGTAAAGGGAAATAATTGTAGAACAATGCAAGACTATTGTTCCTGTTATCTTTTTGCAAAGGAACACCTGGGATGTACTGATAAACTCATGACCTGTAAAAACCTTACATGTGGTGCCTCCCCTTCAGTGACACTGGCCTGACATTTTCTAGGTGCACAGCTATAGACCACCCAAATCAACGGGTATAAATTGAACCTTTTTTTTGTTCAGGTTCTCTCTCCTTCCTGTGAGTTGAGAGTGGGGACCCTGTTGCAGCAGTATTTCTAATAAATACCTGGCTTAGCAGCCGCCTTGCTCAGAATTACTCAGTTAGCATCTCTCGCTTCTTCCTAACCGACAGAGGAGCCTCCCGGGAACTCTGGACGCTGGTTGGACTTCCCAGCCAGCTTTTCCCGGGTTAATTTTTTAAACAAAGTCAGGTGGGGTTGGGACTACACCGGATTCCCAGTCCAAAGTCTCCCGTGCAGAAGAAGCCAGTCTAACTGAAATCGCCTCCTCCCAGACTAAACGCGGAGCATATTTCCGTGGGGAAGCCTCGTGCTCCACTGGTTTACATACAGCCAATATCGCGCTTTTAAAGATTCAGAGACTGAACCCAATTTTCCCACTTGGGAGTAAGATCCGAATTGGGCGCGGGGGAAACACCCCAATCAGGGGACACCTGTTTCGGCCGCGTGTGAACGAGAGGCAGCTGCTGCCAATCACCTGCAGCAATTACACCCCGCGCGTGGGCAGCCCGCCTCGTGCGACGAAGCAAGCTCCTCTTGCAGGTGAGCATCTCTCTCCTTATATCTGTGGCTTCCACTCTACCCGCCCGCCATTCCGCTCTAGCCTTTGTTTCCCTTTAACCTCTATGGTGTAGTGCGTGACTTGGCGGGAGACTCTCTGTAAGCTGTTCCCGCGTGTCGCTGGTCCCGCCATAGGCACGTGGGCGCTGGCCTATCCCTGCGGCCTGGGCGGAAGTGCGCGGGTATCCATGTTGAGAGGCTGGGCGGAAACCGAGGCCTGCTGCCTTCCCGCCCTTGCTAAGATGGAGGCGACGAGCCGCCGGGGTTGTTAAGCGCCCCGTCCTCCCCACCCCGCTCCGCCCCCCGTAATTAGCCGGGAGTTGCTGGGCGTCGTGGAGCGGCCTTAGGGTGAGTTCCGGAGGAGGCGGTGAGGGACCCGAGAGGTTCGCGGCTTCTCCGTAGAGGGCGAACGGTGGCCGGATGCCGAACAGCTCCGGGGGGGGGCTCCAAGTTCCCCTCAGCGAAAGGAACTTTTAGGGAAAAGGCGGGTCGGTGGCGGGGCTGAGGCGGGGAAGCGCAGGAGGGGGAAAGCCGCGGGGAGGGGACGGGGGTTGCCGACTTTTTGGACCGGCCGCTTCGAGAGCCCCCTTGACCTGGGATGTACAGAAAAGCCCTTGTGGTAAAAAGCGTTGTCCGTCGACTTGCGCCCACGGTTGCGTGTTTTTACACGCTAATATAGGGAACGGTTGCTAGCGGGGGTGTGGGGGGAAGCAAGGGCAGGCAGGCTGCTCCTCTCCCTCATCTTCCCTGCTCAGTTGGCAACTGTGGCACCTGGAGTCATTGCGGGCGCAAATGTTAGTCTTGGGAGGTTGGAAGTGGCGTGTTGCGAGGGGGGCCGTGAAGAAGCTGCTCTGGACACCAAGCATTTACGAGACGCTCTGTTTTCCTTGGCGTAGAAGAGTCTTCTTCTTTGGCCATCATTCCTAGCTGAGTAAGATTGTGTTCCATAGTCTCCAGTTCCAGGCTGTGGGAGAAGGCACCGCTTGCTAGGCTTTGGAGAGGGGAGGTCCCTGCTGGATCAATAGCACTTGGGCATTATGGGACTTTTGACTGCCTTTTTCTTTCGTGTAAGGAGGGGAGAACACAGGGGAGGGTCATCATCATTACAGCATTAACTTGTCCGAAAAGCAAAATTAAAGCAAGTATATTTTTTTTAAAGGACTGGCATTTGCACACATGCTTAGCTCTTGTTTTGACGTTTCTCATGTTTAAACTCGCCAAGTTCAGGCACATTGCTTTTTTTTTTATTTAAAGGAAGGGTATCTTTCATCTGTCTTCCATGCACTTGTGCTTTGTGTAAGCACCCCATCACTAAGGGCGTTGTCTAAAGTATCTTTCTTTGCTCCCCTCCCCAGCAACTTTTGAAATTACTTTTTTGAGTTTGTTTATAACTAATCCGGAGCTGGCTCTGACATCGTGGAAAAATGGTTGGAGAACGTGTTAAATATTTTAGAGGGAAAGTTTAAAAATAAGGGAGTGCGCAGGTCCTTACATCATTCAGTGCGCCCGTCATTTTTACGTAAGACGCTGAAATGAAAGTTGCCGAATGACAGCCGGCATTTGCTGCTTAGTTGTCCTGCCTAGCCATTTTAAGTAAAGCTTAGAAACAAGGAAGTGATTTTTAAGAGGTTAGTAATGCATTGGAAAGTGAACAATAAGTAGACAGCAATGTATGCTCATCATTGTGCGGCAATCTCAATTCTAGGAGTGCCTGTCTTTATATAACCGAAACGGCACCTTCGATACACAAGCTGGAGATATTACCAGGCTTGAGGGAATGCTCAAGGTTCCCAGAAATAATAAAAAAAAACATATTTAGGAAAACAAGGACCCTAAGGTTTGGAAAACTCAACAGCCCAGTGAGTTCTTGGCATCCTCCATTGCAACAGAATACTAACTGACTGTTGGGGATGGGTGGAAGGCAAATAGAAAGTAGTATCCTGAACAGGCGCATTCTCACTGCATCACTTGTTTATTTTAAGTCCCCAAACAGTTCACGGGGGACTGATCATTTTCTGTGATCTCAGAATTCTGGATGACTGTTATAGCATGTGGGATAGTATTTCTACACATTTTTCTGTGTCATCTTAAAGGGCATAAATGAATGCTTGTAGAATCAGAATTGTAGAATTAGAAGATATCCCAAGGGTCATCTCGTCCAACCCTAACCCCCTGCAATACTTGATAATACCAGCTTGCAACAAAGTGTTTTTGCCCCCTCTCCCAAATATTGTTATAGCTGCTTATCTCATGGCAATTTACAACCATTGGGCACAAAAATAAGTGATAAGATCCTAGGGGATACTTACATGACCAAAACTAAGACCACCTTATTACTCTTTTTTCAGTTGGTGACAACTTAAAAAACCTACAGGTACACTTACCAGTCAAGTATAAATAAAGCTATTATGAATGAAAAGCCTGCAACTCATTTATTAGACCTTAATGGGGTATTTATCTGAAATAGCTTCTTCAAAGTGAAGTCCCAAGTAATCTTTACTCTTCTGACCCTTTGAACCCAAAGAAAACCAAGTCCCCTAGGACATGCTCAGGCAAGTCCTGAAACAGTGAATGTGTTCAGATGAGTCACTTGAACAGCGGAGTCATTCAACTAGTATGTACTGGAAATTCTACCTGTTATAAGGAAAAAACTGCTTCTTTTCCCTTATGGGTTCTCTATCGGTAGGAGAAAATAACAGAGACTAACCAGAGAATATTGAGAAGCAAAGCAGCTAGTCAGCCTGATCTTTATTAAAGCTGTTGCAACAGTGTGCTCCCCCCCCCCCACAGGAGGTGGGGGGAGGGACTCAAAACAGAGGTGCGTCCACCCTTATACAGTCATACCTCAGGTTACAGACGCTTTGGGTTGTGTGTTTTCAGGTTGCTCACTGCGCCAAACCCGGAAGTACCGGAACAGGTTACTTCCGGGTTTCGACACTCGCACGTTGCGCATGCGCAGAAGTGCCAAATCACAACCCTTGCATGCGGAGACGTGGTGCTGCGGGTTGCGAACGTACCTCCCACACGGATCACATTCACAACCCGAGCGTCCACTGTATAGACTTTGAAGTTGCCCACCCTCAAACTCCAGACCACCCCCAGAAACATCATACATACATCACAGAAGGGGTGTAGCCCAGGACCACCTCCCCCAACACATCATACATACATCACAGGGGGCGGTCTAAAACAGAATCCTGAGTGTGTTGTTTATCTCCTGTCTGCCATTTACCTGATTGCATTATCTGGGTTTTGACCACTCTTCTGTTATTATAACTACTTAATTCCTGAATCCAGGACAAATGCTCACCCTATTCACACAATACATGTACCCTTAAGGCAGGATTTGTGAGCACAGACACACTTGGGAGATTTCCCCCATTTCCTTTGACCTTGCAGGGAAATATTTGAGGTCATTTTGGGAGAGAGAAAATGGTTTTCTGTGGGTTTCAGACATGTGGTTTACACATTAGTATGCATTTGCTTGGAACATTTATGAACATCTATTTTATTGGGAAGTACGTCCATGTGTCTAGTGTTTTATGGTTTTAAATAAATTGTGGTCATCATGTTCTGTTAAGCTAAATATATTTTTTAGCTGTTTTAAAACTATTTTCTGAATTCTTAAACTTCAAGCGCTGTTGTGAGCTCTAAGAGAAAGTCATAGTTATACATAGATGTCATACTTTTTGCCAGCCATCATTTACAAGGTTATCCAAAGATCCAAACCTGGTTTAGCCTACTATTAGTATTCTTTACTATGGAAAATCCAGCTGGAGGGATTTACTTATTCCGTCAGAGGTTAAGAAACATGACATGAACTTCCATTACTCCTAGCCTGTTATTTTAAACCCCACCACTAGGACATGCAGGTCTGTACCATGTTTTATAGTTATTTTGAAAACTGCCACATTAGAGAACAAGGCTGTCAATTCAGTGCATGTAAAACGTCTTCCCTTAATTTCATTCTGAAATATTGGAATTTGGATGTAATCCTTTTTCTATTTAATTAATTAATGTATACATACTAAGTTTGTGTCTATACATAGGTTGCATAGGTTTTTAATCAGTTTGACTTTTCAGTCTGATTTGTTTAAATCTGATAATACACAATCCATAGATCTACTGAGATCTCATGCTTATCATTTAGTAGCCATCTCATTTAGCCTCTAGATATCACAGTCTCTCCACAAGTTGCAATATCCATACCAAACCCAACATTTGTAATAAAGCTTGTATCCATACATGCTTCAGTATGATTTACTTCAGAATAAATACTATAGGAGAGAGCTCTGATACCGCCATTTTAACTGGCTGTTTATTGTAAATGGTGCCACAATAAATAATTCTGGATTCTGATTTAGGGATTTTTGCTATCTCATGCTTTCTTTGCTGGAACTGAGTGAAAATAAAGCTTGCTGATTTGAAAGCTCTGCATATAGCATACTGTATTTTTCGTAAACACTTGTGGAACTTTTCAGTTTATAGGAAAAACTGTAATTATATCATTAGCTTTAAGCACTAGTACATTCAGTTGCTTGCCCCAGCCCTGCTTGCTGACCAAGTTAACCATGATTGGGTACTAGTTTAATGACTCAGCGGTTAGTGTTCAAGTGACTCATCCTAACAGTCACTGTTTTAGGGATTTGCCTCAACATGCCAGAGGGGACTTGGTTATATTAGGGCTCAAAGGGTCAGAAGAGTAAAGATTGCTTGGGGCTGCACTTCGAAGAAGTTGTTTCTGACACTAGTCTCTAGAAGAAGAGGAAAGATATCTAGTTAAGGTGCAATAAATGAGGAGTTGCAGGCATTTCCTTCATAATTGCCTAATTTATGTTAGACTAGTAGGTGTTGGATTTTTTAAAGTTGTTAACCAAACTTAAAAAATAGTAATAGAGTGGGCTTAATGTTAGACATGTAAGTACTCCTAGGATCCTATTATTTAATTTTGTGCCAAAGGTTTTCTAAGGCTTCTGAATAGCATCTGTTCTGGCATAGTTTTGTGTGTGCTTTCTTTCAGACTAATTGGTAAATCTTATTTTGGATTTAGGCTTGTATTGAAGACAGACAGCTACTTCACTGCCAAAATGTCATCTTCCACCTCTACACAATATCTATCACCAGAGAGTGCCTGCAGAACATCACCTCAACAAGTCAAACAGGTAACCTATTATTATGAGTTTTTTGGGAGGAGGGGTTTGACTGAAGCCTGGGCCCCATTTTAATTCCTGGATCCAGCATGGATTCTATTGCTGGAATAGCCAGGCCAGCCTGCTAAAGGCCTGCTAAATATGGGTCCTAAGTGGAACAAAGGGAGTGGCTCCAGTCAGAGGGCAAATGGGTGGGCTACCCTCCCTCAGCTTTCTGTTAGAAAAACAAAAGGTCAGATTTGTATTATTTGAACCAGAAGGTCAGACTGGAAAGGCAGAGAGAGAGAGGGCCATGTTTCATTTGGCTTGAATCCAAAACTGCAGGTATGTTAGAAGCAATACCATTTTTGGCTGTTAATGCTGTGAACCCCTCCATTGTAGGCTCAGGTTGTATATATGTATAAATACAGGCAACGACCGATTTACACATGTCCAATTGATGCGCAACCACACATGCATCATGGCGACCCAGAAGTGGCTGGAAAAGGGGGTGTAACACACAGCAATATAGATGGAAGCGGGAAAGACAAGTGCAGTCAACAGTGGGTGCTAATCACGCAGGAAGGAGTTCAGCTTCTAATTTTATTTGCCATTAATGACAACTGGCTTTTCCATTGGGATTTAGTTCCCTAGTATATTAATTTAGAAGTGGTACTATCTATCATAGTTCCCAGGTAATATGATTAAGCATGTTTGTTTATTCTCACTGCTGGGAGAAAATATTGAATAATAAAGACATTTGAGTTAATGGCCATATATTAGCTGTCAAATTTAGTATCCTGGGGAGCTGAGAATAATCTAATCTTTATATCCAATTTGGCTATGCTGGAGTTCTTAGGGACCCAAGTGAAATACATTGAGGTGGTTCAGGTGTTCCTCTTTGGAGTTAGAATGAAATGCAGAGGGCAGGGTGTCTTAAAATGAAGAAATCAACCCATATGACAGAGGCCCCTTAAGTTGGAATCTGGAACTATTCTCTCATTTAATTATTTCGTTGTGTATGAGCCTTGTGTTTGATTACTGTAGCACTGAACTTTAAGTGAGCTTAATTTGTGTCCTGCTGCCCGCAAACGGTTTCAAAAGCAGGCATGCAGTTTTGATGCTTCCCTTGGGCTTGATTTCGGAAAGCACAGGAGTCCCTTAAATGGTTGGTCTTTTCAATTTGTAGTGAGAGTGTTGGAAACAGTTTCCAACAAAATCTTGAGCTAAGGATGGGTAACATTTTGGAATTTGCAGTGCATTTGCTGCCTGGGTACTGTTTGGAAACTGTGTGATTAAAAGCTGTTGGTGACACAGAACTGCATAACTCCACAGACATGTGGGAAAATGGGAGTCAGTACGACCAGTGTAATTTTGAAACTGGTCTAGAATGACTCTAGGTTGCTAACTCCCTTGTTCTGCCCGCTTAGCCTGAACATATCAACACTTCACCTTTGTCTCTCATTTTAGCATTGGAAATATAGAGGGTAATGAGGTGTTTAATACAGACCAATGGGCCTTCTTGCTTCAGGCATTTCATTGTTTCAGCCTTATGAAAGCTCATATGTTTCACTTGGAGTTGATATAATTGTGGCCCTAATTGGGTATTATGACTGCTGCAGTGAGAGAGGGTGGGGAAGCAACATGTGTGGTATGATACTTCGGATTTGTATGTTGCTGTTACCTCTCATGCTCGTTCTCTTTAAATCTCTCTTTCTCTCTCTGGCAAAGTGAAATGTATGATTTACATTGAGGTTATGCATTGTTTGTAGTGACTTCATCTCCTTAGAATTATTTGTTTCAAAGGTGCATTGGTGGGGATGGGACATTGCAGCTGTGTGTTTCAGGCTTGCATGAAGCATTTAGTTTACTGTTCTGGGATAGTTATGGGCAGCATTTAATCTGTCACCTCACACACGTTATGGAACATGGCTTATAGAAAACTCTCTTTATCACATATCTTAGCTACGACCAAAACCGCCACTCCTGAAGATTCTGCGAGCTGCAGGTGCTCAAGGTGAAACTTTCACACTAAAGGA
The DNA here is from genome assembly GCF_964188305.1 of Podarcis bocagei. Taxonomy (NCBI): domain Eukaryota; kingdom Metazoa; phylum Chordata; class Lepidosauria; order Squamata; family Lacertidae; genus Podarcis; species Podarcis bocagei. The sequence goes on along the minus strand of NC_138129.1, from coordinate 44,113,498 downwards.
GGTGAGTTGATACGTACACTCTTCTGTATTGGAAACAGTTTTGATGGTTGCCTTATTTTATGTATTTCTGTGCTACTCTTCAACCACACCTATTGCTGAAATGCCCCCCTTTGACTTCATAGCCTAAACAAATGAAGTTGCGAACACATTTTGGCTCACCCCTATTGGAAAACCCCTCTCACTTCCCAGTTTAGGCTGTTGAAACAGGAAAGTGTAATGGTAACTTCCACAAAATGAGGACTGTGCATATGGTCTTTGAATTATATATGCTGTCTTATGCTCCCTAATATTTACTTCTTTTTGGTGGTCAATGTGTATTTGACACAAGCATTTGCCACTTTCAGATGCTGTTTCATCTGCTCGCTTAACATTTCCAGTTTGCTACCTTTTGATTTCCTTCTGGTGATTGATATGCTGCTGTGTGTAATTTTGCAAGTTTATTCTGGATAATTTAGTTGCTAGAATGAAATGTTTCTGCTTCTTCCCAATAACCTGAGTGAGCAGTGTTGGTGAAAGTGGTTTTTTGGGGGAGGGGGAGGGTGTCCCTAAAGACTATCCATAACTATTCTTAATAATGCATCCCCTAGTTTGAGCATGGAGGTTGAAATATGGAGGGGCAGATTTTGGTCTCAGCACTTCTGAACCTTTCATGTGAAATAGAAGAAGAAGAAGAAGAGTTTGGATTTGATATCCCGCCTTTCACTCCCCTTCAGGAGTCTCAAAGCGGCTAACATTCTCCTTTCCCTTCCTCCCCCACAACAAACACTCTGTGAGGTGAGTGGGGCTGAGAGACTTCACAGAAGTGTGACTGGCCCAAGGTCACCCAGCAGCTGCATGTGGAGGAGCGGAGACTCGAACCCGGTTCCCCAGATTACAAGACACACATCCTTATCGCCATGGGTGTGTGTTTTATTCATCAAAAGGTTTTTTGAGCTGCCTGTTGCAGATGCTAAAAGAGCAGCAGCTTTTTATTGTTGAATAGCTATTATAAAATGATTTAGGGCTATCGGTCAGTATTAAAGAGTGGGAGGGAAACTGCATTAGTTGTAATCCTGAGAGACTGTTAGAAATGTTTCTTGTTGCCAATTGAAGCTTGAAAGTTTTTGAATTATACTTTTTTATTTTCTCTCATTTCATTGGAAATGTCTTGTCAGCTAAACCCAAGACACCCTGTGAAATCATTTATTTTAAGATGAAAATGCAAAGTGTGTACAAGATTAGAAAAATGACACTAGCTGTGATTTACAGGGGTATCCTGTCAGCTAGGAATTAAATGCAGTGGCTTTTCATTAGGAATGTGTCAGATATTCCTGTAGTGCTCCGTGACTTATTTTAAACACTTATGCATTTAAATAACTTATTTAGCTTCTAATATTTTTGCAAAAAACAAATTGAATACTTTGAATGGAAGGGGTTTTAGTGTTAAAATGTTAATTTGCCACACCAGACTACATTTAGCGCAGTAAGGGCTTGTCCCCCAGCAGTGGGTGGAAGCTGCTAGTAGTTCATTTTGCATTTATCTTCTCTAGGTGAGACTCCCCCCTCCCTTTTGCTGGAGACAGAGAGGGGTGACTAGGCTTTTACGCTTAATGTATTACATGAGGGATAGGCTCCACTTGTGTGTTATATACTAGTATGTGGCTAGACCACTTCAGTTGGATCTGGTTTGCAGTTCAAGAATTATCTGATTGCAGGGTCACTGCCTTAATTTTAAACTTGCAACTCTCACACAAGCAGTGGGGCTCTGTGTCTATTGCCCTTATTTCTGAAGGCAGCCCTGTATCGGGAAGTTTTTAATGTTTGATATTTCATTATGTTTTTATATGTGTTGAAAGCCACCCAGATTGTCAGGGGCAACCCAGCTAGTTGAGTGGGGTATAATAATAATAATAATAATAATAATAATAATAATAATAATAATAATAATAATAATAATAATAAATAATTAATAAGCTGATTGGGAATACTTGACCTAGATGCTGAATCTGCCACTGTGCTTGAATGCCCATAGTATGGTTTGGCTTCTGAAGGGATGCAGTGTATCTGAGCAGTGTTTGGGACACCCATGGGAAAGTGGCCCTAAGCTTCTCAGAAGGAGGTTAGGGTATTTGTAACAAACATTTATTACACTGTGAGTATATATAAAATCTTCTCTGATGGTTATAATGACAACTACTTTACATCTGCTTAATACAGAATTCTCAGCTTTTAAAAATCTACCTAATACAATAAAATAAACATTGAGCATATGTATTATTTACATATTACCGTCTCCTGCATTATAACTAGAGCTACTTTTTGTTTACCACTGTTAAGCTGTAGTCCAGGGATGGTGAACCTTTGAGCCTCAAAATGTTGCTGGACTCTGATTCTCACCAGCCCCAGCCAGCATGGCCAGTGGTTAGGGATGATGGGCGTTGTAGTCCAGCAATGCTAGAAGGATCAGTGGTTTCTCAGTCCTGCTCTAGACTGGTTATATTTCCAGACAATTTAAGGTCCACAGATATCAATATTCAGATCTACAGTTGTGACATCTTTGAGATCCCCATATATTCAAACTCCAGCCAGTGGGGTTCTAATTAGGGAATGAATATGGACTATAAAAACTACCCATGTCTGTTTATTCTGTCTTTCCTATTTCCCCCCCACAGTTGCTGATGCCTTAAGTGGTTTGCAGAGTTATCCCTGAAGTGCTTTCTCCAGCGCTTTGAATGCAAACTGCTTTCTAAGGGGAGAGAGAAATGTTCCCGTTTTAAAAATGTGCACATTTTTTCGCAGTTTGGATGTGGGAGTTCCATTTTAGCTGGAATGTGGAGTTCCGTTTAGAGCTCTTATAACTCTGATTCTGTGAACCCCTATTTTAAAACAGTTACGTTGGTTGTCATTATGATTCCAGGCCCAGTTCAAGGTGGTAATTATTCTGATTTTACTTATCAACCCTATGACCCACTTGCACAGGCTTCTCAGCCCACTTGTGTGCCACGACCTACAGGTTGGGGAGCACTTGATATATATATATGACCCTCTTACGCCACGTGGGTAGCTGAAAGATAAAGGACTGAAATTAGAGGAATTAAAAGTCTGTTGTCTCAATTGCCCCATTAGCACAAGCATTCCTGCTTGCCAGATGGAGTGATTCCCCCTCTCCTCCCCACCAGTATTCTGGGGATTCTCCTGACCAACTAGAGTGGAATTGGGGCAGGAGAGGATGGGAGAGCCCTGTTGCACTTGTGGAAGCTCTTGTGCTCCATTCTGCTTGCTCCCTGTATTAGTTGAATCCAACCCTCAGTATCTATGTTGGTTCAAAGGATGTGATAAGCTTTAATACATAAAATAAGAGAGCTTTAATTCATGAGATGGGTGGGAGCCATATAAAATTACAACAGTGCTTTTACTGACTAGGAGCACTATTTTATAGGAGCACTAATTTTATAATGAATGATTTTAGAGTGTTGTGTTGTGTTGTGTTGTGTTGTGTTGTACTGTTGTACTGTTTTATTGTTAGCCGCCCTGAGCCGGGCTTCGGCTGGGGAGGGCGGGATATAAATAATTTTTTATTATTATTATTGTTGTTGTTGTTGTTGTTGTGTGATGTTATTTACAGAGGAAAATGTTCAACAAATGCTGAAACAGTTGTAATAGAGAACAATCCTTACTGGTTTAATTCTTGCTGCATGTCTTACTAAGTTTTTTTTAAAATTTGCCTAGCTTGTGCATTACCTTGGGGAGTATATCTCAAAGAAGCAGCTATATGACAAAAAACAGCAGCACATGGTGTATTGTGGAGGAGACCAGCTGGGGGATCTTCTAGGTTGTGAAAGCTTCTCTGTGAACGACCCAAGGTAGGAAATCTTTAAAATATACATAGAATAAGTTTCCCGTGTGTAAAGCAACTTTCTAATCTATGGTCCCTCTTCAGCTTGGGTGGTATAGATAACTCGTGACACAAGTGATCCCTCCTTCCCCTTTGAGCATAATGTATTTTAGGGGTGCAATCATCTAATTGAAATCTACTGTATTTGGCCATACATGAACAAAAGATTTTCAAAGGGGAACTCCAGTGTGAAATGGCCAAATAAAAATTCATCCAGAAGTTCAAGCCTCTTCATTTGGGATTGAATGGAATCATAGAATCATAGAGTTGGAATAGACCACAAGGGCCATTGAGTCCAACCCCCTGCCAAGCAGGAAACACCATCAGAGCACTTCTGACATATGGTTGTCAAGCCTCTGCTTAAAGACCTCCAAAGTAGGAGACTCCACCACACTCCTTGGCAGCAAATTCCACTGTCGAACAGCTCTTACTGTCAGGAAGTTCTTCCTAATGTTTAGGTGGAATCTTCTTTCTTGTAGTTTGGATCCATTGCTCCGTGTCCGCTTCTCTGGAGCAGCAGAAAACAACCTTTCTCCCTCCTCTATATGACATCCTTTTATATATTTGAACATGGCTATCGTATCACCCCTCAACCTCCTCTTCTCCAGGCTAAACATGCCCAGCTCCCTTAGCCGTTCCTCATAAGGCATCGTTTCCAGGCCTTTGACCATTTTGGTTGCCCTCCTCTGGACACGTTCCGGTTTGTCAGTGTCCTTCTTGAACTGTGGTGCCCAGAATTGGACACAGTACTCCAGGTGAGGTCTGACCAGAGCAGAATACAGTGGCACTATTACTTCCCTTGATCTAGATGCTATACTCCTATTGATGCAGCCCAGAATTGCATTGGCTTTTATAGCTGCCATGTCACACTGTTGGCTCATGTCAAGTTTGTGGTCAACCAAGACTCCTAGATCCTTTTCACATGTACTGCTCTCAAGCCAGGTGTCACCCATCTTGTATTTGTGCCTCACATTTTTTTTGCCCAAGTGCAATACTTTGCATTTCTCCCTGTTAAAGTTCATCTTGTTTGTTTTGGCCCAGTTCAAAACAAACAAGTTTTGAAAAAAACAAAAAAAAAAAAATCCAATGGAGTCATTGGATTTTTCACACTTCAGATGTTGATTAACTCAGCAGTGCCTAGTTGATTGTTTTATTGCCTACCACTGCTCTTATAAATGGTTATCATATTTGTCTCACAAACTTTCCACCATAAATCAATTGCCACTTATTTGTATACTTTTTGTACCTTATTTCCCCACCCTTATCACATTTGTATATGTAGCTGCGGATGAGGGTTACGCCATGGATATGATGAATTATACTTTAGTATCTGAAAGCTTAAGGCACAATAAATGTGTTGGTATTTAAGGTGCCATAAGACACTTCATTAAATAGACTTATGCTGCTTTTGGTCACATAAAGCAGTGCTGCTTTCGAATTCTTCTCCATATTAAAACAAAACCGCACAGCAAATAGAAAACCAGCATGACAGGGAGAGAAGTTGTAGCCTTGCTCTGTAACTTACGTGCTGATTTTTATTTGCAGGGAGTTTTTAGAATGGGGAGAGGTGGTCATTCAAAAACTGACTTCTGCCTAATGACCTGCTCCGTGTTGCCACTTAACACCACCTGGCTATGTTGCATATGTAGGTCAGACCTTGAGGCCTGGAATGGGACAAAATGCTAGCCTTGCATGCAGGCTTAACCAAGCCTCCCAACGATACTGCATTTTTTGTTATTTATTTTGTCTACCCGAGGCCATTACAAAAGATAAAATACGTAAAACAGAATAAAAGCAGAACAAAATACACTATACCACTAAAATAAATATTAGAACCAGATGTTCTCTCAGATAAGAGTTTGCTGCCTGAAGAACTTAACTTCTCACTCCCACAAACTTTTCTCCTTAAAATGGCCACTCTAAAGGCAAAACAGGGCACTTTCTCAGAGGTATGGGGGCACATGTCCCCTAATAAAAAGTTAAATGCCCAATTGATCATTCAACTGGGGTATTTAAAACTTTGAAGAAAGCTGCTCTTACATCCTCGTAGCTGGGGCAAACTTGTGTGTAGTGGGGCAAGTCTTCAGGCATGTTACCTCCGCATGGGCAAATGCTCTCTTCGTAGGGTAGCTGGCGATGGTGTCCTTAAACTATGGCAGAGCACCTAGACGAGCCACAGAGCTGTAAAGGCTTTTCTCCATTTTATATTTGTGATACTGTTAAACTGAGGGTGAGGAGTCTGATAGGGTAGTTTGTCATACCAGGGGTCACATTTGGACAGACAGACAGATGCTGAAGTGTGATCACAAAAATCCTGCTTTAAAATATGAGATTTCATGTGACAATATGTCATCTCACAGTCATAACAAACTTGGAATCCAAAGAAAGGCCATACATCTCAATAAGTAATTAAAGACAAGTAAAATCTACTCTCCTGATGATCCCTTTTAGAAATTGCTTGTCAACCCACCACAGCTAGATTCCTTTTAAAGGGAAAAATGCATTCTTAACCTAAAAATCTTTGAGATACTTAATTGTGCTTGCACTCTAGATAGGGTGGCAGCTGTATGAGTTAGGCTTATGAAAATTTGCAGGCTGTGTTGGCTGTTTCTACTTTCTTTAAAGATTAAGTGGAAGGGTGAGAAGGTTTGATAAGTGTGATAATACCACAATCTGTCCTATGAATGAACTTAGCTTTAAAAATACATACTTTTCCACAGGCCAGTTTATGAGATGCTGAAACGGAATGTGACTTCTGTTACTGTTACTGTTACAGGTAGGTTTCATTTTATATTAGCCAAGTTTATGCATTGCTTTATAAAATTTAATTTTGGTAAGTAAAAGCATGTAAAGTCTGCTGATTAAAGTATTGAGACACTACAGCCTTCTCACACCCCCGACACATTTTGGGCAATAGTTTCAAGACTTAGGATGATGAAATTGTTAAATACAGTTGGTGGTTGTCTGATTTCCCCCCCCCCCCCTGAATGAACTTAAGGTAATTTATTTCAGTGGGTCTGTTCTGAGTAATAGTCAAACACAACCCTGTGAATACAGTTGAGAGAACCTTCAGTCCAAGTGAAATCATTGTGGTTAACCCTTTATTTATGGTATTTAAATACCATCCATTCCTCTGGCTAAAGTTCATTTATCTTTCTCTGGATCCTGCTAAATGGATGAACTAGCTTAATTTGTCAGCAGGGAATAGAATCCCAATGGTTATCTATCATTAAGATTTAAAAATGAGCCTGTGGCCCTCCAGTTATTGTTGGATTCTTGTTCAATCTTCTCCATTTAGCATGACGATTGATTGGTGAAATGGAAGTTGTGGCCCACTAACAATGAGGACCACAGGTTTCCCCATACCTGATGCATACTCTACCATTGGTTTATTTCCAGTTCTAATATTTTGAACAGAACACGTGGGGTATCAAATACAATTTTTCATCTTTATTTGTCTGGCAACTTAACAAAAATTTACTTGTGGAACTCTTCCCATGCCCCCTCGTTTTTGGCAAGGTCCTCAATTTGCTCACTCTCTGCCATTTGGGGGGAAATGATTTTATTTATTTCATTTCTATGCTGTGTTTCATTCAAATGAATCCAAAAGTGGCTTACAAGCAAGAAATAATATGATAGAACATAATACAGTCGTACCTTGGTAGTTGAACGGCTTTGCTCCTGAACAAATCAGCTCCCAAATGCTGCAAACCCGGAAGTGAGTGTTCCAGTTTGCGAACGTTTTTCAGAAGACAAACGTCCGATGCGGCTTCCATGACTTCTGGTTGAGTGCAGGAAGCTCCTGCAGCCAATCGGAAGTCTTGCCTTGGTTTTCGAACCGTTTCGGGAGTTGAATGGACTCCTGGAATGCATTAAATTCGAGAACCCAAGGTACCACTGTAGCTACTTAACAATATTTGTTCCAGTTAGTTGGCAAACTATATCCTGCAAGTAGTGGCTGTATTCACCTCGTATGAAATGGCAAGCATAGAAATCATGAGAAACACAAATAAAATGTGAAGGAAAACCAATTTTTGTAGTGATCCTCTCCACTCTTGATAGTTGTGCACCAGTTTTTCATTAGTCATTTAAATTTAGCCCGAGCAAATCCTGTGATAAACAATTATTGACGGTTCATTTTTGTAATAGTAATTCACACCTAGGTGACAACCATAGGGCTATCCTCAGGTTGAATTTGAGTATTTCCTGAATGCACCTTGAGTTGTGCTGGTGCAAGATCCAAAAACAAAACTGACTTTGCAGAGCTGGCCCTTGTATTGTACATGATAGTAGCTATTTCTAACACCCAGTGATTTAAGGCTTCAGAACTTTTCTTCATCACTTTTGTGGTGCCAGTTGGCCATATTTGCAGGCAGGTAAAATTGGGAGTTTCATATGAAATGAAAATAGTAGCTTCAGAACCTTGGTAGAATGAGAAAACTAAACTTTGTTTCCCCACTTCTCACAGGCCTGAGGCTGCTATTGTTTCCCCACTGTTTATATAACATACACATTTTTGTTTGCATTCATAACGTTTTACATCCAGCTTGGTTTTTATTCATAAGGTGTGTTTTGGTGATGTTCTCTTGGAATTTTAATGAAGATTAATTGTGGCATAGTTCTTTATTTGCGCACTATTGGAAGTCATTTGCACGTTCTTGAGTGATCCACAGAATCCTTTGAGGAGCAAACAAGTGGGCTTCTACTACAGTAGAAAGTATAGCTTGGCCTGGTTTGCAGATAATGCTAAGCTATAGTTTGTTTCTCTAAAATTTGATTTGTTTTCTAGGTTCTCTTGTCTTGCACCTTTATAGTTTGGTGAGTGTCTTGGGCTGGGAGGCCAAATTATGGTTAAGGAAGGGTGCTGGTTTCATGTATATCACTAAGCTATAGTTTTAAAAAATCCACATCCGAGTATGGTTCCTTGGCAGTAAGCAAGCCAGTTAAGCTGCTGGGCACAGTTCACACATAATGCTAAACCGTGGTTTAATAAACCATAGTTTAATAAAGTCAGGATTATATACAAACCACTCTGAGACTTCTGAAGCCATCCTGAGTTCAGTGGGCATCTTGTTCACTTGCATTGGAGATGTTTGTAGAATCGAATGGGTGGCTCAGAAGAACTCAGTGGGTGACTCTTGAAGCCCAACAAAGTGGTATTGGGGAAAATATAGAAAAAGTGAACTTTCAGAAATTTATTGACGCTACCAAATAAAATCAGAAGAGAAGAGATGGCCTGAAAAATTAAGAAAACTATTAACAAATTAACAAGCATTTAAAGGCTTGAACAATCCGTGCACTTTGGGCATTCTGACTCCAACTTCGGCCACAAATAAATACACAATAGAATTTCAGTGCATGAGTATTCCTAACCGTAGTTTTATCCCTCCAATTTTGTTATTGGCTAATTACAGCTAATTGATTTGAGTGGATTTGCACATTTCAAGTCAGTGCAAATATCAGTATTGAAAGATGGAATTCCTGTGAAGTGGCCCTGAATCATCATTCTCTGGCTAGAGAGCAGTTTTTCAGTTAGCCTCATTTGTTGCTAACCTATCTGTTTCTGGTTTATTGGACCATTTTTGGAAAACTACTGTAAATGCTCACAAGCAGGGTGGATTTGATTTAAACCAAATCGATTTAAATCATGATTTAAATCACTAGTCAGATTTGATTTAAATCATTTTTTAACAGAAAGACTCATTTTTGCTGATATAATCTTAATATTTACAACCAGATGAAGATTTCATTTTTGGAATAATAAATGTTCAGAGTAGTTTTTACAGTTATATCAAAAATTACTGATTTGGTTATACCTTTAGAAATACATAGATAATTATGAAATTATTGTAAGGTTTAATAAATTAACTGTTTATAGGGGCTATATCTCCCAGCAACCCTGGCTTTGGATAGGCTGGCCTTCCTTTTTCTAGAGGGGAGGAGAGAGACAGTTGGTAGGCCTAGGCTGGAACAGGCTTGCAGAAAGAACAGACCGAGGAGAAACAGGCTGGTGGAAAGCTGGAAAAAGGGAACCAAGGACTGGAGCAGAGAATTTCAGGGATTCCTGCTGCAGGACTGACGTTCCAAGTAGAGACTTTATTGTTTGGACAATGTCAGGCGAGTCCTGGGAAGAAGGGCCTGGAACCAGTGAACTCTTATAAGTTGACTGGCAAGCACTTCAAGGTCTCGCCAAGGACTTACAGGTCCCAGTTACTATTTCCAACCCCCCCCCCCCCCGGATTTGCTTCTATATTCAGGTGCCTATTCTGTACAGTTAAGTGTTCGTGCAGTTGTTGGAACCCAGTGGGATTGAGAAGAGGTTGGCAGCCCTGAAGTGCCTTTCAGCACTTGTCTCAAGTCTGAGTTGCACAGACATGCAACTGACTTGCACAATTATTACGCAAAGATCCCAAGACTTGAGTATTCTGCTCACAAGGTTGCACTTTCATTTTTACTGCTTCACACTTAGCTACTTGTGCAGATCTATTCCACTCCAAACAATCTATTCATTGAACCTCTTGGAACTTAGCATTTAAGAAGTAAGGGGTTGATTCTGTGTATATAAATTTGCAAAGGAACAATGGGATTAAGGATTTTTCCTCAACTCGGTATGCTTATTTTATAATATTTTTCCTGTGAAGAAAAGGCATGTTATCTCTGCAGACACAAATTCACACTTTTGAGAACTGCAAAAAGAAGCATCTGTGATAATAACTTCTCGTTAGAAAAACTGCCCCAAATAATCTTACAGAAACCTCTGGAAGAGCATGACATTGTGAAATGAATTAATGGAATTCATTTACAAAAAAAGTTAAACATCGCATATAAAGCCTCATGCTGCATAATTAAAAACAAGCCCTTATTTCCTGATGGATAATACCATTTGGACTATAATGTAACTTAAATAGAAGATTATCTTTGGAAAGCTTTTTCCTCCAAAAGCATTTTATTTTTAAAAATCCAACTTAAATAAAAAATCTGATTTATTCATTATTTTTTAAAAAATTGATTTTTATCTACCCTGCTCACAAGGATGAAGGCCTTGCTGGAACAGATCTTCCTTTGTAGCAGTGAAAGGACTAAACTGTCTCCCTTGCTGAGCATTAGCAGAAGTAATGAATGGATGGGCATTGGTACATTTCTATGTGTTGGTTAATAAGCTGGTTTATGTATCTTGAGCAAGGTGTTTTCATGCCACTTCTGTGTTGCTTGAAAACAGAATTGGAGCCTGGGATCTAGAACCCCTTTTCTATTTCCCATTAAAGTTGCTGTTCTAATGTTGAGGCGCTTACAGCCGTTTGTCACTTGAAAGTGCTAGGAAGATGTGGCACAAAGTGCCATGTAGGAGGCCAGAACATGAGCAGCTAAAGGGTCAGGAGCTTGAAGGCGCATATTCCATTCCTCAAGTGTGAATAGCGTAGGAATTTGAGTAGGGTTTTTGATGGATAGGACTATATACTCTCATCTTTAACACTTCTAACCCTACAGCTGCCAAACCTATTTGTTGGTTGCTTGTCAAGGGACCCCTCTGTGTTGTGAGAATGGTTATTACCAGGGAAGGTTTTTTCTTTCTTTACCTGCTGTCTAGATGCTGCACAGAGACTTGCTCTTGCAAAGGATCAAAGCACGAATAATCCAAGTCAAGAACAACTGAAGGTAAACCCTGATGGGTGGTTTCTTTTGTCGTACAGAGTTGCCCCTTCTCTGTACCTGTTCACGGTGGACTGCTAGAACTTTTGAATTTCTTGACAGGTGGGCTTCTGCCTTCCTCAGAAGTTTTGGGGAGTCCACAGACCAGGGACAGAGTGACCATTCTCTGTTCTCTACCTAACAGAGTTCCATTCTCTGAACATGTTTACTGGGGTGTAACACTTCCTGTCCTCAGTCACACCAGCTTGTGTTGTTGTCAGTATTCCTGGATGGGATTTTTTGAACAGAGGGTGATTTAGAGTTACTTAGTAGTGTCCTTTAAACGCTTCTAATACCAGGCAGGTCTTTTTTTCTGGTACTATTGTTGGATACATTTAGGCCAGCTTGAGAAAGAGTTATATGATTTGTGATGAAGGTAAGGAGTTAGATGTCACTAGTAGATAGCAGCTTTATTTATTTATTTTGCTGGTTTATAACGTAGAAATGCTGCTTGATATTACCAGATTCTTGATTGGTTAATATGTTTTGTAAGTTTTGCTTTGTATGCTCAAACCTTGACACTCTTAACTCCTCGGTGTTGCTCTGCAACTGGTGACTCAGAAAGGAAGTGTTACATCCCTGTGTCTCTTTAAGACCTGTTGGGCTAATGAGTCTCTCTCTCCTTCTTCCTTTAAGCAGAGTAGCACAGACAGAAATTGCACTTATGGGCGAAAAGAGAATGAAGTTGACACACCTGCCTTGTCTGTCTCGAATACGTTAGAGGAGGATGAAGGTGAGTACAAGTCTTTGAAGCTGATGAAAGCCATGACTGCCACAAGATGAGTTCCTTTGTTCTACATTTGGCCAAGATTTTGCTGTTCTTTATTATATTCGGATCTGGGCTCTATTCTCAGTATTGCTTCCATTATATGTGATCATATGCACAGGTTCAGACTTCACACATTGGTCAACAAGCACTAAGAGTAAGTCACAGTTCTCTGTTCATGTGTGTTGTAACAGGTGGGTTCTTTAACCTCACTAGAGTCCTTCTGTGCATTTTGTAGAAATGTCTGTCCTGTCAGTAGTACTGACTCTAGTGGTAGATATAATAATAATAATTTATTATTTATACCCCGCCCATCTGGCTGAGTTTCCCCAGCCACTCTGGGCGGCTCCCAATCAGTGTTAAAAACAGTACAGCGTTACATATTAAAAACTTCCCTGAACAGGGCTGCCTTAAGATGTCTTCTGAATGTCAGGTAATTATTTATTTCTTTGACATCTGATGGGAGGGCGTTCCACAGGTCGGGCGCCACTACCGAGAAGGCCCTCTGTCTGGTTCCCTGTAGCCTCACTTCTCGCAATGAGGGAACCGCCAGAAGGCCCTCGGCGCTGGATCTCAGTGTCCGGGCTGAACGATGGGGGTGGAGACGCTCCTTCAGGTATACAGGACCGAGGCCGTTTAGGGCTTTAAAGGGATGGGATCTCACTGTAGGCAATGTGCCTTTTTATTTAAAAGTTTATTTGGATGGCAGGAGCTTAATCTTGTGACAAGGGTTGGGGGCAGATATGATGCATCATCATCATTTTATTTGAATGCTGCCTTTCCATAGTTAAAACCATGTCCAAAGTGACTTACAACATGAAAAGATTTACATAAGTATTAAGGAGTCATACACAATAAACAAATCAAAAGGTATGTGACAAAATTGAACAATTCCACATAAGTCATAATAAGACCTAACAAAAAAGATACAAAAATATAACACCAATAAAACTCTGAAAGAAACCTCCTAAACCAGTGGTTTTCAACCAGTGGGGTGCCATGCGGGCAACACTGGCCTCTGTCCCTCTTTCCTTCCCTCGCTTTTCTGATGTCCTCTTGTGTCTCTGCCTCCCAAAGGCTTGCACAGCTGTTTATTGCAGTAGCTCTGGCTACAAGCTCCGCAGGCGAATGGTGCCTCTGGGGCTGGTCCTGGGGTGCTGGTTGCGAGGAGCTGAGATGACCTCAGAGTAAGCAAGCGGGCGAGGGAGCCCAGTCAGCCAGTCCACCGGCTCTTGATGTTGGGAACAGACAGACAAGTCCCAGGCCCATGTGGAGCAGTGTGAGGAGGCACCTCTCTTTGGGGCAGGGGGGACAGCTCAAAGACCAGAGCAGCAGCAGCAGCTGCCCAGAGGACTCCCAAGGAGAAGGGAGAGGATGCTGAGGGAACACTCCACAAGGGAGGGTATTGGAAAAAGGATAAGAGGCTGCCAGCTTTGCAGGCAAGGGGTGACATAACTGGGCTCCTGAGGTCCACAGGAGTGCTGCAGAAAGAATGTAGTTGGTCAAGGGAGCTATGGACTCAAAAAGGTTGAAAACCTCTGTCCTAAACAATACTCCAGCTTGAGAATCTGTACAGCAGCCACAGCTTTTGTAGCTGGAGTCACATGGTTTAAAAACATCCCGCTCTGATCATCTTGTCTGTGAGTCCTTTGATTTTAGTTGAATTTAAGGGGGAAACGGTTACAGAAACAACAGCCCCTTATCAAAATTGATACTGCATGTGAGCAAAAGTGAACTTGAAGGTCCTACAATCTGTATAATCTTTAAGGAATGGCAGAGAGTCTTGCTGGGGAGTCATTTAGTTATTCCATGGGGAAGGTGGGTGGCTCAGTAGTAGAATATCTGTTTTGCATGCAGAATGTCCCAGGTTCAAGCCTTGACATATCCAGGTGGGTCTGCAGGGGAAGACTCATGGTCTGAAGCCCTGGATATCAGCTACCAGTCATTGTGAACAACATTAAACTTGATGGAATGGTATGACTTGGTATAGAGCAGTTTCCTATGTTTTGAGAGTATCTGCATGCTTTGCTCTGCCTTATTTCTTCATGCAAGTGTAGCAGATATGGTGCCCTCCTGATGTTGGGGATTATCACTCACATCAGCTATTGCTCATTCTCCCTGGGGTTGATGGGAGTTGGTGTCTACAACCATGTTGGCTACTCCTGCCAAAGTACTTCAGGCAGAAATTTGAGAGTGAGCTGTGTCTCAATGCGTAGGATTATCAGTCAGTTGAAAATAATTACATTTTAATCTGAACTTTGGTTGTTTCCTATAGATAACCTTTCAAAAGAACAACCCACACTGGATTTGGTGCTTGAAGAGTGGGATGTAGCTGGTCTTCCATGGTGGTTTTTAGGGAATCTGAGAAACAACTACAAGTCTAGAAGTAATGGCTCAACTGATATACATACGAATCAGGTAAATGTTGGTCAACATTAATTCCTGAGATATTTATAGGCTCTTTCCAGCTCAAGCCGCCTTTACTGTTGAGACTCTCCATAGTTTGACTTTGCTGATGATAGATAGACTTCAGGAAAGAAATGGCCTGCAAAATATGACTTGTGAAAGTAGTGCAGGGTAAATGGCACCTGCAAAGACTTTGAATCATTCATTTGAATGCTGTCAAACACTGCTGAGGGCTCATCATCGAGCCTATGTAGTGACAGTGAAGACAGCAAAGAAAGCATACATTGCTGCTTCCACCACATTCTCATTGTGCCATCCAGCAGAGCTTTTCCAGGTAGTGCAGGGCCTTTTACGGTTTGGCCAGAAGGAGGTGACAATCAATTGTAGTTTGCTGTGACTGGTTTACAAATCATTTTAAGGATAAAATTGCTTGCATCTGCCAGGACCTTGACTCCACTGTTACAGCAGTTGAATCTCAAGAGGTGTCCAGAGCACTGTCGAGTCCTGTTGTATTGGATGAGTGTATGCCTCCTAAGGGTGGCAACATGAGAGCATGTTTTTACGATGCTCTACCAAGTTGTTCTGGCACCATTTCTGATTCAGTGGTGAAGGGATTTTGCAATATCATATATTGTAGCTTTATTCAGGCATCATTGAATATAATGAGAACAAGTCTTTGTTGATCAGTAAATGTCATGTCTGTCTTCTCTTTTTGCTCTAGGATGTAGACACCACCATTGTTTCAGATACCACTGATGACTTGTGGTTCCTCAATGAAGCTGCTTCGGATCAGTTTGGTGTTACAATCCCAGCTAAAACAATTGACTGTGACTATGCCAGTGAAGAAGGAAAAGATGGCAGCAAAACTGTAAGTCCTGAGAGCAAAGGAACTGAATGGTGCTTGTTCTACCAAATGAGCATGGATGTTAAGCTGGAAGTGTAAGCCCATCAGAGCACTAAAGAGAACCAGTGTTATGAGAGCCAGTGGTGTAGTGGTTAAGGGTGGTAGACTCGTAATCTGGTGAACCGGGTTTGTGTCCCCGCTCCTCCACGTGCAGCTGCTGGGTGACCTTGGGCTAGTCACACTTCTCTGAAGTCTCTCCCTCACTCATCTCAGGGTGTTCGTTGTGGGGGAGGAAGGGAAAGGAGAATGTTGGCCACTTTGAGACTCCTTAGGTAGTGATAAAGCGGGATATCAAATCTAAACTACTACTACTACTACTTTTTCTACAAGTGTGTTCCTAGACTCACATGTGCGCCACCAGCACTCATGTATGATCAAATACATCCTGCTGAGAGATTTAGGATGTTTTGCTGGAGTTATGACATGCGTTTGTTATGGATGTGTTGTTAACCCTTAATTTTATGCCTTCAAGAAGCTCTCACACAAAGAAATAAAGAAAGCATAGTTTATTACAGTATAGAAAATAGGAGTCATACAGGAAATATAAATATGCTGCTTTAGACAGCAAAGTTAGTCTACGCTGGTAGCAAATTACAATACATACACACCCTAATTAAGGAGTAAAAGATACCTAACTATTCTAAAAGGCCCACAGAAGCACGGACATGACAATTTTGCAATAAACCAACACTAGAAAGGGGGGGGGGAAGTATACCTCTCGTTAAGGCAAAGCAGAAGTATGCAGAGGCCTAGGGAGTACTGGATAAGTTCTGTCCTGTTGGAGCTATGAGAGCCCACTAGCCTTGGACTCTAATGGTTTTTTCATACATTTTTGCCAATGCATGCCAGTGGAGAGGGGAGGGGGCTGTGAAATGAGTGGTTCTTACAATTTCCATAACCCCTTCCAGATTTTCCTGCCTATTTCTCACCTTGCCCATCCTGTTCCTGTTTGCTTAGCAAAAAGATGAAAGATTTGTGATCGTGAGGATTTATGTGAACCTAGGCATCTGTCTGTGATCTGCCTTTAAATCACCTCACCATTGTGCAACCATATATTTGCATGTGTTCATCTTTAGATCAGATGTGCGTGAACTCAGGATATTCCTGAATGCCTTTCAGCAGGTGATTGGGATCAGGCTTGCTTCCTGGTTCATGGTGATTTTTGTGTCATATTATAGTTAAGCCAATCTTATACTTAGGCCATGATCTACAGAGATAAACCATATCATAAATTCAGATTCACACACCTTTTGTCACACCAGTTCTGCCATTATCTTTAGTAATCTGTTAGCTTGCACTTTCAGTGGTTTATTTTTCTTTTTAGCAAAGGTTTCCATGCAATGTCATGGGCTTGTCACATTGGATGACAGTTCCCTCTGTGATTCATTTCATGGTAATAGATGGGCGAGAAGCTCTCCATATTTCAGTAGTTCGCAGGAATTCATGTCTAGATTTTCAGCATGTTTTTAAGACAAGAACAACTTGCATAAAAAATAACCTGCAGATTTCCCCCTCAAGAGTAATGCATGATTGCGTGAGTCAACTGACATACTCGTTATTTAATCTGTTTTACAGATGGGCAGAATCTGAGAGCCATCATAGACTAGCAGCTGATGCATAGGATTTTGGCCATGGGACACTGGTCTTGCTTTGTGATCTTTTGCGAGATGCAATTTATTCCCATTCTCTAGATAGCAGTGATGACATGGGGGTTGTGAAGGGAGAATACAGTCACTAAAAGTGTTGCAATGATCTGGTGCAGTGGCTTTCAATCTTTTTGACAAACCACATTCATTCTTCATCTCCCCTGTGGGATACGGGGGAGTCCACACTTACATGGGGGTTCCATTCTGGGCCACCACACACGCTACTGGCCTCATCAATAGCACACAAGTGGGCTTTTAACCTAGTGCTTGCCAAACTAAAGAATTTTTCCATATTGCTGCATTTTAAATTTAAATGTAGGCCCTGGCTGTAAGGAATTCTGGAAGCAGAAGGAATTAAGTAGCAGGCAACATTAGGTCAAAACGGGCATCAGTTGACCATAATTGCTGGCAGTCATAGGAGAATGCCATCAGTGTTGACACATGCTTTGATTTTACAGTTTTACATCTTTCTTTTTATCCAAATTGTTTTATTTATTGCAAGATTTTTGTTTTTGTGCCGCATGCAAATAATGACAGTAAAGAAGTGCTTTCTTATGGGGGGGATGCATTTATTTATGGCCATACATGTTCCTTTTTGTTATGTACTTTTTGCAGGTGAGTGAAGCTGAATCATCTGATGACTTTGAAGATTCACAGTCCTTAAATGATGACACAGACATAGATCCTCCCTCCAAGGTAAATGTACTTGAGGCTTAATAGCCCTAATTTGGCTACAAAGTTGAGTATCAAAAGTTAGAAGCATTTTTTATTCAGGTAGTTGAAGTTCCTTATTGCATCCATAACAACAAAATACAGTGCACCTTTTTGTCCCTTTATTGTGTTTAAAAGGGCAGATGTGTCAAATCAATTTGTAGGTTTTATTGGACCATCTGAACTGGTGGTAATTCAGCTTGTCATCATCCAAAGATTGAGCTAAGGAAACTGAACACAATAGTTTCCATGGTTCAACAGTTGCAGTCTGCTTAGTTGCAGGCTTTCAGCCTTCTTACCATTTCCCCATTCTTCCAATAGCTGGTTATGGGTATGTTTATGACCAGTATAAAAAACTACTTTATTTCCTGTATGGAAAACTACTTTAACCTCATAGCTTACAGCTCAGGTGTTCAGAGGCCAGTTTTTAGCAAGTGGCTGAGGAAAACTGGTATGTGACACAAACTGATATGTGACCAATTCATATCTTCTGAGAAGTGAGAGATTTAGAACATCTATAGAGTTTTTAGAGGCCCTTATAGCATAGTAAATATCTAAACTGATAACTGAAGGTCAAAGTAGACCATCATTCATGGGCCTATGCTTTTAGTATGGTTTGGAAAGGGGTGTCTTGCTTAAGCAGTAAAAATAGTGTGCTGGTGAAGGCAGCCTTGCCTCCCCAGAGAATGTTGTTCCAGGTATTCTTTCCCTTCCTTGCTGTGATTCAGGTAGTGAGTCTGAAATAGTGAAAAGTTGGCTAGAACAATGGAGGAGGTTTCAGCCCTTTTCACCTATACTCCTTGACAGTTAAAGCAAAACACCCCATCCCCATGTTATATATGAATGATGCAGACATGAAAAGAAGTGTGTGTCTGCATCCCATCTTATCTCATTTGGTCATGATCTTTCCACATTTGGAGAAGGGACAAAAAAGATAAACTTTTGCTGCCTGGAATATATTCATCGGGATATTTTTACAGAACCGGTTGAATATAGTCTCACTACATGACTACACTGTTCTGTGTCATTGTGGGAGCATTTTGATACTCAGTGGATCAGCACAGAGGTTTCATGGTTTCTAGTCTTCCAAATGAATCAAGTCAATAGGGAGGGAAGAGATATGATCTCTATTATTGTGGCAGTGTTCTGGTTAGTTTCTGAAATTGCCCTTTTAATCCCAGCACAAAGACACTTTCTCAGTACTTGTCAGTGGACAACAGAATTTATTTCATTATTCTCTGCTGATTTTTTTCTTTTTCTGGTTTTGCATTGCAATGGAAGTAGTAGTCATCCTGTTCCTCATAGCATGCAGAACCAAGTTTTGCTGCTGCTTGAGTATAGTTTAGAGTCTGTGCCAGTTTGACAAATTGGACTGTCCCTGGCACCAGACAACTGAACTATAGCTCTAAACTCAAAAAGCCATTGCCCTTGGTATATGAGGTAATCAAGTAAGCCACCATCAATTGTGTAGGTTCAATAGATTTTATATATTTATAGAGTCTGAGAAATATCCTTCTAACTGACTCAAGGAGCTATCTACTTTTGAATTTAGAATAAGACATTGAAAATTCAATATAGAGAACAGGGTAGAGACTTTGTTCTTCCAAAGGTATTATGGGAGGGGCACAATAAAGATGAGGTTCAGCAAAAAGGACATCTCATTTAGAGGGTTCAACTACAATGATCCCCAACTGTTTTGGAAAATCTTAAGAAATAGTTACACAAAAAAATACCAATTTCACCAAAACAAAACTTGTGTTGCTCAAACACAGAGAGAGCTAAACATAGACAGCCCCTCCCAAAAGAAACATCTTTGAAAAAAGGTTAGAATTGGAAGAGTTTTTTGGGTGGGAACTAAGGGTGGGTATCTGAGGGTGCTGAGTGCCTATGGACACTCTTGAGTAGGTAGTAACCATTCTCTTAATCCATGACTTAAGAACAGAATTGATGGAGCTGGTTACTGCTTCTACTGTAAGAAAGCCTTTATGTGAATGCACAAACCTGTGATTGGTTTGATTGTCTTTCTTTCATCAGGACTATTGGCAGTGCACAAAATGCAAGAAGTTTAACTCTCCCATTAAACGGTACTGTTTCCGCTGCTGGGCCTTGCGGAAAGACTGGTTCTCTGACTGCCCCATGTTAGCACATTCTCTCTCCTCATCCAACATTGCAACAATGCAAAGCAAAGAGGACACAGAAGGGATAGATGTCCCAGACTGCCGAAGGACAGTATCTGCTCCACTTATGCAGTCCAAAGACCCGTGCAGATCAGAAATCAAACCCAACCTACGTCCTGGAAGCTCTGTGGATTCTCTGGATCTTGCAGGCAAAGAGCCTTTGTTGCAGTTTGGAAAGCACAAAGAGAAATGGTCCCTTGAGAGTAGCAAAGAATTGCTGAAACCTTGCATTATGTGTCAGAAGAGGCCACGGAACGGGAATATTGTCCATGGAAGGACAGCTCACCTGGTGGCCTGTTTCACTTGTGCAAAAATGTTGAAAAAAGGCCAATCACCTTGCCCAGTGTGTAAGAGACAGATTCAGATGGTGATCAGGACCTTTATAGCATAGCAGCGTCGCTTGTCAGGTGCTGCGGAGCAAGGAACATCATTCAGTGGATTATAACTAAAGGATAAAGATTTATATTTAGAAGTATATTTATATATATTTTTTTACCAGAGAGGGGAATGTGAACTCCAGAAAGAAATATGTCAAACCCTGCTAGCAGCAAAATGTGGAAAACCCGTGAGCCAAATTTCTTGACTATACAACCTGGAAATTAGCATGCAGTCATCAGACTGACTGGCTAAGGGTTCTCTGTTATAACTATGTCAGCTGCCTGTGTAAAAGCCGTAAGATGAGCAATTCTTTGTGCAGAATGGTGCTAGTTCTGAAGTGCAGAAATCTTATTGCGTGGCTATGTATTGAGCTGTGTTTTTCTCTTACTGTGCAATTTAACCCATGAGCAGAGATACCTGCTCTTTGCATAACTTTTGTTGTGGTATTGGAAATATTCACAAAGGTTAGTGTGAATGCTTGTTAGAAAATATAGCTGTGCAATTCTAAACCCTCAGAATTAGGGAATAAAGCACCTTCAATTTGAGTTTATGAGCATGGGGCTATTCTTAATGATGGCCTCTCTTTTGTGAAATGTTAATGCGGTGGTGCTCCATGTCCCTCTCTGGGTGTAGGCTCTTCACAATATGATAATGTAGCTAACGCTTAAATCAGCCTTCACGAACCCAGTGCCTTCCAGATCTTGGGTTGATGACTGTTGCAATTGAAAACATCTGGAAGGCACCAGCTTGAAGGCTGGCTTACACCCTCTTTCATTTTTCTAAGTTATTTGTAGCTTTGAGAATAGTCCACAATTTATGTAGTATCTGAAAGAATTGATTTTTCGACAGTCAGTTTTTCAAGAGTGACCAGCTAGAGCCTTTGAGAAGCTGAAAAAGATTTAATAAGGGCAAATATAGTTGCCCATCATAAAATATAATTTAAAAAAGTTTTTATTTAGCCATGATGGACATTCTTTTTGAACCCGTACATTACTAGATGAAAAGATAAATGCCCTGTCTATGTTCAATGTAGATATCCAATGTCCAAAGTATATCCAATGTAGCATAACCCTACCAGTCATTTTGCCAAAGATCTTGCCATTGCAGATATCTGGAGTAATGGTGAACCAGAGAGAGATAATCGGGTTCTTTGAAGGGTCTTCTGCCTCCCCCTTTATATCTGCCTGTTCCCCAGCAGTTGCTTCTGAACTTCTGTAGCATGGCATTGCTCTTGCTTCTTCCTCATTATTGCTCCTTAACTCTTTCCTTGTCCCACTTTCGTTGTAAGGGTATGGGATACCTTTTCAGGAAGATTCAGGGCTGGGCAGAAACAGACCTTATAACAATAGGACCTCTGGGAACTCTATATATTTGTGGACTTAAACTCCTATCATCCCTGGTCCTTGACCATTCTGGCTGGGACTGATAGGTGTTGGCATCCAACATAATCTGTTAAGATGCAGATTCCCCATCTCTGTAGTTTAAATGCAAATAGCTCTGTGAACCCTGAAGATAGGCCTACTCAAATAGTCCTGAATATGAAACTAATATTCTTCAACTCTTTTGGCACCCTTCTAAGGGTTCGTGTTGGTGAGTCTTCTAATGAGGCATCTTGCACTTTAAAGCCTATAAGATACATCTTGTCATCTATTTACTCCATTCTTTTGGGATCGCTACAGGATTGTTCCCAGACACACGTTTTCTTTGGCATATTGAAACTGGCATATATAGTGAATGCCCTATTGCTTTAGAATTCCAAATGCAGCTTTATGGTACTGGTTGGGTGATGCACCTGACATTGAGACCTCCCTCAGGCATGTTGTCTGCTAGAATCCCTTCCTGGTCTCTTCTAAGCCCCCTTTGACCAAGATATCCCCTGAGGGCATACAGTTTAACTGGCCCTGTAACCGCTGTAACTTTTTTCTTCATCTGTGGCCATTAACAATTTGTTTTGGCAGCATAGGTTGACCACCTTAGCTTATTGGGGTGTGGGTGGCTTTTTGTGTGAGTTTAGCAAACATTTTTATGGATGATTCTTAATTTTTCTGCTATTTCAGTGTTTACGTGCCAGCAAGCTGCTTATGGTTGATATTTCCCAAATGGGGAAGCTTGAAAGAAGAAGAAAGCAAAAACCTATTGTCCTTAAAACGCCCCTGGCAGTGGGGGTCTGAAGTACCACTGCTGAGTTTTTGTCTATTACAGTGATGCTGTTTATAAATATTGTGGGTGGTGGTGGTGATGATGAAGAAGGGAGGGGCTTGTTTCTCCTTTAGTGGAGGAAGGAGTGTGGGTTGTCACCACCCACTGGCAGGAAGTCAGACTTTTGAGAGGGCACGCCTGGTGGATAGGGCAGCCCCCTGACTGGTTCATCTTCCTGCCAGCTGCACTGCAGGTTGCTCTTGCCGGCAGCTTCAGGCACGGCTAAAGAGAAAAGGCAGGAATGCCATTTTGGAAGGGATTTTCCTTGGCTCTTCTTTTGTTTGTTTTTCCTGCCTCCTCTTTCTGCTCTTGCTCTGCTATTTCTGCTCTCTCCTGGCTCCCCAGATTCACCCATAGTGTCAAGAAGGGTTGAAACATAGCTGATGGGGAGGAGGAGATCTGTTCTCTGCCAACTCATCACATGAGTCATTGGGAAGCCGGGCCACCCGTGCAGGGGTACCAGGGATTTCCCTGATCACAGCACTATGAAAACCTGCTTTTCTCCGTGATAATCAAAATCACTGTTAACATTGTATGCATATATACACATGTGAAACCTTTTAAAACCAAAACAGTTTAGAATTGCTTGTTTCAAGAAACTTCTAATTACCAAGATCTGAAGGATGTCCTCCTCAATTTGGGGCTGCCACTGAAAATAATAGCCTCAGAGTTCTCAACCTTCTCCTTGTGTCATGATGTTGCTTTGGAAATTTCCACATCCTCGCTCATGGTTGAGATAATGCAAAATTTATATACATTAAGGTAAAACATTTATTAATGTGGGATGAAGGATTGCGATAACTCAAGTGTGTTTGGTAGCAGCAAAATGTTGAGCATAACATCTTGACCTGTTTTGAAGCCTGGGCTGGTCCGTCTCCCACCTTCTCTCCCTCTCATCCCCTCCTCTCCTGGCTGAGGAGAGATGTGGTGCAGAATGGAAGTGGTCTTTTTTGCGGGGTGGGTGGGTGTTTCTCTAGGCTTAATCGGGCCTCTGCTTTGTACTTTCTGTCATTGTTTCAAATTAAAAATTGCTAGTGTGTGAAATGCAATTCTACCCTATTCTTTGATCAGACATGTGTCATGTGATGCTTTGTTCAAATGTTAATATTTATCTCTGATGCAAAGTTGACTTACAGAGCAGCAACGAGGTTAAATTTCAAGATAAAACGATTAGCATGCTGCAGCACCTTTTCTTCCAGCCAGATCTGCAAATGCCCACTGCAGAATGCACCTAAAATATCTATCTCAGCAAACACTGTTACCCCTGAAATACTGTTATCTGTACTGGAAGGCCTTTGACTTTTTAGCTTCTGGAATTCCGTTGCTCCAAATGCATCTCATCTTTAAACAATGCTGAACTTCATTATTGCACTGACTGAAATTACAGTTTGAAATTAAATAAATGGGCCTTCTACTATCCTAGCTAATACTGGTCTCCTGTGATTTTGAAATGGCTATGATGACCTGAATTGCATGTTTGTTTGTAGGTACAAGAGAACTTTTATGGATTTTTCTCTGGGGTAACATGCTGTAGACTGTTGTAAACAAAATCTGCCCTTATTCCTTTATGGGGTACACAAGAGCCCTTATAGAGTCCTTTGTAGGTTCTCCATCGGTAGGAGAAAATAACAGAGGCCAACCAGAGAATGTTGAGAAGCAAAGCAGCTAGTAAGCCTGATCTTTATTAAAACTGTTGCAACAGGCTGCTTCCCTCACACGCAGGAGAGAGGAGGAGGAGGAGGACCTCGAACAATGGCACGCAAGGCCTTGTATATCCATTTTGAAATTCCCTGCCCTGGAGCTCAAGACCACCCCTCCATACACCATACATACAGAAAAGGTGGTCTACAACAGAAATTTGAATGTTGTTGTTTTTCCTGTCTGCCAGGTTATCTGATAATGCCTTATCTGATTGCCTTTTCTGGTAGTCTGGCCATTCCTTTGAGATGGTAATTACTTAATTCCTGAGACAATGGGAAGGTTTTTTTCATTTCCTCTTTCCTTGTAGAGAAACATTTGGTCAGTTTGGGAGAGTTAAAATGGTTTCAGGACTGTCTTCCTGTGATGCTTCAGACATGTGGTTTATATATTTGTGTACATGTTTGCTTGGTACATTTATGAACATTTATTATATATATATATAAGACCTTAAAATTCTTATTGCAAGACATTTATAAGAACTGATGTGGTATAGCCATTAGAGTGTTAGAGTAAGATCAGAAGGACCGATCCAAATCACCATTAATCCATGGTCAAGAGTGGTTGTGATGCTAAAGGAAGGAGAGGACCATGAGGTGTTTTTTTTGGGGGGGGGGAGGTTAAAATGGAATAAGCATCCTGTCAAGCCCTTTTCAGCTGCTAAGAGAATGAGCATTTGTGGGAATGCAGTTTAACAATGGGGACAAGATAAGCATAGTTTAATCCCAAACTGCCAAATGGAGAGTGGTCAGAAGCATAGTGTGTAAACCTCTCTTTTATCCTTATCTTAATAATTGGTGTGTTTTTTGAGATAGCGGTAAGAGCCAAAGAAAGGTGTTAGTCTGCGTACACTACTGCTTGACTACTGGTAGCACAGACGTAGGCTATAGATAACAAATTAGTTAATTTTTCAATGTGACACATAATTAATTTTTTTAAATAGTTGGTTTTTTTAAAATCACACACAGCATTCCTGTTCTGGTTTGTGTTCTTGGCTGACTGTACAAATATGAATTACCAGTAAATGCAAACTTAAGATGCACCCAGTGTTTGCATTAGTGTTGTTTGAGGACTTTTGAAAACATTTGTTTTTCCAAGTGGTAGGAAGCTTGGAGCAGAGATAACTAGGTGGGTGGGGAACCTGTAGTTGAAGTTGGCCAAAAATGCTCCTTAGGTAGTCGAAGCATTTTATTTGTATGTATGTATTTGTATTTCAGAAAAGGAAATGTGCTAATCTTTACTTTTGCTATATTTTTATTTGAATATAATTCAATGAAAAGTGAAAGTCCTTGTTGCCTGCTAGCTGGCCGATAGACATAATGAGAACATGTAGTGCTCTTAATGCACTATATTGATATGCTTTTAGTATCCAATTAAATTGTCAGTGCTGTTCCGTTGACTTTCTTACACAAATAATATCTCATAGTGACTTGCTAACTTGGGTGTTTTCTCTTGGCTTCACAGAAGAACCGTGAGAATTAAAACACAAATGTTGACCAACTTTAAGGAGCAGGCAGATACAATTACCATATTTTTTGCACCATAACACTCACTTTTTTCCTCCTAGAAAGTAAGGGGAAATGTCTGTGCGTGTTATGGAGGAAATGCCTACGGGTGGCAAGCCTACGGATTTTCCTCCTCTAAAAACTACGTGCGTGTTATGGTCGGGTGCGTGTTATAGAGCGAAAAATACGGTAATTAAGGTGGAACATTAGAGGAACTGTGGGTTAGGTTTGAAACTTCCTTACTGGAAGTTTCTCTCCTAGACCTGCAGCTGTTCTGAGGCCCTTCTGAATGAAGATGTGTTAATCTGTGTAACATTTTGACATGCAATACTTGGCAGTCCTTGGTTTCAAAAGTTGGCACTACTACAGGTGCCACATAATACCCATTCCCCATTTGTATGAACTCAGTTGTTTAGTGCAATTTGGAACTCCCTGCCTAGTGAGATCAAGCAGGTACCTTCACTGTACACTTTCCGGGGCCAGATAAAAACACAATTGTTCAGACAAGGTTACCTTGATGCTTAGAGAGTTGAGAGGTAGATCTGTTTTAGTATTTTAATTTTATATATTTTAATGTATGATTGTAATTTTTTCTGGATTTTACTGTTTTATGTTTTAGTAAAACACTTTGAGGGTTTTTTTTTACAATCAAGTGGGGTACCGTATTTTTCGCCCCATAAGACGCACTTTTTCCCCTCCAAAAATGAAGGGGAAATCGGGGTGCGTCTTATGGGGCGAATGCCTGCAAGCCTCGCGCGCCCGGCAGGAGGTCCCATCGGGTGCGCGAGGCTTGGGGCGGCAGCCTGTCGCCCGAAGCACGGGGAGCCCTCTGGAGGGCTCCCCCTGCTTCCGGCGAGTGTCTGCAAGCCTTGCGCACCCGGCAGGAGGTCCCACCGGGTGCGGGAGGCTTGGGGCGGCAGCGGACTGCTTGCCGGGATGCAGAAGCTTGGCGCGCGCTGAGCTCAGCACGCCCCAAGCTTCTAGGGGCGCGCAAGCAGTCCGCTGCCGCCCCAAGCCTCGCGCACCCAGCGGGACCTCCTGCCGGGTGCGGGAGGCTTGGGGCGGCAGCGGACTGCTTGCCGGCATGCAGAAGCTTGGCGCGCGCTGAGCTCAGCACGCCCCAAGCTTCTAGGGGCGCGCAAGCAGTCCGCTGCCGCCCCAAGCCTTGCGCACCCGGCGGGACCTCCTGCCGGGTGCGGGAGGCTTGGGGCGGCAGCGGACTGCTTGCCGGGATGCAGAAGCTTGGCGCGCGCTGAGCTCAGCACGCCCCAAGCTTCTAGGGGCGCGCAAGCAGTCCGCTGCTGCCCCAAGCCTTGCGCACCCGGCGGGACCTCCTGCCGGGTGCGGGAGGCTTGGGGCGGCAGCGGACTGCTTGCCGGGATGCAGAAGCTTGGCGCGCGCTGAGCTCAGCACGCCCCAAGATTCTAGGGGCGCGCAAGCAGTCCGCTGCCGCCCCAAGCCTTGCGCACCCGGCGGGACCTCCTGCCGGGTGCGGGAGGCTTGGGGCGGCAGCGGACTGCTTGCCGGGATGCAGAAGCTTGGCGCGCGCTGAGCTCAGCACGCCCCAAGCTTCTAGGGGCGCGCAAGCAGTCCGCTGCCGCCCCAAGCCTTGCGCACCCAGTGGGACCTCCTGCCGGGTGCGGGAGGCTTGGGGCGGCAGCGGACTGCTTGCCGGCACGCAGAAGCTTGGCGCGCGCTGAGCTCAGCACGCCCCAAGCTTCTAGGGGCGCGCAAGCAGTCCGCTGCCGCCCCAAGCCTTGCGCACCCAGCGGGACCTCCTGCCGGGTGCGGGAGGCTTGGGGCGGCAGCGGACTGCTTGCCGGCACGCAGAAGCTTGGCGCGCGCTGAGCTCCGCACGCCCCAAGCTCCTGGTGTAGCGCAGCGCACCTGGGGGGGAAATAAAAATTTTTTCCTTTATTTCCCCCCCTAAAATCTAGGTGCGTCTTATGGGCCGGTGCGTCTTATGGGGCGAAAAATATGGTATAAAT
Source organism: Podarcis bocagei (assembly GCF_964188305.1). Lineage (NCBI taxonomy): Eukaryota > Metazoa > Chordata > Lepidosauria > Squamata > Lacertidae > Podarcis > Podarcis bocagei. The sequence goes on along the minus strand of NC_138129.1, from coordinate 44,085,557 downwards.
TTTATGAAATAAATAATAACATCTGTATGCAAAGTTACTAAGCCTGGAGCATTGTTTTTTGCTTCCCCGCCTCCATCACAAACATCTTCAGATGGTAAGAGAGGAGATAAAAATTACCCACAACTTCTGCTCTACAGAAATGTCTGAAGTTTTGTTCAGCTGCAGCTAGATGGCATCAGTTACTTATAAGAAGGAACCTCCTTTTGTAGCATTTAGACAGTTCTCAACTTAGCTAGGGAACTTTAGTGCATGAATGAATGAGAATGTGGTCTGCTACATCAAATTCAGCAAAGTTAACCAAAGTGATGTCTTGTCTTAAAAATGGTACAGCCATATAAATTTTTATGAAATTAGGGATTATATACTGGCTTGGATAGCATCACCATTGACACCAGGTTCAGTACAAATTGGCAAGATAATTACTTTAGTTCCATTGGGTTTTTGTACAGTGGTACCTCGGGTTAAGTACTTAATTTGTTCTGGAGGTCTGTTCTTAACCTGAAACTGTTCTTAACCTGAAGCACCACGTTAGCTAATGGGGCCTCCTGCTGCTGCCGCGCCGCCGGAGCATGATTTCTGTTCTCATCCTGAAGCAAAGTTCTTAACCTGAAGCACTATTTCTGGGTTAGCGGAGTCTGTAACCTGAAGCGTATGTAACCTGAAGTGTATGTAACCCGAGGTACCACTGTACAACCTTTAAGCTCTTCGTATCATAATGGGTTAAACATAGTTAGGCCTGAAAAATCTAATTCCATTGAAAGTTTCTGCCTTACAAGATACATATTTTAAATTTATGCATAAATTTATGCATAAATTTGCCACACAGGAGTCAAATATGCTATGAGAGAAGTATTCATTTGATAAAGAACAGAAGCTGTTATTCAGCGGCCTGGAATTGTGGCAGCAATATTCCTTCTCCTTGTCAGGTAGAGACTGGAAGCGCATTGCGTGTGCCTGGATTCACTAATGGTTGAGGGAACACACAAGTTTAATCCTATGTATTATTTACTTATAATACTTTTAAGTTTTATACTACTTATAAAACATACTTACTTATGTGCTACTTTTGGGGGCATAGCCCACTCAAGGCTGCTCTTAACAACAAAATAGCCTTAAAAACATAGCATCAACAGTTCCTTAAAACAGGCCAGCTAAAAAAACAACAAAAAACTGGTGCAGCTCACTTGCAATAGCTGTCAGAGCTATATTCTCTATATTGCTCCATCTTGAAAATACTAGTCTTTAAAACTCAGTTGAAAACTCTTGTGTGGAGGTCATGCACGCCTTGGAGGGTGGGGGTGGTTTCACAGTCTGGAGGGTATTGCACAAAAGGCCCTGTTCCTCATGCCTGCCAGCTGAATGGACCTTATGGCAGGCATAACAGCTGGATGAGCCAGGCCTCTGGAGCAGATCTGAACATCCAAGTACGTTTGTACGGATGCAGCAGCCTTTCAAATAATTTGATCCCAAATTCTTAAAAGATCAGAACCCACTCTTTGATTTGGGCTACAAAACACACAGGCAACTGGTGTCTGAATAGGTTCCATGTGCTGAAATCACCTTTCCCCCTACCAGTAGCATTTTGCTCCATTGGAAGTTTCAAAACCATTTTCAAAGGTAGGGCTCATTACTCAATGTGGCTAGTGAATAATCCAATTTCTAGGCAGGGTTGTGGTTAGTATAGCAGCTTGAGCCACTACTTGTGCTTCCACAGATGGTGCAGAGTCCAGGACTAGCTCCCATCCTCCATCTAGGGCTCGCCATCTCTTTCCACCACACCTGCAAATTCACACTGCTATATCATGTCTGGATGAAGTTTCTCTCTATCCCCCTTACCTCCACAATAATCTGGAGGAGAGTTCCACAACCTCCCTGGATTTACAGAGATGGCAATGAGGGAACTGGGTTTTGACTACAAGAGGAAATATTTTCCATAAATGTGAGGAAACAAGATTTCTAAAACTTCAGGCCAGTTCCAAAATGGATAACCACCCATTTTGCATTTCTCTGGAACCTGTTAGCCAGTTAAACTTTGGTTAAATTTAGCTAAGGCGGAGATGAAAGACCTGTGGCCCTCCAGATGTTATCCCTGAGATAGATGGACACCTCTTTCCGTCAACTTGTACACCTCCTTCCGTCAACTTCAGCCAAGTTGGTGTCAAATGTATTGCTCTGCCTGCCTTTGGATTGGACCATATCAGTGAGGCCGAGAGGGAGATCTTGTCATCTCGACAGCCCAGGACCTCCATATAGGCTGCCCAGTCTTGCACCTGGTGAGGTTACTTTGGTGCTGCTAATGCAGAGGTTTGATTTCAGACACGCCGCCATAGTATATTGAGACAGACAAATGCCAACAACCACCATGCATACTTTCCCCTGACCATTGGCTGTGGTAAGTGAGGCTGATGGGAGTTGGGAGTCTTGACACCATCTGGAGGACCACAGATTCTCCATCCCTAAGCTAACAACTTTCCTATTTTCCTCACTGCTGGGTTCACTACCTACCTTTCGCTTTCAAACAATTACAGTGCAATCCAATTCATGCTTACTTGCAAAGTAATTTTTACTTGGAAATGCAAATTGCCATTGGATTACACCCCCCTATTGTGGTGACCTAGTACATCTAGTGCTTACTTGCTTTGGGTGAAAACTTTGCAGTTTGCGGTCTTTCCTGATTGCATTCATTTTGAATTGCGCTATTAATACCTGGCTAGCTCACTCTCCCCTACAAAACTCCAGGTGTCTGGGTCAGGCCTGTGAGAAAGAGTGAGGATATATTTATGTGAATTTGCACCTTTGCCTGAAGAGCTTTTTACCTGCTTCTGGTTGAAAAGCAGACACCTGACCCTGGATTGCCTTGTAGACATAGTGTATCTTTCTGTCTTTCTTTAAAACATAGAAGAGTTTATTAGAGTGTGATGAAATTGTTCACCTTGGCATTGGACTACTTGACGGGATATCTTGTCAAGGAAATGCTTTCCAATTCTTTCAGTGCATTTGCTTGGTATTCAGTAAAGAAGAACATGTGGCAATGGATTCTCTGCAGAGATCTGTCCGAGGAGCTTCATGTCCATTGTCGCTTAAGGTGTTGCTGAAGTACCCTAGAAACGCAGGAAGGTCCTGTTGTATCAAGCTCTGCAATTATAGGAAAGCAGCCCTGGCTTTGGAAGACTTATTGATAAAAGGTACATACTCTAAAGACTGAGGTGGTAAGGAAAATGGTATGAGAAGTAGGAGCTAAGATGCATTGGTGAGCTATACCTGCTCTCTGGAACTTCCTGCTTCTTAAACCTTTGCCCTAATAAAGTTACTACCAAGGGTGAATTTTTTTTTTATTTTTTTTTAATGAAGCGTGTACTTTGGCTGAATTCTCAGCACCCACCAAAAACTTTCATTCAGTCAAGCTTACCAAGACATATAATTTTATTTTATTATGTGTACTTTAAAAACTGCTGATTTTACTTTGATAAAGTTAGGTCATCTGGTTTCTAACATGTAATTTTCATCTGTATTTTAATTGAATGTTTTATATTTTATGTAAACTACTTAATGATTAAGTGGTATTTAAATCCTGTTAAGTAAATATGCAATGTTTCAGTTCAACTGGATAGGGTGGAGAAATTACTGCAAAAAAACCCCCCATGCTTGTCGGTCCTGTTTTAAGGCAGAGCAACTACCCTCTCTCACAGAGGTAGCCAATCTGGTGCTCCCCATATGTTGAAATATGTAACGCCAGATTATTGGAGGTTATAGGTGCCGGAGTCCCACAGCATTTTGGTAGCTCAGTTGTGCCAAGTGCCCCTTCTGCCTTTGAACCCTCTGTTGAAGATTCTCCCTGCAAGTCCCAAGAGATGAGAAATACAGGGACTCTCTATAACTTGGGCTGCCTCCTTCTCAGCATTTCCAATCTGAACAAACTGCAAATGAGGCAGCAGGAACTTGTTTGGTGATAGAAATCTTTGAGGGATGAGCCTGCCTGAGTAATGTGTGTTCTTGAAGTTTTTCCATGTTCCATTTTATTTCCTGCTTTCTAGCTGTCAACTACACTGATGGCTTTGTGATTAATGTTGATGCCGTATCTCCTGTGTTTGTTTCCATGGCTTCTGATGTCACCAGAATCCCCCCTTTTTGAACTGAAGCAGCTTGCCGCATTTGTAGATGAATATTGTATGTGGGCTAGCTAGCTGGCTCTGGAATTTCCTCTAAAATCTACAGTACAAGAGGCCTGCTGTTCTGCCAAATGAAGGCCTGTGAAGAGATCCCAGATCCCTGCAAGTAATAAACAGCAGTTGACAAAAGCTGGACATACTTCAGGTTCTATTCCTAAGGAACTGACTGCTTGTTGTGTTAGCAAAAGGCCTAGAGGGACAGCCATCACACAGGAATAGTGAACTATTGCAGTGACATGCTAATAAGAAGCTGGCAGGCTATCTAGAGCAATCTTTCCCATTGCAAACCTGCTCTTTACTAATCTGTCATCGGCAAGAGGTCTTAATCAGAGACAAGTGCACAGGCATGGATCTTGCTATCTGTACACAAAATGCGGCATGGAGCTTCTATCTAGGTGTGTGCTTCCTTTCCTGCTGGACCACAATTAGGTGGGAAAGGCCCACGCAAGTCCCACCTCTGCCCTTCCCACAGGGTGCGGTGTAAGAGCTCACCCACTGCGACCTGGAGTCCAACAACATCTGGAGGGCCCCAACTCCCATCAGATACAGCCAGTATGGCTAATGGGTTGTGAGGGCCACAGGTTCCCTATTCCTGCTGTAATAGCATGGGGTTTCCCTCTGGTGGTGCCTGATCTCTTGTAGATTCATACCAACTGGGATGCGGAGGAACTGCTCAGAGGGTAAAGTGGAGTGTGGGCATCTGGCTTATACTGAGTCCATGTCACTGAGTCCATTTAGCTCAGTATGATCAGCACCGGAGGGATCCTCCAGATGTTGGACTTCAGCGGCCATCAGTCCTAGGCAGCATAGCCATTGGTCAGGGATGATGGAGTTGTTGTCCGGCAACATCTGCAGGGCACCATGTTCTATGTGGAATGGAAACAGCCTTCCAGGTTTCTTGACATGGAGCTTTTCCGTCCCTTCCTGGAAATGCCAGATTGAACAGAGGGCCTTTTGCACACAAAACCTATGCTCTAGTATTGATCTGTGGCCCTTCCCACCAGAATAGATGAAATGTCTCCACTAAGCCTTCCTGTCTGAAGCTTCCTTTTCAGCATCTCTTCTCAGCAATAATCACGGAATCCCTCCCCAGGCTTTAAACACAAGGCTTGAACACCTTAAATTGGGCCTGCAAACCATCTGGCAGCCAATGTATGTATGCATCTTTTGTCTCTGAGATTTCTATAAGGTCTCAAGGTCCAGTTCTACATCCTGGCTTACGGTCTGAATGCAGTGGTTCCGTTCCATAGCCACTGCAAGGAGCTCCAGATAGTGTTCACCCCGCAACACCACAATTTTGCTTCAAAGCTGAGTCAGGATTTGAACCTGGGTCTCCCTACTCCTAGCCTACCACTGTACTTATGACAACCATGCCAAGTTGAAAGTAGCATTGACAGGTGTTCCTGGGTTTAGACGTGTCTGTAGCTGTGCTGAAAAAAATCTGATTTGCGAGGTCAGGTGGGTTTGTTTGGTCCTGAGAGAAGTCAAGAAAAAAGAATGGCTAGCTCTTTTTATTGCTTTTGATGTGAGTATGTGAAAACATTTTGGATAATTGGGCACTTTCACTTCCAGAAGTGCTTACCACGTAGAAGTGATACTGGCTATTATCACATGTGCATTGTGTTTAGTGTGATTACGAGACTTAGGATTTGCTAATCATTTAACATTAAAAGCTTGTGCTTAAACAAAACATAATTACCACTGTTTAATTTTAATTTTAATTAATGTTATTAGTATTCTCATTAATAAGGCAATTAATTTTAAAATGAAATTAATGCAGGTTGACTTACTTGCATTAATTACTTGGCTGCTTAAATGATTGAATTCACATGGAATTAAATCCAGATATTCCAACTCTGAAGCCATTCAGATAAAGTTCGCCAAGGTTGTGAATTTGAATATTTGCTCAAGTAAGCTAATATAGTTGAATTTTTTTTGGTCTAAAAGCTCTTGATTGTACTCAAGTTTCACTAATGGTCGGCCAAAATGTTACTGGATTCTGAGGGAAATGTTTGCACAGATCAACTGCAGAGATCCCTAAGGCTACAATCCGAAACATGCTTACCTGGAAGTAAGCAGCTTTCAGTTCCTTGGGATGCACAAAATGTGCCCTAAGGTCCACTTCCTTAACATCAGATAATTTTTTTGCTACATTGGAAAAAAATTAAAAATAATGAGGGAAAATGGGGAAAGGGCATTTTCAGCCAGTTATTTCAGAATGGTGAGTGAAATTCACTCCCCCCCCCCATTTGTTTGTTCATTATGCCCCAATCTTCTAACAGTTCAAGGTGGCTTAAAATGTGTTAAATTCAGAGACATCATCCTAAAATAAAACTTAAGTATTTAAAGCAACAAAATAAAGACAAAGTGTCCTTGTGAAAATCAGCCACAGCAACACCAACAATAAGTAAACGTAGAATGTAGAATAAATCCCCTACTTTTGAAAAAATAATAATGATATCTCTGGTAGTTTTTGTTATGGGAATGTTGCCTCAGACCCCCTGGGTGCTGCGGACCCCCAATTTGGAGTTTATTCCCTAGTGCGCAGATAGACATGTATATTGCTCACTTTATCTTCATGGTTTTAATCCCCGCGAGGAACTGCTTTGCACCTTTAAGCATTTGGATGAAAAAAACTCTAATGCTTTCCCCAGCATCTATTGCCCATTAACGGTAATCAATGCCTTGGGTGTCTGCATCACTTTTATCCCTGCCTTATTGGGATATTTTATTTATCTCCTTGGTGGCTTTGTCGGGATTTACCATTCAGTAAGTGCCACTTCTCATTCCTCTAACCCCAGTGATCTTGTTAACGTAATCACCGTGCCCAGATTAAATATTTACTAGTTGCTTTTCCTTCTCACCCTTGCCTGTTCTCTTCTTTTAATTAAAGATTAAGCAGGTGGGCATTGGTGTATTTGTGTGGTGGTTGTTTTCTAGAAGTTCTTTTTTTGCAGGTGCTTTGTTATGACAGATCTGGTAGAGTGAACCTAACATAAAAGCTTTAAAAATATTGAGCAGTCTTTAGCAGTGAGGCTATCGTGAATGTAGGCATGCTGGGTATTTGCTGAAGAAACTAACAATCCTAAACCAAATATTCATAGTGAAGTTTGTATGCATTAAACTTAATAGAGTCTGAAGGACTGTCTGGAGAAACACTGCAAAGCAGTCATGTAGCATTTGAAATGTGACATACCATCGTTTTCCAGGTGTATTCAACTTACCAGGGAGCTTCTTGTCAACAGTGAGAATAGGAAACAATGGCTATTTTTTTTAAAAAAAATAAATATGTCATTTCCTTTATAGTTTCAGAAGACATGTCAGTTTTAATTATTTTACTTATTTCATAAAAAAAATTCATGCTTGGTTGTAAAAAACCCCCAAACCCAACAGGAACCCTCAAAGCAGTTTCCAAAAAGATATAAACGAAAACATAAAACAAGAAAATCAAGAAAAAAATTGCAGTCATGCTTTAAAACATACAAAAGTTAAAATACTAAAACATATTAAAATTATGCAGCAGGGAGCCCTCTAAGGAGCTGTGACTTGGAGGCAAAGTGGGGCACAAGTCTCTCTCCATGGAGAATTGGTAGAGGTAAGCTTCCTGGAAACGGGTAAGTAGCCATTCATACACGGGGTTGGGAAGCACTGCATCATTTTTCTAGAAAGGTTTAAGATTTGACCACCCCTGGGCTCAAGGGAGCCCTAAACAATGTGGCATGGAAGGGGAAGGTGAATCCTTTTACTGCAGTAGATTTGTGTAGAGTTGGTCCTTCAAACCGTTCTCCAGAAAGGTAGGTTTCATACAGATTGACTTCCTGAAAAATGCTATTGGATGCTAAAGTTGGTTTTTTCCCCAGCATATAAGACGTGGCTAAACATGCCTCTCAGGTTTTGTCTATTTGCACATTCTAGACCATCCATATGTATATTGGGTGGCATTCAACTAAGTTTTACTCAAAGTAGACCCATTGAAATGAATGAAGATGACGCAAGTTAGGTACATTAGTTGAATACCACCAATTACATATTCAGCTTAAAAAAGGTAAAGGTAAAGGACCCCTGACCGTTAAGTCCAGTCACGAACGACTCTGGGGTTGCAGCATTCGTCTCGCTTTACTGGCTGAGGGAGCTGGCATTTGCTCGCAGACAGTTCTTCCAGGTCATGTGGCCAGCATGACTAAGCTGCTTCTGGCGAACCAGAGCAGTGCACGGAAACGCCGTTTGCCTTCCTGCCGGAGTGGTACCGATTTATCTACTTGCACTTTGACGTGCTTTCGAACTGCTAGGTGGGCAGGAGCAGGGACCGAGCAACGGGAGCTCACCCCGTCGTGGGGATTCGAACCGCCGACCTTCTGATTGGCAAGCCCAAGGCTCAGTGGTTTAGACCACAGCACCACCCGCGTTCCTATATTCAGCTTAGTTGTCCTTAAAGAATTGCCTTTTTAACCACAGGAAACACGATGTATCCTTCTGATTCTTTTAGTTGGGCTATTCTGTATCTTCTCTTAGGTTTTATACATGTAGGGCTATTCAAATAGTTTCCCAGGTCCTTCTCTGACAAGTTAACCATTACACCAGTGTCAGATTCCTCCTTAGCAGTCTCAGTGCTGCCCTTTTAGAACACCTCAAGGAGAAAGATGAGGACAAAACTCCACCTGTCATTGGATCTGGCTGTACTTCACTGTTGAGCTCCCTGCCTTCTGCCCCAGCATTCCTAACGGGCATCAGCCGCCACTGCAGTCGAATGTCTGTATTTGTACAACAAGATCACTAAACTCACTTTAAACATGTTCAGTCCTTTTCTTAAGAATTCCCTGCACTGAATGCTTGCCCTTGCCGCTGCAGCAGCTTTCTCCTGTTATAACCAAGAGATATTTCCTGGGTGAGTTGTAGGCAATTTAAAACATCAGCGGTGCACATTGTTTTGTAGACGTATATGTTGACTGCCATTTGCTTTTTCATTACCCGTCTCCCAGTTTGATCAGGGCTTTTGGAGCTCCTTGTGTTTGGGGATTTTAATGCACTGGATTATATTATGCCCTCTGCTAGGACGTAATACCTTTCTTCACCCTTGGCACTAGGTTATTTGAATAATGCAGCTTCCAATGTACTTCCCTCCATTATTTTTAAAAATAAATAGCTCATTTTTAATTGAATTTCTCGAACACATTCATGACAACTTTTTTTTAAAAAAACATTTCCCCCCTAATTTTAGAAACCAGTAAGATAAGATGGGGATCAATAATAAGGTATGCAGGTTGAGAAACTGACCTAAAACTGCCCATTTACTGCACACAACCAGTAGGTGGCAGTGATACTCCAAATTCAAGTTTGCATGGACCTGTTACCATGGCAACTGAAAACACTTCTCCCAGAGCCACTCAGCTGAATTAATAGCACAGACCGGGGAAGGATGCAGTTGAACATGTCCAGGAAATTTGGAATTCTGGATGCGTAACACAGGCTCTTGGGGAGGGGTGTGTGTTATTTCCTCATTCAAGAAAACACACTCTAGGCTTTTTCTAGCATTCACCTTTCAAGAGAAAAGTTGCAGCCCAACCACAACCAGGTTTCACTGGAATCATGGCCAATTAAACAGGGATTTATTTATTTTTAGTTAGTGTGCTTAGACCTCATCTTTCTTGCACAGACCCTCCCCTCCAGAATTTATCTGGGACTGCCAAATCCTAAGCTGCTGCTCCTCGCCTTTCTCTACCGTTCATGCCACACCCATCATTATCTATGTCCCAGACTCTCCAAACACAAAAATAGCTGTCTCTAAGCCTTGGGGCTGAAGGCCTGCTTCTTATAGCAACAGTTCTGTAACTTGCGCCCAGTGTTGGGAGACCAGCTGGACTGCCCCTAGCTACGCTTCTGTGCATGAGAGATTCCTCTTTGTAACTGTGTGTGTAAGATGATCAGGAGATAACACTCTGCCCCAAAGCACCACAGATCCTGAGCGGTCTAAGTCACCTCCCTGAAATACTGTGAGCAAGCCCTTCTTGTGCTTCCCTAGATATAGTGTAGCTGGGTTTCAACCCAGATATTGGTACTGTATCTTTAACGCATATCAGGGACAGGGAACCTGTCAACCCTTCAAATGTTGGGCTGCAACCACCATCACCTTTGACCACTGGAGGCTGATGGGAATTGGAGGACAAGATCTTGTGAGGTTTAGGGACAGAGGGTCCCCATTTCTGGCATACATGATGGGAGAGGCTGCTGTTGCCCGCTTCCATCTGGGGCTTCCTCACACAACAACCTCCTATCTTTGCTGTGGAGCAAAACCAAAGTTGTCCTCACTTTAGTAAGCAGGGCTGGAGGGCCAGGTATGAAGAGAAAGGCATACTGATGGCGACCTCTCTAACTGCACGAGCAAGGCTGAAGGAGTAATCTCTGGGTGGGTTGCAATCTGTCCCTCCTTCCTTGGATTCTGATTCTAGCCATTTGAAGTAACATGCAGACTTCTATTTTCTCGCCAGTGCTCCTGCCTCTGGTTTCTTGCTCAAATACACATTCAGACCTCTGATCTGTGAGAACTGTAGAAGCTATTGATTTTGTGGAGCCCCAACCTCTATTGTTAAAGCTTCTGAGTGCCCTGAAAGTAGTGATGTTGTAGTGCCTTCAGCGTCACAGCGGTTGCGCCACTGCTTTTAGAGCACAGGGCTGTCGCTTCTGTGCACATCAAGTAAGTGGTAGTCATGATACCTGTGCTGTACATTAGTAGTGTTCAGCTATCATTTTATCTCATGCTAAGTTCCATGAGAAAGAAGCAGGCCCACCTTACTTCTTGGTAACCACCAGTGCCACATGCAGTTTTGTACGGATTTCAATCAGATTTTTCCCATGCCTCCCATAACAGAAAAGTGGGTAGACCTGTCAAATGTGTGGTTACTTCTCTTTGTTCGTCTCCCATAAGGAGAAATGTGCATGGAAATGTCTCCAGTGGCTGACTGCTAAGCTGTTACTAACATCTTTAACAGACTGAATTGCTGCACAAAAGAACTAGAATGGTAGCTTTTCTACTTGCTGCTTTGTAGTGGAGGCAGTGTGGTGTAGTGGTTAAGAGCGGTAGTCTCGTAATCTGGGGAACCGGGTTCGCGTCTCCGCTCTTCCACATGCAGCTGCTGGGTGACCTTGGGCCAGTCACACTTCCTTGAAGTCTCTCAGCCCCACTCACCTCACAGAGTGTTTGTTGTGGGGGAGGAAGGGAAAGGAGAATGTTAGCTGCTTTGAGACTCCTTAAAGGGAGTGAAAGGCGGGATATCAAATCCAAACTCCTCCTCTTCTTCTTCTTCTTCAGTGGCGTAGCGTGGGTTGTCAGCACCCGGGGCAAGGCAAGTAATTTGCGCCCCCTAACCCGTGGATTTTAGCAGGGGGCAGAGAGCTGCGAGTGCGAGCGCGCCCCCCCCCAGATGTTGCGCCCGGTGCGGCTGGCCCCCCCTGCACCCCCCACGCTACGCCACTGAGTGGAGGAAATGCAGTGGTGAGTGAAAGCTTTCTTATCACACAGCCAGTAACCCAAAGATAATAGTCTGTAGAAACATTAGATGAGGCTGCTGGATCAGGCCAGTGGCCCAGCTAGTCTATCATCCTGTTGCGACAGTTGCCAAACAGATGCTTGTGGGAAACCCCAAAACAGGACCTGAGCGCAAGAGCATTCACACCACCAGCAGCTTCCAGCAACTTGTATTCAGAAGCATTAATGCTTCTAACCATGAAGGCAGGAGCATAGCCTGGCAAGTAACCATGGGTAGCTTTATCCTCCATAAATTGACCCATTCCTCTTTGAAAGCCATCCAAGCTGGTGGTGATAACTGCCTCTAATAGTAGTACATCACTGTACTCTTCTATTACATTTCACATGCAACTTCTCTGTTGGGATGAGAACATGGATTTTGGTGAAGGACTCCTAGCTCAGTGGTGGGGCATCTGATTTGGATGCAGAAGGTCCCAGGGTCAATCCCCAACATCTCCCTGTAAGGCCGGCCATGTTCCCTTCCTGAAACTCTGGAGATCCCTATCTGCCAGTGTCAACAATATTCAGCTAGAAGGACCTATGGTCTGACCTACCACAATGTTCCTATGAATGCATGTTTATAAAATACGATAAAACCTATCTGGCATTTTTCAACCTTAGAAATCATTGTTCCTCTCTTTGCTATAACTGGCCAAGGCATGGTGCTCAAGCCAATGTGCATTCATAGTGCCAAGGTTACTGCCACCTTATAATGGCTCTGGGGATAGTGGTGATGCAGGGGGCACCCTCCCTCTGGAGCACTGCAGAATCTCACCTGAACCCCTATTACGTCTGTGCCGTGCTTCCTAGACCTTCCCTCCTATATCATTACAAACCAATCCCAGCAGTGCTTTATCATGGTGGCAGAAATGAACAGATTTGGATCGAGGCAATCTCACACTGGATATTTATCTGTAATTTTTGCAAGAGCAGGGCTACTTGTGTTGCTTCGTTGTGTTCCTGCGCTTGTGCAATTCCAGGTTTAGGTTGCAGTCAGTGATTCTCATGCAAGTAGAACCAGGGATATTTTCAGCAGCAGCCCAAAGCTTCCCATTCCTGTTCAGTCACTGAAGGGGAAAGTAAAATATTCCCCCTCTCTCTCTGCAACCTCACCCATGTGTGTGTATGAATTCACATCACCTGATTTAAAGCCCTTTAGGTAGATCAGAAAAGGATTAATACCTGAAAGCCGTCCCGCATGTCTGCAGGAAATGCCTGTTCCAGTTCTGTAGCTAAATAGGGATCTGAAAAGCAGACGGCTCATGACCTCTCTCAAGATAGGCTGTTGCTCATCTCACATTTGCAAATGTCTCTGCTTCCCAGCTCCCCCCCCCCAGGGGGGGGCATAGGACCTGTCTCCAGAGATTCTTCCTAAGCAGCTACAAATTAACAATTTGAGTGCAGTGAGCCAAGCTGGATGCACAGACGTCTGGCCATCTGCATATATGTTGATTTGAGATGTGCATCGTTCCAATGGGACAAGATGATCAAGCTCCATTGAACTGGCCACCTGAGGCTCTCTCCCTGTGCTGTTCTAGGAGTGCTTATAGAAGACAGACGCTGGCTAATGTACTCACCTGATGCCCTCCAGATGTTTTTGACTACAACTTTCATCAGCCCCAGCCAGCATAGCCATGCTGTTGTACTCCAAAACACATGGAAGACACCAAGTTGGGGAATGTTGGCCCTAATAGTAGGTATTGTGTGACTTCAGCTTTTTTATACCTGTGGGTAAGGGCAGCCATATCAGCTTGGAAATAATTCCCACTGAATTCAGTGACCTTTATTCCGACATAAGTACATATCTCTGAATAATCACACATCACCTGAACCTTTAAGTCCGTGCAGCAGGAGTATGTCGGCAAGCTGCTTAGAGGTTTGAGGCCTCTGATTCACTCTCTGTCCCAACAAGTGAAAATAGCCAGATCTGGATAATCAAACCTTGGGCCTTGGAGGTGGTCAGTGTCTCCTTAAGGAATGGTGGGGCTCTGCTCTTCTTGAAGAAAGTGGTGATAACCCCTTTTAAAGAAAACCAGGCTTGATTCATGGCAGATTTATATAATGACTGGACACTGGATGACAATCCAGTGTTGAATTTGCTATTCTTGGGCACGGCACTGTAGGGATGTGTTTATGGTTCAACTCCAGGAAGTTCTAGATCTGTGGTTCCCAACGTGAGGCACATGCCTCACAGCGGGGCAATTTGATTTTTAAGGGGGGGGGGGGCAATTCGAGAATGAGTTATTAACAATGGCCTTTTAGGCTTCCTCCTAATAGGAGTACACTTTTTGAATAATAAGAATTATATGTCAAAATGGGGGGACGGGACAGGATTTTAGAGATGCTTAGGTGGGGCATGGCCAAAAAAGGTTGGGAACCACTGTTCTAGATGATACTGATTTATTTGGATTCATTCTAGGCTGGCTTCTGGCCTGACTGTGGTCCTGTTGACCACGATAGCCTACTGGTCCACTTTGCCAGAGCTAGCTCTGGTCCTTTCTAGTGGGATGGGTCCATAAAGTGGTGTAGGGAAACTATTATTCCACCCCATGGTGAAAACCCTGTGCAAATCACCTTATGGTTTTGTTTTTTGTTTTGTTTTTACACAAGTGCTAGCCATAAGGGTTATAGCCATAAGGGCTAGAAGGCTGGTCCTTTAAAAAATATAAAATACACAATTCTCAAGAATCTGAGTGTTAGGTTAGAAGATTCTGTGCTGAGCAGTGTTGTAGAGCCTTCCAATTTCAAGAATCCTGATGTTTGCACTAATTTAATTTGGCAGCAGTGTTCTCACAGAAAGGAAGCTAGTCAAATTCCATCATAATACTCTTGAGGGTCTGCTGTTGGATTGTAGTGAATAGGGCTATTAGTATGACTTTATCTTAACATGATGGCTGATCAGAGTTTGGGATTGAATCAGGTGGAGAACTTCTGACTGTGGGCCATACTTGGTCCAACATGCCTCCCAACTGGCCTTGGAAACCATATTGGAAAGCCACATGCTCCCACCCTAAACCTGACAGCACACATCATTAGATGAAACAATGTTTTTCAATAGTCAGTTGATGTATCTTTATGAGAGCTAATTGTTATCCCTGTAGATGTCACTAGATTACAACTCCGACTATCCCTGGCCATTGGCCATGCTTCTTAGGGCTGAAGGAAGTTGTACTTCGACGGCATCTGGAGGGCCCAAGATTCCTTACACCTGTGTTTGAAAATGGTTTCTTGATACGGAGATGTGCTTGGACTGGGGAAAGTGGCATGCCCCATCTCCAGCAAAATGAAGGAGGCAGGTTATATGTGAGAGAAGCAGTCAGCCTCCCCCTAAGAGGGCTCTCTCTCTAAGAAGGCTCACCTGGTGACCATATTAACATATTTTTGGCACCAGGCAAAGACATTTCTTATTTCTCTAAGGGGAATTTAAAAAACATTTTTTATTGCTCTCAGGTTTGTTTTTTTTAGTCCCACTGGCTTTAATGGTGATTGTGTTTATCCTGTCGGGGAGGTAGTTTTGATTATTGTGGTGATTACTTTTAGTGGCTCTGTTGATTGTGTTATTTTTATGTTTCTTATAGCTAGATGATTGTTACTGAAGTGCATTGGCTGTTTTTATATAATTTACCTTTGGTGTAAGGTGATGACAAAGTTGAATGAATGAATAATAAAAGTAACAAAAGCAGCAGGGTTTGTGTGTGACTGTGTGTGTGTGTGTGTGTGTGTGTGTGTGTGTGTGTGAGAGAGAGAGAGAGAGAGAGAGAGAGAGAGAAAGAGAGAGCAGCAGCAGCAGCGCGAGCTAAAAGTATCTTGGGGCACAATTTGCCCCTCTCTTGGGATCTGATGTGAGGTTGCTCATTTGTTGTTATCAGACATCCCAACAGCTGAGTTGCTGCTACTTACAGAGGGGAGGGGATGAGGCAACAGGAAAGTTGGTACAGTGCAAATACACTGGCAGGATCACAGGAATTACTCTGCTGATGTGCTTTCACCATGCTGACCTCCTCACCCCTTTCCTTTCCAGAAAGCAGTGACACAGCTGTTGGGAGGTCAGAAAAGTGTTCTTGCCATGCCACACCACCCATTACTCGACCTTTAGTGCCTCAGCAGTGCTCTTCCCCTCCCATATTGCACCCACTTTCTTACTGCCACCTACTTGTTCCAGGAGAAGGTGGTATGGGAGCTGCAGCCATTGCTGTTGCCAGTTGCTCACCCTCTCACCTCTCAAGTGAGCAAGTGATACCTGTTTTGCCTCAACCCTGTGACCACCTCCCTGTTTGCTCACTTACCCTGGAGCATGTGCGTAGCGATAGCAACTAGGAGAGGGGGCAGCAGTCACAGTTACTTGCTCAATTATTCCTTCCCCCACCCAACTTTCCATCAAATTTTTGTTGCATGCAAAAAATTGCAAGCACTGAAAAGGTTAGCAGTGTTAGGCTATTACATTCCTACCCCTAATTGGAGATGCTGAGGACTGAACCTGTAACCTCCTTCATGCAAAACAGGTGCTCTGTCACTGAGTTATAAGCATTTCCTCCTTATTTCCCCTGTAAGCTCTCTTGTTTTTTTAATTATTATCACATATGCTCCTGGGCTGAACCCTGGAAATCAAAGCAAGTTCTGGAGCTGAAGTCTGGTAAACGATGGTTGCAGTAAGACCCTAGAGTTGGGGGAAAAACACAATGCTAAATATCCTGAAGCCTGGTGTTGGTGGGTAGTGGTTATGTTTAAAGAATTTACCTTCTCTTGCAGAGCAGGATTGGAGACTGGGTGCATCTTATCCCTGCTCCCGCACCTGCTTCCTTGCCTTCCCTTAAGCCCCAACATCTACTTCTCCAAGTGTCATTCTTCTAGCCAAACGAAGCCAAGAGAAGGCTAATGATCTTGCTTACAGAGCACACATGCAGCAGATGTTCTCTCTTCCTTTCTGCAAGTTCTCCTAATCTGCTCCTAACAAGCAGTGCCTGCAAAGAGTGCCCCTTCAAGCTCATCAGAGCCAGCCCCCCCCTCTCTTAGCAAACAGTGGGTTTCTCTCTGTTTAAATACGATTAGGCTGTTTTGAAACACAGCCTATTGCTCTATCTTTTCCTATGCCAGTTTAAGAGGCCCTTTTCAGGTTCTGGATCTAGGAAATATTAATGCACAGCACTTGCTAATAAGCAAGGGAGGGATCTGCAGATGGGAGCAGTAGCTCCAGTTTGTTCTCGATACAGCAAAGTCCAATTGACAAGGTACCCCTGTGGGACTCGCAAATCATCTGCTGAAATGAGATAGAAAATATGCTTCTTTGATGTGAGATGCTGATGCGCAAGCAGAAGGAGGGCTTGAACCCTATAAATACAGGGAGGAATTAGTAATCCCACAGCCATATAAATGCAAGACTGTGCATCCTCTGAAATTTGTCAGCCCAGCTAATGTGTCCGCAGTGCCAAAGTTAATGTTTAATTGCAGGCATCCTCATTTGCTTCAAAGGATGAAGGAGAATCGTGAAGCAGATGCACAACCAGGAGCCTCCAAGCTCACATCACTTGCACTCATTTGGAGGCTTAGGTACCAACGCAGCCCAACTGGCAACTTGTTTATAACTAAATAGGTACTGCACTAGTTATCCAGCACATACCATTCAAGGGACTACTCTGATGAGAGCATCGTCAAAGACCTGACTGACAGTGCTATGCTATGCATATTTATTCATGAATATTTCACTGAATTGAGTGGGACTTCCAATGAAGTGGGTGCTTTAGCTTCTCTATCCCTACCCCCCGCAATCCTGTCCACATCTCTCCCTGCTTCAATCCCACCACTTCCTCCGAAATTTCTAGACTGGTTAGGCTTATAAAGCTATTTGTTTTGAACTGTTATTGTTTAGAGGGAAAGCAAAAGATATAAAAGCTAAAAAAAAATTCCTTTCAGTAGCACCTTAGAGACCAACTAAGTTTGTCATTGGTATGAGCTTTTGTGTGCATGCACACTTCTTCAGGTACACTGAAACAGAAGCCACCAGACCCTTATATATAGTGAGAGGGTGGGGAGGGGTATTACTCAGAAGGGTGGTGGGAATGGGTGATTGGCTGATAGGTGTGGTAAACCTGTTGACGACTGTTAATGACTGCAATTGGTCTTACAGGAAAAAGCAAGGGGTGAGATTGCTAAAAATAGCTTTATCATGTATAATGAGATAAGAATGCAATGTCTCTATTCAGACCAGGTCTAGTGATTTCTGTTTACATGTATCTGAAGAAGTGTGCATGCACACGAAAGCTCATACCAACGACAAACTTAGTTGGTCTCTAAGGAGTTACTGGAAGGATTATTTTTACTTTGTTTCGACTATGGCAGACCAACACGGCTACCTACCTGTAAATAAAAAGCTAGTTAGATATCCTATCAACATTAATGTTTTTTTTTGTGTGTTCATCAGCCTGTCTTTTTCATTTATAAACAAACGTACACAATTAAAACAACAGCAACCTTGAAAATAGTGGATTTTAATGTGGCAAAGTTACTCTTTCTCTTTTAAAAAATGATGTAGCCTCTAAATTTGAGTCTTAGCTAAATTTCTACAGACCTTTTAAAAGGGTGTCTGAATTCATCATCATTATTTAATGATGAATTTTATTTATTTATTTATTTTCTTTTAAAAGCTGCCTGTTTCACACATGCAGGTATTTAAATATCACTCCATATGATGACTCACTGCTAAATGTATGAAGGATTGTGTTGGAGGCAATATGCCAGAGGGAGCCAACTTGGTACACCTAGACAATATTGGATCGCAATTCCCATTAGCCCCAGACAGCATGGCCAGTGGCCAAGTCCGGGGTGAGTCTTTTAAAAGAGGCCCAGTGGAACATGTGTACTCTGTATCCACGGGGCCTCTTTTAAAGGACACACCCTGCATAATGGGAGTTGTAGTTCAAAATATTTGGAAGGTGCTAAGTTGGCTCCCCTTGCAATATGCAATGAGTTCAATGTTCTGTTTGTGATGTTTTGATGCATGGTGGTTTATCCACATGTGCAAGTTACCACTTGATGACTGCACTCTCCCCTCAAGGGATGAACACCGTACATTTTCAGGAAGTGAAATTCTGTACCCGAGTCTGTGCTGCCTAGTATACAAACTGAATAAGCAACTTGGATATTCTCGGAATGTGCAAATCACTAAGACCTGGATAAGTAAACAAAGACAATGATCAAGCCAAGCGAAGGGCATGTCTTGGCATTATTAGGTGAGATTTTTGTTTGTAGGCTTTTCATGTGTGGAAGAGACATTATCACCGGGAATAAGCATCAGGGAGCCGTTGTGGTTTGTTCCCCTTGCTGAAGCTGCCAACTCCTCTTGTGCATCTAAGAGTCCGTTTAAGCTCAGAAGAGTATCCCCCATCCAATGTAAATGAAACTATAGTCAGAGCTTGAACAAGGGTCATTATCCTCTATAATCCTTAGATAGCAAATTGAAAGGGCATAGCGATAATTCAGATATGAATGGGGCAAGGGCCTCATTCTGCAAGGAGCTAAGCAATTGCTCACAAGGTACTAAGAGCCCCCCGCTCCTATATAGGTATATGGTAGGTGTAGAGGAAATGTGAACCAAGGGGCTCAGTGCCTGCCTAGATTTGTGCTCCCATATACAGTGGTGCCTCGCAAGACGAAAAGAATCCGTTCCGCGAGTCTCTTCGTCTTGCGGTTTTTTCGTCTTGCGAAGCAAGCCCATTAGCAGCTTAGTGGATCCCCTGTTAAGCGGCTTAGCGGATCAGCTGATAAGCGGCTTAGCGGATCAGCTGATAAGCGGCTTAGTGGCTTGGGAAAAGGGGGGAAAGGGAAAAAAACCCGCAGGAACTCGCAAGACATTTTCGTCTTGCGAAGCACCACTGTATGAGTTTCACAGAAGCTTATTATGTGCCAAGCAGAATTTCTTCAGCAGCCAAATTATGCTGAAAAGGGTCGTTCTTGAGTGAGGATCAAAGAGTTCTGTGTTTTTCAAAAGAAAAACTGCAATTCTTAGGAATGAACATGTCTCCATTCGCTGGAGGAGAGGGCTTTTCGGAAGGATGGTCACAGGTGGGAAGGAGGGAATGGCTATTGAATAGAAAGAAAATGCTACAGTACCAGACTTTCTAAGCTAGATATTTTAACATAAGGCTGAGAAGTGCCAGGAATTAATGAGTTGAGAGACAGGCATTCTGCAGAACCCAAGGACCAAGCCGGTCCTGGCCTGACTGCATTGGCTGCCCATTAGTTTCTGGGCCAAATTCAAAGTTATATGGGTCAGGACCTCAGGACCTCATTTACCTCCTCTCTCCATGTGAACTGACCCAGACCCTGCATTTGTCATCGGAGACCCTTCTCTGGGTCCCCCACCCCAAGGGGTTTGGCAAATGAAAACAGGAGAACGGGCATTTTCTTTGGTAGCTCCTCATTTGTGGAATGCCCTTCCAGAGATGCTTGCCTGGCGCCATCATTACATGTCTTTAGGTGCCAGGCAAAAACATTCCTATTTACTTACGCAGACCTCTGGCCATTAAACAATCTGTGGCCTTTTAAAAGTGGGACAGGGTTCTATTATTATGTGCTTTTTTCCTATGGTTGCTTTATTGTTTGTTATTATTACGCTATGTAAATTATGTTTTAATGTCATTACATCGCCCTGGGAACTTCAGATAAAGGGCAGGAAATAATTTGTAAATCTGTCAATAGGTCTTGAGCCAGCATGGATCATGTGATAGTGCCAATTGTATGAGTATTTTTAAGCACTGGTCCAATGTGGATTTCCTTCTTTGGAAACCTGCCTGGACTTCAGATATCACCTTATTTGTATCTGCCCATTCTTCCAGTCTCCCAAGGAGGAGCATGGCATATAGTTTAGAGGCTACATCTAACAAACTAATGGGTCTATAATTGGCAGGGTTTTTCTTATCACCCTTTTTATATTTTGGGGCAATTATACTCAGCTTCCACCCTTCTGGTATGCGACCTGAGCTGTTAATGTGTGAAAACAGTTTTGCAAAAATGGGTGACCAGAAATCAGGTCTTGTACTAGTATGAACTGGAAACCTCAGTGTTGGGACTGTATGTGTAGCCACTGGAATTATAGTGGTACCATGTTTTCATTGTGCCAATTGTTGTGGCTTCCATGTGACCATGTGACCCAGGGCTGCAAGCAATTGGATAGGGGCTGCTGATTGTCTTAATCAGGCCTTTGGTTACCCGGGATTTTTATGGATCCCTATAGGATGCTTACCTCCCCACCCCATTTATTAGAAGGGGTTGATGAAACTACAACAGTTTTAATAGCTGTAGCCTGTTGGCCAATGAAGCTGTATTCTTCCACACACTCCCAGAATACATTCCATTATGTTCTTTCATTCAGTTATTTCAACTGGTCTGACCTAAATCTAATTGGCCAGGCAAAGAGAGGCCAGTAGTTTAACTCAGCTGTTCTATATTCCATTTGTTTCTACCGTCATTTCTCCCGGGAACATTGAGATATTGGAATGAAACTGGGTAGGCGTATTCAGCTGTGTGTTTCAAATTAGAATATCAGCTCACCCTCCAAGTCCATTTCTGAAGGGAAGAAAATCCAAAATATATTGTCATCTATGTGATTCAGATATTGGAATAAAAATTAAGGGAGGTGCATTTAAGAGACACCACTCCACATTTCAGCATTAGTTTGGTCCTGATACCTGTTTTCAAGTGGAGCAGGAAAGATATAAAACCTACTGTAATGCGATATTTTCCATGAGCAGTGAGAGACCCAACTGAAACTTGGTTTTCAATATTCCTAAATGCCAGTTTGATACCCACACAGCCATTTTCAGTGCATCTGTTTATTGTGAATTAAGATGCTTTTGACATTTGTGATGAAGGGGCCAGGAATCCTTGCAGAACAGCACATATATTACTTATTTACTACCAGCCTTTCACCCAAAGGTCCCAGGGTGGTTTACAACATTAAAACACAATATTAAAAACAATGTAAAACAACTTAGTATCATAATATCCTATCATATTTGTTATAATTTAAGTGCATTGCATCTTGGCGAGCAGTTGCAGAGAATACTACCAGCTCACATTCTCCCTTTTATCTCTGCAAGTGAAAAGGCTAGAGACTTTGAAAATGAAAGCTGAAAGTTCAGGGAGAGGGCACCGAATATCCCTAGGGAGGCACCTAGCCCCAACATACACCCTGAGGCTACTGTCCTGCTCAGACACTCTGCTTTTCTAGTTCTAAGTGCAATTCAGCAATGAACTAAGCTGCTTAGAGAGCCTGTAGAGACTCTTTCCTTCAAGGATATCATGAAGAGACTCAATAGGTAATCGCCTATTAAGGACTCCCTAAGTTATGCCATCCAGCCTTACAGAAAGGGGCTGGCCTGTGTGCATCTGTAGTTGTGCATGGTTTTCTCCTCACTGATGTATAAATACATCAAGAATATAACAATGATACGTTCCTGCGCAAAAGTTGAAGACACATAAAATATTCTAAGAGCATAAATAGAATTCCCCAAATAAGCAATTCCTATGAACAATGAAATTGGGGGAGAGAAAACAGCTTAACAGAGTTGCCGTTACACAAATCACACTGTAAAACAACCTTTATGTAATAAACGGAGGCCAATAAAATTTGAAAGCCTCCTTGAGGCACTCAGTTGGACCAAACAGGAAAACAGACATCTTAAATATAAAGAGGGATCTCTCACACAGATAGATTGGGCTTTGCTTTGCATCTTGTGCTCATCTTGCCATCTCCTAAACTTTCCTGAGCAACTTATTTGTGTGTGACGAGGCGGACGAAGCAAGGGGCAGCATCCAGCAGGTCTTTGCCATTGTCAAGCAACTGGTATTCAGAAGGATTACCGTCTCCAGCTCTGGAGGCAGAGCATAACCATCATGCTCCTCGTTGAGTGATGGGACTTTGAGGGATGTGTGTTTTCTCCTGCTGCAGAGGGTAGGACCCAAACCAATGGCTTCAAGTTACAAGAAAGCAGATTCCAGCTAACCACCAGGAAGAACTTCTGAGGTTTTAAAGCAGAGGTTGGATGGCTATCTGTCATGGGTGCTTTAGCTGAGATTCCTGCTTTTCACAGGGGTGGGCCAGATGACCTTCAGAGTCCCTTCCAGCTCATAGCCGTCAACTTTTCCCTTTTCTTGCGAGGAATCCTATTCGGAATAAGGGAATTTCCCTTTAAAAAAGGGAAATGTTGACAGCTATGTTCCAGCTGTATAATTCTGTGATTATGTGCATGCACACACCAACCCTCCAGCCCGTTTGTGGATATCTCTATCCTTGCATGTATAATAGGCATATTTAAATCATAATTTTTGGGGTGAGGGGAATTGTTACTTTTATTAAGAGAGAAGCTGGACTAATTTTTGCTTATTGCATCTCCGTCCACATGGCTGCAGGCCAGGCCGATAGGAATAATTAACTTATTTTGCTACTTGCCTTTAGTGGATGAATGAATATTTAATGTTCGCTGGGAATTCTGTAAGAAAACTCTAGTTAACTTTAAATGAAAGGTGGTCAAGGCGGAAAGAAATCTAACACAGGAAATCCTTCTGATAGACAAGGAAAAAAGTGTGTGCAGCAATTATGCACTCACCTTTATAGTAATTTCACAAGATGTTTTGTGCCCAAATCCAAGCAGAATGAAGCTGAGGCACAAGATCGGTGTTTTCAGTGAGGGGCATTCTTTTCATTTGATTCAGAATCAGCCATGGGAGCAATAAGCTGTTGGGAGAGCAGAATGTGCCAATGCCTTATTGATCTTACATCGATACTGTCCTTCCCCTCAAACTGACTTTCTGCTCCAGCACCAGTGCCCCTTAGCTAGTTGGATGCTTCAAGTCAAGTTGATTTATCAATAGAACAGACTATGTCAGCGTGGAATTTGTAGAACTCTATTGACTGAAACACATTCCTACCTGAAAGCGCAGCCAGAAGTTCTGCTTGAAGTGCTCCACGTTTTCCTTTTCTACAGGTTTCCCCCATGTCGCTTGTACATTGTAAACCTGTGAGCGAGGCATAACTTGGGGCTTAATGTTATTGCAGTACCTAGATTGGAAGTTGCTATCATAAATCCAGGCATTTGAGATGATGAGATGTCATCCATATGGTGGTGAGACTCTGTTCTCCTTTTCATTTGGTTGAAGATTGGGAGTGGATATGTTGAGCAAGGAACCAGGGTGGGCAATGAGCTGGATGTGGGCAAGCAAATTGCAATTTGCAACCCAGAAATTATATTGATAGGTGGTTCCAGTAACCTGGAAGAATGTGCTCAATGTGTTCTAAAAGGGTTGCATTTCTCCTAAGGACCAAGGTTGGCATTTGGAGAGTGGTTCTTTCTGTGATGCTCAGGTGATATACATTGAAGCGTCCTTTTGCCAGCTTAGTGTCCTGAACCTCTGGCTTACCTGGGACCAAGTCAGTATGTGACGTCCACAGTTCAAAGTCTAGGGGTCCATCCACACAAAGTCCAAAAGTCAGGAAACACAGCCCAGAGGTCAATCCAAGTAGCCAAGTCTGGAATCCAACAGTCAGGATACAGTCCAGAGTGAAACCTGAAGCACAGCCCCTTAGAGGTCCAGGCACATCCAAACTAAGGTACATCAACATAGGCTGTTGAGCAGACACAGCACCTCAGCTCTGTTTCCCTTTTGCATGCTGATTGCAGCATCTGGGCTTGATGAGGCATGCAACCCTCACCTGTTCCAAGCCTACTCCAGCTGAGGAATCATATCCCTTCTCCCAGAGCTAGTGAGCTTCACCTGGCCAGCTAGAGAGCTCTGGTGATGGGTCCTGCTGCTCTGGTTCCTGTGCATTGACCTCCATCCACTCGCCATCCTCTGCCACCTTGTGAGTACTTCCTTCCCCATCTTTTGCTTGCCCTGGTGTGTCCCAGTCCTGACTACAACCCTTGCTGGGATCCTCTTCCTCCTCCCCATTGTCCTGCCAGTTTATGACACTTAGGCGGGTGTGTTGCAAGCTGTGGTGTCTCCTGTCTGAGGTTCTTCATGCTGTGGTAACATCCAGGTTCAGTTACTGTAAAACATTGAACAAAGACTCGCAGCTGGAAATTGTGTAGGAAATTCAACTGGTTCAAAATATAGCAGGTATATTGCTGAAAAGTATTTTCCTGTTGGAACCCACCTCACTGGTATTCCAAGATCTTCAATACCTAGAAGGGTTTTTTCCACCTAGGCACAATCAATGTGATGACTTTTAACCTGTAAAGTTCTATATGCTTTGGGACCAGGGCTATTGAAGGACCACTAGTTCCTACATGAAACTGTTCACATCTTATGATCAGACACCATTGCCAGGAAGGGGCCAAGAGCTCTCAACTCTGTGTGGCTGCCCCATATGGTGAACCACAGAACTGTAGTTGGAACAGTGAAGTATTCTCAGGCTCTGGTTTGATCCTTCCGCCCCTGCCCAAGCCCTGCTAAATAGGAAGGGCTATAAAAGACTTCCTGTTTTGGTTGAGCATTGCCTGATGTGTTATGTGACTTTGACTCCTGGCTCAGTTCCTTGGCTGTGGTTCAGCTCTTAGTTCCGGGTATACCTGCCTTCAAATTATAAGTGAATACTTACCAGAGGCAGGGCCTTTTTGGTGATGGTGCCTCAGTTGTGGCACATGCTCCCCAAATACACCTGTGGTGGAAAGAGGTCTAGCTCAGTGACAGAGCCCGTACTTTGTATTTGAAATGTCTCTAGTTCAATCTTGGGTATCTCTTGGTAGGGTTGGCAGAGCCACTGCCAGTCATTGTGAATAATGCTGAGCTAGAAGCACCAATACTCTGGTTGGGTGGAAAGCAACTTGCTCATCTTCCTATGTACCTGGTTCCGCCTTTGTTGTCTTTCAGCTGCCAGGTAAATAAATGATTTCATTTAAGAGCTCAGGTTTTTAATAACCAGTTTGTTTGTTGCAGCTGCTACTGTGTTTAGCTTTTTAAAATTATTGTTTGTTGTTTGGAACTAATTTTATTGGTGAGAATTTGAAGTCAATTAAACGAAAAACATTTCTTTATTTTGTTACCTTTGAAATGCTGCTCTTGGAAGTGTTTAACTGCTGCTGGTTTTAATTGACGGTTGTGAACAGTAATTTGTTGTGCGGATTGTATTTCTGATGTTTTATGTGTTTTTAAATGTATTTTGGTATGCTGCCTCGTGAGGGCAATGTGTCCTGAAAGGCAGTTAAAAAATTATTAAAAAAGAATAGAATGACAGGTTTATAAGGTTGTTCTGGTTGGTTATTCCTAGTATGTGATCATGGCCAAAGTAATATAAGGGTTGCTCTCATCTGGCTCCTAAGCAAACAGGGAACTTGCCAGTGGCAAAACCAATAGAGCAGCAACTAAAGTGGTTTCCAGGGCCAATCAAAGGTCAGGGTCCAACCTAGCAGAGTTCACCATAGGCTCAGGCAAGAGGCAAGGTCAGAGTAGTCTGCGGTCAGGTTTGCATAGGCAGTTGATGCAATAGCAGGCAGGGCAAAAAACTAGTACATAGATGTTGTTCAGGCAGCTCTTCCAGCCCAGCACCAGGGTTTTTGAGCTGGAGTTGTGGGAACCACATTTACTCTCAAGGAGACCTCTACCCCTGGAGTTCTTGCCTGCAGTCAGGCACTTCTCTTGATGGACTTGGTTTCTACCTGCTGCTGCTACCCTTGGTCTTGGCACCTATTGGGCCTTGAAATTAGAGGCTGAACTCATCTGGGTGTGGGTGGCCCCTCGTTGTTGCAAGATCCTGGTTCCTCACCCTCAGATGGAGCCTGATCTAGGGCTCGGTTAAGGCCAGATCCTTCCAGCCCTCCTATAATGAGGGCTCCCTTGGCTGAGACAAGACATGTACAAGAACCAAAGCTCACTTGCATTCCACACTGTTAGCATTAGAGTTGTGCAAGGCCACCCCTGATTTTATTTCTGTGATTTGGATTGGGGCCCAGATTGATCCAGACCCCCAGATCTGAATTAAAATATGGAAATCCGAAACATTGGCACACCCATTCATTTCTATCAAAAAACCATAACAGCCACAACTTTTTTGTTGTTTCACAATAGGTATATGAAATTTGGAGACATGGTAGCACTTCAAGAGGGGGTTAAACGTGCCACATTTCAGATCTGTCGCTCAGTGGACTTTTGTGGTAGCCACCTTTTAAAGTCAGCTTTTTTCTGGGGGCTGGGTAAGGTGTTAGACTTGGATTGGAAGTTAGAATGGCGAATGAGCGAATTCCACTGACACTTTCACAACCCGGTATTGTCTATATATGGTATTGTATTTAATAATCACAACACTTCAGAAACAGGCTTTCTGGCTTTCTGACAGATTGGTTTTCTTACAGATTGCTTTGGGTGGACTCAGCTTGATCTGGAGTTGCTTTGATCCAATCTGGTGCCACCTTGAGTCAGTCTAATTCAGTTCAGAATTTGGCCAGATTGTTGCCACAGTCCTCATAACAACAACAACAACAACATTATTATTATTATTTATGCCCTGGCCATCCAGCAGGGTTTCCCCAGCCACTCTGGGTGGCTCCCAACAGATTAAAAACAGAATAAAACATCAAACATTAAAAACTCCCCTAAACAGGGCTGCCTTCAGATGTCTTCTAAAAGTCAGATACAGTGGTACCTCGGGTTACAGATGCTTCAGGTTACAGACTCCACTAACCCAGCAATAGTACCTCGGGTTAAGAACTTTACTTCAGGATGAGAACAGAAATCGTGCGGCGGCAGCAGGAGGCCCCATTAGCTAAAGTGGTACCTCAGGTTAAGAACAGTTTCAGGTTAAGAATGAACCTCCGGAACTAATTAAGTTCTTAACCCGAGGTACCACTGTAGTTGTTTATTTCCTTGACATCTGATGGGAGGGCGTTCGACAGGGCAGGCACAAGAACAACTTGAAAAATATGTAACAAGGTCTCTTATTGGTAGGTTGCAACATTCTGTACCATTTTCTACAGAGTCTTTTTTGTGATTGCCCGTTCAATATCTCTCCTTTTTCTGAATTGTTCTTGCAAGATTTATTGTCCACTCATATATATTTCATGATTTTGCTTCGGAATAGTTCAATATTTGTTGAACAATCACATAAGTGTATGCTTTTTGTTTTAAGCAAAACATTTTTTGGAAAAAGGGGAAAGACTTCAAACTGAGCTACTAATTTGAATCCAAATATTTCTAACGACTGTTAACCTGCACTCTGTTCCTGTGGTCTGCCGCTTCCACCTTCTCCTCCAGTCAACACCTTAGCTACAATCCACAAATCTGGGTTTAATAACTAGATATTTGGGGGAGGAGGTTAAATTAACATTCAATTGAACGGCACACTCCTTAAACAAGAGTCCTGTTGTGCTGGGATTGTTGGTAGAGGCTCCTGAGGATTTGATTTAATTTTGTCTTTAAGTTTCAACAAGGAAAGTCTTCTAAACCTGACATGTTTTGTCATCCCTTGATGCCAACTTTGACAGAAGTGCAGTAACAGCTCCGTTGACTACTTCACAAAGACTCCCAAGGCTTCTCGCAGTTTAAAGACCAGTAATGAGAAACATCTAACTTTCCTTAAAAAAACCCCCACACAACTTTGTATTTGCCATTTTAAAAACGTTAACAGATTTAGCATGGCGGATTTCAGTGGGAAGATGACTCTGTAGTTGCCAGGCATAGCTGTAGAGAGAAAATACCTTATTGCTCTGAAAATTGCCTCTTAAGTCATTGTGTAGCATATTAAATTTTGGTGTTATCTCAGGAAGGAAAATGAACTCTGTTCAGGAGAGAGGAAATCCACTGATAGGTAACCCTGAGACTTGCCACCATCCATATTGTAAATCGGATATACAATCTAATGCAGGATGGGGAACCTTTTCTGGAAGGTGGGCCAATTTCTTATCTCTTTGAACCATGTTAGGCCAAATTTGACAGGGCTGTCCATCTTTCGGTTGCCTGATATCTCTATGATGCTAGGTTAGACCTATGGGCTGGAGGTTCCCCACCCCTGCTGTAATAGCTACCTCTCTTTTCTTGTAATAGTAGGGATTGGGAATACATGATATTTCAGGTGTTGTTGGGCTCAAACAAGGCAAATGTTCAAAGATGATGGGAGCTGGGAGTCCAACAGAATCTGGAGGGGCACCATTTCTCCATCCCCTACTGTTGTCTGAAGTGGAACTTATGCATTAGAGGTTTGATATGTCCTTTAGAATCAAATGTGCTTTCAAGAAACCATGGTTTGATTGCACTCTGTCTTGGTATAATTCTCTGAAATTTCATTTAGGGCCACCAGACAAAGTCAGATGATTGAGTAACAATAATGGCACTATTTAGCTGCCCTTCACCCTAAGATCCCAGGGTGGGTGTCAGGGAACTACCATTGGCTTAGAGACGAGAAATAGAAGGGCAGTTGTGTTATAGGGAGCCTCCGAAAATCTTGTGAAGCAGTTCGTCTTCCGGGGAGGAGGAAAGCCTGACCTCCAGTGGGGAAGAGGTACAAGGACCAGAGGATGCTGGTGGGAGCCTTAATACCGCTCCTGGGCAAGCCGGACAGGAGGGAAACACGCCCTTGCCATCACCCATCCTGCGCAGTAGCCTAAGGCGCAGAGAGGGAAGGAGAAGGTTGGGAGTAACGAAACTCTTATGTTGGGGGAGGTCCAAAGAAAGACCACTCCCGGATTCTGCTAGCGATTGAGCCAGACATGAGCTTTGGGGCTCTTCACTGTAAATATTTTGCACCAAAATAAAGCCAGTAAAACACAGGTTGGAGTCCTGCCTGGTTACTCTCGAGCAATCGCAACAGCCATCTGACAGTGGGTTACAACAATACAATGTTAGAAACACTAAAATAGTTAGAAACAATTTTTAAAACTTACAATTATAAAAACAACAACATGCAGTCATGTAAAATAGGGCGAGCCTTGAAATATATAGGGTATTTTAAATGTTTTCAGTGGTTTGATACAGAGGACCATTCATTTGTTAAGTGGCAATTGCCATGGTGTTTATGCAATGCTGTGATAAGTGGTCATTTGTTGTAATTTGCCAGCAATGGGAACAATCCTCACTCAAGCAGAAAGGACCACTATGGAGTGTGTGTGTGTGTGTGTGTGTGTGTGTGTGTGTGTGTGTGTAAACGGTAAGGTAGGAGCTAGAGACTTCTAAAAGAGATCTCTCAACATGGCCAAACTACAATTTTCAGGTGTTTTTTTGGGGGGTGGGGGAGGGAGATGTAATAATTAAAGTGGCAGAATGTACACACAAACACACACACAGTATTGATATACCCAAAGTGATCTCTACTAATGAGCTTCCGAGGCTTTCAAAAACCCTTTGGAGCATCATGAGAGTGACATCATTTGCATGTGTATAATTAAATGTTGACTTGCCTACTGTGCTTTTACTTTGATTTTAATGTTCTGCATTTGTAGTTAGCCCTCTTGGGCTCTCATGAGAAGAAGGGTGGGAGATAAGAAATATAATTAATAATAATGAGTAAGATTGCAACTGTTGTTTTTAAAATTTGCAATATTTTTAATATGCAGGATGCAACTTATTAATTATATCTGAATGGGGAAGGGCTATGCATCAGTGGGAGAGGGCATGCTCTGCAGGAAGATGGTCCCTGGTGCAGTTGCTGCAGGTGACATGGAAGTCCTCTATTGCAGGCTGTGGAGAGCAGCTGTCAGCCACGGTAGTCTAGGTGTGGGCATGGCCAGTGCTTGCTGGGGCATGGTCAATGACCAGGAATGGTGGGAGTTGCGGTTCAGCAACATCTGGAGGGCCAAAGGTTTGCCATACTTGCAGTACACAATAGCGGCCTAGGTGAACAAAGTTGACCTGGGGTAATGCAGCTCCATTGGTTCCAGCATTGGTTCTGGACCAATGAGAATTCTGAAATTGGTTTTCATGATTGAAATGCCTACTGCTCCTCTCTTCTCCCTTC
This sequence comes from Podarcis bocagei, assembly GCF_964188305.1. Lineage (NCBI taxonomy): Eukaryota > Metazoa > Chordata > Lepidosauria > Squamata > Lacertidae > Podarcis > Podarcis bocagei. The sequence continues at coordinate 44,054,929 of NC_138129.1, read as the reverse complement.
TCCCCATCTGCACTCGTACAGTTACAGAGGCAGGGTGCTCAAGTATTTCAGCATTCATTTTGAGTCTGTAGAATGTTACCCTTTATCCAGTTGCACTTTGCTCCAGAGCCTGCCATTTTCCTTTGCTTTTTATTCCGCCAAACCTCATCCGTCCCTCCCTCCCTCCCTCCCTCCCTCCTTCCCAGCAAACACAAACCTGTGCTTCTGGAGGTGTCAGTCATCAAGCAGCCCTGCAGCCCCCTCCCCCAATCGCCCCCCAGAGCAGATGTCTCTCCTGGTCTGTCAGCGTTGGAATGGCTGTCAGGGGCCTGCATTATTTATCTGCTCTGTAACATTTACTGGGATTTAGTGTTTAATAACTGTCACTCCAATATATCTTTTCCTAATCCCTTCAGATCTGTCGCTGTAGCAATTTTAAATATTTAGCAACACAGTTTGTGTGTTCACTGTTAGGGTTGCAATTTTCTTGTAATTAAAGATTTACAAGACACAGCTCAAGATTTAGAAAGGATTGGTAAAAGATCAAAGCTGTTTAGCATTTGGGCTGGATATCACCGGTGTTTGGGAGCTGTTTGTTCAGGGCCTCAGCTTCTCAGGCAGTGGCCCAGATTTGGCGGCAGCATGCCATGCTTTCCACTTGCTTAGCTGCTGGAATTTTCCTTTCACTTAATCTTCCTGCTCACAGAAAGGCCTACGAAGTTGGCTTTACAATGACCTGGTTCTTCTAGCCTAGTGTTGCCTATTCTTGATTGGTGTAGCTGGAGTGGTCCTCCTGCATATACGATCTCCATCGGAGATGTGGCTTGTGGGAGCACATGGAAGAGTCGATATAGCCACCCAGGCTGTGGAACTCGGCCTACTCAGTTTGTTTCTTGCTGTAAGCTGAAAATGTTCTAAAACTACAGGGAGAGTGGTTCCAAAACACAGCTTGGTGTGTGTGTGAGAAAGAAGAGAGGTCCTAACTTCCAGACGCATAGTTGGTCAATTCGGTTATCCCTCAAAGAATGAGGACTCCTGTCTACATTTGAAGCAATATCATGTCTCTAAACAGTCATGGTTTCCCCACAAGAATCCTGGCCAGTGTCATTTGTTAAGGGTGCTCAGAGTTCTTAAGAGACTCCCCTCACAGAGCTACACAGGGCTAGTCCAAGACATTTTACCACTTGAGGCAAAACAGAAAATGGTGTTTTCCCACCACCTCATTCACCAACTGAGGCGACTGGAGGCAGTCCGGGGAAGCCTTGACATGCTAAAGATAAGCAGGGGAGAAAACAGGAAGCCAGGGATTAGTAGATGGTGGCTGCAAGTGACAAGTGTACAAGGTGGCAAGTGATGTGTTGCTTGGGGGGTCTAGATCTGCCGCCCCTCCCACCTGTCCCCAGCCTGCTGCCTGAGGTGACTATCTCACCAAAGCTAATGAGTGGGCCGGTCCTAGAACTACGGTTCCCAGAGGGGCTTAACAATCAATCCCTCCATACCCTCCAACATTTCTCCAGTGAAAATCCTAAAGAAAAGGGGGACATTCCAAGATCAAACGAGAAACCGGGATGTTTTCTCTAAATCAGGGACATCCCTGGAAAATAGGGACATTTGGAAGGTCTGTCCCTCTTTGAGGGTGAACTATGGGAATTGTCTTTCTGGGAGGCAAATAAGAGTATCCTAACAACTCTCAGCTCCCTTACAAACCACACGGCCCAGGATTCTTTGGGGGAAGCCATGGCTGCTTAAAGTGGTGTGACGCTGCTTTAAATGAATAGTGCCGGTGGAGCCTAAGATGCAGCCCATTCTGGAAGCTTTCCATCCCCACACTGGGCTTAGCTCTAGAGTTGGAGATGCTCCTTGAACAGTCTGTTCTCTGCACTTCATCCTGCTATACGCACACCTCTCTTGTCTCCTGACCTAGCTTTTGTTGTGACTGAGCTCAGCATTCTGTGCTGAATGATGCATTATCCCAGCAAAGGTCCATTGGCATCACACCCCCTTCCTCCAGAGACAGGATCAGCTCCACAGGCTTGCTGGTGTTAGCAGATCATGAATGATTAAAATCCAGTTCTGGGCTATGCACCAGGTCAGACCAAGGACTGATGGGACTGGTCACACGCTGCATCTGTTGCTCCAAAGAGCTCAGGGGATATATATGCCGCCATGTTTTATTAATCACCTGCCTCGTCTTTAGACTCTATGAGCTGAAATATTCAGGGGATAATTCACCAAACAAATTAATGCAGGACAAAGAATCCTGCATAATTGAATAGGAATGTGTAACAGATGTGTCTGCAACCCCTGATGTGAGCATGTTGTGCTGCCTTTTCCTTCCACTCCATTTTTGGCATTTTGACTTTGTTCCGTGTACGAGAGACCCTGTTTTTGCAACGGGTGTGACTTTGTACAAAATGTCACAACCAGCCACTTCTAAAACCTCAGGTCCCCCAAAGTGTCCATCTCATACAAGTACTGCTCGCTCCTACACCCAGAAAAGTTTCTGCCAGATTGATATTCTAGAATATATCTAGGATCCAGACCGGAGGGAGATCTTAAATATTTGATACTTATTGTGCAGAAGGCAGAGTTAGCGGCCAGCCTTTTGAATGCATCTGTAGAAAAACTTGGCAACAGAATCTGCTTCTGGTTTTAGATGATTGGGCTTTCTGCTTGGGCCTGAGCTCCTCGCTGAACCACTGCTTGGGCTTCCACCCTAGCCTGGCCACAGGATACCCCCAGAACAGCTGGACAAAGGAGGACATTGTGGGCATCTCTAGCCATTTAGGATACATAACTGGGCAAGAGATGCCTCTTGAAACAGGATGTCAGGTGACCATGGGAGACCATTCATGCCTTTCTTCCTGTTTATATAATTTCCAGGTTCTGCTGGAGTTCTTAGTATTTGTTATTTATACATAATATTTCTGGCCCACCTTTCACCAACTGGTCCAAAAGTGGGAATGCAACAAGGGAATACAACAACGAAACAGCAGCAAGTCAATAAAACAGTCACATAGCAATCAAAACATCATTAAAAGTCTTCAGATTACATCAGATCAACCAGTAGCAGCTTCAAACTGAGCGGCTCATTACAGTTCTCACCCCCACCCAAAAACTGGAGCAAAGAGGCATGTCTTCATGAACCAGCAAAGTCAGTGCTAGATGCATCTCCAAGGGGAAGTCATTCCAGAGACAGCCGATTTACTCTGCTCTTCCCAAAAAGAAAAAAGAGGCTTTCAGAGTGTTTTACAAATATCAGTAAGATTGTCCCTCCTCTTAGGCTTGCAATCTAAAAGTCACGACACAAAAGGAAAATGGGTGGGGAGGGAAGAGGGACAAAGAAAACTCAGGCAGTAATTATTTGTTACAGAGTTCTTGTAGTGACCAGTTGGGATGGAAAGAATTCAAGGATGGGAGAAGCAAAGGGCTGGACTCTAAGCTGAGCGGATGGAGAAGAGCTGTGGTCCCGTCTTCCCCTCTGATGTAGCCTGATAGAATTGCTGCTGTTTGATAACAGAGGCACATCTCTCTCCTGCATCATGGTGATGCCATTCTGCATTGCTCTTGAGTACCTTGTCAGACTAACCTCCATCCCAGGCAGCAGTGAGCATGGAACACCCTGTGGACCAGGCATTTCACAGAGAAGATGCTGGCATTTGGTTGCTTGCTTCTCCCATTTCCTTTACAGCATGTTATCACCATTTGGTGTGTGTGTGTGTGTGTGTGTGTGAGAGAGAGAGAGAGAGAGAGAGAGAGACAGAGAGAGACAGAGAGAGACAGAGAGACAGAGACAGAGACAGAGTCACTGCTGTCTAGGAGGTGCCCCATGCTGTGAGTGCTTGATGATTTTGGGCGATTACACCTGCCCCTGTTTGTAAAGGATATGATGGGGTTTTGTAAAGGAAACGGAGCCCTTTAACTGGGGAAGGTAGTGACTGTGCTTGTGCTGCATGAAGACAGACTGACATGCCTTAATTAGATGTTTGTCCCTTCTAAGTGGAACTGATCTGCATATCAGGCTGACCCTCTTGCCCTCATCCCCATTAGCTCCGGAAGCTGCTCAGAAAACAGCCCTGATTGTCAGCTCAGGTCTGCCTTTCTTTCCAAAGGGCCTTCGTCTTGCTCTCTCAAATGCTCCAGCTGAGTGGTTGTGGGTGGGGTTTTTTGAGGGTGGGTGGATGGCTTGCTCTGCCCGCCCGCTCTCCTCCAATTCCTGCATTGTGCATCAGAGCTGGGCGCACGATTGTTAGCACATATTAATATTAATTTCTCATCAACCCAAACCCTGCCCTTCTCTGTATGCAAATCAGAAATAGATTTCCCCCCTAATTAAGTTTTAACATGGCCCTAGAATGGCACGGGAGCAGCAAGATTAATAATAAAAGTCCTGCATCCTTCAGACAACAGGCTACAAGACTGCAAGAGGGGAGGTGCGGAGGGTGAAATCTGAGGCTCGGGATGTTTTGCCTGGAAGGCATTTCTCTGCAACAGAACTTTTGCTTGCTCCTCCTGTCTCCTGGCCGTCCTTGGCAAATGAGGGATGCTGCTCCTGCCGCTGCTTCGCTTGATTGGAATCGGCAGGGCTCCAAGCAAAACGCCTGCGAGGAGAAACACTGAACTTGCGCTCATGAATGATCTTACCTGGCAGGGCCTGTTGTAAGAGACTAGCAGACTTGCGTCTTGCAGGATGGCCACGGCCTGATAGCAAAACTTCCCCACTCCCAAACCTCATCCTGGAAAAATTATTTCCATAGTCTGTCTATCTATCTATCTATTTTTCTATCTATCATCTATCTATCTATCTATCTATCTATCTATCTATCATCTATCATCTATCTATATCTATCATCTACTCTATCTATCTATCTATCATCTATCTATCATCTATCTATCTATCTATCTATCTATCTATCTATCTATCTATCTATATCTATCATCTATCTATCTATCTATCTATCTATCTATCTATCTATCTATCTATCTATCTCTATCTATCATCTATCTATCTATCATCTATCTATCTATCTATCTATCTATCTATCTATCTATCTATCTATCTATCTATCTATCTATCTATCTATCTATCATCTATCTATCTCTATCTATCTATCTATCTATCATCTATCTATCTATCTATCTATCTATCTATCTATCTATCTATCTATCTATCATCTATCTATCTATCTATCATCTATCATCTATCTATCTATCTATCTATCTATCTATCTATCTATCTATCTATCTATCTATCTATCATCTATCTATCATCTATCTATCTATCTATCCTATCATATGTATAGCCCATCTCTCCTCCAAGGAGGTCAAGGTAGAAAACATATTTCACTTCCTCCCCATTGTATCTTTACAAACAATCCTTTGAGGTAGGTTAGGCTGAGTGACTGTGACTGGCCCACGATCACCCAGTGAGTTTCAGGGCTGAGCAGGGATTTAAAGCCTGGCCTCCTAATCCTAATCCATGCTAGCCACTTCACCACATTGGCTCTTAATATGAGCCAACTTCTCTTATATTTGAAGTTGCAATGTTTTTGCCCCAATGTGTATCTGTTTATATTTGCTTGTTTTGAACCTTCATCCCTCCCCCCCCCCCCCGTGGCCCCTTTTCTGCTTAAATATTTTAAGCGACATTGAGGGCATTTCTAGCTATAGGTTAGGTTTCTCAGTATCACCTTTATCTCTCCCCCCCTTTTTTTTGTTTCAGAAACTGGCTTTTATACAGATATTGGCAAACACTGAAGTGACACCAATGCTATAGGAAAAACCTCCAGCTTTGGCATTTCTTGAATGCATGCCTACTGCGTACAGCAGACCCTCCAAGTGTCCCTATTTTCCATGGACGTCCCTGATTTAGAGAAGCTGTTCCAGTTTCTGATTTGATCCCAGAATGTCCCACCTTTCCTTAGGCTATCTCTATTTTCATTGGAGAAATGTTGGAGGTTATGGAATTATCCGACCCCCGAGCCGTCTGAAGGCAATCCTGTATAGGGAAGTTGTTTTTTTTTAATGTTTAATGTTTTATTATGTTATTATTACGTTGGAAGCTGCCCAGAGTGGCGGGGGCAACCCAGTAAGATGTGTGGGGTATAAATAGTAAAATTATCATTATGGAATGGGACGTCCCTATTTTCATCAGAGAAATGTTGGAGGGTATGCATATAGTGAAATATACGAAACAGTCTTTGACTTTTCAGTTAGCCCTGTAGCTAACTATCAGGTCCCACAGATGAGTATCTGACTTACTCAAGAACCCTTTTTGCAGGCCAAAAGCCTTCTCAGCTTTTAGGTAGGTCCACCTGGGCCCCTATACCTTTTAAAGCCAGGAAGTGTCGTTCAAAAAATGGTTGTAGCCTCTCAGATGCTATATGCCACAATAAAGATGTGTTAGAATTTGCATCCTACTTTAAGCTATACCAGGAGCTTGGAATGGCATGTGGTTCTGGGTTCACTGTGGCATACATCCAGTTGGCAGAATTTTCACCACCTGTGCTCACTTGCATTTATCTACCCTGCAATTTGGTTTGAATGGTATGCAGGCAGGAAGACATCTCATACAGAGGTACTTGGATTGCACCTTTGCTAGGTTCTTCTCCATGCATGGATTGCCCTGCATATCAGGACACGTGATTTGTTCTTGTGTGTGTGCTTGAGAGAGTGCCAGGATGTTATGTACTGAGCTGAATCCTAGAACAATAGGATCCAGAATGCAGCAGTCTGATTGGTCCGCAGGAGCCACTCAATCCAGCTCCAGGTGGAAGTGAATCAGTGACCTGACTGGCCTGTAGAAGCAGCCAATCAGGCTTCTGGAGGAGGGGAATCTGCAACCTGATTGGCCTACAGGAGCAGCCCGGAATTAGCCAATCACGCGGGGCCCATTGTGTAAATAATGTATATATAGCTAGACGTTCGGGGAAAGTTTCATTGATTGCTACTATGAGCTGAATAAAGAGCATGAAATGCTGAGTATATTTCTCTCTCTCTCTGAGAGAGAGAGAGAGAGAGAGAGAGAGAGAGAGAGCGCTCTCTAGAAGGGAACAGTTACTGCTAGAGGAGAAGCAAGACGGCTTTTAAGGGTGGGGGTTGGCATCACCTAGATCTAGTCTGACAGAATCTTAATTCAAGGCCACAGGGGTTTCATTACCCATCTCAGTACAGTTTCAAGGTCATTGCAATCAGTTGAAAGAGAGAACACAGTGACTTTTACATCAGTGCTGATACCTACAGGTGCTCATCAGACATATGTTCTTACTCTCGGCTGGGGAATTGCATCCTTTCAAAGTGCCAGAATAACTTGGAGACTCCTTTATGTGCATCCTCACACCCCCCAAAAGAATCTCATTCTCTTTTTCTTCTGACTGCAGATATTACTGATCCCATGGAGTTTAGCAAAAGGTCAGGCATATGTCATGGAAGTTTCCCATCTCCAAATGCTGTATGTCTGTTTCAGGTAGCACTCCCAGCACTGCCTTTCGGCATAGTGACAAGTATGCATATGCCAAAACCATTAGGACTGAAGTTGGCCTATAATTGAGATTTGATGCCACATTTTACTACTACTGAGGGGCACACATTATTACTTTGTATTACATGCACGCATAAAATGCTTTATGTGTACAAATCAGGGCAATGCAATGTGTGCATGTAACTGATATATTGCTACTCAAGTATATTGGCTGAGTGGGTGGAGGATGGATTGGCTGCTATTCCCTGTCACCGTGGCATCCAGCAGTGAATACTCGTCAGTCATCATGCTTGAAGCAGTCCGTAGGGATGGTAAGGGTTGACTGTGGATGCCCTCCATTTGTTGGCCAACTCTTATTTCTCTCTCTGGCTTTTTTTGCGGTGGTGCTAGATGGGTTACACCTTCACCTTTCAAGTGGAAATGATTAATGTCTGGTCTTAGATGCCTCCCTATGACTGCCAATTAAGTCTGCAGAATGAAACCACAAGACCAGGATTAGTCTACGTGGTCCCTCTAGATATTGCAGGGCTACAATTCTCATCATCCCTAATCATTGGCCATGCTGGGTGGGGCGGATGGGAGTTATCGAGTCAAACAACATTTAGAGGAAACCATGTTGGCTACTCCTGATAAAAACAAAAGGAAAATATTCTTGCTGGGTCAGGTTAAATATCCATTCAGGGGAGTGCTATGGCCCCCAAGCTGATAAACATAGGGTGGCGCTGTGGTCTAAACCACTGAGCCTCTTGGGCTTGCCGATCAGAAGGTTGGCAATGGGGTGAGCTTGCATTGCTCTGTCTCTGCTCCTGCCAACCTAGCAGTTCAAAAGCACGCTAGTGCACGTAGATAAATAGGTACTGCTGTGGTGGGAAGGTAAATGGTGTGTCAGTGCACTTTGGTTTCTGTCATGGTGTTCCGTTGCACCAGAAGTGGTTTAGTCATGCTGGCCACATGACCCAGAAAGCTGTCTGTGGACAAATGCCGTCTCCCTTGGCGTGAAAGTGAGATGAGCACTGCAATCCCATAGTCACCTTTGACTGGACTTAATGGTCCAGGGGGTCCTTTACCTTACAGGTTTTGTGGGCCCCATCTTCTGTTGGCCCCATCTAGCATGGTCAGTGGTCAGCCACAGGTTCCTCATCCCTTGTGCCCTGCTGATCTTGCACCAAATGCTGTTACATCAACCTAGGTGCATTCTGCTCTTGTCTGTACAACTCTGTGTTGCAGCTACACCTTTTTAAGGATCAGGGTGCCTGGGCATTCCTATTTCAAGCTTTCCTTCTGTAAGCTGTAACATACAGTAGCAAGGCTGTAATCTTTTAGTTTTGTACTATTCTATGTTGCAGTAACTTCTGTAGTGGCTATAATTTCAAATGGTAACAGCATGGCCAGGCACCATAACTCATCTACTGATAAAACATTAAGACTGGGGTAGAGAGGAAGAGCCACAGAAATAATCTCCACAATCACTGTACTGTGCCAGAGCCTGGAAGGATTAATGTCCATACTATGGCCAGTTTGGGTAAACTTGCAGAAGCAAAACAGTGTAACAAAATAGTTAGTTTCCATGAGCACACACAAGCATATATGCACATTTGAAATTGACAATATTGTTTGTTTTTTAATTTAAAAAATCAAAACCGTTTCTTCAAATTCTCTGCTCTCTCCACTACCCATTTTTACTTTATTTTGTTTACAGAGCTTTACTACCTGATCCTAGGGCTTGCTGGGCTAGCAAATAAATACTCGGGATGGATTTGCTGGCTGCTGAGCCAATCTAGGCAGCAGTATTACAGCAGCAATTCCAAGACATTATTCATGCATTCCAAGTATTACCCTGGTGCAAAGATTTTAAACAGCAAAGTCAAAGTTGCAGCTGCAGAGAATAAACTAGGCTTACCGAGAGTCCAGATTCAAACATGACTATTACTTTAATTTTTAAAATATACTTAGAATAGCATGAGTTGTAGTAGACCCGTTTGAGTGTGGAACATTCCTTTTGAGTGTGGGGCATTATTTTCCAAGGGAAGCCCTTTTCCTCATGTTGCTACTGCAGGGGGCGTTTCCCATGGAGAACCGACTGCTGCTTCTACCAGCCAAATACCCCTCCCTTGCTCTTGTATTGACTTTACCTGGCAGGTGTGTGTTTAGGAATTGCACATTTGCTAGCAGAATGTGTAGCTCTGTGCTTCCATATGGTGACCATGCCTGGGGAGCTTTCAGTTTTCTTTGGGAAGCTTTCTTATAGATTCTACAGCAGGAATGGCTAACTTGTGGCTCTCCAGATATTGCTGGACTCCAACTCCCATCAGCCCCAGCCAGTGTGATCAGTAGGGATGATGGGAGTTATAGTTCGCAGGTAAATGGGGATGGGGATGCAGGTGGTGCTGTGGTCTAAATCACTGAGCCTCTTGGGCTTGCTGATCAGAAGGTTGGCGGTTTAAATCCCCGTGATGGAGTGAGGTCCCATTGCTCTGTCCCAGCCCCTGACAACCTAGAAGTTTAAAAGCACCCCGGTGCAAGTAGATAAATATCTGGAGGGCCCCAGGATCTCCTGCTTCTCCTGCTACTGCTACAATGTGGTTTACATGCAGAGGATCCAAGGTTCTCCAGGTAGGGCTCCAGAAGGGAATGACTCCCTTCTGAAATATTGGAGAGGTGCTGGAAGCCAGTATCAACAATACATCAGTGGTCTGACTCAGTGTAAGGCAGCTGCTTAGGTTCCTGATGTGATAGGAGAAAGTGTATCTCCTTCACTTCTCCTTGCTATAGAGTTGTTAAAGGCAGGTAAACACTATTTGGGACAGGAAGTGGCATAATAACCAACCAGATATCCTACCTGAGGCCACCCAGTGGTTGAGCACTACCCATGGCCAATTAGAATAATATTCATGAGTTTATACAGATGGAGAGAACCAATTTTCTAATGCAGGATCTGGGAAGAGAAGACCTGAGACTTGAAAATAATTGAGCTTTTGATGTTCATTTGATTTTGCTTACAGATTTTGCATTTAAACTTGAATTAATTCACACTTGGTTTGTTTCATTTCTAATGTTAATTAGTATGCATTTGATTACTTCAGGTTTGAGCAATTCATCTTCAGCTGATTTATTTTTTTACATTAAGCAATGAGCTTGAGAGGTATTACAGTCTCAGCTCACTGTGTGAATTGGCCTTGAGTGGTGAGAAGGCCAGCAGAGTCACCAGCCTTGGCAGAATCAGAAGGGGCAGAACTCTCCTGATTCTGCCCCACTCCCCAATTTGCTGCAGGATCTACTACATCCTGATTGGCCGCAAAACCTATATAACTCCTTGTTGGTCAACTCCAGATTTGGACTTTTACAAACAATACGTGACCATCAAAACAGGCCTGACTGTTCTTTCTTATCTTCAACCTTTTATCTTCCGGTGCAGAACCACAATCCTGCAGGCCAAATGTAGCCCTCTAGGCCTCTCTGGCCCCCAGAAAGCTTCACAGGCTGCACCCCTCAGTGGCCTTGTTTTCCTCCTAAGTGTTTCTGCCTGGCTAGAATGTGTCTTTGAACTCTAGCAATGTCTCTTGCTTGCCTGGATGGAGGTTGGATGGGGCATGTTAGTGTGTGCAGAATCTAGCCTATGGGGGGCACAGGTGAAATTTACATTTGTGGCCCCGCCCACTGACATGTGGCCCTCTGTAGATTGCCATGAAGGGAATGTGGCCCTCAGGATGAAACAGGTTACCCACCCTGTTGTAGGGTTGCATTTCTCTAGTCATAGATCTGGCCTAATTCCTCAGGTGAACTCAGCAAATGGTTCATCCATCTCCAGTGGTTGAGTTCTTGCCTTTCAGGTAGACACACAGCTATGGTAGGAAGAGCTGGTTAATTTATATCAGTGAAACCTTCACTTGTGGCTCCTGAAACTGTTTCCTTCTAGACACCTTGGTGGATAGAGCACATGTTTTGCATGCGAAAAGGTCCCACTTTCAATCTCTGGTATCTCCAGTTAAAAGGGCCCAACACCAAGTAATGAGATCCTGAAGAAGGGCTGCCATTCATAATAGAAAATACTGGGTTTTATGGACAAACAGGGCAAGGGAGTATAAGTTCCTTTCTATGTTCCTAAGTAACTTCTATGCGCCCTGCTGATCTTGCCAAGTAACTAGCCCCCAAACTTCTCCAGAAAGTTAAAATTAATTAGTTAAACCAAAAAAAGGTCAGCATTTCGCATGAGTCAAAGTGCGGGTATATATCTTTTTCCCAACTTTTGTTTCATTAAAATATAGCTTCAGTTCTTTTCACCCTCACCCGTCGTGCTATGATCTGTGACCCTGCTGTAAGTCTTGATGAGGAACATACTGAGTTTTGATAAATGAGTTAATGAGATTTGAAAGATGATAAAGCCAATGGATGAGGCCTGTAATTCTGAACATGGTTCATTGCAAATTGGAACCACGGGGCCCTTGGGGAGGTTAGTTATGATGACCCCCCCTCCCATCTGATAGCTCAGTAAATGACTCATTTGTTTCTTTTTTTGTCCCCTTGTACTCTCAATAGGCATACATTTAATAGGAAGCTACCTGCTTGAAATCACTAGTGTTCTTTTAATTGATGGTCTCTTTGTTCTTGCATTCAAAGAGACTATTTTAATGATCAATGTTTAACAGTTAAAGATATAAATAAAAAGTGTTTCTGTATCTACATACTATGGTCTGGTTGCACACTACTATAGAGCTGGGACATCTTTCATACATGGTAGAGTGCAGATCTTAGGACGGGACAGCCAACAAGATGCTTTCCCCTCCCTAGAAATCTTGGACTCCAGCTCACATCAGCCCCAATCAGCAAAGCCCATAATCAAGGATGATGTGAGCTGTAGTCCAACAACATCTGAAGGGCACCACTTTGGTGACCTATGATGGATGGGTTGTGCTCTGAAGCCAATGACTTCAATCTTACTGGGAAAGGTGTTGTGACCAACTGCTTTGGAACACATTTCATAACATGCCTGTTTTTTTAAGGGCTGCGAGCTCAGAACCAGAGACTGTGGTGTCTGGGCTAGGATTAAAAGGGTTAACTTGCTCATAGTTTTATGTTGCTGCTTCCCCTTGTTGGAAAGCCGAATTTGCACTACAAATTCCAAAGCATCCACATGATTTTGATCTTTCCGTGATGTGCACACCTTGGTCCTTTCGGATGCTCTGCTGGTCCCAAAGCCATTGGAATGAATCTGTCTTGTGTTGATGTGGTATACTTTTATGAGTTGACGCTTGAATTCCTCTCTCAACAAGTTTTGTCTCTGATTATGTTTAAAATGTTTGTTTTGCTTAGCTCTTTTTGAGAGGTTGTCACTGTGATATGACCCAGTCCAACTAAAGCCAGTCATGGCTAAAGTCTCTCCACATGTTTTTGAATGTGTGTATGGGAGAAGCTCTGCTCCTAACATACATGTGGTCATTGTGCTTTCAACTGTATCCTTGGAGGGCTCTGGAAAAGCGGGCTGCTGGATGCATGAAGAAGAATATAATGTAATATAAGAAGAACCCTGCTGGGTCTAGTCCAACATTCTGTCCCCAGTGGCCACCAGAAGCCCATGAGAAGCCTGTAAGAGTACAGTCATACACACAAGGATCTTTTTAAACACTATGATGAGCAGGGCCACAGAATAAAGATCCACAAGGGTGGGAGGAGACCAGTTGTGCCTCCTGTTTCCAAGAGGTGGCACGGGGGGAGGTGGGGTGCCTAGGAGACAGCAGATCCAGCCTGCAAGTAGTGCTGCAGCTGTTGTTGTCACTGCAGCAGCACCACCAGGCTGTGCATTCCTCGGAGGCTAGATTTGCTGCCCCTGTGGATCCTCCTTCCTGAAGTGGTCGCCCCACCTTGCTTCATGGGTGGACCGGCCCTGATGATATGGATATGTACATCAGGACCAGAGCCTGCCATCATGATGCTGCCCCACTGGGTGCATTCATTATACGCAGCTAAATGAATGGAAGAAACTTTTGTCCCATGGAAATAAGTGGAGTTTTGGTCATGCATAAAGGGAGCCTCATTGCTTTTAATGGGATTTAGCTGGATCAGTCTCCTGGATTTCCCCTTTAAGCTTCAGTAGAGTCTTCTATCAGTAACTTCCCTTCTGCACACTCTTGAGTCTGCATAAAGCCCAGGGCAGTCTGGTAGCGGCCAAACTTCCCTTGATTGCAGCTGTGAAAGCTACCATTAATCCAAACAATAACCATTCTCTTGCAAAGAAAGATTCAGCAGTAAATTTCTTCCACTTTTTTTAAAAAAAGAATAAAATAAAATCAAGTGCTTAAAATAGAGTGTGGCACACAATGCCCTCAGCTGGATTTTCCTGAATTTAATAAATTGCACATGAAACTCACAAAGCTGTTTACACTAAGAAGGACGAGGGTGGAAAGGTAGAGAGCAGAAGGTGCCATGGAGGTGCCTGTTGTGTTAGATTGTTATTCCCTAAGCAAGTGTAAGATGTAAACAATAATAACGGCAGTGACAGTGGCAGCAGAAGTCTTCTGGTTTGCAAGAGGGAGATGAGACCTCAAAGTGGGGCAGAGATACATGCTTTCAACAAGACTTTCACACTGCAAATGAAACCATCAGCCGAGGAATCGTTCTTTGGTCTCCCAAATAGATCATTTCTTCATCCCATCTGTTTTTCTTAATGTTCCTGTTATTTACTCAGGAAGGCTTAACTGCAGCATAAAACTTTCCCCTTTATCATGTTCATAGATTTTAAGGTCAGAAGGAAACATTGTGAACATGAGTTTTCTAATCTTCCGTGTAGCACAAAGTAGAGAAATTCACCCATAATTCTTGCATTTGGCCCATTAACCTGTGGCTGAACTACAGTGTATTTTTTGGAAATGCTCCTGCAAGTGATGTCTGTTGGCAAGCAAATAATTGATTTGCCCATTCAACACCCCCCATTGCAGTCATATATTTGGGACGCCTTCACTAAGTATATCCTCATAGTTTCTTGGGTCCAAACAACGCATTATATGCAGTCACATATATATTTCTCTCAGACTTGTTCTTTATTTTGCCAGAAGCAGATTTCAGTGGAAGATGTGGCTGCCTAACTCTTCCCCTCCCATCTCTTTTTCTCTTCAGCCTCTCCCCCCAGGTGCTTTCATCCTGTGGGGGGAAAACGTACCAGTATCTCTCTCATCACGGGGTCCAAAGCTGTGTGGGGAGAAGCTTTTGATTGGGAAAATAGTATGAAAGCCACTTGTCCCCCAACACCAGGACTTCATGGAAACTCACAGCCTCTTGTCTTTTCAAGGAAACAGAGGAAGATGCAGGTGTCTGTGTGGCCGCATTGCAGATGTGGACAAAAGCTCTGACCATACTGAATTTCCAGTTCCATCAGCCCATGGCAAGGAAATATTAAGCCACATGCTGAATTCAGCCCAGAACTGGAGTTTGACATATTGTTGTACATGCTGCAGTATCTAGGTTTCCAATATGCAAAACACAGATCCAGACTGAACAGAAGAGTATGCATATGATTGCCTCACTATATGAGCCGATACTATATGAGCCAGTTCCCCACAGCTCTCATGCGCCAGCTCTGTAAACAGGTTCTAGGACTTACCGTGGTGTACAGATAACTTGCGATGAAGTGCATTTTATTGTTCAGAAGCTGTGTATAATGCACCCATAGATCCATGATTGTAACTCCAGGTGATGGTTGTGATTGTGTGATAGAATTTCACTTGACCCATGTAATCATATGGCTAAGTCCACAATCCTGAACGGAGTGCAATTTCCCCCCCACCCTGGGTGTAATAACAGTCACAATCATTCATTTACAGTGGTATCTCAGGTTACAGACACTTCAGGTTAAAGACACTTCAGGTTACAGACTCCTCTAACCCAGAAATAGTACCTCGGGTTAAGAACTTTGCTTCAGGATGAGAACAGAAATCGTGTGGCAGCAGCAGGAGGCCCCATTAGCTAAAGTGGTGCTTCAGGTTAAGAACAGTTTCAGTTTAAGAATGGACCTCCAGATCAAATTAAGTTCTTAACCCAAGGTACCACTGTACCTCCATGGATAACAGTCTGAATCCTATCACACCACCAGTTTCAGCATTGCAGCTCAATTTTGATATGAGTATACTTTTGGTATGTCATGCCAGTGTTGAATCTGTTTCATATACATGGGATGTGCCAGTGGTTCTCCAAACTGTGGCCCATGGTTCACTTTCAGGCAACTTCCCTCCCAGATTATGATGAAACTGTTGGGAAAAAGCACCAAGGCAAAAGCCAGCTCCAGATGGCTGGAATGCAAAACAGGATGTTATGTTTTGCAGATGTACTGTTGTAGAAAAGGTGGAGCCTATTCTCTGTACTGAGCACCGGATGTTAGCTCAGTGTGTCATATGACCTGTGCTGGAAGTACAGGGGAGGAGTTGAGTCTCTTCTGATGGAGTCTGAAGGGAACAGTCACATTTCTATGTACTGCTGAGTGACAGGAATAAAACATGTAAAAGGACTCCTGTCTGTCTCATTTCTCCTCCCTGGGAGAATGCAGGGAGGGAGAGAGAAGCAGAGAAGCAGAGGGTGTGTTCTATCTCACGACTAATGAGAAGAATCGCCGGGTTTGTTTACCTAGCCTGCCGGGAGGTCGCAGACGGAAGGTAAACACAGTATCTCACTCAATTGCCTCGGGGGAGGCCAGGTACCTCTGACTGTGAGCGAAGATACTAACATATGGTAGCAGAGGATGGTTGCGATTCATCGGACATCTGCATGAGAGGCTGGTGGATTGTCCTCCTCTCCTCCAAGGGAGAAGGCAAGCGTCTGAGAGCAGCCAGAGGCTGAACAGACCCAGAGGAAAGTGTTTCCAAGCAACGGAGATCAAGGTATGCTGCATTTCGGGCTAAAAGTGTGAACGCAGGTTGATTAATTCCCTGGTTCACGGGAGCTCTGCGTTTGAAAAACAAAAGCTCCGGAAAGAAGAGGCCTGCAGCTTCGAAGCTCAGCCTGCATTCCACAAATTCCTGTGGTTAAGATAAGAATCCTGAATGCACTCTTGCGTGGAAAGTTACTGGCTACGCAGCTGGGTTGTGAGGCTGGGCAAAAGTGAAACAAAGCCATGGAGTGTTTTGGCTATGAGTTTACGAAGCTCTTGGAAGGGACTTTCCATAGCAGCCAGCGTTTAGCTGCCAGGTGCCAAAGAGCGTAAACAACTTGCTGTTTTGCCTGCCTGAGAAAGAAGAAAAACAACTGTTGGATTTTACAGTTTGTTTGACAGTGTGAGCTGGAGGCTTGGCTTCAAGATGGATGCCAAGAAAGGGGGAGCCCTGCCCTGTTCATCTCCCCTGACCAGAGACAGTTATTCATCATGGTCTGGATGGATAACTACCCCAGAAGGGGTGAGCCAAGATGATGCTGGCCAAGTTCCTAAGCGCTCATCGAAAGCTGAGGAGAGCTTTGACCCCAGAGGGGAGAGTGCAGGAACTGTGGCTGTTGGAACTGTTGGTGTTCCTGAACAAGGTGCAATGGGTGTTGCTGACAGGGGGAGGGAAGAACAGAGTTCAAATCTCCCCACTGATAGTGCTACTGGAGAGCATGGAGTAGCATTGAGTGCTGTCCGATGCTACAATTGTGGACAGACTGGGCATCTACAGCGGAGCTGTAGGAAGCCACGCCAGTCAAGAGGAGCAAAGAACAGCTCCACGAAGCCTGAGGCGTCAGGCAAAAGCCGTACCAAGTACCAGGTGAAACCTGCAAAGGCTATGATGGCGAAAGGAACCACGCCAGATGTTGGGAACGCATTTATAATCGACACTGGATGTACAAAACATTTGTGCCCGCACAGACAACTGTTTTCGACGTTGAGGAAGCAAAGCTTCACTGTGAAACAGGCCAACGGTCAAGAGCTGGAAGCAACCGGAATTGGGACTGTGTATCTTGAGAGTCTGAACTTGACTATAAGCGATGTTTACCTGGTTCCAGAACTGAAATTTAATCTGCTGAGTGTCGCAGATTGCAAAGAAAGGACTGAAACTGTCCTATGATGCTAAAAGCTGCAAGATCTACAAAGATGGAGAACTGTTTCTTACTGCCAGAGAGAAAGATGGACTGTATTTGTTGACTTTTGATCAAAGTGATTACATGAAATGTAATTCTTCTGATTCTAACGTAATCTCTCTTGCAGGTGTGACCAAGAGCGCCCGGAAGGTGCCGAAGGTCGACAGAGCGTTTCAGCGGGTGTATGCTGATGTGATTGGGCCTCTAGAACCATCTAGAGGCGGTGCAAAATATTACCTTTTGTGTGTGGATTGTTTCACTAATTATTCTTGGGTTTTTATGATGGAGAAACTGCAAGAAACTTTAGAAAAGTTTCAGGAGTTTTGTGACAAGGTTAAAAATATGCATGATGCTAACATTGATTGTCTTTTCACAGATGAGAAGCAAATTTTTCTGTTACAGAAGTTTCAGAAGTTCCTGGATGGAAAAGGGATAGACCACAAAGTTGCTGTTTCGACCGAAGCGTGGAACAGGGGGGTCTGTGTGAGGGTGAACAAAGAATTGCAAAAGGGGATGCATGCGCAATTGCTGAGTTCACATTTGCCACATGAATATTGGGCCGAATCGCTAGCGTCCTATCTTCACGTGTGGTTGAGAAAAGTCTCAACAGAGTTGGGATGTTCTCCTTTTGAGAAGCTGTTCAATAGAAAACCTTCTGTTGCCTATTTTAAGGTTTTCGGGTCTCATGTGAGAACAGAAGCTCCAGGTGGAGTAAAGAATGCCAGAGGCATTTTTGTGGGATATGAAAAGGGTCTCTACAGAGTAATTTTGTCTGAATCTGGTCAGGTGATTCTCACAAAGTTCCTAGAGAGTGCTCCAGAGCAAGAGCGGGTTGCAGAACAAACATTTCCCACAGGTGGCGATTCAGATGATGATGATGATGATTTTTCTGATGTCACAGATTACAGTGGTACTGATGATGACACTGATAGCTCAGAGAGTTCAGTTGTAACAGTCATTGAGAGAAAATCTCACACAACGGATAGACCTTCACAGGTGAAGGAAGAACCACTGTTTGCCAATGCTACTGGTTCTCAACAGAGTCCAGAGGTTGAACCAGTGAGCACAGAGGATCAGAACCTCATACGCAGGTCTGAGAGAGTTACAAAGGGTGTACTACCAAAGAGGTACTCAAAAGAGTTTGCTAACTTAGCTGTTGCATGTGTTGCTATTGTTAACAACTCAAAGCAGGTTAAAGCAGTGTCTAAGTCAGAGACAAAGACACAACAGAGAGTAGCAAGCCAAGGTAATGCAGAAGCACTCATTCCTTGGAAGCCAGACAACCAGAGAGGTACACTGGTGAAACCAGTGGAGGGGAGTTCCAAGGGTGGAACTGAAACAACAAGGGACTGTTATATGTATAACAACTGTTTGTTTTCTTCTCTGGATCATGTTTTGCCAATTGATGCTTTTGGGGGAGGATGTTGGGAAAAAGCACCAAGGCAAAAGCCAGCTCCAGATTGCTGGAATGCAAAACAGGATGTTATGTTTTGCAGATGTACTGTTGTAGAAAAGGTGGAGCCTATTCTCTGTACTGAGCACCGGATGTTAGCTCAGAGTGTCATATGACCTGTGCTGGAAGTATAGGGGAGGAGTTTGAGTCTCTTCTGATGGAGTCTGAAGGGAACAGTCACATTTCTATGTACTGCTGAGTGACAGGAATAAAACATGTAAAAGGACTCCTGTCTGTCTCATTTCTCCTCCCTGGGAGAATGCAGGGAGGGAGAGAGAAGCAGAGAAGCAGAGGGTGTATTCTATCTCACGACTAATGAGAAGAATCGCCGGGTTTGTTTACCTAGCCTGCCGGGAGGTCGCAGACGGAAGGTAAACACAGTATCTCACTCAATTGCCTCGGGGGAGGCCAGGTACCTCTGACTGTGAGCGAAGATACTAACAGAAACAATAAAAGTCCCAAGACCCTCGTTGCTTCATATCAGAAGAAAGGGCTATAAACAAGGACTGTTATAATGGAAGGATACATCTGAGTTTTACTTCTACTACATTTTAGTTCTGCTTCTGCACTGGTTAGGCTTTTAGGGTTGTTATGAAATGGTTTAAAATAATGGTTTAAAATGGTTTTATATTGTACTTGGACTTGGATTTGTCATTTATATATGTGAGCTGCTTTGTGGAGCATGGTTTCCAAAAAGCAGATTATAAATCCTATAAATGAATAAACATGCAAGTGAGTAGGCTGAAAAGCATTTCCATAGGAAAGGGCAAAGAATTAAAAGCCCTCTCCTCCTGGACTCCAGTGCTGCTGAACCAGTGAACTGGGTTCTAAGAAAGCGGAAGGTGGCATAGCTCTTTGAAGTCACTCATGATCAGATATCCCTGTGGCACAAAAATATGCAGGAATCTGCCACCTAGACGCACTTTCTTTTCCCTTCACTTCCTGCTCTGTACAACTGCACCAGAATGAAGAAGGGCCTCAATTTTGAGTTCTTTCCCATGTAGCAACCCTAATGGCAGAAAATGTATCTTGCAAAGACCAATCAATTGGAGCTCTGTCTCCTAAGAACTCTCAGAACCCCTGCCAAACAATCATTTCCAAGATTCATGACTGTTTAGAGTGGTATGATACTGTTTTAAATGCATAGTGCAGATGGGGGCCAAAGACAGGGTGTGGATGGGGATACCCAGGTTAAAATCCCCTACTCAACCACAAAGCTCACTGGGTTATCTCAGGCCAGTCACTATCTCTCCTCAGGATTGTTGTGAGGATAACATGGCGGGAGATCCATGAATAATGTCTCCTTGCAGGAAGGATGGGGTACAATTTTCACAAGCTTAATAAGAACATTTTTAAAATGTTTAAGTTTTATAATGCACACCTTTCTTGAATAAATAAAAATAGTCTCACGTTACCCATTGTCCTACTGACACACTTTCCCCAGGGTGATGATAAGCATGGTTAGGGCAATAGCTCATTTGGAAATGGTCTACTCTGAGTCAGGGGATGTTTTGGATAAGCAGAGCTGTGTTGAGTCACGTTGGTGGGGCTTGATATGCTGCTCCCTTTTGAGTGGCACCAGCTAGAAACGTTCCTATTCTAAAAACAAGCAAGGGACGCACTGCCCCGCCTTGAGCACTGATTTGTTCCAGTTATGCATTTTCTTTAAAAGAGGCTTTTAAAATTGAAATTATGAACTGTGATTTCTATTTCAATGCCTGATACACACACACACACACACACACACCTCTGAACTGGAACAAACCAGTGCTCAAATGGGGCAGTGTGCCCATTGGCTCCTACTCTGGCCTCAACCTTTGTGGGCATCAATTGTGCTGGCATCCTCTAGCACCATCACTTATTGGATCTGTCCCGCCAGTGGCAGGCTTCTGAAAAGAACATAAAGCAAATGGAGAGAGGCTAGCTTAGAGAGAGCCATTTTGTTTCATTCTCATGAGACAACATCTGGAAGTGACTTATGCCTGGCAGTCAAAAATATACCCCCTGTGGAGTCGCACAACTGCTCCATTCACAGGATTCATCCATGAGCTACACAGTGGCCCATAAGTCCCAATAAGCAGGGCCTATAAAATTTTGCAGCCATTATAATTCACAGTGCACAGTTCATCCTCTGACTATTCCCTCCTGATTAGTGATGTTATCACGGCGCCACCTTCAAGGTAGTGATTCATGGAGGCAAGGCTAGGCTGACTTTAATAGGAGCTTCACTGATTTGTGGCTTTTTCTGCCTCTCTGGTGCATGGGCGAGCCTGTGAGCCACTTCAGACAAATACCAAAGGGCCATATGGAAGTGGAAGGGATCCAGAGAAGTTCCTTTTGCCTTTGTCTGAAGTGGCTTTCTCTAGTTGTGACTTAGGAACCTATAGATCTGCCTTATTCCAGATTAGACTATTTCTGTCTGGTGTTCTTGCTTTCTAACATTCAGCCATTGGGATTGTGGCAGTTTTATCTGCAGCTTATCTACACATGCATGTTAAGAGAAACCTCAGATAGTTTGTTTTTTTAATCTGGCCTCAAGGATGGAATAGCTGAGCTTGCAAATTTTTGTTTCTGTACTGCTTTGGAAAAAACCCCAACACCCAATGCTTTGAAGATGCTCTCTCAGATCTTCCAAGTGTCCCTACTTTCCAGGGACAGTCCCAATTTTTCAAAAGCTGTCCCTGCTTCTGGTTTGATCCTGGAATGTCCTGCTTTTCCTTAGGATGTCTCTATTTTCATCAGAGAAATGTTGGTGGGCATGGAGTTACCCAACCCTTGAGCCATCTGAAGGGAAGTTTTTAAAATGTTTAATGTTTTATTATGTTTTTATATATGTTGGAAGCCACTGAGAGTAGCTGGGCAACCCAGTCAGATGGGTGAGATATAAATAGTAAAATTATTATTATGGAATAGGATGTCCCTATTTTTATCGGAGAAATGTTGGAGGGTATGATATGTGTCTGTGGAGCTATTACAAGCTCATTTCCATGCTATTTGATACGTGCATGGGGGCTGTGACTCCAAGAAGTATTACTGGTCCATCTGTCAGCATCTAAGAGCCTAGCCCTTGCCTGGTATGCCCATTGTAATGCTCTGTGTCTGGGGTGGGAAACCTGTGACTCTCTGGATAATGCTATGTTGTCTGGGGCTGATGGGAGTCCAAAACATCTAGTGGGCACCAGGTTGGGGAAAGCTAGTCTAAAAGAGCAGGAGTATTTAAAGCTAATGCAGTGGCAGAGCTTGGGTTGCTTTCTTCCTAGAGAAGGGAGGCCAATTCATTATTTTCATTAGGCCTTAGCCCAGAGGCTGCCTGTCTAACTGTGTCTGAAGTCCTATACTCAGGAAATGTTTCCAAGGCTACGCTACTTTGCTCCAACCCAGCTGCACAGCTGGGCATCTTTTCTAATTTTTGTGTTGATGCTTCAACAATAGCTTATTATGATGACCATCCTTGCATTGAACCAGATGCTTGTCTTTTACCATTAGGCAGCTTCTCTCTTGCCTGAGTCATTCGGGGGGGGGGGGGAGCTCTGCTCTCTTTGGAAGGAGAATAGCTAAAGAGAGGAAAAGGAAAGCTACTTTACAATTGATATTGGCCTCACAATCCAGGGTAATAACAGCTGTTAGCTCTGTCAGATTAGAAAGGTGCATGTTGAAAGGGCAACACAAAATGTCATGTAATACAGTTCTGCGCTTCCCTGCCAGGGATTCATTGGTGTTGAGCATTCGGCCTTGCACCAAATATGTGTTTTCTCAAGGTGGGTTCTTCTGATGGCCATTTCCACCTTGCCATAGGTTCAGGTCCCCACAGAACTGGGTTGTCTGAAAGAATCCAAATAGTGATGGGTGCAGTGGCCAGGCCACTATGCTTTGCCATCCTATATTGGACACGTTTGGGCAGTCCAGTTCCATAGGGCCCTTAAAGCAAGACTCTGCCACAGCAGAATAAGAAGCTGCCTTATACTGAGTCAGACCATTGGTCCATCAAGCTCAGTATTGGTCTATTTAGCTCAGTCTCCACTGACTGATAGTAGCTCTCTAGGATTTCTGGCAGGAATCTTTCCCCAACTCCACCTGGAGACGCTGGGGATTTAACCTGGGATGATTTTCTTCCAAAAGGACGCTCTGCCACTGAGCCACTGTCCATGTATTAGGTTTCTATCCTGAGTAATGTTGAGGATAGTCATTGCCTTATTGACTATACAGTGGTACCTTGGGTTACATACGCTTCAGGTTATATGCTTCAGGTTACAGACTCCGCTAACCCAGAAATAGTGCTTCAGGTTAAAAACTTTGCTTCAGGATGAGAACAGAAATCGTGCTCCGGCGGTGTGGCGGCAGCAGCAGGAGGCCCCATTAGCTAAAGTGGTGCTTCAGGTTAAGAGCAGTTTCAGGTTAAGAACAGACCTCTGGAACGAATTAAGTACTTAACCTGAGGTACCACTGTAGTTCCAACTATTTCAATTTTTTCTTTTATGCTCCTATGACAGTAGCCTTGTGGCATCTCTATCCCATTAGGTTTAATTCAGCTGACCTCAGCTAAGTTCACCCTGACCAACAATTATTATGCAAGAAACAGACTTAGATAAACATAATGTTAATAGCGGGATTTGTAGACAAGACACTCTCATTCCTTGCACCAAAATTAGACCACAGCTAGAAAACTGTCCCAAGTGTTGATGTTCTCAGTGCATTTCCCTCACTGTTTGCGCAGCTAGCATGTAGCTAGATTAAAATATGTAGACCAGGGGTAGGCACCCTAAGGCCCATGGGCCGCATGCGGCCCAATCGCCTTCTCAATCCGGCCTGTGGACGGTCCAGGAATCTGTGTGTTTTTACATGAGTAGAATGTGTCCTTTTATTTAAAATGCATCTCTGGGTTATTTGTGGGGCCTGCCTGGTGTTTTTACATGAGTAGACTGTGTGCTTTTATTTAAAATGCATCTCTGGGTTATTTGTGGGGCCTGCCTGGTGTTTTTATATGAGTAGAATGTGTACTTTTATTTAAAATGCATCTCTGGGTTATTTGTAGGGTATAGGAATTCATTCATTGCCCCCCCTCAAATATAGTCCAGCCCATCACATGGTCTGAGGGACAGTGGGCCGGCCTATGGCTGAAAAAGGTTGCTGACCCTTGCTGATTAGATGTAGACTATCCAAACAAATGGATAAAAAGGAGGACCTCAATGCCAGGTGAATGTCAAATATCTTGTCTTGTCAAATATCAAAGGCTACTTTCTCTGTTGACATTCCAAAGCTTACTAAACATTATGAAGATCCTCCTGGCTGATTGAAATGTGTGTGTTTAAAATGAAGTATAAAATGGTGAATAAGTATAAAATGGTGAATAATACATTTCACCAGTTCTGGAGGGAACAGCTTTTGACTGAAAGCAAAAGTCAAACAACTGACGTACAGATTAAGTTGCTTACATCAATTTTGTACATGCAATAGTGACCAGAACTATCCTGTTTTCTTCCTGAGCTTGTCAAAATTAGAGTTTTTCAGAGAGGATTGTGTTCATTTTCCTTCTTGGGGTGGGCAGGCTGCTCAGAGAGAGAGCCAGTGTGGTGTAGTGGTTAAGAGCGGTAGTCTCGTAATCTGGGGAACTGGGTTCGCTTCCCCGCTCCTCCACATGCAGCTGCTGGGTGACCTTGGGCCAGTCACACTTCTTTGAAGTCTCTCAGCCCCACTCACCTCACACAGTGTTTGTTGTGGGGAGGAAGGGAAAGGAGAATGTTAGCCGCTTTGAGACTCCTTAAAGGGAGTGAAAGGCTGGATATCAAATCCAAACTCCTCCTCTTCCTCTTCTTCTTCTTCTTCTTCTTCTTCTTCTTCTTCTTCTTCTTCTTCTTCTTCCTCTTCTTCAGAGTAGAGAGAGACTCATCTGAGTTGGCAGAGGAAAGTAGAACGCTCACCCTTGAGAGGTGGTGGACTCTTCTTCCTTGGACGTTTTTAAGCAGAAGCTGGATGGTCATCTGTTACAGATGCTTCATTTGAGATTCCTGCATTTCAGGGGGTTGGACCTGATGACCCTCAGAGTCCCTTCCAACTCTACAATTCTATGAATTTGTTGAACACCTCACCTGTGCAATCCATGTCTATGGAAGACATTGCTATTGTTAAGGCGTTTTTGCTGAGTCAGCTGTGTCCAACAGTTTTGGAACTCCTCCCTGATTTGCTGTTTATGGCATTGCTGGAGCAAACCCAGATATGTGTTTGGCCTGCCTGGCCTGGCCAGGAAGCAGAGACAGGCAGGCCAGTGCTAGATATTGCTGCTCTGTGCTGCTGTTTCATTAAAATATTGGCTCTGTGGTTTTATTTTAGGACTTCAGTGTACAGTGGTGCCCCGCAAGACGAATGCCTCGCAAGACGAAAAACCCGCTAGACGAAAGGGTTTTCCTTTTTTCAATGCGCTTCGCAAGACGAATTTCCCTATGGGCTTGCTTCGCAAGACGAAAACGTCTTGTGAGTCTTGCAATTTTTTTTGCTTTACCCCCCTTTTCTAAGCCGCTAAGCCGCTAATAGCCTTTTAGCCGCTAATCCGCTAAGCCTTTAATAGCCGCTAAACCGCTAATAGCCCTAATCCGCTAAGCTGCTAATAGGGTTGCTTCGCAAGACAAAAAAACTGCTAGACGAAGAGAATCGCGGAATGGATTATTTTCATCTTACGAGGCACCACTGTA
Source organism: Podarcis bocagei (assembly GCF_964188305.1). Classification (NCBI taxonomy): domain Eukaryota; kingdom Metazoa; phylum Chordata; class Lepidosauria; order Squamata; family Lacertidae; genus Podarcis; species Podarcis bocagei. The sequence goes on along the minus strand of NC_138129.1, from coordinate 44,029,296 downwards.
AATTGTACCTGTTTTAATTGGGATGCTTTTGTAACCAGCCCTGGGATTAAATAAACAAACAAAAAACCAAAACAAATCAAAAACCCCACCCCAACAAACCAAAGGAAACAGAGTGCTTTTCTGCTTAAACATGACACACTGTTGTCAAAGAATTGGCTCCAGATTTTAGAATTGTATGGTTTGGGGAACAGAGTAGTAAGTTGCCTAAATGGGGGAATGCAAATCCCCCCCACATATGCCTCTGAGTAACTAATTTGAAAGGGCACTGTAGATCAAAGAAGCCTTGCTTCATGACAGCAGTCCTCATTTAGGAAGTTACTTAAGCATGCATTTAATTTAAACATGGGAATTAGGCCCCATTTACTCAATGGAGCTAAAGCACATGATTAAAGTTAAACAGAAGATTAAGTGCTGTGCTCAATGACACCATGGCTGCCAAGAGCAAGTGTTTAAAAGCCATCAAGAAGGCCCCTAAAACCAGGAGCTTGAAGGATTAAACTGTATCCTCCTTGCTTCTGCTGTCAAGAAAATGTCTCCTAGGAGGTGCCCAGCTAAATACAGTTGTGTTTTATAGGGGAAGACCCAAAAAGAAGAGGCTTGCATTTTGCCAGATGAGGCAAACTTGCAGCCAGCATCGGACTTTAAGGCTAATCCCTTTCTCACTTAGAAAAATAAATTCCAGTGTTAGCCTTTTCACACTCATCGTGTTTTATTAAGCACTGCTGTGATCAGTTTAGGGAAACTGGCCAAGAGCTGAGCTAACAATTCAAGTGTGGTCTGTTCCAAGGCGAAGTTCTGTATATTGGACATGAAGAAGGCAGCAGGGGAAGTTTTGAAATGTAGCTGTTTTTAATGAATTGCGTTATAAATTTTGTATGTTTTATTTGTCAGCTGCCTCGAGAAGGCTTTCCCCCCTTCCGTGAAAGGTGTTGTAAAAACTTTTTAAAAAATAAATACATAAATAAATATTGTCCTGGGAAGATTCAGGTGACCTGGGATGAAAGGTTAAAAGTTTTCGTGGGAAGTAGGTTATCTACAGCATCCAGCCAGAGTCAAATTACACCATGGCATGAGGGTTGGGAGTGGTAAATAATATTGGAAAATGGAATATCATCTCCCCTCCATGAGACTGCAGGCAACCCCCTCTTGAGCTAATAGGTACCACATGCAGAAGTGAATCTCACATTGCTGGCAGATTGCTAAGGCTGGGACTGCATCTGTCCCATGCCCTTTTAATTTTTAATGACAGCCTTTCCATTGTACACCTTGAGCAACATTGAGTTATTTGCTGTTGTTACCTTATTTGCTGTAAGTCGTAAGGGAAACGTGTTGGTTTTCCCTTTTCTCTCTGATCAACTCAAGGGCCAAGGCCTCCCTCCTGCTAAAGGGAGTTGGCACCGTTGTGTTTACAGCACTCTGGCATCTTGTATGCACTGTTCCCTGGGCTTTTTAAAGCTTGCTAATGCAGCATATTCTGCATTAGATGATTACTGCTGAAAAGTGACTGGAATTTCCCCACCGGCACTTCAGTTTTTAATTGATGAACCCAACCTCGGGTTGTAAAAAGTAAGGAGTGGGATTTTTAATCCCTGGAGGGATGGGCTTTTGCACAGGAAAGCCCTAGGCAACTTTCCTCTGCAAAGCTCTGCCTATGCCCTTGATCCTATGCTGTTGAACTCTTGACATCAAATCTGCTGAATCCCTTTTGCTGTTCCAGAATTTTGATCCCTGCTCCTCCAGCATACACACCAATTTACCATCTTCTAGGCCAGGGGCAGCTCACAGAGTATCCTATGGATATTACTGGACTCCAGGTTCCTTTGGTCCCAGCCAGCATGGCCAACGGTCAGGGATAATGAGAGATACAGTCCAACAACATTTGGAAGTCACCACATTGTCTCTTCCTGTCCTAAACCTAGCCCAGCTCTGTAAAAAAAATGGCAATCTATCTTCCCCCTTTTCCCTTCTTTGAAATCCTGATTGCGTCCTCTATTAAGAGAGGTGCAAAGTCATTCCCACTTATTTGACCATTGTTTATTTGACCATTGTTGGCTTACTGATAGGGGCTCATTCATACATGTCTGGAAGTTAAGCAAGGGGCTGGACATGTTTTCAGAACTCAGAAATTTCAGACCAATTTATTGGGAGGAAGGTGAGTGTAGCTAGTAGTTCTTGTTCATAGGTGTATCTAGAGGGCTAGGATGCAGTTGTGTATGGCTTCTGGTCCCTGGCATTGTAACTCATGTTGAGGAACCAGTGATCCACATTGCTGACAGGGATTGGAGAACAATGGACCAGCCCTTTCTGATGGATGGGCATTCTGGATGGATGTGACCTACCAAATACAGCCAGATCACTAGGCTGAAGGCCCCACCTCCAGGAGAGGAAATTTTGGATACATTTCATCTAGAAGAAACAGCCCTTGGGCCCCAGGTTCACTATATCTCATGGCAACTCCAAGAAAGAAGAAAATTGTGCTATTATAGAATAGCTGCTCAAGGAAGGCTCTGCATGATATATATACCCCATGTCATATTGGAGAGAGTTCCTTGCCACTGTAGGCCCATTTAGTGAGAAGGTTGGGTGTCCATGGATGATTGCCTTAAGTTGTTCGCTGCAAGCAGAAAAAAGAATACGTCCAGACTCGCTTCCTACTATGGGTGTGGGAATATTCCAAGGCAGGAATGAGGAACCTCTCCAGAAATTCTTGGACTCCAACTCTGCTTATCCATCTGCACTGGCCATGCTGGCTGGAGCTGATGGGAGTTAGTGTCCAACAACCTATGGAGGTTCACAGATTCTCCATCCCTGTCTGAAGGGATTGATACCTTCTTATTGTGCCGTGGAGAGCAAGGGAAGCTGCTGCTTAGAAGTGCCTTATGATGAACACTGTGCCCAGGGTCAGTCCCATTGTGCTGTTGGTATATGGGACTAAGGACTAACCTCCTCTCCCTCACCAGGGCCACTCATTCTGCTCCTGGTCTTAGCTGGACTATTGCCAGCCGAGAGAGCCCTGTTAGCTATCCTGCCAATTATCACCTAGGCCAGAGGGAGTTGCACTCTATACTTTTATTATTATGCAACTGTTCACCAAATTGTTGGTTATGCAGAGATCTAGTGGATGCATTTGTCATGCTTGACTGTGTGCCAGCTGGAAAAGTGGGATACAAATAAAGTGACTATTACATCACATCTGACGGCTGCATGATCCTTTTCGTCAGGGGTGGGGATCCTGTGCACTTCCAGCTGTTGCTGGATTACACAGCCCATCAACCATGACTGTTGGTCATGAAGACTGGGGCCGACGGGAGTTGCAGTCCAACAGTATCCAGAGTCACTTGAGGGCAGTGGCGCCAATCTAGTGTTCCTGCTGGTGTGTTTGCACTGCACCAACCTTGCCCTTCATCCTCCCGATAAGCAGCGCCAGTGATGGGAAGTCAGGTAAATGCTGCTGCCCCATCGATCACTACTGGCAATGATTCTTCTGTAGAACAGTTTCTTCCTACATGTTGTACCCCCTAACCCACTGATGCATTTATTTATTTTGCTCAGCTAGGAAGAGATTTGGGGAAAGCACACTGCCCACTGGTATGTTTCATTTGCAATTTTAATTGGCTTATCAGAGACAAAGAGGTGATGACAGAGTTAGAAAATGAAACATTTATCCTCCCCCCTTTTCCTCACCCCCTCACCCACTCCACTTGCTTTTGTCTCCTGGGATATTTTGAGCTATGCAGCGTGGAGATCAGCCACTTCAAAACGAAGAGATTCTTATTCTTTGAAACCTCTCTTACATTAAAGATTATCCCCCCATAGCCTCCCCTCCCCACTGCCCACCCCTTAGCTGAAGCAATGCTGACCTAGCATAAAGCCTTCTAGCTATGGTAGATTGGTATACAAAGGATTTTTTTTCTTTTCTTTTCTTTTTCTTACAAAAAACAGAAAAGCAGGAATTTCTTCACCCTCCCTCTTCCTCTTTTTTTTAAACATTATTCACAAAAGTTTACAAAATAGCCTTGAAATTAATCTCCAATCCACTTTTGAGATCCAATCCATTTTTGCTAACTGATGTTGCTAATAGATTGAAGGATGCATTCATTGTTCTGAGGACCATTATTGTTCTTTGTGATCTCATAGCCCCATAAGTTTGCCTTTCCTCCATATTCACCTTCCCTAAGGTGGTCCCCAGGAGGCAACCCATGCAGCCTACAAGAAGAGGCTTGGTGGATTTGGTTCAATATTAGATTCTCGATGGGCAATACACATGTACACATAAGGGAAAAGCCTCTTTTTTGTATCTCCAAGGGAGCAGCAATTTGCTGAACAAAACGTACATTGGTAACAGGCTGCCAGGGGATCCACAGGCAGCCTATAAAGGGATGGTGAGATGCCAAGCTTGGTGCTTCCAAGCTCATGGTGTCTGCTCTCTGGGCACTGACTTTATTTGCTGGAACTTTCCCTCCATAAACAATGGATTGTTCATCTTGGTATAAAAGAACATTGGTTTGGCCAAACTGGTGATTTTTGTTGGGTAAGGAGACATCCAAAGGGGACATTTTGTTGTCTTCATCCTCCATGCTTATTGTTTTCATGGTTGAGCTTTCCCCCCCATTTATATTTGGTAATTTTTTTTTAATCCACCAGAACTTCTTGCCCACCCTCTCTGGGGGGAAAAAGCTCCCAGAATCCTTCAGGAGTCTAGTGGTGTTGCTTGAACCTCCATGGCTAGGAGTGTCTCACTTTTCCTTGCTTGATCCCAGTGTTTGATATAAGTCGGATACACAACACGCACTGAAGAGGAACCTGACTTCCATGGCATGCAGGCCCTGTGGCTCCCAGGCTGTGGCTTGAGAGCACCCAAACCATAGTTGCCTATAAGGCTAATAAGCAGCAACAAAACACAAAGAGACAGCACCAGTAGGGCGCTCTGCCTGTTTTCCAGGTACTGGTATTGTGCCTCTTTAGTCCTAGCATTGACGCAGGACACCTTGCTCTGCAAGGCTACGAAGGCGACATGAAGGCAGGCCCAGTATTCTGTGCTGTGGTGTAGCCGTGTGATGTTGTACATATGGGTGCCTGTTGGGAGACGGGCCACACTCATCATGTCCAGGCTGGGGTTGAAGCTGGACCATGTGAGGTTGGAAGAAATGGTATTGAGATGAGGTTTCCAAGCAACCAAGATGTGGTAGGCCTGGACATCTTTCACCAGCAGCTCCAGAGTATCCTCGCTGAAGGGGAAAGAACTGTTGACCATCAAGCTGATGCTTCTTGTATCGGCACCAATGAGATTTTGAGCCATGCATGTGTACAGCCCAGCTTCTTGTGCTGTAACCTTGTGGATCTCTATTGTCCCTTCAGGGTACACTTTATACTTTCCATCTTCAGAGTAGGGCATTAGCTTGAGACCTGATGGTGTGACCCAGTAGATCTCTGGCTCTGGTTCTGCCAGAGCCCTGCAGTGAAGAGAGACATCCTCACCATCTGCCACCTCCAAATGGGAAGGAAAGCTTTTGTCGGAGATGAGGGGCAAGCACCTATCAGTCATTTCCCTGAAAGGGACGTCGCGGATGTGCTTCCTCTTTAGGTCCGGTGGCTCAGCACATAATGTGGATTGAGGCTCAATGAAGCGGATGCGGTTCTCTGTACTGTTGACCCAGCGGATGACGCAGTCACAGCGGATGGGGTTGCTATGGATACTGATCTCCTGCAGATTGGGGAGGGACTCCAGTGTCTGCTTATGCAAGGCACTTAGGGCATTGTTGTTGAGCATGAGGGTCTCCATCTGGGGGAGGTGGTGGAAAGCACTCGGGTGAATGTAGGATAGTTTAGGGTTATTGGTCACATCCAGCTTGGTCAGTTCAGGCAGGTTGATCAAGGCAAACTTGTCAATGGAAACCAGCTCCTCCATGTTGTTGAGTCCCAGTTCCTTGAGGTGCAGCATATTTGTGAAGTCACTCTGCTTAATCCTCTGAAGCGGGTTTTTGTTCAGATCCAGGAACTTGAGACCAGGGACTTGCTGCAGTGCCCGTTTGGGGACATTGACCAGCTTGTTGTCATAGAAAGAAAGGCTCTCCAGACTTTTCAGGCCTACTAGCGCATAATCTGAAATCTCCTTCAGGTTCATTCCAGCCAGAACCAAACTCCTCAGATTGGATAGGGCCCTGAAGTTCATATCCAAAATGGCATCCACTTTGTTGCCTCCAATCATGAGGATCTCCAAACTGGGCAACACTTGGAACCAGCGGCTGTCAACTGCCCTCAGGAAGTTGGAGTTGAGGTGGAGCCGAAGGAGACTTCCAAGGCCTGAGAAGGCTTGGGGTGAAATCCTACGTATTTGATTGTGGTTAAGATAAAGCTCCTGGAGGTTTGACAGGCCCGGGAAGCTGTTGTCAGACAGTTCAGCCAGCTGGTTCTCTTCCAGGTGAAGGCTCAGCAACTGGGGCACATTCTTCAGGCCGAAGTCCAAAACGTCTGAGAAGCTGTTCTGTGACAAATCTAGCTCTGTCAGGTTTTTCAGATAGTCCAGCTCGCTCTGCTCGACCTTGGCAATATTGTTACTTTGCAAGAGAAGAATCTGCGTCCCCTCTGGCAAGCTTTCAGGCACTGTGGAGATAAACAAATCATTACAGTCAACTGTGGCTGCTTCCCTGTACACAGACCTGGGCGTGTACCATGGCCTGATCTGGCAGACACATTGCAGTGGGCATTTGACCTTCCAGGGCACAACAGGGATTGCAGTGGTGGTTGCCATACAGATGAGAAGCAAGTTCAGTTGGAAGTGTCTCATTTTCAACTGGCAAGTCCAACTTCCATGCAAGGTGTAAGCTTTTACAGGACACATTTGGAACTCAACATAAGCAAAAACAAAACCCAGAAACAGGGAAGAGCAGACAGCAAAAATCCACTGCCCTGCCACCCCTGGAAGCTTCCACAGAAGTTGTTGTTCCTGAGGGAGGGTGCTGTGCTAGGGGTAGGAGGCTTCCTCAGCTAAAGAGGTCATCCTAATGGGCCTTGTGGTCCTTCTTTTTCTAATCAGAGCTTCTCCTTTTCCTCCTCCATAAGTGGTTCATTTTTTCTCTGGCTTGCATCATTCAGACTTCTTCTTAAGGCTGCACCTGAAAGAGATAAACAAAAAAACTTTGTGTAAGAAATAAAATTCACAAGCTAGCAACACACAGGAGTCAAAGCTTAGCATGCCATTGTGGAGATTTCATACAGAGCTGCTGTAAGTGTGGCAGAGGCAGTGTTTCAGAACTCATGACCGAAGTATGCATGTGTCCATCATGGGTTGACATTCTGTGAAAATTGTTCAAATCTGTTTGACCAAAAAGGTCTCATGCCTTGCTAATGGCTTTCAATATTGTGTTTTAATGTTTGCCTGCTTCCCCTTCCCACCCATGATCCACTGCCTACAGCCAAGTCTTATGATACTACTGCATTTGTGCCCGTCCTTCTAGGGAACAATGCCTGCAGGTTTTACACCAGGCATTCTTAAAATCCTGTACACAGCCAGGGAATTGTGTGTGTGTGCTGGAGGGGTGGGGGTGGGCAGTAGCAGATTGACAGGGTCTGGAGAGTAGTTCACCCAGGAGTCATTGACTGTGGAAGACAGGCCCAGCACAGAAAGTTAGAGGGCACCACTTGTCACCTGCATTTCTTAGCTGAAACCTCTCCAGTGTATCAGCCAGGATCTGCAGTTCATTTGGGGAGATGACCTTTCCTCCTCATGGCCATTTGGAGGTGGGCCTGCCCTTCTTTATGAACAGTCCCCCTAGTCTGAAGTGGCTACTCACCAAATACCGGTGGGCTACAGCAGAAACATAAAACCCTGCAACAAACTAGTGTGCTAACTCTGTCACCTCGTCTACCCAGGTAGGACTATATAGATACTTTACAATATGAGTCCTAGCAAGAGTTTGTCCCCCTGCTCATCTTCCAACGTGGCATATACCATCAGCTGCCAATAGCACCCCTGAAACATTTACAGATGTCAAAATGGTTTTCTGCTATGGAAGAGGTTAAATGGACACAAATCGGACATAAAAAATGTAACTCTAAAAAAACAGCAGGAGTCCATTTCTTTCAGACCATCAAGGCACTCTATAGCAAACTTTAAGGTTACAGTACTTAAAAAAATGTTTCAAGAGGGAAAAAAAAAACGTTTTAAGAGGAAGTTGCCAAATGGGAATTCAGTAAGAAAACTGACAGTGTGGAATTTGGTCTCAGCAGATACTGGGAATTTCTAGCTCACTATATAATTGCCCGTTTTATTTTATTTTGTTTTGATAATTCTTTCTCTATTCAAATGGGTCTTCCATGCTTATGACTGAATTCTGTATTCAATCAATCATTCATTCCTTCATTCCAGCTCAGAAGTTGTGTCTCTGAGCACAGTGGCCTCCAAAGTTGGGGAAACTGTGGCTAATAAATTCAGACACAACTCCAAACCACAGGTAGCACAAACCATGGTTTGCAAGCCTGTTTCAAAGCACAGCTTCTGATCCTGGTTTGTTGGTTAGTCACAAACCGCAGTTTGTCAGTTCAGACAAAACACAAATCCATAGTTAAACTTGCCTAACTATGATTTGCTGTAATGTTTAATTGATTTATAGCAGAAATCTACAGCCAGGAAATAAAAGTTAGAATGATTTTTACACAATCCAGAAAAAGTTATGTATGATTAAGAGATCCCTTCATTCAGAATACAGTATTTCCACACAAAAAGGGAAGAAAGAAGTTAAATGCATACACTGCAATTGCTGGGAAGAATTTCTCTGTCTGCCTGTCTGCCTGTGTCTCTCTCTTTTTAAAGGAATAGTCCATTATAGGCTTGTAGCTCAGAGAGAATATATTCTCTCTCAGTCTTGCGTGCATGTGTGCACTCATGCACACACACTTTTTTTGAGTGCAGACTGCAGTCAAGGGCTATATTGGCAGCTTGTGAGTAATTCATCAGGTTGCTCTGCTGGCAGCTTAATCAGAGAGCGATCTCCTTCCCAGGGGACGGGGGGACATGCCCTCCTTTGGAAAACCATGTCACCAACTATTATTCTGCCTCCATCTTCCCAGTGCTCATATGATTATACTGCAACTCTCACAGACACGTTCCATGAGAAGGTAGGATGGATAAACCTGCTGTAAAAATCACTGTCCTTCCATTCCCAGACCCACATTAATGGCATTCATAAGAGACACATTGCAGGCTCAAATGTGTTCTTAGTTTCACTTGTGAATTGGCTTGAAGACCCATGCGGGGATTGCTACTGGCCATTTGGATGTTTTAATACATTTATCTGCTGGCATGGCTCTAAATGCACAATCCAGCAGAAGTCAGGCTTGATCGATAGCATGCAGCAGGATGAGGCAGCTGAATCTTGAGAGTGGGCAAACGGAACTGGCCCTACAACTGGACAGGATGAAGTAGCTGCCTCAGGAGACAGTTGCTGCAGCTGCTCTCTCTCTCTCTCTCTCTCTCTCTCTCTCTCTCTCTCTCTCTCTCTCTGTGTGTGTGTGTGCACATCTGCACCCCCCCCCCCCGGGCTGTTCCACCTGAGCCCTCCAAGCTGTTCCCTTTCTTGGATCTAGAAAACCAGTTTCCTCCAAAAGCGCCTGGAGTAGTGAAATAAGTCTTAGCTTGTACTAGCATATAAGGCATTATACAAGTCAGGACGATGTTACTTCAGAGACCACATTACCCCTTAAATGCCGAGTAGGTCAGTGCAGTCTGCTGGAGAGCATCACTTTCATGTCCCCAAGATATCTGAAGGGTGCTCTGTAAACACCCTGAAGGCAGCACTGTTTAGGGAAGTTTTTAAGGACTGATGTTTTAGTGTCTTTTTAATCTCTGTTGGAAGCTGCCCAGGGTGGCTGGAGAGGCCCAGCTGGATGGATGGGGTAATATTATTATTATTATTATTATTATTATTATTATTATTATTATTATTATTATTATTATTAAATTCATTCTGGTGTGGCTGCCCCTGTTCTGTGGAACAGCATGTATCCTGTGAGGATACAACAGGCACCCACCAGCTACACATTCCCATAAACAATTGAAGACCTTCTTGTTCAAACAAGCTTTCTCATCTGGATTAATATTTCTCTGCCAGACCTACTCTGCTACTGTTTTCTATATTGTTGCTCACTGTTTTTATTGCATCTTGTACATTGCCTTGAGATGTGTGTTGAAGGTGATTAAACAACAGTGGCCAACCTAGTCATGGAGTGGGCACCCTCTTGTATTTAGCATCTGGCAGCAAAATCTCTTGGGCCAGCCTTGAGAAGAGAGGTGATTGAACACTCTTCTCACAAAAACACATAGAAAACATGTGCACCTAGGAAACTGGCATGCCAGAGAAAAGCCTAGCCTGGAGCTCTTCTTGACACCTGCTTTTTGTGTGTCCAGAGACTCTATTTAAAGACAATGTTTGCCTATATTTCTTGATCAGTTTTCCCCAGATCACTTTCCAGTCTCAAGGAAATGAAGGAACCTTATTCTGTACCTGCCTCCTTTAAAAGAGGAAAATACATTGTTTTGCACGATCTGGATGGATTTATGGAAGAAAACACATCCGCAGAGAGGGGAAAGAAAGATGAAGGTCCATCAGGAAGGATGTGAAAATCGATACAGCCCACCCTTTCTTTAGTGCAGTTCCTCTGGGAGTTGGCATAATAAAAGTCAAAAGACCTTGTGGAAGGCAGCAGCGTAAATGTAAAGGATCAATTTTGGCACATGGGCCACAGCAAGGCAGTGGCATATAATCTTTACTCCGACACCCTTTATAGAGTGAGCATTGGGCCTGTAACTAACTTCTTTGGCCTTGGAAAACCACAGCCTTGTTCATTTAATTTTCCTGGAGTGCATGATGATTGCAAGTTGCATGTTTAAACTTCATAGATGATTGGGGGTTTTGTTCTGCAAATCACAGGGTCTTTCTCTTTCTGAACCTCAAAGCCGGGAGGTGGTTTGAAGAAGAACCGTTAAACTGATCTGGAAATGCTGATCTTTTCTATTTGGAATTGGGAGTGTGAAGTGAGGGTTAAAGCAAATCAGCTTTAAGGAAGCCTTTCTGAAAAGGCTCAGCATACAGTTTATTTTCAAGGCATTTATTTTTGTTCTCTCTCCCCCCTCCATTCTTTTTATCTTTTTGTTAATTTAGTTAAGTGCCTCTAATGTTATGTGTACATCTAGAGGTTGAAGCTCTGGGAGGGTGGAAATACAATTGGAGGTGGGTATAGGCTTATTTATTTATTTGTATTTTATTTGTTATGCAAAAAGGGCAAGGAGGGGAAGGATCCATTTATTCTGGACCAAATCTTTTGGAATACAAGTTCTTAAATTAAAATATTGCTATATAAATGTTATTTTTAAAAAACAACAGTGAAAACAAATTGGGACTTCTCTTTTAGGTCATCCTATGGACCAGCCAGTGCTTGCCCTCTTCTCTTTCATGGAACCTGGGTCCAGAGGAGGTCCAAGTGGCCATTGCTTGGTCAGTTAAAGCCTGCGTCTTTGCTTTCCATCACCTGTGATATAAGATGAGTGTTAGGTGGGGAAGGGAATCACCCTCTTTCAGTGTAGGTGGACTGCATCAATTATTGTAGGAGACCTTTGTGGGAATCCTTCAGTCAGACCAGTGGCGTAGCGTGGGTTGTCAGCACCCGGGGCAAGGCAAGTAATTTGCGCCCCCTAACCCCCAGATGTTGCGCCCGGTGCGGCCGCCCCCCCCCCTGCACCCCCCACGCTACGCCACTGAGTCAGACCCATAATGTCGTTTGTACTGGCCTTGTCTTAAATGTCTTTTCTAGGTCAAAATGTGGAGGTTTGGTGAAGATGAGCTTCTAGCAAACAGTTTGTTACAGAGGAGGGGTGTGTGGGAGGTGGGGGTGAAGGAGGACAGTATTCTAGCAATCAAACTGTGCAGAATGACAGTTGCGTCGTCTGTCACTCCTCATTAATCATTTTGTGCTTATCACTCATTATTACTGATTCCTTGTCTGCCATTCATTGTTAACAGCTACACAAAGCATATGGGCTAGTCAATTCTGGTTATGGATTTAGCAATTTTACCTAATGGAGGAGCTGCAAAGGTAATTAGCAGGAGACCTTAGGCTAGTCCCTACCCTGCTGAACTCTGTTGAACTAGGTTTCTGTTTCATGGTTCTGCGTTGCTTGCCTTATTTAGCTACAGGCTCCAGTTTGAATTATTATGGGCCCTTTTCTCCCATTGCCATTTTTTCTGTGGCAGATTACATCTATGTGATAAAATAAATCTAACAGGCAGGACTTTAAGGCAGGAGTGTTAATGTTTCTTGATGTCGGTGAATGAGAAGAGAGGTCCAGCACCAGTGACTGGTGGGGTTGGGCTTTGGCCAAGGGCTCTATCTGCTCCATGATTAGCTGACTCTTCTTGCCATTGGCTTTGGCTCCTGCTAGTGTTGGGTCTCCCTCTATCCTGTCCTATCAGTCCCAGTGGGCACCAGACACCAATGAAAGCTTGAAAAATGGACATTTTTAAATTTAATTTGCTGGAAAACTTCCAGTCGACTGCAAGCAACATCCTGCTTACAAGAGAACACAGAGCTGTGGCTTTCCCTTTTCACACATTTCAACATACCTTGGGCCAGGAAGAGGGCAAGGAAAATGTGCAGTGTGTTAGTTGGGAGCAGAGTTTTGAAAATGGGACTAGTCGCTGTTTGACAGAACTGAGGATTCTGGGAATTCCCCTGCACATATTTTTTCACAGTCCTTTGTGACAGTCTTGAATGAATGATTGTGACTGCAGGAGGATTTATTAGTGCTTAATAAAACAAATTCCAATTAGTTTGGCCATTCATCTGTACCATTATACTTTCTGTGCTCTTTGCCAACCCAAGTCCACATACACAGAGCAAATGCATGACAGCCAGTGTGGTGTAGGTCAGGTTAAGATCTAGGAGACCAGGGCTCAGATCCCCACTTGGTCACGCAGCTCACTGAGTAGCCTTGGACCAGTCACTGCCTCTCAGCCTAAGCAACCTCACAGAGTTCTGGTGGGGATTAAATGCAGGGGGAGACAACCATGTCTCAAGCTCCTTGGAGGAAAAAGGTGGGATCTAAATGCAATAAAAAATGAAATGAAATTTACCAATTTGCTGTCACAGATGCCTGCCCCCCGCCCCCTAGATCTTTGAATGGAAGTTCTATGAGGATACACAAAAAATTCTTGGGTGCTATGGACAAAGATTTTTCACATTGTTGAGAGCAGAGTTCTTCAAAAGAGAGAACTCTCTACAGCCTGGGATGTTAGATTCAATGAAGGAGATGAAGCCGACCCACAGCGGGTTCACATCATGGGGCCAAAATCTCTCTGACTAGCATTTGAGCACACCTGCCACAGCTACCATCTCATATAGTGTAGCTGCTCATTAAAATCCCCAACTGCTAGTTCTGAAATCTTGGGCATCTTTTTCACACACACGAACTCTGAAGCACTTCCAACTTAACTAACCAAAAACATTCACATTCACTGTGCGTAGGCACCTTAAGGTTCTATAATTGCTACCAAGTGACATCCTAATTGGTTGCAACGATGCTGTGAAGAGATGCTGGATAACAAGTGGAGATGTTGCATTCTCCCTTTCTCTTCTTTCTGCTTGCCATTCCTAGCCTACTGAGTCCTTGTATGTTTCTATCCATACGTGACAGCAGTGAGCCAGCAGTAAATCACACTGTGCACATTGGCATTAACCCTTTATTAGCAGGAACAAGATCTGCACATACTTGGCAGAGTTTCAAACTCATCCCCGGTAGGATCAGTTGCCCCCCATGGATCAATTGCCGAGACTAAAGGTCCCTGCCTCCCTACAGCTGCCTCTGTCTCCTCTTCTCCAGGTTTCCCATGGATTGCTATTTACTCCTAAAAGGTAAAGGTAAAGGGACCCCTGACTATTAGGTCCAGTCGTGGCTGACTCTGGGGTTGCGGCGCTCATCTCGCTTTATTGGCAGAGGGAGTTGGCATACAGCTTCCGGGCCATGTGGCCAGCATGACTAAGCCTCTTCTGGCGAAACCAGAGCAGCGCACGGAAACGCTGTTTACCTTCTCACCGGAGCGGTACCTATTTATCTACTTGCACTTTGACGTGCTTTTGAACTTCTAGGTTGGCAGGAGCAGGGACCGAGCAACGGGAGCTCACCCCGTCGCGGGGATTCCAACCGCCGACCTTCTGATTGGCAAGTGGTTTAACCCACAGCACCACCCGCGTCCCTGCTATTCAGTGGTAAAGAGTGGATTTTTGGGAGGAAGTGCCAGGGCAAAAGAAGGGGAAGGGGAAGTTCTTGGACACACTGCACCTAGAACTGTGGCATAAAAGGAAGCAGTCATGTTCCATCAAATCTAGTCCACCTCTCCATTTACTTCCCCAAGATATCCCCCTCACCTCCCCACTATTATATATCTTTCCTCTGCATCTCCTCCCTTTCCATGATTTCACACCTTCCACATCCAGCAGCCCTGCTAGCACATTCACAGCGTGAGTTCAATACAGTGTAGAAAAGAGCTCATAATTCTACACTACTGATTCCCAGTCATTGTTTTTTAAGAGTACATTATCAACAGGAGTGAATCCTAAGTTAGTGTCATGGGAAAGGGCAAGAGCTTTGAAAATGGGGAAAATCGCACCTAGATGATTTCTTTAACTACAGGGGTGGAGCATCTCTGGCTTTCAATCAGCCCCATCCAGCCAAAACATCTGGAGAGCACCAGGTTGGGGAAGGCTGCTCTCTAGGACATAGAGACCAGTTCCAGTTTACTTGGGAAAGAGTTGCACTGAATGCAGTAAGACAACTACAGTTATGGCTAGGATCAGGGATCAAGCTTCTTATCTCCCCGCATATCCAGAGGTGCATTCTGTTCAAGAAACCTTCAGCACATGTAAAAGATGCATCAAACGAAGCCGATTGTCTTCCCTCTAAACTCATTTATCTGGAAGGAGCTTGCATCCATTGCACTGGCACTGACTTTGAATCATGTGCTTTTAGGACCAGGGTGCTTGGATGGCAGCAGTACAGTGGTAAATAGAAGTCATAGAGCAAGGACCCTGAGGACACTGGCTTTTCCTTTGGGTAACTCATTATGCACCACTGTCCCCAGACATCAGCTGGAAGTTTTCCAAATGCCTCCTAAATAGAATTTAATGTAGTTTCCGCGAGAGGGCTACATCTCTTTTATTTAATCATCCTGCTATTGTGGGGCCTGGGCCAGTCACACGGGAGCCCAAATGCACCCTCCAAGAGGCTGTTAAAATTCAATCTGTCTCCTTTGTAATGGACTGCATGTGCTTGCAGCACAGCCGCCAATTGGTTCACTGAGAGAACAAGATCTTTAATTACAGAGCAATTGTGGGCAGGTGGGACTGGTGGAGCTTGTTTGTGGAAGGTTAAAAATAAAATAAAGTCAAATTCTGTTATTGTAAATGTATTAATTCAGGAGATAGCAGGTGGCTGCACAGATAAACACAGAAAACACACCAGATGGACTGAGATGTTGCCCTGACAATCCATCGAAAGGACCAAGCCTTACAGAGTGTTTTGCACTTATTGCAAACTCCCAGCACCTTAATGTCCCACTAAATGTCTCAAGGCACTGAAGCTAACCGGGAAATAGAAGCTTAAGTACTGAGCAGGATCAGACTGTTAAACAGCATAAGACGTGCCTATGACATTTTCTGCAGACTGCCTTCCCCTACCAATACGACAAGGTTGCCTGTTAGGAGAATCAGGATAAGCATCATGCACTTTCCATTGTTATACCAAAAATGGAAGGTTGGTTCAGATGAGCATGTTTGTCATTTTATTAGCCAGCAAGCTATGGCTTAACATTGGAGTGTCGAGTGTGTGTTTGAACTGCATATGTTCAGATGATGTCATGGGCTACAAAAATTTGGTCTGTGGAGTTTCATCTCTGGTGGCTCTTCTGCACATGCAGCTCACCACTTGATGCTGACCACAAGAACAGTATTGCTGGATTACATTGAAGGTCCATCAAGCTTAGCATGTGTGCTGGGGTGGAGCTATGGAGGTATCCTTCTGACACCGATGCTGCTGGTGCATACCTGGGTGGGACTGGAATAGGGCAGAGTTTGGGTTTTGATTCCTCCCATTTCTTTGTTTCAGCAGCAGTACAGTGGACCCTCCGGATACGAATTAAATTCATTCTGGGGGTCTGTTCGCAACCTGAAAAGTCCATAGGCAGAGGCGCCTCTTCTGCACATGTGCACAGTGCGATTGAGCACTTCTGCGCGCACACGTGGCGCGCAGAGCACTTCTGCGCATGCGCGTGACCAAAACCTGGAAGTATACACTTCTGGGTTTGCTGCGTTCGTAATTCGAAAGTTACGTATCCAGAGTGGTACGTAACTAGAGGGTCCACTATACAGTGTAAGGAGGGAAGAGTCTCCCCCCCCCCAGGTGGTACAGTTAAACAACCAGGAGCCAGAAATCCTTCCTGACCCACCTTAAACTGTCCAACCAACAGATCCTGATCTACCTTTACCTACCCTTGTTGTAACTAAAGTTAAATGCACAGAACCAGTGCCATTTTTTTTTCTAGAAAAAGAGGTGTCTGGAACTCACCATGAACTTCTCCCTTGTTCTCTTAAAATGGCAATGGTGCCCAACTGAGCTCTGGCTGAAAAAAAGCACTGCATAGAACTCATTGCATATTCCACTCCATTTCACCTGTTTCCATCTCCTGTTGCCTTTCTTGTGTCTGATATATCTATTTATAGATGCCCTTCGGGGCAGGGACCTCCCCTCTCATTCTTTGTAAAGCAACTGACTACTTGTCAATGGCACTAGAAATAAATAACCATGCAATCCCATGCGTGTCTACTCAGATGTACAGCCCAAAGAGTTCAATGGGATTTGCTCCCAGATCAGTGTGAATCGGATTGCAGCCTCAATAAGTAAACCCATATACACACAGCCATACTCATTTCTGAATGGTGGCCCTGAAAGATCTGGGGACTGTGCATGACATGCTAATGTCTGCAAGATTTTAGTTGCTAGCTCCATACCTCTCATGGCTATTTCTGAGCTCTGTTTTCAGAAGCACCATCTTTACTTCAAACCTGTTTCTGCTCAGTACTTTATTTTTATTCTTCCTCTGTCTTTTGCAAATACTTTCCAGTTTGGGTAACCAAATGTGATGAACTTTTCATAGTTGTGCAGGGGAGGCAGTTGCAGCAGGTGGGGGGCTACTTGTCTGAGAAGCTGCATGCCCCCAAATTTCTTCCTCTACATGGCTTTTACAAAGACAAGAACCTTGTCTTTCCTCACACTCTTTTCCCCCAGCACCCCATGGTTAAATCCAGAAAATGCATGTGCTAACAGTACATATATATGTACATAGCATGTACATGTACATGCACACACATGTATATGTACATATATGTATATGTATATGTGTGTGTGTATATATATATATATATATATATATATATATATATATATATATGTAGGTTTTGGTGTTTTCGGGTATCTTCCCGTGTAAGAGTTGGGGTGTCTAGGCGACGTTTCGACGAGGTCTCACTCGTCATCTTCAGGCTGGTGCTTTCGGCTTCTTGTTACTAGAACAGAGCAGGATCTCAGTGTTTGAGTTCCTATAAATACTGTTGAGGGGGTGTGGTGTATAGCCTCCAACGTTCTGGGCAGAGAGGAAGTTCCCAGGTTATTGTGCCTTTTCTTCTTTTGTTCATTAATTACTTGAGGGATATCTTGAGTGATTTCTTGAGTGATATTCTGAGTACCACTTAGGAGGGTCATTAGGTGTGGATTAGTTGCTAAAGCTTTCGTGTCTTGACCTCTTGAGCTTGTGAAGAGTTTTTCTGAGTTTTTCTGAGAAGAGTTTTTCTGAGAAGATGGCTGTACTGCACTTAGTTGTGCTCTGGCTTGGCTTCGTGTATAGGCTCCTCCAAGCCAGAGCACAACTAAGTGCAGTACAGCCATCTTCTCAGAAAAACTCTTCTCAGAAAAACTCAGAAAAACTCTTCACAAGCTCAAGAGGTCAAGACACGAAAGCTTTAGCAACTAATCCACACCTAATGACCCTCCTAAGTGGTACTCAGAATATCACTCAAGAAATCACTCAAGATATCCCTCAAGTAATTAATGAACAAAAGAAGAAAAGGCACAATAACCTGGGAACTTCCTCTCTGCCCAGAACGTTGGAGGCTATACACCACACCCCCTCAACAGTATTTATAGGAACTCAAACACTGAGATCCTGCTCTGTTCTAGTAACAAGAAGCCGAAAGCACCAGCCTGAAGATGACGAGTGAGACCTCGTCGAAACGTCGCCTAGACACCCCAACTCTTACACGGGAAGATACCCGAAAACACCAAAACCTGCATTCCTGTACCCGTGAAAATCTACGAAAGCATATATATATATATATATATACACACATACATATACATAGCAGTACATATCATAAGCATTTCTGCAGAGCAGAGTGCCTAATTAGGGTAGCTGATGCAAAAGAAGACAGGGTTCCTGCACCTTGGTGTAGGGAATACCTGCTGAATTTTCCTCCTCTGCTCAGTTATTAAAGATGCAGGAGCCCCAGCCCTCTTTTGCATCTGGTCACATTAAGCTTAATGCAGCCGAATCTCACACTTGGGAGTCCAGCTTCCTCCCCCAAATTTCCAGCCCAGATCAGTTCCAGTCTCTCCTCTGGCTTGATCTCAAGCAGAAGATTCAGCCTTCCAGGAAGTCACCAGAATGCCAAGCAACAAAGGAGCTAATTAAAAATAAGTCCCACACATTTCTCTGCTGCTTCCTTCAGTGCCTTGTTCTAACCAGCCACCGCAGGGGAGTGTGGTTGTTCACAGAAGCAGGCGGGTAAACTCATTAGTAGTGCATTCCCTGTTCATCGCATGAGATAATTGTCGGAGGCTTTAGCACATTATAGGTGCTCTGAAGATGCGGCTAATGGATTGTGTACATATAACATTTCACTCTCATGCACACACCTACACGCTCATCCCTGATTTATCCCAGGGAAAATGGGCAAGTCATCCCCAAGATTACAAGGCAGATGAGAGGCAGGATAAACCAGGCAGTCCTGCATCGTGCTAGAGCCCTCTAGCTACCTTCAGGCTTTCCTTTTTCTCCAGCACCCCAGTGGGGGTTGGA
Source organism: Podarcis bocagei (assembly GCF_964188305.1). Taxonomy (NCBI): domain Eukaryota; kingdom Metazoa; phylum Chordata; class Lepidosauria; order Squamata; family Lacertidae; genus Podarcis; species Podarcis bocagei. The sequence goes on along the minus strand of NC_138129.1, from coordinate 44,010,121 downwards.
AGAGTCCCGGGAAGATTCAAAGGCTTGCACTTGAATATACTCAAGATTATGAATCACAAAAGCAGCGTTTGCTAAGAGCTGTCATCACACCTATTTTGTCCGCTGCATTATAGCCAGGGATGTTATGTACGTGGATCAAATTGTCTTAACGCTATCTTTATTTGTTTCATTTTATTTATAAGATGCCAAAAATGTTCTGGGTGGTATGCAAAGATTTTAACTGGCCATAAGTACTCTGCTCAGGCTTACAATGCAAAAGATGGTGCCAAGGGGGGAGGAATATGGGGAGGGAAGAAGGGAAACAACCAAATCCAGGTAGCAAAAGTTTCCACCAGCAATTAAAAACAAGACAAATCTTGTGTGATGTACAGCTGATACACAGGCCATTTAGTTGTTCATTGACCAAGCATAATACAGTGGTGCCTCGCAAGACGAAAAGAATCCGTTCTGTGATTCTCTTCGTCTAGCGGTTTTTTCGTCTTGCGAAGCAAGCCCATTGAAGGATTAGCGGATTAGCGCTATTAGCGCTATTAGCAGCTTTTAGCGGCTTATCTGCTGATCGGATCAGCTGATAAGCGGCTTAGCGGCTTAGCAAAAAGGGGGGGGAGGAAAAAAACCCAGCAGGAACTCGCAAGACATTGTCGTCTTGCGAAGCAAGACCATAGGAAATTTGTTTTGCGAAGCACCTCCAAAATGGAAAACTCTTTCGTCTAGCGAGTTTTCCGTCTTGCGAGGCATTCGTCTTGTGGGGCACCACTGTAAGGTCTTTGGTTTAACCACTCATCCATTTGCCATTGTGTTAATAAGTTTGTAATGCATTAACTCTGTTGAATGTTAAGATGTGGGATGAAACTTGATGTACGGTGCTGGTATCTGACAATACATTTAATAACAGCAGCAGCAGCAGCAGCTGCAACAACAATTAAATAAATTTATCAAGGGGTAGCTATGTTAGTTTGTACCAACAAAGACAATAGAGTCTTATGGCACCTTAAAGGCTAAACAATGTATTCTGGCATAAGTTTTTGTGAGCAAAAGTCCACCATGGAATGAATGGAATGTTATCCTAAATTGACAGATTTAACACACACACAGATGTAAAGAGGAAAAAGTGTTAGCTGTTATGTCAGAGGGAAATTAAATGCAAGAAATGCAGACAGTAATAAGTGCATTAAAACTTTAATGTTTGCAAAATAATTCCAGTGACAATTCACAAAGCAGTGTTGAATATAATGCAACTACTCTGGTACTGGTGTGTTAATTAACACCTGTATCACCACCATCACCATCCTAACCACTAGAACAGACTGTTCTCTTGCTGCTCTGTGCTTTACTTAGACCTTGGCTGCCTAGGATTTTTTTTTTTACAAAGCAACCACTTCTCCCCCTTGCAACCTTGTTTGATCAATCAAACAAATACATTTGTTTGCATTCCCAGGCTAGGATCAATAGGCTATCCCTGGCTGCAAGAGGAGATTTAGAACCAGCATTATAGAGCATGGGGCTTGAATGAAAGATTGGCTATGGCATCTGACTTCTCCCACCCGCATCTTGTGAACCAGTCAGCCTCTGCCCACCATCCCATCCCCCACTTCCAATGCCCACCTCCAGGTTTGGGGGGTGGGCGGTGGCAGAGAGAATGAATCACCATGAAGGTGGAATGGTATAGAGAAAAAGAATATAAGCTGAACAGAATCAGGAAGGGGGAGAGTTGGCAGAAAACAATTTCCCTCGGGGAGGCAACATAACAAGAACAGCTGAGTGCATCCAAGCTGCCAACACAGAGTGCCTTTTGCAGGAGCTATACAACGATGCTTATGAAAAGGTGCCTCTTTTGAGCTAAATTTCCCCTGATGAAGAGCTTATTCCATCTCAAAATGTAACCTCATTTTGTACCTATTATGAAGTCTGATTTGATCTCTGTTGATTAGGTGCTCCTCTCATGCTGTGCTGCCGCTGCCAGACAAAAGCACAAGAGCACCTGTGTGTTTTGCTTAAGACTGGAGACAGAGCTGGACAATGGCTGGGTTCTCTAGTCCAAAAATTGGAGGATATGCTATGATTTGGAAAGCTGCCTCTCCAGCTGTACCCTGGCTGTTTGAAGGGCCCATTGAGTCCCAAGCCTGGAGCAATTCCTGAACCACCCTCCTCCCTCCCACGCGACAACCATGGGAAAGGAGCACTGAGGGTTGCAAAAGTGAGGTGGGCAGCTTGGGCTCACCAGAAAAAGGCCTGGCCATCGCCCCTGAGCATTGCACATCCTGGTCCTCCAACAGCATCGGGAAGGGACAAGTATGGCTACCACAGTCAATCAATGGATGGGCCTCTCCCCTTGGGTTACCATGTTGCTCATTTCATTTTTGTCCGGCACAAATATTAATCTGCTTTCCCAGTGGCAGGGAGTCCCAGTGAAGGATCCTGGAACTGAGTGAGGGGCAAGATCTAGCAGGTCTCTCTTACAAAAAGCTAGGGTTGGTCCCTTGCCCGTTATTCTTCTAGTTCTACCTGCAGTCTGTGAGGCAGCTTTACCCTCTTGGAAGAGCATTCCTTTTGTTTGTTATGTGGTACCAAGGAAATACCCCTAGGGAAAAGGGTTATTGAATGTGCACCTCTGTTGGCAACAAAGTACCAGGCAGCAGTGCTTTCCATTTTCTCTTCCCTGCCTTGAATTGATTGGAGAAGCATTTGTTCAGCGGCTTTGGCAGGAAAAGCAGAGAAGCCAGCAAAGCTTTTATCATTTGAAAACCAGCCAACCTCTCCTCTGCACCCCTGTGCTCTGTCATGAAGCAAAGCCATTTTGTGTGTTTGTGTGTGTAACTCTGATAGGGCCATATTATCATGTGAGCGACCTTCTGGAGGCTGCCTGCCAGTGGCAGCCAGAGCAAGAGGCAAAAGTGAGAGATGTAACTCTTAGTTTTGTACAGCCAACTACATTTCAACCAACTACATGGGACTGGTGGTGGCATTGACGAGTCCTGCTGTGGGGGGCTAACACTTCTGTTAGGGCCTAACAAAAAAATGGGGAGACAGACCAGTCCCAGCATTGATGTGCTCTGCTGGGACTCCAACATTTGCCAACAGACATCATGTGCAGGCACCAGGCCTGTCTTGCAGAGTTGCTCCTTTAAAGCACACATGTTCTGCATGTACAGTATGTGAAGAGAATCCTTCCTGGTTAAAGGGTGACATCGAACCCCCAACCCCTAGCTAGGGTTGCCATATGTCCAGATTTTGCACAAAAAACTCTACAACTTTGGCCAAAAACTAATTTTTCTTTCAGATTTTGGAAAAAAAAGCTCAACAACTTTTCTCTTTTTGAAATATGGCAACCCTAGTCATAGCAGAAGGCATTGATAGGAAGGAGGACAACTGGGCCTGATCCGTGAACCAGCTCCAGGCTGGTGCAGCAAACCAGGTCTGGATCAGACCTGATGCTTTTGCACCACAGTAACAAAAATGCCTTGATATCCATAGTTCAATCCTGCCTTCGCATCAGGGCTTTCCACTGACGCACATTGACAGAGGACATTGCCAAGGAGCCTTCCACCCACCCAAGTATGCCAGTTTAGCTGGCAGAGCTGGGTGAAGGGACACATCTGCTCAATCCAACCCCTTCCCAGTCCGATGTAAGTGGGGGTTTGGATTAATCTATGTATAATTTTAGGATCAAGTCTCAGGATGCTGAGGGTAGATTTCTCCTGATGCCATGGGCTGGAACTTGGGTAGCAGAACATGGTACAAACTTGTATTACTACCTCCCTCTCCCCCTCAAAGGCCTTGTCTTCTTTGAATAATGGGAGGATTGATGAATCTTTGTTTAGTTCCTTTAAGCTCTTTACATTTCTGGCTGCCTGATTTGTATTTATAGCCAGACATGGAAGTAAATTAATTATTCTGAGAGGCAAAACCACTTCACTAGGGCTACTAAAGACTTGTGTGCCCTGAAGGAAGGCAGGGGGAAAAAAAAGCCCATGCTATGGAGCCGAATAGCTGAAGGCCTCCCCTGTGTGCCTACAGATACATGCATGCAGCAGGTTTCCATGCGGTCCGGAACTCCAATTGCACAGTGGTCAGGATTACACAGAGCCTCCTCTGCAAGGCTCCTGTTTCCAAAAAGGAGAGGAGGGCGGGGAGTCTGATCTGTCCCCTATTTTAATTGTACTCCAAGATGAGAAGGGGAGGAAAAGAAAAACTTGGACACTCCAGAATCAAATCAGAAACCAAGATGGCTTCTCTAATTCTGGGACTGTCCCTGGAAAATCAGGACACTTGAAGTGAATGCAAAGGGGAAACTCCAAAGAAGAATCACCTTGGGTGACTTAGGGGAGTAGCAAGGGGCACTTGCATTTTCTTTTGTCTCTTGTCAGGGGTTGGTCTGGATCGGAAGATTGGGAAATGCAACTGCAGGGAGATCTAACAGAAGAGAAGGGGGAATATTCACCTCCCCCTGCTTCCAGCATTTCCAGAATCAGTGAGGCAGGCAGACGCAGAAGCTGCACAGTTGAGAGTGGAGCTACCCAGCAATAAGATAGTAGCTAAGCAACCAGAAGGGAGGGAGCAGCTGGGTGATACATCATTCAAGAGTGGGGTGGAACCCTCTCCCTCCCTTCTTCCAAACTTGGAGGTCCGAGTGCGTTAGAGATCAAAGGAAGAACTTCCTGTTGGCATGCTTCTTGCTGCGGAAGTGGGGAGGAGTCAGAGTAGGCAACTGATATCCTTGCAGAGGGCTGACTGTTTGTGCTTGCAACATAATGCTGTAATAGAAGGACTATAAATCTACCAATTGCTCGTTAATTCTTATCAGTGAGCTACCAGAAGGGAGAGGGGAACTCCAGTACTTGACATCTCTGTTTAATTATGTGGTGAGTGAACAGGTTTGATGTGAGGGATGTTAGGTGTGTTCAGCCTTGACATGTGAGGGCTAAAGTGCATAGGGTGGCAGCCCCTCCCCCGTGTGTCACCAGGCATGCCCCATCCACTCCTGGTCGTAGCTTCTTTAAGTCAAAGTACAGAGGGACTTATAAGCATATTTAGGTAAACATGCTTAAAAGCCTCTTCCTAGTCAAGAATATGCCCCCCGTCCCCACTGCCCCACTATAGGCCTTGCAACTCCAGGCTGAATGCTTGAAGGGGCCTTATATTAATCTGTATTTGCCTGCTTAGAGCATCTTGGGTTAGCAGATTTTAGGAATTTGAGTTGATGTTCATGAATTTTGAATCATGTTTATTAATTGAATTATTAATGTCCCCCATGGGATATAATTGACAGATTATTGTGATTTTTTTATTGTGGGATATTTTCCCATATTGTTTGATTTCTTCTTTTTGACATCTTGGTGCTCGTTTTGGTTGTTGTCATCGGCTGCTTGGGCTGTCCTTTTGGAAATAAAAGAGGGGTATACAGATGGCATGAAAAAGGAAAGGAAATGAAGGGGGTGCACAATGCATTCTGGGATAGGATACTAGCACAAATGCAAGGATGGCATGTATATGAAAGATAATTATTTCTGAAAACACTCTCTCTCACATGTATTATATAATTATGCATGGAGGGGTTCCTATTCCCTAAACACCTACTGGACCTGACAGTACTTTCTCTACTGAGAATTGCTGCTCTGTGCAGATAAACACCTGATATTTTGCCAATACAACTATCCGCTTAGAACAGGGGTCGGTACAGGGCCACATTCACTTGGGGTAATCTGTCAGGGACCACATACCAGCAGTGGGTGGGGCTAGATTCTAAAGCAGGCAAGCTCAGAGCCAAAAGTGGGTGGACCCAGAGCCAAAAGTAGCTTCTTCTCTTTCAATCATCCCATTATCTCTCTCTTTTTCTGTTGCCCCTTTCTCTCACTGTTCTACTCCTTTCATTTCCATCTCCTCCTCCTTGTCAGCCACTGAAATTAGACCAAGGATGCCCACCTGTGGAATAGGATATTGGAGCAGGGTGTCTTGCTGTGGAAAGACGCAGACCCTTCCAACTCTTGGATCAGGTAGTGCACCACCCACAGTATGATATTTCTGCTACTGAAGGCAGAATGTGGTTCCCGCCCTAGCTGTGTTTGCTTCCTTATGCTGCATACTCCATATCAGTGCAGAATTGCAGCTGCCATGACTGCGGTGGTGTCCCTAGTGGGCAGACAGACACATTCTAGACAGTCTGAGCATTGATGGATCACCTCAGCCTTATGTTGTGCTGACTGAAAAAGCCTCCCATCCCTTTGCGCCAGGCTGAGCCTTGAAGAACATATGACTGGCGTAATGGAATCTAACTTTGATAAACTTCAGTCTTCTTGGGGGAAGATAAACTGTGGCTAAGAAAATACAGACGCAGAGACAGCACTCAACCACACACACACACGAGAAGCTGCATAGTCTGTACACAAAGCTAATGCTCTTACTGTTGGCAGATGCCTTGTAAAGGCTTCTTGCCAACACACCTTGTGCAATACTTCAGCCGGGGCCCATCAAACTGCCACGCACTGTTTTCCTGGCATTCCCCCGTCCATCACTGCTGCTGATGGCTAAGGTGTGTGCTTGAAAACATTCTCCCTCCATCATGGCTGGAAAGGGGGCACAGGACTCGTATAAGTGGTGGAAGGAAGCCAGACCTGGGACAGACAAGGGAGTATGGGCAGTGCATAATGATGACAGGGAGTGAGATGTCATCCAAACAGAGCTTGACAAGGACGATGAAGTCCTTTCCCGGTTGCAAGGCAGCACCAGTTTCAGATAGGGGCAGAAGGGCTATGGAAAGCAGCTAATGTTTCTCTTTCTGTGCAAGAAACAAATGGAAGCCCAGCTAAAGCAATTCCCCCAAAGATAAGGAATGGTCATATTTCCACAGATTTCAGTTGGTTCCCTTCCCTCCCCTCCAGAGAGTATGGAAATGGAAGATCTGTATTCAGGAGCAACTTGTGCTCAGGTCCTGCTTGTGGGTTTTTAAAAGAATGCTGGACCCGATGGGCCACTGGTTTATCCTCTTATGTCCCAGAATCTTAGAAGAACTTAGGTCCTCCTCCTCTGACACATCCTGTCTTCCCTACCCCCTTCCAGCTAGTGCCACAGGGCCCATGGCAAGATGACCCTGGCGCCCAAGGTTCCCTATCCTCGCTCTCCATCTTACCTGGCACACACTCTGCTTTAAGGGGAGTATGATATCCCAAAAACTCATTTTGGGGGCAAAATTAGCAGACAATTAGACTGTGAAATGCTCTATGCAATCTCCAGTGACACAAGGGGTCTAAAGTTCTTGGTTTCACACCACCTGCTTTTTGCCTGGAGGGAAAGATGTGCTTTATATGCAGGGTGGAGCAAAAGCACGGATCGGATTCGCGCCGAGGGATTCTGTTCTGTTTCTGCTTCCTCCCCTGCCTCCATTGAGATAATGAGAATCTTCTTCCCGCTTACAAAAATCTGCCCTATGCAAATGGGAGCACTGAGCTGGGCAGGATTATTTCCGTTGCTGAAATAAAGCTGGGGCAGGGGACCTGTTGGTCGTCATTTATTAGTTCCGCAGTCTAGAATGGAGTCTGCCTCATTATTTCTTAATTAGAAGCCAATGATGCCAGGAGGTAGCATGCAAAGTCATTTACTGTTTTATTGCACTGCACCACTGAGGGGCTTCAGGGAGGGGAAATGGGGAGCCCCTTCTGAGCAGGAAGTGCCAGATGAGACATTTATGAGTGTGTTTTAATGTCTCAACCACTGGGATGTATTTCAGCATGGAGGGGAGGGAGATAAACTATGCAGAGGTAGAATGCTTACTTTAAACATTTATAGAGGAACTGAGCGATCTTAACATTTTTAGTGGAGGCCAGGAGTGAAAATAGTAATAATTTTAATTGGTTTTCCTCCCCCTCTACCCACAGGTCTTCCAACGTGCGCTGGAGATAAATAAATATTATGAAGTCCACTTTGTGAGATCAAATTTATCCAGTGTCCAACCTTTAAGGTGCTCAATGCTGTTCTTTGAAACTTGGAGGTTCCTGGCATCTATCCCTGCACTCACACCTTGAACAGGATTGTGAAATGTAAAAGCCAAGCAGCTAGACCCTTGTGTTAAGTTTCAGCGAGGATCACAGGGAACTTTTCACAGAAGGGGTTTCAGAATACCGCATCCCTCTTAATGCAGACAGTGTGCCTGGCAAGGGAAAAAAGACTTTGTCTAGGGTCATAAATCACATCTGTGATTGCCGAATCTAGGTCAGGATTTTGAGAAATCTGCAGCAGTAAAAAATCTAGACCAAGAGGATTAGTTAAACAATGGTAGCCGTAATGAGGAATTCCCTGGATAACGATCAATAGCCGAGTCTTCTTCATTCTCAGCTTTGAGAAGTTGGGGGAAAGAATCTTTTTTGCATTCTGCCACAGGAATACTCTGTTGGGTCTGAGGTGCTGTAACCCATCACTAGCATTTCTCACTGTATGATACTTTGGGAGGAAGGGGACAGTCTGTGCCTGTGAACTGGTTCCACACAAAAAAAAATGATACTGCTGAGGCAAAACACGTAGTCCTATTGATGCAGCATTTCCTGGGCTGTATGAACCGTGGTGCGCAGGGCAAGACTGCTTGTTTGGTCCTGTCTAGATGACTTATTTAATGAGCATTGAGTCTGATTTGTTTGCAGAGAGAGAAGGCAATCACAGCTATTTAATCAGTATTCAGCCCGATTGTTTGTGGGCAGCTTAGGTTGCATCAAGGCAAGTGCCACCCCACACTTCCCATGCATTTTACCCAGGGAAGGCGAGTCCTGTTTTGCTGCTTGAGGTGAAACGGGAAGTGCCACCCTGCCCTGCCGCCTGCGCCACCAACCCTGCCGCCTGCGCCGTTGGCAGAGAAGCAGCACCAGCATCAATGCCAATTCTGGATGAGATCTCGTGCACTTTGCAATATCTCTTGTGATTTCGGTGAGAGTGCTGATACCGGCGCAACTTCCCCACTGGTGGTGGGGCAGGTGAGGTGCTTGCAGGGGTTCCACCTTGGGGGTTTCTACTGCCTGAAGAAGCAGCCTCACCCCACCTAATGTTTGTGCCGGCCCTGATTTTACAATCGCTTTCCTTATTGCAAAAAGCCTGATTTTCCACAGAAGGCCACCCCCCACAAATCTACTTTAATTGTGCAGCCTGAATTTGCTGGTATGTAACTGAGCTCCACCCCACCCCAAATGATGACAGTCTCGGAGGGCCTTTTATGGTTGGGGAGACAGTGTCTAACTTTGAAGGAAATCTCTCCTCTTCCCCACTCACCTTCAATTAGCAGAGCTCACCTCTACTCAGTTCAGGGCTGGGGAACCATCAGCTAGAGCAGGTGATGGGAACCTTTGGCAGTCCAGATGTTGCCATCAACTCCAGCAAGAAGGGACAAGGCTAGTAGTAATGGGACTTGTAGTTCAGCAACATCTGGAGAGTTAGAGGTTCTTCACACCTGAGCTCGAGCAACTCCTTGTGGTTGTGGCCAATCCCCAATGAGCAGCTGTCTAAGGAAAGCCAGCAATCTAAGTGCAATTGCAGGTAGCTGTAATTAACAGTGCTCTGTCCTTCTATTTCCTCTGAAGAGAACTGATTGCACTGTTGAACAGGTTCTTCAGACTTTCCTTTTGCATGAATCTCATCTCATTAGGGGTGTGGATTTTTCCTTGCATGGCAGGAGAGTTGCTTACCAGATCATGGAGACAGACTTCACAGAGGCATGATTTTAGTAGGTAGGAAAAACTCCCCCCCCCCCAGCAGTGCTGCTGCTTCTCCTTTTCCCTGGGTTGCCCAGCATAGCCATGACTGCCATTTCCGGCTTCCTTTCCACATCATCACATGGGTCACATGGCACATGTCCTTATAGTCTGATTCTCTACTATAGGATTCTTCACCCCTTGTTTATTAGTGCAAGAGTGTATCCTCTAAACATCTTCTTTGAGATACCAAATTTTGTACCAGTGTGCCATCTCTGTGGTTCACCCTCAATTATGGAATACCCCCCCTTCAGAAAATCTATTTATTTGAGCAAACCTTCCATATTCATGGCCAGGTTTTGTTATTGTTTATCACTGTTAACCAATGGTTTATCTGGTTTTATGATGTTGTTGATGGCATTTGTGCTTTTCCTTTTTTTTATGGTCTCCTGCCCCAGGAACACTTGAGATGAGGGGCGCGTTAGAAATATTTTAAACAAACAAACAAACGAAACCCCTCACTGTATATGTGCCAATGTAGCATGCAAAGAAGATGGCTTTAGCCTAGCCTTTTCCCTTGATGCATTTGCTTTATATCTGCAGGGATTATGTGTTTTCCCCAGCTTTGCTGGCACAGGCGCATTTGGCAGCTTTGAAAGCATCAGGGTATCATTTACTTCAATGCAATAGCAAAGAAGAAATGTTAGGGTTTATTCTGCATGAATAAATCAGTTTGCACTGTTTACAGAGTCTTCTAATACTCCGTATCAGTTGGGCAATCCCAGCATACTCTTGGCTCCGCCTATCATTGGCTCTGACTCCACCTACAGTCAGTCTCCTTGCATTCCCACCACTGCTAAGAAGCTTCTTATAAGGAAACACAAAACCCTGTTATATATGCATGCAGAATCCATTTCCCATAGTTATATGTGCAGTATCTACTTCCCAAACTAAGATTGTCCAATTTGTAGGCCTAAGCTTTTTTGTGTTGTTCTTTAGTTTAAATAGCTCCCCTTCCTTTATTGTACTAACCCCCCCTCTCTAATAAATTTGTGGAACACAGGTCCTCACCACAACGCTCCCTTTTTTCTTTGCTGAATAAGGTCACACTCTTCTGATCCCTCTTCATAAGTTCTTTGTTTCAATAATGGTTCCAGTTGCTTATACGGTCCTTAAGAAAATCACATGGGCCTTTTCACAGTGCCAGGGATTGTTAATTACACTGTTCTAGTTAAACTTCCTCATTAAGATCCAATTTCCACCAGTGTGCAAAGAACTTTTACAGATTGGCCCCCCGAACAATATTTTGCAAAATAGCAATAAAATTGTCATGGCCAACGGACCTGAGCCACATCTGCATTTGCAACAACAGGCAAGGATGCGTTCTGCAAAATCCGGCAAGGTTCCTTGGAGATGAAAGGGTTATAGAAAAACAAGCTATTATTTAGGTTCGAGGGATGGCTCCTGCTGCCATTAAAATCAATGGACAGATTCCAACAGGAGCTGGACAAAGCTCTCTGTTGGCAAACTGTGCGCCGAAAGGACACCTTCTCATTAGCTCCCGTGTAGCACACGCATTTGCTGCATGTTGCCTGCAATCTGTTGCTGCTTCTGTTCAGGGAAGCGTGGGCTCAGATTCTGGGTTTTAAGAGTTTTTTATTATTATGATCTTCAGTTCAAAAGATTCGGCCCACGGTGCTGCATGCTGGAGTCTGTGAGGGAGAAAAAGTACTTGCTATGTGACTAGAAATTCAATGTTGGAGCCACGTGACGCACATTGGAACTGTAAAGGCCCACTGTGTCTGTTAGTAATGAGCTGCTGTCAGCTGGGACTCAGCAGTTTATCCCTTCAGGCCTCGCCTGCTTCTGCCAGCAGTTGCTGAGATGCAAGCCTCTAACATAGAGGCGGCTGCTAGGAGGAAGGTGAAGAGGAATCCCTCTAGCTCTTTGTCCCCTCATAAGCAGCCCACATACCCCTTCACTCCAATTAAACTTCTGTGGCCATTCTGCTCATCCTCTCTGCTCATATTCAGATCACCAGACTCTTCTTGCCTCTTTCTCTCTGCTAATGTTTGCTAGGAATGGAAGGCTCTGTCAATTTCATTTCTCTCCCTTGTCCATTATTCCAATCATAAATTCAGTTCTCCACATTCTTGCAGCAACTTGCAAAACAATTTTTTGAAATCCCCCTGAGAATTACAATCTTAGTGTGAATTTCTTCCAATATACATCTATGTTATTTTCACCAAAGCCTTCCTTTTTATGCACACTTCCCCCCAATATATGCATTTTTGCAACTATTGTTTAGTTGGAGAGCTGCATCGCAAAATTCAGATATGTGTGAACATAAGAAAAGCCTGCTAGACCAGACCAATCCAGTATCCTGTCCTCACAGTGGCTGACCAGAAGCCTGTGGGAAACCCACAAGCAGGATTTCAGCACAAGAACACTCTCCCAGTAGCGGACCTTGGAGCCTAAGATTTCGGTGGCAACTTCTGTGACACGAAAATTTGGCACCTCCCCACCTCTTACCTTCCATTCCACATCAATAGTTGTGGTGCCCCCGTGGTGTCCCAAGGCTCTGCACCCAGTGTGACCAAACCAGTTGCACTCCCCTAAATCTGCTTCTGACTCTTCTCTCCTGTGCTTTCCAGCAGCTGGTATTCAGAAACATACCAGCGATGGCTAGCCATCAATAGCTCTCTCATCCATGAATTTGTTTAAGGCCATCTAGGTTGGTGGCCATCACTACCTGTGGGAGGGAGTTCCATAGATAAACTATGTGTCGTGTGAAGAAATACTTTTTAAAATCTGTCCTGAATCTTCCAACTTTCAGCTTCACTGGATGAGTTCTAGGGTTCTAGCAAACTCCAAAGGAAAGCTGTGTTTCGGTCCACATATTGTTGTGCAAAGTGCAAAGTTGATATTTTTTTGTTTTTGTTTTTTTGAAGAAGGGGAAGAGGAGTTTGGATTTGATATCCCGCTTTATTGCTACCCTAAGGAGTCTCAAAGCGGCTAACATTCTCCTTTCCCTTCCTCCCTCACAACAAGCACTCTATGAGGTGAGTGAGGCTGAGAGACTTCAGAGAAGTGTGATTAGCCCAAGGTCACCCAGCAGCTGCATGTGGAGGAGCAGGGAATCGAACCCAGTTCACCAGATTACAAGACCACTACACCACACTGGCTCTCCAAAGTTGATAGATTTGTCTTTAAATAGGTCCTGATTCCAACTTCTCCTCCCTTCCTACCAGCCACTCTGTTCTCTCCTTTCCTCCCCCTCCTTTCTCTCTGTGTCATGAACATTTGATTGAATTTTGACTTTCACATAAACCTTTCCTACGACATATGCACCTGTTGTGAGAACAGCCGTTGTGTCAGACTGGCATCAGTTTTTGAGGCAGCACCAGGGGTGAGATGGGCTGAAGGGAGAGAGAAACTGGCTTGCCCAGCAACATAGTGGAGTTAATTTTTGGCCCATATATATTTGAGAAGTATACTGTAGCCCAGGGATGGGGAACACGCCACCCTTCAGATGTTGCTGGACTTCACTTTCCATCTGCTGCATCCAGAATGGCCCATGGTTAGGTCTGATGGAATTAGTAGTCCAACTGTATCTGGAAGGTCATGGGTCCCCCATCCCATGGGCAAATAGCCCAAGCAGTTTACATCCACATCTCATAGATTCTGTTGCTGATGGCTCATGTAAATCCTTTATCCAGAATGTCTAAATCATATTAATCACAAAAACGCCAATGAACTAATACAAGCATTGGATCTTCTGTACATATTCTTGGCATGTTTTCTGCTTAAGGATGTTTTCTTCTATGCATATTAATACTATGCACACACTTAATATTTTAGTGACAGGGAAAGGATTTGGTCAAGGGAACCCATTGCTCTCATTTCAAACATGCTCACATCATTAAGGCAGGGACCATCCAGTTGTAGTTGGAATAACCCCATCAGTCCCAGCCAGCATGACAATTTGTCAGGGATGATGGGAGTTGTTCTCCAACAACATCCTGAGGGCACTCCATTGACTACCCCTGGATAAAGGCCTAGAAGTGCCTAGGTAGAATAAGGATATGTTTTTGGAAAATACGTTTTGTTATAACTTTGAATAAAAAAAAAATAGATGTGCCTAGGTAGAGAATGAACAGTGAGTTTAGATCATGTATTGCAAAAGAGAGCAAGCTGCACAATGCTTGCAGCTTCTTGAGGTAGCAAATTCTGCCCCTTTCATGTTTCTTTATTTGTTTTAAGAATGCATGTGCCTCTTTCCAACTTTATGGTTCATAAAGTGGCTCACAACACGTAAAACAGTATTTTTTTAAAAAAAATAAAAATGCTTACTATAAAAATAACCATAAAAACCAGCAGCATACTTTTAAGAACAGCAGAACAATAGAAGCAGTTAACAGCACATCAGCATAAAACAAGCGAATTTGCAGCCACAGGTTTCTGGCTCTATCCCACTGTCCCATCTCTTTCTGTGTCATTCATCACCTTCTTTAAAGCCATTTGTTAAAACCGTGTTTATGGAAGACAATCTTACTCAGCTATGAGTGATCGCCAAAGAAGAAGAAGAAGAAATAACGAACTCTTAACCTGCCACTAAAAGACACCCATGTTGGTGCCTACCTAACTTTTCAGGGCAGAATGTACCATAGGTGGGGCACCAACACACCTTATCAGCCACTCACTTCATCTATGATGTCAGGACATCTGACAAAGGGTCTTTAGGCACACAAGATTCTCTGTGCACAAAACTCCATGTCATCAACCCTGACACCTAAATTTTAATTTGTGTTTTGGCAATCTTACTGTAACCTGTGGGTAAGGCAGAAACTGAAAGGTGCCAATCAAATCAGCCTGATGTGCAGGTGGGGAAAGAACTTTAACAGGAGAAGCTTTCCTCATACACTTACCTGCATATCAAGAAAATTTCACCAGTTCTATTTCTTTGTCAGGCTGCCAAGAAAAGTACAGAAAAGCAAGACCAAGGGAAAAATAAGAACAGAGACACTTTGCATCTCAAGAACCTATTCAAATCCTGTTTCTGCCCCAGTAGGCAGGGAAAGAACCTCTCTTACAAATTCTGCATTGATATTTTATGTCTTGATAGTATCTGAAATAGCCTGACAGCTCTAGTGCTCAGCTAAAAACCCTTCTGTTGGTTCTTATGCTGTCAAGAATAGATCTGACTCGAGCAATTCCATGGATAAATATATATCCAGCCTTAATTGCAAAGCACCATATGGTTTTAAACACCAGAGCTCAGAGGGGGTCTGTTAGGCAGGAAAGCCAGGATCCTTCCCCCTGAAGTGCAGAGGATGCCATAGATTGTAGTGGTTGCCGCCAGGCAAAGGGATTATGCAAAAGGCCCTCTGAAAGCACAGTCTCTATGCTAATGAATATGGCATCAGAGCCTTTTGTGCCATCACTGCACGTGGAAATGAAGGAGAAGTGGGAGGTCCAATGTGCCGATGGAAGGAGTTCCTACAGGGACTAACAGAACATTCCATCTGGACCATAGGTTGAAAATCCGTGATGCCCCAAAGCCTTGCACCTAGAAGGAAGCACTTGATATGGCAGAGATCAGCAAGAACGAAGCTCAGAGAAGTAAAAAAAAAAAAAGAGTAATAAAAGCGACTTCCTCCTAATATCACTGCTTATGCTGAGTCCGGCTGTTCTGTGCCTGCCATCAATTACTTCATTAACTACACCACATGGCCAGCTTCAGCACAGCTACTTGCCAAAAGTGTACGTGAACATACTTCCTTGACCTTGAGCTCAAATGGAGCTTTTGGATCTGGACTGGTAGCTAATCTGTCAAAGCATATTTAGAGGCTGCACTTAACCACTTCTGTGTCTGCATCTGTCTCACATCCCTTATTCGTGCCAGAAGTTCAACCACATGGGGTTCTCTGTATGGTGTACCTGGAGAAGACCAAAACAAATGATGCGATCAACAAAGAGTATGTTTCAGGGCGTGCAGTGCTACCTTCGCTTGTTCTGCTGAGGCCTTAGGGCAAAACTAGATGAGATGTGGGAGATACACAACCCCAGATCTCCTGAAATCATCTTCTTTCATTAAAGAAGCCAACTGGGGGCCAGGTTAGATCAGGGCCATGACCCTTTCTGCTCTACCGCCTTCCCTGCTCAAAACTGCATCTCCTACACTGCTGTTAACTACAGGGTGGAGAGGAGGAATGACAGGTACTTGTATCCATTGCTAATTGCTGCTTCAGTGAGTGATATAAATGGGAGGAAGGGTATGGAGGGGAGAATGGTTGGACTCAGAGTTTCCTTTAGTACCATGGTCCCAATCCAGAATGCCCCCTGTGCGGTTTGCAGCCAAAATCACAAATGCATGTTTTGCTAGACAAGCAAAGGGCTAGTACAAAGAGAGTTCTTAAACTTCCTAGAGAGGACCCTCTGAATATGGTTACTTCTTTTGCCTCCACCTGGTGGGAATTCTGTAACAAAGGAGACAATCCTTTATATTTCCTTCTGCCTGTGAGGAGAATCTCTCTTTTCACCATGCCTCCAAGCTCCAAGCCATGTTAGCTAAGACTACCAACTTTTATTTTACTGTAACTTAGAAGTACTTTCCTGCACATTACTTTGTTGTATTTGTTGCCTGCATTGATTTGTTAGTAAACCCTTTTCTCGTTTATCTTACAAAAATGTGTGGTTTATTCTCTGCAATGGGGTGAAGAGATTCACAATACTAGAACTATCAAATCATCAAATGATGCCGAATGGTGAGAGACTCAGGGAAGAAAAAAAGGAGGTCTTTGTTCATACAGTGATTAGGTAAGGAATGGGATATGTGGCAACTATATGTGGCAGTGACCTCCAACCTGGACAGCTTTAAAAAGGAATTAGACAAATTAATGGACAATAAGGCTATCAACGGGTTGTAGTCTTGATGGCTATATACTACTTTCAGTTTCAGTGTTAACATAGAAATCTGGTTGGCCACTGTGGGAACAAACAACAAATAAAACAGATATCCAATTGGTGTCTATACTGCTTGCAATTGCAATAGCAAGCAGGGGGGAAATCTCGTTTTCCCAAGTCAAAATATAGCACAATCTTTGCTGGGAACATTCTTAATTCTTGTCTGCTCTTTTTTTCAATTCTGAAAGGCCTCAGCTCAAAATACCCACAAAATGGTGAGCCCGAGAAAGAGTCTCCTTTTCAGACCCACAGAAGGAACTGAAGTAGAGCTGTAATGAGGGAGATCGGGGAGAGGGGGAGAGCAGCAGAAAGGCAGGGGTAGGAATGAGCCGAGATAAAGAAGTAGGAAGATAATGAGAGATTGAAAAAGAACAAGGGAGAGATAGTAGTTAAATGAAAAGAAACTAGAAATCTTTTCTAAAGAGGGGGGGGAGGGGGAATGCAATGAGAATGAGAATTGATGAGGCGCAGAGAAAGGAAGAGTCCTTCCATCAGCAAGTTTGCCAGATGAAGCTGGGAGATAAATCACCAACTGGAAGGAGCCTGGGTTTCAGTGCCTTTGCTGGCTGCTTCTCTCCCTCTGTCATCTGTCTAATAGCCCAGCTTCAGGAGATAAATGGCTGCAGCTGAGTCTCAGGCTATTCACCCCCCGCCCCCAGCCACCCTCTTTCCCCAGTCTCTTTTTCTCACTCCCTTTGCTGCAGTGAGCAGGGTCTCTGTCACTTTTTTGACTGCAAAAGTGCTGGCTGGCTAAGTCCTAGGCACGGCACCATTATTCAGATTGGACAGAAGGACGGCGCTCAAATAAAGCATCAGAGGCCGTAATGTCTTCTGAGCATTTTATTAGGAGCATTATTATTTTTGTAAGGGAGAATTTGATGCATAGCAAAGGCAGCCACCAGATAAAAGAAGGCGATAAATGACACGGAAAGAGATGGACAGTGGGATGGAGCCAGAAACCTGTGGCTGCAAATTCACTTGTTTTACGCTGATATGCCTATTGCCTCTGGCATGAATTTCATTTCAAGGCTAAAATCTGTCCTGATGTGCGGAAGTCATTTTGACTGCTGGAGTGACAAGTTTTGCACAGTGCTGCAAGCATCACCATTGACTGTTTCATAGACTACAGTTTTTGTTTGCATGAGAAAAACCATGTGGTAGAGAGTCTGGTGAATCTTGGGTTAATAAATGGTTCAGCATGTGGTCTCATCTATCGGCCACTAAGTGAAACAACTAAGGGCCTTTCATTTCCCAGATTTCATTTTTAGCACAATAATATATGCGCAGTTGTGACCCATTTACTGCACATAGTCCAATTTCTCCTTTCAAGCTTGTGCTTGTGTTGCCATGATATCATATTTTACCAGGAATCGTTGAACTATATTTTTACTTGGAAAACTGCAATTTCCCAGATTGCTATTGTAATTGCAAGTAAACACCTGTTGGATGTTTTCTTTGATATTTGTTTTTAAAAAAATGTATATCCTGTCTTTCCATTTATGGGGGGGGGGACCATTCATGACAATAAACAATACAACAATGAAGGAAACTAGAGGAAGGAGAAAATTGCACTATGGTGATCTAAGCAACAAACCAAAAGAAAACACATAAAAGCCATTGTTGTTAATTAAATCTTGTAGAAATAAGATGGTCTATGTCTGATGCTTAAGTGGCAGCAGCACTGGAACCAGCTGGACTTCTCTATGGAAAGAGATCCAAAACTGGGATGTCACCACAAAAAGGTTCTTTCTCTGATAATGGCCTGTTTTCCTGTGGCAGGTAGGGATTGCAGAGAAATTTGATTTGTTCACATTTAAAGGAAAATCTATCAAATCATCACTTTCCAAAACAACAGGAGAACAGAAATGCAGTTAACCTTTGCAATGCAGTTCTTCAACCAAACAATGTCTCCATTAGAGGAAGGTGTGCATAAAAATGAAAATATTATTGAAACTATATACAAACATCCATTATATATGAGGAATTTGCTTGTAAAAATGTGTATTTGAGTTATAACTGCATACAAAAAAAGTGTTTAATTGGAGAAATTTGCACTAAAATGCTGATGATTTTTTGGAGGATCTTTTTTTTAAAAAACCACAGCCCACAAATTGCTGAAGAAATATAGAGAACTAAATTTAAGATTGGGGGAAAAGAGAGAAATGAAGAGAACCAAAATTGACAGATACTTCCATCCCTAGTGACAAGAGTACCTAAGGAAGGGCCTTAGTTGTGATATTAAAAGCAGGGTAGCTTTGTGCCTGTGGCATGATTGGTGACAATTTGATAGATCACCCCATTCTTACATAATATTCATTTTATTTATTATTAAATGTGGCAGGTCTTGAGA
Organism: Podarcis bocagei; assembly: GCF_964188305.1. Lineage (NCBI taxonomy): Eukaryota > Metazoa > Chordata > Lepidosauria > Squamata > Lacertidae > Podarcis > Podarcis bocagei. The sequence goes on along the minus strand of NC_138129.1, from coordinate 43,991,137 downwards.
CAATTGCCCATTGGATCACCATGGCTTCACAGCACAACAGATATTTGCAGCAGGGGCTAACACCCAGCACTTACCTGTCCCCCGCCTATGTGCTTGTGGAGTGCCATAGATGTCAAGGCAAAATGGACAATGATCTAAATCTGACAGGCTTTGTAGAAATATAGCCTGGGGACTTCTTAGTAAAAGGCTGACTTGAGTTGTCTGGATATTACACAGAGATTAATTATAGGCATTAATTTTCTCAGGAGCTCTGAGGAAATAAAACTCAATTTGAGATGTGGATGGCTGAAAGGTTCTTCTGGCACCTAAAGACCTGTGCCATTTTTCTTGGTATTTATATTCTGTTTCCTGAGGTCAAATTATAATAATTATGGAAAACTTTCAACATGCAAAGTGCTTTACAGCCCTTTTCTCACTTGGATTCCTAACAGGGAAAGTTTCAGCTGAAACATTCACACAACAACCAGTTGTCCACCTGGCTGGATGATAGCAGAGGGCCAATCCAGCACTACTGGCTGTCATGAAGGCTCTCAGACCTCCTCACTTTCCTCTGCTTCAGCAATGTGTTGCTGAAGGAAGTCACCATGTCCTCCTCCTTTGCCACCAAACTACTGGCATTCATCCATCCATTCTGCCTTCTGACCTGTGGAAAACAAGATGCTGGATATGATAGACCAAGTGTGGGGAACCTTTGACCCTGCAGATGTTGCTGAACTACAATTCCCATCACCCTTGGCCATTGGTGATGCTTGCTGTGGCTGATGGGAGTTGTAGTTCAGCAACATCTGCAGGGTCCACACCTGGTCTATTACACTGAGCATCTTGCTTCCCACAGTGGCCAGCCAGATGCCTCTGGTTAGCTCACAAGGCTTCTACAAAATAAAAAAAAATTCCTTCCAGTAGCACCTTGGAGACTAAGTTTGTTATTGGTTTGAACTTTCGTGTGCATGCACACTTCTTCAGATTCTTCAGGTATCTGATGCATGCACACGAAAGCTCATACCAACATACCAATAAAAAACTTGTTGTTGTTGTTTAGTCATTTAGTTGTGTCCGATTCTTTGTGACCCCATGGACCAGAGCACGCCAGGCACTCCTGTCTTCCACTGCCTCCCGCAGTTTGGTCAAACTCATGCTGGTAGCTTTGAGAACACTGTCCAACCATCTCATCCTCTGTTGTCCCCTTCTCCTTGTGCCCTCAATCTTTCCCAACATCAGGGTCTTTTCCAGGGAGTCTTCTCTTCTCATGATGTGGCCAATGTATTGGAGCCTCAGCTTCAAGATCTGTCCTTCCAGTGAGCACTCAGGGCTGATTTCCTTCAGAATGGATAGGTTTGATCTTCTTGCAGTCCATGGGACTCTCAAGAGACTCCTCCAGCACCATAATTCAAAAGCATCAATTCTTCGATGATCAGCCTTCTTTATGGTCCAGCTCTCACATCCATACATCACTACTGGGAAAACCATAGCTTTAACTATACGGGCCTTTGTTGGCAAGGTGATGTCTCTGCTTTTTAAGATGCTATCTAGGTTTATCATCGCTTTTCTCCCAAGAAGCAGGCGTCTTTTAATTGTGTGACTGCTGTCACCATCTGCAGTGATCATGGAGTCCAAGAAAGTAAAATCTCTCACTGCCTCCATTTCTTCCCCTTCTATTAGCCAGGAGGTGATGGGACCAGTGGCCATGATCTTAGTTGGTCTCTAAGATGCTACTGGAAGGATTTTTAAAATTTTGTTTTGACTACGGCAGACCAACACGGCAACCTACCTGTAACTAGAACTCTTCTGCAGTGGCTGTTCCTCAAGAAATGTTCTTCAGTGGTATATTGCCTCTGAGGATGGAAGTTTTCTTTAATTATTATGACTCACAGCCATGGATATACCTGTGTTCCATAAATTGGTCCAGTCCCCTTCTAAAGTCATCTAAGGCACACATGGGCAGACTTTGTATTTTTATTTGCATCCTGAGATCTACTAGAATAGAATGTAAAATGGTGGCTCACAAGATGGAACCAATTACCTCTCATATTTCAAATCTGCAAGTAGAAATCTACATTTGAGTTACTACAGATCAGAAATTCTAAGAGTCTAATTTAGAGGGAGGGAGAGAGGGAAGCCTTTTTGCTGTTGCTAAACCACAGTCAGAAAACTGTAACTGATCTGCCAGTAGATCTAAGGTACAGCCACAGTACCTTGTGGTAGTAAATTCTGTCAGTTAATTAGCTCTAAAGTACTTCCTTCTGTCAGAAGCTATCACCGATCTATTTTCTTGACTGACTCAGAATTCTAGTATCATGAGTAGGGATGAGGAAGAAATTTGATTCAGTTTGCTTTTAGAGGCAAACTTCTCTAATTCACAATTTTCAAAACAATTTGCAAATTGAAACACGGCCATCCTTGTTCTCTGGCCAAGTAATGTGTATGAAAGCGTATTTGCTAGGGTCAAGTGTGTGTATATAAATGCATGCATTAGTTAATAGAACAAAGAAGAATGGATTATATTAAGGAAAATTGGTTTGCAAAAAATGTGTATATTTGGAGAAATGGACATCAAAATGCAGAATTGAGGAATTTTAAAAATCCCAAACTGATGTAGAAATGTAGAGAACTGATAGGAGAAAACTGAGAGAAACTGAAATTGATATATTCACCCATCCCTAATGATGAGTAAGGGAGAGAAGATGACCTCTATTTGCTTCTTCCAAACCATGCATGATTTTATATCTTTCTATCATGACTCATATGGGCCACCTTTCTCCCCCTAAACTGAATAGTCCCAAATCCCTGGAGCTCACGCAGCAAAGCACAGGATGGAATTGCCATCACCCCTTCTGTCTTGGCTGATGTGACTGACAGGGCTTTGTATGCAGTGGTGGTCACTAAGGCCTGCCACTCTCTTATGGGATTTAGGATTCCTTCCTTAGCCTTACCTTTTAGGAAAGATACCCCAGCCCCTTGATCATTTTGGTTGCCCATTTCTGCACCTTTCCAGTTCTGGAATATCCTTTTTGAGATGTTGCAACCTGGACCATACACAGCATTCCAAATGCAACTACACTACATAAAGTCAGTGCCAATAAAGGTGCTACAATACTGGCTATTTTATTTTCAGTCTTCCCCCCTTTTTCACCACCACTAGAAATAAACTGATATTTTCATTTTTTTTCTTGCCACCACAACTTTAGGATTCATCTCCTGGCTACCCGTGGCCAGTTCAGGCTCCCTCAATAGAAATGCAAAATTTGGATATTTTGCATTACTTTCTTTGCTAGGATATGCATTACTTAATTTAAACCTTGTTTGCTACTTTATTGCCCATTCACCCACTGAAGAGAGTTTAGGGTTTTTTTTTTTTGCAAGCCTCTTGGATTTTCATTATCTTGAATAATCTGGTGTCATCTCTAAACTTGACTATCTCACTGCTCACCACCGACTCCAGATCATTTATAAATAAGTAAGCAGTACTATTCCCAAGATAGACCTGTGGAAAGGACTCCACTTACATCATGAAGATTGTTCATTTATCCCTACTCTCTACTTCCTTTTCTTTAACCAGTTGCTGGTTAGCACATGTCCCCTTTTCTGTCTAGACTGGCCCTTTGCTACTTCAGCGAAAGTAAGACCAATGTAAGTAATGGCTTTCCTCTAACTAGGGCTGAGAAAACAATGTCAAAGTTTCTCAGAAATATTTTTGACCCTGCTGAAAAATATCTTGCAGTTTGATACTCTTTAGTACTCCTTTTGGATAGAATTGACTGTTTACGTGAACTGCCCATTTCTTATCAGTTTCTCTGTCTCTCATCTTCATGCGTTGTGTTACCACATAGCCAAATATGATTAGTAGGACATCATTCATTGCATTTTCCCTTCCTGAGAGATATCTAATCAAGGAAGCATTGGACTGATCTGCCCTTGCTTTCCATTGTTCTCATTGACCAGTATTACCATGTAGCCAAATGTAGCCATGTCACCAATCCTTTTATTGTATTTATTATTTACTTGTTGCACTTGTGTCCCACCTTTTTCCTCCTAAGATCTCAAGGTGGCATACAGGGTTCTTCTGTCTCTCCTCGAGTAATCCCCCACAGCATCCCTGCAAGGTAGGTTAGGCTGAGAGGCAGTGAATGGTGCAAGGCCAACCAGTGAGCTTCACATGGCTGAGTGGGGATTTCAACTCTTGCCTTTGTGGTCCTTGTCCAACACTCTAACCACTATACCACACTGGCTCTCAAGGTGAAAATGACATGAAATGCAGCAGCAGTCTGGTGAAACAATTGGCATCAACCAGAATGGTAAAAAGCAAATGTCAGCCCATCTAAGAGAGTGGGGGGTGGGGGGTGGCGCAGCGGCATTTCTGTGTCTCCTGAACACCAGAGTGGAGAATATTCAGCACAGCTAGTTGGAAATATGCTGCCCTTTTTAGTTTCTCTTCAGCATTTTCTGTAGCAACTGAGGCTGTTCAAGCTCTGAGCCTGTCACCCAGCAGCCTGCTTCTTTGCTTAGGTCCACACATATGCATGCGCACAGCCACCCGCTGCCACATGCCCAAACCTAATAATTCTGAGTTCAGGGTCAGTGAATAACACCCTGTTCTAAATGTTGGAATTGGGTGTTAATGAGAAAAAGCATTCAACTCCAGCAGAGTCCTGGCCTGTAATTAATGACCCAATTGGTTTTGCTTGGTACCCCAGGCAGAAGGCAGGGTTCCTGTATGGCAATTGCGAGCGACTGACCCTGAAAGGCCACTGGCCAAATTATACAGTAATAATTCGTAAAGGCTCTAGTTGAGATGCAGGTTAATAATGGCGATTAATAAAGTCCTTCTGCTGACCCTAATTCTCGGAGGTGGAGGGCAGTGTACCTGAGGCCTGGAAGCCTTGTGGTTAAGTAACTTTAGACTTCAGACTAAATCATTTTACAGGCCTCCTGTTTAGATGGTAAAGAGTATTATTTCACTTACTTCAACATGTGGTGAGCCAACTAATGTGATGGGGAAAAAGAGGGAGGGCATCACCAAAAAGAAAAAGGAGAAACACAGATTTGCACAAAGTGCATACATTTCCCCCACAAGAAACAGTGATGGCCACCAACTTGGATGGCGTTAATGGAGGCTTAGACAAATTCATGGAGGAAAGGCTATCAGTGGCTACCAACTCTGATGTCCATATTGTTATCTATAATTATTTAATTGACACCGAAATGGAAAATGGCTATGTGTATTACTGAAGGCTTTAACATGGGTTTTTCCCATGAGGCTATACTGCAGCCAAGAATAGGATTTGGAGTTGATAATTAACTATTGTTGTTCTCTAGTAGCTAACATGTGAGTGTTTAACCTTAGATCAGGCAACAAAGGTATTTGGTTGCAAATCTCCATTTTGAAAGGAGGTTGCCTTTAGTCTTCGTTTACAGGCTCTATTAAAGTAAGATGAGCTGTATAGTTTAAGCAGCTGGAATGCAGGCAATTTAGCCTGTGTGTGAGAGAGAGGGAGGGAGAGGGAGAGCTCTGATTACCAGCTCTGATTATCAGTTTATTTTATTTTTAAGAAGATGTGTTGGACTTGCATAATATTACATGGAATTATTTGGATGTATCTTTGATGTTTTTGTTCTGTTTTGAAGAAAGTTCTGCAAGTAAAGTTTTGAACAACCTAATGGGTCTGGACAATGCTTCATCCCCAAAGGAGTCAGTTTTTATGCATCCAGTCACTTTAGAATGTGTAATATTAATATCTGCAATATATATTTTGCTTCCACTGCTTTCAGTAGTATGCTTCTGAATACCTGTTGCTGGAAAACATAGGAGCGGAGAGTGCAGTTGTGCTCAGGTCCTGCTTATGGACTTCCCACCAGCATCTAGTTGGCCACTGTGAGAACAAGATGCTGGCCTAGATGGGACATTGGCTTGATCCAGCAGGCTCTTCTTATGTGCATCTGCTAATTTATATGTACAGTTGCAAAATTACAAAGAAGTTGAATTTTTTTAATGAGATTTTAAGAAATAAACAAATAAGTAAATATCATACATATCACCATAGATTATGACCAGGTGACCTTATGCGTTTACTCTGTTTGCTGTTCAGGAGCTAACTGTTGATGGGTAACTTTGGAGCCCCTGTTCTCCCGTCATATGATTCTTCATCTTTAGATTGGACTTGAGTGGGACAGCCTTTCAAATAGGCAACTCCTACAAATAGAAGTCTGTTCTCTGCAAAGCAGAACACACAAGGCCATCTTGCCACGGTCTCTGGTGTGACTTAGCTTTGATGAATAGGACAGTATGTGTTTAGCTAGAGTATTTAAGCCCTTAGGAAAGGGCTCAATGGCAGAACATCTGTCTTGCATGCAGAAGATCCAAAGCTCAATCTCCAGTATCTCAAGCCTGGACTGGGAGAAACTCCTTGCCTGAAGCGCTAGAGAGCTGCTGCCTGTCAGTTTAGACAATACTGTGCTAGATGGACCAGAGGATCTGACTAAGTATAAGGCAACTTCCTATGTTCCCTTGCTGTGTTCTGTGTTCCCATCTTCAGTCTTGGAAGTGCAACAAATGGACCAGGCAAGCATCAGAGAGTCATAGTCACCTGTTAAAGCTGAACAACAAGACTACAGCTTTCCTCGGCATGGAGCTACACTGATAGGAAAGAGCTTTATCTGTTAAATTGCTGCCTGCCCCATACCTATGAGAAATCCAGTAGTTCAATAAAAAAGAGGCAATTCTATTGACGAGGCTGCAGTATTTCTATAATTTGTTGCACTCTATGGTTTGTTCTGCGTCTTCAGGACTGTAAAGGGACTGTAACTCAGTGGAGGCAGGTGTAAACAGCTGCCAGGTAAATCAATAAAATTCAGATGGCATGAATTAAACTAATTACAATTGAGCCACTATTGATTTTTCTACATGCTCAGGACAAGGATATATTCATAAAATGAAATAAAAGAAAAGAAAAACTATCCATCGCTTGGAATAAGCTCCTTGGCTTTTCTGAATAGCCCAGAGATGGAGAACTGGGAGGAGAGAACTTCCTTTGATGAAACTGTGGCTGTGAACACACTGCTCATTTAAGGGACTTTAGAAGCACATGCCTTCCCCCAAAGAGTCATGGGAAGTGTAGTTTGTTAATAGTACTGGGAACTGCAGCTCTCTCTCTTTCTCTCTCTCTGTGAAACTAAAGTTTCCTGGATTCTTTGCAGGAAATCGCATGCTTTAAATGTTTGGTGTTTCCGCAGCCCAAGTAACAGGCTATAGTGTTCCATGATGGTTGTTTCCATGAGGCTTGTTCACACATTACACATTACAGATGCATGCCTTATCTACGCAAGACATTTGTGTGAAAGTGTGTGCAAGTGTTGATTTATACAGCTCAGACTGTACACTCATTGACCGTTAACACTGAACATGGAATTGTGAGGGATGGGGTCAAAATTGAAAGCTAATGGGAATGCAAGAACATAAGAAAATCCTGGTGGCCCATTAGTCCAGTGGCCCATCTACTCCAGCATCCTCTAAGTGGCCAACCAGATGCCTGTGGAAAACCCTCAAGGAGGATCAGAGCCCAAGAGCCCTCTCTCCTCCTGTGGTTTCCAGCGACTGGTATTCAGAAGCATTCCTCTTCTAACCATGGTAGCAGAGCATTGCCATAGTAGTCCTTGATAGACCCAGAGATGGAAAGAAGATAAAGCCCCTACCAGAGAAGAATGGCAGATCAAGTTGATGGATTATGCCGAAATGGCCAAAATGAAATCAGGAAGACAAAAAAAATTAATAAGGAATGGGGAAAATTTATAACTTATCTTAAAAACCATTGTAAACAGTTAAAATCATTAGTAGGACTGGAATATCACTTGCAGTTTAATGGTGAATTTTGGACACAACGGAGAGGTAAAAGATTCTGGATTATCATAAAAGATGCAGGAGGAAATGATTAACAGTAGGACCCACAAAGGGGAGGAGGGAAGTCCAAGAGATTCCTTGGAGTCTTGTTTTTATGTTGTAAGTTGGACACGTGACTGTAAAATTTTAATTTGGAAAACCACACACACACACACACACACACACACACACACACACACACACACATATATATATGTGTGTGTGTGTGTGTGTGTGTGTGTGTGTGTGTGTGTGTAGTCCTTGATAGCCTTATACTCTATGAATTAGTCCAATCCTCTTTTAAAGCCATCCAAATTAGGGGCCATTCGTGCTTCCTGTGGGAGTGAGCTTTTATATGTAATTTGAAGCGGAAATAGGGATTTGTTAAGCAACCCCCATGCTGGCACTCTTGGCCCCACCTGGCAGCTTCTGCTCAAGTTGTTGCACCACATACAGCAACAGGTGTTGTGAGGACTGATGCTATGAGAACTGTCAGCAGGAAGGAGGCACAAGCAAGAAAAGAAACAGATTCAGTGAGAACATTGGCTAAGGCAACAAGAGGAGAGAGAACGGACTTGGCTAACTTTAGTCCACATCTTTCCCGCTAAGGCTTGACAGCTGTAAGTGCAAAAGAGAGCAGCTTGTGTTCCCTTCTCGAGAGATTAGGTGGCAGCTGGAGTGAGTGGGAGGTCAGTTCACCATAACCTGGGAACAGCTGTGCTGTGAGTTGCTCTACACTAGAGCAAACTGAGGAAAGGAGGCTCTCTTGGTGTGCGCTGGGTTTGTGGAGAAAAGTCACATTCCCCCCCTCCAACCCTTTTGCAGCAAATGATAAACAAATCTGTATTTGTGGTAGTAGAATATGACTGTAGAAATCAGGAATTGGGCCAGGGCAGCATCCCCATTCATGGTGACCAACCAGATGTTTCTGCTACCACCCTGCAACCTGGATTTTCAAAGGTTGTACATTCAACGCCACTTGCAACAACAAAAGTATGTGTTATCTCCAGCGCCAACACCATGACCTGTAGAAAAGCCAGAGGTGTTTCCCAAAAACATCCATGCATGTGTCATCTTTCCTCATATTTCTGGGGTGTTCTATTTAGTAACATGTAGTGAACAGGCAAGAACTAGTGTTTTCCAGTGGTACCTCAGTTTTTGAACGTCTCCATTGACGAACATTTCGGTTTTCGAACGCCATAAACCCGCAAGTAAACGCTTCAGTTTTCGAACATGCCTTGGAAGTTAAACATGCCGTGCAGCTTCTGCTGAGTGCAAGATTCTGAGGTCTAGCTGTCGGCTATTGATTTTTCAGTTTTTGAACGTTTCAGAACTTGAACTGTCTTCCATAATGGATTATGTTCGAAAGCCGAGGTACCATTGCATATGTGAAGGGGCTCTTACTCTCTTACTATCAATTTTTTTTTGTCCAGACTAAATCATTAATCTAGACAAAAAAAAACACCATAGATCCATAGGAAAATAAAGAAAAAAGAAGGGGAGGGGAGAAGAGAGAGAAAAATAAAGTTAAGAAACTAAGGAACTTTCAATTCTTCATCTGTCAGCTATATAGAAACATTATTCAACTCATCCACTCCAATATAATACCCAGCACAACCACTATCTATAGACCAACATTATCTTCAACCTTCAAACCCAAATGTCATTATTTCTTTTTCATGCAAAAAGTCTATGAGAGGTTTCCAGTCTTTAGTAAATGTTGACAATGACTTTTCTCTGATTAAACATGTCAATTTTGCCATCTCAGCTGTCTAATAATTTTAATACTATGTAAACTTTCTTAAATATCAGTGGAGCTAAGTACAAAACTCAGGTGACAGAACTATTGATCATTTGGTTTTCAGATATGAGCTGACAGCAAATGGAACATTTTCTTATATGAGTAATAACCGTGCTTTTAATATACTAATTAACCAATCAAAATTGATACAGTATATGACTGCTTTTTCAAACATGGGTTGAGGATATTTTCCTGACTTAAAAAACGAAAACGCAACCACCACAGGGTGTTAATTCCTTATTTAGTAAAGGCAGTGAAATGTGGAAGCTCCAGCATGCAAGCAAAGGGTCCCATGCCCTCATGGAATATTGAGAACTTGTTCACTTTTCTTATATGATGAACTGGAGACATGCTCTGTGGGTGCAATAGCCTGTTGTGTGTATGAAGCTCTCCTTGACCAACAGAAGAAGATGTGGACAGCCCCATCTTTGCATGCCTATGTGTGCCTAGGGTATTGGCACAGGATAAGGATGAAATGAAAACTGTAACAAGGTTCAAAAACAGGATGATATGATAATGACGACTCAGACAACGCTAACATTTCTTCCGAGAAAGAGATAAAGCCTCAGTTCACAGTAGCCTGTAAGAGGGCTTGGTTTGGCCGGCTGGCTGGAATCCTAAGAATAGGACCACCATATGTAAGAGTGCTGTGGGTGGTGATGATACACTACAACATTTTTTTGCATGCTCCACTTGCAATATCTGTTTCAGAGGCAGGGGACACTGCTGAGCTTAACCTGCCTAGACTTTGATTGGATCTCTTCTCAGCCTTGTAATCTGCTATATGTGAAACATGAGCACATGGATGAAAGAAAAATATTACCATATCAAATTATGTGTTTTTCCTGCAAAGGATATGAATTTAGAACGGCTGTACGCTGTCTCACAAAGTTCAGTGTGAAATGGAATCTGGTTGAAAAAGAAAGTTACTGAATGGTGAATTTTAATTTCCACTGTAAATTTGACTCCAGATTAATTTCTGCGTGTTCTGGATCAGCTGCTCCATAGTTGTGATCCTTGGAGTGTCTATTACCTGGCTGTTAATCTTGAATAAATGTTCTTAATGACCACCCTCTTGTTTAACATAATATAACTATGTTATTAAATTTCAATTACATTGGATGAGTCACTTGTGGTTAATGCTGACAGAAGCATATGTTTGTGGAACACCTTTGGCACCATGTTGAAAATCAGACATATCCTTTACGTGCCACTTTATCACAGAAACACTGATAAATCACAGACTCATAGAAATGTAGGGCTGTCACGCACCAAGGGTCCACCAGGGCTTCATTTTAATAAAATAGGATCATAAGAAGAATCTGCTGGACCAGGTCAAAGGCTCATCTAGTCCGGCATCCTGTTAAAAGATTATTCCATTAACAGAATCAGGTACCAAGTGATGGTAAAGACATTTCTTGAGATCCTGGGAAGCTGATGCCACTCAGAGATGGCAATATTGAGCTAGAAGTACAATCAGTATCACTTGTTATAGGACAGTTTCCTATGTTCCTATCACATTGCAGCCTGAACACAGAAAGTAATCAGGAGTGATAATGTTTAAGCCTATGCAGTGTATATATATTTCTCACTGTGGAAGAACAACAAACCCATATCCTGACTTACTGGAAGTGATTCCAGGTAAGAATGGATGACTTCCAGGCAGATTTGAGACACAATTCCCCTTATTTTAGCTTAAGCACTGATATGGTTCCCTAAATATCATTAATACAGTTGATTTTATATACAAAGTAGAGCCCCAGCCAGTCTGGGAACTTGAAAAAATGTTCTGTTCCTTCAAAGTATCTTATTTGATTTCTCCAGTACAGTGGTACCTTGGGTTAAGAACTTAATTTGTTCTGGAAGTCTGTTCTTAACCTGAAACTGTTCTTAACCTGAAGCACCACTTTAGCTAATTGGGCCGTGCCACCACCACGCGATTTCTGTTCTCATCCTGAAGCAAAGTTCTTAACCCGAGGTACTATTTCTGGGTTAGTGGAGTCTGTAAACTGAAGTGTCTGTAACCCGAGGTACCACTGTATGACCCATAGGAGAAACAACTATGTGCCCAGCTGGAGGAAAGATCAAAATGCTAGTAGAGAAGACAATATAGTTCTTTCTTATCTTTAGAAGATACATGACTTAGTTTGAGAGACTCTTATGGCTCTTTGGACTGAGTCACAGGTATATTATCAAGGGTGGACAGCACACAAGGGTGGCTGTGTTTGTGTGCTTCATCTCTGTGTTAGCACTGGCTTACAGAGAAGACTGTGTGGTGTACAAGTCAGAGAAGAGTTCCCATGCCCTTTAATCAGGCCTTGTCAAACAGTAGCGCAGGATGTGCTACAGCCATGGTAGAGTATGATCCGCATACTGTATGTATTTTGCGCAGTATTCTGCTTCTGAGTAGGAGGATATAGGAGCTATGTATCATTATCCACTACTTAGAAATAATATTCAGTGATTCTCACAAGAAGAGATGGTGAGGTTCACACACTGCCATCAAGGGTGAAAATCAAGGGTGAAAGCTGGGGTACTAAGAAAGCTGAATTGTATATCCAATGCTATATTCTGGAGAGTTTTTCCCCTCTGTACTTGTGCAGGATGGCAGAATCCACACAGCCTTGTTTTATATCCCGACATTGGCAACATACAGTATGGCACTTTTGAGAGAGAGAGAGAGAGAGAGAGAGAGAGAGAGAGAGAGAGAGAGAGGCCTATAATCACTCAACTGCGTGTGCCAACAACACAGCCCACAGATGCAGAGAAACAAGGAATGGCATGTCAGAGGAATCGCTAGAAGATTAAAACCCGAATGGATTGAGGAAGTAATTCATGCTCCAAGGATACACACCAACACTCAACTTCAGTCAGATCCACACTATGAAAACATTCTCCCCAGTCCACTATCTGTTAATCAACTAGGTTCTGAGTTGGGAAACAAGCAAGACTCACCCATGATTTCAAGATGCTATGCTTCTTAATTAGGACCCTTCCTCTAGTTTTCAGCACAAATTTGTGCATTGGCTTAAAGAGCTGCCCGCTGATTTCGTATCTTTCTTTTTTTTGGTAAACATTATTATTATTTCATTTTATAATATATATAAAACAGAGATAACAATAACAACAGACAAACATTAGAAGATAAAAACAAAACTATAAAATAGGCACATAGAATGATTGGTTGCAAATGTGTTAAAGAAGTGATTTTGTATCTTTTGAGATGTGTAAAGTCATTTTCCCATCTATGATAAATCTAAGTTCCATGCAGTATGACTTTTCATGCCTGAACTGGGACTTAGCCTATGCAATATTATAGTGTGGATTGAGTGGGCCCATTTCATAGAATCATAGAATCATAGAGTTGGAAGAGACCACAAGGGCCATCGAGTCCAACCCCCTTGCAAGCAGGAAACACCATCAGAGCACTCCTGACATATGGTTGTCAAGCCTCTGCTTAAAGACCTCCAAAGAAGGAGACTCCACCACATTCCTTGGCAGCAAATTCCACTGTCGAACAGCTCTTACTGTCAGGAAGTTCTTCCTAATGTTTAGGTGGAATCTTCTTTCTTGTAGTTTGGATCCATTGCTCCGTGTCCGCTTCTCTGGAGCAGCAGAAAACAACCTTTCTCCCTCCTCTATGTGACATCCTTTTATATATTTGAACATGGCTATCATATCACCCCTTAACCGCCTCTTCTCCAGGCTAAACATGCCCAGCTCCCTTAGCCGTTCCTCATAAGGCATCGTTTCCAGGCCTTTGACCATTTTGGTTGCCCTCCTCTGGACACGTTCCAGTTTGTCAGTGTCCTTCTTGAACTGTGGTGCCCAGAACTGGACACAGTACTCCAGGTGAGGTCTGACCAGAGCAGAATACAGTGGCACTATTACTTCCCTTGATCTAGATGCTATACTCCTATTGATGAGGCCCAGAATTGCATTGGCTTTTTTAGCTGCCACGTCACACTGTTGGCTCATGTCAAGTTTGTGGTCAACCAAGACTCCTAGATCCTTTTCACATGTATTTATGTACCTCTGTGGCCTTGTGATGGTGTGACTAGTCTTGGCTTTGAATGAGTTTCATGCACCATCTGTTTCAATGGCCAGTTTCACATGGGGATCATTTCGCTCACTATCCTTCAGACTCAAAGCCTTAGGTCAGGACTGTCTTTGCCTTGGGGTTTCTAGCTCAAGGCTGGAAATGGAAGCCCTGCAATACTTCAAAATTTCATTTGTCCTTGTATAAGAACGATGGAATCCCTCGTACAAATGATCAGAATGGAACTCATAGGAATGTTGTACTCTTCATACTGCTCAGTTTGAAGTAGCATCAAAAGTCTATGATACAATTTCAGAGTAAATTATTTCAGATCTGTGATCTTTGAGGAATCACAACCATGTATTTGCAAGGGCATCTAAGCAGTTGTTTGGAATTTCTGATGACTGTATCCAAATTAAAAAAATAATAATAATCCAAGAAATGTTCATGACACCAAGAGTGATTGGCATGTTACTCATCCTATGTATGTCTGTTATGCAATGCCAAGGAGAAAGAAAGGGTTATTTCCTTGCATGGTGGCTGCTGCTTGGTAGCCTAAGTGAGAGACATTGTTCACTTAACCCCACACCCCTCTATTCTTTTTGTTTCTTTCCACCTCACAGCCAAGAAGAGCCTCTTACTAGACTTTGAGAAAAAGCTGTGCTAGACTACCTGTTTTAATGGAATGTGCATTAGAAACATTTAGCATTCCATAAAACAGGGAGGGAGGACTCATGGCTCTCTGAAAATTGTTAGACTCCAGTTCCCATTAGCTCCAACCAGCATGGCCAATTGCTAAAGATGATGAGAGTTGTAGTTCAACAACATCTGGGTGCCCCTGTGTTCCCCATCGCTCCTATAAACAAATGCAACAGTTACTATTGTTGCTTGAAAAGGCTTTTAAAAACTGGAGATTTGCACAAACTGCAGCAAGCTTTTCCATTTTCTCACTTTGATTATTTTTTAAAAAAAGAAAGAAAGAAAAGGAAAGAACTGTGGGCACATTGCCAAATGTGATCTGACCAGCAATGTTGTCAGTTTTAAATGAACCTGCATTTAATTCCAGCTTAAAAAACAATTATAATAACGCTTTGGATGGGAGCAATAACATTACCGGTATCATTAGTCTAATAGTTCATTCCTTTGTATATTTACTTCTGAATATGCCCATTAAACTTTGGGACTTACATCTGAGTAAACATGCATAATATTGGGCTGAACATTATTAAGTTATTTGCTGTAGGAGAAGGCATTTTATGGAAACGTTTCAGCATTTCCCATTTATTTAATCAGGCTTTGGGGAGGGAAATAAAAAGGGGGTGAGGGATTCCTTCCAATTTTCAGTTCTTGTAAAATAGTCTAAAGCTATGAGAAATAAGCCCTGCTACTACTTCCCCTCAATTTCCCAGCCTGCAAAATGTGGGTATGGCTATTTCAAAAAGGCCTTTGAATAATATAGCAAGAGGATAATGTAAAAGCACACCAAAGCGAAAGCATTGCTGGGCTGTAGAAAACAGTGTTCCAGATCTCCCTTTGTAACATGGCAACCAAATCTCCTGCAGCAACACTAGCCTTCCTAATCTGTATGCTTTGTCACAGCCTCACACCATCCACTGGGTTAGCGCCATGGCAACACCATGGTCTTTAAACACAGGAGTTTGTGCTGTGATTGCAAACGGCATTAGGCAATTTAATTAAGAAGCTGGCAACGAAAAAAAACTTTGTCACTTCTGGGCCATTTTATTAAATTCCACTGCATTATGAATCCCTGCATCTCCACTATTTTGCTTAGAAGTAGAAGAGCAGACTTCTCTTTCACACCTGCCTCATGTTTCAAAGGAGCTGGAGTTAAGCAGAGGCTGCTTTGGAATTACTCTGCCATCCATTGGTGGAAATGCTAATACACCATTTTGTTCAGGACTGATTCGAAAAGCCTGTTCCATTTAGTAATAGTAACTCCCTTGTTCATTCCACAAAACTGTCATACCCCAGGTTCAAACTCTGATGACACAGACGATTGGGGAGGACTTTTATTGGGGGGGGACCATTCCTAGTGAGAGCCCCTAAATGTATGCTGCAGGGGACCCCAGGAGCCAACACTAATAATTAATAATAATAATAATAATAATAATAATAATAATAATAATAATAATTTTATTATTTATACCCCACTCATCTGGCTGGGTTCCCCCACCCTCTGCTTCACCCAAGCCCCCTCCTCTGACTCCTCCTCCTTAGAACACTTCATGTGTGGGAGTGAACTGCCACGATACAGTCAGGGGCAGCAACCCCACCAAAAAGCCTGTAGAATTGCTCTTTTCAGTTGTCACATCTTACTACAGAGATGGCATGGCTAGAGAACACTGTTGGCTCTCAGTTACCTCTGGGCAGCTGTTTGAGCAGTGTTCCTAGTGTTCTTTTTTGACTGCTCAGATGGAAAGACCATTAGGCTTGCCATGCGTCCGTGATTTCCTGGACATATCCTGAATACAGTGGTACCTCGGGTTAAGAACTTAATTTGTTCTAGAGGTCCGTTCTTAACCTGAAACTGTTCTTAACCTGAGGTACAACTTTAGCTAATGGGGCCTCTTGCCACTGCTGCATGATTTCTGTTCTCATCCTGGAGCAAAGTTCTTAACCCGAGGTACTATTTCTGGGTTAGTGGAGTCTGTAACCTGAGGCATCTGTAACCTAAAGCGTCTGTAACCCGAGGTACCACTGTACTGCAGTCGTCAGCAGGAAATTGGTAAAATGTCTGAGAAAATCCGGATGTATGGGAACCCATGTTGGCAATTTTTTTAAATTTTTTTTTTGCGATTTTGCCAAAACAACTCAACAACTTTGGCAAAGAAAGAAAGAAAGAAAGAAAGCAAAAAAAGCACAACAACTGTTTGAAATATGGCTATCCTAAACACCATTCCAATCAAAAGTGCATGTGAAATACCTTACATGCCAGTAATGGAAAATGATAACTATGTAGACATCCACAAATGGTGCAAATCTGGTGCCTTTATGGAAAAGTGTATGATTGTTGTATGAGTTGTTGTGCATTATATAATCGGCTGCACTTGCCATACCTTTGCAGTATCACAAACCACCACATCTTAAAATGATCACCATGTATTAATCTACAAATGGTGTGCAATCTGGTTCTTTCTTTTGTTTTGTTTTCTTTTGTAAAAGTGTTTCAAACTGAAACATCGAGCTAAGCCATTACAGCATTGCATCCAGCTTCTGATATTCCACAAGGAGCTGGCCAGGGTCCTGATCTCCTACACCCAGGCTTCCCTCTTTCCAAGTCTTTCTGGTATCCCAGCTTGGTATCCCATAAGCCCGCAATAAGTCCACATAAGTCTTACGTGCAGGCGCATAGACTGTGCATGAGGAGTTAGTTATGCCAACATACTGTAGGATCTGCACAGAAGACCTAATCAGCATGTACAGATCAAAAGTGAGACCAGCAGTTGTGACCCTGCTCCCCTCTACATGTGTTGATTACCCCCACATTTTTGTGTGTGACAGTACCGCTCCCCTTCCCCGGGGGAAGGCATTGTGGGTGGGCATCTGGGACCTCCCAGTGACCTGGCAGTTGGTGGAGGGATGCTGCCCACGTCATTAGGATTCCTAGCTGCATCATGCCCCCCAGCTGACCAATCGGATTAGCTGGGGGCATGGCCGATGGGGAGCTGCAGCACGGCTGGGGAGTGACCTCCATTTACCTTGTTGGATCTTGGGCAGCTGTGTTCCACAGAATCCTTTACAGTTTACACCATCATTTAAAGGCAATATGGATATTTTCTTATCCCTTTAGAAATGGCCTAAATGCAAAATCTGGATAATGTTTCTTTAAAACCCTTCTGAATTAAGTTTCCCAGGAGAACTAAACTGGAAGAGTTATATTCTTGCCTCAGTTCACCAAAGCTCCACAGAATGACCTGGTTTAGGGGTTCTAGTCAAAGGGTTTCTACTCCCAAGGTCCACTTGCAATGGTGGGAAATTACTGAGTCTCACCAGTTACAAAAGTGGGGTGCAGGGACAGATCCAGTTATAATATGATGGCAGATGGAGGCAGAGTTTGGCATAATCAGCTGGCAATTACTGACATCATCTTTCACTGATATCTAATCCACCTTTGGAAATTGCTCAGTTCTTTTCCACAGTATTTTCACTGTAGCTAGCAGTTCCATAGCTCAGCTTTCCTCAAGCTAAGTGCAGACATTTGCTCTGGAGGCATTGTGATTCACCCTCTCCATTTTTAGGCAGAATTTTCTGATCCTGAGGCTCTAAATCAGGGGCAGTCAATCTTTTTATACCTACCGCCCACTAATACATCTTTCTTGATGGTAAAATTTCCTTACCGCCCACCAGTGCTCGATGGAAGGAGGATTCCGCTTGTGCCGTAGAACCCCCTACTGCCCACCTAGAATCCTGAAACACCCGCTAGTGGGCAGTAGGGACCAGGTTGACAACCCCTGCTCTAAATAGAAGGTGCATTACCTTTTCTATTTTTGCATTCCCATTCCTCTTAAAGCATTTTTACCCATCTTTTGTAATTTCCTCTTCCATTCTCTTTTCACACTCAACTTGTATTCCCTCCAAACCCTCCCAGTTTCTTACATCCCTTTAACCTGGTTCTTTTACATTCACTTCTTCCTCATGTAACAGCTTTCCTCTCTTATCCCTTTCCTTTCCATTCCCAGTTTATTGATTTTATTCTTATAAATGCATATTAGCACTTTATCTTACATTCCTTTAGCACCTCCTCTAGTACTTTCCCCTCAAAGATGGATGACCTTCCTTCCATTCTTCCCTGTGAACTTCTCTATCTCCTGGCCATCTTTACTCAGCAGACAAGGGGTTGCTGGTACTAGCATTGATCCAATCAAAAGAGGGCGGGACAGGCAATGGGCAGGCTGTGGCACCGAGACACACCTGAAAGTGGTTGAAGGTGGAAAGTCGTGGATCCTGATTCACTGTTTGAGAAACACAGTTCTACATAGATTTCATACCAAGATCTGCCAGCTGGACCCAAGTGCAAAATATGTCCACTTACTAGGAGTCCAGGAATTTGTTTTGAGTACTAGAACTGAGCTGAGCTCATAGTTCTTTCACACATATGCATGTGCACACAAAATCCACTCCCAGTTACTCCCCTTTTCTTCATTTCAGCGGTACAACTTAGGAGGGAAATAATTTTCTTGCTGCAATTGCTAAACAATTAGGAGTCAGAAATCCTTGCCATTCTACTTCAAAAAACCTAGGGGTCTCCCGGTAGATCCCAACCCACCCAGCTATATCAAATGTCATGGAACACATCTTAATCCTTTAAATAGGAGGACCTCATAGAACATCCCCAACTCACAGACTTTCAGCTGAATTCCAAGGTACCGTATTTTTTGCTCTATAAGACGCATCAGACCACAAGACGCACCTAGTTTTTGGAGGAGGAAAACAAGAAAAAAAATATTCTGAATCTCAGAAGCCAGAACAGCAAGAGGGATCACTGTGCAGTGAAAGCAGCAATCCCTCTTGCTGTTCTGGCTTCTGGGATAGCTGCACAGCCTGCATTCGCTCCATAAGATGCACAGACATTTCCCTTTACTTTTTAGGAGGGAAAAAGTGAGTCTTATAGAGCAAAAAATACGGTACATTCTAGGAAAATACAGGTGAGTTTGAGCCTTTGATGGTTGGCCCATGGAACTGCGATGGCCTGAGATAAGAGGGCAGTTCATTTCAAATGAGAATAATAGCCTAATTTTTGTTGTTGTTGAAAGCTACGACCTTTAGCTGCTGTGCCACAGGCCGAGTTGGCCATGCCCATGTAATCGGCACACACTGAAGCCAGCACATATGGCTTTTGACACTCACTCATGACCACAGTTTCAATCTTTGATCTGCCAAGGGCTGAAAGTGTTGTGTGAATTTGCCTGGAGCTTCTGTGATCTCATCAGAAGCTATTTCCAAGAGAGTATGCTAAAGGCCACAGCCTTAATGGACCTGCCACAGTAGCCGCATATTCATAACAGCCCTGGCTGTTTCATTTATAATATTCACTTAATATTGGAAACTGTATTCAACTGGACCTCCCGTTGTTATGGGCGGCATGAAAAATGAATGCGTTCACTATGGCTTTGACAGCACTAATTGATGGATGGGCAGAATTGCAAGGTTTCTTCAGTCAATAGACCAAACCACTGTAACAATCCTGACCTTTCTCCCATACCTGCATAAAAATTGCTTCTGGTTTTGTTGAAGCTGCGGATATTCAAAAGTTATGCTTCTGGCCTTATCATCACAAGGCTTAATTCCATACATGGGAGGGGATTCCCAGGTGGCTCAATGGAGCCCTTTAACTTCCCACCAGTCCTTGTCCAAGCATGCATCTCTTTGAGTGCACTGCAGTGAGCCCAGCTGTTGCCTGGAATGAGAAGCCCACACATACCTCCCACAGAGCAGCCATCTCACTCAGTGAGCAGACTGAGTAGGACTTGAACTAGGAAGACAAGTCTTCAAATTCGTACTCAACCACAAAGCCCGGTGTGTGTAGCCTGGGAATGATAATTATCCTTCAGCTTCTCCCACCTCAAAAGGCTGCTGTGGCACAATTCTCTCTATAGAGCATTGAACTTTTTGAAGGAGGTACTAGATAGTCAAAATGGGGAGTCCTTTTGTTCTTATGAGAGTCATATGTTGCCAGTGGTGGAGCAGAGTTGGGGGGGGGGGCTAGAGCCAAAAGCAAGCAGGATGGCTTCTTTTCTCTTCTAGCCAGTCCCTTCCTCCTCTCTCTTTATCTGCTACTTCTTTTCTCTTCCACCATCTGCATGAAATCAAGTTGAGATCAGCATGAAATTAAGAATATACCAGTTATTAATAATGGTGTTAGAGTATGCCTTTCTACTGCTGCAGCCGCTCAGAATATAAACAGAATCCTGCTGCTTGATCTCTGTAGCATACCCTGTTGATATTTTTGTGTGATTCTTGCTCAGTAGCAGCTCTTCTTCGTCTGGGACTCCTCGTAGTAGAGCCCCGAAACCTGCTCTCAGTCCTGCATGGCCCAGTCCTGGAATGTGTGGCTGCTTTTGTGCATGCACAGAGCATCCTTGCCATACAATATGTTGTCAAATCCAGCCTTCAGATTAAAGGCTTTCCAGGTGGCATTGGGCACGAGTTCCATGTGGCTGTGAGCATCTTGACCTCTCATTTGTAGATGCTCATCAGGTCTCTGTTAGTTTTAGCAGGTCTCTGTTAGTTTTAGACAGTGCTTTTTTTCTTAAAAAATGCTTAGGGGTACTCTCATTTTCTTACTCATATTGAAATACTGCCCCTCAATGAGGCCAAACTTACATTCACAAAATGTTTAGGGGTATGCGTACCCTGCGTCCCCTCAGAAAAAAGCACTGGTTTTAGGTATTTTAAATGTATCATTGGTGCTATTGACTCTTGTTTATAATGTGGCTTTGATAGCGTGCTTTTATTCTGTTTTTAAACTGAAGATTGTTCCCCTGGGAATCTCCTTTTTTAGGGGAAATTGGGATATAAAATCTAATATATCTGCCAGTCGATCTGCCTGCCTGCCTATCTATTTGCAGAGATATATAAATAGATAATACACAAAACTTTTCTACAGAGTTTTGGGAATCCCAAACAGGTATATTTTAGCATTCTGTTTTCACTGACTTCTTTTCCCAAATGGAAAAGAGATGTCTGTGCCAGAGTGCCTGCTGGGCCCAACCTGACTTAAAAGGAAGCAGTATAAACAGGATGAAAGCACATATTTACATACTTTCTATGTTGGTGCCTTATTTGTTTTAAACACTTAATCTCTTGCCAATTATTTTTTTTTTACATCTCCCATGTCTGATGCTATGTGATGCTCTTTGTAAGTCTGTGTTTCTCCTTGTGGTAAGGTTGATACCACTAATTCTATTTGTCTTGAAGATGCAAAAGAAAAAAGAAAAGAAAAAGAAAAAAGAGAGGGGGACTGCCATGACGTAGGTGCGTTTTGAGTAAACAACCACAGCTGACTGCACCTTGTTATCTTGTGGAATCCTTAAGCAGCCAACGGGAGGAAACAGCACCTGGACAGACTGAACTGTTGCTGCTCACCTTTTTCCCCTGGTTTCCATTTTAAAAAAATAATAATAAGAGGGTTGTAAAAAATATTTCACTTACTCTTTGCTGCTATGAAGGGATCCTGCCAACCATTTTATGCATTTCACACTTTCTCAATATGGGGGCTTGGAGATGGAGGTGCCCAATAAAAGCAAGTGTGATAACCTGTGGGAGATGAAATAATTAAGGAGCAGCAGTAGCAGGCAATGTGGGCAAGGATACGGCTGCTTACTTGTCTCACTTGCCTGTCACGGTGCTTGGCACTGGAAGTGCAGCAGAAAATGTGTACACCACTTCACTTGATTGTTCTTATTTTGCAAAAGGAGCACTATCGCCCATGCATTTCTTGTGATCCAGAAAAGGGAGAGAAATGCTGGCTAAAACAAGAATTTGCCCTATGGTTGGAATTCATTTGAGGAATGTATGAGTAACATATAATCATCCTCAGAGTAGATCCACTGAAGTCAATGGAGTTCATTGGGTATACATGGAGAATGAGTTAGCTGAATATCACTGTCTGTTTTCAGGAGAATAGAGCACATGGCATTGTGAAATTTTGAGTTCTTGATGTGCCTCTAGCTCCATTCAGGCATTCAGTTGCCTTGCAAGAGAGCAAAAAAGAGTGAAGTCATAGTAGCAAGCCCCAAGCCTCCCCCCCCCCCGTGCATCACCCACCCTTACTTTATCACCCTCCATAAGTAGAAGGGCTCATTTCTGGAGTGGGGAGCACCCTGTACTCTGTCATGTCAATGCTGGCATGAGAACAGGCACCATGGAGTGCACAGTTTGTCATTTCATACACTGCTGCCGCCGATGTGTGTTTTCTACCGTTGCATGTTCTATTATTCTAGAACAACCAGGCTTTTAACCGAAAGAACAACCACCCCATCAGCTTTTAGATTGGTGGGAGATGTGAAATTGCAAGACAGAGAAAGCAAAGTAGAGGCTTAAGCAGTGTGTAACAGTGGGGGAGGAGATAGCACTTGCACCACAGTGATCTGTGATATGTTACAAGAGTGTACCTCCTTTTAACTGTGCAGTGATGGAGGGTACAGTCTGGTGGAAAACATTCATATTCTCTCTCTCTCTCTCTCTCCCTCCCTCCACTATTCCATGTTCAAAAGCCAACCAAGCTTGCTTGCTCGAGTGTTGGCAACAAGAAAACATTCTCCACTACATGTAAGAGCATCAGGCTAGCTTAGCAGCACAATGTGCACTATGTGGTACACACAGCCCTTTCCTCCAACACCTCTTCAGAGGCTCCCACCCCTTCAACATTTGTTGTCTACAGTGGTTACCTCGTTCTACCTAATACTCGGGCTGGCCTTCAGCTATGACAAACTACTACAGTGCATCATTAATTTGGGCTCTTCATTGTAGATCAAAAAACCCTAACTAATCCACATGAGCAACTCACCATGAACTGAGAGAAGCTGGAAAACAACATGTTCAGGGTTCCCCACCTCCACAGCCACAACTAGGCACTGAAGTGGCCATGAGAATAGGCTCTTTGTGTATACCCTCAGCTCCTTATATAAAGAAGAAGAAAAATGACATGTAGGCCTTCTTCCATCTGCTTTTGTCTTTTAGTTCAGGTGACAGAGGACTAGAAATGTTGCACTGGAGAGCTGTGAGCTCAGTTGCCCATGCAAGATGCAAAGAAAAAGAGCACAGTGTTTGAAAGCAGGGGAAGGCTTAGATCATTACACACGGATAGCCATGCATGACTCTCTGTCTCTTTTTCACACAGAGAATCCCAAGGACTTTTCATTCTCTTCGAAGATCACAGGCAGAAGACAAAATCTGTGAGAGCTGTACAGTTCAATCTTTTAAAAGAGAAGTGGGAGAGCACTGTGATCTGTGCTCCGGCTTGCCTAATTAAATGAAAGGTTGGGCAGATGGGAGCTTCCTTCTCATCGCATAACAGAATTGTGGCTTGTCCTGTCAAATGTGGTTCTCTTTAAAAAATATATATATGAACAAATGAAAGGAGAATTATCCTGCAATAGATTGCATCATATTGCATCTTCGGAAGCCTCACAAATGACTTGATCTCTAATAAGAAATGAATTCAGAAGTGGTTTGCTCCTGCCACAAAATATAATGCCTGCTTTCTAGCATCAGATCAGCCTGGCACCAGGATCTTTCAGATGTTTATAAATATGAGCATAACTAGCAAAGCCATCCAAGAGGAAGACTGTTGGGCTGGAAGGGAAACAAGAGCCCCCCTGGGGATTCCCCCTCCTTTCCCCCGAGAAAGGATTTAAAGGGGAGAATAGAAAACCATACACCACAGGCCCTGTTCTGAGTTTTACACGCAACAGGAAAGCCTTTGGGTTTTTTAGTTGGTAATGCATAGAGTCCTGTGTAATTCAGACATGATCAGCAGAGCACAGAAGCGACCAGAAATTCTCTTTATGAGCTACATACTGCCAGATTTTTCAAAGAGCCGTATTAGAATGTATTATTGTGATTAGATTATCCTAACGTATAAAGCCCAGGGAAGAATGTGCTCCCAACATAACCCCATATCCATGCCACACTTGTTTTTGGTAGCAGTAACGTGCCCTACAAAGGCATACTGTTCAATTATCCTCTTGCCCTTTCTACCATGATGGATACAGATTCCTACTATGTGTTAAATTGGCATCTAATACGGCCAGGGGTAGCCATGTGGCACTGGAAATGTGCTAAAAATGGTGCTAAAAATGTGTAGATAGATAGCAACTAATATGAAGATAAGATTTATTGGATTGTGTATAAAGGTTTGAGTATGTGCAGAACTGCCACTAAGCTGTTATTCTGAACAATGCCCTAGACATAAACAAAGGTTCTGGTATACTGATTGGTCAGTTGGTAGTCCATAGCATAGGATCTTATACTGTACAGGCAACTGGCTTTTTAGGAATTTGACGAGGATCAGGATCATTATCCGGAGCTTTGATGCATAATGTTTTCAAGGGTTCCAAGCACTGCTCATCCGTTATCTTACAACCCCTAGAACAACCCTGCAAGATTGGTATGCATTATTGTTCCCAGTAACAAGAGTGTGTGTGTATGTGTCTCCTGAGGTTGATAGAGATCTAGAACAGCTTGTCACAATCAACCAGTGAGTTTATGGCACAGATGAGATTCAAACTGGAGACTTCCTGATTCACAACTCAGTTGACTAGCCACCAGACCAGCATTCAGGGTCCCAAAGAAGACCTTCAAAAAACAAAGGACAAGGGACCACCTATCTCAGTGCTGGAGCTCATGTGCTGCGGGCAGAAGGTCCCAGCTCCAGTCCCTGAGCCATCTCCAGACTAGAGAAAAATACCAGGTAGCGGGTGATGTGAAAGTCTTCCTGCCTAAGATCCTAGATTGGTGATGCTGGTCAGAATAGAAAATACTAGGCTAGGTGAACAAGAAGTCTTTGGTATGTAGCAGCTTCCTAAATGACAGGGTTGTAAGAAGCTTGCCAATTCTCATGCTGATCACCATTAATTTGAATGCATCAGCCATGGCACAGAACCAGTAATCACAGCACAAAGCTCCTGCTCTTGTTGGTACCTTTTCTGAGAGGTAATTTACTTCTGCCTTTCCTTTTTGATGCTGCCTCAGCCTCAGCTGTTTGAAAGCAGGCTCCCACTAGCACAATGAGAAGGCACCTTCTTCATTCACCCACCACAAGCACACTTCATTTGCCCGCAGTAGAGCAGAAAACGTAAAATTTTGCAGGGAGCCACATGCCCTCAGTGGGTGGGCTGAGTATTTCTAGGGTCATTTTGACTCCATAGGATCTGGGAAGTGCTGTTTAATAGGATCTCTAGGTGGTCTGAAGTACCTCTCTACTGTATCATTTCAAACAAGATTATTTTGTATTCAGGCACACCATCTAAGTACAGAATATATGTACCCCATCAGATGTGGAATGAACCAACTTCCATCGTTGGCATTGTTGTGTCCCTAGATAATGCATTCAGAAAAATATCGGCCTTAGAGACAAGCATCCCAAAAGCAGCACACATTTATTTTGAACTCTGAACATAGCCTACACCTTGGTATTCTTTTGTTAGGCTAAAAGCCCACAATGCTCAGCTAATGTTCCATGAAACCAATGACAGGAGATTACTTCCTGATAGGAGGAGATCTCGCATGAGTGTTTTGACCTTAGAGCAGAGGTGGGCAACATGTGGCTCCCCATATATCTTTGGAATACAACTCCAGGCTGTATGGTCAGTGGTCACATGGATGATGCAAGTTCTAGTCCAATGCATCTGGAGAGCCACAGATTCCCCACCTTAGAGAATCTGATACGAAGGCAGAGAGGCTGCAGAAAGAGCAGTTTTGGAAGAGAAAGAGACTGAGAAATTCTAGTTGGAGTTAGGTAAGCATGCTAGGATGGTACCCAAATTATTCTTTGGGGATTCCTTGTAGGATTGCTAGTTTGCCGCTGCTTATGCCCTGCCAAGTATATTTAAAAGTAAAGCAAATATTACAAAGGCACCATAAGCTTCTAGTGTTACTTCTCAATTCAACTGAAACTTAACCTGATACCACTGGCTCTGAAACCCCATAGTGCTTGAGGAAGTAAGCAGTTCAAGTACAGCAATAGTTCATTTGATGGGACCCTCTCCCCTGCTCTGTCCAAGAATCATAGGGTCAGCGAAAATGGCCCAGAAGTTACCAATTTCCAGATGCAGAAGCCTTTCTTCCTGGATTCTTGGTTTTTTTAATTCTCAGGTTGGTGTCGCTGCACGGATGCTGAGCTGTCAGCTCCGGCTGTGAAACAACACGACAGGGAAAGCATCCCTGTGACCCGATAATAGGCACAGGACGCTGTTTATGATAATGCCAGCAATAAAACCTAGAGAGATTTGACAGCATCCTTTTTTTGCACCGGGAATGGATCAAAACTCCCCTGTGTGTCTGTCAGGCTGAGCAAAAACCTTTCATTTCTCAAAAATAATAATAATTCAGATTTTGGCTCCCTATGACAGATGCAATGAGATGACAGGCGACAAGCAAAGCTCATGGCATGTAATGTAGCATCTTCCCCAGCCCTTGGAGTGTGGGGGAAGCAAGTGACAGTGGATCTATTAAAGGACGAGTTCTCTACCCGTGGAAGAAATTTTGGGGAACATGGACATGGGGAGGGGAAAACCTGGCCCATCAATCCCTCATCTGGAGACAGCTGAGATCAGAGTGTTCTGCCCTTCTTCCAATGAGCTTGCAGCAATTAGGGTTGCTTTTTTCCATCACGTTGCCATACACCTGGGTTTTCCCTGACATCTGCCGATTCCGCAAAATCCCCCCCCCACACCATTTTTACACCTGAAAACCAGGACATTTTCCTGATGTATGGCAAGCCTAACAGCCATGTGGATTTGGCTATCTTCAAACTACCACATTTTTGGGAGACTTGGTTGGCTAGGAGTTGAACTACAACTCCTATTACCCCAAGGTAGAATGGCCATCAACTCTGGAGCTGATGAGAATTCAAGTTCAGGACATCTAGAGGGCACCAAGTTGCAGAAGGCTGCTACTGCTAACAAGGGCTGTTTGCAGTTGTTGCTCTCTGTTGTTGCTCTGAAGTTGTTGCTCTCTGTTGGCAGTCTCTGAGTTCTGCTCCTCTTCTATCCATGTCCTATCATGCATTTGCTGAGTCTCCACCCCACTGCCCTCCACCACAAATAGACTGCACCCTTCACCATTAATGGCTTGAGAAAAGGTAGCAAGCTAAATACTGCCTCCCTCACCACCACCACCTCAATCTAGATGCTACACTAACTCAAGCTGCCAAATTACCAAGCAGTTTAAACACTCCACAAAAGAACAACCCCACGCCACCCCTAAATGCAGAAGTTCTTTGGGGCTTCCAACACAACTCAGATCCAGATCCCATGCAGGGGCAGACTTTGGTCTTTCAAATTTCAGCAGCACCCCGTGCAAGCCCAAAATTCGGTGCCCCCATCTCTTACCTTCTGTTTTGCTCGATTCACTGTGTCATCTTTCGCCCCAGCATTGGGTTGTAACCAGAGTATTATCACCCATGGCAGCCATTTTGTGCTGGCACCCACTTCTATATACAAGTACCATCACTTCATTCCCCCCCCTCAAAACCCCCACTGGTTGTAGTTTTGGCCTTGTGGGACAAGTAGGCAGAGCCAGAAACAAATTCTATACCCCAGCTGCTAGACCAAGGATGGGGAATTTGTGGCTATGCAGATGTTTTTGGATCGCAGCTGCCATTGGCCACAGCCAGCATGGCCAATGCTCGGGGGGGGGGGAGTTCTGGAGTCTAACAACACCTGGAGTGCCACAGGTTCCCCATGCCTGCAAGCAGTCACGTTTCAAGTCACGCTGCAGCTTCCATCAACCTGCTCTTGGCATCTGTCCCACTGTTTTGGATTCCCATTTCTGCTCAGACTCAGCATGCACAGTGTTCAAATGGCAAAGTGTGAACTAGAATGCTGATAGCAGTGTTCATGCAAGTAAAATGAGGCTGGATGCTGAGATATGGCTGTGGGGTTTGATCTTTATACACAGGCTTCCAGGATTGACAGCATCCCCCACGCTCGGCATCTACATAACTTCCCTCTGACAACCAAAAGAAACAAACTACTCCTATATCATTAAATGGCAAAGCTCCTATTCATTTTAATGGGAGACGGATCGCTGTCTCAGTATTTATGGGCCAAAGAGAAATGCAAAATGTAAGATTTCCCATTAGCTGTTTGCAGTAAATGGGCATAAAGAAAAACCTCATTCTTCCCCTTTAAGAAGAATTTTATATTTGACGCGCACACACAAATTCACAGAAAATTTAGTATCAACTTCATCACAGAAGAACATGATTTAATCAAACAGAGCTCTCATAGCACAACATGATTCTTCTGTAATGCATTAATCTTGCTGTAATATATTGATGGAATGCATAATCCAGAGAAAGTTAGTTATGCTTAAATCACACTGAAATCAATAGGGCTTAAGTTAGCTGTAAGTAACTTAGTTAGTTGATTTCAATGAGACTTAAGCATGACTATTTCCTCTGTATTGTGGGGGTTCTATGAGTGTAAAGAAGAGAAAATCATCCTGTGCAGAGAAAATGGGAGAATTTTCTTTTTCATTAACTTTTTAAATCCTTTCCTGATTCAGGAGTGAGAATGAGAGCAGACATTTCATGTGGGGCAGGAATTCCATTTGAGGCGCAAGGCAAATGATGGTTTATTTATTTATTACATTTGCCCTCACATAAATGGTAGTTTCTTTGCATGTTTTAATAAGCAGGGCCTGTGACAAAATGTTGCAGCGTGGACAGCTCCTGTCCTGGATTCTACCAAGCCAGCCATTCCCCTTTTTAAAACTCCATTCCAGGTTCCCCCTGCCAAGTTTCTATTTCTGTATCCCCAAGAGTCATTCAACATTCCATGCACACTGAGCATGCTCAGTTCTCATTGAGTTGCTCGGTGCCCCTCCTTAGATTCTTCCACCCCACAAAACAAGATTTGTTGCACTTCTGCAAATATTGGTGTTACTCCCCAAACCTGACAATGTCTCCCTTCTTCAAATGAGGAGCCCACCCAGAGAATGACTTGGTAATTAATACCTAGAATTATTGTATTTTAGGAAGGAACATTCAATCCTAGAAGAGAGCCAAAGGCCAAATACTTATGCCTGACCTTGGTGGTAGAGTTGCACAACAGCTCTACCTTCTATAGCCATGAGTCTGCAGATTCACTTATGTGGCTGTCTGGCCCTGCATTAGGAACACAAGAAGCTACTTTATACACCAGGTTAATTTCCTTCGTCCATTGAGTCCAATATTTTCAACTGGCAGTGGGTCTTCAAAGCATTAGACAGTGGTCTTCCCTGCTCCCTGTAGCTATTAACTGGAGATGCTAGAGGTTGATTGTGGGACTTACGCTGTGTACACACTGCAAATGTAAAGCGCATAGGGCAGGATTCCTCTAACTGGCCCCATCAGTGGAAGTTCTGTGCGGACACTACCATTTGTGCAATGAGGTTTCTCCTTTCTCCTTCTCCCATGTGCCCTAGGTGCCCCCTTAAATTAGCTTGGGGGCTCAGGAGAACCCCCAGAACAATGAAGGGGGGGGAAGGGAGCAGAGTATCACTACATCTGGCAAAAGGGACTGCTTGTACAGACAGAACAACTGGAAGAGTGCAGTGTTTAATTCCACCCATGGCTTCTCCCAGAGAATCCTGGGAAGTGTAGGCTATCTTTTCCAGAGCTACAATCCCTTAGCACCCTTAAAAAACTACAGTTCCCATGATTCTTTGGGGAAGACATGTGCTTTCAAGTTATGGTGCATACTACACAGCTGTTCCATGTGCAGAGCATGTGCCCTACTCACGGAGCTGCAATCCCTCCCTGTCAATAACTGCTCTGGTACTAAATCTCATAATTAAGATATAATTGCATCTTGAAACTACTAGCATTTTGGGAAGAGATTTTCTTAATCAGTGGTTTAGCTAGCTAATATTAGACCCCAGATTTAGTGGTTCTTTGTGGTGGCGGAGGAGCTTTAGACAGTCATCTGCACTATTTCAGATGCAAAGTACACATTAATCGTTTCTCTTTTCCACCCACCCCAATCCATGCTTTGCAACTGCTTCAGTGTTTCTGCTATAGAGCAAAATGCAGACAAAAAGAGTTTGCCAACCCTGATTATAATGATGTTGGTGTTGATAATGATGACAGTAATACTATGAATAATCACATAAATAGTCTCAAGCACATGCAGTTTCACATTTTTTAAAACTCACTTGAATAACAGCACCATTATGATTGCAGGAATAAAGTTTATGTCTGTTGCCTTGATGCTAAGGCAATTACCTTGTGTGCAAGCACCACCCTGTTGCAGGAAAGGGTAATATAATTTTAAAGTAAAAATAATAAAATGAGGATTAGTAACAACACATGGGCCTGGCAGGCTGCTCCTCAACTGTAAGATTTAAAAACCAAAATCAAAACCAAGATGAAAGACGGGATGCTGCAGTGACCCCCATGCCCATACTTGCCACTACTCTCATCCTCTGCCACCAGAAGTGCCTTCTTCTGAAGCACATTGAGAGGGCCCAACACAACATCCTGACATGGCTCTGCACCCAAAACAAATACAATACCTTGTTATGCAGATGCAATAATTACAACATATAGAGCTCAACAGGCTGACAGGATGTACACCATATACAATCCTTGTATATGGTGTACATCCTGGACTTGATTCCTATGTTAGGAAGTAAGCTCCCTGGAGCTGGCACCTATATCTGTGACTCTCTGAGTGGTAGTCTGGGAAGTGGGAGGGTGAGCTGTGGGGAGCGTTGGGTGGTGCCCATTGGCACTGGTAGGCCAGAAAGAAGGGTGGGAGGTCCAGCAGTAGGTGAATCCAGAGCCAACAACAGGCAGGGCCAACTCATTCCAGCTCTGTCCCCAACCTCCTTCTCCTCCCTGCTAAGTACATGGGTACAATGGAGACCAAGGAGGATGAAGCCGACAGCCACTGCCATCCTCTGGGAGGGTTGGAAGGAAGTAGGCATACAGGCAGGGGTTGAGGGCATACCCTGTAAGTGTCCTGGAAAAAACTAGACATCCCATTACCCTTCTTGTGAGAGAAAGAGAGCCATTTTGGATGCCATGAGCTCGCACAATTTAGTGCTGTGACACCCCCCCCAAAAAAAGTGCTTTTTTCCGAGGTTGTGATTTTGCTTGGTGCCCCAAAATGTGTGTATTTTGGCGCTGTACCTGAAAAGGCACTTTTTCAAGGGGGAACCATGACGTGAAATCAAGCAAGATCATGGCATCCAAAATGGCTGTCATTTTCCCACAAGAAAAAGCAGGAAGAAGTTGTCCAGGAAGATTGTGTCCTGGATTTTGCTGTTGGGGTGTTAAAGGTTATGTGACGGCATATTGCAATTGATGGGGCAGTGCCCCATCCACCCTCACAGACTAGCCTCCAGTGGCTATGGAGCCCTGAGGTCCAGCCCTAGCTGCCCCACTGCTCTTAATAAGAAAATGGGGGGTGGGGTGGATACAGACCCACATGAACATGAACATGTTTACTAGCATTGAGAAATCTCTGTAGTTTGAAAAGAATAGCTTTAAAGAATTTATTGGACTATCCCCTTGTAAGCTGGGACAAGCTACTCAGCTATACTAAGTCCTCATTTCCACCTTTGCTTTCTCTCCGCCTTTTCTCATATTTCACCAGCAAACCCTCCACCTCCTCACAGCGGCTCCCCCAACATGGCTGCCTCTCCTGGCTGCTGTAGCTATGGCAACCATGCTCTTCCCCCAACAAATGATTGGGGCTATGTCTCTCTCCTCAAATGCCCTCTGGCCTCCTCATTAGTTGTGGTGCTGGCTTTTCAGAAGCCTTGCATCCCCACAAGCCAGGAGCGAAGGCTTGGGTTTCAATAATGGGCAGCGGGGGTGTGTGTGTGAAATGGGATGGGGTGGCGAGGAGATTCAGGAGCCAGAGCAGCAAGGCATGCTTGCCAATTCTGTGCACACTAAGGCTGGCAGGGCTGGCTCGGGGCAAGGCTTCAGCTGCTGCTCATTCTGACAGCGGATGCGCTTGTCACATGCCCAGTTTCACTGAGGCTGGCTCGTGTTAGAGAAGCAATGAATGAAGGCAGCCGCTGTGCATTAAGAGCTCACTCCTGTACCAGGGAGGGCAATATAAATGCCTTGAAACAAGCACTGAACTCAGCAGAGCCTGTTTCTGTTTCGGTATAATTTATATGAAATCCTAAGAGAAACCCTCAAATCTGAGGGCTTGTCTGCACTTCAGCTTGTCTCATTCCAAGGAACCACAGGTCTGAGCAGTTTTCTGTTTGTGCAGTGCTTTCCAGGCATGGGTCCTAGTGGTTTTGCATTTGCCCCACTGCTTTCCCACAGAAAACCTACTCTTGAGGGCTAAATCAGAGCAAACAGCAATCCAGAGAAAACCCAATTGACATTTGCTCCGATTCAGTGTTAAACAGCAGGTTTCCCCAGGGGAAAGTGGAAAAGTGGATGAGCCCTTAATCTATGTGACAGTGCATAAATACTAGGCTCACGTGGATTTCCAAATCATGCACATGCTTTTCAGCACAACCCTTTTATGCACAGGTTGCCTTACAGGGATGTTTCCCCCAGACCTACATTTGCCATGGAATGAATCTGGATGCATGCGTATAGAGCTTCCTGATAGGGCCACTCAGAGGCCACGTCTGCCAGATGGAGTCAAACTTCCCCAGCCCTTGAGATGAGATTGCTCCTACATGCCATCCTGTCAAGTGAGATGCTGAATAATTCAAGCAAGACCCTGAACAGCCTGGAAGATACCTCTAGGTCTTGCTTAATGAGCTCATCATGGACTGCTCATCCAAGGATAACTTAAAGGTGGGATGACAGGAGACTCGGCTGAATACATAGCTCTAGCACTAGGTCCAGGAGTGCTTTTCTAAAGTAACACCCATTAGAAGGGAAGGAGAGAGGGGGCTTCTCCATACTCATCTGGATCCACTCTAGACTTGGAGGCATGCTGAGAAGTGGGTTGTTCAAGAGAGTCGGGATTCAATGTTCAGACTTGGCAAAATAAAAATAAAATGAAATGAAATGAAAAGCCATACATCTAGCTTTAAATTGGAATGTTGAAGGCAGTTGTATTTGTGGTTACAAAAAGAATTGTATTCAGCAGACTATGATAGTTTGCATGCAATATGTTTGCTTTCTCCAAAAGCTTTCTGGGGTGACTCATTGTGTCTATCACAATGAATTCATACCATTTGTGTACAGGGAAGCAGGGGATCTGCTTTCCTAACCTGAATCCAAGGGTTTTCCATTCTAAGACTGATAAAACTACAAAAGGCTAATACCCATTCCTTCTCTATGGAGTGTTATATACCGGGAAATGCTCAGGCTCTTAATTAGAAAACAACAATAGCAACAGCAGAAGTTTCCAAAATGGTACAGGAAGTGTGGCATGTTGTGGCACAGGTCATCGGTTTTTTCACAGACGCAAATCAGTAGGTGCTTGTGACCCATGCCAATACAGTGCACACATGATGTTTCATGTGCTAGTGGAAGCGGTGGCCATCATATTCCCCCCCCCACATGATGTAAAATTGAGATATCAGTACTAGGAAATCTGATTATTCCAACAATAGACACGCTAGTTGTGTGAAGAACTTCAGATCCCCTGAGACAATTGAGTAATAGCTTCACATGTACCAATATGTGATTGTCTTGCTAGGTCCTTAGTTACAGCTAGACCTCTTTGGACAAGTGACTCTCTGGGTTCCGTGTAGGATTTATTTCTCATCTATCCAGCTTTCAGGGCCCGACTACAGCAAAAAAAAAGAAAGGGGGGAAAAGGCAATAGAAATGGAGGGTCTATATTAGAAGCTGCATCCATCCTGTTGTTGCTTTCAGCTTGAGATGGTTGCTTTAGAAATATTTACTCCCCAAGTAATTGCAGCTGACACCTGGTGAGCGCTTTTCATTTCCCCTTTCCTTCACAGGTGACTGCCTGTGTTAGGATATTAATAGCTAAAGGTTGAGAGGGCTTGGGCTGCTTGTCCCAGCAGTGGATTGCTGAGAGCTTTCTTCGTAGCAGCCAGGAATCATTATACACCAAGTGTCTACTTTCAACAAATGAGTCAACTGGGTAGTAAGTACAGCAATTCTTTTGGTTACAGAAGGGAGGGGGACTCCACAAGCAAATGAGAAGCAGACGTCTGTACACACCTTGCCTAGCTGGCAGCAGATTTGGCACTTGGTCCCATTTCTCTCTTCTGCCCTTGGCATTTCAGGCAAAGTTCGCTGAGCATCATTTATATGGCGTGTTGATAATGGCCCAGCCAAATCTTGCAGTGAGTCTGGAGAGCATTATACATTCAAGAGTGTGAGACACTTCGATAACAGTCAGGTGGAGAAGGAAATTTTAGACGAATGCAGGCGTTCATCATGTGTGGCAGCTGAGCTACACAAATAGAGTGAAATTCATGGCCTAAGTAACCTTGCTGGAGTGGCAGCTAATGTACGAGCTGCAGCCGTCTACTTCCAAGGCTTATGTTTGTGCTGGCTGAGTCTCTGGATCTGCATGAAATGGGTCAGCCTTCATTTGGTTCAATTTCTGTGGTTGCCCTGAAAATTCGTTGTAGTGATATGTACAACAGTCCCTTTAACTACAAGCTGTTAATGTGAAGAGGAGGAGGAAAACAGAACTGCTACATCAGAT
Organism: Podarcis bocagei; assembly: GCF_964188305.1. Lineage (NCBI taxonomy): Eukaryota > Metazoa > Chordata > Lepidosauria > Squamata > Lacertidae > Podarcis > Podarcis bocagei. Next base: position 43,956,086 of record NC_138129.1, on the reverse strand, counting down.
ATGGAAGGAAGGAAGCCAGTGCCCTACTATAGGTGGAAGTTATTTAAGCTGCTGCCTGTAATGTAAACCAGAGATGGGTTTATCTGTGGCCTTCCAGATGTTGTTAGACTGCAACTCCCATCAGACTTGGCCAGCATAGTCAATATTCAGGGATGACAGGAATTGGAGGGCCAAAGATTTCCTGTCCCTTTTCCTGCGGACAAGGACTTCTATATCTCATTAAGACACAGAGAGAGATTCTATTGTTTCCAGTGTTTAGGACCATGCTTCATCATACCTGCTCCTTATCATACCGTTTACATTCTTTTAAACTGCTTTTTAATTGTGTTTTTCAATTTTTCCCCAAATTGTTTTTAATTGTTTTAACTTTTTATGTTTTTTGGGGGGTTATTCGGCTGTTTCTGTTTATATTTTGATTATGTATTTTGTGTTTTTATATTGAAATTTTATCTTGTGAACTGCCCTGAAACCTGTGGGTATGAAGTGGTATATAAATTTAATAATATCTGCACATGCACTGCACTTTTCTCATGTGTGGCAGAAACCTTAGGATTCCCAGACTGCAACCACTGGCTTTTATTGTTTTCAGTTGCCATGAATTAGATCTTCACACCAAGCACCATTTTTTCTACCTGGGATTCTAGGCTGTCCTGGCATGCTGGCTCTTTTTCTCAGGGAAACTGGAATAGATGATGAGCCTATTGAAGTTAGTGGAATCTCAGTGTGGAGGTAATATAGGTGCATAGCCTTAGGAAATATAAATACATGAATATTTATCCCCAGTATTTCAGGGGAAACTGTTTTGCATTGCTCCTGTATGCAATGGGACCTGTTTCTCAGTACCTCTCCTCATTGGGGTCTATATTTATCATAGACTGATACTATAGGGCAGGAGTCACTAATCCAGTGCCAGATTACCAATATTCAGAGTAGGCACCAGCCTATGGGCCCCATGCCTTTTAGGGCCCCCACAACAATGGATCAATAATATTGATTTGATCTTGGGGGAAAATTACAAAAATGTATTGTGATGGGAGCCCCAAGATTTCTACAGCCTGGGGGCCTCCACAGGCTTTAATCTGGCACCACACTTCTCTGTGTTGCTCCAGATGTTGTTGAATTCCAAATCCCATCAGCTTCAACCAGCATGACCCATGAGAGTTGTACTTCAACAACATCTGGAGAGCTGTAAGTTAGCTACTCCTGGTCTAGGGTGCACTAGTATGAAGAAGACTAGGAACTCTTTGATTTCCTCCAGAGTTTTCCTCTTCCACTTAACAGCCTTTTCATATGCTGCTCGAATAGGCTTTAAATCTTGGGACTTCCTCATGCCAGCGTAATTTTCCATCTGGGTTCATTTTGCTCATGAACCTTATGTAACAGTTTTCAGAGAGACAGCCATGTTGTTCTTTTTCAGCAAAACCAGTGAGGAGCACTGTGGCATCTTAAAGGTGAACCAAATTTCTAATGCTAATCTTTAAAGGTGCCCCAAGACCCTTTGTTGTTCCATATGTTTACAAAATGTATAGATAGTTTTGCACCATGAAAACAGTCTCATGGTTTTCATGATGCTAGATACCCTTTGGAGCTGTATTTGCTTGTCTACTCTGATCTCCTAGGATTTATTACTCACTCATCATTTTTATGGACTGCTCCTGTGTCAGGAGTTTGCCCATGACTGGAAGAAAGCATTATGGACACAGTTTCCTTCTCTCACATGTGAAGGCAGAATTTCCCATTGTGCCTTCAGTATGGAAAATAATAATAATAATAATGGTGGTGGAGCTGAAGCAGCATTTATAGCATTTATAAGAGTTTACTTTCTCAGCCCTAGCCCTGATTAGGAAGATAATTGGGTTATCTATAATTTTCCAAGGTGGTAGCTACTATAAAGGTAAAGGTACCCCTGCCGTACGGGCCAGTCTTGACAGACTCTAGGGTTGTGCGCTCATCTCACTCTAGAGGCCGGGAGCCAGCGCTGTCCGCAGACACTTCCGGGACACGTGGCCAGCGTGACAAGCTGCATCTGGCGAGCCAGCGCAGCACACGGAACGCCGTTTACCTTCCCGCTAGTAAGCGGTCCCTATTTATCTACTTGCACCCGGGGGTGCTTTCGAACTGCTAGGTTGGCAGGCGCTGGGACCGAGCGACGGGAGCGCACCCCACCACGGGGATTCGAACCGCCAACCTTTCGATCGGCAAGTCCTAGGCGCTGAGGCTTTTATATATGTATAATCTCCACCCCCCAAAAAAACCCCCTTATTATTTCCAGAGAGTGGTAGGGGGTGCTTTTTCCTATGTTGATGGCCTTTCAGCTGATTCCCTGGTGGCCCGCTGGAATGTGGAGTTAACCAGGGCTATTGACTGTTTGGCTCCGAAGCGCCCTCTCTGATTGCATGGAGCCCGGACAGCCCCGTGGTTTTCCACGCATCTGAGGGCAATAAAACAATCGCTGAGATGGTTAGAGTGCTGGTGGTGGACAGCTCATTCTGAATCTGACCGGACATGGGTTAGAGCTCAATGTTGAGCCTACCAAGTGGTGACCTTCTTCACCGCTTCTATTGCATCTGTGGACAACAGCAGCAGGAGACTCTTTCAGGTGGTTCGCAGTTTAGCAGAACCACCTGCTCTATTGGGGCTCAGTACAGGCCACATGATCTCCTGCAATGATTTTGCAAAGTTTTTTTGCAGATAAAGTCACTCAGATTGGTGGGAGCAGCGCCAGGGCGGGAGAGTCAAGTTGCGTGGGATCAATTCCAATCTGTTACATCCGAGAATGTGGAAAGGCTGCTTGGACCAGTGAAACCAACCACCTGTCTCCTTGATCCTTGCCCATCCTGGCTTATAAAAGCTAGCCGGGAAGGGCTGGGCGATGGGCTTCGCGAGGTGGTGAATGCTTCTCTCTGTGAGGGAGCCTTCCCAGACCTGCTGAAAGAGGCAGTTATCAAACCGCTTCTTAAAAAACTATCTTTAGATGCGGTCAATATGGCCAACTACCTCCCAGTCTCAAATCTTCCATCCTTGGGCAAGGTGATTGAGTGAGTGGTGGCTGAACAACTCCAGGCACGCCTGGAAGAAGCGGACCATTTGGATCCCTTCCAGTCAGGATTCAGGCCTCATCATGGGACTGAAACTGCCTTGGTTGCACTGATCAATGATATCCAGCGGGCTAGGGACAAAGGTGAGAGCTGTTTCCTAGTTCTGCTAGACCTCTCAGCGGCTTTTGATACCATTGACCATAACATCCTTCTGGACCGTCTAGAGGGGCTGGGAGCTGGGGGCACTGTTATACAGTGGTTCCGCTCCTTCCTCCTGGGCCGTGTTCAGAAAGTGGTGGTGGGGGATGAGTGTTCAGACCCCTGGGCTCTCACTTGTGGGGTGTCTCAGGATTCTGTCCTCTCCCCCATGCTTTTCAACATCTACATGCAGCCGCTGGGAGAGATCATCAGGGAGTTTGGGCTGGGTGTTCATTAATATGCAGATGATACCCAGCTCTACCTCTCTTTCAAATCGGAACCAGTGAAGGCAGTGAAGGTCCTGTGTGAGTGTCTGGAGGTGGTTGGAGGATGGATGGTGGCTAACAGATTGAGGTTGAATCTTGACAAGACAGAAGTACTGTTTTGGGGGGACAGGAGGTGGGCGGGTGTGGAGGACTCCCTGGTCCTTTATGAGGTAACTGTGCCCCGAAGGACCAGGTGCGCAGCCTGGGAGTCATTTTGGACTCACAGATGTCCATGGAGGCGCTGGTCAATTCTGTGTCCAGGGCAGCTGTTTACCAGCTTCTTCTGGTATCCAGGCTGAGACCCTATCTGCCAGCGGACTGCCTCGCTAGCGTGGTGCACCCTCTGGTTATCTCTGTTTTGGACCACTGCAATGCGCTCTATGTGGGGCTACCTTTGAAGGTGACCCAGAAACTACAACTAATCCAGAATGCGGCAGCTAGACTGGTGACTGGGAGCAGCCACCGAGACCACATAACACCGGTCTTGAAAGACCTACATTGGCTCCCAGTACGTTTCCGAGCACAATTCAAAGTGTTGGTGTTGACCTTTAAAGCCCTAAACAGCCTCGGTTCAGTATATCTGAAGGACCGTCTACCCAGACACTGAGGTCCAGCGCCGAGGGCCTTCTGGTGGTTCCCTCACTGAGAGAAGCCAAGTTACAGGGAACCAGGCAGAGGGCCTTCTCAGTAGTGGCACCCGCCCTGTGAAACGCCCTCCTATCAGATGTCAAAGAGAACAACTACCAGACTTTTAGAAGACATCTGAAGGCAGCCCTGTTTAGGGAAGATTTTAATGTTTGATGGATTACTGTATTTCAATATTTTGTTGGAAGCTGCCCAGAGTGGCTGGGGAAACCCAGCCAGATGGGCCGGGTATGTATGTATGTATGTATGTATGTATGTATGTATGTATGTATGTATAAATAAATAAATAAAAAATTTTCATTGTAGATTCAATTTTTATGCCTTTTACTTCTTTCCTCCTGTGCACCAATCTTTAATTACTCTAATTACCAGGTCTGAAAAGCTCACATTAAACAAACCAACTAACCAACCAACCAACCAACCAACCAATCAACCAACCAACCAACCTGGCTTGCTTTTTCTGAATATGAGCTCTGAGAATTTTGCTTCCTTTTTGACTGAATTGTTAGAATACCTGGCCTTCTGGCTCATTAATGTTTCCTTTGAGCCTGATGCTAGGCTAGTGGAATAGCTAGGGACAGAGCAAAAGCAGGGACTGTTACAGCAGCAGGCGTTGGTGAGAAATAATATAGTAATGTACCTCTATTGGCCATGCCTGTCATGTTCTGCTTTTCAATGCAGAACACTAAGCTGGTGAGTAGGGGTTCTAGGTGGGATCTGAAGGATGAATCTTTTTCCAGTTCCAGAGAGGTGGGAACACACAAACAATGGAATTGTATTCACCAGCAAACTAGTGGTTATCAGCCCAATATTTTGATAATTAGTGGATAATTCTTTTATAACACAATTAAATCACAAAAGCGCAAATGCTACCATTTAGCTTTAGAGTGGTGTCTGATAGAATAGCTGCTTACTCTTTATGCTAGGGATGGAAAATTGGTAGCCCTCCAGATGTTGCTAGACTACAACTCTCATCATCCCCTACTATTGGCTGTGCTCTCTGGGGCTGATGGGAGATGGGGTGTCTAGAAACCACAAGTCTGAGCAGTTTTCCTTCTTCTCAGGGATACTAATTAAGCCTCTTGAATGTTTTAAGTCTGAAGGCTTCAAACATAAAATGGAATAAGTTGTCTCATCAACTGCCAAATACAAACTACCATTGCATGCTATCTATCAAACACCAAAGAGGAGAAGCATCACTTTAAATGCTTTCTAAAAATGAATATTCCTGCATGTCAGACATTATATATTTTAAATTATGACAAGTCATTGGTTTTCAAATTATCTACCAAGGAGCAATTGCGACCTATAAGCTCACGTGGAACCTAAATTCAGAATTCCCCAGAGCCCTCTGTGTGTGTGTGTGTGTGTAACAGACTACCACCTTTAGGATGGGAATGATACATATCAACTTGTACAGGAAACTTAGTGTCTGGCTTTTGATTAGTAGCAATTTTGGCATTAATCATGAACTCTAGGCTATATCTGCATGCACTCTAAGGTAAAGGTAAAGGGACCCCTGACCATTAGGTCCAGTCGTGGCCGACTCTGGGGTTGCGGCACTCATCTCGCTTTATTGGCCGAGGGAGCACAGCTTCCGGGTCATGTGGCCAGCATGACTAAGCTGCTTCTGGTGAACCACAGCAGCGCACGGAAACGCCGTTTACCTTCCTGCTGGAAGGTATTACCTATTTATCTACTTGCACTGGCATGCTTTCAAACTGCTAGGTTGGCAGGAGCAGGGACCGAGCAACGGGAGCTCACCCCATTGTGGGGATTCGAACCGCTGACCTTCTGATCGGCAAGTCCTAGGCTCTGTGGCTTAACCCACAGCACCACACTCTACATGCATGTAAATTCTCTTTTCCCATTTATATACTTTAAGCTTCTACCCCTGCTCACATTGCTTGCCACCCCTGCCAAACCCATCACCCTCTTGCCAACCTCCTCCCTTTATACCTTGCCACACACCCTGTCTCCTCACAGCTCCTTCAATACCCTCATCCCCACCTACCCACCCCACCCCATTGCCAATCTTACTCCTCCCGCAGCTCACCCAAAACTCCCCCTCCCACACAGTTTGCCCCAATCGCAAGATCCCTCTGTTGCTGCTGCCATTTGCAGGGGAGAGAGAAGTGAAGAGCAGAAAGCTTTTATTGGTAATGCTTTGTGCTTGCCTGAATGAAAGATAAAGAGGGCCTTGTGAATGTCTACAAACCAGTCTACTGTACAAAGGTAAAAGTCACAGCCATTGCTTTGCCCACTTTCACCTCTGACCCCACCTACCACTGGCATGTGGCCCCTCTAAGGTTTTTCAGAAGGGAATGTGGCCCTCGGGCTGGAAAAGGTTCCCTATCCTTTGGATAAACACACAACCTTGGAGCCCCTCTCAACACCCATTCCCTCTGCACACAAGGAACATGGGAAGAAAGCTAAAAGGGTTGCCATCCCAAGATAAACATTTATACAAGCAGGAAGGATGCTATAACCTCCCTGAATATATTCGCCAATGGCTACTGGCAACAGCCCTCTCCTTTATGAATGCTGCCTTATAACTCACATACTTTACTTGTTTTTAGTTTACTTTTTGGATTTTTGTTGCCCTGATCTTTACAGCTCAAGGTGGTGCGCAAAAAGCAATTTATTATATCAAAACATGAGGAAACGGATCTGTAAAGCCTGCATCCAGCTAACCCATTTAAAAACCTTCATAGGATTAGACTACAAAGGAGCAGGCTGCAGGAAGGGATTTATAAGGTCATATTTTTTCAAGGAATGAGAGATTTAGGACTTTGGCAAGAGGTTGAAAGGGTGCTTGATACATCACTATCCCAAGAGCCACACACACACACACACACACACACACACACACACACTCACACTTTCAGGCAATCAGAACAGTACCACACAGTATGAGGTTCATCTGCACTAAGTGGGAGGCTCAACAGCCCCACTGGGGATAAAGAGTGTTGTCTATCATACTCGGAGCTGACAGATAAGGCTGCAACCCTGATGAGATTCATGGCCTCGGGTTGTTTCTGTGACAGAACAAATCGCTACACTTGAATTGATAAGGGGAAGCCGCATATGGGATAAGAATTAGCAGCAAGCAGAGTTCACCAGAGGATCTGATCCTGTGGGGCTCAATAAGAGTGCATTGCTCAGGACCGTACAAGAGAAGGCAGAATGGCACATAGCACCCTGTGCAAAGGCATCACAATTTTTTTGGCAGCCCTGATCTTCAAATCAGACATAACCGATTGGTAACATTTGATTAATTCCTCTTAAAGGAACCACCATCAACATGATTTTGATTCTCTCCTAGCAGCCTGATTTAAATTGGTAATAGGCTTCCCTGTGGATGGATATAAACAATCTGTTCCCATGTTTAGAAAGATGTGTTAGGTATAAAGTCTTGTAAAGAGCTGCAGTATATCAATTCTCCTATCAACATATCATTCGAAAGCTTCAGAATTATTTGCCTGCTTTGCTTCGCAGTTCGTTTGTGAGGGGGAAAGTTATGTTCCCCACCCACCCCCTGTGGGCAGAGAAGTAAACAGCCTACACAGGCATGAACAGGCTCATGCAGAGCTGGAAACCATTCAGAGCATGTCATATATTATATATCTGTTTACTGGACTTATATCCCACCTCTGCCTTCAAACATGGTTCTCCCCCTCCTCATTATACAATATGAGGCAGCTGCCTTGGGAGGTAGTGGCTGTTAGGAACAGTGGAGGAATACATCACCAACCTTAGTCTGCCCTCAGCCAGCAGCCACTATTCTGCCATCTTACTTACAACCAGGCATTGCCCTTGAGTTGCCTCCTCCTTAGTCTTAGTCCTGCCCTAGTAGAACTCAACAGCGAGAAGCATGGAGACAAAACTAGAAATCATTGGCTCTTGGCTCCACTCTATTGCTGGTCTCCCTGCCTTTCACCCTCCCAACCCCAGTGGTTGCTGGTACGTCTCAGAGCCCACTTCAGTTTACTGCTGCTTAGCTTTAAAGTCCTGTACAACTTGGGACCTGAGTTTCTGAAGGGCTGTCTTTTTTCACATGTACCTGTCGAGGGACAGGGATCATCATCATTCCAGGTTTCTCCACCTTTCTGGAGCTACACATTTGGTGATCCTTGCCCAGAAAAGGGCCCTTTTGGTTGTGGCTTTCACCTGGGAGTCTCTCCTATACTCAATCCTGTTTTGTGCCAGGCAAATACCCCTTTAAAAAACCTCCTAGTCCCCTCAAAATATCAGCTCATCTGACTTCTTTGTTCTTCTCCAATGCTTCTTACTTTTATTCTTCCAGAGTTTTAATTTCTGTTTGCTGATTTAATATGATGTTCTTTTATTGCTTTGCAGTGCAATCTAATACACGTCACCTCAGAAGTATGTCCCATTGAGTGGGATTGGTTTTCTTTTGAATTGATTGTGAGTTGTCCTGAGAGCCTTTGCAAGGAGGGAAAGTACATTCTAAATATAAAAAAAACTATTGGGAAACATGTCTCCCCTGAATTTAAGAAAGCATATTAACAAAATGAAGTGGCAGACTTTCAGATTGTTGCCATTTGGTCCTGAGTTGTAGACAGCTGTTAGAATCACGCAGAACTTCTACCCAAGGTGGAAAATTCAAATGCCAATTTAAGACCTTTAACAGTGAATATCTTCCATCTACTTGTGGTCTGTCTGTCCCCCAACTACCCAAGAAACTCTCCATCCTAGGCTGTAAGATTTTGGACTGTGGTAGTGTAGACACACCAATCATGCTCTAATGTGCAAGATTCACTACACCTTCCAAGCTCTGGAGATGGAGCAGACAGAACCACTAATGTCATCTCAGGCAGTTGTTAAGCAAATAATACATTAAATGCATACTCCATCCTTCTGACTGCATCTGTCCTTTTATGAACAGTTTGTCCTGCCTTTTAAGATTGGATCTGTTCCCAGTCCTACAAAGAGAAGAGAGGGGAATTTATGTGCTGTATCCAGATATCCCTCTTTTCAGAGGTTTAATATTTTTCCCCACATCGACCACAAGCTAATGTGGGGACTGTGTGAACAGAGCACCCCACCTGTGTTTTATGATTCCAATCACAGCTTGACTAATGGCAACAGAATCATAAGTTCAAGCATGCCAGCATGACAGAACTGGTGCATTCTGGGAATGTTGTTCTGGCATCAGACAAGCTCTGATACCCACCAGGCTTCCAATCTCAATGCCAGAGCCTGGCTCATCTTTGTAAATTTGGCACTCTTTCAACTGAAATGTCCCCCCTCCCTCCCTCAGCTCTACGTACACTGTTTATCTTTCTATTAAAGGCAGAGGAGAAAATTCTTCTTTATCCTGTCAAATTACACAAATGGGCCTGTCTCAGTATTGTAGTACTATAGCATTGTCATTACCTAGATTCTTGGCTCACCTCGTTCTTAAGGCTAAGAGTGGGTAACAAAATTTTAAAAAAAAAACCAGTCCAAAGCCGGGTTAAGAATAAATATATTTCCAAATAAAATCTTAAGTATGTCAAAAGCGGGCTCAGATCCAAAGAACTCACAGCACTTTAGGACTTCTGAGGAAATGAGGCAAATAGTATTGACAAGAGATGTTCTAGGCCTTACTGACAAAGTAAAAACGGACAAATCACCAGGTCCAGGTGGCATCCACCTGAGAGTTCTTAAATAACTCAAATGTGAAATTTTTGAAACTCTAACAAATATATGTAACTTGTCTCCAAGATCAGTCTCCATACTGGAGGACTGGAAAATAGCCATTGTAAGATCAACTTTTAAAGGGGGATCCATGGTGGATCGTGTAAATTACAGGCCGTTTAGCTTAACACCTGCTCCAAGGAAACTCATGGAAAACGTTTTTAAAGATCAAATTACCAAGCATAAAGAAGAACATGCCTTCCTGAAACAGAACTAGCATAGCTTCTGCAAGGGTAAATTATGTCTTACTAACCTATTAGAATTTTCTGAGGGTGTTGACAAGCATAATAACCTGTCCAGTCAGAAATATGCACCACTGAAGTGAATGACGCTTACTCCCAAGTATCTATGTAGAAGACTGTAGTCATGCAATCTTAGCCAACTGTGCATAAGATTACCTGATAAATTGGGTGTTGTGTGTTGTAAAGCTGCTGTTTGTGGGGAGGATGTCAACACAGCTGCCTGCATTTTTGGAGGTTTTGCCCTTCTGGTTTCTGTTCATCTTTCCTTTTTGAGTCTGAGCCTAGACAGAAGCCTTTTTCTTCACTTGTGACCTGACAATCCCAGCACGCAACTCGGATCACCTCTGGATAAATTTAATTATTCCCAATTACCTATTATTTTAGCCTAATTATATTATTTATTTTCATACAGTCTAGATGTCACAATGGGGTTTGTTCAACACTCAACATGGGATACCACCATAGATATGGGAGCTTCCCCTGCAGCTATTACACATGTGGAAAAAGCCACAATGTAAGCAATCCCTAGAAGGATTTCAGGATGCTTCCTAGAAGCCTTCGCAACTCTTTTCCAAGACTACTCTCAAGAGGTCTTCTGGAGGTGGATTACTTCACAGTCAGTCATCAAGTACCAGATGTTGCTTTTTCCTCTTTCAAAGAAAACAGCAGACGTTTGGCATCTATTCTTCATGTGGGTTGGATCTTGTTTTGAGTCCTCCTTTAGTGACTCGTCTGCCGCCAGTCTGCACTGCACGAAGCCTACCAAGATGCAACTCCTCTGTCAATTAAGTCCTAAGGTGACATCATCTCATTAAGCAGGTTGTCTAGCATCTCCATTCCAATGGTTGATATTTCAAGACTTGACCAGGCTGTTTTCAGTGTTACAAGTGGAGGCATACAAACAAACTATTATGCTTCCATCTAGTATGATGGTACCTCTAGTCTGGCTGCTCACAGCAGCCATGGTGGAAGGGAAGGCAGGGTGATTGGGCCTGATCCTTGCCCCAACTTCAGGCTGGCATTGTGATTGGGCTTGGATTGCATGACAGCAATGAGAATGGTTTAGAATCCAGCAGATCCTGGGCCAGCCCCCTCTTTGCCCCCAGAATGCCCTATTTGGGGGCTTCCCACTGTCCCCTTCTGGCAGAGTCACCGAATGTCAGCCTTCCACTCACCTGTTTGGTGACTTGTGAGAGGCCATCTCAGCCAGCAGAGCTGTGTGGATGGACACCTCTGTTCAGTTCAATCCCTTTCCCCCATACTGTTCAAGGAAGGTTTGGATTGGTCTATCCAAAATTAATTACAACCCTAACTTTTAAAGGTGCTTTATAACTTTAATTTACTTGTAATAGGAATTTGGTGTGGTGCCAAGTGAACAATTATCTCTATGATTTTGCATGTTAAAGATAACACTTTTAGTGAGGACTAATGGCAAGAAAAGTTTCTTTAATGGCTTTTGACAAGTGGAAGTATTAGGTATTTTGCCCTGCTTGGATAGTAACTGAAGAGAAATGATCTGGCAATTGGAATATAGAGGACAAAAATCAGTTTTGCAGTTATCTGAAAGAAGAGGCAGCAGAGGAGGAGGAGGGAGCAGTGGATTGCAGGTGTGGGTGGTGCTCCAAAGGCTACATTTCCCCCCACCCCCCCACCCCGGGAACTGATGCAGCTTTAAAGATTAGCACTGTCTGTCTTGGTGCTTGCCTGCTTTCCTATATTCAACTTGCAAATTTGAAAATAAACATCAGAAGGAAAATGCTATATAAATATCCAGCCTGTGCACATAAACTGAGCCTAGAACTTCCTACCACTCAGGGGAGTGGGAGTGTGTAAAGCACACTGTCATCTAAAATATAGACAATTTAAACCACAAATTTCAACTTGCATCCTAGCCTCTAAATTATTTCTCCAAGCCAATATTGAAATGGGTGGGATTCTTGCTCCCAGAAACGGAGATCAGAAAGACCTCCTAAGGATTGATTCCCTCTCTACCCCCCTTCCCTTTATTTTCCTCCAGGAGAGATTTCATGCCAGGCTGAATAAAGTAAATAATATGATATTACAAAAGACTGCAGTATAGTATATTAGATACCACAGTACCATTACAGGGTGTCTGTCAGCACCAATCACCATGACTGATGACTTATCAGAAGCAGACCTGACATTTCTAAATGAGCTGTTTTGATAGAGATGTCATTTAAAAAAAAGCTATCTTAACATAAAAAGAAAACCAGGTATAAACTCAGATGTACATAGAAAGCAGCTGTCACCTTTGCATTACCTATTTATAGGATTCCCACCTAGGCAACAAAACATTTGATGTTTTCTAAAACTAAAGAAATGAAAAGCAGCTGAATATCCCAAAGGAAAAACTTTGTTAGGATACTCTCTCAGATCAGAAAAGCTGGTACCAAGAGGTATGCTATACTCATGTTTTGCTGAATCTATTGCCTTCCATTTCAGACCTATGTTGTTGTTGTTTACATTACATCTCCAGCTGTGATAGGTGGAGAGCAATTATGTAAGACAGGAGTGGCAAACCTGTGGCCCCTTTTATATGTTGTTCAATTACAATTCTCCAAATCCCTGACCATTGGGCTATTCTGGCTGGGGCTGATGGAAGCTGGAAACCAGCCACAACTAGAGGCCCCTGGGTTCCCCATCCCTGATGTAAGACAGCGAAAAACAAAGGAAGGCTGCCAAACACCTGAACTTGGAGAGCTATCTGAAAAATAGCCATGAGTAAGTGTCAATTTAGGACGTGGGTGGCGCTGTGGGTAAAACCACAGTGCCTAGGACTTGCCGATTGTATGGTCGGCGGTTCAAACCCCCGCGGTGGGGTGAGCTCCCGTCTTTCGGTCCCAGCTCCTGCCCACCTAGCAGTTCAAAAGCACCCTTAAAGTGCAAGTAGATAAATAGGTACGGCTTTATAGCGGGAAGGTAAACGGCGTTTCCGTGTGCTGCGCTGGTGCTGGCTCGCCAGAGCAGCTTCGTCACGCTGGCCACGTGACCCAGAAGTGTCTGCGGATGGCGCCGGCTCCCAGCCTCTAGAGTGAGATGAGCGCACAACCCTAGAGTCTGTCAAGACTGGCCCGTATGGGCAGGGGTACGTTTGCCTTTTTAAGTGTCAATAGCTGGTTGCTTCAGTTATAGATTGAATGCCTGCTTCTATGCATGGCTGAAGGAAAGGCAGCTTCCAATCAGTAACGGCTGGTGTGATGGAACAATGGTGCAGAATATGCCTACCGACCCTACTGTCATGCGCCAAGAGTCAGCTTTGCCTGATGAACATCAGCCTGAAGGGGGAGAATGTGGAGTGACTCCACCTGCAGCTGACCAACCTTCAAGGATTCAGAGGAAAAGGCACTGATGAGAACCAGTTGGCTTCAGTCTTCTTAAGCAGAGCTTCCAGCAGCAGTCAAATGCTTTTAACAATGCTTGTAGTTCCTGGTCCTACCTTGCTGCTTCCTGCTTGTCTTGACTCTTGACCCCATGATCACTGGTCTCCTTAACCCTTGGACCATCTGACCATGCATGGGTGGCACTGGGGTCTAAATCACTGAGTCTTTTGGGCTTACCGATCAGAAGGTCGGTGCTTCAAATCCATGCAGTGGGGTGAGCTCCTACTGCTCTGTCCCAGCTCCTGCCAACCTAGCAGTTCAAAAGTATACCAGTGCGAGTAGATAAATAGGTACCTCTGCAGTGGGAAGGTAAACAGCATTTCTGTGTGCTCTGGCTTCCAGGACTGTGTCCCTTTGCGACAGAAGCAGTTTATTTTTTTTTATAATAATTTTTATTGCATTTTTTCCAAATTACAGATAGAAAAGAAAGAACATAAAAAGAAAGAAAAAGACAGAGAATCTCAACCATTTCATCAACTTATTTCAGAATTCTATCGGACTTCCCCACATCTCCCGCATAATGCATTCTTAACAATAAAATTTATCAGCAAATTATAACCTTGTTTCATATGTTTCTTTTTTACTTTCAATTGCAGTTTAAGTTTAAATCTCTTGTTTTCCATTTACTCTTAAAATATAGCATATTGTCATTTTTACCCATTTAAACCTTAATTCTTTCATAAAAATTATCCAATTTCTTATATAAACCACTTTTGTTGCTGGGGCTAACATTCCAAATCATACGGCATCTTAAAGTTCATATAACTTATAATACTTTTGCAAATAATCCTTAAATTTTTTCCAATCCTCCTCCATAGCTTCTTCTCCCAGATCTCGGATCCTTGCAGTCATCTCGGCTAGTTCCATGTAGTTCATCAGTTGCGTCTGCCAGTCCTCCAGTGTGGGCAAATCTTGAGTCTTCCAATGCTTAGCGATAAGAATCCTTGCTGCAGTAGTAGCGTACATGAAAAGAGTTCTATCTTTCTTTGACACCTTCTGGCCGACAATGCCCAGGAGGAATGCCTCCGGTTTCTTAGGGAAGGTGTATTTAAACACCTTTTTTAACTCGTTATATATCATTTCCCAGAAGGCCTTCACTCTTGGGCAGGTCCACCAGAGGTGAAAGAATGTCCCTTCAGCCTCCTTACATTTCCAGCATTTATTATCGGACAAATGGTAAATCTTAGCAAGCTTGACTGGGGTCATGTACCACCTGTATACCATTTTCATAATGTTTTCTTTCAAGGCATTACATGCCGTAAACTTCATACCGGTGGTCCATAACCTTTCCCAGTCCTCAGACATGATGTTATAACCAATGTCCTGAGCTTTTAACAATGCTTGTAGTTCCTGGTCCTACCTTGCTGCTTCCTGCTTGTCTTGACTCTTGACCCCATGATCACTGGTCTCCTTAACCCTTGGACCATCTGACCATGCATGGGTGGCACTGGGGTCTAAATCACTGAGTCTTTTGGGCTTACCGATCAGAAGGTCGGTGCTTCAAATCCATGCAGTGGGGTGAGCTCCTACTGCTCTGTCCCAGCTCCTGCCAACCTAGCAGTTCAAAAGTATACCAGTGCGAGTAGATAAATAGGTACCTCTGCAGTGGGAAGGTAAACAGCATTTCTGTGTGCTCTGGCTTCCAGGACTGTGTCCCTTTGCGACAGAAGCAGTTTAGCCATGCTGGCCACATGACTGGGAAAGCTGTCTGCAGACAAACACCAGCTCCCTCAGCCTGAAGCTAGATGAGCACAGCATTGACACACCAGCAGAACCCATCCAGTGCTCTTGCTGGTGTGCTCCTACAACCCGACCTTACTGCTGCCCAGTCCCACCCTGCCCTGTCCAGTTAAGCTGCAGCTATGCTGGTGATGAGAGAGCAGCTCAGCAGCATCACACCACACTCCTTGCTACTGAAGCCAAAGGTTTTTTTCACAAGGGGATATATGCACAGGAAATGACATAGAAATCTTACCACCTAAAATGATTGTATGAGCAACCGGCCCAAAGAATTTGAGCCATGCAATGGTTAGCTGACTTTAGGGATAGGCGGGTCAGTCTAAATTCCATCTGTGGCAATTTTGTGTTTGGCCAGTAGTCTGTTCCATTCATTTCCCATGATTGTGTGTGTATTTGTGTGTGCCTGTCTTTAAAAAAAAATCCTACATTTTGCAAATGATCTGGGGTGGCTGCATTTTAATCACCTTCCCTTTTCTTTAAAAGGTTGTAGCTATCTTAAATGGCTAGAAAGTGCAGCAGCTGCTGAACACTTTAAAATTGGGTTCACAGAAGGCCCTTGGGGTGGTTGAATGTATGATGTGCCATCCCTCCCTTGGACTGTACAGAAGATAGATCCCATCTGCTGCTATGGGTTATATATTGTAGCACCCCATGGGGATTCTGTGGTCCCTGGGGAAAATGGAATTGGGAACCTGAAGGTTTAAAGGCAGATCTTCCGTTGGAATTCTAAAGCAGACCACATCTAATTCCACATATTAAGCTGGGAGCTACAGAAAAGGCAAACCACTCTGGAACGCAGAGCCTCCAAATTCCTCAGCCATCCTTGGCTGGCATAGTATGGCATTTGCCTCCTCCTTTGTGTGCTTGTCTCCATCCTTTGTTCTCCCTTCTTTCTACATTGGCTCTGATCTTCTGGTGTGTGTGTGTGTGTGTGTATGTGTGACTTAGCTTTTTGGATCCTGATTATAAACTGTTCTTTTGTGTTGGTTCAATTCTGTTTGCCAGGTGACAGGGCATCTAGGCCAGCATTTGACTTTAACTCATGGAGATGCCTGTTCTTTCCCCGCTAAAATTTGGGGATGTGGGGTGGGGAGAGAAGGGAGGAAATCACACTAAAATTCAGTAATGCCATTTCTAATCCACATAGGAAAAATCACTCAATTTACTCATTAATATTTAACACTTTAATTTATGCCAATTAAGTAGCCTACTATCTACAGCTAGACCAAAGTCAGGGTGGTTTGGGGGCGGGGAGCCATCCAGGTGGCAGCTATGCCTATTTCCCAAATGATAAAGTTGTTCTAGTAACGTTTATGCCTCCCCTGGGGCACTGTTAGAGCGGATTCATTAATGTTAGTAAAGTGCTCTGAGACTCTCCTTAGGGATGGGACCCTGAAATATAATAATAACTTTTGTCCTCCCCTGCTCTTGATTGCTTCTGTAAATAAATGAATTAATTAGGTAAAGTAATACTCTGATATTTGACTACCTCTCTAGAGGGAAAACTGGCCAAGAGCCTGAATATTCGAACACTACTTAAAAATAATAATAATAATCCACCCCGCACACCTAGGGTAACAGATACTTCCATGGAGCTGACTTCTGCATTTGCCTTCAAGGCAGAAAGATAGACAGCATACATTTCAAACAGTGCAATCCCAACAATGTCTGTTCAGAGGTAAGTTTTATTGAATTTGACGGGGCTTACTCCTAGGTAAATGGGGTTGGGATTGCAACCTTCATTAGCAATCCCTACTTAGGAAAGTCCATTTCCAAGCCTGGGACAGTAAAAAAAAAAGAAGAAGCATCAATCACACCACTAATGCAATCTAGGGTTGGGGCCAGGCCATGACATTTTGCTGCCTGTGCCTTGGGTTCCCATATGCCAGAATTTCCCAGACATAGCTGAGATTCAGCTGTCAGAAATAGTGTCTGGGAGGAAATCGCTGCAATGTCTCAACAACTTTGCCAACTTTTTGAAATATGGCAACCCTACCTGCGACAAAGGACAAAATGGCCCCTCCCACTCCCCTCCACCACCTCATTCTATGCACAGAAGTAGTTGAATCTTACATCAACAGCGGTGATGACTGTGATAACATCTTACCTTCCACTGTCAGGATAGAATGCTACCTTTGGGAGCACAGGGCAGGTTGTGTGTGTCACACAAAACTCTCCCACCCAACAACTCACCACTGCTCTAGGATCTGATGCCAGAGGTAGCTGCCTCACTCTTGAGTAGAGGGATAATTAATTGTATGTAGAGGTCCCATAGCTTAGGGGCAGAGGCGGCATGACAGAAGCAGCAGGTAGATATATCCTAGTGCAAAGAATTTGCGTAATGTCTGCATCACCTCTCAACTCCTGCTTTAAGGTTGTTCCACTCTTCCAGTACTGTCACTATCTTGATCTTCAAAAAATGATAGAGCTATGGTGGAGAAGTGTGGCAGCTCTGTGCCATTATGCATAGCTGTCAACGTTTCCCTTTTTTAAAGGGAAATTCCCTTATTCCAAATAGGATTCCTCACAAGAAAAGGGAAAAGTTGACAGCTATGCATTATGGCATAAGTTCCACAAGATGCTGGGGGGCGGTGGGGGGGAGCCAGACGTGCAAATTATATTTTCACATTTACGGTAACATCTAGTTCAGGCCTCCTTCAGAGAAGAAAATAATTAGCTAAATTGTTTGAGATGCTTTCTTTTAATTGTAGCTCTTAAGTCAAGAATGTGTTTTCTTCTATCTGCCTTCTCCCACATTGTTGTATGGGAAGGTTTCCCCCTGTAGATGGGTTCCACCCACACAGGTTTCTGAAAGAAAGGCTGCTTGGAGTTTTCCAGCACATTATTTCCTGCGGAAAAAAAAAATATCAGCACAACCAAGTCCTTGTACTTCATAATGATTCACTGAGACAAAGATTGTGTGTGTGGTTTTTTAAAAAAGAAATGTTGAAGCTGTATTCCCTGTGGGGAACCAAAATTAGGCTTCTATTGAAACACCACCACACATCTGGTCTGCTTTCCAGTTCAATACTTGGGCTCCTGTCACCAGCGGCAGAGCAAGCCAACCAGGAGCCTGGGGTGGCACGCGTGCCCTACACCCAGGAGCAGGGCCAGCCACTGCAGGGCGGGGCAGGATTCTCTGCGGGGCCTCCAAGGAGTCTGCCTGCCTCCTCCCACTCAGCCGCCCTACAGCTGAGGGGGAGGTGGTGGGTGGAATGTTTGGGGCAGCAAGGAGCCTGCGAGTGCCCAAGCTACTGTGTCACTCCCAGGAGAGCACTCCCACAGTGACTGCTGCCCGGCATTTTGTCACCCCCCTCAGTGGTGACACCCAGGATGGTCCACCCCACCGCTTCCCCTTTCCTCCACCCCCTGCCTGTCACCCAGACCCTTCCTGAATGCATGTAGTGAGTCTTTCAACTGTGGACCATCTCGGAATAATACTGAGTGTCCAAATAAGACAGGGGTAATGGCAGCAGGAATGAGAGAGGGTTTTTAAAGAGCTTCAATCACAACAGGATTTCCTGCTTACATGTTTTGGGGTATGCAAGGCCCTAAATCAGGGTTGAGGGACCTGTGGCCCCCCCATATGATGTTGGACTCCCAGCATCCATTAGCTTGCCAGCTTGACTAGTGGTCAGGGATGATAGAGGTGGTAAGCTGAAGTCCAACAACATCTTGAGTTCCCCAGCCCTGTTATATAATAATGATAATTTTATATAAATATTATTCTTGGTAGGGCAACACGGCCTCATAGAATGATCATGTTGCATCCTCCTAAAGATCTATCTAGACTCCTGGTTCCATTCTTACTATGGCTAGCAGATGCCCCAGGGAAATTCAAGATGGCAACAGCCACCCCCAGTGCCTGGTGACTATTATTATTGAACCGCATGAGCAGTTTTGTAGTTAAGGTATGCATGGAGTGGAGACTGCAGAGAGGAGTTTCCCCCCCTTTTAATAATACTGGTAAACAGGACATTCTGGAAGATTCGGGTCAGAAAAAGGAAATACCTCTTCACAAGGTACATAATGGAACAATGGAATGCCCTAGTACCAAGCGTAGTGAGAGCCACTAAGTTGGATCATTTTAAAAGATAAATTCTAATTCATGGAGAAGAAGACTATCAATGGCTACTAACCATCGCTGGCATCATGACTATCAATGGCTACTACCTTCAGTTTCAGAGCAATAGGGCTTTGAACATCAGTTGCTGGGAATCACAAGCGAAGGGTGCTGCTGTTTATTTGTAAAAAAGCATTTAATACCAACCCTTCAGTGGGGACTAGAGAGGTTTACGTCATAATAAAACTGTAAAATAAAACACAAATAATAAACCACTAAAACAGTACAACCAATAAACTATTGCTCACAGGTCCTGCTTGCAGGCTTCTCATAGGCAGCTTCTTAAGAAGCATATTACTGACATTGTCTATTTAGGCCACAAAAAATCTTGTTTCTTATAAAACCGAGATGGATCGCTCTGTCGGTATGGAGGTTACTGCAAAAGAGGGGTTTGAGCTATCTAAATTCAGGGAAATTGAGTGGGAAATGACTGAATTACAGCTGTTTAAAAACTGGGGGCAGAATGGTTTGATGTTTTTAACCCCTGATGCTCCCCACCATTTCAGGTTATTTGGCCGGAAGTGCAAATGTTTCAGAAAAGACATGTGTGCTGTGGAGATGGGCCTTTCATTTACTTTTTGATAATCTACTGAATACTTTTAACACAGTTACATTTTCAGTTCCTTTATCATTCAATAGATACACACAGACATTGTAGTTTCTATTTTGGAATAGAAACATCCCGAATAATTTGAGCTTTCTAAGAGCTGCATTCACACACTTGAAAAGCCTTAAGGGAGCCTGTCAACATGCTTGTTCGGGACACCCAAACCTATACACTTTTGAACCTGTTGGGGAAGTAGGCTCCTAAGGAACAGTTAAGTTAGTCTGGTGCCAGGTGGACATCTGATTTCTGAGGCCCCTGTGGCTCTGTTCCTGCTGGAAGGCAGATTCCTTTCAGTTTGCTACAGGT
The DNA here is from genome assembly GCF_964188305.1 of Podarcis bocagei. NCBI lineage: Eukaryota > Metazoa > Chordata > Lepidosauria > Squamata > Lacertidae > Podarcis > Podarcis bocagei. The sequence goes on along the minus strand of NC_138129.1, from coordinate 43,935,817 downwards.
AGCCCAGCAACTAGCATGATTTGCCAACTGAACAGGAACAGACTATGGGTAACACTAGATTGTTAGGTCTGGGTAGTGGTGGAGCACCCCTGGAAGGGGAAACAAAGCAATGACTTTGAGAAGTAACTCAGAAAGGAGATTTGTTAAGGCAAGGGTGCACAGGTATATGGACAGCGTTCTCGCTCAACTCACAGTGTGCCACGAGCCACTGATCTTCCCCTGCCCCATACAGACAATCTCTGTCCTGTGTGGTGGTGACATGTAGCCTATATAACATCATTAGCTATGTTGCAGTGTGAAATCAGCTAACTCAGCTATTATGTGATCCCAATTGGCTACAAAGACAGCAAAAAGACATGGAGGAGCAGAACAGAGGAGGAATATCATGGCTGAAAATAGGCACAGATAAAGTGCCATTTCTGTTCATGTCCTCCAAACACTCAATTTCACTCCTTTTTTGTCATGGTTAATACTTTTGGCCTAGCCCTAATTGCAATTAATGTTTTCATTACAGCCTACCAGCTTTGTTGCTAGTTGTTGTCACATGCTAACCCTGCGAAAGGTAGGTATGAAGTGGAAATTCAGTGTGAAAAATGGGAACAGTTGCAAGAAAAAGTGTGCATCATGAGCACTGACTGCAAGATGCATTGTGAGGCAAACGACATGCAATGCTTTCTGCTATATAAGAGCAAGTGGGTTTGCAGCTGGGAGAGCAATTGTTTGAAGGGAAGGGATTTGCTTTGTAAATTCAGTAATCTAGATCTCCTTTTGGGAAATAAAAAATTAGGTGCAAAACAACTAAGTAGTTCTGATTATTGTAACCTGACCTGGGATCTTAGGATGAAAGGTGAGATGATGATAACATCAAACATGAGAATGAAGAAGTGTAGGATGAAAGAGCATCTACTTCAGAGAAGGATGATATTGCCATGAAAAACATGGTTTGGTCCATTTCCTTTTTAAAAAAAATCACGTAGAAGCGGACACGGAGCAATGGATCCAAACTACAAGAAAGAAGATTCCACCTAAACATTAGGAAGAACTTCCTGACAGTAAGAGCTGTTCGACAGTGGAATTTGCTGCCAAGGAGTGTGGTGGAGTCTCCTACTTTGGAGGTCTTTAAGCAGAGGCTTGACAACCATATGTCAGGAGTGCTCTGATGGTGTTTCCTGCTTGGCAGGGGGTTGGACTCGATGGCCCTTGTGGTCTCTTCCAACTCTATGATTCTATGATTCTATGATTCTATGATTCTACGTAGAAAAGATTAATGCACAGTGTGGGTACATGGAACCATTGTAAGCAAGGACAATATGTAAGACTGTACAACATCGTTACTGCTTGTATGGTGCTCAAGTTAAGCTAAAAGACTTAGCAGGCACAGGTCCAGCTTGGTTAGCTTTTACACTTTGCCAAATGGGGGGAAAGACACAAATTTCCATAAAATTTGTGTGTGATAACACACAAACACAGAGAGAGGGAGAGATAGAGAGATGTAGAAATAGTTACTAATTAAATAGAAATAGAATCTTCTTCTTTCTCTGGCAATCACTCGTAGCCGAGTAAGATTGTCTTCCATGAACACAGTTTTAATGTTGTGTCCGTAGGTGCCTGGAATATGCTCACCATAGAAGGAATACTGTGACTAGTGGCTTGGACTATGCACCTTCAGCCTCCTGTCTTGTTGCTAACTGTTGAAAGGCAGCTTCAAAGCCGCAGCTCTCCCTTTTTATGGCTTATTGCCTTACACCAACTCAGACTGGACAGCTCTTCCGCTAGAAGACTCTGCTCTGACAGCCCTTCAAATAGAGGACAGTCCTGTGCAGACTAGGGCACAGGGCCACCTGTTCATCTTTTGAATACTTTATTGTCATCTCAATGTACAGCCCATTTCGAGATTTTAATGCATGATCTCCATGCCTGACTTGCCCTGACATCTAAGATGACAAATTTATGCACAATGATCTAATCATAAACACCCACCAACACACCGTTTGTTGCTTTTTTATTATTATTAAGTGAATGCAATGTCGGCCAGAGAGGTCAATCTTACCAGCTTTACTAGTGAAGATGAACAGCTTGTACGTTTCATTTTAGCTATTAAGTACAGCACATGACAGGTGCTGCCTCTCTTTCCTTAAATCTAGCCTTTTGGAGCTTGAATGGATTTGGAAGAGACTTCTCTCATACACTGAATGCTTTTTTTAAAAAAATATCTTGGAATATTATGTTTTAAACATTGTACAGTGTGCATGCACACAAAAGCTTATACCCAGAACAAAGTTAGTTGATCTCTAAGGTGCTACTGGACAATTTACGGTATTTATTTATTTATTTTGACTGTGTCAGACCAACATGGCTATCTACCTGAATCTAGAATCGTAAAATTTGTAAATAATATTAAATGCCTTGGCAGTTATAGGTATTGTGGGTGTTATGTAGTGTATTTTCACCCTGGGCCAACAGGGGGATACTGTATATAGTTTTCACTCAGGTCTGTAGATAGTTTTCACTCAGGTCCGCGGCAGTTAGTTTAGGCGGGAACTCTGAGCTGTTGTGGTTACAATGTTGACAGCCGGCTGCCTATAAATACAGGCCGGCTGAGCTGTTCGCAGTCAGTTCTATTCCAGCTTATCTTAATAAAAGAGCTACTTGAAGAAATCGCTGTGCCGGCTGCTATGTCAACCCACTACTTAATACTGGCGACGAGGATGGGATTGGATGGACATCAGAGCACAGCCAGACGCGGCCAGCCTCTGAACTGAGCTAAATCACAGAGCGAAATCACTGAGCGAAATCACTGAGCGAAATCACTGGGCAGAACCAATTCAGAGCTGACTGTTCTGGCTAGAGCACTGTGTTCCATCCATCGCCCTTCACGCCGGCATCGGAATCATGGCTTCATTTGTGCCTCTACCGCCGTTTGCGCCAGCCTCTGAGTCATGGGACTCCTACCTCGCTCGGTTCGACTGCTACCTCCAAGCCAACGAGCTGACAGCAGTATCAGTGGATCGGAAGCGGGGCCTATTCCTCAGCCTCTGTGGGCCTGAGGTGTTTGAGACGGCCTGAGCATTGGTTGCGCCGGAAGCAGTCCAGGCAACACCATGGGACACAATCCAAGAGAAGCTCCGCAACCACTACGCACCAAAGCCGTCCAAGATTGCTGCCCGCCATGCGTTCTACCACCGGAACCAGGCAGAGGGGGAGTCAATCAACAACTACGCCACCGCCCTGCGACAGGCTGCAATGCACTGTGAGTTCCGAGACTTAGACGATGCCCTGATGGATCGAATCGTCTGCGGGGTCCGGGACATCCATCTGCAACGGCGTCTCCTAGCCAAGCCAGACCTCACGCTACAGAAAGCCATTGAGGAGGCTGTGGCCTCAGAAGCTGCTGAACGCTCCGCCCAGGAGATCCGCAAGTCCAGCAGCCCGCGTCTTGCTAGGGGGCCAGTTCCGGTGCATCATGAAGAGGCCAGCAGTGATGAGGCATCCTCCAGTGAAGACGATGACGTGCACCAGACAAAGCGGGAGCGCAGGAAGCTCCAACAGAAGTCCAAGGGCCAACCGGAATGTGCTGGCTGCGGAGGCGACCATTCCCGTGCCAAGTGTCGATTCAGAGACGCCATCTGTAGGAGGTGTTCCAGAAGGGGCCACATCACTAAGGTCTGCCGATCGGCTCCGTCTGACACCCCCCCTTCATCGACTCACAAGTTCAAGTCTTCACTCCAGTCTGCCAAGGAAAGTTGTTTCGCTCTCACCAACTGCCGCTGCCCGTCTGGAACCACGATTGGCCAAACCGACTCGTCTACGCGACGCAAGCTGAACGTCATGGTGCTCATTGAAGGAGCTCCATGTGACATGGAGATCGACACCGGGTCTGCCCTGTCCATCGTGTCATGGAGCACCATCAAAAGACTGGTACCCAGAGTATCCAAAAGGCAACTCGACTCTCACCGCGTACACCTGAGAGACTACCAGGGAAACGACATTCCCGTGGTAGGCGTTGGCCGGTTCCGGATCGCCTTCAAGGATTTTTCGGGCCTGCTCCGGTTGGTGGTGGTCGAAGGTCAGCGGCCAAGCCTCCTAGGGCTAGACTGGTTTGATGCCCTCGGCCTGGAAGTCACCGGCATCAACTGCATCTCTAACGCAGAGACTGAGGGTCTGGTCAAAGACTTTGCCGAGGTTTTTGACGGCACCTTGGGACAATATACTGGTACGCCCATCTCCTTTAGCCTTGATCCACAAGTCGCCCCCATCAAGCTTAAGCCACGCCGGGTTCCCTTTGCTCTCAAGGCTAAGGTGGACGAACAACTGGACAAACTGATCGCCCAAGGAGTTTTGGAGCCCGTTGACCACGCAAAGTGGGAAACCCCCATCGTCACGCCTGTCAAGCCAGATGGGTCGGTGAGAATCTGCGCTGACTACAAGTGCACAATCAACAAGGCACTTCAGCAGCACGCTTATCCGGTTCCTGTTGTCCAACACCTGCTGCATTCCCTGGGTGAGGGTAAGGTCTTCGCTAAGCTGGACCTTGCCCAAGCCTATCAACAACTGCCAGTCGATGATGCCACTGCTGAAGCCCAGACGATCGTCACCCACCGGGGGGCATTCCGTTGCCGCCGGTTGCAGTTCGGGGTGAGTGTGGCTCCTGGCATCTTCCAAAGCCTTATGGAGCATCTCCTGCAAGGGCTTCCGGGCATGGTACCATATTTTGATGACGTCTTGGTGTCTGCAGAATCACACCAGCAGCTGTTCGAGCGCCTCCGTGCCGTGCTGACCAGGTTCCAGGAGGCCGGGCTCAAGGTAAAGAGGGAGAAGTGCCTGATTGCCGTTCCACAGGTAGAGTTCCTGGGCTATCTTATCGATGCCTCCGGCCTTCATCCAACCACATCCAAGATCCGCGCTATCCAGCAGGCCCCCACCCCAAAGGACAAAACGGAGTTGCAGGCATTCCTGGGGCTGCTGAACTTTTATAACATGTTCCTGCCCCACAAAGCCACTGTGGCTGAGCCTCTTCACTGACTCCTTAGCACTAAGACGCCTTGGGCCTGGGGTCATCGAGAGACGGCGGCCTTCAACGCAGTCAAGGCTCTCCTTTCTTCAGACAGTGTACTGGTACAGTACAGTGAATCCAGGCCGCTGGTCCTTGCCTGCGACGCCTCACCTTTTGGCATCGGTGCTGTCCTTAGTCACCGTTTCCCAGATGGAAGAGAAGCACCGCTCGCCTACTTTTCCAGGACACTATCTCCGACGGAACGGAATTACAGCCAGCTCGACAAGGAGGCATTGGCACTTGTGGCTGGAGTGAAGAGGTTCCATGAATACCTCTATGGCAGGACTTTTGACCTCATCACTGACCACAAGCCACTCCTGGGCCTCCTCGCCGGTGATCGTCCGACTCCACCGGTCCTCTCACCGCGCATGCTGCGATGGACTGTTTTCCTGGCTGCCTACCACTACCGGCTCATCCATCGCCCGGGGAAATCGATGGGCCATGCCGACGCCCTCAGCCGTCGCCCTCTTCCAGCATTTGTGGAAGACCCGGCTCCAGCTTCATCGCTCCTTCTGATTGAGGATCTTCCGGCAGCGCCTGTATCGGCTGCCACTGTGGCCTCCGCGTCTGCCCAGGATCGCACCATCAGCCGGGTGCTCAACTGGGTGTGGAGGGGGTGGCCACAAGGGCCTTTTGCATCGGAGTTCCAGCCCTTCGCAACCAGACAACATGAACTCTCAGCTCATCGCGGCTGTCTGCTGTGGGGAGACCGCGTCGTGATTCCCCAGGGACTCCGTCAGCGCGTCCTGGAGGCTCTGCACGTTGGCCACCCGGGAATTGTCAAAATGAAGGCGTTGGCTCGGTGTTACGTCTGGTGGCCTAATATGGACGATGCCATCACTGCCTGGGTATCCGCCTGTCAAGCGTGCCAAGAGTCGAGGCCTGCACCACCGGCAGCTAAGGGACACACCTGGGAGACGCCAAAGACACCCTGGTCGAGGGTGCACATCGATCTGGCTGGCCCTTTTCACGGCCGGACCTTTATGGTAGTGGTGGACGCCTATTCCAAATGGCTGGAGGTCGCCCTGATGCCCTCCACCACTACCGAAGCTGTCATCCGGGTGCTGCGAGGCCTGTTTGCAACGCATGGGTGTCCTGATGTCCTTGTCTCTGACAACGGACCGCAGTTCACGTCAGGCACGTTTGAGCGGTATCTTTTGGGACTGGGCATCCGCCATGCCCTAACGGCACCTTTTCATCCATCCAGCAACGGGCAAGCGGAAAGAATGGTGCGCTCGACAAAAGAGGCACTGGCGCGCCTGGACCGGGGAGACTGGCATGAGCGGGTCGCCGAATACTTGTTCGTGCAACACATCACACCTCATGCGGCCACAGGGAGGAGTCCTGCTGAACTGCTTATGGGCCTCCGCCTCAGGTCACCGCTCGACCGGCTACACCCAGACTTTGCCGTGGCTGAACCCCCAGGCTGTGCCAACGCACCACGGTCATTTGTCCCAGGAAACCAGGTCTTTGCCCGGAACTATGTGGGGGACATCCCTTGGGTGCCAGCCACAGTAGTGGGAGTCACTGGACCTCGCTCGTACCAGGTGGCACTCGAAGACGGACGTTTGTGGCGACGGCACATAGACCAGCTTAGGCGCAGGGTTGGCGACTTAGACACTACCGAGGTGCCCCCAACTGCGCTTGCGGCTCCAGAAGAGACACGTACAGATGGCGAGGCCCCACCTACACCTCCCTCGCAAACTGCCAGCGTGGAGCCGAACCAAGCCGTCTCAGAACAGACTCAGACCACTCCACTTGCGGAGGCTCCACCCACAGCAGCGGATCCAGGGGAGTTGGTTCCAACGCCACCTAGGGTCGCACCACAGCCTCAGCGAGAACTGTGTGGCCCTCCGGACTTGGCTACCAGTCCCCGGCGGTCTGGCAGAGTTTCCAAGCGGCCAACTCATTTAAAGGACTACGTTGTTGGACAGGTATCACTGTTGGTCTAAGTATGGGAAATGTAACCGATATGCTTTTGTGCCTAATTGAACCATTACGCGTAGTGCTGTATATAAGGAAACCATTACGATTGTAACTAACGCCTTATCTCGGTGGGGAGGGGTGTTATGTAGTGTATTTTCACCCTGGGCCAACAGGGGGATACTGTATATAGTTTTCACTCAGGTCTGTAGATAGTTTTCACTCAGGTCCGCGGCAGTTAGTTTAGGCGGGAACTCTGAGCTGTTGTGGTTACAATGTTGACAGCCGGCTGCCTATAAATACAGGCCGGCTGAGCTGTTCGCAGTCAGTTCTATTCCAGCTTATCTTAATAAAAGAGCTACTTGAAGAAATCGCTGTGCCGGCTGCTATGTCAACCCACTACTTAATAGTGATGTCCTTGGATTCGGACTCGGATGCTGAACTTGAGGGATCCCAGCCTGCACAAGATTCCCCGCCTCCAGAACCAGCTGAGCTGGGGCTGGGGCATGAGCCTGAAGGGTCCTCACCTGTGCTGGATCCTCAGGTGCAGGCATCAGCTGAGTCTGCTCTGGCTCCTGAGGTGATGGAGGACCCATTGCCTGCAGGTGCTTCACTCTCAGCCCCATCAGAGGAAGGTGAGGTTGCCTCTGGGTCCGGTAACCCTCCAGCCTCTCCTGAGCTGCAGAGACTCAGGGCAGAGAGGCGGAGGGAACTAAGTTCCCACAGGAGGAGTGCTCGCATCCAGGCCAGGAGAGGCGAGTCACCAGAAGATCAGGGCCGCCCTATGCCTTGAGGCAGATAAAAGCCGGCCAGCCCCAGTCCTAAGTTGTGGGAGCAACATTGTTGGTTGCTAGTTCCTGCCTGAACCCTGTCCTGCTTTCCTGCCTGAGCTCCTGACCCGCCCTGGCTCCCTGCTTGCAAGCCTGTTCCTGACTTCACCCTACTCCCTGCCCTGCACCCAGCTTCAGCTACTACGGACTGCTTCCATGTTGCACCTTTGACCACAGACCGGATATGGACCTCGCCTCTCGGGTAATCCACGGAACCAGCACAGGTATACTGCTACTGAACAAAGAAGTTCAACTTCTTACTATTACATTTTCTAAATACTGATAGAACTAACTAACCTCCATGCAATTATCTACCGTATTTTTCGCTCTATAGGACACACTTTTCCCCCTCCAAAAATGAAGGGGAAATATGTGTGTGTCCTATGGAGCAAATGCAGCACCGACCCTTCTCGCTCTCCAGGCTTCAGCGAAGCTATCGGCAAGCCTTCGGAGTTCGGCGGGAGTTCCCGCCGGGCTCCCATGGCTTGCGGACAGCTGCCTGCAGCCCGAAACCTTGGGAGCGCAGCGCTGCACACCCCAGGCTTCGGCATCTATCCACAAGCCTTCAGAGCCCGGCAGGAGCTCCCGCCAGGCTCCCAAGTCTTGCAGACAGCAGTCTGCAGCCTGAAACCCGGGGAGCACAGCGCTGTGCACCCCGGGCTTTGGGCATCTATCCACAAGCCTTCGGAGCCTGGCAGGAACTCCCCTCCGGGCTCAGAAGGCTTGCAGATAGCATCAAGCTCCGGGAGTGAAGGCGAGGTTGCACACAACCTCACCCCTGCTCCCGGACTCGTTCTGGGGTCTGGAGAAGCTCGGGCGTCCCCCGCCCCAGCGCCCCAGCTACAAAGGAAGCCAAGACAGCGAGCGGGATCCATCCCGCTTGCTGTCTTGGCTTCTGCCAAAGCCGCACACAGCCTCTGGGGGCTGGGGAAAAAAATAATTCCCCCCCTTTATCCCCCCCAAACCTAGGTGTGCCCTATGGTCCGGTGCGCCCTATAGAGCAAAAAATACGGTAATAGCTTTAAGGTTGTCTATGCCGGTTGCCAACTCAAGAAGATGACTCCATTGCTTGGACTGAAATTGTCAGTGGCTCAGTGATTAGTGAAGTATGGGCAGACATGTTAAACTGCAGTATTTTTTTACACCGATAGAGGAAAAATGCCCTAGCATGATGCACTGAAATTACAAGAAATGGAATAAAATGACCCAGTAAAGCAACTGAAGAAGGACCTTGGCTATTTCCCAAGCATTCAGTACTATTCTTCGCTTTACAGCTCTTTGTTGCTGTTGTTTTTAAAACAGGCAAATCTGAAGTGCATTCAATTCACACACAAAAGCGGAAAGAATTCAAACATTTTTAAGCAAACAAGGTGGATGAAATGGAAGGTTAAGCTGCAAACAACTGACACCCAGCATCTTAACACAACCAGCTTTTCAGCAAAGGGTCGTTCTTTTTCAGCCACAGAATAAAAAGCACCAAAAATACATCACAATGTTCAGAGACATCTTCGTTATGTACACACACAGAGAACACACCATCTCTCCAGGATATACTATAAGGGCTCTGTAAAACTGGTTTTACAATAGTGATCAATTTGCATGCGCGCACACACACACACACACATATAATATTCCAGTCTGTTTGAAGCAAGACTGCAACTGGTAGATTAATCAGTTGAAGATGGAGTTGAATGAAGTCCAATTTAATCAGAAGGATCGTGGTCTTTCAATGTGTTATGCTACTTTTCCTGTCACTATTGCATTAGCCACACCACACATTGAAAGCACATAGCTCCCCCCCCCCCAAAAAAAAGTCCTGGTGACTGTAGTCTGTCAAGTGTGCTGTGGGAATTGTAGCTTTGTGCTGGTATAACTTCAGTCCCCAGAATTCTTTGTGTGACACCATGTGCTTTAAATTTATTGGGGAATGTGAATGAATAATAGTTTTTCAGTGCAACCCTATGCCCATTTACTAGGAAGTAATTCCCACTGAAAATGGGGGCTTTACTTCTGAATAAACATGAATAGGATTGTGCTGTTCTACAGTTTAATAAACATTAGTTCACCTTCAGCATCTCCAAAAGTATTTAGTTTCAGTCTTTGTTAATAAGGAAATGTATTTAAATTTGAACAGTTAATCAATCAGTTAAATAGGAGATGGCTGGTCAACTAAAAATTATTTAATTGACTTGACAGCTTTAATTTAAACATACTTAATGATGGTAACTTTTTTCTTGCTAAAATAAATTAAGCTTTAGTTTTACTTAAAATAATAACTATAAATATATTTCCCAAATCAAGAGATGTACATAATTGTTTACAACAATGCCGTCAACAACTGAGCACCGTTTTAAGGGACAGCTCCATTTAAAATCCAATTAAAAGCTCACATTTTAATTTGTGGCTAATGAATGAATTGATTATGTGCACCAATTCATCAATTAGCAGTTTTAGTGCTAGCAAAAATAACATGAAGAGCAATTTGAGAGTATAACACAAGAAACCAAATGAGAGAATCGAGTCAGAAGGCAAAGTAAAATATTTATATAACACCAAACGTTAGCATTGCTTCACTTCTAAATCTTGGGTCACTCGATGACAGCTTCCAATTTCATCCAAAAGGTTAAAAAAAAACAAAAAACCCAACCCACTTTCCCCACACTTTCCCCATTCATGTGCTTTCTTCTGTGGCCACATCTACATGGGTCACATTTAGTGTGCATATCTGTTCTTTACCAGCCTGCAAATGATCAGTGAGTGTTGCAAGCCTTGGTTTGAATACACTGGGACTTCCTTCTGGGTAAACATGAATCGGCTTGCACTATCAGCCCCTCAAAATTATGAGCCTATGTAAAAGTTATGAGATGCAGGCATGTGACTGACACATATACAGACACTGGAAAATAAGTAATTCCATTCAAACCTGGAAATGGCAGGAGAGAGCTGGAGAATTCTTGTGGCTCACAAGGACACCCTCCCCAGAGCCTGAAGAGGATGTAAGCGAGGGCACAGGAAGCCCCAAAGAGACCTGAGGCGCACCAGGGCTTTGTTTAGGCTGCTCAGCCTCCTTGCATAGCAGCTGGTGTGCGTAGTAGTACAGCAGCCACATTCCTACATGTCCTCCAGCCTCCTGCCAGCCCCAGCGTGTCAATTCTAGTTGTAGATATTTTTAGACACAGTGTTTTTGGTCTGGAGTGGAGAGAGTGTACCAGAGAGGGCATCTAAAGGTGGTCCCCACTTACACAATTTTTGCTTATAAGCACAGAGTCCTGGAACGCAACCCCCGTGTAAGTGGGGGGACACCTGTACTTCAAACACATTCAGGGCTTTTAAAGTTTTTGCTTCTGGAGAGACCCTTATTTATTTTGATATATATAAGAATTTCAACCCTGCCCTTCTAATGGATATGCATTTCTCGGGGCAGCAAGCAGTATTTAAAATCACCATATCACAGCAGTTTCAAACAAAGTGTATTGGAATACAATGGAGGAAGGCAGATCAGATAAAACACAAAAACCTCAGGTAAAGGTGTCAATCTTCCCTGCAGAAGGCAGGTGGAAGGTCCCATCAGAAGACAACTAGAGAAGAGGCAATCGAAACTTCATGGGGCAAACTGTTCCAGAAAGAGTATTTATTTTTAGCTTTTAGAATTATATCATTATTTATATTTTGGACCTTCCACGTGCAATTATCACTGTTTTGAGACACTTCATGACCAGCTGAAATTCTCCCAGTGGAGACTCCCCCAAATCCTATGACTCATAATAAAATAACGGGCACTAGCAACCTTGACTGAGATATGCGTACCATGAAAGGAATAGTCCTAGAAGAGTAGATAGCATTGTGGAAGCTGATAAAATATTGTTTTCCCCAAAGGCAAACAATAATATTCATTGTGAATGAACACTAAGCAGCTATTCAAACTATTCATAGAAGAGACAAAAAAGGAAGGTGGTTATTGCCTGAGGAAGCTTTCAGATGTGCCTTTATGGATATATGAAAGGAAAGAATCCCAGCTGTATTTTTTAATAAAGCACCAGAGAAGATAAAAAAGGTAAATTTCAAGAATCTCTGCTCAGAATGAAAATCTACCGTGGAAATAACATGGGAAGATATCCCCAACTGCTGCACAGATGAAATATCGTCCAATTCACCTTTGTAAGGGACCCTTTGTGCTGATGCCCACAGAGTATTAACATTAAACACAGCAGGAAGACCAAAAATAATTCACACAAGCTGCTGAATTGAATGGACAGGTTCAGGGACAGCTTCTCAACTAGCCCAAACCCCACTGCTTCTTTGATTTATTCTAGCAAACCATCCAAGCCTTTAAAAAGACTCATAGAGAATGAATGTCCTTTGCTAATCAGACATTAAGCAGACAAGCCACATAGTTATGTACTTCTATGTCAAAGGCAGTTGTATGTGTGTGTTCACACCTAGGATCTCAAAGCAGAAGTTTACTCAAGTAGAAACTACAGCAGTAAAATACTTAACTTCTACCCACATTGCCAGCTTCTGTACTGTCTTCACTGCCAAGTTAGCGGGATGTAAATTGAGGGCATATGGATAATATAGAAATCAATTATGTTACTGGAATAAACTCTACTGCTCTTTGGGAGTTTAAGTGTAATTGCACCAATAATAATAAACTGGCCTATCCAAGGCATCTAGTCTCATGCAACTGCCACAACCCACATTTTCTTCTGCCAGTCCCTTTAATTCCTATTTTCTGCCATAAACCCCTCATCCATCAGCTCCTGGTCTTCCCTGCTTGTTTCATTACAAACCCTTAACCAAACCCATAAATCTTTGCCTCCTAAGTACATATTCCTCATGTCTTCTTGCCAGTAAAATAAAAGCTCACAGAAAAAAGAGAGAACAAGAGGGATGGACATCTGAAACCAGTCTGGATCAGCAGCATCTTGAGAATTTGGATCCTACAGCATATATACAAATGGACTACTGTATCACCAGTGGTTCATGGCAATTAATGCTGAGTACTTAAGTGGGGGAAAAGAGACTCAGGAAGTCTGGGACTTACTTAAGGGTAGGTGCTGCTTACAATGTAGCTGTTGATCATCCAGTGCTCACAACGGCAGAAAGGACAGGATGCAATTAACATTCAGTGCATAAAATCGAAGCAGCTTAAGGCTAGTTTGCTGAATCCTCAAAACCTTGATGAATGAAGCACTATGATTATGACTGTTGATAATAGCAGCTGGAAACTTGGTCTTCTAAAACCACCTCCCATTATCCAAATGACAGTGCCAGTCCTATCCAAGCAGGAAGATGAGGAGCTCAACCTTTCCTCAGCTGTGATGACCCCAAAAGTCTTGTACACGAGTGGGGAGACAACGTAGCTTTGATTTAGCTAATCTCAGGAAAGTGTGGCACCATCCCCTATTGAACAGATTGATGTTAAGCATATAGCTGATTTGAGGATGTGAATGGACTGTATATAATATATCTCAGTCTTTGGTTGTCAGCACTATTCTCAATGCAGATGGTTCTGAGGACCATGCAGATAAGTGATGATGCTTGATGAAATCATGCAAATGAAACATAATGAATGGGATAAGGTAGACAGGGTTAAGAATGCTAATCTGCAGAACATGGTTTCTTGTCCTGGGGCTCATCAAATGAACACTGTGACCCAGCAGAAGTACAGGAGGCATCACCCAGGTCAGTGTGTTGCTATAAGAACAGCAAACTGACTTGCCATAAAAGCCTCCTCACGTTTACTCTGATATAAGTCCCATCATGATCAGCGGGATTTACTCTCTAGCAAGTGTCTTTAGGATTAAAATCCTAAAATATAAGGAGAGGGCCAAAATAACTTTCATAGGTTCCCTGCTTCAGATGGGCAATGGTTCAACATCTAATTATTAGAGATGCCAGGTTGGAGACCATGAAATGCTATCTTCTTATTTAGACACTTAGCTGCATCTTAGAAAAGGGCTGGAAAAGCTATAGCTTCCCACGGGTTATTAGACTATAGATCTCATCACCCCTTACCATTGGCCATGCTACCTGAGACTGATTGAATCCAATGACATGTGAAAGGCCACAATCTCCGCACCCCATGTTATTATAAGCCCACACCTGCACTATCCATTTGAAGTAGTCTCGTGCCACTTAAAGCAGTCATGGCTTTCACCAAAGAATCCTGGGCACCGTAGCTTGTTAAGGGTGCTGAGAGTTGTTAGGAGACCCCCTGTTCCACCCACAAAGCTGCAATTTCCAGAGTTCCCTGGGAATAAAGGTTGGTTGTTAAACCACTCTGAGAATTGTAGCTCTGTGAAGGGAATAGGGGATCTCCTAACAACTCTCAGCACAGTTAACAAACTGCAATTTCCAGTATTCTTTGGAGAAGCTATGACTATTTAAAATGGAGTGCTAGTGCTTTAAATTGATAGTGCAGATGGATTGATCGGCTTCTTTCTAGCCCTGCAAGACTTTTTCCTGCTGGAAGGCGAATACGTTGCCTTTTGCCCAATGTGAGGAGTTTAGATTTGAGAAGAAGACAGAAAAACAAGCCTTGAACTTTTGCCCCAATTCCACTTACCTCCTAGCAGAACTGGAGAATCAGACTAAATTGCATTTTGCTATATTCAAACTATTTGCTTATAGATATGTGGCTTTGAGAAAGGGATCTCAAGGGAGTAAATCTTATCCGAGAAAATGAAGACTGGGACTATTACGACATTTTGCTTAAATGATTTTGGATTGTTTTTATCATTGCATTTATATCCCCCCCTTTTCTCCAGGGATCTCAAAGTTTTGTACCTGGTTCTTTCCCTCCTCAGTTAATCTCCACAACAACCCTGTGAGAGGTAGGTTAGGCTAAGAGGCAGTGACTGGGCCAAGGACATCCAGTGAGCTTCATGGCCAAGGGAGGATTTGAACCCTGGTCTTCCAGGTCCTAGTCCAATGCTTTAAGCACTACACCTCACTAGCTCTCTTAAGAATGCTGCTGCCTGGCTTCACCCTTCAGCCAGATGATCTTGTAAGCAAGAAGCTAAATCAGTGTGGGTCTGGGGTGATTTAGTCCAGAAGTCTAAAAGTGGGCCATTTACCATCAAGGGTCAAAAACCGTGAGGACTGAGGGGTATAACACAGCTGCTACAATGTATAACCTAGCAGCTATACAATCAATGTAAGCTCATCAGCAGTCATTGGAGAAGGAAAGAAAGAAGCAAGAGTAACATCAACACCAAAATAAGAGTGATCTTAAAGCTATCAGGCATCAAACAAACAAAACTGAGTAGACAGTATTATATTTCAATCACAAAATAATGACACCCACTATATGGCATGCAGCTACGGAAAACCAGAATGATGCAAAAGAAATAGCTTTAGGAACTGTAAGCAATTTTGAGGAACATTTTCATTTTCTTTGTAGTTTTGTTTGCAAGAAACTAAACTGGAATAGCAGTATTTCCCAGTAGGTTTTAATAAGTTAGCTGTGTAGCTGCTACGAATCTGAGATATAACAGTAACAGTGTCTACTTCTTCTGGAACACTTTTGGAATTGATTCACAAATACTGAGCTAGATTGACCAGTGGGCTAACTCACAGCTTCCTACGCTTCTATACCATGAAGACTGAGTGGTATAACATATTCATATGAAATTTGCCGGGCAGTTCTCCAACCAAAGACCATATAAAAAAATGCAGATGTTAGAGGAAAGTGTAATAACTTATAAAAATGTTAGGAGAAATTACTTGCAAATGCATACATTAGACAAAACGGCATAGGAAAAAATATCTATTAGCAGAAATCAACACTAAAATGCTGAAGATTTTTCACAAGCATTTTAAAAAAGAAAATTCACAAATTACTGCAGAAATGTGGAGAACCAAATTTTAAGATTAGAAAAATGAGAAATTGAAAGAACAAAAATGGACAAATCCTTCTCTCCATAGTCCAGAAATAAATTAAAGGTATAGATTCCCTTGTCTACTGTATACTTGGGGTTTTGTTTAACTGGAGAAACTTAATAAACAAGAGGTCTCTGGGTCAAAGGTTATTCTATAGCTTTTAAAAAGGTAGGTGGATAGTGCTCTCCTTGCTCTCGGCTGACACAGCTGAACTTCCTTGAATATGAACTAATTTGGATTAATTGGCAATCAATTAACCCTCTTTAAAAACTCTCAAAGAGATGTTTGGCCACTACACTGGGGACTTCCAGAGCTGAAAGCCTAATAACTTGAACTAAAGAGATAACATTCTCGTTTAGCTTGAACAGAGAAAGACACATTTCACAATATGCACAAGGGAAAGAAATCAGGCCCAATTAGCATGAAATGTTTGCAGTTGCAATGCTACGGCACAGCTGCTACGGTGAAAGAAGCCCAGCCATGGGACAGTTGTGCTTATGAGATCTTGGTCATCAGGAAAGTGATACAAGTTCCCTGTATTCACCCACTGTCTTAGAAATCTTCAGGTCCTTCCAGTTGTGTAGCCACTGAATTTCAACTCAGTGATTTGCTTTGTTGATTAAGTAGCATTTTGTTCCCAGGTTGAAGAGAAACCTAGTAAATGTTATACAATCATGACAATGAAGATTGAAAAATGGATTCCATTACCGACAAGTTCTTGGGATTTTTTTGACTGGGTGGTCTAGTGGGTGGCCAGGGAAGACATGGTTTTAATGATCTGGTGAGCAATGAACCTGCTACTTGAGACTCTGGATAAAGTAAGTCATTGTGTCTCAGCCTCTGCTCCACATATATAATATAGAAATGGCAGTGAGCCCATCTTACAGGAAATCAAACACTATGGACCATTTTTCACATCCATCGTTCTGCACACATAATAAGAGACTGCCACACATTTGGATTCCTGGCTGGTTTGCAGAAGCCCCAAATGCTTCTGGCTCTGTTCAGCCCCATTTGCACTGCCATAACTGAAATGTCCAACAGATATTGCATCGGAGAGTTAGTTGGTATTCAATGTCTAACAAGTGCCTTCTTCAATCTAAATTAAATCCCAGACCGAAAGGCAATTTAGCGTGAGACCATGAGTTCATTAGAAACCCATGCTGAATCCAAAAGGTGCTCGCAGAGAAAAGAGAGATGCACAAGCAAGCAGGTAGTGAGTCAAAGTTAGAAAAGGGGGAAATCGTCATATTAGGGAGATGAAGATTAAATGACAATACACCCTCCTTCTCACAATTGAAAGGACAAGCAGGCAGAGCTAACAAACTGTGACAAAGTGGAGTGCGCCGACACTCGCAGTCAATTCCCTTAAATAAAACTTTTATTAGAAATAATATCTGAAAACAAGCAGACTGCAATAGGAATTAATGGCAATTCGTGCCCCACCAGCCTATCTTTGCATTCACAGTGTGGAAAAGGAGACATTGCTGTGTTTGCTTCTGAATGCAAAATCTTGCAAGTGCTATTACTGGAAGCAGGTGAGGGTGGGGGGCTGGGAGGGGGCAGAGGCGGAGAGGAGGAGTGAGACGGAACCATTTAGCCTTCATTAGTCCAAATTAAAATCAGAAGTGAGATGACAATTACAATTTGTGACCAGCTAATTGTTTCCCTCAGAAGCTGATCGTTCTGTAGATTTGGAAAATTAATTGTTCACAGTCCCAGGTGTATTGGCTTTGAACCCTGCTGAGGAAATTAAACTCCTTTGAGCTAGGAATCTGTGACTCTGAGCCGTGCTGTGCAGGCCAGGCCTACTAACACATAAAATGGGAATTGCCATCCGTAACCGGAGATGGTTGGTACACACTTTGGGAGACCTGGCTGGTAGTGGAGAGGGATGCATTTATTTTCTAAACTACTGTATAGGAAGCAGAGAGCTAAAGGCACATAACAGCTGGTACAGGAAATGGAAAGTTTAACCATTGTGCTGTACGCTAGTTTCCATACACACTTCTCTCTCCTCTATCCAGGGAAGCAGGAGACATCATCAGAGTTCAGGGACACATTCCAGCCAGGCAAAACTACTCAAGGTCTGTATGAAGCAGGAATAGTGGAGACTGTGGCTATGGAGGGGGCATGACCTTGGGAGAGTCACAGGGGCTAGATCAGTGGTTCCCAGACTTATTTGGGCCACCCCTAAGGTAAAGGGACCCCTGACCATTAGGTCCAGTCGTGGCCGACTCTGGGGTTGCGGCGCTCATCTCGCTTTATTGGCCAAGGGAGCCGGCGTACAGCTTCTGAGTCATGTGGCCAGCATGACTAAGCCAGAGCAGCGCACAGAAACGCCATTTACCTTCCCGACGGAGCGGTACCTATTTATCTACTTGCACTTTGATGTGCTTTTGAACTGCTAGGTTGGCCGGAGCAGGGACTGAGCAACAGGAACTCACCCCATCATGGGGATTCGAACCGCCGACCTTCTGATCGGCAGGTCCTAGGCTCTGTGGTTTAACCCACAGCGCCACCCCTACTTGGTCCCATAAATTAATCCCCAGTGTCCCCTATCCTACAAAAAGCATTATTCAGAGCAGCAGCTGGCCCAACCCACTAAGAAAGACAGTAACATAATAAAATTGAAAATGGTAACAATTAATTGCCCATTCATTCAAAATCCAATTAAAACTATTGAGTTTAATTCAACAAAATTGATGAATTGATCCAGTGATTACAACTTTTCAAAGTCTGATAGTCATTTACACCTTTAGTGCCACCCTGCTACCCACTTGTCTCTTAGCAGGCCCCTAGGTAACCTCACCACACCCAGAGGGCAGTACTGTTGCCCATCCAGTTTGAAACCATACCAGACCCTGCTTAGCTTTGCAAATGTGCTAGCAGCTTTACTGATGCACCAATAGCTTTGGAGCATATTACTGACAGCTCTTTCTACCTTCTTCCCAGCTTTTCACGTATGTGATTTGCAACGAGTAAGCTTCCAGCTAGAGGCACTGGGCTTGCATTACCATTTTTCAATCAGAGTGGCTGCTATTCAAGGATGAGGCATTCCCCACCCCAAGGGGGGAGAAAACCAGCAGGAGTAGTTTTTCTTGGCATATTTAATTAGTAAAACAGTTATTGGAAAATTAATTTTCCTTTGGCTCTTTCACAGAAATACCTGAAAAATGACTACGATGAAAGGATTGCTCACTTTGCAGAGTACAGAAAGTCCAGAAGTTAGCTATTGGGTCCTGTGGCTTAGCCATTTGTGTGGCATCTGCTGAATCTTGCCCCTATGGAATGTCTTACTACACACTAGCAGCAGTATTCTAGATGTTCACTATACAGATTGAGAAGAAAATAGGATATTCTTACTATCACCAGGTTTGGGATTACTATTTTTTTTTTTAATAGAAATTTTTTATTGCGTTTCTTTCCATAGGTTAACAGATTAGTTTACATAGCAACATGCAAGAAACATTTTTTTATATATATATAAAGAAGAGTAAGAAAAGAAAAGAAAAACAGAAGTTAGATATCAACAATTCACTTTCTTTTGGACCTCCTCACATCCTCTCGACATTGCATTCATTATTCTAGCCAATTCAGCAATTTGTTATCTTGTTTCACATCTTATTGTACCTTTGAATTTATTATGTTGCCAATTTCAGAAGTTTGTAATTTAGTTTCAAAACTTTTAATAAACATAATATTTTGTTTCTAATTTGTCTCATTTCTCCATCATTATTTACTTTATCATTTACTTAAATAAATTGCAGAAGCATAACGTTTCTTAGTCGTGCAAAATCTTAACATTCAAACAGCTTATAGTGTTTTTGCAAATAGTCCTTAAATTTTTTCCAGTCCTCCTCCATTGTTTCTTCGCTCAGATCTCGGATTCTGCCAGTCATTTCTGCCAACTCCATGTAGTCCATCAGCTGCGTCTGCCAGTCCTCCAGTGTGGGTAAATCTGGTGTTTTCCAGAACTTTGCCATAAGGATCCTTGCTGCTGTGGTTGCATACATAAACAAGGTTCTATCCTTCTTTAACACCTTCCGGTCCACCATGCCCAGGAGAAAGGCCTCTGGTTTCTTAGAAAAGGTATATTTGAATACCTTTTTCAGCTCATTATGTATCATTTCCCAGAAGGCCTTTACTTTCGGGCAGGTCCACCAGAGGTGAAAGAATGTCCCTTCTGCCTCCTTGCATTTCCAACACTTATTATCAGAAAGATGATATATTTTAGCCAACTTGACTGGAGTCATGTACCACCGGTATACCATTTTCATAATGTTCTCTTTCAAGGCACTACATGCCGTGAATTTCATACCGGTGTTCCATAACCTTTCCCAGTCCTCAGACATAATGTTGTGTCCTACATCCTGAGCCCATTTTATCATAGCAGATTTAACTGTCTCATCCTGTGTGTTCCATTTAAGCAGCAAGTCATACATCCTCGAAAGTACCTTAGTCTTTGGTTCTAGTAACTCCGTCTCCAGTTTCGATTTCTCCAACTGAAAACCCACTTTTTTATCCATTTTAAATACCTCTTGAATTTGAGCATAATGTAACCAATCTCGCACCTTACTTTTTAGTTTGTCCTGGCTTTGGAGCTTCCAGTTATCTCCAACTCTTTCAATCAATTCCCAATATTTTGGCCAATAGGCCTCCATATTGGGCCTTTTTTTAGAAATCTTGGCTTCCACTGGTGATAACCACCTCGGGGTCTTACTTTCTAGTAAGTCCTTGTACTTCATCCAGACGGCAAAAATTGATTTTCTGACAATATGGTTTTTAAACAGTTTGTGAACCTTCGCCTTGTCATACCACAAGTATGCATGCCAACCATACACATTATCAAACCCTTCCAGATCTAGGACATCGGTGTTTTCCAACAGAAACCAATCCTTCAGCCAGCAGAAGGCTGCAGCTTCGTAGTACAACCTTAAATCCGGCAGGGCAAACCCCCCTCTTTCTTTTGAGTCAGTTAGTATTTTAAATTTTATTCGGGGCTTTTTGCCCTGCCAGACAAACTTAGAGATGTCCTTCTGCCATTTTCCAAAACATTCCATTCTGTCCACGACCTGAAGGGTTTGAAATAAAAATAACATTTTTGGCAAAACACACATCTTTATAGCTGCGATTCGGCCTGACAAGGTAAGTTTCAATCTTGACCAAATATCCAAGTCTTTTTTAATTTCCAACCAACATTTTTCATAATTATCTTTGAAAAGGTTTAAGTTTTTAGTGGACAAGGATACCCCCAGGTATTTCACTTTTTTAACCACACTTAGCTCTGTCTCTTTCTGGTACCCCTCTATCTCTGTAGGTGTCAGATTTTTGACCAAAACCTTAGTTTTTTGTTTGTTTAGCTTAAATCCCGCCACCCGACCAAACTCCAAGATAAGTTCCAGAACTCTTTTTGTACTAGATTCTGGCTCCTGTACTGTCAAGACTAAGTCATCTGCGAAAGCTTTCAGTTTGTATTGTTTCGCTCCGACCACTATACCTTGCACCAACTGGTCCTCCCTGATCATATTCAGCAATACCTCCAGAACCGAGATAAATAACAGAGGGGATAGAGGGCACCCCTGTCGTGTCCCTTTTTCAATTTGGAGTTCCTCCGATACCACATTGTTCACTATCAGCTTAGCTTTTTGCTCTGAATAAATTGCTTCTAGTCCATTTTCAAACCCCCGTCCCACTCCCATCCCTTTCAAGTTTTTCTTCATAAACATCCAAGAAATGTTGTCAAATGCTTTCTCCGCATCAATGAAAATTAAAGCTGCCCTTGTGTTTCTAATTCGCAACAGCTCCAATATATCAATAATGTTCCTAGTATTGTCAGACATATGTCTACCAGGGAGAAAGCCTGCTTGGTCCTTATGACAGGTTTGGGATTACTATTGGGCAGCTGCGTCAGTGGCAAATGTTGGAAGATGGTGGGGTGGTTGTGGTGTCAGCCTCCCCAATTCATTCTGAAATTCCCTGGATGTTCTTGTGACAGATCCTACATGGCTGAGATGACTGCCCACCTCATATATAGCCATTGAGTAGAGAACTGAAGTCTCAGAGGACAGCCAGAGGAATGCCATTTTCATGTCCCTTTATGAACTAGGGATCAGAGCTTGTCTCATAGGAGTATTTGGAGAATGCAAGTCTGAGTGTTGGTGCCTATGTGGAAAACCACCAATTTAGCCTGGACTTGTTGATGTGTTCCAGTTCCTGACTTATATAGTAACCAAGTCACCCCAAGGTCTTTTTCTCAGGCTAGGGGTGACCAGAGGATGAATCATACACATGCATGTCACTGCTTTGCGGATCTGCCTACTTTAAGATTAAGATGAAGGGAAATGAATTACGTGAAGTATTGTCTTTTTTGGCCCATCCTTACTTTTGACCTTTAAATCCTGTTTGTATAATAAAAGTCTGACACAAGAAGATGATCCCTGTACTTAATTGTCAATAATAATAATAATAATAATAATAATAATAATAATAATAATTTATTTATACCCCGCCCATCTGGCTGGGTTTCCCCAGCCACTCTGGGCGGCTTCCAAAAGAATATTAAAATACTGTACTATGATAGTATAGTCTAGACAACGCTCTTAATAGAGCCAGAATTATCTGTGCAGATAGCATTTGAGCCTGGATACCTGGAAGCTATGTACATAGAATCATAGAATTGTAGAGTTGGAAGGGACCCTGAGGATCATCTAGTCCAACCCTCTGCAATTAAGGAATATTCAGCTGTCCCATATGGGGATCGAACCTGCAACCTTGTGTTATCAGCACCATGCTCTAACCAACCAAGCTATCCACCTCACTTTCTGGGGGAGAGGTAGTGTCATTCAGACAGGGGGCCTCTGCCTCTGACATTCTTCTTTGTTGGAAGCCAAAGCTGTGTGTATCACACAGGCTGTATTGCATCTCCTAAACAAACTTGCTCTTTCCAGGCGCACTGGAGGATACTGCCCCATCACCATTGTAGAAGTAAGACCCAACTGACTGTTGGCTTCTGTATGTGGAATTAGGGGGTGTGCATGCACTATCTTGTTATTTGCATCATACATCAAAATGTTTGGGGCTGGCTGTGGGTTGACCCTAACCCCAGAAAGCTCTAAACTCAATGCAATATTCTGAAGTCAAAAATAAAGCTCAGCACTGGAACCAATTTTTCCACCGTTAGCAAGTTTGGAGACAGTGCTTCAGCTCACATGTGTTTTAACAAGACACAAAATATAATGAAACAAGGAACTATTACATCAATAAAAATGTTCAGAGATAAAATGTTCAGGGCACAGTGTGAGGAAAAAATACAGAATGAGATTTTCAGGGCACAGCGGGGAAAAGTATATATTTCGTACAAGAGAAGAAATGACCAAGAAACGATTTGCAACACAATAGCATGGGATAGGGCATTGTTGCCTACCATAGGTGTAAGGAACCTTTGGTCTTCTAGATGTTGCACGACTACAATTGACTATTGACCATGCTTGCTGGGGCTGAAGGGAGTTGTAGTTTAGGAACATCTGGAGGGCCAACAGTTCCCCAGCCCTGGCCTACAGATTACACAATGGGCTAACCAATGTGGTGCTCTCCAGATATTGTTGAACTTCAACCCTCCCCCACCAGCCCAAGCCAGTGTGGCCAGTGGTCAAGGATGATGGAAGTTAGAGTCCAGCAACATCTGGAGAGCTCTACTTGACCCACACATTATTTGCACCAAATAAACTGAGGCACCAACATAGAAAGTAGTTCATTCTGGGGTGAGAATTTAAGGCTGTAATCCTGATCATGTGATTGCAGCAAAAATAACTGAACTTTCTTTAGAAGAAATATGTTCATTATAGAAGCATTAATATGAATTACACATGTATTTCATATTAATGAAGTACATCTATTAATTTACTTACTTTTGTCTCTAGCTCCACTCACCACTGGCAGGTGACAATTGGGATGAAAAATTACCCCCACCCCTGACTTTGGATTTGAGCTGGTTAGAGAAACAATGCATAAAACAGTAGGATTTTTATAACCTTGTTCAAGATACATATGCATTTTAGATAATGTCATGTGAACAGGGATTGAAAACTTGAAATGCACAGTAAGTGGAAATGTGAACACAGCCTTAGAATATCTCATGGGTTAGTGAGATGATGACATTTCCTTTCATTGCTGATTTCTCAGAAAGATGCTAAAACAAAGTGCAGCAGCAGCAGCTCTAACAACCAACTAAACCTAAACTGGAATGGGGCTGGCTTCACCATGATATGCATATGCTTTCTTTTACAACCCAGGTCACTTGAAAACTCAGCTTGGCCTCTTTAGTGCACTTTCAGAAAAACTAGACCCCTTGAGGATGTCCAACAGAGCAGCTTCTGCTAGTTATTCAAATATCTTTTTCCCCTAGCCTCCTTGCTCCCAGTTTTGTGCTTTAGTGCCAGCTGTCTTGCTTGCGTTCCGAGATTCTAAGCGGCACACTTCTCAATCAAATCTTTTTTATGACACCTCTATCCAAATGGTTATTTTTATACGCGGTTCAGGCATCCAGATGGAAAAGCACAGTTGCCATTAATAGTTGGAGGACTCAGGGACTTGACAAGCATTCACTTAACAGGCATAAATAGATGAGGCAGTCCCTGGATGTTATGCAATATATATATATATATTCGGGTGCTTCCCATTCTAACTGGAGTACAGCTGCAAATGCGGAAGCACATTATATGCTCTAACATGAGGTCCTTCCTTTGAGGCCTCTCTCACTTCTGCTTACTAATTAGCTGAGAGGCTCGTGAACTAAGTGACAGATCATTCTAAATTTCCCTTTGGTATTTAATGTAATAACATTGATAGTATTCTGTCCACAGACCCGAGGTGCTGCCAGCCCCTGCACACTTTATTAGCACATCTGTCAAGTGCAAGAATAAACCAGCTTGCAAAGACTGGCCCTGCCCCCTTGCAGGGTTATGCTTTTAATATAGAAGATCCCGTCCAATCCTTGCTACCTTCAGTTAAATGATCAGGTAGCAGGTGATGTAAAGACCTTCTGCCTGAGACCCTTTCAGGCTAGATGGAAGAATTGTCTAGCCAAGTATCAGGCAGATTCCTGTGTCCCTTTGAAATATATTTCCCATGTCTCAAAAACGATTCAATATAAAGGAATGAAAACAATGCAGGTCATTTACATAGTGCAGGGATAGGGGACCTCAGGACCTGGAGGCCAAATGCAGCCATCAAAGAGTCTTCATTTGATCTTCAGGACCATAGGTGCCAACTCCTAGGGGCCAAGGTCCTTTCACCCCCCCATAAAAGATTTCAGTCCCAGCCCCCATTTGATGGGCATTGTCATTCAAATGGTGTGCATGCACCATGTCTTGGGATCGATTATTGAGGTGGGGCTTACCTGTCCCCCCAATATCTTTTTCATGTTGGTACCCCTTCTCAGGACTCTCACTAGGCTCAGGACCCTCACCATTCCTGCTCCACATCTTCCGAAAGTGCCTTTGTCTGAATGGGATACATCAAACTGTGATAACTAGCTAGTTGGTGTATGGGAGAAATGTGTCTATCAAAGATCTAGTGGTGGTACCAGAAAGAAAGATGGGAAGGGGACACACAGAAAGGGCAAAATGCATTTCCAGGAGGTGGGGGGAGGCTTTGCCTGAAACACAAATGGCATGCTTATTTCATATTGATGCTTCTATAATGAACATATTTCCTCTATTTAGAGGAAATATTTCAATTATTCAATTGGTTCAATTATTTTTCAATTTTTCAATTGGTTCAATTATTTCTCCTGCAATCACATGCTCAGGATTACAGCCTTATTACAATTTCCAGTTTGGGTTTCAGTTATAATTTATGTGTGATGTGTAATTTATGTGCCCTTTCCTTCAAGTAACCACAAAGGTCCAGCAATGAAGGCAGTGTGTGTGTGTGTGTGTGTGTGTGTGTGTGTGTGTGGTATGAGAGCAGGATCTTATGTCACCTGTGTACCTTTCACCCCCACAAAGGCATGTAGGTAGCTGGATGCCCTTGTGACATTAGATGATTGATAGGTAGAAGGCCCTGCCCACCTGTCTAATAGCCTGCAGTGGTGAGGAAGGGCAGTGCAGGTGCAGAAGAAGAAGAAGAAGAAGAGTTTGGACTTGATATCCTGCCTTTCACTCCCCTTAAGGAGTCTCAAAGTGGCTAACAATCTCCTTTCCCTTTCTCCCCCACAACAAACACTCTGTGAGGTGAGTGAGGCTGAGAGACTTCAGAGAAGTGTGACTAGCCCAAGGTCACCCAGCAACTGCATGTGGAGGAGCGGGGAAGTGAACCCGATTCACCAGATCTTAACCACTGCACCATGCTGGCTCTCAGAAGTGTGCAGCTACCTGGTGGGAAATGTGATACATTTGATATCATATAATACAGGTGTGGGGAGATGGACACAAATACAGCAAGAGCAACACATAACTAAAGTCCTCTATCTCAACTTTTGGAAACAAAACAAGCAATAAAAACAGCAGATTTAACATAATCAGTTGCAAAAATAGCCTACAGCTGCAGAGTCCCTTAAGCATATTCACAGGTATATATTAAATATATCAAGAAGTTATTAGAAAATCCAGCAATGGTAATACTAAAGGGCCTATTCACATTAAACAGTGCTATGTGGCTGTCAGTATTTAAGTGTGAATGAACTGACTATGTCAGCTGTGGCCAACTTGTGGGGCTGCAGAGCACACCCTCTGGACAAACCACATGGGAGCCTGATCTTCTGAAGACATGATGCCATTGCGCTCTAAGAGTCCTATTTACTTATTTTATGAATTAGTTTGAAAGACTGCTCATCATTTAGCCAGTAATCCTGTGGCAGTTTCTACCACATAAAACAACTCGAGAAAAAATATATTTAGATAAAGCAATCAATACAAATCAAAACACTACTGCAGCAGCCCAGAAACCAATAACAATGGCAGCTTTGACTGAATAATCCCTTCTGTCCTTGGAGAACAGAAAGGCTTTTACTTGGTGGCGGAAACCCATTAAGGTATTCACTCTCTGTGCCTCCAAGGGAATAGGATTCTGAAGCTGGGAAGCCACAACAGAAAGGCCCTATCCTGTGTCACCATAGGATAAACCCATTGGGATACAATTAGAGGAGCCCCTCTGCCAGTCACAGGCCCAGGACTGTCCTAGCCATAGCCCCAAACTTCAAGAGCACAGATACGGAAGAAAAGGAACCCCAAAACCTTAGAGTGCCCTGGAGTCAAGTGGAATGGACTACAGAGGCAGCGGACATAGGCTCTGCCAAAACACCATGGCCTAATTATCCTCTCAAACCCTGAGCCAGAACACCCTGTGGTGGAGGCCCTGTCAGAAACAATTACCCATGCTCTCCCCCCCAAGACATCCCAGTTTTTACTCACATGCTGGCAAAGCCCCCAAACCCCAACAGCATATGGCCCTTTTAAACATCTCTATCTATCCTAGAGGGAATGGAGCCTGGGATTATAGCCAAGGCAGGGAAGAATAGAAAGGCTCATCATGGAGCTGTCCAAGGTCCTGATGCTTTAGCCTGATGCTTCTACAGTGGTACCTCGGGTTACAGACGCTTCAGGTTACAGACTCTGCTAACCCAGAAATAGTACCTTGGGTTAAGAACTTTGCTTCAGGATGAAAACAGAAATCACGCGGTGGCATCAGGAGGCCCCATGAGCTAAAATGGTGTCTCAGGTTAAGAACAGTTTCAGGTCAAGAATGGTCCTCCGGAATGAATTAAGTTCTTAACCCGAGATACCACTGTACCTACTACTGATAAATTTACACTGGGGACCCCATATCCCAGGAACCTCTTCTTCTCTCTGGGCTCCTGCTCACAGTCAGGACAAAACAGACCTGTACTTAACTTGTCTCAATGCCTTATGGGAGTTATGCACTGTTTTAAAGCTGGTAGGCATTAGGAATGGGTGAATCGGTCTAACTGCACCTTGTGTCACTTCTGCACACATCCTCCCATGAATCTGTTTCCATACTTAGTATGGAATCTGTTGGGGTTTTTTTTTGGGGGGGGGAAACGGTATAAAAATCCACATAAAACATCTATGCATTTAAAGAGATGTTTTAAAAATTGTTGTCTTTCAAAACACACCATGCTAAATGTATTTTCTTTCAAATATGCATTTCTAAATGTATTTTGCACTCAAATACACGTGTGTGTGTATGCCTGGAACTGTGGTGAAACATTCAAGAAGTGAAAAAGCTGGAAGGCAGCTAAGTTCCTATCTGCACATTAGTTCAGGAGATCCAGATCACACCAGTTTGTATCAAATTTCTTAAGATGAGATTCCTTGAGAATCCCTAGTAGGGACTCTCTCTTTTTGTGGGGAGGGGGAAATGAAGAAATCCTAGCAATATTTCCTTTTCTGGAAAGGACACCTGCTAAGGAATAACTTGCGCTTGACTCTCTCTTTCTCTCTGCCAAATTAGGAATGTTAGCACTGCTTTTTCCCTCAAGGAAAATAAGAAGAGTGCCTGATATTTGTGAAGTGGTGCCATGCCTCATGTTCACAGTCTGGTAGGAAGAAAGGGCAGTGGAAGCTGGGGGGGGGCACATGCAGTTTGTGGGCCACCAGTTGCCCATCTCTGCTTGATAAGCTCTTTCACTCTGAATAAACTGTTGTGTTGAACTGGGGAAATGCTTTGGCTGTTTTGGACACGCAGGTGCCACATCTGACATAGTTTAGAAATATGTGGGCCTTTCTTTCCCAAGAGGTTTTACAGCATGCAGAAGCTTGTCCAAACACCTGAGATTTTCCTTCTGCTGATAAGATATGTAGTGCTCCAGGGCTAAATTCTATTCCAGGCCTGCATCTTGGTGGCAAAAGTTATGATCCTTATTGCTCCGAAGCAAAAAAGATTGATGGCCATTGTAATTTGTATCCTGGCTAGTCTAACCTCGGTTGCTTTTTCTCCTGTATCAGTCCAAACAGCTTCCTCAGCTGGTCTTCTTAGCTGGGGAGAAGATGGGGATGATTAATCACCCTTACAGCAGGCTGGCAAGCCAAACAGGAGTGGGGAAGACGGGCAGGGTGGGATTCTCAGAGCCTTGGTATTTTGCAACTACAGGGACTCTTTTTAGGAGGCTGCTACAAGCAGTGTGAATATTTGCCTTTGAATATGCAGTCAAACAAAAACATAACACACAAGCCCTGGAATCCAAAACGAAGAGGGGTGTTGGTGACTTAACCTGGGGGAGAGGCTTTTATTTCATGTTTGTGAATCAATGAAGAACTCCGCAAACTGTTCAGGGGGCTGTAATAATATGAGGAAAGTTTACAATATTTGGGTCCTTTTTAGGAGAAAAAAGTGAGTGAGAGCAGGGGATGCGTAATGGAAATGTACATAATTGTGCATGGTGGGGAGAAAGAGAAGTTTTCCCCCTCCCTCTTCCCTAACACCAGAACCGGGGGGGTCATCCACCTAAGCTGGATATTGGAAAATTCAGGACAGACAAAAGGAAGTACTATTCCTCACAATGCATAGTTAAAACTATGGAACCCCCCACCACCGAAGGTAATGATGGCTGAGATGGCTTTGTAAGGAGATTAAAGAGACTCATGGGAGAGAAAGCTATCAATGGCTACTGGTCCTGATAGCCCAGATTTTGAGGCATAATGCCTCAGAATACCAGTTGCTGGGGAACATGAAGGGGAAAATGCTATTGCACTCATGTTTCCTTATCTGCTTCTTGTTAGCATCTAGTTGGCCACTGTGGGTATGGAACACTGGGTCTGATCCAGCCGGACTCTTCTTGGTGAAATGAACAAACTGGAGTTACAAGCCAGAAAGCTGGAACAAAAAAACAAAAACAAAACCTGGTGCAGAAGACCATTCTGCTAGTGGGGCTAGTTTTTGTTTCTTCTCCTGTATCCTTGGCAGGTGCCTCATCATAACAGGTGCCTGATTTGCTTACCAGGCACAGAAAAATGTTGTGGGCCACCCTCATTCAACTCAGTGTTGAAGGCGGTTTGCTGGCATGCAACATTCCAGTTTTCTGTTTCTGTCATTGTGACAAACAATTCAGATGACCCATGTGACACTGTAGGCACAGCAGCCATAATGACCTATGCAGTTGTTTGTTCTGATTCTCTGCTCCTCCTCATATATCAATGGCCAAAGCCATTCCATCAGTATTTGTTTTCTTGTGAATACCAATTGATGGTGTGCATTATTTTTGTACTGAAAATGGTGTGCATTATTTTTGTACTGAAAATTACAGACTAGCTTCCAACCGCTGCTATATAACATTCACCTTGGTTTGGTACCAAGCACAGTATATTGCAGCACTGCTGCATTCTAAAAATTACAGTAACTGGGAGCTAGACTTGTGCATGACAAATTGGAAGGAAGGTCAGGCATAACTAGGAAAAAAACAAGCTGTGGAAAACTTTAAGCATCTCCTACACAAGGTCTTGAGAGCTTTGTTTGCACAGTTCTCATGCTTGCATCTGACCTTCCTGACATTGCAAAGATGAACATCTTTGGTCATTTTCTAGGGAAGACATGCATTTCACGAGCATGAGTAGCAAACTGCCACATTGGAAGCAAGACCAAATGTAAAAGACAAATGGGTAGGTGGCAGAGAGTTGGCATTTAAAGTCCAACTCTGTACGATCATTTCAGTCAAAGTCAGTATTTACAGACATATACTTAATCTTGAGAAGCTGCCAATCAACTTTGTTGCTGACTGTTGCTGTGGGTAAAGGGTCCCGGGGAGAGCAGATTCCATTTGTCTGTCTAGCCTGTTCCTGGTTGCCTTACCGGCCATGATGCTGTTGCTAATTCCAGAAGAGGAGGAGAATGGAAACAGTTGTAGATAACTGATTTGCCTCTTAGTCTGCAGACTGCATAATCTGCAGTGTGGTGGACTAACTCTGGAGGGTCAGCACTAACAGGGAGACACCAAAGGGGTTTTCAGTTTGTTTTCTTGAACAAAGAAAACAGTAGGAGAAAGTGAATGATATTGATAACTGGAACTGTGTTTCTGCTGCCCACAGTGAGGGTCTGAGTTGTAATTTTGTTTTGTGTTGCAAATTTGCTTAATACTGCTCAGTGTGAGGGAATGGCCCAATTGAGAGGAGACAGGGATGGAGTGGTTATGATGCTATTTGTATGATACTCTATTGCCTTTTTTAGAATAAGGGTCATATTCCCTTCTGCATAACCTTCCAAGGCCACATACCAGTAGTGAGAGTGTGCAGAGCAATGAATGTAAAATTTACCTTTGTAGTGTAGGCTAGTTTTTGCACACACTCTCATGCACCTTTTTGTCCTCCCTTTAAAGGCATGAGCAGAGTTCCTAGGACACATTCCAGGCAGGCAAAATCACTCAAGGAGAGTCTGATGGGTGTTGCATCAGTCCAAGACATCTGGAGGGTGCTGTGTTGACTAGCTCTACACTAAAGCATTCAAAACACTTTGCATGCATTGTCTAATGGTAAACTTAAGTAATCACCACACCATCGTATTGCATATGTCTTTTGATAGACTGGTAGATAGACAAGACAGATAAACAGCATTTTGGCTTTTATGTGATTTTCTCACAAGTGTCAAAGAAAACAATGTACTGCTGTACAACGAGTAAATGCTGGGGTGGGCTGTTGCTCGTTCCTTAAAATAAGCAAGCAAGACAAATGGGAGCATACAGACTTCAAAACAGAAGGGAAAAGAACAAGCTATTATAGTCTGTCTATCTACAAAGAGACATATGCAATATAATGCTGTCTGACCTTACCAATAGAATCAGCCTAGGATATTTCAAGAACTAGAGTGGTATTCTGCTGAAAGATATCTGGATCATGGGAAACTACAACAAAGTAAAAACATTTACTGAAAACAAACCAAAAAATGTATCAAAGGTTTGTGTCAAAAAGTTGTCACAAGAGCTCATGGAAGCAATTTTGCTCACGCTATCTATTTGAGGCCTGCCCCACTATGAGAAGCCACCCTTTCATTTAAATGAAATAAGTGCATCAGCTTTTGTTCTCATTTCATGAAAAAATATTGGAACTATGCATGGGACACTGTGCCAGCAGTCCAGCTATTCCAACAGTATCATCTGTTTGAGAAAGAGAGAGTAAAAAGAATTGGTTAGATAATCCATTTCAAGGAGAATTTTCCTCCTGAGCCCTATTAGTTACAGATTAGAGGATGCTCTGAGGAAAGAGGGTTTGAAAACACTCCCAGTCTTTCTAAAGCAGAATCAATGCAGCCAGCCAAAGGAGGACTTTCCTCTCACCCCTTCTATCCCATTCCTAGGTCACTGTGCAATGTAGTGAAGGCTGATGTGTGCAAAATCTGGTACCAGTACAGTAAATCAAACTTGAGGTTAGCAATGCACAAGTCACACACTATCCCATTAAGGAGCACCTCCCAGACTACATATGTTAATTGTTGATATGAGGGTTGTTTGGTGAATAGTATTGATTGCAGATCTTGCTATAACACACAACCTTGCTTATGAATATCCAACAGATCAGCCTTTCTAACTGGGCACCGTCCAAATATCATTAGACCATTGTATTATTGTGACGCATTTAATCCTGAAGTCTTCATGCCTTTTGATGGTTCAAAACAAGCAATAGTTTAGCAACAGATCAAG
Organism: Podarcis bocagei; assembly: GCF_964188305.1. Classification (NCBI taxonomy): domain Eukaryota; kingdom Metazoa; phylum Chordata; class Lepidosauria; order Squamata; family Lacertidae; genus Podarcis; species Podarcis bocagei. The sequence goes on along the minus strand of NC_138129.1, from coordinate 43,903,479 downwards.
CAAAGCTTCAGAAATGGGGTTATTTGCAGATCTTGGTAAAATAGACAACATGACTAGTCAATAGACCATATTTTCCAACATGGTGACAACTCCCTCACCATTGGCTGGGGAATATGGGAGTTAGAGTCCAACATGTCATAAACATATTAAATATGAATAGTAGGGAGCTAACTGATTGCAATCCATTTCTTTTGCTAAGACAATAAGTTTATTCTATCAGAAATCAAATGCAAAGGCATATATCATGATGGGATGATAGTCCACAGAGTTGTGTTGGGTAAGTCAAGTATTCTAAACATCTAAAACAGATTTTCAGAAGGGGCTGAGGTACCGAGAGCTAGATATTTTCCCCAGAAGGGTTGATCACTCTTGCTCCCTGCAGGTAGATTTTAAGAAAAACTCTGATGGGGGTGGGATGGAGAGAGAAAATGAACTGAGTCTCTTTGCAAAATCCTGCCCCAGTGCTAAACACTGAGTCATTTGGACAAGGAGTTTGGCCTGTATAATTTGCACTGTCTAAAAATCCCCATTTGCCATCAGATGGCGAGAAATCCCATTACAAATGCTGAAATGTCATAGATCTTACCTTTACAAACTGTGACATAAAACTGATAGCAAGGAGAGAGAGAAATCACTCAGGGGATCCAGGGCGGATTAAACTGAACAAGGCAAAAATTAAGGTTGAAAACTGGAAAGGGAGGGATGCAATTCTTATCAGCCAAGCTTTCTCAAATGTGGGAGTGGAAGACCCACATGTTGCCTTGATTCAAATTAAATGGGAAAAGAGAGAGAGAGAGATGGAGGATTTTGTAGTAAGTCACTGTATGTATCGTAAACTGCAATGACAGTGAGTTGGATGCTTAGCTAGTTTGGGAGCTGAGGGTCTTACTAAAACCAACCATCTAAATGAATCAACGGGTGTGAGGCTTGATGCAGAAATTACTGGCTGTATTCCCAGGGCATGTTTTAAACAGTGGGTTGGACTCAGGGCTCATTTACACTTCCGCTTGTCCTGTGCCTAGAAACCACTAGGCACAGGTCCAAGTGGTTTTCCCCTTGCACCACTCTTTTCCCAGAGGAAACCCACTCTTTGGCTCTAAACTAGAACAAATGTCAATCCACAGAAAACCCCAATTCCTGTTTGTTCCAACCGAGTGCTTGGTTTTCCCCAAGCAGGGGTGTGTGGTGGACAGCAGGACAAGAGGAAGTGTGGATAAGCCCTAAATGAATAACAGCATAATCTGCTAGGGTGCTTCCACACAGCAGTTTATTGTGAATTTGGTGTCACTCAGGCACACAAGGTACATGCAGTGTCTACATGGTATTGTTCTGATATTAAAAAAACCCATCCAGTATTATTTCCCCATTAAATCTGGATTTACAATTTCTGCAAAAAATAATAATAAATCAATAAGTAAAGCAAAACAAAATGGAGGAAACAATAGCTCTAGATTGGGACTGGGATTAAGGGGTGGCATTTTGATGCAGATGACATTGTGTGAATGCTACACAAAACTTTTACTTGTGAGCAGCACAGTGGAAGTGTCTCTAGTCTACTCAGAAGAATCCTTTTCAAAGTCTACTCGTGGGTAATTGAGTTTAGGATTGCAGCTGCATACAATGCATTCTATGTTCGACATGCCTAGAATATTAAAAGTCACAAAGTACAGTGAATTTTATGTTTTGCCATTTATAATGTGAAATTTCTTTTAAATGTGCTTTTGATACTCATATTACAAACCAAGCCACTATGTTTACAAGTTTTACTCCGCAACAATACTGTTTTCAAAATGAACTTGCAAAGCATATCCACACAGAATACACAATCATCACACATACTGACAACTATAGCTACAACTCATCCCCCCCGAAATATCAATAATAAGGTTTTTAATGAGCATAGTCCTGTAAGAGTTAAATCAATGGACATCTGGCTATGCAATCCAGATGTGATGGTGGTGCTAAGAAAATAGCCTTGCACGCAGATAGAATTCATATTCACTGATTTAAATAATCCAACACAGAGGCATGTAGTGGAGAGGAAAATTAACAGCCAGAGAACAATTAGGCCCTCTACCACTCCCTAAAGATAGAAATGTAAAGAATGATATTTGCTTAGGTTTTGTTTGCTTGTTTTCTGTTTGTTATTAGTGATCCATAGGAGTGCTCCTGTGACCAGCTAGTACAGCAGGAGACTGCTCAGCCATAGCCAGGCTCTAAAGAACAAAGACTAGAATATCATCACATTTCCAATTATTCACAGCTAATACTATCAGTGATGTAACTGTCAGGAAAGACTTTTATTGTGCCTGCTAAAGCAGCATTCTGCCTGCCATGAATGGTGCAAAGCTGTCCAGCTCTGCTCCCCATGTTTCTGATAGCTCCTAAGAATCCCATTTCCACAACTTTTGCATTGGCACAGGGATGTACCAGGCTGCAAGGCTGCTCTGATAGGACTTCTGATCTCTTGGTGTGCTTTCCCTGGTCCTTTCCAACCCATGCCCGTCCCCACCCTCCATTTTGAGGGTGTGGGGTTTTTTTGCCATTGCTGGCATAGCAACACAGAGGAGAAGATGTGAAAAGATTCTGCTACCTGTCAACATGCACCCAGTGTTCATCACAGATTATTATTATTATTATTATTAATATTATATACCACCCTTGATCTGAGGATCACAGGGTGGTTTACAATATAAAAACACAAACATGCATAACGTAATAATAGACAAAAGCAATACCTCTCACAGTTTAAAAGGCCATAGATGGTTTAATTAACCAAAGGCCTGGGAGAAGACAAATGATTTACTGCTGCTATATGGCAGTCATGTGATCAAGCTCTTAGGCCTACTGTCATACTATATATATATATATATATATATATATATATATATATATATATATATATAGTGTGTGTGTGTGTGTGTGTGTGTATGTTTTAGAAATGATGTACATTTCTGAGTCAAATGTTTCTGTGCTAACCGTGATCAGATGCTCTGAATTCCTAAAGCTGCACCGATTGTTTAATTTTGATTAGCAAAGGAACACAGTATAGACATTTCTGTTCTACACACACACACACACACACCTCATGCCACCGCACTAGCATGGATGTCTCAAACATTTCCAGACATTTTTATCACTACCTCAAAGTGAAGGCTTTGATGTTTCTGATCGATTTTACATAGCAGGAGCTCAGAGTCCATAGTGAGAGGCAGCAGTGCAGAAGGCTATTGTTAATAGCTAAGTGGGAGCAAACCCTTTGAGGACTCCGAGCCTGAGGCATTTGGGAGGCCATTGTGGTGCCTCCCCTTTCTCCAGGGCTCATGGCTGACTTCTCCAGCCTTTTAAGCTATGCTGCCTTGTCATACAGAGTTGAAAGCTGAAACATCTGTTGCCAACATTTTCTCTCTCCCCCCCCTCCCCACACAGACACTGCAGGTTCTTCCCTGCTGTTAAGCACAGCCAAGAGACACTTATTATTCCGGCAGCTGTTTCTGCAATTAGAGCCACAGGGGTTTCAGAGAGGCTGCCTCCTCTCGCCCTTCCCTCAGCCCTGAGTGACAGAGGGCACAGGCACTCGGAGGCACGGGTGAAACGAGAAGCATTAGCAAAACAAGTGTGTAGGCCCACTCTTCTCAAGCTGAGTCCTCCTAACCAGTTATCATCTGAGCATAAAGCAGAGAATATTGAGGCTGCTTCCTAGCAGGGCTAGCCCACAACATTTTTGCTGCTTGAGGCAAAGGAGGAGATGACGCCCCTGACTCAGTTCCAGTACAAAAGCAGACTGAATCTTCAGCACTAGCAATGGGACAGCACCCCCCATCATGGGGGTGGGGGCAGGCAGGCTGCCTGTTGCACACATTGCTCTGGCTTTCGGGAAACCATGCCTGTGCTCACTCACCAATGGGCACCTGGTTGCTGCTGCCCAAATGCTGCAGTGCAGCAGAGGTGGTGTCTGTGTGTGTCATGGCAGCAGAGCAATCAGTGCAGCACATGCACTATGCACTGTGCTTCCTGGAGGAAGGAGCCTTGATCTCAGCCCTCTTACTTGATCAAGGGTGTTTCCCAATGGCGCTGTCTCTGGTCACACCCAAGCCATATATTTAAAGCACAATTATTCCACATTTTAAGGGCATGGCAGCAGCACCCCCTCCCAAGAATCCTGGGAATGGTTAGGGTGCTGAAAACTAGCTCTGTGAGAGGTAGACTTACAGTTCCTAAGATTCTTTGTGCATGGGCTCTGTGACATGTTGGGATAAGGGCAACTAGGTGAGATAGCCAGCAGTAAACACCACTGCTGGAGCACCAGCTCAGGAGGATGTAAATGGCTTGGGTGGGGTCTCTCAGAGCGGGTAACCAAGATGGCACCCCAGCATCTGGCAGAGCCTAATGGTAGAGCCAGCCATGGAGGTCTGGTTGGTGATTTGTTTGGGCCTTTGGGATTGCTGAACTGGAAAACTCATACGAAAGGGGTGAGCTAGTCCGCATGCCCCACATACTGATGCTTCTCAGCACCTTTGGGCTGTTTGGGTTCCCCCAGAGGCATAGCAAGCCCAGGTGGTACCTGGTGCAGAAATTTGTTTTGTCACCCCTCCCCCCACATTGACACCCCCTTCATACGCTTCTGTGTCCCAACCCCTGTGACTCCCAAGTACCCTGGGGGAAGGGGGGGAGCCATGCCGCTTTGCCAGGGTGCTGGCAAAGCGGTGCAGCTGGTCCTCTCGGGAGCCATGGCTCCCGTCCGTCCTCCTCCCTCCCTCCCTCCCCGGCTCGCTGTAAAGCGGCAAAGCGGGAGACGCTTATGGCGAGCTGGGAAGGAGGGATCCCACCACCATCCATACAGCGCTCCACCGGCGCCGGGGCAGACTGCTATGTACAGTGCATGTGCAGCGTCGCTACACACAGTGCATGCGTGTGACACCGCACATGCGTTGTGCGTAGTGGTTTGCTGCCAGCACCGCCTGAGAGCCGTACGGACAGTGGCAGGATCCTCTGCTTGTGGCTGCAGCAGTTATGGAGGCATCCCACTGCCATTCGTCTGGCGCTCGGGCAGCGCCAACAGCAAGACGCTATGCATAGCACATGTGCGGCATTACTACATACAGCACATGCGTGTGACACCGTGCATGCATTGTATGTGGCAGTTTGCCGCCAGAGCCGCTCGAACGCCGTACAGACGGTGGTGGGATCCTCTGCTCGCAGCTGCAGCCGCAAATGGAGGATCCTTCACATGCTGCTGTGGCGGCTGCTTGCGACGCCGCGCCCAGGCCAGGGCGGCAAGGGCAAGTACCCCGTGGGGTGCCTTCTCATCACCATCCCAGACGTGGAACCTAGGGCGAACCACCCCCCTGCCCCGCTGCGACGCCACTGTTCCCCTACCCCCTCTTCATTTTAGCAGTTGTGGGTGCGGGGAGATGGGGTGGACATACTTGTGCCCAATTCCAGTGACATTATTCTCGCTCCACTGATGTCAATGGATACAAGTGACCTATCCAGACAATGAGATGGTTCTTTCTACCTTTTAGATCTACAATGGTTATACGAAAATATACAGACCTTTTATGTCATACATTCAACATAGACCTCTCTCTTTCCTTATCTGTTTTATATCTGTGTTGCTTTGCTCCTGCTTCAGCCTCTTCCTTCTATTCCCCCTTCCCACCCAGTTGTCAAGGTTCCCTGCACTCACTCTACCCCAGCCTGCATCAGATGTCCTTTTTTATTGTGCATTGATGATGATCTCCACTCTTGTTGGTATTGGGGAAAGTTATACATGATCCCACTTTCAATACTGTTTGTGCCTCCAAAGGCTCTAGGGGCAAACATACGACATATTTTCTAATGAGTGGACATCCCATTGCTTCCTGCTGAAATCTTGTGACTTTTCAGACCACAAATGTTCTGGGGTGTTTTTTCTGTCCGGCTTTTGTTGCGCTAGAGTGCCAGAGTGCGCCTCCAGATGGCAATGAGGCAAGAAAGTTTGGGAAGCATCACAGAAAAACTATTAAACCAGAATGATGTGTGGTTGGTCCAGTATAAATCCACCACACACTCTTAGTGCAGAATACATCTGTAAAACAACAACCTAGTCTGGAGGGGCCCACAGTCCGAGGAATGTGAAGCACTTGACTGTTCCCTTGCTTAGAGATGCTGGATCTTACCTCAGGATTAGTTGTGCTTTATATCCACCACCCCTCCCCGCCGCCCTCAGGCCGTATGCCCTTGCTTGTTATTGTTATGTTTGGCAGGCCAGAGCTGTCCTGCAAGACTGGCACCAGTTCAAAGTGAAATTCCTCATGAAGACATCCTGCCCACCTCAGCTTAGCCTGACAGGAGGAAAATACACCACGATTTAACACCATGAGCAGAATAGTAAATCACTGCCTTTTTATTAGGCTTGGGAAAGTTGGGGGTAGGAGAGGGGGGCCCATTTGGAGAAGGATACCTTTGAGCACTCAGAAGGGGAGAGCCAATTCCCTAGATCTCAAGCTCGGGTGAGATGTGAGGGGCTCTGCTGCGTGCCTTTCATAGCCCTGCTTAATTAGTGTGCCTAACATTAAAGGGATTTGGGGTGGAGAGAGACAAGCCAATCTCCAGCTGCCAAAAAGCTGTAAATTACAACAAATGCCAATAAGTCATTAGGAAGCACAAGAAAAATGTGGGGTTGCCATGGCAACTGACATTTACAGCTTTCAGGCGATGTTCTGGGGGCTGTGTTCTCTTGTTCCTCAGGTGTGTGTGTGTGTCTGTGTGTGTGTGTGTGTGTGTGTGTGTGCAGGAGATAGAAAGAGAAGAACAGCTCCCAATTACTATGCCATAGGTAGCTGGGGGTGGGATGGAAAGGTGGGGAGCATTGGGGGTGGACGTTAAAACCTACCTGGCTGAAAGGGAGCTTGTAGCATTTCAACGAGGAACATGAAGGGAGAGTTGAAAATTCGGTTTCGGTGGACAGACTCTGATTAGCGTGTGTGAGTATGGGGGGAAGTGAGCGTGTCAGTCAACCTCTTTGTCTTCACAGGGGTTACCGTGTGCATGCATGTGCTGGTGCGCCTTGGAGGTGTCAGCTGCTTATTAACTTTGACATCTGTCTGTTTGCAGGCATAGGATGGGGAGTGCAGCAGCTCCATTGTGATGCCAGGATGCTGCACAGGGCGTTGGAAGGAAGAAGAGAAGCAGAAGAAATTACAGGAAGTGAGGGGAGTTGCTCCTAATTTCTATTTTCAGTCCTCTTTCCCCTTGTTCCTAAAAATCTCTCTGTGCACCACATAGCAGATACACTGGTGTGACATATTGTTCCTACTGCATCTTCAAATTAACACTTCTTTTTGCCAAGTACATTGAGGTGCTCCTTTGTGAGGTGCCAATGGCATCAACCTCAGCCAGTGTTCCAACACCTGACCAGGAACAACACAGAACTTTACTTTATACCAGGTCTGCTAGTTCTGTCTGCTCTGACTGACAGTGGCTCTTCAGGGTCTCTGACCAAGTCCTTTCCCACCATATGATACCTGGTCCTTTTTTTAGCCTGGAGATGCCAGACTTCAAATTAAAGAGGCCCACGAAGTCCAGCATCCTGTTCTCACATTGGCCAACCAGATGCCCATAGGAAGCCCATAAGCAGGGCATGAGGGCAACAGCATTCTGCCTACTTGTGATTCAGAATCATATAGGCTCCAACAGAGGAGGTGGAGCATAGCCATCATGACCACTAGCCACGATAGTTCTACTCTGCTTCCACAGTCAGAGGCAGTATGTGTCTGAATGCCAGTTACTAGAAGCTGAAGGAGGGGAGAGTGCTGTTGAGTTCAGATCTGGATTGTGAGTTTTCTACAGGCATCTGGCTGGCCACTGTGAGAACAGGATGCTGGACTAGATGGGCCATTGGCCTGATCCACCAGGTTCTTCTTGTAGCCCCATCCTCCATTGATTTGTCTAATCCTAAACTGACTTGCGTCCTATCAATAATAAGGAAAGGTAAAGGGACCCCTGACCATTAGGTCCAGTCGTGGCCGACTCTGGGGTTGCGGCTCATCTCACTTTACTGGCCGAGGGAGCCAGTGTTTGTCAGCAGACAGCTTCCAGGTCATGTGGCCAGCATGACTAAGCCGCTTCTGGCAAACCAGAGCAGCGCACGGAAATGCCGTTTACCTTCCCACCAGAGTGGTACCTATTTATCTACTTGCACTTTGACGTGCTTTCGAACTGCTAGGTTGGCAGGAGCAGGGACCGAGCAACGGGAGCTCACCCAGTCGCAGGGATTCGAACTGCCGACCTTCTGATCAGCAAGTCCTAGGCTCTGTGGTTTAACCCACAGCGCGACCCGCGTCCCTCTCCTGTCAATAATAAACCTCTTTTAAAGCCATCCAAGTTGGTGGCCATCACTATGTCTTGTGGGAAAAAATTCTATAAAATAAAATAAGAGATTCCATGTAAGAACATCCAGTGGCATGTGCCGAAGATGTGGACATTTGTAATGTCAGAATAAACTGATGTAAGGAAGATGCCTGCATTTTGTAAAATCTCCAAAACCTTCCCAGAAGGCTATAAGTTTTGTCCTTCTGCCTGACCTTTCTGACACTTAGCCGCTTTCCTTCTTTACACACATGTAATGTGGGAAGCAGTCTTAACATAGAATATTCTTTCACAAGACAAAGGAAAGAACTTTCTGAGGATAACAATATCATCATCATCATCATCATCATCATCATCATTATTATATCAACATGACTTTTAGAAGAACCTTTTGGTTTATGCATTTGTTTAAATGATGATTGCAACTGAACACCCTCCCTCCCTGCTCTCGTTCTAGTTGGGTAAAATTTCTCACCTACATGTTCTGATAGTCAAATACAGGCACTCCCCCATTTACGTGGGGGTTACGTTCCAAGGCACTGTGCTCATCAGTGAAATCATGTATATTTGAAACACCATTGAAAAAGCCTGCAAACCTCCCATTCTGCCCCCATCCCATTCCGCCCCTTTAGGAGACATTTCTGGGTCACTTCTGAGTTTGGTGTGATGTGCATGTGCTCAAATGAACACGTATTGAACGTGCATAAATGGGGGTTTGCCTGTATAGCCAGTGTTGGGGGCTTCTATCAAGATCCTAATGCAGAGGGTAGAGGGTCTTTAATCCTTTGCCCCTCCTCTGGGCATGTCTTAAACATGTCTTGTTAGGCTTAAACTGGTTGACATCCCATGCACTAAAACTGAAGCAATGGCCTCTGCAGCCAGAAATGTATGTCTCCAATGGGAACTGGAATCCAGACACAGCAACTAAAGGTTTTAATAATCTAACACCTTTCCAGAAAAGGGAGCAATTACCGTATTTTTCGCTCTATAACACACACCCGACCATAACACGCATATAGTTTTTAGAGGAGGAAAACAAGAAAAAAAATTCTAAACGAAACAGTGGATGTATGATTTTTGTGGTTCATGCTGTGGCCACAGACATGTGATCTGACGGTGAGTTTGGGGTAGCCCAATGCAAAAATCCTGAGGATCCATGTGGATCCATGCTTTGTAACCACATTTTTGCACCACTGTGGCCCCGGGCAACAGTGGGTGTGTGATTTTTTTTGGTGCAAGCTGTAGCCATGGACATGCTATGTGATCTGATGGTGAATTTGGGGTGACCCAGTGCAAAAATCCTGAGGATCCATGTGGATCTGTGCTTTGTAACCACGTTTTAAGTGGGGAGGGAAGGAAAAGCACTCAAGGGACAAGGAACACGCATAGGGTGTGTGGAGAAGGATGCTGTTAATAATGCAGAAGAGGGGTATAAGAGAAGGCTCCTCTCCTCTCCCGCTTTGCTCCTTTAAAGCAAGCAGGCTCTCTGTCCCTCTCCTCCCCCCCCACTCAGCGGCTCTTCTCCCGCTTTGCTGTTTCAAAGCAAGCCACGGAGGAGGGAAGGAAGGGGAACCATGGATCCTCTGCTCACAACTGCAGCAGATCCCCCCCGCCACCCGTAGGCATTCCCTCCATAACACGCACAGACATTTCCCCTTACTTTCTAGGAAGAAAAAAGTGAGTGTTATGGTGCAAAAAATATGGTAAGTTGGGGTGGCTAACATGAAGCCCTTCAGATGCTGTTGGGCTTCATCTCCCCAGGCAGCATGACTAATGGTTATCGATGATGGGAGTTGTAGTCTAACAACATCTGGATGGCCAGATCCCTGAGTTAAGGAGGTTGCATTATTAAATGTATATTTGCATAGCTAATCAAATTGAAGTAAGGAAGACTTACTTATAAGAGCCAAATGGGTTCTTAAAATGATATAACATGATTGACCTGAAATGCAAGGATTCAGATTTGGAGCTTGGTGATGAATCCTCAGCCTTTTATACAAATAAACTTCTGATTCATGTTTCTATAGCCAGTTTAAGTTTCTTTACCTAGACCAGGCTGTCACGGGAGAATGAGATGTCCCACATTTCCCACCTGCCAGGAAGGATCGTCTACCACAAGCCACCAAATAACTCATTCTCCATCTCCAGCCCCCTCCCAGCAGCCAGAGTGAATTATGAAGATCCTTTCTTCAAGTGAAAGAGATGGAATTGCCCTTCATGGGTGAGGAGTTCTATTTATTCTCAGCAAATTCACTTCCACTTTATTTTAAATTAAACTGTCTTGACTCTCACCATTTGGAACCTGATGATGAAGGAGGAGCCAGGGGAATGAGAGCAAGCCCCCCCTCCCCCGATCAGCTGGAAAATTAGCGCCCAGACAGGTTTGTGTTCAAGCAAGCACAAAGCACAGGAGGGATTCTAGGATGAAGCAGGTACAACTGGGATGCCCATGACGAGAATTATCCCAGTGCTCCTGGCATTCCTATATGAGTTATTGCATTTCAGAACACATGGCATTTCCTAGGTGAGTAAAAGTAAAATGCTGATGAATTTTCACAAGGACTTTAAAATATAAATGCAGCTTTTATGCCACTGTTTGCCCTCCTTTTTGTGATGCATTTCCTCTCTGTTTTGCCAGTGCACCAAAGGTCACCCTAACTGGGGCTTCTCAGTGGCCAGGCCTCACCTGCAGCCTCAATACCTGCGCCACTAGTGTTCTGGGCCCTTACTTAAAAGCAACAACACCTGATCTCTGTGGGTCATATACCATTGCTTAGATATGCACACTGCAAGGTAGAAAAATGTGAATGTAATGTTTCCCTGAATCACTGAAATCCATTCAAGTCTGCAACTCCCATTGCTGATCTCTTTCCTCCATTACACAACACCCACTATTCCTCTTCATTCCCATAACATCTCCTTCAGGTTAGGGTTTACAGCTCTGCTGACATTATGAACTGATCAGATAAAAGTTCAGAGAAGTATCACATGGTATGAAAAGGATCCAATATTAGCAACTGCCTTAAAAAGGCTGTAGATTGGCGCCTAAGGGATCTGTGTCTATTTACATATAGGGCATTGATTGGCTAAGCAAGTCATGAGGCACTAATTTGTTTTTCCAATGGAAAACTAATACCGGAGTCAAAAGGGCACAGTATGTTGTATAAACTCCCATGTGCTATATCAGTCACCAGCAACTTCTGGAGAAGTTGGCATGGGGAACGGAAGTAGCTCTGTCATCAAAGCACTTGCTCTGCATGCAGAAAGTCCTACGTTCAGTCCCCAGGTTCTTCCGGTAAAACTGGGAGAAACCTTTGTCTGAAACACTTAGGAGCCACTCAGTGTAGATAATACTAAATTAGATAGGCCAATGGTCACATCCAGAATAAGGCACCTTCCTATCTTCTGTTCACTTCCTTCTCCTATTACCTGTCAGTTCTGCTGTTTCCATTTTGATTTCTGATCTCTGAAAGGTAACAGATCGCTTCTTCCATCATTCATATTTGAGAAACACTTCAGAAAACCATACTCTTTGTTCTTTTGAGCTTTATTTTCCTAATTTGTTTTGTTTTTATGTTTAAGCACCACATTAGAGGGACTTTCCTCTTCGGGTAGGAAAGATTATTTTGAAAAATGACAGCCTTTCGTTTTTCTAACTTCCCCTCTGTGATATTTTTTGCCTGAAGGTGTACTGCCCAGGACACTTGCAAATATGAAAAACCTGCTCCAGTTATCATCAGAAGCAGAAATCTCAGAGTCTAGCTGCCATCACCAAGATAAAATGAAGCTTCCCACAATAGCTCTGTCAGACCTATTCTCAACTGGGGGTGGGAGGGGGGAAGCCTAGCACAGCTCTGCTGATTTCACACAATGGCCAATTGACTCTACTGGAGATTTGACTGTTTGATGTACATGGAATAATAATTGAGGCCAATTCTGGTACCAGAAGTACTAGTGGTGTCCATACAGAGTAGTTTTGTTGAATCATTTTATTCAACTCCTTGCTGAAGTTACCTTAAGTTCTCGGTATGTGGCCATATATAGCTAATTGTGACCAATTATCTATCCTCATCAAATGCACCTGGCTAAATCGTTGACAATGCAATTCAGTTCAATTGCAAGTTGGCAGTTTCTTAATTAAGGCATCAGACCTTGAGACTAATAATAAAAATTAAGCACACTTCGACTCTAATGAATAAAAAATATAAGTGCTGTGCAGTAGGAACATAAATAAAATCCTTATTTTGTTAATCTCTAGCACTCAATTTTTTATTTCAACCATAATCATAGATCTTCCTTAATCTGTCGAAGAAGTACATAAGAGTGTAACATAAGACGAGCCCTGCTGGATCAGACCAAATAACCCATCTTGTCCAGCATCCTGCTCTCACAGTGGTCAAACAGATGCTTGTGGGGAGACAGCAAACAGGATTTGACCACAAGAGCAACTCTCTCCTCCTGTGGTTTACAGCAACTGGTATTCAGCATCATTGCTGCCTCCCACTGTGGCAGAGCATAGTCATTGTGGTTAGTAGCCATCAATAGCTCTCTCCTCCGTGAATTTATCTAATCCTCTTTTAAAGCCATCTAAGTTGGTGACCATCATTGCGTTCTAAGGGAGTGAGTTCCACAGTTTAACTATACCAGGCATAAGCAAACTCGGTCCTCCAGATGTTTTGGGACTACAACTCCCATCATCCCTAGCTAACAGGACCAGTGGTCAGGGATGATGGGAGTTGTAGTCCCAAAACATGTGAAGGGCCAAGTTTGCCCATGCCTGATCTAGCCCAACCCCCTGCAATGCAGGAATCTTTCCTCCAATGTCAAACCCATGACCCTGAGATTAAGAGTCGCATGTTTTACCAGCTGAACCTTTCTTTATAGGGGAGTCACCCAATCACATTGATCATGATGGAATTATATGGTGCATTCATAATATTGTGATGTTTGCTGTTGTAGGATATATATAGCTTTAAGACTGCCTAGATTTTTAAAATAGTTGGTGGTCACTGCTTGTACCCTTCTCTTTATATTGGCAAGTCTGTCTGCAGTTATCTCCCCCACGACCCCTACATCTTCTGCAGGAGAAGAGAAACACTGGTTTCAATCACCACTAAAATTATTGGAGTCTCCTACAAATTTACACCCGATGACGATCTAGTTCACTGTGCTGCTGAGTGGATCGTCTTTCTCCCCTCCTCCTTTCTTACTTAACAGGAGGTGACATTGCCCTTTCATCCATCTCCTGTGAGAAATTACAGGCATTACGCTCCATGTGTGCTGTCTGTAGCTGTGCACATCAATTTCCACCTCCTCCCACCAATGGGTAAGAGGCACTCTGCAGCTGGCTTCTCTGATTTTGCACATGGCATTCAAAAATATTAACCCCAGCCTCTCATTAATTCCTATGGAGCATCATTTTTCCTAGAAAGCCATTTGAGCTTAGATTTTTAAATATGTAATTAGTTCTCTTTTAAGCATTTCCTAGAAACACTGAGCATCTTTCCTTTTTGGGACTCCGAGCAGATTTTAAATTAACATGCAGATGTGCCCAAAGTAATTCTTCCTCAAGTTCAAAGTTCTGCTTCCATGTTGTGACCACAGAGAGTTCATATTTGCATTTGTCGGTTGACAGTTATGTGTTTCAGTAATCCAGTGATCTATAGCAGTGTATCTTGTTGTGGGTTTCCCTCTGCCCACATTTTGTCATCGTCATTATCACCACCAAATTGCTGGTCTCATGGAAATGGAAAATTCTGAATATTGACTGTTATATAATTTGACTGTGATGGAAAAGGATATCATGCTATTATCATGCTGTCTCTCATCCTACCATAAAACTGTTATGTGAGACCCCCTCAGGGGTTAAGCCTTCCAATCATCCAAACCCCAAATCTGAGACCCCACATTTCAGGTTACTGATGTTTGCTTAACTGTTTAAAAGAACATATGCACATACACATCACAACCTTCTATTGTTCTATATTCTCCCGATGGAGACCAAATGTCAGTGGTATAAAATCACAGGTTTATATATTGAGAAAAATATACTGCTGATGAAGCAAGATATCCCAGGTCAAACAAAAACAATACAGAATATTTTTATATGGTTTCCCTTGTATGTCCAAACTATGGCACAACTCTATCCTACACAAGCCTGTCACTTTGATTGCCCAGTGTCAACGCCAACAACAACAACATAATTATAATGGTTCGTTACAGAAGCTGTACATTGGATAGCATATTGTGAGTGTTAATTCTGGAAGACAACTTCTTCAGCATCTGTGATGCCAAAGAAGAAACTAAACAGAAGACACTTCAAAGAGGCATTCACTAGCACAGAGATTTAGTGCTACCACTATTAGTCTATACTTTCCACGCCCATACAGCTGGTCCATGTTGACTAGTAACCAGTCATTAGCACCATTTCCAAATGATTTGGAGGGTATCAGAAGTGTTGGTTCAGCAGTTCTGACATTTCCAAACTGTTCTGTTTGGGACCCCCTAAGTGAACTGACGCGGGTGGCACTGTGGTCTAAACTACTGAGCCTCTTCGGCTTGCTGATAGGAAGGTCAGCAGTTCGAATTCCCGCGACAGGATGAGCTCCTGTTGTTCGGTCCCTGCTCCTGCCAACCTAGCAGTTCGAAAGCACAAAGTGCAAGTAGATAAATAGATACCGCTTTGGCGGGAAGGTAAAGGGCGTTTCCGTGCACTGCTCTGGTTCGCCAGAAGCGGCTTAGTCATGCTGGCCACATGACCCGGAAGCTGTATGCTGGCTCCCTCGGCCAGTAAAGCAAGATGAGCGCCGCAACCCCAGAGTCGGCCACGACTGGACGTAATGGTCAGGGGTCCCTTTACCTTTACCTTTACCTTTAAGTGAACTGAAGGCACTTTCCTGCATTGATACTATGATCATGAAGTAAATGCTACGCACTCCAGTTGATAGTACTTATACCCATGGCACAAAATTTGAAGTACTTCTGGAGATCTTAACGAGAAACTAAAAGCATTCTCTGTCCTAACTATGGCATTGATTGCTGCAGTAATATTTGTCTTCATGGTTTGTCTCTTGAATTCCCTCTCTCTCAAAAAAAGAGAGAAAAAAGATTGTCAATGGTGTTGAAGGGCTCTTTGGGATGTAGCATGCATGATGGATATTGTATGAAATAAAATTGCACTGGGGTATGCACATGGAGCAGAAACTGTCACTGACTCTGATCCTAGCAATGCTGGTGTAGATCTGCAGTAACTCCACTGAGTTGCATGTACCTCCTCCCCAGCTAGTATTCTCGAGCTACTCCTGATGCTATTCTTGCATCATTACCACCTTGCTAAACTGTTGATATCATTCACTCACAATTCAATTCTGCTGCCAGTTGTCGTTTCTTAAAGCCTCAAGTCATGAGGCTCATAATCAACTTGAGAGAGTTTCAGCTTTGACATATATCGTTTATATAAGTAAGATTCTCGCCCTGATTCTTGTGGAGAAACACTTCAAAAATGTGATTGCTATCTAAGCCTGAGGGCCAACAAGGCAAAAACACATTAGAAATAGCCTAACTTTCTTAATCTTTAACTCGCTCAATTTGTAAGCCAGTCTAAACAATGACCTGAAAATCCTTTTAGTAAAAGGACCTACCAACAAAGTTTTATTATAGGGATGTAGAGCTTATCTTTTGATAAATTTCTCCCTTACAAGATATATAGCCTGATTGTGCAGTCCTTGTGGAGGTAAAATTACTAGAGTACTAAGGATATTTATTGGAAAGTGAGTTTTCACTGAAATAATTGGGGCTTTGTTGTTACTCGAACTTTTTGAGCCCGAGACTCTGTTCTAAATCCATTCATTCATTCGCAGCTGTTGATGATCCCGTTTTTCTAATGCTGATGCATTACTCAGGGCAGCTTACAACATAGAAAATTAAAATAACAATTTTTTTTTACTATATCAGATAAAATACATTGCAATGAAAGTGGTATGACAGATCAAAGCCATCCCTCCTGATAAAGACAGAGATCTGCCCAGCAAAACAGAACTCTAGCAGTGAAAAACACAAAGTGTTTCACATTACCTGTAAGAGGAGCCAGGCTTCATGTTCCATAATTTGGGTGCTGCCTTATAGAAGGCCCTGTCTCTAGTCACAGAGACCATTGGACCAGAATGATCTCTTGATCTCTTATATTCCTGCCCAATTACTGGGGTCTTTTAGAAACTCACTGTTAGTGGTTCTTCGTGGTTCAGATGCACAGCTTGTATCCACCAGGAGCCATGCATTTAGTATGGTGGGCCCAATTTTATGGAACTCCGTTCCAGTGGAGATCACACAAGACCCCTCCCGACCGAACATTGCTTCTAAGAGCCAGAAAAGCAGGGAGAACAAGACAGAAATCTCTCTCTCTCTCTCTCTCTCTCTCTCTCTCTCTCTCTCTCTCTCTCTCTCTCTCTCTCACACACACACACACACACACACACACACACACACACACCACCTCCTCAATCATTCTATGCTTGGGGTTTTTGTTTAATTGTTTCCTCTCTTTGGAGGCAGAGTAGGAATCTACTGCTAGTGATTTTTATGACTGGCTAAGCAGATGGACAGAAACCCCTCAGTCACTGGAAATGCACTGATTTTATTGTGGGTGATAGGCAAAGACTAGACCATGGGTAGGCAAACTAAGGCCCAGGGGCTGGATCCAGCCCAATCGCCTTCTAAATCCAGCCCGTGGATGGCCTTGGAATCAGTGTGTTTTTACATGAATAGAATGTGTCCTTTTATTTAAAATGTATCTCTGTGCTATTTGTGGGGCCTGCCTGGTGTTTTTACATGAGTAGAATGTGTGCTTTTATTTGAAATGCATCTCTGGGTTATTTGTGGGGCATAGGAATTTGTTCATTATTTTTTTCAAAATATAGTCTGGCCCCCCACAAGGTCTGAGGGACAGTGGACTGGCCCCCTGCTGAAAAAAACTGCTGACCCCTGGGCTAGACCATGGCTTGGGAAGTTTTGAGGGGTTCAGAATCTTGGCAGGGTTATGTCTCAATCTGCCCATAAGTGGAGCCTCCCCTGCAATAAATTGCCACCTGGGGCAACTGCATTAATCTGTCTAATAGTAGGGCCAGCCCTGCCGGAAGCATAGGAACTGAGCTTCTCCCTCCATATCTGCTGTATACAGAGGTTCTGCTCTGCCAAGCTTGGCTTTACGTAAGGAAGAGAGAGCAAGCTTCCAGGAGGGAGGAATCACCATGTACAACTGTCCCAATAGCTAAAGCTGCCACCGACTCCCAGAATCATGCCCTCTCACTTGTAAGCATCTCATGCCCTTCTAGGGGATCCATCCTACAGTTTGAGAGCTCAGGACTCACCTGCAAAGAGGAACACAGGAAACTGCCTTATACTGGACCATTGGCCCATCTAGTTCAGTATTGTCTGCGCTGACTGGCAGCCGCTCACCAGAATTTCAGACAGGGTTCTTGCCAGGGCCAACCCAGAGGTGCCAGGGATTGAACTTGAGACCTCCTGCATGCAAAGCAGATGCTCAGTGACTGAGCCACGGCCCTTCCCCATTGCAAATGTATTTCAATTTGTGGTTGGGACCGGTGGTAAAATTATGCCACACTAGGAGCAGCATGCAACAAGATACTGAAGTACTAGGAGGTGAAGGAAGAGAGAAGCTTTTACCAGAAATGGGGAGGGGGAAAAAAATCTATTATCATTATTCAGTGCCATTCGTTCCTCTTTCAGTTGCTTTCCAAATCTACTGCTCCATTTTCAACTTCTTCTTTTTTAAGCATAATTGATTTCCATAGACCTCCCTGGAAGCACAATCCTCAGCCCTCCTGCTGCTTTGTATCAGCAGCAAAGTAATGGGCACCATTTTTCACATGGCAGAGGTAGTGTTTTGCTGGTGCCGGTGCATAATCAGAGGGAGAAAGAGGGAGACTTGGGGCATGATAAGTTATCACCCTTAAACATAAACAGGTCCTGTTAATTTAACTTCCATTTAAAAGGGGAAATGGCACAGGAGGAAATTCAGCACTTGCCAAACAGAAAAGGACAAATGCAATCAAGCTAGTGATGGGGGATTTATCTGTGGAGGACGTGTGTGTGTGTGTGCACTCGCTACAAATAAACCAGGAGGCAACGAAAAAAATGAAATGCCAAAAAGATGCCTAGATAGCATCACAGAAATCCGTTTTGTCTCATTTAAATAGGAGCTTAATGAAAAAGAAGGTGCGGCAGAAGATCTCAGCTCTGGAATATGACACTCTCGGGCAACAACAGGCATTGGGAGCAGCTCAGGCTTAGGATGGTGTCAGAGGGAGAGTCCATTAAAACTGGCAGCATCGCTGTGGAGCTGACTCAGGAACTGGCTTGCAATTCCTTGGAAGGGGCCAGGGACACAGCAGCTATTTCTCTACCAAGGAAGCTAGCTAAATGTCAGCTTCACTGCCTGGCTTGCTGCTGCAGACATTATAATGTTCACAAATGTCTCCTTGGATCCGTGTGTAAGAATCTTGATAAAATGAAGGTTGGGGCTCTCAGACCTCTCTGTCTGGCCTTCAGGACTTTCCCAGGCTAAGCTCCCATGTTGCCCTGCCCCTCGCCCTCCTCAAGTCCTTGCACCTGGCTAGAATGTGTCATTGAACTGCAATGATGCCTCTCGCTCATCTAGATGGAGGTGTGTGTGCATGTGTGTGTACAGAAACTTCTGGCGGTTGCATGGCTTGAATGCAACCTACTGAACAACAGGGCTCCACCCACTTTTTGTCCCTGGCCCCCACCCATCACTGAAAAGAACATAGAGGGAATGTGGCCCTCTGACTGAAAAAAAAGGTTTCCCACTTCTGCTATTAAGGATGAGGACTTTGCCTGAACTGCCAAAAGGCATTATACCTCTGAATAGCAGTTTCTGAGAATCACACGTGGGTGGAATGCTGTTGCTAGCTTGCAGGCTTCTCACAGGCAACTGAATGGCCACTGTGAAAACAGGATGCTGGACTAGATGGGCCATTGGTCTGATCCAGCAGGTCCTTTTATGTTCTTATGGTAGGAGGATGTTTAGGTCACCGCATGGGCAAATGATGGGGGAGCTGAATCCTTCTCCTACTCACATTGCTACCTTCCCAAATCACTTCTCCCTAGCCATTTTTCTCTTAGTGGCAATCTGCCACCAGACTGGGGAGATGGCAGATGTTCATTATCGCTATGTGCATGAAGATGAATTTAGGTGACCATGCATAAAAGTAGCACTGGGCCAGCCCCAGCATTAGGCAGAGTGAGATGGCTGCTTCAGGTGGTAGATGGTGGAGGACAGGGAGCAGTTCTAAGGTCTTGGAGGAATGGGTTGTTTGTGCCCTGCAATCTGCCCTGCCTTCCCATATCTAGCCTGCTGACATCAGGTGCAGTGAAGGGCGCTGTCCTCTTGCCAGTGCTGAACGTAGATTTGGCTGCTGGTCTCTTCAGCTTCTGTATGTGAAATTGGGAGCACCATTTTGCCCTTTGCCTCATGTAATGAAACAACTTGGCCAGCCCTGATTTAACACAAAGGTTTGCTTAAGCAAGGCTGCTAGGCAAGCAAATGTTCATTATGAATACAGTGTTTGCAGCAACTTTGAAATGTATTTGCTTTGTCAAATCCCCACGACAGGGTGAGCTCCCATTGCTCAGTCCCTGCTCCTGCCAACTTAGCAGTTCGAAAGCACGTCAAAGTGCAAGTAGATAAATAGGTACCGCTCTGGCGGAAAGGTAAATGGCATTTCCGTGCGCTGCTCTGGTTCGCCAGAAGCAGCTTGGTCATGCTGGCCACATGACCTGGAAGCTGTACGCCGGCTCCCTCGGCCAATTAAGCGAGATGAGCGCCACAACCCCAGAGTCGGTCACGACTGGACCTAATGGTCAGGGGTCGTCCCTTTACCTTTACCTTTTATGACCCCAATAATTTTAATGGAATTTCCAAATGTAATTAATAAATGTGTTTTGGATTGCAGCTGTTGGGGTTAGAAAACAGTACACACAGTTATACTATTGCAGTCATTATTATGTCAACCCCCACATTTTATGTTAATTCTCAGCAGGCATCCCCTACTAACACATGCAGAACACATGCCTCCTTACTACTGAAACTTTTTGAGAAGAGGTCATGGACGGAAAGTCTTCAGATTTACCTTCTAAAGCAGAAAAGGAGAGTAAAAAAGGCCATTTGAACATTATACTTTTTCCACAGTAGATTCAGGCCCAGTTTTAAAATGTACCTTCAGAGCTTCTCAGAATTGGTCATTCAATATTTGTTAATTTAATAATTTGATTTCCATTAGTTCAATATTCAAAATGGGATGTTTGCTAATAAAGTAATTCTCCAGCCTACAAATCTGGATAGTCTCCCTAGAATTCTCAAGAATACTGGAACATTTACGAGAGCAATTGCCTTTTATGCTCTAATTTGCTAAGTCAGTAGTGGCACAGTAGAGCATCTGTCCCAGGTGCCTTCACTCCTGCTACTAACCCTTTCTCCATTCTCTCTCCACAACAGTTACAGAAGCTTTTGCCCAGGGAGATTGTGGTTAAAA
Source organism: Podarcis bocagei (assembly GCF_964188305.1). Taxonomy (NCBI): domain Eukaryota; kingdom Metazoa; phylum Chordata; class Lepidosauria; order Squamata; family Lacertidae; genus Podarcis; species Podarcis bocagei. The sequence continues at coordinate 43,882,558 of NC_138129.1, read as the reverse complement.
AAGCCAAGTAGTTACAGGACATGACTTACCCTGGTTGACACAACAGGGGGAAATGGTCAGTTGAAGTTTGAAAGAAAGCTCCTTCCTTTTTATGCTGAGCTTTCATTTATCTTTCTCCGTAAGTATTACAGATGGAAATAGACAATTGGATAATATAGACTTCACATAAAGAGTCAATGCCACCTTCTCTTAGATGTGAAGGATCCTATCTCTTTGAAGTGATTTAATTAGATCCCACTTCATGAAGCAGTTGGCAGTGGTTGGCCAATGAGTATTTAGCTTTAACAAATAATTTTAAACACATCTATTTTTAGTTACAAAGCTGCATTTTGCATTCAATTTTACTTATTCATAAGTAGTAGGAACAAATGGGGACAATGAACCACCACCTGGGAATGTATTTCCATCTTAATATTCTCCTGTATGTTGGTCAGCACAAAGGGATGTGGAATAAAAGATGAAAATCTAGGCTTTTCAAAAGTATATGACTATTTCCTGGTTTTCAGAGCAAAACAATGGAAGACCTGAGGATATTAGATGGCAAATCAGGAATAGTTCTCTGGCTTTAAAAATAATTTATCAGCAATTAAGAGTATTAAAATCAAGCAAGTACCACTGAATTTCACAGAAGCACAGGCGATCCTCTGGAGAATAGAACAATTTCTTGTCTTGTCTTTGAACTTTTAGGACTGATTCAACTCAGATTTGATGAAAATGAAAGGGGAAGAACAAAGCCAGCCTGATATAACTAGGCGTCCTTGATAAAGTGTAATCTTGGAGGGGAAAATTATACCCAGTGATATTCTCTACTAAATATGACTTTATAATGGAGCAGAAAAAGGTTATTAATTCTAATAGGAATCACTAGAGTCTCTATGGGGTCAGTTGATATTCCAAGCATTTTAGACTCAGAAGGTGCTGGAGGGGAAAGCTGGCATTAATACCAAGTAGAACTCCTGAATAATTCATTACAAGTAAATTATATGGGGTCTCTCATGCTTCTGGTACCATTATCCCTGTCTAGAAGTCAGCACATCGTTGGTAGGAAAGATGGTCCAGTAGTGAGCGAGGATTGCCCTCTGGATAGGCATGATAGTAAATTTTAAAATCTTTCGGGGAAAGAGCATTTCTTTAAATTCACAGATTCCTTCTACTAAAACTAAATGAGAGGTTTTACGAGCATAAAACTCAAAACAGAACTCCAGAGCCAAATTGTATTCATTTTGCTATTTAGAAGATCTCTTTAAAAAATATTTAACCGTAATGAATTTCCGCTCATTCAGCCATAAGCTAAGACTGGCTGCAGCTTCTGAGCATGTATATGCATGGCAAAATGGAGATGTATATTCTTCACTCAAGATGGCATACATGTGCCGGAAAACATTTTATTATATTGAAGCAATATCTTCAGCTTTGCATATAAATGGTTGCATGTGAATCAAGACCGTAAAACCAAATGGAATGAAATGGAAAGAACAACAAAAAAGTTATTCTAGCTTTTGTCAGAAGGAAGGATCTGTACAGTTCTGTTCTGTGCTCTTATAAGATTGTATGGCGAGCCCTGCTGGATTAAACCACAGGACCATCTAACCAAGCATCCTGCTTCCAACTGCAGCCAATCAGATGCCTACAAGAAGCCTGCAACCAGGACATGGGGAAATAGCCCTTTTCATCACCACCATTTTTTATTCTGAACCACCTCAGCATCAGCAGCGCATCTCACCAGAAATGCAATACCTACCAACATGTTACTTCCCCGCCTTATTCAGAAAGGTCAACTTCTGTGACTAGAACACACCATATATAAATATAAGTGCATGTGCAAATGTAGTTGAGGTGTCCATGGACAAGCTTGTCTTCTTGGCATTCATGGTCGAAACCACCCCCCTAATCCACATCCTGCACACAACATGCTCCTTCTGTTCCTTTGCAGATCCTGCCCTCTGCCTGCGTCACCCAGTGTGAGACTTGCTCATTGTATTTTGTGCATGACCTTGAGCAGTTTCCTTCTGCCTCTCCCAGCTATCATGACCCGTTCATTGCAATCCTGCTTCTTAACGGAAGGAGCAATCTCATCATATATGCACAAGCAGCGTATCTCAAGCCAAAGGATTCCGCCACTCTACTCCCCCAAAATAGCAAGTGTTCCACCTTGCATGAACAGAGGTCACAGGACGTTGCTCCCACTCACCCACTGCCTTTCCCCTCTGACAAAGCAAAGGGGCTTGAACAGACCCCCATTTAGCTTCAGTGCCTGAGATGTGCCGAGATGCAATCGGAGCAATTTTCTTGACCATTTATTGCCTTACTAAAAACCACTCATTGGAACAGCCTTTTACACAACCTGCAATAAATATATTTATCGCAAAATACTCTACCCCATCAACAACCTCCAGACCTGCACGTATATTTCACTGCCTATAAACTGATTGATGCCCTGGAACTGCTTCAGGCTCTTAAACAGCTCTCCTTCACCTACTTCTCATTTTCCATGGCTTATGGGGAGGAAATACAAGAGGCTTGGGAGGCACAAGCTAAGTTCCAATTGGCCTTCAGCACAGGAAAGGGGAGGTGGGCAAGTGAGGTGGGGATGTCGCCAGCAGGACTGGTGCAACTATTGAAGGTCACAGCAGAGTTTCTTGTAGAATGTATGGTTGCTCTTTCAAGCAGTGATTGAGTTATGCTGATAAGGCTTTCAAGTCATGTAAATATAAAAATAACAGGGAATTAAATGACATAGGTTAAATGTTGCTGTGTGACTGACTGCTACCTGAACAGCAGGGTAGGGCTGGATTGCATTATAGGAGCTGTGTGCACAACAATTGACTTCAAGCTAGCCGTTTGCTGGAATGGAGGAGAAATTCATTTGGTCCACATTTTGAAGTGAACTGAAGCTAATTTATCAGACTTATGTGTGGATTGGAACGCAGCTATTAACTAGATTATGCACTCCTCTAAATGCAGCTTTGGTTTAAAAAAATGCTTACAGTAATGTGTATTTTATGGGAGAAATGTGTATTTTAGAGGGAAATACATTGGAAAGCATACCAAAATGCATATTTGCGGGAAAGAATGCCTACAAAGCATATCTACCATGTGTTCAAAAAGCAAACAGTTTAAATGATAACTGCCATATATTTTTCTTTTAAAAATATGCAAAACCAGCAGGAACTGACCTAAGACTGAGTGCCTGTGAACCTGACATGGAATGGAAAGAGGCTGGTTTGTGCATCCCCACTTCAGGTCGAAACTGCTTTGACTGATGGTTCACTAAAGGGTATGGCTGATCCATTCATAGGAAATTTGGTGTTTTGTTGAGCCTCCTTAAATGCCATTTGGCAGAAAGGAAGCATACAAATCTTGCATTGAAATATTGATGAAGCAATCCGCTAGGGTGAAATGACCTTAGTTCAGAGTGGAAGGACTCTAGAACACACCAAAGCATCCAATTGCCAGACAACTCTTTTCCCTCCCCAACAGCAGATACTGCCTATGATTCTGTCCACCAGTTGCTGTACTGGGTCCTGGGGAACACCTTTGTCACCTAATGTCTCTTTTTCAGACCATAGCAATTTTGGAGCAGTGAGATACTGTATTATGTAAGGACCATGTCACTTGCCTCTTGGCCCCAATGATTATTTTACCTGCTCTTGTCTTCTGGCCTGCTATAGATAGCCTGATCCCATTTTTACCTACAACAGGGAAGAGAGACAGAGAAGGATGCAAAGAACAACTGCTGGAGCACACTCTCCTTTCCTGATAGTAGATTGAAGACACATGGTGCAGCCACCTCCCTGAAACTTATGAGGTCTGAGTCTGGCCATTGCTTGCATGGAAGACCATGTAGGGATACCATGTATACTGCCCTGAGTTCTGTGATGGAAGAAAGGTGAGGAATAAATGTAATGAGATGATTCATGAACATACCAGTTGTTGGGTATCACAAGTGGGGAGAGTGCTGTTGTACTCATACCCTGCTTGTGGGCTTTCAATAGGCTTCTGGTTAGCCACTGTGAGAATAAGATATTTGACTGGATCAGATTTTTTTATCTGATCTAGCAGGCCTCTTTTGTGTTCTTAATGATTCATAGCACAGTGTACTCCAGTGCCTAAGGAAATAAACAGACATTTGTCTCCCTAATAGTTCATAGATCATAGAATCATAGTTGGGAGGTGCCATTCAGGTCATCTAGTCCAACCCCTTGCAATGCAGGATTTTTTTTTGCCCAAGGTGGGGCTCAAACCCACAATCCTGATATTAAGAGTCTCATGCTCTACTGACTGAGCTATCCCAGAGCTGCAACAGAACTCATTTAAAAGAATATCACCCAGAAAGATAGCACATCCCATCCCACCAGATACTGCTCCTGTACGACAAAATGAGGTTTACACAGGAGTAGGACTGGGTGGTTTGAGTCACTTCCTTAAACTGTAGCACCAGCCTTGATTTCAAAAAGCATGGTGCAATTTTGTTTTTGTTTTTGTCTCCAGGTTTTTGATGCAAAAACTTGGTGTTGTGATAGAAGAAGAAATCTTTGGGGTGTTTTTCTTTTCAGGTGGTGGGGGACTGGTAATTTCCAGAAAAAAAGAGAATGGGACTATATTTCCCAGGAAACAATAATTTCATTTGCAGGAGGCCACACAACAGAATAAGAGAAAGTGGCTGGCACATCTTGCTCATAGAAAGAGTCAGAAGAAGATATAATCAATCAGCACACCAGTGGCTCACACCTCATTGCAAAGAGAGTCCAAGCGAGACACAGATCTCCATTGTGCTCCCAGGCGCAAGGACTAGATTGCAAAAGCAATTGGCTGCAGCAAGCGCCTACATGTAGGGAATTAATTAGTAAGCCCCAGTAGGAAGGCCCCAGGTATCTATAGGCCAAATCCTCATGTGATCTAAACCAGCAATACCAAGAAGATTGGCTGGAGACAAACGGATTTACACCAGCTGAGGATCTGGTATACAGACACACAGAAAAGAGCAATTGAACGACAGGATTTTCTGAGCATCACAGAAGTATCAGTTGTTTTTAAGTATCCATTCATATAGCTCAAAAGCCAGTCCAGGATGTATGATGGGATTAGGGAAGAAATTCAATCCAGTATGTAATTAAAGATGAATTTCCGAATGCACACTTTCTGAAACAATATGCAAACTGAAACATAGTCATCCTTTGAAATCTGCACTCCTTCAAATTTTGCAATGCAGTTTTCTGGCCAAGTGATGTATACAAAAAACACATATACTAGAGAAAATGTGCCTAAAACTCATACACATGACATACAAAATACACTATATTAGGGAAATATACTTTGAAATAATGTGTATTGAAATAATGGAAATAATGCCAAATTTGTATATTTTACAAGAAATTCACACTAAAATGCTAGTGAATTTTCATGAGGGCCTTATTTTTGTGGGAATTCCACAAAAATGACATGGCAATGTGAAGAACTGAAATTTTAAAAATTGAGAAATTGTCAGATTTGTCCATCCCTAGTCTATAGTCTTTGATAATGAAGACCAGAGGCTTGCTTCTGATGTGAAATGAGTAATTCAGGGTACTTTAAAACATCACAGACTTGGCACAAGACTGTGTGTATTAAAAATATATATAAAAAATACAGAAATGCTAATCATATTTTGCAATAAAGAAAACTGTACAAAGGAATTGATTGTCAGAATTTTAGCTATGGACAAATAACAACCTTTTTATCCAAAAATAAGTGTTAGTTGCCAATCTCTTAAAGATGTTTCTCAATTTAATTCTTTCTGCAATTTCCAGATTTTCACAACACAGTCGTAGCATTTAAGAGACTGTAGATTTTTTTCCAATTTGCTGTTAATAGAAGTGAGCTACCTTTACCATAAACAACTGGATATTGGTGCAAATTTTGTGTTGTTTAAAATTTCTTCCTGATAGGCATATTGTCGACCCTTGATTAGCTTTCAGTGGTAAGACTAGAAAAGTATAGCATCACTAGCTAGACAGACCAAGAAGCAGAGAGGTGGAGATGTAGGATAACATCCTTTCAGATAGGAGGATATCTGCTCAAACAATCTAAGTGTTTACCAAAGCAGTAACTGACTTTTGCCAGCTTTGTGCCCCAAGGAAATTATGGAGCAATCCATCATCTCTCAGTCATTTCAAACTTCCAGTAGACAGGTATGCCTCTTGTGTAAAGTAAAATCCAGTTAAATTCTTGGCCAGTAGCCATGTTGTTCAGGAACTTTTCCACCCTTCCAGCTCTTTTTGACCTCAAATTGTTGGCCTTCACAATTTCTCTTGCAATATTATTTCCCAAGTTAACAATTCAATGAGAGACTTATCAAAACGGATGCCTGTTAATGTGGCTGGATGTTTGTTCCAACAACTTATATGTGATTACAAAAATCATTGTATCTGCGCAGACAAAATAGCATCAGTTGCTACCTGCTATGCCAACTGTTCCCTGAGCTCCACAAATGATAGCAAGTTTTTAGTTATGAAACACCTTCTGCTTCTGTGAGGTTGGTTGCAGAACAACTCTTATTGCCTGGAAAACTGAATAATATATAGAACCAGTAATGATTGTATAATGAAGTGTTATAACTTCTGTATCTTTCTATAGTAGCATTACTACTGGCAGAATCAATTATACAACCAAATCAAATACTTCTGGTGACAATTAGTTACAAATGGTGGCATTTTACAACGTACGAGACTGGGCCCAAACCCATTAAGATAAATAAATATGCAAAACATTCCAATTCTCCACTTTGTGCCAAGTTTCTCATTAGTTTTGAAGATTCTAGGATTACCTCATAAAATCACTGCCATTCCTGGTGGCAGCTATAGGTGATCAGTAATTCCTATAGGAAAAAATTCTATCAGAAAGTCACATTTGATTGGAGGGGGCAGGGTTGGAACTCCCATATTCATTCCTCCAGAATGCTTTCAGGTTTTCTCTACAATCACTACCACAATGTTTTTAGAACTGAAATTCTCCAACATCATATTGTATGAAGCATCCAAATTATGTTCTCAAAAATAAAAATACTGTTTTTTAAAAAAAGAAACAGAAAACACCACACTTTATAAAAAAAATGATGGTAAAATCCTATATACATCAATCTAGGACCGCCCTGTAAAATGCCTTAAACAAAATCCCAAGTTTGGACAGGACTGCATAGTGTAATTTGATGGTGATTCCTCTAAATTCAATGTTTCAGCAAGCAACCAAGTTATCCTGGCTGAGGTCTTCACCCTCCAGCTAAGAATCAGTTGTGTCCAACCTAGTTTTAAATGCAGGAAGCAGAAGGAGGTTATTATAGGGCTAACAGATCTGACTGTCAAGCTGCTCTTTCAGAATACTTACTGAACTTTATCCCCTTTCCTATGCTCATTTCATGACTCCCAGCCATATCCCCTTGTTCTCATAATTCCTCTTCTACTTCCTGTGCAGATAATTCAGGTGCTGGACCTGCAGCAGACCTTTTATCTCACAAGAACAGAAGAAGCCTCTGGATATCACAGGAGACTCGGCAAGATTATGCTGCTACCAAAGTTGGAGGTACTTTGGAATTTAGGGCTCATTCACAATTCTGCTTGTCCCATGCCCAGAGCCATAGCTACAAGGGGGAGGGGGGCAGGTTAGCCAGGTTTTTCTTTGCCCCAGGTGAAACCTTCAGAGGGGTGCTATTGAGGCTCCCAACCTCTCCCTCTCTCTGTGTGTGTGCGCAAGCGCAAATGTGCATGGGAGGTGTGCCAAACTGGGTCTTTGACCCAGGTGAAATAAAGCCTAGTTTCACCCCTGCCATGCCCAGAAAACAAAGGTCCAAGCAGTTGCCCCACCGCTTTTCCTGGGAAAACCTGCTCTTTAAACATCAAACCCAACTGATGTTTGCTCTGATTCAGTGGTAAATATCGGGTTTTCCCCGGGAGAAGAAAGCAGGGCAAGCAGAAGTCTGGATGAGCCTTCAGAGGACTCCCAGATTGTTTCTCCATCTATTATTGGACCATGTCTGCCTCATCAGTCAACTACATTTATTTTGTCACCTTGAACTGACATGTATCTCTGGTTGTGTGGGATGGATAATATGATCCCATGGCATATGAAAACAGTTCAGGTTGCAGCTGACTTTCCAAACCACATTTGAAGCTTTTGACTTGATGGGACATTATCATAGATCTGGAGCCTTTGTGTAGCAATTAGTTCACTTTTTACTTTCATCAACCTGAATGGCAATCTGGATTAAGAAGGAGGTTAGTGATTTCTAGATTTACTGACAGCACAGAAAACACATTTTGAAAAACTTGTGGCTACCCTGCAACAGGTTATTTATTCATGGCCTCAGTTTATTGAAAGCTTGAAAAATCAACCAGGGGTGTTTAATAAATAGGAGAGTTCTGAGCTTGATTACTGGATACTAATTCATGGCTGGCCAAACCCTCTTGGCTCTGCTTCTGAGAGACTCTACCCCTTGTTTCAATTGCTTATGCCATAATGGGCTGAAGAGGAGCCAAGAGTGAGTAATTTCTTATAGGATCACACCAGTAAAGGAGAATAACTTTCCCCAAGAATCCTGGGAGCTGGAGTTTGTGAAAAGTGTTGACCTTACAGAGCTACAATTCCCAGCAGCCCTAACAAACAACAGTCCTTGGGAATCTCCATGACTGTTAAAGTGTGGCTGTGACCTAATGTGTGCCATAAGCTGTTGTAATAGGACAGGTGCTTGCATAGGTACAATACATTGAGAATTATTTTCTAGCAGAGAAGATATTTGAGCCACTGGAAAGCAAAGTCCGGTTGTAATAAATTGTAGTCTGGCATTATAATGTTAACAGAATGACAATCAATCCGGAAGCAATAATTGAAAACCCCATATAGCTCTTCATTCATTTAATACCAAACTCGCTGAAGATGCCTCTCTGGTGTCTTCAGATCTATCTTTTATGAAGAATCTTGTCTAACCATTCAAGGTGGTTGGCACAGACATGCAGATGTGTATAAAAATAAATGTCATAACACAACCAGTTGCTCTGCATGAAACAGTCTTTGGAAATAAACACATCAAAGAACAGGAAGGAACAGTTTATCCCAGGAAGCCTTTGATGTGAGAACAGAAATAAGAGTAGAACATAAGACAGACCTTGTTGTATTGATACATCTGAGAACAGACCATAGCAGAAGAAAAAACACTTATGGGGAAAAATATTTTGAGAAGACACTTCCCAGGAAGAAACAGTTTAGTTAAGGTGATCCTGAGGAAACTAATTGGCATATTTTCTGATATCATAGGCATAGCTGCAAAAGGCAGGGGTTAGATACCTGTTACCCTTATCACCGCTCACTGGAAGGACAGATCGTGAAGCTGAGGCTCCAATACTTTGGCCACCTCATGAGAAGAGAAGACTCCCTGGAAAAGACCCTGATGTTGGGAAAGATGGAGGGCACAAGGAGAAGGGGATGACAGAGGACGAGATGGTTGGACAGTGTTCTCGACGCTACAAACATGAGTCTGACCAAACTGCGGGAGACAGTGGAAGACAGGAGTGCCTGGCGTGCTCTGGTCCATGGGGTCACGAAGAGTCGGACACAACTAAACGACTAAACAACAACAACACCCTTATCACCATCTATGGTTTTGTTTTGATTAAGAGAAATAAAGATTTCATTACATAACATAAATCACACTAAAGCCAGAGCTGGGCCACCCAAGACATTTTGCTATCCAAGGCAAGTAACAAAATGGCACCATGTGCAAAAGCTGCTGGGGCTAGTGGGTGAACCTTCCTTCAACACTGGCAACAGGACAATCTCCTCCAATGTTCATGAGGGCAACAGGACAGCTTAGAAGGTTCAGGAAATGCCATGTGGCATAAACTGTCCTGTCCACCAATACCTTGCTCCCATTCCCTATCCCTCAGCATCTACCACCTGAAGTCATCACGCCACTCTGACTAATGGTAGAGCCAGCCCTGACTAAAAGTCCTGTGCACACATTACAATTATGTACACTGAGCATACAGGAAGAAGAATGGGGGCCCTTGCACATTCAGCATAGCTTGTGTGTGTGTGTGTAACAAACTTTGTTTGCATAAATTCTGTATGTGAGGTTGTGGACTCCACTTTTTGTGTATGAACATTATGTCTCTTGGTGGTTATGGTGAATACATACTGGGGGCTAGGCCAGTGGGCCGAGCAGGTAGACACTATCAGTATACACAGTTATAATATATATATTATATCAGTATACACTATCAGTATACATAGTTATAATATGTCATAGAATCACAGAACTGTAGAGTTGGAAGGGACCCCAAAGTTAAATCTACTCCAACCTCCTGCAATGCATTAATCACATCTAAATGTGTGCAGCTCTTATGCAAATGCAGCTACAGACGTGAATAATACTTGCATCAACAATCCCCTTTTCTCACATCAGGATCTGAGTTACTCCAGTTCATAAGACATTATGATGTATCACAGCTCACATCCCTGAATGGACTCAGCACTCCTCTTGTTTCTGTAATATAACTGTGCTGCTATAGGATGAGATAAGAAGAACAAAGAGAGAATATATTTATTTCTTTTCTTTTTCTTTCTTTTTTCTTCAAAAAGCCTTTTATAACATGAATGAATTCAGCGGAAAACCTTTTCACCAGGCTCAGGCGGAAGTTTTATGTAAGATTATGTAGGACGGAAAGGTGTCACCTTTTATTGAGCCAGCCTCAGCTGAAGAGAATCTTTCAAGCAGCATATAACTCTACTTTGGACAGGAGTGAATACTTAGGCATTAGCCTTAAGCTTGTACTCTATGACTGTTCCCACTAAAAGAAACTCCAACCAATAAAATCCATCACCTTTCTCATTCACAAAATCCAACATGGTAACACCAAAACAAACAAACAACAAATCCAACCAAGTAACCTAAAACATATGTGAAGAAATTAATGAAGCTAAGAATGAACCTTTGCTCTGGGTATTTGGAGGTCTGTAGACTAGCACACGGAGATGAATAGAATACTTGGTACTTGGTTTTGGAGGAGGCAGATTTTAAAATCTGTTTTGCAACAAACTTCCAGGCTGGATTCCAAAATTTCTTGAATTCTAGAACAGCCTCACAGCCTTTCTATCATATGTGCAAAACCTGCTAGGTTGGACTGCACTGATTTCAAAGAATATATGCATTCATAACCCAGGCTGCAGTGGCCTCATGCACTAATCCCCCTAGCATGTAATAAATGCCATGTGATAATGACATTGTTGATGTGTACATTGCAGCGAGGCCTTTGAGTATGTGCAGGCATAGAAGAAAGTTCTAGAACCGACTAGGATATCCCCTGCATCTAGGTTCTAGTAAGTCGGTGCCACATTCGCTGCCAAAATGTACACACACAGATGCCATTCTCATGTTTCATTGAACTCATGGTAACAATTCTGATCTGCCACATAGGGTTGTTGCAAAAATTGCTGGAGGAAATGTATGTGAGGTGCTTGGACACTCAGAGGTGTGTTATACAAATACTAGATATTAGAAGCTGGTGGAACAGCTTTAGTAAATTACATTGCCCAGAGCCAGCCAGTCTTTCAGAATTTCAAAACTGGTCCAACAGAAGATGTCATGACAGCTTCATTGCTTCCTTGAGTCCTTGGGCCCAACAACACAACAATTCAGTTTTGTTTTTGCTTGAAGCTAAATACAGTGAAACTCAATAACTCGCACAATGGCAACAACAGTGGTTCATGTTGTCTCTAATATTCTCTTGGAACATTGCACTACCAAAATGTAATGAAATATTTCAATTTTCTTCCCAGGTTGCTTTAAATCCAGCATATACGTTATTGCCAAAATTTGGAGAAACTTAACATTTCCCATTCTCTCTCTCTATTAACAATCGCACACACATGCCAACATTTACCAGAATTTGGCCAGGTGTAGCATGCATAATATATGTAGGCAACACATATAAAGGTAGAGAGGTCTGAGAAACCCAGCTGCCCTGCCACTATCTGGCTTCTCCCGCTCCATAAATTTTGTCAGCACAGAAACTTCATGTGGAGTCATTTTGTATCAATGCAAAGGAACGACAGTTTTTCACTTGCTTTTAACACTGATGCTGAACTAGTGTAAGTGTCACTATTTAAGATGTAAGGCTATGGAGTAGCGCGGAACTAGGTCAGCTAAAAGAGGGTGGTTTTCCCCAAGGTGAACAGCGACACCAGGTCAAGGAACACTGCAGTATATTATCATGAGGCTGGAGAACAGAGGCAAGAGGTTCATTTGGTGGTGAGAAGACCTCTTGACCCACAAACAGGGGAGATGTGCAAAGAGAACTCCTGGCAGGAGCTGTATGGGAAAAGGCTGTTTTCCAATCACTGGGCCATTTTGCCAGTGGAAACTCCTGAGGCCACAGCTAGGTGTGTCCTCTGCACTGGGTTCCCAGTATTTATATTCAGGGGGGAAAGTCACTCTGGAGTTTCCTCCTACAGGTGATGGTTAGAATGGAATTTGTTCCACTTGATGAAGGAAGGACAAACTGCAGCATTAGCCCTGCTTATTTAGCAAAGTGCTTCTACGTGCCTGCCTTCTTGCCGGATGCTCAGCAGAGCACAGAAGTCCCTTGATCTCAAGGGCAAACAGCAGCTTGACTGTTGCTTAAATAAGGGAAATAGGATCATCACCGAAAATTCAGCATACCTCCAGGTCTGTTCCTCACTTTCCTGCTAGTAGTTGCCCTCCAGGCTCATCTGCCTTACTTTGAGTCCCTAAGATATCTACTTGCCCACCTCCTGGGACCAAGACCCTTCTTTTTCAAGATATCCAGATATTCTGACGGCAAGCCACAGGTACCTCCTAGTCCTAGAAGAGTGGAGGGCAACCTTTTGGAGCTGAATCTCCCTCTGGCTGGCAATAAGCAGTGGCTGCCCAAGCCATCTGATTATGGTCTCCTTCCAAGAGCACACCCCGAGACTCTGAGAGCCTAGTGAGGAGAGGGCTGAGCATGCAGAGCACCCAGCTGACCATACAGATCAAGACCCAAGAGCAACTTTGGGCATTTAACAGAAGCGGAGGAGGAAAGGAAGTGTGACTGACTTGCGCTCCTGCTTTATGCACTTCTCTCCCTCTCCCCCACCCCAAGGTGAGATGTGTGGTCATACATCTCACCCTAGTGGAGCTAGTGTTACACAGGAAACACAAAATGAAGGGCAAGTCATCTGGGTGTCCTTTCTGTGTGCAAATCCCCCTCCCCAGCGCGCGCACACATTGGAGACGCTAATAAGGAAAGCTAACACAGGTCTGGGTCCTTCACTTTTTCAGCAACAGCTTGTAAAGGATTGGCTACTGCTGAGGAGAAACACACACCCTTTTGACAGCAGAGCATCATTGTGCCAGGAGCCTTGCACTGGAGGCAAGGGGGAGGACCCTTCAACACAAGCCTTTTGACACTGAGATTTTGTAGAGTGAGTTAGCTTTGCGTACACCTTTAGAACACATTCTTCCCCTCAGATAATTACCCCTCGCAGAGTTGCGATCCCCAGCAACCCTTAACAAACTACAGAGCCCAGGAGTCTTTGAGGGGGTGTGCGCTGAATGCACTTTTAAAGTATAGTGTGCACACAGCCTTAGGCAAAGGATGAGAGAATGAAAGATACAGGTCCATGCATCTGGAAAGAAAGGAAGGAAGAAAGAAAGAAAGAAAGGGGGCAAGTGATCTGATTGCTATGAGGGGAACTATGCACACACAGACTTCCTGATGCTCACTGTAAAAAATATCCCTCCTTTTCCAGTGTCCCCCGCCTTCCCCTTAGAGAGAGCTTCTACTCCATTACTAGGGAAGGTTTGCTTCACAGCCATGATCTAATCTAACTAACTGCATGATCTAACACAGAAGTGAAAGAAATACAAATCATTTACAGATCTATTTCATGTGACGAAAGCTCCCGTTGGAAAAACTCCCTTTGCCTCGCCACAGGGATACACTCCTTTCCCAAGATGGGTTGCAGATCAGAAGCAGGATTGCAGGGGGAAAGGGGAGCGGGGCGGGGGGGCTGAACACAGTCTCTTCACGTGTGGGTAGAATATGCCATAACTACAACAGGAAAACGGTTCGGCAGGGCTGTATTTCTCCTTAGGCACACGCAAGGAAGGGAAAGAAGGAGCAGGCAGCAAGCACAGCCCCCTCCAACGCCTGCACTTGTTCCGCCAGCAACTCTTCGGCAGAGCTGACCCCCACCGCCTTCCTCGCTCGCTTCCTCGCAGGCTAGCCTGGCTCTCTCTCTGGGATGACGACAGACAGCCATCGCCGGGTTATTGCAGGAGGCTTTAGGGGGCTGTTGGCAATGGTGAGTGAAGGTGGTTCTTTGGCTTGTCTGCAGAAGCCAATGTGGCTTCCTAATGCACCAAGTTCCTGTTCCACCACCACCCATCTCTCTCTCATAAACACATACACTCACACTTCACTCTCACGATCAGCTCTTCCTGGGTATTATGATGCTTGTAACCAGAGCCCTTTTCGTTTATGGCACCATCGCAGGATGGAGACTGCTAGGCTAGACGGCCAGAGCCCAGGCAACCTCTTGAGATCCTAAGGTTCGTCGGGGTGAAATGCGCGGGGCCAAGCGAGCCTCAGCCTCTCCGCCAGGGGAGTGGAGGCTGAATCCTGTGACTACATGTAGACGACCGGTGTCAACCTCCTCCCCCCCCCACCCCACACGGGGACCACCCCCTCCACGGGAGCCACTCCGAATTGAACACCCAAGTCAACCTCTCCCCAGTCGGACGAGGGGTTTCTGCGCTGTCTGATAGCATTCGCCAAGACCAGAGTTTGGCCTCCTCACCATCCCCTTGGATAAGTGTGTGTGTGCATGTGTGAGAGAGAAAGATAGACTCGGACACACCTGGATCAGAACGCCCGCTCTGTACAGCTGCCTCGGATTCCAGAGGATCGACTCCGGATCTACGCCGCCACTGGGCGCGAAATCCGGATCGAAAGTTCGCAGTCGGTTAGCGCCCTCCTCTTTCCCACCTAGTTCGTCTTCCTCCAGCCTTGACTTTCTTATCCGCTCCCCGCTCCCAAAGCCAGACCATCCAAGACACGGCAGCGACACGGCAGCGGCTTCATCCCCGCGCGAACCCCCTTCCTCGCTTCTGCCTCTCCCGGACCAGGAGAGCGCGCGCGGGCGAAACCCACCCAGAGAGGGTGTCCGTCAAATCAAACCTTCCTCCCCGTCGGCATCCCCCCCACCTGCCATTCCCCTCCAATGCCCCCGCCACGGGTAAAGGACAAGGAGCTCAACTTACCCTTGGATTCTCCTCTCTTCTCTCCTCTTAGCTGCTGCTCCCTGCCATCGAGGCACGCACATCTGGCTCAGACGGATCCCTGGAGTTGGCAGACACAAGGAGGCTGGCGGCAAGTGGGGGGCGGTGCGGTTCCGGGGCCCAGACGAAGCTGGGGAGCTTGCCCAGACTCCCCCACCCGGACGGAGAGGATGGCAGGAGAGGGCTCTGCCTCCGAGGCTCCCTCCTTCCTCGTTCCCTGCGCGCGCTCTCGCTCTCTCCTTTCCAGCTAGTTGTTGGGGAAGCGGCGGGGAGAAAGATCCTCTTTCCTTTCCCCCTCTTACATCTTATTTGCGATCTCTCTCTCTCTCTCTCCTTTCCTCTCCGCCGCCGCCGCCACCACCGTGTACACCTCCCTCCTCCTCCGCCTCCTCTCCCTCTAGACTCCCTCCCTCCCTCCTTCCCTCTAGCTGGAGTCTTGTCACTGCAATGTGCCACCCACCTGAATCAGCTCCTGCCTGCTTTGCCACTTAACTCCTGAGGCACCAGCCGGCTCGCTGTGGTAAACAACCCGGGAGAGGGACCCTGCCTGCGTGGCAAGAGGCAGCGGTGATGGTGGGGACGCCCTGGCAGAGCAGGCTGCTGGCAGCCAGAGCCCAGGCTTCAGGAGAGCAGCTGTCTCCAGGCAAAGGCTGCCATCTCTGGGCGTTCGGGTGGAAGTTGCCAGAGATCGTGCCCAGGGAGGGAGCCCACAAGTACCCCGGCGGGGAGGAGATCAAGGCAGGAGAGCCAGAACTTGCTTTCATTTATTACTTTTGTATGCCGCCTTTTACCGACAAAGGAGCCCAGGGCGGCAGATGTGGAAATGTTAACACAAGGCAAAGTAAAATAAAACGAACATATTTAAAATGTTTAGAACATTGAAAAAATCAAAAAGCAACCGCATACCCTCACAGTTGGTAAATTCAAGGTTGCCATGCCCAGTCGTGCCTATAACCCATCAAATCCCTGAGTAAACAGGAATGTCTTTCTGCTGAAAGTCAATAATGAGGGAGACAGAAGCACCTCACCAGGGAGGGCATTTTGCAAATGGGGAGCAACCACCAAGGAGCCACTGTTGTTACAATTCCTATGCCTAATATTATTAATAAAATTTCTATTCTGACAAGCAACAAAGCCGTGAAACAATATAAATTAAAACATTAAGACTTTCTTAAAAAGAAAATTAAACACAGTCCCAAGATCCTCACAACCAGTGCTTTTTTCTGGGGATCCTCAAGGGTATGCAGTACCGGCACCTCCCCCCCCCCATGTTAAGAATGTGGCACTTACTGTAACAACTTCATGGTGAGTACGGACGTCTTTCCCCCCTAAAAAATAAAAAAGCACTGCTCACAACCAACCACGTCAAGTTTTCCAGGAACAGTCTATTTCAACTACCAAATGCTGGATGAACAAGAATGTTTTTAAAATTCCTCCTGAGTAGCAATAATAAGGAGGTGACAATGGCAAAAAGAGGTGGGGGGGGGAAATCTGTTCGAAAAGTGCTGAAGACAGAGCCGTACCTGGGGGTGGAGGCAGGTTTTTTGCCCCAGGTGAAGCCTCCAGAGCGGTGCCATTGAGGCTCCCAGCCTGTGTGCGCACACACGCAAATGCACATGGGGGTGGGGTGTGTGTGCCAAACTTTGTCTTTGACCTGGGTGAAATAAAGCCTAGTTTCACCCCTGCTGAAGAGAACGGTTTCAAAAATGCTCCATCCAGGCAAGCAGAAGAATGCAAGAAAAGCCTGATGGATCAGGCCACGGACACATCTAGTCCAGCATCCTGTTCTCACAGTGACCAACCGCATGCCTGGAGAAAACCCACAAGAAGGATTGAGGCACAAGATCCCTCTCCTCTCCTGTGGTTTCCAGCAGCTGGTACAGTGGTACCTTGGGTTAAGACCTTAATTTGTTCTGGAGGTCCATTCTTAACCTGAAATTGTTCTTAACCTGAGGTACCACTTTAGCTAATGGGGCCTCCCACTGCAGCTGCACGATTTCTGTTCTCATCCTGAAGCAAAGTTCTTAACCCAAGGTACTATTTCTGGGTTAGCGGAGTCTGTAACCTGAAGCGTCTGTAACCTGAAATGTATGTAACCTGAAGCGTATGTAACCTGAAGCATCTGTAACCTGAAGCGTCTCTAACCTGAGGTACCACTGTATTCAGAAGCACTGCTGCCTCCATCTGTACAGGCATATTACAGCCATCTTGGCTAGTAGTCTTTGATGGTTCTCTCCTCTACAAATTTGTCTAATCCTCTTTTAAAGCCATGTGTGTTGGTGCCTCTATGTGGGAGCAATTTCCATAATTTAACTATATGCTGTGTGAAGAGGTTGTTTCTAAAGCAAGAAGCATTATCAGAGTTCAAGGACACAATCCAAACAGGGGAAAATTAATAATAGTAATCATAATAATAATAATTAATAACCCACCTTTTTCCTTATCAGGGACTCAAGGCAGCTTACAGATAAAATAGGAACAGCTAAAAACAGAGAAAATAAAATAATTAAAAACGATTAAACATTAATAGAATTAAAACTATATATAAATTTAAAAGAACTATTAAAAACATACAGATAACTACACTAAAACCAGCATGGCGCCAGGCCTTCCCTTAAAAGCAGTCAGTTCCCTCCCAAAAGTCTGTTGGAATAAGAAAGGATAACAAGGAGGGAGCCTGTCTAACTTGTCTAGGGAAGGAGATCCAAAGTCTGGGAGCAGCCACTGAGAAGGCCCTCTGCTGCATCTCTACCAAGCATAGCTCTGAGGGTGGCAGGACTGAGCAAAGTGTCTCCTCCCTCAGAACCTGGGCAGATTGTATGACAGAATATGGTCTTTCAGATAGCTTGGACCTCAGTCATGCAGGGCTTTATAGGTCATAACCAGCACTTTGAATTGTGTCCAGAAACAGACCAGTTGCATGCTCCCTACCTTATAACCCCCAAGGAAAGCTTGAAGCATGGCCAGCAAGGGATATGTCTCAAGGGCTAGACAGAGAGGGCCCCAAGTGGAGTAGGAGAAACCTTATGTTTCTTTGCTGCAAGACAGTACCAGGAGTTCTACAGGGAAACGTCAACAAGAGAGTCCCATTGCTGTGTACTGTGTGATGCAGGTCAGTGTGCTCTTTGCATTAGAGAACCTGTGTACACATACTGATGCAGAGGAAATGGAGCAGCTCAGGCTGCTGTCCAAGAAAGAGGAAAAAGAATCTCACGTTAAAGGAAGAAAATGTGTCTCAGCAGCCAACCTAAGCTCAAAACCACATGCTTCATTTATTCATTATGCTATTTATAGGTTGACTCGTTATAGAAAGTTATCTGGGCAGCTTACAACATAAAACATTGAAACATTTAAAAATCACATTACAGTAAAATTGAATAAAACACCCACCTTCCCCAGCTATGATATAGCTGATTCAGAAGATCTGCTTACTGCTAACTCTCCTGTACACTAGTTTCAAATATCTATGGATTTAATTCTGGCCCTTTCGCTATAATGACATAACACAGAGAGCTAGCTACCATACTGGAGAGACCTAGAAAGAATCCTGTTATCCTGAAACAATATAATAGTTCATTGAGTGTGCTGTCTACATTGGGTACTTAGGACTTAGAATCATAGAACTGTAGAGCTGAAAGGTGTCCTGAGAGTTCTAGTCCAACCCCCTACAATGCAAGAATCTCAACTAAAGCATCCATGACTGATTGCAATCCAACCTCTGCTAAAAAATCTCCCATGTCACTCATTGAATTGATACCTTTTACCACATGGGCTGCTGATTCAGGTTGGGACCCACTGCTTGCCCCATGGGTGTTGAAAAGCCCGCCTTTTCTTCCAGAGACACTATCATTGCCAGAGTCGGAGCCAGCAAAAAGCTTAAGCTTAGACATTGAGCACCTGACATTCTGTACCATAGCATGGCATCCAGTACTTTGAATCAGCCTTTGCCTACTTGGTGCCCTCCAGATGGTTAGGACTACAACTCCCATTGACTAGGGCTGATGGGAGTTGTAGTCCAAAATATCTAAGATGGCACCGGTTTGGCAAAGGCAGCCCTAAATCCTATGCCTAGAAATAGAGATAACATCAGAGTTTGGAGATCTTCACCCTCTTGAAGGCCCATAAGAGTTCACAGCAAGCAGTGGGGTAGTGGTGAAGATCAGCTCCCTTTCCTTATAGCTAAATATTCATTGAGATCCAAAAGACCGCTGATGCCCTAACCATGGCTTTTGTTGAGAAGCTATTTTGCAAAGTGGGGGACTCGACATGCGAGGACGATGGAAGAAACTGCCAGCTGAGAAATGCTGGGCTGTCACCTCCATCTCAGAGTCAGCTGCACCGCAAAGGCTGACACAATTTTGACAGCATCGGCGTTGAGTCTGTTTTTAGCTGTCCTTCTAAGCTTTCTCTCAAATCAGCTTTATGAAGGCGCCAATAAGCACTCTTGCTCAAATTCCATTCTGTGCACACCCTGGTTCACCAAATAATCAAATCTACGCAAGGGGCAGGGGCAGCCCATCCTGTTCCTCCACCTGAGGCAAAATGGGAAGGTGCAGCAGCCAATTTCAGGGTATGACCCACAATCAGAGCTGGCTGGCATCAGCACCTGGCATCATTGGTCAGCTGCCAGGGCCCAAGCAGTTTGGCAGAACCCACTATTATGGTCCACCCTGCACCTCTATTAAAAGTTCCTGACGTGGCACTCCAAGCATTGTCAGGAAGGATCTAGCCAGCCCTTTCATTTTTGACAGTGCCCCTGACAGTGTCAGTCTAGGGCACTGTGGGAAATTAAAAGTGTGGCTGGACACAGCTGCCAGGTGCTATACAGAGCATTGCCTCCACAGTCTGATAAGCCCACCAGGCTTCCAGAGGAATGGGGTCTCACTTCATCTGAACCCCCCCTCAAGCCTTAAACCTGTGCTGCCTACAGTGCACTGTTCTCTCAGTCAAAGTTGATGGGGTCACAACAGTTTTGGGGCTCCTGGGAGCACCAAAAGTGACTAAGAATAGGCACTCATTTCTTGTTTTGCCTTCTTTGCACATTAGATTTTAGATGGTGACTTGGTCTCCTTCCTAGCAATATGCCTGAGGGCAGTGAACTAGAGAGGAAAGAGAAAGAACACATGTGTGTTAGAGGGTTGGGGGGGTGAATGCAATGACCTGATTTTGTTGGCAGTGCTGCAGCAAAGTACTCTTTGTGCCTGATAAGGCCCATGAGCTCAGTTTAAATGGCTGCTGCTGCACTTGGTCAGAATGAATGTAAGCCTGGGACGCAACATTTTAGCTTAGCTTAGTTCTGTTCAAGGCATGTGTTTTACTGAAATGCTTTCCCAAAGATGGATGGGTTTTCCAAATGGAAATCTCATTGAGAAACAATGAAAGGAGCCCATTGGCCTGGAGATGCACAGGAATGGTTGTGTGTCCCAGGCTACCTTGCATCACAGTTCTGGCCCAGAGAAAATCAATGTCTGCATATTTTTATACTTGGAATTCAAAGGGTCTGCCATGAGCTCTTATACTAAAATTCCAAATGTCTTAATTTTGCAAGGGATGGACAGGACACTCTTGTTGCTGGAGGGTGCTGTGTTGGATTATTGTGAAAAGGTTTGTTGCTATGACTTTGCCCTAAAGCAAGAGCTGATCATAGTGTGGAATCAGACAAAAGTGTATTCCTGTTCTTCCATAGTCAGTTGATGCTTCTTTATGAGAGCTGGTTGTTAGAAGCTAGTTTGTTGATACAGAGATAGGTTTTGGGATGGGGAAGGTGACAAGTCCCACCACCACCCAGCTTAGGTTTTAAAGAATAAAATTGGTTTATAGCAGATCTAAACAGTGCTTGGAAGCTGCAATTCAGCGGTAAAGATTGGATTTCCCTGGGAGAAAGCAATGGGACAAGTGGAAGTTTGGAGGAGTCCTACTGTAAGTGGCTGGTCCTGGAATGAGCAACCTTGTCACTGACAGATTGGAGAAGGGGCACATGATCTGCCATGCCTCCAATCTGAGCAATGACAATTGGATCCTTCTGCTCATGAGCTCATCAGAACTGATGGGGAGGTGGATCCAGCGCAGACAGATCTAGCAAAATATTTTAGAGTGTTGAGCTGGGCTTAGCATGTCATTCACATGTCTATATTGCAACTGAGCACATGATCTATTACAGTGGTACTTCAGGTTAAGAGCTTAATTCGTTCTGGAGGTCTGTTCTTAACCTGAAACTGTTCTTAACCTGAGGTACCACTTTAGCTAATGGGGCCTCCCACTGCCGCCTCGCCGCCACCTCACAAGTTCTGTTCTCATCCTGAAGCAAAGTTCTTAACCTGGGGTACTATTTTTGGGTTAGTGGAGTCTGTAACCTGAAGTGTCTGTAACCCGAGGTACCACTGTACAGGCATAGGCAAACTCCGGCCTTCCAGATGTTTGGGACTACAATTCCCATCATCCCTAGCAACAGGACCAGTGATCAGGGATGATGGGAATTGTAGTCCCAAACATCTGGAGGGCCGGAGTTTGCCTATGCCTGATGTATTATAATGCAAAGGTTTTCCAGGATGTGGGAAACCATAATCTGCACACATGTAGCAATCCTGGATCAGAAAGTCAATCTGTGCGGGGACAGAAAGTTGTGCACATAACTCTCAGTTTCAGTGTTTGTGAGGCGCATACATGCTAGCATAATCAGGTATGTGTGAAATGTACTTCATTAGAAAGTGTGTTTTCCTAGATTCTAACCCCTCATGGATTCTCAAGGAAAATCAGTTGCCCAAATCAAAATCTGAGAGGTTCTATGTAGGCTTCTGTTCTTCACTGCATTCACTTTAATTCAAGTCTCAAGATATTTTTGGTGCATGTAATTTTACCTGTGGCTGAAATCCACCATAGTGTTTGTACTCTCACATCAATACATCAATGCTTAGTCATTATCATGGAATATTTTCTTCAAGGCTGCACTGCAGCATGGGGGTTGTATTCAAACGGTGTAAGTATTTAGCCATTCTAGTGGATTTGGGAATATGTGCTCACAATTTTAAGCAGGACTTGTCATGAAAAGGTTGTTCTGAGATTTAACAAGGAGTGGCCTGGTGGCACACAAGGATTAAAAAGATGAGAATGATGATATTGCAAGAATTCATAATGCTTGTTGCCATGGCGCTAGAAAACACTCCTTGGATGAGCATGTAGCACATACGACTAAAGTGAGGTGGGTTTTGCTAAGTGTATTCTGCAAATTGTAGTCCACTAACCTTTACCCAGAGTGGAACCACTGAAATCAATGGACCTAAGTTAAACATGGTCATTAGTTTCAATGGGTCTACTCTGAATAAAAGTTAGTTGAATACAACCAAAAATTCTGTTCCATTTTGATGGAACTGAGAATTTTAAATCAAATTCTCCCTTTGCTGGATTTGTCAGTAACATAGTGTCTGCCTTTGCTTCACACCCTTTGCTCTTAATTGGCTGGAGTTGATGCACTTTATACCTATATAAAATCCTGAGAGAGTTTTTGCCAGCAAGGGGTTTTCGGAGCAGGTTTCTGATTAGTCCTGTCTGTCGGTCTGTCTGTCTGTCCCTGCTCTACTGAGCCTCACACCTATTTCTTTTCTCCACCTTCTATTATTCACTCGATATCATCCTGAATACTTGCCTCTGGACTAGTCTGGCTATTGCTGTGTGACTCCAGCTAATTCTCAGGTGTGGGCGTAGCCTCTGTTTACCCCTTTCCTGCAGACTGATTAGTGCCTTTTCTAACAGTAACTTCCACTGAACCCATTTGGGATGGAAGGTCATTATCACCTTGCAGCTACGCTGAGCTGATTTGCACTAAGGTGACCCCTCACCTCTGTGCTGTTCTAAGCACTCAGAAAAGGATTGGGCTGCTTGCTGGGTTTCAGATGGAAGCCTGTTTCAAGCAAGCTCTCAAGCACCGAAGAGATGGAAGAATAAATGGAAGCACTTCTGTTTCTGTCAGCAAGCCCTTCAAGCATACCTTGATCTCATGTTTTTAATAAGCAGACAGAGGTTCAAGGACTATTATCTTCCTGCTATTCAAACATCCCGACTCAATCTTGAGACCAATTAAGGGACTGATTTAAAATAAAGAGATTTTAAAATAAGGAAAATAAACTAGAAAGGTAGGCATTGGAAGCTCTTGTATTTTCCTTTGTCTTTCTAATCTTTGTTTACATTTGTGTGTTTTTTAAAAAAATATTTATTAGCAATTTTCAGAATTATAAGAAGAAGAAAAAACATTAAAAAGCAACACTGTAATAGACAAGAAGGGGAAAAAAGGAAAAAACACAAAAACCAATACAATACAGCAAAAAGAAAAAAAGAAAAAAGAAAACAACACAAATCCAAGATTACATATCTAAAACTTCCATTTGCTTGTTTCATTGACTTCCTCACACCTCCATTTTTGTATTCTAGTTTAATTAGTTATTTCAGCAAATTCTTTCCATCTTTCTCAATGTTTGTTAAAAAAATTATCCTAACCTAATTTAATCTAATAATTAACTCAACCAATCCTTTCCATCTTTCCCCATATTCTATTATTCACATTACCTTAATTAATTTAACCTTATCTTACCCTAAAACACCTTAAAGCTTGAATCTTAGTTATCAAATATACATTACTCCTGATATCATTTCTGCTAAAGTCATATAGTTTCAGTCCAACATTTTCCCGTGTTCATTAATTTTTAGCCAATTCCCCAAATAGAACATTTTCTTTATAAATTTTCTTCCAATCTTCATCCAACGTCCCTTCTTCCTGGTCTCAGATCGTGTCAGTCCTTACTGTCCATTCCATCTAGTCCATCAACCTGGAAGCCTTATGTCCGAGGCCCTTAAGTCTCTTCCATGTCCCTTCTGCAATTCTTCTTCTTCTTGTTTATACTTGCCCTTTTCCTTGTCTTTTGTTGGTCTTTTTCTTAGTTTCTTTCCTTTCTCATTGAGGGGTAGGCCTCTGGGGGATTCCAAGCCAAAATTGTCTCCATCTCCCTTTATTCAACCCCACCCATTCCCCACAGTCCCACTCCCCACAATCTTCAATATAGTCCAAAAAGTATTTAAAAGCATATTCCAAGGTCTCTCCAACGTTGGGAACCTCCTCAACTCCAGACGCCCCCTGGCCCACTCCAACTTCAATCTTCAATGACAACGGCTCATACTCCTGTAGGGCCTCGGGACTCTCCATTTGTATTATTTGGGGTGCAACCGCATCCTCCTCCATTATCTTCTGCACTTGCCCAGTCAGTACAGATTCATGAGTTGGTCCCTGGATAATTTCTGTATCAATATTCCCTATTTGCCCACAGTTATTAACTGCAACAGTCAAATCCATTTTCTCATTCATCAAGTCCATCTTCTCATGCATCTGTTCCAGCAGGGCACTTGTCTTGCATAAGGCAAGCACCCATTCTTCTTTCCAACTCATCTTTAGTCAAGGTCAGAAAAGCCTGTTCCCACGGTCTTAATCTCACATCTGTTGAGCCCTCAAATGTACTGCAGCAACAATTTGACAAGCTCCCTCTAGAGCAGTGTTTCCCAACCACTGTTCCGCGGCACACTAGTGTGCCGCGAGATGTTGCCTGGTGTGCCGCGAGATGTTGCCTGGAGGGAGGCGGGCGAGTCGGGCGGCGAGAGGCGGGGCGGCGGCGGCGAGGAGAGGCCGCCCAGCGCGGGGCTCTCGCCGTCTGCCTGCCTGGCTGCCTGCGAGCTCGGCGGGCAGCGCCTCCGTCCATAGCGCCCGCCTCGCGGCTCTCATTCCCTGCCCCTGCCAAAGCTCACCCAGCCAAGCCGCGCTCTCCTTCCTGCCTCGCTTTGCTGCCTCCCCCCCCCCACCCCCAAAGCTTGGAGGTTCCCCGGCAAGGGGGAGGGAAAAAAATTGAAACTTACACTTTTGTGCGTCCCTCCCGGCGTGACGCTGCGCGCTGACGTCACGGGGCTGTAATGGTGGTGTGCCTCGAGATTTTTTTCATCAAACAAGTGTGCCTTTGCCCAAAAAAGGTTGGGAAACACTGCTCTAGAGGAGGCAATTTCTATTTGTATCCATTTTTTTAAGCAAGTCCAACAAAGGAAAATTACTTTCATTTTTCAGATATTTTTCAGATATTTTGTTTCTTTAAAATGCAAAAGGCAACATTGGAATCAGCTTGTTTCTCTTCTTTAGCTATCTATCAAAGTATTCCATTGACAGTCAATGAACCTCTCCAACAATTTCTGTCTCTGACACCCCACATTTCTCCCTCTCTTTAAATAAATATTATTTAATTGTTTTGTTTAAGCTGTGTTAAGGTAGATAATATATAAGAAGTGTGCTTGGACATCCTTTGAAGTACAGCGACTGACTTCTGCTTCTCCCCAAATCCATCACTCTGAGACCCAAATGCTTTGCACTCACACACCTTTGTGCAACTTCTGTTTATCCAGAAAGTAAAAGCTGTTGGACGTGTTTATGCTGCAACTTTACTATTCCATAATAAGCACCACCAGATTCATTGTGACACTAAACATTCCATTAAGCATTCTTAGGTTTGGAGAAGTCAGGGCCAAACTAATTTGCTGGCAGCAGATCTGTGTGTTTAAATCCAGACTAGCTGTAATTATGTAGAAAGCAGGGGTCCGATTTAAGTCTTCCCTGCTATGGTGAGATGTATTTCTGCTTAAATTATACTAATTGCTTCTAAATTTCCATCTGTCCATATTCTTTGGAATGTGAAAATATTACCTCCCCAAACCCCCCGCTTTCTAATGATGCATAACTAGTCCTCCGATCTCACCTGCCCTTCCTCTTGCCCTTTGGCTTTAAAATCATTCCCTGTCTCTCACTTTCTACCTGATTTCAGTTGATCCAGGGTTCAACACATGAATCTGTGGCTATCCAGTCCAATTTGGCCCTTTACTGACTTGTACATTCTACAAAAGAAGCCAATGCAGTCCAGGCTGTTGAAGAGTCAATAAATTCAGCACACCTCTATGGAAAAGAGCCTTTAGGCTACAACCTATAAGCATTTGCTTGGGAAAAGCCCCCATTGAACTCACCGGGGCATACTTCTGAGTAGTACACCATTAGCCACCTGTGATTGTGGGGAGGTGTTCAAGCTGTGGTCCCTGCAATAAGAATAGGTGTCCCACCCTCTTCAAGGCCATTAAATGGTGGGGGAGGGGTGACTCTTCCCATGCTTTTACTTCATGTTTTTGTGTGCATTCTTAACTGTAAAAACAGTTTCAGGCAATCAGAGATGCAGGGCAAACACCATGAAAAGCACATCAACTCGGATTTCTATGCTTTTTAACCTCCAGAGTGCAGTTTTTGAATCTCTCCAGTGATAAGACGTGCAAGCTGTCTCCAAGCTGAGGATGCTACTAATCACTGTTAGGGTGGCCACTTACTCACTGCCAACAAGGAGAGACAAAGGGTGTGTGTGTGTAGATTTTCATACAAATTGTACATACACATTTTTGTATGTAGGTACAAATTTAGAAGTAATTACTATAATTTAAATAGAAATGCACCTGATCAGGCTTGCTTCCAGAGGGTCACTGTTTTGGGGTGAGATTCAATTCAGATTGCCAGCAAATTCAGGTTGCACAATTAAAGTTGATTTGGAGCTTTTCCACTGCAAACTTCCTTCCCCAAAAGATTGGACTTTTCGCAATAAGGAACGTGATGGGGAAAAGCACTGAAGAGTGTGGGATGACACCTGTTGGTTGCAACATCATCTAACCTCCCCACAAGCAAATAAGAATGAATGCTAAATAAATTGCTGTCATCTTTTAACCTCCCTGCAAAGAAATCAGGATGAAGGCTCAATAAACAGGTTGTACGGATGCAGCCTAGGTGACCTCTGTGTGTCGGCTGCCCAGGTGCTCATTGAACTTGGACCAGGCAACTCTTCAAATAAAGGTCTCCTTCAGATAGTCATCTGAGGACTATCCTTGGGCAACCCTTTGAATAGAGGTCTGTCCTGTGTAGGCCATGTATCCACCCTAATCAATTAATTTCCAAGTACCTCAACAACCTCACACTGCACTTTGTTTATGGTGCATGGATGGTGTGAGGACATCACATGTGACCCAGCCAGCCACTGGGAGTGCAATTGGGTCAGTTCACTTGCAAACAGTTTGGAGTGGTGCACCCAACTGTGATCTGAGCTCACTCATAAGTCAGCCTCCATTTCCCATTCACCTCAAAGTGCATTGCCCTGGAAAAAGAAACAAGAATGTCAATACTAGCTCATCTGAATCTTCCCTAAGTACAGAAGCTGCGGGTGGGGAGTCAGAGAGGTGCAGACATTCAGATCATCCAGTTCCACCATGTATGTAAGTGTCCTTGGCAGGAGGAATATTCAGGACACCAGAAGTAATAGCTGAACCATTTTCAAATCACTACAGATTTTTAAAATTCTATTATAGTATCATCAGCATGGAGACTCTGTGAGCTGCTAGACTAGTAAAGAAGGATGGTAACTTGTGCAGCAGAAGAAAGAGCCATTTACTGTAGCAAAAAGCTCCCTCTAGTGGAAATCCTCTGTGACCACTATAGCAGAACAATCCAAGTTCTAAAAGTAATAAGAATAAAAAAGCTTTTGCTCGCGGCAGAAACTGAAAATAGTTTAAAATTTGAACACACACTCAGAGAAGCTAACATTTTCTGCTTATTTTCTTTAGCACACTAAACTGCTTATTACAGGATTTACATTATCATACCTATCGGCGCTCATCAAAACTTAAGTATTTCTTAACTTTCCCCTCTTTCATCCCACGAAGAACTAAATATCATAAACATCTATTCTTGGGAGGAGGGGAAAAGGAGAAATTCCATCTTTTCCCTGTGTCCTGATCTGACTTTTGGACTGTCAGTACTGTACTTTATAATAGCACTGCTCTAGCATTTTAAATACGAATAGTTTGGCATGTGTGTGTGTGTGTGTGTGTTTGAGGGCTTTTGTCGTTTTATTTTTTCTTTGGTAAACAGGCAACCAGTCCTGCAATCTTTGGCAAATGCCTGTTGGCAAAAAGAGATAGAGAGTGAGAGAGCAGAGCAGACCCTCTGACTCCATCGCCTTCCCCGTTTATGGCAATGGAAGGGTGCCTGCTGCTTGCACAGGAGCTGCATGAGTGCATCAGATCACACACAGGGCTCTGAATCAGGAGGCATGCGTTTCTTCTTTTGAGTCACAAATTACATCCTAGAGTTGCATTGTGTAAAGAAGTCTTGAAGGCCATTTGATCCAGCTTCCTATGCTGAGGGAGTGTTGTTGGGAAATAGAAGATCCTAACCAGTGACACATGGGTGAATTCTGAAATGCAGGAGCTCATCATGACAGCCTCCATAGTCCACACCCGCAAGGCAAATCCAAAAATGCAGGCAGCTGCATTGATCTATGACAGTCACAGAACAGCGACCTGACAAAGTGCAATGTAGTGGTTAGCATGCTGGAATTTGGCTGGGAAGACCTTGGTTCACATCCCTGATTAGCCATGTGCCTGCAATCCCATGCTCCATTGAACTTGGTGATGCTTCCTTCAGATTGCGGTTCAACTTGTAAAATGTATTGAGCGCTATCCAAAGATCTCCAGCCAGCTGAAATGCAACCCTTCGTTTGTAATTAGAAATGCAAACAATCTTGCAAAGGAGTGTGACTATTCAAACTGCTAGCATGAAATATTAACCCCATGAAACAAATGAAGCATCGTGCCTCTGCTTTATTATTTTCCTCGTTTTCCATCCATGCTAATTTGTCACAAACAATAGTAAAAGTCGAAAGCCTCATTATTGCTACATTCACTTGCCAGAGCAAGGAAAGTCCATCAATTACTCTGGTGGTTTGGCAGATGAAGTGATGGCTTCTGCTCTGAAATAAGTCCCAAAGCGACACTCCACTTGCCCTTTGTTCCTATTTCGCTACTCCACTGATCCTAACTCAGGCCAACCAAAACTGAACCTAACTCAGATCCACTGAACCAAGTGCAGCCCACTAGCTATGTAATGTTCTCTGCCAGGTGTTTGACAGCACCTCTATTGCTCCAAGTTCCCAGCAGGAGTGGCCAGCTGATCAAGGAATGAAATAAATGGATTTCTTAACTTCGCTCTATTTCAATTGGTCTACTGTATGATTAATACAAGGGCTAAATACAGATTTCAGGTTTCTAGGTGCCATCATCATCAAATGCCTAGATATTCAGGCAGTCTGACACATGGGATTATTACGTTCCAGAGTTATATCCTGAGCATGACAACAAAATCTGTTCATCCATATTTCCCAAAATAACTTTTTCATAGCAATGTGACACAAATCCACAAATTGCCCGTGATTAATTGGGCCTTGTTTTGACGCCTCAGTGGGAAGGACCTCCTCGAGTTAACATAAAATTCTGAATCTTAATGAAAGGTTAGCTACTGAAATCAATGTGGTGATGGGACAGCCATTCCTTCTGTGTCACAGGAGCTGCAAATGCGGGAAGTGAATGCTTCTGCTGCTGCAGATATCACCACATCCTACACCCAGATATGCCTTCTTGTCACTGTAGTGCATTCATCTCCCTCTTCATACCCACCCCCTCTGACTCTACTGTCCCCTCGTGTTACACAGGATTCCTTGAGAATGAATACGAGGCGGCAGGCACCATTCCTGGCATTGTAGCACAAGTGCATTTGTATCTAACAGCATCAGTATACCAGAGCAAAGCATGCACAAATATCGGCAGTTCCCTTGGCACGCCTCTCCAACAATCTGATATAGCAGGGGTTCTATCAAGGCAGGGTGAGGAGCCTCACACCCAGGGGCTGAATGTGACCAGGTCTTTTTTTATCTGGCCCTCAGAATTTGTTCTGGGCTACACCTCTTCCTCAGCCACACGGCCTCTTCCAGGAAGGGTTAGGGGAGGGTTTTGATTCAGTTTGCATTTAAAGCCAAGCCTATCTAACTCACACTCTCTGAAACAACAGGAGAATTGAAACGCAGATGCCCTTCACATCCACACTTCCCTGAATTTTGTAGTGCAGCTCTCCAGCCAAGTATACCAGGGTTAGGTATCTGTCAAAGACGCATATATTACTGAAAACAGCATATTGACATGTTTGTATTGGGATTAACCTCCACTAAAAGGCTGGTGAGTTTTCAAGAGTGCTTTTAGCTGATGTGGGAAAATTGGACTTAAGATTGGGAAAATGAGAAATGGAAATTGAGAGGTTCACTCATCCCTATGCCCCAGCCCCCTGCTTCACTAGCTATGTTAAACTCCTCTGGAGTATTTCTGCCTGGTTGTGACCCTGAACTCTGATAATGCCTTGTGCTTGACTGGATGGAGGAGAGAAAACAGAAAGGAACATGTGAGTGTGGGTAAAACTAGCCTATTGTAAAAGGAAAAAATTGCATTCATTGCCCCACCCACCACTTGCAAGTGTCGTCTGGAAAGTTGCCTAGAAGGTAAGTGTGGCCTTTTGGTCTGAAAATGCAAGTTCCCCACTTCTTCTAAAAGCTATATCATGGCATACTCTAAAAGGAGGCAGAGGTTGGAAGGAGATTAACAGTGAAGGCATACCCTCCAACATTTATCCGATGAAAATAGGGATGTCTCATTCCATAATGATAATTTTACTATCTATACCCCACACATCTTACTGGATTGCCCCAGCCACTCTGGGCAGCTTCCAACATATATAAAAATATAATAAAGCATTAAACAATAATTAAACTTCCCAATACAGGATTGCCTTCAAATGGCTCAGGGGTCAGAGAACTCCATACCCTTCAACATTTCTCCAATGAAAATAGGCACATCCTAAGGAAAAGCAGGACATTCCAGGATCAAATCAGAAACCGGGATGGCTTCTCTAAATCAGGGATGTCCTTGGAAAATTCTCAGAAGGGAAGTTCTAAACTGGAAACACAGAACATGTTCTTCTGAAGCCTCCCAAGAATTAACAAGCTCTTGCTGAGCTATAGCAATGCTTAAAGGTGCTTTCCTGGGAAAAATGGTAGCATCGCAGAACACTGCTGTCAGGAATTACTTAAGTGTTAGTTAACCACATTCCAGCACCATTCTGGGCCAATCCTATAAGCTCTTATGCAAGATGCAATCTCTAATGCAATCAGATGCCAGAAAGGAGAAATGCCAGAAAGCATGCAAATCCACATGTGGAGATACAGCCTTAGAATAAAGGACTGGTAAAGGTTAGGTGAGACACTGGAGGCAGAGTACATGCCTTGTACTGTATGTGGAAATTCCTAAATTCATTCCCTGGCATGACATCCCAGCTAACCATTGAAGACCTTCCTTCTGCCTTCCTCACCTAGCTGGTACATGCCCTGCTCCTTCCCATTCTATGATTCCATTAAGGATCTCAAAGAGGGCTGGATAGGTGCATATCAAGGATACCTTAGGCCTGTCTTAGGACTAGCAATTTGTCTTATTGGCGTATGGGTTCCTTTTAGTCCCATGCTAATTTGTTTTTCTGAAAGGCTTGTCCTCTGCTGCTCTGACCCCTCCAGGGGATGAAAAAGAGGTCTCTTTTCTCCGAGCACAGTCAATACAGCAGTGTTTCCCAACCACTGTTCCGCGGCACACTAGTGTGCCGCGAGATGTTGCCTGGTGTGCCGCGAGATGTTGCCTGGAGGGAGGCGGGTGAGTCGGGCGGCGAGAGGCGGGGCGGCGGCGGCGAGGAGAGGCCGCCCAGCGCGGGGCTCTCGCCGTCTGGCTGCCTGCGAGCTCGGCGGGCAGCGCCTCCGTCCGCAGCGCCCGCCTCGCGGCTCTCATTCCCTGCCCCTGCCAAAGCTCACCCAGCCAAGCCGCGCTCTCCTTCCTGCCTCGCTTTGCTGCCTCCTCCCCCCCCACCCCCAAAGCTTGGAGGTTCCCCGGCAAGGGGGAGGAAAAAAATTGAAACTTACACTTTCGTGCGTCCCTCCCGGCGTGACGCTGCGCGCTGACGTCACGGGGCTGTAATGGTGGTGTGCCACGAGATTTTTTTCATCAAACAAGTGTGCCTTTGCCCAAAAAAGGTTGGGAAACACTGCAATACAGCACCTTCTCCAGGACTACATTCAATTAAAACACACTTTAAAACCTGCTGAAAAGAAGTGGAACTGTACAGATTCCCCTTAATCCCATCACAAGGTCTGTTATGTAAGTTACCAAAGCTGTTAATTCTATAGCTTTTCATGTATTGCCACCTCCTTCAGGCACCGTTTCCTCCTCTCTTTCCCCCCCCCATACCCCACCCGCTTTATCTGTTGCTTCTTCTGTTTCCCCAATCCTCTGCAGTTTTGTCAACTTCAGCAGCAGAAACTGTGCTGTGCAGATATCCAGTCCCCCATGCCCCCCCACCAAAAAAAAGGCTGCCTTTTCCCCATTTCACCTGGATGGATGTAAGGCTGTGAAGTACAACTGGCAGTCTTCCATCTTTCTCTCTCTTGCTCTCTCTTTAAGAACATTAACATAACATGTACTCATCCTGGGCACTTTTAGCTGATGGCAACTCACATGCTCTGCAGTTTGCCAAAACAACCTGGAGCACATTTGGGAGGGTCCTTCCTCCCATCTCTAAAATTGGACTGACTGGGGATATTATTGCCATCTGGCCAGTGAAAACATATTGACATTTCTAAATACGACAAAACAGAAGGGAGGTACCAGTTCAGGAAAGACAATGGGAAGCTTCAAGGATATGCAGCAACCACCATTTATCATGGGTCCCAGGTAATCAACAGTTCAAAATACACCTTCAGCAGTTATGTGTGTGAAGTGGTTTGCACCAGTTTGCACCAGAGGTGGGAAAGCCATGGCCCTATGAGTCACATGCATCCCTCAGTTGCATTATATGCAGCCCCCACCTCAGTGTCGCCCCCCCGGCATCTCCCCATTCCACTTGTAGCTTCCACCAGTTCTGCAGTGAACTAGCCACCATCATGTGGAGAGACTGCCAAACAAGTACCTCACTGAACTCCAGTGCTCAGCTAAGGAGTGTGGTGACCAGGAGAGCACCATAAAATCCTTTGGAAAGATTAACTAGTTGTCAGTTAACATGCACTTACCGGTTTGCTAGTCTCTGTGGCTGCACCCAGGTAAGCTGTTTATTGATCATTCAACCTGATTTGTTTGCACAGATATTATAGAATATTGGCTATATAAAGAGCATTCATTCAGATTTGTTTGTGGGGATGCTATATGTGCTTCAACACAACTGTTATCCCACATTTCCATTTTCCTGCCACTTTCCTTCTTGCATAAGCCCAATATTTGGAGGAAGTGGATTTGCGGCACAAGACCTCCCTATCAACTATAATGGTGCAACCTGAATTTGGATAATGATATGGGTGCTTTGCTGAGCTTTCTGGGTGTCTATGTCATAGAAATACCCTGGAAAAGAAGAGGTGACTAGTGCAGAGGGGTCACAAACAGTGGGAGCATTTCAGAGAAAAGATTTTGTTATTTTCCCTAAACAACAACACCCAGTTCAACCAGCTGTAATAGCTGCCCACATGTTCCCTGCTGAGAGCTGCAGCCAGGGAGGGGTAGAGGGATTCCTTGCAAAACATCTGCTCATATTATGTCCAGTTGAATTAGTACTTACCAGACTCGTGCTTCCCTGGGCAATAAACCTCCCAAAGTTATAAAAAGACTTAACTCTTCACTCGCTACCAACAGCATCAAAGTATTATTTGGAAAGACAACATTGCAAAGCTTAGGGCTAGGAACACTGGGAGATTTGGGTGAAATCACTTATTCTGCACTACAGGCTCACTAATTCACTTGGGGACAGGTCACAACCAGTGCAGCTGCTATAAAACTGGTTGAAGATGTTCCCACTTCCCCGCGCCAAAGAGGAGGAGGGTTGCAGGAGCTTGCAGCAGCTCAACTCTTAGACTTTGTTCAAAGCCAGCTCAGCACAGAATGCATTGCAGTAATCCATCACCCCAAAGGAGGCATGGACTACTGTGGCAAGGTCTCTGCCCTCCAGGCAGGCAGACAACTTAGTATTTGAGGAAATTGAGAGAAAGCACACCTGGCCCAATAACAAGTAAATCCTGTGCTCCAGAAGTGCCTCGTACCATTTGCACTTTGCCTGGAAACACCTTTAGTCTGTGGTCCTTCACAGTCTTTCAATGCTTAGATATAATGTAATATAGACAGGTGTGCTGTCTATATTCTATAACTCTAGGGAGTGGAGGTGTCATCAGCCCCCTCAATATTCCTTAGCAGGGGGCTCAGTGCCCCCCCCCCAATATGGAGGGGACAGAGGAGGCCAAACCACTGAGCCGAGTGTGGCATAGCATCAATGGCAGGTGAGTGTGAGAGAGGAGGAGCCATGGCCATTGAAGCTGTGCAGCACTGGGCAAGGCCTCTTCCTGATGACACACCTCCCAAATTTCCTAATGATTGCTCCCCACAGCTTCATGTGGATGATAAATAGCACTGGGGACATGATGATACCAAGAGGGGCAAGGGGCAAAACAATTGGCCACATCATTGCAACTACATTTGCCACATCATCAGGCTGCATCAACTGAAACTGATGCCATGATGTAGCAGCAGATATTGTGATGGACCCCTCACTGGAGAGCAGACTGCAGTGAATGTGGATGTGGTGCCAAGATTGCCAAATAGAGGCAATTGACTTCACCTCCAAGTACCTTGCAAACCGGTAATGGTGGGCTTCCAAAATGTCTAAAACTCCATTTCTTGGAGTAGATATTATCAGATCCTGGACAATGCAAAAAAGTCTCCAGAGTGGCTACTTGAAGATGCAATGGAAGCAAAGAAGTGGGTCTTCTTTGCTGCCCTCAATGTCATGCAATAGGCATAATTTGGTGCTCTCACTCATGATTGGTTAGCTTCACCACACATCTGTTGCCACTTGTGCTTTAGCCATCATTTGGCTTCTTTCTTCACTCTTAGACCTCTACTATACCAGGGCTGCTTTTGTGGCTGAATGTTTGTGGCTGTTCTACTTTGTATTCTAAGGAGGAGTTTTGGTTCATTTGTTTTTCACTATATTCTTGTTATACACCACTTTGAACATCTTCAAGCAGAAAGACATTAAGAAACCCCACACGGCTATGGGGTAATGTTTCAAAATGACTGTAGAACATTCATAGAAGTTCAGTGCACACTGCTGTGAAAAGCGTCACTTTCCTCATTGCACAGGTTGAAAAACCAATGCACTTAAGGATACAGAGTGAGTCACTGAAGGAGGACTCTGGAAGGCTAATATCCCCTGTGTTTTGTTATGATTCAGATAAACAAGTACTATGAATTCTCATGAGTCTGGAACTGCTCTGGAAAGAATCAGGTTCTCTCAATTCATGCAGAAGAACCCTGTAGTGGACCTTTATGCATGTCACATTATACACCTGGGTGTTCAAGGTCTGGATAATGCATTGAACATGAACAGCAATTGCTTAAGCCATTCAGTATTGTGCACTTGGCTAAACCTGCTTTCATAGAAACCTGCATGTCCTCTGAAACAGGCAGAAGTGACCTTTGCTGATATCAGGAAGGTGGGCATGAGGAGGATTATTGGATAACCCATATAATGAAGGGTTTCATGTGTTTCAGAATACCCAGAACCTCAATAAAATCCACATGCGGCCCTTGAAAGAATCAGAAAACCCCTAGAGAGATGCTTTTAATTCATAGCTGCATACTTCATGCACCCATAGTGCCTCATTGGGCCATAGAATAGACACATGCACACACAACTCTTTAATTCATAGTTTATTTATTTGCTTCTTCCATTTAAACCCCACCTGTCCATGAACTTTGGTGTTGTTGTTTTTTTAAAAAAGTATTTATTATTTTCTTATATTCCAAAGAACCAGAAACAGTATTAGAACAAATGCCCTAGGCCAGATGGGGAGGTGTTTTGGTCTTGTGCAACAAATCTAGTCCTTGCAGTCTTTCCCATTGCCCCTGTACACAATTCTCTTGCCATGACCAGCAGCTGCTGTGAACCAGAGAGGATTCCAAAAATGGAATAGCACTGGGGACCATCCAATGAATGTTGCCAAAGGCTCTGTTTTCTGAAGCCAAACTCTATTGATGAAGTGTCACTGGCTTGGTGGTGACCTTTTTTTCAAACACAGCTGGGTGAACAAACCTCATACAGAGAGCTGGACGCAGATGAACTGCAAAGGACTTCATCAATATCTATTACAATATTAGCAACGGTTTGGAAATGCTTGGATTATATCCTTAAATCATCATCATTTCCCCAAAGGAGTCCTATACCCCAGAGTTGGAACTTTTGTAAACACTCTGTAATTTAATATTTGAGTTGATTTCTGATCTCAGTTTCCATTTATTAACCCTATATTTATTAAAAGAAAGGTCTCGCTTCTTAGTCCTGTTCCTTCTTGGTTATGAATCTCTCCGTACTGGTACTTGAAAAATTTGCACTTAGAATCTCCATTTCACATCTTTGCTCTTTGCCATGTCATGTCATGAAGATTGTTCATAAGGATTGTTACCAAGGACCAATAAAATTTTTTATAAAAAAAAAAAAAGGATTGTTACCAAGGAGCTCAGCTGGAATTCTGCTCATGCCCTGGAACTGTGTGATTCCTTTTGTTTTGCTCAGCAGATAACTGTGCAAAGAGTGTGGACTTTTTGCCAGTGCATAGAGGAAACCAGTCTTGACACAGATTTATGGAGAAAAATTACTGGTACTCAAGTGATTGAAGAGTGCATGAACTCTAGGTGTATGCTAATGACCTAATTACAGTATATACCTGTAGTATTTGCCAACTGCTAGCACAAGTCTCTATTTAGTCTTCATTAGCCCTAGTAAGAACAAAATTTTCCTCCTGATTGGCACTGTCCTTCTGGTAACTTAAATAACAGTCATTTGCATCTAAGAGTAATCCACTTGGGACACCTCTGTCAATCAAGTCAAAATATGGTATAGACTTAATACAACTTTTTTCTTAATGGCTTTTGCCCTTTACTATTTCCCCCTAGCACTACCCCATCAGTTTGCAGTGGGAAATGTGTAATGTTATACTTACAGTGAATCAGTAAATTTACCCATCATCTTGCGACTACTTTTGCTATGTTTCTAATTATGTTCCCCCACCACCACCATGTTGTAAGCCGTCTTGAGCATGGTTTTAACTGTGGAAAGGTCACATGCAAATATAATTATGTATGTATGTAAGGATATGTACAGACCTGGTGACAGGGTTTTTTTCCAGAGAGAAAATGGTTTTGTTTCTCACCATGACATGGAAAGCCCAAAGAAGCCCTCTGGTGCCATGTGCTTTACTCTGCGTAGGTGGGCCAGAAGGTAGATAATGAATACGAGATGCCTGGAAACCTTAGGGCAGTTCAATGCTCACAGCTACATCATTTAATATTATTCTGTGCCACTGTTCCTCATCTGTTCAATCAGAATAATAGTTCTTCTAGAGGCTGAATCACCAATCTCTTCCAAATGAGTCATCTGAATAATTTGTCCTGCACACAAGCCTCGACTTTGAATGTCACAGAAAACCTCTTATGGGCTGAACTATGTTATGCCAAATCTTGATTTGCGCCTATGTTGAAGAATTAAGAAGTGTTCACTGCAGACACACAATGCAGTTGGTGCACAGAGAAAACAGCATTTGATCTCACAAAACATAGCTCTGTGTAAACTGGCACTAACTCAAGGAGTTGTGTAGTATGCAGGTAATGCAATGTTTAGGGTCCTGTAAAAGTAGTGGAGTATATGATTCAGTTAATTCAAAATGTGTTGCAATTGCCTGCAGCGTTGCAAATATAATTGGAAGCACAGGAATATGGACCTCTTTTCATCATTGTCCATCTGCTCCCACATGCAACAGGCAGCCACTGCATTAAACATGGAGGTGGGGGGAAGCTTTCAGCCTTTCAGCCGGACTGGGAGGCAAATGCACTGCTTTCAAGAGAACAAATGTGGTGTGTATTCAGACTGCTAACAGCAGCAAATGACTAATGCATGTCATTTCTGAGATGCTATCTCTGCATGGACAAGCACACTCTGATCCAGGTTTAAATTGGGTGTGATTTTAGCTGAGATGGCGCTAATTTATTTTCTCTGCTACTTCAGCGATTCTTGTGCTTTTACCAGGGTGAAATCATCCAGAACCTATTCTCTAAGAACAAAGGGTTAAAAGATTATCCTGCTACAACAGCAGCTAAAAAAAATAAAAATCAAGGCCTTGGGCAGCATCGTACATATATCTGAGTTTGCCAATGTTCAGATCATTGTGTTTGCCCCCGGAAAGGTGTGGCTGCTTAAGAAATATTCTTTGAATCCTTATGGGATGTTGTGATTGAATAGGGGTCCAGAGGCTTCCTGAATGACCATGAATAGGCACTAAATGACCATGAATAGGTCCATGAATAGGTCCTGGGAATGCTTTCCATGTTACAAAATTTTGGCACGAAAGACAACTCTGTGTAGGAGTTAATGTGCAACTCATGCATGAATTATCACATAATCAAACATACTGTACTAGCTGACCCAGTTCCTGAAGTCAGCAGGGTAGAGACAGCTACATGAAGTGACATGGTATATGGTTTTCTCTGTAAAGGTAAAAAGGTAAAGGTAAAGGATCCCTGGACGGTTAAGTCCAGTCAAAGGTGACTATTGGGTTGTGGTGCTCATCTCGCTTTGAGGCTGAGGGAGTCAGCGTTTGTCCACAGGCAGCTTTCCGGGTTATATGGCCAACATGACTAAACTGCTTCTGGTGCAATGGAACACCATGACAGAAACCACAGTGCACAGAAATGCCGTTTACCTTCCTGCTGCGGTACCTATTTATCTACTTGCACTGACACGCTTTTGAACTGCTAGGTTGGCAGGAGCTGGGACAGAGCAATGGGAGCTCACTCTGTCACGGGGATTCGAATCACTGACCAGCAAGCCCAAGAGGCTCAGTGGTTTAGACCACAGTTCCACCCGTGTCCCATGTCTTCTCTGTTGTGACACCTTGACTATGGAATTCTCTCTCTCTCTGGAGGGCACAGACAGATGCTACATTTCTGGACTTCTGGTGCCAGTTTAAGACACATGATTACCCAGGGCTTTGGTGGAAGTTAATGGAAATGTCCAAATCCTGGGTTTATTATGAACTGCTGCTTTATTGTCTTGCTGTTGTAAGGGTTTTTAGAAATGTTGGTTGTTTCATTGTAGGTTTAATAATCTTATGTTTGTTTGTTTAGTGTTTGCAAACTGCTCTTGGATCTATTTTGATGAAGTGCAGTTTAGATGTTCCATAAATAAATGTGGGCTGTTCTTTTCATGTACACATAGAATACACAAGCTGGGAAGTGGTAGCCATTTGAGGCTTCCCAGTGAATGTACCCATACAGAAAAACTCATGTATGCAATGGTACATGAGCTTTCTCCCTGCTCTGACATTCTTTTAAGACAATGTGAAATGGTCTCCAATATCTTGCTTTGATGCATGCATTCATAATGTACAAAATACTTTACTGTCTTTATTTATTCATTCTCCAAACAGGATGTGAAGGTGACCACTATTATCCCCAGAACTGAGGCTGTGAGACAGTGGCAACCCTCAATTATCAGTTAAGGGAGTTGGGCATGTTTAACCTGGAGAAGAGAAGACTGAGAAGTGATATGATAACTATCTTCAAATATCTGAAGGACCCAAAACAATGGATTCAAATAATAACAACAGGGATTCTGACTAAACATTAGGAATAAATTTCTGACAAGTGGAACAGACTGCCTTGAAAGGTGGTGGATTCTCCTTCATTGGAGATTTTTAAACAGAGGTTGGATGGTCATGCGCCAGAGGTTCTTTAGCTGTA
This sequence comes from Podarcis bocagei, assembly GCF_964188305.1. Classification (NCBI taxonomy): domain Eukaryota; kingdom Metazoa; phylum Chordata; class Lepidosauria; order Squamata; family Lacertidae; genus Podarcis; species Podarcis bocagei. The sequence goes on along the minus strand of NC_138129.1, from coordinate 43,842,447 downwards.
ATTCCTGCATTGAAGGAGATTAGACTAGATAACCCTTGGAGTCCCTTCCAACTCAGCAATTGTATGACTCAGTGAGTGATTTGTTCCAACCCATACAATAAACCAGACTACTAAAATCCTAGGCTAGCTTTCCATCCATTTAAGATACACAGGCTTTCAGCCCAGTTTTTCGGTGGAATAAGACATCATCATCATCATCATCATCATCAATCTTCTTCAACTACTTTTGCCCAAACAACTATTAAGTTTTGTGGTTCTCTACCTTTTTCGAAAGATTCCAAAAATATGTGCTAAAAGGGCAACCCTAGTGACTCACAACCCTTGCTGTCTGCTCCATCTCTTATGTCTATTTTAATGCACAGAAACATGTGCATTTCCCCTGTCTGATGCTGCAGATTCATCAGCAGGATTCAAAAATAGACTGACATCCTTCCATCAGAACCAGCTTGGCACACCCTGGGATTGGACCACAAATGCCATTTAGCTCCTTCCTTGAAAGTTGGAAAACCATTCAAATAGTGCATAAACCCCTATCCACCTGAGATTAGGAGTGGTGTGTGTGTGTGTATTTATTTATTCAGAGAAGGCATCAGCCCTGCTTTTCTTTATCCAGCCTCTTGCAGGCATTTTCCCGGGAATTCTGGCTGTCCCAAATGCAAGCTCAAGGCAGGACGAGAAAAACAAAGCCAGAAGCTTTTAAACCATCCCAAAGACAACCTCATTGCTATTCGCATGCAGAAATCTTTTTATGGTTTTCTTTTTTATTGATTTAATGAAATAAGAAGAAGAAGCAGGTTGAAGGGAGAGGATAATAAAACGAAACGGCTGCAAAAAGGAGAGAGAGAGAGAGAGAGAGAGAGAGAGAGAGAGAGAGAGAGAAGTCCGTTTCCAGCTCAAACAAGGCCTAATCTCCCCTCCTTCTCCCCTGTGAAGAATAAACCGAATCACCTACCAGCAGCACTGAGTAAATGATTGCAGGCTTGTCACTTTGGTAGGACAGAGTCATAAGTCACACACGCCCTGCACATTCCTGAATTATGGTCACCTTCATGCCCCAGGCGGAGCTGCCATACTTTACCCCTGGCATCCAGGGCTCCCTATGTGGCTGGTTTTAAGCAAAGGTCGATAAGCCTGCCTCCCTTGGCAGTGACACTGAGAAAAATGGGTTGTGTAAAATACTGTCAGGGCTGGGCTGCCCAGGCTCAAGAGACTCGCTTCAATCAATCTCAGTAAACAGATACTTTTAAAGGCCTGCTGTGCCCACATCCTCCTCTTCCCTCTTTGTTTTTTCTCTTTGGAGGCCGCCCCTTTCTTCCTTGCTTCCTGGATCCTTCACACTTACTTCTACCCAGCATCAGTTCCACTAGGGCTTCACCTTAATAGTCCAATAAACTGCTCCACGGAGCTGGAACTTTAGATTTAACAAGGGCTTTGGGAATGGCCATATGAACGCGCTACTGGCCCTGCTACACAGAGGGCCTCTGTCATCTTGCATTGCCTGCAAGCGTAGCTGGGTAGGAACTTACACAGTGCAATGAAGAATCAGACAGAAGCAGTTTGAGAGCCAGTAAGGAATGCTCTCCAGCTTTGGAATACACAAATTAGAGCTCTTGTGGGACTATCCTAGTTTGTTACAGGTTCACATGCTGCATTTGTTTTTCTGTACTACTCAAGAGACTAGTAATTCAAGAACAGGGCCCATGGTAATATAACCATATCACTTTCTTTAAATTTGCCACCAGCTAAGCCTTCTTGGCCATTAGGCAGAGTAGGGCAACTGCCCCAAGGAGTAGATCTTGGGGACCTTGGCAAGAGGCTACATACTAGCTGTTCCTCCTGGGCCCCACAGCAATTAAGAACATAAAGAGCCTGTTGGATCAAAGCAATGGCCCATCTAGTCCAGCATCCTGTTATCACAGCAGCCAACCAGGTTCCTGTAGGAAACCCAGAAGCAGGATTTGGGCACAAGAGCCCTCTCGTCTCCTGTGGTTTCCAGCAACCAGATTTCAGGAGCACTGCTGCCTCCAACTGTGGAGGCAGATAGTGGCCATCCTGGCTAGGAGCCATCATCAACCTTCATGAATTTGTCTAATCCCCTTCTAAAGTCATCTATGTTGGTGGCTATCACTGCCTCCCATGGGAGCAAGTCCCATAGCTTAAGAAGTGCCATATTTTTCGCTCCATAAGACGCACCTGACCATAAGACGCACCTAGTTTCTAGAGGAGGAAAACAAGAAAAAAATATTCTGAACGAAACAATGGATGTATGATTTTTGTGGTTCATGCTGTTGCCACAGACATGATATGTGATTTGACGGTGAGTTTCTCTCCTCATTGCTTGCTTTAGTATGCCTGTCGCCTCTCCTTGCAAGTTCACTGTCTTTACCTCCCCCCTCCCAGGCAGCCTCCTTTATCGCTAGAGTCCTTTATCTCCCTCCCGATTGCTTGCCGATCAGCTGTTCAGGGGCTTTGTTTCAACACCCCCTTCCCTCTTTCTAAAAGAAAAAAAGAAAAAAGCACGATCTGCTTTTTGCCCCTGGGCAATTTGGCTCCAGGGACCACACATTCGCTCCATAAGACACACAGACATTTCCCCTTACTTTTTAGGAGGAAAAAGTGTGTCTTATGGAGCAAAAAATATGGTACTTTCTTCATTGGATGCCCATGAGTTCTGCTGCTGGTCCGTCCTGGGGCCCCTAATCCCCCCCCCCCAGCTTACTTTGCAACTTTAAACTCCCACTGCCCAGTGTTAGGCAACCACAGGCACTTTCACAATTTCTCCATCCATAATGCCTTGCTCTGAGGGAAGGACACCCCTGCCAGTCCTTCCTAGAGGGAGGCAGGGAGGGTGGAAGTGGCAAGCCTCTCTAGGCATGTGGGCCATCCAGCAGAGGCAAGTAGTAGGCCAGGGGCGAGACACCAATTTACTGTCTCTTGCACCTGCCGACTGAAGCTGTTGACTTCTTTTGCCTAATTGTCATGAATACACACTCATTGTTTTTCCAAGATTCCCTGACACTAATGGAATGGAAGGGCCCCTGAATGACACATTACAGAGAAGAGAACTCGGCAGTGGGATCCTCTTTTCATCAAGCGGCTCATGGTCCTCATAGCATGTAGATGCGTCCAGAGAGGTCTTCTGGTTTCCTAAAGGACAGTCCGGGCTGCCTTATGCCTCTCCCCAACTGCACATGCTTGCTAAAGTTCATGATCACCTAACACAGAAGTCTAACTCTTCTTGATGATTGCTGATAAAGAATTCATATTGCTCTGCTGCTTCATGGCACTTTGGGGAACGGTGGGCCTCTGAAGCTGCCATCAGAGCTTACAGCGTTGAGACAGCGCTGCCATATATCTTTCTATCCTGATCTGCAGAGAGAAACAAGCCGGTTGAGACATTCTGCACTGCTCTGTGTTCAATTGCCACATGGGATGGGATGTGTGTGAGAGAGTAGCATCCTCTGCCACCACAGTTCAAGGATATGGGTGCCACTTCCTGGTGGCAAGTTGTAAAGCAGCTGAAAAACAGGCTTCTGCATTCCAGCGAAACCACCACCATTAGGATTTCCAATGGGGCGTTTGCCGCTGATATGCAAACTTACAGCAGAATAAAGGAATTCACAGGGGAGACAAAATAGTATGGGGCGGGGGGCGGGGAGAGGAGATGCTTGATTTCATGTGCCTCGAGACCATATCCTAGGACAAGTTGGTTATTCACTTTACCTTGGCCGTGATGATTAATGAGCAGCAAAGCAGCGCTGGGTAGGGAACTACTTCTTATGACATTATCTGATGCCAGAGCTCAGTCGCCGTTGTAAACAGGCAGACTAGGAAGCAGGGAATTGGCAGTGGTGGGAGTGGTGGGGCAGAGAGAGAGAGAATGTTCCCATACAGCTACTTTATTTTGTTACTTTGAGGCTGTTTTACAGCAACCATAAAAGCTTGCCGTAAATCAGGGCCTTAGCTATAAAATACAGGGACAGCCACAGTTAGATGAATCTGAAAGGGGCTAGGTCCCCCCCCCCCTTCTGCCACCGGTAGCCCGGAGGATGGTGAGAAGCTCCCCACCTTCTCTGTTTCTTTACAGCCACCTGATGAGAGGAGAAGTAATAGGGGGTGAAGGGGAGCTGAAGGAGCCACTGGTGATATGAAAATATCGCTCCAGGCCCAAGCTCGGTGCAACAACTGGGCTTGTTTGTGTGGGTGTGGGTGTTTTAAAGGAGACTTTTTGCATTGCAGAAATTTTACATCCCTCCCCTTCCCCTCGTCAATTTTATGGGCAGGCAATTGGCGCAGGGGGGGAAATAAACTCTTTATAAGAGCACAATGTTAGTGTTTTGTTTGTTTTTTTAATGTGATTACACTGCCTGATATATTCATAGCTCAAGTGCCTTCCTTTAAAGAGTCAATTTTTTATGATTTTATTGTCAGATCCAAATTCAATTAAAGGGCTGCTGTGGAAATCAAGTCCACTCACTTTTGGAGGAGGGAAGGAGGACACGGTCATTTTTATTGGGCTGAGCTCATTTCGGCGACACACAAGTACTGTGCCATCCAAATTCCCAGAAATCAATGGGTTGTAAGCCTGCATTATCTTCCTACTGGATTGCAGCCTTAGGGCAAAACCAGGCTGGACTTTTTGTGTGTGTACAATATGCTGCTGATAGTAAAATAAGGAAGAGGCACAATACTTACTGTTTCTTGTGATATGTCCCTGTCCCTGCTTTTCTTCTTCTTCTTATAAAGCACAAATCTTGTTACTCATTAAGTGGTACAGCCTTTGGGTCAAATAAGATCATAGGCAAGCTGTCTTCTACTGTGTCCATCTAGCTCAGTATTGTTTAGCAGTGTTTCCCAAACTTGGGTCTCCAGCTGCTTTTGGACTACAATTCCCAGCATCCTTGACCACTTGTTTTGCTAGCTAGGGATGATGGGAGTTGTAGTCCAAAAGCAACTAGAGACCCAAGTTTGTGAAACACTGGTCTAAACTGACAGGCAGTGACATTCCAGAGCTTCAGAAGGGACATTCCCACCCTACCTGTAGATTCCAGGGACTGAACCTCAGACCTTCTGCTCCCAAGCAGATGTTCTACCACTGAGCTGCAGCCTTTCCCTGGTCTGGGTGGAACCTTTGAACCATTCCACCTTCTGACTGCTGTGCTGTGCATACCTCTTCAGGATTGGACCATAGTTAACAGTGCGAGCTCCAGGTTTTGGGGACTCCTTGGGCATGATGTTCCCAAGGTCCTCCTTTTCATCCTCCCTGCCATTGGCCACTTGCTTTTCATCTGCAAAATGGAAAGGATGGACAGCAGACCTCTGCTGCTGTTGCTTCTCCTCCTTCTTACTGCTTGCTCAAGCTCTCCCTTTGGGTGCAAGGCTAGGAAACTCTTGGGAGAACATAAACACGACATCAAAACCCAAGTAAACCACTCCATGTAGCCTTCCTCAGACAATTTTTAAAAATCTCATTAAATGTATCAAATCTTATTAAGGACACACTTTAAGGCTGTATAACACAATATTTCTGATACAACAAGCAAAATAGGATACACAAGTGCAGACTGACACCTCACATCCCAGAGTCTTCGCCCTGCCTAACAATTACTCATTAGGTTTTCTATCATGCCTTGTTTTCTCTCTTGGTCACAATGCCGCCTTTCCCAACCTAGTGCCCACCAGGTGTTCTAGACTATAATTCCCATCATCCCCAGCCAGCATGGTCAACGGTCAGCAATGTTGAGCGTTGTAGATATTTTGCAACCTCTTGCACCAGGTTGAGGAAGGCTGGCATAGAAGACTGTGCCCATTTTGAGGGACAATAAGCAGGCAGTTTGCTGCAACAAGAACATCCTATTGTACCTGGAATCGATAGACTTTATCTGGAACAAACATCTACAGAGAATAGTTGAAAAGGTGCTCTTGCCTGATTGGTTTTTTGTTTCTGGGGGCATTCTGAACTCTGAGAATCTTTCAGGATGTTTCTAGAATCTATTCTGGCTGCTGAGTATAAACCTGTACATTTCATTAGTAACAACAGAATATCCTCTCACAAGAAACTGACTCTTCAAAAGCTGCTGTAAAAATTCTAGGATTGCTTGAGGGAAAGGGCGTGAAATAATATTAATAACGCTTTCTTATAAGATCATTTTCAAAAGTGGGTCTCAGTATTACTTTATGAAGTCCAAACACTTGAGCTGCTAAAGAGGTCCATGGTGCTGGAATGTGGTCAAAATGTGACCGTTGTACTGGATTTTAGGGGGATCTCAGTTCCCATATGTGCTTTTCCATTGTGACCTTGTGCAAGCTCTCTGGAGGCAGCAATTTTTGAATGAAATTTGCTCTCCTGGTGTACCCCTCAGGATTTCAGGCTTATGCCCATGAAACTTTCTCATTGCAAGTTGCAAGGGATAAGAGGCAAGGCACTACGACAACTAATGACCTCTGTTTTCTCTTATCAGCTTATATAGCAATTGTTAATACTGTGTGAATCTGACCACCATCTATTTATTTTAAAGCATGTATAAACCACTTAATGTTTGAAAAATCTCTAAGTGATGTACAACATAAAAACAAGGAAGACTAGCATTAAAACAAAAATACAACACAGAACTTAATTAACAGGAGTTCTATCTGTGACGTTACCATATATGAGAGAGTGCTGGAGGGGAAATAGTTAAATAGGCTGCACAGACAGGACCCAGGGGGGTGGAGTCAGTGGGTCTATAAAGGAGTTCTGAGAGTAGTTCTGGGGGGTTAGTTCGTGGGGAGTTGTGGGTGGGGAGTTGGTTGGTTTGAGTGGGTTGGCTGGTTGGGAAAGGCAGTTGGTAATAGAGAGACAGTTAGGGCAGTTGGTCTGTGAGTGTGGGGTGGTAGCAGAGATAGAGAGAGGAACATAAGACTAAGAAAGTAAAGAGGAACACTGTTTGGAAGGCTGTAATAGTTTTGTTTTAAGTCTGAAATAAAATACACTCTTCTTTATGAATTGAAAAGCTGGCTGAGACTGAAGTGATTTTTACCAAGGAGGACCTGGTTGTGGCAGCAGATTAGTGGAGTAAGGGTCAATAGTCCGTGAGATGACTGGGGGCTTCGTACAAACGCCACACTATCCCTGTCAGATTTGGGGGGGGGGGTTAAACTGTGTGTGTTTGATATCAGAGTCATGGCAGGTCCTGTATTTTGATAAACAGGAGATTCCCAGTAAGCAATCTTAAGGTATCAGGGGCAGGGCTGAGAGGGAACTCCAGTCTCATCACAATTAGCCACAGTTTGTCTTAAAACAGTGGTTTAATTGTGAATGTGCCTCTGCCCCCAGGAGTGGTAAACCTCCATTCCTGTGGGCCAACGCTGACCCACCAGAGGTTCCAATTTGTCCCCCAATACTTTTCCCCCCTTCAAATCCACACCCACCTGTCAATCAGCTGACTTTACTTCAATGGAAGGGTGATGAGCTGATGGGCAGGGTTGGAGTTCAATTATGTGTCGGCTGCACACACCACTTCAGCCAACGCAACAGGATTTAACTCCCTGTTCATAATACACAAATGAAAATACTGGAAACTCAAATGCAAATACCACAGACTATGTGCACCCTTAATGAGGAATTTCATTATGGTTTGGATGGGGAAGTCTCATTTTTTTTTTTTTGTGATTCTTAGTGCCTCCCTTTCAACTCAAGTAAGTGTTTCTCCTTCCCAACTTCCCTAGTGCCCTTTCCCCTGAAATGGAGACAGTGCAAGGCACGGCTTGATGTTGTTCTGCACCCGTCTGCCCTGTAAATCTGCTGAGAATACAGAAAGGAAAAAGACAGAAGAGACTGAAAGCAAAATATTGGGGCTGGAGTTTTAGGCAGAGATAGGGAAAGCAGAATAAAAGAGAGAGCCAGTGTTACTGTTCCCTGCATTCTTTATTGTACTTCCATTGTCTCATTTGCTGTGTTTGTGTCATTTATCTCACTGTTCAAGGAAAAGTTTGGAAGCAAGAGAGAGCGATTAGTGGTGTTTAAGTTGCCATAGCAATATAGTCCATATTCTTTCCCCTAAGCATGCACACACCTATCTTAAAATCCTGTTGTAGTTCTGCACGGTTTTTGTCTCTTCATTTCCATATGAAAGGGAGGTTCCTCAGCCTCTAGGCACTGCTTGCTCCTAACAATACAATAATGGGGTCCCTGATTTTAGTGCTGGCCCTTGCACACTGATTTGTGCAAATAAACTACAGGAGGGGAAAGCAGCCTTTATGAGTTACAACTCTCTCTCCCAATCTCTCCCTTTACTTCTGCCATTTCCCTCTTACTGATCATGAGCACAGGGACTGCTGGTGAGAGCAGGACACAGAAATGTGTGGCTGCTGGATACTGGAAGAAGCTGCTTCTCTCCTGGTGTGCGCGAGGGGGGAAGGTGTGGCTCCTTATTATTCTCCACACGAGCGTAGTGTACATCTGAAATCGGCGTGGGCAAAGATAATTGTACCAGTGCTAATGTGTTGTGCAAATACGCAGTAAAAAGCTCCGGAAGGGCTTGCAATTTCAAAAGAGAAATAGAAGTCCATACTGAAAGATAAGCATCTTCCATTTTACTGATGGAATCATAGAATCATCAAATAGCAGAGCTGGAAGGGACCACTAGGTTCATCTAGTCCAACCCCGATGTGATGAAGAAATCCTTTGCTCAGCATAGGACTTGACCCTGAGATAAATATTCTCATGCTCTATTAATTGAGCAAGAAAGATTCCAGGACTTTAAAGCAGCTCTGTAACCATCTTGATTTTTAAATTTTTTATTAAACCAACTCAGCTTGCCAATCTTGTTTCAGATCAAACTTTTCAGACTCAGCTGCTCTTTCTTTCTGAAGATGTGAATAATCAGTTCAACACCCCTCCTTTCACCACCTTGATGAAAGGCAATTATGCAAATAACCCTGTAGACACTGATTGATTGGCTAATATGACTTCAGTTAGTCACATTCCTTCCTGTCAATGCTTCCTGTGTTCTACTTGCATATTGATCTATCTATTGTTAATCGAATAACTTTAGAAAAATATTTCTGATTATCTATGCTTCATCTGGGATCTGACATCACAATACTTTTAAAAAATATATATCTTAAATACATTTTAATTTACTGGGTATGTTTGGTTCCTTTGATAGCTCTGTCACCTTTGTCACAGACACAAGCTGCATGATTGTTTGTAACTCTGCATCTTTGAGGAGAAAGGCTAGATATATGATCTCTAAAGAAATAATAGAATTGTAGAGATGGAAGGAACAATGAAGGTCATCTAGTCCAAACCTCTGCAATGCAGGAATATTTTGCCCAACATGGGGCTCAAGCCAACAACTCTGAGATTCAGAGTGTCATGTTCCACCAACTGAGCTATTTATGTTAGACTGCTGGAAGGTGAGAGTGAAAGAGAATAGATCAACTTTATTACTGCCCACATTGGGATAGCAGTGTCATGTTTCCTGATCACAGCTCTCATCACTCCTGACCATTGACTGGGCCTAATGGAAATTTGGAGTCCACCCACAGCTGGAGGTGACCATGTGAGCTACACCTGTAGCAATGAGAAAATGTATCCTCTAGAAATATTGAGGTAGATGAGCTTCATGTAAATTTCACTTAAAAAATGGTTTCACGATTTGTAATTACCTGGTTTGGTATATATATGAAATTATCTAGCTCACAGTGTTCACCAGTCTTATGAGTTCATCTCCAACTCAGTTTGCTAAATAAGCATGCTTAGAAATTTTAACAATCAGCAAACCAGATTCCTAAAGCCAGCTGCTTCCTAGACATGGCCTCCATGACAATGATGCATTGGGTAAGGAATATGGGACCAAGCTAAAATTTACAATGAATGGTTGTGACTGACATCTGGACACAAATGATTTTCCTTCTGAAGATGTTAGCTAGATCATCTCTGATGCAAGCTGGAAGAGTCTGCCATTTGGATCCAAGGATTGTGCTTTGGTTAAATATGTTCAAAATTGTATAGTAATATCACGGAATTACAAATCATAAAGTTCAATAATCATGAAATCCAGATTAAAATATTTCACTTTTTAGCAAACTGCACACTTTATTAAAATAAGTTGTTGTTCTATTTATTTCTCTCTCACCTTTCCTCCAGGAAGTTCGAGGTAGCATACATGGTTCTCTCCTTCTCAATGTTATCCTCTCAATTTTATTATCACAACAACCATGTGAGGTAGGGTAGGATGTGAGACAGTCACTGGCTAAAGACCACCCAGTGAGCCTCATGACTGAGTGGGGATTTGAACCCTGGTCTCCCAGGTTCTAGTCCAGTTCTCTTAACACACTACAACACAATGACTCTGTTATATTGAAAGCAGCAGATTATGTTGAAAGCAGATTGCTGTATTCCTCAAACAGTAGAAACATGAATTCTGAGATACAGTCAAGAAAACAAAGCCTTGTCTGCAGAATTGCCAGCCTCCTTTTAGAGGATCTGACATGGAATGCATTGCTTGCAGTGATTTTAAGTGTGGGGTTCAGCTGTTGTTTAAAAAATGGTTCCACACCCTTCCCAGCAGAGATGACAGCAATCCTCCAGTCTCCCGCTTCACCAGCCCTTCAAGTGCTGCCTTCCTAAGCAAAACAGATCCTTCATTAACCATTACCCCTGGCTCGGAACATTGCTAGCCCCAACCTCAGTAATCCCATTAGTTTTTCTTTCCTGCCTGGCATTATGGCCTCTTATCAGAGGCCTTTCAGAACCCTGGATCAGAGCTGCTGTTCCCGTTCAGTGTCTCTGGGAAAGTCATGAGGCAAGCACACTGTGCTTGCTGCTGTTATTTTCTTTAATTGGAATCTCTGTTGAATCTGCTAATTAAGTTCTTTGCCTGCAACTAATATTCGGCTGTTAATTCCTCCCAGGAGTGTTCCCTGCAGCAGAGGTTGCATTGGCTGGCTTCTTGCCATAGCATCTTCAGGGAAGGAGGGGAAAGAACGAAAGAGTCCTTTTAACCACAGGAATGACTCGTGCATTGCCTCTTCCGCATCTGAGTCCTGGTGCAGTTTTTTTTTGATATTTGATGGTCTAGAATTGCCAGAAAAGGAAAAAAGTCATCCATTTCTCTGATAGACAGCACCTATTGGGCAGTGCCTGTGACATCACTAACAAAACATACCAGTGGTGAAGTTGGGAGTGGGAGCACCTCAGCTAAGGCTTAGTCCTAGCATGTATGGAAAGAGGCAATGCAAAGAAAGGGTTCTGCTGCTGTCACATTGGATGGCCTTTACATCCTCTTTTATCTTCTGATCTTTGGCTACCCTGCCTTCCTCCATTCCACAAGGCCTGTAGGGTGAAGGAAGCTTCAGGGGAATAAGTCATGTGCATCTCCAGTTTGGTCACCCTCGGCTGCAGTCCATGACTCCTCCATGCACATCTGTGGGCTACACAGGTGGCAAACCAAGTAAAACTGCTTTTACTTTTTCTCAGAAAGAGCGAGTGAGCAAGAGATTCTGGATTTACTAAGGAAAAAATATTGCTGTCAGCCAGTCCAAATTTCTGGCTTCTGCACATAAATTCCTGGCAACTGGCCCAGAGTTCTGTTTTGTGCTGAACTGTTCTTGTTCTTGTTTTGTTTTCTTACTAGTCGACGGGCAATCCTAGTTTCTTACTGTGCTGCAGACTCCCAGTGGAAACTAATTTATAATACTTCAGTGTCAGGGGCAATATGCTTCTATGTAGCAGTTGCTAGGAATCACAAGTGGGGAGAGCACTTCTGGACTCAGGTGCTGCTTGGAGGCTTCCTCCAGGCACCTGGCAGGCCACTGTGAGAACAGGATGGAGGATTAGATGGGCATTTGGCCTGATCCAACATGGTTGGGCTATTCTTATGCTATTGCAAGACACATTTCCTGAATGTGTGTGTGTGCTAAAGAGATTAAATCAGGTGCATAGATGATGAAATCCTGAGAACTGCATAGACATGGGTAGGCTGATAGCTATAAGCTAATGAAAATGACAAGCAAACAGCTTAGCTTTGCACCCCCAAAGTCCTTCCTTGACATAGCATCTCTGTGTGAATTGTCATGGGGCAAAGAGGCCCCCACCAGTTGCTCTTAGACTTGGCGCAGGCATTGGGCTCAGATGTTGAATTAAATGACATATACGACAACCCCTGTACGTGTCTTATCTGACATATGGAGCCCAGTGAGACTAATTCCAAGATAAGCAGGGTATAGGATTGCAACCTTTATTTTTTTAAAGGTGAAGTACCACTTAGCCTTCCCTTGCAATTGTTTTCCAAGAAGCGACAAGCCCACTGTCCCATTCCTCTCGGGAAAACTATGAAAAATGAGGCAACTTCCGAAGTGAGCAGGGGAAGCTGGCAGAGCAGCAGGATCCCCTTGCCAGCTTTTGGGAAGATTTAAATGGCATTTAATTAGCTGCATTCAGGTGGCCACAATGGGTTTTTTTTCATACAGCAGCAGCAAGGAAGGATTGCAGTTCCTGGCATTTGTTAATTAAAGCAGCTCTTGACAGAGACTAATGACTTCTTAATGAGTCTGTTGTTTTAATGTCTTATTAAGTTTTGACTCTTCTCTTTCCTTCCCTGGCCGCCATTTTCTTGGGAACTTTGCAAGTCATGAATTATTGATATTCCCCCTCCCACTTCTCCCCACCAATGTTTTTTTCTCATGTACCTCCTTGATTTTGTGGCTTCCTTCTTTAAAAAGGAAATCCAACCAAGCTAAAATAATCAGCTGGAATAGCCAGGATAAGGAGCATACTAATAAGGAGCTTAGTCCTTCCCCTAAAGCAATTTATATGACAATTTATATGATGGAAGTTTGGGTACAAGTTAGCTTGCAGAAGAGGGATTTGCATGGGTCAAAAAAGATAGAGTTAGGAACCTCTAGATTCCCAGACTATCCTTGTAACTTTAAACTCTTGAGCTGACCTCTCTCTCTGAGGTTTAGACTGATATTCTCAGGTTGCATCTTGTTTGCATCTCCTCCTCACATTTCTTTCTCAGTCCTCAAGATGCAAAGTCACCTTGGAGATATCATTTGAGAGAATAAAGGAGCAAACATGACTGACTTTGTTATTTTCCGGACTAGTTAGACTAGAATGAGAAACGTCTATCCAAATTATGTACTTACTACAATGAACTACTTTATTATTTTCTTACCAACAAGCATTTGTGTCTGTGACTGCAACAAATGAAGATTCAAGAATCTTAACCAAGATTCACGTGCCAAACACTGCTCACACGCCATACGAAAGGGTTTCAAGAGGTAATTGATCCAGTTAATCCCCAAAACAGTTCATACAAGTAGGAAAAGGGTTTTGGAAAAGTAAGAATGAGGGTTGCTCCTTCAGCTTGGAATAAGAAGAAAAGAACATGAGGTCAATGATCCATCTAGTTCAACATCCTCTTCTTGCAATGGCCAACCTGTGGGAAATCCACAAGCAGGACCTGCAAGCACAAGATCACTGGTATTCAGAAGCATTGCGGCCTCCAACTGTGGAGGCCGAGCATAACCATCATGGCTAGTAGCCCTTTCCTCCATGCACCAGAAGATATCCTGCCAGAAGACATGACCCATCCGATTGATGTGAACAATGGAATGGGGTCCTAAATGCCACATCTACACTTCCCTGGCCAGTGGATATGGTTATGACATGAAGCCTGCCCATGAGGCAGGTGAGGCAGCCGCCTTGGGCATTGAATGCCCAAGAGGCAGCATTCCTGTGGACACCTCACCCATCCCACCGTCAGAGAAGCAGCACTGGCTTCCAGCAAGATCTTGTGAGTAAGCTGTAGAACCCTGATAACATGCCCTCCCTGTGAGGTGGTATCTGTGTGAGAGATGTTTCCACAACAGTAACTTCAGTCTGAACTATAAACTCATTGGGTTGTTGTATCTAGTACTAGTTAATGAACACAATTAACTTAGGCCCATTAATTTCAGTGGGTCTATTCTGAGGAGTAGCATTGGATGCAACTCCTCATTGCTACTCAAGCAACATGATACATGGAATCACTGCTATTCTTTCACCAAAATGCCCAGAAGAAGAAGAAGAAGAGTTTGGATTTGATATCCCACCTTTCACTCCCCGTAAGGAGTCTCAAAGCGGCTAACATTCTCCTTTCCCTTCCTCCCCCACAACAAACACTCTGTGAGGTGTGTGGGGCTGAGAGACTTCAGAGAAGTGTGACTGGCCCAAGGTCACCCAGTAGCTGCATGTGGAGGAGCGGAGACGCGAATCCGGTTCCCCAGATTATGAGACTACTGCTCTTAACCACTACACCACACTGGCTCCTGCAGGGGCAGGGAATTCAGAAGCAAGTGGCTCTGGTGCCAATGGATAGCAATTACTTTTAAATCCTGCCCATCTTTTTATGTGTTCCACTTTCTCAGAGCCTAGAGCAGTTCCAGTTCAACAAAAAAGGTTGCAAGGCAGAAAGCATCCACTGCTGGCCAAAAATAAATATATGTCCAAGCATGGCTTTGGAGAACACTTGGGTTTAGAGATGCAACACATCTCACTATTCTGGGGAAGAGTGTGTTTCTGCTCAGTCTGCTGTCCAGGTGCTAACTGTTAATGGAGAACTTGGAGCTTTCTGTTCTCCCTTCTTATGCTTCTTTATATTTTAACTGGTCTTTGAGTGGACAACCCTTCAGACAGACAGACATGTGGCCACTGCACTGGAAAACCAACTCAAGAGCAATGTTTTCTCTTTGGGTCTCCCTGGTGGTTCCTGCAGCCCTTTTTCCATTGTACCCTACTACTCCTCTCTTTAACTTCATATTTATTCAGGAACGGTCCCATTTTTTCTCGCCGATATTTCAGCTGGCTGTCTCAAGCATTTGTTGTTTGTGTTCCCCTGGAAGCATTATTTATATTTGCAATAACTCATAACTGCAGTAAAATGATATAAAGAGAGAGAGAAAATAGGCATGGTCCAGAAGCAAAACAATTTTGTTGCAGCCGTGCTGAACTTTTACCAGGTTCAAACCCAAATATGGTTAAGAGAAGGAATATCTCATTATCTTGTTTGCTCTGAGGACAATTCATGCTTCAAAAGCTAGGTAGAGTACCGACAGCAACCTCCCTGGGTTAATTGAGTGTAGTGTTGCCACAGAAATGCCACCGCAAGCTAAATCCAAAGCAGTTGTGAAGGTTCCTCTTTAGATGGAGCATTTAAAGAAAAGTCAGTTGGAGCCAATATGGTCCTGTTGATAAAACTAACAGAAATTCTCAGGAGGGAGACAGGGATGTTCTGCATGCCCTTAAGGTATCAATGGAATTAAATATAGGAAAAGTTGAAGTGAATGTGTTCAGGCTCTTTCTTTGGTAAACTCTCTAGAGATTTTGAGGGAATTGTTTTGAATTTACTGGAAACCGTTTCAAGAAAATTAGCAAAAATTCTCAGTAAGGTCACATCCACACCATACATGTAAAGCACTATCATACCACTTTAACAGTTCTGGAGAATGCTGGGTACTGTAGTATGTTAAGGCTGATGGAACTTAAAGCTCTGTGAGGTCAGCATCCTTAACAAACTACAGTTCCCATCAAAGCTTGATAATCATCAAGGCTTCATACATGCCTAATTGAGGACCCTTTCCTACAGAATGCTCAGACCTTGGAGTTTGCAGCATTTTCAAGACCTGTGAAAATATTACAATGAACACATGCAGAAGATGGAGTGAGTTTGTATCTGCTGACCATGCCTCTCCTGTACATTCAGCAAAACTTCTGATAGGGCCTACAGGCATGCCAACTGTATGTCAGTAAGCACTGTCTCCATGATCATGAACTCTAGAAAGAGGAGAGGGCAAGGCTGGTGGCCTCCATTCTCCTCTGTGTGCATGCACTGGAACATACAAATCCAAGTGATGTTCCCATTGCAAGTGTTGTCATTGCAGAGAAATCACACTTTTCCCGCACTCACATTGTTGGGAAATGACAAAATGAAATGCTTCCTAGAGGAAGGCATAGAAATACATAAATACATCTTTTCTAGAGCTGTGTATTTGTCTTCGATGAGGAAGCCCAGGGAAGTACCCCTGCTTCAGAGCTACTCAGACCACCTTGGCATTCAGGGTTGTTTTGGAACAACTTTAGGGCCTCAGGAGAACTTCTAAATTGTTTTTTTTTCTGATTCAGTCTTGTAGCCTATCCCCAGGTACAGAGGAGAGGGGTTCTAGCTTCCAACCAGATAATGATTCTCCTTTCACTTCCAGTCACCATGCTTTGGGGAGTGAAATACAAAGAACATATTTCAGAAGCTGTTTCCATTTCTGTGATTTTTGATGCAGATTGATTAGGAAACAAAATAATCATTCTTAACATCTCAGATACTGTTTTTCGGTCATGCCTCCCTAATCCCTACACCTATCCTTGTGACATTTTGCAGATAACAAACAATTATACTTTCATGTAAATTATGTTCCAACAAATTGCCTACAAAACCATAAGAAAGCACATCACACTTTAACACTGAATTATAATGACACCTGGCATAACCTCCCCAGGGGTGTAGCTAGCTCCTCCAGTACCTGGTGCGGTGGGCGCGGGACGACCCGCCCATGGGCCACTGCGATCCTTACACAGGGTGGGGGCCGCCAATGCAATTTCTCCTTTATCTAGAAGATTGAGTGTCCTCAAGAAAAGGTCAGATAGCAAATGAGTTCTCTCCATACGCACGGGCCAAAAGATGGTTGGAGATTTCCTCAGCTTTTTATGAGGCACCACCAGTTTGTTGCTCAAATATTCACCACAGACATCGTGCCATAATACTTCCTGTGATGGCTTCTCTTTCTTACTATCCCTTCCTTTCAATAATTGGGTACAAGACTTGATTTTTAACATTTTTTTACAAGGGTAGATGTCATCATCTCAAGATTACAGCCACTTATTACACCCCTAATTTCAGGTCTGCCTGAAGCAATATGGGCAGTGCAAATTTGAGGAAAAAGTACCTTACATTTTACAAAGTGACTCTTATTTGCAGTCATTATATTGGGGAAGGTTTAATTTCACAGGCATTAAAATTCAGTCAAACCGGAAAATAATCTATCATCTTCCACCAACTTCAAAGCGAGGGACCAGGTGCTGTAGAAGGAAGCCAGTTTTCTGAAGTCCCAGGTCAGATAAAAAGATATTGCATCACTGGGCTGTCCCCCCTACCTGCCTTTGGTAGATACTTTAGGAGGCCCTGCAGCTTAAGAGCAGAAAGTATGACAGTTCCTTCATCTTTAGCTGCTTAACCAGAGAGCTGTTGAAGACGGTGGTGTGCTCTTGTTGTTAAATGGCAAAGAGCACAGCGTGAAGTAGCAGCTCTTGCCCACAAGCAGATCAACAATGTTCCATTACAGGTCGCTAAGGTCTGTGGCTGCGCAAGCACATTTACATCCTTTCCACTGCCTGTCCTGCTCATAACTTGACCTTTCTGCAAGGAGTTCAGGGCTGTGTACATGGCTCCCCTCACCCCTGTTTTTATCATGACAGAAACCCTAAAAGGGGTTGAGACAGGGATCGGCCCATGGCCATCCAGAGAACTATATGGACAAGTGGTGATTAAATTCTAAGCCTTCCAGTCCAGGTATATTGGCTCTCATCCTCTCCTCTAATTTTAGCCACTCCTAGTTGCCAATGTGGTAGCCACTTTAAAACAACAACACAGTGCACCTGGCAATGAAGTGAGCGTCATGACATGGTGTGTTGGGGTATTTTGAAAGATTCCCTACATGAAACCCTAGAGAGCTGCTACTTTAGTATAGACCATGGGTGGGGAATCTCCAGTTTGATCCCAATTTGGCCCACAATGACATTTTCCCCAAACCACACCTATGTGCCCCACAACTGACATCATCTGTAGATTCAAAGGAACAACTGTGAGTTCAAAATGACCTTCCAATTTTTTAAAGAATAGGGTTGGAAAGGAATATCCACGCTCAGGTTCCATCCTGCCCTCACTTTCCAGAAAGCACTGCTGCTGCCACAGGGTTTCTACTCTAGCTTGATAACTGCAACTTGGTTCCAGTTGCTGACCCCAACCTAGACTCCATGCATACCCACTATCTCCAATTATCTCAATAAGGTCAGTGAATCTTGATTAAATAGCTTATTCCCACTGGGAACCTGCAGTTGATTTGTGGGTGGGTGAGTTTCCTAATGCGGCCCTCTTGTCATAACACAGGCTGCCAAACTGCATCTGTTGAACCATTTTACTTTCTGGCTATGGGCTTAATAAAGACTGACAGAGTCTGCAGTTCCAGGTAATTCCATTGTCAGTTTCCACAGCATATCACACCTAGTTAAACAACGGCAGAGAGAAAGGCAAGGATGGAGGGAAGGTGGGGGGAGTCAGGTGGAACTCGGGCTGCCAGAGCCCATCTGTTGAATTAGCCATGCTCAGGCACCTGATACCACTGCCTAGAGCATCTCTGCAGTCTCTGACAGGGGCTGGAAGGAGGTCACTAATGCAGGCCCAAGAAAAAGACCAGATCAGCCTGCTGCTCCCAAGGAAATAAACACATTGTGGAATGATGAATGATCCAATCAAGATTGATGGGGCGAGTGCCCTCTGGATGTGCTTCCTTGCACGGATGCTGTCAACTCGGGGCAGCCACCTTTTTCCTTACAGAGGCTTGGAGTCTTTAACCATCTGCATAATGGGCAGGAAGAAGTGCAGCTTTTCATTCTATAGCTATGCAATGATGGAGGAGAAAGCGGCTGACTAGATTTCTGGCTGTCTCGGAGCCCAAATCCAGAAACACTGGTATTTCTTGCCACATATGATAATGCTGTATTGCTTTTAACACTTGATTGGGAGCCACCCAGAGTCACTGGGGAAACTCAGCCAGATGGGTGGGGTATAAATAATAAACTATGATGATGATGATTGCTGTTCATGTCCCCTTGTTTATTTGGCTAGCATGGTGAATAGCATTGGGGTCTCTTTTTAGTCACATGGAATTAGAAAGGCAAATGTATGACCAAAATCAATTTGGGTGCTGTGAAGAGTCAGTGTTCATGACATGACACTAGCCTAGGATGGCCATACTGGGCTCCCATATCTTTAAGAGCTGTATAGAAGAGAAGCTTTTGGTAGGTAGATTCCACCTTCTGTACAATTATTAAGAATACAGGGGCCTTATCCTCCTTTGCATCTGATCACTTTGGGTGTGTTCATATTGCAGCCTTAGAATGCAGTGAAGTTGTTCTGACCAACCCAGTGCATTTCACAGCTCTTTCCCCTTATCATCACAGCTCCATCAGTGTGTGATTCATTTCTGTTTGTGTACACACCGGGAGGCATTTGGGATGTCTTTGCCCTATGCAAAGCTGTTCACACCTTGGCTAGAGATGAATTAGGAATGGCTTAAGGACTCTAATCAGTGTGAAGCTGGTTTGAGAAATGATGCATCAAACTATAGTAATTTATAGCGAAGCACATGATACATATGCCTTTTGGATAATGTTGTGTAAAAACCCTGGGAATGTCGTGAGTGCACAATAAATAGGAATGTGAACACAGCCTTAGATGAGGCTTTTCTTTTCTTTTTGGGAGGGTGTGTGTAAAATTAAAGAATGTGGAGAACAAAAGCTGGTACCAAAATGGGGACAGCAGACTCCTCTCTGTGTTTCTTCTGACTTTCCCTAGGCTAAACTCAGAGCCAGGGTTGTCGTGAAGACTCCGCACTCATCTTTTTCTGAAATTGCACAGCAATAAGAACATAAGAAAAGCCCTGAAGGATCAGGCCAGGAGCTCATCTAGGCCAGGATCACATCCTCACAGTGGATGTAGAGAATTCTAACTCCCTGCTACCCTTGTCTCTCTCTCCCCACAGGATGTCTTCATATAAACATCACCATAGCTGGCACTCCCATTTGAGACAGAACTCAGCTCACGGAACCAGTTTTCAATTCCAATGCTCCGTTTCTGGGGAACCTGTGATGTTATAATACTAAACACATACAAGGATGCCATCTGCACATGTGCAGAGTGCCAGTCCATCATCAATGAGTGACTAGTCAGATCTCATACATCTAGATTCCATGTCTGTTCACATCAGCTTCAAGCAGGTTTCAGGCCTAGCCATCTCGTCTTTTGCAAATGGCGCACTGACTGCATCCTCAAAAGTAAAGCCAACGCAAACCTTTATAGTTGAAAGGATCCCGAGTACAAAAGAGCTTTCAGTCTTTCAGCTGAATGTTCCATGTATGTCTATGGCTTCCTCTCTTCTGAGGCCGCCCCTGTATTATTTCCATTATCACAACGATTTCTACGGAGGAACTATAACGACAACCTTGGCCTCTTTCTGAATTGCAAAAATCTCAAAGCTTGCAGGGGAAATCAGAATTCCATCACCTGTTAACATAATAGCCTTGGTTACCAAGCCACATCTACAGAGCCTCCTCCCTCAGCAAGGCTGCAGCCTCAAAATGAGGGGAATATGATTGCCAGGTAAGCTTCTTTGCAGTGGTGGGGGCAACCGGTTCCCAGAGCTATTTATCACCATCTGTCAGGGCTCCCTACAAATGGCTGAGACCCTGCAGAAATGCCGGGTGGGCCTGTCATCGCTGAGCAGGCTGCTCAGCACCCTGATTTATGGCTCTGCTTTTCCGAGCTGCCTGGATTCGCTGAGATGTAGGATTTCTCTCTAGATAGAACTACAGCAGAGGCCCAGAGAGAAAGAGCAAGCCAGTAGCTGGGGGTGGAGAGGACCTGCTGGGCACAAGCAAATTGCTTATAGTTAGGTTCAAACTTGGAGCAGCCACCCATCTCCTGCAGAAAGGCTACACCATCTGATCTCCCCCTCCTGGAGCAAGGTCATCCCCTGACCTCTGTGATATCGGATTTGATCTAGCGCAAAAGTTGATCTCAAAATAAACAAGTTGGTATGGTAGTAACCAAAATGTTTGAGTTAGATCCAGAAGGGCACTGCAGTCCAAACCTGGGGTGGGTGGGTATTAATTTTAAAATTACATTTGTATTCCCCCTCTTCCACAAAGAAGTTCAAGGTGATGCAAAGTTCTCCTCCTCCCTGTTTTATCCTCACGATAATCCTGTGATGCAAGTTAGGCTGAGAGACAGTGGTGGAATCTACACACATATAAAAAATGCTGTGAAAATGCTTTCTTAAAAAAAGTTTTGAAAAATATATTGAATTTGCCATAGCTCACTATCGCCATCTAGTGTCACATTTGCACACTGCACTTTACAACACAATTTATTTGCAGCTTTATAGCGCTGTCCAGTGACTGGTTGAAGGTCACCTAGCGAGCTTCAAGGCTGAGTGGGTTTGAAGCCTGGTCTTCCAGGTCCTAGTCTGACAATCCTGCCACTCTACCACACTGGATACAGTGGAGGTGCTTCTCTCCACCCAGGATCGCTGGCCTCCATCTGTGAAGTGATGCTGGACAAATGTGCTGGTGGACCTGCTGGCAGTGGTAGCCTATGGAAAGCCCTGAAAGGGAGTTTCCTGGGATGGGGAGGTGCTGAGCTGGGTTGGGATCAACTGGAGTTCAAGTCTGTCTCGCTAACATCACATGGCGGCATCAGCCCTGATTTGGGCCCAACCACTGCATAATCTTCAGGCTGTTGCAGTGATTGATTTCCTTTTCCTACTACCTTCTGCTCTGGGCTAGCAGTGGATTCCGAGCTGCCTGGATTCGCTGAGATGTAGGATTTCTCTCTAGATAGAACTACAGCAGAGGCCCAGAGAGAAAGAGCAAGCCAGTAGCTGGGGGTGGAGAGGACCCCACCTGTTAAGCCCCACCTGGATTTGGATTGCAGCCTAAATTAGTTGCTCTGCTGAAATTCATTTGAGAAGTTAGTCATGACTAAGGGAGGTTTCAGTGATTTCAGTGGGAGCTAAGCTCTACTAATTTGGTCTGGATCCAACCCACAGAGTTTGAGAAGAGAGATTCCAACCAGGTGAGAGCCAGAAGCCGCTTTGTTCAGTCCAATAAGATTTTATAGGTCTGTTAGGCCAGCTCAGAATTGCCAAAGCATAACATTAACCATCACCACTCTTTTATACCGGTCCAAATATGTCTGCTGAAAGCTCTCCGTGGGGCATCAAAGTGTGCTGAGGATGGAAAATCTCCCTATTTAATGTGTCTTGGCAGGAGATGAAACACTTGAATATATTCTGACACCTCTTTCCTCCTCTCCTTTCCCCCCACTCCATACATCATTACATTGATTGGACACGCTATAGACACTGAGATATACAGTTATCATCACCAACACTCACATGCATTGAAGTGGGGAAGTATTTATTTATTGATATAACATATTTAATTCCCTTTCTCTTAAAAAGACAAACACACATATCCAAGATGATATGCAACAAATATAATTTGAAATGAAGACAATAAAATAATAGCATAATTAAAAGAACAACAACAAAGCTCAGCAGTTTCATTTTAAACCATTTAAAAGGCACAGAAGAAAAATGACTGAACTTTGTGCCTAAAGGATAGTAATGAGGTGCCCTTGGTACACACACACACACACACACACACACACACTGTCAAAAACTTGCTCATCCATTTACTAAAAAGATATACTCACTCACACATGCAGAGTCAGGGACAATTTGTGCAAATATTTTAGCATTCTGACAGGTGGGTTGACTCAATTTGAAATGCAGTTATGTCTGCAGTGAAACAGTTTTCTGATTGGTTTACCAGAAGCCTAGATTGCAATTTGCCACACATTTAGCAAGTCAAAGCACCAATCTGCTTCCAGAGGCTTTGCAGAGTTGCAGTCAGGGCTTAATACACCAGTATCACCACACCCTTATGAAAATCTATAATGCTGCTGCATTTGGAATGGCTGTGTTCAGGTGTTTTGTGTGGTTTTTTTTAAAAAAATGATATTTATTACTTTTTCAACATTTTCAACACAACACTACAAACAAAAAAGAAAAGAGAAAAAACAATACAAATACAATACAAAAACGCTACATGGACTAACAAAACAAAGCAAACACCAACAAAAACAATTTAAAAACACCTCAAAGATTTTCAATATCTTATATTTCATTCACTTATTTCCAGCGACCTCCTCACACCTCCCTTTTTGTATTCCACTTCTATTAATTGTTTCAGCAATTCCTTTCCATCTTACTCTGTTTTTTATCCTATAATTATCTTAACACATTCTTGCCTTATTTTTCCTTTAATTTTCTATTAATCTATTTATACTTAATTCCTTATGACATTTCTACTAAAGCCATATAACTTCATTCCAACATTTTTCTAACATTCCTTAATTTTACAATATTTCTATAAATAGTCTTTAAACTTTTTCCAATCTTCTTCCACCGACTCTTCTCCCTGGTCTCGGATCTTGCCAGTCATTTCCGCCAATTCCATATAGTCCATCAACTTATTCTGCCATTGTCCAACACTTCAGTGTTTTCAAGAAGCAGCCATTCTCTCAACCAGCAAAAAGCAGATGGTTCACAACGAAATTTAAAGGCCTGGCAGGGCAGGTCCACCTCCTTCTTTGGCATCCATCAATATCTTAAGTTTTACTCGAGGCTTCCTGCCTCGAGTAAACATCCCTCTGCCACCTCCTGAAACAATCCATCCCATCCAAAGCTTGCAATATTTGAAACAAAAGTAACATCCCCAGCAACACAGCAGCCCTCATCCCCACCACAGTAACTTGGCCCAACAGTAACAACTTCTGATTTGTCCATATTTCCAAATCCCCCTTCTCTTCAATCCAACATCCTTCACAGTTATCCTTAAACAGATTCACATTTTTGGCCGTCATACTAACCCCCAAATACCTCTCTTTCTCAACCGATGTTAGTCCTGTCGCCTCCTGAAACTCTGTCAAGCTTTCCTTTTCCAGTTCAGATAGGGCTCTGGTCCTCAAATTCATCTGTTCTTCTTTAAGTTCAATCATAACGAATGTCAGCTTATGTTTAGATTCAGCAGCAAGGGTTTTTTCCCTGACTTCATCTGCAGTTTGCCGTATCAGAGTAGATTCCTGTGTCAGTTTCTGGGTGGTTTCTGAATTGGTATTCACCTTTTGTCCCAAGTTATTTAAACTTTCTACAATTGAGTCAATTTCAATATTTGCAGCATCCATTTTCACATTTATCACGTCTGTTTTCTTGTGAAGTTGTTCCAGCGAATCGTTTATTTTCAATAATGCAGCCACTAAGGCCTCTTCTGTCGACATCCCGTCTGTTTTTTCCTTTCCGTTTGCCATAACACTTAAGAGATTCAAGGTCAGTTCCAAAGTCTCAGACTTTTTTATCTTGCAGCTGGAAATTCCCCTAGCCCAGCTCCTGTAAAGTAACCAATTTCAAAAGCTTCCACTAGGGGAAAACAGTTTCTATTTGTATCGGTCAGTATATCCTCTTTTAAACACAGTTTCAATAATCCAAAGTTAGTTTCAATTTTCAGTTACTTTCCTCCTTTTTTTTTGGAAAACAACCGGAGACAATAGAAACAATGTATTCTCTTGTTTAGCTACCTGTCAATGAACGTTCTAAACGCTGTCAATGGACGTTCCAAAAAACATCAATCCTGCCAGCAGCCCGTTTCCAGGGTCAGAGTGGCGGTATTTTAACTCTCTTAACTCTCTCCTACAGGCATATTTCGTCCACCACTTCCCCCCCCCTCTTCTCCTGTCTCCAAAGGGGGGGGGTTAGTTCTTTACTGATGGAAATTTAGTCTTTTACAAAAGGCTTTCCAAGACTTTAGCTTGCAGCCTCCTTGCTTCAGTTTATCTACAAAAGGGGGAGGCGGACTTCCTGTATTGAACCTCCCCGTTTCGATGCCAGATTAAACGTTTAAAAATCCAATTCTTCCCAATTCAGCTCTACTCATGGGTAATTACTTTAGAGTCAAATTGTCCACAGGAAAAAGTCAGTGCTCTCCGACAACAGCTATGCGGCTTCGCTCCGTGGAAGAAGCAGACGATTCGAAGCACCGCGCCACTCACCCCATATCGCTCCGGATCCCCGAAACTGGGTTTCCCCGCGAGTAGGGGAGGCGCAAAAGGTGCCCGCCGAATTCCATGTTCACAGGCTTCTCCCGCCTATGATTTTTACGGGTCTCCGCCTTCACCGTGGCGGTACAGACCCAAATTCCCACGGGGCAAATTCCTCCCGATCAGAGGAATTCCGCCATTACCGGAGGCACCAACCCGGAAGTCCGGCTGTGTTCAGGTTTTGTCATCCCATCTCACTGGAAGGATATCATAAAACTGGCAGAAGTGCAGAAAGGACAACCCAAAATGATCAGTGGGCTGCCATACATTTCCTACAAGAAAAGGCACTATATTCAAATCACATTCCACAAATATTCCACAACCTTAAAATTTTCACATATTAGCAGTTATTACTTAGTTATTTTTTAAAGTTATGTAGAGACCATTTTGTAATCGTTTAAAAAATTACACATTACTAGCATTTATTTCTTTATTATGACATTACTATTAGCCAACATTGGATACAAATCTGTACACTCATGTGCCCCGAATCTGTGTATGCATAAACACACACTGATATATACCACAAAATCAATTGTCCTGTGCCTTATGTGCAAACTAAGCATATTCCACTTTTGTGATCTCAGATACAGATGTACAGGCTGACATACATTCCTGAACAATCCATCTTTGGGCAGTCATTCAAATATAGCTGGCATCTTCCCTCCTTGATCCTGACCTTCCGCCCTGGCTCTGGTGAAATGCCTGGCACAGAGCAAGAGACTGGAAAAGTGCCTTTGCCATCATGATGGGAATAAAAGGTAGGAAATCTGGCAGGCGGCTTTCCTGGCTCAACAGACCACAACAGCCAGAAAAGCAGGAACAGGGCTGTTATCTCATAGAGCCACCTTCTCTGCACTGCATATCTACAGGGACTCCTGGAGGAATTAGCCATGGCACACTGAGTTAAACTGTCCCGGGAAGAAACAAATGCATCTCTGTTTTATCTTGCCAGGGAAAATGCACAATGCACACAAATGTAGCAAGAGCAAATTTAAAGTGGTGACTTCTACCTTCTCCATTCCCCAAATTGCGGAATTCTAACAGAGCCAATTTTGCCTGTTATCTCATTTTCAGTGGTTTGGAGATGTGGTGGCACTTAGCATCATAGTGCAAGATCTGCAACGCAGGATGCAACAGATGCATCTCTGAGGAATGGTGCCCCACCCCTGCTTAAACTTCTCCCATGAACATGGGCACCAACTCCTAGGGGCCAAGGCAGTTCTGGCTCCCCAAATATATTTTTTGTGGGAGCAGGGCCCCCTCAATATTCAGAGACCGTCGCACGTGTGACATCACGCACATGACGTCAAGATGTTATGTGACATCATGTCGGGCCTTCTGATCCCCTGGAGAAGCTGGCACCTCCGCCCATGAAAGTTAGCATTCTTAACAAACATTCCCAGGGATCTTTGGGGGAAGCCATGATTGTATAAAGTAGTATGATACTGCTTTAAATGTACAGAGCAGATGTGGCCTGAGAGGACAGGCAGGAGAAGAACAGTTGGAGGAGGAGGAAACAAGAGGTGAGAACAACAAAATAAAATCTACTCCTGCTAAAACGTGCTCCCTGGGGTCTGAGCATCTGTTGCCTGCTGAGGCATACAAAGAGGATGGGTGGCTCCTTCATTCCCCCCATAACCAAAGTGGCTTTAACAGCATAGAAATAAGCATTCATCTGACTGGGAGTGAAACGAGCGCACAGCATGAAAACAAATGCAGCTAAAATAATTACAGGTTGCAAGGAATCAATCAGGGCTGCGTAAATAGCCTGCAGGAAGGCATCAGACACACTTGTCTTTAGTTTCACGTGGTTAGAGCACACAGACCTCCCAAAACACACACACAGTCCCACTAGAACTCGGTACAGACAATAGCTTTTCAAAGACTTGAAAGGAGCATTGTAGAGCTGCTATTACACAACACATGATCTTTTTCTTCTTCTTGTCCCATCCCTGTTCTTTGGTCAAACTAGGTTTGCAGAGGTTTCTCTTTTTTTGCAGTTCTCCAAACTGCAATGCCCCAGATGCCCTAAAAGAGGCACCAGGTGCGAAGCTGCACAGCCATCCCCACCCCTAGCATCAGGCAAAAACTACAGCTCCCAGGATTCTTTGGGGGAGGTTATGCCTGTTTACAGTGGTATAATACTGCTTTAAATGTAGAGTGCAAATGGGGTCTCATTTAAAATGTGGATGCATATGAGCCATGGGTAGGCAAACTAAGGCCTGGGGGCCAGATCCGGCCCAATTGCCTTCTAAATCCGGCCCGCGGACGGTCCGGGAATCAGTGTGTTGTTACATGAGTAGAATGTGTCCTTTTATTTAAAATGCATCTCTGGGTTATTTGTGGGGCATAGGAATTCATTCTCTTTTCCCTTCAAATTATAGTCCAGCCCCCCTACAAGGTCTGGGGGACAGTGGACTGGCCCCCTGCTCAAAAAGTTTGCTGACCCCTGATATGAGCAGAAATCATACTTCTGTGCCTGGTCTGGGATACAGAAAACCACTTTCGCCAGAGCAAATTCTTTTCTATAAAAGAAACCCCTTTCCTTCTTTCAGTTTTATCCTTAACATGGGTGGAAATGCCTGTCATACCCCCTTCCTTTAAAACGGTGGTCTGTCTCCTTCATCCAGACACTGGGAAAGTCCAGGACTTTCAGGACAGACAACTTTTCATGCATTCATGAGGTTCTTTTAGGCTCAGCTGTCGTTAGGTATTCAGGCAGTAAATTCACAGAGACACACTGTGAGAAATGAGAGGGCAGAATCATTGTAGTATTGAAATTTTCATGGCTTGCAAGCCTCATTACAAAACACTTTGAGGGAACAAGACAGAAACAATTTTCCAAGATGTTTCCTTTGCTTTCACAAACCCAGATGAATAACAGCTCTGCACATTGCTCCTCCGGCTGCACTGCAACCCAGCTAGGGCACCAACCCCAAACTTGGTTGCCTCTTCGCATCGACCAACAGTGACATTTAGCCCATCAAAAGCAGTTCCGTGGCTTATCGGTGGCTGTTATGTACTGAGTTGAATAGGATCCAAAATGCAGCAGTCTGATTGGTCCTAGAACAATGCAGCAGTATGATTGGTCTGCAGGAGCCACCCAATCCAGCTCCAGATGGAAGTGAATCCACAACCTGATTGGCCTACAGGAGAATTCTGGAATTAGCCAATCACATATAGCCCACTGTGTAAATAATGTATATAAAGCAGATACTTTGGGGGAACATTCATTCCTCCTCACCACTATGAGCTGAATAAAGAGCATGAAATCCACTCTCGACTCTGAGTATATTTCAGTGGCCATTGCTCAAACATGGAGGAATCTACAGACAATGGATCTGTGGTACAAGAAAGTGCGGGAACTGGCCACAGCTGGGGGGAAAAACACCAAACAAAATACCCGTGCCCCTCCAAGGAAAGAAGGACTCACAGATGCCTTTTTTGCAACATGGTGGTTATTTGTTACATACACAAACACCACTGGACAGCCAAACAAGTTACCAGCAACAACAACACAAATATGCCTCCGAGTGCTTGCCAATTGGAATATGCCATGACTCCTTACCTGCCCACACTTCATGCCAGCTATGACCAGAAAACAAATCATAGCACCCAAATGTAACTAACTGCATAATGAATAGAGATGATCAAGGAACATCTCTGCTCCTCTTACATACTCCCCCCTCCCACTGTCTCCGTATTTGCATTCTCAGTTGTCTCAAGGTAACTGATTTCTAGAGAAACTTGTATTGGGACTGCAGCCCAAATAGCATTGGACATAACATTCCAACACTGAGTACCAAATATCTGATGGATGTTCGACATTAAAATCTGCAGAGGATGGTTATGAGGAGAACTGGGGGATTTGTGGATTCCTTTCACCTCTAACACTAGCCTCTTAAATATCTTGTCTCTATAATCATCAATATGCTAATCAGAAGTGGTAGGGAACTGAAAATGAGGGAAGGAGCCCCGAGATAATTGGAATATGTTCACTGAAATCTGTTTTGATTTGCGGTAGATCATGATTATGCTTCAACAAGAGCCCAGCATTTTGTTTGTGTTTTATGTTATGCTGGCATGACATAGTGAAATTTTGTACTGTTATGTACCTCCGCACTGCATTTTGGGGAAGCATTCATAAAGATTGAAAACTAGGGTCCTGTACTTGGTATATTTATTGTATTTTGCCAGACAAGGGGGGGAGGGGGAGAGTTCTGAGGTTTTCCAAGGGCAGGGAAGTCATTTTCACCAGAATAGGAGCCAGTTAGCCCAGAAATGTGTGCTGCATTATAACAGATTCAAAACACTCGGAAAGTTATGTCAGTGATTTAGCTTGCCCTATGCACACTTACTTGGGCACAAGCCCCATTGCAAACAACAGAACTTACTTTCAGTTGACATGTAGGTGTGCATTAAAAGAACACCAAATGAGAGCTACAATTGGGAGTCTTCCTGTGATAGGAGCAAGACTCTCATCAATTTCAATTTTCTTTATTTCTGCTTTTTCTTTGGTAGGCTGATATATCTAGTTAAATAAAGTACATTTGGATTCTATTTAGTTTTTAGAATGCAATCCTATATATGTCTACTTGGAAGTAAGTTCAGTTGAGTTCAGTGCGCTTACTCCTTGGTAAGTGAGCATAGGATTGCAGCCTTACTCCCAGGTGAGTGAGTACAGAATCACTGTCTTAGTTTTAGTTCTCTTTGTGTGAACTGGAGGTCACAATGTTCTTTTGCATGCAGAGGGAGGTTATCTGATTTCAATAATGCTAATGGTAATATTTTTTTAAAAAGCCACCATAATATTTGCCCTCATACTATGTAATACATCAAGGCCTTCAAGGTGGCTTACAAAACAAAATCCCATGGATATACCAGCAGATTAAAATTCACAATAATGACAAGGGTATCAAAAAGCAAACCTGATATAGTCACTGACAGCCAGGGACAGCACTTAAAATAGCAATGCACAGCCACCACCTCAGTCTATTTCCATTACGTGGAATGCCTTCCAAAAAAGCCAGGTCTTGAATGACCTTCTAAAGCAGTAATCTGTGGGGAATCCGTGCCCCTCCAAGATGGTGCTAGACTACAACTCCAAACATCCTTGGCTATTGACCATGCTGACTGGGGCTGATGGAAGTCCAGCAACATCTGGGTAGGAGGGCAGAGGTTAGCCACCTCTGTTCCAGCAATAACAATGCTGAATCAACCAGTTCTCACTGACAGTACAAATAAACTCACCTCCTCTCCCAAAGATAACTAAAGATACAGAGAAGAGGAGGAATGATAACCATCCTATTACCTTTCCAATCTCGGTTTCCTTCTTCATGGATGGATCAAGCCGCTCGCTTACATTTTTTGAAGCATCCCACAGAGAGGGAAGGCAAGTTTATTTAAATTATTTTATAAAAGTATTTAGAAACCACCAATTCTTAAAACAAATATCGCAGTAGTATACAATCATTAAAACGTCACATACTTTTTTAAAAAATCATGAAATACATACCAAATGGACCAACACTGCATCAAATTAATTCTGTTTTCAACAGGTGATAAATGTCAAAATTGGAGGTGTCTGTCTGATTTCAGTGAGAACTGTGTTCCAAGTTCTGGCGCCACTCACAATGCTAAAAGCCTTCGTTCACATACACGCTCAAAGGAACATGAGATAAGTGTGGAACACTTAGGAGGGTTTTTTCAGGTGATCACAATGATCTGGCCAATGAATAAGGGACAAGGGACATTCAAGTAATCTGGTTCTAGGCCAGTTAGGATTTTTATTCACTTAAAAGTAATACATTGAATTTAGCTTTGAATTTCCATTCAGGAACTACAATCTATGTTCCTTGGACTGAGCAAAGTTTGAGCACCTTCCTTGGCTGACAAAGGATGTTCCGGTGCGCATCAATGCTCCCAAAGGAATTAACTTGTCCCTTCCCCCCCTAATGGGATGGGAGCTGGTGTGTAATTATCTAAGCACATACAGTACAATAATTACCACGGCTCTGTGGGAGGAGCACTTAAATAGTCAGCATGTCAGATGAAAGGATACATTGACAGGAAAATCCTTCTGTGTAACCTATTTATATTGGATGCCAAATGCAGGGGCCTAGATTGTCCCAGCAACTCCATTTTCGTTTATGCACTGCAAGTTGGGAGACACACACACACAAATGGTTGCTTGTCTTGTCTCCATTAGGCAAGCCTCCATCATAGTCAGGGCCCAGGCCAACCCACACATGAGATCCCAAAGTAGATCTTCTCTCACTCCTTCCCTAGTGGGGAGGTGGGCACCATTTTGTGATTCAGCTTAGGTGCCAAAGTGTCTTGGGCTAGCCCTGGTCAGGAGGACACAGAGAAGATTCCCTCTGTCAGATCTGAAGCAGGCTGGGGCGGGAAAAGGGTGTTCCTAAGTTATCCTGGGCACCGGCCATTTAGAGCTTTAAAGGTCACACCTGGATTTCAATAAATGGACATATCCTGATGATTTACTTTGCTGTATTTTGCATTTCATTTGTGTAGCACAGTCCATATTTTGCTACTTGTTTTCCTCTGCATGGTTTAATTTAGGTAAGTTTTCGATGACTTAAGATGTATATCCTGCCTTTCCTCCCTAAAGGCAGACCAGGGCTACTCCCAATAATAAAATTGCATAAAAACTATCCAAAACAACACTATATTAGAGATAGCAGTTAAAATCAGCATTGTAAAAAAACAAAAAACAACAACACTTCATAAGACTATTGCCCAAAAGTCTTTACATATTCCCTGAAAGCAGGTAAGGAGGTGGACTGTCTGATTTCCCTTGGGACGGAGTGCTGCAAAAAAACTAAACTGAAATTTAAATAAGAGCACTGATTCTAACATCTGGATGGAAGGGGTTAAACTTCTCTTTCCAAACAGAATATCCATCACTGCCAATGCCTGCTCTCTGTGAAAGGATTTGCCCAGCCCGCAGTAGCA
The DNA here is from genome assembly GCF_964188305.1 of Podarcis bocagei. Lineage (NCBI taxonomy): Eukaryota > Metazoa > Chordata > Lepidosauria > Squamata > Lacertidae > Podarcis > Podarcis bocagei. The sequence goes on along the minus strand of NC_138129.1, from coordinate 43,810,459 downwards.
GATGGAGAGAACTGGTCCATTAAGAGAGGCTCTGAGCCATGAAAGTTATTTTCAAATTTGGTTCATCACGAGTAGCTCTCTGAAAAGAGGGGAACGATTTAGATTGGGACAGGTTGGGGAAACCACTTTGGACCAGTATCTAAAAGCGACCAACCCTCCATGAGCCACGTTGACAGGTGGGTTGGGGTACCAACATCTCAAACGCATGGTGCCATAAATCAGTGGTGGAGAAGCTCTGGCCTAATTGTGCCTACCTGGCCTCTGAATGTGGCCCATGAGATGGGGAAACCATGCTGACCTATCCCATGATTGACCTCATATGATGTCAAGAGCAAGAAACTTTCAAATATTGACTGTCAATGGCCCGTCTAATCCACCACCCTGTTCTCAGAGTGGCCACCCATGGGAAGCCTATAAGCAGGACCCAAACACAAGTGCACTCTCCCCTCCTGTGGTTTTCCAGCAACTGGTATTCAGAAGCCTTATTTTCCATGAATTTGTCTCATCCTCTTTTAAAGCCATCCATGTTGGTGGCCACCACTGCCTCCTGTAGGGCTGAGTTCCCTAGTTTAAGTATATGCCACATAAAGAAATGCTTTCTGTAATCTGTCCTGGAATCTTCCAACATGCAGTTTCATTGGGTGTCCAATACTATGGGGGAGGCAGATTGCACTGTTAGTTATGAAATTCCGTGCGTACATCTTCTCTCACCACTGTTGTTCTGTGAAAGGAGAGATTGGGTCCGCCAAAATTCTCCTTTATCTCAAGGCACAGGAGGCTTGACCCATATTGAATCTGGCAGTACTGTATGCAGGCTGCACAGTAAGCTCATCATGCCTTTGGAATGTTAGACCTTTCCCCCCTGAGGCAAACTGGGAAGATACTTCCTCAGTAGCATCAAATGAAGGAGACATCATCTTCTTTGGCGATCACTCGTAGCCGAGTAAGATTGTCTTCCATAAACACAGTTTTAACAATGGGTCTGTAAGTGACTGTGGAGGCCAATTCTGGATCCACACGTCCTTCCACAGTGGGGACATTGGTTTCCGGGCAGGAGGAAAGGTGAAGCATGAACAATTACATCTGAACAAGCACAGTAGTGGAGAGGGCAGGTGGAGGGGGGAGGGAAGGAGAGAACAAAGCCTTTTGTGATACCATATCTTAAGGGATGATAACAGCACAGCACAATTTGCTGGGAAACTGATCCAAGGAAGCTAGACCAAACAACTCAGGCTGCAGACATGCACTCACTGGTTTGTCAAGGGCATCAGAAATATGAACGTTACACCGAACCTGAGGGGAGGGGGGAATTCCTATTCATTTCCCTTCCACTTTTCATTTTGACATTTTCTAGCTGATATATTGCCTGCACAATGCTCCTTCCCAACTGATTGATCTTCTCTTGCCCCAAGGGATGTTTAACTAGATGCTAATTTAGTGCCATGGTCAGCTCTGAAGCATATCAAAATGAACAAGAGCTCATTTGGCAGCATTAAAGCATCGATTATTTCTAAACATGTTGGTGGGTAAAATGCTACCTCAAGGTTTGGTTGAACTACAGACCTAACACAGCTTGAGTAAAGCATGCCAGCTTTCTTTGAATGCATAAGGGAGTGGTTCTCCTTTTGACATTCAGCACCCCCAGTAGAGAATTCTCCTCCACCTCTCTGAATTCAGAAAAGTGACTGAAGTTCTTCAACTGAGATTTCTGGCTTGTTTGTTTGTATAACCAGCAAATTGCTTCTTACTATAAAATAGATCAGTGGTGGAGAAGAAACAGCACCAAACTCTTCCTAGCTGACTGGGGGCAGGGACAAACTCTTCATCCACAGATCAGTGCTACCTGTTTTTATTTCTCTAGTTTTATTTTAAGCAAGCCACGTACTGTACATACTGCCAAGAAGCAGGAACACTTCACCCCCCCAAAAGAGGCGGGGGCATAAAATTTATACGCACAACTTGTGAACATCCAATGCAGCTGAATGCTGGAAGAGTCAGGACAGTTAAAAGAAAGCACTTCTTCATGCAGCACATTGTTGAACTGTGGAACTGGCTGCCACAGGAGGCAGTGCTGGCCACCAACTTAGACAGACTTAAAACAGAATTAGGCAAATTCACAGAGGGGAAGACTATTGATGGCTACTAGCCATGATGGTTATGCTCTACTTCTACATTTGGAGAGAGCAGTGCTTCTGAGTACCAGTTGCTGGAAACTGCAGAAGGGGAGAGCGTTCTGGCTTGAAAGTTTTGTTATGGTTTTTTAAACAAATACAAATACACAGGCATTTGGTTGGCCACTAAAAGAATAGAATGCTGGACTAAATGTGCTATTGGCCTGATCCAGCAGGATTTTCTCATGTTCTTATGGATTCCTGTCAAATGTGACCTCCATAAATCAGGGGTGGGAAACTTGTGTTCTTCCAGATGTTTTAAGACTCCAAATCCCATTGGTCTCATCCAGCATGCCCAATCTTCAGGGATGATGGGAGCTGTAGTCCAGAAAGATCTGGAGGGCTGCAGGTTCCCCATTCCTACCCTAAATGAAGTTAAAATTCAGCCTTATCTTTCTTCTTCGTAGACTGTCTGTGTCTGTAAACACCACCCAGATCTGCCATCCTCAGTTGAACACAGAACCAGAAGAGATTAGAATGATTCCTTCCTTTCTGCCCCTTATGTCTGGACCTCTCTCCTGGAATACCTATAACAGCCATAGGCAAACTCGGCCCTCCAGATGTTTTGGGACTACAACTCCCATCATCCCTAGCAAACAGAACCAGTGGTCAGGGGTGATGGGAGTTGTAGTCCCAAAACATCTGGAGGGCCGAGTTTGCCTATGCCTGGCCTATAACCTCTATCTTTTCCTTCAAAGATCAGCTTTCTCTGAAACCTTGCACTTAACCACTTATTTCTCATCTCCAACTAAAAGTAAACCTAAGGCTGACCTGAACTTCTCCCATCGGCCCTTGGAGCCCAGCACACAGAAGCCACAACATGGTGGCAGCGTCCTGCCATGCAGCTACTGCTGCCCAACTCTCAAACAAGTGAGCAGATATTTACATTGTTAAGCTTCTTTTTGGGGCACAGGCCTGCCATTTTTGCTTGTTATTCTGTAAAGCACAATGGACACCAAGGGTACTATAGCAATGAAATTGTTGCTGCTATTGTTAAGAGTACATTATTATTATTAACCTTCCCTCCCCTTTTGGAGGGGTGGAGGGTGGAAACAAACCAGAACTCTCAGCTGAAGTTGTTTCTTGCTACAAAGCTACCTAACCAAGTGAGGGACCACACTGTTCGCTAGCACCATTAATCTTTGTACATGGTTCTATGTAAAGCAGCAATGATCCAGTCTGTAGGTGTCCTCTTTGGACTGCTACTTGCTGCACAAGAACAGCATAATGCTTTTTAAATGAAGGGTCACTGTATTTACCTTTGATATGAGGCAGAAGCTTGGAAATTTTAACTCCACCTGGTCTGGTCCTGTGCCTCTAAGAGAGATGGAGCAATTAGTGGATTACCATCTCAGTGGATGAAAAGTGCCAGTTAATCAATGTCCCGTTGGCAGCACATCTACACAACTGGCTCCTAACCTTTATTTTTCATTGCACAATCATCCAGTTTCCTGAACATGCACATTTTAGGTGTGGGCATACAAATGGTCTAATGCAGGCTGAATGCGAAAATGTTCGCAAGGACATTTATTCAAAGCACAAAGGTAGCTTTGGTGCAATCTGACTTTTTAAGGGTTTTATTTACACCTGCTCTTCTCCCTTTGTCACACAAACAAATAATGCTTAATAGAATTGAAGGACTTTTGTATGTGAAAACCCCATGTTCTTATCATTCACATAATGTGCAGTCTTCTGAACATATGACATCAAAAATTAAACAGTTCTGTATGTAGAAGATATTTTAGCATTGAAAATATGAGGCAACTTACCGTAAGTTTCAAAATAATCTTCATATTTTGAGGATTAACTTTATGAAACGCTAAAGACATCTGCAAACATTTCAATTCAAAGCTTTCTAAATTTGAATCTCTACGTTCAGCATTTGTAGACTGGCAAATTAATCAATGTCTAATTCAATCTTGACATTTGATTCAATTTGCTCCCAACCCACAAAGCTGAATTGAGGGCAGCAGTGGCAGTAAGTGCTTCTGAAAGGGGTGAGTCTGTTGTCCCCAGAGGAATCTAATTTGTGTCCCTTTCCTACTCTCATGTGTAGGAAGGAAGTTTGTAGCCCTTCTTTGGCTGTCAGGGTGACTTAGAAGGTCATCAGCAACTGCAAAGAGCTACATTAAGAAGAGGTGAAGGTGGTGGTTAAAAATGCCCTTTCTCCCCTGGAACTCTCTACTTTCACACACAGTCTCCTATCCTAGTCCAAGAAGGAGCTATTGGCCAATGGTGTGATTAGCGCCATGGAGAGGAACAGTTCATAATGGTTCTGTCTCACTTCATGATGAGTCTGACTCAAGTCTTTAATTTGGGCTTCATTCTTTTAAATTGGACCTGCTGTAAACTGAGCATAAGGAGCTCCCCAACACTGCAAGCTCTTTCACGAACTTACTGGGGAGCATAGTTTGAGTGGGGTACTTATAGCAGTGGAGGTCTCACATGCAAGGCATTATATTTCACATACTTCCCATCACTTAATTTTGTGCTGCTATAAAGCTTCTCCCATCATCAACCTCTTCCCATACCCTTGGTATGTTCAGGAAATGGAAGGGTGGGGAGATCTGGTGATTAATTAAGCCTGTTGTGAGTTGGGCCCAAACCTCTTTTTAGCATTCCAAACCTCACAATTTAACAAGAGAAGGCACCATCACTCATGAAGATACCTTATGTTCCTGCTATAGATATATCATGAGACTTCAGGGCAACTTCAGGGAACACACAGTGCAAAGAAGGACTCTAGGGTGATAGGTATGCCTTCAGCACCATGGACAGCACACAATGTAGTTCAAACTAAGGATAGCTAACTAGTGAACGAATCAGTAATCTGACCTGATTCTCAGATAAGGCCAAAATAGTTAGCTGTCTACTGAGGTGCCTCCACACCATTAGTATGATTTGTTTAAGCACACATTTAGGTTTGTGGAACTAATGTCAATTAAAGTGCTCTAGCACAACAAATCCATTTTTCCCCCAATGGACTTTTGTGGTTAGAAAAGCGATGGGGAAACGCACTGAAAAGTGAGGGATGAATGGATGATTAATGGGAAGACATATAAAAGCCCTACAAGCAAGTCAATATGAATGCTTGTTGTCATATAGCTTTCCTGCAATCACATCACGATGAATGCTCAATAAAGATTGGGCATAGTCTAACATCAGCATAAGTTTTGTGCAATCAAATCAGGATGAATACTGTTTTTTTAAAAAAATGCTTGATGTTTTTAGTATGTTTTTAGATCTGCTGTAAGTCACCCAGAGTTTCTGGCAAAACCCAGCCAGATGGGTGGGGTAGAAATGTTGTTGTTGCTGTTGTTGTTAGGTCAGCTGGAGGAGCTCTGACAGCAAAAATACTTGCTCCACCTCTCAGGTGGAAAAGATCCCATTTAAAGGATAATGTTCTGGTTTTTCTGAAATAGGCACTCCAGCAACACCTCTGGAACTGACTGGCTTGCTGATGAAAGCAGGATAAGACAAAAAGGAGAACAGGCTTCAGTGCCCAGTGATGTAAAACTCTTTATTGTAGCTCAAGGCATTTCAGAGTAAAAAACTCCTTCTTCAGGAGCTTGAAAGGAGAATTATTAAAATTCAAAAACACCTCATTCCACTTAAAGAAACAGCTTGAAAAAGTAGTATAGCAGTATTTTTTCTGGATGCTCACATCTATGTTGAACCTTAAAAGGTGACATTTGGATGATGGGTGACTTAGGAAGCAAAGTCTTCTCAGTAGGGCTATCAACCTGTTATGTGGATGTCTCTTTCTATTGGTTGGTTCCTGGGATGGTCAAGATATAGGAACCCTGGGGGAGAAATAAATTTTTCCCAAGGCAATATTGAGCCACAAGCTTTGAACAGTTCATTGTAAATGTGACCTGTGTTTATTATAGAGCAAGAAAGAGTCAAATGTCTGTAGCTTTATGGCTGGTGTCCTATAATGCTGTGACAGACAGTATCTGACAAGCACACCAAGGATTGAAACATGGCCCTTCTGAGTCAGCAATAGCTAGAAATCTCTGCCTTGAACTAACAACTCAGTTTCTGAAGGTATAATATGTGGCACTTAGAATGAGTTATGACCAATCCATCACTTAGCCACAAAATACCAGATGTACTTGTGGCTAAGTGATGGATTGCTCATCAGTCAGGCCCACTTTATGTGCTGTACAAAAAAATGGTGTAAGTTCAAATGCTTAATTTTTGCAATGTTTTTCTGAATGTATTTGGGGAATAGGGAATTGGCTGCCCATCTTGCTACTCAATATAGTTTTTGCTGTTTCAAATGTGCCCACTGGCCCCAAAAGGTTGGCAACTCCAACCCTAAGCTATGGGAGAGGCAGATCTATAGAAAAGGAGCATATTATTATTATTATTATTATTATTATTATTATTATTATTATTATTATTGCTGCTGCTGCTGCTGCTGCTGCTGCTGCTGCTGCTACTGCTACTGCTACTGCTACTGCTACTGCATCTGACTGGCTTGCCCCAGCCACTCTTGGTGGTTTCCAGCAAGATAGAAAAACACAATAAAACATCAGACATTAAAACTTCTCAATATGCCTTCATAGGCATACATGAAATAAAACGTATTTTTCAGTCCATATCAGTGGAAGGTCCAGAAACCCAAAGAAATATCAATCAAAAGAAGCTGAATATCAATGCAAGGTATACTGACTGAGATATAGCTGAAAGTGAAGGAAGCCTTCTGGTCTCATTAAGCTTGATATGACATCTGAGAGGGACCAGAAGTGACCTCATGCCTCTCCTGGCACTTGCCTATATCTCCATATGGAAAGATCTGTCCTTCGCTAATGTCCCTCCTCTGTTTCCATTTTCAGCATGAAGCATTTTCTTGTTTGTCTTCACTGTGTCTTGGCTTTATAAATATTTATAGGATGTAGCGCTGAAGTTTGTCACATGTAATTATGTGAAAGTAACATGATGCTGTCTGCAGGTGGCATGTGTAGGTTGAGATGCTTTGCCAAAGGACATGATTGAATGGCATGCGGCAGAAGGAGAACTGCCTGATAGTTATGCTCTCTGAACAGCTAGAGAAACAGAAGCTCTTTCCTAAAACATAAACAATGGGGACCTGGGCAGCTCAAACCAACCCTTTCACAGTGTTCACCTATCTCGTTGAGTGCAAAACAGGCAGTCACAACGCCATCCTTTGATTTTGCTGTCTGGTGGGAACTTAGGAAACATGGATTCACTTTCCTTGCTCTTTCTCCATAAAGAAGCTACTTCGATTTTGTGCACTTATAAAATTCAGACTTTCCCAATCTTGCCAATGCAACATTTATGACAGAGATTGCAAAGTATTGTGTTGATTGGATAGTGTGTATATCTGATGTCATATAGCAATTATTTAAATAGCTTATCTGGAGACAAAAAGCTCCTGTCACATGGAAGTCTATCACTTCTGTCTGGGACTCCAGGCCTTTCACCAGGAATTGCATGGCCTGAAGATGAGACTATGCTTAGTAAGGTACCCAAGAGTATTTATGTTTAGGCTTTAGAAGAATGCAGGAGTGTGCAAAACTAGCCCCTGTAACTGGCAGTCAATATGAAGTTTCTGGGTTGGCCAGGTCTGGTATAAGCATTAGGAGCATAGTTTTATGACCTAGTGTGATCAGCAGGGTATGTCCAGAAGGATCCTGTCATACTTCTGGGTCTCAGGTTGGAGAACACATGCTCCAGGACTAGATTCAAGTACAGGTCATCCTAACACAGTTGTAAGAAGAATGGAGGTTGCTTCCATATTAAGGTCCTTTAGTAGTGCTATTTTGCAATTAAAAAATGGGAGAGGAAATCCATTGCCCTGCTCCACCCCCCTCCAGGAAATCTGTAGCAACACCAGTGACCGGAGATGGGGGCATCTTGGGCAAACCACATCAGCAGCTAAATGAAGAAGAAGAAGAAGAAGAAGAAGAAGAAGAAGAAGAAGAAGAAGAAGAAGAAGAAGAAGAAGGAGAAGAAGAAGAAGAAGAAGAAGAAGAAGAAGAAGAAGAAGAAGAAGAAGAAGTTATTATTATTTATACCCCGCCCATCTGGCTGGGTTTTCCCAGCCACTCTGGGCCGCTCCCAATAGAATATTAAAAACATGATAAAACATCAAACATTAAAAACTTCCCTAAACAGGGCTGACTTCAGATGTCTTCTAAATGTCAGATAGTATTTTATTTCCTTGACATCTGATGGGAGGGCGTTCCACAGGGCAGGCACCACTACTGAGAAGGACCTCTGCCTGGTTCCCTGTAACTTCACTTCTCACAGTGAGGGGACCGCTAGAAGGCTCTTGGAGCTGGACCTCAGTGTCTGGGCAGAATGATGGGGGTGGAGACGCTTCTTCAGGTATACTGGGCAGAGGCAGTTTAGGGCTTTAAAGGTCAGCACCAACACTTTGAATTGTCCTTGAAAATGTACTGGGAGCCAATATACAGCCACATATTCTTCAATTGTAAGACTTTTAAAGGCATCTGAAAAAGACCCAGCCTGAAAAACTGTGGACTAGCCTGAATTTGCCATTACTGAACTGTTCCTTTCTCCGGATATCTAGTGAAACTATCCAGGCAGCAAATTTCTAGCAGGAGAGACTCTCGCTAGTATCAGTCTCCTCTGTTTTCTCACTCAAATGTTCCCAGAGCCATTTTGCATTAGTCACTCTCTCCTCCCACAGACGACAACAAATACTAATGGGATATGACACTGTAACAGCTGAATGAAGTGCCACTAATGGGACGAGGCTGTCACATTGTCTCAGTGCAAGGGAAGCCTTCCATGCAGCTTCAGCTTGTTCTCACCCATGCCTGCAAGCGCCAGCCTGCCCCTTGGGCACCCAGGGAAATCCAACCTCATGAGCATCCTCCAAACTGTTCATATAGTGGCAGAGAGGAAACTGCGCAAGCATATGCCATGGAAGACCGTGACTTGGCTGGGCTTTGTCAGCTAACCACAGAGGCATGACCTTAGCTACAGCACTCCCAAAGTCCCCGCTGTGAGAGTGCACTGGCCTCTGACCAGCTCAACAAATACAGACCAGAGAACCTGTCTGTGTTTCACGGGCATGTCCACCCTTCAGCTTGGTTGGGTTTCAGGAGCTCATTATCACACACAGCACTTATCCAGCTCCCAAGGCTCCAGTCAGGCATCCAATACGGTTTCAGCAGCATGAACTGGGGGATAGCTCAGTTGGTAGATCATGAGACTCTAAATCTCAGAGTCATTAGTTTGAGTCCCATATTGGGCAAAAGATTCCTGCATTTCAAGGGGTTGGACAAGTTGATCCCTGTGGTCACTTTCAACTCTACAATTCTGTAAGTTGTAATCTAAGGCTGGGTATAATCTTATACCCACTTACACAGAAGCAGCAATTAAGAAATCTGTGATTTCCACCCCTCCATTCCATTTCTCATTATTTCCAGTTTTAAGTTCAGTTCACACTATTCCCGCACCAGTTTGTGATTTTAAAAAAGAGTCCCCATAGAAATTCACCTGCATTTTGTTATGTTATGTTCTCTTCATTTATGCATTCTTATCTACATTTTCCCCTAATACATGCATTTTGAACACTTGCTTTGGTTAGAGAATAGCACTGCAGCATTCAGAAAAGTGTGAATTCTGAAAGGTAGCTGTGTTTTGATTCACATATTGTTTTCAGAAGTGTGAATGAAGTAGGTTTGCATTAAAATGTAAGTGGAACCAAATTTCTCTCTCCCCCCCCCCCAATCCCTACCTGAGAGAAAGCCTCGTTGAATGGGACTTATTTGTGAGCAGACATCTATAAGGCTGCACTGAATATTTACTTCCAATGTGCATTCTGAACTCCATAATCTCATATTGGAGAAATACAGGATTTAGGGAGACTGCTGCATAGAGAGAGCTACTCTCACAGCTTTAAATCTTTTTCTTTTGTATAATGTCTGTGAGCTCTTTGCATTGTTATTGTTTTGATGGTTTGGTCCAGATACGAAAAGAGTCTCAAGCCCAAGCTGACCTCCCTCACACAAGTCTCCAAGAAGTTACAGCTACTTCTTCAGCCTTGGCCAGCGGTTTTCCCATTAAACAATGGATGGTCACAGTATCATTTTTGTATAGCAGCCTGTTCTTTCACTTGAACTTCAACCATATGAGCATGACTCACAGGGTAGGATGACATCCATCCACAATAAACATTGGTCTCCAACATCTTGGAGCCACCCACACTTGGAGCTGTGATGATTACAAAGCCATTTCCCGTATTGTCATAACCTTCTTTTTATTATAAGGGATCACCTAATGACCACTTGTGCTTGTCAGTGTTGCTGCTGTGTGGCCCCAATTTATGCACCTGTATCTACCTACATGCCTGCATACCCATTTGTAGGTAACAGATCTATATAAGAGCATGATTTTCTTTTGTTCTGAACGTTTCAGCTGCTGGAGGCTTTTGAATTGCACACCCAGACTCTCAAATAGTCTTGCCATTGTTCTCTTCACTTATCACTGTGCACTGAGTCATACTGTTATCTGACAGTGCAGGAAGGACGGGTCTCTGAGATATCAGATGCAATCCAGTCAGCATCAGGCTTTTTTGTTGGTTTGAGTCTGTGCTTTGCCTTCAGAAGGGTAGCAACAAGAGGGGGAGGAGGGGGAAAACTAATGAGATTAATCCTCTGAATTCATTATGCAAAATCCTGGCATCCATCCAAGCTCTCTTGCACGAGCGGTCAATGCCTTCCTTTAATAGCATTAAGCAAAATTACAAATCACAATGTTGGCTAATCAATCTCAATAGGTTTCACTGCATCCATTAAAAAGAAAAGAAAACTCCATCCAAGAGAGCCTGTAGTCACTGGAATTCAGGGTGGGGGGTGGAGCTTTCTAAGCATCTTCAGCCGTAATTGCTGGAGAGGATGCCAATGACTTTTATCTGTTTTGAAGTTCTTATGCAGGCAGGCATAAAGGTGGGTATGAGGAAAGAAGAGACAGAAAGGTGGTTGGGGAGAGAGTGAAAATAATCCAGTAAGGGGCAGTGCATAGGAAAGCAAAAGCAAGGAGGAATCTGGAGTCGGGGGGGGGGGCAGATGAGCTCAGTTTATCTTTCTCAAGCAGACTTGGCTGCTTTTGTGTTGCTGAAACTGACTAGAGATCAACCTATCACAAAGCCATTCATCTGCACCCTCCACCGGTTGTTTGGCCCTATTTTGATGGTTGCCACATGGATGATGAATAAACATGGCATCACAGCAGGCTATGGAGAATTGCCCCAATCAACTCAGTGGGACCTGTTGAAGAAAGAGGTAAAACTTTTTTCAAGAACTTCCCTTGATTGATTACAAATAGAAACAGGGCTTTTCCTGAAAATTAGGCTGCGACAGAGACTGGGTAACCAGCATGGTTCCCTCAAGATTTTGTTGGACTACCAATCCTATCAGCTCCTGTCAGCATGGCAGATGGTCAGGGCTTATGGGAGTTGTAGTCCAGCAATACTTGGAGGGCCACAAATTGACCACCTGAGATTTAGAGGAGACTTACTTTTTAAAAAAAATTACAGAACACATATTGAGAAACAAGGGAAAACAATAATTTCAAGCTCCCCAACCCTGTCTAGTGTCAGTTCCCATCCAGATAGTACAGTCTGGAGGATGTTTACTTGCAGCAGCTGAGCACAACCTGTTTCCAAGCTAATGCTGAAAATAAGAGTACAAAATGTTGACCAGAGTGCATGGAAAAATCTAACACCACAAGTCCCTGTTCTGTATCAACCCAGAGTTTAAAGGGGCCACCAGTCCATCAAATCTTCTCCAGCACAAAGCATTTCACAGGCAGCTAACAGTTTCCTAAGCAATTTCTAAGGGCAGGCCCCCTCCAATAATCATGTGGCACAGGATAAAGGATCAGCAAACATCTAATAAATCCTTGATTCAACAAAAATGGGAATGTATTTGTGTTTGCAAGGGGAATATAACTCACTCTTTTGACAGTACAGATTTGTCTCTACAGCACATTTCATAGGTTTAGCGGGGGTCTTTTAGAAACCTCCAACTTTTCCTCTTCAAATCCTGAATTCTTTAAGAAGAGCAGTTGGCGGTGAAAGACACTTACTAGCCTATGAAAGCAGATGTGGAGAGCCTTGCACTCATAGGCTGCATACCGCAATCTCCCAAGCCACATCCCTCACTGTCCCTCCTGTGATCCCTACCTGAGTGCTTTTGCCCCCTGTTTACATTTGTTTAAATATTACATTTATCCCTTCCTCTCCCCTTCATTTATCCTCACAACAACCCTGTGAGGTAGGTTCAGCCGAGAGATAGTAGACCAAGGTCACCCTCTGAGCTTCAAGGCTGAATGGAGATTTGGATCTGGGTCTCTCCAATTCTAGTTCAACACCCTAACCATTACACCACACTGCCATCTTGGTTTGCAGAAACCTCTGCCTCTGGAAATGCTGGGCAAAACGCAAAACTCAAGTGCCAGTAGGAGACATCTGATAGAGATTGGCATGTGCAGAATCAGGTGAACCTCAGGTGAGATGGCAAGGTGAACTCCTCAGAACTAGAACCTCAGGAGGTCAGGATGAAAGTGAACTGGTGGCTCTGTGTAGAAGTGGCATAGCAGGTGAGCACTTCTGACACCACAGATTTTGACCTTTGAGAACACTAGAACAGCAAAGGCATTCATGGCTCTGGAGCTGGAGTTAACAAATGAGCTATTTCAGCAGAGCTGCCTCAGGGAGCTTCAGTGCACTGGTATGCTTGTCTAAAGTCAATACCTTCAACTCTGGACTTACAGGAATATTGAGCTTCTCTCTCTCTCTCCATTCCCCCACCACCTTGTTCAAGAAATGGCAGAAAAGGGGTCTGAGGGAGATCCCTTACCACAGGCATGAGGAATCCTTGGCCCTCCAAATATTGCTGAATTACAGTGCCCAGCATAGAACAGCAATGTTGTACACCTGAATTGCCAGCAGCAATGTCACTTCCACTTACTGGAAGGGCGAAAGGTGAGGCAGCAAGGATGTCAGTGCTGTGCAAGCACCCTTGCGGAGCCAATCTGATACTCCCACCAGTGCACCCACACAGCACCAACATCCTTCCTCCCACCCACCCTTCTGGAGGTCAAGTTGCAGTGGTGACCCTTCCTACCAAACATTGTGGGGATTACTACAATTCCCAGAATCCCCAAGCACTGACTGTGCTGCCTGGGGCTGATAGGAGTTGGAATCAAACAACATCTGTTGGATACATCTTTGGAATAAGAGTCATGTTCAGTGGGGCAGTTCACCATTAACAGAGACAGCTCTATATTAAGGAATTAGGGGCAGTATCTTGGGCTTATATAACCTGCCTGTGATGTAATGAGATATAGTTCATCTCAAACAATCCTACCACACAATTTACCTCAGCCCAGGTTTCAAGACATTTGGTGGCCCAATTTCTCTGACTCCCACAGCTTATCCAGGCTAGTACAACCCCCTCACATTACCTCATTGCCTCACACTCTTTCTACCTTAAAGTTTCTCTCACAACGCATTCAATTAAATTCCAGTTGTACATAAAACTATTTTAAGTTATAGAGCAAGAGTAAGGCACTGAGATTTAAAGATGTAATGAAGGACTGTAGGTTTTTCCTCAAAGTCTAACTAGAATTGAGAGAGAAGTGGTCCCCTGGTACCAATACCTACAATGGAGTAATTTGGTTCAAGACTAGCATTTGTGCAAAACTAATTGGAATCTGGCTGCGTTAAGAATCAGATCACTAAGTGACTCAGTCAGAAGGGGGCACATCAATATTCTGCAACTTACTGGGGCCTCAAGTATGGCAAAAAAAAAAATTTAAAAATCCCACAACAATCTCTTTATGCTGTCAAATGGTTCCAGGTCTTTTCCCCAGAGGAGAAATAGAGGCAGATATGGTCCATCACAGTCTCCAACACAACTTGAATCTTCCTCAATATTTTTTTTTCTTTTCAAGAGAAATATCCCCTGTGGTAACAATAAGGAGTGCACTCCAGCAAAGTTGCAAAATATTAATGAACAAGGTTCCAACCATGGTTGGGTGGACATATTGTTAGCTTGGTTGGTTATGTCCCCAAATCAGAAGATTCTGAGCCTGGATACACTAGTTTATTGACTCAGTTGTGAGCTATTGCATCCTATTAGACATGTGGGAAGCCCTCCTAAGTATCCCACAGTTATCTTTTATTCATTTAGTGGTTACACTGTAGAATCTACAGTGTTGCTAGGATGTTTAGATATAGAAGCTGTGTGAACAACAACAACAGATGCTGAATTGCGACTAGATGAAAAGACCTTCATTTGCTGCCTTTTACAGGTTGGCATGATAAAATGTGGGAACCTTTAGTAATGGATGAAATTTCAGAAAGAGGCATATGACCTGCTCTTTCTAGAAAAATTGTTTCCATGTATTGTTAGCTCAGCAAAAATAATACATAGAAGACAAGTGCATCTAAATCAATATTTATTGTTTAATGTTAAAGAGAGGGAGAGAAAGAAAAAAACAAAGAAAAATCACTCTTCAACTGTAAACTTTAGTGATCTTTGATTTTTTGATACTGTGGAATGTAGAAGAAATATTGGTTGTTATTATTGCCTGTTTTGTCATTGCTTTTCTTTTTTCTTTTTTAATTAAAATCTATTAAAAATACAATTGGTGGTGATTATGGAGTATTGAACAGTTCTGAGAAACAGAACAGTAAAACAGTATTGCTGCACGTTCTGGGACAACGCCTACTTGGAGGGCCCTGGAGAATGAGAACTGTGTGTTTACACAGCTAGCAGAAAGCCTGCTTTGTTGGTTCCATTATGTTTTCCTTTTAAAAAGTCAACCGGGGGGTGGGGAGCTCAGGGGACCAAATCAGGGACTCAACTTGGAAAGCCCACTTTACTTTCTCTTTACCTTGGAGTCAGATTTGAGAGACAGAGGAATTCCCAGCCGAATCTCTGCTATGCTGCAGTGCCACCCCCATGGCGGGGTGGGGTGGGGTGGGAATGCAGCTTCCCAGACTGGTCAGGATCATGTGATTTGTGGAACCAATGGGGGCCTGGCTAGTTCTATACAATTCTTGCTCTGAGGTGTGTTCTTCAGTCTGAGTAATTTGCTGGGTGGATTAATAACACAGATTGCCATAGTTCTCATCTGCCCAAACTGTTACCCAACTTTCAGCCTGTGATTTTGTGCTCATGTATATGGGGCCACTGGATAAGGGTGGGGCAGAACTTCAGTTAGTGAAACTACCTAGTTCATAACTTCGTGTAACAATTTGTGGATCACAAGACAGACATCCTTCAAAAGTGGCACTTCTTCATATTTCTCAATGAAGCTATCTAACCAAGGTTTGAACACAAAACAGCATGTGCATAAAATGCATACATTGGTGGAAACCACATATAAACATGGATTATATTTGCAAAAGGTTAATACCAGGCAAAACTGCATACAAAAACATGTGTACAGTGGTACCTCAGGTTAAGTACTTAATTCATTCTGGAGGTCCATTCTTAACCTGAAACTGTTCTTAACCTGAGGTACCACTTTAACTAATGGGGCCTCCTGCTGCCGCCATGCGATTTCTGTTCTCAGCGGAGTCTGTAACCTGAGGTACCACTGTATTAGGTGAAAATCACATTACAGAATGCTGATGAATATTCAAGAGGACTTTGGGGGTGGGGAGCAAAACTGATGTGGTGAACAAAACATAGGGCTGGAAAAATGAGAAACTGAAACTGACACTTTCGCCTGTCGCTCTCTCTGGATCTGAGTCTGTTTCACTTCTATAATGCCCAGATATTGGTGGTTGTATAACCCTGCAGGAGTGTGCATTGCAAGAACATGTGCCTGCAATATAGCTGTGATCTGTAATATGGCAGTATGAATGCATGTCTCCAGCTTCAGATCACAGTACCTGTGTACAACCATCTGCAAATAAACCAGCAGACAGAGAATCCACTCCTTGAAGGAGGGAAAGCCATTGCTGTAGCTTCCCCTTAGCTTCCCAGCCTCCTCCTCATCTAATCTAAAATTAACTCCACTGTTCAGCTGCATTTAAGCAAAACCAGTTGCCATGGCCACGCCAGGGGCTCCTGGATGTAGCGAACGAGGCACGAGGCAATCAGTTAAAATGAATAGCCACCGAGCTGATGCTTGCTGTAGGTTACATATGAAGTTCATTCACTTGTTAAACCTAATGGACTGGATTGCCCGTGAATTGGAAATGTAAATTTTGTCTCTTTCAGTGGCTAGAGTTCGAAGCAGGAGAGAAAGCCAGGGAAAAATGTCGTCCGGCAGCTGCTGCTACCGGTGACATGAGCTGACAAACGCCGCAAGGCGTGACAGCTGACGGGTGGCGTCGGAAGGGCTGCGCTTTCGGCAAGTAAGTGGCAGAAATCACAAGGTTGAGCACCCCTAGTAATTCCTCAGAAGGCGCCTATAATATTTAGTTAGTGTCTGTCCTGGTGTTTTCTCCATTAATGCTGCTATTCCTTTAATCTTGACCCCTGCTACTTACATAGCCCCTTTATGATTATAGGACCTTTGCAGGCAAAACCATTAGAACTGTGAAAAGCAATGTCCCTGTGGCTTCATAGACATGACCATTTTTGACAGTAGTTATAACATTGAAGTATATCACCACTGTTTCTAATATCCAGCATGAACACACACACACACACACACACACTCCATCCCTTCACTCTCCAATGTAAGATGTCGTCAAAAGTCAGATTTTAGGGGTGTGTGGGGCATGGCAGGGAGTGAACCTCAGCAAATTTGAAATACCCAAACAAGAGTAAATTGCAAAAGTTAAAAGTATAGTCAGATAACATTTGTTGTGATGAGCTGCAGAGCTTCTTCCTCAAAATAATAAGTTCAGATGTAATGCTGAAACAGTTTAGCATTATAAGAATGAATCTAGGCAAAGTGCAGCCATGGGGATTTTTGAACCTTTTCCTTAATTTTTTTAAATTAACTTGCCATGTCATCTGACCGAAGAAACTGTGGCTGATCTTGCCAATGGTTTGCTGAAACAAGCCAACTTCCAACTGTGTTGTAAGAATCTAGATTGTTTGAGCAAATCACAGTTAAGATAAACCACAGTTCAACTTTGAGCACAACACTAAACTGTGGTTATTATAAAACTGAAGTAGAAGCTTCCAGTACCTTCTTCACAGCCACCCTGGAGAAGGGTGTTTGAATGGCTGATCCTCATAATGCCAAACCTTGGTTTAGTGTTACATGTGAACCCCACAACCCTTATTTTAAAGCAAAGAAATGCATGCCATTTGCATGCAAACCTCTTGTAATTTTTTCTACAAAAATAGTGTCTTTCTGTGCAAAGCCAGTAAGCTGGCCAGAGTTATAGGAGCTGCTGGAAAACTTGTGGTTTGAAACACAGATGGCAGATACTACCTGCCCAGCCCTATCATCCCTAAATGGGATCCTGGATACAGGAAAACATTTCCATGGTAGTCACATGTTGCCAGTTAGGAGCACTGGTAAGGGTTGGCCCAGGGGACTTTGGGTGTGTGTGTGTTGGACCTCTTAAACTTAATTTTTTAAGGCAACGACAACTTTGCTTATAGGGTGGCTGGGCACAGTGCTTGTGAGAACCAGCTATGTTCCATGGAAATTTGCCCAGAGGCCCCCAAATGTCAGCCACAATTTGCATGTATGTATAGGAACATAAGCAGCTGCCTTGTACTGGATCATCACTGGTCCATCTAGGTCAGTATTGTCCACACACACTGGCAATGGCTCTTCCGGGTTCCAGGCAGGGTTCTGTTCCAGCCCTACCAGGAGATGCCAGGAATTGAACCTGGAACCTTGTGAATGTAAAGAAGAGGCTCTACCACTGAGCTATGACGCTTCCCCTGCTCTGAGTGTCCTTCTCCACCATTCAAAAAAAGAACAAGAAACCAGGTCTTCTCAGGTATCACCTTTGGAATGCCCTTCTCAATGAGGTTTGTCTATTTTTCAGTTGCTGCCAGGTGAAAACCTTTTATTTGGCCAGGTCTTTTAATTTGCTGAGTTTTATATTACCCTGGAAGTTGATTGCTGCTGTGTTCTAATGTGTTTTACTGTTAGTCATTTTATTCTTAATGTTGCTCTGAGAGCTTTGGCTGAAGTGCAAGCAGCTAATAAAAGTTTTAAATGAATAAATAAATTTTACTATATATAATATATGAGGAAGGCAGAGAGCGTAGGTCGTGCTCTGCCGTTGGCCCAGTCAGCGACACATTTCTAGTGCCTGTTGGTTTTGATTTTTACAAAGAATGATGGAGTGAGGGGATCTTGGCCTCATTCAACTCAGCTGGACCTGGGAACAAGAGCACTCTGCCCTCCTGCAGTTTCCATCCACCAGCATTCAGGAGCACAACTGCATGGAAGCAGAGCATAGCCATAATAGCTAGTAGCCATCAATAGACTTCTCCTTCATTAATTTGTCTAATCCCTTTCTAAAGCATCTAAATTGGTTGTGAGTTGTCCAGAGAACCGTGTTATTGGGCAGCCTATAATCTATGCTGTAAATACACAAATAAATAAAGTTGGCAGCTGGGCCAATGAAAGAAGAACTCTGGTGCTGCCTATAGCTGAAGCCAGAAGACACCTACCATGACTGCAGTGCTAATGGTGAATCACCCCCTGATTCCGATTCTGACTTTTGTAGGGATGTGCACTGGATTCAACCAAAGCCTGAACTGAATTGGTTCAGTTGGGGGCCAAGGATCCAAGTTCAGGCCAAGTCAGGTTGAGACAGCCCTGGATCACCCTGGGTCAGGTTGGACCACCTGGAGCTATCTAGGACTGGCAGGGGGGAGGCATCAAGCAGGAAGGCTGCTGGTGAGTAGAGCATTCGGTCCTGTGGGCTGTAGGATGTGCCTTCTCAACAGACTTCCCACAGGAATTGATCCTTCCTACTCTAGGTCTGGAGGGTGAGATCAGATGCAGATTCTCCTTCCACTGTTCCTCTCCCCACCATTGGGCTTAATTATTAAACATTATCCCTGCCAGGCTGGATGTTCCTCAGGTCATGGACAATCCAAGACTCTGAATCGGGGGCAGAGAGGGCATTGTGCACAGCCCTGGGATTTTGCACCTCTACTGAAAAGACAGAGCAATACTGTCCCAAACTTTGCTGCCTGCAAATGGGGTGATGAAATTCAAGGTCCATTTGGGTTCAGTCAGTCAGATAAATCCTGGTTAAAACACCATTAAATATATTATACAGTCCATATAAATATATATTGGCTATACATTAATAGGTTTTAATGAGCTATTGCATATCCTGTGCTATAAACAGTTACCATTGAAACAGGATCCTGGCTGCTTGGGATCAGCTGCAGTTACTGCCCCCCTGCTAGAATGAATAAGATACTTTATACTATGTATAAATAGTATGCATGCTATGTTTGTCATACCTTACTTACTGCTAGGAAATAAACTGCAAAAGAGGTGTGATGTTCTGCTCTTTCATCTTATATTTTTCTTAAGGATTCTGCTACAACCAAATCATCCCTTTATTGTTCCTGACCCAGCAGCCCAAAAGTGCCAGAAAAAAAGTTAATACCAAATTAACTTACCAATTTTGTGTTCAAATTTCAAAAATAAAATAAAAATTGAACATAAGAGAAAAATTTAACTCAAAGAAGACTTGAGTTATTTCCAACACTGAAGCAGTCTTAATTTAAATTAGGAGTGAAGAATTGAAACACCGTATTTAAATTATTTTTTTAAATACCCAGAAAAAGGAAGATAAAGAGGAAATCAAAATAAAAGCAATACAAGCATCAATACATACATTTTACAGAAAAGATTCATACTGTGTGATATTTGAACTTCTTTGAAGTGTTCTTTCTCAACAGCAAGGATTCTTCAATATTCTAGATAAAAAAATTCCTTCCAGTAGCACCTTAAAGACCAACTAAGTTAGTTCTTGGTATGAGCTTTCGTGTGCATGCACACTTCTTCAGATACACTGTATCTGAAGAAGTGCCATGCACACGAAAGCTCATACCAAGAACTAACTTAGTTGGTCTTTAAGGTGCTACTGGAAGGAATTTTTTTATTTTGACTATGGCAGACCAACACGGCTACCTATCTGTAACTGGAATCAATATTCTAAATGTGTTTACTATTACTCGGATGGGATATCAGCCTCAAATAACCAGCATTCTTAGCTCTAGTTAATGCACAAAGGGGTTAAGACCATAGACTAAGCTAATTTGCCAAAATCAGCTTGGTCATGCCTTCTCACCTTGGGATGAAGGGTTAAGCAAAGCTATCTGTTCACTCTCTTCCACCATGTGAATCTGACCAGAAAGGACATTTGGACTGATCGTGCCAAGCCTAGACCATGTGTTTAGAAACATTTCACACTATTTTGAAACTAGGTGTTACTGCGTGTGTTTGTTTGCTGCTGTATGGAAAAGCACATGAACCTGACCTTTGAAGAGGTTGTAAGAAAACCATTTTTAACTTGCCAAACTCTGTGGTCTTTTCTAAGCTAAAGGGGAAGAAAGGGGAAGCGTTGGAAGTGACTTAAAATGGAATATTTTAAAGGTCTAACAGCCTGTAGTTCCATGCTTTACTTTGCTGCACGTTTTGTGATTTTAAATCTCTGCTGGGACTCTATTATCAGGGAGTACTTGCCCCAAATCTGGATCAAGGATCCAGGGAAATCTTTTATTATTACCAAATAATAACCAAAACTAACACGTTCTTTCCATGCCAACTAATGGATCCACAACTTAGTTACTTATCATTTGCTGATTCTGTGCAACAATCACATGTGTAATTAGGATTCTGATCTACCAGGAAATTGCTGCCACTATGAGAATTGCACGTAGACAATATGTGCTTATGACATTAGCCCACTGAAATACAGTAATGTACAACTGGATAGGGACCCTGTTCAACCAGAAGGCTGCATTCCATTTTGGACAGCCTCCCAAGGGCCACAGGCCAGAAGCAAATGTAGGCAGAGCAACACATGTTAAATTACCTTTCCAATGACTTGTTTCTACACATACACGCGGCAACCATTTTTGGCACATCCAACCTATACAGCTGCTGATGTGTGGGTCCATTTTGGACCTGGGAGAGGGAGGAATGGGGGCAGAATGGTGGGGTGGAATAGGGCAGGCTGGGCTTAGGCACATTCTGCTGACATTCACTTTGACCCAGAATGCAACCTTCACAGAACTGGGGAGCTGCCTGTAATCAAATATCCCTCTCTATCTTCCATTCAAACAAGCAAGAGGAGTTTTAAGAGTTCAAGAATAAATTCCAATCAGCAAAAAATACTCAACGAGGTGTAAGCAAGGCCAGTGAGGGGTATGGCCTGGGAAAAGTCCAGAGAGCAAGACAGAGAGACCTGGAGGGCTGAATTTGCACACACACACACGCAGACTCGAGGTTTCCCATCCCTGGTGTAAAGCAACATGCCAGCCAATGTGAGTATAATATTGTTGTCAAACTCTTTATTCAAAGACTTGATTCTGATAAACAATTAGTGCCCTTAATATGTAGTGGGAGATTTTGTACCATATTTTGTAATTTTAAGTCAATACAGAGACAGCAAGAGAGATCCTTTCGGTTGTTGTATTGTTTCCAGAAGAATGGTTGTGTCTAGGGTGGCTGGCTTTGTGCACTTGGTAACATATAAAACCCTCCAGGAGCAAGACTGATAAGGAAATTGTCAGATCTCTTTACCCCAATATACATGATAATGATAGGATTCAGTCTTTAAAATAAACATCAGAACATAGGTTATCATCACTTTAGCTACAGTAGATCCCTGCTTGTAATAACTTTACATTCAATGGACAACACTGCCTACGAATACAGGATACAGCTGTCTGCGGGCACCTGCTTGACTCCATTTTATGCAAAGCTGTTTGTGGGGAAACTTGAACAAGGCATCCTGAAAGAGCCTATGTGTAAACCACTTATATGGCAGTGGTATGTTGCTGATGACTTTGTGATATCACCAACTGTATATATCCCACTTTCAAGTTTGCGTTTGGTAACACCACCGATAAGCCATCCATCCCTTTCCTTTAGCCCTACCACCAGAAACAACAAAAAATGTCACTGATCACAACAACAAATGCACTGATGCCCACAGCTATCTAGAGTGGAAATACAGGCATTCCAGACATATGAAGAGAAGCATTATCCACAGCTCGAATCAAAGTCATCTGCAACAACAAAGAAAACGATCAAAGAACCAGTTAACCTGAAGAACACCATCTGCACAGAGGATATCCTCTACATGTTAATACAACATCTACCAGGAAAGCATTTTACCTGAAAACATGTTCTCCATGAAAGTGATGTATCAGTCAACAACAACAACCTTATTCTGTGTTTAGTAGATTTCTATCCAACATCTCCTAGGTATCACCCGGCAATCAGAGAAAGCTACCCATTACTAGCAAATTCAGAACATCTTGCTCAAGCAATCAGCAAGCCTCCTGTTATAGCATTCTGCCAGTCTCCAATCTATGGAGACTATTAGTGAAAGTTGTACTGAAGCCACCAATCAGCAATCCTAGATCACATCCTCATGACTCAAAACACTGTATTGCCTTATCTCATGCAGACAGTTACCTTCAAAAGCACTATGACTGGCATAATTTATTATATCAAACAAAACATCACTTGTGGGCCGTGGAATGTAGTTTATTTCAATGAGTGCAAATGCCCAGAATGCCACTCGGTTCATAGGTAAAACAGCAACTGATCTACGCACACTTTTTAGGAACCATAAGTCCACAACCTTGATTGGAAAAATGGAAAAACTAGTTGCAAAGCACTTTAGTTTGAATCACAGTGTCTCTGATTTATCAGTTGTTGTAACAGAGATGGCCGTCTGACCCAAGAGCATTGCAAACATCTGGGTCTATAAACTTGATGCTAACACTACATGAGCTCAGCTCAGACAATACTATTACCTGACATCATTCACCTACAGAAATGTTATACCTCTGGGCCTCTCTGCCTGGCCCTTGGAACTCTTCCCAGGCCACAGTCCCTCTCCACAGGTCACACTTCTCATTGATCCTGCTTTGCACCCCAAGCATTTTTGCCTGGAAAAGAATATGCCCTTGAGCTCTGATAATGCCTCTTTGGTATAATGCTGTGGGTGGTAACTAGCCTACTGTACAAAGATAAATTTTAATTCATTGCAACATCCACTTTTGCCCCTAGCCACACCCACCACTGCCACGTAACCCTTGGAAACTTGCTCAAAAGAGATCACAGTCCTTGGGCTGAAAATTGTTCCCTGCTCTATATTTCTGTTTTTCTTTCATCCCTCTGTCTTTCTTCACTTACCCCCCCCCTCTCTTTCTGTCTCCTCTTCCCCTCCTCCTTGCCACCCACATGAAATTAGACAGAGGGTCACATTAAATTGCATGGAGGGCCATCTCTGGCCCTGAGGCTGCCCACCCCTGTTCTAAACCCTGGAGCTCTGAACAAATTAATCTTTCTGATGAACTAGATATCCAAACACCACAATATTTCAAACCTGCTGCACAAGCACAAATTCAAATATTCTTTCCCAAAAGACCAGCATTTGAATCAATACTTTAAAAAAGAAAGAAAAAAGCAGTTTCATAGTACTCCTCCTGGGGTTTGCTCTGAACACGATTCCCCAGAGCATCCTTTATTTGTTCATCGTGCTGTTTCTCATAAAAAATTTGGAAGAGAAAAACATAATGTGTCATTGCCTTGTCCCTCTCAAGTATGCTACTTTTACTCTTAAAGCAAGACTTCCATCCTACTCCACCTTATATGTCAATGGGACAAACTATGAACACCAGTGACAATTTATGAATGTAAACTGGAAATCCTTTGATTTGCATTTGCATCTTGCCTGTCCCCCAAAGAGCTCAGGATGCCCCAAGAAGTGATGTCTGCCCAAGTCCTTATTATGTCTGTTCCATGATTGAGCAGGATTTTGCACCCAGCTCTCCTAAATCAGAGTTTAACATTCTATCTGTTACACCCCTCTGACTCTCACGTATTTAAGGCCACAGTCCAATGGAGCACTCACTCTTATTCAGTCTCCTGTTTGACAACAGGTGGTGACTTATCCTTTATTTTGAACAAAGGTCATCCTCTTAAATGCCTCACTGGATTCATTGCTTTTATGCATGTGACTGACCAGTGCAATTGCTGTGCTGCCTCCTTGATCTCAATGCGTGACCCAATGACACTATTAATTAGTGGCATTTTTCAGAAGGTTCGACTGATTGCATTCATTTACTAATTGGATTCCAGCACAAGTATAAACTAAATTGGACGGGTTTGGTTTCTCCCCAGCACCCGCATTACCTATAACACTTGCAAAATGGAACTGTTTTACTTGCCTGGCTTTTATGTTGGTTAAATAATTGATTGCTAATTGTTGTTGTCCCTTCATTACCCACCATCATTACTGTAAAGGGCAAGCTAGAGTTTGTTTGCTGGGTCTAGTGACTTGGGCAAAAGTCAAGCCTGCATAGAAATGATCAAAGCTGGATCCTCATTATGTGTTAGCATAAGTACATCTCCATAGATTTCAGCACTGTCACTCTGATTTATATTGGCTAAGGATCTAACCCAGAATAAAACTCATGATCTGTCTTGCTCTTAATGGCTTTATTTACTAATCTGGGGAAAATGAACTTTCCCTCTGACAGACAGCACAGCCATCATCTCTGAATAAAAAGGCTCCTGCTCTTAGCAACCCACAAATTATAGCTATGCTGAGTGTTTTATCAGTAACAGTTCTACCCTGACAATTTATGTGTGGCCAGGCAGAACCCATTTGGAATACTCAAGCACGCTGACTCTTTGATAAGTTGCATTTGGGTCTTCAGATGCTTCGCATTATAAACAAAGAGGATGAGTTATATATAGTAAATAGGGACCCTGGCAGGGTGGCTGGGTTGGAAACACATTCTCCATTGTGTGTCAATAATTGCAGGAGTCTCTCTTCTCTGTGTTATAACTTTACTTTTACTGTATAACTCTGGTGCCTTTGATCCTCCCCATACATGGCATCAAATAGGTGGAAGCTAGCTATGAAAATATAGGTTCCTGACTGGTCTTTAACTTGGTAGATGTGATGCTGTATCTGTGCCAAACCACAGGCCAGTGGAGTCTAACATCCAAGGCTGAATGAACCATTATGCTAAGCAAACAGCAAACTAAGGCCAAATGGAAATGGTTTTGTGGTGCAATTAGGATTGCTTCAAGAGCATGATCTTTGTACTAGGGTCTTGCAACATTTAAATTGCTTAGATTAATTTAGAACATTATGTCTACTCCTACAGCACAAAACACGAGAACAGTGGGCCAGTTTCCAGTTAGAATACTGGTAGATTTGCCTGTATCAGGAACAGAATATAGTGTTTACTGCCAAATATATCAACAGCAACATATAATGGGCAATCACAAGGTTCTCAGCATGCGGTTAGGTGTACATTGAGCAAAGGTGTGTTCAAACTGGCAGTGTATTGTGATGTATGGGGGAAATTGCAGTCAAACGTAAGTATGCATAAGTGCTAGTTAGCTCATGAAAGGGTTAAGACCAAGGAGGTCTGTTCCTGGACTCAGCTAGGTCACATCTGCTCATCTCTGTGAGGGAGGAAGTGTAATTCTCATCAGCCTTATCCAGCATGGCCATGGGGCTGATGGGAGTTGTAGTCTAAAACATCTGGAGAACACCAGGTTGTTAATGGCTGGTTTAAGCAATACCAAATAGGTACCACTTGCAGAACCGATTCCACAAGACAATGCCATCACAATCTTGAGGAAGAATTCCATTTTCCAAGACAGTACACTTTGAACAGCCTCAGTGAGAAACATTGGCTTTTTGGTCTGTTTTTGTTGTTTTCCAGAGTGTTGAGCCATTATTTCTCATTATTATTTCTTTTTTCTTCCCCATTATATTTTTTGCAAGTATTTGTAGTACATCAAAAACCTGCTGAATGTACTGGACCAGAGACAAGGAAAACGAGAATAAGTATGCATATATACCATGGGCAACAATCATGGCTCTGTTGTATTAGCTTCAGTTGGCTTAAGAATGATTGGCCCCACTGTCAGAAAATGAGATTTCTCCACAACAGAAGCAATATATTGAGAGAAGACATGTGCACCTCAAACAACAAATAAGCAGAGCATTGTACAACTATGCATTTACTGGACGGGGGTGGAGGAAGAGAGAGAGAGAGTTGCATCCAGTCCATTGATATGAACACTGACAGAACAGAGAGCCTGTTTAATGGACAAGAAGGGCAGGTAACCTGGATGTGATTCAAGACAGAGCTCACACGCCCTTTGATGTGAACTTGCAAGGATCAGCTCATTCAAGAAAAACCCTTTAACCAAGGCGCCAACGTCATGAGATATTTGGCATCTTCAGAACTGACTGACACTTACTCTGTAGTACATGGGGATTTTCTTTGCTAAGCCACTCACAACCCATTGGTCATAGATAATTGGATAGTCCTTATATAATGTATAATCCAGCATGTGCACATGAGCACCCAGACACTGAGAAATGAACCGCTTACCAAGGACAGGCATAAGAGACGTGCACTTGGAGAGTGGAACCTTGTTAACTTTTAGACTCATGAAGCTGCCATTTCATAAACCCTCTCAAGAAACAAATTGTCCCTCCCCATTTCTCAGTTTAAAATTAATAGCAGAAACATCCAGTTATGGCTGATAGGTAGCTGGACACCATCTGATTGCCACTGAACATGAGCCGTATCTTATCATCCTCCTTTGCAACTGCTCAGAGAAAGAATTATAAACTGGTTGCCTGGGAGACGAGAACGGCACTGCTTTGGGTGATGAGGAGTTCTGCTGCACCCAGGACTCACTTAAGGCTGCTTCACACAGCAATAAACCCAAGTTTGTTACCAACATTCAAGAAGGACCTGCCAAATCTCTGGGCTTTCTGTTGAGCTTGTGTGTTCTATTTTGGTTTTTTTTAAAATGCTATTTGCATTCACACTTTACATTTTTCAGAGTATTCTTAAGATGACACAAAAGCTGATGTCTAAAAAGAGAGATGCCGAGGGATGGACTGCAACCCACCTAGAATCCAGTATCTCTGATCTAGAATTGCCCTGCAATCTCAGACACGTGGACCAGTCGGTGGTTGCTCAAGTGGAGGTAGAAATGCACTCTGCATATGCCCAGATAGACTTTTTCTCTTTGGGTTTCTTTACATGGTCCAGAGCTGAGCTCTTGTGAACAGGTTCTGAGCTGAGACCTGAGTCAAATTTATTTATTTCATAACATTTATACACTCCTTGGTTGTTTGCTTTTTTTTAAAAAAAAATGAAGTTGTTTTTTTACAAAGTTAAACCCAGGTAATATCTATGGAGATGGCAGAAGAGGGGAGGGGAGGGGAGAGGGGGACTCACCATTTTTATACATTATGGCTGTAACTTGCCTTCCTCTCAACCCCCATTTCCTCTGGAAAAACATTATGTACCTGCATCAATCAGCTCCTATACACATGCCCAATGGAAGAAGAAAAAGACATTATCTCAATGAACCAAGGGTCCTTAGACCTTATCTTTGCCACTCTTGGTAATTTCTCTAGGGAGGATTTCTGCTTGCTGCCTCTACTTTTAGTGCTAATCAGCCATTTCCGGCTGCAAGGATGTATTGATCGGATAACGCGGGATGATAGGCAGAGGTGGGAAAGAGAAAACCGAGCAAGTACAGAAGAGCATTACCTCCTTTAGATACTGCAGCTGTCAGCCTGGAGAAGAGGCAGACTGCATCCCATACAGAGCAACTTGCCAGTATACAAACATTAGGATGCTGATATGACCTCCAGTGGGGGTTCAAGAGAACACCTGAAGGGGAAGCAAGCTCTGGGAGAAAAGGCAGTATTGTAAGTATATAACAAGAGCATGCTGGGTTAGGCCAATGGCTCATGCAATCCAGCATCCTGTTTTCACAGTGGTCAACTAGATGCCTGTGAGAAACCTACATACAAAACCCAAGCAGAAGAGCCTTCTCCATTCCTGAGGCTTCCAGCAACTAGTATTTGGAAGCATTACTGCAGGCATCCCCAAACTCAGCCCTCCAGCTGTTTTGGGACTACAACTCCCACCATTCCTAGCTAACAGGACCAGTGGTCAGGGATGTTGGGAATTGTAGTCCCAAAACATCTGAAGGGCTGAGTTTGGGGATGCCTGCATTACTGCCTCCAACTATAGAGTATAGCCATTATGGCTAGTAGCCATCAATAGCCTTATTCTCCTTAAATTTGTCTAATCTATTTTTGAGGCTGTCTGAGGCCATCATTGCTTCCTGAAGGAGTGAGTTCCATAGTTTAACAATGCACCTTCAGGTTTGTCCAAAGGCAAGGTTGCTTTTGGTCACATGGCGAAACAAAGCATAGTTACCTTAGGAAACTGTTTCATACCATATTCATGATGAAACAAATAGTTATCCATAGAAAATTATACCCCTACCTTTTGAGAAAGCTCCTCTATAAAGCTGCTTACAATCTCTGGTAAAAGTCAGCTCCACCTGGCAATCAAATACACAAAATACAATACAGCTGAACAATATAAACCATCATAAAAAGTGAAGTACAAGAATGGACTATAAAACATAATGTGGGTCATAAAACAGTATAAAAAACACAAACCAACAGGAATGAAAAAGGCAGAAATAAAATAGGCTGATATGGGGAGGCTTGGGAGAAAAGTTTTCAATGCATGTCAAAACACTGCAACATTGTGGTTTGTTTCACTTCTAAGGGAAGAGATCTGCACAAGTTGAACGGACTGCACTGCTAACCAGGATTCCCAATGCTGAGCGTCGCTGCTGGTTACCAAGAGGGGAGAGGCAAAGAGCAGGAAGGTCTGCAAGATGCCTGTACAGCCAATCTGATGCTCTTGATGCCACGCCCACTCACACTGAGTTCCCCACACCTTTGGTAACCAGCAGCAATGCTCAAAGTTGGGAAGACGGGCGAGCAACACTGCTCTGCCTGCACCCCACTCCTGGAAGTGATTGCCACAGACATAGGCTCCATTAATGCTAATCTTGTCCCAGTTCAAATACTGAATCCACCATGCCAGGGAACTCGTACAATAGCCAGGAGTGCCAACTTGGCCCCACGACTGTGGAACTTCATGGGGAATTGTGTGGGTGCTCAGGCACCCAGGGCGCTGGCCCCTGTGGCAATAGTTGTGTCCTTGGGGCAATATGCTAACGCTATTTTCCAATAGTCAAAATGGGGAAAATGATTTTCCTGTTGATCCTATCCCACAAATTATTTATCAATCAATTAATCCTTTCTTATGTGGCCGCAGGCCTGTTAAAAATATTTATTCTTCCAACCATTTCACAAATTGTTCTATATGCTGCTTCTCCGCTCTAAAAGCAACTTCCAAAATGTCTCTCATAAAACCACCACCTAGTTTTATGAGTGGGTATGCTTCTATACCCCCACATCATTCTAAAATCATCTCTAGAAGCTGGTATTAGATACAAGGAGGCACCAATGCAAGTTTGGAATCCACTGCAAAAATCCAGTGAACCTCTCACTGAAGCATCTGTCTCTTTCTTCCCAGCTGCCCTTCCATTGAGTTCCCATACTCTTTCAATCTTTAGGACCTTCTTCAGTCCAGCTCCCTGCACAGCTACTCTAAAGCAGTGTCAATGTGAAGTTTTAATCCTAGACAAATTGAACCCTATCCAGTTTTACTGAAGCTGGGCTATTGACGGACATGTTGTCAAGTCACATTAGTTGAAACAGTTGGTGCCAGTGGTTTTCAATATAAATTCAGTGGCTTCCCCTCACAGAACATGTGCGTCTTCCACCTCCTTGCTCCCAAAACACTAGAAGAACGCTGCATCTACTGGATGTCTTGCCCACCAGTCTCTGAGCCAGTGGCGCAACAGACATGGTTGCTGTGGCAAAAGATTGCAGCTAATCTGAGTGTACCAATTCAGAATGCAGCACGATAGGAAAGGATTGAATACAAGTGTTGTCGCGTTCAGACTCCGGTTCTCAACAGCCCATGTGAAAGAGGACACAGCAGAATCCTATGCAAGATTGCTCAGATCGAAGTCCCACCATGCTCAGTGGAGCTTATTCCCTAATAAGTGTACGTATTTGGGAGAGACATTGCACATTCTTTTGTAATTCAAGAAAATCTTTAATAAAAACTATTTCACAATGTGGTGCCAAGGGATAATAATGACTCTGCTAGCTTTGCACCTGTGCAAGGCTCCAAAACACACAGGGGTTTTGGAGTAGGAGGGAAACAATTGAAGAGGGGAAGAACTGGACAACAAATGAAAGGAGGTACAAACAAAGCATGACAACTGGGTTCTGTGGACATCCTTTCTTATAACCATCCTCCTAGCTGGTTGCATTACTTGCTGGCAATTCTGGTTTCTCTGTTTCTTATTTTTCAAATGTTCAGTTCTTCATATAAGTTTAATTTTATTTTAAGGAAAAAATTCACCAGCATTTTAGTGTGAATTTCCCCAATATACACATGTTTGTATGCAAACTTGCCTGATATGCAGATTTCTGCAAAGCAAATTTCCCTAACTTAATGCATTATGTGTGTTATCTTCATTAATGCATGCATTTCAGTGCAAATTTTATGCTAGTATATACATTTTAAACACATAGGCTAGGGAGCTGCAGTGCAAAATTTGTAGAGGTGTGGGTTTTGAATAATGGCTTTGTTTTGGTTCAGAAAGTGTGAATTAGGTGGCTTCACCTTGAAATATGAACTGAATCAAATTTCTCCTCCATCCCAAACTTTATTCATCAGCGTTCCTAAAATGAAGGCAATATATTGAAAGCCAAACAGTGGCTTCTCTTGTATTTAAATATGAATTCTCTGCTAGGGACACATACATTGTTGAAGTACAAAGCTGTCCTAAACAGCATTTAATTATTATAGTGGTGCTGCAGAGCAGTAAAGCAAGGAACTTTGCAGAGTAGAATTTAATGTGTGCCTACTGTTTAGCAGAAGGCTGGCATGGGGGGTGAAAGACTGTTTCCTAATTCATGGAGTCATATATAGCAATTATACAAGACAGCAAAGGCTCCTTTAGCAAAATGACCAATTTTGGCCAAAGCCCCAGCCAGTGTCAAGCAATGTCACTCCATCATATGCAATGGAGCCACTTTAGTTACAGAAACAGGAAAACTCAAGCATAAAGAAGCCCAGCAGTCAGAGGGAACAGAATTTCAGAGAAAGTTTTCCATAGGGTTGAGATCTCAAATAGTGGTCTTCTTTTAGTACATTTTTGAAATGAACCCCTAATGCTCATCAGAGCCGCTCTGTATACAGCAATTAGAAACAAGACCTATGTTCTCCTGGTGTGTCCAGGTGTAGCTGTTTGACAAAATATAGTCTGCCTTACTTGGCAATTAACTCTCGTCACTTGGCTAGTTATAATGAGTTTGAAAATATGCTGACGTGATTTGTGCATTGTAGGAAAATTCATATCAAAATTAATATTGTTGCATCTACTGTTGCTATTGTAACATGCAAATTGGAGAGGCGTCTCCATCTCTAGGTTTCGATGCAGCAGCTGGATACAATGGCAGCAACTACTGTCCGGTTTGCACGTTACCTTTTCTGCCATAGCTGTGGTAGAGCACATGTAGAGAGTCCCAGGATCAGTTCCTAACATCTCAAGGCAGGACTGATACTGAGAGAGATGCCTATGAAAAGCATAATTGCCTACAAACGTGTATATTAGGAGAAAGGGACACTAAAATGCTAGTGTCTGTGGGGGGGTGTTTTTAGGACTTTATATGAAAAAATCTGGAAACTGATGTAGAAATGTGGCCAACTGAAGTGAAAGTTAGAAAAACAGGAAACCAAGAGAAACTGAACTTGAAATATTTATCTATCCCTAGGTGCAGTGTGTGTGTGTGTGTGTGTGTGTGTGTGTGTGTGTGTGTGTTCATTCCCTCTAACATATGCTGGAGGGTGTGGAACATTTTCAGAAGGATGCAGCTGTTTGCATAAATAGGAATTCAGGTTTCCATCAGCAGCCTAGGGACTCAATACTTGGGTCAACTCCTGATATGTTTTGAGGAAAGGTAAAAAGGTAAAGGGACCCCTGACCATTAGGTCCAGTTGTGACCGACTCTGGGGTTGCGGTGCTCATCTTGTTTTACTGGCCGAGGGAGCCACCGTACAGCTTCTGGGTCATGTGGCCAGCATGACTAAGCCGCTTCTGGTGAGCCAGAGCTGTGCACGGAAATGCCGTTTACCTTCCCGCCCTAGCAGTACCTATTTATCTACTTGCACTTTGTTGTGCTTTCAAACTGCTAGGTTGGCAGGAGCAGGGACCGTGCAACGGGAGCTCACCCTGTCGTGGGGATTCGAACCGCTGACCTTCTGATCAGCAAGCCCAAGAGGCTCAGTGGTTTAGACCACAGCACCACCCGCGTCCCTTTGAGGAAGGGTAAATGGATTTAAAACAAGACAGGACTCCTGCAGCTTTAATGCTTGTGTAGGAAGAGGGAATTTCAATAGGTGAAATTCTCATTCACCACCGATATTAAACCTGCAGGCACACTGTTCTCTTTTCTACCTGGCCACCCTATTGTTGGGGGGGGGGCGGAGCAGAGCCTTTCATGTGTACAAACTAGCCAACCAGGATTGTGGTGTCTTTAAACTCTGACACTTCCAGTTCTTTGTCTGCAAAAGAGAGATCAAAGTTTTATGCTATTCACTTGCCTTGTAAGTGCTGAGGACTAATCAGCACAATCAGCATGGTAAAGTGCTTTGGAGGCTAATGGAGCCTTGTAAGCATTTTGTATTAATATTTATTACTCTTGATTAAGATGGGAACCAAATTGAGTTTCTCATCAATGACCCTTACAGCATACTCTGGGCAAATATTTTCCCTCCCTCCTCTCTCTGCAGCGGTCCAGGTTTTTGGGACTTGTCAGTGATACACCTACATGAGAAATTCTCATTCGTAGGGGAACAATCAATTTCCAGGTCAGTAACCATATATGAAATTGGAGCACTTTGTAATTTTCACTGAGTGAACTGTTTGTTCCAGTAGGAGAAAGCCGGGTTAGTCTGCTCCAGTCAGGGCAGGGAAGTGCATGTCTGCAGGGATGCTTTTAAACACGTCCTCTGAAGAGAACAGCCAAAGGATCTTCACCTAGCCTGACATTTCAAGCTGGACAAAGGGAGACAGTCAAACATGGGACTCGCTTGCTTCAAATAAGAGTCCTCTGCAGAGCCACACACAACTGCTAAGGAAGTGTTTTGATGGTCATTAGCACTGCTGCATTTAAGCAGCTGACCAAAAGGATGCATGGTTGCAAAAAGGAAGACAGAATTATTAGCCAAACCGGAAATTATTTGACTCTTCAACTATGGGATGCCAGACTGTCCCATGTAGCTCAATGGGGGTGGGGAACCAGGTGTTGCATGAGTAGTGAGAAGCAAACAGGGAGAGAACATCCCCCCCCCCACCTGCAATGCTGTATGACATTAGGTCTGGGATATTGTGGAAGATGCAAAATGGAGGCCGGGCTGCCAAGATAGTTGCTGCTGTTGCTGTTTACAGCAGCAGCAAAAAAAAACCACAACTGTAGGTAAAAAGAAAGAAGCCGAGCTACCGAGCTACTGCTTCATGGTGAGCTCTGCCCTTGAGAATGTGTTGGAGAACTTCTCCTTCCCCCAGAGAAATTTGGTGACATGCATCCCGTTTCTAGATAATGTCAAGAAGCCATTTCACGGCTCCAGACTTTTTCACTCCCTTCTATAGCTATGCCTGGTTACTGGAAAGAAAGAGTTGTGGTGCAAGGTGGAAATAACTTGTTCAAGCTTGCAGTGGTCTGTGCTGGATGGCTGCCCTGGATGCCCCAGGAGTTAAATTTAGACCAGTTGTACTCCAAATGCTGAGCCTGTGCAGCTTTTTCTAAATCCATATTTACATTTAAATACTTAATCACAAGATATGTATTTAAATATGTATTATATATCCATGTATGCATTTTAAATACATTTTATCCTAAAATAGAGATCGCTTCTTGAGCCAAGAACTGCACTGTAAAATTCCAAAAAGTGTGAAATCTGGATGGCAATGTCATAATTAATGAACTAACCCAGGAGATTTAGTTCACTATAAAATACAGACCAAATAAAACTCTCTTCTATTCCTAGTTTCACCTTCCCCAAAATGCCCCTGAGAAGTTCCCAGGGCCCTGCAATATCACCAGACACTTCTGAAGGGAGCTGTAGCTTTGTGGGGGAAAACAAATCATTGGCAAACAATAATGAAAAGGCATCAGATGCACGTCTGGCAGAGATCAGCACAGCGGGCAGTAGGATTGCTTCACGCTGGGCTCTTCCACTTCCATCAGAAGCCCTTTGGCTAATCAATAGGGTTTGGTGCTAAGGAGAATTTTAATTATTCTAGGAGTGATGCATGGAAGTCTCCTTACACCGGGGAACTGTTTTTCTGTAGATAATAGATAACATGTTCTCCTCCCCACCCTGCAAAAAACCATGAGGATCAGGTCGAGTTGACTGCGACTCACAAAAAGCCTGTATTAAATGGAACAATTGCTTTTGTCCCAGTAACCGCTATCCTCTGAACAGCCCAGCTTCTAGATAGAGGTCATGGTACCTAGCCACAGCCTCCACATTTTATGGGAATCTAGTTCAATGCAGTTATGTGCCAAGACTAGTATTTGGTTTGGGGACTTGTTCAAGCATGGGGTTAGCACCCCACATGTTCTCCAAAAATGGGCTCTCTTGACATTCATGGGGAAATTGTGACCTTTCAGATAGGCCATTGCTTTGGCTTTTGACTTTCCTTTCATTTTAGTTTTGATGCTTCCACAGGTATGTAAGCATCAACAATTACTTTGTGGCATTGTTAAATATGTCCTGTTGCCCAACTGTGCTGAGCTCTTAGTACAGTGGTACCTCGGGTTACATACGCTTCAGGTTACAGACTCCACTCACCCAGAAATAGTACCTCAGGTTAAGAACTTTGCTTCAGGATGCGGCGGCACAGTGGGAGGCCCCATTGGCTAAAGTGGTGCTTCAGGTTAAGAAGAGTTTCAGGTTAAGAACAGACCTCCGGAACGAATTAAGTACTTAACCCAAGATACCACTGTACACAAATATTTGGGTGTTTACATGAGATTTGAGGGTCAAATGTGATGAGTGGCTAAGAGAACCATAACTCGATCTCCCATGGGTGCTGCTGTTATTATTGTTTAAAGCAGCTTGGGGGGGTGCGCAAATAAAGTCAGGGAAGAAGGCAACTCTGATGGCCTGTATTTAAGCTTCTCCCCTGCACTGTTTTTTCCTGATCTAATTCACACATTTTCCAAACCTCCTATCTGCACCCTGTGGAAAACTTACTGGGTTTTGTATGATGCCTTTCTATTTTCTCCTGTGGAACACCAGTTTTTGGGGAGGGGGGCAATTTAGATTGGTAAAATGGTGCTGGTGGAAAGGTCAAATAAACACCCAATTTTTCACCATCACTGCCCTTTTCAATGCACATACTTGTTAACTGATAGGAAAGGGGGAGAAAGGGGGGGAGGGAAAAGGAAAGAAAGAGTGAGTGAGTGTCTGGAACCCCTGGCTTACCTGGCAGCAAGTCAGTATGTCAAGTCCAAAGTTCAAAGTCCTGGGGTCCATCTGCACAATCAAAGTCCAAAATCTAAAGTCCAAAGATCAGGAAACAGTCCAGGGCCAATCCAAGTAAGCAGTCCACCAGTCAGGATACAGCCCAAAGCATAGTCCCATAGACGTCTAGGAGAATCCAAGGCCCATCATCATGGGCAGTTGAGCAGATAAAACACCTCAGCTCTGCTTCCCTTTTGTACTTTTCCTGCATCTGGGCTTGATGAGGCAAGTGACCCTCACCTGCTCCAAGCCTACTCCAGCTGAGGAATCACACCCCTCATCCCAGAGTTAGCGAGCCCCACCTGGCCAACTAGAGAACTGGGCTGTGAACCCTTGCCTGCCTCAGACTCCTAGAGCACTTCTACTGCTGCTCCCTATGCCTTGTGTTGATGGAGACAGGGGTCCTTCTGGCTCTGGTGATGGGTCCTGCTGCTCTGGTTCCTGTGTACTGACCCTCACCCCCTTGCCATCCTCCATCACCCAGTGAGTACTTACTTTCCCCTTCCCAGCTTGCCCCATTGTGTCCCAGTCTCAGCTACACCCTTTGCCGGGATCCTCTTCCTCCTCTCTGTCATCCTGCCAGTTCATTACAGAAAGCGGGAAATCCTGCCACATATTTCCCAGTGTCTCTACTTTAGCTCTGAGGGGGTTAAAAACATGAGCTTTAATCTGCCTGCACCCAAGTTACTCATCTCTAAAATGGAGTTGGTTTTCCCTTTCCCATACTCTTTGATTTTTGATGACTGTAACTTCCATAGTATATATTTGACCAATACTCTAGATTGGTCTGCAAAGCAATTCAATCTATATGTGCAAGAAGCTCGTCCAGTGTGTTCCGCAGGCTCAAAGTTCCATAGAATTCTGGCTCTATGTACTCACACTTCTAGGCTAGTATTTGGTTAGGGAGGACTAAGCAAGCAAGGCATGAATTGCACAAACAGTGTAGTCATGAAGGCCAGGAAGCAATTCGTAATACAGCAAGGGCCGAATCTACCCCCAGATCAAATCATCTCCACTGTACTGTATTGACTTGGTCTGGGGAGCTATGCCAGTTTACAGCAAAGAAACCACCCTCTCTCCAAAGATGTATTAGTGCTCCTGCTTATCTTTCATTTACAGCCTGAAGCTGCCATGCTTCTTTCCGTTTGCCAAAGGGGTGTTCTTTAAACAACATATAAAGGCTCTAAAAGCAAGAGGAGGAAGCAGACAATTCTCCTGAAATTAAAATGGCCAGAATCTCAGGCTTGGCAGGTTCCCAGCTTTTCAATGCTTATTTGCAGAAATGCTGCCACAAGAAACTAGCAAAAGCTTCGTTCTATTCAGAGGCATCTGCTGATGGAGCTTTTTGGGAGAGCGGCAAGCCAAGGAAAGGGAGCAAGAGATAAACACTGTGTCATTTAGGATCAAAACTCTACTTTAAAAAACACAAGATGGCTGTGCATTGCCTGCCTGAGGGCCCCACTTTGGAGAGAGTCTCAACCCAAAACCAGTGCATTAGCCTTGCTTGTTTCCCACCTTAAGAAAACCTGTCAAACTCTGGCTAGAAAACATTGCAGGAATCCTTTAAGTTAGCAATGCCTAGGGAGGGGAATAAGGCAAACTTCCTACAGATGAGGCATAGGCCTGAGGCAAAATATATGTTTGATCTCCTGGAAGGAGGGGGAATTAAAGACCTTCTTAAATAGTGTACCCTGCACCAAGCTAAAGGCAAATGGCTTTTCCCTAGGGGAGGGAAAGAGTGTTTGTGAGCCAGGAACTGCTCTAACTATTGCAGTCTTTATTAGGGAATGGTTTTAAGATCTCTCACTTTCACACTTTCTCCAGAATTCTCAGTTTGCCTGCTCCAAAATGTTTTAGGCAGGAATGGGGGACCTGTGGCTCTTCATGTGTTGCTGGACTCCAGTTCCCATCAGCCCCAGCCAGCTTGGCCCATGCTCAGGAATGATAGAAGTTGTAGCAAGTCACATCCAGAGGCCATAGATTACCATACCCTTGTTTAGGGGATAACTAGAAAATAACAGGCACAACAACAATGTAGTGTATTTCTTACATACAGCTTTTGGCAGCTCTTATAAAGTTTAAGGACCCCTCAATGTAGCTGATTCCAATCTACTGCTAAGTGTAGTCTAGCTACACTGTATTTATAGTGACTTCAGAAGGTATGTCTATTTTGGAAAATGTTGCCAAGCATCATGATTCTTTGGCTTGGAATATGAATCTTGGTAAACTGTAATTAGGAAGAGGTGAGCTGCTGTTTGCTTGGCTCACAAACCAGCTCAATCTTTTCTAAGAATTGCTAGTGAGTACAGTATTTGAAATTCAAGTGCTGGGTGGGGGAGTTGCAAGTCCCCACCAGGAAAGCTTGCAAACATTGAGATGCTGTATGTTTAGACGTATCTCCTCCCTTTGCATGCAAAGCTATCCCGTTACATTGTGTTAGTGGGAGAGAGACCAGCTGACTGCCTCGCAGGTCTGCTCCATATGCTGAAATGATGGTAGTGTGGTGTAGTGGTTAAGAACGGTGGACTCGTAATCTGGTGAACTGGGTTCACGTCTCTGCTCCTCCACATGCAACTGCTGGGTGACCTTGGGCTAGTCACACTTCTCTGAAGTCTCTCAGCCCCACTCACCTCACAGAGTGTTTGTTGTGAGGGAGGAAGGGAAAGGAGATTGTTAGCCGCTTTGAGACTCCTTGGGTAGTGATAAAGCGGGATATCAAATCCAAACTCCTCCTCCTCCTCCTCCTCCTCCTCCTCCTCCTCCTCTTCTTCTTCTTCTTCTTCTTCACATGCTCAGGACTGCAATTTTCTGTCAGAATCAAGGAGCATGTAATACAAGACCAATGCCACCAAGTAAGATTGTTTGGGGACTAACAAGCCTATTCCCATCCATAGCAACACTGTGAGAGTTAATCCCTTCGTGATCTGTCAAAAAGTATTGTGGATTCATTGATTTTGTGAAGTCAAGCCACTTGCATAGCTGATTCACTACAGTGATGCACTTGAAATCGAAGGCCTGGCCAATAGCCTGTGTGGTAATCCTCTCAAACCCTTGCTTCACATTGCAAAGTGACCTGGCTTACCTCCTGGCAGTGCAACGTCTCTTACTACTGTACAAATGTAACTAAAGAATATGGGTTTGTCAACACACACACACACACACACACACACACCCCTGACCATCAAGCATAGGTGCCTTCTTTGAGTTAGGAGCTGTTAAATAGGCTCACCAGCCACCTACTTCTAGGTACCCTCAACAGCTACCTGACAGGCAGTAATTCAACAGGTGTGGTTTCCCTTCTTCTCTGCACCTTCACGTTGGCAAAATGTTTTCCTGCTCAGTCATACATCTGCTTGCAGAGCAACCCTATGAACGTTTACTCAGAAGCAAAACCCACTGTGTCTAATGGTACTTATCCTCTGGTGAGTGTGCTTAGGATTGCCACCTGTGTCCAGTAACAGCAAATACAAATTCTGAAGGTCTCGTGCATCTATCAAAAGCAGTCATCATTAGGTGCTGAGTATATTATTATTTTTTGTTGTTGTTCTTTTGATTAATACCTCCATTCATTTGAAACACCTTTCTCTGCCATGTGAATTTCTCATGGTTATATACATAGTATTGGTGGAAAGTGGAAAAGAGAAAAGGGGAGGGTGTTGTTAAGGAAAGAGAATTTGCCAGGGACTGGATCCTTAACTTGGATCAATGCTAGAGCCCACTGGACCAGCAGTATGTGTGATAATAATAAGTAACATCATGCTTCTTCTGAGCAATGCAAAACAACTTTGCCTCACTGATGAAATATCATAGTAATTTGCACATGCATGTATGTGAACATTCATGTGTACCCACAAAGATATAGATTATGAACAGGAGGCTGGATTCCAAAGGGTATGTCTTCCAGTCTACCTTGAGCCCAACACACATTTTTAGCAATTAGTCCTGGAAAAGAGCATTCTGTTTGGATATAGCCTGGTTAATGTGGAGTAGAATGAAGTATTCTTCTGGGCTCCCAGCAGGAATGCTCACTCCTTTGATGGAGAGAGAAGAGAGTGAAAGGATTTGTCTGTGTAATAGATGTTTCCCCTGAAGGTCTGCGTCAGATCCCCAGGTGGGGAGCCTGTCTCTAGCTGCTGATATTCAATTCCATGTCACACATAAATAAGGGAGAACAAGCCAGCTCCTGTTTTTATAGGCCTTTTATCTTTCACTCTCCCTGTCTCTTATTCTCTCTCTCAGATACACGTCCTTTCCTGCATATTCTGGGCTTTGCAGTACAGCACTAATTAACTTTGCTAATTAGCTCAAGCTTGCACTCACTGACAATAAATGTGCAGTGCACTGTGAGTGCAGAGTATTATTAATGAAATGGGCACAGACACCTTCACTGGGGAGAAGAAAGCTTAAGGGCTGTGTGTGCACCAAGCGGCATCGAGAAATATAATGGATGTGGCAATGAATTTATTCTGCAGCTCATAAACCTAGTACATTTCCATCTCCTGAAGTAACAGACACCAGGGAAAGGAGCAAGGTACTACCAGTGTGTATGTGTGAGAGAACAGATTCAGTAGTGGCCAGGGCTCCTGCAGCTTTAATAATTGTACAAAAGGGGAATTTTTGACAAGTACATCTTTCCCAACTGCCTATGGCCAGAATTGCATCATCTATATCAGGGGTGGCCAAGTCCCAAGAGACTGCGATCTACTCACAGTTAAAAACTGGCAGTGATCTACCCCATTTTGGGGGGTTCAGGTCAAAGTTCTTGAGCTTTTTCTAGGACGGAAAGCCCTGCTTTTTGGGGTTCAGGTCAAAGTTCTTGAGCTTTTTTATTTTTTTAGGAGAGCCCAAGTTGTTGAGCTTCTTTGGGGGGAGCCACTGATCTACCAGTGATCTACCACAAACGTCCACTGCTCTACTGGTAGATCACAATCTACCTGTTGGACATGACTGATCTATATCATGTGGGAGCCATGAAGTCATGGCAAAGGCTTGTAGCGCCACCTGGTGCCTCGCTGACCTCGGTGACCTGCATGTCTGTGCCTTGCAGTGTATTAAGTGCATAACCTTATATGGAGTTATGTTCCCCCTCTGGGCAGTAATTACCTTATATGGCGATGGGTGGGTAAAAGCCATGACCAGATGAGGTAACGTGAGACATTGGCAAATGGCCATGCGAGAGGGGAGAAAAAAGGAGAATAAAATCGGAGGAGAGTGGTTGAAGGAGCTGCTCTTACCTTCCTGAAAATATTGCTGGCTCTCTGTGTCTTTTTTCAAATGCTATACAGCGCCATTTGTGACAGCTGGCTTCCGTCAATATAATGCATTAAAAGTGAAAGAGGTATGTCTTATACAGCACAAACCAAGTCACCCAGCAAACAGGAACAGAAAATAGTTTATTTTTTAAAACAAACAAACAAACATGGTATATACTGCTTCAGCATTTGCATTTCTAAGTATCATGTGCAAAATAAAAAAAAAATCTACAGAAAATGAGACAATAAAACAACAAAATTACCATCAATCTGAACACAGCCTTACAATGCCTGCTGGAACGAGAAAGCCTTAGCCATGCACCTGAAGTTCAGCAAGAAGGGTGACTGCCTAATCTCAGTTGGGTGTTCCACAGGTTTGGAACAAATGCATGGAATGCAGTTAGGAGCCATGTGTCTGAGTTATGGGGAGCCACCAACAAAGGCTCCTCCAGATAACTCAGGCTAAGATATAAGGGATCAGGTGATTCTTAAAATTATCTGGACCCATGTTGTTAAGGGCCTCGTAAATTAATGCAAGAACCTTGAACCTGGCACAGTAATGCATGGACAGCTCCCTGGAGGCAACAAATATGACTGGTCTGCAGCTTATCAATCATGTGGGGGAAAGACCGTATTTCAGTAGCAGCAGTGCTTTTTTCCTTTAAAAAAAGGTTTAGAGGTACTCTCGTTTTCCTACTGATATTGAAATACTGCCCCTCAATGAGGTGAAACTTTGATTCACAAAATGTTTAGGGGTATGTGTACCCCTGTGTCTCCCCAGAAAAAGCTGTATCAGGATCCCTGGTTTGCATGCAAAAGGTCAAAGGTTTTGTTCCTGGCACCTCCTAGGAGTGCTGGGAAAGACTCCTGAATTCCTGGATAGCTGTTTCCAGTTAGTATAGGCAATACTGACCTAGGTGGAACTACTGGCTGATTTGGTATTAGGCTTTTTCCTACAAATAATTCAGGTACTTCTAGGGCTGCAGAATGGGACAAGGCTGGACTGCCTTTAATTGTTGTGCAGAGAAGGGTAATTTCAGCAAGGGAACCTCACCTACCCCATTTTTAAACATAAATATTAAAGATACAGGAGCGAGGGAATGCCGTACTCAGAAGCAGGAATCTGCACAGATGCACATCTGGATCTATGCACTGCATGCTCATCTGGGTCTCTCTGAACTAGTTGGATATGTCTTTCGATGTAGATGGGGACGCACATCTCTGTCCAGGACCTGTTAGCTGCTGTGCCTGATTAGTTGCACATTACTAGAGTTCAGTCAGAACCAATGTGTCTACTTTGTTCATACATTAATATATGGAAGTTGTATATGCATCACCCGCATGTAAGTCCTTCAGTTTCCAAATTACAATATGATGTTGCCAGTGCTTTTTTGTGAATATACTCACTGGTATAGAGTATCAGCACCTTTTTTTCCTGCCCATAGCAGCCATTTTGTGTGGCATTAACACCACTGATATCAAGAATATGGGCACCTCATTTCCACACCCCCAAAAATGGACTGTCTTCACTATGAACCACAGAAGGGTGCAGTACCCCACCTGATAGTAAAGAGTGTGAATTCCTAGGACAAAAACTAGAATTTAAACTTAGCATTTTTACTCTTGATAAAAGCCTTTCCCCCACCTCCTTTGCTCACTGAAAGACTGCTTCTGAAGTTATTTTACATAACAGATTGAGGGTGGAATAAACTTGGATTGTTAGAAATAATAAGCAGAAGAATACACAGTTGCTATGTACCTGACTCAAATCAGTTTCTCAGCCGTTGACCAGGGAATACAGCAGCCTATCCTTTATGAATACCAATTACTAGTAACTGTGTTATTCCATCAAAGTTCTAAGAAACTCTGTACCTTTCACATACAGTATCTCTCAGTGCCTGACTAAGGGAGACATGGAGCTATCAAGACTATGAAGTCCATTTCTCTGAACTACTCTAGAGGGATTTTGGACCAGATGACTGGCTGGTGTAAAATCACTGGCCTCAAGGAAACAGTGCTGGTTGGTGGCAACAGAAGATATGACCCACTGTTCTCAAAAGCTGAAGCTGTTCTGGCAGTGCAAGGCAGGATTCTGTGGCTTTTCAAAACAACTGAAAACCTATGCAAGAGAGTTCCATTAAAAGTAGAAAGGAATAAAATGAAACTTATGGATTATTCAGTGCTTTAACCAACAGAAATGAAAAGGACCAGAGGCATTGCATTTTAAATCTGTCCTGTGGCAGGTTGTTAAATTATCTAGCTCTAGAACAGGTGTGGGGAATCTTTGGCTCATCAGATGTTTCTGAACTACAACACCCATTATCCATGGTCATTGGCCATGTTTGCTGGGGCTGATGGGAGCTGTAGTTCAGCAATGTATGGAGGGCCAAAGATTCTTCACACTTGGTATAGAAGAATGAAACATGCTCCTCAGAAAGCTAGAAACATCCGATTTGTTTGGGTCCCTTTGATTTAGAAAGAATTCACTTCTCCATTTGGATTTTGCTAATGTCCTGTGACATAATGAGTGCCATTGGCCCAATTATGTCCAGTGTGAGAGCAGAATTGTATGACTGGCTGTGACTCGGGCTGCCTTCAGATAGGGGGTTTATTGTGTTCGTTTTACTGCTTATAATGCTAGGACTTCTGTCCTTATTTCTAATATTCCTTTAACACTGAAGTACCTGTTGTCTTATGGAACTGTGGCTTTTGATCAGTATGCTGCCATGCTGTGCTAAATTTTAAATGGTGAGAAAGAACTGTATGCCAGAATTGTTGTTGTTGTTGCTTAGTCATTTCCGACTCTTCGTGACCCCATGGACTAGAGCACGCCAGGCACTCCTGTCTTCCACTGCCTCCCACAGTTTGGTCAAACTCATGCTGGTAGCTTCGAGAACAGTATCCAACCATCTCATCCTCTGTCGTCCCCTTCTCCTTGTGCCCTCAATCTTTCCCAACATAAGGGTCTTTTCCGGGGAGTCTTCTCTTCTCATGAGGTGGCCAAAGTA
This sequence comes from Podarcis bocagei, assembly GCF_964188305.1. NCBI lineage: Eukaryota > Metazoa > Chordata > Lepidosauria > Squamata > Lacertidae > Podarcis > Podarcis bocagei. Next base: position 43,766,348 of record NC_138129.1, on the reverse strand, counting down.
CTGGAGCCTCAGCTTCAGGATCTGTCCTTCCAGTGAGCACTCAGGGCTGATTGATTTCCTTAAGAATGAGTATGCCAGGATAGTGACCCAAATTTTATGTTGTGAAATTACAATGCAAAAACTCCAATGTTTTTCTGAGTTACAAAGGTTGCAAATTGTTTCTTTTCTGCAAACAACAAACAGGGAGAATAGCACGAAACTGCCACTAGATTCCACTAGATTTCCAGAAGTAGCTTTATGTCTAAAAGGTAAAAATTATTAGGTAAAGAAAGAGAAGACGGAACAAAGTGCTGCCTGATTGCAGTCTCAGTTATGGGAACTGGGGTCTCAACCAAGCAGCTGCAAAGTAGAAGGGAAAAGGTATGGTATACTGTATTTGAAACAGACAGGTGGTGGCTGTGGGGCTTTGCTAAACATTTAATGTTCCCCCACCCAGAACTTCCCCTCTGCAACCACTCACTCTCACATACCACCCAAACTGCTATTTTTTAATTTTATTTTTTTTTACTATTCTTCATGAGGAAAAGCAACTAGGGAAGGGAACTCCAAGGGAAGGAAGGGTTAAGCACATACCACCATTTTGCAGCTGTTCATCAGATTTCCAGGCATGATATGCAAATCCAGCCTGAGAATGGCTTTCCTTATACCATTTGCATTATATAGCTTTATCTTCTCCCTTATCTTCCTGCTCCCCCTGTTACAAAGTCAGATGCAACAGATGTGTGCCTTGTCTTATCCATGTCTGAAAAATGCAACAGCAAAGCCTTTTAATTCCTTAATTAACAGTAACTAATCATTTGGCATTCTCCCCTTCTCCCCCCCCCATTTTTTTTAAAATGCAAGTGCTTGTTTTTTGTGGCAATGCAGAAATAGCCATGTCACCAGGCAGAAAATGCAGGAACAGCTTTTTTCCTTCAAAGTGGTCCCCCCCCCCCTGCTTTTAGAGGCTGCTGGGGAAGGGAATAAAAGGACTAGTAATAAAAACAAGCCCATCATGTTAACGCTCCAGGGGAGGCTACTGTTTCATTTGTATTAATCTGAATTGGTTGTATTTATTTGCCCCCAAAGTAATAAATGTTCATCTCCATTCCGAAGGCCTGATATTTAATAAGGCGTCATTCACTTCCATAGAGACAGCCTGTTTCTTTCATTGGAATGCATAGCCTGACCACACTTAATTTCGCCAAATCTGGCTCTTTATAAGTAGGGACAGGAATGGAATTGGAGACAGAAGATCAAAGAGCAGGGCCTTTCTGGGGGGTCTGGTTAAGACATGAATATCCAACACTTGATGGCTGGCTGCTGTATATGTGAATCGACTCCACTGACAAATCATTGCTTTTGAGGTGATGTTACGTAACACAGAAGTTCCTTCTATGGTGTTTTATCTGTGATGGCCCATTTGTGCATTGAAAAAAGCAATTCCTTGAAATTGCAGTTAACCACTGATGAATATAGGGACACGGATGACGCTGTGGGTTAAACCACAGAGCCTAGGACTTGCTGATCAGAAGGTTGGCGGTTCGAATCCCCGCGACGGGGTGAGCTCCCGTTGCTTGGTCCCTGTTCCTGCCAACCTAGCAGTTTGAAAGCACCTCAGAGTGAAAGTAGATAAATAGGTACTGTTCCAGCGGGAAGGTAAACGGCATTTCCGTGCACTGCTCTGGTTCGCCAGAAGCAGCTTAGTCGGCTAATAAAGCGAGATGAGTGCCACAACCTCAGAGTCGGCCACGACTGGACCTAATGGTCAGGGGTCCCCTTACCTTTACCTTACTGATGAATATGCATGCCTAAACTAGTGGTGGCAAGGAATGAACTTTTGCTACCTCCAGTCCTTCCAGTAGACAGGATGCTTCAGCCCAGTCTGACCTGATGGACAATAGGGTGGGGTGACAGCAGATCACATCAACTAGATGGTTGGCCTGCTGCTTTTAGAAGAGGCAGATATATCCCAATGTTATTATTATTTGGTATTCAAGCCAATATTTTCCACAGGATACACACCACATTGCTGGTTGTGTGCTGCAGCATCCAGCTAAGAAGGAAGCTGCCAGAAGGAAGGCTGTAGGTTAGTGGTAGAGCCCTACCTTGCATGTAGAAGGCCCCAGTTTTAATCCCTCGCATCTCCACATACGTGTGGAAGATACCCACTGCCTGAGACCCTTGAGAGCCACTGTCAGCCAATATAGATAAAATTGAGCTAGATGGTCTAGGAAGGCAGCTTCCTCTGTTTCTATGCCATCTGAATATCCCTTTGGAATATAAGTATACTGACAATCTCCCCCCCCCCCCCCATTTTTAACCATTCTAGCCATCAGAGATTATTTCTCATAGCCACAACAGTCAAATTGCAAGTGAAGCTAGAAAATGTTGTCTGGCTCTACAGTTATTGTGCATTACAGGCATTTTACAGCAGCTTTTGCATGCTGCCATTGGTAGAAGAGCTTCTTTGAGCCAGCGTTATCTTTACACAACGTTGCATTGCCAACCCCCAGGCACACTTCCTGCACCTACTGTTAAAACAGCTGCATTTCCTTCACAATGGTTTTCTTTGCCTGAAAGTTCACAGCAGCTCCAAAAGCAGCGCTGTGAAATAAGCATTCCACTTACTGAACCAGGGGGGGTTGCCTGTCAAGAAGCTTAATTACGCACACTGGCAATGCAATACTGCATAAAACCAGAGTTGTTCTGTTAATTCTCCAACCACGAGCAGCATCTATAAGGTGTGATGATAGTAGTACACAACATTTATCATATTTGCTGGTTTAGCATGCTGTTTCTTTCTTTGTGGGTTGGAGCTCTGAAGAGTGGGATTCACGTAGCTATCTCACAGCTTTGCAAAACAGAAGGATGTGTCAAATATGCATGCGTAATCTCAGAAGCCTTCGCCAGCCACGCACACAAAGCAGCATACAAGGTCTGCTCCACAATACACACATGGACCGTATTACCCACATGGTTTCGCCGTGATAAATTCAACTCATTCCTAGAAATACCACGTCCTTACACAACTGCAAAAAGAACATTCTAAGAAGGCTGTAGGCTGGGGTGTGGGAAGGATTCGTGATAATCAGATTACTGGTATATTGTTAGACTAGCAGATAAAGAATAGCTAGGGTTGCCATATCCCTGGGAAAACCAGGACATGTCCTCTTTTGGGGAACCAACATGCCAATCTGGGCAGATTTTTATATTTTAAAAGAAATGTCCGGGTTTTTCAGGTTCGGGCTCAGGCTGCTCTGCACACCACAACTCCTGCCAGCCCAAGCTTGGGAAAGAGGCACACACCCCTCTTTCCCCAGCTTGGGCTGGCAGCGGCTCTGGCTGTCCTCTTTTTTGCTCTTCAAGATATGGCAACCCTAGAATAGCAGATAAGAGTAGCAGATAAAGAACCTGAGTGCAACAGACGCTTCCCCGCCTTCTGTTCCTGATGACTGGTATTCAGAGACACATTGTCTCCAACATGACAAGAGAGCATAGCTACTGTGGTTAATAGCCATCATCTTCCATGAACTGGTCTAATCCTGTTTTAAAGCTATCCAAGTTGGTGGCTATTGCTACCTCTCATGGGAGTGAATTCCAAGTTTAGTAGGTGCTGTGTGAAGAAGTACTTTCTTTTGTCTGTTCTGAATCTTCCAACATTCAGCTTCACGGAATGCTCTGAAGTTCTAGTATTCTGAGAGCGCATGGACTCTCGCTATGACATTTCTTGCGCTCCTGGGTGCTTCTAGTTTGCACCCAATGTGCAGTGCTCTGTGCTCTCGTCTTTGTAGAAGAAGAGCACAGATCAAATAATAGTTTGCTGTGTTATTTTAGTTATGCCCAAGACAGTAACCTGACAGCACAAAAAAGTAGGTGCAGAACAGCTTATTGTCAGCCAGACACCTGATTCTGCGAAGACTGTACTGCAACCAAAGCAGCATCTTCACTTACTATTAATAAACCTCCAATCTAGCAAAGCGGTTGGGTAGTGTTCGGCATGACATATCACATGCTCAAGGGTTTAGTTGATAAAACAGTACTGTATTAATAACAGCTGTTGGGTGTGTGTGACACATTACTTTTGCCAAAGATTCCTTGCACTACCATTGTCTTTTCTTATTTTACCTCTGGGAGGTAGCAGTAGGCTCAATCCCAGCCTAGCAGGAACAACTTCCGCTGGTGATTAAACCCACAGCTACTTGTTCCATCACTCTAGGCTTCTCTGACTAGCAGTGACAAGATCTGGCCCTGCTTAGTGTGAGAAATGTGCTGTGTATCAAAGAGGCGTGCGATAGCCTTAGGCCAATTGCCAGTTTGATCTTGGGACTGAGCTCACTTGCTAACTTTCACTGTAGGTGTTGAGACCATCAGACTTTGTCCCTTCAGTTTGCATTTTATCTCTCCCCCTTCTTCGGCAAAGAAGCAAGCCCCAAACTTGGAACAATTGATGGAATAGCTAATATAAAAGCTGCTGGGTTTCTTTGGCTGGTGAGGACCCCATTACATCTTGTACAGTTGATTGCTTTATATCCTGCAACACCACATGACCCACTTGCCAGGGAGAGTATCTGTCAACATCTCTGTATTCCTTTGTATCTAGAGTACATGAAGCTCAAAGTCCCATAGCTCCTAATCCCACTTTCATCTCCAGCAGTCAAAGCAAACAAGACAATATGCCTTACTGGGCCAAAATTAACTGCAAGTTTAGAGAGATTGTTTTGATTTAAAAAAATAATAATACCAGCAGTGCTTTTTTTCAGCTAGAGTGTGCTGTAGCACAGTTCCAGCACCTCTCAGCTGGGCACTATTATGGGCTGGCACCCCCCTGTCCACTTCTTGCCTCTATGTACTTCTTAGAATTCAAAAATGAACATTTAAAGTCAAAATGGAAGCTGACCAGTGTCTGTGAGTCTACACTTTTTTAAAAAGATCTATGAATCCATCTAGCTCTTAGCCACTCCTAGGTGTGATTAGTCAAACTATGGGGTGGGGCCAATTCATATTTGTTTTCCTTCAAACCCTGCAGGGTTGGCCAGAGCCCTGGACCCTCGGCACTTTGGCGTGCCCTGCTGACAAGGGTCACAGCACTGGAACGGAAGGCGCTCTGCTGCTAATTTAGCAGGGCCGTACCAGAGCACCTTCCGGTCTGGCGCTCCAGTGCTGACTCACACCAGAGTGAGCTTCTTTTGGTCTGGAGCACCAGAGCTCTCCGAAAACTGGGACATCCTAGGATGCAAACCGAAGCTGGGATTGGCTTCTGGGTTTATGGATGTCCCATTTAAAACAGGACAATTGGGGGGTATGCTTTCCTTATTTCTATAATGTGAATGCAGGCAAGCCCTACATTAGCTAAAATGTAGATCTGATTGCAGAATGGTTCACTTCTGCTTTCTGTCCCACATTAGCAACATTCTTCTGTACCCACAAACATCACATGAGACACTCAAAGCAGCTTGAGTTGTCATGCTGCATGTGGAAAGTAAACCACCTAAGGCCTATGTCCAGTACGTCCTGTGAGAATGAAGGAAGAATTGTCTGCCTATATAGCGAGATGTTCCATGTCAATTTAACCCAATTTCACAACCCAGACGAAATCTCTCTGGGCTCACACAAGTGAAATCAAGTGTCTCTTTCTGTTGCCTTCTTAACTCTGCTCCCCAGAAGACAAATATTATTATTCAGAGATTAAAGTTTTAACATGCAGGCATTTACTTAAGTTTTAAATTCACATTTGCACTTCATTTGAATTCATTTTGCTGTATAGATGAGTCCCAGGGCCTCTACCTTCTTTGCTGAGAAATCCTCAGGGCTGCTTGAAATTAGCTACTGCTATTCCCCCTGAAGGCTGACAGGACAAATTGTGGCAAACTGCTCTTTCAGAAAACTTAACCCACTAAATGAGACATGAGAGAGCATGCAACATCAGGTAGTTGGGCTTTCAAAATATATACGGCACTTCCAACCCCCCCCCCCAAAAAAAAAATATGACCAGGGCCAGCCCGGGATATTTTGCTATCTGAGACAAATAATAAGACCCCCCCACCTCCATTCCACATACAAAAGCTGACTAGACTGGCAGCTGAACACTAGCAATGAGATAATGTCCTGCACGGCAGCAGCGGGCAGCAGGCTAGTTTAGTGGGTGCAGGACATGCAAACACATTTCTGTCCTGCAACAGAGTAGAATGCCACCTGAGGTACTTGCCACACTCTGCCTGATGGTAGGGACAACCCTCAATATGGCTCATGCATGCAAGCCCCGAAATCACACTCAATTATGGAAAGGTGTCAGATATTGAAAATATATGAATAGGCAATAAGATATTATATATATGAAATAGTGGCCTGTGGGGTGGGGGCCATAGAGCTGCCTTCTCAACATCAGTGTTGCTGCAGCTTACCTGGATGGGCTTGGGATGCTAATGAGGTTAGAATAGCATGAGTGCACAGGTGGGAGTGTTGGGCTGGCTCTGACCGTGCAGCTGTTCAGCCTGATTTCACTGGTACCCTGCCCAGCCCCAGCCTCTTGCTCAGCATGGACACTGAAGAAACATGAAAATGGAGCAGCAGTGGGGAACCTCAGAACCAGGGGTGAAAGGCAGCCATCCAAGTCTATTTACCTGTTCCCCTTCCCAAACCACCTACCATCCTCTCTTCCCAGTCCAGCCCCTTCACCAGCCCTGTTTTGCACCATCCTCGGGTGATTTGGCCTAGCTGGAATGTGTCCTTGAACACTCCTATTGCATTTTGCTTGCCTGGGTAGAGGATAGAGAGGGTTGTGTGGATGTGTGTAGGAACCAGCCTCCTGTACAAAGTTAAAATTGCCTGTAAGCCAGGGTTATCTAAAGTGATGGAGCATCCAGCTGGCACCATGAAAGCAATACAAAGTTATTTGGAGAAGGGAAAGGGCAATGGCAAGTGAGGAAGATGAAGAAGACGAAGGTGACAAAAGGAAGCAAAGGAAACTGACATCAACTCCACTCAGCAAAGGAAGGGAGCTTTGGAGAACAAAGAAGAAAATTGAGAATATCACACTCCTCAAATCACCTTGGATACAGAAGGGAAACCTGAGGCTGGGGCAGGTGATACATTTGCACTTTAGCCCCTATGTGCGAGAAAGAGGTGGAAATGAATGTCAACCTAATGAAGGGAGATGCATCTTACAGACTGTCTCTGCCTACCCTGCACTTACCTGGTGTACCTGCCCTGCATACAACTCTAACAATTCATCCCACTTGTTTCCTTTCAGCAGATTTGTTAGTGTCATTGAATATAGAGTATGGATGGGTCTTTTTTTAAAACAACAACAACAGTGTAGGTGACATTTGACAAGCATAGCAAGCAGTCATGTCATTGCACAGCATGGTCCACATGCACAGATTCGATGCATTTAAAATTGCAAGAGGAGGGAGAAAGAGGGACTGATGCTTAGCTGATTTTTACTGACCTAGATTTGTAAACTTCACTGGGGCTGAGCCGATAGACACCAGCTTTGGCTGTGGAAGCTGGACTTCACCAGAGTGGCCCCATTATGTATACAGATTCAGAATTCAAGCCTGAATCTGGATTCAAGAAGCCACTGTTCAAAATGTGCATGATCAGTTCTTCCTGCGGTTAACCAAGTTTTGATGCATAGTTAGAAAAACAATTGGCAATTCACTACATAATGTAGGGTCAAATTCTTGGAAATAAAATATGTCAGTACTTAAAAACAAACAAAAAAACCAACACATTTGCATTCCACCTTTCTTCCAAGGATAGGCAGCACACACAGGGCTATCCCCTTTATGCTCATAACAGCCCTGTGATGTAGCTTAGGCTGAAATATAGCAACATGTGCAAGGGCACTTTCTTAATGTCATGGAGTTGGGAGTTGAACAAGGTCTCTTGAGAAGTCCCCAGTCAATCCAGAAGTCTGTCCGCTACTTCACACTGGAATTATTGCTCTGAACATGCACCATCATGTTCTCAACACACTAAAAACTTGGATTGCTGCAAAATTCTCGCAGATAACAAGGATATGAATGCTCCTGTACATTTCACACACCAGGAAGTGCTGGGCACTTGGCAAAATGGAAACTCAACTGAACAAGATCTCCCCAGGTCTGCATGAGAATTATATTCCATAGCATACAAGCAAAAGTGAAAGCAGAAAAATCCCACCCTTGTATGTGATACTGACATCTAGTTCCTTATTCAAACTCCAAATCCACATGCCAAAAGAAATAAAATCAAAATCTCAGCTCAGACTCACCACCAAAAAAGAAGTAGTAAACAAATTAGAAATTTGTAGAAAGATACTTTTAGATGGGGGGGGGGACCCAGAATCAAGCAGACAGCAGCAATCCAGCAACAAAAACACATCAGCTGGCTCTGACTTTGTTCCTTCAGCTGATGGCATGGGGCTGTCAGGTACTGTCAGAGTAATTATAGAAGATTGCTACAGGATAAACATCAATGTATTTTGAAGAGTAATTGTGCTGCAGCCTCGGGATCCTTTCTGCATGTCAGGCAGCAGGCACCAATTTTAGCTCTTTGCTTTCTGACAAACTCAGGAATTGCAAACCCATTTCATCCATTTTTCTTGCTTCTCCTTCCTCAGGTCATTCTTTCTTTGGGAAATCAGCTCCTAAGCAACATCACCCAAGAAGACATTGGCATTTCCCAGAGTTGGTATTAGAATGAGACTAGAATTGAAGGGAAAACTCCGCAGGTTGAAGATTTGAAGAATTTAAAAATAGGCTCGTTACAATAATATTGTTGTTCCATTTCCCTGCATCTCTGCACTTCATGCTGCTATTAAGAATAGGTTTTGTTTATGTACAACCTTTTCTTTATCTGAAGTGAAGAACTTATTGTCATTGTTTGCCTTCATTACAGTAAGTACATCTCTGAAAGTCATAGGGCAAAGTTCTGCTCGGTGTCATTGCAAAAGGCCACCTCCATCTAGTTCAGTCTGCTAAAAATGGATATCTGAGTCATTTTTCTGTGGAAACACAATGGTGGCTCAATATATCATACAGGAAGTAATTAAATGTGATATGCCCCATGTACCACATGACTTGGAAGGCAATTCCAATTAGCTGTGTAGCTCACTGGTAGAGCACTGGCTTTTCATTTGCACCCAGGTTCAGTCCCTGGCTTCTCCAGTCAAAAGGATGTTGGGTAGCAGAGCTCCAAAGGGACTGCTGCCTAAGACTTTGGAGATCCACAGCCTCTCAGAGGAGACATTCCTATTCTGGTTATATGGATCAGTGAATACTATTCTATGTGTAGGGACACGGGTGGCACTGTGGGTTAAACCACAGAACCTAGGGCTTGCCCATCGGAAGGTCAGCGGGTCGAATCCCTGTGACGGGGAGAGCTCCCGTTGCTCAGTCCCTGTTCCTGCCAACCTAGCAGTTCGAAAGCACAAAGTGCAAGTAGATAAATAGGTACCGCTCCAGTGGGAAGGTAAACGGCGTTTCCGTGCGCTGCTCTGGTTCACCAGAAGTGGCTTAGACATGCTGGCCACATGACCCAGAAGCTGTACGTCAACTCCCTCGGCCAATAAAGCGAAATGAGCGCCGCAACCCCAGAGTTGTCCGCAGCTGGCCCTAATGGTCAGGGGTCCCTTTACCTTTATACTATGTGTAAGTACATAGCTTAATACCAAATTTATTGGGATCAGCTAACAGTCATAGAATAGTCAGCTGGCCTCATCTTTCCTCTACATTAATATTGTTGCATGCCACTCCGGTCTCCAAGTGGTGTGAGATTCCAGGGGTTCCAGGCACTTACTCCCTGAGGAAGCTGTCTTGACTTCAAAACCTACATTTACTAATTTCAGAAATTATGGGGAGAACCTGGAACCCAGGAATTTTAGGGGATCCTTGCCCCCTGCAAACCCATAACACTACCAATTATTTCACTTGCCACGGGAGTAGGGCCCATCAATTACCCTAGTGCTCTGACTGTTGCCATCACCATTCTGGTTCTTAAAGAGCATTCCCTTGCATTCCCTTTTTGCTCTGCTGCTTACTGCTTCCACTGTACCTAAAGCTTCTGCTACCTGGGGTCAACCGATCAGTGGTGGGAGTGAGCCCCTTTGCAGCTGATGGTGTCCTAATGATGCCAGATGATGTCACCTGTCAAAGTTGGTCCACAAAGTTGGCCCTGTTTGAAGGGAAATTTTGAAGTTCCTTGTATCCCTCTACTCAACTTCTCAAATGGAGTATAGGGTGCACTGGGGGATCCCATGATACCCCTGCTCCCTCCTGGAAGTAATGACTAGTTATAAAATGGAGGGAAGGGGTAGTGATCCACAGGCCTTTCACTCCAATGGATAGAGGGTGGGAATGTATCTAGCTTCATTTTGAAAGCACAATCTGTCATGATGACACAGTAATGTGTGCTGGCACACAAACTGGAAATCCCTGCTCTCTAGTTTCCCACATCTCTGGTCTTTCTGCCTGTTTCTTATGTATGTATACATGAGCTCTCAACATGATTTTTTTTTTTCATTCTTCCTTTCCTTTTGTTCCCAGGATCAATGCCAACTTATTTAACATTGCAAACACCCTACACATAGCAACTAGGATAAACTGTTAACTCATTTCTGCAAATTTGCCTAAATTGTGCAGAATTGGGATTTTTCTCGTTGCAAAAATGGGGGTATATGGTTCGGCTCCACGTGTATGCAAACAAATTGACCCACAGTGCCATCCAGCCTGAAAGGGATTCTTTGTTCGGATATTGACAGATCTTAACATTTTGAGAGCTGTATAGCCAGAAAGAACGGCAAAGACTGCCAGAACCCAGCAGCTTCAATGAAGACTCCCTTTTATGTTAATTATAGCCAATGCTTTCAGACTATTAAGCTAAATCAAAACAGGATGCCCTTAATCTGCAACAAGTATGTTCACACACAAACCACCATCAGACAAATTAAAGATATGAATTACAACTAATTTAGTTATTTGCATTTCAGTTTGTATAAAAACAAGCCCGCAGGCATGTATTATGGGTTGATTTTCTTTCTTTAAACCAAAGCTTAGACCAGGTAGGCTTTCAGATAGAGGACTCCTTCACATGGAGGATTGTTTTCTGGCAACACTTCCAAAAGAGAACTTCTTAAAGTAGAACACAAACCCACCCTATTAGTGAATTTTAAAGTCCTTTAAATCTGGACTTTTTACTTTCTTTTTCCTAATAGTATCCAAGGCAGAATGAGTAAATGGCTGGCTCAATCAAATGGCTTCATCAGGCTTATAAACCGGCCTACGCTGACTGACAGAGCAGGGTCGTACTGTCAAGAGTTGCTCTGTGTGAGTCTATGAAGACACTCAGCAAAGTGAAAGACTAATAATCCTAGTTCAAGGCAGTGATTATCGTTAGGTCAAGTACTGTAAAAGAACTGCCCATGCCTCCACCTCTCCTGTGCTTCATCACCCATTCCAATAAGCAGCATGCAGAGGCGGACTCAGATTCTTATGCTAACTCCGGAGTGACTGGATGCAGATTTTTATTGGGGGCCACCTAAATGACAACTTGCCGCAAAAATCTGGCAGATGTCTCCCTCTGGTTAGCCCTGCGTTGTATATGAGGCCAGTTGCATGGATCGTAATGGCTGGTGACCTTAATATCACAGGAGCTATTATCACTAAGTACCTGTTAGTGCATCAGGCTGTCTCATGGTCCACCTGGGACAGAGGCTGTATCTGGAAACATATAGGCTCATTACAGACAGACTGCAAAGTGAAGCCCCCACCCTTCCTGTATTCTGCATATGGCTTTCAAATCAACATTTCTAGCCTGAACATCAACAATTGGCAAAAAGGTTAGCCAGAGCAGCCTAGGCTCCTAGTCATGCAGCAATAAAACTACAAGTACATTTGCAAAGCTAAGCAGGTCTGGTATGGTTTTGGCAACCTGGTGCCCTGAGATGTTTTGGAATACCATTTCCCATCATCCCTGGCCATTGGACATGCTGGGTGGGGCTGATGGAAATTGTAGTAAAAGGAAACGAAAACTGTCAGCACAAAGCTGATGAAGTCTGATATTTATATGTGTGATTTCCAGTCATCAACATGTTGGATGTCCATATCCAGTGGGAAAACAATCACAACACATTCCACACTTTCTGTGGAGAAGAGTAGTTTTAAGTGGGCATGTTGTATCAGGCACTATTTTAATTTTATATATCACACACACACACCTTTTCAACTTGGGCACACTTGCTGAGTTGACACATTACACCCCGGGAACTGGTTTAGGAGAGGACTTAGGAGAAGGAAACAAGGCTGGAACTACAAGTCCCACAATGCACTGAGATTGGCCTGACTGAAAGAATTTTGAAACACATTCCACTGAGCTGGTGTAGTTTCTCCCCTTCTCAACAATGCATATTGAAAATGGTCATTAACATATGGGACAGAGAGTTTTTTTTGTTTGCGGAGCTGCTGTCCTTTAAACCAAAGTAAAGACAAATATTTCAAAGAGGAAGGATCGGGAATGGGAATGGGAATGGTGAAAAATGACTCCCTGAAAGGAGGGAGATGAATGAAGGTTACGTTGGCAAAGATGTAAGGTGGCATTTTAATGATGCTAATTTCCATGCCTGTCCATTTTTCTCTTACCGACTAAGCACCTTGGTTTGGCTGTGCCGCCTGCCCTTTCGCCCCATCCATTACACCCCACAGTGGCACCAGTGAGACACCAGCACCAATTTACTTGATAAATTCTGCTGCTTGTTATTTGAGGGATCGGACAGGCATTGCGCTTTCGGGAGATTAATTTTTGATTTATGGTCGGCAAACATGATTTATTTGGATCCTTCCCCAGGGCAAAGGCAGGGCTGTAAATATTTTAAATGCTGTTAGCTGGTGACAAGAAACATCGCTGGATGGGAAGCAGGGCAGATGGGAATTTGAAATCATAGCAGCCTTTCCACTAAATTACTTAAAGGCAACTCTGAATATTTGGTAGTCTGTTTAAAGTGGGGAGTAAGGAAAAAGCAGGGAGGGAAAGATGTTAAATTGTTATCTTATTAACTGAGACAACATCTCCTGCTTTCTCAACGGAATCCATTTGCTCCCAGTCCTGCCATTGATTGCACAGCATTAAATCTTCAAGCCTGCTATGTGGCACTTCTGAGGGAATAAAATGTTCCCCAGGGAGAGGAGCGAGGTTACTGTAAAAATGCTCACGAGGGTCTACTTAGAACCACACCATTAACCTAACTAGCCATAATAACCTGGCACTTTGTGTGGATTCTGAGCCATCTCTCAACTGTGCTTTCTCTTCACAATTGAAAGTTTATTATTGTAAGAGCCAAGGGCAGCCAACCTGTGGCCCACCAAAAGTTGCTGGGTTACAGCTCATATCATCCCTGACAGCTGGCCAAGCTGACCGGAGTTGATGGGAGATGGAGTCCATCATTACGGGACCGCCTCTCCTGGTATGCCCCGCAGAGGACCTTAAGGTCCATGAATAATCATAGTTTAGAGGTCCCGGGCCCTAAGGAAGTTAGATTATCCTCCACCAGGGCCAGGGCCTTCTCAGTGATGGCTCCGACCTGGTGGAATGCTCTGTCCCATGAGACCAGGGCCCTGCAGGATTTAACTTCCTTCCACAGGACCTGTAAGGCAGAACTATTCCACCTGGCTTTCAATTTGAACCTGGCCTGATCTTTTGTTCCCCTTCCTTCCCTCCCCCTCCCCTTTTTGTGAAGATTGCCTGCTCTGGGATCCTACAGCTGGTTTCCCCCTGGTCTCCTCGCTGGCCCAAGTGGGACTAATTTAGCCAGCTAGCCCTGGTGAATATCTAATGTTTATTGGATGGATTTCCCCCCTAAATTGATTTTTTATTTTATTGTTATTTACGTTTTATATCGTATTTTACGCTCTCTTTTTTGTAGCATTAATTAGGTGTTTTAAATTTGTTGTTAGCCGCCCTGAGCCCGGTTTCCTGAACCAGGAAGGGTGAGGTATAAATAAAAATTTATTATTATATTATTCTTAACATTGGGAATATCGTAAGGTTTAGCCCCCTCTGACCTATATTGTCCCAACCTTTCTCCAAAGGGCTTGGGGCAGTGTGCATGCCCCCCACTTTATCCCCACAACAATTCTATGTGAGGTAACTTACTTACCTGCCTCTAGCTCCTCTTATCTTTGCTTGCTGCTCCAGATCTTGATTTCTGCCTGACTGGGACTGCGTACTACTTGCCACTGGTCCTTCCCCCTAACAGTTAGGAGGTGCATGGGACCCCAGAAAACCCTGATAACTGGGCAGGAAGACAACTTTTGAGGTAGATGGAGATGTCAGTGGGTGGGTGTTTCTTCCCTGCCTCATGCAGAGGGACCTTTTCCAGCTGGAACTCACTGGAACTCGGTTCTGGCATGTCTCATGTGGGTGCCATTGCCATTATAAGAGAATAAGGGAGGTGTAAATGGTGAGTTCTGGCACCTCTTTTTTAAGGAAAAAAAGCACTGCTCATGCACCTAAAATAACGTGATACATGAACCCTCGAATGTGCAGTCACTGAATTGCCACTGGAATTATAGCTGACAGCTTGTTGTTAAATATGTGCATGTGATTTTATGTGCAAGATATGAAAGACTATATGCATATATGTGTTAAGGGGAGTAGGGATTAAAGGATCGTCTTGATGTTGTAGGTTGAAGAAATTTTAATAAAAAATTAAACAGTAAAATCTGAAAACAACAACCATTGGGGGAATAAGAAGCTGTGTGCAATGGAAATATGCTCATGTATTGCTTATGCTTCTTGGAGGGTAAGGAAACACATTTTGAAGTGCAGCCTGCCGCCAGCTCCTTTAGAAGTTACATTTGGCTTTTTCGTTATCACAGTCAAACCCTGCCTCCTTGTTCCCACAGTGTAAGACTAGCTTATTCTCCTCAGTTGAAAGCTGGAGGGGATGTGAGGACTGAATTATTGGGAAGGTCAGAAGCTTACAACCATGGTCTTTAATGTCTGGTGCAATGCATGCTGTTTGTGGCAGGTGCAGGCTATGGAAAAACAGGTGGTGCAACATATTTTTCCACCAAATTGCAGCTGTGAGCTCTTTGCAGGGGATCTGGGAAGCAAGATTTATTCAAGGGCGGGTGTTCCTCTGTGCCACAAGTCCCTCGGCACTTGTGCCTTGATGCTGTGCTTTATTGACAATCTGAAGACTCTGATCAAAGAGAACCTGGATACTGCTCCTACTGCGAGAGGAAAGTGTACTCTGTGAGCAACTCCAGCAAAATTATTCAAAAACATGCAAATAGGGTGGCTTCTTTTCTTTGTATTTGAAGATTTATTTTAGGCCTATCTCACCAGACGTTTGAGACAGAATTTCGTTTTCAGTGGTTGCAAGTTAACTCCTGAATATATGCCACTCGGCTGTTTCAGTAACATCACTGGGGATGGACATCATCAGCTTTCACCCAAGGCTTTTGCCCACAAAGAGAGCTGGCAGGCAAGACTGATCTGAGCTGTCATTCTCTCCCTCTGAAAAACAATGTGCTAAACTTGGGGTCTGCTAGTTATAGCTGCACAATATTTCATCTTCATTGGAATATCCTGCACTGAGCTTGGAGTTGGAAACATATGCATGAGGTAGAAAGCCCATTAAAATACTCTGAATTGGGCTAAGCTGTTTCTTAATTAGTTTCAGGAGATTGTTACAAGTTTATCCAATTCGGTGAACAGTGAAAACTGTTAACAAATACACTGATAAGCCAAAAGAGGAAAATGCTAGGATGTCTGCTCCCTTTATTGTTTATTATCTATTTGTTCCTAAACAGTGGCCACACATCACTGTGGGATCAGTTGTCAGCTGTGTGCTTTCATGCCTTGAGCACAGACAATGCTGCTGCTGGAAAATGCTGGGTTATTCATTTAAGCATCTCAACTCTTCTCTAACAACAAACAACACCTGTGATCAATTAGGTCAGGGACGGGGAACCTGTGGTCCTCCAGATGTTGCTGGCCCACAACTCCCATCCATCCCTGACCATTGGCCATGCTGGCTGGGGCTGGTGGAGTCCAACAACATCTGGAGAGCCCATCCCTGAATTAGGTATTTACCACTGAGATAAAATACAGGGCCTTGTAAATCATCTGATCCTAAGCATTTTATTCTGCTAAGCAACCACTTCATCAGTCATGTTCAAGAACATAGGCATCTATTAGTGTCACATCCTGAAGCCTAAGGCTTCTCCATGTGACCACATTTCCTGCAAAACCTATCCTGAGAATCATAGAATTGTAGAGCTGGAATGGACCACGAGGATCATTCTAGCCCAACTCCCTGCTATGCAGGAATATTTCAACCACATGGCGCTCAAACCCACAACCCTGAGATACATAAGAAGTTCCTGTTGGATCAGGTCAATAGCTCATCTAGTCCAGGATCCTGTTCTCACAATTTCTGCCTATGGGAAACCAGCAAGCAGGATTCAAGCACTCTGCCCTCCTGTGGTTTCCAGCAAGTGGTATTCAAAAGCATTGTCACCTCAAACCACGGGTGCAGAGTACAGCCATCATGGCTAATAGTAGACAACAGATGCATTCTGCCTACCTGGCTTGATGTGATTCATTATATTTCTATGCTGCTTTTCATTCAAACGAATCACAAAGCAGCTTACAAACAATGAATAAGTAGAGCAAAGTAGAACATCACAAATACAGCACAAATCATCGGTAAAGCAATGGCAACCCATAAAGCACCCTCACAAAACATATAAAAAAATAAGCTAAACAGCACAATGGCAGCACATGTCATATTATAGGATTCACAAAGTACTGCAGCATTCATAAACTATAAAGCAACACCAACAACATTAAGAAAATAGCAACCAAAAAATAAATCAAGCACTGCCACATTCATACAACACTCTCCCCACCCCCATGGCTCACAATCTTTCACTCTATCCAGTTCATTAAAAGGGGCACACACACATAATGTCCACGGCAGTAACTCCCTTCTGAAGGTTCCTTGGGCTGGAGGTGGGGCAGCGCAGGTAAAACCAACGATGCCATGATGACAAAGTCTCTTTTCCCTCACGGTTCTTCCTCTGGAAACAGCTCCTTTATGAAGGCTCCTAGGGCTGGAGGGTCGGGCTAGGCAGGTGGAAAAAGCCATTGCGCGATGGCCAGCACAAAGTCTCTCTTCTCTCACTTCATGTTGGGTTTCTTTTCCACTGACAAGCTGTGTTGTAAATACTGTAGTCTCTCTGGCAGTACAGGTTTAGGAGAACCTGAGATGTGGCTTGCCAAGAGAGGCTTGGCTTCCTACCCATTTCAAACGTGAATTCTGCAAGACAGCCAAAGACACCACGGGCTGTCAAATCTGAGGCATTCTGCACCATCCCCCTAGTCTTAACTGCAGGTTTTTTTTAAAAAATGTATGCCTCTCATTAGGGAGGTTTTTAATCATGGACAATTACATCCATGACAATTACATCCATCAAGGACCAACTCCAGGCCTCCTGATCCATTACGTTTTGATCTCGCTAATTCATTCTTGTCGTGTGCGCTTACAAGTCCTACACCCCTCATTTTCCTCCACACGTCTCCTTAGCCCCATTCATCTTCACAAAACCAGTGACACACACAACTGTGAGGGAAATGCTATGGCTGCCTCATTTCCAGGGTTCCCTTGCCACTGCAGCAGGCAGGTCCCTTGGATTGGCTCCCAAGCTATAAAGGCCATTGTGCTGTGCTAGGACTTTGGCAGGTTGAAGCATACGCCTGACATTTGCATAGGAAGATTCTTTTCATAAAAGGCTAATATTGACATTCCCTTCTTCCCTGACCCCCTTCTTTCACGCAGAAGAATAGCTTCCTTTCACTGCAAGATCCGAATGGATTTGCAGCCCAGCAACTGTTTGCTGTTCCTGATGGGAGTGAATGCTCAGTTTGAGGATATTCACAAAGCCATTTGCTGTTGATGTTTCATGCAGAGACATCTGTAGTCCAAGGGGCAGCAGTACTCATTCATATATGGTTTTCAATGCCATCCCTAATGGGAAAGCTGAATAGCTTACCCAGATAAACAGTAAGACGTCTTTGTACAGTTCAGCCCCTGCTATTGGAGCTCTGGGTTCTGCCCTTTTGTGAAGGCAGCAGCACACTAACCATAACAGATAATCTCAAATTTAAAAAAAAAAAACACTTCTAAAAAATAATTTGTGTTCCCTGTCTTTGTGGCATTGTCCACAAAGGCTGAAAAGAGCCTATAATTCCTCATTAGCATAGCTAGAGCAGTGTTTCCCAACCACTGTTCCGCGGCACACTAGTGTGCCGCGAGATGTTGCCTGGAGGGAGGCGGGCAAGTCGGGCGGCGAGAGGCGGGGCGGCGGCGGCGAGGAGAGGCCGCCCAGCGCGGGGCTCTCGCCGTCTGCCTGCCTGGCTGCCTGCGAGCTCGGCGGGCAGCGCCTCCGTCCGCAGCGCCCGCCTCGCGGCTCTCATTCCCTGCCCCTGCCAAAGCTCACCCAGCCAAGCCGCGCTCTCCTTCGTGCCTCGCTTTGCTGCCTCCTCCCCCCCCACCCCCAAAGCTTGGAGGTTCCCCGGCAAGGGGGAGGGGAAAAATTGAAACTTACACTTTCGTGTGTCCCTCCCGGCGTGACTCTGCGCGCTGACGTCACGGGGCTGTAATGGTGGTGTGCCTCGAGATTTTTTTCATCAAACAAGTGTGCCTTTGCCCAAAAAAGGTTGGGAAACACTGAGCTAGAGGACAGCTACAAGGGTCATTCTCAAACAGATGGGACCAACTATCGTGTTTGGTTTAAATATAACAGAGGGACATGTGAAGCTGCCTTATACTGAGGCAAATCACTGGTCCATCTAGCTCAACACTGTCTACATTAACTGGCAGCATCTCTCCAGGGTTTCAGGCAGGGATCTCTTCTGGTCCCACTTGAAGATGCCAGGGACTGAACCGGAGACCTCCTGCATGGAAAGCAGATGCTCTGTCACTGAGCTACATCCCTTCGCCTGGGCATGTCAAAAAATGTTTTCAATATGAGGT
Organism: Podarcis bocagei; assembly: GCF_964188305.1. Classification (NCBI taxonomy): domain Eukaryota; kingdom Metazoa; phylum Chordata; class Lepidosauria; order Squamata; family Lacertidae; genus Podarcis; species Podarcis bocagei. The sequence continues at coordinate 43,747,348 of NC_138129.1, read as the reverse complement.
TAGGTGTGGCTTTTTGCTCACAAGGTGGGTTGCTGGTTCCTGTGTATACCAGGATATCATGGCATAGGTGCGTACTGCACCAGCATGCTAATTCTAAACAAGGAGGAAGTAGGGATCTGTTTTAAACATGATGACAGCCACATATAAGTGTGCATAAAGGGCCCAGGGTTGGGATTCAATTGGGCCTTTATAAAAACTAAATGAGAATGTGGAGGTATTTATTAACTTAAAATATTCATACCCCACCTTTCTGCTGCAGCACCATGCTTAGGAAATTTACAACAGGTAAAATTATAAAATATAAATAACATTAATATAATATACATTAACAATTTCCATTCCATACAATAAGTCATGGGCTGTAGCAGGAGATAAAACATGGGTAAAAACCAAAGTTTAACTTTTAGGATGTTCTGAAGAAGTCAGTGTTGTTCCTTCTGTTTATTTAGAGTAAGAACAATCTTGTTCAAGGACTAGTGATCTCACTGAACTTCATAATATATTTTGGCTCTGAATATAAACTTCAGGAAATCCTAATGGCTGCCTTTGACCCAAGGTGAGAAGTACAGACCCATACAATTTGGTATATTTCCCCTCTGGCTCAGTTTGTAATCTTACCCAGAGAAGAACTCTTATCTCTGTATCCCATGTCCAGTTCAATTACCTACATCCATCTATTTATTGCCCCCCTTTTCTTTATGGGTGCAGCAGATTTAACAATGGCAGGTGTATCCCTCCTCCCTTTCCCTTCCTTCTTACCACATGTTGGCCTTTGCCTGAGCAGACATCAAGCACCCTAAAGAAATTAAATTCCCCACAGTCCCTGTTATGTAAGCTTCTTCAGGATGCTGAGGATATGGGTGTGGAAGAGAAAGAGGGGATCATTATCCCAACTTTAAGCAGTGACATGACCACTAATTCAGAAGAATAGGTGCCCAAAACTATCAGAGAGCCATGAGGCCTGATGATGCATACGGCAAAGGCGTCGGGTACAAACACTGACTTCCATTTAGGACCCAGTCACCCACAGGTGATCAAGTGAGAACCCCCTGGGGTAGCACCTTTCAAGCAGAAGCCCTATAGGAGCTATTGCCCTCATCCAAAGGACTGCTCAATCTCCACCCAGCTAGAAGTAACTGAGTAGTGATGGACTGCAAGGCAGCAAGGATGAGAAAGCCTGGCCCTTTAAACACCACATATCCCAGTGGCAACAGCACCTAGAATAGATAGTCAGGTCAAGGAGGTTCCTTTTGGCTCCCAGGTGGCCATAATATGTAGCAAAGAGGATGCCAGAAAAATCATGTGATGTCAGACTTATATAGTATATATTATTATCTTGTGCCTCCCTGCTCAAGTTTGTGAGATGTATCTTCTTCTCAGCTTTTAAAACAGATAAAAGCCAAACACAGTTTTTGCCAAATTAATTGTTGGTCCAAATGTGCTGCAAAGATCAAGATTTGTCCCTTACCTCATGTCACCACTTAGTGGCAAAGGGGAGAGGTGCTGAACACAACCTCAAAGTTGAGGCTGCCTGAGGGCCATTAATGCATTGTGTTTATAGCCCTATCATGCTTTCTTTCTGAATCCATTTGGGAATTGTCCGACGCACAAAGACTCTCAGCATTTTCTCTTTGCTGTTTTGCAAATGCATGGCCAACTTGACTGTCTTCCAGCTATGATCCGGCTGATTCAGGTCTCTGGTAGACATCTATTTATTTATTTATTTTTAAATCATATTTATTAGAGTTTCCAAAAAAATACAGAAAGAAAAAAAGAAAAAGAAAATACAATACACTTAAAACCTTACTTTCATTGCCAACTTTCTGGGACTCCCCCATCCCCCTCCCAACTGTATTCCCCTTTCATTAATTTGGTTCTACAAGCTCTCACTCCCAATTTAAAAACTTAATTTGTTTAACCCAATATTCAATTTTGATTTAAACAATCCCTCATTATTAATAGTAAGGGGGGGGGGAAAGATTTTTCCCCAAGGTCCGCCCCAATTTCCTTCCACGAATTCCCTTTTTTAATAAACACGTCCAATCAAAAATAAAATGATATACAAAAAGTTATATATAAATATGCAAGATATAAGATATAAAAAGATTCAAAAGATAGTTACACAGCCTTTGGATTCCAGATCTCCCCCCCCTTCCCCGGTTTGAATTCCCCATATCCCTCAGTCTATCTATTGTCAGCCTGGAAATCTCAAGTCCATAGCCCGATTTTTCCCCAGTTCCACCTTGCCGGTTTTTTTTTTAAATTTATTTATTTTAGATATTTAACTTCAAACATCCAGTCTAAAAGAGGCCCCAAAGGGCTTTTAGTTTCCTTGATCTTTGATGCTCCCCCCATTGTTCTTTCCATGTCGTAATCAGTCCTTTGTTCTTTTTTCTCACTTTCTTGTCCTGTTCCGCTGTCAAAACGTTCTAATTCAGAAATTTGGTGCCTCTACAGAGGTTATTGTTGTTCAGGAACAAAAACTTACGTCCAGTCCCTTCCTTTCTTCAATAGAGAATTCTATTGTCTCCTTTAATATAAACACTTCTGTAGACGAAATACTGTTTCAGTTTTGCAGCCTTCCCAGGAGATAACCAGTCCTGTGCAATTCCAGGAGTATTTTTCCACTTACGACCATTCTTGTAATATCCCGAAACCCCTCTAGGGGGATTGTAGTAACTTTGTTTCCTCTGATCCAAAAGTCAAATTGTTGTTCCTTATTTTCAACAGTTTATATCCAAATTGTAACAAATTATAACAAAATTAACCAGCAAAGTCCTCATGACAAAGTCCTCTTTATATTCTCCAACTTTGACAGCTACTTTGACAGCTGTCAAAGTCTCCGTCTCTCTCTCCACCAGGCTCTTCCCGTATCGCCCCGGTTCCCGGGGGGGTTACATTTTCCTTCTCACCCTCCGCTCTTCTCCTCCAGCACAGTTCTTGTAGTTTCCCATCGTGGAATTTATAATTTTTATCCAAAATATGACTCTCTCTCGACCTTGGTTGCCCAGTCCTTGTTTTAGAATGTATACAATAGGGGGGGGGGGACTGACTTCCTTTTTGGATCACCCCCGCTCGTACCAAATCCGAATTTTTTTTCTTTTTTTCTCCTTTTAAACCCGGTTTCCAAATTACTCACGGGTTGTTGTTGATAGTCCGAATTTCCAATAGAAGAAGCCAGCGCTCTCCGTCGAATGGCATGCGGCTTCGCTCGGCAGGGAAAGCAAAGGACTCATAGCACCACGCCACTCCCCGGCACCTGATCCGCAGCCTTTAAAAAGGCTACTTCACGAGTCGGGAGGGCGCTAATGGTGCCAGCCGAGTCACCCATGTCCACGGACTCCGTGTCCGTGGTTTTTAAGGGTCCCCGCGTCGCCGGCGCGGTAGGACCCAGCCCCTGCCGAGCAGACTCCCTCCGGAGCTCGGAGGGAGTCCGCCATTCGGCGATGGCGCCAACCCGGAAGTCCAGGTCTCTGGTAGACATCTAGAGGAGGAGTCAGTACTCCAGCGTACAATTTATACACCCATCACAACCTCAGCTCCAGTGTAGTGACAATGTGTTGTGTAAGCAAGAGAAGCAGCAGGAGGTGAGCATGACAGCAATCCTTGTTGCTCTGATGCCTCCATTTCTTTTCTTTTTCTGGTCTGTGGCTATTGTACCAACCTTCATGTTAGAGAGAATGGAAATGGGGGAGTCAGAGCAACAGGGGTTCCTCTCATGCTTACTTCCATGTATAGCATCTTCATCCCCAGCTACCAGAGGCTAAAGGACTCTGCTGTCTAGCTATCCACTTTCTGGGACCAGAACTGTAGAACTCAAAAGCTAGCAACCTGACTGCTAATTCAGCCAGAGATTGCCCAGTTCTGAAGGGCCACAAAACAGTTCATGGAGCTTAGCTCCAGAACATATTCCTCTTTATAGTTGCAGGGCAATGTAACCTGTACATGAGGATAAAATTGGTTTCTCCTCTCTCCCTCTCTTTCTCTCTCCCTGCACAACAAACAGGATGAAATCTTTTCCTCCTGCTGCTAAATTGGAAAAAAAGGAAAATAAAACAAAACAGCAGCAGCCTAACAATAAATATCTTGGAGGGGAAAAATAACTGGAGCATTGAAGATAAAAGAACGGCTGTTAAATGAAAATGTTCGGGCAGAAAGGCATTAGACAGCACTAGTAATTGTTAATTTGTACTCGGTTGGGGTACGAAAGGGCTTTTATTACTTCAAATATGCATTTATTCTGTTTTTCCATTTGGAGGAAGTAACACACAGATGAAGCTCTAAACCCCCAAGGTATTGGGTGAAGTAAAGTAAAATAAAATAAAAATCTCCTGTAATGGATTCCATGCTTTTCTGGACCCAGCCACCAAGCCACATTATTTTAAACTGTCTTGTAATGAGTGACACAGAAAATCCAATGGAGCCGGCAGCTTCTGCAGTGTGTGTGCAATTAACTTGCTATCATCAACAGGAAAGCAAATAAGCTGATCTGCCATGCTCATGAATGGCAGGGTCTTGACTGTATGGATAGGAGTGTTGTCGAGTGGTTAGTGATTAGGTTCAGATGGTATGTCAGTATATGAATCTGTGACTTAACTGTGTTTGCGGTTTTTTAAAAATAGTTTTTTCTTTCTTTCTTATTTATTTATTTATTTATTACATTTATAGACCACCTTATCTCTGAGGAGCTCAGGGCGGCATACATTCATCTCCTCACAACAACCCTGTGAGGTAGGCTAGGCTGAAAGGCAGTGATTGGCCCAAGGTCACCCACTGAGCCTTCATGGTCAAGTGGGGATTCAAACCCTGGTCGCTTAGGTCCCAGCCCAGCACTCTAACCCCTACACCACACTGGATCTTGCATTTGTTTTGGGGAACCTCTTATAGGGCAGCAATATCGATTCAGATATATTTAGATAGATATTGGTGCTTTTACTTAGACACTGAAAAAATGAGGGAGGGGGACAAAGACAATATCAGGGCCATCTCCAGTTGGATGGTCCCCTCCTCACCACATGGCCAAGTGACACCATCCGTCCTGTGGAAATGAACACCTGAAGCTGAATGCTGCCATTGTGGGACTGCTTGTTATGTGAGCTTGTGGTTATTGGTGTATCCCTTTTGATTTTTAAAATCTTTGTTAGCCGCTTTGAAGACTCCTAACTGAAAAGTGGGGTATAAATGTACCAAATAAATGATAAATAATAATTTGATATGCAGCCAGCGGCAAGGAACTTGCATTCCCTGTTTCTGCCAGGACTGTGCTCTAATTGTCAGTTTGCCTCTAACTGCTGGGGGGAGGGGAAAGGCAATCTGGCTCCTGGCATGAGCCCAAAGTCTAAAGGCCATGAGGGACACACTTCCATTTGCGCCGCCGCTTTCCCCCAAGAAAACCCGCAGTTTAGCACTGAATCGGACGGAACAAATGGCAATTGAGTTTTCCACGAGTTGCCATTTGTTCTGATTTAGTGCTGAAGAGTGGGTTTTCTGGGGGAAAGCAGTGGGGCAAAGGCAAAATAGCTCAGACCCATGCCTAGAAAGTGCAGGAGAAGTGGAAAACCACTTGGATCCATATTTTCTATGCACAGGACAAGCCGAAGTGTGGACGAGCCCTAGGTTGTTGTTCCACCTCCATATGTCCATCCCAACAAGATCGCCACCAGCAAGAGACCAGCCTGGCCTCAAACAGATATAAATGCCTATAAATAACTCAATCCCTTAAAAATAATAATCTGGTACTGTCCAAACCATTTCACTTCTCTCCCTTTGCCCTCAACTCTCCTTCCATCGAATGCCTGGTGGCAGGGCTCATGTATCTTATTTTGATTTCTTTATGGTGCTTAGCAAATGCAGGTATAAACAGATAAATAAATAAGACATTGTGCCACGTTGCTTCAATTCCATGGTTACCAGCTGCCTCTAGATTAGCTTTTCCTGTCAGCCTTCCATATTTTGTCATTTGCTAATTGCTTGTCTGGTTATTCTTCACTTCTTTGTGGCTGTTAACCACCCAAACAACAGCTTGTTGTCCAGTCACCAGTGTGTGATTTAATAACTAAAGGCAGCCTTTGCGTGATCAAATCTGCCCAGGGACCAGCAGAATCTATCTGGAGCGCAAACTGTGCATTGTGGTTTCAGTTGTCACAAGCACCAGTTTTACAATACTGGTACTCACGTGATCAAGTGTTTGCAGTGCTGGTTTAGATAATCTGCTGCCTCAGATGTTCCTGGGGATCCAGGACTGCAAATCTCTGGCTGATGACTTCACAACTGCAAGGGTTGAAAAAAGATGCTCGAATACACACTCCATGAATTAATTCTTTAGTAGTAACACTTAGCTTCCAGTTATACATGATTGATTACTGTTTTGCAACTGCTATTTCCACTCATAATAATAACGAAGGAGAGAGGAGGGAGGGAGAGAGAGCTGAGGCTTGCCCAAGCAAGTTAGTCCATCCTCAGACTCTGTTTGTTGCTTGTCTCCTTGTGTATGCATCAGCTGCCCTTATGCATTAATGATCTGTGTGCACACCACAGCTTTATGATCTGTTATTCTCTGTAATGTTTCATTAAGAGTTTGTAGCAGAAGTTCCCAGTGGGTGGGTTACGCTGGCTGATTTGTAGTGTTGGGACGGCCATGTTGCCTCCTTTCCAAACTGGTTTTCCTTTACATTTCTTTCCTCTTGTTATTTTCTCCTGCTCGCTGGGTGCTTTGAACTTTCTAGTGGCAAAAGCAGTGACAGGAACCAGGGAGACAAGAGGAAGGTGTCTACGGCTCTTATTTTCCTGCTTAATAAAATATTGACCTTTGTCTAAACCTGTCAGCAGAGGAAGGGCTGCATCATAACCTGAAATGCATTAAGCTTTGCCTTAGCTGCAGTTTTTAGAATGCCTCTGTTTTGCGGGTTGTTGCCATGGAATGCTGCTGATTTTCTAGTGGGCTTGGTGACATTTTTGCTGGGTGTAAAGACAAGACCTTTGACCATCCAGATGAAAACTTAGAAGCACTTGTGTCAATCAGAATTGACCATGGACTGGTAAATCTATATCAAGGTGTAGGTCCTTTGGAATATCAATGCATTGACATTTTAGATCTGAGTCACCCTTGTTTCAACTCGTCTGATCCTCTCTTACTATCTGACAACCCAGTACTCTACCCACATACTTTGCTTGGTCATCTAATGTAAGCTGGAGGTCTTATGAATGGACATGGAGACACTTCTTTGTTTGGTCTGTGTATTGTCTAGCACACTGATGACCTAGAAATGTGCATAAGTTTCTCTCACAGAAAACAGTGGGATAAAAGTGTTGGTGGGGTTGTCGTCCCCCCACCCCATCTCTCTGACTCTTTGACATGTGTTCAGAAGTACTTCCATAAATGCCACAAAGCCTTTGGTCATTTGAAAAGGTGCTGCTCCAAAACAGGGGACTGAATTGAAAAGCCACCAGAACTTTAAAAGAAAAGTGTGCACACCAGTATGTCTGCTTAACCATGAATTCTAGGATCCTCAGGAATACAGGTCACCTGAGTATAAAAAGGGTGATGCCAGGTGCCCTGAATTTTTCTCCAGTACACTATTAACATAGCGGGCTTTGTGAGTGTCAACAGTCTTCTCTGTATAGCAAGAATGCAGGTTTAAAAAAACCTCTCTCTTTCTCCCTCCGGCGCATGACAACATGACAAGATTGTTTCTTGGTGGCCCAATGCTAACTTAACCTAATGGGCGATCCTTCCTAAGACAGCTGTTGGCTCTTAGCAATTCACACAAGTATTCATTATCATAAAAGAATTCTGGGGGGGTTTTCAAGTGCAAGTTAATCCAAGCAAAGTTTTATTGGGTACTGATGCCCAGCAAGAAAGCGTGTAACATAGAATTATTGTGCTGCAGTTCTTCCATCTTTCCTTGGACAAGATGATTGCCTCTCTTTTGATTATATCTAAACTTGGAAAGATATATTTGGGGAGCCTCTGTGCCAAAAAACAGAAGCCTAAACCCAAGTGGGTTCCCTACACGGGCCAATATTACTAACAGTCCAAGTGTGATGTTCTCCATTACCCCAGTCCAGTGATAAATATGTCAAGTATACTAAGAGTATGAGAATCGATTCTCTTCACAGGATCAACAAAGCAATTTGCTGTCTGGGCCTTGTTCTGCTGTGAATAATAAACAGCAATAATGGAAGCACGGGCAGTTTAACACACCTTGCGCAATCTGGAATTTGGAAAGTGTTAAGGGCCACATTAGTCATTAAAAGTAAGGAATAAAATAAAGAAGAAAGAATATAAGGAATAAAATAAAGCCCGGGACCTGATTGTCAGCATTGTCTCTGGCAGCATCTAATCCATCAAGGCCTCTTCAGGCTCCGGAGCTCTGCCATCAAACAACAGCCACTAATTCAATGAGGTGTGAAAGCGCCTATTTGTGCGAGGAGAAAGGAAATGGTACTCTTTGCCCAGAGACAATCGGCCTGCCGCTTTTAATCAGTTCAGAGGCCATGAGTACCAGGGCTGGGGATGATAAAGGTTGTATCGGGGTATGGAGTGCTGATTCAGTGCAACCATGCGTACCACAGGTCAGTGCCCAAAGGGGGGGGGAAGGAAGCCGATGGCCAGGCCAGACGCAAGTTTGTACGCCTGAAAAGAAGCGGAATGGCATCCCCATTGCATCTTACCCCACTTAAAGCCCTGTCCTGTGTATCCTATGCCAAATTGTCTGAACTGGTGTGGGAAAATTATGCCCAATAAACTCCACCATATATCAAGGCGAGGACTGCTTCTAACTGTATGTACATAAAAATATTTCATTTGGCACTTCAGATGTGGTTTGCTTTGTTTCAGACCACTTTGGGCAATTCCTGCTTGGCTCAAGTCTGAAGTAGATAGTTGCTTTGGAGAACTCAACAGATAACTATATATCTCTATCTTTCTCTGTGTGTATGTGCAGAATTGGGTGAAATTTGCAAGGATAGCAGCCCCTTTTGAGGCAATGAAGACTGCCACATCTGAGACGAAAATGGTGCAGACAAGCCTTCTAAGGGTTGAGGGTTTGGTGTTTTTTTAAAACAGAAATTGCTATGTGTGGTGGTGGTGGTGGTGGGGGTATTTGGGTGAAATTTGCAGGCATAATACCTTAGGGATGATGTTTGCCAAACTTCAGGCCACTAAGTTGGGAGAGGGGATTGTGCTAAGTGTCCACAGAGCTACATGAGGCCCAGAATGTGTTTTATGGGACTTCCGGGTTAGCGCCGGGTTAGTTCCTCTGACCGAGAGGAACCCGCTCCATGAAAATCGGGTCTTGCCGCCACGGCGAAGGCGGAGACCCTTTAAAAATCCCAGGCGGAGGAAGCCTGGGAACGTGGGATTCGGCTGACACCAGGTGCGCCTCCCCTTTTTCGGGGATCCGAAGCGACGTGGGGTGAGTGGCGCGGTGTTTTGAATCAACCGCTACTTTTACGGAGTGAAGCCGCACAGCCATTGCCAGAGAGCGCTGATGAAACAAGTAAATGAAAGATAAAGATATGGAACATTGGATGTGTGTTTTAATGTTGTTTTTTTAATTGCTGTATTGTTGCATTGTTTTTTATGCTTTTCTTTTTATGTATTGTAATGTATGTCTTGTCAAATTTTTTGTTGTTTTCTTTTCTTCCTTTTTCTGTAATTCTTAAACTTCTAATAAATATCATTAAAAAAACAACAACCAGAATGTGCTTTATGCAGCCCCCGATGTCACCTAAAGTTGCTCCTGTTCTTCCATCCCACCAGGGTTCCTTCCTTTGTATTAATTTCCTCCTGATTTTCCCCAGCTTTTAAAAGAGTTCCCCTCTCTGCCTCACTTTCTATGTAATTTCAGAACAATTGGAAAGGGCAGCATTTTATTTAATAAAATAAATTGGTTCTTTGCTTGCTATTTTTAAAAACTTTTTTCTGGTTTTGTGGTTTGGGGGAAATAAGTTTCCCTCCCAGCTGTCTGAGAACAAATTGGTAGGCTTCTGCCTACCAATGTGTGTATAAAGAGAGAGAGAGAGAGATTACTTTTGCTTGAATATCCAGTTTAGTAACTCTATTGCTCTGCTCTACTTAAAAACAATCATCTGCATACTTATTTACTTCTAATTTATATAAGAATGTATAACTGTTTTGTTCATAAAGAATATTCAAGCAGTGAATAAAATACACACAATACATAACAAATACATCAAAACAATATTAAAACAGCATCTAAAATGTCTTCGTTATATGCGATGTCAGTTACCGGCAAAATTAGTAATAATTCAGTTGACACAAGCCTGAGTAAAAGTATTACCGTATTTTTCGCCCTATAAGACGCACTTTTTCCCCTCCAAAAATGAAGGGGAAATGTGGGTGCGTCTTATGGGGCGAATGCAGGCTTTCGCTGAAGCCTGGAGAGCGAGAGCGGTAGGTGCGCACCGACCCCTCTCGCTCTCCAGGCTTCGCGGACCTCTCCTCAAGCAGCGGGAACGTTCCCACTGCTTGGGGAGAGTTGCCGGCATCCCGAAGCCTGCGCGCGCTGATCCCAGCACGTGCAGGCTTCGCGGATCTCTCCCCAAGCAGCGGGAACGTTCCCACTGCTTGGGGAGAGTTGCAGGCATCCCGAAGCCTGCGCGCGCTGATCCCAGCACGTGCAGGCTTCGCGGATCTCTCCCCAAGCAGCGGGAACGTTCCCACTGCTTGGGGAGAGTTGCCGGCATCCCGAAGCCTGCAAGCGCTGATCCCAGCACGTGCAGGCTTCGCGGATCTCTCCCCAAGCAGCGGGAACGTTCCCACTGCTTGGGGAGAGTTGCAGGCATCCCGAAGCCTGCAAGCGCTGATCCCAGCACGTGCAGGCTTCGCGGATCTCTCCCCAAGCAGCGGGAACGTTCCCACTGCTTGGGGAGAGTTGCCGGCATCCCGAAGCCTGCAAGCGCTGATCCCAGCACGTGCAGGCTTCGCGGATCTCTCCCCAAGCAGCGGGAACGTTCCCACTGCTTGGGGAGAGTTGCAGGCATCCCGAAGCCTGCAAGCGCTGATCCCAGCACGTGCAGGCTTCGCGGATCTCTCCCCAAGCAGCGGGAACGTTCCCACTGCTTGGGGAGAGTTGCAGGCATCCCGAAGCCTGCAAGCGCTGATCCCAGCACGTGCAGGCTTCGCGGATCTCTCCCCAAGCAGCGGGAACGTTCCCACTGCTTGGGGAGAGTTGCAGGCATCCCGAAGCCTGCGCGCGCTGATCCCAGCACGCGCAGGCTTCGCGGATCTCTCCCCAAGCAGCGGGAACGTTCCCACTGCTTGGGGAGAGTTGCAGGCATCCCGAAGCCTGCGCGCGCTGATCCCAGCACGCGCAGGCTTCGCGGATCTCTCCCCAAGCAGCGGGAACGTTCCCACTGCTTGGGGAGAGTTGCAGGCATCCCGAAGCCTGCGCGCGCTGATCCCAGCACGCGCAGGCTTCGCGGATCTCTCCCCAAGCAGCGGGAACGTTCCCACTGCTTGGGGAGAGTTGCAGGCATCCCGAAGCCTGCAAGCGCTGATCCCAGCACGTGCAGGCTTCGCGGATCTCTCCCCAAGCAGCGGGAACGTTCCCACTGCTTGGGGAGAGTTGCCGGCATCCCGAAGCCTGCAAGCGCTGATCCCAGCACGTGCAGGCTTCGCGGATCTCTCCCCAAGCAGCGGGAACGTTCCCACTGCTTGGGGAGAGTTGCAGGCATCCCGAAGCCTGCGCGCGCTGATCCCAGCACGCGCAGGCTTCGCGGATCTCTCCCCAAGCAGCGGGAACGTTCCCACTGCTTGGGGAGAGTTGCAGGCATCCCGAAGCCTGCGCGCGCTGATCCCAGCACGCGCAGGCTTCGCGGATCTCTCCCCAAGCAGCGGGAACGTTCCCACTGCTTGGGGAGAGTTGCAGGCATCCCGAAGCCTGCGCGCGCTGATCCCAGCACGCGCAGGCTTCGCGGATCTCTCCCCAAGCAGCGGGAACGTTCCCACTGCTTGGGGAGAGTTGCAGGCATCCCGAAGCCTGCGCGCGCTGATCCCAGCACGCGCAGGCTTCGCGGATCTCTCCCCAAGCAGCGGGAACGTTCCCACTGCTTGGGGAGAGTTGCAGGCATCCCGAAGCCTGCCCGCGCTGATCCCAGCACGTGCAGGCTTCGCGGATCTCTCCCCAAGCAGCGGGAACGTTCCCACTGCTTGGGGAGAGTTGCAGGCATCCCGAAGCCTGCAAGCGCTGATCCCAGCACGTGCAGGCTTCGCGGATCTCTCCTCAAGCAGCGGGAACCACCGCTGGGCTCCCACGGCTTGCAGAGAGCTGCCTGTTTGGGGGCTGGGGTCGGGGGAAGCTCGGGCTGCCCCAGCCCCGCGCCTGGGGGGGAAATAATTTTTTCCCTTTATTTCCCCCCCAAAAAACTAGGTGCGTCTTATGGGCCGGAGCGTCTTATGGGGCGCAAAATACGGTATGTAAATATCTAAAGCATCAAGTGGAAAACACCTGCCTGGTTATCAGTGAAACAGAGTTCCTAAACCCAGTGCTATCACACTCAAGTGCCTTTAGTCTTCAGTCTAGCATGTGACACTACTAGTGGGGCTTACTTCTGAGTAAACCTCCATAGGGCTGAGAACGCTAATCTGAAATAACTATGGGGGAAATTGAAGCAGGATGGTCTTTATTCTGAATTAATTGATTTCAAGCACCTTTATATGTGGCTCTGCCTCTACACACCACTGGCACGTAACCCCTTGGGCCCTAATCTGTTTGCCCACACCTGATTTAAAAGATGCCCTCCAGAGTCACCAATTTTTGGTTTTGGGCTGAGTGAATCTGAGCATAAGCAAAAGCCTTTCTTACCTGTAAATCCTTCTAAAGGATTCAGAAAGAAAATCGACTTAAGCACAGTGTGCATTTGAACATCCACAGAGTGACCCTGAATGGGCAAACAGCACAGCCATATTTTTTTTAAATTCTGGTATTACATCCTTCAGTCCTGGCATGTGGCCATAAGGATTATGTTCTTCGCAACCCTACAATCTCCCCCCATTTCCAATTTGGTATGTTAGTACCAACTCTAACAGTACCCTGAAAATGTTATGAGGAGTTTTGGACATAATCTTCATGTGTGGTCTAATCAACTCATATAGAATTAAACAATTTGGCCTGGATGACACATGATTGGCTTGTGTTATGTATAGTTGCACGGAGTCAGGTGGGGTTGCCAGTTCTAGAACTAACCCTTTTATAGCAGAGAGCAGGTATTAGAAGGAGTTACACATTCCTTGGAAACATGAATTACGAGATTGCAGGGTCACATTGGCTAGTCTTGTCCCACCAACAATGCACGCACAGGCCATGTGCATACCAGTGGCATGAAGTAGCCCTATGCTTACACATACTGATGTGAAATTATGTTCTAGCATTCCCATTCAGAACATAAAGAGGGCTCCTTTGTGTGTGCACTCCGACACACTCATGCACACAGCGAAAACTATTTGATTCTGCAATTTCAATCAGAGATTTTCCAGCCTGCTGCCACTTCTCCTTAAGAATGCGGATTTTACAAGATAGAAAAATAAAGTACAGGCTTTGAAACAGCAGCAACATTTTGTTACAAGAAGAGCTTTCTTCAATCCCAACCTCTCCACCTCGTTGCTTTCCGTGTTATCCCCCAGCCAAATCTGCTGCCTTTTCTAGACCTGTTCAATTTGAACATCATGGATTGTTAAAAAGAAACAGAGCCCTGGAACGGGCACCAGACAGAAAGAGGAGCATTTCTGTCCCAGCATTAAGAGGCTCCATGGATGGAAGGGTATGGCCACTTTGAATAAAGGACTGCGAAAGAATAGTTACTTCCTCCTAACTAGGGGTCCTTGTCTTTCAGCTTGATCACATTCTCTTTGCTACTCAGGACTCAACCACACTTTCACTTGACCCATGCTTTGATCGTAAAGGTAAAGGTACCCCTGACCGTTAGGTCCAGACACGGATGACTCTGGGGTTGCGCGCTCATCTCGCTCTATAGCCCAAGGGAGCCGGTGTTTGTCTGCAGACAGCTTCTGGGTCATGTGGCCAGCATGACTAAGCCACTTCTGGCGAACCAGAGCAGCGCACGGAAACACCCTTTACCTCCCCCCCGGAGTGGTACCTATTTATCTACTTGCACTTGACATGCTTTTGAACTGCTAGGTTGGCAGGAGCTGGGACCAAACAATGGGCGCTCACCCCAACGCGGGGATTCGAACTGCCAACCTTCCAATCGGCAAGCCCTAGGCTCTGTGGTTTAGACCACAGCGCCACCCAGTTAATTCCCCCGGGTCCAAGATTAATTCCCCAGGGTCTCATTGCGAAAATCCCATTTTACCTGCTCAATCTGATCTTACCAGATGTGTGGAAAATCCAAAGCCAGATGTGCTTAACCAAGCTTCAATTCAGTGGGAAAGGTCAGATTTTCATAAGGCTTAGCCATGGAAAGGAAAAGCTATTGGATTATTAAATAAGTTCACAATGTGATCAAAATACAGGGCAGGCGAAAGTGTGGATGAACCCTAATACTTATTTGATTCACTTTCCCTTCGTGCCTTCTTGTGAGCTTCCCCCACCTCTTCCAAATTCACTGCCTGTGTGCCAGCTTTTTTGGGTGTCACATGGCATTCTGAGTGGTTATTATGTCTTATTTTAAAACATGGCCTTGGATTTTAAATGTCCAGCTGCTTCCTCTTTCAATTTCCAGCTCATGAGTTGACAAATTCTCCATTTGAAGGTCAAACCCCAGCTCCTGCACCAATGTTTTATGAGCCCAGGAAGAAAAGAAGGGCATTTCCTTTGAGAACTCAGTGAGGCTTGCTATGTATATTTATGACAGAATTCTCCACTGGATGCTTGAATACCCGTTTAACCGCTGCACACAGGGATCACAGTGTAGCATTTGCCTCTTGAGGACCAAGATAACAGAATAAACTTTTGGTGTACAAGTTCAGGGTTAAATGATCCAACTGAAGTTGAAAACCACGCTCATAAAACCTACACATTTTATTTCAAAAGCCTGGGGTCTAATGAAATAACAACTTGTCTGCCATTGCATACCCTCCCAGTAGGCCTTTCTGAAGATGCAAGAGATCAGCATGACCTGACTGGGACCTTGGGACCCATTATAGAATAGAATAGAATAGATTCTTTATTGTCATTACACAAGTGCAACATTGTACAAAGTGCAACGAAATTGGATGCCATCCCTTAAAACATCAAAAGCAAAACAACAACAACAATCAAACAAACCACATTCCAGCCACACCCACACCACACCCCTCAAACTCCCAGGTCACACTATCGAGTTACAGCATTCAAAAAGGCCACAGCTCTTGGATAGAAACTGTTTTTCAGTCTATTTGTCTTTGACTTGATGTTTCTATATCTCCTGCCAGAAGGCAGTAGTGCAAACAGACCGTGTCCCGGGTGAGATGAATCATGCAGGATGTTATTTGCTTTCCTAAGACAACGGGAACTGTACAGTTCTTCCAAAGATGGGAGAGGATGACCAATAATCCTTTGGGCTGTGGTTATGACCTTCTGGAGCACCTTCCTCTCCCTAGCTGTACAACCGGAGAACCAAGCACAAATACAGTATGTAAGAATGCTCTCTATGGAGCCTCGGTAGAAGCACACCAGCAGTCTCTCACTCAGATTGTTCTTCCTTAAAAGTCTGAGGAAATAAATTCTCTGCTGGGCCTTCTTCACCAGAGCGGTGGTATGTGCGCTCCAAGTCATGCCCTGATCGATAGCTACTCCCAAAAACCTGAATTCCGCCACCCTCTCCACCCGTTCCCCGTTGATATACAAGGGCTGAATGTCCGCCTTTTTTTCCCTGTAATCCACCACCAATTCCTTGGTCTTAGCCGTATTAAGAGCCAGATTGTTCTCTCCACACCAAACACAGAGCCGCTCCACCTCGTCCCGATAGGCGGACTCATCCCCTCCTGAAATGAGCCCCACCACCGTAGTGTCATCAGCAAACTTGATGATTTTGTTGCTGGAATAGATGGCTGTACAGTCATACGTATAGAGAGTGTAGAGAAGGGGACTCAACACACAACCCTGTGGTGAGCCGGTGTTAAGGCTAAGGGCTGTGGACATGTGTGACCCTACTTTAACCCTCTGAGAACGTTCTGACAAAAAATCCAAAACCCAGAGACAGGTGGAGTTGGAGAGTCCAATCGCCTCTAGCTTGGACACTAGTCTATGGGGGAGGATAGTGTTAAAAGCAGAGCTAAAATCCACAAACAGCAGCCTCACATAACTCCCCGGCTGCTCCAGATGGGACAGAGCAGCATGGAGAGTGGTATTGATGGCGTCTTCTGTGGATCTATTTGCTCTGTATGCAAACTGGTAGTTGTCAAAAGTTGATGGAAGACAGGAAATAATGTGACGGCGCACCAGTTTCTCAAAACACTTCATGATGATTGGAGTCAGTGCAACTGGTCTATAGTCATTCAAACTACTGATTGTGGATTATCAAGTTGGCTAAGGTGTTTGTTGCCAAACCATGGGTCTTTTCTGCTGAGTCCAAGATCTCCTGCTCCTTCCCCCATTAAAACTATTCAGATTATTCTTTGCTTTGACTAGGTGCACTATAAAATGCAGGGCCAGTGAGAGTCTGCAGACATGCCGCCATCTTAATTTGACCGGAGGCACTTGTTTTAGTTTCAATATATCCACAAGTTCTTGCCAAAAGATTGTGAGATGAAATGGAGAGCCCAGTCCATGTGCAGTGCACATGGCCCATAGCTCAGATTAAGGCCAGACAGACGGTCTTGGTTTTCTGCCCTATGAGATTCATCTAAATTTGCATCTCTACATATTGTAGGGGACATCTGGAGCCTAACAAGCCTCCTAAAATTAAATTCCTACATTTAAATGAGTACATGCAAATTTTATGTTAATCTACGCCATAGGCCTGTGCCCCGTGTCTTTTAAGAAACTAGCAAAGCTCCTGGGGTTTGGCTTCTTGCCACCCTCTGTATTTTTACATGCGAGGGTCAAAAGGGTTAAGATCTGGTGAAGTAGCAGCTTGTTTTCATAGCCTCCAAGAAGCCTCTGGTGAAGATGTCAAAAATCATCATGAGCTGACTGAGGCTTGGATTTCTTGCCGCTTTTGATTCCTTGATGCTTTGGGAGTTGTACTGTCAGGCAGTCAGAGAGGGAGGGGGGAGGCAGAATCCTGTTATGTACTCTCCTGCTATTTCCCGGAATATATTTGTGTCAGCCGGCTCCCATGGAAATCTTGGGGTCAGTGTTCCTTTCTATAGAGCTAGTGTTATCAAAATGGTAACCAACAGTGCTTTTCTGTCAAAGAAATCGGGAGCACATTTATTGCAGAAAGTTTCTGCCACCTACAGACCACAATCAATAACACTTTCAGGGAAAAGCAATTGCAGAAGCCTGACTTTTCAAAATATGCATGTGGTAGCAACTTAGTTTCTAGATATAGCAAGATGTGATTTTTATTTGTTTGCTTTGAAATCTGCTTCTTCCACAAACTTGGATTTGTGGCCTTCTGGAAGGCATAATTGACCACTTTACCACCTGGACTTTAATGCCAAGAGCATTCTATGTCACAAAATCATTAACAGAAGTGGCTTGCAACCTGCTTCCAACTATCTTATTGTGGTTTGGAGTGGGGGGAGGAAAAACCTGTGTCTGTGATTAATTAATTGATGAAATCAATTGAAAGACAGACAGTTAATCTGTTCAGGACATGATCTGAAGGCACATGAGGCAGCAACCTTGCTGCAGCTAATAAGGTTTGGATCTGATCAATGCCCAGATAGAAGACTCACCTGGAAACTCTATGTGCACACCTGGAGTTCTATGAAGCAAAAAAAGTTGTGAGCAGCAGCAGATGAGACTTTGCACAGTGCCAGCCTTCCTTTCCTTGGCCCTTCTACTCTCCCATCCAGTAAACAGCAGTGCCCCCACTGCCAAGAGGTCAGGTAAGCACCGCCGCCTTACCTCATAGCCACTATAGGGAGTGGGGTATACCTGTAATTACTAAAACCAATTTCTTCTGGTTAACAGAGTCAAGAAGAAATTAATTCAAAAGCAGTGGTATAGCTAGGGCTGGACTTCAGGGTCAAAGTCGACAGCCCTGCAAATCAGCCCCCACCCCAAATAATGACCATCTAGAGTGTGGCAGACACCACAGACCTGTTGTGAGCACCTTGGCCTACGTGGGTATGCTTCTGCCTACCCGAGTTGATGCAATATCATTGCATATTATTCTTATTATTATTAAAAACATTTTATAGTAAGAGCATAAAAAGAGCCCTGCTGGATCAGCCTAAAGGGCCATCTAGTCCAACATTCTGTTCTCACAGTGACCGAACAGGTGCACATGGGTAGCCTGCAAGCAGGATCTGGTTCTGCCCACCTGCAGTTCCTAGCCGCTAGCATTCGGATCCTGAAAGTGCAAGGAAAACATAGCCTTTGTGGCTAGTTGCCATTGATAGCCTTGTCCTCTTTTAAAACTATCCAGATTGGTGACCCTCACTCCATCTTGGGGGAGCAAATTCCATATTTAAACTATGCACTGTGTGAAGAAGTATTTTCTTTTGTCTGTTTTGAAATTTCCAACACTTTATTAGCTGTCCCCTACTACTAGTACCAAGAGGGAGAATTTTTCCCCCTGTTTTACAATTTCGAATATTCATTTAAACAACCTTAAAATATCGATGACTTCCCTTCCCACGACTATAGATAGAAATAATAAAAATATCCAGCAGTACAACAATATATGATGAGAGAAGGTAAACACATAACTTGTGAAAACCACAGAAACCTTACTTCTTACTATCTAGTGTAGAGTAGACAATAATTATGCACATATTAGAGGAATAAAAATTCTTTCTGTGGTGAAGATATTTTTACAGCATTCACACAGAATCATGCTCATTTCCCATAATTTGCGAGTTTCATTTAGCTCGAACAAATTCCTTTTAAATGTCAATAAGTCAATGAATGATTGAAGTATTCAATAGCAACACAGTTGAACCAAGAACGTACTTTGACAAAAATATTACACAACTGTAATGATTTTGGCAGCATCAGTAGAAGGAATGTTTAGAGGGGAATACTCATTTCAAAAGAGGACCACAATGCTGAGGGAATTAGAAGTCTGCAGATATAGCATGAATGTCATAATAAACTTTTACCTTCAATGTTGGTGTGGTCCATGATTAAGCCTTTATTGATTGATTGATTGATTGATTGATTGATTGATTGATTGATTGACATGGTGGCCAAACTTGTCAATGCTCCACTATTTGTCAAGACCACAGCCTTCCACATCCTGGCACAAGCATAGGAAACCATGGCAGAGTGTGCACAAAATATGACAACTGATATTGGCTTCGCCACATCACTACCAAGTCTAGATTGCCAACCTGGCCTTGAATATGAAACTTCGATTTTAAAATACCTTGTTCCACACCTAGAAATATGCCCAATACAATGACACCCAAACAAGATCAAAGATGCCTGTGGTAACCATGGAGTAGGCATCTAGAAATGAATAATTCTATTGATTCTTGCATCCAACACATTTCCCATTCCCCCTTTTCCATCACATTCCCCCAGATTTCAGAGTAAATTAAAGTTACATTATATTCAACACTGATGTTCTACTGCTACCTAGTGGCTACAACCTATCACATCATTCAATAACATTAATTACAAAATAGAAAGTAGGTTCTTCAGCTGTTGTACTTGGGAGACTGAGTCAGGGTACTATGGATGGTGGTGGTGATGTATATCAAGGGTTAGGAATCTGTGGCCCTCCAGATGTTGCTATGCTAGGTGGGGCTGATGGGAGTTGGAGTCTAACATCTGGAGGATGACAAGTTGCTCTTCCCTGATTTACGTGCATCCTTTAGGAAGCCCAGAATGGTTTATGTGGGCTCCTAGCAGCTTCCCATCCAGGCACTGATCACATCCACACATCAGAAGCCTGATAACTCTTACAGGATTTGTGCTCCCAGACCAATCACTGCATCCATTGATTTGTAGTAGTTGAAATAAATAGAGGTGTACGAATGACTCCCAATAACTTTCAATGTCTCTAAATAAGCAGGTATTACAGAGGTTCCATTAGTGCTTTATATAAGGCAGAAACAACAACAAAACACCCACAGAAGAGAGAGGGCCATTTGAGAATTTGGTGGTTGTATCCCTGCCAGAGAATGAGAATGAGAAGGTGGATCTGGCAATGTCTCCC
The DNA here is from genome assembly GCF_964188305.1 of Podarcis bocagei. Classification (NCBI taxonomy): domain Eukaryota; kingdom Metazoa; phylum Chordata; class Lepidosauria; order Squamata; family Lacertidae; genus Podarcis; species Podarcis bocagei. The sequence goes on along the minus strand of NC_138129.1, from coordinate 43,727,107 downwards.
AGGGAGAGGCAGGCTCTCCCTGGGCAGAGTGCCTGCCTTCAGGCCATGAATCCTTGCAGTGACGAGTAGCTGGGCATTCTCCACTTCTGCTTCAAAGCTTAGCAGGGAGGTGGGGGAATTCATTTGAGCAACTTCACAGCTCACATGTAGTCTTGAAACCTGTTTCCTGATCTTGGGCATCTGAAACTTGACCTTGATTCTGAATCGGTCTTTTTATGACTTCCCCTTTACCTTGTAAAAACATCTGGACTATATGCTTCTCTTCCCACAATGCTGAGTCTGCGATAATAAATAATCACTTCTTTACTTACAAGAAAGCACACTTGTCTTTTGGGGCAGAAAACAGTGTTCATTACTTTTTCTTCTTGGTAACCTGCAGAATTTCTCATTCTCAGATTGGGTTTGGGGCATGGTTTGATTCTTTGGGATCCCTAACATTATCCAGGAGTCTAGGATACACAGATTCTCTCTGTCACAAAGGAAATGGAGGTAAAAGTGCAAATATAATGGGTCTATTAAACTCTCTTCTTTACCAGCTTCAAACTTTCCCCCTGTTGAATTTGCACCGGTATCCTTTACATTGTCTTAACTTGATAAGAAGGAACATGTCTTAATTGCTGCCATCAAGTTATACTTAATTATATCAGGGAATTAGACAACCCACAATAGAGAGCCTATATCAAGAGAGCATTTAACAATGGATGCAATGCCTGGCATAAAATGTGGATGTATTAAATAAAAGTACCAATTTATTTTAAAGAAGCAGAATGATGAAACAAAATATAGTAAGGCTGACTTAAGGAAGGAATGAGGAACTTGTGGCCCTGCCTATGTTGTTGGGCTATAACTTCCATCATACCTGACTTTTGGCTGGGGATGATAATTGTTCGACAACATCTAGAGGACTACAGATTCCCCATTCCTGATATAGAGATGCCTTTCTTCACCATTTTGTTAACAAGAAGTGTACATAAATAGCAATATAACTGGATTTGTGGAGGTTTTTTGGCTTTCCAAATGCAGTTCAAGCAGTAAAATGGCAGTAGCCATAGCAAGCAAGCCAGATTCATTGTACTAGGTTTGCTAGTACTGTACAATGTACTAGATTTGAAGCACATTCATGCTTCCTCTAACCTCTGAACTGCTCCCTCCCTGAGAGGGCTGAAGAGATGTAGGATGTTTTAAGTGAAACATGATCATTTTCCATAACGGTATCAAGATACTGGCAAAGTATTCTCCTATGATGTAGCAGAGAACTAGTGAAGCTTTTCCCAAGGTACTAGCATTCACACATACTGTAACACTGATCTTCAAGTTGAACTTGCAAGTTTATTTTTAAAAGTTTTCCACTTTTGCTCTTTTAGACTGACATTAAAATTTTAGATAACATGTCCAGTCAAAAATGAGTCGTAGGAGAAGCTTTGGGCTGTGCAGCAGTATTTTATAAAATAACAAAATATTATTGGAAGGTTTCAATACATGCTAGATAAAAATAATAGAAAGTTAATAGAATCATTGAGTTGGAAGAGGGAGCACTGCAGGATAGGCCATATAGTTCAAACTGTGTTTGATGCAAAGAATTCAGACAAACAGCATCCCTAATTGATGGTTATCCAACTTTTGCTTGAAGACGTCCCATGAGGGAGTGCTGAATCAGAAGATGTTATTTTTGTTTTTTAAAAATCACCTGAAATAATAATAATAATAATAATAATAATAATAATAATAATAATAATAATAATAATTTATAATAATAATTTATACCCTGCCCATCTGGCTGAGTTTCCCCAGCCACTCTGGGCAGCTTCCAATCAAGTGTTAAAAACAATACAGCATTAAATATTAAAAACTTCCCTAAACAGGGCTGCCCTTCAGATGTCTTTTAAAAAGAAGATAGCTGTTTATTTCCTTCACATCTGAAGGGAGGGCGTTCCACAGGGCAGCCGCCACTACCGAGAAGGCCCTCTGTCTGGTTCCCTGTAACCTCACTTCTCGCAATGAGGGAACTGCCAGAAGGCCCTTGGTACTGGACCTCAGTGTCCGGCTGAACGATGGGGGTGGAGACGCTCCTTCAGGTAGTAGCTGAAAGGTTGTAGCTCAGTGGTAGAGCATCTGTCTTGCAAGCAGAAAGTCCCTGGTTCAATCCCCCATTGGCACTTCCATGCAGGGTTTGGAGACACTCCTTCCTGAAATCTTAGAGATCTGCTGCCAGTCACAGTAGACAATATTGAGCTAGATGGACCAGTGGTCTGACTCAGTAGAACACAGCTTCCTGTGCTTATTTATATAGCAATTTATTGCAGGAGGGGACCATTTATTTAAAAGTGTGTCTTGGAGGTTGGTGGAACAGTAAAACAGCCCAGTTTATTTACTTCAGTGCCCTTCTCCAGGGATGAAGCAGTTTTATGAACTTCACTGCAGCGAGCGCTTATTTTGGCACTCCAGTGAAACAGGGTGGAGGTGAAAAAGTAAAGGGGGAAATATACACACAGAAGGAAAATATATTATATCAAGAGTCTGACAACAGATGGCAACAGAGTACAACAAATGGAATAAAGAATACGAGCGTATTTGCAGCTGCCCCCTCTCTCCATATTCTTTATAACTTTATAAATATCTATGATATCTCTCCTTTCTTTGCATTTTTCTGCCCTTAGCAAACATTTTTTTGATATTCCTTCACTGGGAAAGAGCTGCTACCCTTGACCAGCCCTTTTCTGCATCTTTCCCAACAACTAGAACATTATAAATGTGACCAAAGCATAAATCTGTATAATGGTACAAGAATTTCCTTTATTTTTGGTGCAATGTTTACATCTGATTTTCCACTTAAATTCCAATTTCCTGCAAAGTCATAGACAATTTAGATGCCATTACTGTATAGCTGAAGTTAGAGGTTTTGTCCTAAAATGTCCCACTTTCTGTTGAACTGCATTGTTGGCCTTTCCTCATTTTGAGAAATCCTTTTGGGGGATATCAAACGTGGTGTAGGTGTGGGGACTTGCAGTTTTAAACATTATCCAAGCCTTGTTTTTGGCACAGCAACATTGCTACCGCCTTTGCAATGCAGGTGGGGCTATAGTTCAGTGGGAGGACACAGGTTTTGCATGCAGAGGCCTCTGGCACTTCCAGGTAGGGCTCAGAAAAACTCCTTCTTTGAAAGCCTAGAGAGTTTCTGCCTGTGAGACTAGTCCAGACTGAGCAAGACAGCATCCTACATTTCCAAACATTGATGCATGACATAATGTATGGATGGTCCCTAGCTGATTGAAGGAAACTGTTGCTCCATTGGGGCACACAGCAATGCTTATCAATGACATTATTTATATGTACTTAATTGATCTCTCAGAGAAGCAAGCGGCTCCATCTTCCCCATGAAATGTTTTCCTTGCCAATCACTACTTCCAGTAAAGGAGCGATTGTCTCATCCTCCTATCCTCCAGGTCCCGTCTGCCTGGCTAATAAAGTCCACCAATTCCTATGGGGAATTTCCTTCCTTCCTTTGAAAAACAACAAAAATGGGCAAGACGGGAAGTGATGTCATGGTACAGGAGACAGGAATGATCTAGCTGGCCACTGTGAGAACCAGATGCTAGATTAGGCATGCCTTTCTTATGAGAAAACCCCCTGAGGTTTCTAGATTTCTAGAGTTCACTTGGGTGTGGAGAGGAAGCCATTGGGGTATAGGGAGACAGATCTTAATGAAAGCCTCTGGTTCTGTTCACTATATTTAGTTAGTTAGTTAGTTAGTTAGTTAGTTAGTTAGTTGGTTGGTTGGTTGGTTAGTTAGTTAGTTGATGGATTGCATTCATACCCCCCCCCTTGATAGCACCCCTTTTCTCCAAGGAGCTCAATATTTCTTACATGGTTCTCTCCCTCCTCATTTATTCCTCACAACAGCCCTGTGAAGTAGGTTAGGCTGAGAGGCAGTGACTGGTCCAAGGTCCCCCAGTGCGCTTCATGGTTGAGTGGGGATTTGAACCCTGGTCCCCCAGGTCTTGGTCCGACACTCTGACCACTATACCAAACTAGCTCATATATATCATGCCATGCTCCTGCCATACATGCATTGCATCCTATGGCCTCCTATATTAAGGAATTCAGCAAGAGCACCACCTTTCAGTCTCACAAATGATAGATGCACAGTTGAATGAGGTCTTGCAATGCAACAGGAAATAAACCAGCAAGGAAGGGGTATCCACTGAATCATATTAGATAGACCCCACTATGAGCCTTATAGTATAGCCTCTCCTCTTCCCCGAGGGGAGGGGTTGTGAGCAGGAATCACTTCCCACGGTTGTGGGGCGGTGTGGCCAGGCCCCCTACGTCACTGAAGTCCTGGGCCCGTGTCATGTCCCCCAGCCAGCCAATCCAGTTTAAAGGTAAAGGGACCCCTGACCATTAGGTCCAGTCGTGACCGACTCTGGGGTTGCGGTGCTCATCTCGCTTTATTGGCCGAGGGAGCCGGCGTACAGCTTCCGGGTCATGTGGCCAGCATGATTAAGCCGCTTCTGGTGAACCAGAGCAGCGCACGGAAACGCCGTTTACCTTCCCGCAGGAGTGGTACCTATTTATCTACTTGCACTTTGACGTGCTTTCAAACTGCTAGGTTGGCAGGAGCAGGGACCGAGCAACGAAAGCTTACCCCATTGCGGGGATTCGAACCACCGACCTTCTGATCAGCAAATCCTAGGCTCAGTGGTTTAACCCACCGCGCCACCCGCGTCCCTAGGGGCGTAGTTTAGCAGCATTTAAACGGCTGCGGGCCCACAAGCTTTTCCTTGTTTTGTTCCGGCTTCCTCGGATCACCCGCCTGCCCTCCCTCTATGTTTTGCTTCAGTACTTGACCTTGCTACGGACCTCAGTTGGTTGACTGTTCAAGGGGCCTGGTAGGTATTTTTTCCACTTGGCAGATTGGCACCAGCCAGCTGGTTTTTCACCTTGTTGTTGTTGTTTAGTCGTGTCTGACTCTTCGTGACCCCATGGACCAAAGCACGCCAGGCACTCCTGTCTTCCACTGCCTCCCGCAGTTTGGTCAAACTCATGTTTGTAGCTTCGAGAACACTGTCCAACCATCTCGTCCTCTGTCGTCCCCTTCTTCTTGTGACCTCAGTCTTTCCCAACATCAGGGTCTTTTCCAGGGAGTCTTCTCTTCTCATGAGGTGGCCAAAGTATTGGAGCCTCAGCTACCTGAGGTAGGTTTTTCACCTACCTTGTAGCAAATCGTCACAACTTTGTAAGGTTTGGCAGTTAGGCACTGGAAAATGTGTTGTGTGTTGGAGGGGAGGTTGTGGCCATCACCTACCCCTCCCATGAAAGGGTATTCTGTTAAAGGAATCCAGCGGTTGTGGTACCTGCCCAGGTGTTAGCTAGGGCCATGGCACGACCCTCGGTGACTCTAGGGGAAAGCTTCCAGTTGATTTTCATCAACTAGCTCCCCCTACAGGTTGTTAACCCTTGTGTGACTCCCTGCAGAGCAGGCAGGAGTCAAGTATAGTCTGTTTGGACCCAATGCGTAAGCCAATATCACTCACATGCTGTAACCAATAAAATTGTGGCCTTTTTTAGCCCATTAACCTAAAATATTTCTGTCCATGTGTCTTATTTCATCGCAAAGCGGGGAGTGCGGCCTCGACTCACAAACAGCATTTTCTGAGATAAACATTAGACTCTGTATCCATCTGGCTTGTAACAATGGGCAAAGAAATTAATTAGTGAGAGTGCTTCCGTCCTCCCACTATGGATCCCAAGGGACTTCAGAGCCTCAGGGGTTCTCCTGCTTTCAGAAAAATCCTGGCGAGCTTAAATTGTATGTCATATACCTGATATCTGTATATTAATGTGAACATTACAGTGGTACCTCGGGTTACATACACTTCAGGTTACAGACTCCACTAACCCAGAAATAGTACCTCAGGTTAAGAACTTTGCTTCAGGATGAGAACAGAAATTGTGCAGCGGCAGTGCAGTGGCAGCAGGAGGCCCCATTAGCTAAAGTGGTGCTTCAGGTTTAAGAACAGTTTCAGGTTGAAAACAGAACTCCAGAACGAATTTAGTTCTTAATCCGAGGTACCACTGTATATGGATAAAGAAGGGACAATAAAAAATGAATGCCTAGAGGAATATTTAATACTGAGTCATGAGATTGCAGGATGCACTAACTTTGTCCTCTGAACCACTGACATTTTGCAAACACGTTTCAGGCACATATATCTAAGAAAATAAGCACATAATAAGAACCCTGCCAGATCAGGCCAAAAGTCCATTTAACCTGGCATTGTGTTCTCACAGGGGCCAATCAGATGCCTATGGAAGGCCAATAATAGTCTTGGTCTACCTTCACAATCATATACCAGTTGCTGGGAATCACAAATGCTTGCTGGATTCCCACATGCAGCTGGCTGGCCAGTGTAAGAGGATACTGGATGGACCTTTGGACTGACCCATGTCTAGCTCAGTTGGTTAGAGTATGGTACTGATAACGCCAAAGCTGCAGGTTCGATCCTTGTATGGGATGGCTGCATATTCCTGCACTGCAGGGGGTTGGACTAGATCAGCCTTTCTCAACCTGTGGGTCCCCAGATGTTGTTGAACTACAACTCCCATCACCCCTAGCTAGCAAGGCCAGAGCTCAGGGATGATGGGAGTTGTAGTTCAACAACATCTGGGGACCCACAGGTTGAGAACCGCTGGACTAGATGATCCTCAGGGTCACTTCCAATTCTATGATTCCATGTCTGGAATGTGTTTGCAAAAGGTCAAAGGTTCAGGGGACAAGGCTTGTGTATCTAGCACTCTCCTGGCCCAATATTTCAAATATCTGCCATTTTGAGGACCAGAATCCTGTTTTCTTTCTTAAATTAAATTAGAGATTCTTGGAGTTTGCGTGAGCTGAGGAAGGAGTTTTCTGCCAGGAAATCTGGAATGTGATTTGGGGCTGGGTTGATTTAGCAGGGGCTATTTTTTCTATCAGTACCTTTCTGTAGAGCTCATGTTCTCTTCTTTGTTAGGCTTGATCTCCTGGATAGTGGGTAGCGGATCCTGCCTTGGAGCAGGTGGCTGTGCTTTTGGGCCTTTGGGTTAATTAGGCTTCCATGGTGGAAATAAAAATTCCCATCTTATTCAGTCCAGATCTGAACCAGATTCATAGCTGAGGCTCTGGATACAGTCCTCCCATTGCTGCCGAGGCTTCAGCACCTTGTCTTGGAAACCATTTGTGAGAGATTCTTAATTTTTACATCTGCAGCACTGTCTGCGGTTCATTAGGCATAAGCATGCTGTTGACCTATTGGTACTCTGTGCTTCTTGGATTTTATTTCCTAAAATGACATTTTCTCCTCTAAGATAACAAGTGAATGCATGAATATTGATGAAGCAAAAGGTCACATGGACGGAAAAAATAATTCAAAGGCTGTGCCATGAGAATGAACTCTTCAAAGCCATAAGCTTGGTTCAGTCAACTAAGCCTTTGTCAGTAATTCAGCAAATAATGTGAACACCTGATTTAATTGCAACTACTTTGGCTAACTGTACCCTTGCTCTGCTAGTCACATGTTTGAAATGCTACTGAATTTTCCTTAAAATACAGGGGCTTTACTTAAAAATGCAGGGGCTTGTATCTAATGGGCTCTATTTTTAATAGAAAAAGTAACTGCAGAACTTGCGTCCTGCCGAAGAAAAATTGCATATTTTACTCCTAATTTGCAAGGTTTTTTTTATGCATTAAATAGAACACGTTCCTCTGGATTTAAAATATTGAGAGTGCAACTTCATACTTCTGTGACTTCTTATATATGGGTGTTGTTCAATTTGACGTTGCAGTATGAAGTAGACAGCTGATGTAGAGAGTAGAAGCAATTCTTAACCTTCTCCCCTCATGCCATTTTAAAGAGGAGCCTCCCTCCCCATGCCAATCTTCCCCTTCAGCTTGCAGTACTGGCAGCTGCAAAAATTTGTAAACGTTTTTTAAAATATAAACACATAAATACATAAATAACCACAGAACTGGATAAGACTTGTAGATCTGCCCCCTTATGTGGAAACTCCTGGGGAAAACATATCTTGGAGTGGGAGAAAAAATGAGCAGATGAAATCTATTTTTCTTCTTCCCCTCCCTCGACTTTCTTACACTGAACCTTGGTGTTTTGCAGGGCAAAGGTCTCGGGTTTAATTCCTGGCGTCTGCAGTTAGGGCTGGGAAAGCTTCCCTGTCTGGAACTCTGGAGAGCTGCTGACAGTCAGTGTTCAGTCAATACTGAGCTAGGTGGGCCATTGGTCTGACTCGGTGTGAGGAAGTTTCTTACAACACTCCTGGCTATGTTGCCTTGTTAAACCTTTTCTGTCTGGACAGCCCTTCACTTCGTGGCTGCCTCAGTCGCTAGCAGAATCCGTCAGTGGGCGTTTCTTAAACCTTTTCCAGCATAAAAGCTGTTTGACGCCAAGTCTCCTCCTACTCTCCCTGTGCGGAAGTCTTCTGCGCAGGGAGGGTGTGGGTAGCGGAGGACCCGTGCTCTCCCCGCTGGTGTCCAGTGAAGAGTCCTGGAGCCCTCTCGCCGATTCCCCCATCTGCCCCCCTTTATCCCTGGTGTTGCGCTGATTTCCTTCCCCAGCTGATGAGCTGCCTCTCTCCCTGCTGGGTCCCTCTCCAGCATCACTTGGGAGCCTTCCCTCCGCCTCTGGCTCTGATGTCAGTTCCCTGACAACACCCATTGTTTATCTCGTCATTTTATCCACTGCTTGCTACGTTCTGATAACACTGCCAGACACAAGCATTATGTAGCTTTGTGGCCTACTCCAGCAGCTCAGTCTGGAATAGGAGACAACAGTGATCCAGTTGGAGAACATGTTTTATTTATCAACCACTGATCTTAAGATACTGGCTCTTTCTTCCTATTACTCTTGTCATAGGTCTTGTCTCCAAAATAATTACTTACTTCCTCTTTCTCTCTCTGGCTTTCAGAACTCTCTTGGGCTTATCCACAAATCCCTCTGACTAGGAGCTGCCCCAAGAGAAGTTCGAGGCATAAACTTCAACTTTTTGTTATTCAGCTAAGGAAATCTGTGAGAGAAACCAGACTTCTACATGTGTATTATTCCTTCTTTGAAGGGTGTAATTCAAATGAACCTTGAAGTATGGGGGCTGTACAACTCAATCCAATAAATGTTCATTTTCTTAACCAACTGATTTTACTGATCTGCTATGCTTGTACTGATGTTTTTATTGTAGCATTATATTCTCATGCTGTACACCACCTTATTATTTTTCCACGAACGTGCAGTTTATATGTTTTTAATTTAAATAAACAAAACCCTCTGTGCATTTTTTCTTCTTTTTGCAGGGGAGGAGATGCCACTCTGGAATGATGGTGGAACAATATGGTGTGGTATAGACTGTAACCACACTTGGAAGTGAATGTGCATCCAATTTCACCCCCCATTACTGATCCTGCAAGTGACCCAGTCACACACAATGGGTTCTGTCACTTGGATCATGGTCCCTGGCTCCATGAAGCCCACATAAAAACCTACCTTATCAGATTTCCCTTCCTATAGGTTTTTATGATGACCATGCTATTTCAAATCTTATGGTAACTTTGAAAAACCAAAAAAACCCCCATCATTTTAAAATCAAGTCCATCAGATCTCTTGGCTGAAGACACAGGTGTCCAAATAATAATAATAATAATAATAATAATAATAATAATAATAATAATAATAATAATAATAATAATAAAGTTATTTATATCCCACCCATCTGGCTGGGTTTCCCTAGCCACTCTGGGTGGTTCCCAACTGAAGAAGAAGAAGAAGAAGAAGAAGAAGAAGAAGAAGAAGAAGAAGAAAGCGATAAAAAATCAAACATTAAAAACTTCCCTAAACAGGGCTGCCTTCGGATGTCTTCTAAAAGTCAGATAGTTGGTTTTTTCCTTGACATCTGATGGGAGGCCATTCCACAGGGCAGACGCCACTACTGAGCTTCACTTCTCACAGGTAGGTTACCGTCAGAAGGCCCTCGGAGCTGGACCTCAGTGTCCGGGCAGAACGATGGGAGTGGAGACGCTCCTTCAGGTGTACTGGGCCGAGGCCGTTTAGGGCTTTAAAGGTCAGCACCAACACTTTGAATTGTGCTTGGAAACGTACTGGGAGATGCAATGGGGTGCTGTTTTCAGTAGCTAGGCTATCAAATTCTCACACCTGTCAAACTCTTCTGCTAACAATACTACACCCACACATTTTAATGCCACCCGGGTGTAAAATAATGAATTGCCCAGTCTCTGATCCTCTTACCCCTAATTTGGACTTTTCCATAGGGATTTGAAACCTGAATCCAAGTGGGGACATCTGCTGCTGATCATAATCAGGAGCACTGGGGAAATTGACAGGGTGGGTTTTTATTTGCTACACTGGCTGGGTCTGTCAACTGCTGTAGCACCTCAGCTCCAGCAGGCAGTGCCCTTCTCAGGGGGAACTGCAGTAGGGAAAGCTTTTTGTTTTAAATTGGATTATGTTCAATGAGGAATGCAATGTAATAATTTTCATTTAGGTGGTGTAACATAAGAATTGTAGTTTAATGGCTTAATTTAATTAAACAGTAATGATTGTGTTATTTTGGTGAAAGATAACTAGAAAAAATGTAGTTTTCCAGCACTGTTATTATACTTAATCATTAAATGACTGTGAACTATGGTGATGTATATGTAGTTACATATGCGTGTTCTAGTCAAGCTGCAGTCACCATAGTCCAGTTTTTAGATGCCTGGTGGGAACGTGGCTGAAAGCTGAAGAACAGCAACTCCTTGTGCATATGAAGTTTAATTTTCAAGAGGCATCTATCAAAATAGTGACAATCAGGATGGCTTTAAAAATTTCGTTTTGATTTTGAACATAGTATTGGGAACACAATCTAAACTGAATATGAACAGAACATGCTAATAATCTTTAAAAATGGAGCAATGATCATTTAACAGATGCATGGCCCTGTATCAAGCACATTGTGAAAGATGGCTACATATTTCTTGTACAGTACATAAATCACCCTGGGGAGTTCTTTGAGGAGGAACATTTAATTTTTCCAAGTCTTTTGGTGATGTAATATTTTAATAGCTGTTAAAACATATCTACTTATTCATCAGCTGCTTTTTAAAAAACAATATTTACAGCCTATCCCAGAATTACTTTCACTTTTCTATTGATCCAATAAACTAGAACTGAAATATATTTGCTCCTTGACACTCTTCTCAAAATTATCCTTTGTGAAATTAAATATTCTTCAGGTAATATCTGGATAGTTAAATATTAACCAAACTTTCATGGAGTGTATTTTATATCTCTGTTATACACCCAATTATATTTGTTTTCAATATTTTATACTTGGGGGAAAAAAATTATATTTTGCAGTATATGACAATGGGCTCCTACAGAAGAAGAGCAGGATATGAACACCATAAATAATAATATATAATAAGAGTACACAATGGTATTGAGCATTTGACAGGTAACAGGCAACAATAGTCATATTTGACAGTGAAGAGTTTATGGAGAAATGGTGTCCACACCCACTTTTGGACACACCGACTGCTGGCATGTGGTCATTGGAAAGTTGGCCAAGGGTAAATGTGGTCCTTGGGCCAAAGAAAGTCAGCCTGATGTAGACGATTAACATCACGAAAGGCGAAAACCAATTAGCCTTCCCCCCTCCTCATCTTATTTGAAAATATTAATACTTTGGTATCATAAAAACCCTCATATAAAGACATTTTTTTATCGGATTATTATTTGTAGAGTGTTCTAATCCAATGATGGGGGATTAAATGGGTAAGACTCACATACTTAAGATACCGCTCCTTCTGCTCTTTATTTAACTTAATGCATCATGACAGTAAATCCAATTCCATGTTTGGCTTTCCCCCTTTATTTCCAGTTTAGACTTTAAATTCATCAGTTTGAGTCAGGTATTGGGAATATTCTTTAAAAAAAATGTGGTTATTACACGCAATAGGTTTCTATAGCAGTTACTATATTTAGTGTTGACCCTATTATCTCTTGCGTTTCAGTATCACTAGGCCATGCCCTATTAAAAATGTTTCCTTTGAACAAACAGTTTTACTGAATGTGTCTAAGCAGACTGCAATTTTAAAATCTCTTATTCTAGTGTTGTATGTTCGGTAGGACTGTCCTGGTCCCTGGAATATATGATTAAAACTATGTATGTGAGACAGGTTTGTTTTCAACATCCTGGGAAATCTAGGATGCTTTTAGTTAGAAGCAGCACTGTCATCTCCTTGTTTTTTGTTTATATAGGAAACTGGTACCTGTCTGAGGCCTGGGCCTTGGGTTGGTGTCCTTCTCAGTGCAGGGGTAGATTCAGTCTAGATCGCAGCAGTTTGGGGTGTGTCTAAGCCTGGAGAATCAAGCACAAATGTTGATCAACTAAGGCGTCTTGTTTCAAAATAAAAACAAAACGGGGAGGGAGGGGTAAGCAGTATTGTTCTTTTTCTGGCAACTGGACAAAAGCAAAGAATAATACAGATACATCATCCCCCCCCCCCAGTTAGCTGACATTCACATTCAAGCTTGCATTTGGGTGGTGGTCTGCTGGCTTTATCGGCCTGGTTTTTCTTTCCTTGCCGTTGTATCTCTTGGGACTCTTTCTTGCCTGTTATTATCCTGAGTCTTGAATGCCTCCCCGTCTGAACTCTAAAATTATTTCTGCTTCAACTGCCTCAAGTTTTGTTGTTTCTTTTGAGGATGGTGTTTCTGTAACCCTTCAAGAAATGACAGGCCCAAGGAGGCTAGCATCTACAAGGAGAGGAGAGAGATAATATATTAGTTCCAGTTTAGGCTAGGAAAAGTGGGCATAGATGACTCCAGGGAAAACTCTGAAGGGTAGCAAAAAGCAGTAGAATAATGTTCCCAGATACTTGTGCTACCACTTTACACTGCCCCACATTTTTCACTCACAGTCTATTTGAGACGCATCACTCACTTTGTACTCGATCATGTCCTCCAACCCAGCAAAAAACAGAAGTGACCATTGCAGACCTGGCCACCACAATGCCACCTCTGCCTAAGCAGACCCTCATGGTAAGAAGGTGTAGCAGTAAGATCCCCCCCCCCACACACACACCTTATCTTTGACAGGAAGAGAAAACTAGTTTAGTAGGCCCAGGTTGGAACATTATGCCTAATCAAGTCCAGCTCTGTCTGCCAATAACATTTTAGGGACACAAAATACCTCAAATAAAAGCTCATCCTCTAAAAATCAAACAAGCATTGCCCCCGGGTTCACCAGAAAGGGCTGGCCTTGCAGGGACAACACTTTCTAGAGGAGGTTTCAGAAAAAGGGCATTTTGAAGGCCGGATTCCTAATGCAACTGTGGAGAATTTGGGAGAGATTTTGGACTACAGGGCTGTCATTTAACCTTGTGTATCATTGTTTTGTTTCCCCTCCAAAACAAACGCCCACATTTAAACCAAAACATTATTTTGAAACAGCCAGCCAGGCTTGTGATTGATTCTTCTGTGAGAACAGCTAGACACCAAAACCTGGCTCTCCTTGTTGCCAGGGTCAAATAGCAGCTAACTTGACAGAACTTGTGTTGGGCTCCATTCCTGGAAATCTGCAACTAGTTTATGGGTCATAGTGCCATGACCACATCCTTGGCATGGATTTAGACTCTCTACCCGTGACTGCCTACTACATCAGATTATGATCTCCAAATATATTGTATGTAACAAATCACTTTTATTACTGTGAAGAGAATAGTGTGATAACATGACAGCTTGTTTACCGTGACTCCTAAGGAGTAGAAGCCAGCATGATTCCTAGGTCAGAGAGTATCACTCTTTATGTTAGTAAAGAACTGTGAATGATTTGCTTTGATATTTTATTTATTACATGTTTATCCTGCCTTTCCTCCAATAAGCACAGGGGGTACTTGGTTCTCCCTGCCTCGTGGCCATTTTATCCTCATGACAAAGTGAGGTAGATGAGGCTGAAAGAGAGTGATTGGTCTAAGGTGACCTGGTGAGTTTCATGGCCAAGTGGGGATTTGAATTTGGCTCTCTCCAAGCTGAGGGCAATGTTTTCCCGAACTTGAGGAGAAAATATAATCCTCAGTATTTTGCTGTTTATATGGTTTTGAAAATTGTGTATACTGTATATTATTAAACTCTTTTAAATTATCTTTTATGGAGACCTAATTAATGTGTTTATAATATTTTGTTTGTGGCTTTTGTCTTTGTTTGTTGTGAACTGTTTTGAATATGCTGTATACAAAAAGCAGTGTGCAAATAATGTGCCTGTGACTGACAAGAGTGATTCTTATGGGCTAGGGACAGCATTTTCTTCATCAAACAAGTGAAGCCAGATGAGCAAATTCCACCAAAAGAAGACTAATTTGTTCCCCACAGGAGCATTATAAAAACCTTATCTGGTTTTTATAAACTTATCTTCTGTGCCTAATATACATCTAGTTGTAACATTATAATTCGTGGGATTCATTATCGTATATTTGTCAGAGTACAAGTTCTAACATTTTTGTCAAAATAGTTCAAAATATCCCTGGGGATGTTCAATTGAACATCATCTTTTGCTGTTGCTCTCATGTCCAGTTTGCAGGCTTCCCATAGGCATCTCCTCAGCTGCTGTAAAAACAGGATGCTGGACTAGATGATCCAGCGGGCTTGTCTTATGTTTTAGAAGTGGATCTTTGGCTTGTCAAGAGAAAGTCTTTTGACTGTTACATTGAAGATCTGTATTGACAAAAACTTTTCTATGGATTTAACCAGATGAAACTACGTGAATAATCCCAGAAGCCATTCTCATTGGATACAAAATGTTATTAGCACGGGTCCAAAGTGATCAATTATATCAGGGTAAGCCAGATGGTTGGACCACAGTTCCCATCATCCCTGGCCTTTGGCCATGATGGTTGGGGCTGATTGGACTTGTGGTTGAACAACATCTAGAGAATATCATGTTGATGGCCTTTATTGTTTTTGCAGCACTCAGCAGTCAAGTATCGGGTGGGGGGGAGTTATTTATATAATTTTAGCATTATTCTAGGGGTCCATCTCTGTGAAGTTGATAAGATATTTGAAGATATAAGATATATGAAATGGAATTCTTGTTTAGTAGTTGATTTCTTTGCTTCTTATTTCCCAGCAATCACTGTAGAATTCATTTGACGGTTGTTGAATTTCTGCTGTAACAAAAATCTTGGCCCAAGCACCTTGGCCACAATCCAATGATGGACTTAAGACCAATGAAATTAGAAAGCTTAAGTGTGCCTTTCTTTCAGTTGAGTTTTGGCTTTCGTTGTAAATGAAAGGTCACAGATGGGACATAGTTGAAAGGGACACAAAAAAAATCACACTGTACTTGCCTTGTCAAATATAGTACAAGCAGTTGAGGTCTTCAAATAATTTGGTTCTCTACTAAAATCTGCTCACTAACAGGATTTATGAAGTCCAATACACTTGGGAAGTCATGAAGAAAACATGTAAATTATTATGTTAGTTGACTCAAGCTTTCCAAGCCAACCTTAGAATCATATCCCATATTTATGAACATTATTTGATATATAGCAAGCAATAACAATGGGTTGTAGGCTTGTTAATAGGTTGTGAGGGTTTGATAAAACCAAGCCCTTAGTCTGCTTTGCAGACTGGTGCTGTGTAGCTGTAAACAATAAATATTTGGGAAGGTAACTAAACACATCCTTAGCTTGAATGAATCCAAAACATTTGACTGCTGAGACTACAGTCCTTAATGCTTTACTAGAAAGTAAAGTCCATTGAACACAGTGGAACTTGCTTACAAATAAATTTATCTGAGACCAAGCAGCTGATGATTGACAAAAATCCTAAACACAGGAAGTTGCCACACACACACACTCAGCATGTGTGTACCCCAGCTGAGCTGGGATGGGGTAGTTATGGTGGTGTAGCTCAGCTGAGCTGATAACAGCCAGCTGAGCCAGAGATTCACTGAATCCAAAATTGCCTATCCCTGTGATTCTGAGCTCAGAATTGCTCCCTGAGGCTCCAATATGTAATTTTCAAAATATTTTCTGGCAAACTATGCAAACTTTATCTAAGATACAGTGAAATACTTGAATTTAAGATGATTTAGTCCCACTGAGATCAATGGAACTAAATCCATCTTCTTCTACTTGATTAGATTATAGCCTGATCTGTAATTCTGAATCGTAAGTATGTATGCTGTTTTATGTAGGAGGCTAGGAGCTATTGGAATACAAATGGGTTTATTAACCACCATTTCCATCTCTGACTCCTTTTTGAATTTTCTTTTAAAAGTCAACTTTTTCTTTCATTAATTGATTGACTTCCTTAACTGAATCTCACTCAATTTGGTACTTAATTTGATGTGACAAATTCATTGTTTTTCCTAAAATTTCTGCATGGTGAATATTCTCTTGAATATATTCCCATATAACAGGAGCTGTGTTTGAATGCCTTTTGGATAATAATTGAGGACATGCGGAGTCTCAGATTTCACCATACGAGGGCATGTTTTTGTGCACAGAAAAAGTACCTTTGGTGATACTTTTAGACCAGATCTTCCTAAGAACAGGTTTCAAACATTCTGCAATATTGAACTCTTACAAAGCCTTTTTTAGATGTTTATTTATAACTTTCATTTATTTATTTAGAACTACTGTGATCAACATTACACTGGAAGGTCGCAGGGCAGTGATGCGTTCATATTAAAATGAAATAATGGTACATTAAAGAGAACATTACATTGTCAAAATAATTCATCATAAACATCACAAAGCGGGAAAACCATCAAGCAGTAAAGGTTTATCCTCCTTTTCCTGGTACCTTAGTTGGGATTTACCCCACCTACTCATATTCTTTAAATAATACACCATCACACTCAGAATATTGGAAGTGTTTAAAAAATATCTCACATCCAAGAGCATTTCTATTCCTTAGTATCCACAATGCTCATTCTGAAAGCTTTGTTAAATTGGTTTTAAATTCTTCCACATTTCAAAAATCTGAATTTTATTCTGCCATTTTTCTCATTTGATTACAGTAACACGCTAGCAACACAGCCAAATCATGACCAGCATGTTCCATAAGATATTCAGATGTCACAGCTACAGATGGACTATTGTTTGTGGCACCTCCAGACCTTCTCCTTTTGTGTTCCTGAAAGAGGGTGTGTTAGAATCACGTATAACATGAGTACTACTTAAAAAAATACTTTTGCCTCACAACTTCTTGGACACTTAACGGATGGTCCGCAGGCCATTCTTTATCACCACGAGATCTAATTCCCCACATGGTAGCCTTTTGATGTCTCTCCAGTGGCATTTCTGGGCAAGTTTGACTTAAACTACTATAATTCCAGGGACAGCCTGTTTCCAGGAGTGATTAGAGTGGTGGTATTTTGGGTCACAGACTGCACATTATTTTCCAGGCAGATTACTCTACCAGCCTAGAGCCTTTCTGCTGGCTCCTGCCAGCAGGGGACTAACCACCAGCATTTCCACCCATCTGCTTGGCAGGTGGAAGTGGGAGGTCTATGCCAGCAGAGTGTTGCTGGTGTTACTCTGCAGAGGGAGGGTGGTGGAGACCCATAAAACTGGGCAGAGGGACATCTTAGCTCAATCCATACCCACTCAACCCAACACAATGGAGGGTTTGGATTGTTCTGCCAGTTTGGATTGCAAGTCAAAATGATCAATGGAATGTACCAATTCTATACAAACACCTGGAGTAAAAGTGGGAAGATCCCATTTTGTGGAGCTGCAGCTTGAAATTTGGAGCAGCAAGCAACCCCAATTTATTTGTAAGTGATGTTCATTGTTTTACATGTATAACTTTTAAATTTTCAAATTTCTTTCAATTAAAAATAAACATTTTACAAACTTATTGATATCCAAGGACTTCCCTTCACTTTCCATGGTTCATTTTATATATCTTCCATTCCTGCATATTTTACTATAACTATTCAAGTCAGTTTTCCATTTTTACACCATTCAAACATTAATTACACTGTTGAATCTATCTTAATGCCGCCAGCGTTTTCAGTTGTGTCCAATTATTTTCCATATATTCAATAAATGTTTCCCATGCTTCTTTAAATATGGTATATGTCCTTCTGGCTCTCTTATTCTATGCGTTAAACCTGCAAGTTCTGCATATTCTAACAACTTAAGTTGCCAATCCTCTTTGTCTGGGACCTCACTCATTTTCCATTTTTGGGCTAACAAAACACAGGCCACTGTTCCTGCATAAATAAACAAGCTTTTCTGACACCTAGGAATTCCCAATAAAAAGGACTCTGGTCTTTTGGGGAAGGTAATTTTAAACTTTTTTTTCCAACTCATTATAAAGAATATCCCAATATTCTTTTACCTTTTTACATGTCCACCACATATTGAAAAGGTCCCCCACCCTTTCTATACAATAAATGATGTTCACATTGTTGGTTCCTCCTGCCACTTTCCACATCTGTTTTTCGATGGTAAAGCTTCTATGAGCTGGAGCGTCCATTCTCTTAAAAGCAGCTATTAATGTCCACTTTCTATCCTGTATCAACAACCTTTCGAATAGTGCAAAAGAGGCTTAGAGGTACTTGTAATGCCACGGGTGTATGTGCATTATCAGACAATGATAGTGGAAAGTGAATTCGACCATTGTCCCACCCATTCAACACGCTACCCGACAAGCTCTCTTTCCGTCCATGAAAAATTACACTATAATAAATTTAAGCTGCCACAAAACTCTTCGTTGCCTTTGTGGCATCCAAGTAATATAACCTTTGGAAAATACTTGCTTTTTGTGCCAGTCCCACGTGTAATTCCCCCCTGCTTTAGATTAGTTACTCCTTCTTTATTACAACACAGAATCTGGGGTACCTCAAGGACTAATGCATCTTATTATGGCATCAGCTTTTGTGGACTTGAGTGGCTCAGTCCAGGAAAGCATATGCTAGAATAAAAATGTCTTTCAGGTGTCCCAAGGCTGTTTGTCGGCTTCCCCTGCTGCAACTAAGAGGCGACATTATTTATTAGAGGCTTTACCTGGTGCCATTTGCTTTTGCTCCTTCCCTATTCTTTTATTAACCCATCGTCCCCACTCAAGACCCCTGGCTAATGACTTCTCTCACTTTCTCCCCTTGCCTCCTCAGTCGGGTAATCCATCACCTCCTCCCTCTTAATTAGCACCCGCCTCCTCCCTGCCTCGCGCCTGTTATCGACCGACACGCCACTCCTTTAATTGCTGGAGGAGGAAGAAAGAAAGAGAGGGAGAGGGATCAGTAAGGGGAATCTCCGCGTGGCGCGTCGCCTGCCTGCTTTGACTGTTTGCAGGAGGTGGAAGCAGCGGCGGCAGCGGCAGACAACGAGGAGGAGGCGCGCTCCTGGGCCCTGGCGCGCACTCCCGCCACCGCTCCTCCCGGGGGCGCGCACGTGGTCCCCCGGCCGCGCGCCCGATGGTCTCTGCCCTAATGCGGGAGTCTGAGCGAGAAGGCGCTGCAGAAGGATGGGAGCTGTGCGGGGAGGAGGCGGCGGCGGCGGGGGCACCGGCGGAGAGGTCTTGTAGCCCGGCGGCGGGTGCGGAGCAGCAGCGAAGAGTATCTGGGCGGCGATGAGGCAGCTGTGAGCCTGGCCTTGCCGGCAGGGAAACAGGCAGGGGACTCAGCCCGGGCGGCGGCGGCGGCTGGCCAGGTAAGGCGGCCGCGCTTTCTCCACGGAGGTGGCTGCATTGGGCAGCTGCGGCCCCAGGCGGGGAGATCGATGGAGGCATCTTTCGCATCCCCGGCTTAGGGCATCAGGAGGTGGCGGCTCCGGTCATGCAGCAGCTAAGCAAGCAGGGAGAGAGCCAGGAAAGGGATGCAGCTTCCACCTTTGCCCTACCAAACGTCCTGATCTCCTGTCCTGGCTCCACCAGCTCATTCCCCCCCCCCAGCACACACCTCGCCCCACTGCAGACCCCAAAGGCTCTTCTTGGCCTCCGCTGCTGGTCTTACTGCAGACCCGTGTCTTGCCTGTCATGCATTGGCTGTGCACTTTGCCAAGCAGTTTCTGCTCCTCATGAGCCCCCTTGCCCCTCAGCAGGGCATCTGGAGTTGCTTTGGAGGGGGGGTATACTCTTGAGGCGGCTACAAGCTCCAGTATCCTGCTACTGCGGGTAAAGGAGAGAATGATGTGACCCAGCCTCTTGAAATTTGGCCTGCTTTCTATTGGGTGGGGGAGATGTTTGACATTTCTGGCTGATTTATTTATTTTTACTGGCAAGGAGGCTGGGGAGAGACATCCCCAAACCCTCAGACATGAGGAAGCTCTGTGTAATTCAGCTTCCTGTCATATATGAAGAATTGTTGTCTGATGCTCAGTAGGCCTTGATGCTGTGACTTTCCCAGGTAGGAAGACCCTTGGAATACAGATGCAGATGTCTCCCTTTCAGGACCAAGCTGCAGATGCATTGAATGGCCATTCTTCCTCTTTTTGTTCTGTCTTGGGTCTTTCAGTTCACTTTGATTTAAAGCAACAAAAATGGAGAATTGACTAAAATGTGTTGGATACATGACAGCTTATAGATGCTCAGTCTAGAACTCTGAACTAGCATCCCCCCTTTCCTACCTACTCAGAAGCATCAAGGCCAGTGTTTGATGCAATTTCTTTCTTTTCAATTTTGCCTATGTATCTACAGGCTCAGGTGTGGTACAGTGACGTGTTTATTTGTTGGTTGCTTGAGAGATCTTGCATGCACAGTTGGAAAACAAGCAAGAACCTCAAGCCCCATAATTCTGGATCTAAAAGGGCCCTTGGGGATTCATGGAAACCTACGGTATCCCTTTGCCTGTCAGATGGCTTTAAAAATGGGAGGGCAGAACATCTTTCTGGAGCATCTGGTACTCATTTCTGATAGGAATAGGATGCTAGAATACAGGGATTTGCTCTGGTGTGGCAGCTACAACAATATTTTCTGGGGTGGGGTGAGGCAAATATATGCTGTGTATTAAAAGCCATGTTCATCATGAGCTGTTAGGATCAGAGTTGTGGACATATTTTAAAAGAAGTGAGCTTTGCATAGGCAATTTGAGTCAGCCTAGTTGGTATTGATCAAGGAGGTGAAAGTGCTGAATCATTTGTACTTTTTCTTCTCCCAGCATGTTAGGCTCTTCAGTCCCATTATCGTCTTCAGGAAGTGCAAGATCTAGTTGCTGAATTATCAGCCTTCAGCATCTTCTTTCACTTTAACCAGTACTGGCATGGTGTGGGAATCCTTTGGACCCCAATAGGCAGCTCTTAACTTCATCTAAGTGTGACTTTAGATTGTTCTTTTTGATTTAGCTGCTCCTCTCAATGTCTTAATAACATTTATGACACAGGAAGTGTGCTTACAATATTAGCTGAAACGTATGCTTGGAAAATACTGCCAGTAGTTGAGAAAGGATTATTTTGATATTTATATATATTTTTACTTTTCAAAATGAAAGGGTCTTCCCCACTGATTCAGTCACATTTGAGGTTTAGGAATAGGTGCTTCTTGTGTCTTACTGAACACTGATCAATACCCAGTGCTGCTATTCATTACAGCTATGTGTTAACATCGAACATTTTAAAGTCCCCATTGATTTTTTATGGGAGACAGTTAAACACATGTTTAACTCTCCCACTGAAATGCATTTATTTCAGTGTTTATAGCCCCAAGTATGAAATGGCACGTTCAATTAAAATATTTGTTACCTAGAAACTAAAACTAACCTTTTTAGGGTGCGACTCTGAAAATAGTACATCAATAACCCCCCAACCTTTTGACCAACTTTATGCATATGAAGATCCAGGATGAATGTATGTTTAGACCAACACACTGACTATTTTTTTCCTGGGTCTCTACCTCTTTACAGAAATTGGATTTGGGGACCTAGACAGAACCCATATGAAAGAACAATATCTCGCAATCATCCTAATCATCTCATGGGTAGAATTAGCTAAGAGGTTGTGCTCACATTTTAAAAGGATGTTTGCAATGGCAAACATGAGTCTGTGAAAATAAGGCCATTGGTGATGAAACCTGTCTAGCCTGTGTAGCAGATTTATTTTTCTTTTGGAATGTGTTATATTCCGATAAATATATACTGTGTGTGTGTGTGATTCAACTGTGTGAATTTACTCACAAGTAGTCTCATGGACTTCGGGAGATCTGCCTGCTCCATTTTGGCTGTATGAGAGTGCACCTTCCAGATGTTTTGCAGACTTGCTTATGCCTACAACTTACACCTGCAATATGCTGCTAGCAGCCAGTGATTCATTATTCTCGCAGTAAATACACCACACTAAAAGACTTATTCTTCATCTTGGAGGTAATCCTTCCAGCTCAGACTTGGACCTTTATGTGACTATTGCAGTTATTCATCAGTCTCCAAGAATCTTTTTCAAACACCTTGTTATTTGAACTTGTAACGCGGGTAATAGTTAAAAAAAGGCCCTGACAGTTGATCTTAAAGGTTGTGATGAGGACAAGCCTGTAACTGAAGTATGCAAGGGCTAACTTTCTGCTTAACTTTTGATAGACTGGGCCTTTTGCTTTGGGCTGACATGATTTTTCTCTCTCTTTCTTGGAAGAAGAACTATATCAAGATGATGCATAAGAGGAATAGAAGCTTGCTCACTTATTTGGGTACCTTTGGCTCTTTTAGGGCAAAACCAGCAAGGATTCTGTTTCCTATGTGCTCCTGGCAAGAAGAAAAAAAAATCTCTTGATTGAGAAGCCGTCACTTCTCTTTCTTTTTTTTTCTTAACCATGTTACCCTAAAATACTTATCCATTAAGTGGACAGCTAAATTGATTGCCAGCATGATTGCTCTGTTTCCTCAGAATGTTTTGGTGCTAATCAAACTTACCGTAGCTAATCCTTTCTAAATAAATAAATACCAACTGCCGTCTCTTCATGTTCCCATGAAAATGAAGTGCACTAAAGAAAGTATGTACTGGCAATAGAAAGAAATGGCTTCTGACTCTAATAATCAACGGAGGCAGAGCACCTCCTAAAGTTTAAGAAGCCTGATTTGCCTGTTGTGTTTGGTGTTCCCTGGGACTGATAGAATGTGATAGCAGGGGCACTATGGCAGGAAATCCATTTTATTTATCTTAAGGCTTTTTCATGCTCTAGATTCTAGAATGTGGGACTCTGTCGTCCTATATTTATCTAAAGTAATTGCAGTATATAGTGCTCCATTATAGAACAGTACAGGACAGCCTCTTTTTCTTTCTTTTTAAAATACACATGGCCTGGGGAACAAGAACATTTGGCTAAGCAGAAATTCAGGTTGTTGAGCGTGCCTGAAAATTATATAGGGTGACTTTAGGGAGAAAACACAGTGCATTTTGGTAGCTGCTTCAGATTGCATATTCTGTTGTTTCAGAATGTCTCACAGCCTTTAAATATAAAGTAGGGATATATTATTCTTGCATTTTGAGCATCGCCAGGGATCCCACTTGGAGCTGCTTGACTCCAAGATAGCCTGTTCGTGTTTGTGCTGAACAGAAAGGCCCATTCTCTTTGAAAGCATCTTCAAACTCTATAGGACAATATGGAGAAGCCACAGCTCAATGGTAGAGAACATGCTTTGTGTGCAGAAGGCCCTAGGTCATAATTCTTGGCACCTCAAGTTAGAAAGGATCAGAAAGCAAGAGACAGGACATCAGAAACCCTGGAGAGCTGATGCTGGTCAGAGAAGACAGTGTTAGGTCAGCTGGACCAACAGGCAGACCTAGTGTAAGATTGCCCTATGTTCTTATGAAGCAAGTCGCTCCACACATAAACAGAGGTGTCCCTACAGTCCTCAAATGTATACCACCTCATTGTTCTCACTCTACTTCCATTTAGGTAAACTGTTTAATTGGTATTAATATAAGAGGATTTGCTACAGGGACTGCCTGAGAGAGGGGTTGCTTGGATGTCTGAACTTTTGCCCTTCTCTTTTCCCTTTTAACAATACCAGGAGATCAGTTCTGATCACAATTATTATTATAATATGAACCTAAACGACCACTGTATTTGTAGAGCAGTGTGCATGTGAATTATATCCTCCCCTGCATCAACTCAGATGGACTAGTAGACATGTGTAGTAAGAGCTTCAGCTTACCAGCTTGAGGCCTGTTATGGATGTAACTGCATACTGTTCATTGTGATCTCCATGAGCTTTGGGTCCGTGTGGCTACTCACCCTCCCATCCCATCCTCCAACATGGGCATGAGAAAGAGATAGAAAACTTTTGTTTCCGTTTTCAGTCAATCACAGTTTTAGTGTTGCATCCAAATTTGAAACTGTGGTTGATCTTAACAGCAGTTTATTGAAATAAGCAGTTTATTGTAACAAGCCAGGGTTTATTATCTGGAAGAATCATTATGTGATTCTGCTTTCTTCAGTCTGTGTATGGCAAACTTGTCTATAACGTAAGCGTTAAATGTGTAAGTTCCTCTATAGCAGGGATGTCCAACAGGTCAATCGGGATCGACTGGTCGATCCCCGGGAGGTTCTGGTTGATCGCGGTCTCCTTTTCCTTTGCGGTGGCATAAGAGCATCTGACCCCACCTGCTCGCCCCGTCCTTCTTTTTCGCATAAACGTTGGAACGGAAGATGGAATTTTTGCTGTTAGGTAGATTGTTTTGTTAGCGAACTTTTGGTGAGCGACTTTTCCCCTTTCCCTTTACTCAATTTTGACATTTTCGTCTCAAAAACGCGGCTTTCCTACCTAAAAAAGCTCAACAACTTTGACCTGGACCCCCCAAAAGGGGTAGATCACTGCCAGTTTTTTATTCTGTGAGTAGATCACAGTTTTTTGGGAGTTGGACGTCCCTGCTCTATAGGAAGCAAGTGTGTGGAGTGTGAGGAAGCAACTTTCTGACACCCACCAGCTGAATAGTGTTATAAGAATTTTAAGGTCTTAGATGTATAATAAATGTTCATGGATGTACCAAGCAAACACGTACATAGATATATGGACCACATGTCTGAGGCAGCACAGGAGGGCAGTCCTGAAACCATTTTAACTCCCAAACTGACCAAATGTTTCTCTGCAAGGAGGGAGGAAATGAAAAAAAAAACCTTCCCATTGTCTCAGGAATTAAGTAATTACCATCTCAAAGGAATGGCCAGACTACCAGAAAAGGCACTCGGATAAGGGATTATCATATAACCTGGCAGACAGGAAAAACAACAACATTCAAATTTCTGTTGTAGACTGCCTTTTCTGTGATGTATGTATGATGTATGGAGGGGTGGTCTTGAGCTCCAGGGCAGGGAATTGCAAAATGGATATATAAGGCCTTGTGCACCATTGATTGAGGTCTTTCTCCTCTCTCCTGCATGTGGGGGAGCAGCCTGTTGCAACAGTCAATAAAGAACAGGCTTACTAGCTGCTTTGCTTCTCAGTATTCTCTGGTTGGTCTCTATTATTTTCTCCTACTGATAGAGAACCTACAAAAGGACTCTATATGGGCTATTGGATATCCCATGAGGGAAAAGGATCACTTTTTTTTACTTATATCAGTGGTTACACTGACTGCATAACCTCCAACATTTCTCCAATTAAGTAGTCCATAATGATTATTTTACCATTTATACCCCACACATCTTACTGGGTTGACCCAGCCACTCAGGGCAGCTTCCAACATATATAAAAACATAATAAATCATTAAACATTTTTAAAAAGCTTCCCTGTACAGGATTGCCTTCAGATGGCTTGGGAATCGGATAACTCCATACCCCACAACATTTCTCCAATGAAAATAGGGACATCCTAAGGAAAAGTGGGACATTTCAGGCTCAAATCAGAAACCAGGAAGGCTTCTCTAAATCAGGGACATTCTTGGAAAATAGGGACACTTGGAGGGTCTGTGACTGTGTGTGTTACATCACTTTTACACTTATCTCTACAGAAGAAACTTGAGGTAGGTCTAGAAAAGTTCCAGATGCCACCATTCCTACCAGGAAGGGGACCTCTTTTGTAGTAATGCTCTTCTGCTGTTAAATATGGTAGTCAGAAATTTAGAGTGTGTAGACTTTCCTAAGATTGAGATGTAGGAAAGCTGCATTTGTTAGTATTTCTGTCTGCCATGCAATAATTAAAGCCCTGCTAGAAGGTGTAGAAGGAGACTAAAAGCCCCATTGTCCTGTCAGGCAGCTATCTCTAAACTAATATTCAACGTTTGCCCCTTCATGGATCTTTAAAAACATGATAGCAGCAATTTGATATAGTCACAGAGGTGCTGCCTGGTTATTCTGTGCTATATTTCATCGCTGCAGGCTGGCATCATGCAACTGACTTGATGAACTGGCTCATTCTCTGTGCCACACATTCTCATTTTCACTGACTCAGCTGTGTCCTTTGCCTGGTGAGCAGCTCATGCTCTCTCTGCAGAAGCTAATGCGTGTTTTAATATCTGTTCACCAAGGCGCACTTCTAATTTGTTTCACTGAACTCTGTGGTTTTTAGACCTTGGCTCCTTAAGACTTCTTTTAAAGAGTCAGAACTGATTATATTTTAATTTTTTTTCATTTAGTCGCAGGGGGGCTCATACCGTTCTGTGATTTTAACGACTAATCCATTCTCTTGTTCACAATACCTGCTGCAACCACTGTGGTTTGTATGTGGAGTGTGTGTATATCTGTGTTTGCATATTCACAAACAGGATAACTGGGCAGATCAAATTGCATGGTCTGGGTTTTAATTAGAGAGTTTCACATCCATCCTTGCTTAACAGGTCCCCTACAGCGGATCTGTTCACTTGACAGCAGTTAGGCAGCTGCAGTGCTGAGATCATTGCCTAGTGCAGTGTTTCCCAACCTTTTTTGGGCAAAGGCACACTTGTTTGATGAAAAAAATCTCGAGGCACACCACCATTACAACCCCGTGACGTCAGCGCGCAGCGTCACGCCGGGAGGGACGCACGAAAGTGTAAGTTTCAATTTTTTTTCCTCCCCCTTGCCGGGGAACCTCCAAGCTTTGGGGGTGGGGGGGGAGGAGGCAGCAAAGCGAGGCAGGAAGGAGAGCGCGGCTTGGCTGGGTGAGCTTTGGCAGGGGCAGGGAATGAGAGCCGCGAGGCGGGCGCTGCGGACGGAGGCGCTGCCCGCCGAGCTCGCAGGCAGCCAGGCAGGCAGACGGTGAGAGCCCCGCGCTGGGCGGCCTCTCCTCGCCGCCGCCGCCCCGCCTCTCGCCACCCGACTCGCCCGCCTCCCTCCAGGCAACATCTCGCGGCACACCAGGCAACATCTCGCGGCACACTAGTGTGCCGCGGAACAGTGGTTGGGAAACACTGGCCTAGTGTTCTGATGGGCATTGTCTCCTGCTCCGCCTGTCTGTCTGTCATATCCACCTGTTATCTTTTGTTTTGCACTTAGTTGGGGTTTTCTTTTAAGCTGGGCTAATCTTGATTTGTTCTGCTTCTGTCGAAAGGGGAGGCCCCCTAATACACAAACAAAGTTCTACAGTGCCAGTCCCATATCAAAAAAGCACCTAGTTGGCTGTTCTTGCTGCCAGAATTACAGGGCAAGCATGTGTATGTCTGCTTGGAAGCAAGCCCCACTGAATACAAAGGGGTGTACTTTCAGGTATGTGTTTTTAGGATTACAGGCTTCATCAAAACAATCTGTTTATCAGAATGAAAACAAAAAACTAGCAGGTCTTATCTTTGTCTTGTCCTTTGGGCATGGATGCTTAGGCCATTTGCACACTATTGAAAGCACATTCAAAACACATTTTGCTTGGAGAATTCTGGGCACTGTAGGGGTTGCTGGAAATTGTAACCCTGTGAGGAGTAAACTACAGTGCCCAGAATTCTTTGAGCAACAAAATGTGTTTTAAAGGTATAGTGTGTACACAGCCTTTCCTGTTCCCTAAATTTCCTTGGGTATTGTATTTTATTAAGATCTGCCACCCCCCATGTTAATTCCCCCGAAAACAGCCTGTCAGAACCCACAGGTAGACCATTCCTTCCCCACCCAAACCCTTCAACAGAGCAGCTTCCAAAAAGTTTAAATTGCAATAAAATAAATCAAGAACATAAAAGCACTGCAATATGAAAGCAGTCAGTGAGACAGTATCTTATCAAAGCTCATTACAGTGGTGCCTCGCAAGACGAAATTAATTCGTTCCGCAAGTTTTTTCTTCTTGCGAGTTTTTCGTCTTGCGAAGCACGGTTTCCCATAGGAATGCATTGAAAATCAATCAATGCGTTCCTATGGAGACCGTCCGGGGACAGAGGGGAAGCGCCGCTCTGTCCCCTCTTTTGAAACAAGGGGCTGCGGGGAGAAGATAGCTTCTCCCCGCCGCCCCTTGCTTCAAAAGAGGTCCGGGGACAGCGGGGAAGATGCGCTGTGCTTCCCGCTGTCCCCGGACCTGGGGCTGCGGGGAGAAGATCGCTTCTCCCCACCGCCCCTTGCTTCAAAAGAGGTCCGGGGACAGCGGGGAAGACCCGCTGTCCCCGGAGCTTGCGGGGCAAGCTTCGTTTTGCGAAGCAAGCCCATAGGGAAATTCGTCTTGCGAGGCAACTCAAAAACGAAAAAACCTTTCGTTTTGCGAGTTTTTCGTCTCGCGAGGCGTTCGTCTTGCGGGGCAGCACTGTAGTTCCTTTATTTATCATGTTGGAAATAGTGTGATTAGTAATAGTATTTAAAGCGAACCATCAAGGGCTATAGGTTTGCTCATTTCCCTAGTAACTCATGTGTAACTGTCAATTAAGTTCTATATGATTCTTGTTAAATAAAAAAATTAACTGTAAAACTATAAATATTTAATTGCATCCTTTTACCTGTTTCCAGTTCTTTCTCTCAATCATTTGGGATGGTTGCATGAGCCCTCCTGGAAGCACTTTCAGAGTGGGTTTATTTGCTGTCATTGCTATGCTAATTGAATACTTTTATTGAGATTGAAGGAAACAAATGTTATGAAGGAATGGGTTAAATAAAAATGAGGCTTTTACAGTATCAGACCTCTTATAGGGATTACTGTGCATAGTTAAGAAGATAATAAGCAGGAGATTAAAAGCCTTATGAATAGGAATACCATGGGATGAATGATTCAGGTGAATATTTTTAAAGGTGATTCATGAGAAGCAGCTTTGGTCTTGGAATTCACAACTGAATTGTAGGACTATAGTCTTGGGTGTATGATTTCAATCTCAAAAACTGAATCCCAGAGATGTGGAGTAATCAGAAGCTCACGAGGTTCTGTGTAGTTCCCGATATTTATTAAAAGGCTCTCTCCCAAGTAAGTGAAGGAACATTTCTGTCCAAATGAAATATTTAAACTTTAAGAAATGTGTGTGATGGAAGCATATACATCAAGCAGTGTTTATAATGCAAAATAGTTTGACTTTAATATTGGCATCAATTTTACAAGAAAGCATAACTAGACTACCATGTTTTGAGTTCTCTGCCTCCTCTTGTTTAGGCTAAAGGCTGAAATGAAAAGGCTAAAAGCATAGAACCCTCAGAAATCAACCTCTTTCTGAACCGCAGTGGCTTCACTATTCAGTGGCTGCATGTAGACTAACCCAATTGCTTCCTGAAATCCTGTAAATAGTAATGTTGGAAGTGACTAACTCAAGCAAAAGGTTTTCTTGTTGCTTGCAGGTGTGGAATGAGTGAGGTTGGAGAACAGATGTAGGGATTGCAACAAGCTACTAGGATAGCACACTGCGGGGCAGTTATTCCTTTATTACCTTTTAATATGAGCTTATGAAGCACATTGAGTTGTATTAAGTGCTGTACAAGATGTTGTGTTTTATAATTCCCTTCTGAAACAGCTTATTGAAAGATCTCAGGAGGCAAGGGAGGAACAGGAAGCAGGAAAATGCACAGTAATTCTGATATGCTTACTCTTTGAGTAAGCTTTCTATATGTGCTTTGAGAAGTGTGTGTGTAATTAAGCAGCAAGCGGAATGGGGAGGTAGGGGAGTGAACATGGGTGGTGGCAGGGGACTGTACGTCTTTTGCCATCAGTTCTACATGTGTTCATACCTGTCAAAATAGATACCAGGGTTTTTGCTTCCTCTCCCCACATTCCTTTTCACATGTGTGGTAAGAAATGGCCCATGTGAAGCAGCTACCAACTATATATTCAAGATTGAAGAGTTGATACTTCTCTATCCTCCTTCTCCCTTATCTCAACTTCTGCAGGCATTTTCTCTGACTTACTGTCAATCTGCATGTGCTGTGCTTTGAATGCCCTGTACCAGCATTTAAGGTAAGGGTGTCAGTTTGCTTGTATGTTTTAAAGCTATTTCTGCAAGCATATCCCATGCCAATTCAATCAAAGATTTCCACCCCCAGTTTATCCTATGTTTCATTCATTTTAACATCCAGTAAACTATACTATAAACATGCTTGGTGTACCTAGGGTGCAACTGCCATATACAGTTGTAATAGCCCCCCAACCTACTCTTGAAATCAAGGACTCCTCTCCAACAGAATTATCAGTGCCTCTATAAAACTACAGTTCCCAGTGTTGCTTAAGGAAACACAATTATACATTATACAGTGGTACCTCGGGTTACATATGCTTCAGGTTACATACACTTCAGGTTACAGACACCGCTAACCCTGAAATAGTGCTTCAGGTTAAGAACTTTGCTTCAGGGTGAGAACAGAAATCGTGCTGTGGCGGCGTGGCAGCAGCAGGAGGCCCTATTAGCTAAAGTGGTGCTTCAGGTTAAGAACAGTTTCAGGTTAAGTACGGACCTCTGGAACAAATTAAGTACTTAACCCGAGGTACCACTGTGTGAAGTTAAAGCCGGCTGGAGTATGCACTAATGCATTCAGAAGCATGTGCTGCTTGTTAAATGCTTTAATCTAGGTAACAGATGCACCCAACATGCCAGAAGTCTCCAAAACACCATTTACAAACACGACACATTATAAAGTACCAGTCTGCAGCTCTCCTATGCATACAGATCTGTGTTACACCTTTTTGCTCTGACTTTTGGCACTTAAGTTCCATATTTTAGGACCCACCTTATTTCTATAATTGTAACAGAGGGAATTCAGGGAAGTCCATTGGGTATATCGAAATGCATCTGTTGTTGGCATCTGTCTCGAGAGACAGTGGAGTGCACCTCTGGAGGTGAAGCCAAATCACTGCATTAGCGGCACTGAAGTGACCTCCTCTGGGGCGCAAGCCCAGGGCTGTGTGTATGGAGATTCTGGGGTGCCCAGACGATAAGACCCTGCCTTCTCAGCCTCACAGATGTGGTCCAAAGGAAAGCAGAGCAATACGATTAGCACCAGCTTGGGTGCAGGAGCTGCCAGAAGGAGGCATACAAGGCACCATCCAACTGTCTTAGGGACTCAACTCCGGATTTGTGTAGAGTTTACTCCTTGGCCTTTTCTTCTCCCAAAGATATTCTGCAAGGCAGTGGAGATTTAGGGTCAGTGTTTTCCTTCTCCTGAATGGGATACCTTCCCAGGTTGACAAGCCCTATCTGTCCTCTCTACTGAACATGCAGAAACTGCCTTCTTGACTGTTGGTCTCGTCTGATCAATCTGCCAGAGCCTGTCTTCATATGCAGGAGAGGTCCTTAACTCATGTATGGTTTGAGATTCATCAGCTCCCCTCACCTCGTTTAGCCAGCCAGTTGAAGTTGCTTCTGTGGTGTGGCTGCTGTCACAATAATTTCTAGGTGATTGCAGAGTGCAGGGTGGGGAAAAAGGTGGACAAACTACCCCAGAAGGAGCACTACATGTCCCCCACCAGAGGTACTACCCCTCTCCTAACACCCCATATATCCCAATTAATCTAATTCAGAATTATTAATGTGGCACTTTTCTCTGTTAAAAATATTCAGAGCTGCCTACAATAGAAGCCATCCAAATAATAAAACAAATGAAATCAACAGATCCAAAGCAGCAGCAGGTATCGGAATCAACAGAGCAGTTTAAAAACCTCCTATAAGATCAACAAGATAAAAGCAACAAAACCACACATCACCCTTTAAAATCTTTGGAATTTTTTTGAAAGATGGAAACTGTCTTCCTTTAAGAATGTTGGTGCTTCATTGATTTGCCTGTGAAGGTGCTCCATACAATTCCAGTCACATGTCCAGTCCCACCCATGTAATCTTCTGCAAGCCTCAAAGCAGATCTTAAACTAGCAGGTTTATATGTGGGGAGAGGGTCCTATGAATATAGACAAATGCAGACATTTGCTTGCTTGGTGTTGCATCCTTGGTGTTGCATCAAATAAAAGAAAAATGCAAAGGTACCAAATAATGGAG
Organism: Podarcis bocagei; assembly: GCF_964188305.1. Classification (NCBI taxonomy): domain Eukaryota; kingdom Metazoa; phylum Chordata; class Lepidosauria; order Squamata; family Lacertidae; genus Podarcis; species Podarcis bocagei. The sequence continues at coordinate 43,694,846 of NC_138129.1, read as the reverse complement.
AAGCGGATGAAATAAATGTGTTGAGCTCAATTATTTTCCAATCATTTGCAATAGAGTTGGGGACCACAGACTCAAGTTTGTTTTGCTTAAGAGTGCCCTTGAAGAATGTACTGTAATCAGAATACATTGGACTCAATAAGCACAGCTTTTTGCACCTGGAGGATTCTTCCCTATACCCCCCACCCCCGCCCCATTAGTAAAATACTACCATCTTGATTATATTTATGCAGACAGCTAGTCTGAGTTGTAGAATCATACCACTTAATATTCATTGTATCACTTCTCTCTAATCAAGTGTTGGTTCAACTAGGCCAATTCCTGTGTCTGTGACACCTTCAGTATCATGTTGCGATTTGAATAGAGCTCAGATGTAGCCTGCAGGCAATCTTATGTATTTCATCATTTTATATCCCACCCATTTTTCAGAACACTCTGGGCAGCAATGTATGCATAGAGAATTGATACATAGCCAAGTGCTACCAAAGGCAATGTAGTTGCTGCATATTCAGCAACACAAATATTCTGGTTTTGGTTTTAGAGAAAGCTGATCCTCTGCTTGCTGTTCTGAATGAAAAGACCCCATGACTTGACACAGAAAGGATGCTTTGGATTTCATTTGGACAAGAGCCATAATGAAGAGAAGATAAGCTTTGGATGTTAAGGGATTTAACATGATTCTCAATGTATATAGTGAATTGATGTTTCAAAGCTTTCCAGGGGAAAACATCTTTCCCGAGCTTTCTCCAAAGGGAAATGTCTTTTGAAAACATAACAGTAGCTTTCAGATGGTACTGCTTTCAAGAATTTTGCAGTTATACCCTGAAATCCTCCTAGATTTTTATGAAAAAGGTTAAGACAATTTTGCAGTGCAAGCAATAAACATTCCCCCTCTGACTGGCATTGTTGTGCAGAAGTATGATGACGCAGATGTGTGACCCTTTCTGCATTTGAGTGGAGTGGGAGATCCCTGTGCTGATGTGGAAAATAGCCTTGCCATGTAAGAAATGCATATTATCTAAAGCCACCTTTTTACCTTGAAATATTAGGGCTCTTGGGAAAGGGCAACACTAGTCTTATTAACTGTCCAGGGTGCTGAATCCTTTGAGAGTGCTTCTTTCTAGTTTCATTTCCAAGATCCTGTGTCATTCAAGTGTAATTAAAATAATTCTAAGTAACCTGTCCTTCGGAGCACAGGCAGCAGCATATTAGGCACATCTTCTACCTTTCACATATTTGCATAGCTAGAACATAGGCCCACTTTTGAATAAACATCAGTGTTGATGCTAGCATAGCTTTTAAAAATCTGTAGGTACAACCTGCATAAGCTGGCAATGTGCTCTATTAGGTTTTATTGTGTAGCTGACATTAATGTAGTGCGTTAATAGTGTTGACTTCATTCTACTGATAGTAACAGAGATGACTGGCGCTTAGTCAGGCTGTACCTCTCTGTTATATATGGTACCACCAGCACCTAATGTTGTAATTACACTACTCTCTTTGTGGAAAGTCATGAGAGCCGCTAATGTTCTCAGTGGTGCAGCATGGCTCTGCTATGATAAAGATCAGTCTGTATGCTAAACTGTACTCTCATGCCATTGCTTAAATTGTCTTGCTTTCAGATTTGTAACAGGCCCAGTAACAAGTGTGCTTGTTGTGAGCTCATTGGCTTTTGTACTCAAGTTCTTGTGACATACACGCAGATGTCTATAGCAGGCAGAGAAATGGGCCTTTGTAATAGGCACCCATGGGGGGAAGGGTCATAACTCAGTGGTAGAGCACATACTTTCTGGGCAGGAGATCTCCGAAACTCTTAGGTAGCGGGTATTGGCAAAGACCTCTACCTGAGACCTTGGAGAACTGCTGCCAGTGATAGCAATACTGGGCTAGCCAAGCAAATAATCTGATCTGGTATAAGGCAGCTTCCTGTCTACCTATGATTGTGCCTGTGAAGTCCCTGAAGTTCTCTCATTTAAATGGCTCTGGTTTAAGTACATAGCAGGAGCATGCCCCACAGTTGTTCTGCTACTACGGTCCTTTATGAAGTGCTGTTACAAAGATTTCAGCACTGCTAGTCCTGGATGGCGCTTTAGCTTTTCTTCCTGGGATTGTCAAGCAGGGCCATTCACTTTTCACAAAGGTCTGAATCACCCTTCTGCTTTGAGAACAACCTTGTTTCTTATCTCCTTATGTTTGCTCTAAAAAACCCCCAAACACCAGAGGCAATATTTCAGGAGGCCTATTAAAGAACAAAACATGTATTGTGTATTATAGATGTTATTGGGGAGGGGGGAATGTTCCAGGACGTATTGTAATTTATGTGCATGGCACTACATAAATAGTACAATACCTGACTCTGAATGTTTTGGGCTCTCTTTAACTTGTTTATGGGAAGGCAGTTTGCCTAATTTCTCTCTCCTCCTTCTAGCAAACTTCTATGCTTGAACCAAAGAAGTATAGGTGATTTTCCCCCCCAACAGGGTAGAAATGATACATTGACTAGTCAAAATCCTTGATTCAGGTAGGTAGCTGTGTTGGCCTGACGCAGTCGAAATAAAAATTAATTTTTAAAAAATTGTCCAGTAGCACCTTATAGACCAACTAAGCTTGTTCTGGTATAAGCTTTTGTCTGCATGCACACTTATACCAGAACAAATTTAGTTGGTCTATAAGGTGCTACTAGACAATTTATTATTATCCTTATTATTCTTATTCTTATTATTAAAATTCTTGTTATCTTTGCCCAATTGGATTACATATATTATAGAAGTAAAATTTTGTTGTTACTGTAAAGCCGTGAAGCATATAGTGAATTTCTTCTGAATTTCAAAGCTATTGTGATGAGCGGTGATGCTCAGAACCAGCCAACAAAGCCAAAGTGAAAGATAGTCTTTAAGTAAGACTGTAGTATTTCACAAACATATAATTAACAATAAGGTGCATGGTATTCTTGAAGTCAGTTAATTGCATTGCAAATATCACCCTGTCAGATCACATTTGGTAGCTGAGCCTTAATGTAGCTAGCTGCATGGACTTAAATAGCAATTGTGTTTTTCTTGAGGATGTTGAAGCATTGTGTAATCGTTTTGGTAGTTTGAAAGGATGTTTGCCATTTGATTTCACCTCACATGTAAAGAATTCAGTGTTCTTAGAAGAAGTACAGTGGGTTACATAATAGAGCAAATTGCAAACTCTTTTCTTTGACAGACCAAATGCTTATTGTGCTCCACATCTGAAAATCTTTTGCATCACCCCACTTAAAACATGGTCACAAATAACTTAGCATTGTTGTGCCCTATGAGAATGTAACTTTCTTGAGTGTTGCTTTAAATTTAGGTTGCACTCAGAGTCTAGGATGGGGGAGTGAAGGAAAATAATAATCCATTCCACTTTCTTTGTTAAATCTAGGAGTATGCCATGGAAGAGAATGTTCAATACTTAATAAGTGGTGACTAGTCTTGAGGTTCTATAATGCTTTGTCTTTCAGACAAACTACCTTTTTCCTGATCCCTTCCCTTTTTCACCCCATTGGGGATGTTTGAAAATTAGCATAAGTATCCTGTCTCACTGCAGTGGAACAATCCAGTCCATCTTGTTCATTGAGAAAGGTGAATCAGACATTTTAAGGCCTAGGGCTTTGCTGGCTCAGCTAAATACCCTACTTGATAAATTCCCACAGCAAATTACACAGTCTTCTGTGCTTCAGTTGAGGAAAAACATACCAAGCTCCTCAGGTTAATATGGGTTGGATAAATTATTATATTTTATATTTATGTTATACCCTGCCTTTTCCCCAGACAGGACTCAATAAATAGCATGGATAGGCTAACATATCTTGAAATTAAGGTAATAATAATAATAATAATAATAATAATAATAATAATAATAATAATAATTTATATGCCACCCATCTGACTGGGTTGCTCCAGTCACTCTGGGCGGCTTCCAGTGAATTAAAACATCAAACACAGTAAAACATCAAACATTTAAAACTTCTCTATACTATGTAAGAACAGAAGAATAGTCCTGTTGGATCAGAACAGAAGTTTATCTAGCCCAGAACTCTGTTCTTACAGTTGCCAACCAGATGTACATGAAAAGTCCATAAGCATGACATGAGCACAAAGGCCCACTATCCACTCATATTCTCAAGTAACTGGTATTCAGAGGCATTGCACCTCCAATCATTGAGTCTTTTATCTCTCTCCTGTCTTCTTTGGCAATTAACCCTCAGCAATTACAGCAATTAACCTTCAGTAAAAGTCTGTTTGGTCTTTCTTCATATATTCTCTCATATATAACTAAACACACACACAATGGTAATAGCATGTGATAAAAAGGTTAGATAGTTCAATGTATGTACATTATCTGTGTAGGAATGCGAGTGGCGTTGTGATCTAAACCACTGAGTCTCTTGGGCTTGCCGATTAGAAGGTTGGCAGTTCGAATCCGCGCAGTGGAGTGAGGTCCCATTGCTCTGTCCCAGCTTCTGCCAACCTAGCAGTTGGAAAGCATTCCAGTACAAGTAGATAAATAGGTACCGCTGCGGCAGGAAAGTAAACACTGTTTCCGTGTGCTCTGGCTTCCATCACGGTGTCCCATTGCACCAGAAGTGGTTTAGTCATGCTGGCCACATGACCCAGAAAGCTGTCTGTGCACAAATGCCGGCTCCCTCAGCCTGAAGCGAGATGAGCTCTGCACCCCATAGTTGCCTTTGACTGGACTTAACCATCCAGGAATCCTTTACCTTTACCTTACATTATTCATAACAACAATCCTGTAAGGTAGAATAGTACTGCAGAGAGAAGAATTTAGTAGACTTAAGCAAGCCACTGTTCTATCAAATGAGTGCACAACTTAGATAAGATTTAAACCACCTTGCCTTCTTAGCAATGACCCCACCCCACCTCCACCAGCTCTATTAAGTAAACATGACATGGGAAGCCTAGGCTATTTCCATAACTAAAGGTGACTTTCCCCCTTTGGGTAAATGATAGTTTAACTGGAATCTTTCTGAATTCTGGGCCTCTGAGAGCACTAACAACAGCATCAATTGTGACAACACATTTTATGATGTAGTGATGTTGACCATCACTAGGCTGAGATCACCAAGTTATTGGCCACAAACTATCAAAGAGTAACATTCCCCAAGTGCCTTCTGAGCTCTGCTGACTGGAATTGGGTCAGAAGCCATGGAAGATGGGCTCTGTGGCTTCCTGCCAGTTCTTCTGGTCACCCAACACGTGAGCAACCCGTTTTGATAAGGTAAGAGGCGCATTATGGCTCTGTCTTCTCTAACTCTACCATCCTCAAGTTTGAAAAATCCTTGGTTTGGCATTAGAGCTGTGAAACTACCTATAGACAAGCAACTTATTGTCCTAAGACCTTTGGACTGTTCAGATGTTCTGCCTGCATACATCTACTGACTACATGGGGAAGTGGGGCCACATCCTCAGATGCTGGCTATGTCTCAGTGGTCATATATTTACTGAGGAGCCCCTCTGTGTATACAGTGTATACACAGTGTATGCAGGTATGGGGCCCTCATTAACACAGAGAAGTGTGGTTAGTATATATGGACAGTAGATGAACAAAATGTAAGCAGTTCTTATCCTCCCCATACCTTTGGTGAATTATGAGGAGTCCCCCGCCCTGAACCACCATTTTGAGTGTTAGTATTACCAAAACAAAACAGAAGTTCTTATATCTGATTTAGTAGATCAAGGATTGGTCTACACATAGCAAGATGCTTACATGTGCTGCTTCCCTTTGCCCAGTCACCATATGGATTCTATTGGTCAGAGAGAGTTAATTTATCACCGGCAAAGTTTTCTGTCATTGATATGGAACCTCTCCACACAAGCCAGAGGATCTTCATGGCAAATTATGACAGCCGAGTAAGGAGAGTCACCATGTTGGGGGGGGGAACCTTGCCACATGGAGCAGCTAAGAACATAAGAACGGCCTGTTGGATCAGGCCAGCATTCTGTTCTCACAGTGGCCAACCAGATGCCTGTGGGAAACTAGGGAGCAGAACACGGGAGCACTCTCCCTTCCTGTGGTTTCCAGCAAGTTAACATGCCCTTGCCAGCAAGCCCTCCCATCTATATTCCTCAGGTCAGGAAGGCTGACACATTAGCAAAGAAACTCGGCTCGGAAGCTTATAGAAGAGCTGGAGGTTCTGCCCATTCCTGGCCCTGATCTAGGCTAATGCTTCCAAGCACTCCCCTCTTGTCCTGAGAAGCCTCACGTGCAGCCAGCCAGCGGTGTATCTGAAGCTTCTGCCTGGCTCACCATCTCATTTGCTTCTGTGACTCTGGGGTAGATGGAAGAGGGTCTGGGAGCCAGTCAGAATCCCAGGGGCCTGAGGCAGGGACCTCCAGCCCTTAGGCAGGGATATGCAGATCCAACAGATCTTCAGGGTTATTGGCAGTAGAGATCTGCTGAGGGGGTGGGGTCCTGTTGCCTTGGTCTGGGGAGGGCTGAACCTTGACAATACCATGTCAAATCACCACCTTCCCTTGCCCTTGTTTGGTCCTTTTGCTTTGCTTTGTATTTTAGGATCTGATGGTCCAGCAAAGGAGCACAGAAAGTGATTCTTAAGGTTCACCTTCCTTCTACCCCTGCAGTGAAAGATTGTCATCTTTGGGGTTGCTAGGTGGAGGTGTTCTGAAAGGGAGGCTGACTGAACTAAGTGGCATGTTGGCTGGCTGCTGATTGGACAGTGGCTACCCTTTTGAAGTCTCATGCCTCGCTTGCTATCAGATCCTATGCCTTTCAGCTGGAAGCTGGGCAACTGAGATCAGACTATTGTTGCATGTGGTTGGGTTGCACTGAAGGAGAGCTCTAGGTACTCATGAATGAGATGAGGGGAAACTGGGAAGGCACAGGGGAAAGGAATATTTTATGGAAATTAAAGAGGAATTGATTTAGAGGGGATTATTATTATTAATTAATTAAATTGTGTACAATCCTTCATCCAGGAATCACAGACCAGCTTACAATATATATAAAAAAATCAGAATATAGTAATAAACAAAGACAATAACCCCACAGTTCAAAAGGCCACAGATTGTTTAATGATCCAAAGGCCAAAGAGGAATGTTTTTCCCTGGCGCCTAAAGATATGTAGATGGAGAGCCTCCCTGCAGAGGGCATTCCACAAGTAGGGAGCCATTGCAGAAAAGGTCCATTTTTATGTTGCTACCCTCCAAACCTCGTTGAGGAGGCACATGAAGAAGAACCTCAGATGGTGATCTCAGGGTGCAGATCAGTTCATATGGGGAAGGCGATCCTTGAGGTATTGCAGCCCTGAGTCATTTAATGCTTTATAGGTCAAAACCAGCACTTTGAATGAGGCCCAGAAACTAATTGGCAGCCAGTGCAGTTGGGCCAGAACTGGCATTATATGCTCAAACCATCTTGCCCCAGTGAGCAACCTACCCACTGAATTCTACACCAGCTGACGTTTCTGAACCATCTTCAGAGGCAGCCCACATATAACATGTTGCAGTAATTTAACCTAGAGGAATCTGATGGACAATGAATTTTTGAGGAGAGAAGAATTTTGGGTAGTGGGGATTATTTGTGGGCTTTATTGGGCATAATATTCCACCTCTGCCTTGTATTCAGCTTGTGGTCTTTAACAAGTCACTTGTTCCAGTCTAGGGCAACTTCCTGTTTCATGGTCATGCCCATTGAGGTGCCTCTGGGAAGCTTACAAGGGCAACTACATTCTCTGTTTGTCCCCAGCACCTGGTATTTAGAGTCATACTGCTTCTGAAGAGGGAAGTTCCTGTTGCTTATCCTGTAAGAGATGGTTGGTTTCCTTGAGTGGAGGCTAGGATGGCTTTAGGCAGATGCAGCCAGTGGCAGACTTTGGTAATCTTTCATATTACGGCATCCTGTGTGAGGCCAAAATTTAGCACCCCGAAATGGATCTTCTTAATGATGGATCTTCTCAATTTTACACTCCCTCAGCTCAGCACCCTGTGTAACAGAACCGCTTTCACCTGTTGCAGCCAAGGGACACCGTGGGTGGGAGGGACTTGCAATGTGTGCGGGGGGGGGGTGTAGCAGCCTTGGTTTGGGGAGATACTCTTGCTAACATATAGAATGGTATTAAGATCTATAAATTGCAGAGGGTCAGTTTAGTTTCTCCCCGGACTAATTGTGAAATGAAGGGTGCACCATTTCTCCCTAAGGCCACCTGCAAATGTATTGTGACAGTGCCAGAAGTGCTGTGTCATGGATGGCAACGCTCAGACCGGCTGAGGCAGACAGTGCCATTCTTTTACTTTGCACTAAAGAAAGGAAGGGATGGTAGTACCATTTAGAAGGTCTTTCTTAACTGGTAATGGAAAGACTTGGATGTTTTGTTCAGTAAACAAGAAAATGTACTTTCTCTGCCAAATACCTGGATTTCCGCCCATAGTTCAACAAAGGCTCTCCTGTTTGGATACAATGTCTCTTTTCTATGTCACTTTGGGTGTAAAAGATGCCCTGAGAGAGGTGTGCAAGATCTGCAAAACATTATTTTGAAAATAAGATGAATGCCTTAAAGGTGAACCCTATTTTTGTGGCCCAAGCATTCATGGTCTGCAGTCTAGGTGTTTGAAGTGTGAATCTGAGCTACAGGTGTATAGTATATATGTGTGATGCATGCACTTGTGTGCGTTTGTGTGTGGTTTGGAAGGGGGAAATTACATGCAGAAAAGTACAGATGTAGATAATTAACGTTATTAACAGTGGCCATTCACACATAGAAAGACAGTTGGTGATAGCACAGACTTCCCTGCAGTGATAAGCCAATTGACTCATGTAGCACGATAAAAATCCTTTGTCTCCATTCAGTCCACAGGTGATAGCTTTGAACCTCTTGAAGAACTGTAATTCAGTGGTTTCACTTGCAAGTCTCTATTCATACTTTTTCTAATCATGAGGATTAAGGCTAGGCAAACACTCTTCTGCAGGCTAAATGACCCTTCTTGCTTGTGATCATCCTGCCTGTGTTTTGACCTTAGCTGAAATCATTTTTGTGATGTCACAATATTTTAGATTGCTTTGTCATTGTGTTGACATATGCTTAGAAGCTGAATGGATGAGGCAGAAAACCTCTGTACATTCTAGTGTACCAATAGGAATGCAAAAGAAAGGTGGAATTAGAAGTGATTCAGTAAGTTATAAAACAAGAATGGAGAAAAATCTGTGGCCACACTCACCTTTTAGTTACTTCATAGATGAAAGCCATGGTGGTGGTGACTGTTGAGGTCTCTTAGATGGTCATCCTGTGATGCTTTGTAAGACCTGACTTTATGCGCTAATGAATGTCTGGATAAAGGTCAACATTTCAATGTTACTGGAATCTACTTCACTTGTGTTTTTAATATTTCCTTTGCAATACCTCTATGAAGTGTTGAAGACCTATGGGACCCATTCTTCTGACTGGAAGTCATCAAAGAGCAGAAAGTCATTCCTTTCTACAGGAAGCAGAGGGTAGCCAATTATAATCTAACATCCTTTGGAGACTTGCTAAAACCTGGGCATTTTGGAGGAGCTCTTTGGCTGGCTTTTGAGAATCATTAGAATCTGTGCAGATCAGCTGAGGAGGGAGCTTATTCCACATCTCCACTCATCAAATGACTGATATCCCAGGAAGTGCCTCTATCCTTCCCAGCACTGTGTCAATTGCTAAAAAAGAAAAGAAAAAGAATTGTCGCTACTGCCAAAACCAGTAATGTCTTGAAGGGGTGAAAGAACAAGTTCTGGAGGAGCAGATTAAGCTCTCAAACTTCAGTATCACACTAGTTTAACCACTGGCTTCTATAAAACAGAGCACCTACTGTTGCTTTGAAAGTACCTTTCCCACTGATCCCACCCTGATGGAACTGGAAACCTTAGCTACAGGGTCAGGATGCTGTACTAAGCCTTACATTGGGCTAGTAAGAAACCATAGGATTTAATTGATGCATTCAGCATACTAACAATGAAAGAGATTACACACTATCAAAGCCAACAAGCAGATGTCTTGAAATGAAAATATTCCAGTAATTACTTTTAAGTCCAGAGAATTGGTCTTTATCTCCCTTCATTCTGTTGGATGCTACATCCTAATCCATATGAGTGATACTTTGGGACTTGATCTTTCAGGATTTGGAATAAGTACATCTCAAGTGGGTGTTAATTGGAAAGTCAAGTGCAGCCCTGTGGATCCTTACCTGGAAGTAGGCCCCATTGAACACAATGGCACTTGCTTCTGAGTAAACATTCATAGGCTTGTGCTCTTTGACTCTTCTGCAGAGCACTGCTTGTTCCCCTGCATGAAAACAGCCACCAAATATTTGTCCTCAGCCCGGTACATGCTTATGATATTGTAAAGAAACCTAAGAGTTGAATTTGAGACTTTCAATGATACAGCCAGCAACAATTTCCATGGTTGCAGCAGCACATTTTCCATCCGCCACACCCATGGCTTTATCACAGTATTGCTACCTCTGAGTCTTTCTCTATTATATAATACATTCTGAAAGAATGACTTCGATCACTCTGCATTCCGTGGGAAATTGCTGTGTCCAGAAATCTGCAGAAGAGCTGGCTATTGATGCCACTTGTTGTTGTTTTTTAGTCGTTTAGTCGTGTCCGACTCTTCGTAACCCCATGGACCAGAGCATGCCAGGCACTCCTGTCTTTCACTGCCTCCCGCAGTTTGGTCAGACTCATGTTTGTAGCTTCGAGAACACTGTCCAACCATCTCGCCCTCTGTCATCCCCTTCTCCTTGTGCCCTCCATCTTTCCCAACATCAGGGTCTTCTCCAGGGAGTCTTATCTTCTCATGAGGTGGCCAAAGTATTGGAGCCTCAGCTTCACGATCTGTCCTTCCAGTGAGCACTCAGGGCTGATTTCCTTAAGAATGGATTCATTTGATCTTCTTGCAGTCTATGGGACTCTCAAGAGTCTCCTCCAGCACCATAATTCAAAAGCATCAATTCTTCGGCGATCAGCCTTCTTTATGGTCCAGCTCTCACTTCCATACATCACTACTGGAGTTCCATACATCATTCCTGGAGCAGGAACCGGCAAGCCACTCCAGTATCCCTGCCAAGAAAACTCCATGGACAAAGGCAACAGGCATTGATGCCACTATTGATGCTGTTTCTTGTTCAGGCAGAAAAAAGCATAGCATAGTAGAACCAGATTTCCAAAACTGTTGACCTTCTTTTCTAGTTCTGCTGAAATTCTGGCCTTCAAAAGTAACAATGGGTACAACTGCATACCTGGCACCTCTGGCACTCTATTCCTAATCCTGGAATAGGAACTAATTGCCCCTATTCATCTGGAGAAACCCTGCTTGGGACAAGTATGAAGGAGCATGCTAAAAATTATTTCTATTCCTGTGATCCATCTTGGAGGAGATGCTTGGAAACAGAAAATATGTGCTTCTTCCTCCATTTTAAAAAATGAACATGGATATTATTGACTTTGCAATATCATTGGTTCTTTCTTTTGATGCCTTATAATTGTGAATATCTACCTTGGAGTACTTTTTAAAATTAAAATTAATCCCCTGCCTTTCTACAAGGCAGCTTTGAGCACCTAAACACACACAGAATTATACAAATGATAAATTCTTACGTCTCATTTAAGGTGGTACATTGGTTCCTGTTAACTGTGTGCCAGTTTCTTGAATAACCTGGATGCTCTTTACCTTCTGAGATTAGGGTGGCGTGTTTGACTTTCATCTTGGTCTCTGCTGTTTTCCAAATTGGTTCTGCCATACCTGAACTTGGAACAATTTTGTAGCCTAAATGAGAGTCCTTTCTAAGTGTTGTACAATGTTGAGGTTTTCTGCCTAATAACTTTAGCCCACTCTTTTCGGCAACATTTTATAGGTTGCTAGGGAGGTAACTTTGCACCTGTGGGAACCGTCTACTGAACTGATGGGTCTTATTTGGTGTAAGCTGGTATGTGCATGAGGCATGTGCTTCGTACTGATTCTGAACAGATGCTTCAAAATGTCAGGCAAATGTGTTGCCTTGCATGACACTTCATTCTTCCAGTCCCCCCACCACATCCCAGTACATAAAGGGAAGTACTATCCCCCTCCCCATCTGAGAAAGTTCCAGGACATCGAGTAATCCTGACTTCAAATAATTAAGACTATAATAAACTTGCAGACTTGTGCAGCGTGGGTTCAGCGAAGATGACAAGCTAATGCAAACCTGAAAATCTCTCTATTTTCACTCTTCACAAGAGATTTGAAGATGATCTAGTCCATTTGGATACATTAACAAAGCAGTTGAGACTGAACCGTATATTTATATTTAAATTTATACCCAATTTTTATTTCTTTTTTATTCTCTCTTATTTTCACTCTTCTTTATCCTTTTCCTTTTTTTAGGTTAGATTGGTTTTTATTGTTTCTTATGTTGAAAACTTTCAATTAAAATATTTTGAACATGCACACATAGACATTCTCTTCTTTTTAACCTCCTTTGTATTTTGAGTTTCTTAAAACCTACCTATATATTTCAGCCGACCCTTTTCTTCTTTCCATGTTATATTAGTTATTCTAGTGTAACCTTTTTTTGTTCTGCGTTGGGCTGTTAAATCTATTTTGTAAGTGTATTTTGTATCTACAGTATATTATTATAAGCAGTAAATCTATTCTGTAAGTGCTAACAATTCAAAACTATGCAAGTCTACTAGGTCAGAATGGCTTTTTTTTTTTTTTTGGACGTATTGGAACCTTCATCCATTAAAATCAGGCACAGCTGCAGTACTTGGCATATCTGGACAACAGTCATACCCCAGACACGCTGGCAGGGCCTACTGAGTTTGACATTACTTCCTGCTGCCATGGGGCCCTTACCTGACACTGCTGCTCACCTGACACTGCTGCTAACACTCACCATTGCATTGGGGCACAACGCTGCACTCGCTCCCCTGAACTTCCTTACCCCAATGGGTGGCACTTCTGGACCGGTCTAAATTTTCTCAAAATGCAGTGTTTAACATTGATGTGAAGCATTTTATTTGGGGTAATTTCAAATTGTGGCTAGCTGCAATGGATCAGAGCTAAGCCAGTGCTAGGATATGTGAGGTGTGGGGCTGGGTGCAGCAGTGCTAGGCAGGGGTCCAGACAACTTCATAGTGGCAATTCTGGATGCGGCCCAGGTTGGCACCCGCAGGCCCATTACTACTACCAAATTGAGGGCCCACTCAGGCCCTGTCAGCTGTCTTAATTAAATTTCAGGAGCCTTTAAAATGTCACAGTCATTGCAATCAGCCCAGGCTGTACTTTCGAAATAGCCTTCTCTGCAGTGATGAGCAGCACAGGGATGTTAGAAGTCTGCCCCTTAACTTTGAAATTTGTATCCTGGAGAGGTCCATCACCATGTCTGTGTGAATTGCTCAGTTGAGATCAAAGCCATCTGCACATAGAAATGTGATGCTGGTGCTTCTGAAAACTGTTTAGCCCTATGCATCTGATAATTAGATGCTGATTACCAACATGTTTAAGGTGACACTTGGGAGTTCAACATATTTTTCCACCCCCACAGCTTTGATTGACACTGAATTCTTTATTGCTTACTTGCTTTGATTTTGCTTTTGTCCCTCTCACATAATTGTTACTTACAGTACAGAGGAACTGTGGTAACTGCATTCTGGTTAAAATACGCATATTTTCCTTTTGACAATATTCAAGGCAGGCAAGATTACCGTATTTTTTGCTCTATAAGACTCACTTTTTCACTCCTAAAAAGTAAGGGGAAATGTGTGTGCGTCTTATGGAGTGAATGCAGGCTGCGCAGCTATGCCAGAAGCCAGAACAGCAAGAGGGATCACTGCTTTCGCTGTGCAGCGATCCCTCTTGTTCTGGCTTCTGAGATTCAGAATATTTTTTTTCTTGTTTTCCTCCTCCAAAAACTAGGTGCGTCTTATGGTCTGGTGTGTCTTATAGAGCGAAAAATACGGTACCTTCCTCCCCAGAACTTTGCCTGATCTTAAAAATATCCTTGCAATAAGTACGTGCTAACCATTAACTGCCTATATATAAATACAGACTGGAAGCATTTAAAAGAGGCTTTTTTACTTCACTTGTATTGGGCACCTAAGCACCAAGGTTTAAATGTCACATGTGGCTGAATGTAATTTTGCACAATCAATAATTTTGTCAGCTCTGTTTCTAGCCTCTTGCTGGTTTCCATAGATACAGATGGGAAGTGACAGGTTCTCATTGTCTGTGTTGACCCCATTGTAACCTTTTGCTCCTGGACTTCCTTATTAGGGAATATGCTTACTTTGCTGTCTGAGTTCCCTCCACCACCGCCACCCCCATCTGTATCATGCTCATTTTGATTTTCCTTCAGATTTATCCAGGACAAAAGCACTAGCTAAATCTGTCCTTGCTTGTTTGCTACAGAAGCTTTTGGACTGACATCTGGTGTCACTATGTGGTTTGGATACAGTGGTAGGGCACAGTTGTAACTCCTATAGTGCTGTCACCTTGATAATGACTCCTGTTACAAAATTGTGTTGAAATTGTAATGGCACAGTCGGTTACCTCTGTTACATTCCAGTTACACCATTAATGTATGGAACCCACAATTCTGTTGCCATGCTCACCATGTTGAGTGTTCTATCAACCTCTAATAAGCCTATGGAGAAGAACCCCAGAGTATCTCTCTAGTTCCAAGCTTTAATCTTTGCATGCAAGTAATATATATTGATTTGTTGAAGAACATAGAGCATACCCCTAATGGCTGCTGCACACAAGTCTATTTTTTCATTCTTTGTTGGGAAAAACTTTACCCAAGCTACGTGGCAAATTCATCTGTTGTCTACTACATGTGCATGCAGAAGATACACTTGTTGGGACATGGCTTCCTGCCACATGTAAGCACAGCTCTTTTGCTTGATGCATGGTGTGTTGTGGTATGTACACAAAAATCATGCAGCATGCTTACACCAAATGGATTCCAGTGTAAAAAAGGGAGGAGGAGACTTTTGGTGTGTAATTTTCAGTGTAAGCTGTAGAACTTACGAGATAAAGTTTCAAGAAGGAAGGAGGGATGGAGAAGTCCACTCCTTTCCTTATCCTGCTCACAACTATCCCTCTCATCCATTCCCCAAACAGACAAGCTGGGCTCTCTGCATAGAAGTGATGGTGAGGAGGAGTGGGTTTATCATTCTTCTTCCACTCATCCTCAACTCTCTCATCCATCACCGAGACCATTGCCTCAGGTATATAAAGAGTCATGGCAAAGTCTGTTATTCCAAACCATGCCCTTCACCCTGTTATCCCAAACTGAAAAAGACAGAGACCTCTTGATCCCAAGAAGGAGGTAAATAATGTTCCCACACATACATTACCAAGACAACTTTTGTTGTTAGCAGGATATAAATACATACGCATAAATACATATGAACTATATTTTGAAATGACTGAGGAGGAATAGCCTCCCCTCCTGCCAAACCTGGGGTTTGAAAGTGAAGGAAAAGATGTCCCATGTTTTATATATGAAGTGGTTTACTTTGGGACATCACTGAAGTATGTGTGGAGGTGTTTAAACTCGTTTCCTACTCATGATAGCACCAGTTAATAATCCAGCTTCTTGTTTAGGGATGGGTTTCAGTTTTGTGATAGTACAAGTGTTATGTGATCTTAGCAACTGGCTTACATGCAGACACAGGCACACATGCAGCCCATCAACTTTGGTGGGTATGGTAGAGTGAAGTGCCTGCAGTGTTCTGGTCCTTTCCCCAACCTCACTTCAAAATGATTTTAATTCTATGGATGGTCATCTCTGATGGGCTCTATAGTTGCATCCTGCACTGCAGATTCGCATTGGAGTCTGTGTGTGCTGGTGGTGGTGGGGGTCAAAGATCCTTTCAACTTTGTGATGCTCATTGCATCTTCATGTCCCTCACTTGCACCTGTTTCCACCACCCCCACTTATTTCTGGAATTTGTCTCCATACATAAGCAGCATACCATTTTTTAAGGGGGTGAGAATCTTCTTGACATACTGACCAGAATGTTGTTGTTGTTGTTTAGTCATTTAGTCGTGTCCGACTCTTCATGACCCCATGGACCAGAGCACGCCAGGCACTCCTGTCTTTCACAGCCTCCCACAGTTTGGTCAAACTCATGCTGGTAGCTTCGAGAACACTATCCAACCATCTCGTCCTCCGTCGTCCCCTTCTCCTTTTTTTAAAAAAAATGATATTTATTAAGGTTTCGAAGAAAGAAATTACATAGATAAAAAGAAAAGAAAAAAAAGACAGAAATAAGAATAAAAGAAAAATACAAAATGCAAAAAAGATAAAAAACACTTAAAAAAATACATCAATCTTTCCACCTTACATTCATTTCCTTGCTTCCCTGACCTCCTCACACCTTCCTTTTTTGTATTCCAATTCAGTTAGTTAATTCAGCAATTTCTTTCCCTCTTTGTTGTTGTCCCCTTCTCCTTGTGCCCTCCATCTTTCCCAGCATCAGGGTCTTTTCCAGGGAGTCTTCTCTTCTCATGAGGTGGCCAGAGTATTGGAGCCTCAACTTCATGATCTGTCCTTCCAGTGAGCACTCAGGGCTGACCAGAATAGATAATGGTAATTTAAAATTAACACTCAGAGATCATGTTCACAATAGAGGAACATGCATAGAAGCCTTTATTGCAGCACTGGATACTTAAAGAGTACCCTTTGCTTGTAAAAACCCTCTTAGCTGCCAGTCCTGTTCCCGCCCCACCCCTGGTCCACCAAGTCAGTGTAGAAAAGGTAGCAGAGGAGGGAAACTGATGAACAAGAGGGGTGGCAATTTTGGATGAAGTCTGCCAGGCTGGGTTTTCCTGAGTTTGGGGAAATCCTTGGGGAAAGCCTGTGCTTCCCCCAAGAGAGACTTGGAGAGACCTAACCCATTCCAAATTGAGGTGAGTGGATATTGCTATTACTGCACTTGCTCAGTATGCTGACCTCAGTGCCAGGGGAAAGGTTTCCTTTTTTTTTCTTTTTGGCAGTTGGTCCTGGGTCAGTGCACAAACATTTAAGTGTTTGAAAAGCTGCCAACTATAACCGAGGGGCAGTCCTGTTTGGGCTATATTTGCTCCTGCTGTGAAGCAATTATCCTTTCATTGTCTCTTAAAGCCTCCACTGTTTTGCAATGCTGTATGACTTAAAACACTTAGCCAGCTTGGCTGTGCAGAGTGTCCTAGGGCTGGAGCACTGCAATGCTCTCAGAATATTCCCCTATCAGCTTTGCCAGCAATGCAGTAAGTGATTCAGCAGAACAGCTCCAGTGCAGAGAAGTACTGCAAGGAATTGGATGAGTCTTTTCTTATGTGTCCATGCCCAGGATCTCTTGGACCCCAGCTTGTTTGCATTTGCTTGCAGTTTTAGTCAGCAGGCTTGCACGTTTTAATTGTGCCTAAGCCCTATTGAACTCAGTGGGCTGACTTTGAAATAAGCATGCATAGCATCAGTCGGTTAGTGCTTACATTTACACTTTTTTGTTTCAAACCCTATTGGGAAACTTAGGCACAGGCCTTTCCCCAATCAACTGAGCAAGATAGTGGACTCTTTAAAGGAGTTAAAGGGCCACTATAATGTTGCAGTCAATGCTATAACAGTAACTCTTTAAGAGTTCTAATTGTCTGAGAGTCAGTGGTAAGTAGTGATGCATGTTGTGATGGGAAGCTGTACACTTTTGTCTGGAATATGAGTCACACCTACCTGCATGGGTTGGGAGCTAGAAAATCCATCAGCTGGGTGCAAGCAGCTTAGATTTTGGTTGCCAAAAGCTGCATTAAGGTTTTAGGGAGCTCATTATACTTTAGAACCAACATTTGCTGCTTTTATAGCCTCTGTACCTCAGACAACCTGAAGCTATATCATAGAATCATAGAATTGAAGAGTTGAAAGGGAATGTGAGGATCACCTAGTCCCATGCCCTGCAATGCAAGAATTACAGCTGTCCCATAGTTGCAACCTTGATCAAACCTGCAACCATGGTGTTATCAGCACTACACTCTAACCAACTGAGCGATAATTGTGAATATATTATAGCAAAAGTCAGTGTGTGTTCTCTGCCAATGTAAACTAATCCTGTAAAGGCTCTCCAGAACAGCTTTCCGAAAGGAAGAACATGAAACAATCTGTATGTAGATTTTGATTTGCATGTCCATAGATGATGTATTTAGTACTGCAACTTGCCAGCATCTGGTAGTGGAGACTAGGAGAAAACTCAACCTCCTCTATTGCCTGCTGCTACAAAAATTGTGGTGGTTCCATAACAAAAACACAGCAGCAACAAAATGGTGGCCAGTTTGGCATTTGTGTGTAGCTGCCTCTCCATGGTAAAAACTTCCAGTGTGGTCACAGGTTCAAATCACTGAGAGAAGAATCACTCAAGATGAGCATCTCTGGTTGAATAAAGACCAATAGAAGAGTTTATGGCCAATCCAGTAATTGATTTTTTTGGAAACAGGGACAGCAGTACAGCTCCCTCTTCTGTACAGCTCCCTCTTCATAAATGTCTCAAGAGAACTAGTCTAGTGAACCTCTAATATATTCTAATATATTCTCCGGGGGGGGGGGCTCAGAGCCCTCATCACAGTATTATCCAGTGATGATCAAAGGGCCTTGCTTTATGGCACAGCTCTGCTTACTTCTGAGAGGCCTTCCCGAGGTCTATGAAAATGAGACCTGCCACCCTCTCCTCATAGTTTAACTTCTGCATCATGTTTTCTGTCCTCTATGATTCCTTAGCTTCATAAACAGAGCTGGTACAAAAAGGAGACGGCATCTTTTGGAACAAGAGAAAATAGGCTGCCGTACAAGGATCTCTGGCTTGCACTGTGCAGAACATGGGGACTGGCCCTAGCTGGCACTTGAGCCTGTTTTCAGCTGACTCTGAGAGAAGCATAGAGTGGGCAGTGTCTTGGACTACAACTCCTGCATTATTCACGAGGGAAATCCACAGAGAGGGAGGGGAGGAGTAAACAAGGAGAGTGTGCAATAGCTGTTAATACGTGGCCTGGTGTGCTCTCTCATTTGCTGTGGCACTTGAAGGTTTGGTGGGCTTGAGATAATGAGCCTCTATGTAAGCCACAGAGGAGGAGGGATGGTGAGCAGAGAGTGATTTTTTCTCCTTCCCAGCAGCAGTTGCATTAAATCTATATTTGACCCTGGAAAAAGTCTGCTCGGTTTTCACAGCATCTGAAGGCCAGAGGTCTGCTTCCTTGGAAACAGTAAGGAGCAGCATTTTTCACCCACCTGAGCAGCTTGGAGGTTTCCTTGGCCGTCTTAGCAATCATGACTGAATTATTCCTTGCCTCGCCTGGAGGACCATCACTTTTGGGATAAAGGTGACTGAAAGACAATTGAATAGCCCTGGCAGGGGAGAGAGAAAGAGGAGGAGAAATGGCTTAATTGTGAAAGGTGACAAAGGTAGGCTGGTCTGCTGATTTGATACCAAATTCTTGGAGATGTAGATTAGATTTGAACAGGTGCTATAAGATGAAATGATGTAGAAGAGTAAGTGAGCAGTTGATTGGTCCAGCACCTCTATGCCAGCATCCTCTAGAAGGAAGCACTGGAATATTGTGGCCTCTCATCCAGTCTAAACAAAAAATTAGAGCTGGAGTTTTCTAATGCAGCTGTGTCTTTAGCACTGCTTGAGGAAACCCAATGACAACATGATTTCTGATTTTGTTTTGCAGCAATAGTTTCATTTTAGCTTCTTTGCTTTTTCTGTGGTTGCTAGCATTGCACTGTGCTCTAGCACTGTCAATAAAATTAATCCATATGTGTCCCTCCCCCTCCCTCGTGTTCTTGTCCTTGACTCTCTCGTCTCGTTGATTTATTGCGTGTCTTCACATGCACCTATTTGAATTCAAAGTTCTGCTGGCAGATAGGGGAGAAATGCATTTGGGTCTTTGTTATCTGATGGGGAAAGCAGAAATAATTTGATTGTTGTGTGACTTTGATTTTCCAGTCATGGTAGAAATGGCAATATATCTTGAGAGGTACAGTGGTTAAAATACTGATTTAAGGGAACACAGATGCAAACCTCAGAGCTAGAACACTTATAGATTCCTCCCCCCCCCCAGCTACATTTTTAGAATACAATGCAAGATGAGGTATGGTGGCAGGGGAATGTCCACTTTCTTCCTCTATGCCTGAATATTTTGCTTTGAAACTGAAGATTTTACTGAACTCTGAATATGTTACCCTTCCTATAAAAAATATATGCAGCCTGGGCTCTCTCTCTCCCCCCCCCCCATAATTAAAAAACACTCAGAGCTGATGGGAGTCCCTAGAATCTTGTAGTCTACTTGCCTTTTTGTATTCTGCTGCTCTTCTATTCTTGTAACTTTGGCCTTTTTTACTGTATTATAAGCTTCCCTGAGCTTTTAAAAGGAAAGGCAGGCTATAAATGTTTTGAGTGGATAAATATTTCTGAATTATGGCAGGTTTTTTTCAAAGAATTGAACATGTTGGCATCCTTCTGCTTTGTAACAACAATAGAGGTGATCAGTAATGAGAGGCAGGAAATTTCCCATTTCTAAACATGTGTGGTTTCATAAAATGAATAAGTAATGTAATGAATGGGTACAATAGCAGTCAAAGTAGACAGCTTCAAAGTTGTAATTAACTTCTTCAGGTGACTGATCTTAGGAGAGCATGCTTGCCTGTGTAAATAAGGGTAGTTCTTTGGGTGGGCTCAAATAAGTGCCTTAACATTTTCGTTGCCTTCATATTTTTTAAAAATGTAAAGAAATGTAAGCTTGTCATATCATATTTCTAATAAAATATATAAAGTAAATATAAAGTAAGTGCATTTTATGGATTCCCCCATGCAATACTTCAATTATATGTTATTGCCAAAACATAAAATAAAACATGAGACATATACATCATACTTTCCCCCTTTTTTCTTTTTAAGGCAAGCATGTTAAAGCAGACCCCAATCAATTTTAGTCCAGCAGAAGCCCAATAAATTTAGGGCAGCAGAAACATCTTCAGAATTTTCTCGGATTCAAAACTTCTCAGAAAACCCACATCAGTGGATAGTATAAAAGCAGTTTTGAGGCAAAGAGTCATGGAAATGAGTAGGAAGCTTTGTGCCAAGTCTTTCTTCCAAACTATATGGATCAGATTCTGTTTGATTGAAAACTATACAGGAAGTCTAACTTGGGTTCACCTCAGACCACTGTCTGTTGGTTACTTGATATGATGATCCATATGTAAGAAAACAGGAGTATAATGGAAGGTAAGCTGGTTAGCACATGGGTTTTTTTTTACTCTTCCCAGGGCAGGTGTATTATTAACTTCTCCCTACTCAATAAATAGATGCTACTGATGAACATGCAGTTGTGCAGTACATTTTAAAATAGTTGTATCTATCCCAGCAGGTAGAATCTAGCTACTATCTTTTATTCTACCTTAAGAAGTGCCTTTCCCATAGCAATCTGCCCATGCCCTTAGGTCATTTGCTGAAGTCTTTCCCAATGTCATCCTTACCAGAGAAGTAAGTAGCAACAAGAGAAAGGGCCTTTCTGTGTTTTTGTTTGACACTCTTGGAGCCCATCCTGCTTTCTTTTAGACCCCAGGCAAAAACGTTTTTGCTTACCTATTGTCGGCCTGTTGGTTGGGTATAAATGGGTGTGTGTGTGTGTGTGTGAAAAAAGTCAGCTCTGTACTGTGTTTTAATTTGTTGGAAGCAACCCCTTGCAACCAGAGTGGCTGGGGCAATCCAGTCAGATGGGTGGCAAAGAAAGAAAGAAAGAAAGAAAGAAAGAAAGAAAGAGAAAGAAAAGTGATGATGATGCATCACAATAAAACACACACACATGAAAAACATGGGACTTTTCTCTTTGGGGAGCGAGTGACTGAGAGGCATAATAAATCTATCTTGAAAACACATAGGGAATAGGGCAATTCATTTCGCGCTAGATAGAGATCTGCCAAAGGGGGGACATGAAATCTCTTAATCAGCAATTGCCTCTGGGTTCTGCCATCTGTTCTGACAGGTGCCACCCTTTAGCTCCCAGGCTTTGCTCCCTGTGTCTCAGGATCTGAGCCCCAGGACATCTGGCAAGCCTGGCTAGAACTGTTCTAGCAACAGCTGTGCATTGAATACAACGGGTCCCATTTTCTCCAGAAAAACTAGTCAAAAACTAGTCACACTGGGAGAGCCAGTGTGGTGTAGTGGTTAAGAGCGGTAGTCACGTAATCTGGTGAACCGGGTTCGCGTCTCCGCTCCTCCACATGCAGCTGCTGGGTGACCTTGGGCCAGTCACACTTCTGTGAAGTCTCTCAGCCCCACTCACCTCACAGAGTGTTTGTTGTGGGGGAGGAAGGGAAAGGAGATTGTTAGCCGCTTTGAGACTCCTGAAGGGGAGTGAAAGGCGGGATATCAAATCCAAACTCCTCTTCTTCTTCTTCTTCTTCTTCTTCTTCTTCTTCTTCTTCTTCTTCTTCTTCAAATGTTGAATATCTTAATTTGATGCCTCCTGAAAATGGGTTCTTGCATGCTGTTCTTTCTTTCATAATGTATGTCATGACTGTGCCAAGCAAGAGCTACTAGTGCCAGTGCATTGTAATGGGTGTTGACTTCTCCTACAGCTAGGAGAACGAATTTTAGGTTTCTCAATTCTTAGGGCTGGTAAGGGTTAGTTCAGAAAGTCAGTATACCCAGCCCTCCTAGGTTTGTTACCACTTCAGCAGAGCCGGCCCTCCCATGACACAGGGTGCAGTGCCTGCCCACCCCGCTTGCTTCTGCCACCAAGAGGGAGGCGTTCTGGTGTGCAACATTGCTGCTCATCTCCCCCCCCCCGCTCCCCAGGCAGAGAAGCCAGGCGAGTGCCAGCACCTGGAGGAGTGCTCCAGCTTCTGCCAAGTTGGGCGAGTGCTGGAGCTCAGCAGTGGAAGTGGGTAGTGGTGGGCGGGGCCAGGAAGCGGCAATTTCCATTTTGCCTCAGATGGTGAAATGGGATGGGCTACCCCAACACTTCAGAATACATCTCACTTTAATATTTATTCTTTTTTGTAAGCACAGCCTGGGCTATGACTTTCCACCAGCTGCCACTCCCTTCCTGTTTGAATTTTCCCTTTTTCTCTGTTCCATGTCCTTCCAGCCATCTTTTTCGATTCTTCCCCTTGCAAACAGTTGTTTAAATCTGAACCTTGAAAGCAGAATAAACATGTTTGTACGCCAAAAAGAAAAAGAAAAAAAGAATGTAGATGGGAAACAGCATATCTAAATGCTCTGTTATACAGTGGTACCTCGGGTTACAGATGCTTCAGGTTACAGACGCTTCAGGTTACACTGTGCTAACCCAGAAATAGTACCTTGGGTTAAGAACTTTACTTCAGGATGAGAACAGAAATCACGCAGTGGCAGCGGGAGGCCCCATGAGCTACAGTGGTACCGCATGTTAAGAACAGTTTCAGGTTAAGAACGGACCTCCGGAATGAATTAAGTTCTTAACCTGAGGTACCACTGTATCATAAAGGGCTTGCAAAAGAGAAACTGAGGACATTGGCAGAAAATTCTGGGTTTGACATGGATGAAACATTCATGGAATAACTTGTCCTGTCAGCTGATTACTGAAGTGGGAAAGCTCTAAATCAGCCGCTACACATATAGGTTCTTGTTAAACAGTTAGGGTTAATTTTTTCTACCTGCTATCTCTATTCTCTACTTTAATTATATTTTATTGTTTTATATTTTGTGTTTGATGCAGGCTGTAAGTCTCTTGACTGTCTCTCTACACCAATAAACCAACAAGTAAAAGCAGTTCATAGAACTGAGTTGCTCAGTGTATAGAAAGTTTTAGAAATAAATCTTAAATCTTCCTAAAAGGATTGAGGCATGCTGCCCCAAACTGAGACACTAACTGGGCAAAGCAATTTGAAAGTTGCTGCGTTTTGGTCTGATTTTTTTTTTAACCTGTGCAAGTGACAAACTTTACTTTTCATTGAGATTCACTGCCATCCAACGCATTCCCCAAATAATAATTGCATGTCACAGTGCCATTGTTTTGAAAGCGGTCTCCAATTATACTTTAGTTTCATGTCTCCGATTGGAGCAAAGGCAATATGAACTATTAATCATACCTTAAGCGAAAGGAGTTAGATATGGTGTGGGGGAGTAGGTGAAGTACATGGCAGTTTTCCTTTCCCATTTCATTAATGAACCATTCATGTGTAACTTCTGCAAGTGCAGAAGGAAAGGAAATGGGATTTTCAGAAAGTGTTAATAAGAAGTGCTGATTGGACCACTGGGATCAGAGGTGCTGTGAGCACATTCTATAAAATAGTACAAAAGAGCTTGGGTGGTAATTATTCTTCAAACCATTCAGTGCTTGTGTCTTACTGCCTGACCCTGTTAGCTATCCAAGCACAGCAACTTAAGGATCGTGTTCTAGGTCCTAGTGCCAGGACATAACTGAAGCTTCTAAGCTAAGGCTTGGGTCCATCCATCAATGCTCCATTAGAGCACTTGTATATTTTGACATTGGGAGGAAGGTTTCTTTCAGTGCCTTTTCTTGGCCTCTTTGCATGGTCTGCATGAGCCTTTCTGGTATTCAAGAGCCAAGGAGCCAGGTGTGAACATGTGGGCCCAGTCATAGGGGTAACGAAGCACATGGAGGTTTCCTGGCAGGCATGTTACTTAACCATGGAAAAAGACTGGGCACTCTGGCTATCAGGGCTTACTCTGAGCTATGGGGTGCCAACAGGATATTCTGGGCTCTGTACACTGTATGTGGCTTGGGCCCTCCACCTCACCTGCAGTCTGTTGGCAAGATCTGCTTCTTGTGTATATATTAACACAGGTGCCTCTAGGCACATTGTGACTGGGATCTCAACGGCACTGTGTTTTGTAATGTTCTCAGTCACCCTGTAAACAAAGTGTGGGATTCAGTGTCACACTGTTCCCATCATTCCATCTGCACAAACATTCCAGATTGCCAGATGAAAGGATATTCCTTTCCTCCCCTGCACACTGTTCTGGGGGTTCTCCCAATGCCCTATAGCTAAATTCAGGGGACACGGGTGAAGAGAGAGGGGAAAGCCCCATTGCATATGTGGAATTCCTTGCACGGGGCTTCTTCTGACATGGCTGGTTAGGTGAATCCTACCCAAAGTTTTTAAAAATGATCTATTTTTTAAACAGGAGAAGGGACTGGAGATTGAGGGTCCAGAACAAAGGACTCAGGACTCGGTTCCCCTCACTGCTCCCCCAACAATGGACCTGTTTCCTAGGACTGAAGAGCAGTGAATGTTAGTACATTAAAAGTAGTACACCTCTTTGCCTTCAGGCTTAGAAGATAGAAGATAATTAGGTATGGCCTGGCATGCTTTACATGTCTTGCTATACATTGGACATGTCTTATGTCTGATCTTTGTAAGCTGTTCTGGGAACCCTTCTGGCTAAAGAGCAGGGTACACATGACTTTAAAGAATGAGACCAAGGTCCATCTAGTCTAGCTGCCAACTTTCAGTTTCTGATGTTGGACAGCCAGGTACCTTTTAATACTCAAGAGTGAGACATGGTGTTGATGTCCGTTCTTTGTTGTACTTTTGAGTCTGAGCAAGAATCTCTCATTCCTATTTGTTTTGGCTAAAGATCATTGTTAGACATAATCCATGATGGATTTTAGTGGCAATGGTGCACATTGCAGTTTGCACCAAGATAAATGAAGCTTATCAAGGCACCTGGCATGGAATCATGTTTATTCTGTTTTTTTCAAGCCATGTGAACCTGAAGCCCCCCCCCCCCAGTAAGGAACTGTGTTTGTTAATTGGAGCAGGGATGGAAAGGCCTTCAGTCTTTTGAACTTTGTGTGGTAAACCCTCATTCATTCTCTAATGGCTGTTATCTATGCATTACCCACAGGGATTACCTAACTGGACATTCCTGCATATGGAAAACTAGTATTTCTGGGAGAAAGTGCAGCTAGAGCCTTCCTGACAGCTCAGTTTTCTACGTGCAGGAAATTTTTGTGCATGGAGAGAAGCATTAAGTCACATATGCCTCATCTAATTAAGATTCAATTACAAATTAGGCAGCATTGCCTGATTCTTTCCTCTGCGTGTTTTCTTTCCCACCCAAACCAGTGTGGGCAAGTTGCAGACAGAAAGAAGAACACTTGGAAATATTGTTGCCTTAATTCTCTCCCCTCCAGTCTTTTCTCAGCATCACAGACCTGTTTATTGAGACACTGTCATCATAAATCTGTGTTTAGAAAAGGAAGTTATTGGCTGTGTGCACATTACTGTTTACTCTGGCTACAGTGCATTTCCACTGCTTGTTTTTGAATTCATGTACACATATTACCTAAGATCCAGAGTTATACTGTAGTTTCTTGTACAATACTATGTTTTTATGTGGTTTCCTTCAATCCAACATGAGCACGGTTTCCTTATTCAAGTTGCATGGAATCCCAGGTGTGTCCATTTGTGAAGACTTCCTTTCCATCTGTATTTCTGGGGGCAGAGGCAGGGCAGGGAAACCAACCAGGCAGTACCATCAGGTGAAGACACCATCACCTAGTCTCTACCCATTGGTATGGGTGACTTCAGTGCACATGAACCCATGCTGCAAGCAAATTTGACTTGAAATGCAGTGAGAAAAAACAACCTTGCTTCATTTTAATCCGGTAAAGTGTACACAGCCAATGTCTGTCTGAATTTATATCTTCAGTGAAGGGGTTCTTTTTTTGCCTGAATAGCAGAGTTGTCCAAAATTCAAAGTAACTGTAGATCAAGCAAAATAAGGATAAAAGTGTATTCAAGAATTTGAAAAGAATATTGTGTGTTAAACGTGTTACCATTTGAAGAGAGAGGATATTGTGCTTATTTAATACAGATCTGTCCTCCTAAAGAGCAGCTGTTCTTTCATATGCTGTGCATATTCTGATTAATTAGAACTAGATTTTGACCTTTACAAGCTTTAGATATCACTTGTGGTTGTGAGCTTGGAATATTTATTTGAAGCATTTATAACCCACTCTTCAGTCAAACATGCTTCCAGGATGGCATATGAAAAACAGTAGTAAGACTGTCCCTGTTC